>NC_049225.1:40630896-43603396 GCF_011100685.1 Canis lupus familiaris | reverse complement strand
ATGAAAATTAATGAAATGGAAACAAGAAGGTTACTGCTGTGAATCAGAACGGCCTGGTGTCAGTACCCAAACGAAACAGCCCGCCCCAGTGCAGCAAGACAGACTAGTCTTAGAGGGACCAGCAAGTGATAGGCAATGCTCACTCCTGTCCTAATACCGATGCATCTTCTCCCTAGTTTCTGGAATAATGGATAGGTCTGATGAAAATGTCTTCTGTGATTTTCAGAGCTGGATAGAGAGCAAATGCTCTGAGCAGATAGGACCATGGGTGTTGCAGGTAGGATCGTCTAGCCCTTTTTCAAAGCTGTCCACTGTTGGCATCTTGATGTGCGGCTGATTCGGCCACAGCACATGGGCCTGAAGCCCAGGGAGTCAGCACCAACTTTTATTCCACATGGGTGGTCCCGAAATCACTTTTCAGAGGCCTTGATTTGAGGCAGTCAGCTTCCTGAACAAAAACGTCAACCCTCCTATAAAGCCAATGGCGTTTCCACTCACAGCCATGGGATTTTCTTCCAGAAGCTCTAGCATCCCATATAATCGATTTTTATTTTCCTGTGAGAATGGTCAAGGCCAAGGAGCACAAACACCTTATATATATATATATTTTTTTAAGAGCTTAGAGGTTCCAGGTCAACTGCCTCATTTTACACATGAACAAAACATAAATGACTTGTAGAAGGGCAAGGAGCGAGGATCAGGACCTGGGAATTCAGAGTCACTATTTTGAGTGTGTTGGCATTGCCCCAGTCTCTGCCCCTCTATCCTCTTTATTCTCCTGCTTCCTTGTTCTTCCCAGACCACCTACAAGGGGAGACTTTCCTAGCTTCTAAGAAGGTGGGGCGATGGAGGCAGGAGGGCAGGGGGAGTCTCCAGGTGCCAACGTCGATGCCCCTCTACACTGCTGTTTTCTAGGCTGATTGCACCCCAGGTTCTCTAAAGTAGGAAACAAAGGACAATGGCTTTAGGTAAGGTGGGAACTAAGCAACTCCACCGTCTACAGTCAGGGGCAGGCCGGGGGGAGCTGTCTGTCTCTCTGGCATGAGTGAGAGAGAAAAACCTGTTGCTGCTCTCTCATTGCTCTCATCTTACCTAGGTTGTATACGGTGGCTTCAGAAGTTTCAGAAGACACAGCATGTGTTACAGAGGGTCTAGCAGGATACTTGGAAGATGCTGAGATCCACAGGCCCCCTTGCTCCCTTGCCAAAGTTTTTCTTACATGAAGCTGTTGCCACCATGTTCATGTAGCAACATGAACAACAGAAACAATGGGCATTGGTACAGCCATCCCAGAATCACAGCATTTCTGAACCAGGGATTTACAACCAGCCTGGGAGTGAGCAAGACCAGAGAGGGATGTAGTGCGGAGGAAGTAAGAATTACACCATAGACAAGACATGGGGTAGAGGTCCATTGAAGAATCAGACTGAGGCATGGTTGCTAACCTTGGCTGTACATAAAAATCTCAGGGTTGGGGGCACCTGGGCTCAATCTGTGAAGGGGAAGTAGCTCAGTCAGTAAAGCAGCTAATACTTTACTGTGGTTCAGGTCATGACCTCAGGGTGGTGAGATCAAGCCCCATGTTGGGCTCCATGCTGGGCGAGGAGCATGCTTAAGATTCTTTCTCTCCCTCTCCCTCTGCCCTCCCCATTTCTTGCACATGCATTCTCTCTCTCTCTCTCTCAAAAAAAAAAAAATCTTCACGGGGCTTTGACAAATACAGATTCTGGCCCTTCTTCAGAAATACTGCATCTAAGTCTCCAGAGGTGGGGCTGGGGAACCTGTGTTTTGAGCAAATGTGCGTAGGATTCTGATGCAACCAGCTCTGGACTCCTGGCCTGCATGTAAGTGCTAAGGAGCCTTAAGGACCCCTTTCTAGTCACAGCTGAGGTCTTCTCCATCCTTCACTCTGGATACCCATCATTGACTTCAAGGGCTTCTTTGAGGATGGCAGGCCCCTCTGTGTTTATAAACTTCTAGAAACTTCTTCCTGGTGTCTGGATCCTGCAGTTCTTTCACATGGCCTCTGTGCATTATGTGCTACCTCATTTCTTGGGAAGCAAACTGGTTGATCAAATCCCACAGCGGGGGTGGGGGTGGAGTAGCATCTGTCCCTGATCTCCTGAGGCCCAGCTAAGGCCGTCCTTAGGTGGCTTCTAGCCCTAGACAATATTTCCTTCTGTTTCAAGGAAACCATACCACTCTAAGTTGACTTTTTCCCAAACCCAAACCCACAAGGCCCTTTACAAGCTGCCTTCTGCCTATCTTTCCTGCTCCTCCCAAATAAAGCTCTTTACTATTGATGCTCTAGTCGCACTGACCTTCTTTCAGACCCTTGAGAGCTCCCTCCTACATCACAACTTCTGCATATGACTCATCGGTCTTTGAGCTGCCTCAGGTGGGTTACCTCCTAGCTCAGGTCTCAGTGCTCAGCTCAAACATCACTCTTCAGGGAGCCCTAATGACCCTTTATGTCAGATGTCTCATCACTGAGTTGTTCTAAAGCTATCCTACTTCCCCTTCACACACTGACCATTGTTGGTAATCATATAGTTATTTGGTCAGTGAATTAATTGATGTCTGTCTTTTCCATCTGACTGAGAGTTCCAAAGAGGCAGGGTCTGCCTGCCTGGCTCGCCATTAGTCCTTGGCACAACAATCCTCTTCCACTCTCTCCTTCAAATCTGAGCTCGGACTTGGCATTGGTTAAGGGCCTACCAGGAGAATTGAAACCACCATATGTCCTACAGAGGGAATTTACTGCACGGGAACTGGTCATGCAGGAGAAAGCAGAGCTGAGAGCCCAACAGAGGATGCCAGGCTATCCCACAGACAGACAACAATAAGAAGCTGTTCCCACTCCTATGCTGGAGGAACAAAGTCAAGCAGGGACCTCAATGGCAGGAGATGCAACCACCAAAGAGACACAACCACTCTCAGAAGAGCTCCTAAGGAATAGGGAAAGAAGGAAAAGATTACCTTGGCTTCTCCTTCTCATCCCCCTCTCTTCCTGTATCCTGTGAACGACTCTGCTTGGTAGGACTCAGCTGGGAACCAGCTGACACAGGAGCTCTGGAACCACAGCCTGCAGGGGTTTCCACCCCCTCACCGCCCCCCTCCCAGTAGAGCAGGGGAAGGGTGGGCCCAGAGACCTCTAGGAACCTTTTCCTGCCCCCATCCCAAGCTGAAAAATTCAATTCCTAATCCTCAGAACCTCTGAATATCACCTTATATGACAGTCTTACTTTATGTCCTGCAAGATATGATTAAGTTATGGTTTTGACTTTCTGGATAGGCCCTAAGAGCTATCACAAGTACCTTATACGGAAGATGCAGAGGTGAGGGAGACAGCTACACAGAGGGAGGGCAATGTGAAGATAAAGCGGAGGTAGAGATCGGAGTGATGCAGCTGGAAGCCAAGGACTGCTGGCAGCCACCAGGAGCCAGAAGAGGCAGGGAACCAATTCTTTCCTGGGACCTCCAGAGGGAGGGCAAACCTGCTGACACCTTGATTTCAGACTTTGGGCCTTCAGGACTGTGAGAGAATACACTTCTGTTTTTTTCAGCTACAAATTCATAGCAGTGTGTTACGGCAGCTACAGGAAACAATACCATGCCCCTCTATATGTTCCCATCAGCATCTATGCTCACCTCCATGGTCCATGGTTCCTCTGCATCCACGGAGCCTATTCCACTCTCTGATCTGTCCTAACAGACTGACCTCCTCGAGGGCAGGACTAGGTCTTGGGTAGTTACTTCCCCAGTGCTCAGCATAGTGACTGATGTAATGGATAACAAATAAATATTAGTAAACTGAATTTAGGTTTTAAGCCACATCTAATCTTTGACCTCTTCTTTAGGACAATATTGCCTAAAAGAAGAAGTTAATATTCTGAAATTTCTAGTCATCTAGCTAGACTCTAAACTGCAGGTCTCTCTGTTCTATAATTGGGTCTCCAAAGCCCAAGGTTCTGCAAGGGATACTAGACTTTAGGTGGCAGAAAACAAACTCTCCTGATGGCAGGTGTGGTCTCAGCCATCCTACCTACTCCAATGCATAGCGCCTGAAAGTGATGGTGAGCCACGGGGGAAACAAGCACCTCTTCCATCCAGTTTTTCTCTTGAGTCATCCAACTCACAGCCATGGCCAGGTCAAAGTTTCTCTGGAGTCCCCTGTGTTAACAAGCTGGAATCCAAACAGCACAGTGTCATACAGCATTTTTCTGAGTAGTTAATTAACGAGGGGATAAGCTACCTTGACAATCACTGAAGCAAGCAGCCTCACTGTGCAGTCGTCAAGAGGGATGGGATTAGTTTCCAGGGAGACAATAGGGAAATGACAAGGAGGGCAGGCTTGCTGGGACCTGTGACTTCCTCAGTGCTGCTCCTTGCCTGACTCTCCTTCTGCCCACAGTACAGAGCAGACATGTGCAGAGCCTCATGGCGGGGCTGGTCTGGCCTGATAATTAGTTATCACTCAGTGCTGTGGGCGGATTTAGAGTCTGCTCACAGATGGCATGAGCTGGGCTGAAGGCCTTCTGGAAATCACACTGTCCAAGGCTGACAGCCCAAGGAGGTAACATGTCCCAGTGAAATCACTGAGCAGCCCAGAAAAATGCCTTAGAGGTAGGCAGTGTTGAACAGGTTATGGGCTCTTGTTGACCCACAGAGGGGAGGAGATGAGCTATGGTAGTTGCTAGAGGCCGAGGATGGTGAGCAGATACCCATGCAGAGTGGTAGCACTTCTAGGAAAGGGAAGATGAACTATAGTGGACATATGCCATTTTATTTTATTTTATTTTTTAAAGAGTTTATTTATCCATTCATAGAGACACAGAGAGAGAGGCAGAGACACAGGCGGAGGGAGAAGCAGGCTCCATGCAGAGAGCCCAACGTGGGACTCGATCCTGGGTCTCCAGTATCACACCCCGGGCAGCAGGCGGTGCTAAACTGCTGCGCCATCAGGGCTGCCCCATTTTATTTTATTTATTCCTATTCACTCCATTCTATTCCATTTTTATTTTTTGCTACCCAAAGTCTCAGGAGGAGGTGTAGTCTGTCTTCCACTTTAGAAATCAGACTAGTCAGATCACTTTCCCAGCTTCCTTTGCAATGAGGGTGTGACCTAGGATCAGAAAATTGGATGCACCTGCCTGGGATTTTTGAATCCTGAGCTTTTGGTATTAGCCGGCATGCAGAATTCTTGCAGAGGGTCAGCACACTCAATTTCTGGGGTTGTAGTGCCACAGAGGACTCTCTCTAACCAGGATCAGTGTCCAGTCTTGGCAGTAGTAGTGGCCTCTCCATCCTGATCCTCCGTGGTGCTGACGTACCCTTGTTCACACCTCCATCCCAAGCACAGTTCATCAGATCTCTAGCAATTTTGAGATCTACCTGATTTGTTTTTCTATAACTCAAGTTGCTGTTTATCTCAGCCAGTGTAGACTTCTACTCTTTTGGACTATTAAACTGGCTGAATCCAGAGTGTTGACTGGCTTATTCTAAGTAGTTGGAGGAAGTAAGGAAAGTTTGCCCTGTTTCATCTGGAGGAGAGTTCTGGAAAATGATTTTCAATTTTTTTGTTCTGTCATAGCATAATAGGTTGGATATATTTGTCAGGCCTCTATGAGGTACAAGTGACAGAAACTGATTTAAGAACAATGGGAATTTATTTATAACTGTAAAGTATGGGGGTTAACAGGATCCAGGTACAGCTGGATCTGGTGAGGTAAGTAATGTCAAGAATTTAACTCTCTTGCTTTCTTCTTTCCCAGCTTCATTCTTAGGCATATTCTGTTCATGTAATGGTCTTCGGCTTCTCTAGGCTTGTATCCTTTCAGCTTAGCAATTCCAGTAGGAATTATTCTCCCCTAAAGTCCAGCAAAATCCTAGTTCTGAGTATAATTGGGTAAATTCGGGTCACCTGTCCACTCTAACCCGTGGTCAAGGTTGAATGGGGTAGAGGCCAGAAACTGTCTAGCCCAGGTATAGATTATGCTGTGGGTCACTCCTTCAGTCACTCCTTCAGTTAAACATTCTGAGATTCTGCTGAAGACTCTGACCCTGCCACCCTTCCTACTTCCCCAATTTAGGGAAGGTAAAGTTTTACAATAGAGTAACTCATGTTTTTAAATTTTTTAATTCTTTTACAATAGTTAATATATGATTAGTAGAATTTAGTTCTTCCTCCACTGGTTGTGCTGGATATAAGACAGACTGACTATTGATTATAAGCTGATCTACTTATTTCTTGCCCTCTCGCAAAAAGATTATTTTGCAATGCAAGTAAGAGTGACATTATAAAGATAGGCTTAAATCACCTTTAATTTATTAATTTTTAAAAAGATTTTATTTTATTTATTTATTTATTTATTTATTTATTTATTTATTTATTTATTTATGAGAGAGGCAAAGACATAGGCAGAAGGAGAAGCAGGCTCCCTGTGGGGAGCTCGATGTGGGACTCAATCCCAGGACTCCGGGATCAAGACTTGAGCCAAAGGCAGATGCTCAACCACTGAGCCACCCAGGTGCCCTAATTTATTAATTTTCAAGGCAGGTAAATCTATTATTACGTAAAACAAAATACTTTTAATGAAGTAATTATTGCCACTTAACTACCATATATGATGCTTATTTAGAGTGTACTATGTTTCTAGTACTGTTCTAAGCTCTTCCTATCTGTGAACTCAAATCATAGTCCTAACATACTATGAAGTAGGTATCATTACTAACCCCATTTTTCAAATGATGAAACTAAGGAAATGAAAAGAACCTGGCCCCAAATCATGCAGCTAATAAGTGCTGGACCCAGGGTTTTAGTCTAGGAAATCTGCATTCTATATTCTTTATTTTTTTTTAAGATTTTATTTCTTTATTCATGAGAAACAGAGACAGAGAGAGAGGCAGAGGGAGAAGCAGGCTCCACACAGAGAGCCCAACATGGGACTCGATCCCGGGTCTCTAGGATCATGCCCCGGGCTGAAGGCAGCGCTAAACTGCTGAGCCACCCGGGCTGCCCATGCATCCTATATTCTTAACTACTATGCTATCCTGCCCCCATTCAGTAATCTAACTTATTCAAAAGAGCCCAATGATGTAGGCAGTATTTCTATTTTACAGGTGAGGATACTAAGCCTTACAAGGTAATAGCATTTGTCTAAAGTCACAGAGGTAATAAGAGCTTTGGGCCAGAATTCAAAGCTCCTGCTCTTAAGCACCCCCCAACATATTGCAAATCCCCTGGGGAAAGAATATGGTGTTACTATCCCAAGGTGTTAGATCATTGCTTTAGAACAGTGGCTGGCAAACTATGGTTCATGGGCCAAATCCAGCCTGATATTATCTTTATAAATAAAGTTTTATTAGGACACAGCCATCTTTATTCATCTATATACAAGTCAATAGCTACTTATGTGTCATGACAGCAGAATTGAGTAGTTGTGACAGAGACCACCTGTCCTGCATATCATAAAATATTTACTATCTGACTCTTTAACAAAAGAGCTTGCCAACCAACCCCTGCCTGGAGAGGACCCAGGATGGCTCATGTCTTACTAGTTCTACCTTATACCAGAGGGAACACTGTGGAGTGAAGAGGGACAGCAAGGAATGAGCGCTTCCCTAATACCTAATCACAGAATTGAAGTTTGACAATCATCTCTTAGTTCTGAAACTTTACTTTCCTGCCCTACTTCCTTTTTCTGCAAAGTGCTCATAGCCAGGGCCCACCTTTTTTTTTTTTTTTTTCAAACAAGAGCCCCAAATCTGGTAACTTACTCAGTTTCTTCTTGTTTATTGTATAACTGCTGCTCATCCCAGGAAGCACATTTAAGTGCTCCTCCAACTGGGTGGATTTCCTAATGTTAAAAATATCAATGCAGAATCATCTTGCCCCAAGCCACATCTGACTGGCACTTTTACATGTTATAACAACTATTTTAGAAACAGGCATTTTCTCTCTCCTAATGCTAAAAACCAAATCTAATTGTCCAGTTGTTTTATGAAACCCTGAGAAGCAAAGCAAATTTTGTTTCTCTTCCCCTAAAAGATAATCTAAGGAAGTTTTTAAAAAAAAATTAAAAGGCGGAAGAATTGAGAAGAGTAAGCCTCCCCTCCATTGTCTGGCAGGCTGATGGACCCCAAGGCTCTGTCTAGCCTCATTATAAGTATCCAGTATCTTCCCACCTGCTGCCTCCAGGAAGTGGCCACTGTGGTATTAGGTGTAATGCCTTAATATCTCTTTCTGACTTTTACTGTGATAAATGACTTCCCTAATGCTAATTGTCTGCTTCTCCTCCCCAATACCTTCTCCTGCCATTCCGTGACTAGCTACACTGGCCACTGTCCTCACCGCCCAGTGACATCAGTGCCTCCCCACCCCCCATCATTTTGCTCTTGTGCCTTCTGCCTGGCATCATGTTCTTCCCACATCATTCTACCTATCAGAATCACACTCGCATCTCAATGTTCTGCCCAAATATCTTTCATCTTATATACAATGCTTTTTCAATCCATTTTAATTAAACAAGAAATACATGAATGTCTTCTCCTGGTCATAATGTAAAAGCATTACAGAGAGGATTAAAGTCTCTATTGACAAAAAACTCCCAAGCTCCATTCCTTCTCGAAGGCAAGCATTATTATCTATTTGTTGCATATTTTTCTAAGGTCCTTTCTAAGCATTTGCATACTTACATATGAACTAGTATAAATATATAATGTTTGGCATGTTTTACACAAATGGTAACATCCTTGCTTTTTTTACTCAACAATATCTACTGAAGACTTTTCCACATTACTCAATATAGATAGAAAGCAATTTTTTTATCTGCTACAGTATGAGTATAGCATTCCTCTTCTGATTGACATTTAGATTGTCTGCAGCTATTTGAGAGTAAAATAATGTTATAAAGATATCCTTGTCTGTGCCTCCTTGTGTACTTGTGAGTTTCTCCAGGGTAGATTATTGTTTTCTGACTGTTTAGAGCTGGGGTTGGCAAATGTTTTTCTGTAAAGGGCCAGGTAGTAAATATTTTAGATTCTGAGGCCATATGGTTCCTATCATAGCTGCTCAAGTCTGTGCTTATGGTTTGAAAGCAGCCATAGATTATATGTAAATGAACAGGTATGGCTGTGTGCTAGTAAAACTTTATTTACAAAAACAGCTAGTGGGCAGGACTTGGCTCACAGGGCATAGTTTGCTATCCCTTGGTTTAGAGCACACCTTCAAATTAGAACACTGGTGGTTTGTCGGTATTTCTAGGCTACCATACCATAGCACCAATGATTACTTATTTATTGAGCCCCTTAGATGCTCATGCTCATTGCTACATGCTTTGCCAGCATTACCTCATTTAATCCACTCAATACTCTTATGAAGTAGTAGAATCAACTGAAGCTCAGTGATATTAAACAATTCTTCAAGTTCACATACCTGGTAACTGGTATTGCTGGCATTATCCAAGTAGCGTGACTCCAGAGTGCTTTTTTATTTTTATTTTTTTGACTACTATGCCACAATGTCTTTCTACTATTAAGGGGAAAAGAGGTAGATTGGAGATGGGTCAACACATGGTTAGTCAGTAATTTAAGGTGGCTCTCACAACTGAGAATCTGGTGGTTTGGTGGACTGCTCCCCAGGAATGTCAATACATACTTTACCTATAATTTCAGGTCACTCAGAGAGCCTCTGAGTGCCACCCATGAGCCTCAGGTTAAGTAAGATTCATTGTATTAGGGCTTAATGTGGCTGGGCATCTACCTAGTGCTGAAACACTACAACCTGCCTGCTCTACCAACAGTGTGTACCATACCCTGCCTACGGGGCTGAGACACTGCTGCTCTTAAGTCCCCTCTTTGGATAGGGATCCTCAGTTTTCTTCCCCTCTTGGTCCAGGAAGTTTGAGAATTTACATTAAAACTAGCTTCCTACTAAAGGATGAAAGGAGGATGGATAGATGAACAGATGAATAGACGGAAGGGAGGGACAGGAAGGAAGAAAAGAGGGAAAGGGAGGGAGAGAAGGAGGGAGGAAGGAAAGGAGGTCAAGGGACGGGAAAAAAAGAATACCACTGTTAAATGTATATCCTCTTTTAAAACTGTATTTACCCATGTGCTTTCACCTCTTAGGGGCAATCTGGGGACTGCTGAGGGCAGACTACCAGGGAGATGTGTATTCTGCAAGAAGAGCAATTATGGATAATGTGAGCTTAGCAGCCACAGGCAATTCCAGCCATAGATGATTCTGGGGAAGTAGTCAGCCAAAGTGGCAGTACCAGGAATGCTGTCAACTTGACACTGGTGTTCTGCAGCTTTTTCTGGAGCCCCCAAAGCTCCCCAGGTGCTGCCCCTTGTCTGCCCTTTGTTAGGTTCAAACCCAGCTCCAGAGGCACAGCTTGAAGGAGCAAGTGCATTTTCCACTCTGTCTCATGCCAACTGGAAAGCCAAGACCTGCCAAGGCCCAGGTTTTAAAAATATAAGTGGGGAACCCCCAAGGGGCCTGAACCAGAAACCATTCTAAATGTTCTTCTCCTTTTTAATGTTTTAATATACTTGACAAGTGCTTATTCCCAGTTTGGGGAAAACCTGTCAGAAGGGATGCCCAGAGCAAAGGAAAACTCTGACTCCAGGCAAACTGCCCATGTCTTCCTGATGGTTATCACTGGGCCCAGCTTGGTTTTATTTCTTTTGGAGAGCTGGCTTCTTCTCACACATGGGGTTTCGCAGCTTGGGGACCATTACTCAGTCACAAACTACTCCAGGAAGAAGTTCTTTTTCCAAGGAGCCGAGTGACCAAGTGTCTTTCCTTCTACAAAAAGAACCTCATCCTTTTTAATGTGGGCAGCCCTGCCTGCTCCATGCCCATGCAAACATTCATTCTACACCTACAACCAATAAGTAAGCACAAAGTCAGGGACATTTTTGGTGTAAATGTGAATCCATTCCTAGCAGATGCAGGTTTTCTTTACTGAGCCCAGAGTCTCAGGGGAGACTATTTTGATGACATTAAACCAGAATCCAAACAAATGCTGGTAGGCACAGCGGATCCCATCTATCAATAGGTTCACCATCTATTATTCCACACATCACATCACATATCCAGTTCTAGATATTTATAGCTCTGATAATTCCAGAAAGAAAGATGTTGCATATAACCTGGTAGACCTGAAATAGCTCTGCAAACAAACACAACAGCAAGGGTAGATGAAGTTGATGTGCCTGCCTACTAATGCATCAAACAATGTAAGTTACATGTGGATGGCTTCTGACAAAGATGTCATTTGAAATCTTAGACTTCTACCTTGCGACACACGGTCATTACAATAGAGCAATTGTTCAGTCACAGAAACAGGATTCGCATTTTCCCAGCCTGTTTGTACTTTTCCCTCCCAAAGGGGCATTTCTTGAAAAGTCAGAGGAATTCTGCTGATTACATCTCCAGCACAGCCACATTCCAGGGGGTAGGAGGGTCACACACCTGGGCAGTCAGGAGGAGGCCACAGCACTGAGCTTTGAGGTCAGATCTCGGGTGTCTGCCCACCCCAGCCCTGAGGTTTTGTACCTCAGGAGCTCAGGCCTGCTCCCCATGGCCTGGTGACAGTTTCATAAATGCACTGCCTCTGCTTGACCTTCTCCAGAGATGGCCTAAAGACTAAGCAAGCATCTTCCCTTGTCCATCCCTTCTCCCTAGATTTTTGCCATCTTTTTGGACTGCCCTTCCTGATTTCTGGGTTTCTCTGATCAGTGTGGAATATGCCTCTCAGATTACAGTTCGTGTTTGCACAAAATAGGTTGGATTCATGGACCCAGCAGGCCCCAAAGACAGTGGCCTTGATATATCAGGCTGATCAGAAGGACCTAGGGTACTACTGGAGGCCTTGTTTTTATCTTCATGCTTGTATGTGACAGTTAATTTTGTGTCAGTTTGACTGGCTGTGGATGCCCAGATTAAACATTATTTCTAGGGGTATCTGTTGAGGGTGTTTTCTGGTGAGATTAGCATTTGGATCTATGGACTCAGTGAAGTATGATGACTCTCCCCAGTATGGGTGGGCTTCATACAATCTCTTAAGGGCCTGAATAGAACAAAAGGCAGAGGAGGGAGGAATATGCCCCTTTTTTCTGCCTCACAGATTGAGCTGGAACATCTCAGCTCATCTTCCTCTGCTCTTGAACCATGGGTTCCCTGGTTCTTAGATCTTTGACATCAGACTGAATTACCACCAGCTTTCTTGGGTATTCAGTTTACAAAGGGCAGATTGCAGGGCTTCTCAGTCTCCATAGCTGCAAAAGTTAATTCCTTATAATAAATTTCCATCCATCTATCATCTCCTTTTGGTTGTTTCTCTAATACATATGTACGACTTGTTCATTAGCCGTTCAATCATTCATCATTTCTTAATTCAATTTTTCCTTCCTTTCAGGTTTCTCCCTCCTCCTCCTCTCTTCCACTCATGTGTATACTAGACACTGGTGATGCAATATAATAATAATAATAATAATAATAATAATAATAATAATTGACATGCTGAGTACCTACTGTGTATCCTTCACAATGCTCAATGCTTTTTATTTTTATTTATTTATTTTTTAGCTCAATGCTTTTTAGACATCATGCCATTTTATCCCCATAAGAACTCTTTGATCAGGTATGATCATTGGCTCTATTTCACAGATGTGAAAATGTTTCCTCTAAGTGGGTCACACAGACATTGGATGCAAGAGCTGGAGATTAAATCCAGGCAGTATGACTTCATAGTCCATCCTAGTCTTAAATGTAACAGTGGTCTGCCACAGAACTTCAGTCTTGGCCTCCGCACTCATTGTACAGTGTGCAAGGTGGTGAGGTAATGCACAGATCACAACACTGTATGACTAGTGCTGCTGGATGGGTAAGTGCCCTGGAGGGGCATCTGGTCCTGCCTGAGGGGAAGGAGGACAGGGACTGTTATAAGGAGATGACATCTAAGGTGAGTCCTAAAGGCAAGTAGGGCTTTTGCCAGCTGGGAGGGGAAGGTCTAGGCTCACTTGCTGGGTTTACTTAAATGAAGGCCAACTGACCATGAGCCAGAGAGCAGCTTCTTCCTTGGGGGACATATGTCAGAGAGACAACTGGCCTTTATAGCTTGGAGCGCCTTGCTGTGCCTCACCTCCACTTAGCTAATCACCCTGTCAAGTCCTCCTCTGGCACCGCTAGTGCTTAGGATTCAGTGATAACAGAGTAGAAGCAGTGAGGTGCAAGCCTGGAGCAGAGCCAAGCAGAGTGTGGAATTGAGTTCAAAACAAGGAAAGCCAAGGAAGAATGGCATGGTGGGTTCCCCCCCCCCCGCCACGGGCCCCAGGAGACAATGTTAACTACCACCAGCTGGATGGGGAAGACAGCACAGCAAAATGCTCTGGATTTAACAGCTGGGTTCAGTCTTGGTACAATTACATGGAAGATTTGCAAACGTGGGTCAAGTTCTCCAAAGTAGGCGAGCTTCAGTTTACCTATTAGTCAAAAAGGCATCATGATATACACTATCACAGGGTTGTTTCGGACATAAAAGAAAGAGTGCCAAGAAAGTGCTCCGTAAATGAAAGCAGGTTAAGATGCCGCAAAATGCAAGGGAGTCAGGAATACGAGTCCATGCTCTCACCTAGGCAGAGGACACTAATTGGCCACTTGATACATGATGTGTGAGGTCCCTTTCAATGCTGGGTCATTGCTTGAGACACTGAACGTAGGGAATACAGGGATACAAAGACACCAAAAACATGATCCACAACTTTCATATGATCACCTGCACCAGAGCTTCCATCTTAAGCCTGTGGTGGGGGGAGAAGCCAGAGTAGATATTGACTCATTCCAACTTTCAGGGAGCCTGTGCCTAATTCCAGGCGCTGCCATCTTTACCAAAGGGCCAGGTGTGCTTCAAGGTTTAGGATCAGGCTGACTCATCATAGGTTCTCTCTATGGTCACTGATGACAAGCTGACACGGAAACCCCACTTATCAACAAAACCTGCCGGCAAGAAAATGCTAGTTGCTGCTGTTCCAAATGTCCTCCTGATTTTTAAACAAACAACCCAGTGTGGGAGCCCAAGTGAAAGTTGACAATTGGAGTCCTCCTCCCACACACTCATCCTGGCTAACTGGTTTTAAGTTCTGTTTGTTTTTACTTTGTAAAAACAAAGGAAAAGTTAATGTTGAACATTCAGTCTCATCCTGAGTCTGAAGGACATCTGAAATTAGTGTTTTCATTTTGATGGTCTTAGGAAATAAAGGGAAACTGGCTGTCATCCTCCCAGAAGAAAGCCATAAACATGAGCATCAGGGGGCAGAAAGACCTCTGGTTTGCTGCACAATGTTTAGTTCCAAAGAACAGCCCATAAACATCTCACCCAAGGTTATTACTAAACTCCTGAATGGTCCCTCTTCACAGGATAGGATCTGGGCAAAATCATGAGGAGGTGACGTTTGTTTTTAATGCCCTCGTACCCTCTACACCTCCTACCATGGAAACTTGCTCTTGGAGAAGTTTCCTGAACTCATTCACAATGAAGCGTGATATAGGTTAAGTTCTTATCCCATATATAATATGACAGGGATCCACGCTTTAATGACTAGAATGGAAATCTTAGACTTCCAGACAGCTTCCGTGGAGACTACTTGGTCACCTTTCCTACCTCTTTCCCTCTCAATTTCTTATCCACAGTGCAGCTAGAGAGATCTTCCTAACACAGAAGTGTATCAGTTATTTCTCTGCTAAAAATCCTTAATAGTCTTAACAATTTTGAATCATTTTCAAGAAAAATAACTCTGATGATCCTGCTGCTCCCTACCTCTCTGGCCTCAATTCCCGAGTGTCGCCATATGCTCCAGCTATGGCTCCAAACTGTTCTTCAAATCTATTTGTCTTCCCTTACCACAGGATCTTTGCACAGGCTATTCCCTCTTCATAGAGTTATCTGTCATCTTATTCCCCACTTATCTAAACTTCTATGCAAACTTTAAGACTCAGTACCAGGGTTCCTCACCTTCCAGGGGCCATCCTCCACATCTCCAGTATCCCAGACTGCATAACTCCAGAGAACCTGGCCTTCCATCTGATCTAGCACTTACTATTCAGTACTGCAGTTTTCGCTTAAATGTCCATTTTCTCTTTTTGACTATGAGTTCTTCAAGTGTTTCATTCACTCTGCTACCTGCCAGTCAAGATTGACTATCTGAATGAATCCTGTATTCTAGAAGGCAACCATGCACACATATACACACAAACACATTAATGAGGGCCAAATGTAACCCTTAGGTCATTTATTAGTTAGGGTTCTCCAGAAAGGCAGAACCAATAAGATAGATATATATATATGATACATATGATATATATCTCTATATTATAGATATATATGATATATATCTCTGTATATATTTACAGATATGTGTGTATATACATATATGTATATATCCTGTTTTATACATATACATATTACACATATATTATACATTTTACATATAATAAGTGTGTGTGTATATACACACAAATACACACATAAAGAAAGATTTATCATATGGAGACTGACAAGTCGCAATCTGTAGAGCTGATGTCTCAGTTTGAGTTCAAAGGCCAGTAGGCTGCTTTAGAACCAGGAAGAACTGATGCCTTGGTTCAGAGGCTGTCAGGCAGGAGAATGCTTTCTAATTCAGGAGAGGGGTCAGCCTTTTTGTTCTATCAGGCCTGATCAGAGGAGGCCTCCCACATTACAGAGGGCAATCTGCTTTATTCAGTCTAGTGACTCAAATGTTAATCTCACCCAGTAACACTCTTACCAAAATAATGTTTGACCCAGGATACTGTTTGACCTAATATGTGGGCATCCCATGGCCCTGTCAAATTGACACATAAAATTTTCTATCTCAGGTCACTTCTGTTCCAAATTAATGGATTTCAAACTTGTTTTCTCCTTCAGGACACTCCCCCTTTTTCTTCAAACTGAATCATCCCTGCAACTCTAATATGATAATGGCCATGTTCATACAAATAAATAGGAGCAGTAGGAAGATTTTTGAGTTATTATTATATCCAGGCCCTATTCATAGTGTTTTATATACACTGAGTCATTGAATCCCCATAGCAATCCTGTTAAATAGATACTATTATTCTACTCCCATTTTTCAGAGGTGGAAAGTGGGGACCAAGAGGAGGTAAGATAATATATTCAGTCACACAGCTTGCAAATAGTAAGAACTGTGATTGACCCCAAGGAGTAGGGTTTCTCCCCAATATGTAGGGAAAACAGACGGATCAAGCCTGTTTTATTGGAAATAAATGTGTGGCCCCTTCCTCCTAGCAACGTCCCTGGAATTGTAGCTTCCGAGAAAGGGTTGGAGAAGCCCCGGCTCAGGTGAGCCTCAGTCTATGAAGGAAACCAAGCAGAGGATATGTGATCCTGTGGTCCCTAGCCATGAAAGGTCAATTCTGCTTGGCGAGTTTTGAAAGCAAGTGGCTGCCAGTATCCTGAGTTGTCTGTTGGGCCAAAGCCAGTAGTGTATGTGGGGAGTGAGACCCCCTTCCCACTCTGGGCCATTCCTTTTCCATTCGTGAAATGCAGGGATTAAATTACATACCTCAGAGCCCCTTCTTCCAGGCCCCCATGCTGTGCCTGGGAGATGGGAGGGTCTGCTCCTTTTCTAGGCCCAGATGGAATACTTGCAGCCTTTGGTACAGGAGCTTTCTGAAAGCATGCCCTAGCCTCCCACTCCCACACATGCCCGCACCTCCGGCCAAGGCAGGTCTGCACAGCCACAGGGCCAGCCACACTGCCCAGGAGCACTGGCTCTCAGCCCTCATCTCTCATCAGCAGGAAGGGCAGTGAGACCAAGGGGAGAGTGTGCTGTGGCTGGTCCTATGTCCCACCCCTGCCACCAGAGTGGACTTGCCACTTTCTGCTCTGTGTTGGGGTTTCCTCAAGACCGGTCTGTGAACTCCAGAGTCACTCGTTAGCAGGGCTGGCTACAACTTGTCAGGGATCCTGTTACTCCTGAATCCAGTTCCAAAAACAATATAGGGCCTGATATATTAGCCCTAATTAAATTGGCCCACAACATGCTTTTCACTTAATTCACCTATTTTTCTTCTTGCCTCTCCTTCTCAGGGCTCCTCCTCTCAAAGCTCAATTTGGAAATACCCCCACTTTTGATCCAAAGATGGGTCCTCTGCCAAGAAATGAGCCCATGAAGCCATGCCAGCAAGAAGCCAAAAGCTGTGGAATCACCTGCCTTTTGTGCATTTTTACATCTAAGCCTCAATTAGGGGACATGCCAAAGAGCAAGTGCATGAGAAACAAATAAGCTCCTGCAGAAACACCAGGACAGAGGAAGCGCACGCTCGACTCAATCACATTTTCCAATTTCCCTTTGTATATTTTTCCCGACATCTTTGCGTAGGGTAATTCTAATGAAGTTTTCACCTGTCAAAATGAAAAGGCTTTTAAAACTAACAGCCGATTTCACACAGGGGCCCTATTTAATCTTAAATCAAAGACCCATTGAACACGATGAGGAACTCTGCATCCACAAATGGATCCAGGGGTCAGCTTTCTCTGCAGTGACTGAGCACATACAATCATGCCACCTCAGGCCACGCGTGGAGCCTCATCACCTTCTCCTGGTCATGAGCCTCAGTGAGCTTTCACAAATTTTGGAGGTGGGGGCGGGGAGCCTTAGGCAACCACCTCTTCATCTGGTCTCCTGGCAACAGGGGAGCCATCTGGGAGCCAGACAGGGATATCATGCCATGGGGGTCAAAACTTAGCGACTCCAAGGAAATCTTCCAGGGGAGAAAAGGAAGAAAACCAGAGTTTTTCCCAGTTTCCAGGAGCTAGGCTAATCTGCCCTGCATGCTGTGTCTGCCCTTCTGATATGTGCCCTTCTTGACTGGGTGCGACATTTTGAAAGCAGCATGTACAACATTTTAATGTCAAGAGAAGAATTAGTGTCTCAGAAAAGCCTCAAGTATGATCACATGTAATTGTTTTATAGATGCTGGCACAGGTTCAGGGAAGAATGGGTTTTTAATACCAAATCTTTCCATTTCTCTTTGTTTCCCTGTGATTTGTGGGCTCTATGAATGGCAGGTTTCTGGCATATCCACAATTTCGATTTCCCCTTTGTTTTCTCACGCTTATAGAGTTCAAGATTTCTTTTCTTTTTTTCCCCATGCATCACAAATAGTGTTTAATGGGGTCAGGGGCGGTTTTCTCCCCCACTGGAGACACATCGTTTGGTTAAACCACACATAAATTTTACCTCTCTTCAAAGAAACATTAACAATTCTAATGCATGTATGTGTACATGCTCACAGGCTGAGAAGGGTTTTCTTTTTCCTTTTAAACCAGGGAAATATCCAAGGTAAAACTTCTTGCTCCATCTTCATCCTCATGGAGAAGCAGTTTACAGGCAGAGGGATGCATGAGGGCCATACTCCACGGTGTTGAGAACACTCTCCCCTGGCCCCCCAAAGGCACACTGAGTGTTACCAAGGTTTGAGGACACCTTCTGAGTAGAGAGCATCCTTAGGAGGCATCAAGCCTGTGAAGATAAGACTCATTTACCGGTTAATGCCCTTCATGGTCATCCTGGATAAACCAACATGTTCCAGAGCAGAGGAAAGTAGAGGGAACAGGATTCAGAGACCAGGGTCAGCAGCCTTGGGTTTGTATTAGGATGCAGAGGCCAAGGATCCTTTTTAAATCAGCTCTGTTTTAGAAAAAAATCTCTCTGGCTGCGGCATGGAGGGCAGACCACAGAGTGACCAGTGCTGGGGCTACTGCAATAGTATGAGTGAGTGATGATGAAAGTCTAGGCCAAGGATGTGAAAGAAAAGGAGGGATGGAAGAACTCCTGAAGATTCTGGCCAATTCCTCTGCACTGCCGATGCAAAGCGGGTTATTTTGATATGGTCATTTTGGCACAATCATTCCAATGTCACAACTGTTATTTCAACATGCAAAATACTGTTTTAAAACTTACCAGTACTGAGTGCAACCATGGTATCCCTGACCCTTTACCATTTCTGACCTTCTCCTCATTCTGTGTCTTAGTCCTGAGCCTCCTCCATCCTTGATGCTACTGCACATGTCCCGTCACCCCCTCCCCATCTCCCTGCAGCATGCTAAGGCATCACAAGTGTACACACTGACAACTTACTGGCTTGATTTTTAGGTCATATCAAAATGACCCTGTGTCAAGACAGCCAGGTTAAACTACCACCCACCCCTGTGCTGAACTTCAAAAGAAGCGAAAGTCCATCAGTGTTTGCAGATAAACCCTCAAAGGAGAGAGCTGGAGAGACAGTAATTCCCTGCAGAAAGCAGTCTCCAGAACCTTTAGCAAAACCCAGCCTCCCTGGGCATTCCAAGGTCACACGCATCTTGGGATGAGCTGCAGGAGCAGGAGAGATGCTGCCAAAAGTGTCAGAGGAGGCAGCACCTGTCGGCCCCCTCATCCAGGGCTGCCCGCCCTGTGCAGGAAATGGTCCCTGCTGGGTGTCCTTGTAGCCACTTCAGCCAGGCCTTAGTTTGCTTCTAATTAGTGCTGAGCAGGGCACACAGTCCCTGCCTCCTCATGACTGTCCATATGGCTGGACCCTGTTCCTCGCTGCTCATGGACAGGATGAGTGAGTTTGTCTGTCTCCCTTCTCTTTCTCATAGATCAGTCTTTTGCAGCTCACACTCCTCTCGGATCAAGCTTGCACTCTCAAACCCAAGGGTATAGAAAATTGAGCTTCTCTCTCCCATTTTATAGACCTGAATGCACTTACTGGCTTTATTCAATTTATTAAGAGCTGTGGCCTGCATACTTTCCTGGTGTTAAGAGTTGTAACATTGGTCTTTCATTCCAAGTAGCTGTGGGTTTGACATTTCTGAAGGCTTGAAAAAAATGGTTATTATTCTAAGCTGTGTGCCTTGAACATGGTAAGAGGATTGGTTGAATTTCTGTGTGGTGATAACCTCTCCCAAGGGGTGACAGCCCCAGGGAAGAGGCATGGCAGGGCTCTTCAGAATGATAAATGGGAGGCCTTGGCATGTCGGGATCACAGGGAGCCTGGGAATGAGACAGGCTTAGGGCCTTTGCACTCTCTCTGTTTGGGTCTGGCTGTCTGACTTCAGATTGAGCAAGAACAACCACCTGGCCCTCTTCTCTCCAGCCCAACCAAATTTGGTTAATTTTTCCAAACTTTCTCCCACTTCAGGGCCTTTGCTCACATTATATCCTCTGCCTGGATTACTGTTCTAACTGCCTCTCCTTGGGTCTCTGGCTTACTTGACTTTTCTTCCTAATTTCTGGTCAAAACCCCCTGAGGCAGAGGTACCCTTCCTGCCCTTGCTGACCAGCTCAAATGCTGCCCCATGGGCTCTCTCATCAGCCCCTTCTGATCACTCTTAACATTTACTACAGGTGCAATCACATGGCATTATCATTTCTGTGTGTGATACTTCAATCCATATCTGTCTCCCCCATTAGGCTGTAAGCTTGTTAAGGGCAGGCACTCAGCGGGTTTTCAGCCTAGGGCCCTCAGTGAACACCTATGGAATAAGCGAGAAATAAAAAATTCTCCAGATGGAGGGCAAGGATCAGATACAATCAATCTTAGACAGCAGTGCAGTGGAAGAGAAGGGTCTTCAAGATCAGGTGACTTGGGTTCAAGTTCCAGCCCTGACACTTAGATGCTGGTATTTCCACATTTAATGTCCACAATAGCCCAACTGTGGAAGGAGCCTCGGTGTCCATCAAAAGATGAATGGATAAAGAAGATGTGGTCTATATATACAATGGAATATCCTTCAGCTATTAGAAATGACGAATATCCACCATTTGCTTCAACACGGATGGATTTGGAGGGTACTCTACTGAGTGAAGTAAGTCAATCGGAGAAGGACAAACATTATATGGTTTCATTCATAAGAGGAGTATATAACATAGTGAAAGTCATTATAGGGGAAAGGAGAGAAAATGAGTGGGAAATATCAGAGAGGGTGACAACATGAGAGACTCCTAACTCTGGGAAGTGAACAAGGGATGGTGGAAGGGGAGGTGGGCAGGGGGATGGGGTGACTGGGTGACAGGCACTGAGGGGGGCACTTGGTGGGATGAGCACTGGGTGTCATGCCATATGTTGGCAAATTGAACTCCAATAAAAAATATACAAAAAAAAAAAAAAAAAGAATAGATTTTTGGCAGACTGAGAGAAAAGGGCACAGCACACTCTAAGGACCAACAGCAACAGACTAAGGGGAGGCATCCTACCACTGATCTGAAGCCCAGAGGAATTTTTCAGAGAAATGTTCTTTAAGGTTAGGGAAGAAGTCAGGCTAGAGAAGTGGTAGAGGCAGAAGGGCACGAGGCCATGGATAGTTTGGCTCAATTACTATAAGAGTGAGCAACGGCAGCTTCCACTGCTAGGAATGACTGGGAGCATCATAACCCCTGAGGCCTGAGGGATGGCTAAACCAATGGCTGGACCAAAGACCCTGCCTAATGCTTTTGAGGGACAGACCAACTTTGAACGAAAAAAGCCCTCTACATGTTAGGCTATTGGAGGGAAGATGCCCAAAGACCAATCCAGTGAAAATAACCGCCCCCCCTTTCCTGTATACTTTAGCTACTCTAAATGGAGAACCCCCAGAAGGAAGAGATGGTTAGTATGTTTTTTTCTCCACTGTGTTCTCAGCACCAAGAATGGTGCCTGGTACAGAGTGGGTCCTCAGTCAAGCCTATGTGAGTAAAACAGGGATAGTTGGTATCCTCACACAACTCTCTCTCAAGCCTTTGTGGTGGGCAGACCCTAAGGTGACCCTTGATGATTCTCTGTCAATTGATATCCATATCTTTGTGTGATTTCTCCACTTGAGTAAGGGTGGGACTTGTGACTTGCTTCTAACCAACAAAATATGGAAAAGGTAATGGAATGTCATTCCTTGATTTAGTTAAATTACATAACAAAGGAGGTAGGATGTCCCTCCCATGATTCCTTTATGTTACATCATAGCAAAAGTGATGGGTTGTCACTCCTGTGATTCTATTCAGTTCCGCCAGACTCTGTCTTTAGTGAGCTGAGGAGAGGTTCTCCTTGCTGGTATAATGAAGCAAGGCATGTTGGGGAAGCCCCCATGGCAAAGAACTGTGGGAGGCCTCTAGAACATGAGGGCAGCATCTAGCCAACAGCCAGCAAAAAGTAGGACCCCAGTCACATCCACAAAGAAATGAACAACTGAAGGACCTTGGAAATGATTCTTCCCTAGCCAGGCTTCTAGATGAAAATGCAGTTCAGCCAACGGCTTGATTGCAGTGCTGTGAGACCCCGCGTAGAGGCCCTGGACAAACTGAGTCCATACACCTGACTGCATAAACTGTGAGATAGTAAATGTATGTTGGTTTTGAACCTCCAAGTTTATAGTAATTTGTTACACAGCAATGGAAAAGTAATATAGCCTCCAGGCCTTTAATCATGCTGTTCGTCCATCTGGAAAGGTGGAACCAAGGGACACTCATGAGACTAAGTTTGAGCATCACTTCCTCCAGGAAACTTTCCCTATTCTTACTCTGTTCCCACTTTAGAAGTCCCTCCATCTGTGTTCCCCCAATGCCCCCTATGTTTGCTCTATACTAGCTTTTGACACTATATTGTTATTTTCTGTTTGCACATTGATTGGATTCACAAGGCCCTGAGCTCCTCAAGGGGCAAGGGCCCTATCTTACCATTTTCTTTCCTCCCTTGTCCTTACCTTTGACAGATGGTTTTGGAGAGCACAGAGTGGGCTGGGCAGGGTGCTAGTTGCCAGGATATAAAGGCAAACAACAGCAGCAGAATAAAGATCCTGGTCTTATCTCTTGGATTTAATGACAAAGAGACTCATCAATTCCAAAATCACACACGCTACTCTCACAGTGTGATGGCTATGGCTAAATGTCAGAGAAGTGAAATGAGCCACTAATGGGTGATGTGACCTGATGAGTCTATGAAATCTATGATCTATGAAGGGGGAGGGAGAGTTGAACCAGCAGAGGCATGGTGAACAATGGTGCAAGGGGAGAGACGGTTTACACACAGGTTCTGTAGAGGAGGGAGGTGTGGCAAGTCTGAACACCACAAAGAAAGTCAGTTAGGGGGACACACAGAGAGAGAGAGTGCAAGTGAGTGGGGTACAAGGAAGTGGCAAAGTCCCTCAGGGCAGACTATGCCACACACCACAGATCATGGTAAAGTTCAGCCTTCACCAAGGGGATGTGCACTGGAGAGCTTCAAACACAAAAGTGACATATTCCAACGTTACTGTGAAATGATAAAGCCATGGACAGTAGGTTCTGGAATGAGAGTTTGAAGTTAGGGTTGGGTGTAGCACACAAATGGCTGTGGGAAACCAGTTGGGAAGCTCTTGCCATAGTTCAGGTAGAAATAATGTAGCTTGGGGTTCTGGGCTGAATTGTGTCCCCCAAAAAGTTAAAATCCTCACTGCCAGTGCCTATGAAGGTGATCTTATTTGGAAATGACCTTATTTGATCATCTGCAGATGATCAAGTTAGGATGAAGTCATTAGATGGGCCCAAATCCAATGTAACTGTCCAAAAGAAAAAATGTGGACACAGAGATAGACATGAATAGCGAGAAGACAATGTGAAGACACAGAAGAATGCTGTCTGTAAGCCTAGGATGCCTGAGGCTACCAGAAGCTAGGAGAGGCATGAACAGATTCTCTTTCACAGCTCTCAGAAGAAACCAATCCTGCTGATACAGTGATCTCGGACATCTAGCCATCAGCTGTGAAATAATAAATGTCTGTTATTTTAAGCTACCCAATTTGTGGAACTTTTTTAGGACAGCCTAAACAAACTAATATACTTGGTTTAGGTCAAGAGTCAGCAAACTAAAGGGCTATATATATATATGCTTTACAAAGCCTGTAAATATATGTATATATATATTTAGCCTATTTTAGCCTATATATATATATATATATATATATATATATATACACACACACACACACACACACACACACATAGGCTATATATAGGCTAAATATATATATACATATATTTACAGGCTTTGGTGACCATAACGTCCCTGTCACAATTACTCAACTGAGCGGTCATAATGTGAAAGCATTATGATAACAGATAAACAAAGGGTGTTTGTTTGTCTATTGTGGCACACATGGTGTGTCGGTGACACTTGATACCCTAAAATAGCTAGCAGGTGGATTTGGTCCATGGGATCTGGGTGACGGTGTTGCAGATGAAAAGAAGTAGATGGTATGTTGAGAGAGACCCAGGTCTGCATCTTGGGTCACCCCCACATCTAGCTCATGCTGGGCACTAGCCAGGTGCTCAGTAAGCACTGAACTTGTGACCTGAATTTAAACTGGACAAACAGGTCATTTTAGCCTAGGCAAAATGAGGGGGTTTGATAGATGGTTTCAAGGCATATCTTTTAGCTCAACATTCTGGTGTATGCTGACAGGGGAGAGACTGTTTTGGGTTCCTGTTTAGTGTGGCTTGTTACAAAGTAGGTGCCCTGGCCTGATGGCTGAGTGGGGGTGGGAGAGGCATAGGGTCTGTGCATAGTAGCTTCCTTTGTGTGGACACAAGGCACAATGCAGCCCTTGCTCAGTGACCGCATCCTGATGCTGGTGATAATGGTGGTGACAGTGAGTGACTGCCTGCCTGAAGGCTCTTGTAGTTGTGAAGAGCTCAACTTTGGAGTCTGAAATCCTGGATCTGGTGCTTATTAGCTGCCTGACCTGGGAAAAGTACTGAATTGAGCTGAGTCTCTCTTGTCTTACTCATTTGAGGAGGAGAAAGCACAGTGCTGGGCACTTTGTAAACCTTCATGACATTTTAGGCCTGCCTTTTCCTTCGGGAGGCTCTGGGGCCAGCCGGGTTGAAAGACTGCTCTGCATTCACTAACTGTGTGACCTCGGATGAGTTACTTTACTTCAGGGTCCTCATCTATGGAATGAGAGTATGGTAGCTGTACCAAATCTTTTCAAGTAACAAAGCCTCCAGCCCTTTAATCATGCTGTTCATCCATCCGGAAAGATGGAACCAAGGGACACTCATGAGACTAAGTTTGAGCATCACCTCCTCCAGGAAACTTTCCTTCTTCTTACTCTGTTCCCACTCTAGAAGTCCCTCATCTGTGTTCCCCCAGTGCTCTCTATGTTACATAGATCTATCTTCCACCCCCCCCACCCATCTCTGAGCCCTGGGGAGGCCAAGTCACAGGATGCCATCACCAGCTTCCCTTGACCTGTGATTCCTGCTGGGTGCAGCCAGAGGAGTCACAGGCAGGACAGGGGTCTGAGTGTTTATGCACTCTTCTCTACTCAGCTGTGGTTTGCAAGTGCCAAGTTCCTGTACCTAAAGCCTCACCTCCTGCCCAGGGGACCTTCTCCCACGGCTGCTGTTCCCACCTCATTCTGGTAACCGCTCAGGTCTCTGGGGGGATGTAGCTTCCCGTGGTGCTACTCCCTCTGTACTTAACCATCACTCACAGGCACCTATAACTCATTTATATCTTTGTAAATATCCCGTTCCTCAAGCCTACTTTTACAATTCTTAATTGTGGTAAAATACATAACATAAAATTTACCATTTAAACAATTTTTAAGCATATAGGTTAGTAGCCTGAAATAACTTCACACTGTTCTGTTCCCATTACCACTACCCTTTTCCAGATTTCTTTTCCTCTTGCAAAGCTGAAACCAAGTATCCAGCAAACTCTAAGTCTCCCTCCCCCCTACTCCAGCCCCTGGCAACAACTATTCTACTTTCTGTCTCTCTGAATTCTTTTACTCAAGATACCTCATTTAGGTGGAATCAAACAGGGTTTGTCTTTTGTGACTGGCTTATTTTACTTAGCATAATTATTCTCAAAGTTCATCCTTGTTGTGTTATAGTATGGATTAGAATTTCCTTCCTTAAAAAGGCAGAATAACATTCTATTTATGTATATGCCACATTCTGCTTATCCATTCATCCAAGTTGGTGAACACTTGTGCTGCTTCTACCTTTTGGCTACTGAGAATAATGGCTGCTGTGAACATGGGTGTACAGATATTCTTAAAGCCTCTCTAACTGGCCTTTTGAGGGTTCCACTGGGATTCTATTAAGACCCTGGCTGATGTATATAGTTTCTGTATAGTCCCCTCATGTCATGTTGAGTGATTGAGTTAATACCTGTAAAGTACTTACACAAGTGCTCAATTAATGACTGCTCTTACTGGGAAGGTGTCTCTGTGTGGCAGAGACTAGATGGCAGTGCCTCTTCATTTTGAGCACTGGCTAACTATCTTCTCTAACTGAATTAGGCTGGGACCACATGACTACATTCTTTCTAGAGAGCAGAATGTGACTAGAGAGAGGCACCCCCTTTCTAAGCCTGGCCCATCAAAACTTCTATGTCTTCTCTCCGTGTGGGCTAGACATCCACATTGTAGGAAGATCCTGGATGTCATGTGTTAAAATTGGCAGTCCAGGTCCCTTGATGTGTGGTACGGAGGTAGGTACTGGTACTTATCATCTACCTCTCACAGATGATAAAATCAGGAGATTTGGTAACTTGCCCAGCAAGTAGCAGAGCCTAGAAGTGAACTGAAGTAGGCAGTCAGGCCCTGGTCTCCACAGACCTACACACTGCTAAACACTCTTTCTCTCTCAAACTCAGGAACAAATTCTCACAATGAGATTTTCTTCTTCTGTGCCAACCCTCAGGCCCAGTCCAAACTCAGAGTTGCTGCAGTGGGAGTCCATGGAGCTAACCACTGCACTGAGGTATGGTGCAAGGTGCACCGGCTGTCCAATTGATGACTCTCATTCCCCACTGGTACAGGCTCTGGAGGATCATGAGGGGTGGAAGGGACACAGATCAGTCCTTGCAGCAGCTACCTGGGCTACTTCTGTCCTGCCCGTCCATGTTCTTTCTTTTTTGTAGAGCCTGTGGCATGCTCTAACCACTAGGAAGGCTGACTGATGAAAGAGGGGGATGCTCCTGCCTCCATGGCAGCAAAGCTGGGATTACCCACTGAAATTACAGCTGGCAGCCTCTGGCTGCTGGCACCCTTTTAAAGAGAGTGTGATGGCAATTTTCCAGCTAAATTCTCCCAATTAGGCAGTTAGAGAAACATTATCCACCTTAGGATAAAGCTGATGAAATGGAGGGGCAGGGACGGGGAGGAGGGATGCTAATCTGCCTGTGTTGGCCCCCACGGCCCAGAGCACAAAGTCCTGGGGCACTCAGTGTCCACAAGGAAGCATCTGCAGGGTGTGATGAGCTGCCCGGGGGTGCACAGGAGACCCGTCTGCCTCGGCCACTCAAAGGACCCCATCTTTCTACAATTTCCAAACTCTACCAGCTCCAGTCAGACAGGGTGGGCAAAAGGGTGGCAGAGGAGAAAAGGAGATAAAGTCAGAGCCTGAGGAGGCTTCCCTTAGCCACCCTAACTCAATTCAACATAGAGACTAGGGGAACTAAGGCCCCCACAAGGAAAGCCTGAGAGGCGATGCAGGTCACAATTCCTGGCTGCTTACCTGAGCAGTTCTCAGGATTCCATAGTTTCCTCATTAACCAAGGCTTCCTAAGCATAGGCATTTTGTGTCCATCTCCACATTCAGTCCCTACAACAACCTGGGACATGGGGACTCCTCTTCCCTACTGATACACAAGGAAACTGAGATCTAAGTCAAACGTATAGAAGCAGACCAGGGGCTCCTCATGCAGATGAAGCCAAGTGTTCCAACTCCTCAGAAAGGCCCTGGGTCCTATGACCAGGAGTCTATTCATCAACACACATCCACTTAATGATAATGAGAACAATAATAATAGTGCATTGAGCACCACGCTAAATGCCTAACCCAGAATATCTAATTTATTTTTATTTTTTTTCAGAATATCTAATTTAATCCTTACAACTATTTCCACAGAGTCATCACTCCTCACTTTGCAAATGTGGAGATTCAGGACCAGAGAGATGATGGGACTTGCCCAGAGTCGTGCACTATGGTGGCATCCATGGTTCACTGTTCCTGTCTCGGGCCAGTGTTCCCGACCTCCACGTCAGTCCACTTCGGCTTTGGACAAGGCCCACCTAGCAGAGCAGGCTCAGTGGGCTCTGCAGAGAAGCAGAAGATGGTCCCTGCACTTAGGGCAGGTATTCTATAAAGTAGTGAAAAATAAATTCCCAGTTTACAAGTGTTAAAGAAGCTCAGGGATAGGGGAAGGGAGAGAGAGGAAAAAGACAGACTCTGGTGTTGGGACTGTCATGGATGCTCTGCAAGGAATGAGAAATGGAGCATTATTGCAGGAAGTCCAGACAAGGGAGGCCATTCTGAGCAGAGGTGTGGTAAGGCCAGTGTCGATGGACCACGAGCTCTCTGCTCTGGTATTCACAGAAGCAGCACAGGGCATGATGCCTTAAACATGGCTTGAGACCACACTGTGCAGGGATTCAGATGTTATATACGAAGTTAGGATTTTACCCTTGGGAAATAGGGGGCAAGGTGCCAAGATATCTCTTCAGGATGAATGGCCTGTTTATGGTATTTGGGATGGACTTGAGGAGGGAAAGACTAGAAGCCTAAAAACATCGATAATGGAATGAAGGGGGAATTATGAATGCTATGCTGACAGAACATGGTGGCTAACTAGAAAAATATAGGCAACCAAGTCTACTATCATCACTGATGACAGTTCGTGTACATTATCTTTCTGTTCATTATATTTCCTATGGCCACAAATACTTCTTCTCCTCAACAAAATGATGAAGTCAGAGGGAGAACCAGGCTAATCAAGCCCTCATTATGAGAAGAGGCTCCAACTACTTGGCACCAGCAGTAGAGGAAAGTCCTTAGGCATCAAATCCTCTGATTTCCACACAATTGTGGCTTAGTCTTTAATAGAGAATCTAATAAAAAGCAAGGGATCACTGATTTGTTGAGGTTTCCCTTGGCTGGGCTCAAAGTCCACAGAACGTTTCAGATTTTATAACACTTCATGAAGGGCTGTGTCCTCATGCTTCCTTCCTTCCCACAACATTAGGATGGGCTGGGTGACCCTCATCCAGGGACATATGACAGAAGCTACCCTGGGCCTAGAAGAAACACAGCTTCCTATGAATGGCTTGGGGGTGGGGGGGAGGGTTAGTCTTTAGTCTTTCTTGATTATTCAAGGACAATGTAGAGGGGGAAGGCACCAACAAATGTGTGTGTATGCCTATACTGTCCTGCCATTAAAAATAAAGAAAACACTGCTTTACAAACTGCTAGGGTACATAACCTCACAATGGACTTACAGTCTATAAAAAGCACTGCTCTGTGCCTGGCCTGAGGGAGCCTTTGGGAAAGCCAAACCAGGAGTGAGTGAGCAGAGATCTCATGAAATTACTTCCTGGATGTAGATCCTCATCACTGGGCCATTCACAGCAATGACCCTGATGCTCTCCCCTCCCCCCCCTCCTCTGCCCCCACACCTCTTGCCAGCCCAATTTTGCCAGTAATTTTAAAAGCCATGGATATGTTTCATTGGGATTTGGCTCAAGTCTGCCAGAAAAAGCAAATTCAGGCCAGAAATAGTGGAATTTGGACATGATGGCAGAGCCAAGCTGCTGTCAACCTGAACTTCACCTCGAGTTTGATGCAAGGAAGAGGAAGGCAGGATTTCTAGGCACTCATGGGCAGTGTTAGCCCAAATTATGTTTTGTTTTGTTTTTTTAAGATTTTATTTATTTATTCATGAGAGACACTCAGAGAGAGTCAGAGACACAGGCAGAGGGAGAAGCAGGCTCCCTATGAGGAGCCCAATGTGGGACTTGACCCCAGGACCCCAGAATCACAACTTGAGCTGAAGGCAGATGTTCAACCACTGAGCCACCCCAGGCATCCCCAAATTCTGTTTTTTTAAAACATCATACCTAACCCACAATCAAGGGTTCCTATTCCCTGGAAATATTTGACAAATACTATTCCATGGCACCCGAAGGTCTCTATTCTCAAGAGAAGAACTCTCTTTTCTGCCTATGCAAAGTGAGTTCTGAATATGGCCAGTGAAGTCAGAAATAGATTTAATAGATCTGAAAATTCTGAGCTCTCTCTTGGCCATTTAAATAGCACTTGAGAACCCTCCAGAGTGTTTCTCAAGCATGAGTTTGCATAATAAGGAAAAGGTGCTCTGATATGGGTCCAGAACAATGTTATAGTTTTGTAACTCTATGATACATGATTTCCACTTTAATATTTTGGAAACATGTATCTTTCTAGTGTGTATGTATAACAGCATCTTATTTTCCAGGAATTCATGTTAGATGGATTATGTGTTACATTCAGTGAGGTCTTAAATGAAGACATTCATGTGTTGGTAGGGAAGTGGCAGATGGTGCTAAGACCATGCACTAATCTGAATTTGCCTTTCTAATGACAGTGTCTGAAGCTGTTTCTGGCCTGAAGGCTTCCTCAAGTCTTTGTATGCCCCACAACCTTTAAAAGGGCAGATGTGCCCAAGAAGTGGAAAGAAGATTTGGAGTTAGTGGTTTCATCCTACTCTTTCTGAAACCCTAAGTAGAGCCAGGCCAAGGACCAGCTGTTAACCCAGGAGGACAGGGTCAAGGAACAGCCCTCAGTCCAGACTTTAAGCTAACAGTGCAAGATTAGTCCCAGGTAGTTCAGCTCTGAGTCTCTACAGAAGAGATGACCCAGGAATCTGGACGGTACAGAGTTCTGAGGACTTTGACCATCACTAGGAGAAGAAACTTAACAGTTGTTAAGAGGGTTAAGTGTGTCATTTGGCACCTGCAGAAACCTGTTTATATGTAAGCCTGCCACTCTGACGCTGACTCACTTTGACAGTAGGGAACACTCCAGCCATCTCTTCACCTGAATGGCATTTATGACATTCTTTGGTTTGTTTCTGCCCCTCAGGATATACTCCATGGTTCTAAGGTCCCAGAAAACAGACTGGAGTCTCATGAAAATTTTAAAACAATTTCAAGGGTCTCAGTTTTTAAACTACCATTGATGAACACTTACTATGTATCAGGCACCATGTAAAAGGAATCCATGTGGATGATGATACTTATACTTGTGTTAATGTTTTCCCAAGGTCCCATGACCAGTTAGTGCTGAAGCTCATATTTGAACCTAAATCTGTCTAGATCCAAAACTTGTCTACTGACCCATGATGTTTGGACTGCCCCTGAAACTATTAAAAGAACCAGAGTCAATACATATGGAAGTCAAAGATACTAGCTGACCCAGAGCAAAGGTCTTGGGATTTCCACCAGAACAGATTTCTTCAGCCTTGCCTTACAGATGATCCCTGAAAACTATCCAAAACTAAATTTCCCACAAGCACATTCCCCTGCCATGGACACATGTGGCTCTTCCTGCAAAGAGTACCCACTGTAGAATGAGTTTCTGATCTTCAAGCTGGTTTGATAAAGGGATCTCCAGTAGGCACAAAACCTGATTCTCCTGTTAATGAGCAAAAACTGTTCTCATTCTGATTAATGCTGCCGTTGTTTAGAATAATGATTAACTCAGAAAGAAGGACCCAAGGGAATGAAATAGTGACTAATCAATCTCAAAGGAATTGCCAGGTGATGTTTATTTCATGAGAACTAGAAGGAACCAAAGACACAATAATTTTTCCTTGACATTGAGAGGTGGGCAGCAGCAAAGTCAGAACTGGTCTCTATTGCATTTTAGATGCACAGTCAGCAGGTCCTCGTGGAGAGGCAGCAGGAAAGGGATGGGGGAGTCTCTCTTTGGCTGACCACTCAACCATGGTAGCTGCCTCTGTGGGTCTCCTGTCTTCCTTCCAATCTTAACATCCACTTTCTCAAGAGCCAGTCTTCACCTGAGTTGCTAATTAAGTAATTTCCTTGTTTATCTGACTTGGATGGTTTTCTTGCAGCACTGCCAAGTGGAAATGGCTCTTGATTATGTCAACTCATAAAACCATACCAAAGACAACGTTATCAGAACACTCATTTGTCGTATTATTTAAAGAAAGAAAAAAAATAGCTGATGGGAGGCCAATAAAACCCCTTTTATCAAAATGCTCTTAATTATTGTACCACTTAAGCTTCCAAACCTAGCCTTGGATCTGGCTATTAAAACTCTACTCCATGAGCAGAACAGAACCAAGAAGGATATCTTCTTAAGTCGGAATGTAAAGAGTCCTACCTTTCTTTCCATTTAAAATTAGACTTGATCTTTCAGGAAATATAGTTGATCACAGATAAAATGTCAGAGTGCCCCGTTTGAGGGTGATGTCATAAGACAAGATGGAGAAGCAATTAGGGACCTAATTTTCTAGTCTTCTCCATCTTCCTCATAGAGTTCCTTTGGGAACACATGCTTTGGAGAAATCCTTTGAATGAGAAGTGATTTCTGGGGTACCTGCATGGCTCAGTTGGTTAAGCATCTAATTCTTGATTTTGGCTCAGGTCATGATCTCAGAGTCATGGGATCAAGCCCCATCAGGCTCTGTGCTTAGTGCAGTGTCTGCTTGAGGATTTTCTCTCTCCCTCTGCCCCTTCCCCTGTGCCCATTCTCTCTCTCTCTCTCTCATAAATCAATCATTTTTTTTTTTTTTTAAAGGAGAAGTGACTTCTGTCCAGTGCCATCCATCAGAGTTCTACCCTGGCCCAGGAGAAGAGAGAAGGTGATGTAATAATAGACAGCTAGATTTAAATGCTGTGTTGTTGCTTCGAAAATGGAAGAGGGGACCATGAACCAAAGAATATAGATGGCCTCTAGAACATGTAAAAGGCAAGGAAATCGATTCTCCCCTTGAGCTTCCAGAGGGAGTGTGGCCCTACCGACATCTTGATTGCAGCCCAGTGAAATCCATTTCAGATTTCTGACTATAAGATAATAATTTGTATTGCTTTATGCCACTAGATTTGTAGTACTTTTTACAGCAGCAGTAAGAAACTAATACAGCCAATTATCATATGGTTTCACTCATGTGGAATATAAGAAATAGTGAAAGGGACTATAAGGGAAAGGAGGGAAACTGAATGGGGAACCATTAGAGAGGGAGACAAACCATGAGAGATTCCTAACTCTGGGAAACAAAGGGTTGCAGAAGGGGAAAAGGGTGGGGGATGGGTAACCGGGTGACCAGCACTAAGGAGGGTACTTGATGGGATGAACACTGCGTGTTATTGTTGGCAAACTGAATTTAAATAAAATATTAAAAAAGAGAAACTAATACAGCATGTTCTGTTACATTACACAGTTACCTGCTCTGTGTCTGCCCTCATTGTTGCATCTAGCTGCACTCAGCTTCTCACTGTTTTTTTTTATTTACCACACTCCCAATTTACCTGCCCCTGATCCAACACCCACATCCCAGAGCCAGGTAGCCCCCTTCTCCCTGTTTTAGTGCTGCTTAGTCTGCTCATAGTGTGTGGGTTTTTTTAATTGAAGTATAATTGGCATATAGTATTCTATTAGTTTCAGGTGAACACCATAGTAATTTGATATTTTTATATGTTACAAAATGATCCCCACAATATATGTAGTTACCATATGTTATTATAATATTATTAGCTATATTCCCTGTTGTACATTATATGTTGTACATTACATCCTAAGACCTGTTTATTTTAGAATAGGTGAGAGGAATGAAGGAATACACACTTACAGTTATAAAATAAGTCATGATCCTAGTACTTTTGTCTAAGGATTGATAAAGATACTCTCTTGTAATCCTAGCTTCCATTCCCTGGGAATTTACCATGAGATCTCTGACTTCTCGTATTTACTATATAGAAATGCTATATTTCCCCCCATTTAGCAAAGAGAAGGTTAAAGTTAGACCACTACTGACATAATTACTAATTGCTAAGGCCCAGACTGCAATCCAGATGCCAAACTCCAAATCTGTGTCCTCAAGGACTCTGTTTTTCTTTTTTTTTTTTTAAGAGTTTTGTTTTTTTTTTTAATTTATTTATGATAGTCACACAGAGAGAGAGAGAGAGAGAGAGAGGCAGAGACATAGGCAGAGGGAGAAGCAGGCTCCATGCACCGGGAGCCTGACGTGGGATTCGATCCCAGGTCTCCAGGATCGCGCCCTGGGCCAAAGGCAGGCGCTAAACCGCTACGCCACCCAGGGATCCCTCTGTTTTTCTTTTTTTTAATTTTTTTTTTTTTTTATTCATGAGAGACACAGAGAGACAGAGAGGCAGAGACATAGGCAGAGGGAGAAGCAGGCTCCATGCAGGGAACCCAATGTGGGACTTAACCCCAGGACTCCAGGATCATGGCCTGAGCTGAAGGCAGACACTTAACCCCTGAGCCACCCAGGTGTCGTCCCAGTCCTTAAGGACTCTTAAGTGTGCCATTCTTAAACCACCCCTAGGGGAAACCCCAGGAGCTATGGCACATGGCCTTATCTCTGAACCCAATAGCTCAGAATTAACTTTAGGAATTTCAAAACTGAGCACTGAAACTGACTTAATCTCTACCTAATTTCACTCAAGAGAGAGCAAGATCAAATCTAAGTTCTAAAGTGGCATACTTTGTATAGCTTTAGATTCATCAACTATGATAATGCAAAAAATATCTGCCATGGACTTGTGTCTATTGTGTCTGGATCTTAAACACCTAATTCTTCCACAGAAAGACTTTTCATGACCTCTGATGGCCTGTCTACCCCAACCACTGACTGATACCAAGGCTGTCCTATCCTGTTGATGTTCAGTGTTCAGAACTGAAAGGGTTTGGTCTTCATAGTCAACCACTGATCAGGGGATCAATCCTCTTGACATTCCGTGCTACCATGTATCTACTTTTGGAGGCCATTCAATGAGGCGAACACAATTTCATCATTAACATTTTTGAAGACTCTACTGTCAGTAAAAACTGGAGGCATTTATGTTGCAAAGAAAGGGAAAAACAACATTCCTTTCTGGTTTGAAAACTTTTTCTCTAGTGACAAACTGGAGATAGTAACACCAAGGACAATGATGTACCTGGGGTCACCCAGGAGCTGCTATAATTCTAGTTCTGTGCATTTTCTTTTACACCACATTACCCAACACTCCAATTCTAGCAATTTCTCAGAGAATTCTAGAGCTGCTCATAAGCCATCGTGGAGCAATCCTTCTGCTTACCAAATGGTAGCTCCTTTTATCATCCCCAAAATGTTGGGGGTGACTTTTCGTTTCTTTTCACTGAGCTGAGAAGTGGGTAGTTGATCAGCTTGGCCCTAGAATGCCCTGAGATAAAACTGCTTCTAAATTCTGCCCCACTAGGGCCTATGTTTAGGTGCTCCCAGTTAGGAGGAGGTTCCAAAATAGAAATCAAAGGGAAGGCTGTCTCAGGATCATTGAGAGCACAATCAGACGTTATTACATACTTAGACTACACAAGCCAAGGTCTCAAACCACACTCTCAAGAGAAGAACCCAGAATAACGATTTGGTTGTTCATAAAACTGTCATTATTCCAACCCTGAAATTAAAACAAGGCCTCCCCAGTCTCTGGGGTCAGAGATACTATTTCTGGAGTGAGCCTGCCTTTTGCATGTGCATCAGAGCCCTGGGCTCTGGTACCCAGAGTTCTCGTGGTTCATCACACTTTTCTCTGACTTGGGGAAAGAACTCTGGGAACCGTTTGGTTCCATTATTTCACACTTCCTGGAAATCTCATGCTAACCATCTGTTCTCTCTGCTAAACTAGCTCAGTCTCCTCGACATAACAAAGGTGAGATTATACAAAGAGATACAGATCGGAAAGATGAAGAAAGAATTGGATCATCTTCCACCCCCCTGATAGCCACATGGTCATGGTGTCCCTTGATTTTATACTGCTGGTGATGCCATCACTATCTCCTGGGAACAATGAAGGCTGCCTGCATCCAACTGGCACCAAGGAGTTACTTGGGCCCCTTATTGGTCAATGTCTATAACTGACATTTCAAAGTCACATATTCTTGCTCCTCCCCCAACCTATTCTAATTCCTAGGAAATGTGGATTTAAGTACACAAAAGAGTAGTAGTAAGGCCAAAAGAAAACTGGTCCTTCTGAAAAACTCTTGAACTTTACTTGCCCCTCCAGAAAACCATTTCCAAACTCTCAACCTGAATATTAAGGCTCCTGTCACATTTAGAGTGGGTAATAATTAATTACCCTTTATAATACAATATGGTAGTTAAATGGAATGGCCAAAATGATTAACATGAACATACATACACATAAACACAAACACACACATATATGCAGGGCTGCTGTGTCACTATATGAATTAGAAAACGGCATCCCATCTGCAGAGATAAACTAAAAAAAAAAAAATCCCTTTTCTCTGGAAAGACATAATCCAGGGATTTAGTTTGGTAACTAAATCAAGAGATGGATTTCAGGTCCCATTCATTCCTTCTAAACCAGTGCTGGTACAGTGCCTGCTTACCCGACTGTACAGCAACCCTGGAGAAAAGTATTGGATACGGACTATGAGTAGAGGTTGCTAGAATTAGTGATCATAAATCATTAAGGGAAAGAAGGAAGTTTGAAAAATAGAAAAACCTCCAAGAAAAAATAACCGCCAGAAAAAAATATCACCTTGAGAAATAATGACTATTTAAATCTTTGGTGTACTGCTTTCCATTCTTCTTTTTCAAAGACATAATTGAAAAAAAAACAGAGAATAGAGTATACTAATATGACAATGTACTATACCTACTGTTTTACGGTCTTTGCTTTTGCCTATTATATCCTGTACATCCTTGCATAGTTGTTAAGATATATCTCCAGCATCACTTGCAATAGCAATGCAGCATTCTCTTGAACTGTAATGCATTTGGCCAAGCCTGTGGTTGGAACTTCAGGTTAACTAGGTCTCTAAATTCCTGTCTTAGCCACCTGCTTGCCATGAAAAGCCATCTGTCTGGACACAGAAGCAAAGGGAATACCAAGCCTCACAGTTGGGATGGAGCCATGACTGATTAACAGCACAGGATAGGGAAAAACCCTTCTTTGGGAGAATATATCCAGGGCAAGCTAAGAGTCCTTATAGCTTGCTCCTGACTTGCAGTGAAGGTATACCTTGCCTCCTACTGGTCACTCTGCCTCTATCATTAGGCATATTCCTGGCTTCCATGTTCACTGAGCCAGAGGCCATTGTTGGAATCCATTGACAAGTGACAGCTGGCTGAAACTGAGACAGCTTGTTCTGCACCCCTCTCCCTGCACAACACCCCCTCCACCATGTTTTTTTCCCCCCAAAGTTGAGAGAGGACAGATAAGAACATGACTTCCATTTGTGCCTGGGCACCAACTAATTCCTGCCGACAAATGCATTCCTTCCATACCTATCCATCAGCTTGAGAGGAATGAGGCCTGGGAATAAGGGCTTACATTTCCTGAGCAAAATTCTTTATCTTTCCTCAGGTAGAGATGAAACCAGCTTGCCAAGAGATGAAATATGCTTCTGGTTTGGCTGTCGGAAAAGCATCAACTGGTGTCCCACAATTCACACTTCTTGGGGACTTCATTTTGATTAACTTGCTTTTTAGCTCATCTCATGACAACATGTTTGCATTGGAACTCACAGAGAAAACGGGTCCAGCCTCATAAACCTAGGAAGACTGATCTAGCTGGATTCCAGCTCTCTGATAACATACCCTTTGACCTCAAAAGACCCTGTAGGAATATCTTCTCATGCAAGATTCTGTGATAAATTTTTATTTAAAATTTTTTGTTTTGTTTTGTTTTTAAGAATCATCTACTTTGGATATCCAATTTTGTTCTGAAGTGACAGGTATTCTGACCAATTAAAAATCAAATGTATATAGAAAAAGGAGAGAAAAATAAAAGAATGGGAGAAAGACAGGAAGAGAAACAGTGGAGAGAGAGAGAGAGAAAGAGAGAGAGAGAGAAGGTGAGACCTTATCTAGGGAACCCTAGATGTGGCTAAAGGTAAAATATTTAGAAGTATTTAGAGGTATAGGTAAAATATCCTCAGAGCCTCTTTCCTCTTTTACTAACAATTAATGAAAAGGCCTAGCATAAAAGAAACTGCTTCAGAGCTACAGGACTTTAGTGGGTGGTGACATCATGAAAAGCACAGCCTGGGCTGGACTGACTCTCAAATGACATCATGGTTGACACTGGGCACTGCCTTTCACAAGCACTCCATGACAGCTTTGCTCATAGACACAGGTTTTGCTCTCTTGACACAGTGATATCAACCACTCGAGGCACCAGGGAGTATGGTACAAAGCTGGAGAGGCACAAACCTGCCGGTGTATCTGGAGCTCTCCTGTAATGAGGTTGGGGAGGCAAGCCCTGACAATTCAGAGTTCCTAAGTGACAGAGGAGATGGCATTTGCCAGAGGTTGGCCACAGATGGGGACTGCCTCTAGCACTGTCCTTGGTTGCCCAGATTTTTCTCCCCAACTTAACCAAATGACCCCATGATCCATTAGTCACTCTTTACCGATATCCACTGGGAGTCATCAGGACTTCACGATCCGCATAATTACAATGAAAAGTCTGAACTGACTTCAATGATTCAAGTGATTTAGACAAAATGTTCCCCAGACAACCGACCATGGCTTCATCGTCAGAGAGCTGGTCTGAGAGTTGCTCCTGTAGACTTAGGTCACAGGCTGCCAAGAGGCAGACATTTGTTCCTCCAATCCTTTTGGGAAGCCATTTCAGGATGGCACCTCTCACACCCGGGCAAATAAACAAAAAGGAAAAAGTCTAATGAAAACCCTCTGTATGAGGTTAGGATGACCAAGGAGGAAGATCTGAAGAGTAGAGCCATAAAAGCGGGGACTTTACTCACCAGTACAGAAAATAGTAAAATAGGTACTGCCTGAAAAACCATTGGAGAAACCCTCCAGACTGCACTTTCCTTTCTTATGAGAAATCCGAGTGTATTTCAATTGTTAAAAGGAGGCAGCAGCAGCAAGGTCCCAGCATCAGCCTTTCAACCAAAATGGTTTGTCCACCATAGACAAAATACTTTAGTTTTGTCTCCTGGGCTCAAATCAAAAGTCCCTCAAATTGAAAATGGGACAGCCATCTTTCTCTCAAGTCAGAATACCTCAATTAGAAAAACAAAACTGGGGGTAGATAGAGGGCATCAAGCCTCTGATGAAAAGAGATGCTTACAAAAGGGTTTCTCTAAGTCTCTTCTCAACCAATTCAGGGTCTTCCTGAGCCAGATGCTATTTTAGACATAAGAGCAGGAGCTCGGGTTTTGCCTAGCATCTTATCCTCAGCATCTGATAGGCAGCCTGATTCCAAAACTGACTGATGGCTGACTGAATGAATTAGGACCCTAGTTGTTGTGGTCATTTCAAAGTTTGTTTAGGTCTAGAGAGTAAGCAATGATGCAGGACAAAGTTAGTAAAATGTAGCACCATTACTTGGCTTCAATAGAGCTCTAATAAGATGAGGTGGCCCTTTCTCTCAAATGTATCAAAAGCCTTAAAATCTTTAACCCAGTGGTCCCACTTACAGGATTCTATTTTATGTTAATAATCAAAGATATAAGGAAAGGAGAGTTCTAGTTTCACAAATATTTCTCTCAGCATCAAAAATTAACCAAATGTACCACAGAATGATTAAGTGAATTAAAGGTTATTTAAATAAGAAACATGCATTTATTTGATAGTTGCTTAAAAGAAACAATAGAATTGCTTATGATGGTATCATAAGACAAAATTTTTTCAAGTATGTTACATAATATGTTCTGAGAACAAAAGCATAAATGGATGCATGGAAACAAGCAAAATGTCAACAGTAACTGCCTTTTGGGAAGTAGACACAATAATCATTTTTAGGTTCTATTTTCTGAGAATTTTCTAAAAATTTTGCAGTGAACATTCACTGGCATTTATAATGGGGAGAAAGTAAATTATATATGTATAAGCTCACACATACTCATATACACATATACATATATAAATGTAAAGTAAATTTAAGATAAAAGACTTAAAACAAATATACATATTTACATATATAAATCTAAAACAGTAAGTGCTCCAAATACTGCCTTTCTAAGAAAGTAGTTGGCTATTTAGTACGCTCTAAAAATTGACCCTTTCTGGTCTCTTCCATCTTGAGCCAAATAGTATTTTAATCAACAATTTGGATATTTCTAAGAGTTCTCTGATCCTTCCATGTTGCTGTCTACATGGACAGTGGGTTTATGAGATTTAATGATTAAATTCCCTCTGATGGCAGCATCACAGAACCCAGGCAGTAGAAGCTCCCTCTCATCCCTTTATGACTGAAGAAGGCCTTTTATTTGGAGTGAGGACTGACTTTTGAGAGGTACAGATATTCATAAAAAAAAAAAAAAAAAAGGCAGAGCTGGGGGAGATGGAATGGTGTCACGTTGTAGTTACATGATATTTGGAAATGGAACAGGACATTGAGGGGCAGGAAGTTAAAATCCCTTGCTAAGCCACTGAAACCTACCATTTGCCATAGTCAGCAAGCATCTGGCCCCTGTAGCCTCAAGACACCTTGTTACTCCACTGTCTCCCTGCATCCTCGCACCAAGAGAACATTAGGCAGCAGTGTCTAAAAGATGTGATGTGCAGCTTCCTATTGTGCTGAAATGGCAACTTCCCTTTACTGCCAGGACTCACCTAACTCTCTCAACTCTTGATTCTGCCTTATTTGGACACTCTAATAAACTCATCTAAATCATTGCCTCAGTACAATGGTTGTGTCAAGGTCCTGAAAAACAAGGAAAGACTGAGAAACTGTAAGAGACCAGAGGCTACTGGGGAGACAATCAGGACTAAAGACAATGTAGTGCCCTGGACAGGGAGGACATTAATGGGAAAACTGGTGACATCCAAACAAAGTCTGGAGTTTAATTAATAGTAATATGTAAATGTCAGTTTCATAGTTTTGGCAGATATACCACAGTAATAAAAGATGTTAATAATGAGGGAAACCAGGGGCGCCTGGGTGGCTCAGTTGGTTAAGTGTCTGACTCTTCATCTCAGCTCAGGTCTTGATCTCAGGGTCGTGAGTTCAAGCCCGGTGTTGGGCTCCATGCTGCTCATGAAACTTACTTAAAAAAATAATAATGAGGAAATTATGAGCGATATGTGGGCATTCACTGTGCTGTCTTTGAGACTTTCCTGTAAATCTAAAATTATTTCCAAATAAACAGTTTATTAAAAGAGGAATCATGGCCCCCAAAGAGAATTGAGATGAAGAATGGTAATTGTTTTTAGGTTCACCAGAAATCTTGGTGAAAAGTTAGAAAGAGTGTTAGAATTAGAGAGAAAAGATTTAATTTAAAAATTCTTGTTTTTTTCAATGAGAACTTGAGTGAGTTACTTAAAGTCCAAAAATCTTCGTTTTCTCATCTGTAAAATGTGAACTGGAGCACCTGTGGGCCAGACTTGCCACAAGTATCCTACGAAGGGAGCATCATGAGGGAAGGAGGAAGTTCAGTCCTTGCTGTAGTCCTTGTATCTAGAACAGTGCCTGGCACAAACTAGCTACCTGACGAATGTGTTACGTCAGGGAATATATGAAAAAAAAATCAAAATAACATCCCACTTCAATTTATTGTTGCCATTACTAGCAATATTAAAAGCTTACCACAATGCTATCTTTAGTTTACCAATCCATTTTCAAATTATTGAAAATAATTTAAAACATGGTATATGAAAATGAAACACTACCAGGCAGTTAAAATAAATACACTAGACTAAGATGTATCACTATGACCAGAACTCAATATAACATTGAATAAAATATGTAAGTTATGGAACAGTACATGTGATACCATGTATGCAAAATGTCTGAAAACACATAAAAGGTTATCATATACGATTTGTAGATATTTATTTACATGGTGAAAATTATCAAGAAACATGGACCAGAAAGATTCATTAGATGTGTAGTAGTGGTTATCTTGAGGCAAGAGTGTAAAGACTGAGGATAGACCACTCTTCATCTCTTTTGAGGTATGGCCAGATCATGCAAGCAGAAAGACTCTGGGTTCCAAACAATGTGACCACTGACAGTTCTAAAATCGAGGTTAGCTGACCTATTAACCACATTGATTATCTGCTACTTTGTTATTTAGTTGCTAAAGAGCACATACAAAAGCACAAATTAAAATAGCATAATTTAGGAAAACCTGCCATGGGAGCACTGGTTGTAATTGCATGTTTGCAATCGGTTGGCACATTGGTTCTCAAAGTGGGTTCCTGGACCAGCAGCATCAACACTACCTGGGAACTTTTATAAAAATGCAAATTTTCAGGTTCCATCCCAGACCTACTTAATTCTGAACTCTGAGGGTAGGGCCCAGCAATAGGTATTTTAACACGTCCTGTTGGTGATTCTGAGGCTCACTTCAGATGAGAACCACTGGATTAGCAGGGTCTGCTGAGAAGGGTTCTTGACCTGCTTAGCCAAAACTAAGCTCCTTCATCTCTGACCTCATTTCTTAAAATATGGATCAGGTCCAAATGATCTCTAAATTCCTTTTCAATTCTACAAGTTTCTGACCACACACCGACTTAAAAGATTATAAAGCTACCTTTTCATCAGATTTTTTCAACCTGGAAGAATATAAGGCCAGAGACCAGTCATGTTTTCTCTATTGAGAAAATGGCTCAGATCCCTCTAAAGCATCCATAACCTCTTTCTTCCTTGCCTTCCTCTACCACTGAGGCTGTAAAGCTAAAACTCACTCTGGTCCCCCCTTCCCTTGCAGTAGGACACCCATGTGAAATAGCATCCCCTATGAGATGTGAGCAAAAGGGTTGAGCTTTCTAAATATAAGACCTAGTCTAGAAGGAAGGAGGCTTTACACAGGCATCACTCCTGGGTGGCAGACTTCTTGCACACATGAAGGTCACATGGGAAGGAAGGAGACCCAGCAAGACTTTGTTGGCATTCCAGAGCAACTGCAGCAGCTCCGCTCTACCTCCTGTAGGACTCAAAGGGCAATATTTCTTTAAGCCACAGGATGACTTCTCTGCTCCTGCAGTTGAATACATACCTGTTTGTTTTGCCCTCTACATGATCAGCACACATTAGGCTCTCAGGAATGTCTGCAGGTGATAACAGAGGCAAGGAAGAGGATGGAGGAAGAGAAAACCAAGCAGGGAGAGGAAGTAGAGAGAGACCTGAGGGCTAGTGTGAGCCAGGTGGAATTACTGAGGACAGGATGCTAAAAGAAGTCAATTTTGAGCAAGTTTGTAAAGTGAGAAAAGGCCTGGCAGAGAGGAAGAAGAAGGCGTGCCAAACTTGTATTTACACAAGAAACTTTATTATATTCATTAAAACATGGGTTTGATGTGCTGGTAACACATATTTTAATGCACATTAAAATGAATACATAACTATTAAAAATTTAAAAATATATATTTTGGTCCATGTGCCACCAAAAATCATCTTGTCAACCAACAGAGGTTTGCTTGGCACTTACAGGGAGTGCTGAATTATGCAAATTCCTGGCCAGAGGGTTTGCAGCTTTAGGTCTGAAATAGCAAAATGTAAGCTGGAAAGATCCAAATCTAAGATTGCTTGAACTTAGCAGGAACCAGTACTTCTCAAAGAGCACATTCTGTACCAAGCTGAAGGTCTTTATGTCTATTCTCTTTATTTCCCTAAGGTATACCACATTTCTTAGCTAACCCCAAATATACAAGGAAATATAATGAACACAAAGAGGAAAGAATGGCTCCTGCTCTAGTCTTGGGAAGGCTCTGTGATCTCTAAACCCCTAGGATGCTTATTTTTACCCATAACAAGATTGTGTGTATATTTTAATGTGCATTTGCTACATGTTGAGATTTAGAATCCTGTAGCATGGCTCATTTTTTATAAAATGCCTTATGGTGTTCTAGTAGCTTTCATTTTTAAGCCATTTTTTCTTTCTTGTTCTGTTCTCACAACATCCCCCCCCGCCCCAACTACCTCCCCCAGCAGAGAGGCACAGACTGCATTTCCTCTTTGTGGAGAGGCCATTACAGACACACCAGCCAAGGGGACAGACTAGCAGGAGGTGCTAATCTGCTCTCTCCCCCCATTTTTCCTGCCCTTACCCCAGCAGAGATGTTGCATTTCTGCTCATAGGCCGGAGCTTCCTGTCCTTCCTCATGCCATTCCCCAGCCTCCCAACCCTCAAGTCCATCTCTGCAGGGAGAGCCAGTACTAAGCTTGACTGGCTTTATGGTGTTTGTCAGTGGCACTCTCTGATGGCCACGCTGCAGCCTTGGTCCAACTTCTTGAGTGATGAGCCCACCTTTGTTGCCTCCCTGTGAATGCAAAGACTGGAGCCTGTCTGTCTACCACCCACAGCTGCTGAGCTGCGTCATCTAGACACAGGGCCATGGGAGTCAGCTTGCCAGCGGTCTCCATGGAGAAGGGCAGAGGTCACAAGAGAAGCCACTGAGAGACATGCCAACGTATCAAAGGATGCTCCTGGTTGACAGGGATCACTTTCCTTCCTCAAAGTGGGAGAAAAAAAATTAAAATCTTTATAGTAGGAGCTAGATCAGGGGGGAGGGAGAGGCAGAATGGGAGGATGAGAATGACATCTGTGTCAACTGTTTATTTTGGTGATTGTCTGCAAGTTGCAGGCAACATGGCTGAGCAAAGCTGTCATGGAAACATGATTTCGTTGCAGATGACAAGTTGGCATAAAGACAACGTAGGTGGAAAAGAGGTATGGGAAACAAAACTACCTGTCAGGCAGGTGGAGGGAGGAAGAAAATCTACTCTCACATACTTGCCCATAATTAAATGTCAGATGTACACAATGCAGTAAAATAATTAGCATGGCATAATTACTGTTCAGATGGAGTCCGTGTAGATGCCAAACAAATTGCTGTACTAGAGCACAAGCTGTTAAAACAAATTGAGTTACTTAATTTTTACATGTTGCAGCCTGTTTTATCATTTCCTAAGATGCAAATGTTTCATTAGTAGTGCAGTCTTTCTAAGTGTGCATAGCTCTGGGCTGCTACAAAGGCAGATCCACTGGCCTCCCTCTAGAGATTATGCAGACAAAAATCAACTGACCGCCTTCTTTCCAAACTTGCTCCATCTGATCTTTTTCTCCACATAGACGCCAAGGAAATATTTTAAAGCCACAAGTCAGATCATGTCACATATCTGATTTAAGATCTTTCAATGCATCCACTGACCTTGGAATAAAGTTCAAAAGCCAAAAGGGTCCCTAGGCCTCCTCCTGACCATGTGGGGTCTCTGTCCCATTCCTGCTCCAGCCACACTGGCTTTCCTTCAGTTCAGGTTCAATTCTTCTTGGACCCAAGGGCTTCATATTCACCACGGCCCTTGCTCAAAACCCTCTGCCGCTGTCCCTCCAGCTCCTGGTCCCCCTGTCTCCCACCACTCCGTTAACTGTTGGGCTCTTGTCCACAGGACTTGACTTCACTTTTGTGGCCCCAGAGAGAGGTTTCTGACCACCCTATAAAAAGTCATCCCTGCCCCTCCCCAGCCCTAGCCGGTCTCTGTGAAAGTTCCTGGCTTCCTTCCCTGTAGCAATGATCACATTTCGTACTATAATTTTATGTCAGCTTGTTCTTTTATTGGTTCAATGTCTGCCATTCTCACGAGACTGTAAGCATCTGGAGGGTAGAGATCACCTCTATTTTGCTCACCACTCTACCCAGCGACGGCCACTCCTGGCATATAGTAGCTGCTCAGTAAACCTATGTGGTTCCTGTGCAACTCTGGGTGTCCTTTCCCTCACTGTGCACCTGCTTTCTCCTCCATAAACGGGAGAGTGTAGACTGGATCATGGCTCTCTCCACCTGTGGGTGGTAATCTACTTCCAGATTCATGAGACCAATTTAGTGGTTGTCAAAGACTCACCTCTATTTTGCTCACCACTCTATCCAGCGATGGCCACTCCTGGCATATAGTAGCTGCTCAGTAAACCTATGTGGTTTCTGTGCAACCCTGGGTGTCCTTTCCCTCACTGTGCACCTGCTTTCTCCTCCATAAAGGGAGAGTGTAGACTGAATCATGGCTCTCTCCACCTGCGGGTGGTTATCTACTTCTAGATTCATGAGACCAATTTAGTGGTTGTCAAGGACTAATGCTTTCAAAAGGTGAGATAGCACAGAGACTACCAGAAACATGGAGACAATGCTTCCTCTCACTACCAGTGAAACCAGAAGGGTAAGGACTATTTCAGAAAACTTCTTTCAGTATCTATCTATTTGCATGCATTGGTTCACTAGGTTGTGATGTAAAGGATTCCTGTTTCTTCCTGTGGGTCACAGACCCCCCCCCCCCCAAAAAAAAAAAGTCAACAAGTTTACAAACGTGGGAAGCTGGGAAAGACCTGGACTACATAGGCCAGATCCCAGTCTTGGCCATTTCCGGGTCTTTTACCACCACAACCACCCCCCGCCCCTCGCCCCTTTGCCACTAGACCAGGCCGGGAAGGTTCTGTAAATGGGAAGGAAGCACTCGTTCCTGTCCAACCCCTGAAACTGGAAAGAGACTTTGGACATGGTCCCCAGGAGAGCTTGTCCCAGTCAATTCTGCCTTTAGCACCTTTACCTAACAGAGCAGTCTTCTGTGCCCCAAGCAGGAAAGACAAATGTCCCTTTCTCAACACCACTGCCTCCTGCGGCAGTCTTCTAAACACAGGGCGATGGGTCAGAATGCCAGAGAGAACTAGAAATAAAGTCACTCTCAATCTTGCTACCACAGCCAGAGGCCAGGGCCAGGAGGAGGGGGCCACTTCCCCAGAATCTTCTTCCAAAGTGGCAGACTCCTCAGGAGCTAGCATTGATTGGAGACCATTAGAAAAAGCAGCAGGAAACAGGAGATTGAAACATCTATGGTGAACCTAAAGACTCCAAATAAAAGGGAGCCAGTAGCCATTGCCTCTTGTACTACTGGCTTGCTATTTTCCCAGGATCCCTCCAAACCCACACCACCATGTCCCGGCCACTGCCTTACACATGCTTCCCACCCCCTGCTGCCGAAGCAGGGCTTTCTGCCACTGAGACGGGCTGCTGCTCACTCCTAGGATCCTGGAAAGTCAAGTGAGCACCTATATTCCTAAGGTGGCAGGAAATAGCGGTCTGGTCATGGGGTCAGACTAGACCATGTGTCAACAGTGCAACTGGACCACCTTGGAGGTTAAACTTGGTGACCCCTGGACCTTCTTTTCAACTCTTAAAAACAAGCCTAACACTCAGGTATGGGCCTGGGCTCAGCGTTTCAATCTGGAGAATGGGCCAGTGTGTTTTTCTGGCTATAAGGAGACTGTGTATGTGTTTGTGTGTGTGTGTGTACACACTTATACGTGTGTATATATATGCACACATGAATGTGTGTGTGTGTGTGTGTGTGTGTGTGTGTGAGACACTTGAGGCATGATTGGCCAGGGCTCAACCCTAGGGACCCAGGACCCACGTTTGCTTTTAGGCTTCTGGACCTTAGGTCCTAACCACTGACTCTTCCCCAGGAAGCTTTACCAGAGGACATGATTATTCATGAGTTTCATGGCTCCTGGCCCTGATAGCTTTTCTTGTCAGATTTGCAGATTACTTGGATATAGGTGATGGGTGACGGGGCCTTTCAAAAGCACAGGAGCCTATTTCACTTTGCTCAGCCCTACGGATGGGGTAGGAATTTAATGGGACATTTACTTATGAGATTAATTCAAATGTACATCACCATTTCTCTCAATCTCTCTCTCTCTCTCTCTCTCTCTCTCACACACACACACACACACACACACACACACACACACACACACAGAGCAAACAGCCTGCTTCAAAGCGGGAGTCAGGAGAAGGGTATCTATTTCTGGCAAGCTCCCCGAGGAGGCCTCAGGGGGCTGGTAACTCACTCCCCTCCCCTTCTCTGAGCCATCCAAGTCTCTCCTCTCATCAGCCCACCCTGGATCTCAGACCACCCTCTCTGCTCAGCTCCTGGCCAGGATACCCTCCCTGCTAGGGGCTTTTCCTGGCCTGCTCCCCCTCACCCCTGTCCCCCAAACAGCCTCTAGCTGAGGTGGCTGTGCCTTAGGAGCCCTGGGAAACGATAGCTCTAATTACTTCGAACCTGCCTCACCTGACACCACGCAGTACGGTAAATACAGACCCTCACATCCTTATCTTGCTCCCGTGTAGAAGGCTAGGCTGACTGACAGGCTCAATTTGCCCAGGACTGAGGGGGGAGGGATTCCCAGGATGTGAGGTTTTCAGTGTCAAAATTGGGAAAGTCCTGGGCAAAGCAGGAAAAGTTGGTCACACTACAGAAGTCTAAAGTCTGATCTCGGCTCTTGGGCTCCTCTCACGACCTTAACCTTATCTCTGGGCCTCCTGAGCACCTGTCTTACCTATCTCTGGTTTACTAATTCCTACTTGGCCCTCAGCTGGGACACTTAACAAGAGGGGGATTATGAGTCATGCAAAACCAATGGCTTGGAGCTAGATGCCTGGGTTTGATTCCTGGCTCCACACAGCTGTGGACCGATTACATAAACGCTCTAGACTTCAGTTTACTGATATGGAAAAGGGGCCTATTAACCATACCTATGGTGGTAGATGCTATTGGTACCTCACCCACCTCCCTTTTCTCAGGTTGGTACACTCATTCCCCAGCTGAGATTTGCTGCTAATAGCTCAAAGCTGCCCTTGGAATATGGGAGTCACTTCAGAAATGCACAGGAATTATGCCACATGCTCTTCTGGGAGATGTGACCTATAGCCAGTGACCAATCGACACAAGAGAACAGAAACCCAGCTGCCTTGCCTCAAGTGAGAACACATCTGTGGTGCCATTCACATGCCAGCACTCCCTGTGGGGTCAGGCGGAGACTGGATTTTTTTCCTGCATCCACATCTTTTCTTGGCTTCCTCTCCCCTCCTTTCCTGCTTCCCTCATTTTCCCAACAAATCACTTGTCCAAGAATCCCTGGCTCAGGCTCTGCTCCTAGAGAGCATGAGCTAAGACACCTGCCTTGGAGAATGGCTGAAAAGATGAAATGAGATCACGCACATAAAATGCTCATCATGTCAGAGCCTGACACATAGTAAGTTCCCACATTGGAGCTGCTCTGTCCTGAGCCCTGGGACTTAGTCTTGTCCCACAGAAACTTCAGGTCTCATCTTCCTCTACCTCTTGGGGGCACCACAATCACTAATGCCCTTATGCATGACGCAGGTGCACGGGCATATCCCGGGGTGTGCCAAATGCTGGGTACCCCAGCTGTTAGGCAATCCCTGGCTTGCAACTTCTATTTCAGAATGGAAATGGCCCTATAACGTTGCTATAGGGAAAATTGTTCTGATTTTTGAAGTAACCATCTGCAAGCTCCAGCAGGATGATAACCAGCAAGTTTCTTACATTGATCATAGTTAAGAACAGCTGCCTACATCTAGACCCGCTGTCCCAGCTCTTCCAGGAGGCCTGGGTCCTCTTTTGACCTGCTCCCTAAAGAGTTCACAGGCAGAAGATTCCTACTCTTGGTTTTCACTGGCAAGCCCTGTCCTAAGTCCAGGGACAAGTCCTCTCCTTGGTGTTCATGGTTTCTCTGTGGGTACCACTTCCCTGGGCTATAAGGGCACCAGCCTTTGATATAGGACATTTAGACTGAAGCCCAAAGTTGGAGGGAGTCTTTCCTGCAAGGAGAGACAGAAGAACTAGAGAAGAAATCAAGGTTTCAGTCCCTGTCCTCCAGAAACTTAGGGCAGGCAAACAATCCAAGGATGACCAGACATTTATTGAAAGAGAAAAACAATGACTAACAAGATCCAATCTTTATTGAGCAATTACTATGCACAGGGGGTTTTGCTAACTGCTTTGCATATGTAACATTATTTGATCCTTATAGCTCTTCTATCCTCCTCCTTGTCACTTCCCAGAGGGTTATCTGAGACCATGAGAAAACAGGGAGCTTGCTCAGGCTATATGTCTAGACAGTGAGAGCCGGATTCATCCCAGCTAGAGTGATTCTTGCCCATGTGCACCTCTACTAAGCTCCACCCCTCCTAGCACTGGCCTGACCCCCAGAGGGTTTCAGTATAGTGGTGGAAACCACCCTGAGTTTAAGGAACATGATTCTAGCGGAGGTGGAGTGAGTCAAATACACAGGCAAACAGTGAATGATAGGGACAACTTGAAGCACTGAAACATCATACAGTGCCAAGTTGTGAGACTGAAGTGTTCACAAGAGAAGTAGGGGCTCCTTTTCCATGCCTCCTGTCAGCAGCTAGGAACCCCTCTGTCCCTGCCAAAAAACAAAGAATGTGACAAGAGAAGGCAATCTATCCACCGGCATCCCAGGGACCTGCTCTGTGCCAAATACCCTCCCGAGCAAATATTGATATATTAACCGCTGCTCAAATACTGTGAGTGCAGCAAGCATGCCTCAGTAGGGAGGGGGATGCCGGCCTCCTGCCACCTCCCCCATGGGAGAGCCAGAAACGAGCTCTCCTTCCTGGTAGAGGAATCTGCAAGGCTCTTGGAACCACAGCTGGCTTAGGGGCAAGAGTCCAGGGGATGCTAAGACCTACCGCCCCCATGATAGGATGGAGCCATGTCTGTTCATAAAAGAGCTCCAGGGACTCCCATCACTTCCTCCTGCAGGCTTCAGGGATGTGTAAATTATGCCAGGAACAGGGACCTGGGGGAACAAAGAGCTCAAGAGATGTGATAATGATGCCAACAGTCTAAGTGGAGGCCCAGCACTGAGTTCTTCTCAGTTATGGATGACAGAGATCTTATTTATATTTATATATATAGCTTATATACAGTAATACAAACCAGAAGCCTATTGGCTTTTTCCCCCTTGTTATTTTATCTGCCAATACAGAAAAGACCAGAACTTAGTTTCTTAGATTTAAAAGGGAAATATTTTCATTAATTAGATAAAAAATGCTGGAGCTGGATGGGACACAAGACACCACTCAAGCTCTCCTTTTAATGGTGAGGAAACCAAGACCCAGGGAGGTGACCTAATTTGCCTGAGGTCCCAATCAGTAAGTGGCAAGCCCAGAATAGGGTCCCAGCTTATATCTTCTGCAGCATTAACACCTGCAGAAGGTGTTGCCTCTCTACCCATAAATATCAATGGCCAGTTTCTAGGGTAGGTCATTGTATCTACAGAAAGGGCTGAGTGGGTGGAAAGAGGGGGAGAAGGTGGCGACAAGTGGAGTGGGCCATACGTAGGCCTCTAGGCATGCCAGGCAGTCTTGTGTGAAGACAGTCAGGCATGCCCCAGTGGTGTTCAGTGGGGATGTCAGACATGCGGGACCAATCCTAGAAGTCCACTCTTCCTAACTGCAAATTGCTGCCTGGAACATTGTGTCAAGAATGGTTCTGAGGCCTCTTCCAGGCACTATGAGATGGTGTTTTGTGATCTATTTGTGATGTCCGTCCTGGGCACTGAGAGAGAGTCCCAACAAACAAGCCAATTATTTGCCATGCCTTCCTAAATGTATAAAGATAATGATGATGCTTGAGGCTGTTTTCTTTCGTTCTCATGAAACCCTTCTAGGTCCCTCCAAGGAGAAAATGGAGCATTCTATGCAGAATGGCAAGTATGTAATAGGCGCTTAATAAATATATATTTTTTGGAAGGGAAAAAAAAGAAGGGAGGAAGAAAGGATGTAAGCAGGATATCCCTCACATCCCCTGGAGTTTTGTTACCTTTAGAAACTCCATCTTCACACCTGGGCTTCTTTTCCCTTTGGCAGGAAGACCTGCACAAACTGTTCTATCCACCAGGGACCAAAGTTTACTTAGAACCTCTTGAATCACTAGTAGGTCTTGGGTAAGAAATTCAGAGACATGCACTTCACAGAGACCCTCAAGCTCCCCCTTCCATCCTTCCAAGAGCAAACCTTCACACAGAGGCCTACCTCTATCTAGGGCTGTAGCAACCACAAAGAACAGGAGGGAGGGAAGGTAGGTGAGGGTGAGGTACAATCAAGAGAGCAATTCAGGGCTGTTCGTTCAGGTCTGGGGAAGATACTGGTTAAAAGGGAGAACTATTTCTGAGGGATGGTACCAGTTGGAAGAATCACACAAGCCAAAGGTTAAGTCCAACCATGCCCCTCCCCCACTCATAAAATTAGTGGTTCCCACTGCCTTCTAAGTCAAGTATAAAACCCTTTGGATCTGGCCACCACCCTCCAGCAGGAAACCCTACCCTAATCCCAGCTCCCTTGTGTCATCTTCATGCCCTGGACAAACTGATCCTCATGCAATATCACAAACAACCTCAACTTTTTCCTTTTACTATGAATTTGATGCATTTTTTTTCCTTTTCTTTCTGCTTTTTGATCAGAATCTGATCCATCCTTCAAGATTCAGCTCAATGCCATCTGCTCCAAGAAGCCTTCACTATTCCCTGAGTTGTGCTCCCTCCCTGTCTCCTCCTCTCCCTCCTCTCACATACACACACACATACTCTTACACTCTCACACACACTCAAATAGAAATAGATCTAAGTCTACCCCAATCTAATCCCCCAGTTCTCATCACAGAACTGGATATGAAGACACATTGCTTCCTATACTGTCAAATACACAAACAAAAGACAAAAATCCACTGCCACAAAGCTGATTTTAGGATCTTACATTCCTCTACTCTAACCCTCCCCACTTTGGAAAAGGTTTTGTCCGGGCCACAGAGACCTCTAAAAAAATTAATAAAGTTAGGTCATGAGTGCGCATAACTCTGTGGTAAATGACCATCCATTGCATATTCACTGTGGATATAAACTAAAACTTAACCAGTTAACCTTATTTATACTCTGGATGGAGCCTTCTCTTTTAATAAAACAGAATCCGTTAAGGATTATAAACAAACAGTGTTTTATGAACTAAAACTGCAGTGCACTAGTCACTCAAGGGCAAAAACTGGGCTCTGGAAGGCTCAGCCAGCTATAAATAAAGATAAGGCCCTGCCAGGCATGGGCTTGGGCAGAGTGATTGCTGATTCCATAACCAGCTTCCCCCCTCCTCCTTCAGATCCACAAATCACTTGGGTGTTGGGTCACTGCCCACTGGATTCAGCCCAGAGACAGAGAGAAATGGCAAAGCAGTTCATTAGCTCTGAGACTGAGTATAAACTGGGATTCATGAAGCATCTAGGTCCCAAGTCAAACTGCGGCACCCTCATCCTCTCGTCCCATGTGACTAGTCACGGCAGGAGCATCATCAGCAGGTTGAGCCTGGGCTACATTCTGGACGTGGGCCCTCATCAGGTCTGTCTCTGCTAAACTGCCTTGGGAGTTTAGATTTAGATTGGGACACCTTGCTCCCATCTCCCAATGCCCACCCCCCAATCCCCGAGGCTGTGGTGATTCATCCTAGTGTGAGGCACATATGCTAAGCATTGCTGCTACAGCCCATATCAGGGGTTGTTCACATTGGAGCTGGAAGAGGACAACCCATTCCAGGTTGGTTACCTGACGGAAGAACATGTCTTTGGAACTACCAGAGACCACCTTTCTTGCTACATGAAGAAATCCAATCCCCAATGAGAATACCCTATGGTACCACAGAGACCCTGAAGTCCCCCCTCCCTTCCAAGAGCAAACTTTGACACAGAGGTCTACCTCCATCTGGGGCTGCAGCAACCATAAAAACCAGGAGGGGGAGATGTACATAGCACTGTATATTTGTCCAAACCCACAGAATGTACACTACCAGGAGTGAACTCTAACATAAACTATGGGCTTTGAGTGATTATGATGTATCAGTATAAATGCATTGGCTATAACAAATGTCCCACTCTGGTGAGGGATGTTGACCACAGGAGAGGCTGTGCATATGTAGGGGCAGGGGCTTACGGAAAATTTCTTTACTTGCCTATCAAGTTTGCTATAAAACTAAAGCTTCTCTAAAAAAATAAAGTCTTAAAAAAAAGACTACTCACCTCAGGGAGAATGAAACTGCGATGCAGAAAGAACCAGAGAGGAAAACAGGTAACTTCTAATACCCAGTAGGTCCTCATTTTTGTGTAAATCATGTTCCTGCATTTTTATCCTAAAGAATCCTTATTAACCATACTTTTGGTAACGATATCATCTATTGAACAATATCATCTGACTAGTTGTCAGACATTGCAATAAGTCATTGAGTGCTAATAATATTTTACTATTATTACTATTTATTGAGGGCTTACAGTTTGCTAAGGGCTTTCCATGATTGCTGCATCCAATCCAAACACCACCAGAGAAACAGACATTCTTACCTTCATTTTGTGAATGTAGAAACTGAGACTTAAAGTTAAGTACCTTTTTCAAGGTTATAATGCTAGTGATTAGTAGAACCAGGATATAAACTCAATGACACCCAAAGCCCACGCCCCCACCCCCCATAGTAACCTCCATACTACCTTGCTGCAAATTTTATTTGCATTAACAATATACAGGCGTGTGTGTGTGTGTGTGTGTGTGTGTGTGAGAGACAGAGAGAGACAGAGAGACAGAGACAGGTGGAGAGGGGGAAGGTTCACAACAGGCAGGATCACATGGGTCCATGGTAAGAAGTGGGGTGATAATACAGAAATACCAAAGCAGAAGGCCCTATTATCTCACATGGCTCACATTAAATGGTGTCATTAAGACTCAGTCTGTGATTCCAGTCTTGACTCCATCTGCTTCAAAGGAATAGACCAGTGCCTGGCAGGAGTTTGCTAAACACTGTTGCACAAATAACGCCTCACATAGCTATTCTTTTTCTTTATTCTCATAAGTGCTCTATGGTGTAGGCAGAGAAGGCAATACCATTTTTATGTCACAAGGAAAACTGAGGTCCGCAAACCTATCCAGCTTCTTCCCTTTATCTTGTGACACTAATCCCCACCCCCTACCTCTGTGCTGCAGTCCACTGACCTGTAGTTTTCCTTCTTTGAAAGTGTCACATCCACTTTTGTCTCGAGGCCTTTGTACCTGCTCTTCCCTGGGAGACTAGAATACTCTCCCTCCCACATGACCTGGCTGAGTTCCACTCCTGTTCTCAGCTCAGAAGTCCCTTTCTTGAGGTCATCTTCTGTGACCACTTCGATGCATTCAGTTTCAGTGCCCATCGCCCCATTCTTGCATGGCATGTTCCACTGCTTCTAATGATGTATCTGGGTTATTATCTCATTAACATCCTGCTGGCCCATTTGACTATAAATGCCTAAAGGCATGGAGCATGTTTGTTGCGCTCAGCATTGCATCTCAGGAATCTAGCACGGTGTCTGGAATGCTCTCAACAAACATTTGATGAATGACAAAGGAAGAAACGGATGTGTGTCTAGGATGACATTGAAATAAGAAGTACTCCTAACTTGTAAAAGTCTCGAGAAGGGGATAGGTCTCTTCGAAAAGCCATGTCCACCACAAAAGGCCTCAGGCCATTGATGTAGGCCCAGGCCTTCTAGCCAACTTCTATGGCAGGAGAAGGTCCGCTGGCCAATAGCCTCATATCAAAGACCTGTAAGAGAGTAAGTCTCGTACCCTCAAACAACCAGCTTGGTGTGAACTGATAAAAGAAAAGTCAAAAAGGAAAGTGTTGCCTGCCTAGGACATATGCTACTTCTCTCCCCCCTTTAATCTGCCAGGGAACACCTTTTACATCCAGCTGACTATGTTTAACCATGGGCTTTTTGTCCTCGCCTGATAATTACTGCCTTTTAAAACCCAGTCACAAAATTAATTGCCCCTTAATGAAGCAGGGTACAATTAAGGGCAGTGAACCTTGTGAGGAAGGAGAAACACACATTTGTTTGAGGTATATCGTCAAGAGCCCAACTTTGGAGGCATCATCATTGTGGTTGTAAATATTTTCCAAGGCTGTGTGACACCTCCTTAGACCCAATCGGAACTGCCAGGCTCTGGAGAAATCCATGTTCCTTCAGAGTTAATTGGAGTCCCCTTTGGAGCTTCCTGTCTCCTGGACTAGAAAGGAAATACAATTTATGATCGCTCGATGCTACTAGGTCCACTAGGAAGCCACTGCACTGCATGTCAGCTTCTCCCCCAACAACACTGCTCATAAACGTGCAGATGCCAGAGAAGCTCAAAGCTACAGGCAGAGCCCATGGACCTCACTCGATGTGGTTAGGTTCTCTGCGTAAAAACAAGCACACCTAGGTTATTGGCCTTGTAGTAAGGCAGCCACAAAGAAGTTCGTCATAACCAAGTGGCCAGGCCACATTGGTTGGGCTCCCCGTCACCCTTTAGCAGAGCTAATGACTTTACAGGGCTGAGAAAGAGGGAGATGGGTAAACCTACATACTCTTAGTCTGGCCCTGCCATTCTCTGGGCTCTGGAATGATGCTCATGTCTCAAAGCTGAAGTTGACAATGATGATAACACCAGCACAACCACCAACAGAAAGAGTAATAGCTAGCACATATCAAGAAACTACTATGTGCCAAACATTTTTTTTTAATTTTATTTATTTATGATAGGCACACAGTGAGAGAGAGAGGCAGAGACACAGGCAGAGGGAGAAGCAGGCTTCATGCACCAGGAGCCTGACGTGGGATTCGATCCTGGGTCTCCAGGATCGCGCCCTGGGCCAAAGGCAGGCGCTAAACCGCTGCGCCACCCAGGGATCCCATGTGCCAAACATTTTAATTCAACTACAACAATCCCACCAGGAATGTGTCACTCCAATTTACCCTGCAGAGAAGATTGAAGCACAGAGAAATTGAGTCACTCTTTCACGGACACGTAGCTAAGGGGTAGAACCAGAACACAAACCCAGGCATTTGCTCCTGACAAACTGTATTCCCTCCCAAGCATAGGCCAGTGCTGCTGTAAGACAGCAACGATGCAGTGGTTGGCCCATGGTCCTGCTAATTGATGGCAGTCTGTCTTTCAGGCAAGGGGGCTGACTGCACCAATGGAGCCCAGTGCTTTCTCCCAACCTTGCTCCCCACCAGGACTCTGCCAGCTGCGGGGCCTTAATCACCTCGTTTTCACTGGTTCTGGTTGATGACAATGGCTTGAAGTTCAAGGCCTTCTATGAGCCACCTACCTCTAGCCATCCTCCTGCCCTTCACGTCTCCTCCTCTGCCACCTGCTCAGACCACCCCAGCACCTCCTGCCTCCAAGGTCACCTGCAAAACTTTCTCCAACTGGGATGTTCTCCCTGCTTCTCTCCACATGTGTAAGTTCTTCTGAACCCAATTGGTGCACCCCCCCTGTCTTATGATGCTTCTGCCAAACCCAGCTCATAGAGACCCCTTCCTCCTTGAAACCTTTGTGACCATGGGCCTTCTCAGGCCTTACTTGGTACATAAATTTGCCAAGCTGGTATATACATATATTTTAACTCATGGCCTCATTATATTACCTTTTTGTGCAACAGAATCCTTAAGCTGCCACTGACTAGCTGTGTGACCTTGGGCAAGTTGTTTAATTTCTGTGTGCCTTAGTTTCCTAGACTGTTACATGAAGATAATGTTACACCTTCCTCACAGAGGTGTTTGACATTAATGTAGGGGACTACTTTCCCTAGTGCCTGGCTCATATATGTCAGTTGTTACTCTCTATCTCACTGGACTGTTGCTCCTTGAGCATGGAACCATGTCTGATGCTCATGGGCAGTATGACTAGCAAGTACATATCTACCTGTGGACTAGTTTGTGAATGAGACTAGCTCCCTATTGCTTCCTTTGGAACTGCTTTGGAGGTGCTAGACTGGGAGTGTGGATAGACCTGGAGCCGCCTGCTTCCTAGTGCTGGGTGTCTGGTCTAGCTTGCTCCAAGTCCAGTGTCCCTGGGCCTTGGATATCTAAGGCCTGGAGTCTTCTTGTTGCTGATTCACCACATACTCCAGCCTAGGCAAGTAGAGCTGTTTACCTTTCCCTCTGCCTCCATGTCTCCCCTGCCTCACACAGGGTTGGTGCCCTGTACTCCTCAAGCCAAAGGAAGCCTTTAGACTTCTTAGAAAAAGATCCTAAGCCAATATATCCTGTTTTTGCAAAGTCAGGGAGAAACAGAAAGAGACATGGGTCAGCAGTTTTGGAAGCCTCTTGCACCCAGATTCCTGTCTATGCTCCTGTTTCCACACAGCTTCAAGCTCTGGGGACTTCCAGAGACTTTCAAGCCTTCGTCACTATTGCTGCTTCTGTTCAGGGTAAGAATCATTCAGGTATGTTTTGATGCTTCTGGAAAAGCCCCGTGAGTTCTGAACACTGAAGACATCCCCAACAGCCGGCACTGGGGCCTGTATTTAACGAATTTCACTTTGCAAAATGCTCCAGCTACACACATGCTTGGGCTGCCGCTGCTGCTCAGCTTCTCTTTTTAAAAGGCCAGAGAGGAAATAAAAATGAATGATGACGGAATGTCCACATGGGTAGAAAAACAGAATAGCCTGAAAGCTCCAGGGCAGGAACTGACACAATTTAATTAACTATTTGGAATAAACATGTTTGGTGCCGCTAGCAGAGCTGTTTGTTTGCCTTCACAAAATAATGCTCTTAATAAGTCTGAGATTAAACCTTCTGGAGATTAATTAAATGCAACACCTTGACTTGAAATGTTAGGAATGGCCAGGAAGGCACAATATTTTCTTTGCACATTGTTCAGTGGCTGTTGTCATCTTGCATAAATAGTTCCTGGCCTCTGTTAGGTGTTGTATAAAAATTGTCACTGATTGTGATTTGGCATTGGTGTGCTATATAAAATGCTTATTTCTTAAATAGTCTAATAAACACTTACCAACAAAATAGGATGGATCAAATTTAAACTGTGACAGAAGAACTGACATACTTCATTATATCTTAAAAGTCATTAAGCTGCTCTCCAAGGCAGATCAGTGAGTGACATTTGTGACTAACAGCGTCATTTAAAAAAAAAATCAAAATTAGCATAATATCTGCCACTTATTAAAAAGCTTCTATATCTTAGACATTATACTCACTATACATCTACTATCCACAGAAGTCCTTTAAAGGAGTATCCTCAGTTCCATTTATTTTCTTTTTTTCAAGTAATTTTTAAACCCAATGTGGTCCTTGAACTCACAACCCCAAGATCAAGAGTCCTAGGCTCTACCAACTGAGCCAGCCAGGTGCCTTTCATCAGTCCCATTTTTTTTTTTAATTTTTATTTATTTATGATAGTCACACACAGAGAGAGAGAGAGGCAGAGACAAAGGCAGAGGGAGAAGCAGGCTCCATGCACCGGGAGCCCGACGTGGGATTCGATCCCAGGTCTCCAGGATCGTGCCCTGGGCCAAAGGCAGGCGCTAAACCGCTGCGCCACTCAGGGATCCCTATCAGTCCCATTTTATAGAGGAGAAAACAGGCTCAGAAAAGTTACATGACCTCAATATCTACATAGCTGGTAATGGAGGGAGCTGGGATTTGAAGCCAGATCTCTCTATCTCTGAAATCTACGGCCACTAACCACCTAACCTCCTAAAACAGAAGAAAGAAACACAACCTGGGAAATTCTAATCACACACTAATTACATGATTAATTAAGAGGAAATGATACTAACAGATTTTATTTGATTGCTTACAGAAAGACATTCTGTACTCAGTGATTGTTTGAGGGTAAAATCATTGTAAACGGTCTTGTTAGATAGAGCCTAACCTCACAAAGGAATGCAATGTGGGCTTTTTTAGTCATGTAGTAAGAATTCTTTATTAATTCCAGCTCCCAAATTTTGTTCCCATCATCACACTGCAGTCTGGCTCTTCCGTATGAGGCTTCTGTAATTACTGACTTGACTCTTCAGCCTATCAGTTAGGGCACCCAGACCCCAGAGACCCCTGGGGCACCCTCTAGTGGCTATCAGCATGAAACCGCAGAATCAAGACACTGGGAGCTTCCACAAACCAAGGGGCCACCCTTCAACATCTTTCTCTTGTGCCTGTGAAAGCAAAGAAGGGCAAATTACCAGATAGTGCACAACCTGATGGACCAAGCACATGAATAATGTAGAATGATATTTTAAATCTGGTTTCACGATGATGCGGCAAACTAGGAAGATCTAGGGGTACTCTCTCGATCATTAAGCTCCAACAGATTCTTCATTCCCCAGTCAGGAAGGATTACTGTAGGTGGCCCTACATCAACAGGAATCTGAGCATGCTTTGTACAACTAAGCACTGGGTGGCCACAGCAGGATGGGCATGAGGATGGACAAGAGTTCCTAACTTGTTGATTCCCCTGCATGCCAGGGAGGATGCCAAGAGCTTTAACACACCTCATCTTACCATTCCTGCTTCACACATGAAGAAACTGAGGCTCCAGAGGATAAAGTAATTCACCCATGACCAAGTAGCCAAGGAGAGAATTCCAACCCTAGCAGCTACATGCCCAAACCAAGTTCCTCTCCATCATATTTTGATGTGCAATCAGATACTGTAAATATTCCTTATACAAACAACAAATAAATAATTGGTTTCTGTTCTATAAAGCCTTCTGCAAATTAGCAAGGGCTTTTCTGATTTTTTCTTCCATATCCTGTTGTATTCAAGACCTCAAAGTTAATTACTATACCAGACACTCCACAGCAGAGATAAACATCAGGCACCCTTGTCCTGTGTGTTTGCCATTATGATCTGGCCCAGGCGAGGCCCACAAACAGCTAATGAGGTTAAATATAAAGTAAGATAAAGATAAAGCCGTGAGGCTGTGCAGGTTCTCAGGGACAAGCAGATGACACTTGGGTCTAAACAAAGGTCTGAATAAGGAAGAGAAAATGGCCTTTGTCCAGGCTGGGAATAAGGGACAATTTCCCATCCTACTTCTCTCTCTCTCTCTCTCTCTTTCTCTCTCTCTCTCTCTCACACACACACACACATACACACACACCCCATCTTTCTCACTTACATGTGTGAGCATATACACATACCACATGCATGTACAACTTCCCTCAATCATACATACACACAAACACACACACACACACATGCCCATCTCACATAGGGATGTACGAATTTTGGTTGGAGTATCCACTCTAGTACCTCTTTGCCTTACTGAGGCACAATGATGTAGAGGGTGAGAGGGCTGACCTGGGAATCAGGTGATTGTGGCTTTGGGAACAGATAATTTGAAAACACAAAAGAGGTGCTAGAAATATCTACTGAAATTAAGTCCTCAGCAATCTGTGCAAAGGAAAATTCAAAGTTCCCTTCCCCTAGGAGAGAGGGCCACTAAGCATCTTGTGGCTGGACTTCCAGACATGAGAGGACTGAGCCGTGGAAAAAAAGTCAGAAACATAACCTGGGACTTGGCAGGCCAGGAACTGGGGCTAGGAGTGAGGGAGAGAGTCTCAGTGTAAGGGACACCGAGATCAAGGTTTGGAACAAAAGCAGCAATGATCCCTGCCTCCTGTTGAGCCCAGGCTCCTGGCCTGGCTGGGGCCCTCTCTCTTAGCACAGCAGGTGGCCATCTATCAAGTGCACATCATTGGTGGACTGAGAGTGCACTTCCCTCTACTATATTATTATTATCATCAGGGGCCTTTGGCTGGAATATATGATCTATAACTTACAGTACAATCCCAGCACATGCACATTTAAATTGGACAAATTCAACTACATGCATTTGTGACAGAGAAGAAGAGAAAGGCAGTGACTAGCATTGTTAGCCACCACACAGCTCTGAAGGCAAAAGCCCCTAGTGAGCGTGGACCAAGGACTCATACCTGCCCTTGTGCACAGTCTCAGCTTCTACTTGATTCTCCTGGGTGGGTATTTCAGCAGGCTGGTCATTAAGAAACTCTCCCTTCTTTATAAAACATGATTTCTAAATGCAAGTCAACTACAGCACCTGGCAGTCCACTGAAGAAACTCATCTTTGCCAACTACAGAGGGTAAGCTGGCCAGGCACCACATTTGAGGGCGACTTGCATGATTTTTCAGGGTAATTTTGACTCTACATCATTAGTTTTGCTTTATGTGCTGAGTGTAGGGATTGAGAGTCTCAAGTCAGGGGTCTCCTGTAGAGTGGTGTGGACGTGTGATGTGATCTTCAAGATTCTCATCAAAACAGTGGGAGTAATAGGCCTGTGTATCGAGTGCTGTCACGGATATAAAATCTGTCCATCTGTTCTGAAAACCACATTCACAAATACAGGGAATAATTATTTCCTTCTCTGACACTGTTGGTGTCCCAGTCTCAGGCTAAAGAGAGGGGGTGGGATGGCTATGATGACAGCCAACCCCTGCATGTCACATTCCCAGAGCATAGCAACAGGCACTCCCACCCCAACCCACGGGAGCAGCCTGGGGCTGCCCCCAAATTAAGTATTAGCCTGGTTTAGCTATGAGCCATTCTCAGCTTCATGGTCTCCAGAAGGGTAGCACTTTCCCTTTTTCAGGTTAAAAGCATTCTAAAAATACCTTCAGAAGGCGCTGAGGTCCCCACAGCCTTTCCTGCTCTGATTTCAATCCAGTTCACATCTCCTATGGCGTGTGTCTGGATAAGACATCACTTTTGCTGATGTGGGCCAGGTTTCAGAATTCACAGCTGAATGCTGACAAGCTGCCTCAAAACAAGTTACATGGCCCACCCCTCTCTCCATTTGGGCCCAGGAGGAGGGCAGGAGGACCTGCAACCCCTCTGAGTCAGAGCAGGTTTCCAGTATTTGGCAAATGGACAATGATTTTTCTCTCCCTGAACAACCCCTCAAGTCCAAAAACTTCATTTCCAACTTCCAGACTTTACAAAGCAATGGAAATTATATTGGGCAGTTTACAGGCCCCTTTGTAGAATTCCCATTCTCTCAACAAATATTATATCCTGTAAAGTGTGGCAGCAGACAGTGTTTTATTTGTGTGAGCGGCTAGGTGGTATTGCAACACCCAGGTCTGCTGTTTTCCTATCTCCAGTAACAAACTGTCAGACAATATTCAGATACTTGGCATTTTTTTTTTGGAAACGCCCAGGCCTGGGTTTTCTCTCTGGCTCCAGGACAGGCTGTGTGTCAGGCAGAGCTTGCTTGCATTCTGCCTGGGGGGCGTGTCCTGAATCAATACTAGGAGTTAATTATCACTTGAGCAGAGAGGATTTTGGGACCTCTGCCTCCCATGCTAGGACTCTCCCTCATCAACCGGGCTTTGGCTCTGGTTCTAATCCTGACCTTTCAAATCTGATTCTGCCTTCAGTCTCTACTTCAGACTCTGGTTCTGGTTATTAGTTCCAGACATACTCCTCTGGCCTCACCCCATCGAAATGGACTATGTGGCACCTGAGCCTCTTCACTTGTGGGTCCTGTCTCTGAACCCTACCCACCCAGCCGAGACCTTGAAAAACTCCCCTGATGCTGCCAGCCCTTCCAGATCTCTGGGAAACACAGACTCCTGACTTCAGCCTTTGTTCCACTCCCATTACTCCTAATTGTAACTCCCCATGCTGACAGCTCCTTGGCATTACCTGAAGCCACATTCTCTACTTCCTGGGTTCTTCCCGTTGTCATCACCTACATTTTGCCCCTTCTGCTTATTCCTTGAGTTCTACATCCAGCCTCTGCCTGTCTGTCTCATGCAATGCCAGGAACGGGGCTGTCCTGAAAGAGGTTGCCTAGTTTCTGGGGTTAGACTACTGACTTCAAATGCCAGCACTAGAGCTTTGTTGGCTGTGCAACCATATACAGGTTCATTAATTACTCTGTGCCTCCTTTCCTCACTGGAAAGTCAAAATAGCCTCATGGAGATGTTGAGGGAATTAAAGATGAAAATGAATATTGTGCACTTGTAAGTGCACAATAAATATTACCTATTATACTAATTATGTGGTGTTGACATTTGGGAATTCTAAATTTATTATGAAAGCTGCAGGGGGATCCCTGGGTGGCTCAGTGGTTTAGTGTCTGCCTTTGGCCAGGGCGTGGTCCTAGAGTCTGGGTCGAGTCCCACATCAGGCTCCCTGCATGGAGCCTGCTTCTCCCTCTGCCTGTGTCTCTGCCATTCTCTCTCTCTCTGTATGTCTCTCATGAATAAATAAAATAGAATCTTTAAAAAAAAAAGAAAGAAAGAAATCTGTAGCAAATTGAGAATGATAATCACAGAAAATGAACATGACTAGTTAAAATGTTTCTTTTGAATGTACAAGCTAACCAAGGCTTTTCCAAATTAACCTTCAAAACCATCTTACCCCAAGCCATTTTGGGGGCCTAACTCATGGCAAAAAGAATGCTTTACCTAGGAACTTTAAAAGAGGAAGTTATCTAAAAATCAGCTCTAAAGATCAAGACATTTTAGACTACTAACTTCAAATAAGATGTGGCTAAACTAACTATAATATCCCTGTGCGGTTGCAGTTTTTGGTAACCTAGTGTTGCTGGCTGGTGCTTGAGGTTTTGAACCCTGTGTCTGTGAGTCAGATAAGAACTAATTTACAAAAAGCACATCCACATATTTGCCTCGACAAAAGGACAATTCACTCAAGTCTTCCCTATCAATGTGGTCAGCTTTCGGAGGTTGCATTCCTACTCAGACAAAGCAAGACTGTTCCAACTGCTGTCAACACCTCACGGTCTGCAACAGATAGCAATCAGAGCCCTTCTCCTGGCCCCAGTTACGTTCATATAATGCAACATCATAAACAATCTGGATCTGAAATTAACATATTGAAAACCCACAAGCTGCTAAGGTAGAAACCTTTTGTCTTAGGCTGAAATCAAATCATTGATTTGGTCCTTAAATGAGCAGATGTTTCGATTCTAACATGGATATAGGGTTGCAACTACAAAGGTAGGAGGAAGATACGATGCTTAGTCTTCCCATCAGTGGGTGAGCCTGTACCCCCGTTCAACTTGAGGAACTTGATTCTTTGTGGGAAACCTATGGCAGAGTCTTGGGACCTTTCCTTTCTTTTAAAGTAAGGGTTTGCAGAAGACATGGATCTGATTAAGACATCAGTAGCTAATTCCCCAAGTGACAGATGTAAATTGGTGTTGCCTTTTATGGAGCAACAGAGGTGTGCATAGATGGGGAGAGAGTTTGGCTGTGTATCTTGGTTATTAGAAGGCCATCGTGACTCCTCTTCAAAAATTTTAAACCCTCAACCTTATCTATGGCAGCATATTTCCTACTAGATTTCTCCCTAGGACACCAGCCTCCATCAACACCTTGTGACAAAATGGATCCATGACTGAGTAAATCTGGGAAACACGGCAGATTTTATAATGCACATCAGCACATTTAAGGTTCTTAGAAGTCCCATGATAAAGAAATGTATTTAACTTATATTAACCTTGGATTTCTCCAATGTTTTTGAGCATAGACCTTTGTAATTTACTAGCCCATAGAAGCTTCAGGAAATATTCCAGGAAATGCCACACTTATTATTAGTCACCTAGTTCATTCTTCTGACTGCTAAAGGGAACACCAACAATTCTCACCCCAGCTCATTCCATCCTGATAGAGTAAGAAATCAATACAATGGTAAAGGGAATACTCTGAAAACATGGTTTCCTTTAAGATGGATGCCTTACAGAAAGCCACAACACATGTGTGTACACACATACACATACACGGTCAAGCAACATCCAATTTAGTGGCCCTTATGACCTGAATTGAGGATACCCTGGCTGATTCCCACACCCAGTGGCTACTATAATAAATGTTCTGCTCAGCCTGTCAAGTCTTCCTGCTCCAGCAGCCTGGTCCTGGTACCAGCAGGAGGAGAAGAATTTCTGGGCTGTGGAGGTGGAGAGACCCATTTCAACCCTTTTTTTTGGTCCTTCTTTGCCCTGTTTTAGCCTGTTTTCTCCCATTGAGAGAAGCTTTTCATCAAGAGTTAAGTAGAAAGCACCTTACATTTCATTTCTGACGGGCACCAAGTAGAATTTTTTTTTTTTTTTTTTTAAGATTTTTTTTTATCTGACAGAAAGAGGGAGGGAAAGAGCACAAGCAGGGGAAGTAGCAAGCAGAAAGAGAGGGGGAAGGAGAAGCAGGCTCCCTGCTGAGCATCCCAGGACCCTGTGATCAAGACCTGAGCCAAAGGCAGATGCTTAACTGACTGAGCCACCCAGGTGCCCCCACCAAGCAGAATCTTTATTTTTCCAAGCAGAATCATAAAAAAAAAAAAATCATAGGGTATTTAAAGATAGATTTATATGTGAACAAAGCATGGTCCAGATTATCAAAGGTCTGCTCTGTCAGAACCATTGAAATAGTGGGTAAAATATTTAAAAGGCCCATTTTATAGGACTTTCCCTCCTGAGAAGCTGTAGTAGATGAAGATACTTTTCCTTATTCTTCCCACTGAGTTTAATTTAAAGCCCTGGATACGATGTAAAACAAATATCAGAAGACTCTAAAAGATGGATAGAAGAAGGCAGTCTGGCTAGGGACTTGGACCCCAAGAAATAGGATGGTGGTATGTCCTCTGGATTTTTTTTTTCTGCCTCACGTATCCCAGACCTGGTGCTGGTAAAACCAGCAACCCCAATATGCCAATGGGCACAGACAAATAAAACCTGCTCTTCTAGTCTAAGGAACAGAAAAGAGGCAGCCTAGCAAATAGAAAACTTCTAGCTACTAACCACTTCACTCTAGCCAAACGCTACAGAAAAACCTGTAGCCCCACCTCCTCTAGCACTGGCTGAGTGGGGAAGTTAGATTTCTTCCTCACTACAACCTCAAGTCCTTGTTGGGTAGTATCAGATAAAGGCATGTTATCCTTGCTGAGTGGCAATGAAATTCTTCCCCATGGTATCAGTGGAGACCAAGTGGGGAGCCTGTTCTTCTAGATTTACCTGGTGGTAGGTAACAAGGTAGCTCTCCCCAGTGACCTGACCACTGGAGTGGTGTCAGAGGAGTCCCAAGGAAGGTCAGTCCTTTTACCATTGCCCAGTGGTAATGAGGCTACCTCCACACCCGCTACCCTTCTGGTGGTTAGGTCATGTGGGAAGCAGTAGTAAGGTACTCTTGTCCTCCTGTCTAGATAGTATCAACAGAAGTTTAGTGGGGAGCTAAAACTCCCATTCTCACCCAGCTGTAATAAGGAGCCTTCTCTTCAAGGTATCAGTGGAGCCCAAGTGGTGAATCAGGATTCATACCCCTACCTGGCAGTAATAAGGCAGTGCCAACCCCTCCCTCTACCAGAGTAACATCAGAAGCCAGCTAAAGCAAAAGACTGAAATAAGATCCAGAGTCTCATTACATAATTGAAAATCACCTGTCATGCCATGAACAAGGAAAATCACAACTTAAATGAGAAAAGACAATAAAAAAAAATGCCAACATTGGCATAGATTTTAAAGTAGCTATCATAAAAATGCTTCCATGAGGAACAAAGAACATACTTGGTACACATGAACAACTAGAAATTCTCAGCAAAGAAGCTGAAGATAAAGGAATACCCAAATGGAAATTTCAGAACTGAAAAATAAATTGATCAAAATGAAAAAGTCTGTGGATACATTTCACAGCAGATTGGAGGGGACAGAAGGAAGAACTGATAAGCTTGAGGATAAAATAATAGAAATCTCAACAACAGAGAAAAAATAGACTGAAAAGAAATGGACAGAGCCTTAAAAATCTAAGATGTCACTGGAAGTCCAGAGGGAAAGGAAGGTGGCATGGCTGAAAAGGTACCTGAAGAAATAATGGCTGAAAACTTCCCAAATTTGGAAAAAAAGACATAAATTAATGATTCAAAAATGTGAGCAGGCTCAAACACGGTATACAAAAAGAAATCTATGCCAAGAGACATATGTCAAATTTCTGGAAAATAAAGACAAAAAAAAAATCTTGAAGCAGTGAAAGAGAAATACCATCTTTCCTATGGGGGAAAAACAATTCAAATAACAGCAAATTTATCATCAGAAACCATGGAGTCCAGAAAAAAGTGGCATAAGTTTTTTTCAAGAGATAAAACAAAAACCAAAACCCCAACTGTCAACCAGAATTCTATACAGCAAAAACATCCTTCAGAATGAATTCTCAGATGAACTAAAACTAAGGGAATTTACCACTAGCAGATACAGCCTACAAAGAAAGAAGGGTTAAAGGAAATTTTCTAGACAGAAAGGAAGAACATTAAAAGAGAGAGAGAGAGAGAAAGAGCAATGAAAAGAGTAAAAATATGGTAAGAAGTAAGAGTAACTTCATTTCCTTTTCCATTAAATTTTCTAAGTTTTGTTTGGTTGTTGAAGCAAAAATTGTAACACTGGTATGCTTCTCAATGTATTTAGAGGAAATATTTAAGACGATTATTATAAGTTAGGGATGGCATAGGGACATAAATGGAAGTTATGAAGATTTCTACACTTCACTCAAACTAGTAATTGTCAACACCAGTAGAATGTGATTAGTTAAGTATGTATAATGTAATACCTAGAGGAACCACTATGGTGTACAAAAAAGAGATACTCAAGACCACTCACTATAGATGAATTAAAATGGAATTCTAAAAGAATGTTCATGTAACCCACTGTAAGACAGGAAAAAGAAGACAGAAGAAAAAGAACAAACAGACAACAGAAAATAAAATGGCAGACTGAACAATAATCGCAACAAATTGCATTAAATGTAAATGGCCTAAAAACACTGATTTAAAGACACAGATTGATGTTTTGTTTTAAAGCATGATTCAAGTATATGCTAATATGATATAAGCAAAATTGTTATTTGGCTAGTTCTTTTAAAAGGCAACTGGCAAATGTCCTTTCTTTTTGAGTCTTCCTCCCTTCTGCCTTTTAGAAGATGTAGGAGATGGACGTCATCTCTCTTAGATTATTAGTGTATGGCCACAACCAACATAGGGATAATGGAACTAAAAGCTACAGCAACCTGGCTCTTAGAGCAGAGCTGCTATACCAACTCTGGATTTCTCCATAGACTCTTAGTTCAGAGATAAATAAATCTCTACATGGTTTAAACCCTGTTACTGTGGTATTTTTCTATTCCTTGCAGTTAAATCCAATCCTCACTCATACCAAGTAGTTATATTTACTGAAAACTACTATCGATCTATTACTGTATCAAGCCCTTCAGAGAGATTATTTTAATGAACTGAAAAGGAAAGAAATACTATTTTCCTCCACTTTATAATGGTGAAGAAACTACTGCTCAGAGAGGTTAAGTGACTTGCCCAGAGGCACGCATCTCACACCTGCCTGGTGAATATGTGAGAAGGCCAACTGTAGGGCCTGATCTGTCAACCTAAACAATGTACTGTGAAATGCTGTGAAATCCCTTTAAAAAAGAGGCCTGTGTTATTTCTGCAAGGCCTAACAGACTGACTAGTGCCAGTTGTCTTTTAAGGGAACTAGGCAACCTGACTGAAAGGTTTCCTTCTATAGTCATAGAGGGCCATGATGAGCCCAGAGAAAGTTTTTATTAATCAGGCATTTCTAATTGACACAATCAATCAATCAATCAATCAATCAGTGCCCTCATTCATTCAACAAGCATTTATAAAGGCTTCCTGGTGCTGGGCCTTGAGATAAGCTAGAAGAATGAATTGGGTGACATGATCCTGTTCCCACATGGGTCCCCATCTATAGGCTTGGCACTGAGCTTATTTACTCTGAAAGTGGATTTTTCCACATCTCATCACTCAGCTCCAAGCCCAACATGTCAACCAAGCAGACTATGGGGGTTCAGTGATACAGTCCGTTCTCCCAGAAGCCCTGCTGTCCCAACTCCTCTTCACTTTGAGGCATCTAGGTCAAGTAACCCCTTTCATGTCTCTAACATGGCAACGGGGTCTTTGATGTCTCACCTTGCCATGAGAAGAAGAAAGGGCAGAAATGCTTCAGAGAGGGTGGCCATAAAGCTTTGAGATCACGCCAAGCCCCAGCAGCGTGGCTTGGTCTTTCCTCTACGTTCCCTGGAATAAAGAGTGGATTTTTCTAGCTTCCCTCTCACTCCCACATCCCCACCCAGCTCTCTGCTCCTGGCAGTGCCGGCACTCACGTCCAGGGATAACAGTCAAAATCGCCTCCTTCTCTGACAATAAAATACAGCAACCATTTGGCATCTCAGTGTGCCCCAGTCTCCTGACCCCTGGCTGGGTCCCAGAGGATTTGTGGTCGGCTGCTAATCAGAGCCCTGGCCATAGCCATTTCCCATGACATAGCTGGAATTCTCCCACTGCTTGCCCTCTCGGCATCAGCTACCCGGCCAGGCTGAAACTATTTGCTCCCCTCCCACCCTGTCCATCACTGCCCCTTCCTTAGCTATGCCTGTGCACCCGCCTGCTGGCCAGAATCCTGAGGCCCTCAGTGGGGGAGCTGCAAACCTCTCTCTGCTTTTATTACTGACCCGCAACCCACCTCCTACACTCCTTCAGCCCACAAGGCTTCTTTTAAGCACCCTCCTCCTGAGCAATGATAAACCTTGGTGCCAGAGAAGTTTAAAGAGAAACAACCACTCCCTACTAACCATATTGGTATCAGAAGGGAGGTCAAGCGTGTGATTTTCAAGCTGTGGTCATAAAACAGTTGTCTTTTCTTTGTCATTTCTGGTTAATATGCCTATGAACTAGAAAACCAGTCTCTCTCCCCTTTTAGAGGGCCTGTTCTTAGCCTATCTGGGAACAGGAAATAATTCATGCCAATGATGGGCCAGAGAAAATTCTACTGGATCTCTCAGAGTTGTAGAAACTCCTCTGTGGTCAGACAGTAAGTGGTAAAGCTGGGATTGGAACTTGGGTTATACTTCCCATTGTGACAGTGATTCTCAAAGGAGGTCCCAGACCACCTAGGAACTTGATAGAAATGCAAATTATCCAGCCACATCCAGACTTACTGACTCAGGAACCCTGGGGGTGGGTCCAGTGATGATTTAATCAGCTCTTCAGGAGAGCATGATACCCAAAGGCTGAGATGCACTATTACCACCTTCCCCTCACAGCAAGAGGAGAAGCTCCCTTCTTTCTTCCTGTCTCCTGGTAATTAAAACACACACCTTTCAAACAACACACCGAAACACAGGTCTTCTGGGTGCAAAGTGCTGTGCTAGATGCCATGGGGGCACAAAGAAGTATGAGCTTTCTACCTGCAGAGAGTATTTCTGATTATCAAGCCCAGACAAGCATGTGTACAACGTCATCCAACAGTACAGACCACACTAGAAGTCAAAAGCATCAGCATTCAGAGGTTGGGGATCCCATTCTCATGAGCTGGGACTTTAAAATGAAGTCACTGACCTCATGAGGTCTGGCTTCTCTCCTCAGCTCCTGAGGCTGCACTAAGAATAAAATGAAATTAGGGCAACCACCTTATATGGTGGGTAGTGCACGGTACAGGTTTAGCTAATTGGCTGGGGCCATCCTTAAGATTTGTCACCAGATGCTACAGGTTTCATTGCCAAATCATGATAGAACCTTACCTAGGTGAGGGTGGGGAGATGGCATTGAGGGAGGAAGGCTTACAGAGAATGGGGACTTGAACTTGATTTCAATGCAGGGTGCAAATCTCAGCAGATGGACATGAGGGAAAAGAAGAAAATGGTACCATTGACTAGGAAAGAGTAGAGTTAAAAGGCATGTCAGGCTAACAGTTAGACCAAAGCAGTCTGATCTAGCTGACTTTCACCTTGAGAATGCTGACTCAGGATCTCAGGGTATTGTGGCCCAGGATATAGGTTCTCCAAGCCACTCCCTGTTTATTCACTAGGTGTTTAGGAAGAGGGCTGTGGATATTCCTATAGCTATTCCTTTTTCTCTGGATACTCTTTGGAGGAACTTCTAAAATATAACTCCTGGGCTGGGAAAAATAACTGAAAAAAATTTAAGTTGTGATTGTCTCACATTTACTTCCTTCCTATTCTGGAGGCCTAAAACCTCGTTGCAGTGATCAGACAGCATGAGCTATTAGCCCAGAGCAAGGGCAAAACCTGGAAACTTTGGTTTACCTCTGCCTGGGGCATTTCAGGAAATACTAAAGATGTCCAGGAACAATCTCCAGGACAATGGAAGGAAGTGACACGATCACTCCCGTCCTCTTCTAATCTTATGACTTTCAGGCTAGTTTTCCTGTAAAACTTCCCAAGACAAATTTCTCAGGCTTTTGCCCTGTTAGTTCCTTCTGAGCCTGGGCAGAAGTGGTGCTTGTTGGCTTAGCGGAGAGCCATTCTGGGGCAGAGGACAGCATGCAACTGGAAGATCATGGGAGATGGGCAATGGGCCCATCTCTCAATGAGCTCTGACAGCACCCAGTGATTTATGTTCTGGACGGCTTTTAGCAAGTCAAGATGCTTTGGCTGCTCCTTTTCCAAGCCAGGGTAAAACAACCCAAGACATCTCAACATGACCACATATTTGAAAGTCTAGCCTATTGTTTTAGACTTTCCCTTGAAGGCCCTCTAAACACCACCCTCAGACTCCCCACCAAGACCAGCAAATATAAGCCAATGGGAGGGAAAATGTGATCTGAAATATTTCTGGCTAATTCAGTTTCCTTGGAGGAAGGTTCGCTTCCAAAGGTCCCACTCTAGAAAGCAGCGGGGTTGGTGGGGGGTACGGCTCAGGACTGCAGCATCTTTTCCTGAAGAAGCAGCCGAGTCTGTGGTTCCATTTTGCTTTATTGTTTTAGTAAAAATTATCTCTGTGGCTTCAGGGTGTGCTTTCATTCTGGGTGGGATGGTAAAGGGAGTGATTTGTCTGCCACATTACTCAGCCCCAAAGTATATGCCACTGGGGGCAAACTTGGCTTCTGCATTTTCCCATTCTCTCTGGGCTGTTCTCTCATCCCTTGTGAGTCAGCCTTTTCCTGGGCTGGACCCAGCCAAACCCTCCAGGCTCTGGCTCTGCTGGATAAAGAGCAGTTGTTTGGGTTGGGGGGCAGTGACCATGCCCCTTCCTGCTGGTATGTGGACCTATTGTTCCCTGGGCCCATGGTTGCTTTTAACTCTGACATTCTTACGATCAGGATTAGCAGATCTGTGCCTGTCTCACTGGATTGCTTTCCACTTCACTTCAACTGCAAGCCTTCCACAGGCCCTATCCCCTGGATTCCCATGAATGGCTGGCCACCCTGAGGTAGCACCCCAAGGCTACACACGGGGACAAAGATGGGGGCAGGTTCACTATGTGAGCCATAGGAGATATGTCACAGAATACCAGGGCATCCCCAATGGGCCACTACTGCTGTGCCTCACTAAGCCAGACACAGCCCTAGCCTCTTGGTTTTCTTACCTCTCAAAATAGCAATGATAGCTCATGTCCTATTGGACTTGGGGGAAAGGTTAAGACAGGTGACACATAAGCGTGAAGCAACTGCAGAGCACCCGGCTCTGAGGGTAGCTGCTCAGGAAATGTTAGATACCTTTGCCCTTTCTAAGGTAGGTGGGCAGCTGGGGGGCACCCGCCTTATCATATTCCATGGGGCTTTTGGAAGGAACAAGCTGATGTGGGCTATGCAAAAGTATGAACAATCTCCAAAGTGCTACATGCATAAGGAAACATTATCATGATTCTTGGATGTGTGATGAGTCTTAACTTGTGCCCAGGGCAACTTGAAAGAGAGGTCATGTTGTACACTGCCAACAGAATCAGAAGAGGTTTCTACTTATCTACTTATCTACTTCCTTTCTGCTTATCTTGTAAATGACTTTTCAGAAAGCTAGAAGCAGAGGGTGCAGGAGCAACTTCAATGATTAATTTGATAAATATAAAAGTAGCTAACATTTCTTGAGCACATACTATACATCAGACACTGTTTTAAGCGCTTTACATTTCTGATCATATTTCCTGCACACAACCCCATGCATGCATGCATTCACTAATAGTCTCTTTTGCCAGAAATCCAAATAGCTCTTTGACTCCCCTTCTGTAAGTCACTGCCCAATATTACTTTTGTACCATGAGCGTCTCTGGTTACCTTACCTAAAATTCACCTAGCTACCTGACAGCATCTCCATGTACCTGTTCTTAGCATATACCACTATCTAAATAACAGTTGTTTTGTGTGCTAACTTTGTTTATGATGTGCATTTCCTACTGAAACATGGGCCCCCCTGGGGACAGGCATTTTGCTGTATTTCATTCTCAGCTGTGTCCCTAACACCTGGAACAGAAGGGTATCTGATTGTCTAGCTCATAGTGGGTGTTCAACAGACATTTGTCAACTGAGTAAAACTAATGGGATCAGTAATATTTTTTTTTTTAAAGATTTTATTTATTTATTCATGATAGTCACAGAGAGAGAGAGAGAGAGAGAGAGGCAGAGACACAGGCAGAGAGAGAAGCGGGCTCCATGCAGGGAGCCCGATGTGGGATTCGATCCCGGGTCTCCAGGATCGCGCCCTGGGCCAAAGGCAGGCGCCAAACCGCTGCGCCACCCAGGGATCCCGGGATCAGTAATATTAACATCATTATGACTCTCTTGCAGATGAAGAAACTGAGAGCACAGGAAGATTAAGTAACTCATCCAATGTCACACAGTAAAGATCAAAGCCAGGATTTAGATTCAGAAAACCATACACTATATTCTTTCACCCTTCTGCCTAAGGTCAGTGTCTGCACAAACACTACCAGTTTTTACTCTTCTTCCATCTCCTCTTCTCCTAGGATCATTGCTTTTGTTTTGGCCTTCTTTTCCATGGAGACCAATAACCACTCCTCCTTCCCCCCCCCCCCCCCCCACCCAGGACTCATTCATTCTGAGATACAGATTCATTTGCTAACACGTGTTCTTAATGAGAAAACTGCCGTCTGGTAAATGATTTGCTCAGTGTGTTCATGCTCAGATGCTTCATTTAGCAGCGGACACATCAAGGTACACGGTAACTGTATTACTGTTGGCAGGGCTGTGGAGATCTTCTTGAGCAACAGGGAAGCCACAGAGGTAGCAGAAACAGTCTGGTCCCAGAGCCACCCACATCAGTTTGATTCCCGGTGAGATCTTATTGTAACATAACTGTGAGATATTGGTCAAATCAGTTCACCTCTCTTGGCACCTGTCTCCTTACTGATAGAGAAATGCCCTCCTGGGTTTTGGTTAGGCTAATCCAGTAAGCCTAAGGCTGGGGAATTGGTAGCTGTTCCCCCTCCTTGCCCACCGCTAATAAATATCACCTTCCCTAATGCTACAGGTCTCATCTTTTCTACCTTCTGGTTTACTTCAGAAATAGTACTGGAAGTACACATAAGAGAAACTCAGGAAAGGTAGAAATGAGGAGAATGACCTTCTTATCTAGAAAAGTCCATACATGTTCCCATATCACTTGGAGAATCTGGGATCTTCTCCAAAGTTACTTTCTCACCTCCCTTCCCCCACCCTTGTGTTAATAACGTTGGCCAACATGAACTGAATGCTTACTGGGTTCCAGGTCCTGTTCTATGTGCTTACATGCATTAACTCGTTTCTTTCCCATGGCAATTTTGTGAGCTAGGTACTGTTATCATACCCATTTCACAGATGACAAAATGGAGACCCCGAGAGATTAAATAATCTGCCTGAGATAAGGAACAGAAGATTCAAGCGCAGGTAGGCTGTCTTCAGGTACTGGTCCTTCTGCTTACCCCACCTGCTTCCTCACACCCCCCTTCACTGATCCTCCTCTGGCAGAACCAACTACAGATGAGTGATGATGAGGTGGGACAGGGGGGTGAGCAAACTCTGAAAAGTGCTTTGATGTGGGGGGAGGGGAGCACAGAGTTCTTTTGGAGCACTACTGGAGAATTCCCTTACCTCTCCACAGTGAGGATCTGGATTTTAATGTTCTGTTGAGGTTTCTGGCAATAAAGATGGGCATTAATGAGAGAATTTCCTGTGGGAGCTCCTTTGTATCTTTTCAAGAATTTCTCCTGTACTGTAGGTCAACAGAACCCAAATCCCTCACATTCTCCTGGGTCATTCATTCTGAGCATGGGTCAGCCTCTTTTTACAACCTCATGATAATGAAATCAGTTTTCAGAGAGCAGGCAATGTCTTGCAAAACTGTAATTTAGTACTTATTTCCAAAATTGTTCACTCAAATTATTTTTAATTAGGTGAAAAATAAGTTTAGAAAATATTCTGTATCTTGTTTTCTATTGTTCCAAGACTGCAGAGTCCCAGAGCTCAATAATCTGGTAAGTTCTTTGCCTTGGAGCCTTTTGACAGGGGAAAATGTGCTCCAGGGAGTCAGATGGTAAAAATAGCATATAAGTACTGAGACAGTGTTAATTAAATGCTCCAAAGTGCACTAGAAGCTTTACATGCATCATCTCATTTAATTTTTACAACTGCTCAATGAGGTAGGTGTTAGTATCACTACTTCAAAACAAAATAAAATAAAATGGAATCTCTGGGAAATGAAGTAACTTGGCAAGGATCCTAAAGTGGCAAAGTCAGAATTCAAACCCAGGTCTGTCTGGATTCATAGTCTTAAAGCAGTTATACAGAATCCCCTTCAAGCTCTCAACTATAAGGAATGTTCCTAATGGCTGATGGCTGATATTTGATCTGCCTGCATCCTTCAGGAGGGACAAGAGGAAATGGTGACAGGAGGCAAACTGCATAGAAACTCCCTGACCCGTGGGGTGTGGCCACTGGCCAGGGACCCTGCTGGGATAGCTCTGTGCCTCTCCTTCTTCCACCAAGTCATTCATTTAAGAGAATGACCCTGGTGTGTTGTAAGGGCTAGCAGCACCCCAGCTGCCTCCAATTCTTGGGCACAAGCTTCTCATTTGTAAAATGGGAGGCCTGAACCTCTCAGGGATAGCTGTACTGAGGGAATGTGCTGCCACTCCCAGTACTGGTTCCATGGCAACCAGGTTTAATGTATCCCAGGGCGCCTTCCTGAGTTTTAGATGGGCCTCAGGATCCCTTTCAACATATTACCCCAGGCATCGTTTATCTAATCACAGTTGGCATTCAAGATGTAATCTATTTGCCATGCCTAAATGAGAAGATCTCAAAGGACCCTTCCAGATTAATATATCATTTTATGGTATGTCTACACATGAAGTGTATGAAAACACATTTTTCTGGAACAAATAATGGAACCAGCTTTTGATGACATAACTTGGGAAAATAAATTAACTGGCTTCTCCTAAACCTTTCCATGTAAAAAGGTCCTGAGCCCAGGAACTTCGAGATGTCAAATGAGAGAGAATGGAAGTTTACACAGTATAGAAAATTAGAGAGGGGATCCCTGGCAAGGGAAGTCTCTCTTACCACAGAGAATTGCTGCTGGGTTCAGGCGGTAATTAGCGCACCCCAAATCACTTGCCGGCAACAACATAAATTAAGACCTGGAGACAGAGAGGCCTGAATTTTAGAGAGAAGCTGCGTTACCACAAAATCAGGGCCCTGACCCAGGGACTCAGAGATGAAGTAACTGTTTCAATTAAAAACAGACCCATTTCTCTAAACTCTCTATTTGCAAAGCCCCCCAGGCAGAGGAGCTGCATGGACTAGCCACAGAGACTGAGTCCAGCCCTCCTCTTGACGGAAGGCCTGTACCCTGGGGCAGGCAGCTCAGGTGTGCCTTTCATGGGATGGGGAATGGTATGTCCAGGTGAAGGACTTCCTGGGTTGATACCACAGTGGGATCCTCCCTGTGCTTCCCTGACTGCACCCAGAGAAAGGGATCTGGTCTTGCTGGACTGGAGGTAGCAGATTACTTAGAAAGGCTTGTGCTGCCCCCCCCCCCCCCCCCCCCCCCCCCCCCCCCGCCTTCAGAGACCCAAGAAGAGCATCTGAGGACCTTGAATTTGCCAGGCACCCTACTATAGAGGATGGAGATTGCAAGGTTTGCCCTACCTACTTCTCAGGAGTGAAAGGACTGTGGAAACCAGCAAAGAAAGGTCCAGCAGAATCTTCAATAATTTCCAAATCCAGCAAAGAAAAAGAGAACCCTGCTAGTGGCCTGCTCTTGGCTAGGGAAATGAAGAAGCAGCCTGATGGTCATCCCCCCATCAATGATCTCCACCATCACTGCCCAATCAGTGGCCCTGGCTTTGTGGGCCTCAGTTGCCTCTTCTGTGCAATGCTGCTAGGGAATAAAAAAAGATCTTATCTCCAAATGTGAAAGACTAAAAGGTTTATGAAAATAAATGAACAAGGCCCATGTAGGACAGTGACAGTAGGAATTTTAGTAAACTAGAGAAGCATGCACCTCAAAAGGGGCTCCCAAGACTTGGCTCTGAGAACTACAGCCAAATGGGAATCAGGGCCCCATACTGCTGCCAGAGCTCCTGATTTGGGGGGAGGAACAAACAGTCTGGATCTTTATATGAATTCTCTCAATTTTTAAACATAGTCAACTTTTTTTTTTCAATTATGCAGGCCAAACACAATATATCTGTGGGCAGGATTCCATCTGTGGGATCACCATTTTGCAAGCTCTTTAAATGAAAGAGTGACTGCAAGAAGAACAAGAGTGATTTTTCCAAATCTTTGATTTTAGCCAATCAGGTGGCTGAATTAATCAGACAAGTAAATCAATCTGTGTGTGTAGTGGATCCCGGTAGACAACATGACTGTCAATCATGCAGGTGGGAAAAAAGAAACAGAGGGAGTACTCTGTTTAATAACACTGAAGATGAGCAGCAGTACATTAAAGCAATGCAAACAGTATCATCAGAAGTGTGATCAAAGTGGTTCTGAAGATCACAGTGAGGAATTTGGGGGACCCATGTGGGATGAGATGACCACAAGGTCTTCATAAAATGGGGAGGGTTTGAGGCTTGAGGATGAGATAAAAGCAATGGACATTTACTGAACACCAAGCAATGTGCTAAATGCTTTATAAGGAATATCTCATTTAATGTTTGCAACTTAACTTAGAACCCTCACTCTTAAGAACCACATGGCTCCTTCTCTAGACTTGGCTAGGCCTTGGAAGAGAAGGTAGGGCATCCCAGGAAGTAGAAATGGGCATGAGCAAAAGCACGGGGATAGTAATGGGTCAAACCAATGAGTGGGCAGACAGGGAGAAGGAGGTAAGAGTGTGTGTTGCAGGTTTTCTTTGTGCTTATGTGCTTTGGGCAAGCATCTGACACCAAGATCCCAGAGGTGACAGCAGCCCTGAGGTGGTATAGCACTCCCTTGATCTGAAGCCTCAGGAAAGAAAAGTATCTGAAAACAATTCAGTATTTCCTCTGGGAGCATCATGGTGATCAATCTAGGTTGGAGATTCTGAGGCCCCATTTAATTGCCACTCTCCCTACGGGAGGGACATGGATCAGACTACAGTTCTGAGTGAAGGGTGGCAGAGCAGGAAAGGTCCCTAGACTGGAATGTAGCCCACCCTGTGAACACATAATTATTCTTTGTTTTGGGGAAGCTGCTGAGTATTTGCAGGCATCTCATAGGATTCAGCTGGGAAGAATTCACTCCACCTCTGGAGGGAAACTGGGTGGGGGCTGGGGTGAGAAAATTGGATTCAAGCAGGGATCTGGGTTCCCACAATCTGCTCAGAATGCTCAGCAGTTGACAGCTACTCTCTGCCCTTGAGGCCAGAGGAACTCCCCAGTGATGGAGTCAAAGGGGAAATATTGATGGTGGTGGGCCTGGAGAGGGAGAGAGAAGATGAGCAAGTTGAGACAAATGGCATGGAGAGGAAATGACACCTTTCTTCTAGCCAATCAAAGGAAGCTCTGAGTAAGAGGTGGGTGTTATGAAAGCCTCTGAAATGCTTCTCCACCTCAGTGCAGGGAAGTGCCTGGAGAATGACCTTGGCACTGTATCAGAACCAACGATGAGACAGCTCTTGAAGGCCAAACTGATATGGCAATTAAATAGCACCTCAGAATCACCAACTTGGATTGATTACCATGGGATTCCCAGAGGAAATGCTGGATTGCCCTCAGTACTATTTTTAGGCTCTTTTTATAGCTCTTTCACCTATGGATTAACCTAATTTCAAAAAGTACTAACCTCATATTTTTCTCAGTACCAGTCCTATAAATCTCAAGTCCCACCAAATGCACCATGAACACAGATTCCACAGTCAAAAAATGTTTGCAAACTAGCTGCGGGCTTGCTTTCACCTCTTGGAAATTCACAATGCATCTTAACAAAGTAAAGTCCTGCAATTGGGAAGCCTTCCATATTTCCTTTAGAACATATCCCAACCTTATCTGACCAGGATCCCTTTTTTTTTTTTTCTTTTTCTTTCTGCTGAATATCTATTAAGACAGAACACATTTGGAAAATGAATATCTAGACATCTAAGGCTGATGTTCATATCCTCCACCTTGAATACCTCTGAGGTAGCTAGTTCTATAAAATCAACATTGGTTCTTGTGGCACTGTTTCCCATTTGTTATGAGCTAAATGTTTGTGTCCTACCAAAATTCAGATGTTGAAGTCCTAATCTCTAATGTGATGGTATTTGGAGGTGAGCCCTTTGGGAGGTAATGAGGTTTAGATGAGGTCATGAAGGTAGGGTCTTCACGTTGGGATTAGTGCCCTTATAAGAAGAGACCAGAGATTTCTCTCTCTTGTCCTCTCTCTTTCTCTCTCCCTCCCTCCCTCCCTCACGCTCTTCTGTGTAAGGATACCACAAGAAGATAGCCAGCTGCAAGCCAGGAAAAGAGTTCTCACCCAAACCTAACCATGCTGGCATCTTGATCTCAGACTTCCAGTCTCCAGAACTGTGAGAAATAAATGCTTGTTGTTTAAGCCACCCAGTGTATGATATTTTGTTATAGCAGCCTGAGTTAAGACATCATTTACTCAGTTTTTCCACTAAAACCATTTTAGCACTGTTCTAAACCCTGCTAATAAAAAAATAAAAACACAATTCTCCACTCACAAGTAACTTCTAGTCTGGTAGAAAGGCAAAATATCAGTCCCAAGAGTGAGTATAGCTGATGCTTAGAAAATATTTCACCTCCTTCTCAGAATGAAGACACCACCTGATATGTAGTGAATAATGAGCTCCAGAGTTGGGAAGGCATGGGTTCTCATCTTGTTTCCATCTCTCCCTAACTCTGAAACTGTAAGTTCTTTAAACTTCTTCCCTCAATATCAAATGGACATAAGACTAATACTCACTTCACAGGGTTAGAAAGAAAAATGCAGAGAAGGAACTTGCCCAGAATGTAATACAATACAAAACAATGTTAATTCTCTTGTGTATCAAGTTCTCCTTTTGAAGGCCAACTCATCAGTAGTACATCACACAGCATCCCAGTTCCAGGAGAAGAGATAACTGAACCAAGAGCCTTTGTAGCTTCATCAAAAGACAAGTGACAGCCAGCCCTTACCTGCCCCATCTGCATACTTCCAAAATTCTCTTTGCTTTCTATTGCCCAGAGCAGAAGCTCAGCAAAGATGAGCAAATTGTAAAAACATCTTCTTCTAAAATGCAACTTCCCAGAGCACCTGGGTGGCTCAGTCAGCTAAGTGTCTGCCTTTGGCTCAGGTCATATTCCCAGGGTCTTTGGGATTGAGCCCCACGTCGGGCTCCCTGCTTGTCGGGGAATCTGCTTCTCCCTCTCTCTGCCTACAGGTCCCTCTGCTTGTACTCACTCTCTCTCTGTCAAATAAATAAATAAAATCTTAAAAAAATAAATAAAATGCAACTTCCCTTGATGTGCATGACACAAATAACTTTTGCTCCATTCATATCTGGTGGGTATGGTCTCTTCCTCTGGCATGGTCCGTAAATACATATCCACTCATACATGGATAAATATATGTCCATCTCAGGTGGAAAACGCCTTAATGGGAGAGGCTGAGTCTATGTATCTACTCCCTGCAGAGCTCAGCAGAGTATCATGGACAATGATGGTAGTGATGGAAAAGTTTTGATTTGTGTTTTATCAGGCACAGGAAGAGGGAAAAAACGGAGAGGGGCCTGCTGAGCTCTTACTATGAGTCAGACAATAGGTTTAGGCTGAAAATACACCATCACCTCCACACCCCTGACTGTTATGTTCATTCAAACATTGGATACTGAGGCTCAGAAAAGCAAAATTATGTACCCACAAGGCAAAACTACTCCATGGTAGTCTGGCTCTGTATCTGTGGTTTTTCCCACCTCCCACCCCTGGTATGTGGAATGGTTAGGGTGTCAGACAGATTCAGTTCTCATCTTCACCATTTACACATTAGCTTGAGTTTTTTTTTTTTCTTTTCTTTTTTTACCATTTCTGAGCTTCATTTCCTCTTCGATAAAATGGACTAGTTATAACCCCCCTCCCTGGATGGTCATGAAGATTAAACGAGATCATGAAGACTATGGGGTTTAGAACAATGGCTGGTACTTTGTAAGCATTCAACAAATCGTAGCTGTTATTACATGGTTGTGTTATTTACCATCATTTCCACTGTGCCCTCTAGTCTTCCTAGGTTCAGAGCCTAAAGGCTATTTTGCAAGAGGTGCTTTGGGTCCTATTTTCAACCAAAGATGTCTATAGTTGCAGCAGGCACACTAGTGATGGCTGCAGGCCTGTGGACATACCACCTTCCTCACATCCACTGTACAAATTCAGGGCATCTGAGTCTGGCTCCAGGCTGCCCCAAAGCCCAGAAAACTGCTTCCAGTGGGGCAAGAGCCAAGGCTAGCTTTCAGCCCTGGCTGTAGCACAGCTGGTGGCAACCATCTCTCCCATAAGGAGGCCATATGGACCAGGCTCTTTCTCCAGCAATCAGCATTGCATGGACAACAGAGGCCATGAAATGAGCTTTTATCACCCAGGCCTTCTTCTCTTTGGTTTTCTATTGCTTCCTGACAAACAACTGTTATGTTTCCCAGCATGACAAAGTAATCTATGGTTTGCTTCACCATCTACCCTGCAGTGAGGGTGAACTGAAGAAAGGAAGACCCCCTTACTTCTTCTCTGGCTTTTGTGTTCCTCATGACTTGGCTGCTCACATGACCCCTTTCAGCAGCCCTTCTGCAGAGAGAGGGAAAGCCTAGATACATCCTCTCCCACTGCCAGGGCCTCACTCCTTTTTCACCTCAGGAAGCAGTGAGGTTGAGCTGAAAGGAGACAAAATTTGGAGTGAGATAGGCAAGGTATGAATCCTGGTTCTGCAATTTTCTCAAGGACTTTGGGCAAAACACTTCCTTTTCAGAGTCTGTTTTTTCTTCTGTCAAGTGGGCCCATGATTCCTACTAAACCACACAATTGTTGAGAGAAGTCAATGAATGATTTCAGAAGCCCTACAGAGCAAGAAAACCATTCTAGTTCCCTTCAAATTTCCTTGCCATGGGATTAAATTTGTCTGAAGGGAAGTTAAGGGGAGTCATCCAAATTAATCCCTCTATCTCCATACAAAATATTCGAAAGTTCTTCTGGTAGAGCAATGCAGCAAACTTTTTCTGTAAAAAGCCATGTTGCAAACACTTTTGGCTTTGGGTGCCATTTGGTCTCTGCCACAACTATGCAACTCCTCCACTGTAGCACAGACAGGGTCAGAGATAGTAGGTGAATATGAGTGGGTGTGGCTGTGTTCCAATAAAACTTTATTTACTGCAACAGGTGACAGAGGCCTGGACAGGCTAGAAGGTTGTAGACTAGACTGCCCACTCCAGCCATAGATGTTTAGAGAGTTTGGAGCTCCAGAAGAGCATCTCCTTGCCAAGCAAACCTCTTTCTGCCAACATCCCTTCGGAAACCCGCCCATCAGAAAGGCAGAACCCATGCCAGCTGCCGAAATTCTCTCTTTGCCTTTGAGAAAACTAGAAGTTTAGATTTATGCACATGGCAATTTGTTGCACATAATTCTGTCAGTAATTACACTGACTTCCACTAGCAGCCATTAGGTAAATGATTTGGCCCTTTCCCCTGAGTAATATTTTCCCCCACTGAAATAAATGGAGGGTGCACTTCTCTCCCATAAGTTAAGCATATTATTTGCCTCATCACACAAGGCAAATGTGGTAGCTCCGAGCTATTAGTCTATCACTGCAGCGATCAGACGGCCAGGAGCCAGAAGTAATTTACAACAGGGAAGTAAACAGGGCCCCAGATAAATAAATAAGAGGCCCAGGCTGGTCTGGGGCCTGAAAAGATTAAGTAATGAGACTATCTAGTGAGAGATTTAGTGCTAAGTGAGCTAGGACCAAAGCAGCCTCCCATGGAGGAATCAAATTATATCATTGGAAAGAGATATTATTGAAGTCCCTCATGCTGAGCTGGGGAATCAGCACTTCTTGGGAGGGGAGGGCTGGCATCATTAGCATAGCAATCTGGGACTCTGCATTGAAGTCTGGCTAATTAGCTACAGGTAAGTGGGTTATTTATGACAGGTAAGCAGGGTACAGTGCCCCTGCGCACTTGGAAAACCTGGTGAGTTCCTCTGTGTCTGCTGGGTTATAAGTAACAGGCTAGGGTCTTTTTTTCTTAAATGCACAGGCTCTTTATAAAGAATGTGTCCTTAGAGAAGTAACTCACTAGGATGGGAAAGAAAATCCTGTTCAGGCTGATACCAAGCCGACTTTAGCTTTTCAATTTCTGAAATTCCTAGGGGGTAGAAATTCAAAGATACCAGGGCTTGTTGTCCCTGGGAGCAGTCTCCATCACCCTACTTCAAGAAGACTTCCTTTTCTCTTCCTTTTGTTAGTACCGCCATTCTTCCAACACCAGGCTGGAAGCCCCAGGGAGTCAGCCTCTACTCATTCCTTTTGATTACCTATTTTGTTGATTCTTTCTTTGGAATGTCTCTCATGTGTGGTTTGACCTTTCAATTCCCTTCCTCAGACATGACATGACAGAACTACCAGGAGGCAGTCATAATGCTTCCAGAGAACCTCCAACAATCCTATCATCATAAGAATCACTCATCCTTACTTCCCCAGCAAATCTATTACCAGCATTACACCTTTCAAAGGAATATCCTTTTTCTTTTAAGATAACTCCTACCCCAGCCAGCCTGACCCTTCAAGCATCAATACTTGATCCCTTATAAGCCAATGATTCTTCTTCCATGGTTTCTCTTCCTTGTCACTTAATGAAAAATCATGGCCAAGATAATAACATATCTTTGGGCTGTGCCCACAGCACCAGACCAAGAATCTGATGGCTGGATTTGTGAGTTCCCTACTGCTCTATGCTTCAGGTTCTCCAACTGTAAAATAAGGGCATTGGTCTAGAAGTTCCAGAAGGTGCCACCTAGCTCTGGTAGTCTATGAAGATGGCTCTTCTTACCTCCTGAGGTGTTATTGTACAGACAAGAGCTCACACAGAGTTTGGCACAGAATGAAGAGGCACATATGTGATCAAAAATTGTTCCACTTGTCTTGGAAGGAATGAGAAAAAGATAAAGACAAACCTGAAATACATTCCCCCCCCCCCAATATTCCTATTCTCTTGCTTTCCTTTCTTGTGTCCTCCACTGATTCTTTATCTTTACCTCTGCCTCACATTTACTTTCTGTTGGTGGTCTTCCTTCCTCCCTCTCTTCCTTATGTCAGGTTTTCTTCCTTTGTTCCATTCTTTCCTTTTTTCCCCTTTCACCTAAGAAGTATGCCTTCACTGAAGAGACACTCTTCCTTTCCCCATGATACAGGTGGTAATTGGGTCAGCCGTTCAGAACAGCAGCATCCCTCAGAATCACTGAAGCAGTATGGAGAGTCTGGAAGGCCTGCATTCCACAGTGTGGCCCACAGATGGTGGTCCCATTACTGTAGGCTGGTATGTGTGCAGAGGGGAGAAGGGGTGGATGGGGGCGAAGAAGAAGAAATAGTGAGTTAGTGTTGCAGCTTTATACATCAGCCAGAGACTTGGAGAGAGTTAGTTTGGAAAACATTAATAATTTGATGTTCTAGTATGGCTCTGGTTCAACTGATTTAGAAGATAGGGTTCACTTCAGATTTAGACTAATTTACCAGATGTCTTTTGAACAATCTCTGGTTTAGATCTCAGATCAAGAGAAGAATAATTTGGAGGTTTAGGTCAGTGTTCAGCAAATTAGTATAATCTATTCTTTTTTTTTTTTTTTTCAGACTGAGGTTTGGTTTTTGTTTGATTCCCCACTAATCTTCTTTTTTCCCCTTCTTTGTAAAGCCTTCACTGAGCTGAGGCTCCCAATAGCTACACAATCCCTTTCAGTGCCCATTCGGAGTAAAAAAATCAATGAGGCTGGGAGATGAAGTAAACACGTTTATCTTTTCACTTCATTGTATCACAGAATATTATTCTCAGATCTTTGAAATAAGCATCAGAAAATAACACTCCCTCCCCAGCTCTTGGTCTCAGGCACTGGTTCACATCTGCCAGCAGAGGATCTTGCATGGACTGTTTTTCTCTCTTTAGTGGGAGTATGAAATCCTACCCTACTGGCTCTTGAAGTCAATTCATCTCCATGCTGCACAGCCCACCTGTGTGTGGATGGGCTCATCCCATGAAGGCCCTCTCAAAACTCCAGGGCAGTCTCCTTGTCCTTTTTAAAAGGAGTTTTTTCTTACAAAAAGTAAAACAGAGGCCAGAAACTGAGGGAGGAAATGTGGTGTTAGTTTAATCCTTACTTTTGTGTATATCCTCGAAAGTGTGTATGCATATGTATGTATGCACATATGTGCATGCACATATGTGCACATATACTATTAAATAGTGATTTGGAGCTTTTTCAAGGCAATGATTCAGAACAGAAGGTACCTTTGACTAGATATTCAGGAAAAAAGCAGATTTTGGAGACACCAAATCCCTTCTCTCATTCATTTATTCACAGAATATTTATTGAATGTCCACGACATGCTAGATAAAGTATTAGGCAATTATAGAATCAACAGGACAGACAAAAATCTCTGTTCCCAAGAAGCTTACATCCTAAAGGGAGAATAGGAGAGCAGAAAATAAACAACTAAACAAATAAATGAGCAAAAGAATTTCAGGAAGTGATACAGGACATGAAGAAAACACAATAGGGGGGCACCTGGGTGGCTTGGTTGAATGTCTGCCTTCAGCTCAGGTCATGATCCTAGGGTCCTGGGATGGAAACCCAAGGCAGACTCCCTGCTCGCTGGGATGTCTGTTTCTCGCTCTGCCCATACACCTCCCTGCTCATGCTCTCTCTTTTTCTCTCTCTCAAATAAATAAAATCCTAAACAAAAACAAAAACAAAATAGGGTCATAGTACAGACAATGACCAGCAAGGAAAAAAAACAGTAGCACTGTAGGTAGGGCTATGAGAAAAGGGCTCTCTGAGGAAGTCATGCTTGAGCCAGGATCCACATTTTAAGAAGGACCTACCCAGGCCAACATCTGGAATCAGAATGTCCCAGCCAGAAGTAATAGCAAGGCCAAGCTCCTGAGCTGAGAAAGATGTGGGAGTGTTGGAGCAGTAGGAAGAAGGCCTGTAAGGCTGCTGTGGAGGAAGTGGGAATCGTGGCCTTGGATGCACCAGGAAGATTGACAGAGGCTAGACTGTGTTAGGTAGGAGCTGCAGTTTTTTCCTAGAAAAACAGTAAGTCACTGGAAGATTTAATTGTGAAATGAGGAGATCTGATTTGTCTCAAAATGATCCTGGTGTCTGTTGGGTGGGCCTTGGATGATGAAGGAACACAAGTAGGAACAGGAAGACTTAGTGAGGAGGTCCTTGAGGTCATCTAATCAAGAAAGGATGGTGGCTTATATAAGGGTAACAGCAGCAGAGATGGAAGGTTCTGGACAAACTGGTAAAGACAGAGCTGACAAATTCTAACCATCTCCTCACCCTCCTGTCAATGACTCTACACTTAGGGAGAAGCTTGTGAGTAAAGTACTTTCTGGGCAACTCATCTTCCCCTGCTACTGCTTTTCTGGCCTCATTAGGCCTAATGATCTCCCATCTTTCACTCTCATTTAAATAAAGGAAGTGCCATGCACAGGGGAACAGGATCTGCAGAGAATGCCATTAGCGATGGAAGCCATAACAATTATTCCCTAAGATAATTTTGTTCAATGGCTGAGCCCTTGGGAACTGGTGGTTGACAATGATCTACTCCATGTTGTAAAATGGAATGAAAGTCCCAGAAGGTCTCGGGTAGAAACTTGACCATGCACATCTCTTCCAATGAAGACAGAAGCTCTCTCTAGAGACTAGAAAATATTTACACCAATAATTTACAGTCTCTGACACAGATATGCCACTAACCATCTTTATGCACCTACAACACCAATTATGAGCCAAGGAGACAAAGCATCTTCCCCCTTCAGCACCGCTGCTGCCTTTCTGACCCCTGATATCTTCTCATAGTGTTGCTCAATAACTTGAGATAATTTAAAAGTCAGTATCTTGAGCTAAAGTGAAATTATATCTGTGCTTAGATTCAGCAGCCTGGAAGGGATCTTCATTTATCTGTCTAGGATTCTTCTACAGAGACAAGGTTTTATGTGTATGTGTGGGTGGAATGTTATATGTATGTGGCATGTACTTTTGGAAAGAGGAGGGGCAGAGTAGGAGTTGTGGAGACACAGAAAGGAGATGATTAAGGCCATGATATTAATAAAATTGATCGGCATTTCTTTTTAAACCATTATCACCAATTTCCATTAAAAATGTATTTTTTTAAATTATTGAAGTCAGGTTTCTCTGAGCATCATGATACTCAGTTTCGAATCTCATAAATCTCAAATTAAATGAAATTGGATGGAGGGGATTAGTTCTTGGTTACCCTATAACCTTCTTAGAAATGCAGTTTTTTTTCCCTAAGAGCATTTTGACCTCCAAAAGTCAGGATGCTTTCTTCACTAGGAGAAATGTTGGCGTGATTCTATGTATACTTCAATCAAAAGCTGACTCATTGATGAGAAATTCTAGTCCAGAGCCCTAGATACACCAATGAGAGGCCAAATCATCATTATAATAAATACTCCATTTAGCCAACCATGGGAAGTTTTTGGCTATACAACAGGCAGCAGTAATCAAGATGAGGCCAGACTTCCAAACAGGCTTGCCTCCTCACCATAAGAAGAGTGGGGACAATTAGAGAAGGAATTATGGGAAGAAAGAAACATCATGAATAAAACATTAAAATATTTTTCTAAACCATGAATCAAAAACTCAGGTCCAGCATACCACATTCAGGCAAGGAGCATAAAATTTACATAAACTTGTCCATTTCTTTTCTTTTTTTTCTTTTTTTTTTTTTTTTTACTTAAAACAGATATTTATTTACTATTTTTTTAATTGAAGTATAATTGACATGTAACATACTAGTTTCAAATGTACAACATGATTTGATATTTATATACAATGCAAAATGATCACAATGAGTCTAGCTTCTTTCCATATAAAGTCATATGATATGCAATGCAATATTGTTGATTATGGTCACTATGTCACACATTACATCACCATGACTTTTTTATTTTATGACTGGAACTCTGTACCTCTTGACCCCCCCTTTGTCTTTTCACCCAACCTCCAACCCCCCTCCCTTCTGGCAACCACCAATCTGTTTTTTGCATTTATGTGTTGGTTTTGTTTGTTCATTTATTCTGCTTTTTACATTCTGCATGAGTGAGAGAATATAGTATTTGTTTTTTTCTGTCTGACTTATTTCACTAAGCATAAAACCCTCAAGGTCCATCCATGTTGTCACAAATGGCAAGATTTCATTCTCTTTCTTAATGGTTGAATACTATTCCAATGTAATATACAGGACATCTTCTTTATCCATTCATTCATCAATGGACACTTTGTTTCCATATCTCAGCTACTGTGACTAATGCTGCAATGAACATAGGGATGCAGATTTGTTTTCAAATTAGTGTTTTATTTTTTTTTTTTCAGTAAATACCCAGAGGTGGAATTGATAGATCACATGGCAGTTTTTATTTATTTATTTATTTAGTTAGTTAGTTAGTTAGTTAGTTAGTTAGTTAGTTAGTTAGTTAGTTAAAGGAACCTCCATACTGTTTTCCACAGTGGCTGCTGTCAATTTTACATTCCCACCAACATGAATGATGCTTCCCTTTTCTCCACATCTTCACCAACCCTTGTTATTTCTTGTCTTAATGATAATGGTCGTTCTTACATTACGAGATGATACCTCATTGTGATTTATTTTTATTTTAATTCTTTTTTTTAAAAGATTTTATTTATTTATTCATTCATGATGGAGACAGACAGACGGAGAGAGGCAGAGACACAGACAGAGGGTGAAGCAGGCTCCATTCAAACAGCCTGATGTGGGACTTGATCCTGGGACTCTGGGATCATGCCCTGAGTGGAAGGCAGACACTCAACCATTGAGCCACCCAGGTATCCCTTAAATTCAATTTAGTTAACATATGGTATATTATTAGTTTTAGTGGTAAAATTTAGTGATTTATCAGTTGCATATAACATCCAGTGCTCATTACATCAAGTGCCCTCTTTTTATGCCTATCATTCAATTATCCTTTCCCCCCCCACTAACCTCCCCTCCAGCAACCCTCAGCTTGTTCTTTATAATTAAGAGTCTCTTATGGTTTGCCTCTCTCTCTGTTTTTATTGTATTTTATTTTTCCTCCCCTTCCCCTGTTTGTTTTGTTTCTTAAATTCCGCATATGAATGAAATCATATGTTATATGTCTTTCTCTGACTGATTTATTTTACTTAGTACAATACCCTTTAGTTCCATCCATATCATTGCAAATGGCAAGATTTCATTCTTCTGATGGCTGAGTAATATTCCATTGTGTGTGCGCACGTGTGTGTGTATTTTATATCCTCTTTCTGTTGATGGACATATGGGCTCTTTACATATTTTGGCTATTATGGACATTGCTGCTATAAACATAGGGTGCATTGTGGTTTTCATCTGCATTTCCCTGGAGATTAGTGATATTGAGCATCTCTCAATGTGTCTGTTGGCTATCTGTATATCTTTGAAAAAAATGTCTATTCACATCCTCTGCCCATTTTTAAAATCAGACTGGTTTTTGTTATTGAGTTGTATGACTTTGTAAAATATATTTTGGATATTAATTCCTTATAAGATATAAGATGTTGGGAAGACAATAAGTGAGATGGGAGCATGTAAGTCAACCCTAACTGTACATCGTTAATTTCAGATGTAGAGTTCAGTTATTCACCAACTGCTTATAACACCCAGTGCTCATCATAATGTGCCCTCCTTAATGCCCATAACTGATTGATAGTGACGTTTTAACAATATTAATTCTTCCACTCCATAAACACAGAATATCTTTCCACTTATTTGCATCCTCAATTTCTTTCATTAATGTCTTGTAATTTTCAGTTAAAGGTCTTTCAATTAAATTTATTCCTAGGTATTTTATTCTTTTTAATGCAATGTAAATGGGACTATTTTCTTAATTTCTCTTTCTGATAGTTTGTTGTTAATGTATAAACAAGCAATAATTTTTTGTATATTGGCTTTGTATCCTGCAACTTTATTGAATTTGTTTATTTGTTCTAACAATTTTTGGTGAAGTCTTTAGGGTTTTCAATATAAAATACCATGTTGTTCATGAAGTGTCAGTTTCACTTCTTTCTTTCTTTCTGTTTAGATGACTTATTTCCTTTTCTTACCTAATTGCCGGAGCAATTAGGTAAGAGACAAGAGCAGGTATCCTTGTCTTATTCTTGATCAAAATTTCAGCTTTTTACCACGGAGTATGATGTTAGCTGTGGGCTTGTCATCAATGTCCTTTATTATGTTGAGGTACATTCCCTATATAACTGCTTTGTTGAGTTTTCATTATAAATGGCTGTTGAGTTTTGTCAAATGTTTTTTCCACATCTATTGAGATGATAATATGATTTTTATATTTTATTTTGTTGATGTGGTATATCACATTAGTTGACTTGTGGATGTTAACCATTCTTGCATCCTCAGAATAAATCTCATTTGATCATGGTCTATGATCCTGTCAATATATAGCTGAATTTGGTCTGCTAATATTTTGCTGAGGATTTTTGCATCTATGTCCATCAGGGATATTGTCTTATAATTTTCCTTTTTTGTAGTTTCCTTGCCTGATCTGGTATCAGGGTAATGCTGTCTTTGTATAATGAGTTTGAAAGCATTCCCTACTCTTCAACTTTTTTGGAGGAGTTTGTGGAGAGGTATAAAATCTCTGTATGGTAGAATTTACCAGTAAAGCTATCTGGTCCTAGACTTTTGTTTGCTGGGAGGTTCTTGATTATTGATTACTTGCTAGTAATCAGTCTAGTCAGATCTTTTTTCTTCATGATTTGATCCTGAAGTATTGTATATTTCAAGGAATTTATCTGTTTTATTCTAGGTTATTTAATTTGTTGGCATATAATTACTCATAACAGTTTCTTATGATTTTTTATATTTCTGTGATATCAGTAATACATCCTTTTTCATTCTGATTTTATTTATTGGAGCCCTACCTTTTTTTTTTCTTAGTGATTCTAGCTAAAGGTTTATCAATTTATTTATCTTTTCAAATAACCAACTCTTTGTTTCATTGATTCTATTGTCTTTTTAGTCTCTATTTGATTTATTTCTGCTCTGATTTTTATTACTTCCTTCTACTAATTTTGGCTTTCATTTGTTCCTCTTTTTCTGGTTCCTTTAGGTTTAAAGGATTGTTTATTTGAAATGTTTCTTTTTCCTTGAGTTTGGCCCATATCACTATGAACTTCCCTTATAGAATTGCTCTTGCTGCATATCTCATAGATTTTGGTATGTTGCATTCTCATTTTCATTTGTTTCAAGGTATTTTTAAATTTGCTCTTTGGTTTTTTTCATTGACACATTGGTTGTTCAGTAGAATATTGTTCAATCTCCCATAATTGTGATTTTTCCAGTCTTCTTTTTTTTGTGACTAATTTCTAGTTTCATACAATTGCGGTCTGAAAGGACACCTGATTCTAATTTTCCTATTTTTTTTTTTTAAGATTTATTTATTCATGAGAGACATAGAGAGAGAGAGAGGCAGAGACACAGGCAGAGGTATAAGCAGACTCAGTTGCAGGGAGCCTGATGCAGGACTTGATCCCAGGACCCTGGGATCATGCCTGAAGGCAGATGCTCATAAGTAATAGCTTTATAAATGATTAGTCTACTACTTTTACTACATGTTTATCTTTACCAGTGAGATTTTTGCTTCCATAATTTTTCTTGTTACTAATTAGTGCCCTTTCTTTTTGGCTTAAAACATAACTCCTTTAACATTTCTTGTAAGTCTGGTTTATTAATGGTGAATTCCTTTAGTTTTTTGCTTGTCTGGAAAACTCTCTCTCTCCTTTAATTCAGAATGATTACCTTGCTTAGTTGTGTATTCATAGTTAGAAGTATTTTGCCTTCAGTACTTTGAATATATCATGCTACTCCTTTATGGCTTGCAAAGTTTCTGCTGAAAACTCAGCTGATAGTCTTATGGGGGTTCCCTTGTGTGTAAGAAGTTGTTTTTCTCTTGCTGCTTTTAAGATTCTCTCTCCATCTTTATCTTTTATTTTTTTTAAGATTTTATTTACTTATTCATAAGAGACATAGGCAGAGAGAGAAGCAGGCTCCTTGTGGAGAGCTTATATGGGACTCGATCCCAAGACCCTGGGATCACAGTCTGAGCCAAAGGCCGACACTCAACCACTAAGCTATCTGGGCACCCCTATCTTTACCTTTTAATACTTGAATTATAATGTGCCTTGGTGTGGGTCTCTTTGGTTTTTCTCATTAGGAAGTCTCTGGGCTTCCTGCATCTGGATGTCTGTTTCCCTCCCTAGGTTAGGAAAGTTTCCAGCCATTATTTCTTCAAATAAGTTTAATGTCTCTTTATCTCTCTCTTCTCTTCCTAGGACCCTCTATTATGTGTACGTTGATCCACCTGATGTTGTACCATAGGCACCTTAAGCTGTCTTCACTTTTTATTTTTTTAAATTTTTAAAAAGATTTTATTTATTAAATCATGAGAGACACAGAGAGGCAGAGACATAGGCAGAGGGAGAAGCAGGTTCCCTGAGGGGAGCCTGATGCAGGACTTGATTCCAGGACCCTAGGATTACAACTTGAGTCAAAGGCAGAGGCTCAACCACTGAGCCACCCAGGTGCCCCCTATCTTCACTTTTTAGAATTCCTTTTTCTTTTTGTTGCTCTGTGTAAGTTCCACTGCCCTATCTTCCAGGTCACTTATTTGTTCTTTTGCTTCACTTGGTCTGCTGTTGAACCTCTCAGTGTAGTTTTTAGTTCAGGTATTATATTTTTCAACTCTGGGACTTTGGCTTGGTGCTTTCTTATACCTTCTATCTTTTTCTTAAAATTATCCCTGTGTTCATCCATTCTTGTCCTGAAACTGATGAACATCTTTTTTTTTTTTTTTCTTTTATCAAGTAAATTACTTATCTCCATTTCACTAAGAATTTTTCCTAGGGTTTTGTCTTGTTCTTTCATGTTGAACATATTCCTCTGTTTTCTTGTTTTGCTTGACTCTCTTGTGTTTATTTCTGTATATTGGGCAAAGAAGCCATCTTTCCTAGTTTTGAAAGAGTGGTCACAGGAAGCCTGGGGGTATGTCTTAGTCTGATGTCTGTGCAATGCCCTGGGCATGGTAGCTTTCTAAAAACTGATTCTTTGATGATCTCAGTTCTGTGGGGCCCAGAAATACAAGTACACCTGGCCAGAGCCAGGCAATCAAGGGGCATTCCCTGGGTGGAATGTGCACACCTGCCAGCTTTGAGGCCATAGGAGAGTGCCAGGCTGGAATGAGAGTGCCAGGCTGGAATGAGCCTGCCAAGTGAGTTTTGCAGGGTGGCGTTATGGGGCAACACTGAGCCAAAGCAAGTGGGCCCACCAGGTTTTTCAGGGCAGGGCTGTGAGGGCATGCTGCGCTGAGATGAGTTGACTTACCAGGTTTGGCATGGCTTCAGAAGAGCATAGGGATGGGACAAGCAGCACTAGCAAGGAGAGGCAAAGTGCAAAAATGGTGTCTGCCTGTGCCTCTGTCCCTAGAGAGTTCCAACAGACCTTTACTCCTCTGGCAGACCCTTTAAGCTTAGCCAATGAATCTCCTTCACATATAGTCTAGGCTCCTTTCAGCTTGCTACTTTTGAGTTGAATCCTGGGTGAGTGAATCTGTGTGTGAGCCCTTCAAGAATAGAGCCTCAGTCTCCTAGAACCCTTTAGGTCTCCTGGGTATAAGCCCCATTGGTTTTTAAAGCCAGATATTTTGAAGGCTCATTACTTCAGTGCAGGTCCCAATGATTGGGGTACCTAATGTGGGGTCTGAACACTTTGTTTCTTAAGAGATACATTCCATATTTGTGGGATCCCATACACTATTGTGTTGTCCCCCAGTAGGGGTGGGGGCTTTGATAAGACCACATATTTGCCTCTTCTAATCATCCCAGTCTGGCCATTTTATCCTTTGTTATGGAGGAGCTATTCAGCTAGTTTCCAGGTATTTTTTACAGAGAATTGTTCTATATGTAGCTATAGATTTGGCATGCCGATAGGAGGAGATAAATTCAGTGTCTTCCTATGCTATCATCTTGAACTGCCTCCTTGAACTTCTCTATTTCTATTTGGTTTACACTGTACTGTATTAGCATAGTTTTGCTGTTGTTAATACTGTGTAAACACTTTCATTACAATCTTCAATTTCCAGGAATGTGTAAATGGACTGCAAACCTTACAAATGAAAATTAATTTCATTGTATAGGATACTGAGTCCACAGGAAAGATAGAAGAAAGCCAAGGTTACAGACTTTTTTTTTTTTTTTGATAATTTGAAATTATAGTAGAATTTAGTACATCAAATTAAAACACCATTTGTCCCCTGGAAAGATTCCCAAATGTTGGTTGAAAATAAGGGATGATTAGGCTCTTTAGAAATGTTTCTGTTGATGCTGAATGTGGTTCAAGAACAAATAATTCAAGATTATTAGATGTGGGTACATTTGCATCATTCAGGCAATTGAAGAATGCTTGTTTGGGGTCTGCCCACGTCAAAGGCTTATATTTGTCTATATATAATGTGATATTTCCATGACATTCTCAATTCCCTTGAGAGTTTCTAACTCCAGATAAGGGGAACGAGAATCCTAGGGTGTGTACATAGGCTGGCCTCTGGTTCTCATTTTCAATAATGGGCTAAGTTGCCACTGAGAACATAGTCTTTATACAAGCACCCTTGGTGATGGCCACACAGCTCTGCTGAGGCTAGCTGACTTTACCACATGCCACAAGGTGCTGAGAGCAGCACATGGCATTGTATAGAGAGGTTCCAACTTTGCAGGTGGGTCCCAGCCAAGGAAGTCTGAGAAGGAGCCAGGTGGCAAGATGCCCATGCTCACACCCTCTGGGCTCAGATTAGATATGTCTGCATTCTATACTCAACATCCCAACAACGAGCACGTTGCATACACACACACACACACACACACACATACACACACACACACAGTAGGTGTTCAATGAATATTTTAGTTGTCCCTGGTTACACAGTTCTCTCCCTAGGAATTAGGCAGGAATGTCCCCAGTAGGAAATTGATTATGTGCCAGATATCAGCTGGGTGTTTGTTTTATTTTTCCACTTTCCTAACTCACTGTTTTCACATACAGCACAGAAAATGCACCGACATATGAAGGCTTCTGGCTGTATGTGCAAGGAGTGGAGCTCTTCTTGCTGTGAGCTATTTAATGCACCACCAGAACTAAAATTCAGGAGCTTTTCTGAAGCCCTTACACATAGAACCTTTTCTCTTTATATTTTTCCTTTTTCTGTAGCAATTCAGTTGGCCTCAGGGTTTCACCATTATCACAAGTGTCCAGTGTTGGTCTGACTTCCTTCAAGGGTGGCTTTTCTCACCCTAATCCACAGCATGACTCTAGAATGATTAACCCTTTGTACATATCTTCAGAGAGCCATACTGGATCCCCCACCAAGTAGACCAGCAAAAACCTTACCTTCAAACCAAAGAAAATACTAAATCCATGAAATCACTTAAGCCATCCTTCCAAAGAGAGGGAGAATCAAAATGTTTTATGCAGCAACCTATAAGAAACTCATTTTGTGGGATGTTTCACATTCCAGCCCATGGTTTATTCCCCCATATATCCCTGCCAGTAATATCAACCAGATGTGGCAAAGAAGTCTGTGCAGAATTGTAAAAATTACAAGCATATTCTGTAATTCCAAAGCATTGTAAAGTCACAGCTTGGGTTTTCTTTCTGAAAAAAAAAAAAAAAAAGAAAGAAAGAAACCACCAAAAAAGCTTTTCAAGCTGGCAGAATGTTCTCAGTAGAAGTATTACCTGATCACTTTAGAAAGTTCTTCTGTTGGCCCTAAGGGCCAAAGAGTTTTAAAATATAAAACCCAACTTTATCTTTGATACATTGTAGGGAATTTAGGAAGACCTACTCACACACATACATTGAAGTCTATAAATTTTCTGTTTTAATGTTTTAGGTGTTAATACTTTTGATCTCAGGTATGAGCATGTGCTCATCTACACTCATATAAGCACAGAAGTATGAAATGCTGAGCCTTGAAAGCTTCAGAGATCCACGATTGTTTTTTCTCTCTCTTTTGTAAGGCGTGTTTCAGCAAGAGGCACATGATAAGGTAGAAAACAATCCGTAGAACTGGAGGTCAGAAAGGCTTGGGTATATTCCTGGTGAGTTAGTCAAACTCTTAGGCTTCAGTTTCATCATCTGTGCAGGAGTCACAAAAATATCTACGTGACAGGAAAACTCAAGAAGACTGCATAGGCAAAGAGTGCCTAGTACATAGCAGATGTTCAAGAGATGCCTGGTTTTTTGCAGGCTCCCAAATCTATGAAGTAATAGGGTTTGTACTAGATCAGTGTTTCTCAAAGTATGCCTGCCTACAGGTAACATATCATACAGGGTGCCTATTCACAAGGTCAGAACCCTAGGTCCATTCCATATCTAATGAACCAGATGTCTTGGTAACATGGCCTAGGAATCGACATTTTAATCAACATCTCAAGGGATTTTTCCCCAAAAATGCTAAGTTTGAGAAGCAGTGAAACCTAGATCCTTGCTCACCAAATGTGGTCCTGGACCAGGAGCATTACCTGGAAGCTTGTTACAAATATAGACTCTTAGGTCCCACCCCAGACCTAGAGAATGAGAATCCATATTTTAACAAGATTCCCAGGTGTTCAGATGCACAGTGAACTTTGAAAAATTCTGGCCTATATAACTTATTCCTAACTCTAAAGTTCTACTATTTAAGGATCTACAAGACAATTCAAAGCATTAGCCTGTAATCAATTCTGTGGATAGACAACAGGCTTCTGTGCTCAGCTGGATAAAGCCTCAGTAGAGGAGAAAAGAAACCTTCCAGGCCTTCTTTCCTGGCTCTAGCTTAAAGCACTACAGAAAGATTGCAACTCATGCAAAACAGAAATCCCAAGAGTCACATAGCACCCACTGTAATCCATTATCTGTCCACATGCAGATTAAAGCTAAACCTGTCTTCAAGCACGAGATGAAACTTGCAGTTGATGAAGCACGCTGTAAAGCAAACAGAAGGCCAGGGCCTGGCTACAGTGATCAGGGAGTGGGGGAATGGAGAAGGAGGAGGGACCAGAGCTCCAGTTTGCAGGGATATTTTCCATGAGCTTTTGGTGGCTGTGTCCCTGGAAAAAGTGACCCCACGTCTGTGATGGTAAGGCTGGTCTGTCCCTAGTCTCTGAAGGCTGGGCTAGCACAGGGGTAACGGGTCTCTAGGATTTAGCTCTAGGCAGGCAGGCAGTTTCTGAAACCCCCACCATCCTGATGGATTGGTTTCCCCATTGTCCTATTATCATTTCACCACATCAGATAACAACTCTGCTGGAAAATTGAGTAGTATGGTTTTGTTTTCTCCACTGGTTTTTCACTTTTATAGCACTGTTTCACATCGATAGAGAGTTTTATGGAGACACATATTGCATGTAGTTATGTTTTCAAGTGTAGTGCAGAATTGGAAGACTAAGATGGCTGTGAAGGGACCTACGGACAGCAAAAGGTACTACTTAGAGGTATGGGACCCCCATCATTCAACAAGCCTGGGCCCATTTAAGGCTTCAAAGACAGAAAGGGACAAACATTAATTGAGCTTCTACAAGGTGCCTGGCACTTTAATTAGTTACTAACTTCTCGGGATCCCTGGGTGGCGCAGCGGTTTGGCGCCTGCCTTTGGCCCAGGGCACGATCCTGGAGACCCGGGATCGAATCCCACGTCGGGCTCCCGGTGCATGGAGCCTGCTTCTCCCTCTGCCTATGTCTCTGCCTCTCTCTCTCTCTCTCTCTGTGACTATCATAAATAAATAAGAATTAAAAAATAAAATCTTTAAAAAAAAATTAGTTACTAACTTCTCATAAATACAGTAAGAATATTGTGGTTAGGAATGTGGGCTTTGGAGTCAGGCAAGCTTGGGTTTGAATTTTGGCTCTGCAAGTTGCTGGCTCTGACCTTGGCAAGCTGTCCAAATCTCTAGAATCCTGTATCTTTATCTCTAAAATGGAAATGTTATAGTATCTGACCCCCTAAACTTGAGATTGAGTAAGAATTTATACATAAAAGCAGGTCATAAAGCACCTGATCCATGCAAATATGTAATATATACTTGGGAGCTATTATGGCTGGTGTCCCAACTCTCAGCCCCTGAATTCATATCTGAATCCCTTGGCTTCAGAATGTGACTGTATTTGGAAATCAGGTCTTTAGAGAGTGATTAAGTTAAAATGTACCCATTAGGATGGGTTCCTAACCCTCAGTCCTTATGAGAAGAGGAACAGACACTGGGGCTGAGAATGAACAGAGGGACAACCCTATGAAGAAGCACAAGAAGACCACCATCTCTAAGACAAGGAGAGAGGCCTCAGGAAACCAACCCTGCCAGCATCTTGATCTTCCAGGATCCAAACTGTGAGAAAATAAACCTCTGTTGTTTAAGCCAACAGATCTCTCCAATCTGAGATCCTTTGCTGCAGCAGCCCAAGGAAAGACAGGAGCTGTGACTATTACTCCTATTGCACAGCCAATAAATCTAAGATCAAGAAAGTTGAAACCATTTGCCCAGGGTCACCAGAGAGTAGGATCCAAACCCAGGTCTATACTGTTCCAAAGGCCATATTCTTTACTCTCATGCTGAGCTGCCTCAAAGAGACACTAGATCACCTTGCTGAATGTAGCTTCCTGTTTGGGAATATAGGGTATATACACACAAGGTGGTGACAAGAGAGGACAATGGTAAACAGGAAGGAAAGATCAAGTGAGGCGAAATGAGAGTTGGGAGGAGGGCTCCCTCACTGGAAATAAGTTCCCTGGAAACTGAAGTTTCATAGCCTTTAACTCTGGGACAGACGCTGATCCACTGTGACAACAGCCCAGTGACTTGGGGCTAGTTGGTTGGCCACACTTCATATTGTTTTTAATCATTTCAGGGATTAACCTTCTAAGTTTCTTTCAACTCCACAGACCCAACTGAGGGCAAGGGGGTTTAACCTCAGTGGCATTTTTGTTTTACATCTGTCAAATACCTTGAAAAACTGAGTGGGTAATAATGTGAGGCCTCTGTTCTGCTGCTATCACACTGTTTATTCAGCTACAGGTTTTAAACCACTACCAAATATTGAATGCACTCTTTGAACATGAATCCAGAACACAGGGGCCAAAAGGACCCCAGTGGTCTGCTCATCCTCATACGGGGAAGTCAAACTCTTAAAAATCAGTTGTGTGAACCATTGTATCCCTCGTCTCCTTAAAGCTCTCCAATTAGTAAAATACAGAGAACATTTTTTTTAAAAGATTTATTTATTTATTTATTTGAGATAGAGAAAGAAAGCATGAGTTGGGGGAAGGTCAGAGGAGGAGAGAGAGGATCTCAAGCAGACTCTGCACTGAGCATGGAGCCTCGTACGGGCCCCAATTTCACAACCATGAGATCATGACCTGAGTGAAGAACAAGAGTCAGACACTTAACCAACTGCACCCCCCAGGTGCCCTGGTAAAATGCAGAGGACTTTTTTTTTTTTCAGAGGACTTTTAATCACTGTTTTCACCTCATTTTCTGTTATTGTTTTTTTCTAATGATTTCTGGCAGCATTGATACTTTAACCTCTAAATAACCAGAACTTCTTTGCTCCCCCTCCCATGTCTAAGAGAGAAAGCTGGAAGGGGATACAAAAAGAAGGAGAAATTAATAACCTATAAGCCATGTAGCGACTGTATTCCATCCCATTGTTTCTAGATGAGACAACGAAGGCCTAGAGTGGGGAAGTAACATGTCTAAGGCCACAGAGCTTGTAGGTGGTAGAGCCAGTCTGAGGACTGGGATCTTCTCACTCCAAGCTACAGTGTTTCCTCACCCTCATCTCTTTGCCAGGTGCTGAAGTATTGACATCACAGATGCCAAAGCCCTGGCATATGCACTGCTCACACCAGTCAGCTAGCAGAGTTGACCAGAGCCGTCTTTCATTGAGTGCTTGCTATATGCTATAATCAAAGCTGAAGGCTGTGCATGGGTTACTTTCATTTATCCTCAAAATGATGTAGACAAGTACATTCTCTTGTTTATCTTACTGATGAAGAACCTGAGACCCACAGATGTTAAGTGACTTGTCCACAGTCTCATAACCCTTTAACCCCTTCATGGTACTGCCAGCCCCTAGGCTCAGTTCTGGGTCACGAACTGTGGGGAACTTAGGAAGAGCAGAAACACAGTTCTGACACTTGAGAACCTTGTGATCTATGTCAAGATGGGGGTGGAGAAGCTAATATTTATTCAGTGCCCAGGTCATGACAGAGACCTTGCTGTCTATTTAGAGACCAGTGTGATATTGCCTAAACCTCAGGGCACTTCCAAGCTCTAGGATGCTCTGCTTGTACTCTATGTGCTTGAAAACAGGGGAAGAGGACAGATACACCACTAATATACATATGGATCAATGAATCGATGGTGCTGGGGGGATGGGGTTGGCATGACCAGCAAAGCACTGACACATGCACTTGGATTTATGACAGGTCCATCAGCAATCCTTTTTATCCTCACTTCAGGTCTCCACAATAGCTAGCTTGGCATGGTAGATAGAAAATTAAAGGACTCTGCAATGACACAGATATACATTCAAATCCCAGTTCCATTGTATCTTGGTTATACAGCTATGGGGTAAGTTAGAGAACCCTTCTAAGCTTCAGAAATAGATTTGATAATGATTCCCTCCACAGTATTGGTGTAAAGGTTAAATCCAAGCATTAAGGCACAGTCCCCAGGGTAGTGGTACTTCTTAGAAATGTGGGCCATAAGGGCATAATTTAAACTCAGTTTTAGTTTCCTTTACTCTAAAATGGGAGTGTTGAGGAAGGGAGCTAACTATAGTAGAGAAAAGCTCAGACTCCAGATTCAGATTATCCAAATTTGAATTCTGGTTCTGTTACCAGTAGTTGTCTAACATTGAGCAAGTCCTTAACCTCTTTGAATCTCAGTTTCACATATATAGAACAGTTGTAGTCATAGCACCTACCCCACAGGGCTGGTAGGAGTATCAAAGAGTTACACATAAAGTGCTCAAAACAGCACCTGCCAGTCATTGGGTTTGCTCTTGTTATTACCTTGAAGTGTTACTGAGGATCCAAAGTGTTCAATTAAAGCACAGCAATCTGCACAAAGTACATGCTCAATAAACTTGCAGACATCTGTTGTTTTCAAGTTTGGCATCACTTCCCCCACATCTTCTGATAACAGAATTATTCTTTCTTTTGGGAAACCCATACTCCATCCACAAACAAGTGGAATGAACCCATGACCCAAACTTGATCAGTCAGAGGACATCACCTCACTGACGACAGACATATGTGCTCAGACAGAGACGTGACCAAGCTAAGCAATCTACCACTGGTTCTTTCCTGCAGAACTGTTAATTCTACCCAGACTGCCAGATTAGTACCCCCAGAGTCTTCTGCTTTTGCCCACCATCATGTGCACTGTTATACAGGATGGAGGGAGTGAAATGAAGTCCCAATGACATCACCAAGCCCCTGGATCCAGTTCCTAAAGCCATCCATAACTATTTTTGGACTTTCCAGACATATAAACAAATATATTTCCTTTTTGGATTAAACTAACTTTAGTCATATTTCTGTCACTCACTGGTTAGTAGTGTTATTATAATAGCAGGCTTTCAATAAATATTATTTCCCTTTCCTATCACTCCTCAAAACATCTTATTACACATGTCCATAGCCTTTCCAAAGGTATTCTTTGGATAATCACTGAGCATTAAGCAGTTTTTGTCTACAGATCTAGTAAGAAAGGAAAAGGCGTGTCCAGAATTGCTACTTATCCCACATGGCATACTATGGAGTAGACAGCCACACAGTACCCACATTTAGCATTCCCTGGAAAATGGCTCACTGTGTCTACTGAGATGCAATGCTCTTTTAAAACAGAGCTAGTGGCATATGTATACACATTCATGATTGCACATTTATTGATTTCTAATTTGTACCCTGCTTACTTCCAAAAAGGCCCTGGAGTGGCTGACAAAATAAGACAAAGACACAATAGGGTCATTAAGAAAAATCAAAGATCAAGCCCAGAGAGAAAAAAAGGGATTGCTGATTATAGCCAAAACCTGGGTTAATATAGTTGCTTCAATAAAAAAAAATTATATTTAGCTCTCAGCTTTTTGGCAGCCATTCAGAATGTGTCATGATGAGACACAGAGAGAAGTGGGCATCCTGCATGTCTGCAGCTGAAAAACCAGCAGAGGCCAGGCTGGAACAAGCACAGTAGAAGAGCCTATTGAATGAATGAATGAGTGAATGAACGAATGAATGAATGGGGGATAAAAGAATCAAAGCCTGAGGGCACTGTTTGTATACCCAGGCCTATATCCTTCACTTATTCATCTACCCATTCACTGAGAGCTGATGTGTGCCAGTCTCTGTGTCTGGCTAGGACCTGGAGAGGGACAGACACCAAAATGAATGGAATGTCATCCCTGCCTTTCCAGCCACAGCTCTTGGCTTGAAGTAAAAGCTCAGGGACATCCACTTCAGGGCTCACAGCAACTCCCAGTTTCTTCCTGCATCCCAGAGAAAGAGACAAAAGAGTGAGGCTGACACGATGGGAAGTGTAGGCGTAGTCGTAGTTATCTTGGTGATTATACTCACACCGCACTGTGAACCCTAGAAAACACACACACGATCTCGTCTGATACTCATATCTTGTCTGATACTCATAGCTCCTCAGCAAGAAAGATAAAAGGGGGGTGGGGTCTGCCTTTTACTGATGAGGCTATTCAGGCACAGAAGGGAAAGTGACTCCCCCAATCTCTCTCACAGTTAGAAAGTGACAGGATATCATCCTGAGGTTTCCCATGTCCTGGGCTGTCTGCCTGGACCTGGCACCCAGCATCTTCCTGCCTGAAATTCCTCCTCTGCTGGGATCAAGAGCAGCCTTGCACAAAATGAGCATCACTTTGATGGCCATGGGGAGCAGCTGTGAAGTCATGTTCTGTGAGCAAGAACCAGCCTGCCTGATGTCCTGCAATAAGCAAAACACTCAGACCCCACCTGCTCAAAGCTTTCCAGCAGCCCCAGCCTCACAGACACTTTCTGTTTGCCCGAGAAACACTTTCTCAGGCAAACAGAAAGTGATGCTGAGATTCCAGATGAAGAGCATACAGCCAGCATTATTTAGGATCAGGTCAAAAGATGCAATGTAGTGCTGGGTGGAGAGACAGCTATTAAGTGAACATGTAAGGGGAGAACTATACAGGAAGAGGAAATTAAAAACCAGGTTGTTTGCCTGCATGCCCATTTAGTATTGCTTATCCAGCTCGGCTAGACACTCAGGCCACTGAATGTCACTTTATCTACCCTCACTCCCATCAAAGTAGATTCAGAGAGGAAGGGTGGAAAGGGAGGCATGTGCTTGTCCATGCCGAGCAAAGCAGCCAGGTGGACTGAGCCAGAGAAATGTAGTACACAGCTCGAGGAGACCTTGACAAGGTATAAGTGAGTCCTAGAGAAGGCGAGCAGGCCTGTTGTACCACTTAAACACTAGGCAACCCTTGCCATTCTTGTTCCAACAAAGCGCCCTTTAAAATACACTCATGTAAAAAAAAAAAATAAAATAAAATAAAATACACTCATGTATATGGTCTCTTCCTGGATGTGTACACACAGACATAGATATAGATACAGATTCCTAATTCAGAACTTATTCTTAAGTGCACACACTGACATGTGTTTTGTATTTCCCAACGTATCCTGGAGCCTACATGCATTGTTTGACGGCATAAATAGGTATTAAACACAACCACCGGGAATGTGAATGGTGGCCGCAAGTTTGGAGTCTCCCCAGTAATGTTAGAGTCTTCCCAGCCAGGCTGTAAATCTCACTGCTTGACTACTAAGCAGCCAGACATTGTCACTCCATTCAGAAAATCAAGGCTTGGGCCAAGCCAGTTCAGCCCACAAGCTACAAGAGTCACTGCCAGCATGACTTGTAGGTCCACAATCATGGAGCCATTCGCGATCAGTTAACTAGCAGTTGCCCAACACCCACAGTATGTGAACCACAATCTCCATTCTGACATGCATCTCAAGCTCCTAAGCCTCCACACTCTCACACTGGGTAAACACACAGATGCTTCTCCAATCTTCCCTCTGCATTATATCCTGGAGCATTCCAGAAGATAAAGCAAAATTCAAGGTGCTTCTTCCCTTTTCCCACAAAACCACAGATCTCCAGACGGGTTCCCAGACTGGTGGTCAAAGGGCAGGAGATATTCTAGTCCACAGGGTGGTGAGGGTGAAATGTTCAGTCCCACCCAATGCCCTCTGAAACCACTGGTGTCTCCTGTAAATAAACCTACCTCAAATCCCATCCTTAGGGTATTTCCCTGACATAAGGTCAGACCCATGTTAAATGGCAGCGTGTCTTTCCTTGCAAAGAAGTGATCTACTACCATAAGTCATTAGCTCTCATTGACCACTTAAGCCACTGATCTCTGAAGACAGGGAGCACAAATTGGGGTGTGGAGGGGCAAGTGGGGGCCACACTATGTTGAAGCCCAGCCCCAAGTCTTCATGCACATAGCCTAAGTGTCAAGCTCTGCATGGCACCAGGCTCCATTCACAAAGGTAGCCACAATATCTGTATCACCAAAGCTAGGTAGGACACCAGGTAGAGAACACAATTCAATTCTACTCACAGTCTGGTGAGCTTCGGTGTACTCTGGAAAAGCAATTCTGGGAGGACCTGGAGCTTATTCTTGTTCAGGCGCCTACAGATGAAAAGAAGAATGAAAGGATATCAGGGGACATTAAATTGAATCAAGTATATTCACAGATACCACTTCAATCAATCCATCCATCAATCAGTCAACAGGTATAAGAAGACCTTCTAGATCTTTCAACGTGGGATGCACATCATGTTAAGACATATTCTGTCTTGCAAAGCTTGCAGTCAAGTTTGGATATAAGGCAAGGTCAGTCATAGGCAAGAACACAGCATGGCATGAGTACTGCCATTTTTCCATGATGAGCTTAGGACAGACATCAGTAATTGATCACACTTCTTTCTCACAGATTCCAGACGAGGCTTTTGAAATTTTCTGCCATGTGCTCCAGGGAGCTATTGCCAAGTGACAAAACTGATATGCAAAATGGATCCCTAAAAAGAGATAAAATACTAGAGAGAATATTCTATCCTAGGTAGTGGTGGTGGTGCAGTGGGGAAATAGTAGTTACTATGGAAGCAGAGGAGGCTCTGGATTGAGGGGCCAAACAGAATCCCTGCCAGCCTGGCTCTTTGGCCCAGAGTAGGCCTGCACTACAACTTTCACAGACCCTTGGCACTTTTGCCTTTGCGTGTCCCTAACTCTATACAAAAATTAAATCATATTTTATAACTATGTTGGTATAAAATATATTATCATATATTATAACATTTACTTTGACCTGAAAGGGTTTTTTTCCTCCTAATTTTAAAAAAATGAAAGCATTTTCATAGGGCTCTAAAAGTGCTGTTGGCCCTGGACACAGTCCCCACTGTGCCTAATGGAGCAGTCAGCTTTGGGTCAAAGATCACAGTCTGGGCATGCCGTGTGGCTGGAGGTAAACTCATCCCAGGAGGGACACCCCACATGGGATGGCAGCAATGGAGCCAATCAGACGCTCTCCTGAGAATGGCCAATACTAGTGCCAACAGTTAAAGAAGGTCATGGATGCTTCCAAAGGACCCTGAAACCTTGTGGCCTCAAAGAAGGCTGCTCTCCTGGGAGTGGGAGGCCAAGAGGGGGACCCCGTTCCCTGCCTGTCCCATGTCTCTCTCCTAATATCTCTTATCAGTGAGTGCCCAAACCAACGTCTCCAAATCTGTCCCCAGAATATCTTGGAGCAAAAGAATAGCTTATAGCTTGGTTGAATTTCTTCCTTAGATTGGTCTGCCTATTTGGTTACCTGGGACAACCATATTATCCTATCTCAGAGTTAAGCAAACTGAAGAAAAGAAAAGGTGAACTTCTTCCTCACTCTTGCCCCAAAGTCCACATTCTTCCCACTGGGCCAAGCAGACATGATTTCTTGGGTGGGAATTTGGTATTTTATCCCTTTTGTCCCAGATTGATAGCCAAACACTTCAGAGGGACAGGGAACTAGAAGAAGGTTATAAAGGGCAAAGCATGTAAGAGAGGAGCATTTAAGACTCCAGAATAAGGCTCCTGTCAGAAGTGTGCTGCTCAGCCCTGATGGGGCTCATGGTGTGTGGGGGCTGGTATGGACCAGTGATTCTATTAGTGAGCTCCTGACTGCAACAAGGCCAGGTGTGAGGCTGGGAAGTTGGACAGGATAAGCTCAAATTCTGTGCTTCCCCCCAACGGCAGTCTGACTCCCACATCAGTGCTCTTTTTAAATTTGTTGTTAATTGTGGTAAAAAAAAAAAAAAGTAACAAAATTTTCCATCTCAATCGTTTTCAAGTGTACAGTTCAGTAGTGTTAAGTATATTCACATTATTGTGAAGATCTCTGGATCCTTTTCATCTTGCAAAACTGAAACACTACCCCATCAAACAACCCCGCCCCACCCTGCCCAGTCCCTGATAGCCACCACTATACTCTCCGTTTCCATGAATTTGACTGGTGTTTTTTTTCGATTACTCCCAGTATCTACTCTGTGTTCCTGTCACTAAAATGGGAAGACAAGGTACACCTGGGTGGCTCAGTGGTTGAGCATCTGCCTTCAGCTCAGGTGGTGATCCCCAGAGTCCTGAGATGGAGTCCGGCATCAGGCTCCCTGCAGGAGCCCTCTGCCTGTGTCTCTGCCTCTCTCTCTCTGTGTCTCCCATGAATAAATAAATAAAATCTTTTTAAAAGTTAAAAAAAAAAAAAGGAAACATGCAGGCATCCCAGGGGCGGGTGAAGGGTAATCTAGTTGCTTGTTTAGAGCAGTTCCCAGTCAGTGATAGGTGCCTTTATGTCATGTGGGTGCACTGATCCCAGAGGAGGCATGGCAGTATGATTTTGAGGCTGGCCAGGGCTGGGTTCAGGTGTGGCTGTATCTTGATCTCTCTGTGGGACCTTGGGAGTCCCACACCTAATGAGCCAGTGTTCCATGTGCAAAATAACCCTATTTAGTTGGGTTACAGTAATTCATAATGACACAGTATATGCCCAAGCGTCCAGCACTGCAATAAGAAGCACACTGATAATAAAAATGATGCTTGTTGAGTCCTGACTGCATGGCAGATGCCTGGCTTCATGCTGGATGGGCTGGGTCACAGGCAGTAGAGCTCAGAGGCAGACATCAATATGATCCACACCTCATGACTGAGGACACAGTGCCTGGAGCAGTTGGGTACATTCCACAGGCCGTGGTATTAGGAAGCGGTAGGGATAACATCTGGACCCAGCCAGTCTGCCTCCAGACGCCTGGTTCTGAACCACTAACCACTCAAAGCCTTGCAATAACTGACAGCTCCCTTCCTCTTCCCCCTCTTCTTTTTTTGCCCTCTGCTTCCTTTCATCCAGGGTTGCCACTCCCTCTGCCCCAGCCCAGACAACCATCTACCCTGAATACATTTCCCTCCCTGAAAAGAACTCTCTTGGAGGTCCCTAAGGCCAGAACTGGTCTCTCTGTGGGTCTGTCTGGAACCACCCTCTATTGTCCTAGCTGCACAAAGCTGAGTGAGAGTTACATTCAGGCGACCAGGACCTGAGTCACGGCAAAAATCCTAAAATCCAGCCCACCAAGGCTTGTAGCGGGTAGGGTGTTTAGTGTGCTAAAAGCCCTAAACCAGAGTTGAAGCTAAAAATAAAGCCAGCTTGGCTCCAAGGCTCCAGGAAGGGAAGGAATCATTTTTCAGTATTTGTGGCTGGACAAAAATAAAAACACAACCAAATTGAGCCAATTGTGCTCTGCCTGCTGCTCTGTAAACCCTGATGAGGCTTCCAGGGCAGCTGGACCGGGCTCTTCTCCCAAAGCCTCCGGGTTTTTCCGCTTCAGCCTGGGCGGGGCTCATGCTGGTTCTCCCTATCACAAGGAGTTTGATGCTCTATTTAATTTCCAGCTCATCCCGGGATTTATTCACGTTTACTTAGCTAACCAAACTGGCTGAAAAGCCTTCCTTAAGGAGCTGATGAAGGTTCCAAGCTGCATAAGGTGCATTCCCATGTAGAGCAGCTCCTGAACAGAAAAATGAACAGCATGAAATGTGACATTCTCCTGGTGGAGGCACAGGTCAGCACTGGGCTGCAGATGGGAGCTAACTGGCCATGATGACCTCTATCACTATGCCATCCACTCTATCACTCATGCCATGCTCTGTCATCCTGGGCCCAGAGGTGGAAATCTCCTGCCATGGTTCAAGCTGAAAATAGATCCGTGATGCCTGGATGGAGAAAAGGACCGAACGGAACCCATATGAGGGCAGACCTGAGGAGGTAGGCTGACAAACAGGCCATAGGCCAGGTCAGTGATAAGATAAAGTCCACCTGGCTATCCCCCTCTCTTTGAGATCAGCACTCTTTTTTAGCTTTCCTGCTGTAATAGTGAGCAGCATAAAGGTAAAAAATCTACTGGCTGTGAATTGCATACTGCTTTTCAGCCTGAATTATGAAGCTTTGCAGTACTGCTGATCACCTTCCTGGAAGTACCTGGATATAAGATCTGATTAGAGGATTTGCCTTTTTTGTTGTTGTTGAATTTGTCCATTTATCTATCCATTCAATCATCCATCCAGCTTTCCACCCAACCATCATCCGTCTATCTCTTCCATCTCTTCAGGCCTTTTTTTTCAATATGATCATACAAAGATGAATAAGAATATTCCCTTCCAAATATCAGAGGGGAGCCAGTGAACCCAGACCTGGTAGGAAGGCTTCCCAAAGGAAGTTGTTGGGATTTAGTTTTTAAGCATGAGTACAGGTCTTCAGGAGACAGGGACAAAGGGCTCTAGACTTGTGCATGGCCATGGAGGGCCTTGAGACCCAGAAGCACTTGGGGAGCAGGCTGCATTGCTGGGTGGTGGGGATGACATAAGAAACAGAAGTGATTAAGCTATAGATCTGGGCAGGGGTCCTACAGCAAGGGCCTTTGTGGGTCATCATGATGGATCTGGGCTCAAGTGTTTCCTCAGAGTATTGGGAAGCCACACAAAGGGTATGAGCAAGGGAATGATCATCTGGTTTAGATTTTAGAAAGTCTTCTTGAGCAACAGTAAACCTGGTTTGGCAGAGTCTAAAAGAGGAAGCAAGGAAACTAGTTAAGAGGGCTCTTATGTAATCTACTTGGCTACATGAGGACATGGTTAAAAATGAGAATGGTACTGGGGTGTAGGAGACACATGTGAAGCATCATCAACAGTCAGAGGGAGTTACAGGGGTGGAAGTGTTAAAACTGGCCCCTAGGGCTCCTGTTAACTGAGTAACTGATCAGTTGAGATTACTAGTCACTGGTAAAAGGAAGAGAGAAGGGAGACCAGCACACAGAACCTGGTATGTTTAGATTCAAGATTTCTATACTACTGGGTCATCTCAAATATGTTCTGATGACTAGTATCAGTAGCTAGTAATAACAGTGAGACCATGACTCAGGCGCTGTACCAAGCACTTTACATGCACTATTCCACCTAATTCCCATAAAAATGCATTAAGGCTAGTGCTCTCAGTAGCCCTATAACAAGGGAACAGAAGCCTAAAGAGGTTAAAGCACTCGCCCAAAGTCAAACTTGACCAAAATGGTGGTGACAGGATTTGAACCCAGACACCTGATGCTAAAGCTGTGATCTTAGCTACCATGGAGAATGATAATATTTAACTTAGCTCTTCATTATAGGCCATCTCAACTTATCACAGACTATCACATGTGAGTCTCATTTTTCCATTAACTTCTGAAGGTCCTCAGGAATAGAGAATACATCTAATATCTCTCTGCTGTCCCAACTTCAGCCCTCACAGCCCCAGGCATGCAGGGGTGGTGCTTTAGGAAGGGCCTGTTGAATTTCATGAATGAATCATAAGGAAAGAATGGCAAATCTGGGAGCCTGAAGAACCAACGGTCTTCCTGGGCTAGGTGACAGAAGCCATCCTGTTTGGAGGCAAACACAACTCCCAGAGGGCCCACTTGTCTCTCTGCATTCTCCAGAAGCTTCTTGTAGATTCACCTGCCTCACTGAAAGGCAAGGCAAGAACAGCAGGGCTCATTCAGTGCTTCCCTCTGTGGGTGAAGGACAGAGTGAGAGGCCTCCAGGCCGGAAGCATGTATGTCAGCGGCAGGCCAGGGCAAGGCCCCAGCACAGCAAATCCCTTCCTTCCCTCAGGGAATGGTGGCAGGTCCAGCTGCCCAGCCACGGCCCGAAGGAGGGAAAAAACGTCAAAGCGTGCTAACTGCCAAAGGTCACTGGGATTGTTTACTTTAGTAATGAAATTAATTGGTTCCCCAGCCTCAGGCACTTTTCTAGGCAGCCTGGATGCTCTCCAGGTCTACTGGTACTTTCAGAAATGTCAACATGTCTAAGCAACAAGGGCCAGAGAGGCTCTGTCATTCAGAGCAGCTCCAAGCCTCCCCCAGTGGATAGACAAAGAGAACCATGGAGCTGGGGCTCTATGTAAGTACAGAGGAAGGGCAGCCCCTAATTGCAGAGGTCTCAAATCCTAGCTCAGGTGGCACCATCATCCACGGGGATATACAGGTGTCACTATACATCAGGGGAACTCTCTGAACATAAGGGGGAAAACCTGACCTTGGCAAGTGAAAAAGGCAGACAGCCCTGATTTGGGGCTATTTCTATAGTTGCTCCCTATAAACAATGAAGTCCTCTTATTTTCTTGGTTTCCTCACTGGTCAAATCAAATTCAGACTTTTTTCCTGCTATACAGTTTTCATAATGCAAACTGGATGTAGCCTGATCAGTTCAGTGAGAAAACGGACTTGTGATATTGTTGGTTTACATGACTGTCATGATCAGAAATGGTTCCCACGTGTGTGGAAACAAAGCCTATATGCTTCAGCACTCATGACCACTTTTGTTGGGTGACTGATTCTTCTTTGCCATTGGGATTTCCATTTTTAAAATTTGTTTTTATTTTTTTTGCTAGCAGCTCTCTTGAGGTATAATGGGGGCTTCCTTTTAATAGCACTGTCGGTCCAAACCACAATTTATTTTGATGGTTCAGAAGCAAGTTGACCTGAATCTTATCTTCCACAGAATTCAGCATTTGCTCATTGACATTTAGATTGGCTTATGCCAATTTTGAAAATCTGTTATTTTTAGTTTATAACTTCAAAATTTCCTTAATAGCAATTAAAACCTTAATTTTTGACATTTCTGTAAGAAAAATAACTTTATTCCCATCATCTAAAATTCTTGCTCCTGAGCAGTTTTTTCCTCATTGAGGTTGAGAACCCATTTATTTTTTTTATTTTTTTCTAAATATTTATTTATTTGAAAGAGAGAGAGGAGGAGAGGGAGGGAGAAGAACAGGAGAAGAGGCAGAGGAAGAGAGAATCTCAAGCAGACTCCTTCCCTGTGTGCGGAGCCCAACATGGAGCTCGATCCCAGGAACCCTGAAATCATGACCTGAGCCAAAATCAAGAGTCAGTTGCTTAAACAGCTGAGCCACCCAAGTGTCCCCAGAGAATCCATTTTAAAAATAACTTAAAATTTATTTTAGGAACACGATTATTATGTAACAGCAAAACATGTATTTCATGAGGTCCCTGAGAGGGATGAATGGTTTAACATCTGCAAAGGTCTCTGCAGAGCTCCTCAAAGGCTCAACAAATGGTGGCTGTGACAACTACTGTCTTGTCACCATCATCATCCTTAGATGCCCCAGGAGACCAGAAATAGATTTATTTCTCCTGTATAGACTACTGTGTTGGTCAGCATGGCTATTAGCATAACAAAATCTCATTGAGTTAGTACTGTAAACACAGATTATATACTCACAGAAAGGACTTGCTCCATCTTGTGAGATGACATAGGGAAGGCATGGCCTCCAAGGCCACTACACTGGGGAAGAGAGGAAACAAGGAACCAGACCAGCTCTTAGCTTTCTTGATCTAGTAATGACTCATAACAATTTATTTCCCAGTGGATTGTACATGAAACCACATTACTATACTGGGGGCTCCGATTCCAGGAAAACATGTCTAGGGTGGGAGAAAACACACATTTATGCGTGCGTGTGAAAGCACATACACGGACACATGCACCCAACATACACTGCAGCTACAGTGAGGACACACCTTAACAGAGTCATATATCTGTCAGAGCTGACCGAGTCCATTTCAGACAGCTAGACCGCTTTACAGTGGCCAACACTTGTCTTCACCCACATAGGGCAGGCAGCTCCCCAGACTCCAGAGTCACCCCTCAGTCCCTTCTGAGACAAGCTGGTCCTGCATCCTCTCCTGCCTCAGGGTGTTTATATATGCCCCTCCCTTCTCTGGGAATTCTCTTTACCCTGTGACCAGGGTGGCAGCTGTGGAGGTGTGAAGATAGAAATGTTCTGATGATGGGACAGAATTTGCCAATGGATTGATTGGAGGTGAGGACTGAGAGGCAGAGGAATGAGCATTGACACTGAAGTTGGGCCTGTGCATCTAAAGCTGAAACTACTGCTACTGGAGATGGGGAAGGAGCATGGATAGAGCAGGTCTAAGGACCAGATTTAGATATATTAAATCTGATATGCTTATAAATATCAAAGTGGAGACACCTGATAGGCAATTGGATATGCAAATCCAGGCTTTAGGAAGAAGACCAAGATAGAGAGGCACATGATATTTAAAGGCATGAACCATGGTTCCCCTAATGGGTGATGAAGAAAGGGATGAGTCGTGGGCTTGTACCACCCAGTGGAGAGCAGAGAGAGCAGGAAACAGCCTCCAGTGTGGTAGGAGGAGAAGCAAGAGAGGATGGAATTGTGGAAGCCAAGTGAGGGGAAAGAGTTCCAAGGCAGGGCAGGATTACTGCTGAGAGGTAGAGAAAGATGAGGATGACATTGGGTCCAGCAATAAGGAGCTCAATGGTGACCTGGAGGGAGTAGGCTGGTATAGAAGTAGGCATCAACCATTAACTAGAGTGGCTCAAGAAAGAGTGGGAGGAGGAAATCAAGGGGAAACAAGAATTTTGAGGGGGTTTGCTATAAAGAAGGACAGAAAACAGGCTGGTAGCTAGCAGGGGATATGGAGTCAAGAAAGGCTTTTGTTGTTTTTAGCTTTTAAGATGGGAAGGCAGGATTGCAACATGCTTCTGTGCTGATGAGAATGATCTGGTAAACAGGGTAACAGGGTAAATCGATGGTACAGGGGATGAAGGGAAAATTTTTAGAGTGAGGCTCTTGACCAGGTGACAAGGAAAATCCCAATGCACAAGTGATGCCAATGGCCTTTCACAGGGCCAAAGGTCATCTGTGGCAACAGCAGGGCAGGCAAAAGTTAGGGGACAGGGTACGGGAGACATGGTGATAGGCATCTATGGAAGGCCTCCTCTCATTACTGCTATTTTCTCACTGATAAAGGAAGCTAGGGATTGAGGACAGTGACCAAGGAGAGCAGGTAAGAAACAGTTTTCCAGGAAAGAGTAGGAGATGAACTGACCAGGAAAGGCTGGAGGTTGGTGGGGCAGCAGCCAGTGAGGTTAGTGACTCTGAGTTACACATGAGATCTGCCTACATAAGCATGTGTCTGTTCTCTAGACACATTCAAGCTGCCTGGGTGATGGGGTGCAAACAACCGAAATTGAATTCAGCCTAGAGTTTTTGTAGGAGCTATGATAGAGGGGGAGATGGACAAGGGAGTTGAGGGTGTTAGAGCTCTTATGGAAATGGGTCATGATATCTTATGTTGACTAAGGAAGTAAGGGGGGTTGTTATGATCTGGATGGTTGTGTGTCTCCCCCACCCCACCAATCACATTCATAGGCTGAGATCCTAACTCCCAAGGTGATGATTTAAGAGATCGGCCTTGGGGAGCTGATTAGAATATGACAGCAGAGCCCTCATGAATGGTATTAATACCTTTTTAAAATAGGTTCCAGAGAGATCTGTTGCTCTCTCCATCAGGTGAGGAACAGAAAGAAGTCAGCAGTCTGCAGCCCAGAAGACAACCCTCCACAGAACACAACCATGTCACACCCTGATCTTGGACTTCAGCCTCTAGATTGTGAAAAATAAATCTCTGTTGCTTTATGCTACCCAGTCTGTGGTATTTTGTTATAGCAGCCCATATGGAATAAGACAGAGGTTATCAGGTGGGTATGAAACAGTGACAAGATGACAGAGCAAGTGTGTTATAGGCTCCTGAGGATCCAAGGACTCATGGGTAGGGCACAGGCCTGGGGCTTAGGGAATCTGGGTGATGGTCCTATCTCTGCCCCCAAGAGCTGCATGGCTGTGTAAACCATACTACCCCAGTTTTCTATATCAACAGACTCAGTGGGTTATTGAGATGATTCCTAATATCCCTCTATTATTCTCCTTATTCTGAGAGGTGGATAGGATATCTGGATTTTACATCCAGCTCTAAATGATCTATAAATCCTTAGGGCTTAAATTCTCTTTCTTGGGATGCCTGGGTGGCTCAGTGGTTGAGCGTCTGCCTTCGGCTCAGGGCGTGATCCTGGAGTTTCAGGATTGAGTCCCACATCGGGCTCCCAGCAGGGAGCCTGGTTCTCCCTCTGCCTATGTCTCTGCCTTCTCTTTGTATCTCTCATGAATAGATAAATAAAATTTAAAAAACAAAACAAAAAGCTTCTCTTTCTCTTGGCTTCTTCATATGAAAAATGAGAATAATGATACCTATTAGATTATCCATGCAAATATGAGGCACCATGAGAAGTGGGTTATTTTTTTTTTTGTCAATTTTCTTCACTGCAACTCAGAACTTAGAATAGTTCCTAGCAGCTAGTTCCTACAACTCAGAACTTAGAATAGTTCCTAGCAACTAGTAGATGCTCAATAAATATTTGCTGTTTGGTTGGTTGGTTGGTTGGTTGGTTAGTTGAGTGAATGAATCATTCAATCAATGAATCAATGAGTGAGTGAATACCTACTTCACCTGTCCCATGAAATCACTGAGGAACAAATGAGATGAAGAAAGTAAACTCTGAAAAAAAGCTTGCAGTGATATAAGTTGCTATGCAATGCTGCCCAAGTACCCCTGTGCTGGCCATTTCACTCTGGCTATTAAAACCAGAGTATCTGATTAGGGACCTGCTGGAGTACTGCAACTGGGTTACTGGAGAGCTGAAATCACAATAGTACATTTGGTCACAGTGTTAGAAAGATAGTCCTGAGAATATGAGGCCCCAGGCACATGCCATCTAATTTATATAGTGGGATGAGAGGGAAGCAAGGACAGCTCCAGAACTGAGTGAAGCCAGAGGGAAGCTGAGGGTCCCTACACCACATGCAGCATTAGAGTGAGGTCTCTGTATCCGCAGAATGAGGAGTGCTAACGAGAAAAGGCAGAAGGCCCCCAAAAGACAAACTCTCTCTTGTTTGTGATGCCTGGTAATGAATATAGGAGAGCTATGTTGGGGAGGGCAGGAGAGGAGGATTGAGAATTCCTCAGATGCTAGCATTGCTCTGTAAAAGCACGCTCCATCAAGACATTAAGCATGCCTCAAGCAGCCTATGGCTAATGTTGAATCATTTCTACTAGGATTCAAGAGAAAAATACTTTAGGCAGCTATAGGATTCCCCCACCCCCACCCCGCCCCGCTTAAAGTCCCCAAAACAATGCAGCAAAGCTGGTTCTAAATAGGATGGCATGAACACAGCCTATCACAGACTTCCCTTCTCTCTGGCTTGTTCTCAGCCCGTCACCTGGGTCTCCAACCCCTTTGACCCACAGGTAGGAAAATGACAGATGCAAATTGCAGGAGAAACACTCTAGCTGGTGGATGTCATGGGGGCAGGTGCAACTCAGCACAAATTTTCTCAAAGTATACTGTTTAAAATGGTCCTGTTTGAACCCACTGGCCTTTGCTTTTGTTTTAAGAAAGTTCAAAGTAAAAAAGAGAGAGAGAGAGAGAAAGAGAGAGAGAGAGAGAGAGAGAGAGAGAAAAGAGGCCTGACAGCAAAAGATTCAAACATTCCTAGCTTGTGAATGACAAATTTCCCTTTCGTTTCTGTTCTAAACACTTGCACTCTCCAAGATCTGTTAATGATGGTGTGCTTCTCTGTGTGTTTATCTAGCTATCTAGATAGATGTCTACATATTGAGCAACAAAAAAAGATCTCTGAAGCCTTTTCAGGCATGAGCCAAGGAATGCAGAGTAATTATCTGTGACCAATTCTCATCTATAACTAATTAGAATTTTACTTTCTCATAGCATTTCCTTCCTGGTCCAGGTCCAAGGCTTTTCCTTCTTCTTTTTTTTTCTTTTTTCTTAGAATAGGAATATACCTGGATACGTTTAGAACCATGGGGTGGGAAGGGAAGAGGGTGAAAGAGGAACAGGGGATAGGGGTACTTTTCAGATTGCATTATTGCTTTAATCTAATTGAACCTTCTTTGGTTATTCCTTGTTGTGAACGCTTTTCCAGCACGGGAAGGGAGTTCTCAACCCTCTGGCTGTTGCATTTGAACTGAAGTCTGCAGAATAGTTTAAGAGCCCCTGCTCACCTCTCTCACTCCCACCTCAGGCGAGCGATTCCCCATCCCAACCACGGCTTTGAGATCCCTTCCAAACTTGTTGGCGTCTCAAACTGAATCCCAGATGTTCACTTAGCAAGAAATAAATGAATGGCCCAAGCTGAGGACTGAACCAGTGATCCTCACAAATAGATTCCAGGTGTGTTGGCATCTGGATTGCTATCTCTCTTTTTCTCCATTTTACGTGTATGTGTACACACACACACACACACACACACGATACCACTTCCATCCTGAAAAAGAATTCAACACCATCTCCAGATGTAGAGCTGATGCAGAATGGTCAGGACTAGTTACCTAACATGAATTACATCTTTTCAATCATGGACAAAGGCAAAGGGCCCCAAACACATCCCCCTTTGCCTTTGATAATCAAAAGCATGATACATTTGATGTTCAAAATCAGGTTAGGCCTGAAAGTGCTTAGAATTGCTAAACTACCTTAATTGGCATCAATTTTCATTGTCAATCTTAGCCACTTCCTGCATTTCCTATGAAACTCACATTATTGCCAATTTAACAAGCACCTACTATTTGCCTACCCAGGACAAGAAATACAGGGAAAGAAAAGAGAGAAGGCAAGACATCTGCCTTAAAGAATAGAGTCCTATAGGGACACCTGGGTGGCTCAGCAGTTGGGCACCTGCCTTTGGCTCAGGTCATGATCCCTGGATCTGGGATCAAGTCCCCCATCGGGCTCCCTGCGAGGAGCCTGCTTCTCCCTCTGCCTATGTCTCTGCCTCTCTCTCTCAGTCTGTGTCTTTCATGAATAAATAAATAAATCTTAAAAAAAAAAAAAAAGAATAGAGTCCTATAGAAACAGCAAAGTTTAAGTCACTTAATTAATAAATTGAGAAATTTAATGTTTAGTCAGTACCTATTTCTTTTTTTAACTTTTACTCATTTTTGATGCTTCCCTTTTTTAATTCAAGTATAATTAACATACAGTATTATATTAGTTATAGGTGCACAATATAGTGATTCAACAATTCCATACATTTTTCAATGTTCCCAAAATAAGTGTACTCAATCTCCTTAATCTATTTCACCCATTCCCCTCCCGCTCCCACCTCCCTTCTGGCAACAGTTTATGCTCTATACTTCAGAGTCTGGGTCTGTCTCTTTTTTTCTTTCTTTGTTTCTTAAATCTCACATGAGTGGAATTATATGGTATTTGCCTTTCTCTGACTTACTTCACCTAGCATTATACCCTCTAAGTCTATCCATGTTGTTGCCACTGGCAAGATTTCATTTCTTTTTTTGTGCCTGAGTAATAGTCCATTGTGTATTTATACCCCATCTTCTTTGTGCCTATTCTGTGTCATGCTTTGGAACACAAAATCCAGCAAGATCCTCATCTTAAAGAGCTTATAGTCAGTCTAATAGGGAAGGAAGACAAGTACATTGAAGACCACAAACAAATGTGATGTGTGCTGATGGAGAAGGGAATAGAGGAAGCTGTGGGAGAAGTCTTTATGGATTTGTTGAGGAGGCAATCTTGGATTAAATCTGGTGACAGAGGGAGGAAAAAGCTAGGGAATGAAAAACAGAAAGGGCAGAGACAATACATGGCTTAGAAACCGTGATGGACACAGGCCCAGCATCTATGTTAATGTGTTGAGTGAAGGATGAGGATACCCTCATCCTCATCCTTGGGTGGGTGAATAGAGTAAGACGTGGCAGGCACAAGCCATGTGAGGCTAGGGGCACTTAAAAGCCAAGTTGGAAAGATCAGCACACATGAAGCAATGAGAGAAGCGTGAGCTGGAACATTGGGTGGTGGGCATCAGTTGTAAGTGAAGCAGGAAGAGTGAGCCAATCAAGGGCTCAGGGACTTGTGGTGGAGGCAAATCTTCAAGGACAGGTAGATAGAAAGGGGTAGGGTTTTCAAGGCTCAGAGGGCAGTATAGGCACAGCTAGAGGCAAATGCTTTTCCAAGATAGGTGCACAGACAGTGAGGCAACCATTATGGTCCCAAGAGTGGAAATATGTAGAGACAAAAATGAAGGTTAAATGGATGGGATGAAGCTACAGGGTTAATGGGAGGCCAGTGGCTCCCCAAATGCAGTCATCAAACCCCTAAAGTGATTTCAGAGGGTAAATACACAAACATGTTTACCTCAATCAGCATTTATTTTTATGTTTTTAGAAAAATGTGTAATTCTCTTGTTGTAATTAATACTTAAGATAATGCTAAGGGGAAAAAGTAAGTTGACTTAAAATCAAGTTAAAGAAAATACTAAATAATAACAGTACAGGTGTGACACAGGTAGACCAGAATCATGAAGCAGGTATAGAACTTGCTTGCATTTGGGGGAAATCTGTGTTGCTAAGTGGCTGGTCACTGAAGTTTCTTGACCAGGCCAGATATGAAGAAAGGAACACTGTAGGAAAAAGATTCAGGCAGGGCAGACAGGAAGTTTTATCAAGGGGAAGCAAGAGCTGATGGGGAGAACACGGAGGTGCTCATTTTATGAGGCAGTATGAGTCAAAGAGGACCACAGTTACAATTGGCTGACAGGCAGGAAGATGATGAGGATAGTTGGAATAGAGAGAAAACATACTAGATGGGTTTATTGTTCTAATTCTTCCCTCCTTCTCTGTGATAGAATCATATACCTAAGACTTTGGCCATGTGTCCTTGCAGTATTTCCCATGAAAGAATGCAGTCTTTATCTCCTTGACCTGCTGGTGTCGAGCTTGGACATGTACCTTGATTTGGCCAAAGAAGGTTGGTGGATGTGATATGAGCAGGGGCTTTAAATGTGCTTCTGTGGTTTGGCTTGATCTCATCTCTTCTTCCACCTGCCTTGAGAAAAATATGCTTCTGGTAGTCTCAAGCCCAAGGAGAATAAGAAATCACATGAAAAATCCTAAACCCAGTCAACAGTTTGAATCCAAGCCCTACTGAGCCTAGCTGAGGTTAGCTGATATCAGCCAAACCCAGCCAACTTATGACCCAAAAGCAAGGAAAATAAGCATTTATTTTCCATAAGACACTGAGGTTCTAAGGTTCAGATAAAAAGGGAAATTGACTACTACAGGGGAGATTTGCAGATTTGCAGTTGTCTCCTTCTGGTCCTCCTGTTTCCACCATTGCTCACCGACATCCTCTTTTCCTCTAGCAGCTAGAATGATCTTTTCAAAATCCACATCAAGTCACTCCTTTGCTGAGAATCCTTCAATGGCTCTCATCTCATTCAGTTGAAAGCAATGGACCACATGTCTCTACACAATCTGTCTACCTCCCTCCTCCTTTGCCTCTCACACTTCAGCACCTTCTACTCTCCTGCATTCTCATACTGCTCCAGCCACATAGCCTCCCTGCTTCTCCTGGAACACATCAGGATGCTCCCTTCCTTAGGTCTTCTCCTTGCTTTCCTCTTCCTAGAAAACACTTCCCTCAGATATCCAAATAGCTAATATCTTCACCTTCTAAAGCAGTGGAATGAATGACATGGACTGCTCTGAATCCAACTTGATATCTCATGGACATCCCATTGGCATGTCTGATGTGGATATTGTCATCTCCCTCCACCCCAAACTTGCTCCTACCCACACAGTCCCCATCTCAGGGAGTGATCCTCTCTCATGCTTCACTCCTTTTCACTTGACACTCTCCATGTGCCACAAGTTACGATATTCTGTGAGCTTTGCCTATTCAATATGTCTCCAAACCATATTGAATTACTTCAAACCTTTCCTACTTCAGGCTACCATGGTCTCCCCCTGCATTACTGAAATGGGCTCTGGTTACTAGCCTTCTTGCCTCCAGTCTTGTTCTTTTATCTTCCCACTCAAGTCTTAAAGTGATTCTCCATATTCCAGGTGAATTGATTTCCCTATAATATGAGCCTACTTATATTGTTCCCCTGCTGAAAACCCCTCAATACCTCCCCACTGCCCTCAGAAAATATTAAAATATCTTCATCCTACTTGGGAAGCTTGGTGTCATCTGTCCTTTGTTCCTCTAGCTGTGATGAATTTCATTTAGCTCTCAAACATACCCTGCACTCTTTCGCCTCTGGGCCTTTGCAAATATTGTTCCCTGTATCTGGAATTCTTTGCCTTTTATTCTACTTCATTAACTCCTATTCAGCCTCCAGGTCTCAACTAAGAGTTCATCTCTTCTAGGAAGGCTCTCCAATCCTTTTCTCTACTCCTATGGTCTTCTGAATTATTTCACTATACTGAAATTTCCTATTGGCTGGCTTCTTTCATTAGAAAGTGAGTGATGTACTGAAAGGTGTCTCTATACCAGGGTAGGTAAATATTCTCTGTTAAGAGTCAGGTGGTAATTACCTTAGGCTTTGCAGGCCTTAGGCTAGCTGTCATAATCACTAAATTCTGCCAATGTAGCATGAAAGCAGTCATAAATGATACATACATGAATGGGCATGGCTGTGTTCCTATAAAACTTTTTTTATAAAAATAGGCAGCACACTGGATCTGGCACACTGGCTACACTTTGCCAAACCCTGTTCTAGATTGTCACTGTATCCTCAGGACTAGAAGAATGCCTTCTACATCAAAGGGACTCAATATGGACTCGAATAAAGAAGGAAAGATCAAATGAGTATATGAGTAAGTTAATGGTATGTTTTAAAGGCTACGCTAACCTAGTTTGAAAAATATCTTCCTTAGAATTAAACTTGTATTTTAGGAACTGTGTCTTTTCTTGTCCTCTCATGTTTAAAACTCTGTCATGAAATAAAAATATTTATCAAGTGCCACCCTTTTAAACACTTGACAATGATTAGTCTATTTTATCCTCAGAATAACCCTAGGAGCTATGAACTATTTTATCTTCAGTTTATACAGGAGGAAATCTCAGAGAGGTTCCTCAGGGCTAGAGCTCTGCCTTCCCTTCAGCAGAGCCCTCCTTCCCTAGAGACTCTTGCTCAGAGCCAGTGATCAAGCCCCTCTGTTGGGCTCCTTCCCCCAGTGTCTCTGTGGTTGGCCTGAACACTTGCCTTTCTCTGGCCTGCTGCTGCCTATGCACCATGCACCCAGTCTGGGGTCAGATATTCCTAATTTGGATCACCTGCCTGCCAAACCCTCTAATTCCCTCACCCACAATCTCCAGGTTTGATATGCCTTGCCTTTTCCCCAGGGTTGATCGCTGCTCTGGGCCCTCCTGACCCTCTGAGCTCCATTCTATCACTTTTCCTCTCTCTCACTTTTATTCTGCCCTCCGAGGAAGTTCTAATACCAGCATGACATATTTCAAAGTCCAGGGCACAAATGATTGTATCTAGAACTTGAAAAGTGTGAGAAAAATCCAAGAGATGAGAAATGCTCTGATAGAAGCAGTAGCAAGCTCAGCAGTCTTCCTACGGAGATTCGGCCAATTACGAAAACACTTCCTTTGGCTGAAAAGCTCACCATTGAATTAGACTTGGGGAAGAACATGCCGTAATGTTAAACCCCAAAGGGCTTCTCTTTGCTCCAAGGCCCTGATTTCATCTATAATTTCTCGATGTTTATCAGAAGTATGTTCCCCGTGAGAATTTAAGGGCTCCCAACAAAAGCAGATCCCTCACTGAGAGGCTGGAGGCGGCACTTTCAGCCTAGATTTGTCCTCTCCCCGCTTTTCCAGACAGGGGTCTCTGCGTCTCACCCTGAACTCGGCAGCCCCTGGTGGCTCACAGCACTGGTTTGAATCTAAGTTGTGAGCCGATGGGTATCGCCATGGCGGGATGGGAGGCTGCAATGTTAATTGCTCATTAGCCATCTGTGCACACTGCGCCTCAGCTAAAAGACAAGAGAAAGAATGTGAGCTGCCAATACCTGGGAGTCCAGCTACTGACACACGTGGAAACTATCCAGGGGGACCTCAGGTTCAATCCACAGCTTGGCCACATATTTATTTCTTACTAAAATAACATCTGGCTTTCATTTTTTGGTGACAACTCGTTTGGACAAGACCTTGAGTAGGTTAAAAAAAAATTAGACTTTCCACCCTTCCCCCAACCTTGGGGAACTAAACTTTGTTTAAGCTCTTTTGTGAGCCAAGGGTGTGAATAAGAAATTGGTGTGGGGACTGCAAGCTGGGGTGTAAACAAGGAGTTATTTGTTTCTTCTTATTAAAAGATGATGGCTTTGTGGAGTTCACATACTCCCCACTTGTATGCAAGGCAGAGTTCCTGGGGAGAATATATAGCAAATTATGTACAGGTCCCAGGAGTCCACAGCTCAATTACTAGGCAATTCAAAGGCTCGACTCTGTGTCCAAAGCTTTTGGGACCCAGCCTAAGATGGTTGAGTTTGAAGAGCATGTTTGAGTTGTGCATTGACCCAGGAGAACATAACAATTGTCACAAACACTCTGCAGGTTCCATGAGGAGCTAGTAGCCCTGGCTGCTATAGCCTGGGATCCCTGGGAGTCCCTGCCATAATACAACCTCTGTGAGGTTAAGGACACTATTACTTTTGCTCTTGACCACATCCTCAGCACCTAGCAGAGCATCTGCTTGTAGTAAGTACTCACATGTGTTTGTTCAATAATGAATAAATGGTACAATACACAGTTGCTCTTGTGATTCCAGACCCTGCCTATGGCCACAATTCCTCCAAACACCACCCAGAATATTTCCCACAATTCTGTAGAGGTGGGAGGAAGCTTTTCTGAGACCAAAAACAAGATTTCTTATTGACTGGAGCCTCCACAGCAGAGATGGAGTGGAAGCTCTTGTTTCCTGGCTCTCTAGCTGAGGCATTTCTGAGAAAGAATTGGGTGAGGTTACATAGTGAGTGAGAAGTTGGCTTCACACATTCAAACGTGAAATTTAATTCCATGCCTACTATGTGCAGAGCATGGTGCTAAGTGCTTTGAAGATTTCAAATAAGAGAAAAGGAGGGAGACGGTGCTTGCCCTTGGACTCTCAGAGATTTTCTGATAAGCCACCCTTTTTTCTACCACAGGTCATTTGCACATGCTGCTTGCTTATCTGTATGCATGTCATTCACACTTCCCAATCTTCTTTTAAGTAGCTTCAGATCTTTGCTCAATCATTACTACCACAGGAAATCATTACTACTTTCCCTAATTACCACCCCAGCTAGAGTAGGTCAGATCCCCCAATATGCAACCATATACTCCTTCTGCATAGTACTTAGTACAATTGCAACTTTCCATCATTTTCTGTGATTATTTGATTAACAGCTTCTTCCTACTACCTGCACTGCCCAATACAGTGTCTACTAGACATTTGGCTATTTTAATTAAAATTAATTAATTAAAGTTAAACAAAATTAAAAATTCAGTCCCTCAGCTACATTAGTCACATTTTAAGTGGTCAACAGCCATATGTGGCTAATGGCTATCATACTGAACAGTTCAGAGAGATAGAATACCTCCATGACTGCAGAACAGTCTATTTAATAGTACTGTGCTAGATTGTACAATCTGCGAAGACAGGTATCATAACAGATATTACCTCCACTCTATACCACAATAGGCAACACAGTGCCTACCACATAGCAAGTGTTCATGAAATACCTGCTGAATGAATAAAGAACCAAGGAGGCAGACTTGGTTAGAACACAAGGTAAGTATGATTCAATGCTATATGGGAGCCAAAGGAAAAGACAATCACAGAACAGAGTGCTGTTGTTTTTTTTTTTTTTTAAGATTTTATTTATTTGACAGAGAGAGAGAGAGAAAGAAAGAGAGAGAGAGAGACTGAGAGAGAATGTGCACAAGCAGAGGGAGAGGGAGAAGCAGGCTCACCATGATTGATCCCAGGATCCTGGGATCATGGCCTGAGCCAAAGGCAGATGCTCAACTGACTGAGCCAGCCAGGTGCCCCTGGAGCACTGTTTTTATAGCTGAGATTGAAGGCTTAGTGGAGGAGGCAACATTTGTATTGGCTTTGAAGAGTACGTAGGAGTCTCACAGTGGAGAAGAAGTAAGGTATCATATATAACAAAATAAAACAGCACTTGAGCTGGGTCATGGAATCAGGAAAAAGTGTGTCCTACCTGGGGAAGAACAATGATTCATCTTGGATGTTACGTGGTGCTTGGAATGAAAGTCCTGGAATGATGGCATGCCGAGGAAGCTAAATTTCATTCACATGTTATTTCAGGTAAGATATTGTCCATCTATTATGTGCCAGTGCTAAGTGCTACATACATGACCTCGTTTGATATTTGCAGCATCCCAGTGGGTTAGGCACTATAATGATCTTCATTTACAGATGAGAGAACTGAGGTTCACATGGGTCATATAGATTCAAATGGGTTGAATAAACCAATAAAAGTCACATGGCTAACAAGTAGCAATGAAGTGATTACTGAAATGAAGCTCCATACAGGTAAGGAATATACCTGGGTCACTCTCCATTATAATTGCCAGTACCTCACATAGTGCATAACATATTAGAGGCCTAATAGGTAGCTGGTAAATGAACAAGTGACCAAACTTGGAACCCCACTAGCTGGAGTGGAGATAGAAAGGAGAAAGGTGGTATTTCAGAGGGATAGGAGTAAGAGTTGGGTTGGACTCTCTGGGTTGAATCTTGAGGCTGAAAGTTACTTTCTGAGTGACCTGAAGTGAGTGAGACTCTTGACTCTTGTGTACATCATCAGACCAATGGCAATAATTGATAGTGCCTTTGCTGGATAGTGGTAAGACCTCAATGAAGTAGATAATGTATATATCAGCTATCAAATAAATAATGGCTTCTTTTATCAGGAGGTATTCAGGACCTTGTCCCTTTCTCTAGGTTTTGGAGGGCAAAGATATGTTGCAGGTTTTATCAGTTTGGGACTTGATAACTAGGGAAGATCTGGGGCTAAGGAAGGAATCAGATTCCTGAAAGGATTTGAGCCAGGGAGAATTAAAGTCTAAATGAGACTATAGGGATCCCTGGGTGGCGCAGCGGTTTGGCGCCTGCCTTTGGCCCAGGGCGCAATCCTGGAGACCCAGGATCGAATCCCATATCAGGCTCCCGATGCATGGAGCCTGCTTCTCCCTCTGCCTGTGTCTCTGCCTCTCTCTCTCTCTCTCTCTCTCTGTGACTATCATAAGTAAATAAATAAAAATTAAAAAAATAAATAAATAAATAAATGAGACTATAATCAGAGGTAGGGAGCACAATAACAGAAAGAGGTTTGGGTGAAAAATCAAGGTCATAGTGGCTTCCTCTGGGTCCCAAACCTGGGAACGCAGCTGAGACTAGAAAAACAGACATATCCAGGGGGCAGAGAAAGGCCCTTGCTCAGTCAAGTAGGATATATTACTAGACCTTTTAAGAGAAGACCAACTGCTCCAACAAGTACATTCCCCCAAAGACTCTAAGGGTTTATTGTGTCACTTCCTGAGAGCTCCATGTGACATCATCTTCACCATGAGTAGATGAATCAATGGCTGTCAGGGAGCTGTGTGTGAAGTCAACTGTTAGGTCCAAACAAAAAAGATAACATGCCAAGCCAAGGCTGTGTGGCTTCCTGGTTTGGTGCCATGTCACTCAAAGTATCTAGGGATCCACAGGTCAGCACTGCCTAGGAGTGTATAAGAAATGTAGCCTTTCGGGTCATGCCTGGAATCTGCTAAACGAGCCTCTGCCTGTTAGCCATGTCTCTAGGTGGCTCATGTAAACATTAATGTCTGAAGGTTTAGAGCTCTGTAGGCAGGCTGCCTAAATTCTGGTTCTGTACTTACTACATCTGTGACCTAGGCAAGTGATTTAACATCTCTAAGCTTCTATTTCTTCATCTAGGCAAAGGGGAAAACATCAAGCTGACATCCAGCAGCTCTCAGGCTTGCCTAAGGCTATGTATATGGAAGTGGTTAACACAAGCTTATAACTGGTAAATGCCCAATTAATGCCAGCAGTTGTTATTAAAAACCCAGTGTCCAAAACAAGAGGCAGAATGATGGTCAAACTGACCACTCCAGGTAATAGGATGTTCCCAAAGGAATGAATTGGTAAAACTAAGATAAAGCTACCACCAACCCAGCCACCCTCCCCAGATACATCAATTTATCACTCCAAATGTTTGGAGGGCTCCATCCTGCAGAGTACTTGAACCAGATCTGGCCCATCTTCTCGGACTTACAGTTCAAGATTCAAGATGGACAAGATAGGCTGAGAGCCAACATAAACATTGGAATGGGCCCTGAATCAGTTTCCTGATTAGATCAGCAAACACAAGCAGGGCCGCCTGAAGGACTCATTCCCAGAGGACAGATGCAGATAGGAATCAGGTCAACCTCAGGCCCTGCCCAGTAGTGGTTTATGGCCAGAAGGAAGAGAAAGGCAGTAGGATTGGACTCCCCCACCTCCATTTTAGACAGTGCCATCAGCTGACAATAGAGACACAGTAAGTTTCCAGAGTAATAGCAGCAACACCTAACCTTTTTTGAGAGCTCACAGTGTTCTAAGGGTTTAACATATTGAATCCTCTCAACAACCCTATACGGTCCAGACCATTATTTATTTTATCTCATTTTACGATATTAAAACCAAGGCTTAGAGCACTTAAGTTATTTACTATATGACTCATCACACCAGCAGTAAGTGGCAGGACCAGGATTTGGGTCAAGTGTACAGTGCCCCTCTCATCTCATCTGTGCCTTGGCTGACCATTGCACTCCTGCTGTCTATCTATCCTGTGTGGCCCAGAAAAGGCAAGGGTGGGCTGGCTGAAGCAGGCAGCAAGGGGCCTGCCCCACCTTTGGAAGGATAGATTCCAGATCCTGCCTGAGGGAGGGCTTCTCATCTTACTCAGCGTCAGCTACAAACAAGTGGTGACACTTTCTGGGATGCCTATTCCTATCCTGAGCAACAGCAACATAGAAATTCAAAAGATGGAATCACAGAAGCAGTTTATCACCCTAAGAACAAAGATAGGCATCTGTCAACAAAGGCACATGATCATAGGTAAGCATTCACAAGTGGCTCTTCCTCAGTTGCTCTCAGAAATCTTTTGAGACTGTGAGTTGTCAAGAAGTCCCTAGTTGCAGAGACTCAGCGTCTCTCTGTGTGTGAAGACAGATGCCGAGACAAGTATGGAGGCTATTTTCTCTCCTCCATGCTGTCTCTTCACTACAGCCCACTTGCCCATGCACCAGGTGGCCAATGTGAGTGAGTCTGGGGCTCTAGTCCCTGCCCCCAATTCTCTAGTAGTGTAGAGTCTCCTGGCTCCCCTCCTCAGACATGGCCTTACTCTCCCCCTTCCAGTCCTGATGTACTCATGGCTTCTCCATTCACCCGCACTGGTCTATGGGACCCCACACTGCTCTGCACACCACAGTGCCTAGTATGCCCAGCGTCCCCATGAGGCCCCCACAGGCAGAGAGAAGATACCAAAACCCACTTAGAAACAGGTCTCTTTCATTCACAAATTGGCAGATGAATCCTAGTCAAATGCAAGAGAAGTCTTAAATTTGAGGTTAAACAAAAAATCAAAATCCTAAGCCCACAGAATATACAAAGAATGAATGGTAATGTAAACTACAGAGTCTGGGTGAATTTCAATGTGCCAAGGTAGGTTCATCCATTGTCACAAATGTCCCACTCTGGTGGGGAATGCTGACAATAGGAGAGGCTAGGAGTGTGTAGGGAAGAGAAGCATATGGCAAATCTCTGTACTTTCCCCTTAATTTCATTGTGAACCTAAAACTGCTCTAAATAGTCCTAATAATTTTTTAAGATCTAAAGAATAACTTTCAGGTGCCTGGGTGGCTCAGTGGTTGAGCATCTGCCTTTGGCTCAGGTTGTGACTCCAGGGTCCTGGGATTGAGTCCCACATCAGGCTCCCCATAGGGAGCCTGATTCTCCCTCTGCCTGTCTCTCTGTGTCTCTCATGAAAAAATAAATAAAATCTTTTATAAAAAGAAAAATTTTCAAATAGTTAAAAAAGAAAAATCTGCGAATCCATGTTTAGGCCATGGACATATGTTTTTTGACTATGGGACTTTTCTGGCTTTCTTCAACCATGCCAAATAAGTGACTATCTTCTCCACCTATGGATAGAGCTTTGATTGGTGTATAAAATCACACATATATACATGCATACATATGTACATACATACACATACATACACACACTTATAAGTTTGTATAAGAATTATTTCTGGAAGCATACAAAAGAAACAAGACAATGGCTACATTGGGGAAGGGGAACCAGGAATCAGGTAAAGCAGGGACACTTCCTTTTCTTCACTTCTAATCCTTAATAGTTTTGTACCATGAATATGTAGTACCTGCTAATTTCAACTTCAACAACAGTCAATAATAACAGTAAAAAATAACAGTGGAATTAGTGAATTATGGTCCTGTCATGTGTCTACTCTAAACTGGTTCTTCAAACCAACTCTTCCCTAGCAAAGCATAGTACACATGTGTCAACAATGAGAAATAGTGCCCTTCAAGACAAACATACTGCATCCACCTCAATCCCACCACTCACGATGGCTCCTCTTCCATACCAGGCCCTTTAAGCGTGTGACCCTGCACATGGCCTTAACTTCCAGCTCCCACTCTTTGTATTAATCAACTGATCTGTCCTCTTAAGACAAGACTTTGCCCATGATGCAGTCACAGGTTTTTCCTTAGTGTGGGGGATTCTGTGTTGACTCCTGAGATCCCAAACCTACAGGGGATTCCCCTGTCACTAGAAGGAGACAGGACTCCAAATTAACTTTTTCTATCAGGCAAAGATGCCTTTATGCTAATTCCTGATATCCCCATGTAATCAAACTTGACCTCTTTTGCAACTCCAAGTGTACAGGTAAACTTATGTACATACACATCAAGTTTCAAAATCTTAGCTTACACAGATAGAAGAAAATCTCATGACTAACTCAGAACAAATACGGCTCAGAAAATTAGTGCTTCCCCTCCAGCTCAGGCTGTCTTGTTTATGCACTACTTCTTCCCATTCAACAGGCTGTCATTATGTGAGCACCAATAAACCGGGTGGAATCATGGACACAATATATCACTGTTCAGCACTGCCAGAATTGGAACATAAAGACCACTTAACTCAGGACAGAATCAGAGAGCCCACAAATTAGTCACTGCGGAGATGCCAAGATGATGTTAGTCTATTCACTGCACTCAACAATATTATACATCTGAATGGGTTTAAGGCCCCTAAGAGGGGTGTGTGGTGTTTATTCACTGCTTCTATTACAGGCTGTCACTAGCTGTGGCACATCAGACCAGAGGTTCTTTGCCTCAAGACATCCCTTTCCCTCAGTCCCTCCTCTGACCTTGGGCCATCTAGCTTATGGTGCTGCATCCGCCTTTCCCTATGTCCCAGGCAACCCCCTTCCAATGTTAATGTGTGGAATGGGAAGCTCATTTCTCTCCACCGCTCTCCTCCACATCTAGATAGTCAAGACTGCAGAGAGTGGTCTACATTTCAATGTTAGTCTTGTGTAGATGATGGGAAGTACACAAGGACATGCGTGAGAGCAATTTCATTAAAAGTCCATCATGGCTTGGCTGTGCAGTGAGCCATACAAGCTAATGATCAGGTATTGTCAAATACGCAAAGGCCCTTGGCTTACCTCCCTGAATAATAAACTGACTTGCATCCTTCGGGATGTGTGTTTAAGTACAACTAGGATAGTGGCTTTGATATTCTAATAATTCATAAACTATCTTGTTATCACTTTAAGGTATCATCTATATCATTAGTCAATATGTTTCTGTAAATTAACTCACCTTCTTTATTTTCCTTAAATGCCTGCATTACTCTCATTCATAGCAAAATTACCCATAAGACCACACCTTTGAAGAGCTATTTATCTAATACACATCACAAAAACTTCATGAAAATAAAAAATGTTATGACTCTTACATGCTGGCACACTTGGAAGGCAAATCATCACTCAGAAGTCAACAGACTCCATTGTATCTTGAACTCTATCACCCATCATCGTTAGCAAAGGATGCTGTACACGGTAAGTCCCCAACATCAATTTGCTCATTTGAATTGATCTCGGGTACCATTTAACCAAATTCTACTTCTCAAGATTGTGATGAGGGAAAAAAAGACATTCCAGGATCTAAGCAAATTATTTCCCTGCTTTCTAGACCTAGAGATTTGGAAACAATTCAAAAAACATCTTCATCTGAACTTCTTGGTTCAATTAGAAGGGGCTAAGGAAACTGACAAAGTTATGTCATAATTTATCCTGAGCAAAATACGAAAGCATGCAGGGAAGCAGAGCTTGCAAAAAAAATAACACAGAACCCTGCTGTCTTCAGGAAGAAAAGTGTACGTAGATCCAGACTTTTCATGTAGAGTTGGTATAGGCATGGTAATCCACATGGGTAGGTGTAGTGCTTCAGCCACTGTCACTAGATATAAGCATCAAGGGCCATGGTGAAATGATCATCCTAGCCTATCCTTGATCAAAGCTTGTTCTTAACCAATATGGTCAAGGCATGGACTTTCACTCAACAAGGACACAAAACTGAATGGGAAAGTCTGCTTCTCACTGGAGAAACCAGACTATGCATGGAAAATTCCATGCCACAGTTCAAAGGGGCATTGTGACCTAATAAATTTAGGCTGAATTGGTTATTAAAGGCAACTATAAAATCAGCCTGAGGTTCCTCACCACCACCACCACCCCCCCCCTTGGGCTTTTCTCTCAGCTGAAACACATGTTAAAGTGGAGAAAGTTCCCAGGGAATCTTGGTGCCTGTTCTGATTGTATCTGACATGCCATGTGCCAGGATGAGGGATTCCTCTGTAAATGACTTGTTGCCAAAACTGTGATCCCAGGAACACTGGGCTAGAATCTCTGCTGAAGGCCTCAGAGTGGGGTTTCATAGACCTCCAGGTAAAGAAGATCAACAGCAATTGTATGTATCTGCATCCATCAGAGCTGGGAACATTCCTCTTGCTGGTTGGCTGTAACACCTAATCTCATCAGAGAAGCTCTGTTAGAAAGTGAATAATTCATGTGCTCTTCCTCTGTGGGGTTTTGCAACGTAGGTGTCCTGACAAGTCAAACAACAGTGATAGAGATGTGTCTTTAGGGATTAGTGAAAATCGGACTCCTACCTGCTGGGATTTAGCTCTGCTCAGCCCCTGTTCTGCAACCTGTATGATCTCAGGGTCAGAAAATAAAAAGGTAGAGCCCTGGTTTAGAAAGCATCACACAGTGAGTAGCATACATAGCCTCTCTTTTATTTTCTTCAGCTTTTTAAGACAGACCTTTGAAGATAAAAAAAAAGATTTTGAAATTCCAAAATGGATGTACAGAATGGGTCCTTGTCAAATAAATCAACCAAGAAAAATAAAACCAGCAAAGAGATTTCTTTTTCCCAAGGGCTGACTCAGAGATCCATTTCTGTAGCAAGGCCTGCGCTTGTCTCTCAGACCATCTGCAGGAGTCTGAGAGGGAAGGGGAGGAGGCTGCAGAGAACAGCAAGGGCTGAGAGATGAGCTCTCCACCTTTGGTGCTACCTTCAGAGCCTGTTTACAAGGCACGCAGAACAAGCAGTCTTTGATTCGTAACCACATCTTGTCCTCCCCACGTAGGTCTTAAGAAGATACACAGGATCAGGCAATGACAATGTCATCTGCTACAGAGGCATGGAGAGCTGCTTTCAAATCTTGCCTCCACTTCTCATAGATTGAGACTTTGGTCAAATCATTTAATCTCCCTGGACGCATTTCCTTACTGGTAGATGGGAGGCTAATAACAAATACTCCCTAGGGTTACAGTAAGGATTAAATAATGAGTGAAAGCCAGACCCATAACAAGACATCACTACAGAGATCAGATGGTATACAGAAAATTACTATGAGAGGAGGTTTTGGGAAATGAACAAGGGGTAGTGGAACGGGAGGAGGTAGGAGGGGGGATGGGGTGACTGGGTGACGGGCACTGAGGGGGGCACTTGACAGGATGAGTGACGGGTGTTATGCTAATGTTGGCAAATCAAACTCCAATAAAAAAATATACAAAAAAAAAAAAAAAAGAGGAGATTTCTCCTTACTGACATATAATTACTCGACCTGGCTCCAAATGGATTACCCGGTTTTTAAATAAAAGCATATCCCAACAAGCAATTACATAACACTCAAAATGTATATATTTTCTTTTACATAAATTATATTTCAAAAAAAAATATTTGCTATGAAGAAGGATGTTCAAAGAAACATGCTGCTGAGCGAGCATTCAACAAATGTCTCCAGAACACCTACTCTGTGCCAGGTCTGTCACTGCCAGAGGAGATGTGAAGGCAGTTCTAGAAGAGGTGTTCCACAAATGGGTTCCTCACTGGGATAAGCATAGGGCCTCACTAGGTAATGAGTGCAACATGATCATCATCATGATCAGATATAAGTGACAGTTTGTGTGTGTGTGTGTGTGTATATATAGTTAATGAATAGTTAATATGTATTAATGAATAGTTAATATGTATTAACCACTTTGTTTTGTGTCAGGCGCTTTGCTAGGCATAAAACATGCATTATTTCATTCAATCCTCTCAATATCTCTGGGGTAGGTAATTCTACTACCCCTTTGTAGAGTTGAGAGATTAAGGTACTTGCCTAAGGCTACACTGCTGGCCAGTAGAGAACCTGAGATTCCCAGAAAGGTAGCCTGAGGACACAGCCTGTGCTCTTAATCACTTAGCTAATCTCCAATGAAAATCAGTGGTTTAGCAGTACAATTTGGGTAGCACTTCATAATCTTCTACAAGGGCTGCAGTCCTCACTTTTTCCTTGTGATCCCATAGAAACAACATCAGAGTATGTGCCCAGGTTCCCAACAGAGGGCTTGATGGCATACTTTTCGAGAAATGACCACAATTGCCCTACTTAATCAATTATAAATGGTATATTGGAATACTGTATGGTAGAAAGCTCTCTAGTGAATACCTATACCAAATAAATAAAGCAGTACAAGAACCAATCACAAACATGCAATCACATTTTATTTACTTAGGCACTCCTGGGAGAAGCCTAGCAAGCACTGAAGGGAGGCTGGGGACTTTGAGGAACCAGGTAGAAGAATCTTGGGGAGAAGGTCGGAGGCCAGAAGTCAGAAAGAGCCCCCAGGGGAGGGAAATTGTCATTTAAGAGAGATTTTCTAAATGACAGAAATAAGAGGATATGCTCTGAAAACACAAAAGCTGTCAGGGAGTGACATTACTGGGTGAGAGGGAGTGAGGACTACCAGACATGAATTCTCCAGAAATGACATGGGCGCAGGTGACAGGGGCCTCTAACGTGTGAAGCACTGTAAGTAAGTTAAGCTGTCCTGGACACTTTTTTTCAAAGTTTCTCTGAAGTCCTTACATCTCAGAGAAAAATTGTTTAACGACAAATATTTAATAAATGCTCATTTTGTGCTGTTTGATCTCTGGGTCTCTAAAAACAAACTTAGCACACTCAAAACATCAATTTAAAGAGACAAGAAAAGAAAATGAAAGAATCCTGAAATACAGTTCTTCATTTTACCATTCCAAAGCTCCTAGGGATCTTCCTGGTTTGGACCTTAATTATGGAAATTCTCATTTGTATTACATGATTTATTTTAAACCCTGTCTTTCCAAGAGAATAAAATCCAGGTTTTGAAGCACCTCTCAAAACAATTTATTCTTCTCCACTGACTAACCACTTTGGCCAGCAATCGTAAATTTATAGTATTTTATGCCAAAGCAAAACACTCTAATAACTTAATCAAACATTTAAAATCCAGCTCACAGCCATATAATATACAGAAGCAGTTCTCTCAGCCCTCTCGTTAAAGGTCAATTACCATTTTCATTCCAAACCTCCACATCTTGGAGAAGCCCAACACACACACACACACACACACACACACACCAGGACAGACAGAGAGAGAGAGAGAGAGAGAGAGAGAGAGAGACATAAGCATTTTGAGATTCAAAACTTGGCTGACATATTCCCAGATTTAGAGCAGTTCTACTTGTTATACTTTGAAAGGAGAAAACTGATCTTTCAGATATTTCTCTACTTCTAACAAAACAGCATAATATAAAGAGAATAAAACAAATGAACCTAACGCATTAATTCTTTTGATCATTTATTGGATACATATTTTTCTGACAATGCCCTTACTCTTTATCAGATAGAAAATACTATTAAGCCTGTTTTCCAAATGAGAAAACATGCTTAGGCAATTTTTAATGGGAAAACAAGAACAGGAAGCCATGTTGGTATGTATTTGGTGTAGGGTCTTTGGAAACAAATCAAAAAGTAAAATTGCAGTCCTTTTGGTCAAGTAAATTGCTTTTTTCTTTATCCATCACTCTTAGCCTGTGATGATGATGAAGGGAAGGAGAGCCGGGGAGAACGCCTCAGTACACTGAGTGATAATTGTGCCAGTCACTGCGTGAAGCCCTTCCCATGGGTCATCTCATGAGAGCCATGAAGTGAGTTAGTGGAATCCTGCCACATGTGCATTTGACTCACAGGTGAACCCACATATAGGCATTCAGCAAAAATTAAAAGAATAGAAGAAGGTGAGAAATACAAGGTACAGAAGGTCCTACCAACCATTCTTTTAAATGAACCTGTTCTCCCAAAGGACTTGGATGAGAGATGAGAGCCTGCCCTTCCCTTAATCTCAGTCCTGATGTGCTGCTCACCGTGAGCATTTTGTTGATGGGGATTCCAGTGGTTAATGGTGTTTTTCAGTATAAAACAGTCCCTACATGTCTTGTTTATGGCAGATAGAATTGTCAATAATTTGAATACTTTCCATTTTTATCTTTCACACCAACTTTAGAAACAAGCCCCTGGGTAAAAGTCAACGAAGCCTGGCTGGCTCAGTCAATGGAGCGCTCAACTCTTAATCTCAGGGTCATGAGTTTAAGCCCCACACTGGGAGGGGAGCCTACTTTAAAAAATAATAATAATTAATAAATAATAAAAATTTTAAAAATAAAAATAAAGGCAACTCTACTCAATAATGATTATCCTCGTTTAATAATGGCACTCAGAAGCTACTGAGAAACTTGCACAAGGTCTCTTGGCTGGTAAGAGAAATGGGAAGATTTAACCTGGTTTAAATCCAAGTCTATCCTAACTTTGAGTCCATGTTCTTTTTTTTTTCTACTGTGGGTTTTTTTTTTTTTACTTAAAATCAATTTATTTAACATATAGTGTATTATTATTTTCAGAGGTAGAGTTTAGTGATTCATCAGTTGCATATAATACCCAGTACTCATTATATCAAGTGCCCTCCTTAATGCTCATCACCCATTTACCCCATCTGCCCACCCACGTACCCTCTAACAACCCTCAGTTTGTTTTCTCTAGTTTATTGTTTATCTCCCTCTCTAAAGATTATTTATTTGAGAGAGAGCATGAGAGACAGCATGAGCAGTGGGAGGGGTAGAGGGAGAAGCAGACACCCTGCTGAACAGGAAGCCCAATGCAGGACTAGATCTCAGGATGCTGGGATCATGACCTGAGCTGAAGGCAGATGCTTAACCAACTGAGCCACCCAGCTGCCCAGTTTGTCCCCTTTCTGATTTCATCTGATTTTGCCTTTCCTAGCTTTCCCCTATATCCATCTGTTTTCTTAAATTTCACATGAGTGAAATCATACAATATTTGTCTTTCTCTGACTAACTTATTTCGTTTAGCATAATACTGTCTAGTTCCATCCATGTCATTGTAAATGGCAGGATTTCATTCTTTTCGATGGCTGAGTAGTATTCCATTGTGTGTGTGTTTGTGTGTGTGTATACATATAAATATATATGTGATATTATATGTATCTCACATCTTCTTTAACCATTCATCTGTTGATGGACATCTGGGCTCTTTCCATTAGTTTGGCTACTATGGCCATTGCTGCTATAAACATTGGGGTACATATCCCCCTTCGAATCACTATGTTTGTATCCTTCAGATAAATACCTGGTAGAGTTTTTGCTGTGTCAAAGGGTAGCTCTATTTTTAACTTTTTGAGGAAACTCCATATTGTTTTCCAGAGTGGCTGTACCAGTTTGCAATCCCACCAACGGTGTAAGAGCGTACCCCTTTCTCCACATCCCTCGCCAACATCTGTTGTGTGCGGAGTTGCTAATTTTTGCCACTCTGACCGGTGTGAGGTGGTATCCCATTGTGGTTTTGATTTGTAGTTCTCTGATGCTGAATGATATTAAGCATTTTTTCATGTGTCTGTTGGCCATTTGTATGTCTACTTTTTAAGTCCATGTCCTTAATCTTTAAATCCTTAGACTAAGTATCCACCACACATTCACTCCAACTAAACTGGCAGATCTAAGGGCCTGTAGAAACTTTTAGCTCTTGCTATTCTTGCTTCCATCCTGAATGACCCCAGATGTATTATTCTTTGCCAAACTGGTGGTCATGATTTGTACTTCTATTTGATCTTCAAGCCTCTGTTCAAGTGATGCCTCCTGGGTAAAGCTTTTCCTGGTCTGACCAATAGAGGCGGTCTTCCTCTGTACTCTCAAGGGTTCACTATCTGCTGTGTTGAAAGGTTGTGTTTACATGTTTGTCTTCCTAAGTAGACTATAAACAGCTTGAAGGCAAGGGTTCTATATTTGTCTCAAAAACTCTAATACTGACATAATACATGGTGGCATAGCAGATGCTTAATAGATGTATAGATGTGTGTTATCTGAAATTGTCTGGAGATGGGTGAGCTGCTGTGGGGTGGAGTAGGAGAGGTAGTTGCTGGAAAAAGTTTGAAAATACCCGACTTAGAGGTTCTCCAGGAACACATAATCTTTTTTTTTTTTCCTTTTCCCAGAGACTACAGTGAAATAAGCATTTACTACAAATCAGGCACTGTCCTAAATTCTTCACGTGCATGCTTTTAATTTTCACAACAACCCCAATAGGGCTGATATATATTTTACAGATGAGGCAGCTGAGGCTGAGAGAGACTCATTAATTTGTCCAAGGTCACAAAGCAAATAAGTGTGGGCCAGGACCCTAGAACCCACGTTCCTTACTACTTCACTACACTTCTTTTATAATCCTAAATCTTGTTCTCCAGGAAGATGGCCCTATCCTCCTACTCTTTGAAGTTATAGTGAGAGTTGAAGAGTTTAGGCTTAAGTCTCCCAACAACCTCTTCCTCATCTGCCTTGGTTCTTCAATGTAGCCAAAGAGGAAAGGGCTTGGTGGGAGAGAATCAAGCAGAGCTGGCCTACACAAGCCTCTAGGCCTGTCTGATTCTTCACATGGTGGTGAACATTTTCTCCAGCTTTTATTTTTCCCCTAACATTTCCCTAGTTTTAAGGGTTCCCTTAACACTGTCTTGCAGTTCTTAAGGGACCAATGGAGAACATATTCCAAGACAGAAGTTATGTTTTTTTTTTTAAATAAGGAATAATAACATAAACCAATCAAAAATCTGTCAGCAGTGGTGTTTCTGGTGTTGGCAGCTATACACCCACACAGACACTGGGGTTTTTTTTCATGGACGGAGAGTAATTTAAGTGTAGACACCACAGGCGATAAATTGCACAAAGAAAACCCTGTCCATAATTCTGAGTTAATAACAATGGTCAGTGTTTGATGTTGATACAAATGAGGCCAAAGGAAGAAAAAGCCACATTCATGGGCTGTTGGGAGTGTCTGGCCTCTAAATGATTGGCTCAAGCAACATAACACATCTTAGTTCTGGTGGGACAAGCAGGGTTCTATCTTACCAGAAACAAAATAAGTCTTGCAATAATTTAAAAATATATATTTGCCACACATATGCATTTAAATATATAATCTAATTTACTTCACATCTAATTAAAGAGTAAATGGGAACTCTGGCTTAGAGCTAAGAACGCTATTGTGTTCTGCTCTTCGGAAAAACTGAGCTAACACCAAGGCAACTCAAACCCCTCAAACATTGCATGCTGCATTAACATTTCATAGAAGTCAAATTCCTCTCTAGCCTGTTTCCTTGTCTGTAAAATGAGGAAATTAGATAATACAATATCACAATCTCCTTCCAGTTCCTGACAGTTATGTTTTCTTTTCCTAGCACCTGAATTCGGAATAGTCCTGGATTTAAATCTCAGCATGGCAAGTTACTTTAATTTCAGAACTTCAGGATTTTTTTCTCTCTGAAAAGTACATGATAATTTTTAAAAAATACATTTAAAAAATTTTAGTAAAAAAATGTTGAAATATACAGAAAAATATGTATTTTGAAATTTGTAAGCCCACCACTTAGATTCAACAATTATTTTCATTTTGCTGTATTTGTTTTGCTCTGTGTTCTTTTTGAACTATTTACGTATGGAACCATAAAGTATAGAAATCAGGAAACTTGATCCCTAAACACTTCTGCATGCATCTCAAAAAAATTAAGAGGTTTTCCTACATAACTAGAGTACCATTATCACACTTAGCAAAATTAATAAACAATTTCCTGATATCATGTTCATGATATCTGATCCATGCTCAGATTTCCCCATTTGTCTCAAAATTTTATTTTATGCATTAGTTTCTTCAAATTAGGCTTCAATTAAGAGCCAGATTTTGGTGGTTGTATCTGTCTGTAAAGTCTCCTTTTAAAATATTTTTTTTAAATATAACATACACATAGAAAAAAGAACAAATCTAAATTTTATGGCTAGAAGCATTTTCACCTAGTTGAACAGATCCACAAAACCTCTACCCAGATCCAGAAACAGATGATGATACACCCCAGATACCCTTTAGTGCTCTCTTCTATTTACAGCCCTCTAATTGTAAATATTATCCTGGCTTTTAATATCATAGATTAGTTGTATCTGTTTTGAAGATTATGTAAATGAAATCAGGTAGCATATATTCTTTTATGTTTGGTTTTTATCACTCATTCTGTTTCTGAGATTTATCACATTGTTATCACATTGCAGATTTAACACATTGCAGCTTTTTGTTTTGTTTTGTTTTGTTTTGTCTTGGGGTAATTTCATTTTCCATTATGCTTTCCATTGTATGAAGAGACCAATTATTTTTTTCATGCTGATGAGCATTTTGCCTGTTTCTACTTTAGAGCTATTACAAACAGTGCTCCTATGAACATTCTTGTGTAGGTCTTTTTATGGGAAGTATATCCAGGAGTAGAATTGCCGGGTCATGGGGTATGTGTATGTTCAGCTGGAGATGACATTGCCAGAGTTTTCCAGAGTAACTGTTTCAGTTTTCTTCCTCAGAGATTTGCACTATATATGTGATAGACTGTCTTTGATTTCTGTATCTATCACTTTCTCTTAAATCCTCTAAACCTCTATGTTAACTTCTTATTGATTAAAAAAAAAATCCATTTTCCATTTCTCTTAAAGCATTTATCTGCCCAAAAATTGTATCTAGATTAGTATGTTTGCATGTATTTTTGGTGTAAAACAATAACAACATTTACTTTGCTTATGAATCTGTAATTCAAGTAGGGTTTGGTACAGTCAACTTTTTAAAAAATAAACTTTGCATAGTGGAATAGATTTAGATATACATAAAAGTTGGGAAGACAGTACAGAGCAATCTCATACATCCCATGTCCAGTTTCCTCTATCATTACCATTTTATATTAGTATAGTATATTTGCCACAATTAAGCCAATATTGAGACATTATTATTAACTAAACTCAATACTTTATTCGGATTTCCTTAGTTTTTAACTATATATTTTTTTTTCTGTTTGAGGATACCATCCAGGATGCCACATTACATTTAGTCATCATGTCTCCTTATGTTCCTTTTGGCTCTGACAGCTTCACTGGCTTTTCTTGTTTTTGATGACTTTGACAGTTTTGATGAGGGCTGTTCAGATGTTTTTATGAATGTCCCTCATAATTCGTTTGATGTTTTCCTCATTAGAATGTAGTTATGGGTTTTGAGATGGACATCACAGATGTAAACTGCTATTTTCATTACATCATATCAAAGGTACATACTATTAACATGACTTAGCATGTTGGATATTGACCTTGATCATCTGACTGAGGTAGTAGCGTGTGTCATATTTCTCCACCGTGGAATTTCTATTCTCTGCCCTCCCCTTTTCATACAGTACGCTTTTGAAGGAAATCACCATGCAAAGCCTACATTTAAGGAGTAGAGAGTTATGCCCCACCTCCTTAGGGGCAGAAAATCTACATAAATCACTTAGAATTCTTCTTCAGGGAAGATTTCTCCTCTCCCCATTCATTTATTTATCCAATCATTTATTTATGTCATTGTGGACTCATGGACATTTTATACTTTGGATATAATCCAATACTGATTTGTTTATTTATAGCTGAAATTGTTTCAGCTTTGGCCATTAAGAGCGCTTTCAGTTTGCTCCTATGTCCTTTTAACATATTCCCTAATTATGGGTTTTGTTTTGTTTTGAGCATTCCTTTCTGGCACAATCTATCTCATGCCCAGTCCTAGAATCATCCCATTCTCTAAGAGCCTTAGCTCCTTTTATTGGAGAATGGTATTAGAAACCAAGATCTGGGTACTAGGTGTGCTCATTGCTATTGTGGGGTTATCACTTCTAGGCTCTCCAGCTAAGAGAGCAAGGAAATATTTGCTTAAATACAAACCTACGTATATTTACATATCAATATATTTCTATGTATATATCCATCTATATTAAGTGAACATATCTATCTTAGGCTAAACATTTGTTCATACTGATGTCTGCAACTCTAATCCATTGCTACAAGGATCATTATAGTTTTCTTCATTGTCTCTTTGTAACCATCGATTTCAGCAATAACAAACCTGTCTATACCATCCACCATCTGTTGTTCAATTCCAATACATATGTACAGTAAATGTTAACTCATATTCCTATGGGAAACAACTTTGTCAACCACAGTACAGTTTTTATGTGTGGTTCCTTTTGCATTTAGTCTCATAGATTCATTTCCAAATCTACTTAGGTCAGCACCTTTCCCCTATCACCTTCAAGAGATTGATTCATACATTCATCACAGTCCATATTCCATCTTGGGATCCTCCAATTTTCTAAATAATTTTAGAAATGTTCATGCATTAAGATTCACTCTGTATGTTATAAAATTCTATGGGCTTTGATCAATGCAAATGTCATATATTCACTATTTCAGTATCATACAGCATAATTTCACCATCTTAAGCCACTCCTTTCCCATGGCTTCACCTATTCAACCCTTTATCCCCTCTTCTGCCCTAAATCCCTAACCACTAAACCACCTATAAGATCCAACTGTGTTTAGGTTTGCAAGAAACTGATGAGCTGTCATCTAAAGTGGGTATAGCATTTTGCATTCTCACCAGCAATAAGTGAGAGTTCCTGTTACTCTACGTTCTCACCAGCAATTAGTACTATCAGTCTTTAGTATTTTAGCCATTGTAATTAAAGGGGACAATGCTATTTCATTGTTGTTTATCTTGCATTATCCTAATAAGAAGTGATAGTGAGAAATTTCATATGCTTATTTTCCATCTATATATCTTATTTGAAGTAGTTGTTAAAATCTTTTCTCCCATTTCTTTCTCTTTGTGGGGTTCAAAATTGTTGAATTTTGAACGTTCTTTGTATATTTTATATGCAAATCAGATATGCATTTTGCAAAATATTTTTTTAAGATTTTTAAATTTATTCATGAGAGACACAGGTGGGGCGGGGGGGGGTGGTAGAGACATAGGCAGAGGGAAAAGTAGACTCCCTGTAAGGAACCCAATGCAGAACTCGATCCCAGACCCCAGGATCACACCCTGAGCCGAAGGCAGATGATCAACTGCTGAGCCACCGAGGTGTCCTATTTTTCACAAAAATTTAATTCCAGTCTGCGACTTTTCATTCTTCCTTAACAGTGCCTTTTCTGGAGAAGTTTTTAATAAAGTTCAATTGAGAATTTTTTTTTCTTTTATGGATCATGCTTTTGCTGTTATGTTGAGAAACACATTCCCAAAACCAAGGTCATGTATATTTTTTTCTCTTGTCTCTCCTAGAAATTTAATAGTTTTACATTTGGGTCTATGATTCACTTTGAATTAAATTCTGTGTAAGATGTAAGGTTTGTGCCTAGGTTCAATTTCTTATATATGAACATCCAATTGTCCCAGTATCATTTGTTGAAAAGACTTTTTTCTCCATTGAATCGTCTTTGCACCTTTGTCAAAAGTCAGTTAACTATATTTGAATAGGTCTATTTCAGGTTTTTTTTAATTCAGTTCTGTTAATTCATTTGTCTATTATTTCACCAATGCCATGCTGTCTTGATTACTGTAGCTTTATACCAGGTCCTGAAGTTGGATAGTGTGATTCTTCCAAGTTCATTCTTCAGAATTGACAATATTTATTTTAAAATTAGTTCTTTTATTTCAAAATTGATCCCTGAGTTCTTTGTCCCTCCTTTCATATTCTATTTTTCTCTAATTATCTAATTTCTGAGCTTTTAAAATTCAAATTTATGTTGTACTTTTATAGTTTATAAGTGTAGCTTTTATAGTTTAAATTTGTGTAGCTAGTTTTGAACTATTCTATTATAGTTTTCATCTGTTCTGTGGGTTCCTCTTTCTTGCATGCTTTCATTGTTTCTAGAAAGGTTATTATACTTCTTACTCATTTTTAATTTTTTTATGAAAAAAACACTTTGTATGAGCTTCAACCATAATCTTTTTGGTTGCTTATTTCTTAAATGAAAGAAATTTTTGTAGTTTTATGAGAAAGGGGTAGGAAGTGATAATTTTTTAGATTCAGGAGTCTAGAGTTCATTCTTTTTTTTTTTTTTTTTTCCACAAACTAATGAAAAACATGGCCTTGTATTTTCTAAGATCTAACTCTTCTGGTGATTTCTAAATCTTTCATCAAGAAGTTTTCTTTTCTACTATTGTTCCTGTTCTGATCAACTACTCTCAGGAGTTTCTTATCAATGTTAGGCCTTTCTTTGAAAAAGAGCCTTGTTTTTGTTAGTTTGAAGAATTTATAGGTTCCACAATACTCCAAGTAACTATCAGTCATTATCACATCATGGTTCCTTTGTACTTACCATGAATTGGATCTAATCCAACTCCCTTCCATTTTTTGGTGCTTTTCTCAGGTTGGTCACTGTGTTTTCCAATGAGTACATATTGGTTATTTAAGCAATCTCCTGTTCTCAGAGTCATAAGAATTTTAGTTAGCCTCCCTCTGCTTTGTTCTACATAGATGAGATAGCACAACAGTCATGTAACCATCAGTTGTTTTTCCCTGTCTACTTTTATTGAGGGTGCAGGGGCTTTACTAAGATACTGCGTCAACTAGTTTTATTGTAGATGTAGTGTATGTCTTTGGTTTTGCCATCTTAGTTGTTCAGTATTTTTTAATTGGGGACAGGATTTTCAAATATTAAGCCAACCTGGTCTTCCTTGAATAATCCAAATTTGGTTGTAATGTATCTTTTTCATGTACCACTAATTCACTTTACTAATATCTTGCTAGGAAATTCACATAAATATTCATGAAATATGTTGGTTTATACTTTTTTTTGAAAAGCTATTGGATTTTGCTATAAAAATTATATTGTTCAAATGAAAAATATCTATTCTTTTTAATAGAATGAATTTATGTTAAATTGATATTATTCTTTCCTTAAAATTTTGGTATGATTCAGTAGTGAAGCCATCTCAGCCTAGATTATTTTGGGTGGAATATTTATTTTTTAAGATTTTATTTATTTATTCATTAGAGACACACAGAGAGAGGGAGGCAGAGACACAGGCAGAGGGAGAAGCAGACTCCATGCAGGAAGCCCGATGTGGGACTCCATCCCAGGACTCCAGGATCATACCCTGAGCCAAAGGCAGGTGCTCAACCACTGAGCCACCCAGGCATCCCATGGTGAATTAATTAATTAATTTTTTTGTTTATTGGAGTTCAATTTGCCAACATATAGCATATCATCCTGTGTTCATCCCATCAAGTGCCCCCCTCAGTGCCTGTCACCCAGTCACCCCAAGGAATATTTTAATTAAAGATTTAATTTCTTTAATAGGACTATATAGATTTTCTATCCTTTCTTGCTTCAGTTTTCAATTACACTTAATCTTTAAAATCATTGAACTAAAGTTCGAAACCTATTCTTATCATCCCTTTAATCTGTAAAATCCATCGATGTGTCCTCCCTTTTATCCCTCATGCTGGCAATTTGGCCTTCCTTTTTTTTTGTTTTTGGTTTTTTTTTGTTTTGTTTTCTGATCAGTCTTGCTAGTTTTTGTAATTTTATTGTGTCAAGAGTGAAAGTTTCGGGATCCCTGGGTGGCGCAGCGGTTTGGCGCCTGCCTTTGGCCCAGGGCGCGATCCTGGAGACCCGGGATCGAATCCCACATCAGGCTCCCGGTGCATGGAGCCTGCTTCTCCCTCGGCCTATGTCTCTGCCTCTCTCTCTCTCTCTCTCTCTCTCTCTCTCTCTGTGACTATCATAAATAAATTAAAAAATTAAAAAAAAAAAAAGAGTGAAAGTTTCGCTTTTCAATATTCTTAAAAATTATGTATATGCTTCTATTTCATATACTTCTGCTCTTACTGATTTCACTCCTACTTTTTTGTTTTTTTCTAGCTTCTTAAAATGGGTACTTCCATCAAGATTTTATCCTTACTTCTTTTAAAATGTATGATAGCATACATACATCATAAATTGAATAATGTAACTTAAAGGGTATCCATTTTCCTCTGAGCATAGCTTTGGCTACAATCCATACATCGTGATATACTGTGTGTTTATTAACATTCAGAAAATATATCTTCCAATTTCCCTTATGATATGTTCTTTGACTCAGATTTTATTTTGAAGTATATTACTCAATTTCCAAATATTTGAAATTTTCTAGTTACTGTTTTCTTATTGACTTCTTGAATATTTCTGCAGTGGCCAGAGAAAATACTCCATATGATTTCAACCTTTTCATATTTTTTAAGACATGCTTTGTAAACCAGTGCTTGATAAAGATTTCACATGTAGTTGAAAAAAAAATGTTCAATCTACATTTTTTGATTGCAGTGTTTTCTAAGAATCAATTAGGTCAGGTTTGCAAACTCTGTCATATTGTTCCATACTGTTACTAATATTATAATAGGCCATATTGTTACTAATGATTATATATGCTTATCCTATTAATTACAAGAATGAATCTTAACTATGAATGTAAACTTGTCTATCCTTTTAATTCTGTCAATATTTGCTTTACGTATTGTCAGGCTATGTTTTTAGACAGATACAAATTCTCGTATTTTTCTGGTGTATTTAATCCTTTATCATTTTGAAATAGCCCTCTTTATCTCCAATAACGTTATTTTTTTTTTAAAAAGTCTATTTTAAGTAGTATTAATAAATCCACACCATCCTTCTTTTGGTTAGTATTTTCATGGTATCTTTTCTATCCTTTTATTTTTTTCTCTATCTTCTTGTTTAATGTTTGTCTTTATAAAAAGCATATAATTATTGTTGGTTTTTATCCACGGTCTTTTAGGTAGAGGATTAATCCATTTATATACACAATAATTATGATATTTTTGTATTTAAGATCATCACCTTACTATTTGTTTTCTCTTTGTTTAATTCGTTCTAAATTCCTTTTCCTTTTCTTTTATTCCTTATTTGAATTAACTATATTTTTCTTTGAATCATTCTCCATCCTTTCTCCCTCTATTAGGTTATTACATTTTTTAAACTGTTCTTTTTAGAAGCTATCCTACAGATTGCAACATGCATCCTTGATTTAATAAGGCAATAAGCAGTAGTGCTATTATCATTTCTGGGATAATTCAAAGATCTTAGAACACTTAGACTCCATTGACCCTCCCAAATTTTGCTACTGTTCCTATCTTAAGCTTTTAATCTACAATAGTCAATTCCCATCTTTCCAGGACGTTGATTTTTTGAAGAGACCAACACAGCTTTCTTGTAGAATGTTCCATCTATGGGATTTGAATATTCCTCTTGGTTTCATTTAATTTAGTACTCCATCCTGCCTACTTTGGTGAAACCAGAAGTGAGATGTAGCTAAATTAGATGTAGGGGAGACATATTTAGCAACAATACTTTAAAGTCAATGCTTTGAATTTTATATTGTCACATCAGGGACACAGAATTTCTAACCTCATAATATTGTTGTATGGATTAAACAGATGGCATATGTCAAGTGTCTATGATGCTATCTGATACATAACAGATAAGAAGCAGAGCTTCACACCCTCAGTGCTGTTAATGGTTTGGACCAGATAATTTTCTGTTGTAGGAGCTATCCTGTGTGTTAGAGGCTGTTTAGCAGCATTCCTGACCTCTACCCATTATATACCAGTAACACACTCTAGTTGTGACCGCCAAAAATATCCCCAGACATTACCAAATGTCCTCTGGGTGGGGGTGGGGAGGAATTGGTCTCAGTTCAGAACCACTAGTATAGAACAAAACCCCAAGTATTTGATAAGTATTTACTATCATGCCTTGTGTAAAGCTTTGAGATTAAGACTTCATGAAACATTTCTGATTTCAACATACTCATGGTTTGGTTAGAGACAATCAGGCAAATAGGGACTTAACAGATGGTATGATAAGTGCTGTGATAAGGACAATCATTGTTGTATGTTAGGAGAGGCACCTGACTCAGTCTGCAGCAGAGGCCCTTTTATGGAAGAATGTAGAACTCTGAGAACTAAAGGACAGAATTCTCTCCCCTTTCCCATTAAGGCTGAAGAGATCAAACCAATAAATACCATCCATAATGAAAATCAATACTCCAGGAATGAATTATCAAAACCCATATAATTTCCAGGCTGTATTTCAGAGTATGATCGATAAAGATGAATCTACTACCAAATATAGAGACACAAGTAAGGTAAGTCAGGAGTGAGGGCTACAGATGGTACAATCAGCCATCTATTTCTTTAGTTGTTAACAGCAAATATGTTTTATTTTCCCATTCTATAGCTATCAGTCTGTTTGGGGAGAGACTGGATAACCAACACCAGATTAACACATCAGAATAATGTCGCATATACCTTCTCTTGTTGACATTGGAAAGCCTTAACTAAGGGGACCCATCCAACTGTGCATACTGTCCAGCCACCTATACTTTCACTCTTCTTCCCATTCAAGTACTTCTTTAGATCAGTTGCAGTATAAGTCAGAAACTGGTTAGCTATTCCCTAATTCTGTTTCCTCTATTTACTGGGCATTTGGCTTGATTATCTTTCCCAGCCTCTTCTGCAGTTTACTGTGGCCATGTGAATAATTTCTAATCCAAGGTATGTAATTGTGGAAGTCGTATGTACAATTTCCAGGTCCCAGCCATAAAAGCCTCCCATGCACAATTCTTCACACTGTTTTCCCTTCCAGTGGCTTGATTCAGATACACACTGGTACCTTGGAAGCCACGGTTTAAAGATGGCAGAGTCAAGGAGTGAAAGGACCCTGTGTTCCTGAGTCTCTCCTTGGAGGAGAGAGACCCAGCAACCAAGAATGCCCTTACTGGGTTTGATACGAATAAGAAATAAACTTCTACTGTGTTAAGCTGTGAGATTTGAGAGTTTATCTAGTCCAGCAGCTAGCCTCCTAACACACAAAGTAGAGAAACAGCCAGGTTTCCCTGCAATTGTAAGCCTCTCAGTCTTGTAGACATGCATGGTGTTTCTGCTGCATTCACCAAACCAGAGAAAAGTACCTTTTGCCAGCATATTTCACTGATATTCCCTGGAGTTAAGTGGGTATGTGAGAGGCCATTTGCAGGGCCATTGCTAAAGATCACACTTCATCTAATGTCCAGAGCACAGAAGTATGAAAGGGTGTGGGCTTTGATGTCAGACAGATGTGGCTTTGAATTTTGACTCCTCCCCCCTCCCCCCACCTCTCTGACAATTCTTTGGCTTCATCTCCCTGGGCCTCTGTTTCTTCATCTGCAAAATGAGGTTAATAACACCTCATAGGAATTTCATGGGGATAAAATAACAGACAGCTTATAAAACATCGGCATACTTCCTAGTATCCCCAAGGTACTCAATTATCAATTAGTTCCCTCCCAATAATCATGAAATGAATAAATTAGGAGTTTATTTACCCTTTTAATCAGAAGACTAAGCAAGAGGTGGCCTTTTCACAAAGGACTACATATTTACTCTTCCATAGAAATGTTTAATATCAAAAACAAAAAAGAAATGTTTAATATCTCATACAAAGGAAACAAGTTCAACAAATACTTTTATTTTTCCCTTGGTTTAAATAAGAATTTAAGTTTCAAGAGACTTAAGAATATAAGTGTAAATAGAGGCAGCATGTATTATTTTTAGAACTCTTTTCCTTTATAAGAAATGAATGTTACATTTTTAAATCAACCATAGAACATACATTGACCTTTGACCTAGATGGAGAACAACAAATGAGACAGTTCACACAAAGGAGGGGGAATACAGGGTTTTGCTAGATAATAACCATGTCACCCCAGATGCAATGACTCCAGGGGAAAAGATGGCAGATCACAAAGCTAACATGTTGGTGGCAGGCCCTCCACCTTACCCAACTCTCATCTCTGTAGATGAGATTTGGCAACAGGACAGGATCCTACCAGGGAGGCTGGTGGAGCAGTGAACTGTTGCACCTCTGTCCCCCAACTGCAGGAGAAAGAGGCTTAAATGTCAGGCCAACTGGGATGTGGAGGGAAACATGGAAGAGAGCCGCCCACCAGGCATGACTAAGTGCTCTTTGGGACAAGCTCCACTTAGAGGGCAGGAAGCAAATATCCAGATGTTATATGCTGCCAGATATGATTAACTGAGGAAAGGTGAAGCTGCCCACTTAACCATCTGAACAGCAGCCCCATCTGAGTGACCCAAGAGTTTTCTGCAATTGCATTAATCATCAAAATAAATGGAGGCTCCATCCATCTCCATTCCCACCCCTCTTTGTCTCTCCCTCTGATAGTCAGAATAGCAGCCTATTTTTAAACCCTGGCACCACATACTCTCGTGGAAACATGTGGGCTTCCTGACACAGGCTGATGCTCAGAGGAGATACAGGCACGCTGACGGTACTGCCCACTCTCCCATCTTTCCTCTCTTGTGAGGGGCAGAGGCGGCTCCAGGAGGAGAGGGCCTGAGGAGGGAACCTGCTACCCATGCAGGGGAATAGCGAGTATCTAACACTGGCCTCCATGACAGGGATAACCAACTGCTGGCTTCCATCTCCTGCAAAAGGGACAAGGCTTGGGCAAGAACCAGCCCCATGTACAGATACCAAAAGCAACAGCTCAAGCCCAAGAAGAAGAAATATAGATCCTGGATGCCAATTCTAGTATCTTTTAAAGAGAAAGAGTTTAAAAAATAAAGAAAAAGAATTTAAAAGGATCTCAGTGTCTCTTTAACATGTATCTGATGTACTTTAAATAAAATAAGCAAACATTTCATTAAATGTTGAAGACTTTTTTTTGGCAAGGTTGCAATGAAGTCAATTTACCAAAAAAAAAAAAAAAAAAAAAAAAAAAAGAAGAAGATGATGACTTTTCAAGAAAGGAGATTTTTTTTTTTTTTTTTTTTTTTTCAAGAAAGGAGGTTGTACTGTACTTACAATCGCTCCAGCTGCTTCAGATCCTGGAAGGCGCCTCTCTCGATGACGCTGACCTGGTTGTCTTCCAGATGCCTAGGACCACAGAAACAGCAGTGGTCAAGGACAAGCGGGCCTCAGGGGTCTTCATGCTAGGTTTCAGGCCCTGCAGACCTGGTCACTCAGCCCCTCCCATGACACTCTGCCATGCCCCCTACCCCCCAGCTGGGATCAGTCTAGTGGGACAAGATAATTCACATGCCAGCTTGGTGTCACGGTAACCAGGGTTTCGCCGCCTGCACACTTTCTACCTGACAGATTGGTTTCCATGCCTCTATTTTAAGAATGTTCTCAGCAAATGTCCCCCCAAGCACTGCAGGATGTTGCACAGAAAAGGAAGAGGTAAAAGCTGCTTCTTATAAAAAACACACATATATTCAGTATCTCTTCCCTTGGAGCTCCCTCCTCTAAGGATGCAAAAATACTTCATTAAAAAGGGCCTTCTCTGTGTACTCTGACTCTGGGTCACCTACTAGAAAGGGTGTTCCTACTGTTGGACAACTGCCTGTGCCAGGAATTCTCCTTGCCCAGGGCCTGGCTGAGGGTGATGGTCACAAAAGCTAGTCCAGCCACGGACTCTGCTGACCTCCAATATTCTCCATGCAGATGATTAAAAACCTAAACACTCTGCTTAACTGAGGTTGATTCATGCATGTGGCATATCCTAGGAATTGAGTATACAATGAAACATTTGTTTCCCTAACTTAAAAAAAAAAAAATGGCAGCTTAAACTGGATTAGATGAACAGTAGGGAAGAAAAGCAATGAGGTTGCCCAGTTTCTATCCCGGGCCAATCCCGCTGGTTGAATGAGATGTAGAGAGATGTAGTTGTGTTTGAAGGAAGTGTCTTTGGAAGGTGCAGTTTAGGAAAGGCTGTAGGTGCCCTGGACTACACAGAAGAGGTCCTCTGAGCGCCTGAAGGAAAAAGCAGAAGGATAGAAGGCAGCTTTAAGGAAGCTTGACCTTCATTTCAAAATGATTCTATCCATGTTAGCCTAGCACCTCCAAGGCATTTTATAACCCCTGTACTTCTTGGGCTTAACACTTGGGTCCTTCAGTTTATTTTCAAGTCCATCTTCCCCACTATGCCTAAGGACTAAGGGGGTAGGAATTTCTGTTCATTATCATACTCAGCCTTAACACAGTTGCCTAGCACAGCAGCCACTTAATAAAGGCTTCTGAATAATGAAAAACTATAGATGTCTTTGGGCCACGTAACATTGATTTTCTATCAAGGAAAAGGCCAGTCTAGGACATACGGAGTGTCTGACTCAAACTATCAGAGTGATAAGGGTATTTTGTTTGAGTTCAATGACATTTTACATTTTTTTTTGTAAGTTTTTTGCAAACCATTAAAAATCAATATCACGCACACATATATACACACATACACATTATCACAAAAGAAACTCCTTCTGAAAAATCAGCTCCTGGGCAGCCCGGGTGGCTCAGCAGTTTAGCGCCGCCTTCAGCCCAGGGCATGATCCTGGAGACCCAGGATCGAGTTCCACGTCGAGCTCCCTGCATGGAGCCTACTTCTCCCTCTGCCTGTGTCTCTGCCCCCCTCCCCTCTGTGTGTGTGTGTGTGTGTGTGTGTGTGTCTTATGAATAAATAAATCTTTAAAAAAAAAGAAAAGAAAACAAAAATCAGCTCCTGTATTTCCAAATACCACCAACTGGTAGGAACTGAGTATGGGGTCAGGCAAGGCACACAGGCTCCTCAGTCTGCCACAGTCCTCACCCCCACTTTACTACATACGTTCATGTCACTCTGGCCCCCTACAGGCTCCTCACTTAACACATATGGATACCATGGAATAGGGAGGCTGAGAGCCTTGCCTAAGGAGAAATTATTTGTATAAAGTCACACAGCCAGCTAGGAAAGACTAACTCCCAGTCTGGTGTGCTTGCCAAATCGGGCATTAAACCCTTCCCTGCTTTCTTATCAGCTGATGGTGTAACACCCAGTCAACCTCTCAGAGACTGTTTCCTCATTTGTAAATTAAAAAAAAAAAAAAGTCTCATAAGTCCTTATGAGGACAAAAATGGAATAAAGTGTGTAAATTCTCTAGCCCAGGATCTGAAGTACAATTAGAGGCTTATTAATGTTCTTTACCTTCCCTTGTCTTCCTCTCTATTTTGCCATATGGCAAGGAGGGCCTTGGAATGCCAATAGACTCACACTAGCACATCTCGCTAAACAGGGAATCAGTTCAATATTAGTGACTGGGGATTTGTTTAGCTGTTTTTACTATCAATCAATCCATCACAGTGCTTGTTGTCATAAGTTCCCAATTATAACAAAGAACAATACTAGAGTGCCTGAGTGTGATATTCTCTCTGGGTTTCTGAAGGAGTTTAACTCCAACCTCCTATGATGAATCTTTTAGTTCTATACTAATTAATCTAACACTACTAGCTTCTTTCAGAAAGGGGAGTAAAAAAAAAAAAAAAAAAAGCAAATATATGTGTATTCAATAGCTGCCCCTCCTCAACTATGCTCAGGTGTGGGGAGGCTAATTTTTATCACTTTAGCCAATGGAAGTCACCAGTGGAAAATGAGATGATGAGATGGACTGATATTGGGGGATTTATTCCTACCTCCTTCCCTGCCAAGTAACTTCAGATTGACTGTGTCCCTCTAACTAAGACTACAGATCCTATCAGGTAGTTCCTACCTTTGTGGGCTCAGATAACCACTTTCCCCTATTGTTCCTTGAGGCCTAGAGGACTATTGTGGAGGCTAGAGGCTACTTGCTGCTAGCCTGAAGAAACTATGGCATATCTTCTCAGTTTCTCTTAACTTTGCCCATTTCTTTGTAAATAACTCTTTATTTAGCTCTCCTTATTTGTCTTGAGTGAGTGTCATCTCTTTCCTGCTGGAATCCTGACTATAGTCAGGTAGCTAGGGTCCTTTTCTAGATTTACTTCTTAGAACTATCAGAGTCCAGCCTAATACCTGACTTTTAAAGGGGCAACACATAATCAACATCTGATGAATGAATGAATAAATGAATCAATGAAAAAGCTGTGAACCTTTCATCCAGACTTCTAGGTTGAGATGCAATTCAGAAGCTTGAGCTAATGTAATTGATATCATTCTCATTTTACTGACCAGATGCAGCAAGGTCAGGGATTCCAGCAAAGGTTGGATGTCCAGAAGGGCTGTCCATTGTTTGACTCTATTCTGAGTTAGAGACACACAGACTGTGTTCATTTTCAGCTCTTTTAGCATTGTTATTTTTTTAGTTTTAACACTGAATCAGAATCGGAAACCGCCTCATGTGATGATGGCTAGGGAGGAGTTTAATTCTTTTATTAACCCCATGTGGGATAAAGCTGGCTCCCACATTGTGGGCATAGCAGAGTTCTTGCAACAGACTAGTAAGAAAGAGAATATAATTGATAACACCAGAAGGGATCTTTTCTTACTCCACCCTGTAGGGAAAGAATTGTTATGGGCAATTCTTATATCTTCTCCTTGAATGTACTTTATTTGGGGAAAATTGCCTTTGGATGAGACCAAAGTTCCCCAATATCCATTTTATCTGCTTTTGCCCACACTCCTGAACTGTATTAACAATTCTGCATGGAAATAGGTGGCAAGCACAAATTATTCAAGACTATTGAGTCTTTTCTGGCTTCACTATAAATTGTAAATAAGAAACAGATATAGGGAATGTGCCAAGGTGTGATGAAAGCTTTTCAAAAAAGATAGTTGTCTAGGTTACTCAACTAAAAAGAATAGATTGAGGGAAAATATGGTTTAAATGTCTAAGTATTTTACTAGTGTGAGAAAGCATTTCAGCTATCCCACCTAGCAGATTCTTTCACAGAATAAAGGGCCACTTGAATAGGATTGTCTTTGAGTTGATAAGGAAGATAACGAAACACAGTATATTAACAGAGTCTATAAAGTGGGGGAAGAAGGAGTGTTTTGGTGTTGCTTATCAAAACAAGAAAAATGTGCCAATTAAATGAAAGATAAACTGGAGTCAAAGGAATGTTTTGTAGACCATCCAGAGGATATTAATATGATCTTTTGTGATTATTTTAAACTTTCTATTTGCAGACAGCAGATATGGAAATTGGAATTTTTATTAGCCTTTCTGATGTAATGGTAAGAAAATCAAAGGGTTTTCTTTCTGACTTGGTTAGAAAATGAAGCATTAGGTGAAATTTCTGACTTGTATGAAAGGAAATCTCTCACACATGCAGGGGGAGAAATGGAAACAGAGAGGTTAAATGTTTGTTCTTCAAGCTGTCAAATGACCTGGAATCGGGAGTTTACTGCCTCTATCTCTTCAATAAAAGTTACCCTAAAACTGAGCTATGGAATTCCCTCAACCCATCCCTGTCTCAATTCTGACCCACACACATCTCATGAGAACTTCCAGCCATTTGACAGACACATAACTGCTAAGGGCAAAAGACTCAGCAGAGGGTAGAGTCGCCCCCTTCTGCCCCTCCACGTTCTTCCTGATAATGGTGAAGGAGTGTGAACATGCCATAGACTGGAGAATATATCAAGGAGAAAACATCTGCTATTTGGAGGCCCAACATTTAGACCCCAGAGTCCCCACACACTGGTGTTCAGTACATATCAGGTAATGCACATCAGGGCTGCATTTATAAAATGGGTAGACTATTGCTTCTTAGTTTTCTAAAATTTCTATAATACAAGTGGACAGCAGTTCTGCACAGAGGTTAGAAAGCACATATTCTGGGTTCTGATTTCTCCTTAGCATAGTTACCTGCCATGTGAAGTTGGGACAACTGTGCCTCTGTTTCCTCTAGGGAGACAGGGATTAATAGCCACATAACACAGAACTTGGTCTGTGAAAAGTACCATACATATGTTGTTAGTCATCATCATCATCACCACTATCTACTTCTCATTGAGGAAAAACAACGCTACACAAGTAATATCCCACAGGTTGCAGTGAGAATAAACAGATTTCATGAAAATGTTAAAACCATAAAGCATTAAATGTGCAACTATGAGAGTTCGGAGGACTTCTGGCCATTTGTTATGAGTGGAATTATATCCCCCTCAAATTCATATGTTAATGTCTAATCCCCAGGCTATCATAATGTGACCTTATCAAAGATAAGGTTCTCGGGGATCCCTGGGTGGCTCAGCGGTTTGGCGCCTGCCTTTGGCCCAAGGCGCAATCCTGGAGTCCCGGTATCAAGTCCCGCGTCAGGCTCCTGGCATGGAGCCTGCTTCTTCCTCTGCCTGTGTCCCTGCCTCTCTCTCTCTCTCTCTCTCTCTCTCTATCATGAATAAATAAATAAAACCTTAAAAAAAAAAAAAAGATAAGGTTCTCACTAAAGTAATTCAGTTAAAAAGGGGTTATTAGGGTGTGCACTAATTTGACTGATATCCTCATAACAAAGGAAAATGTGAACAGAGACATGCACAGAAGGAAGACAATGTGAGACTCAGGGAGAAGATAACCATCTAGAAGCCAGGGATTCCTGAGGCCACCAGAAGCTAGAAGACAGGCTGGATCAGATCCTCCCTCTCAGTCCTCAAAAGGAACCAACTATGCTGACTCCCTGATTTTGGATTTCTGGCCTCAGAAACTCTGAGACAGTAATATTTTTTGTTTAAGCCACCCACTGTGTGGTACTTTGTTATAGCAGCCCTAGCAAACTAATATACTGTCATTTCTTATCTTACAGATGAGAAAACTGAAGCCCAAAGAGGTAGAGTGATTCATCCAAGATTACATGGGCAGTTAATTCTGAGGCAGGACCAGAACCAGGTACTTACTGTCCCTAATAAAATTATTTGTATTATACAGGGCTATTAGTAAAAAGAAGGAGGTGGCTTCAGCTACTAAGACTTTAGCTGCTGCTTCTAGTAGAGATCTGCCATCCAAGATTCCATGACACAGCAGACACCAAGGCAGTGGCCAGACTGTCCAGATGGTACTCCTGGTCTGGAGCCATACTTACGGGGTCAAAATCAACCTTTGAGTAAAGTAGGAAAGAGGCTCCGATTACTCCTCTCTTGTACCTCTAAATGTCTGAGCTTTGCTAATGGACAAGCATTTAGGCATTCTTATCACTTACAGACTTCGGGATGAGTAAAGATATTCAATATTTAGCAAGGAAATCTGATATTCCTTGCTCCCCTGTTGTGCCAATACCCATCTCAAATTTTGCTACCTGTCTGTTCAGCTGTGGGTGTACAGCAGGGGCTCTGACCCTGTCTGACTCCCTCCCTTTTCCCCTCCACTCCATAAAGCAACAAGATAAATAACTTTCGTTCTGATTGCTCTTTTAATGCACAGGCTGGAGAAGAAATTATAATCTCTGTGGAAGAGTAGCATGGTTAGTCAAGCTGACATTGCTGTCATCCTAGAAGCTGGGCATGTTGATTTATTCATGTAGAGCCTTCTGTTTTCCTTGTCACTGGAACTGACTTCTTCCACCAGGCTAGCCCAGCCAGCAGCATAGAGACACAGAATAAGATACCTGAAAAACCTGGGTACACTAATGAAGGGTTTTCTGCTGCAGAATGGTAAATTCCTGTCACCCAGTGCATAGGGGTGTGATGTCAGGGCAACAAAACATTTTCACAAGGCCAAAGAGCTAAAAATGAAAATGATGTTCAAGAATCATGTGTTACTTACAAGACTCGGAGGTTCTTGAGTCCAGCGAAGTCCATCTTGGTAATCCTGGTAATATTATTTCTGTCCAGGTCACTGTAATAGAGAGCAAATTTGGGTCAGATTTTTGGAGGTTACACTTATGGTCTATTCAACCCAGACTGGCTTGAAGGAATGTTGCTTGTCAAGCAGAAGGTAATTCCAATGATTAATGTCATCCCTTGAGCATGCCCAACCAACCTTAAGGAGGCTGTATGGAATAAGCTATTCATTATGTATATAGTAGAGCCCTGCTATATTTAGCTGCCTGGCTTCTGTTGCCCCACTTTGACTAACAACTTTTTCTTTGGAGTCCCCTCCCCGAACTCTCAGATCATGTCACATAAGTGAGGCCAACCTCTCTTCCCAGGTCCAGACCTAATCTAGGCTAGGCTTATAAGCATCTTCCCTCTGACCACAGTACTTGTTTCAGGAATGTATCATGACTCAAATTCCCAACAGCTCTTTCCCCACTGGGTTTCCAAGCTGTTTAACATTGCCAGAATCCATCTTGTCACCATCGAGAGTTTTCCAGAGTCAAGAGATAAGGAGAAAGTGATTCCTGATGCTATCCTATGAGTATGTGGATCTACCCAGGCCTGAAGCCAGATACTTCTGTATTTTGAAATTATATGAGCCAATTTATCCCATATCCCCTATATTTTGTCTTAAAACAGTTTGAGTTGAATTTTCTATCACTTGAAACCAAGAGAATCTTGAGTGACTTTGTTATCTACCTAAGTATTTATTTTCCAACTAGTTTGCAACTCCTGGTCCATTAGCAAAGTTTAACTTTCATAGCCCAATATAAAGAGTATGTGCCTGACATACAGTAGGGGGAATTTTGTTAATATCATACATTAGGTAAAGACAGTTACATGGATTGCTCCTGCCACAACTATTGGGTTTATAGTCCTAAAAATGGTCCCAAAGAGAAGAATTTGCTATGGAAGAACTTAAAGCATTATGGGGTATTTGTGTTGGGGAAAAGGGGCACCATGGGTATTAGAAAACTAGAGTTAGAGAAAACCAAAATCAAGAATGAACCTATGAACAACTGTATACATATTCTGTGTTCATTAAAATTATCTAAGAAGACTAGATGCAAAAAAAGGGACCATGAACAATGTTATAATTCTTAATAATGGATGTTGATTGATTAATTCCTATCTACCATGCCTTCTTGAGAATCTGTTCAAGGTTCTAGCCATGCTGGAGTTTCAACAAATTACTTGTAAACTGGCTTTGCTTTTCTCCTGAACATTCAGGAACTCAGGAGGTCATTTTCCCCATGACAGATCCTCATCCACACAGTCACTATTTCTTAGGTTTTCTTAGCCAGGTCCTAAAGTTGACATCCTGCAGTCATGTCTCAGATGGACCTGTGAAATCCACAGCTGCATACAAGGAACAGGGAAACAATCTTCAGATTCGAGCACTTTGTATGAGAAGGGATTATTCTCCTGATACTGAAAATAATATCAAAATAAAAATCAAGTGAGTCCTTGGGTAGCCTCACCTGGTAACCACTTTCCTTCCTCATTCAGTTTTCCACTACCTACAATAGCAATCAGGTTGTTTCTTAACTAGCCTGTGATGGAGACAGGCAGTGTGTAGACTTCTCAGACTAAGCTGAGTGCCAGTAAAGGAAGAGCAAGAATTACACAGGGAAATAAAGAAAGGTTGCCTGTGTGAGGATCAGACAGATAGGCATATGTGCATGCTCATACTCACCATGAGTATTCTTCTCACCTCCTGTCTCAATTGGGATTGATGTTTGGGGACATTGAAAACTGCAGATATGACAATGCAACTAAACATTTAATTACCAGGACACAGCCTGGTATCTCAGCAGCTTGTGCTGGTGGCTGTGGCACCAATATTCTCAATTAATATTATTATATAAAGGGGCACAAAGTGTGCTGCTGAAAAGCTGAGGACTTGGGACAGGCAGGGGGTGGTGGTGGTGGATGGGTTGGAGGGATGCACCAGGCACACAGTCTGTGTTTGGGAAGCAGAGCTTTAGAGGAAAGCAGCCCTGAGTTTGGATTCCTGCTCTGCCACCTACTGAGTGACCTATGGGCAGTTCACTTCATCTCTGAGGCTCAGCTTCTCTATCCACAAAATGTTGGTAATCACCTCAACCTCAAGGATTTTTATGAAAGCCAAATGAGATGACACACAGTGTTTACCTGGCATTTGTTAAAGACTTAATCGTGGCAGCTATTGTTACTATAATTAGTTGAACTACATCCTTCTTACCTGCACCCCCCCACTTCCACTCTGAAATTTCAGTGCATTAAGAGCAGCGGCCTATACCACCCCAAATTCTGCACCTACAGATGAATCCTGGGATCCCAAGACGACTATCTTCTTGTAGATGAAAGAGGGGTGCATTTTGCAACTAATAAGTAGTAAGATGCTGCCACAAGTAGCCCCCTCACACTGCTCTTCTCTTTCACATTTCTATGACACCTATTTCTTTATCGTCCTCTGCCCAGCCAGCACACACACTGCCCAACTGCCGGGGAGGAGGTCAGAGAACATGTTCCTGGGTTTTGAGGTAAGACAAGTCAGGGTTCAAGTCTCTTCTCCACTTCCTATTCCCAGCTGTGTGGGTTTCAGTATTTTACTTAAATTCTCTGAGCCTTGCTGCTTTATGTAAGCCTCTCCTACTTGCAATCTTGGAATGGTAAGCACAAAACCCTGATTACAAGCATGCTTGGCTGAAAATGGGAATTAATTAAATGGACACTGAGAGGAGGCTACACTACCTTATGTGCTCATCACTCCCCCAACCCCCCTTGTCTCAGTCCAAGCTGCTCTGAAACTTCAGCCTGATTTCTCAGCCATCAGCTTTGGCCCTTAAGGGAATCAGTATATCTTAGCCTATCATGAGTTTTGAACCATCTGCAAGCATGATCACTAGATGGGAAGCCCCTGCCGTGGGGTAAGGAAGTGAGGTGGTATCAAAACATGTTTGCAAGTTGTTTCTTTGACGAGCCTGCCATTGAGAGGTAGAGTCTATGTCCCTTTCCCTTGAAAGTGAGCAGACCTCACTTTGACTGCTTAGAAAAGCCTGGGGGCAGGAATGATGTTGCGGAATTTCTGAGGCTGGATTAGAAGAGGCAGTAGTAAGTGACTGCCTGGCTCTCTCTAGGAGCATTTGCATGGGAGCACTGAGGTGCCATGTTGGAAGACCAGAAGGCTAGAGACGACACTGGAAAGACTTTGTAAGAAGATCAGAGAGAGACAGAGAGAGACAGAGAGGTGCCGGATGTTTGAGGTGCTGGATGTTTGAGAGGTCCCTGCGTGTTTGATTCTTTCCAGCCTAGAGGTCAGGCATGTAAGTGCAAACACCTTTGAGATTCAAGCTTCAAACTGTTGGGGATTTACCCCAAAGATACAGATGCAATGAAACGCCGAGACACCTGCACCCCGATGTTTCTAGCAGCAAAGTCCACAATAGCCAAACTGTGGAAGGAACCTTGGTGTCCATCGAAAGATGAATGGATAAAGAAGATGTGGTTTATGTATACAATGGAATATTACTCAGCCATTAGAAATGACAAATACCCACCATTTGCTTCAACGTGGATGGAACTGGAGGGTATTATGCTGAGTGAAGTAAGTCAATCGGAGAAGGACAAACATTATATGGTCTCATTCATTTGGGGAATATAAATAATAGTGAAAGGGAATATAAGGGAAGGGAGAAGAAATGTGTGGGAAATATCAGAAAGGGAGACAGAACATAAAGACTCCTAACTCTGGGAAACAAACTAGGGGTGGTGGAAGGGGAGGAGGGCAGGGGGTGGAGGTGAATGGGTGACGGGCACTGAGGGGGGCACTTGATGGGATGAGCACTGGGTGTTATTCTGTAAGTTGGCAAATTGAACACCAATAAAAAATAAATTTATTAAAAAAAAAGAGAGAGAGATTGAAGCTTCAACTACCATCTGGCTATAACTTACGAGAAACTAAGCCATTTCACCCAGCTGAACTACTCCTGAATTCCTGCCCACAGAAACTGTGAGGGGGAAATACTAAAATAAGCACTGTGTCTTAAGCCATTAAGTTTCGGAGTGATTTGTTTGGCAACAAAAGAGAGAGGTGGAAGAGAAAGGAAGAGAAAGACACCTTTTGAATGTTTAACATTAACAATGGAACTCCCTTCAAATGACTCTCAATGGCATGTCTTTTCTACACTTGTCTGTCACCCTTGAGATATTCAGTCTTGTCATCATGGTCAAAGATGTCTCATGGGAGCCAAAAACAGTGAGCACTGGCCCTTCTCTTAGGTTCTCAAGAGTAAAGATTGCATAATTAGGGTTGTCCATCTCTCCAAGTGAGCCTTAGGCTACCATGAGAATTACCCTGGTGTTATATTAATAATCGTAATAGTGGGTACCATTCATCGAACATTGTGGCAGAGACCAGCAAGTTGTCCACCAAACCATTTACCCTTTGTCTGGTATACACAGATAGCATACATTACTCAGCTACTCTAGCTGGGAAGTGCAACCATGTGAGTTCTCATTATTACACGGGCAGAGGCAATATTAGCTGCCTTCAGGCCTGACACATAACACTTCCTGCCCAATCCTCCATGCTATTTCTCTTTCCTCATCCTGGGCTGAATTCAGTAAATCCAGTGGAGGACTCCATGAATGGCAGACAGAAAGATCCTGAGTCCCTGAAAGACTACATGGAATAGAGACCTTCCCTCCCCCGTCTCTCCATTTACCTATATAAAACTCAGACACATTCAAGAAATCATTCTTAAGCCACTGAAATGGTCAGCCTATTTGTTATAGAAGTCTACACTGACAATGCATTTTGAGTCAGGAGCTTTTCATCTTTTTTTTTTTTTTTTTTTCTGTTTCTTTGCAATGGTTCTGAAAGGTAGGTGTTATTATCTTTCTTAAACAGATAAAAATACTGAAGATAAGCCTTACTAAGAGCTGATGCTTGCTGGGCCCAAACTATGCACCAGGCATTGTGCTAAAAACTGTATGTTTATTTTCTCTTATCCAGACAGCAATCATATGAGGTAGGTACTATTATTATCCCATTTTCCCCATAAGGAACCTGAAGCATCATTTCCCTCACCCCAGTCCAGCTTAGATTTTACCAATAAAGCAACTTGCCATGAAGTCACACAACCAGTAAGTGCCAAAGGCTAGGATGTAAACTTGGGCTCTCTGAATGCAAAGGACATGTTTTTTATTACATCATATTCCCCATCTACAGCTAGAGTCTAAGCATCTTCTACTGCATCAGGTTAATTGCTGAAAGAAAAATGAATGAATAAATGAATGAATAAATAAATAGAACAGAACAGTATAGAATAGAATTTCCCATCCCATCCCACCCTCCTGCTGGCTTCACTGCTTCCCACTCCAGCCAAAATGGCCCATTTCCTTTTCTGTCTCCCAGTGAGGTCTGGGCCAGTGGGAGTGCTGAGACCCCCTGTAAGCCAGAGAGGAAGGGGTGCTTTTCTGTTTTTGCCCATGTCTGGTTTCTGCCATGTTGCTCATCATCTACCATACTGTCTCCATAAAAAGGCATCACCATGGTAATCTCTTGCATTATTTTTCCTCATTCCAATCAGTGAATCATAAACCAATGCTGTGAGTTGCAGCTTTGTGGTATTTTCACATCTGTTTGACACCTTGGGTGGGGTGGGGGAGGATGAAGAATTCAAAACAACATTGGAAAAAATGAAACAAAAATGTCCTGGGGCAGACCACTGTCCCTAACTTGGCACACGTATATTCACATCCTTCTTTTGATTCATTCTGTGGCATTCCAGCAAAATGTTCTTTTTGCTGTGGCACATCTGGGAAGAGGGAGCAGTAAAAACAGTGCAGTGTGGATAAAATGGCTTCAATACCAAATCCACAAGATGTAGATTTGAGTCCCCTCTTCCGTCTTAGCTGGGTGACTTTGGGTATGTCACTTAAACTTATTTAACCCTAGTTGTTCATATTGTTGTTGAGACTTCCATAAAATATGACCAAGAACACCAGCTCTATAGGATTATCATGAGGCTCAAGAGAGAAACTGTGTGAAGAAATATTTCCTAAACAGCATTTGAGTGGCACCTGGGTGGCTCAATCTGTTAAGCGTCTGCCTTTGGCTAAGGTTGTGATCCTGGGGTCCTGGGATCGAGTTCTGTATCAGGCTCCCTGCTCCTTGGGGGAGCCTGCTTCTCCCTCTGCCTCTCTTTCTCTCTCTGTCTCTCATGAATAAATAAATAAAATCTTAAAAGAAAAACAGCATTCAGAGTAGTTAATTTTTCACACACAGCCAACAACTTGTGGGGAGAGGATACAGAGGTGGTAGTTAGGGTTGGTGTTAAAAAAGGATGTTTCTCTATGATGGTACAACTTACAGAGTTAGAGAATACATAATCAGTTCAGATCAGACTCTAAGACCACCTGCCCCCACATAGCAAGTGTATACAGAGTGATGCTCTGGATTTCAGGAAAGAAGATAACATTTCAGTATAAGGTATTGAATTTGGAAGGGCTGCCTTACAATGAAGTAATTCTCTATCACAGGGGGTATATAAGCAGAGATTAGTAATTAATCTCTGGACATGATGTACTTGTGATGGGTAGGAAGCTGGTTGACATGACCTATAAAGTCCTGATAATTTTAAGATCTATACTTCTTGTATTTTGGGAGTCCAGATCTAATGGTCTTAAAAACATGGCTTGGTCCTTGCCCTCAGCTTGGAGTCTAGTTGAAGAGATGGACTGAGACTTATGACCTATTTACAGAACAATGTAAGAATATATAAAATCAGATGTTAAGAGAAGTGGTCTAGATTCCATGGAGAGTGAGCAATCAGAGATTTGAGATAGATCTGAGAACAGGAGCTCAGAAGACCTGGAGCAGATGGGAAGGAAGTACATTATTATGGGGTGGTAGCAGTAGGGGCCATGATGGGAATCACAGAGAAGTGAAGAGTCTGAGAACAAGGACAGCAAGCTTCTGAACAAGGATGGCATGATACGTTCATGTTAAGGTCTCAAAGCCTAGTTAGGAATTCTGCTTAGAAGAGTGCAAGAGGGGCCAGGATTAAGATGTCTTGTGGTCTTGTGGTCTCCTTGTTTACCACCACCAAAGGAGAAGTTCCAACCAAACCAGAAAAATTAGTGAAGGAGCTTTGGTCTCTGTTTCAGTTATTTGTTTTCTATCCTGGGAAGGCTAACCTGAATGAGCCACATCACAGGGCTGGCTGCTGTGCCCTTCTGTTTCACTTTGGTTGGACAGGAGATAAGGGAAGGGAACAGAGTGAAGAGAGTGTATTTATTCTCCTGGTTCCCCCCCTGAGAGGACGTCCAGATTAATATCTCCATCAAAGGTCATAGCTCCTCTTCATGGCTGACCACTTCCTGGTTCTAGAACACTTTGACTCCTCTAATCTCTTCTGCCTTAGGGGTAGTAACAGCTCTATTGCTTCTAGTCCTGGTTCCCTGAACCACACCCAACTACTGAAATAGTCCCTTTGTAAACCCACCCTCTTTAAATAATCCTAATTTGAGTTTTTCCATGTATTTTCATTTTCTGACTAATGCATCCCTCATTCATTCAATAAATTTTCTTTCTTTTTTTTAATAAATTTTCTTAACCTCTAAGTTTTAGGTACTGTTCTAAATGCTGGGATACAGGTGTAAATAAGACTCGTGTGGTCTCTGGCATTGAGCAACTCAGACTATAGTGGGGGTAAGAAATAAATAAATGGTCAACTCCCACAGATGTGCTAAACAGTCTACACAAAGTATTGATGAACTTTTTTCTGTAAAGAGCCAGATAGTAAATAATTTAAGTTTTGCCAGCCATATATATATATGTGTGTGTATTTTTTTTTTTTTTTATCACAACTATTCAGCTCGGCTCTACCGCATGAAAGCAGCCATAGACAATACACAAACTAACGGGTATGGCTGTGCTCCAATAAAACTTTATTTACAAAACAGACTAAAGGCCAGATTTCGTCTGAGAGCTATAGTTTACAGACCCCTGTTCTATACTGTGCCAGAGGTATAAACAAAAGCTTATGGTAGAGAGTAATCACATTTTAAGGGTGAGGAGAAGTTTCTAGGAAAAGGTAGTGTTTTAATTGAGACTTCAAGAACGAGTTGGCCATAGTTAGGTTGGTTGGCATGGGAATATGTGAGACAGAGGTAAAGGATTTGAGGTAAAAGAAACAGCATGTATAAAAGCCCAGCGACATTGCTTTAGGACAACTGCAAGCAGATGTGTTTGCTGTTAAAGCACATTACAGGGGAAAGCAGGACATTCCTTCTTTCCATCTTTCCTTCCTTCCCTCCTTCATCCCTTCCTTCCTCCCTCTCTCCCTTACTCTCTTTATCCTTCCTTTATTCCTAAAATAGGCCTTTATTACACACTTACTCTGGACGTGGTACTGTGTTTATGGCTAGGGATAGCATATTGAACAACAAAAATACCTGTTCCTTTCAGGGAACTTTTATTTTTTGGTGATTGTGGCAGGCAGACTCTAGGGTGGCTTATATGATCCTGTCTGCTGGTATGAGCACCGTTGCATTATCCCTTCTGCTTGAGCAAAGCAGAACCTACTGACCATTGCTTCTCATCAATATAATATGGCAAAGGTGACAAGATGGCATTTCTGTGATTATATCATATACAACTATAATGCCCATCCTGCTAGGAGACTCTTTCCCTTGTAATCTGTAATGACCCAAAGGGGCCATATTAGGGAGGCCCACATGGCAAGGAACTGTGGGCAGCCTCCACAACCAATGAGGAACTGAGGACAACCACCAAGAGCCTGAAGTCTTCAATCTAACAGACTGCAATTCTGCCAACAACCTCAAGAGCTTTGGTATGGATCCATCCCAGTTGAGCTTTCATATAAGACCACATTCCCCAACTAATAGCTTTGTGAGACCTTGAAGCAAAGGCCACTAGCTAACTGTAAAGTAATAAATAAAGGAGTTGTTTTAAGTCAAGTTTATGGTAAGACTGTTACACATCAATACAAAGTAACATAGGGGGACAGAGGCAACCACAAATTAACAACATAACTAAAGATTATAAAGAAATAACTAGAAAATCATTTCAGGGGGAGGTGAAGGGAATAGAAGTGGGCATGAGAGGAAGTAGGGGCACTAGCTAGGGTGGTCAGGTGGGGCCTCTCTTAGGGAGAGATCTTTGGTCTGAGACTTAAAGGGAAAGAAGGAACAGACAAGGTGAAAGGTTGAAGGGAAACATTTTCAAGCACAGGAACAGAATCACAAAGGCCCTGAGGAGAGAAAGCATTTGGAGAAAGCATTTGTCTAAGCAACAGAAAAGGTCAGGTGACTGGAGCAGAATAATATCAAATCGGATCACAGAGGTAGGTGACACCCAGACTATGGAGCACCCATGGGGCAGCCTTCATGCCTTCAGCACTCAGAACCACAGAAGAGATCAAGCAGGGAAGAAACTGGTTTAACAGCCCTCAACCTCTTTCCCCTGACATCAAACCTGCCCCCTACAACCAGATTCATTTCCCCCATATGCCAATGTCATTCACAGTGCAACAGCACTGCAACCAGGTGGGTCTCATGGCCTGTTCTTAGCCTCTCTTATTTACTTCTTTCTTCTTTCAGTCCAAGACCTCTACTGAGGACTTTCCAGATTTGGGATTCTTCAAGAACACTTATGTTCCTGCTACTTGCTGGCCTCTCAAGCCCTCAACTTCCTTTCTCCATCCAAATCCTACCACTATGTTATTATGGGTGTCCCTCCAAAAGATATGTTGAAGTCCTAACTGCCAGTTTCTGTAAAAGTGACCTTATCTCGAAATAGGGTCTTTGCAAATGGAGTTATTTTCAAATGAGGCCATTAGGGTGGCCCTAACCCAGTATGACTAGAGTTCTCATAAGACAATGAGACAGAGACACGAGGAGAATGCCAGGGGACACCAGAAGCAGATACTGGAGTAAGGCAGCTGCAAGTCAGTGAATACCAAGGATCAGCAGCCACCAAGCTAGGAAGAGGCAAGGAAGGATCCCTCTGCTACCGATACCAGAATGTGCATGGCCATACTGACTCCTTGATTTTGGACTTCTAGGTCCAAGAAGTGTGACAGAATGCATCTCTGCACCCAGTTTGTGGTACTTTGTTTCGGTTGCCTCATGAAACACTCAGCCTCTCTTCAGGCTTTGTGAAGCCCCCTCCCCCATACCCCATACCAAGCCTCCTCTCTGCAGCTTTCCCAGCTTCTCCATCCTGAACTGATCTCTCCCTTGTCTGAACTTCTGAACTTCTGCACCATTTAGCCTCTGCACAATCCATTTTGGCCTTTCATCACATTTCCCTCCACCTCGTGTATGCTGTCTGTTTCCTGTGTGTTTGCCTTGTCTCCCAAAGGAGCGTGAAGCTCCGTGGGAGCCAAAACCACAGATCATACTCCCCTCACTTCCTCCCAGACACCTTGGATGAAGTGAGATCCCTCGGAGACACTCAGAGAAATGTACACTAGTGTTCTTTGGATGCTGGGGTGAAGAGTTTTGTTCTTAAATATTTTACATTTTGCTTCTTAGGACCATCAATGTTTTCCACAGTAAATATGTATTACTCATGTGCTCTCCCTTCTTCCCCACCCTCCAAACAGAATATTGAAAGAAATGGCCCAGTTGAAATAGGACTCTTCTCATGGCTAAAGTGACCAGCAGAGCTAAAATCATTTAAGACCTGGAAATCTGGCAAAAAGAAGATGTTCTTTGATGAGCCCAAGGGCACCTCTTAGAAGCTGCTCAGATGACTCTACCTATATGGGTGTCTTCCTTTCTTTGCTTTCTCTCCCCAGCCATCCATTAATCTTCCCAGATGGAGGAGAAAAAGCAGTATGTGTTCAAGAATCATCAAATCACCAGCCTACTAGGTCACACGCAGCCACATTCACTGTGGATCCCCCTCACAGTGCTTCCATCTCACGTCTTACTGAACAACAGAGACATTACTGAATCATTCTCTGATTTTTTTACTTCATCCTCATCAGTTACATAACCACATACAAGTTTAAAAACATACATGCATGCAGGAGAGAAATGACTGAGTTTGATTTTAAAAACTGGCTTCACACTACCTCAGTTGTTTGGGAACTAAGCCTCCCTGGGCTAAATTTCTGGCTTGGCAACACTCTCGCATATATAATTTTACACCTGCAAAAGTTTGCAGCCAGTACTTTGCAGACAGCTACCTGCAGGGAGGAGAAAAGCCAGACAGAGGGCAACCTGGATGGTTGGATGTGGGGGTGGTGAGGGCTCTGCAAGGAGGAGGGGTGAGCATGGATCTCCACTCTTCCTCTCCCTGCAGCAGGAGGGCTCCCTGCTGGCCCATCTCGCTCTGTTCAGTTTCATGCTCTAGCATGAAGGGCATACAGGGGACATATCTAGCTCTTTGCTGTAGGCTGTAAAGTAGAATTTGCAAACTGGTAGCCCATGGGCCAATTCTGGCCTGCAGACATATTTAGTCTGGTCTGCAGTATGACTTTAGCATTTATAAATTAATTGCCAATTTGGAAGCATTTCTCATATAAATCTAGAATTCTAGATTGTCTCTAAAAAATCAGATGATGTGACCCCCTGGGCTTTCATGGCCACTAGAAACTGGAGCTAAGAGGCAACTGCCCATTTTGGATTAGGAATGGATTTTGTTATTCATCAGTCCCATTCGTCTGCTTCCCTCACTTATGCCACCGGCTTGGCACTTAACAGGCATTGGAGTTTGAGCTCTCTGCTCTAGAGCATAGTGCTTAAGAAAGCACGTGCTAGAATCAGGAATCCTGGGCTCAAATTTTACCAGACAGTGGTAATGGTTTTAGGCAGATTCCTTAACTCCTCTCTAAGCTTCCGTTTTCTCATCTGTAAAATGGCTATAATAACAGTACCTACTTCCTAGGATGTTGTGAGGGTTAAATGAGATGATAAAGTGATTTAGCCAGGGTTGGTCATGTAGTAAATACTCAATAGGTAATCATTACCATCAATTTGTTGATTACTATTCATACAAAATGTGAGCACAGAAAGATGCAGAATAGGTTAGTTGGGACCTCAGCACTTTACTAACCTTGAAGGGGCATGGAGTCTAATCCACAGCTCTTTCCCCTATATCCTCCTAGTCCACTCAAGCACATCCTTCAATAAGTGTCCACAGAAAGATATCTCCTTCATGATACCCCCCAGAGTATTCCAGCCCTGAGCTTCAGAAAACAAAAAAAATAACAACTAAATCATTCCCAAATTCTTCCTATGTTGGCTTAAGGCAACTTATTTCTGAGCAATAACCTCCAGGTAACGACTACCATCCCAAAAGGGTTAGTCTGTATGTCCACTTTACCACACCCAGAAATCTCAAACCCTTCCAAATTCTTCCCAAAAGGCCTATTCTTAAATCTCTTCTCTACCCTTTATATGAGAGCATTTGGAAAAAAAAAAAAATGGTTCCACAAATATCTGGAAATTAGGAGACCTAAATCTCAAGAGGTTTGGGTCAGCCTGTGAAATGTGTCAGGAAATGTCAGGTACATGATATGGCAGGAACAATGCTACTATGGGTTCACCAAACCATTTCATTTTTCTCTTAGGCAAACAGAAAGATTAAATTTCCTGGCACCCCTTACATCTAGGTGCAACCATATGACTGATCTTTGATTAAAGAAATGTAGATGGAAATGATATAAGCCATTTCCAGGTAAAGCCATAAAACATCTTTCACATTATACTCTCTCCCTTTGTCTTCCTCAACATGTGTAGGCCAGGTGTCAAAAATGGTGGTGTCCTACAATGGAAGGAACCTGGGTTCCTGAGTGAGCCTATGCAGCATAGCCTACTACCCAGACCAACTGCACTGGACTCTGGTATAAGGAAGTAATACAATTTTATTGTTTTGCCACTGCTACATCTGGATTTATTTGTTTTTGCAGCATAGCCTTATCTGTGATGACTCCATGCACATGGTAGTTTTAGAGTGGGAAAGCCTAGAAGCTAAGCATCTGTGATTTTTCTCTGTGCTCTGTTCTAACCCATAGTATGATCTTGGGAAAGCTACTCACCCCCAATATTTGAAAGGAGGAAAATAAACTGATTCCCCCAGAGTCAGGATCTCACTTACCCTGAATTTCCACCCATGAAAATTCTCAAAGGCTTTGAACTCCATTAACACACTACCTTAAATTATGTTTTTAAGAAGGCCACCTAAGTTCTAGTCAACAGAGGCAGAAAAGCTGCAGCCAGCCCACATTACAGTCTAAATAAATATCTGTAGAGTGAGTAATTATTATGCAAGAGCCAATGTGTGTTGAGTGTTTACCATGTGCCAAGCACTATTCTAAGTATTTCATATTCAGTGCCTCTTGTAATCCTTACAACCAGCCTGCAAGGTTGACGCTTTTATTATTAGTCCCACTTTATGAATGAACAAATGGAGGGACAGGGAGATTAGGACCCTTATCTATGATCACAATCTCATAAGTACACCAAGGGCATTTATATCTATACTGCCAGATGTCAGGGCCCAAGAACTTAGCAATCAATTTGCAAGAAATAAATACAGAGTTCTGAAGGGTGAAAGGCAAATTGAAATGATCTGATTAGAGAATTTCCTTAACATACTCAAAGTTTTAGCTAAACCAATAAACAACGTCTTGGGAGTTGTGGCCATATCTTATTTACATTTGAATCCGCGGGGTCCAACACAATCTCTGGCACATAAAAAGCACAAATAAACATTTGTTGAATGACTGAATGATCTGGACCTAGTTCTTTATCAATACTTTTAACTGAGTTACATTTACTTTTCATTGACCATGACTTGAAATCCAAAGTCAGTGTTAATATTTCATTCACACCAATAAATCTGAGCACCAGTTAGAACTAGAGTGAACATATAATTTCACACCCACACTTGAATGTTTCTGTGCGTCAAAGAGGATGCCATTAATGATTATATCAGGAAAAAAAGGCAGCAGTTGAGACAGTTCTGAGCAAATTAGCACAAATGGTCATCCTAGCCAGAGCCACAATAAGCTACAACAGAGGTGAGTGACAGAGTATTCATAAGGGGAACTGTCTACAATGTCTTCATTCTTAAGGAATGCCCCTTCTTGTCCACTTCAAAGTCTATACTGTTTGCAGGACATGTTGTGGTTAAGTGTCACTCTCTGAATGGTGCACATCTCCAAACCCGACAGTCATAGAGCACACACACTATTAACTTTTAATATAGGTGCAGTATTCACGTTATGAAAACAGGAAGGAGCAGCCCAAGGAATGCAATGATTGCTGCAGGAATATAAACATGGATCACATTGGAACAGACTACATACTTTGTATAAACACTAATAAAGTGAGTTCAGGCTGAGCTGTGACTTTAAAGGAAATTCTTCCCCATAAACATGTCCTGCCATGCCCTAATAACTCTTTAATTTGATGCACATTTGGGAAGGATGATGCGAAGTAATCACAGAATAATGTTAAGGTCTGTTGCGAAGGAGGAGGGGGTGGAATGTGATGCAACTTGGAGCTAACACCATCCACCAGAGAGTTGGCTCCATTGCTCATTTCACACATGGAGGGAATTTGCTGAGTGACATGCAGGAAATCAGAGACAGGTCTTTGCAGGTTCAGCATAAAAAGATTATGGGTGTCATCTAATGGTACCATAGAAGACTTGGCCAGTCCATTTCTGGCCTGCTTTCTCTTGCTACAGATAGTAAAAATGGCTTCTACTCGGATGTAGGCTCTCTACTTCCTAGAGCAAGGCTCTTCAAATCTCAACTAGACTATAAACTTTTTGAGCAGGGAACAATTCTTACATATCTGGACATGACCTGTGGGGCTGTCATGACCCTATACCCCTGCAAGGCAGAATGGCACAGAATTGACAACAACCAGACCACGGGCTGCAGCCTCCAGGCTCACAACACAGTTCCATAAATAATTGTATGGTTGGGGCAAGCCACTTTGCTCATCTGCAGTAAGGGTTAATAGAACCTACTGAACCTCAGTGTGCTTTGGAGATGATAAAATATTCAAGAGAAGGGTTTTATAAATTAAAAGAGAGTTGTATAAATGTAGGAAATTATAACTGCTGGGAAGCATAATACTAATACTAATAATTTGACATGTGTTGAGTTCTCACTAAGTGTCAGGCACCATTCATCTCCTTTTTGTGCTCATAACAATTCTAAGAGGTGGGTACTATTATTATCCCCATTTCACAGAAAACTGAGCTCCCTAGAGGTTAAGTAACTTTCCCCAGTTCATACATCTAAGTATTATCCACAACGTAATGATTCTGGAGGGCAGGCTGGATTGTCAGGGCTCCCTGCTTTCTGTTCCTCTATGTTCCAGGAAATTGAAGAAATTAAAGGAATGGAATGTGTCTACTTTATCGAGAACAACCAGAGGGCAAGGGTTGTGTGGAACTCCCCTCCACATGCCCAGGATCCAGCAAAGAAGGGGAAAATTAAGGCTTTTGGATCAAATGACTATAGTTCCTCCCTTACCCAGACACTCTTACTTGTATACCAACTCTTGGAATCCATGCCCAACAGCATCATCATGCTTCTCTCTCTTCGGCAAGGCAATAGGCCTCAGCCTTGTGCCCTGCCTGTCTCTACATGTAGCCCAAAGAACTCATCTATCCAGGCAGGTCCCTCACATCCACCAGGCTTATTTCTAGCACCATGCCTTTGCTCAGGCAAGTCTCCCATTTGTAATGCCATCTCCCATGGACCAAATGAATTTAGCTATCAGGAAGTTTGGCTGAGAAATAAGGACCTTTTTCCAATAGTGTGCTGAAGAAGAAGAGCTGGAAAGGAAGAGGATATCTTTATAGTAAGCCACTGGGACAGCAATGGACCCACCGACACCATTCAGGCGGGAGCCACTCTCCCCCATCTGGCACTGATAAAATGCCTAGGGACAAGAACTAGGTTGGGAAAGAGAAGGGCTCATGTGATTCTCCAACCAGTCCTGCATGTCCAGACCCAAAGAGCAAATATCCCTTTCATCATTCATGAAACCATATCTTGCTTATTATGACAATTTTAAAAACTTCTCTGATTATTCCTTTGAGAATCCAATTTGTTTCCTTTGTAAAGAGGAAACAATTCTCTTCTCAGTTTGGGAGGTGGGGACATTCCATTTATCTTCAGGGGGAAATCTGTTTCTTATTATGAATCACGACGTTCTGTAGGTCTATTTGCAAAGAATAAATCTCTACACTTTATGTAGAAAAAAACATTCTCTTTTCACTGTTCTGCAAAAATCCCTGAAGGGCAGGCTCCTTCCCTCTTCTAGCAATTGTGACAAATACTGGATTTCCAATCTTTGTTTTAAGAAAAGGAAACTTTGTACTCATTCTTTGAAAATCAGCAGTATCCCGGAATCATCTAGTATACCTGAGAGAGAGCCTACTATGCAGTAATTTATTCAATCAGCATTTATGGATGGAGACTGAGGGTCAGAGTCAAGGGGGATCCTGGGAAGGCATGGATTTAAAATAAACCCCTAACCCTCCAAATCCCTGTGCTCCAGAACACAGGTCAGTAAACTATGGCCCACAGGCCAGATTGAATCCACTGCCTGTTTTTTGTATGGCCCATGAGCTAAGAATGGTTTTTATATTTTTAAATGGTTGAAAAATCAAAAGAAGAATAATATTTCATGATACATAAAAATATATGAAATTCAAATTTCAGTAGCCATAAATACAGTTTTTCTGGAACACAGCCATACTCATCCATTTATAGATTGTCTATGGCTGCTTTCGTGCTACACGGGCAGAGTTGAGTAGTTGTTATTGAGACTGTATGGCCCCCAAGGCCTAAATATGTACTACATGGTCCTTTACAGAGAATGTTTGCTGACCCCTGATCTAGGAGCTTACATAGCCCAGTAGGTCTGAAAACAAGGAAATATCATTGTTATAACTGAATGTTTGTGTCTCCACATGATTCTTATGTTGAAGTCCTAATTCTCAGCGTGATGATATTTGGAGGTGATGCCTTGGAAGGTTAATTATGTTTAGATGTCATCATGAAGGTAGAGCTCCATGATGAGATGAGTGCCCTTTAAGAAGAGGAAGGGACATCAGACCACTTTCTTTCGCATGTGAGGACACAAGAGAGAAGGCAGCCATCTGCAAGCCAGGAAGACAGCTTTCATTAGAACTCAACCATGTTGGCACCTTGATCTCAGATTTCCAGCCTCCTTGACTATGAGAAATAAATGTCTATTGTTAAGCCAGTCAGTCTTTGGTATTTTGTTATAGCATTCCAAGCTAAGACAGGCAGCATTACAATAACAAGAATAAAAACCACAATATTAACATGAAGGGTGATGTATAATGGTTAAGTGTGGGCTGCAGGGTCAGACTAAAGGTTACTCTACACATGGCTGAATTAGCATCATGATGCAGGAAGTTATTTAAATTCTCTGTGCCTCTACTTCCTTATCTGTGAAATGTAGATAATCACAATGTCTTCCTCCTTGGGTTGGGTTGAGAATTAATCTAATTTATGCATATCAAGAGGACAGGAGAATATCTAGCCCATAAATACTCAACATCTCTTTGCTCTTATTATCACCAGTACTGGTGCCTGTACAACTCTAGGGGATGTTGTTAGAGAGTATACAGTGAGAATGGCAACCCTGAAGCATATAACGTACATGGCAGCCCAGGAGTTCAGCAGCATGGTGGCTCTGACAATGATGAATGCACAGAGTTTTGAAGAAAGATGGGGAGTAGATACACCATTCTAGATGTAGTAAGTAGTCGCCATGTATTTTTATTGTCATGTCATTATTGTCTTCCATTATGAAAAGAGACTCAAGAAGACAATATTAAATGAGCTGTGGGGGACTCCAACCCAGACTTCCAAACCTATAGGACTGCCTTTGTCTCAGCCCATAGCCCCACTCAGTCATCCTGGGGTGGGTCTCCTATGCCCATTCCTGCTATTACACCTTGCTCCTGGTCCCCCAAACTCTCAGGCTGTGGGCTATTTTAAGCCCAAATTAAAGACTCCTCTTTCCTCAATGGTTGCAATTTCAGTCTGTGGTTTTTTCACTCTGACGTGGCTTGGGGCCATGGTGTTGGGTGTGTGGGGCACTGCAAAGGGGTAAATTGTTTTAGAAAGAAGGCAAGGAGCTTTCCAGAAACCATTTCACTGCAACACGCTCACTGTGGAAAATACAAGCACATGAATGAACAAATAAAAAGAAAACAACAGTGGGAGAGTCCCATATATCTGGAGAATAATGCTAAAAATAGTATCAGGTCAAAAGCAAGTAAGCATTAGAAGCTATCTAGTGCTTCAAACCCCCGAGAAAGGGACTTGCCACCCAAGTTCACAAGCCCAAGTCTGTGTTTCTTCATAAGCCTTTCGAAAGAAGGACCTTTGAGGCTCTGATACAGGCTTCTTGATCTACAGAAACCTTGCCATTGACCCTAACATTACAGGGTAGAGGTCAGGAAGCTGAGGCCACAGGCAAAGCCTCCAGGGCATCCCCCTGGGAAATCTGAATCCACAGTCCAGTGACAGGCAAATGAGCACAGTGCTAATGAAAGCAGGCAGGTAAGAAAAGGAAGACCAGAAGGAAGCTGAATGGGAACAGGGCAGAAGTATACTAAGCTCTCCTAAGTCTAAATTGAAGGAAACATGGACAAGAGTGCTCAGGATCGCATTCTGTCCCTTCTTCCTCAAGTTCCCAAACGGACAGAAGAGGAGAGATAAGCCAATAATATTTGGAGGGCAGAGTCACTACAGTTTTTACCTATCACATTTGCAGCCTGATCAATTATCTCCACACTGACCCACCAGCCCAGGTGAATTCCCAAATTGGCCAGTTGCATTCTAGAGTCTTTCTCAGGTGCTCAGTCAATGTAAGCTCCCTAACAACAACTGCAGATGGAACTTGGCTCCAGAAGGGAATATCTTCAGGATCATGAGTTCATTCTGGAATTTGGGTTTTTAGACCCTCACATAGACATGAGGGAGCCTGTGGTCCTTTAGCTGAGTGCTCACCCACCTAAGTGGTCAGAAGTGGGTGTCACATTGGCTCCCCACCAGTGAATCCCACTATAAAGACCCTGTTTTGTTTGCTTGGCAAAGAGAGTTTTTAAATAATGACTTTTTGCTGGGCATGTGGTCCCCATTTATGGCCCTTATCAGCCCTCATCACTCCCTATATCTTCATGGACAGCCCAATTCACCCATTTATATTACCTATCTGGCTGAAGTTGGTGACTGGATTTGATCCTAGACTTTATCATGACTAAATCCTTCCCACTAGTGTAACCAAGTCTTATGAACCAGTCCTAGCTCCAGTGCCTACCACAGTGCCTTATCCAATGCAACTTCTCAAACAACAGTGGGTGATTTGAATGTACTAATGTGATGGTGTCTCTTACAGATTCTGACACATGAGGAAAGAGAAGAGAAGGGACAGAAATAAAGAATTACTCACCCAACCAATTCGCTAGGATACTTGATGCTACAGGTCTACTGAACCACACCCCAAATACCCAGGAACAAGTTGGTGGAGATGGCTGTAGGTGAGCCAAATCTTGGCTCCAATGAAATTGAGAACAGCTGGCACTTCTGAATTCTTTGGTCCCTGGGGGCCTGGGCTGAGCGCGCATTGGTAACCACCAGCCCTTTCCCCTTTTCCTTCTTGTCATGCTTAATTACACCAGGATTGTGCTGAGTCAAGCAACCTGCTAGGGTGGGGGCCCAGGCATGACCTTTCCCATTGCTCTCAGCCAGTTTGTGGATCTCAAGTAGCCGTGTGCTTTTCCAGCAAGAAACCCAAGAATAAACTCAGCGCTGATGTGCATGATGCCAAATACTAAGCCCCACACCTCAGCCCCTGGGAGGATGGCCCCTTCTGAACTGAGGGTGAACAAAAGGGCCTTGCAAAAGCCACACCACCTGCATTCAGCCTTGAAACAGAGCCTCCTCAGCCAGGGAATGTGGCAATCAGCAGTCACCTAAAGGCAGCCATAGAAGATAGAGGCAGGCCTGCTCAAATGCCCTCAAATACTCTCTGGCTTTGCCAAGTTTTTACTTAAGGCTTGACTTCCAATTCCTGCACCCTATGTCCACCCTGTGCCACTCAAGGAGTGCATAGCTCTGCACTTCTCTGCACATATGTGCCCCCATATTCACATACATGCACAGCCTTCTATAAACGCTCAAGAGAAATATATGCGGCCAAATGCTTTAGATCAGGATTCCCAGTCTTGGCTGCACAATAGAATCACCCAGGAGCTATAAAAAACTTGCTGTCCAGGCCACACTGAGAACAATGAAATTAGAATCTCTAAGGGTAGATATCAGCATAAGTATTATTTTAAAGCCCTCCAGGTGATTCCAATGTGTAGCTAGGATTAAGAATCACACTACAGGTGAGCTGAAAACCCTGGAAAATTCCATCCACCAAAATATGCTTTGAGGGTGAGCTCCCAAGCTGTAACTGGGCTCAAGATATCAAGGAAACCTGAGTTTGTTGCCCACAAAGCCACAAAGATTGATGATATTCATTCAACAAACACTATTGAGCACCAACCATATATATTGGGCCCTCTTCTAGGTATCTAGAGATTGTCTCAAGAGCCATACTCCCAGAGTTCAAGTACCTTGCAAATTGGGTTTTAGCCAGGTTGGTAACTGAATCAACTACCAATCGACTGCATTTACTTAATTCCCAGTGTGTGCAAGGCTGGCTCTGCAAAGGGTGCTAAGAAGTGTAAGGTGAAATTCCCGACCTCCAGGAGTTTAAATCCTAAATGGCAAAGCCTAGGAATTTGCATACTAAGAAATAGAAACACAACATGGTATACAAAGGAGAAATGAATATGTGATCAAACAGTTCAAAATGACAGGGGCCCTTGGGTGGCTCAGTAGATTACACATCTGCCTTCAGCCCAGGTCATGATCCCAGGGACCTGGAATTGAGCCCCATGTCAGGCTCCCTGCTCATTGGGGAATCTGCTTCTCCCTCTACCTCTGCTCCCCCACCCCCCATGCTCACTCTTGGGCGTTCTCTCTCTCTTTCTCTCTGGCTCTTTCTCTCAAATAAAATCTTAAAAAAAAAAAAAAACTATTCAAAATGACAAATGCATATCAAGCAACTACTTTGTGCCAGGCACTGTGTAATGCTAGAAGAACAACAAAGATAGGATCCCTGTCCTTGAAGAGCTTGTACTAGAAATGGTTCCCAAAGTGGTGTTTCCCAGCCAGGAGCATCAACATCATTAGAAATGCACATTCTTCAGTCTCATCCCAACCTATTGAATGAGAACTTCAGGAGGTAAGGCCATAGATCCAAGTTTAAACAAGCCCTCTAGGTGATTCTGATGCTTCCTCAAGTTTAGGAATGCTAATTCAGAGGACTAGTTAATGCTACAGGCATTGAGGAAGGAAAGATCCCTTAGGTCAAGTGTTGATGAAAGGTTTTGACTCCCAGCTCTGTCATACTTCTTGGAATCTTAAACAACTAATTTAACTTCCTTATGGCCTCTCTTTGTCAACTGTAGCTCGAGTAAGTGGTAAGTAGAAATGAAGTCTACCATGTAGAGATATATTATGAGTACCTAAGATAATGTGTAAAAACCACTAGGACAGTACCTAAGGCCTATCAAGCATCCAATAAATGACCTCCAGCACTAATAGTCATGGTCCATGGGAACTGTTGAGGAAATGAATGTTGATATAATGAAAGAAGGAAAAAAATTAATGCATGATTGACAAGGACTGGATTTGGCAAGCCTGGAAAAGCAACAAAGAATAGGGACTTCATTTAATGGGCAAATGGGGAGATTTTCAAGATAAGTTAAAGGCTTCTAAGACTGAGCGGCCAAAACATATGACAGATCTTGAGACTAGCATCTTCTTGGCTCAGCTTGCAAAGCAATCCCAAGGAAGGTCTTCCTGCCCACAGCAGCCAGTGTGTTGCTTATGTACCTGGGTTCTGAAGTCAAACTGTCTGGGCTCAATTACCTACTAGTTGAGTGGTCTTGGAATAGTCATTTAACCTCACTAAGCCTCAGTTTTATCTTCTAAAAAATGGGTATAATAATAGTAACAACATTATAGAGTTGTGAGGACTGAACATAATTCACATAAGGTAATTAACTTGGTGCTTTAAATACAGTGAGTGATCTCTAAATGTTAGTTCTTTGTATCATGGCATTCAGTTGGGCGCTACTGTGACCTCTGCTAAACTATAGCTAGCTCTGATTTTTCAGGCAGACCAGCATCAGTGCACTCTAGTGCCAGATCCAAACAACACAAAATAGCTGCTTGGTATCTTCATAATAGCAGTAGCTGCCAAGTACTGAGCAGCTACGTACTTGCAGGTTGTGTGCGGGTGCTGCTCATGTATAACGGGGCTGTACACAAGAACCCTGAGACACAGGTATCCTTGTGCCTATTTTACAGATGAGGAAGCTGAAGTTTAGTAATTCATCAAAGTTATACAACTATCAAATTTCAAAGCCTAGATTCAAATTTAGCCCTAATTCCAAGCCCCATGGTCTTGCTACTCTTCATGAAATCAGCTCCAGACTTCCTCCAAAGACTGTCTAAGGACCTTTCTAGATGGGGTTGGCCCAGCAGCAGTGTCAGAGGGCCAGGCTCTTTCATAGTGTTGCTCAACACATGAGAAGGGGATATAGCTCGCAATTCGGAGTCTGAAAGAAAGAAGTCATAGGTGGGCTGGGGACAGGACAGTGGACACTGCAGGAGACCGGGCTCCTGGATTCCAAGACTGCTCCCTGCTTGCTAATAATGATTCAATGTGCATATCACATGTCTGTGTGCTTATATCAATCAAGAGGGAAAAGGTGTTAAAGGAGAGAAGAGGTAATGACTTTCCTTCCCAATCCAAAAATGATTATCTAAGCCTCTGTTCACAGAAGCAGCACAACTAAATGTAACACAAAACAGGCATCAGGTTTTAGAAACCATTTTCTTCCTTCTAAAAGAAGCATTCTGCCCATGAAACAACATAGCAGGATCAATCCCTCTTCTCTCCTTCCAGTCTATCTTCTTAAGTGCCAAATTGTGGTCTTGCTTCTACCCCTTAGATAGCGGCTATGACTCTGCTAACAGCCAAGGAGATGTGGAGACCCACAACACCTCTTCCTGAGGATTTGAGCTATGTCATGAATAAATGGAGAGAGGTATGGTTGGCCTTCTGTCTACCCTTGAGAGACTTGAACAAAGATTCCTAGAATCCAATCCCAACATAGACTCCATCTTTTCACTCCCTTTGGTTCCACTGGTCCAGAAAGCTGCCTGAATGCCCTCAATCAGAACAAAGAGAATATGGCCCGGTTGAGAATCTGAGTTTTTATAAAGATTACTAACAATTCACTCTCCCTCAAATCTTATATTTACCTGCAATGGGCCCTGTTACCTCCGGCTGACCCCACCTGCCAAAAATATTACTGCATTTTCATATTTATTGTCTTTGTGGTCCACAGTTGCCATGGTAGTAAAATTTACACTCAACAGGCTCACGGCCATTTTCAACTACAAATGGAATTAGTCTGTTCCTAGTTAGGTTCAGCAAAAAAAGGAATATGCATCCACTATATACCAGGCCCCATACTACGTGTAAGGCCCAGGTGCTAAGATGAATAAGAAAGAGATTTCACTAAGACTTTGCTCTGTTACAAAAAAGACTTTTTGCTTCTCTTATGATAAGATGGTTTCTTACTATATTTGTGGCAAAATATACACAAAATAAAGTTTATAATTTTAACTATTTTTAAGTATATAGTTCAGTGGCATTAAGTACATTCACAATATTGTATAACCATAACCACTATTTCTGAATCTTTTCCATCATTCCAAACAGACACTCTATACCTATTAAGTACTAACTTCGTATTCCCCACCTCATCCCACTCTCAGTCCCTGATAACCTCTAATCTACTTTCTGTCTCTATGACTGCCAATTCTGGGTATTTCATGTAAGTGACATCATGCAGTATGACTCCTTTTGTGTCTAGCTTATTTTGCCTAACATAATGTTTTCAAGGTTCATCCCTATAACATGTGTCAGAACTCTCCATTCCTTTTTAAGACTGAATAACATTCCATTGTATGCATATATTATGTTTGCTTATTCATTCATCTGTTGATGGACACCTGGATTGTTTCTACCTTTTGTCTATTGTGAATAATGCTGCAATGAGTAGTGGCATAAGTATTTGTTTGAGTCCCCCCCTTTCAATTCCTTTGAGCGTAAACTTAGTAGTGGAATTGCAGGATCATATAGTAATCCTATGTTTAACTTTTTGAGGAACGGCCATACTGCTTTTCACAGAAACCATTTTACATTGTATTTTAATTTCTCCACATTTTCAGCAACACTTTGTTGCTTGCTGGGTTTTTGGTCTTTGTTTTGTTGTTCTGATTATAACCATCCTAGTAGGTGTGATGTGGTGGTTTTCTGTAAGAGCAACCTGAGGAGGTAAGAAATGGCTTGATCACCAGAATACCCCAGGTGCACAGAGTACAGAGTACAGCTTTGCCAAATGAATGAATGGGCTCTTCTGTTTATAGTACCGAATCACTCCTTTAGACTTGATGTCCCATACAATTTGTTCCTGATTCTCTGTTCACAGGATTTGAAACTTGCACAAGGAAGCACAGCTCCACAAAAGAGACCCAGGCAGCAAATGAGAGCATAGTATCTCAGGGCTTTAATTCGGGGACCATCTGCACCATCGTTCTGCAGTTGTTTCCACACTCACACTTGTTTCCAGTAGAACATACTACTTCAGAATCAAGGAAGCCCACTTGGTAGAAGCTCAAAAAAAAAAAAAAAGACTATGAGCCATAGGGTGTGGTAGTGAAGAAACCAAAGCTACAGGTCTAGTAGATGGGGCTGAATTTCAGCTCTAATGTTTGTTCCATGTGTGACCATAGGCAAACTGTAAATCCTTTCTGTGCCTCAATTTGGCCCTAATCCTAGTCTTGTGAGGATTAAATGAAACCCTAAGAAGAATTTAGCACCGTGCCTGATACACTGTGATGTTGCACAGACAACCTCCCTCCTCTGCCCTACTTCAGCTACTTCCTTCAGTCTCCAAGACTCCTGGGAAAGCAGAAAGGTTCTGGGATCATCACTTGGTCTCCTAATGATCTTCCAGACTGACTGGAAGGATTCAGAATACCCATCCAGATGCAGAGCCAGGATTTGAGATGAGGGCTCAATCTTATTTCTTCATTTTGGCAAAGGTTTGGGGAGACAATGGGGCTATCACCACACAGCTTTCCTGCAAAGACACAAAGCCCACACCACAAGAGATCAGAAAGAACTTTCATAAAACCTACAGATGGGACTCAAGTTGAGAAGAGTTTCCAAAGAGAAGACTGACTGACAAAAATTCAGTAAGAAGAGCAGGGGGCTTTACCATGTGGACCCAAAGGAAAACACAGAAGGAGGGAGCCATGAGACTAGGCAGGGTGGTATTTCATGCTGGCAGCACCATAATTCTTAAGTGAGTGGAAGGCAACACATTCAGCTTGGCCTGACAGGAAGCTTTATATTAGACTGAAGCATATTGAAAATATCAAAGTCCATGGAATGAAAAATAACCCCTGAGCCTAATACTTTGCCTATAACTTAAAAGTTTTATTGGACATGGACACCCTCAAGCCAAAAGCCAAATCACTGGGGACGAAAGAAGGACTATTACATAGCAAGACCCTGCAGGTGTGTGGGGAGCCATGGCTGTGACTATAAAAAAAAAAAAAAAAAAAACAATGGATCCTATTCTCGAGCACTGTTGCTAGGTGCCTTCCATACACGGTCTGACTGATATGGTATAGCAGCACCATGTTAGGGATATTAGCCCCACTTTATGGAAGGGGAAACTGAGGTTCAAAGTTAAGAACTTGGTGAAGGTGAGAGAAAGAAAAGTTTCTGTGACTTACACATAATTTATTAGGATGAACTCTACAAAATCACTACTATTCAACCTTTTCTACTAACAAGAATCGCAATTCCATAGGGTTCTAATATAGCACATTATATATTAATTATTTTATATATAATTGTATCATACATAAATGCCCTATTATATTGATTATACAATGTCACCTATACATTTATAATATGTATATGAGGCAGAATGTGTAGTGGTTAAGGTGGATTCTGGACCCAGATTGCATAGGAATCTTGGCTGTGCCACTTACTAGCTATGGGACATTGAGTAAATAATGTATCCTCTTAGTGCTTTTGTTCATCTATAAAATGAGCTAATAACAGGACCAACCTCACAGAATTGTTGTAAAATATAAGAAAACATGGTAATGTGATAGACCAGTGCCTGGCATATATTACTTTAAGCAGTCATTGTGCATGCTCTTGTTCACTAATTCTTTGCAACAAACCTTGGCAATGGTTAATGCTACCTTGGTTTCACAGTGTGAAGCCCGAGACTCAGAGATCTGCCCAGGATGATACATCAGGTCTTTCTGAGTCTCAAGCCTTGCTGTTCCTTAGAAGCTGCCAGCTTCCTCTGGTGGCCTCTCTGAGCTCTTGCTGCCATTTGGTGAAAGAAGAGGTTGAGGCAGCTGATTCTGTAGTTCCTTCCAGCATCCTTGTACAAGGGGGGTATATCAAAGCAGCAGAACCAGAAATAACAGGATCAAATGCCTTCAGTTCCACTGAACACAGTATCCTTAGCCATGTGGCCAGAAGCATTCTGTATTTAGAGTTCCAATTTTTTTTCTTTTTTCAGCTATTTCTTTCCAGAGTCCTCAGTACATTTCCTAATTAATCACTCCCACTTAATTTCCTAAAGCAATCACAGCCTCCCCGCAGGCAAGCAGCCTCATCTTAGGCAGAAGCACACACACCAGCTGGCCCCTCAGCTATGTGGGAGTGTGTGGAGCAGCCCTTGGACACAGACCAAAGAGTGGCACAGACACAGTAGAAACGTAGCTTGGGAGCTACACTCAGAGGATACTCTTCCTATGCTGGTGATATGCAGTTTCCTGGTGAGCAAAAGGACAGTGAGATTTGATTCCCCAAGGAAACCCTAAGATGCAGAGAATATCTAGCTGGAGCATCCCAGGATGCAGGGAGACTCTACCAGCAGCTACTGTGATGGCAGGAAAGGCTATGCTGGCAAGGTAGGAGGCTCAGATTTCTCTCCCAGCTTATTTGTTATGTGAATTTGGATAAGAGCTTTCCTTTGGTTGGGCTTCAGTTTTACCATCTTTACAATGGGAACAGTAATATATAAAATACAGTGTAGATGTGAGGAAGGAAGCCACAAATATAACAACCCAGAGAAACCAGGCAGATGATATCAATGAGGGGAGTTGGGCTAAGCAAAAGGAAAATAATATGATACCAAATGGCACTGAACATACAGCTGGAGTTACAACAGGGAGTGGTGGAGACTGTGGTGCAATGGAGACATGCCTCATGTAGAAGCCAGCCGATTACTGCCTTTGAGCCAAGTGAACCACCCTGCCCATTATCAAATTTACCAATTTTTTAAAAAGAAGCTAGAGGTAGATTTTTATAGGAACCCACCCAATCTTAAAATGTTGGCAAGAAACTGACATATTAAAAAGACCAATTATATGAGCCAATGCCATGTGAGCCAAGTACAACACATTGGAAGGCTTGATTTAGCCTACTGGCCACTGTTTGCAAACTGTCAATGTAACTATTAATTGAGGCAATGTCATATATAAAGCACTTAGCCATACACATAACACATAATAAACACTCAATAAATGGTAGCCAGTGGTTATTACTTTTACCATTAATTTTTCTGTAACTCAGAACCCCCATCTGTAACAATGGATATAAGGATTCCTGATAGCTGTCTGGCTCACCGGCATTTGAGAAAATCTGTGAGACCACTATAGAGGTTAACCACTGTGCATTCACTGCATTTATGCTGTTTTGTTCATTTAAACCCACTTCATTGAGACTGGGCTAGAATAGGGTTTCTCAACCAGGAATGGTTTTGTCCCCCCTGGGGCATGTGGCAATGTCTGAAGACACCTTTTGGTTGTCAGACTAGCAAGGGGCCGAGACTGGAATCTAGTGGGTAGAGGTCAGGGATGCTACTAAGTATCTATCTAAAGATGAACAGGACAACTCCCAACAACCAAAGAATACCGAGCCCCAAATATTAATAGTCCTTGGGTAGAGAAACCCTGGGCTAAGATGGAGGTTTCCCTTTGCACCTTCTCTATAGAAAGCACTTTATAAAGATAGAGGTTTGGATAGGTTCCTACATGGTAAGATATGGGAGAGGCTGTGGGGTAGAGAGAGAGGGGAGACAGCAGATGGGAAAAGTGATATCTATAATTATCTTCTCTAAGAGGCTCAAGGCCCTGCTTTCACTCTGCTTCCTATGGAATCTTTTCATCAGTGTCTTCACAACTGTCACATCAACATATTTCCTTAAAAAATTCTGTTGAAGCTGCACCCATTGGAAAATGGGCCATGGGGAAACTGAGAATTTGAGAAATGAACTGCCTGAGCCAAGGTCACTCAGCAAGTTGCAGAGCCGATCTCGCACATCTCTTGGGTCCTGGTCCAGATCCCTCGGGAAGACATCACTCTATTTTGCTGTTGCCATGGTAATTATAAATCAATTTTATTTCTCATTAAAGCAGTTACTCCATAGAATGCTCTCACAAAGCACTGCTGAACTCATCCTAGCTATTCCATGGATGTGATGGTAATCACATTTTTGTATATTCTATAATTCTGGCTACATCTATGATTGGCCTTCCCCTCAAATGGTATAAGTAAGCAGGGTTATATTGCACTGTGCTTGTCATGCATGGCTATGACTACTCCAAACAAAGAAAATGGTGCTAGAAGCAAAGGCAAGTGATTCTGGTTCACCTTAAGAAAGGAAAGAAAAGGAGAATGACTTTTATCAATCTCTCCATTATGCTAAGGGTTCTACAGAACTTAGTATCATTTAATCTTCTCTGTAATTTGAAGAATTTCTTTAGGTCAATTTTCTCCAGTGCTGCTGCACATTAGAAATACCTGGGAGCTTTATAAAATCACAACACCCAGGAAAGCACCCCAAAATCATTCAACAGAATCTCGAGAGATGGGACCTAGGCACTGGTAATTTTAAAATCTCCCCAGGTGATTTTAAGGCACAGCCAAGTTTGAGAATCAAGGTTTCAGGACTCACTATCTTTATTTTGCAATGATGCTGACATCCTAAGAGAAAAATGAAGTTGCCTAAGGGTACCCAGCTGGTGAATGGTAAAACTGTGATTCAAACCCGGGTCTGCCTTTTTCCCAATGCCAGTCATAATCTTTCTTATTATGCCACTTTCTCCCCAGAAATTTGTTGTCTGCGGCTTTCTCAGAGTTATCTGGTGGCAAGTTTATGAACTCAAGCAAAAGGGAATTCACTAGAAAGCTATCAGGATCAGGCTCCCTGCATGGAGCCTGCTTCTCCCTCTGCCTGTGTCTCTGACTCTCCCTCTCATGAATAAATAAATAAAATCTTAAAAAAAAAAAAAAAAAGATAAGAAAGAAAGCTATCAGGAACTCCTGGGTTCAAAGGGAATCTTAAGAGCAGGTCTGGAGAAAAAGGAAAGCGGACATTTCTGGTCATTGCAGAAGTGCTTATATGAAATGGTAGGCCTCATGTCTAATCTCTTTGCCCCTTTGGTCAAGATTCCATTTCCAGGGAGGAAGTACTAGATGGACCCAACTTGGGGCATGAACTCATCTCCTGACCAGTGTTGGGCAAGGCCCCCAATGACAAACCAGCCCAACTCTATCCTGTGGGTGAAGATGATACTTGGCTAGGAAGGAAGACTGAATCCTTGGCAGCCAAACACACTATATGTCTATCCTGATGGAGGATGTGCAGATTTGGAAAAGTGAGAAGACCTTAGTAATATATAAATCAGGTGCACTATGATCCTCAAGTAGAATTTAACAGAAGCCCAGAAGCCCGTGAAACAGTCATTCAGAAGAAATACACCATCTGGGCAGTTGGCCATGAATGGCTTCAAAATCATTTGCAAAATATTGTGAGTCTGTATAATTTTCTAAAGGACAAGGACAATTTATTTTATCAGATTATCTAGACTAGTTTTTTTTTTAAAAAAAGGCTAAGGTTTGGGCTTTTGGGAGATTTTTCAGGAAGGAAGGGAGGAGCTTCTAGTCAACAGCTCCTAACACAGCCTCAGGTCCCAGGAACTACCTGGAAAAAGTAAACTGGGTGTCCTGGTTGGCACCACACAGACAAGACTGGTACAGTTTGACATATACAAACTAAGAAAACAACCCTTTTTTTAAAAAAGACCACAACAAAAACAGACACAAAGAGCTTGCACGTTGCCTGTAGTTACATGGCAGTAAAGAAGAAATGAGACCCAAAGAGGAAAGGACACATGTGGATATCTGAGCAAAACGGCTGTAACTGGAGGAAGCCAGGGGGCATTCTGGAGTCAAAAGTCAACAGGGGCAATTAAAACTCTACTGCACCTATGTTCTAATAGAATCCTGTCCCAAGCAACTGGCCCGCACCTGTGAGCTCCATGCCAAAGGACCAGTTCTCCATCCATGAATAGATCTTCCCATAGAGCATAGTCCATAGACCCTAGCATGCACAGACTTGAGAAGTGAGTCTATTATGAGCTATGAGTATTAAATAAATGACTGTTCAATACATCAATTCATGAATGAATCAATATATAAAAAAAGAATAGTGATTTTAACTGTGACTGTTCAATGTATAGGTGCTAGGTATTAAGTCCCTTCTATGTGTCAGGGACTAAGCTAGAAGCTTTAGATAATGTATTAATCATCCTTACAATAAACCTAAAAGGAACGTACTATTATCCATTTTATCCATCAAAGAGATGAAAGGACTTATCTGTAGTCACACAGTAAATGGTGGGATTTGAAGCCAGCCTGTCATGTTGAATATTTGTGTGTTTGCCACAGTGTCACAATGCTTCACAATGTTCTTAGCATCAACTATGTGTTGGCCATTTTGCATATATTATCCCTAATTCTTCCAACAATCTTGAGATAGGTATTAGTGCCTCCATGGGGCAGGGAGTAGTAAGGAAGTTGGGTTTAGAAAGACAAATAACTTGCCAAAGTGCTCATTTTTGAATACATATTTTTGAATCCCACTCTCTTTGGCTCAGGGTCTTTCCACTAAACCTCCTACCTACCCAAGGCAATTTAATTTTTTTTTTAAACGTGTTGACTTAGTCTTATGTTCACAAGTGTTCTATTAAGCCCCTATAGAGAAATGAATAGCTTCTCCCCTCAAGTAGCTTTTTATCTAGCTAAGAGATTAGTTACAATGAGAATCATATAGCTGTAGAGGTTTTAAAACATAGCTGCAAATTCTTTGGGACTTCTTTCGAGAGGTGATCCTGACCTATGAATCTGGGCTAACGTGTGCTGCTGAGAACAAAAAAATACAACAGAAGGGACACTTGGTTGCTTCTAAGCCTAGTTTGTGAAAAGTCATGCGACCTCTCAGTTGTTTACTGGTGCTTTGTTTTTGGAGCTCTGAGCCTCCATGCAAGAAGTTAGAACACTCTGAGGATGCAAGCAAGCTCAGGCCACACAGAGAGGTGACAGGTAGGGGCTCTGGTCAACAATCCCAGCCAAGGCCAACCTTTTAAGTCAACCCAGCCTATTTGGCAGATGTGTGAGTGGTCAGCCTGCAAATGATTCTAGCACCCAGCCATTTAAGTGTCCCCCAATCATCCCCAAACTCTGCAGCTGATGTCTGGGACATCAGGAAGCAGAGACAAGTCATCCCATCTGAGCCATGTCCCAAATCCTGATTCAAAGAAGCATGGAGCAACAACCAATAAAATGACTGTTGCTTTACGACTCTAAGTTTTGGGGCAATCTGTTAAGCACCAGTATGTAATAAGAATAATGGCTTTTGACTGGTTATTTAAGGTGAGGAACTGTCCTCTAAGCTTGATATGTGTTACCTCACTTCAAACTTCCAGCAACCCAATATTACTATTACTATTTAATATTACTATTAACGAGTATGCCCAAGATTACCTGATTAGCTATGGCATTCAAGCCCAGATCATGCTAACTCCAGTATCGGTAACTACATCGGTCTGCTGTAAAGGAAGGGAAATTGTGTCTGTGCATAGTCTATAAAGCCCAAAGCGAATCAGTTTTAAGAAACACCAACTGCTATTTTTGAAACTAAACATCTTTTTCTTTCTTAATTTCAGAAGGCTAACTGCGGAGCTGAGCTAATTATTTGAGCCTTAATCAAGGACCAGCCACTCCCTGAAGCAGCTGTCCTGGCCATTCTATTGCCTCTAGAAAGTCTCTTGGGTTGGTTGGATGTTGGCTCAGGTCTAAACCTCAAATCCCAGCCCCCAGAAGTGAGGATGTATAGGGCTGAAAGGATACTTGGAGATCATCCAGCCTACTCCCTTCATCCCCTTTAGAGATGAGGAAACTGAGGCCCAGAGAGGTCAAGTGATTTGTCTGAGGTCACATAGTGTGTCAGAGGTACAGCCAGGTCTCCAAATTCCCATGCAAGCATTCTTTCCACTACACCATGCTGCAGTTGCTAAAAATTCCCCAGAGCTGCCTCCCTCAGCTCTCCTCTTGACAAAGCTGTTTTCCCCCCCACACAACTACACACAGTCACATTTGGCAAGAGGTGCTATCAGCCCCGCTCTGCTCGTGAAATGCTGTTTTGCAATGGGGCCTCTTTGTTCGTTAGCAACACAGACAAAGAAAACTGTAGTGCAGTCTTCTCAGAAGGAGATGTTTCTTGTTTTAAAGACGGGAAGAGAGCTTCCTGGCTGAATATGGCTTGAATCAGCATGCAGCTCCAGTCGAGAAAGAACGCAGAGGAGATTTAAGTCTGCAAAATTTCTAGAACATACAAGGAGGGCACATGGCAGGAGGAAGCTTAAGGGAAATGCTTCAGAAGGTATTAAAATGTACGCCTAAACAGAGTAAACAGAGCAGATTGGTTACCATCTTGTGGTATGAAGTAATTAGTAGGGGGGGGCCACTAGACTCATTAAAAACTCCCATGAAGTAATTGGCCTTCCCATTTTGGATTCCTGCTCCAGGCCTGGTTCCCAGCATTCCATCCCTTGGAGTTTTCCTATCTAAGGTTGTCCCTTCCTAGACTTTAAACAAGCTACCATGGTGCTTAGGGTCTTGAGGATATAACTTGCAATCCCAAGTCACCCATCTTGTGCCTCTCCCCTCTGGCTCTGTAATATTCCTTGTTTTTTGTTTTTTTTGTACTAGATTTGGTCTTTCTTCTGTCTCCCTAGGTTCCCAGATTGGCAGAGGCTTCCTAAAGCTGAGAGATCTTTATTCAGGACCAATGCTGTGAGTGAGGCTGAAATGAAAAGAGGCAAACTGGGATGCCTGGGTGGCTCATCAGTTGAGCGTCTGCCTTTGGCTCAGGGTGTGATCCTGGGGTCTGGGATCAAGTCCCATGTCAGGCTCCCTGTGAGGAGCCTGCTTCTCTCTCTGCCTATGTCTCTGTGTGTCTCTCATGATAAATAAAATCTAAAAAAAAAAAAAAAAAAAGAGAGAAGAGGCAAACTTGTCAGGAGGTCAGCTCCCACCACAAACCTGAGATCTCCTCCTCTGACTTCTCTAAGACATTTATATGTCCAGTTGGGTTGGCTCAGTGGGGAAGAGGTAGACCAGACGATCTCCAGAGATACCTCAAAAGCCTAAAAATCACTTGGCTAGGGAAGGAAATGAGGGGGGTGGAAGGGACAGAACTGAGTTCCATGGCAGAAATTCAGGACTTTTAAGCTGGCAGCAGATGGGAAAAAAACTGCCAGCTTCTAGTAGGAGGAGATGTGGTGCACACATTTCTTAGGGCTATTGCAAGCCACGGGTCTTCCATTCCAAAAGCCCAAGTGAATGCTGCCTGAGAACCACCTCCTGTACACACACATACACATCACCAGTTTCCCAGGTGCAAGGTGAGATCTCCAACAACAAATGGGGCCAAATCAGAGTTCTCAGACCCTTCCCCTCAGAGCTTAGTTTTGCACAAAGCCCCCAGTTTCGTTTTCCCCTGGGAAGATCCCTACTTGCTTTTTAACCCTATGAGAGAAGAGGAGGGATTAACACGATGGGAAAACAAGGTCCAGTGGTCTAGTTACATGTGCAAGTGCCCAGGCGGGCAAGCTGGCCACCCAGAGGAGGCCCTGTATCTCCCCATGGCCTCAAGTGCTGCTGCGCTGAGTGTCAGTGTTTATGAAATGCTTCGCAAATAAGGTCAGTGTTCTACACAGAGTTAGGGCTCTAATAAAATGCAGAACTTGTGCTGTTTGCCAGCTAGCTGCAGAGGCATACTTGAATGCTTTCTTGGATACAATTGTTCTCAGATTAATATGTTCCCCATGAGTTTTTTTAATTCCACTTGTACTGTTTTTTTTTTTTTATGATGTGTGAGTTTTTCTGCATATTTGTACCCACTAAAAGGGATGAGTGGGACTTGCTTTCATCAGTGGTTCCTGAGGGCTTGGTGTCGCCTCCCTCATTGTTCTAGCATTCCCCTGCCCCCGCCCGCCCATCCTCCCTGAATCTAGCATGGTGGCCCTTTGCCTTGTCAGTCATTTGGTGAGAAGCAACAGCCCAGACTGCATTCCGTATTATTTTGAGCTATTCTAGTTACGAGGACATTTTGCTTGCTTTATTCATCCTTGTTCCTGGCACATAGTAGGCACTCAATAAATAGCTCCTTTAAATATCTCCATACTTCATGCAGACCCTTATATAGTTCTCCTTTCTTGGAAACAGCCATTTCTTAATTACTCAGGCAAAAAGTCTTCTAAACTTGAAGTTTAGAAGTTGCGTTGCCGACTTGGCTGGTGGAGTGCTTTACTTGCATTTGTAAAAGATGCACCTTAATAAGTGAAAAGGAAAACCTAGTGAGAGTTTGAAGGCATGGGGGGGTGACTTTGAACTCATTGAGTTTCCTCTTCTAAAAATGCAGAAGATCATCTTTCAGATACAGGATTTAGTGGCTAAAATCTGATATCACAGACGGACTCATTAAAGTATTCACAGAGCACTAAATTTGGGAGGCATCGGCAGACATCTGATATCATATAAACCTTGTGTCAGCCCCGTGGGAGAAGGGCTAGTCCTACCATTCTGAAGGTTACAGATGAGAAAACTGAGACTCAGAAAGAAACTTGTATAAGGTCCACAATTAAAAGAAAAAGGAGGGGGGTTATGGAAACCAGGATTCTACTTTGGTCCTTTTACTCCTTTAAGGTTATATCAAATTGTACTCCTCATTGGTTTCTCATTAATACCAGTTAGAAACCCCATGTATAAAACACTCACCTACCTACATTCTAGAGCTGGGCAGAGATAAGGAGAAGAAGAAAGAGTATCAGCAAAGTGCTAAATAGGCTAGAAACTTCTGCACCGCATTTCTGAACAGGACATCTCTTTAATGAAGTCATCATTGCTGAGCTTTTCAATTGCAGAAAACTCTGCTGTATTCTGTTTGGATCACAGGGAACTCAGCAGCATATTGAAAGTAATTTATCATTCACAGAGTCCAGCCGAGGACCATCTTTACACTTCACTCTGGGCATGAGTAAAAGGCTTCAGGTGGCCATGAAAATGAGATTGTTTCTGGAACACAACCACAAGCTGGGAGTCCCCAGTCTCCAGCGAAGGTCCAGGCCACAAAGATGCTCCTGAAATCTAATTTCAGGACCCAAGGTTTAATCCGAACTCAGTGCCGAGGCTATGGAGAGCTACACGGAGGGTAGGAGACAGTGAGAAGGCAAGAAGCCAAGCTGGAAGGGTCAAGGCAGGGGCCAGGAGCAGCTCAAATTCAGGTAGAGATGCACAAAATACATGTATTAGAAGAGGACCAAGGACTCCACACCTCGTAGACTAGCCTGAGTCAGGGCATACAACTAATTCTAGAGCACAGGGGAACAAGGAGTGGGTATGCCAGGTAGTAGACAGGAACTGGGGAGGCCGAAAAACTCAAGAGGGAGTCAAGGTGGGTGGTTCAATGTGCTGGCTGACTTTGAGGAACCACAATCCACACGACTGCCAAGTGCAGAATGAATCAGGGGTCGAGAACCCAGACTGGTGTTTCGGACAAGAGGAGTCTAAGCCCACACAAGCAGTGATAAGGCTGTGAAAAGTGAAGTCATATTTACTATTTACTCCATCCAGGATGCATCATATATATGTCCTGTTCTACCAGGACACGATCTCAGAGTAGGGGAACCCAAAGATCATGGCTGAGAGAAATCAAGTGGTACATCTAACTGGAGGGGAAGGCAATCCCTGCAAAAATTTAAGCAAATACTTGTGAAGGAAAATACTGGTCAGGAAGCCTTGTCAGAATTCTTTTTAGAGGGTTTATCCCCTCAAATCCAGAATAAAAATAATAATTAGCCACATAACCATAATGATACTTTTCTTCAGACCTGACCTAATGGCTTCTTCTCTATATACCCTTGTTAGATGAATCTTCCTAAAGCACAGTTCCTATCATTTTAAATTGGGCTTAGGCTTTCTTTTGTTCCATGTAACTATGAACTTCTGCAAATCTGTACCACATTTCCATTACTATCTATGGGAACCCTATTCATCCTTCAAGCTCCAATTTGAATGCTGACTACTCCCCCAAACTGGACATGATGGTTGTACCCCCTACTGTCCAGAACACAGCACTAAAGATTAAACATTAAACATGTGCTCACTGTTTCAATTGGGACTCATTTTTTCCTTCTTTTCTCCTTTCTCTTATTTGAGGATTGGGTTTGGAAGACAAGAAAGGGGGCTGACTTCAAAGGTTTGTTGAGGAATGGCATGATCAGTGAATGGAGCACAGACCTGACACACCAGTCAGCCTGAATGAGCCTTGATTCTACTGCTCCAACCCGGGAAAGTTACTTCACCTCTCTTAGTTTCCTTATCTATAAAATGAGGACAGGATGAGTCTCTGCTTTGCATGATTGTTAAATTAAGTAAGAGAAAGTGTCTAAAGAAAGGATGAGAGCAGTGCCAGGCACAATGAGGGACTTAATAAACAGCAGCTGTTGCAGTGGCGGTGATTGTTGTTGTCATTATCATCATCATTGTTTAGAAATTTGGGGAGAGTCTGTGCACCTCTATGCTTCACTCCCCATCACGTTCATTCCCAGCATTACTCAAGCAAATGTGCTGCTCTGTGCCAATGGGCACCCAAGACATTACAGAAAATCACTTTGCAAGAGTGAGGCTTCTCAGTGGAGCTCTGCTGCTGACAGAAGAGCCCAATTTCTCAGACTACAATACTTTACAGGAGAGAACTTGTATACACATGCACACGCACACACACATACACACACATCCCATCTCATCCCATGCTCATGAGGCTTTTGGCACCAGCCTAATAGGACAAGCAAGAATGAAGCTCAAGTCACAACTGAAAGTGCTATGAGAAATCAAGACTTTATAAAATATTTAACAAACAGAGGAATTAAGATTAATAGGAAATCATTCCAGAGAAAATATGAACAACAGAACCCCAGGGAAAGGAGATGCTACGGGCCAGTAAGATCTCAACATTTCTATCCATCCCAGCCAGAAAGAAGAGGACAATATATTCATGTAATCCACATCCCAGCCATAGAAAGACTTTAAACAAGGAGAGAGGACTCCGTTACATTGACAACCTGGATAAAGATCCATAGGGCAAGCTCAGGAGCACTGCAGAGGGAGTGGGGGGAGGAGTGGTAACACACTAGATGAGAGAATCGAAACAGAAAATGTTGCTGAAAAGCTGATGAAATTAAACTATTTGCCAAAATTTAATTAGGATAATGCAAAGTGTTGGACTCCAACATGTCAATTGCACAAGTCTGGGATGGGGAACACAGGATAAAATAGCAACAGGGCAGAGAGCCACTGGGGATGCAATGAACAGTCTGGTGGAAATAAGCCTACCCAGAGGTGTGGTTGAAGTGAAAATGCCCCTTTAGGATGTTGACAGAAGTCCAGATAGCAGGGAAGTAGAAGGATTCATTCTAACTAATGCAAACAAAGAAAACTGGTACCTATTTGGAGGAAGAGAAGTGGGAATAGGAAGAGGGCCTGTCTCAGAGTCTAACACACACAGAATAGTTGAGGCAATTATAAAAATGTATGGAAGAGAGAAGAAGACTAAGATAAGTGGGTAGTGAGAAACACGACAGCAGTAACATTTTTGAAATCCTACCATTTGGAAGAAGGATTATACTTGCTCTGTGTAACAACAGTCAGGGGGAGATAAGTTCAACCCCCAGGCAAAGAAAATTTTCTTGTTAAAACTGTATTCTAGGGATCCCTGGGTGGCGCAGCGGTTTGGCACCTGCCTTTGGCCCAGGGCGCGATCCTGGAGACCCCGGATCGAATCCCACATCGGGCTCCCGGTGCATGGAGCCTGCTTCTCCCTCTGCCTATGTCTCTCTGCCTCTCTCTCTTTCTCTCTCTGTGACTATCATAAATAAATAAATAAAAAAAAATTAAAAAAAAAATAAAATAAATAAAACTGTATTCTAAAGTGGAATAAATTGCTTTAAGAAGAACGGAGTTCCTCCCCACTAGATGTAATCAAGCACAGGAGAATGACCACTCACTCTCTCCAAAACTGCTGGTGGAAGATCAAACTGCACATGGTTAGAACTTGAACTAGAGGAACCCCTTCAACCCTGACAATCTACATGGTTTCAAATCAGGCTTTGTCTTGAACAATTCCATAGTCAGTAAGAATTATGATAAGGGGGACCCCTGGGTGGCGCAGCAGTTTGGCACCTGCCTTTGGCCCAGGGCGCGATCCTGAAGACCCAGGATCGAGTCCCACGTCGGGCTCCCGGTGCATGGAGCCTGCTTCTCCCTCTGCCTGTGTCTCTGCCTCTCTCTCTCTCTCTGTGTGTGTGTGTGACTATCATAAATAAATAAAAATTTATTTAAAAAAAAAGAATTATAATGATAAGGGTACCAAGAGTACTCATGGAAGATACATTGTGATCTGGACAGTCCATGTGAGTAAATTCAATAGGAAGGGGGTATTTTTATTATTCCCACATTACAAATGAGAAAACTGAGGTCACCCAGCTGGTAGGCACAGAAACCAGGAGCGGACCCATCTAGTTCTGAAGTCTATGTCTTTACCCAAAGGTTGTTATTTTTCCTACCTCCTTATCCACTCACTATTGAGGTTCAATCACACACTCCTGATGAATGTTTCCCAGGGAATGGTGTATCAAATATAGTGCTGGCGACAGAACTACAAAGACCACAGTGAGTGGGAAGAAAAGTACAGCCTTTGGCAGACCAGCAACAGCAGTACTTACAAAACACAATCCAGGTCTTCAGAATAGAGAAGCAGAAGATTCCCATTATAAGCACTTCCCACCTGGACAAGGCTGATTTAAATTTAAGGCTGGAGGGATCCCTGGGTGGCGCAGCGGTTTGGCGCCTGCCTTTGGCCTAGGGCGCGATCCTGGAGACCCAGGATCGATTCCCACGTCGGGCTCCCAGTGCATGGAGCCTGCTTCTCTCTGCCTGTGTCTCTGCCTCTCTTTCTCTCTCTGTGACTATCATAAATAAATAAAAAAAATTTAAAAAAAAATAAATTTAAGGCTGGAGAATGATAAATAATAGAGAGTCCTGAAAACTCAACACCATATACCCTAGCAGAGTACCCTCTGCATCTATCCTATCTGAAACTAGTAATGGTCTGGAAAAGCCTCCATGCCTTGGTTTTTTTTTTTTTTTTTTTTTTTTTCCCTTTTCAGAGTTAGTTCTAAAAAGGGTTAAGACCACCTTACATAATGAGGGTGGAGCATACTAGTAAATACAGCTGTTTCAAGTAAAAGCAGTAACAGAGGCAGACACGGGAAGTCAGTAAAAGGTATTTAGGGAAAGACAGAAGGAATGAGCATTGAAAAAAAAAATGTCAGGGCCAAATATTCCCCATGAAAATCCAACCCCCCAAAATAAATAAATAAAATGCATTCCGTATTTAAATATACCACAAAGCAGCACGCCCATGGAAAAGATATAAACCACTTCAACCATAATCCCCTTTTTATGGAACAGAGGCCAACCTGGGCTTAGCTAGAGAGGAGAGGGAGGGGACCAGGCACGAGTTTGCTGGGCACAGTCTACATGCAGGCGAGGAGCTTGCCTCGATGGGACACATTGAGAGTAGGCATCTCAAACTTTCCAGCTGGATGGAGCCTGAGATGAAGAAATAGAAATGATAGCCATGGTCACCACTATTAATAGTTGATGGAGGCCTAAGTGCCAGGTACTGTGTTAAGCACTTCCTGTTCACTATTTCTTTTCTTTTCTTTTTTTTTTTTAAGATTCTATGTATTTATTCATGAGAGACAGAGAGAGAGAGAGAGAGAGGCAGAGACCCAGGTAGAGGGAGAAGCAGCCTCCATGCGGGGAGCCCGACGCGGGACTCGATTCCAGGACCCCGAGGATCACGCCCTGAGCCAAAGGCAAGACGCTCAACCACTGAGCCACTCAGGCGTCCCCCTGTTCATTATTTCATTTGATTCTCCCCAAGAGGAACATTTACAATGCACACTTGACAGGTAAGCAGTAGCAGCTGGAGAATCAAAGTGCCAGGCACTGTGCTGAGTGCATTACATGGTTTGTCCCAGGCCACGTTCACAACATGCTTACAGGGCCAGTGTGATTTTCATCCCTATATTACAGCTGTGGAAAGAGGGTACAAAGGCGTTAAATAGACTACTGCCCAGAAGACTGGAGTAATTTGCCCAGGGCGCAACAGCAAAGATATAACAGAGCCAGAATTCAAACCAAAGCTGTCTGTCTCCAGAGCCCACAGCCTAAACTAGTAGGCATGGGGTTCTGAAACCTTGCCACAGCCCACTTGGTCCATGCAAAAGATTCCATGGCTCTCAGATCTACCATTCTCACTTTCCAGGGGAGGAAGAACTCAGTGACAACAAACAGAACTGGAGAGAAATAAAATAACAATAAAAATGCAAAAAATGCAGAAATATACAAGACCCAGATGATCTGCAAAAGCAAAACTTAATAATGATCCTACAAATACATCAATTAATACAAGAAGAGCAGCAATCAAAAACCACAGAGAGCACAGGATGATGCTGATGAGTTCCTGATTAGAAAGGTCTACAGTGAAGCGTTTGGGATTTCTAGCTCTTTTCAGGGGCATGTGCACAGTAGGAGTTTTGCAAGGTTGCTAAGCAATGCCTGGCAACCAGACTCCAGAGTGGATCACTCATTAGGAGTTCTTGGTAACTCTAGTAAGGCAATAATTTTAGTTCACAAAAGCCAAATGTTAGAAATCCTTAATAACTCACATAACAGATTACTAGTAAGTTGCCTTTGGCCATACATAAAAAAATGCAAAACCATAATCGCCCATCTTTCACTTGTAAGAACTAAAGAAAACCTTGTATTTTTGAGACTTATTCATTCAGTCCACACATTCTGGTTGAAAACCTACTATGTGCCAAGCACTGCTGTAGGCACTGGGGAAGAGGACCATACAGGGAAATCTATTCATACTACACTAGAATTCTACTTTCAGGAAAATGAGGCCCAGAAAGGCAGAGCAATCTATTCAGTTGCACAGCACACTGGAGGCAGGTGCGCTTAACTGCTCACATCCAATCCACAGGTTCACCAGGAAAGCAGTGTGCTTCTCTGAAAGGCCACATCACCATGGGTGGCTCAGAGAGGCCCCACAATTCACCAAACTGCCCCTAGTCCTCCGGGCTGGTTCTGAGGCTAAGAGTACCAGGATGCAGGGCTTGGCCATGGAGCATCTTGGCAAGTCTCCCACTTGACCTGGAGACCTCTGTGGTCAAGTGAGGGAAAGCCTGTGACATGGTGTCGGTTTTTATTGGACCTAACCACCGGCGAAGCTTGCCATCAGCTGGAGCGATGGAGAAAATTAAGTTACCACATTCTCACGTTTCAGCCTTTTGCCCGTTTTCCTTCGCAAACAGGAAATGTTTATTTAAATACAGCAGTCTCCAGCATGTTCCAGAGCCAAGTGAAAAACCAAAGATGTCCACTCTTACCCCACTCCACTGTTCAGGCCACCACCTCACCGCGGGTGAGAAGTAGGCCTCTGCTTGCCTTTAGGCAGCACAGGGAGAAGGGGCCCCTTGTGAGAGTTCGTTTTCATCTGTCTCCTCTTATTCCAGGCTGAGATTGTGGTTGGAGAAGAATTACATCTGTGGGCTCCTTTTGTACTCAGAAGGGTAAATGCGACATCTGTTTACTCTGTGCTCCATGGTAAATGTTTTGTTTCAGGCACCACCATTCACTTCCTCTCCTCTTGTCCTCTATCTTTGCTGCACGGATAATAAATTACCCTGAATTCTCCCCTGCGTTTATTTAGCTTTCTTGTGGGTGTCACCTCCTCATTGAAGGAAAAAAAAATTGTCAGTAGTTTATAAACGACAGAGAGTTTCTCTTTCTGTGTAATGTGCTGACATTATGGAGAAGAAGCTGGAACACAGACCCCAAACTCTGATACCAGCTTAATCATGAACAATCTAACAGGCCCCACTCCAGGCCTGAAGCAAAGCCCAAATGGTGACCACATTATCCCCATGCAGATTTTCCTTAAGGGGTGGCACGAGCAGATGAGGCCTCAGAAGTCAAAAACCCCCAGAGAAACAATCACACACACACACACACACACACACACACACACACAAACTCTCTCTCCTACAGAAAAGCCTCTCTGGGAGGTCAAGTCGCAGGAATGGAGAAGGGAGAAAATGCTTCTCCTTTGTTATAAAACACAACATAAACATTAGAGATCAGGAAACTGGATTTTAGGAAGGTCCCGAGCATGTGATGCCAATGCTGACAGGCCATACGCGCCCCCATGAAGAAATGAGTCCTGGGGAGTTTCAAAGGCTCACTAAAGGAAGTTTCCTTCTGTCCTCTTGCTTACATTCTTTAAGTTGAATTGCTGGTTTTCTTCTGTATATGCAATGATTTTATATACAGTTACTGGAATGCAGTAGATGTTCAAGTAATGTTTGTTGAATGAATGAAGAAAGAAATGAATGAGAAATTCCTCACCAGAGAAATCTTTCCCATAGCTTAGAAATGCCAAACATACCCCCCAAGAGTTTGCAGAACTCAATCGTTCCATCTGAGTTGACTGACAGAGGATGAGAGGTGGTGAAGGATGGTTAGAGGGGTGCTCCTCACCCCTGCAGCACTCCTGACCAAGCTTTCTTCTAGAGGCTGCACACTCTCCTTGGGGAGGTAGAAGATCAGAATGAGGAGTCAGCCTTGGCAGCTGTGTCCCTCCATTCACATCAGTCAAAGAGGCACCAGTGACTGGAACCAAGGGGGATGAGACTCAAATGCTGAAGACTACTTCCCACTCTGCCAATGCCTGTGAATGACCATGACTGCAGCAGGACCCCATGGGAATGCCCAGGACTTAATCTCCACCCAGTTTCTCCAGTTGTAGAACAGATGGGCAGTTCCAAGCTGCCTGGGTCTCCTAGGGAAGGTGGGTGGGTGGCATGTTGGCAGTGCTGTGCCTGTAGCTTCAGAAGACTTCCTACATGCCAGCAGGAGAAGAGCCCACTCTCCTTGGTTTCCCAAACATGTGCCATGTTTTCGAGGATGGAGGAGAGATTGTCTCAAGACTCCAAACAGGAGAGCTAATGTCATAGCAAGCTGAATGTTTGCAGGGTCTACCTGAAGCAGTAGCTAGGGCAGCCTATTTCTATGACCCGAGCCCAGTCAGAACCCTCACAGGACCGTCTATTTACAGATCTTGGCCCAAACTCACCCTTGTTCCAAAAATGGCTAGCAGAGTGGTAGATATCCAAAAAATGCCGCTACAACAAATTTTTAACTGGTACTGTAACATTTAAGGTCTGAATTAAGCTGTGGACACTTGGATTGTGGCTCCTTTATTGCAATTAACTTGCTGCCATTATCTTGGACAAGTCATTTCAAATGTCTGAGCCTCCTTTTCTACATATGTTAATGAAGGTTCAGCTCCAACACTCTAGAATTGCATGAACACGCAGAATAACGAATGCACTTGAAAAAAAAAAAAAATGTTTTGAGTCACAGGAAAGCTCCAGGAAAAAGGAAGGCAGTTCTATTGAGTCTCTGCCCAGGGACACATGGGGTTCGAGGAAGAGAAGTGGAGTGACGGGAGGTGATCAACAGGAATAACACTCTCTAGGACAATTCATTCAGTCTCATGCCACTCTCTTTCGGCCTAAAGTCAAGAAGGCAGACTGGAAGACCCAGTGCGCCCATGGCTAAAATGGGGAGCGAGACAGAGAGAGAGCAAGACATGGGGAAGTCCATTACGCTCGAGCAAACCCTCACCCACTTCTGGGCTGTGTTCCCAGGCCGGTTCCAACCCCCTCCACCATGTCTCCCTCCTGCGGGCTGGGAAGAGCCCACCCTCGGAGTCCAAGTTTTGAATTTGGTCCGAGGATCAAAATGATAAATGTTTCCAAAACGTTGACATATGAAAAGTAAATATTTGGTTGCACAATTGGGGTTAAAACGAGGGTCAATCCACCCCACTCTCCGAACGCCTCTCCTCTCGCTGCCAAACCCAGGATCCGAGGCTGAGTGCGGTTTGTAAGATTATAGCGCTCGGTCTCATTTAAAGGGCTGTCAGCATTTCCATTCCCCGGCCCCGTGTGGGGAGGCATCTATAACCGAGCCATAAAAAATTCACCCCGGCTGCAACTTGGCATCTGCGAGGCTGCGCTCCAGGCAGGGCGGGCTCTGCAAGCGCCCGCTCGGAATTCGTCCGGTCCCTGCGAAGTTGGACCTTCGCACACGCTCCCAACTTCGCTCGCAGGGGCAGCCAGAGTGGCTCACCCCAGTCCGGGCCCCCCGGGGCTGGGGCCCTTGCGCCCCGTCCCTCTCGGCCTGCGCTTCGCCCCGTGCCGCGCGCGTGAGCGCGGGGCGCGGACCCTCGCCTCCCCGTAAGGCCGCGCCGGCTGCGGGGCTCGTCCTCGCCCAGCTTCCCGCCTGCGCCGCCGGACGCTGTCAGCGGGCCCGCGTCGGCGCCTGCACCCCGAGCAGCCCTGCTCCGCCGTGCCCGCCCGGCGGGGCTTCCAGAGCTCTGTCCCTGGAGCGGCGCGACGCCGCGGACCCCAGCTCAGGAGCGAGGGCTCCGGCCCGGGGCGGGGGACGGCAGCGGCTGCACCCGGGGCGGCCGAGCGGGGAGGCGCGGGGGCGCGGGGGCGCGGGGGCGCGGGGGCGCGGTCTGGCGGCCGGGGCCCCTCGGCGGGGCCGGGTGGGTGGCCGGGGTACTCACAGGCGCTCGGCGTTGCGGGGTACGCCCCGGGGAACCGCCCGGAGGCCCAGCCCGTGGCAGTCCACGCTGGCGGCGGAGCAGGTACACTTGGTGGGGCAGGCGGCGGCCGGGGGCCACGGCCCGCTCAGGACGCTCGCCAGCGCCAAGGCCAGCGCCAGGCGGGCGCGCGCGGGGGCCATGGTGCGCGGGGGCCCGCGCCCGGGGGAGGCCGCCTCGGCGGGGCAGGACGCGCGGAGCCCGAGCGGCCGGGGGAGCGGGCGGCGGGCCGGGCGCGGAGGAGGAGCGAGCTCGGCGCTCAGGCGCACGGGGCGCGGGCGGAGCGGGGCGCGCCGGGCGGCGGCGGCGGCGGCGGCGGCAGCTCCATGCGCGGGGCCGGCGCTGCCCCGCGGCGCATCGCTCGGGGCGCCCAGGTGCCGAGCGCCTCCCGGCCCCGCGAGCCCGCTGCCGGGGGCGCGGGCCAGGTCGGCGAGCGGAGGGCGAGCGCGGTGCGGCGCGGCGCCCGGGGACGTCCGCCGCGGGGCTGAGCTGCGGGGCGCGGCGGCCGGGGCTCGGGGCGGCCGGGGAGCGGGCCGGCTCTCGCGCTCTCCATTCACTGAGCGGGGCAGACACCGGAGACGCGGGGCCCACCCCTCCCGCCCCCCAAAAACGCCAGCTCCGCCTCCCATTGGCTGCGCCGCGCGTCATGTCGACTAAGTTGGGAACTTTGCTGGAGCGACCGGGAGCCGGAGGGGAGGAGGCAGGGGATGAGGGAGAGGGAAGGAAGGGGCTCAGCCCGCAGGGCCCCGGGAGTGAGGCCCGTCCCCTCCTCGGCCGGCGGCCGAGGCTTGACCAGGCTGGGGGCACGTTTTCCTTGCTCTGGCGCCGGGCGAGGCGCTCTGCTCGTGTGCTTTCCTTGGGCCCCAACACCGTCCTGCAGGGGGGCATCTGAGCACCCCGTTTTACAGATGAAGCGAAACTCGAGGGGTAGAGCGACCTGCCGGAGGCCACACCCACGGCTGCTAGGTACCCTAAGCCGCAGCGCTCATGGTCACTCCTGGGCGCCGCGGCCCGTGGAAGCTGGGCCCTCAACCCCTCTACAAACATCCTCAAAAATTCCACCTCATCTTGGCCAAGATCCTCAACTTCTTCCCAAAGGACCTATTGTATTGACACCAACAGACCTCACAGTCACACGTGTCACATAAAATGTTTGTCCGCGTCGTTCTGGTCTCTGCTGGCAAACCCTACACCCAGGCCTGCCCTGCTCTGCCCAGACCCAACGCGAGCTGCGCTGCTCAAAGTAGTGACGGCAGCAGGGACGTGGACCCCTGCATGGACAATGCCTAATCATAGTCAGCGTCTGCTTCCTGACTGGGTGACTCGGGGCCATTCATGTCACCTCTGAGCCTTGGTTTCCTCAAAGCAAGGGGCCACAGCTCTGTCTGGGCCCCCCTCACCGGGTTGCTTGGAGCATCAAAGAAGAGAAAGTGTTTTTGCAAAACAGTGATTCGCATGTGAGACATCCCTCCTGCCCCCAGAGCCTTCATTCTTCCATAGCACTCTAAATTGGCCAGGTCTGAGCTTTTCCAGATGCTCTTGGGGAGGGGCGCGTGTGTTAGAGGCTCCATAAATAGTTGTAGGAATGATTTTGTTTGTTTGTTTGGAGGGAGATGGCAGGAACTGGAGGAAGTATTGCCCAGACTTCCTTGAGGTCTGCTCACAGTGGAAAAGTCTAAATGAGCCCCGAACATTCGCATGTGCATGCGTGCGCACACATACTTGTGCACACAGATGCTTATACTCAGGCTCTCTCTCACACACACACACACCCATATACACACACTCAATCACATACACACATATGTACATGCATATTCTCACACCACACACAATCACACGTACCATACCACAATAACAATTATGCCACTGAGAGCTCTTTCCTTTTCTTTTATATAAATATGATTCTAATTCCTTCTACCTCATTTTCCTTCAAGGAAATTTTCAACGACTTGACCATATCCTGTGAATTTATAGTAGAGGTGCAGATTTTATTTTATTCTATTTAACATATTTTCAAAATCATAGCTCCAGGCACCCAACTGCACGTAGGTGTACACATGCATACACAGTCACACACACTTCAGCCCCTCCATCATTCATAAACACATTAGGTGTGATTTACTGCTGTTATTCTTGGGAGCAGCTTTCTATACAGATGCTGTTGTCATCGCCCTCTGGTGGCCATAGAGGGTGTATGCTCTGGTCCATAGGGTGACTTCAGCTTTTAAGAACTCTAAACATCCTTTCCTCTGAAACTTTCCTCCAAACCTTGAACCAATTTAGTACCAGGACTGAGGCAGATGAGAGAACTGGGCAAAGACCCAAGGGCACAAAAGCGTCTCAGACTGTCTGGAGCAGAAAAGAGTGGGGTTTTCTTTGTTTTCCCAAATGCACGCTAGAGCATGTTTTGCAATCCCTTTAGGCTGGGCCTGGATCTGTGATCGAGCACAGTGTGGGGCTGGGGGTGGGGCAGGGACTGTGTTTTCCATTTAAGCTGTTGGAGGATTTCATGAGCCTGACTAGATCTTTAAGTGACTTCATAGGCATTCAAGCGTGCTTGCCTTTCCTTGGGAGAACACTTTAGAACAGAGCCTGGGAGTCAGCTATCCCTGAGGAAGAGGCAAGTGGAAGAAACAGGAGGTACACACAGGACATGGCCTTACAGAATCAGGGAGTGTGGCTGAAGCAACCTTGAAAATCACCTGATCCAGCATTTCTGCAAGTGTGTTCTGATGACTACTAGTTCTACATGTTTCTTCAAGAAAGTGGGGGAGGGAGTTCTTGGGCAAAAATAGGGTGAAAAATGCTCACTTTCACCACTCTTGGAGATTTGTATCACCAATGAGCATATTAAAGATTCCAAGAAGTCCTGCAGTAAAGAAACCAGTTTAAGGTTTGTTGAACCCAGTTTCCCAGTGTAGCTGACCCTTCTACATGCAAACTTAAAATTCTTTTGAAATTTTTGGAGAACACCCAATATAATTCAGTCCCTGTATTCAATAACATGGAAACTGAGTCTCAGAGAGGGAAGGGCACTGGTACAGGTTATCGAACTAATTAGTGCAAGAGCCAGAGGCAGGCTCCAGGGCTCCCAGTGTCTAGAATTAGGCTCCATCCACTCTCTCCTACTGATTCTGAAGCATTACTCCTCTCAGAGAAGGATGAGTAAGTCCTTAGAAGGTCAGTTTGTTGAGTAGGACTTTTTATGTCTAAGCACCAGAGATGGCTTTTACACTTTGTAGTGTGATTTTCAAAGTTCCACATAAGCCTCTGGGGCCAACTTTTGGATTTTTTTCCTTTAGTTTTCTCTAGGTGTCTCAAAAGCAAACTGCCCACCCATCCTCCCCCAAGAAACCCACCTCAAATTTTCTCCCCCTCCTGTTTTCTATCTCTCAGTGGAAGTCACCACTATTTACATGGCTACTGTAATCAGTTGAGGTTTTCTGGTTGCAATAATAGAAAATAATTAACTGAACTAAAAAATAGTTTTTAGGAAGGCCTTTGGGTAGCATACAAAATTAAAGAGGAAGAATCTAAAGAAGGAAGTTTTTATTTTATTTTATTTTTTTTTTAATTTTTATTTATTTATGATAGTCACACAGAGAGAGAGAGAGAGAGAGAGAGAGGCAGAGACACAGGCAGAGGGAGAAGCAGGCTCCATGCACAGGGAGCCTGACGTGGGATTCGATCCCGGGTCTCCAGGATCGCGCCCTGGGCCAAAGGCAGGCGCCAAATCGCTGCGCCACCCAGGGATCCCAAGAAGGAAGTTTTTAAAAAGACGCAGACAAAGCAGGATCTAGAATCAAGCCCAAGCCCAAATTTCCAAATTCCCAAGATGCAAAGACTGGCTTCAGGCTGTGTGAATCACCTTATTAGCCAAAGAAGACAAGAATCTATGGATAACAATTCCCTGGAAGTTATACTCAGTTAGGCAGGAGGAAGCAGTGCTCTCAAAGGAAAACTAGGGAGCTGCTAGCTGAAAAAGCAGGGCAATGACAAGATGGCAAAACAGCACCAAAGTATCTTCCCTCTGTTTCACACCACAGCCATTTAGTTCGTGAGTCCCATTAATTCTTCCCCATGAGTATCACTTGCATCTGTCCCTCTTCATCTTTGGGCCTCCTGCTGTTGTTCAGATCCTGGTTTCATGCATGGCCATTGCTCATACCAACCTCCACATCAATTCTCTTCCTTTGTCTTTTGTTTCACCAATTCATCCTTGGCCCTGATGATCAAGGGATTTTTCTAAAACGCACACATGATAATGCAATTCTATATCTCATCTCCTCCCACTCTCCCACACCCACTCAACATCACTCCTGAACATTTTTCCTGGCTCTCCCCTATCTGGCTAGCCCAGAGTCAGTTGAGCTATCCATTCCAACAGGAAACCTTGCTGATCAAGTCTATTAGATTCATAAAGTCAGAGAATCTATAGAATCTATTAATTCCAACATTTATTATAAAAAATTTCAAACATACAGAAGTACCTAATTCATTTTTGCTTGATGCTTGATGCCTAGAGATGCAAATACATCTTTGATGATTGATGAATGACTAACAAGTATGTGAATGAATGATCTCTCCAATCACGTAGCTTATTTGACATTCTCTTGCTGCAGTTTTACTTATTTTGATCAGTGTTATTTGATCTTTTGGGGGAGGAAAATGAGACTACATTCTTCTAGAAACTTTGAGTGGGTTTTTTTGAAACCTATACACATTCCCTGCCCCACTCCCCATTATGGTATGTTTGTTCCCATCCCATTGTAACTTACCATTTGTGCTAGTCATTCTCCAGTGGATTTTCCAGATTGCTCCGCTCACCACCACCCTGTTCTCTTTGCGAGGAGGCTGACCTCTATGGACTGTATCACGTGTATTCCTTTGGGTTTGCCCATGTGGGGAACTAGCCCAGAAATCTGGAGAAAAGGCCAGTGCTTCCCCCAAATGACAGAAGTGTGGCAGTGGCTACCTTCCTTTACTGAAAGTCATAGTTCCTGATCTCCAGCTGCCAATCCTATCTCCTTATCTCTTTAAAGTGTAAGAGTAGGAACAGCCTCCCGCAATTGCTAAACCTTGGCCAGTCCCCAACTCTTGATTCCTTCATCCTGCCTCACTTTTCTAAATAGTCCTTTTACTAAACCTTCTTCAAATTACTCCTTTGGGTTATGCTATTTCCTACCAGGGGCCCTGACACGTATACACTACCTCACTGAGCCATCAAGGCAAATCTGTGAGGAATATGTGAACAGAGAGGGGAGGGAGAATGAAAGCTCTGATTTGAGATTAAGACGGTGATTCCTATTAAATCTAACTGGGGGAGGGGAAAACTCACATATGTGAATTTTAGGTCATTTCAGGGGAGCAAAATTAAGTAAAGGTACCATCAGCTGGACCTAGAATATCATTTTTTTCCATGCAAATGCTTCTTTTTCTCTCTCTTGAGAAAGAAAGAATAGTAAAGTTTCACTGCCAGTTACTCTATTGAGCTTCTCCAAAGGTCAATATCTACTCTGACTAGATAAATGTTTGAAGGATGAATACCTAACTTTGAAATAAATAACCTATCCTGGAAAGGAAGATGGAGCAATAGAATCTTCCAAAATCTAGATCCACCTGTAGTGGACGACTCTTATTTGATCTTTCACTACAACTATGTCATTATAATTTAGGACTTCCTTGTTCTTATATGAACTTTCCTCCCTCTCAAGAAAGTGGTTTTCTTGGGGTAAGCACATGATTGACATAAGCCAATTAGAGTCTTCCCTGAAATTTTTCCAACTGGAACTGTAGAAAGAGATTCAGTTCCTCTGTGATTGTAAAGCTGGAACATGTGAGAAACTGGAATGAGTAGATGTATTTTCAGTTGTGTGGTCCAGCTGGTAGAATAAAATGGATTTGACCCATTTTCTAGAAGTGTAAGTGGCATCTAGCTTAATTTAGCAATCAAACAGCCATTTATTGGGAACATCATATATGCCCAGGAGAAGACACAGCCCACAGCTGCCAACAATCCAATTAGGAAGATAAATTCAAGATATATGAAAGAAGGTAAAAAAAATATGGTATAAAATTAAATTCTAATTAATGTGAGTCAGCAAGTGCTACAAAAATTCTTAAAAAGGAGAAATTACTTCAGGCTGGATTGGAAGTGTTGAATGCCATTTGGTTTTTGGAAGATACATAGATTTGATGAGTTCAATGAGAGTGAAAGGGTCTTAATTCGAGGGAAGCAGAGGCAAGGAGGCAGGAAGAGAATGGTATAAAAGTGTGAGGAAAGGGTTTTGGGAATGCGGAATATAAGAGAGTTTAGGGCAGATTTCTATTGGTTAGAGAGCAAATTTGAGAAAAAGCTTTGATGCCAGATTTGCTCTTGGACATGAGTTGGCCACCTTGCTTTAGAAGCTAGAGGGCCCTGTGCAGAGGCAATGACTAGTCTTGAGCAATGCTACAGATTGGCATCCCCAGAAAAGAATCAGAAATGTGTCCCAGATCAACTTTGCCCTGTTCTGTAAGGAGGTCAGATGAAGTTAGGAGCTCTTATTTCTCTAAACTGGTGCATCAAGATGGTGGTGACTCAGCCAGATGTGGGGTCAGTCTCCTAGTCCTTAGCACCAGAATGTTGACCTGAGAGGCCTGACAGACAGGTGAGTGCAATCACAAGCCTGTACAAACTATGCAATGAAGATTTGTCTCATATTTGGGCAAAGCAAGAACTATCACTGGGGAAATGGCTCTCCAAATTGAGGAGTATTAATCACCTAATTAACCGAAACACCTGCTCATAAAACTCATCCCACCCAGGGAACCAAATTAAACAAAGCATGAGGATGTGCCACACAGACTTGGCGGTGGCATCTGCATTCTTGGCTGGCTTCCTTGGGCACTGGGGCTCACAAAACTCTCCAGCCAGCTGTTGGGCTTGACAGAAACTTTAGAATACCACCCTTGTTTAGCAAAGCAGTGATTAGTTCAAACTCAGAGAAACTCCTCTTGAAACTTACCTGGCATCATGGGTGCCCCGGATATGCTGGGCCTATTCTGAGTGTTTCATGCATATTAACTCTCTAATCTTGATAACAACCAAATGAAGTCCCCTATTGTGGCAGAAGCTAGCTTGATGCTCAGGGATCCAATTTCTTCTTTCTGGGAACACAAGAAGAAGACTTTATTTCCCAGCCTCCCTCCCTAGCCTTCCTAGCAGTTAAGATAGGGCCATATGCTTCATTCTGACCAAAGGAGTTTATGCAGAAGTGATGCATACCATTTCCAGACTTGGTCTTTGAAATCTCTTACATAATCAGGCAGGCTTTCTCTCTTTGCCCGTTTGGTAGACAAATGGAGGGGATCCAGTGAAGAATCAGTGAGTGTCCTGAGAGATTGGAGGAGCCACAGAAAGGAAGACATAGGAATCTATGAATCACCACACAGAAGGCAATGACCATACAAGCTGTAATAAGAGAATAACCTAACCCCTCCCCACTGAAATTTGGGGGTTGTTTCTTATAGCAATTAGCATTAATTACCAATGCAATCTTGAAATTATGTTTTCCCCAAATCACACAGGATGAATCTTTGGGAAAGCTGTTATCTATGTGATACGATTTCAGAAACAGGAAATTTCCCCCTCTCCAAAATAATACCTCCTCCTATTGGCTAATTAATGAAATAGTTTTATTTTTCTATAAATTTATTTTTTATTGGTGTTCAATTTGCCAACATATAGAATAACACCCAGTGCTCATCCCCTCAAGTGCTCCCCTCAGTGCCCATCACCCAGTCACCCCCACCCCCCGCCCACACCTCCCCTTCCACCACCCCTAGTTTGTTTCGCAGAGTTAGGAGTCTCTCATGTTCCGTCTCCCTTTCTGATATTTCCCACTCATTTTTTCATTGACTCATTTCACTCAGCATAATACCCTCCAGTTCCATCCACGTCGAAGCAAATGGTGGGGGTATTTGTCGTTTCTAATGGCTGAGTAATATTCTATTGTATACATAGACCACAGCTTCTTTATCCATTCATCTTTCGATGGACACCGAGGCTCCTTCCACAGTTTGGCTATTGTGGACATTGCTGCTATAAACATCGGAGTGCAGGTGTCCTGGCGTTTCATTGCATCTGTATCTTTGGGGTATCCCCAGCAGTGCAATTGCTGGGTCATAGGGCAGATCTATTTTTAACTCTTTGAATGAAATGGTTTTAAATAGTAACCCTAATTATCAGCCTTTTATTTATATCTTATTTATTGATTCAGTATATTTACTGTGTACGTTTTGGGTGAAGGTCATGTTATATGTTATAGTGAAGATAAGGTAAAACATGATTGTTACTCTTGTGGAGTCTTATTTGGGCAAGAGATGTAAAACAGTCCATTAAGCAATAAAATAAATATATAATTAAAAATTATAAAGTGTTGAGAAGGGAATGAACAAGGTGGTATGATAAAGACTAATTGAGGCTGGAAATGTCTCAAAAAATGGCCATGGAAGGAAACTCAGAAGACAAGAAGAATCTAGCTATGATACAATAAGATAGGGAGTGGAATAGATCACTATTCCAAGAGACAAAAATGGCACATGAAAAGGCCCAGTGGTATGAGTTCACTAGTTGAGGAACATAAAGAAAGGTACTGTAGATGGATCCCATAATATGAAGGAGACCTTTTCTGGGAAGTTCAGAATTATTTCTTCTTCACCATTGAACTGACCCCAGGTTATGTGAATACTACAATGAGTGGTATTACCCCTATCATTTGTGTGTATGAAGAGAAGCCTAAACTTTTGGACCAATCTGACCTGACATAGAATCAATTGCAATTCCAGGATATTTGTATATTAGGGACTAATAAAGGCACATTAATTAGGGGATTTGTATAAAAGCTATCTTGTATAGGTAGTATCATTTTTTCTCCACAGTTTTAAGTTTTCAATGTGGCTACCAGATAAGGGATGAAATTGATGAAAATCACTGGTGTAGGAGGTTAAGGACCTTCTAACCCACTCTTGGAGCCACTGCCTCATTGAGTGATTATCTAGTCTTGGATAAAGAGAGTGCATTTCTGTAAAATATTTTATTCCCAAGTTTAGCTAATGGCATTACCATCTACCCAGATGGTCAAGACAAAAACCTAAACATCATCTTTAACTTTCTCCTTTTATTACTTTTAATTCATCCCATCCATCAGTTCACCAAGACTTCTTGACTCCTCAACTTAAAACATTGTGAGATCCTGCCCCAAATGTTCCCTGTCCTTGAATTTGTTCTGGCCATAATGGCCTCTAACCCAGGCTCTTTAACTGGCTTCCCTGCTCAACTCCTCCAGTCACTTTCCAGAGCCTTAGAGGTATTTCCATTACTTACAATTATTTTTTTTTTTTTGTATTTTTCCTGGGTTCATTTTTAACTTATAAAGTAAGGAGAATCCTCATAGTGGGAATACTTCCAGAGCTCCTTCTTTTTTGTTAAAGATTTTATTTATTAGTCAGCAAACAAGCAAGCTAGGGAGAGGCAGGAGAGAATTGCAAGCAGACTCCCTGCCGAGCATGGAGCCTGATGCAGGGCTCGATCTCACCACCATGAGGTCATGACCTGAGCCTAAATCAAGAGTCGGACATGCAACCAACTGAGCCACCCAGGCATCCTCCTACCCCCGCCCCACCATGCTCCCTCTCAAAGTATATCCTAGCTTATGGGTTGAGATAGTAGATGTGAGCTCTTTTCTGTTTTCCCTCAGTTGGGGGAGTAGACTTTTGATGGTCAGAACCCCTTCCCTGTCGATAAGACAATCTTTTGGGGTGAAATGAAGAACTTAGGTCTCTTTCATTCCTGTCTCTACTCCACGCACGTTTATAAATTGACCTCAACAGGGACGCCCGGGTGGCTCAGTGGCTGAGCGTCTCCCTTCAGCTCAGGGTGTGACCCTGGGGTCCCGGGATCAAGTCCCCCATCGGGCTCCTGCAGGGATCCTGCTTCTCCCTCTGCTTGTATCTCTGCCTCTTTCTGTGTGTCTCTCATGAATAAATAAATCCCCCCCCTCCCACAAAGAAAAAGAAAGAAATTGACCTCAACAGTCTCTTGGCAGAGTAGCAGTTTTTCAAAGCTGGCAGGATCCTAGACTCCTAAGAGGAGGACTTCAGCCGGCTGGAGGAGTCCAGATTGTGCGGTGTCTGACTTGAATCAGTTAAGGGCAGTCTAAAGGGTAGTCTACAGGGTAGTCTAAAGGGTAGTCTAAACTACATGCATGGTAAAGAAGGATCTTTGTCTCTGCCTTTATCTCTTGCTTCACTTTTTTTGCAAATCTTTATTCCCACTTTGGCTGAGCCATAGAGAATTAAAATTTCCTGAACGTGTTTACCATCTGTCAAGTTATCCAATTTTCTTCACAGTTTCTACAATGCCCTTGCCCACCTCCTTTGGTGAAACTGTCCTAGTCCTTTGCCATGCAGCTAAAACATCTCCACCTCTGTGAAGCATTTTATGCTTCCCTCCATTAATACCCTCCCTGTATTATAGACTTCTTCATTTGATTTGTGGCTAGAAACCTCTATTCTGCACCCTTTACACTAATATAATTATCTACTTATGAATATTCCTCCTGCCCAACTAGATTGTGAGTCTCTTGACAGATGGAATGTAATTGATTGAACTCCTTGAGGGAGCTGTCTATCCTCACCGTGTCTCATTCCTCTTTCTTCAATCCATCCATTTCAGAATTTCTTCCCAACACTGAAATTGTTGTTTTAAATGACCTCTCCATTTTTCTAGTTAATTAAAGTCTTAGAGTCATCCTTCATTTCTTCCTTTTTTTTCATACACAACATCTAAATAATCAGCAAATCTCATTTATTTTTTCTTCAAGTCCAGAATTTAATCACCTTGTTTCAGGTCTACCATTGCAACAAATGACTGTTACTTCTGGCCTGGATTCTAGCAATCATCTCCTAACTCCTTATCTCCATTACTCCCCACCCTCTTTTTTTTTTTTTTTTTTTTTTTTTTTACTCCCCACCTTCTATAGACAACCTGTACTCACCAGGCCCACATTGTTAAACTATGCATCAGATCACATAATTCTTGTAATCCAAAGCTTCTTATAGAGACTTCTGCTTCTAGATATGATGGAATAACAGAAACTAGATCTAGCTTTCCACTTCAAGCCTATAGAAAACTGGAACAATATATAAAAAAGATGATTTTCAAACATTGGAAATTAGGAAGTATATGACTACTCCCTGAAATGGAAAACAAGTCAGGTAAGCTATACAATTATGCCACCTTACTTCCTATAGGTAATTTCCAGGCTGCAGTACAGGGATGAGAACTCAACATTCTAAGTTGAGCAGGCAGAGAGATTGGAAAGACAACTGTGCCTGGTGTTGTAACATTGTGTACTTAAGAGGTGGGAGCTGAACAGAAGAGGATTCTAGGATCTACTGAGAGATTCCCTTGAGGCTTTGGCTGAGTATTTTTTTGTGAGAGAAAAATACATCGGTCTCAGGAAAGAACCATCTGACAGGAATAGGCTGAATCATTCCCATAGTTCACATAAGACTGGGCATGGATAGTGTTTTTTTCACCAGCCACATTGAAAGAGCCTCATCAGAAGAGTATTACCTTCGCAACGGAGCTGAAGGCACTTTGGACCCACCCTAAGAAAAGCTTAAAAACAAGTCTCAAAAGGCTCCAACTAATTCTATGTAACTTAACTGTAAGAATAAAATCCATGCATTTTAAAACAGTAGAGCACCCAACAATGTAAATTTCATAATGATTGCCATCCGTTTAAAAATCACCTGGAACATAAAGAAGCCTGAAAAATATCAGTTACAAAAAAAAAGAAAGAAAAAAAAAGAAAACAAACAGACACAGAAATGGTAGAGATGATATAATTAACACCTAATATAAACATAACTTGCATATTTAGGAAACAGAAGAAAGGAAGATAGAAAAAGCAAATGGAACTTCTAGAGATGTAAAATATAATATCTAACATGCAAATGCACTGGATGGTATTGGCAGCAGGTAAAATCTACCAAAATGTCTTGTACTCAGAATTTATTTAAAAAGCTCTTATAGCTCCATAATTAAAAGACAAATAGCCAAATTAAAAATAAACCTAAGACTTAAAGAGACACTTCACCAAAGAAGGTAGATGAAGAGATATAAATAACAAGTAGACATATGGAAAAATGCTCAAAATCAGTCACAAGGGAGATGCAAATTAAAATCACAAGACACCAGTGCATAGCCATTAAAATGACCAACATCAAAAAGAATGAAATTATTAAGCCTTGACGAAAATATAGAGAATCCGGAGCCCCCATTCAGGGCTAACAGGAATAAAAAGGGTACAACCACTTTGGATAGCAGCTTGGCGGTTTCTTGAAAGTTAAATATATACTTATCATATGACCCAGTAATTTCACTCCTAAATGCCTGCCAAAGAAAAAGGGAAATATATGTCTACACGAAGTCTTGTATAGCAGTATTACTCACAATAGCTCAAAATTGGAAACCATCCATATGTCTATCAGCTGATGATTGGATAAAAAAAAAACCCAAAACTAAAAATGATATATCCATACAATGGAATATTACTTACTAATCAAAACAAACAAACTCCTAATACATGCAATTATGTGGATGCAGCACAGAATCATAATGCTAATTATAATGATCCAGATACAAATATAAAACTACATATTGTAAGAGTCCATTTACATTAAATATAAAGAAAAGGAAAGGTATAGATACAGAGAGCAAAAAATAAAAAATAAAAAATAAATAAAAAATTAAAAAAGATACAGAAAGCAAATCAGTGGTTTCCTGGAGATGGAGGTAGGGTGGGATGGGCAAGGGAAATTAACTGCTAACAGGTATAAGGGAATTTTGGGGGTGATGAAATTGTTTTAAGATTGGACTGTGGTGATAGTCATTCAACTATATAAATTTACTAAACTAAAAAGTCAACTGGATTTAAAACTATTTACTGTATTTAAATTACACCTCAATAAAGCTTTAAAAAATGTAATTGTTTAAATTAAAATAACAGCAGTGTACCAAGGAGTTTATAATATATGCAAAAATATAGGATATGAAAATAATAGCACAAGGGGCAGGAGGAAGGTAATGGGAGTATACTGTGCTAGGTTTCTATATTATACTATAGGGAAAGTGGTATAATATTATTGAAGAGTAGAAGATATATAACTAAAAGCCAGTAGAAGAAATAAAATGAAGTGATAAAAATTTCTCACTGTATCTAAAATAAGAGAATAGGAAAAAAAGCAAGAAAGAACAGATAGGACAAATATTAAGCAAATAGCAAGATGGTAGACTTAAACCCATATGGCCATAATCACATTACATATAAATGGTGTAAACAATCCAGTTTAAAGCCAGAGACCTCTGGGATAGGATTAAACAAGGCAAGACCCAACTGAATGATATCTATAATAAATCCTCTTTAAATATAAAGGCACAAAGAAAGTAACAGTAAAAGGATGGAAAAGAATGCAGGATGAGAACACTAGTCAAGAAAACCTAGAGTGGCTATATTATTATTAGAGAAAGTAGAATTTAAAATAAGCATTATTTCAAGTCAATCGGAGAAAGACAATTATATGATTCTACTCGTGGAATTTAAGAAGCAAAACAGATGATCATAGGGGAAGGAAGGAAGGGAAAAGTAAAATAAGACAAAATCAAAGAGGGAGACAAACCATAAGAGACTCAACTCTAGGAAACAAACTGAGGGTTGCTGGAGGGGAGGTAGCTGGGGGGATGGGGTAGCTGGGTGATGGACCTTAAGAAGGGCACTTGATGTGATGAGCACTGCGTGTTATATACAACTGATGGATCACTAAACTCTACCTCTGAAAGGAATAGTATACTATATGTTAATTAGTTGAGTTTAAATAAAATTTAAAAAAACAAAAAATAAAATAAGCATAATTTCCCTGGATAAAGAGATGTTTCATAACGATAAAGGGGTTAATTCAACAACAGAACTTAACAATCCTAAATATGGATGTACCAAACAACAGAGCTTCAAAATACATGAAAACAAAATGTAGTAGAGCTAAAAAAAGAACAGACCAATCCACAATTATGTTGTGGGTATCAACATTCTTATCTCAGTAATTGCTACAAGTAGACAAGAAATCACTTAAGATTATGAAACTTTAAAAACACTAGTAACCAAATAAGACTAGTTGACATTTAGAGAACTCTCCACCCAACAACAGCAGAATGCACATCATTTTCAAATCCTTTGGAACATTCACTAAAATAAACCATTGTCTGGATCATAAAGTAAGGTACAATAATTTTTAAAGCATTCAGATTGTATAAAAAGATTCTCTGACCACAATAGAATTAAATTAGAAGCCAAAGACCCAAAGATATATGGAAATCATTTAAAATGTTAAAAATTAAACATTGCTTTTCTAAATAAACCATGGTCAAAGAAGAAATCACAAGAGAAATTAGAAAATATTTTGAATTCAGGGAAAAGGAAACACTACCTCTGAACATTTGTAGAATGAATCTAAAGCAGTGTTTAAAGGGAACATTTTGGCATTCAATGCTTTTATTAGATAAGAAAGAAGGATGAAAATCATAACCTAAGTTTTCACTTTAAGAAACTAGCTAAATAAAGAAGAGTTTGTTAAACCCAAAGTAAACAGGAGGAAGGAAATAATGAAGAGCAAAAATCACAAAATTGAAACAGGAATGCAATGGAGAAAACTAATGAAATAAAAATTTGTTCTTTGAAAGGATAAATAAAGTTGAAAATCTCTAGAATATTAATCATGAAAAAAAAAAAAAAGAGAGGACATAAGCCATCAATACCAGGATTAAAACAGGAGACATTTCTATAAAGCCAACTAACATTAAATGAAGAAGAATATTATGAAAAGCTTTATGCCAAACATTTCATAATTTAGATGGAATGGACAAATTTCTTGAAAAACACAGACTACAAAACCTCATTCAAGAAGAAATAACCTAATTAGCCCTACATCTATTAAAAATTTATTTTATTTTATTTTTAAAAAGATTTTATTTATTTATTCATGAGAGATGGAGACAGGTGCAGGGAGGCAGAGACATAGGCAGAGGGAGAAGCAGTCTCCATGCAGGGGGCCTGACATGGGACTCGATCCCAGGTCTCCAGGATCAGGCCCTGGGCTGAAGGCAGCGCTAAACTGCTGAGCCACCCAGGCTGCCCTAAAATTTTAATTCAGAGTTTAAAAACCTTCCCACAAAGAGAATCCAGGTTAGATAGTTTTCCTGGTAAATATTACACTTTACAACTTTTCAAGGAAATAGAAGAGAACACTTTCCAACTCATTAATGAGGTTAGAATTATCATGATACCAAAACCAAAGACATTATAAAAAATAAAAATTATATGCCAATGTCCCTCCTAAATATTAAAAATCTTTTACAAAATATTAGAAAAATGAAACTTAGTAATAAAAAAGATATTACATCATGCATGACCAACTAAAGTTTACTTCAAGTATGAAAAGTTGGTTCAATGCTTGAAAATTAATCAATGTCATTTAACTGAGTATAAAAAAGTTGTGTAAAAATGAAAAAGCAGAGTGTAAAACATTAACAGAGTGAAAAAAAGAGCATGTGATCATCTAGAGAGATGGAGAAAAAACAATCGACAAAATTTCATATCTATTTATGATAGAAATTCTCAGAAAATGGGAAAGATAAAACTTCCTTAGCCTAATAAACGACATCTACAAAAAACTCTACAGTTAGCTTGTGGAGGCCAAGAAAAATTAAGGCCATCCCACCTAAAGTTTAGCATTAGCACAAGTACAGCCATCCCAGGCCCCTGAGAATAAGAGCTGAAATTTACATTACTTCAGTTACAGGAAGAAAACAGCTTACAGCTAAACGTCCTAGAAAGCCCCATATTAGAATAAGAACAGAGCCCAAGCCAAGGGCAGGAAGCCCCTATTAGAATAAGAACAGAGCTCAATGCCCTTGAAAGCCCCATATCAGAATGTAAACAGAACTTGAGAAATTCCTCCACCCCTTCTGGAGGTCCCCTAGTCCAGCCCTTAAAACTAAGCTGAAACCCACCTGCTCCACTGTGTAGGGTACACTTGGACCCAAGCTCGAGCTTGCAAGTAAACCCTCATGTGTTTGCATCGGTGTCAGCTCCTTGGTGGTTTCTCGGATTCGCGATCTTGGGCACAACATTTGGGGGCTCATCCGGGATCCGAGAGACCTCCAGGACCCTATCCGGAGGGTTTCACCCCTGGTGAGTGCACTCAACTTTTTCCACCTTTTGCGCACATATGCTCTGAGAGCTCTAAACTGTACTTTTACCTGTAGGGATTCCAGTCTGTATTGGGTCGACATTGGCTTAGGCGGACGCGCTGGCAGGCTGTCGACCGGGGGTCTTTAGGAGACATCCCTTGCCCCTGCCTGGAGGACGGGGTCCTCATCTGTAAGAAGGACGGAGGTCCTCATCTGTAAGGAGGGCCGGCTGCCAGCCCTTCCAGTTACTTTCTGTTTTGTCTCCGCGGCTGCACTGGAACATTTGTATGTGTTACTATGTCCTTGTTAACTGTTTGTGCATTTGTCTGTGTTACTGTGTCTCTGTTAAGGGTCATAACTGTTTACGTAAGGAGACGGAGATTTCAAATTTATTGCATATCAGAATGGCCAACCTTTGACGTGGGATGGCCCTGAGAAGGAACTTTCCACCTACCTATTATCTTACAGGATAAGGCCGTGATCTTCAGGGACAAACCCGATGGCCACCCTGACCAGGTGCCCAACATCCTGGCCTGGCAGCACATGACCGAGAATTCCTCTCCTTGGCTAAAACCCTTTTTACCCCCCAAAGCGCACAACTTGACTGAAGGTAAGGAGAGACTCGGGTCCACCGCCAGACTCTAGGGGCAGGTAGGCTGCTGCAGGCAAGCCTACCAATCTGGCCAAGGTATATGATGTGAGACAGGGTAAGGATGAGAGTCCAGCAGCCTTCTTTGAGTCATAGAGGCTTTTAGGCAGTACACCCCTATGAACCCAGAAGCCCCGGAAACAAAAGCCACAATTATCATGGCTTTTGTTAACCAGGCTGCTCTGGACATTAAAAAGAAATTGCAAAGAGTACAGAGACTAGGAGAGAAGAGCTTGCAGGACTTAGTAATAGTAGCAGAAAGAGTCTATAATAATAGAGAAAGTCCAGAAGAACAACTAACCAAACTAAGTGACCGGTAGACCCGAAACCTGGCCAAGATCCTGCTGGCCACAACCATGGACGACCCACGGGAAAGACGGAGGCACCTCAAGAAGCTGGCTTCAGGGACAGGTAAGGAGGATGGCCCTGGTCCCTGTCGGGAGCGCCCTAAACTGAACGAAAACCAATGTGCTTATTGCAAAGAAGAGGGCCACTGGGTGAAAGACTGCCCTAACAAAAGATCTAAGGCCCCTGCCAAGATCTTGGAAATGGAGGACCTGGACGATTAGCGGAGTCGGGTTCGGCACCCCTCCCCGAGCCCAGGGTAACTCTTAGAGTGGAGGGCCAACCTGTTGAATTCCTAGTGGACACTGCGGCACAGCATTCGGTTTTATTACAACCCCAAGGGAAATTGGCAAACAAGACTTCATGGGTGCAAGGGGCCCCGGGCACCAAATAGTATACTCCTGGACTACCCGAAGAACTGTGGATCTCTGCATGGGCCGGGTATCCCACTCCTTCATGGTCATCCCTGAGTGCCCCTACCCATTGTTAGGTCAGGATTTGCTCACCAAGATGGGGGCACAAATTCACTTCCACCCCGAAGGGGCAAAAATCCTAAACAAAGAGGGGCATCCAATTTAGGTGCTTGTCCTGAGTTTAGAAGATGCATATTGTCTCCATCAAAGGGCCTCAGCCCCAATGACTGACATTGACTGTTGGCTGAAGGAATTTCCCCAAGCGTGGGCAGAAACTGGGGGAATTGGGCTGGCCCGGCACCAACCAGCCATAACTAAAGCCGGGGGCAGACCCTGTCAGGGTCCGCCAATACCCCATGCCTCTCGTCTCCCTAAACCAGACTGGGACCCCTCTCTGCATGACTGTCAAGAAATTTTGGCACAGGTGCACGGAATCAGAGATCTTCAGGACCAGCAACTGCCGAATGTGGACACCACCTGGTACATGAACGGCAGCATTTTCATCTGAAAAGGAATCAGATATGCGGGGGCAGCTGTAACCATGGAAATGGAGACCCGATCCGGGGGCACCAACCCTGCCCGACACCCCCAACTATACTGATGCTGATTTATACTGGATCAAATGCTTGCCTATGATCCAGTGCTTGTGTGGCTGGTGGAGGACCGCAGACTCCATCATCATCCTGCCAGAGGAACTAGGACGGTGAGGCCTATCCAAAATACATCGGAGTACTCACATGGGAACAAGGAAGATGGGAAACCTCATATGACATGCAAAGATCACTATTAAAGACTCTCGAGCAAAGATCGAGCAGATTGTGGAAAGCTGCCCCTCATGCCAGTTAACTAATGCCACCGCCCATGGATCTAACCCGGTCACCCGGCTCCAAGGGGACTGCCCAGGAGTCTACTGGGAAGTGGACTTCACTGAGGTAAAACCTGGAAAATACGGATATAGGTATTTACTAGTGTTTGTAGATACTGTTTCAGGATGGACAGAGGCATTTCCCACCAAACATGAAACAGCACAGACCATGACCAAGAAACTGCTGGAAGACATCTTACTGAGGTATGGTTTTCCTGTTAAGATTGGATCAGACAATGGCCCAGGATTTGTCTCTAAGGTAACACGGGGAGTGGCACTAGTCCTTGGGGCAGATTGGAAATTACATTGTGCACATAGGCCCCAGAGCTCAGGACAGGTAGAGACAATGAACAGAACATTAAAGGAGACCTTAACTAAATTAGCCCTGGAGACTGGCGGGGACTGGGTGACTCTCCTCCCCTGCGCCCTATATAGGGTGAGGAACTCCCCATATAAGATGGGACTGACTCCCTACGAGATCATGTACGGTTTCCCTCCACCTATTATCCCCAATTTAAAACCTGAGATGCTTGCTGAATTTGATCACCAACTCCTTTTCTCCCTCCAAATGTTAAAAAGAACCCATGAGCAGGTGTGGCCTAAGCTGAGGGCCCTCTACGAGACTGGGCCACCTCCAGGCCCCCATCGATACCGGCGGGTGACTGGGTGTACGTGTGGAGATACCAAGGCCAGACACTTAACACTTCAACCTCGCTGGAAGGGACCTCACATCGTGATCCTGACCGCTCCCACCGCTCTCAAGGTCATCGGGATTACTCCCTGGGTCCACTACACCCACGTCCGGCAAGCTGATCAACATGCTGTTCTCAAGGGCTTTGTTCCAGAATGGAAAGGCCAACCGGACAAGGACAATCCCCTAAAGCTAAGACTGTGCCGTTCTCACTTACCCCACTAATGTTGCTTCCCCGTTAGCCAATGTGCACCCAATTCAGCCTTGCTTTTAAAGTCTTTTAAGGGTTAAAAAGATGGGAGCATCTTAACTGTACAGAGGCTTTTGCAAGCAAGGGGTGGTGGTGGTATGTGTTGCCCCAAATGAGGAGTGTTGCTTCTTTACTGACCACTCAGGAATAGTCCGGGAATCTATGGCAAAAGTCAGAAAAGGTTTGGCTAGACGTAAACAGGAGCGAGAACAGCAACAAGGTTGGTTTGAATCATGACTTAATCATTCCCACTGGCTCACTCTGAGACCAACCTGGACCCATGATTGGGTCCTTCCTTAGGTTCCTCTGAGAGGGGGAAATGTGGAGGCCTAGAAAAATTAAGGCCATCCCACCTAAAGTTTAGCATTAGCACAAGTACAGCCATCCCAGGCCCCTGAGAATAAGAGCTGAAATTTACATTACTTAAGTTGCAGGAAGAAAACAGCTTACAGCTAAACGTCCTAGAAAGCCCCATATTAGAATAAGAACAGAGCCCAAGCCAAGGGCAGGAAGCCCCTATTAGAATAAGAACAGAGCTCAATGCCCTTGAAAGCCCCATATCAGAATGTAAACAGAACTTGAGAAATTCCTCCACCCCTTCTGGAGGTCCCCTAGTCCAGCCCTTAAAACTAAGCTGAAACCCACCTGCTCCACTGTGTAGGGTATACTTGGACCCAAGCTCGAGCTTGCAAGTAAACCCTCATGTGTTAGCATCGGTGTCAGCTCCTTGGTGGTTTCTCGGATTCGCAATCTTGGGCACAACAAGCTAAGATGAATAAATGAATGCTTTCTTCCTCAGATCAGGAATGAGACAAGAATGTCTCATTCATTACTCATTTTTCAACACTATGCTAGAGGTCCTAACCAATGTAATAATATGAGAAAAAGTAAAAAGGCATGCAAATTTGAAAGGAAGACATAAACTTACAGTGACAGACAATGTGATTGTCTATATAAGAAATCCTAAAGAATCCACTTATAAGTGAGTTTAGTAAGGTTGCAGGATATATGGTCAATATATGAAAATAAATTGTTTTCTCAGATACTGGTAATGAATAACTGGAAATTGAAATTACAAAAGACAGTACTATTTACAATAGCATTAAAAAACATGAAATACTTAGAGGCAAAACTAACTATGTATAGAATATAAATGTTGAAAATGACAAAAGGTTGATTAGAGAAATCAAGAGAACCTTATAAATAAATGGATAGCTATACCTCTATTCATCAATTTAAAACTTCAATGTTGTTAAGCTGTCAATTCTCCTCAAATTGATCTATACATTTAATGCAAACCCAATCAAAATCCCAGCATCGGTATTTTTTTTTTTTTTTTTTTAGAAATTTACAGGTTAATTCTAAAGTTTATATAGAAAAATGAAGGAAATAAATAGCTAAAGTAGGTAATTTTGGATAAGAAGAACAAAGTTGGAGGATTCAAATAACCTGACTGTAGACTTATTATAAGGATATAATAGTCAAGACAGTGTGGTATTAGCTAAAAGAGAGACACACAGATCAAGGGAGTAGAATCAGGAGTTCAGAAATAGACCTATATATACAGTCATTGATCTTGAACCAAAGTGCCAAAGTAATTCAACAGACAAAAGACTATCTTTTCAGCAAGGGGTACTAGAACAATTTGCTCTCTATATGCTAAATAAGGAAATAACCTTGATCTTTTCCTGCATCATAAACAAAATTAACTTGAAATGGCCTGTATTTAAATGTCAGTGTTAAATGTATAAAAACTTGTAGAAGACAACAAGGTAGGAGAAAATCCTTTTGACTTGAATTAGGCAAAGATTTCTTAGATAATTTACGTAAACCACAGACCACAACAGAAAAAAATTGATAAGATGAACTGAATCAAAATTAAAAACATCTGTTCTTTGCAAGATACTGTGACACAAAGAGGTAAGTGACACGTATCTGATAATGGGTTCATGTCCAGAATATATAAAGAGGTCTCAAAATGCAGTAAGACAAGAAACCAAATAAAAACAGTAAAAGCTTTACCAAAGAAGACATATGGATGACAAACTCATGAGAAGAAACTACATATCATCAGTTACTGAGGAAATGAAAGTTAAAATCATAATGAGGGGATCCCTGGGTGGCTCAGTGGTTTAGCACCTGCCTTTGGCCCAGAGTGATCCTGGAGTCCTGGGATCGAGTCCCACGTCGGGCTCCTGGCAGGGAGCCTGCTTCTCCCTCCTCCTGTGTCTCTGCCTCTCTATCATAAATAAATAAATAAATTTAAAAAATAATAATAAAATAAAATAATAATGAGATATTACTACATACCCATTAGAATAGATAAAACTAAAAAGTGCTATTGAGGGTATAGGGTATCTGGAAGCCTCATACACGTTAATTATAAGAATACAAAATGGTAAAGTGTCTGGCACTTTCTAGTAAATTTATGCATTCACTTACTACGTGACTCAGAAACCCCACTCCTAATACTTTAAACAAGAAAATTGTAAACCTATGTCCAAAAAAGATGTGTATGCAAATGTTTATGGAGACTTTATAATAATCAAACAATAGAAGCAACTCAGATGCTCAACTGCTAAATGAATAACCAATGTGTGGTACATTAATATAATAGAACACAATTTAGCAACAAAAAAATAAAGCATCAATATAGGTCAAAAAATAGCTGAATTTCCAAAGCACTATGTCACTATGTCATTGAAATACAGATAAAATATATTTTTGATTACATTTGTATGACATTTTGAAAAGGCAAAAGATCAGAAACCAGATCACTGATTGCTAGGGACTAGGGGTAAGGGGAGATAATTGACTACAAATGGACACAAACTTTTTGCAGTAATAGAAATGTTCTTTATGTTAATTATGGTTTTGGTTACAGGACTATACACATTTGTCAAAACTCACTGTACTACACTCTTAAAAAAGGGAATATTTTATTATCTATAAATATCTCAATAAACTTGATTTCCCAAAATTTCATCTAAGCTTCAGTTTCTTCATCTATACAATTGTAGCCACTGTTATGATTTTTTTTTTAAATGATCCTTTTCTATGGAAATAACATTCTGGCCCTGATTTCTAAGTCATTGCTCTAAGTCATTTGCCATTTTGTGTCACTGAAATAAAGATAAAATATATTTATGATAAGCAACTTTTATTATGCTCCATATGTACTGGTAACTTGTGCAATACTTAAATAAGTATGACATTTAATAAAAGAGGAAGAGACAGTCTTTTCAGGGTCCAAGCAGATATGCTAGAATCCAGACCATAGTGAGTATATTTTGCTTTTTGAATTCATACCCTTTACCTCTTTTCTTAGTTTGCATTGGAATGTTGACTGGGTTGAAGAAAGAATTCTCAAAAATGTTTCTATTTATTTCTTATGGCCTAGGAGGCATCAGAGTTCTGACATATAGCAGCATATACATACAACATGTAAATGCATTTTCATAGCTGGCATAATTACACTCAGAGAAATTGAATCTGTTTTGTGTTTTCTTCTGTTTCCTCAGAGATAGGGTTACTCCTTCATTTGGTCTCAGAACTCAGCTTGAGTCCAGGTCCTGTTACAACTCTAACGGTAATTCTTGTTGTTTGACCTTTGTGTCTACTGCCTTCTTAGATATTCTCCCCCAACTGTCCTGGTGTATCACATCCCACAGGCCCAATTTCTAGTCATTTATTTCAACTGGAGACAAATTCCTTAAACCCATAACAAACTTTTCTGTACCAGACCTATTTGCAAACTATACTACCATGATAATTATTTTGCTTTTTAACAATAATTATAACAATTATAATAATGATAATAATATGATAATCATTACCATTCATTGGTAATTGGGCTTGGGACAATACTAAATATGACCAACACTCACAACTATCAAGTGACATAGGTATGGTCCCTAATTTACAGTGAGGAATTAAGGCCTAGAGCATCTCAATGGCTTTGCCTGTGCCACAAACCCTGTGAATCACAGATCTAGGCTCTAGTATCAATGTTTATTGTTCAAAACCTATATTCTTCCCTGGCTAAGGAAGAGCAAGAGATCACTCCGCCTATTAGCAAGGACATGTCGGCCCAGGAATTAATTTAGGTCAAACTTTTGAAAAGAAAAAAAGAAACGAGTCTTAAAAAGACAAAACCTGGGCAAAACTTCCCCTTTCAGCCATTGACAACCTTTAGATCTCTTCTTTTATTATAACAGGGTCAATCTGCAGAGAGCTGAATTTCTGGTCTTGCCTCTAAAACTTTGTTTGTTGTCTTCCCCATATCAGTGAATGTGAACTCTATCCTTCCAGTTTCTCAGTCCAAAAACTTTGTAATCAATCAACCCTGGCTCCTTCACTTTTCTCACCTTTACAGCTAATATATCAGGAAATACTGTCAGTTTCATTTTCAAAATACATTCAGATTCTGGCTAATTCTCAACACTTCCATGACCCTTCTCCAAGTCATGATCACATTTTTCTTTGATTATTGCAATAGTTCCTTAATTGGGTGTTTTTATCATTGTTGCCTACAATATTCCCCATTATACAAAATATAAATATAAATAAAATATGAATATATTAAATATAATATATAATACAATATATAATATATAATACTATATATATATTATATATATATAATACAATGATTCTCCATTTCACTCAAAGCCAAAGTCCTTATAATGTCTTAAACTCCACAAGATCTGACACACAGTCCCATTACATTTTTGAAACTCCTTCCTTATTATTCCCCCCTTGTGTATTCGACTCCAGCCCCACTGACTTCCTTCCTGTTCATTGAATATACCAAGCACTCTTATGCCTTGCTTTTCTCCAGACTTTCCCTGAGCCTAGAGAAAACTTCCCCTAAACATCCCCTTATCTCACCCTCTCCTCAGTCAAGCCTTTGCTCATACGTGACTATTCAATGAGTTCTATGGTGACCAAGTTATTTAATATAGCAATCTACCTCCATACCCTCAACTATTCTCCTGACTCCTCCTTGCTCTGTTTTGTTTTTTTTTCTTTTTTTGCCAAGCACTTATCATTTTTTGTGCAATAGTAAGAAAAGCCTTGAACTCAAGAAAGCAAGCACAATAGTCCCTCATAGACCAGCTTCAGAATCAATCAGACTCAGATTAGAGACCAGTTTTTCTATTTGCTAGGAAAAATGACATAATAAACAAGAATTTCATTTTCCTTATCTATGAAAAAGGATTCTGTTACTATTTATTATATTGGGAAGCTATAAAGAATTAATTCTAGGGGTGCCTGGGTGGCTCAGTCAGTTAACTGTCTGGCTCTTGATTTTGGCTTAGGTCATGATCTCAGGGTTGTGAGATCAAGCCCCACATCAGGATCTGCACTCAGCAGATGGTACAGAAAACCATTAATTTCCTCATATAGTTGAATATATATACTTGTTATATGTGACCCAGCAATCCCATCTCTAGGTATTTACCCAAAAGAAGAGAAAAATTTACACAAAACTTTATATGCATATATTTACAGTAATTTCTTTCATAAATTTTATTGACTGGAAACAACCCAAGTGCCTTTCTACTTGGTGAATGGGTAAATAAACTGAATTACATGTATTAAGTGGAATACTACTTAGCAATAAAAAATGAACTCAGGATACACACAACAGCTTAGATGAATCTCAAATGCATTATACTGAGTGAAATAGTCTTCCTGAAAAGACCACATTCTGTATGATTCTGTGTATATGATGTTTTGGAAAACATCAGGGACCAAAAATAAATCAGTGGTTGCCATGGACTGGGTGGGAGGAGAGGTTGATTACAAAGGGACATGAGGGAATTTTTGTGTATGTGATGGAACCATTCTATATTTTGACTATAGTAGAGACCACATGACTGTATACATTTGTCAAATCGCATAGGATTGCACACTCAAAGAGAATTTTGCCTTGTGGAAGCTATATTTAATATGCCTAAGTTAAAAAAAACTAGGTTGACTACTCAGTTTCTGCCTCAGAACTTTGAACTTATTATTTCACTGCTTTCTATCCTGGTATTTCTAGGCTTCTTTTTTTTTTTTTTTTTTTTTTTTTAATTGTGCTTTCTAAATCTGAGGACTCCTATCTTTTATTAGGCCTAGAAAATTCTCAGCATTATCTCTTTGAATATTTCCTTTCCTACACTCTATATTCTTTCTTTATGTAGCAACTACTATAGATAAATTTGATCTTTCTTATTCTTACACTCCTTTGTATATTTTACATCTTTTTATCCTCTAGTTGCATTCTGGAGAATTTCCTCAGGTTTATTTCTCAATTTTCAATTTATACCTCTATTGTGTCTGATCTATCTTCTAACCAATCCATTGTCTTTTTAAAGTTAAACTAGTTATTGAAACAAAGAATACATATACAAATATGCATAAATCATAAATGTCAACTCATTTTCCACAACCAACACTGTGAGACCACCACCCAGATCAAGAAATTGAGTGTTGCCATCACCCAGTAGACCTCTTTTACAACCTTTTTCAGTCAGCAGACTCTGCAAAGGCAACCATAATTCTAACATCATATGTTAGTTTTACCAGTCTTGAGTTTAATATAAATGGAATTTTCAACTTGAACTCTTTTGGCTTCTTTTATTCAACATTATGTTTGTGAGAGCCATTATACCATTGTGTGGGCATTCATTTTTCATTGTGGTTTAGTAATCCATTGAATTAAGATATTATACATGATCCATTGTACATTTATGTAAACGTGTAAACCATTGTACATGTGTGTAAACCATTTGAGGTAATTATGAATAAAGTTGTATGAACAGTCAGGTATATGTCTTTTTTTTGTAAATGTATCTCTGCATTCCTGTGGGCATATATCTAGGAGTAGAATTATTGGGTCATAAAATAGATTCTTTTTGATGTTGTGACAAACTACCATAAACAAAGAGGTCTAAGACAATAAAAGTTTAATAACTTACAGTCTAGATCAGAAGTCCAACATGAATCTCACTGGGCTAAGAACAATATGTTAGAGGATCTGCCTTTCTTTCCTTGGAAAGAAATTCCTGAGATTCTAGAAGATAATTCATTTCCTTGCCTTTTCCAGCTTCTAGAAGCCACCAGCTTTCCTTGGCTTGCATCTGCCTTCCTCCAGTAACAATGAGCACATTCCAGTAATCTCCCTATTTTAATGTCAGGTAATTTGCAAACTTAATTCTTCTTTGCCATGTAACCTAACACAGGTTCTGGAGATAATGATATGGACATCTCTGGGAATTCAGTATTCTGCCTATCACATAAAATATGCATTTGTTCAGTTTTATTTTACTATGTAATGCTTTTTCAAAGTGTCGCTACCAATTAATATTCCTATAGAAGTAGAGGGAAGTTCCATTGCTTGATATCTTTGCCAACACTTATTTTGTTTTTTCATTTTATTCATTTTGGTGATATTGGATGATATCTTACTAGTTTTAATTTTTTTAAGATTATTTGAGAAAAAGAGAGAGCACAAGCAAGTGAAGGGAGGGGCAGAGGCAGGAGGAGAGAGAGAATGTACTTTTTAATATAGTCTCTATCATATAGTTGCATTATTTCAGACTTTTGGGGCATTAATTCCCATTTTGTTATATCTACTGTTCTCACAGAGGATTGCCTTGTATGGTAGTTTTAATTTTTATATTCAATCTTCTTTTCAATGAGCATTGTGTGTGTGTGTGTGTGTGTGCATGCATTTATGTATAAGAGTCACACGCAATACATGTTTTGGCTTGACATATGAACATTTATTTTTCTCTCATGGAAATTCTGTAGCTCCTTCCAAGCAGTGATCTGGCAATCCAGCTGTTTCCATCTAGTGGCTAAACTATCTCAAGATGGTGCTGCCACTGTCACTGAGGAATAAAAAGGAAGGGCAGGAGACTTCATGCCTTCTCTTCCATGCTTCAGTCCAGAAGTATCCCATGTCATTTCCACTTATGATGCACTGTGTAGGAATAGTCACACAGTCCTGACTAATTGCAAATGACCTGAAAATTTTAGGGGAACACATGAGTGTTTAGTGAGTAGTAAATGTAGTAGTAAAAGTAAATGCTTTTTAATCACTGATTACTCTTTCACCCCTTCTTCTCAGTTGTGGAACTAATTCAAACCATCCTTTCCCTCCAGGGAAGCTACACAAAGAATGACCCATCCAGTTATTTCATTCAGTTTAAATTCCATTAGATCTGGACATGTTTCCTTGAGGTTTATGAACTAAAAAGACAAATATCTGCTCTTCTCCCCAACACAGTGATAGAACACCAGCAGGATGATTTCAGTGATTTTCATGAACACATCCATTCAGAAAGGGGGCCAAGGGAGATGCAGAGCAGTCATTGGTCTGTAGTCATTCTAAAATGGCACTGGGCAGATATTGTGATGGCCCACTTCAAATAGGGATAGGGACTTCTTGATTATTATTTAGTTTCTTTAGGAATGTTCTGTAACATCAGCTTCTTGGAAGGCACATTCTCCAGTTAGTGGTGTCTGCTGACTCTCCCTCATGATGTACTACTTTCTACTTTGTGTAGAAATTTGTGATTTTTGTTCATGAGCTAATTATCATTAGGGATTTATGTGTGCATGAGTGTGGCAGTCAATCGTTACCCAAGCTGTGAAACTGTTTCCACAATTGTTTGTGCTTCAGGGATTGATCAGTCCAGGGCTTTTTTTTTTTTTTAACATCTATTTCTCAGGTGGAGATTTTTATGTCATCCAAGTAGTGTGAATTTAGACTCATATTCATCCAAGCAACAAGCTTGGGGATATGATTTCTCATGGGAAATTTCTAACTTCTCTGAGCCACAGAGCATTCAGTTACAGCTTTCTTAACCCCTTTTCAACTCTCTTCCCCAGAGATGATTCATATCCTGAAGATGTTTTGTACCTTTCTCATTCATGTATTTATACTTCAAGTGCCTAAAACTAGTATATAGTATTGATCTGGGTTTTAAAATATATATCAATGGCATAATATTGTGGTTATTCACTGCAACTTGTTTTCTTCCCAGTAAATATATTTTCACAATTTAAATATGCTAATAAGTATAAGTCAAACCCATTCATTTTAATTGCTGTGTAGTATTCCAGTATAAAAAACCCTCAAAAAAACCTCAACATTTTCTCATTTTTCCATTAATGGAAATTTAGGTTGTTTGCAATTCTTTGCTATTATAAATTACTGCTTCATGAATATTCTTGGTACACATTTGTGGAAGTGTATTTGGACTATATACTTACTGGGTCATAGGATTTGGAAATTTTTAACTTTATTAAGTATTAACAAATTACTATCCTAATTGGTTATGCTAATTTATAGTCATAAGCATTTTGATAAAGACTATGATCTTGATTTTTCAATATCCAAGTCAAAACTTAGTTTTGTTAGACCTTTTACCTTTTTTCCATCTGATATAAAATGTTCTCTCATTATGATTTTAATCTGCAGTTACAAGATTACTATGAGGTTGAGCTTTTTTTCCACGATTATGCTGTTTCAGGTTTCTTCTGTGAACTATCCATTTTTCTATTATGATTTAGTTTTTCCTTTATTTGATTTATGAAGAAGTTTTATAATTTCTGGATGTAATTCTTCGTCAGCTGTGAATTTTAAGTATTTTCTTCCAGTTTGTGGTTTGGAAACCTTCCTTAGAGTCTGAAGAAAACCTTACTTGGTTGAATTTCCTGTAGTCTGTTTGCTAAAATGTATTGTTTATGCTTTTCCACTTTGTACAGTGTGGTGTGGACACCATCAGAGTAGGTGACATTTCCATGTTCCTCTACGACCCATGTAGACACTGCTCTTGAAGCTAGATTAATTTTCCTTACTGACTTGTGTCTTTAGGACTCTTGACTGCTGGTAGGATCCAGGTTGCACTGATCACCCTAGACCTCCTGAACCACTTCACCTGACACTGTCTAAGGAAAACCTAAAAAGACTTGAGACCTAAAATGTCAGAATCTGAACCACAACTGACAAGCATTCAGGGTAAGATTTTCTGCATGCCTTTCACAGACTGCAAATGGTTCAGAATCCCTGAATGGGAAACTTTACATTTCACATGGAAAAGTTAGAAGCTATGAAAACCATTGCACACAGTTTCTACCACAACTTGCAAGATTTAATTGTGAGAAAGCATCTCAGAAGCAGGAAAACAAGTTATATTAGAGCCACCCCACCTATGAGCTATCTCTTAGCTGTTATTTAAAAAGCCTGTGTACCCCCAGGCAATAACTGCTTTCTTTTGAAACCTCATTCTCTCTTTGTACAAAATTAGGAAAAGGGATTTGGTAGGTAACATTTTACCATTCTTTTTCCCTCTGACCTATGCAACATCTATATCAAACTTTGACTACCAAATACTCTAATGAAGAGTCTCCATAAGACCTGTGGCGGAGCTCTAAGAAGCCTACTAAAATAGCAAAGCCTTCGTAAATTCTCATTCTTTATCCTAAATTTTCATGTGAATTTTTTCACACTACTGCACATTATATCTGGATTTATTTTAATGAAAACATGATGCATTTGAAATTTAATTTTCTAGTAAGTTGAAGCTCCAGGAAGAGATAATATGTTTATCCTGTGACTTTGAATATCCCAACTTCATGTGTAAAAACACCCATGGGGCTATGGTTTCTGGAGCAAAGTCTTCTTCTAGCCATATGTTTCACTACTGGCCAAACATTTGTAGGACAATTCAGTCATATGGTCTATTTGTTGTCCTTTGAACTTACTATTCTATTTCTTACCTAAAGATTTTTAATGATGTCATTTTCCTATCCAGAGTACTTCTCCTTCTGTTAATTATTCTGAGAACTTAAAGATTCTCCTTTTCTGATAAGATTTCTCAAACTTATGGAACTCATTCTTTCTGTGCTCTTTTTGCTGTGAAATCAGAACTTACTGTCTTATATTGTTGGTTCCTGTATTACACACATTTATCACTAACTGAACTATAAGCTCCTCAAGGTCAGGTCCATATCTCAGACCTCCTTGTCTTTCTTAGACCTTATGAGGACAATCCTTTCTGTAGAAAACATCTACTTAAAATACAAAAACCAAAACAACATTCTGTAAACATTTGTAGGCCAAGATGAGATTACCCTCATAAAAAAGAAGAAAAGGAAAGGGAGAGAACTAATATTTTAGTTCATTTGGCTGCTATAACAAAATAACACAGAATGGGTAGATTATAAATAGAAATTTATTTCTCTCAGTTCTGGAGACTGGGAAGCCCAAGATCAAGGCAGCTACATGGTCACACTCTTGTAGAATTGTCTTCCTGGTTCATAGCTATCACCTTCTTACTGTGTCCTCACATGTTGGAAGGGGCGAGGGAATTCTGTGGAGTCTATTTATTTATTTATTTATTTATTTATTTATTTAGATTTATTTATTTATTTGGAGAGGTAGGGGAGGGCAGGAGAGAATCTCAAGCTGACTCCCTGTGGAATACAGAGCCAAATGCTGCTCCATCACAGGCCCCATGAGATCATGACCTGAGGCAAAACCAAGAGCCAAGATGCTCAACCAAGTGAGCCACCCAGGCCCCCGTGTGGATCTCTTTTATGACAGCATTAATCCCATTCATGAGGGCTCTACCCTCAGGACCCTATCAGTTCCCAAAGGCCTTACCTCCAAATACCATTACATTGGCCATTAGAATTTCAACAATTGAATTTTGAAAAGATATAAACATCCAGACTATAGAAAGAAGCTAACACTGATTGAGTATTAACTCTTGGCAAGCACTGTAGAGACATTTACATACTGTACACATCACACTCCGTCTTTACAACAACCCTGTGAGGTGAGTGTCATTGTTATCCACATTTTACAGAAAAGAATGCTGAGGCTCTGAGAGGTTAAATAACTCCCCAAATATCACACCACGATGCATGAGCTAGAATGTTGGCCCCTAATTACCTGGTACTGGATCTTAAGTTCTTAACTATTATAAGGAAAGAAAAATGGGAGTATAGGTTAGACCAACTTAACACAGGTGGGGGGATTAATGCAACACTAAATATTACCTACAGTTAGGGGGTGGGAGGCTGTACTGTTTCTCATACACAAAACTACTATTTTCTAACAGAAAGTAGATTATTTCTAGTAGAAAGGATTGTCTTAATAAGGTCCAGGAGAGACAAAGTGATCTGAAGCATGGACCTGACCTTGAGGATCATGCAGTCTAGTTAGGAATGCATATGTACAATACAGAACTAATGATACTAGGTGGTGTTCTGGGTTCAAGTTGGCATCACTGAAAAACAAAAAGACCCAAGACACTGGTGAGAGGGCCAGAAGAAAGGGAAGAGAGAATACAAATTACCCCAGAACATACTTCCTTTCTTCTAGCTGACCCTTTATAAACACCAAACTTTCACTCAGCCTGTCAGTCTGATACCACGCCTGGCCACAAGCAATCATGCCTGCTCAGCATTCCCACAGATGGATATCATTTTCCAGAATGGAGTGCAGAAAATGATATTTTTCTTCTGCCATGATAACATCCCCACAATTAGGGGGGAAAATAGCCAGGAACTGATATTTTACAAGGTCACGCTTCATTTTCCCTGGCTTGATGCAGCCCAGGGAGGAGGGTTTAGTTTCTAAGAAGCCTGGGGAACTGAGTTTCTAAGGAACTCTGGGGGCTGAATATCTAGTAGAGTCTGTGTCCCCTGAGTTTGACGGGTGTTCTGCAGTCTCCTTAAGTGAGAGAATATAAATTTGTACAGAGACATGGTTTAACATGTAGCCAGTCAGTGAGGATTTGTCAGATCAATGAAGGCCAACTCTGAGTGTTCCCTGCTGGGCTTCCTAACGCCCTGGGACACTCAGCTGAACTATCTATTAAGACTATTTTCCCAAGTCATTTGTGTTAGATTATAGGCTATAAACTGCTTATTGTTGCCTGTCCGCCATAAATATAAAGCAATCATTTTTAATGCAAGCAGCTGTTGGGCTTCCTTCTCCAAGATGCTTTGCCCAGGGACTCACGTTCTGCTGTTTTCTCCTTCATCAAGTGCATTTCTGATTGTTTTTCTGCTCTGCTGCATACCACACACGTGGTAGTGGTGGGGGTATAAATTTTCCTTGCAGAGCTTTGTTTGGACACATGGTTTCTAAAAATATCCAAAAGGAATTGAAGGTGCAGAGAGGCAATTTAAGTTGTAGGAAATCTGGTGACTCAAATCCTTACCACATCTAATTTTTTAAAATGACCTTGGAAGCACCAACTTGTTTTTTTCTAACCTCTAGTGACAAGATTTGTGATTTTAGAATATATGTATTGATAAAAAAAAATTCTCAATGTACCATGTTAGATGTTGAGGATATAAAAGTGAGCCAAAATTGACATGGTGCCAATTCCCTGCCTCCCCCCTGCCCGCCCCAGCCTTATTCAGGTATAATTGACAAATAAAATTGTAAGATATTTAAAGTGTCCAACGTGATGATTTGATAAACATAAATATTGTGAAAAGATTCCCCCCAGTGAGTTAATTAACACATCCATCACCTTATGTATTTATCCCTCCTCTCTCTCTCTGTTGAGAACACTCAAGTTCTACTCTCTTAGCAAATTTCAATTATATAACACAGTGTTATCAACTCTAGTAACCATGTTAAATGCTCAGTCTTCAGATCTTATTCATCTTATAGTTCAAATTTATACCCTTTTACTAGCTCTCCCTATTTCCTCCACTTCCCAGCCCCTGGCAACTACTTTTCTACTTTCTGTTTCTAGTTCAATCCCTTGCCTTTTATAGTCTAGTAGGAGAGACAGACTGATCAACCAAATGCATAAATTATGATATAAGTATGAAGGAAATTTAAGGAACAAATAAAATGCCCAATCTAGTGATTTATGGAGATTTTCCTAAGAAAGCAGCATTTGTGCTGAGGGCAGGTGGAGTTAACTCTGCAAGGGAAGAGGAATAATGAAGGCAGGATTTCCAGGAAGACATAAAGGAACAGAGGTGGGAATGAGCATTGTAAGAGCTGACTTAAGGTCAGGGCACCAGATGCAGAGAAGTCAAATAGTCCAGTGGTGGTGGAAAGGCAGGAGGGGGGGATCTAGATCTAGTAGGGCTATGGGGGCCTTGTGAGGAGGAGTTTGGGTTCCACCCTGATACCAACAGGAAGCCATTGGTGGATGTAGTTCTTCGGACCTTGGGAGGAAACTGCTAGCTTCCTTGAATCATACTTCGGTGAAATGTTGGGATAATTTACAGAGCAATCCTTTTCATGGGTATGGATGGAGTTAAAGGGACCAAGGAAAGATGTTAAGGCACCCAAGCAAAGCAACGATGAGAAGTGATTTTTTTGCCTCTAGTCCTGAAGAGGCAAAGCAACGAAGCAGTGAGAGCTGGAGCCAGGAAGGTGAGTTGCCCTGCAGAAACTGTGGTCATGGAATATCACAGCTAATGACAGATCTGTAGCATTTCAGTGGAAATAAATATTTCAAACTGTCTTGCCTGTGCTCTCCAGTCTCTTGCTGAATCCTTCATTGGCTGAACCTAAACAGAAGCCAGAAAGTCAAAGGAATCCATTGAGATCAGCATCCTCCCCCATGCCCCAAACGGGTACAAAGAAAGGAAGTACATATATATTAACACCCTTTTACAAATGAGCCAAATGAGACTCAGACAGGTTAGACAAATTGCTCAAGATCCACAGATGGTAAGTGGAAAATCCCACTCAAACCCAGGTCTCCCTGCCTCTAAACATCTATGGTCTTAACCCCACTACTCCATATTGGTTCTCCCCCACTTGGCACAGCATTATGCTGGGCCCTCTAGTTTAGGGCATTGAGGTTGGGAGGGAGAATTTGAGACGCCAAAGAATAGGAAGTAGTAAACAATCAAAGATAGCAACAATCAATCCCTTCCTTCCCTGTGTATGCATGTTACTCTTCGCATCAAATGAAGTTGTCTAATTTATCTCTTCTTGAATCTGAGCTGGCCTCAGTGACTTTATTCTAACCATCCAAAATCTGAGATTTCTGAAGCTAGGTCATGAAAAGATTTGCAGTTTTGTTTTCCATACACTCCCTCTTAGAAGACAGTTGCCATACTGTAAGAAGCCTGAGCCACGTGGAGAGGCCACACATAGACATTCCAGGTACACCTTAGCTGAGTTCTAAGCCAAGAGCCAACAATAAATGCAACCCATATTAGTGAGCTGTCTTGGACATCCAGGCCCATCAAGCCTTCAGATGACTGTAGCCTCAACCACCATCTGACTATCATCACATGTGAGATGTCCAAGCAAAAACTACGTGGATGAACCCAGCCAACCCAAGAGCTATGAGAGATACTAATAAATTGCCTTAAGCTGCTAATTTAGGGATGGTTTGTTATACATTTGTGGATAGTCAGAACATAGGATAACGTTTTTGACTTCATGAAAACATTAGATAAATGGAACATAAGCATATCACGTGTGTGGTATTCCTTTTCCCACATAACCATTAATAAGGAGCCCCTTTCCTGGAAGTTCTCCCTCCTCTGCACAAATCTGGACCCCACTAATTCTTGAACCCAGTCTCCTTGTTAGCCTGTAAGGACTTCCCTTCCTGTGAATGCCTCAGGGTACACATGAGAGGCCCAGCCAGGGAAGATGGAGAGTACCTTAAATCAAAGCTCTCTGCCTTTCCCTCCCTCCCAGCTTCTGACCACCCATGCTTTCCACCAGTATGGAGTGAAGGTGTGGAATAGAGTCCAGATCCTGAAGGACTTAGACAAGAAGAAGGTAAACCAAGGTTGAAAAATTAAAGATGTGGGTTTTGTAGGAAAGCAGGAAAGCTTTTATCCTAGAAAGGAAATAAAATACCCATAAGTTATCCTAGCCTTGGCCTTAGAGCTAAGCTTGGGTCTAGCAGAGTTTTTCAAACTCAGTGTTACTGATATTTTGGACCAGATAATTTTTTGCTGTACATTATAGGATATTTAGCTGCATCTTTGGCTTGTACCCACTAGATGCTAATAGCACTTATCCACCAGTTGTGACAATGCAAAAAAAACCTCTTCAGACTTTGCCTAATGTTCTTGATGGTGGGATGAGTGGCAAAGCTGAAAACCACTACTCCCTCCCTTCTTTCTCTGAAGACTTTCCTTCTCAGATGGTGAGAAAAACTTGTGACTTCCTGCCACAACTGTCTGTTGCTTTCCAGGTGTATGACCAGCACCACTCCCTTCATCTATCTCTACAAGGCTCTCCTTTCCCCAGACTTTCTCTGGCCAGATGGCACTCAGGCTCAAGGAGGTGTTTCATAGAGAAGACATGGTATTTCAGGCTGAGTTTATTCTATACCTCAGGCTAAAGATGATACAGACCAGAGTAATGGGTGAGCCAGTAGGCAGTTGTCCAGAGAACCAGTCAATAGGGGCTACCAAAATGTTACTGGCATAAAACTAGAGTAAAGATCCAGTTAATTAAGGTCTCTATACGTCACTACTAATAAAACTGGTGAGACATAAACTGGTTTGGCTGCAATTAATTACTCCCTATTGCTGTCAATCTCTCCCTGTTGATATTTTTTTGTGGTAGTATGTGCTGTGTATAAGACTTCACCACTAACTTTGAGACTGTACCTCTCAGAGTCTGTAACAACCATCCAGCCTGCTGAAATTCTGAAACTGAAAAATTCATGGTGCTGTATGTGCTCTTTCCTGGAGATGATTTGTTAGAATGTCTACACTTAAAGAGTTTAATATGCCTCCCAAGAAATTGTCTAGTTCAGAAAATCATGTGTAGTATGTACATGGAAAATATATCTTTATTTTGAACATAAAAAAGCATTTACTTTTAATGTTTTTTATGTTCTGAGTAAATGTTGAACAGACATGTAAAGAACAGAGAAAACTGTGTAACAAGGTTCCAAGTTACTCCCCTGCCATGTCTAATGTCTCAGTCTGACTGGGATGCATATGTAGTGTTGCTGGGAGGTGAAGGGGCAGCAACTCATAAAATTTGCATTGGAAACCTTTTCTTTCTACTCCCATTTATTTCCATGTAAAATCAGATCAAAATAAATCTTCAAAATAATTTTAATGTATAAATCAAGTAAAAACAAGAAACAATCTGAAATATAAGTCAGGAAATGGGAAAGAGCAGATCATCTATTTGACCTTAGGGTTTTGAGGAAGACTGGGTGCTAACTGCATTTTTAAGAGTCTCAGATCTTTTTCAGCTCCATTAGGTAGATGCGACTCCTCTTGTTTGAATCAATACTTCCTTAGTGCACTGGCCAATCACTCTCTCTTATACCCCAAGCAAGGAAATGCGCATCAGTTGGGGTTGAAGAAGTCTCCATGCTGCATGCTTCTGTGTGTAATCTCAAGGTCACAAATGTGATACTTCTGGCTCTTCAAGAAGCAGAAGCCAAGATGGAATTAGACATGTAAAAGATCCACGGAAAATGTCTGTGAGAGAAACCGAGAAAGAATTGGAGAGGGTAAGAAGAGCTGTCTGACCACAGTACAGAGCTGACCCTGTGTAGGCCAGAGGGGAGGAAGGACAGATAACTGGGTTGGCAGAGCCTCAGACTACAGCACAATGCTAGGAAATTTTTGACCAGGCTAAAGGAGGGTTCCAGAGCCAACCTATCTAGCACCTCACAGGTATGAGCCTGCCTTAGTACCCCTCTTGTGCTCAATTACTGGCTGAGAGTACCCCAAGGGAAGAAAAGCCTCAGAGCAGATGGCAGGTGGATTTGGAGTACAGCCTCTGGGGCTGTTTATCAATCATAGTCCCCATGACACAGCAGGAATTCTGAGTAGTGCATCTTCAAGGCCACCATAGCTATGGAAGCCTTAGTGCAACAGAAGGCCATGGATGAGTAAGACAGTAGAGGAAGGAAGAGGGATATCAGCTGTAAAGGGAGGCCAAGACTGATTTGACCCAGTTCTGCCCAGAGCCCAACTCAAACCTCAAATGAGGGCTGGGACTATTTAGAGGCTTCTAACTTCTGAGTCCCAGGCCACACCAAAATCCACCAAATCAGCTAATGAGTATTAGCTTGGAAAGCAAGCACCATTGACCATATTTTACCTAAAAGAAACTGTAATTCACGTTTCGAACAACCAATTTTTAATTTGATTTTGTGGCTACAGACATACTGATACAGAGAACTGAGTATTTTCAATCTTACAATGATATAGCCATTACCAGACAATATCCAAGAGTAGGATAAGGTATCTAACTTTACACAAATGTTATGTAGCTGAGAGAAAGTGATTAATTCTCTTAGAAATATTGATTAAGTGCCTTATGTGTTGTCAGGAGTTGTCCCAGATGCTAGAAAAATAGGTAGACATATTTGGAATTATTAAAAAATGAAGAACTAAGAAATGCAGGTAAAAGTCATAGGGAGATAGATTTAGATTTGAAATACCAAAAAATATCTTAAAAATTTTCAATAATTCTGTTATACAACATCTTCCATTTTGCTTCCCAGCTCTTTGCTCATGTAGCTGTGGACCACATTGATCACACTGTATTCCAGTTAGTTATATATGGATTTCTTTCCCCCTGAGAGTTTCCAAGTCCTCAAGAACTGGGAACACATGTACTGATTCACTAATTAAATAAATGACTCATTCCTCAAAAATTTATTCAACAAAAGTTTTTTGAGTGCTCTGTGCCTTCTGTTGGTATCTGTGGAGGCCAAGGTAAATAAGACACAATATCTGTCCTCAGATATTGTAGGGAGAAAGACAGTGAGATATCAATATAGTCCTGAATGGTATATGCCATAGAGGAGGTATTTACTGAGAAAAGCAGGAGCATGAGGAGGAAAAAAACAAACTCTGCTGAGGGAGTGTCAGTGAAGGAATTCATCATAAAACTGATGACTCTTCAGCTGCAGCATGAAGGAAAAGTAGAAGTTATCCAGGATTTTATCCCTAGTTTCTAGCACAAAACAAGTCCTCAATTCATCTCTGCAAAATTAATGAATGATGGATAAATAGAGTGTAATTGAGAGTATTTTTTCCTGATCAGCATCTATTGCCCTGTCTCCTGGTAGTAACAATTCAGTCCTGGCTCCAGAAGTAGGCCCATGACCCAGGTCTTGGTAATCAAATAATGAACAGCTCTGGCCAGTAACTGATTCAGGAGATGACATGATTGAACTTGGTACAATGAGACTCATCTCAAGACCTGCTTGAACAATCAGAGGATAGAATCTCTCTTTTTGCTGACCTGGGGCTATGAGGATATCAGTCTAGGGCATCTGGGAGCATCTTGGTTGAGAGAAGTCTGCTGAAGGTGAGGTTCCAGAGAAGAAGCAGGAATGGGCAGTCTGGGTGGCTCAGAGGTTTAGTGCCGCTTTTGGCCTAGGGCATGATCTTAGAGACCCGGGATCAAGTTCCACGTCAGACTCCCTGCATGGAGTCTTCTTCTTCCTCTGCCTTTCTCTGCCTCTCTCTCTCTCATGAATAAATAAATAAAATCTTTTAAATAAAAAAAAAAAAAAAGAAGAAGAAGCCGGACTGAGAGATGGAGAGAGAGAAATTGGGTCCTGGTAACATTGTTCTAGCTCCAGGAGAGGGTCTACTCCTTAACTGTTCTTTGAGTGATCCTTAAATTACCTTTTTTGGGGGTAGGTGTGAGGTGGGATTTAAGCCAGTTTTAATAGGCTCTTCTATTACTTGTGACCAAACATGTGTTGACTAATAGAGATAAATAGCTATCTAGAGTATAAATTGCTTCACAAGGTGTTGAATTGCCTATTTCCAGAATGGTTCATGTAAAATCAAGTCTATAAGAAAAGGAAGTGTTGCATTACTGGAAAACCTCATTTCAGCCTTGCTGATTGAGGCTAGGTTTCTGTCTATTTACCTGAGGAAGAGTGCTTGCAAAAGAGAAAAAGAGAGAGAGAGAGTGAGAGAGAGAGAGGCAGGAGTGGAGGAAAGACTCTGCACTATAACATCACCAGATTGCCCAGCATCATTTCAAAATTACTATTTACTTCTTATGAGTGACAAAATATACCCAAACCAGAGAGAACTGGCACACTAAAATTTTTGTTAAAAAGAATTAACAAGTGTGCAGATTGACTGAGAAAAAGAGATATGGCCACTAAGGCATAGTGGCTGAAAAAGATATTTTTCTTTCCTTCCTTCTGTTAAATGCACCATCTAAAGGAGGAATTACTATCAAATATAAACATCCTCACCACAGTGACAAGCTTGGCAGGGACCAGAACAGAAAGTGCCCACTGGCCCTGTTCCCAGGGGTTTGAGTCAAGAGGCCAGGAATCTGTGTAGCCCATCTGGGGCAGGAGAGCAGACATCTAATGGGGCAAAGCCTAGAACTGGAGAAGGTGTATTTTCTGAAATGGAAATACAAATAAATAGCTGACATCAGAAGACAGAGCATCTCCTGACTATTTAGAAACCACTGGACTCTGGTTCTATTTATAAAGATGACATGTTCCACAGAACTAGTTTTCCCTGTTACTAATCGAGGCCAAAGCATCAACATATTCCAGGCATATGTGGGAAGGGATGAAATGTGGGTTCAGGGCTCTGACCTCTTTAATGAATTCACTCTGCATCTGGGTCAGGACACATGCAGAATGTATTGTACTTTTTACTCCGAGTAACTGGGGGAGACATAGATGTATAGTCTTCCTCTAGATTTCTAACCCTTCTCACCTTCCTGTCAGTTTCATCTTTCTTCTTTCTTGCTTGTCTGCCACTCCTACCTCTTTCTCATTCCCTCCTAGCAGAAAAAAACACTTCGGGCTGTTTAAGGGGACATAGATTCTGGTCCAGACTTTGCCTATAACTGGCTATTCAACTTCAGGCATCTTATTTAATCTCTCTAGACTCTAGTCTTCTCATCTGTATAATAGGCTTAGATAAGTGTTTACCCAATTCATGTTTCCCAAGATATGAAGAACTAGGCTGCATGCATGGATATTGAAGATTGAAACATATTTCAGTAAAGAATCATATTCAACTTTGTTTGGCCAAGCTCAAATTCATCTGAGAACAAAATCTCTTAAAAAAATAAAATGGGGGACACCTGGGTGGCACAGTTGGTTAAACGCCCAACTCTTGGTTTCAGCTCAGGCCATGATTTCAGCATCCTGGGAGTGAGCCCCATGTTGGAGGCTCCATGCTCAGTGAAGAGTCTGCTTGAAATTCTCTTTCCCTCACCCTCTGCTCCTCCTCCTGTGCATTCTCTCTTTCTTTCTCTCTCTCTCTCAAATAAATAAATAAATCTTAAAAAAAATAACATATAGCTACACCTCACTATTCTATGGTATACAGGTTGAAAACTGCTGGTTTGGGCCAATACTTGGATTGGTTCTCTAAACTTTCTTTTTACCTTCCTTCTATTAACAGTGGTTAGAAACAAAAACTATATTTCTCAGACTTCCTGCAGCTAGGGTTTTGCATTTGGATTGCATTCTACCAGTAAAATGAACTCATGTGAAATGGGGAAGACATTTCCATTTGTTGCCCAATCCTGACAGGTACACTGACTTAGATGATCTCTTAAAGTCCAGTTCAATTCTATGGGATTTTTATGTTTTCTCTCTTGGCCATACCATTTCTTAGGCAAAAAGCTCATTTAGATATTGTGAATTTAGTTCTTTTATTTTTTTTTTCTGAGTTGTAATAAATCCCAAGAGATAGGCCCAGAACAAATCAGGGAAGAGTAAATGCTAGCTGGGGATCATCTTTCCCTGAAGTTTCCACCATCTTCTACAGTTCATTTCTGATTCAGTGGGACATAGTTCATCTTGGGGTCTTGCAGCAATTCCTAAAAGAGAGAGACTTGCTAAAATGTTGGGACTATAATCCTATATGATGCCCCCTATGCGATGCCCCATAATGACAGATCTTTTGGCCAACTTTATGAGGCTGGATTGAGCTCCGTACACAGACTGTTTCCTCTTAGTATCCGCTGTGAATTTTATAGGGATGGTTGTATTTCTCATCATATTCTAGGAGCATCTTAAAGGCTGCTCCACTTAAAGAAGGCAGCTCTAGGAGGGCAGAGACCTAGCTCTGGCTCCCAGATGACTTAGTAAGCAAACTTGATCAGAACAAATAACTTCTATGTCCCTTAGATTCTCTGGGTCTAAAATCAATAAAGCAGCATTTTCCCTAGCTGCCAGTACTTTAGCAAATAGAAGACCCTGAATGTAGTGCAAATAGTTTTAAAATTGAGATTTCCAAGTGGGTGTCAAATACTACCAAATTCACGCCTGACCTTGATTCCATGAAGGTTAAACATTGGAAGTTGAACTCATCAAAACGTGGGATGAAGGGAATTTCTGGGTGGTTGGTTCTCTGACAAAATTTTAAAGTGGTTAAAATTTGTCTTTTTCTCCTTCCAAATGATTAAAGTTCAGTTCTCCAACTTTTAGCATAGAAAGCTTTTCCTATGCTCCTCTGCTCCCTAGAACTGTGCAGTGTTTTAGCTCTATCCTTATCAGAGCAAGAAAAAATAGTAAGCTTTTTTACCCTGAGGCTGTGGTTTTAACCCTGGCATCTCATCAGTCCTGGATAGCTTCAGAGAGCATAAATGCCAGGGTCCCACAGCTAGAAACCCAATAGTTGGTCTTGGATGGGACCCAGGTACACTAACTATTCCAAAGCTCCAACAGGTTGAGAACCATCAGGGTATTGTTACTTGAATACACCTCTTCAAAGAAAATCATGGAAAAATTCCAGGGATCAACCAATCTTGTCCCACTCCTACTCAAAATTTTCATAAAGCAAATTATTGCCATTCACTTTTACTTGCAAGCTTCAAGGTAACCAAACTGGAAGTATGGCTCTTGCCACAAATAAGAAGCTTATAAAATCTTGAAATAATGCCAGTGTTAGTTCAATATGAAGCGTCTATCTAGTAGCTGGTACGTTGTTCGGGAAATTCTGTGTCCATTCTGCCTCCTGACTTGATTATCTCACCCTCAAATATCCCAGAACCCAGTTTTCATCCTTTGCCTGGTATCCCGTTTCTCACCTAACCCTCCAATATTAACCTGATGACAAACACATGGGCTTTGAGTTAGCTCTTGTTCAAGAGCTACCACCACTTGATCCCACCACTCTGTATAACTCAGGATTCCTTGGGAAAATTATTTGGAGCCTTGGTTTCTTCATCTGCAGTACAGGGATGTTACCTATTCCATCAATTCAGAGTTATACACCCAGTAAATATTCAACAACTGTGAGGTCTCTTTCCCCTCAAATCTCATTGTTTACCTTGTACTTATTTCTACCTAAGGTTTATATGATCCATAGCCCAAATGGTTCTTAAAGGCAAGTTTTGGAATATCAGTAGGAGGATGTTTTAGACACAGTAAGACTTTTGTATTGCCATTGAAATTACAGCCTACTGGTCCCCAGTAACTCTTATCTTAGCTCCTACCATAAAGGGTCTGACCAAGGCATTCAGGGCAGTGATGGAATGGAGGAAACTAATGGATGCAGTGGGAGGAGTGATTTGAAGAAACCCTTGGTAGTCACCAGTGGGAAGCTGAAAAATAAACCCAGAGAAGACCTGAAAAGGGTAGACCATTAGATATCCAGCCAGGAAATAGAAATCCTGGCTGGAGTCTGTTTCAAACCACAGAATCTGAATTTGAGGAAGAAAGCATTAAAAACAATAAATTACCCCAAATGGCAAATTTAAGATTTAACTGCCTCAAACTGTAACAACTTAGGCACTTGTGAAAGAGAAATATTCCAGATGGCAAAGTAGAAGGATGAATTATAGAGAAGGAAGTGGCTAATATCCTGTGCAAGACTTTGAAGCAATACAAAGAGAGCTTTCCTTATAGGAACAAGCTGGGGGAGCCTAATGTTTCTGGAGATAGAAATGGGATGTCATTCAATCAGGGTCAGCTGGCCCTATTGGCCAGTTCTGGGTGCTCAGGACTCAGATTTTGTTTCAAATTGCCTTCTGTCTTCTAAGAGATTCTGGAACAAATGGTCCTGGTGCCTTAGAAGGGGGATCTAGAGTGACTACTTAACATGTATAGGACACTGACTTAACATGGTCCATCTGGCCTCACTACTTAATTCAGAATCCCAAGGGCCTAGGTATGATTTCAAATTGTATCTGTGCCTTTTCATCTTCTACTTCCCTTTATACAAGGTCACTACAGCTCTGGAACCAAGGGGATTGAATCTGAACAAGTAGATTGGAGACAGGTGAAGAAATCTAACTACATCCTGGTCAAAGGGGCCTTAGTTCTGGCCTTAAAATGTAGTCTTCAGACTGCATGATCTAACTATATGATGCCTTGGCATCACTTAGAAGCTTACTAGAAATGTAGCACCCTGGTTGGTCTGTAGCTAGCCTAACACACCAGTCTTTGCTCCTTAGGATGCGATTTGTTAAAGGTTGTCAAGAATAAGGCTTATTTCAAGAGATACCAAATGAAATTTAGAAAAAGATGAGAGGGTAAAACTGATTGTTATAGTAAAAAATGTTTGATGATTCTGGATAAAAGTAAGTACAACACACCTAAATACAGGATGATAGTTCATATAACCAATGGAAGTATCATTTGTCAGATTGTTTATGCCTGTACATATGATATATGATAGTTTGTGCAGCTTATGCTTATGAACTCCCAAAGTATGGTATGAAGGTTGGCATGACAAATCATAATGCAGCATATTATACCAGCCTGATGCTGGCCCACAGACTTTTCAACAGGTTTGGCATAGACAAGTTCTATGAAGGCCAATCGGAGTGACCAGAGATGAATACAATATGGAAAGCTCTGATGATCAACCTGGTGCCTTCACCGGCTATTTGGATGCAAGGTGTCTTAGAACTACTACTGGAAATAAAGTTCTTGGGGCCCTCAAGGGAGCTGTGGATGGAGGCTTGTCTACCCATTACAGTACCAAATGATTCCTTAGTTGTGATTGAGAAAGCAAGGAATTAAATGCATAAGTACATTGGAAGTACATTATGGATCAGAATGTTACAGATTATATGCATTACCTAATAGAAGTAGACGCTTATAAGAAACAATTATCTCAATACATGAACAACAGAGTAACTCCAGACATGATGGAGAACATGTTTAAGAAAGCTCACACTGTTATATGAGAGAATCCAGGCTATGAGAAGAAGCCTAAGAAAGAAGTAAAAAGTAAAGGTGGAACTGTCCCAGAATGTCTCTTGCTCAGAAGAAAGACTGGATAGATCAGAAGAAAATAAGCTTCCTTAGAGCTCAAGAGTGGGCTGGTGAGAGCTTATAAACAAACCAGTTTTCTTTTCTTTTTTTTTTTTTAAACCACAATTTTCTATGAAGATTTTTCAGATAAAGGTTATAAACTTATTCATCAAGCAGCTAAAAAAAAAAGGAAATGCAGCACCCCAAATCTACCAAATCAGAACTTGCATTTTAACATGATATGCAGATGTTTCATATATATGTTAAGTTTTGAGAAACAATGTACTTGTAGATTTTATATGCAAAGGAGGAATACAGGCCCACAAAGATCCCTGTATGCATCAGAAAGGACATTGCCCGTATCTAATTGTATCAATAATACTGTACCTCGTAGAGTAGCACTGCCAAGGCCTTGATCTCAATACTCACAATAAATTTGGTCTGAAATTTAGTCCATAAGCAAAAGACCATCCAGTGCTCCATCTCAGTGTCAGTTATTCTGTTCTATTGTTTCTACTCCTTTCATGGGGCATTCCATGCCAACAAGAGCAAAGTCATGATATGAAAGAAAGTTGCATGAAACTGGTCTGCTATCACATTCAGAATATTTCAGATTCCTTATTGTGGCTTCATAGGGCCCTTCATTCTCTGGCACCTGACTACTTCTTAAAATTTATTTTTTGTCCTCTGTAACAGTGCTCCAGCCATTCTGGCTTTTCTTTCTGGAACACACCAAGTAAATTCCCACCTCCAGGCATTTCCTGTTTCTTCTGTGGAAATGCTTTTTCTTTCCTCTTAGCATTGCTAAGTCCTCATCACTTAGGTCTAAACACAAACATTCCTTTCCTAGAAAGACCAACCCTGCTACTCTATCTGAATTTCCACCCTACCTATTCTATTTCTATCAGATTATCCTGTGGAATTTTCCTCATTGAATTTAATGTTACCTGGTATTCACATCTTTATATTTACTGATTTACTTCTCTTCCCCTAAGCTTTAAAAGAGGAGGAAACAGATTCCTCTCCCTGACTGTTGTATCCCAAGTACTTAGAACAATGCCTGACAAGGTATTTTTTCAAAGAATGTTTACTAAATTTGAGTGAATGATAGCACTAGAGTGAAACTACTGGCTTTTCAATTATTTGTACATTCCCATTTTCTCAGCTCTAATCATTCCACTCATCTCATAGATCACTTAGAGGGACTTAGATGGCAGAGCCTGAGTCAATGATTTTTTTAGGTCTGGCCCATAAGATTGAGATAGGTCACACTGTGGTCACTTTAGGGCTGTGTAGTATTTCAGTTCAATACAGTTCTATAAACTCTTATTGACTGCCTGTTCATGTACAAGGTACTGTGAAATGCAAGGCAAAAATATAAATATAAAGCCAAAGGCATTCCAGGAAGACAGACTGGCATTTACAAAGCAAGAAAGGGGGTTGGGAGAACTGCACAGTTTGGTGATACCAAATGTAAACTGCAGTTTGGGGAGATAGAAGGAAACAAGTCTGGGGAGGGAACAAGAGAACTTGTAATGATACATGTCCTTGAGGTGCTGGGCCTACTTTATGTTTGAGGTCAGATGCAAATATCTCAAATTCCTTTTAGTTCAAAAGAGCCAGCAATGAGTTTAGCTGAGAACACGTTGCAACCTTTAGCCCTCCTCTGTGCTCCCTTTGGGCACCATGAGCACTATACCCAGCAATCTCAAAAGCCTCACATGCTGGACCCATTAGGCACTGCATACTCCACTGTCTGAGTCATTTCCCCTCTGCCAATAGTGACAAACCCAGAGGAACTCTCCACTAATTGAATCTGAGATGACTCACTCTAAACCAGAGATTTGAAACTTGAAAATCTCAGCAGCAATACATTGGCAGTAAGATTCTTGGTTTAAGTTGTCCAGCTTATTGTCTGGGGAGCCAATGGGCGTGAGGGGATAGAGTAGAGTAGAGGGTATCTGGCAGGGGGCTTTGGAGCAGGAACTTTGGGTTTTCTCAGAGTTGGAAAGACAATAGCACCCACTGTATATCGTTGCTTGTTTGAGATCCCAGCTGGTTCCCAAGTGCTAAGAAATGACACTCAAACACATTTTGTTTGGCACATGTAGTTTTGTTTACAATTTCATACAGTATTTAAAAATAAAGGGCTTTCACATTAAATCTCAGATTTCTGGATTCTCTCAAGGATTTAAAAGTCCTGGCAATAATCCACTGCAAGTGAAGAGTAAGTGCCCTTTATATAGGCTGTGTGTTCCCCAGGTTTCCACGGTCTACACCTCAACCTTTATTTGCCTAGTGCTCCTGCACTTATACCCAGAATGCTTCATTGGTTTATCCTTTTGGCTCCAGTAGTATTTGAATTTGCAACCCTTATTCTGGTGCTATCATTGGGAGGACAAACTCTGATGACATTTTCAGTAATAGGGATGGACCTCAACATATTATCTTTTTGGAAAATTTCACCTACTCAGTGCTGAGAAATTTGTGAGAAAATAATATAATAAAAGGGCATGAAAATCACCATCTCTACCCTCCACTTCTCTCTTGGCAGAATACATAGTACTTACATTTGAGACTAGGGCTCTATTTTCTTTATTGTCTTAAGTTCCTCATCATAATTACATCATGGTATATATTTAACTGATACCCCATAAATAGGTGAGGAGTGAAATGGCATTGCTGGTCTAAGTCTTATTCATCTTGTTTCCTCCTCCAGGAGACCTGACATGCAGGGTATGACATGTTTTGTTCTTTTCTCCATCCATTCATATTTTATTAGTCTCCTTCCTTCCATTTGTACTTATCTGACTATTCCATGACTTCCCCAAGTGGAAATATTAGCTTTGTCTGCTCTATTCAAAATTGGTACTTATTTGTTTTTATTATGTAACTTCCTAAATTTTTATTTCCCCCATGAGAAAAGCAATATCTACTTCTTAAGATCATTATGTAATCATAATCATGAGATCCATTATATCTGGAAATGGTGAAATAACCATTGAAAACACTTATATATCACTTACTATATGCCAGGAACCCTTCCAAGTGCTTTGTATATTTTGACTTATTTAATCCCATAACATTGCTGTAAGGCAGGTACTGATATTATAATCCCCATTTTACAGATGAAGAAGCTGAGGCAATAAAAAGTTAAGTATCTTGCTCAAGCTCACAAGTTAATAAGGGCTGAAAATAGGCTTCAAACATCAGAAGCTGGGAAGCTGGACCCAATATGTATAGTCTTAACCACTAAATAATGCTGCCTCTCTTCTGAAGTGAGGTCTACAATACATGGCAGTGTTCTTTGTGATCAAGATAAAAAACTTCATTATCCATTCTTACTAGTGCTATTTTGCATTCTTCGTTACACACCAGATTGAATCCTACTTGCTTTATTTTTTCCCCTACTTCCTTTAAAAGATTGATTTGACTAGCTGAAGAGAAATGTGGGGAGAGAAGACTAATTAAACTAGAGGTGGGGTCCATAGTCTTTCCTTCTTTTGCCTTATTTAGGCAGGAAATTCTTCAGACAGAGAACACTTTTGAAAAATAGCGTTATCAGCAGATGCCTCCTGAGAACTCTTTGTCATCCAGAAGTACCATATACCCAGCCTAGATGCAAAACATCCTTGAGGCCAAGCAAAGACTTGGAACTAAAAGAATGCAAATGGCATTAGTTTTCCATTTCATCATTTTCAGATATGGATCTATTTACCAATCTTACCTGGACAATTTTGTACAGACTCTCTTATATTTGTTCTTAGTTTCTTCATTTGTGAAATGAAAGATTGGAAAAAAAAAAAACATGAATGGCAAACAGATTTGCTTTTGTAGGCCACATCCAATTGATTAGTCATATTTGCTTTGGAGAACTGCAAGCCTTAAGCCCTCATTATATGAAGTATAGAAGTATCTGTCAGCATATTTTCCAAGAATTTGCCTCCCTGGATTAGATGACTCCCCAGGCTCCTACCCAAGTTCATGCTCATATGAAAATAGCTACAAGGGGAAAAGGGAATAACACATCAGGAGATACGAACACGATTTTTTAAAAAGGACTATGAGGAAAAAGGGTATGTCTGTAGAATTACCATTTAGGCTAGAAGCAGTGAAGAGCAGGATTGATATTGCAGAAAATCCAAACAGTAATGTAGTAGATAAATATAAAAGTAATGTAGAGAAAAAGAGCAAAGTAAGGACTGGGGCAAAGAGTTGGATGTGATTATAAAAGTCAACATCAGAGAACTTTGTGGTGAGAGAATTCTTCTGTGTCTTGACTGTGGAGTTGGAAAATGGACCAATGCATGTAATAAAATTAATAGAACTAAGTATGCACACACACAAATGAGTACAAGTAAAATTGGGGAAATCTGAATACAATTGGTATGTTGTAGAAATGTCAATATCCTGTTTGTGACGCTATATTATATTTTTGCAAGATACTACTATGGAAGAAAGCTGAACAATGGGTATATAAGATCTCTATTATTTCTTACACCTACAATAATCTCAAAGTAAAAGTTAATTCACAAAAAAAAAAAGAACAAAATTATAAGGACACTTAGAGAATAGATATCCAATACATAGACAAATAGTGTTATAAAATAGAACTAAAAGCAATGATCAATGGTAAAAATAGATTACAATGTTTTTATGCTGAAAAAATGCCAATACTCAGGGATTTAAAAGACTCATCAAAATTTAGGCATAATGAGAGAAAAGACATGTATTCTTAAACACACTGTGTCAAACTTTCTATATTAGGAGGCTTGTAGCCAAAAATGATAGCCAGATAAAGCAGCTAGGAGCCAAGAGCTTGTGAGTAGCCCTGGGGACCACAGTGGAAATTCATAAATCAGTGGCATTAATAAGCATTGCCCCATGATTTGATTTAGGAATTCCTTTCCGCCTTAACGTCATGGACTGGTGACAAACCTGAAAATGCCGCTGAATCACAGATGTTGCATGAAGAGCATTTGCACTGGGAGAGATATGGGATAAAGTTTCCTACCATTCTGAAGTATTCTCTACTTTTTATAAACAATTTCTTGAAAAACATAGAGGTGTCTTTTAAGTTGTTATTTCAATGTAGATCTAGATAAAAAGCAAATTCAATCATTCTTGTACTTGCCCTCAGAAATATTTCTTTAACCTTAATTCCATGTGTTCAGTCAATGGACATTTATGGACATATGGCAGGCAGAAGGTACTACAAATGTACAAAAATACAAATTCAGGCATGACCCCTACCCCTAAACAGCCTGTTAGAGATAAGCATGTAATACCGACAATTAAGGTTGTGATTTATTGTTAATCTGCACTCCAGATACTGCATAGGTGTTTTATATATTATTTAATTTAATAATCTCAATAATTTCTTTGAAGGCAGAATTGGGATTTTATTTCATGTTTGTGTGACCCAATGACTGAGATATTCTCTATGTTCACTGCCCACAATTTTAAAAGATGAAGGTCAAATCATAAAACTATCATGACATCTTCTATAAACAAGAACAGGTTCATCATTCATTCATTCATCAACAAATATTTATTGGCATTATCTATGTACCAGGCTTTATGCTGGGCCCTGGGGCACAATGGACAGGAATCCATCCTCAAGGAGCTTCAAAGTCTAATAGAAGAAACTGGTATTACTCAAATGATCAGATTAATGTAGAAGTCTATATGTCCATAGCAAGGCCTACAAAGAAAAAGATACATGTCACTTTGGGAGCATATAAAGATCCAATTTGACCTATTTAGGGAATTAGAAGCATCTCTTAAAGAAATCAGGAGAGGGATTAAGAGTTATCTGATTGAAGAATGGAAGGAAAGCACTCCATGAAGAGTAAAGGGTATGGGAAAATTCCTGTAGTAGGAAGGGACTGTAAATATGATGGACTGAAAAAAAAAAAAAAAAAAAAAGGGACGCCTGGGTGGCTCAGTGGTTGGGCACCTGCCTTTGGCTCAGGTTGTGATCCTGTGGCCCTGGAATCGAGTCCCACATCGGGCTCCCTGCATGGAGCCTGCAGCTTCTCCCTCTGCCTACATCTCTGCCTCTCTCTCTATGTCACTCATGAATAAATAAAATCGAAGAAGAAGAAGAAGAAGAAGAAGAAGACGACAACGACGACTGCTGTGGAGAAAGTGAAAAAGTGTGGTGCTAGATGAGGATGGGAATTTGGGAAGTGCCAGAACATACCAAGACTTGTAGTACATGTAAGGAATTTAGGAGTTTGCCTTCATCCTAAGAGAAGAAGTGTTTAGAAAGGGAATGGTAGGGACATGATGGTTTTTTCAAGATTTTATTTATTTATTCCTTGTTCCCCTTCCACTACCCCTTGTTCATTTCCCAGAATAGGTGTCTCTCATGTTTTGTCACCCTCTCTAATATTTCCCATTCATTTTCTCTCCTTTCCCCTATAATCCCTTTCACTATTTTTTATATTCCCCGTATGAGTGAAACATATAATGTTTGTCCTTCTCTGATTGACTTACTTCACTCAGCATAATACTCTCTAGTTCCATCCATGTTAAAGCAAATGGTGAGTATTCGTCCTTTCAATGGCTGAGTAATATTCCATTGTATACATAGACCACAGCTTCTTTATCCATTCATCTTTTGATGGACACCGAGGCTCCTTCAAGTTTGGCTATTGTGGACATTGCTGCTAGAAACATCGGGATGCAGGTGTCCCGGCATTTAACTGCATCTGTATCTTTCGGGGAAATCCCCAGCAGTGCAATTGCTGGGTCGTAGGGCAGGTCTATTTTTAACTCTTTGAGGAACCTCCACACAGTTTTCCACAGTGGCTGCATCGTTCACATTCCCACCAATAGTGCAAGAGGGTTCTCCTTTTTCCACATCCTCTCCAACATGTGTTGTTTCCTGTCTTGTTAATTTTCATCATTCTCACTGGTGTGAGGTGGTATCTTATTGTGGTTTTGATTTGTATTTCCCTGATGGCAAGTGATGCAGAGCATTTTCTGATTTTTGAATTTTCTTTTTGATTTTGAATTGTCAATCGACCTTTCTTCTTTTCCTCCTCCTCCTCCCCCTCTATCCCCCTCCTCCTCCTCCTCTCCCCTCCTCCTCCTTCTCTTCTTCTTCTTCTTCTTTTTTTCTTCTTCTTCTTCTTCTTCTTCTTCTTCTTCTTCTTCTTCTTCTTCTTCTTCTTCTTCTTCTTCTTCTTCTTCCTCTTGCCTTCTTTAACCAAAGCTGTTAGTGCAAACTTCTCAATTATATTCTGTCTTAATAATGTTTATTATGACAACAAATGACATAATATTATCTTCCTAATTAGAGAGGACATACCTAGAATGTTGGGGTTATTTCTTAAATTATATTTTATTGGATTTAAGACACCCAAATAAGATGGATGTTTACTGTTCTATTCCACTAAAAAAGAGAAAATGCTTCCAATTAGACTTGCCATTGATTATAAATAGCATCTCTACTCTAAAGACTTAAAAATGTTTGATAATGCACATCCTTAACTCAGTGGAATATTATACTTCCTTTGACTCTTTTATAGTGCCTGGTATGATATTGAGTTAGTCAAAAGTGGAATGGAAAGAGTGCTGCCCTTCAAATAAGGACACTGAGTTTGTAACTGGTTCTGCCATACACCTGAACAAGAATGATTTTGTGTCCCAGTCCACTCTTCTATTGTTTGACCACATGACCCCTGAAGTTTCTCTCAGATCTACATTTTCTCTGTGCAAAAGCTACCCGTCAACAGCTCTAGGAAGAGGACTCTGAGGCTTCTCTCTGCCAGAGAGGATGCCTTGAAGAGAGGTTCAGGACCCCTACAGTTCTCCAGGTGGAAGGCAGTAATGAATGTGCCTGCAAGCCATACAGCTTTGAATTAGAACACTGAAGACTCAAGAAATTGAGTAACCAAAGAAAATTTGTATAGGCCTCATGTTAACCAGAGATGTGACCCAAGCAAGGGCTATATGATGGGTTGAACTGTATTCCCTCCCAAAAGGTATTAGTGTTCTAATCCCTAGTAACTTGGGATGTGCCCTTATGGGGAAATAAGGTCTTTGCAAATGATCAAATTAAAATAAAGTCATTAAGTCATTAAGAAGGGCTTTAATCCAATATGACTGTGTTCTTATGAAAAGGGGAAATTTGGACATGGAGACAGACATATACAGAAGGAGGAAATATGAAGTCACAGAACACCATCTGGAAGCCAAGGAATGCCTGAGGCCAACAGAAGCTAGGAGATGCATGAAACAAATTCTCCCTCACTGCCCTACGAAGGTACCAACCTTGCTAATACCTTGATTTTGGGCTTCTAGCCTCTGTATTTTGTTTCAGCAGCCCCAGAAAATTACTATGGCTGTTTCCTGAAAGAATTGTATTACTAAAGCAATTCAGGGTCTTCTACTCAGCATCCTTCTCTGCTTCTGAAAGAGTAGCAAATTATTACAGACCAGTGGTTCGAAATACATAAAATTGTTAAGAGACTACAATTTGTCCTCAACACTCTCCCACATCTGCTTTCTACACCTGGCAATTACTCCTCATGCCTCTGGCCTCAGGTGCCAACACCCCCTTCTGCCTTCTCATAGCCAAGAATAACTTCCAGTGACCTCCTCAGCTCTGTAAGTGTTACTCTCAACCTTAAGTCCATTCTGCATCCTCCCCTTTCATTGGCCTTCATCTCATGTGTATTTTAAAAAATCAGTATTTGGAAAGGGATGTAGCACGAGTAATAAATCCTTTGAGTGTCTGACATAAAACTTTCCAATGGGTGACACACCTATCAGTATGCAAGATGCATTATTTTCAGGAGCATTCTGGTGAGTTGGAGGACACTTAACATTTGGTTTGATGATTAAGACGATGTGTGACTTCCTCCATCCAAAATCTTCTCTTTCCTACATTGGCTTTTCTTTACACTCTGAATTAATAGTAGTCTACTTGTAGGTTGAAGGCCTCTAGAGGAGCCCAACTCCAATACCATACATGAATAGGACCCCGCCCATTAAAGCTTCATAAATTGCTGCCCCCTCAAGGCCAAGACTCTGTCCCAACATAGCCCTTGCTCCAGATCTACAGGGATGGAGGGTTGACCTAGAAGGTAGTTGAGGTCCCTACCAGCTCTAGGACAGAATGATTTTTCTTGTTATATAATCTCTGCTTATAGCCTCATGTCCTCTATAGTCACTTTTCTCTTCTAATTTCCAAAGCTTTCTCATTCATACCTGCCTTTGAGGTATGCCTGGAAAGGGGAGAAACATTGAAAATAAAATTTTGTGTAACATCCAGTATGGAAAAACATTACTAACAATTGTAAATATAGCTTTCATTTTTTGAGAGCTCGGTGTACGCCTGAGTTGATGTTAAGTGTTCTATAAGCACATTTTTTAACGCTTGCTATAGCCTAAGAAGTGGGTATAGACAGGAACCCAATATTATAATAAAGACTCAGGCCCACAAATTAGAAAACTTTTCTAAGTTCAGGTAGGCAGAGGTGGAAATGGGATTCAAACCTAGATAGCGTCAGGAGTCCATGGTCTTAATCACTTTGCTATACTGACTTCTCATGTCTGGAAATTAGAATGTACTTCCTTATGGTTTAGGAAAATTAACTATCAAGGAACTTGAATCAGTTCTGAAAATTAGGGAAAAATTATCCAAATGCAGAGTTTTAACCTTAGAGCATATGTGAGAGATTTTGTCTTTCCTATCACTTTACAACTGAAGAATCTCAGGACTTCACAGGCAAAACACTTGCCCATGGATAAACATCTATACATGGAGCTTTGCACTAAATACACACCTCTAGTCTCTTAAGCCATGGTACAAGAAAAGAAGAAGTTGCCTTAATCCTTGTATTACTGGTTCCTAAACTTGAACTAGCATCACAGTTACCTTGTAGAGTGGTTAAAAGACAGATCCAAGGTCTTCGTGGAGACCTGACAATTTTAATTCACTCTCATTTCAATATTCATGCAATGCCTCTGGGAACCATCTTCTGAAAAGTCACTGTCTTTAAGCCAGAGGACACTGTGCCATTAGGTGAGTAGGCCTCTTACTCTGGTCACTGAATAAGAACTGGGCTTTAATATAGTGGGTCTTAGCCTTGAATACACATTGAAATCACCTGGAGAGATTTAAGAATACACCACAGAGTGCAATTTAATTGGTCTGATATATAGACTGATCATTAAGTGTTTTACAAGGTCCTGAGATAATTTTCATATGCAATCAGTGTTGAGAACCACTGTCTTTACACTTGTAACTTTCTGATTTCAGGCAAGTTACTTAAACTCTCAGTGCTTCAGTTTTCTACCTATATAAAGAGAATTATAATGGTACTTATGATTTTTGTGGTATTTATTATTTTTGTGAGTATTAAATGACTTAATACATTGAAAATATTTAGAAATACGCCCAGCATTTAGTAAATATTGTATAAATATCGACTGTTACTGTCATCATCAATGTAGTGGTAGTTAGTGTCTTTTTTCCTCTTTCCTCTTATCTGTGTGTTCTGATTTTCATGGACTTTTTTTTACATATGAACAAGACCTTGTGCTTTTTCTTCTAATTTTTTTCATTTTTTTCTAATGATCTATATATTAATGCTATCAAAATTAAGTAGGGCCAACTGGCTCATCTCTCCCTCTCCCCTGGTAAAAAGATGCTTCTCTTTTCTTTCAGTCATGACTGTTTAGTGGGAAGAGCACTTTCCATTCTTACAAGTAAAAGTTTATTTCAGGGCTTTCAATTCTATCCCATTCAGTTATATGTCTATCCTTACTCCAGAATGACACTATTTTGGTTACTGTAGATTCAAACTAAGTTTTAAAATCAGAAAGTGTGAGTCCCCCAACATTGTTCTTTTTCAAGATTGTTTTGGCCATTCTTATTCCCTTGCACTTCCTTATGAATTTTAGAATCAGCTTATTAATTTCTGAAAAGATGCAAGCTGAGATCTGAATAGTGATTGTATTGAATCTGTCAATTGTTTGGGGCAAATTGTTATTGTAACAATATTAAGCCTTCTGATTCATGAACATGACATTTCTTTCCGTTTATTTAGGTCTTTAGTTTCTTCCATCAATGTGTTATGGTGTTCAGATGATCAGTTTTGTAGTATTTTGTTAAATTATTGAAGGTTTTTTATATTCTATTTGTTCTTTTTGATGCTAATAAAATGTTATTGATTTCTTAATTTCATTTTCAGATTGTTCATTGCTAATGTATAGGAATGCTATTGGTTTTTGTATATTGATCTATGTCTTGAAAACTTTACTGAACTCATTATTTGAAATTTTTTAGTGGATTTTTTAGGATTTCCTATAGACAAGGTCCTATCATCTACAAATAGAGATCATTTCATTTCTTACTTTAAAACTTAAATGTCATTTATTTAATTTTCTCGCCTAATTGTGCTGGCTAGACCTTCTGGCAGAATGTTGAATAGACATAACAAAATCAGGCATCCTAGTCTTGTTCTTGATCTTGAGAGGGAAAGCACTGAGGCTTTCACAATTAAGTGTCTTGCTTACTGATTTTTTTTTAGATGACCTTTATCATGTTGAGAAAGTCCCTTTCTATTTCTAGTTTGACAAGTGTCAAATATATTTTCTGCATCTATTGACATGATCATGTGGGTTTTATCCTTTATTAACATGATATATTACATTGATATTCAGATGCCAATTCCTGGGTATGTCAAGCTGTTATTAAAAGCAACCAACTTGTTATAATGGAAAATTCTAAACACATAAAAAGTAGGGAGAATAATATAATGAACCCTCAGCCTCAATTATTATCAACTCCAGGTCCAATTTAGTTCATCTATACTCTTTGCTTTCTTCTGCCACATTCTAAGAATTTTGAGGGAAATCCCAGAAATTATATTTTTCATCTGTTACTACTTATGTATGTATCTCAAAGGGTGTAAGACTATTTTTAAAAAATAGTATTATCATATTTAAAAATAATAATTCCTTAATATCATAAAATGTCCAGTCAGGAAACAAATTTCTTTAGTTATAAATTTTAACAAATTTGACTCAAGATCAAAATAAGGTCTGTATATTAAAATTGATTCATGTGTCCCTGAACTCTCATTTAACTTTTTGGATCACCCTCCCACCTCCTTTCTTTGTTTTGCATGAAAAAATAAGATAATTTGTTTGGTAATGCTTGTCACAGTCTGGATATTACCGATTTTATCCCCATGGTGTAGTTTAACATGTTCCCCTGGGCCCTGTATTTCCTATAAACTCTTAGTTAGATTTAGAGACTTGATCAGACCCAAGTTTGATTTTCTAGCAGTGATTCATCATAGGTAATGCTATACAATTCCATCTAGAAGACACATAATATTCGATTACTTAGTTCTTGTTTTTAGTAGCTATTACTACTTACTGCTTGGATTCAGACTTTCCTTAAGGCTTTCAGAATAGTTATATTCTAATTCTCCCTCTGTTTGTAAATAACATTTTTATTCCATACAAGATTAAGGGGAAAACAAGGTGTCTGAGGGGGTGGACTAGGATTTATTGGAAGAGTTTTGGGGGATCCAAGGCTTCATGAAGGACTATCAGAGTCTCAAAAACTGTTAGGCAATATGGAGCTTTTCTCTCTCATCTCCCCAGACTTGTCTCCATTCCTCTGAACTTAATTTGTTTAGCTTTTTCATAGCCAAATAAAGTTGCCCCATACTTCCTGAATTTACCTTTCCATAGCCAAACAACTTAGAGAGACACTGTGTAAGGATGTTCCAATGTCCAATCCCCTGGGTGATATATTCTGATTAGTCCATTTTGGACCAACTAGCAATGACAATTAGGACAGTATGGTAAAGTCACATCATTCAAATATGTCCACCTGTGGGTCAGGTAAGGGAGAGTTCTTAGAGAAAAACTGTATGTTTTGGACAGACCTTTCAAAATAATGGTTATTGGTATCTCCTCCTTCCATGTCAATCCATGACTTCAAACCATCATTTTTCTACATTGATGAATCTTTCTCTCTTTCCTTCTTTTATTTTGTTTTTGTTTATTTGTTTTTTAAGGTTTTATTCACTTATTCATGAGAGACACACAGAGAGAGAGGCAGAGACACAGGCAGAGGGAGAAGCAGGCTCCATGCAGGGAACCCGACGTGGGACTGGAACCCCGGGACTCCAGGATCATGCCCTGGGCCAAAGGCGGCGCTCAACCACTGAGCCACCTGGGCTGCCCTCTCTCTTCCCTTCTTTGAAATGAAACATCCACTAAAATATCCCCTTAGAAATCCTGTAGACCCAAATCTTAATATGTCAAAGACTGAACCACCCAAAAATGGATCTTCCCACTTCAGTCCCTATCTCAGTGAATCATAATCAATGCAGTGAACCATATAAGAAATTTGAGAATTTCCCTAGGCTCTTTACTATTATCCCTTTCTTCCCATATCATCCCTCTTGTCGCCAAGGACTTGAATTCTACCTCCTTTAATATCATTTGAATGTGTTCCCTGTACTTGATTCCCCCTAATGGCCACTGCTCTAGTCAGTAGCCATTGCTTCTAACCTGATTACTGCCATAACCTCCTAAGTGGACTCTCTGGGGTTCAGAATGGCTTTCCCATTTTTCTAAAGCATATTTGTAATCATTTCATTTTGCTGATGAAATTCCTTCAGTGGGCCACCATAGCTTTCAGGATAAGAGTTCAAACTCCCAATCTTAGTAACCCAAATTCTTCACCATCTGGCTCCTGACTACTCCTAAATGTGCTGTCTAGTCACTTAGAAGCATTTTCAGTTTCTCAGATTTGTCAGATTATTTCATGCTTCTCTGCATGCTTTCCCTTATCTGTTTCTACTCTCTGGTAAATCCTATCTCTGTTCATATCCAACTAACTAGTGGATCCTAAAAACTCAACTAAGAAGTTAAATTTTCATCTTTTGTGAAAAAATTCTTGGAGAACATGTGTACTTTGACTTTTTAATCTCTAACATTTAGCCCAGTGCCCAGTATAGAGTAAGTTATCAATACCTGTTTGTAATAAAGGTAAATTAAAAACCTACAGATTGTGGGCAGAAGTGCCTGGGCTTGTTGCAGCTTTTTTTTTTTTTTTTTTCCAGAAATTCTGGTAATAAATACCCTCCACCCTTTTTTTCAGTCAACACGGGTTTCTCCCCAGGCTCTTCTGATGATTTTCTCAGCAAAGTGTTATCTCAGTTTGTGGACCACCAGTCAAAAGGAGTGAACCAGTCAGCTCTGACAGTTGGCACTGCTACTGGGTAGCAATGCAGACAGAAGGAGCCCAAGCAAGCACAGGAAAATGAAAATAGATTCCTGTAATCTCTGAGGAACACAATCAATGCTTCCTTGCTTGAGTATGGACAATTCAAAAATCAAGGACTGATCTTTTGGAGTCTAGAATTACAGTCCTTACCATGAAGTCTTTACTGATACCTGGCAGCTCACACTTGGTCACTTTCTTGACCATCCAGGACAATTCTGGATTTCTTTCATTCATTTTAATATCTGACTACACAGGTGTTCCCGGAGCTCAGCCCAGCATTTCCGCCTGGGCCCATGGCTGCCTACTCATACCTCCCGGGGCCCGGGGCTGGCCCAGCTGGAGGCGCGGCGCTGCCGGACCAGAGCTTCTTGTGGAACGTTTTCCAGAGGGTTGATAAAGACAGGAGCGGGGTGATATCGGGCAACGAGCTTCAGCAAGCACTCTCCAATGGCACATGGACTCCATTTAATCCAGTGACTGTCTGCTCCATCATATCTATGTTTGACCGAGAGAATAAGGCTGGCGTGAACTTTAGTGAGTTCACTGGCGTCTGGAAGTACATCACAGATTGGCAGAATGTCTTCCACACCTACGACAGGGACAACTCTGGGATGATCGACAAGAACGAGCTCAAGCAAGCACTCTCAGGTTTTGGGTACCGGCTCTCTGACCAGTTTCATGACATCCTCATTCACAAGTTTGACAGACAAGGATGGGGGAAGATTGCATTTGATGACTTCATCTAGGGCTGCATTGTCTTGCAGAGGTTGACAGATAATTTCAGGCATTACGATAGGGATCAAGACGGCTGGATTCAGGTGTCATATGAATAGTATCTGTCCATGGTCTTCAGCATCGTATAACCCTGGTCTTTGCACATGGCAACGTGACTTATGCAAGGCTCAAAGATGCCAAATCTCCCTTTAAAGAAGTGGGACACAGATGCAGCCAGATACAGCTCTTCCTTTAGATTTCATATCACTAACGTTTGGGACCGACTGTATATATGTGGATAAGCTGATAAGGTTTTTGCGAATGTAATAATACTTATAATCATTATTTACACATAGACCTTTGATTTGAGACTGTCCAGTTGTGCCATGAGGTTAGATATGATAATGTTTCAGGGTATCCTGCATGCAAAACATTCATCATGTGTGTTTCTAGAGAACTCCAGTTCTATAGTGGAAGTACTTTTATTAGCCAATAGGAATTTAAAAATAATATGGAACTTGCACATAAGCTTTTACGTGCCTTACATTTTTAAAATGCGGTATTTGTTTGAATATGCAACATAAGCAATAAAGCACATGCACCCTCAAAAAAATATGACTACACATTTTCTGAAACTCTTTACTTACTGTCTAGTTTTCCACAGTTACATGTAAGCATTTTGTAGGTAAAAACAAACAAACAGGGATCCCTGGGTGGTGCAGCGGTTTGGCGCCTGCCTTTGGCCCAGCGGTTTGGCGCCTGCCTTTGGCGCGATCCTGGAGACCCCAGATCGAATCCCACGTCGGGCTCCCGGTGCATGGAGCCTGCTTCTCCCTCTGCCTCTGTCTCTCTCTCTCTCTCTCTCTGTGTGTGTGACTATCATAAATAAATAAAGAAAAAAATATTTAAAAAACAAACAAACAAACAAACAAACAAAAAAACACAAAAAAACATGGCATATTTCTCAACGCGAGAAATGCCAGAAACTTGGAGAAGGTTAAATATTTAGAGTTTTTCTAAGAAAGAGGAGATGATTCTAGAATTTATAAACCTATTGTGTCTAAAGTAAAAAACTAGCAAAAATAATTTTGGAAAGTGATTTCTGAATATGAAAAGGTGGATTAGTAATCACCAGAGGCCACTTACATTCATGGAGGACAAATCATACTAAATGAAAATAACTGTCTTTTCTAAATGGTAAACTAAATTTTAATAAGAATTCATATGGGGGGCAGGGCAAGATGGCAGAAGAGTAAGGTCCCCAAGTCACCTGTCCCCACCAACTTACATAGATAACTTTCAAATCATCCTTAAAACCTACGAATTCGGGATCCCTGGGTGGCGCAGCGGTCTGGCGCCTGCCTTTGGCCCAGGGCGTGATCCTGGAGACCCGGGATCGAATCCCACGTTGGGCTCCCGGTGCATGGAGCCTGCTTCTCCCTCTGCCTGTGTCTCTGCCATTCTCTCTCTCTCTCTGTGAGTGACTATCATAAATTTAAAAAAAAAAAAAAAAAAGCTACGAATTCGGCCTGAGATTTAAAGAGAGAACAGCTAGAATGCTACAGTGAGAAGAGTTTGCGCTTCTAAAAAGGTAGGAAGCCAGAAGGAAAAAAAAAAAAATAAAAAAGAATCCAGTGGGGAAGGGGTCCCCGCGAGGAGTCGGGCTAAAGCCGGGTGGTGAGAGCCTCCAGGACAGGAAAGCCCAGTTTTGGAGAAGCAGGGACTTTAAAAATCTTTCCGGATGGAAAGGCACTTGCAGGACTCTGGTAGGATCCCAAGTGGAGCCTCCAGGCTCCCGAGGTCACTAACAGAGGAAGTGTGCCCCGGGGTAGAGCGCGCCACACACCCGGGGCTGAGCCCATGCCTGGCGGGGCTGCAGGAGAAACTCAGGTGGTAGCTCTGCGGGGAGGGGGCAGCATGGCCCCAGGAGCCCAATTCCAGCGGTGCAGGCACCAGATCTCAGGGTGCCAGGGGACACAGCCCAGGATCCTGTGCTTCCCCCGGGACAGGTGGAGGCGGGGAGGGCACAGGACAGCGAGGACACTCTTGCCGCCGGGCACCCCCGAGCTGTGCAGATCAGAGCCCCTGCCTCCAGAGCATCCAAGCCGGTGAGGACCGGGAGCTGCAGTAGTTACTGCGGGAGCTGACTCCAGGGCTGGGGAGCTGGCCACGCCAGCGGGGTTGTCCCTCCTGGTGTCACCCTGTGCCTGGGATGGAGCAGTGCTGCCAGGGAACAGGGGCCTCACAGGATAAACAGCTCCCACTGAGCCGTGCACCTGGCGGGGGGCAGGGCAGTGCCCCCAGGTGCACACACCTGAGAATCAAAACAGCAGGCCCCTCCCCCAGAAGGTGGTGGAAGAACAGGGGAAGAGCAAGTTCTCAACCAAGTAGCACTGGAAAACTCCAGGGGAAGTCAAGGGATTTACAATATATAGAACCAGAGGATACCCCTTCTTGTTTTGTTTTTGCTTTTGTTTTTGTTTTTTTCCCCTTTTTGTTCTTTCTTTTATTCCTTTTTCCAGTACAACTTGTTTTTAGCCACTCTGCACTGAGCAAAATGACTAGAAAGAAGAACTCACCGCAAAAGAAAGAATCAGAAACAGTACTCTCTGGGAGAGAATTACATAATTTGGATTACAATTCGATGTCAGAAAGCCAATTCAGAAGCACATTTATAAAGCTACTGGTGGCTCTGGAAAAAAGCATAAAGTTTTCAAGAGATTTCATGACTACAGAATTTAGGTCTAATCAGGCTGAAATTAAAAATCAATTAAATGAGATGCAATCCAAACTGGATGTCCTAACAACTAGGGTTAATGAGGTAGAAGAAAGAATGAGTTACATACAAGACAAGTTGATGGAAAGGAAGGAAGCTGAGGAAGAAAGAGATAAACAATGAAAAGACCATGAGGAAATGTTAAGGGAAATAAATGACAGCCTCAGGAGGAAAAATCTACATTTATTTGGAGTTCCAGAGGGCGCCGAAAGGGGCAGAGGACCAAAAAGCATATTTGAACAAATCATAGTTGAGAACCTCCCTAACTTGGGGAGAGAAACAGGCATTCAGATCCAGGAGATAGAGAGATTCACCCCTAAAATAAAATAAAATAAAAAAACCCTGCTCAACACCTCAACATTTAATAGTGAAATCTGTAAATTCCAAAGATAAAGAGAAAATCCTTAAAGCAGCAAGAGACAAGAGATCCCTAACGTATATGGGGAGAAGTATTAGATTAACAGCAGACCTCTTCACAGAGACCTGGCAGGCCAGAAAGGGCTGGCAGGATATATTCAGGGTCTAAATGAGAAGAACATGCAACCAAGAATACTCTATCCAGCAAGTCTCTCATTCAGAATAGAAGAGGAGATAAAGAACTTCGAAGATAGGCAGAAACTGAAAGAATATGTGACCACCAAACCAGCTCTACAAGAAATACTAAGGGGGGCTCTGTAAAAGAAAGAAGAAGTCCAGAGAAACAATCCACAAAAACAGGAACTGAATAGGTATTACGATGACACTAAATTCATATCTTTCAATAGTAACTCTGAACATGAATGGGCTTAATGATCCCATCAAAAGATGCAGGGTTTCAGACTGGGGAAAAAAGCAAGGCCCATCTATTTGCTGTCTACAAGAGGCTCATTTTACCTAAGGACACCTACAGCCTGAAAATGAAAGGTTGGCGAACAATTTACCATTCAAGTGGTCCTCAAAAGAAAGCAGGGGTAGCAATCCTCATATCAGATAAATTAAAGTTTATCCCAAAGACTGTAGTAAGAGATGAAGAGGGACACTATATCACACTTAAAGGAATCTATCCAACAAGAAGACCTAACAATCATGAATATTTATGCCGCTAATGTGAGAACTGCCAGGTATATCAATCAATTAATAACCAAAGTTAAGACATACTTAGATAATAATACACTAATTAGATAATAATACAGTAATGCCAGGAGAATTCAACACGGTGCTTTCTGTAAGTGACAGATCTTCTAAGCACAACATTTCCAAAGAAACAAGAGTTTTAAATGATACACTGGACCAGATGGATTTCACAGATATTTACAGAACTTTACATCCAAACGAAACTGAATACACATTCTTCTCAAGTGCACATGGAAATTTACCAGAATAGACCACATACTGGGTCACAAATCAGGCAGGCCTTCCAATACCAAAAGATTGGGAATGTCCCCTGTATATTTTCAGACCACAAAGCTTTGAAATTAGAACTCAATCTCAAGAAGAAATTTGGGAGAAATCCAAACACATGGAGGTTAAAGAGTAACATGCTAAAAGATGAAAGGGTCAACCAGGAAATTAGAGAAGAACTAAAAAGATTCATGGAAAGTAATGAGAATGAAGATACAACTATTCAAAATCTTTGGGATACAGCAAAAGCAGTCCTGAGGGGGAAATACATCGCAATACAAGCATCCCTCAAAAAACTGGAAAAAACTCAAATAAAAAAGCTAACCTTGCACCTGAAGGAACTGGAGAGAGAACAGCAAATAAAACCTACACCAAGCAGAAGAAGGGAGATAATAAAGATTCGAGCAGAACTCAATGAAATAGAGACCAGAAGAACTGTGGAACAGATCAACAAAACCAGGTGTTGGTTCTTTGAAAGAATTAATAAGTTGGATAAGCCATTATCCAGCCTTATTAAAAACAAAAAAGACTCTAATTAATAAAATCACAAAATGAAAAAGGAGAGATCACCACCAATTCCAAGGAAATACAAATGGTTTTAAAAACATATGATGAGCAGCTATACGCCAATAAATTAGGCAATCTAGAAGAAATGGATGCGTTTCTGGAAAACCACAAACTACCAAACTGGAGCAGGAAGAAATAGAAAACCTGAATAGGCCAATAACCAGGGAGGAAATTGAAGTAGTCATCACAAACCTCCCAAGACACAAAAGTCTAGGGCCAGATGGCTTCCCAGGGGAATTCTATCAAACGTTTAAAGAAGAAACAATACCTATTCTACTAAAACTGTTCCAAAAGATAGAAAGGGATGGAATACTTCCAAACTCGTTCTATGAGGTCAGCATCACCTTATTTCCAAAACCAGGCAAAGACCCCACCAAAAAAGAGAATTATAGACCAATATCCCTGATGAACACAGATGCAAAAATTCTAAACAAGATACTAGCCAATAGGATCCAACAGTACATTAAGAAGATGGATTATTCACCATGACCAAGTGGGATTTATCCCCGGGATGCAAGGCTGATTCACCACTCATAAAGCAATCAACGTGATAGATCATATCAAGAGGAAAAACAAGAACCATATGATCCTCTCAATAGATGCAGAGAAAGCATTTGACAAAATACAGCATCCATTCTTGATCCAAACTCTTCAGAGTGTAGGGATAGAGGGAACATTCCTCAGCATCTTAAAAGCCATCTATGAAAATCCCACAGCAAATATCATTCTCAATGGGGAAACACTGGGAGCTTTTCCTCTAAGATCAGGAACACGACAGGGATGTCCCCTCTCACCACTGCTATTCAACATAGTACTAGAAGTCCTAGCCTCAGCAATCAGGCAACAAAAAGAAATAAAAGGCTTTCAAATTGGCAAGAAGAAGTCAAACTCTCCCTCTTTGCAGATGACATGATACTGTACTTAGAAAACCCAAAGACTCCACCCCAAGATTGCTAGAACTCATTCAGCATTCAGCAGTGTGGCAGGATACAAAATCAATGCCCAGAAATGAGTGGCATTTCTATACACTAACAATGAGACTGAAGAAAGAGAAATTAAGGAGTCAATCCCATTTGCAATTGCATCCAAAAGCATAAGATACCTGGGAATAAACCTAACCAAAGAGGTAAAGGATCTATATCCTAAAAACTACAGAACACTTCTGAAAGACATTGAGGAAGACACCAAGAGATGGAAAATTTTCCATGCTCATGGATTGGAAGAATTAATATTGTGAAAATGTCAATGCTACCCAGGGCAACTTACACATTTAATGCAATTCCTATCAAAATACCATGGACTTTCTTCAGAGAGTTGGAACAAACCATCTTAAGATTTCTGTGGAATCAGAAAAGACCCTGAAAAGCCAGGGGAATATTAGAAAAGAAAACCAGAGCTGGGGGCATCACAATGCCAGATTTCAGGTTGTACTACAAAGCTGTGACCATCAAGACAGTGTGGCACTGGCTCAAAAGCAGACACACAGATCAATGGAACAGAATACAGACTCCAGAAATGGGCCCTCAACTGCATGGTCAACTAATATTCGACAAAGCAGGAAAGACTATCCACTGGAAAAAGGACAGTCTCTTCAATAAATGGTGCTGGGAAAATTGGACAGCCACGTGTAGAAGAATGAAACTAGACCAACCTCTTACACCATACACAAAGATAAACTCAAAATGGATGAAAGATCTAAATGTGAGACAAGAATCCATCAAAATCCTAGAGGAGAACACAGGCAACACCCTTTTTGAACTTGGCCACAGCAACTTCTTGCAAGATACATCCATGAAGGCAAGGGAAACAAAAGCAAAAATGAATTATTGGGACTTAGTCAAGATAAAAAGCTTCTGCACAGCAAAAGAAACAGTCAACAAAACTAAAAGACAAGCTACAGAATGGGAGAAGATATTTGCAAATGACCTATCAGATAAAGGACTAGTATCCAAGATCTATAAAGAACTTATTAGACTCAACAGCAAAGAAACAATCCAATCATGAATTGAGCAAAATACATGAACAGAAATTTCACAGAGGAAGACATAGACATGGCCAACAAGCACATGAGAGAATGCTCCACATCCCTTGCCATCAGGGAAATACAAATCAAAACCACAATGAGATACCACCTCACACTAGTGAGAATGGGGAAAATTAACAAGACAGGAAACAACACATGTTGGAGAGGATGTGGAGAAAGGGGAACCCTCTTGCAGTGTTGGTGGGAATGTGAACGATGCAGCCACTGTGGAAAACTGTGTGGAGGTTCCTCAAAGAGTTAAAAATATATCTGCTCTACGACCCAGCAATTGCACTGCTGGGGATTTACCCGAAAGATACAGATGCAGTTAAATGCCGGGACACCTGCATCCGGATGTTTCTAGCAGCAATGTCCACAATAGCCAAACTTGAAGGAGCCTCGGTGTCCATCGACAGATGAGTGGATAAAGAAGCTGTGGTCTATGTATACAATGGAATATTACTCAGCCATTAGAAATGACAAATACCCACCATTTGCTTCGACGTGGATGGACCAGGAGGGTATTATGCAGAGTGAAATAAGTCAATCAGAAAAGGACAAACATTATGTGGTCTCATTCATTTGGGGAATATAAAAAACAGTGAAAGGGACTAAAGGCGAAAGGAGAGAAAATGAGTGGGAAATATCAGTGAGGGTGACAGAACATGAGAGACTCCTAGCTCTGGGAAACGAACAAGGGGGTAGTGGAAGGGGAAGTGGGGCGGGGGTTGTGGGGACTGGGTGACAGGCACTGAGGGGGGCATTTGACTAGAGGAGTACTGGGTGATATGCTATATGTTGGCAAATCGAACTCCAAAAAATATATACTGATTTTATAGTTTTATCATGAGTCCCAAATGATATGTTAATAAAATATTAAGCAAACTCTTTGGCATATAATGAAGTCTCAATTTAAGATAGCTATTATTATCATTATGTCATTGGCAAAAACAATGTCTTACTAATTTTTACAACAATGTAAGAACTATTACATCTGTCTGGCATGACTGAAAATAATCATAATTAGCACATTATTGAGAATTTCAAAGTGCGTAAAGGGAAAGAAAAATTTTTTCTAGACCAGGCTTACCTTTTAATTCTGATAATCTGAAAGATATGGAAAGAAATCATTAAAGAATGGTTCGAATCCATTGCTGTTTTTCAAACATTTCAACAAACTATCCATTGATTATAGAAGGGACATTGGTTAGTATTCTTTACTTTGTTTCTATTTTATTCAGTATCTTGATGGAAATTAGGCTCTGTTGGCCCTTCTAGTCTTCGTTTGTTTAACACTATATACGATTAATGGTAGGTAAGTGAGACAGCAAAGTGCATTATTTTTCAAAATATGGAATGAACAAAAGGTCATGAAGTCTATTGGATAATTTCATTTCATCCTCTAACATACTTATGCTAAAAGTTCCTGAATGGCAACCCTGACTGTTGAGTTTAGAAACAGTTGAAATGAGAGGATATCAATTTGGAGATTCAGATGTCTATCCTTCCTTGTCCAGTAGCTCTAATAGCTTTTGGTTTCTTGGTCAAGAGAAATAAAAGGACACTGAGGTCGAGGTCCCTTCACTGTTCTATCTTACCCCATTTATGTAAGGCCAGGGCCTCCTGAAAATAGGCCTGTGTTCCACTTTCAAACCCATTATTGAATGCAATAATGACAATAATAAAACTATTATAATCACTGAATGAATTACTAAGCACTTTACATGTTTTAACTAACTATGATCATCACAAGAACTACAAACATTGGGGATGCTTGGGTGGCTCAGTGGTTGAGCACCTGCCTTTGGCTCAGTGCATGATGTCCAAGTCCTCGGATTGAGTCCCACATCGGTCTTCCTGCATGGAGCCTGCTTCTCTTCCCTCTGCCTGTGTCTCTGCCTGTCTCTCTCTCTCTATCTCTATCTCTCTCATGGGTAAAATCTTTAAAAAATGTATTAAAAAAAAAACAACTCCAAGCATTGAATATTACTATTATACCCATGAAGAAATGGAAGCAAAGAAGGTTTAATTAATCATCCAAAGTCCTATATTGAGTAAATTCTCACTAAACTTAAAGATTTTATATTTTCCATCTGCAAAATGGTAAATAGTAATTGATCTTGATGATATGATTCAATAAGGTAATTCTGTAATATACTTGCCTCGTGTAGGCACTCAGTATTGTTAGTTGCCTACATAAGCAGAGACATAACATAGAATGGTAGAGTCCAATGAACTATTTTTCCTCGAGGTAATTATTTGATCATTACAGTATCTAAGTGCCTAACACAGTGCCAGGTACAGTATTGGTACCCAATAAGTACTTGCTAAAATGTAAACATGTGCATATTATAGTTAAAGAAGGACTTTATGGAGCCTCCTTCTCCCTCTGCCTATATCTCTGCCTCTCTCTCTCTCTCTCTCTCTGTGTGTCTCTCATGAATAAATAAATAAAATCTTTTTTTAAAAAAAGGACTTTAGAAATCATCTAATGAAATCTGGTTCATTAAAGAAATCCTTTATTAGGAAACTTCCAAAAAGAAAAGACAACTAATTCACCATTTTCATAACCAATTACTCTGTTGTTGAGAAATCTTTATTCTTAGAAAATTATTATTTTTTTATATTAAGGCAAATGATCTGTAAATTTAGGGCATTAGCTCTGAGAATCTTCTGCCCTTTATAAGTTTATGGAATAAGTTTGTTTTAAATTTTATCTTATTTTGCCTGAGTCTTCCTTCAGATACTGCACTACAGTTCATACAGCCACTTAGTATATTTCATTTCAGGCCAGATATGTCCAGTAACTTCCATTCTTCATATAAAACAGATGTCAATTCAGGACAGTCTGTCCTCTGAGATTTAAATAAAATTGGCTAGATACCCTATCCCACATCCTGTGGGAAATCTAGGGCCCAACCCAAGGTTTCTGTGAATTCCTGGGAATTTATGTTCTTAAGGTAACCTCTGGCTTTGAGTTTCTAGTTCCACTCTGTCTTGCTCATGTTTCTTTGTCTTGGGTTTCCTCACCTCTCTACCCAACCATGATTTCGACATAAGCTCATCCTCTTGAACCCTTAAAACCATACATATATAGTATCTGGGTACATGACAGAGTTTACTGATGGTGATAACAGAGGCAATTTCCACTGTTAAACATAATTTGAAAGTAAATGTTTGATAATACAGCTCTTTAAATCTCTTATCCATTATGCTACTGGGAATGTATTATTTGCCCCCTTTTCCTTGGATTATTTCTTCTAGCATATTGCCCTAGCTCTCCTTTCTTCATTACTCTCCCCATTTCCTATTCTTTTTTCCTAACAGTATTCAAATTTCTGCTTATTACTCATGCAGAGTTCTCTCCTTCTAAGCTATGCCCACAAGGTCTTCTACACCAAAGCTATTTATCAAAATATTTTCCTAAACAACAAAATTATCTTCCTTAAAGGGTCCCTGATTTATACTCCTTCTTCTTTCTCCTACATGTGCTCATTAAATAAACTTTACTTATTGATATCTCTCCTGGAATGGACCTCCCAGATGGGAACACATGAAGCCTGAGAAAATAACTTAAGTAATATAAAAACTGCACCTGATTAAAAAAAAAAAAAAACAAAAAACTGCACCTGATAAAATTCCATAATGGTGCCTAGATAGGGTCTACATGTAATATAAATACCAGAAATGAATAACAAGGTGCCCGTTATTTCTTCTCCTTCAAGGTATTCCAGCCAGCTAGAGATTTACTTTACATATGCATGCACCAGTAGAATCCTTAGTTGTAACTCCAGCAAATATTCTGTACCACGGATGGGATGCAGACATCCTGGGCACATGACTCCCATTCTGAGTGATGGACATGTTTTTTTCTCTCTATGTATCTGGGGAAAGTTACATTAATGTCACATGCATACTTTTAAATCTACATTTGATTGCTTATGGATGTCAAGATGTGACTTGGACTGCTTAAAGCATAAGAAAGCAATCAGAGAGATCCAGAATGATAATAACAACTTGGGAAAGCCCCAATTTTGGTCTACCAGTCATCATTTCTGTAGACAGTTTTGGAGTTCCCTAGAATGCTAAGTTGAAGTTGCATTCGTAATTGATGGCTTCAAGGACAGAGAAACCTGGGATTCTTTCAGATATGATTGTGTGTATTTCCTAAGCACTTACTTTGGGCCAGATACTGTGCTAAATGCATTATATCCATTATCTTATTTCTTCCTCCCTAAAACCCAAGACTATAGGTAACTTTATTCTCCCCATTATATAGATGAGGAGACTCTATACTAAGGTATAGAGAGGTAAAACGGGATGCTTGCAGAGACACAGCTAAGGAGCAGGAGATTGAGTTGCCAATTCAGCCTGGCTTGAAAGGCAGTGTTCTTAACCCCTACACTCTTCTCCCACTCCTCCCACCATAAGAGGTTGGGAGAAAAGAGACAGAACATTTCTCTTCTTAATTTTAATTGTTTTACAAGGTGCCTCAATAGCTTCCTTTTGGGTATTTGACATGCCATCATTGGCAAATCTAAAATGGGTAGCTGGTCAATTTTTTAAAGGGAGTCTGAAAGACGAATTGCTTCTTTGTCTTTCCCTTTTGGGAGACAGAGCTGTACAAAAAGTAATGGGAGAGTTCACTGAATTTTAAAGAGGAAAGAGGCAATGACTCAGAGCAGGCATGAAGAGGTTACCAGGGAGATACAGGGGTGACAGCTATCATAGATAAACTGGTCCTGTCTTGGTCTCTGTGGAAATGTCAGTCCCTTTCAGAGAGGATTATTTTACATCTTTATTAAAGTGGCTCAGGAGATGAACCTTATTAAATAAAATCAATGAGTTGAAAACATGTAGTTTAGCTAAAACATTTTTGTTCATCTTAATGCTTTAAATACCTGTTTGTGTGGAAGCCTCAACATCATATAGCTTCCTCAGGCAAAAGACAGTGGGAGCCATAGACTTACGGTAGTAAGTATTCTCTGGACGATTAAGAGTCCTCATATTCCCTCAAGGGCTGAGCTTACTTTCTGAAACTTACAACTCCTACTTCACAGAAAACACATACATGAGTACACTCACAGTCTGGAATATCAGAATCACAGACACTTCTTCAGACATCATCTACTTCATTGATTTGCTGATTAATTCATTCAATATTTAGTAAGGGCCTAATACGTGTATCAAGTACTAGGAGCCCAGGAGTGATTAAGGCATATTCCTGGTCTCAATGAATATATCCTCTAGTATGAAACGTAGTAGACTTTTTTTAGTGTTCTGTAAGGATCTATTCTGTATTTCTTTTCTTTTCCTTCTATTTTCACTTTATAAACTCACCTAGATGATCTTGCCCATTCTTATGAAATCATGTCATTTTAATGAAGATGATTCTCAAGTATATATCACCCATCCAGTCTTCTCTTTGGAGCTTCACACTCATATACTTTACCATCTCTGTGTTTTCTCAACTTAAATGACTCATGTGAACTTTAAGATTTACATGACCAAAATTCAACTTTCAGTTGTCCTTCAAAATCATTCTCCAACCTTCTACCATCTTGATAAATGGGCCCATAATCCACCTTGGACTTCAAATCAGAAACCTGAGAGACATGTTGAACTTTCTCTCCTCTTTTGCCCTCCATGTCCAATGGATACACAAGCCTTTTTCCTGTTCCTTTCAAAACTATCTCAATAGATTATGTCTCTATAGCCCACTTGCCACTTTGCTACTCTAAGCCTCTAGTATCTTTTACCAGGGCTACTACAATAGCCATCTCCAACCAGTTTTTCACACAGCAGCCAGAGTGGCCTTCTCAAAGTATAAATTGGATTATCCCTATTCTGCATAAATTAGCATAATAGTCACAATAATTACAATGATCTACAAGGCCTCTCAGATATGGCTCATTCTACCCACAACCACTTCTTAGAAATCTCAGCCCTCACAGGCCTGGTTTGGCTCAATAGTAGGTTGCAGTAGGGGAGTACATGTGAGAGATTCTAAAGTCCTTACAATAATAGCTACCATATGCCCAACCCTGTACTAAATGGTTTACTTACAGAATTTATAATCTCAAACCACACTCCCCTACAAGGAAGGCATTAATATACCCACTCTACAGATGAAGAAATATATATGTGATGTCACTTCGCTATTGACTGAAAGAACCTGAACTCAACCCTAGACCTCTGTCACTTCAAGGTAGACCCTATATCTAACTTATCTCTGTCGTGCTGCTTAATGCCCAACAAATATGCTGCTTCAAATTGTACAGAATCAGTAACTATTTGAACCAGAATTTGAGCCCAGAACTCCAAAGCCTGGGCTTTTGTAATGCTACTATGATACCTCTTCTTCTTCTACTAAGAAGTCTTCCATGGAGACCAGGAAGCTCAAGAATCATACTAGCTGTACAGAAGAAATGTTAAATGTCCCTATCAATGATAGTCAATAAGCTCATGGAAAACTTTCATAAAATAATGATATGCAGACCCCCTCTTCAGGGAGTCCGACTGAATTAAACTGTATTGGAACCTAGATTCCAGATATATTTTTTAAATACGCTCCAAGTGATTCTAACTTTTATCCAGAATTGAAAGCTGTTTTAGTTTGGTTGGAAGGTGCCTGGTTCTCGTGAGATGATCCTCATGGGCTATTTTTCCCTTTTTAAGCCCACTGGCCAGGCCAGGCAAGCAGGCAGCCTCAGCACATGGTTGACTAGAGTCTGATGGAGAGTCTACATTACGTCCTGGATGGTACACTTGGAAAAAGGAACACTTTGGGAGCCAAGCACTATAAAGGGGATTTCTAGAGACTGGTTACACAAAATCATTTGAACAATAGTTTCTGATCTCCTCCAAAAATTCATTTCATACTGAGCAGCTTCTGAGGAAATGTAATCAACACCTCCCTTCCATCCTCCAGCAATTTCTTTTCAAGTAGATGAATGCTTCCTGAATACTAAGGCTCTATTCATCCCTAGGGGCAACTTTGAAAGCTTGGTTAAGATCTGCAGGGAGTTTGGGGAAAGGATGAGGAATTAACGATAAGGCTTGGGTAGAAGAAGGAGACATTGATAAGCTCTCTCACTTTCCTATTCCTCTGAACTGCCCTCATACGGAGTGGAGATGATCCATCAGCAGGTTAAGCCGAGAGTTAAAATATACTACTTTTCATTTTAAGGAAGAATAGTAGCCACAATTGTTTACAGTCTGCAAATCTTATTCTGTAGTGCAAAGATTACCTCAACAATGAGCAACTTCCGCCTCCTTATCATCATCACATCATTACTGAGTACTGTTAATAGCACCAAAATAATTGGAATCTCAGTTTACTCCTTTTATAATGGTAGAGCTATATGATTAGAAGCCTGAACTCTGGAACTTGATTCTTGAGCTGATTAAATTCTTTAGATTCTGTGAATCTGCTCCTTACTGATGGAATACTTTAGGCAGGTTACTTTGCCTCATTTTCTCTAAAATGTGGATTAAAATAATCAATATGCGTGAATACTTATAATATTGTGGCACCTAATAAATACAATATAAATATTTATCTTAAAATATGAAATACAGCCCACAACCAAGTGGATTAACTGCTAGTTTGTCAACTTCCATGAGAAATCTAGGAGAATATTCAGTCTTTGACTTTGTTGGTATCCCTATCTTATATACATTTTAATATGAGGCAAAGAGTAGAAAAGACTTCTCTATAATATTCTTGTCACCTTTCAACTCATCAAAAATCCTGAGTTATTAGCTATGGGTTTCTGGAGTGCTCCATGTGGCATCACTAATGCCAATAGACACCTACCATCCCTTCTTGGGTACTATTTCATCTGTCTGCTTCCATGCTTTCTTAATCCTTTCAATTCCTTTGTTTCCTCCAAACTCCACTCCTTAGCTCTGATTAAGGTACTGCCTAGTCATTTGCTTAGGCTGGAATAATTTATCATTTATTCATGTCTCTTGCTTCCAACACTGTTTAAAGGTTGGATGTTAGATCTTGAGAATGGAGGTAGGAAGGCAAGAAGATGATCTCACTATGGTTTGGTCATAGAATGAGTCTCTACATAATAATTAGACCTTTCATTCTAGCAAAATTAAGTACTTACTGGGGTATTTTTTTAATTCATCACCATTCTAAAACTTTTTCCCCTGCAATTTATTTTCTTCGATTATTATGTACCAGCTTTCATGAGACATACATTTATCTCACTGTGAAATTATAAATAATAGCCTTTATTTATTGAGCACCTTACCATTTGCCACACACAAATTATATTGATACTGTATATACTAAGATCCCTCAAAAGTAAGAAGGAGTTATTCTTATTTAGAGTCAAAGAAATCTAGGATAGAGGGATTCCTTCATCTACATGATGCTGATTTTCAAGACCTTAAAAGGTGAGTCACTTCAAGAACCACAGGCGCCAGAATAATTAAAGACTGCTTTAACCACATTTTAACATTTATTCTTTGAAACATCACAGTGAAGCATTCATTATCTTTCCCATTTTTTAAATAGGAAAACCAAATTCAAGAGGATTTAAAGGGCATGCCCTAGGTGACACAGCTAGTACAAAACTGGAGCCAAAAGCCAGGTCTCCTGACATGAATCCCACATCCTGCCCACTATACCAGTTGTTTATACAGCTCACATTTCTTAGTGGCTTTTCTTAGTGCAGAATTGGAAGCTGGCATGCAGTAGATTATCATCATATATTTTCTGAATAGATGAATGAGAAAGTGAAGTCTATCTTTAGTCCTTTCTTCACCTCTTTTCCATGCACCCCCTTGATGGCTAATCTTAGTTGATACTTAGCAATTTCCTACCCTGTGGCTCTCAGGCAGCTTCCTGTTCCCTGTTCCTATTAAGAACTTAGCCATCTTTTATCCCATTCTTTCTAGTTTATAAGAACATAAATTATAAGACCAGTTAACATTTATTGAGTATGTACTATGCATTAGGTAATTACTTATCATGTTAAATCCTTATAGCAAACTTAAAGACTTAGGATTATTATTTCCATTTACAGATGAAAAAAACAAGATCTTAAGAATTACAGGACTTACAGAGCTAGAAAGTGTGGGATCTGGCATCCTAACCCAGACTTATCTGCTCCTGAAGTTGACAGCCATACTTGCTGAACTCTCCTGCCTGCACACAAAGCTGACAGTGACTGCCAAGAGTTTATTTTTTTATTAACTCTCCCAGAAGATACTTGCATTTTAATAAGGTCTTTCAACACTTTAGCCCAACAGTCCTCAAAGTGCAGTCCATGGGCCTCTGGGGTCCTTAAGAAACTTTTAGGAGGTCTACAAAGTCACAACTATTTTCATAATAATACTAAGATGTTATTTGTCATTCTCACTGAGTTAACATTTGCACTGACAGTGCAGAAGCAACTGTGGATATAACTGCTGCTGCTGCCACTTTAGAACAAATCAAGGCAGGATACCCAAATATTATTGCATGCTTCAACACTACACACTCATGGAAAAAACAAAAAAACAGTTTTCTTAATATTATCTATGATGAAGTTATATTATTAATTTTATTAAAATCCCAACCCTTGAATACATGTATATTTTTAAAAGATTTATTTATTTGAGAGAGAGAGAGAGCACGCACATGGGGAATGCAGAGAGAGAGAAACTTCAGCAGACTCCATGCTGAGCGTGGAGCCCAGCGTGGGGCTGGATCTCATGCCCCTGAGATCATGAGCTGAAACCAACAGTCAGATGCTTTACTGACTGTGCCACCCAGGAGCCCAGAGTACACATATTTTTAATATTTTCTGTGACAAAATGGGAAGCACATATAAAACAGTTTTGAGGCATACCAAATTCTTAAGAAAAAGCACTTGTGAGATTTTGGGGGGCTGTGAACTAAACCAGCCACTTTTGCAATGGAACATCATCTTTTCTTGAAAAAATGATTGACAAACAAGCTGGTTGTTCAGACTTGAGTATCTAGCAGACATTTTCTCAAAAATGAACAAGTGAGTCTGTCATTTCAAGGAAAACAACTGACACTACTGTTTTCAATGATAAAGTTTAAACTTGCAAGTGAAAATCAGAATTTTAAAAAATTTTACCTACCATCATGAGCTTAACAAGTTTCCAATACTTAAAAATTTTTCTGATAAGATGAGTGGTGATCTTAATAGATGTGAGATTTTTTTTGTATTGTATAATGAAATGTATCAACATTTAGAAGATCTGTATAGCTCAGTGAATCAATATTTCCTAAATGATTAATGTATGTATGATATCATAAAACCATGCATGGGTAGAAGATCTATTCAAAGTGGAGGACATATCAATGGATTTTAATGTAATAGAGTATGAAAAGTTCATTGATATGGGGTCAGGTTACATACTATAACTTGTTTTGGTGTGCTAAAAAAAATCACCACAGTTATCTAAAAAGGCTGTTGAAATACTCCTCTCTTGGAGTATTTCTCTAATTACATACAGTGAGGTGGGATTTTCTTCATAACCTTCAACCCAAATAACATATCACAACAGATTAAAAGCAGAAGCAGATCTTAGAATCCAGCTGCCTTCTATTAAGCCAGACATTAAAGAGATTTTCAAAACTGTAAAGCTGACAGTCTTCTCAATGAAGTATTTTTGTTTTAGAAAATATATTATTTTTCAGAAAAATACTATGTTAACATAGGATAATATATTATTATTTAAAAGGAATTAATGAATTGAAGTTTTAAAATTTTCTGTTTTAATTTCCAATATGGTAAATATTGAGAGGTATAACTCACACAAAGGCTCTTTGGGATCCTCCACTATTTTTAAGAGTATAAATGAGATTTGAGACCAAAATGTTTGAGAACCATTGCTTTAATGCAAGGAAGTAATAATTTGGGTATTTATGATAAACCAGTGGGGTGGGCATTGAGCAAGAGGACTTTTTATCCTCTCTAAAAATCAAATGTACAATCTACGCTTATTCCTCTCAGAAAACTTGCTCCCAGGGAACCCCAAATTAAGACTTGGGTTACATGATCTCCCTACATTCACGGTGCCAGTTAAATCTATGCTTAGGCAAAAGCTCAGCATGGCATGCATTTAATTCAGATTTTTTCATGGATCATGACCTTTCAACTATAGGAGTGAGCAAAGGGAGGGAATTTCTATATGGTACCACTGGGAGGGTATCTTTCACCCCCAGTGTGAGTCTTAGTCCGAGAACATTTCTTGGCAGGTTCTGAGAGTCTGTATCAAATTAATCACCTCTTCAGATACTTGAGTGGACAGCCCTTGGGGCAGGAAGGGAGAGGCCTGGGAGGCAGAGCAGAATAAACATCTTAATCCAAATCAAGACTGAGGCCAGCTGTCCAGGCTGTTCTTGTGGCCACGGCTCACAGAGCTGCTGCCTATGGCTGTCTCTAGTTTATCCCTTGAAAGTGCCTCCTTCCCTCTCCTTCCCACGCAAGCAGCCAGTCCAATGTATGAATTTTTGGGTTGGACTCTAATTGCTAGTTATGCTGGGAAGCCCGCCTCCCTCTAATTCAGCCTTGACACAAATAGCTAGAAAGTTCATTTGCAAAGCCACAACTCCCACAGCAAAGCCCCTAGGGGTTCCCTTCTAGAGAGAGGACTTCTATTCCATTCAAGTCAACAGCTACTTACCGAGTGCCTATTTGGTACTTAGCATGTCCTGTGAAGAATGAATCTGAAAAACAAATTTGACAGAATCATAGAGGTTTGAAGTTTCCAGGTAGCTCATCATAGCTCTACCCTCACACAGGCCCACCAGCCTCTACTTGGACCAGTTCAGTGGTGAAGACCTGGCTGCTTCTACAAGCATTTTTAGAGAGATTTAGTTGGTAGAAAATTATTTCTGCTTCTCTAGGAGAGGCAGCATAACCCTCATAGCCTCAAAAGCCTCATGTGGTTAAGCCACATGGACCTGGGTTTTCATCTCATCTCAGTCACTTATGATTTTGAGCAAGTTGCTTTACCTATCTATGCCTCAATATCCTTATCTGTTAGAAGGGAATAACAATACCCTTCACAACAATACCCTTTAACACATTTGTGTTAAAATAAACTGTACTTGTGAAATATATTGCCCAGGTCCTGGCACAAGTTAAGTGTTTATTAAGCCAGTTCCACCAAGTAATTACCTTTGACCTTTAGCAAATTTAATAATTCAGATTATTTCATAACTGAAATAATACCTATAATTTAGGATTGTCAGGATGCATCCCTGATTAGGAACTTACTAGTTTTAGGACCTTGGGCAAGTTATTTTAATTTTTAAGCTAAAATTTTTTATATCTGTAAATAGTGGTAGCAGTGCTTACTATCTAAAGAGGTTTTGTGAGAAATAAAGTATATAAGATCCATATTAACTCTGTACTTGTTAAAAAGTAGGCTTCTTTAGCATTCACATCCATCCATTTGCCCTACGAGATGTCTTCCTTGCATGGTCTGTGGTCTGCTATTTGGATCTACACAGACTAAGTTAAAGCTTTTTCCCAACTGGATCCTTCATTATAATATTTCCCATTTGTTTTCTTTCCTTGGTATAGACTCTCCAGTATCTCCAAAGCATTTCTTGCATAATATTTTGAGCTTTTTACCATCCTGGGAATGTTTCCCAGATGGCTTTTAGTTTGTCAAGGTTCTTTTCAAAATATAATGTTCAGAACTGAATGTGAAATTCCAGGTAAAGATTGACCAGCCCAGAACACTTTGAGACTGTCATGTTCATTGTGTATGATGCTGAATTTCTTTGAATGGAATCAATGATTAAGTGGTAGATTTGCCATATTATTGATAATATTGAGCTTGTAGTCAACTTAGTTGTAGTTGCTTTTATATTTAACTTCTGTTAAACCATGTCTCTCCAATTCTATGATGTTTAACTAAAAACAAAAAACAAAACAAAACAAAAACAAAAACATGGAACGCTTCACAAATTTACGTGTCATTTTTGCACGGGGGCCATGCTAACCTTCTCTCTATCATTCCAATATCAGTATATGTGCTGTTGAAGTGAGCATGCTTAATTTTTTTATTTTTATTTTTATTTTTTATTTTTTTGGAGTATTCTGTACCAACTTTATTTTTTTTTAAATTTATTTTTTATTGGTGTTCAATTTACTAACATACAGAATAACCCCCAGTGCCCGTCACCCATTCACTCCCACCCCCCGCCCTCCTCCCCTTCTACCACCCCTAGTTCGTTTCCCAGAGTTAGCAGTCTTTACGTTCTGTCTCCCTTTCTGATATTTCCCACACATTTCTTCTCCCTTCCCTTATATTCCCTTTCACTATTATTTATATTCCCCACATGAATGAGAACATATAATGTTTGTCCTTCTCCGACTGACTTACTTCACTCAGCATAATACCCTCCAGTTCCATCCACGTTGAAGCAAATGGTGGGTATTTGTCATTTCTAATAGCTGAGTAATATTCCATTGTATACATAAACCACATCTTCTTTATCCATTCATCTTTCGTTGGACACCGAGGCTCCTTCCACAGTTTGGCTATCGTGGCCATTGCTGCTATAAACATCGGGGTGCAGGTGTCCCGGCGTTTCATTGCATTTGTATCTTTGGGGTCAATCCCCAACAGTGCAATTGCTGGGTCGTAGGGCAGGTATATTTTTAACTGTTTGAGGAACCTCCACACAGTTTTCCAGAGTGGCTGCACCAGTTCACATTCCCACCAACAGTGCATGAGGGTTCCCTTTTCTCTGCATCCTCTCCAACATTTGTTGTTTCCTGCCTTGTTAATTTGCCCCATTCTCACTGGTGTGAGGTGGTATCTCATTGTGGTTTTGATTTGTATTTCCCTGATGGCAAGTGATGCAGAGCATTTTCTCATATGCATGTTGGCCATGTCTATGTCTTCCTCTGTGAGATTTCTGTTCATGTCTTTTGCCCATTTCATGATTGGATTGTTTGTTTCTTTGGTGTTGAGTTTAATAAGTTCTTTATAGATCTTGGAAACTAGCCCTTTATCTGATATGTCATTTGCAAATATCTTCTCCCATTCTGTAGGTTGTCTTTGAGTTTTGTTGACTGTATCCTTTGCTGTGCAAAAGCTTCTTATCTTGATGAAGTCCCAATAGTTCATTTTTGCTTTTGTTTCTTTTGCTTTCGTGGATGTATCTTACAAGAAGTTACTATGGCCGAGTTCAAAAAGGGTGTTGCCTGTGTTCTCCTCTAGGATTTTGATGGAATCTTGTCTCACATTTAGATCTTTCATCCATTTTGAGTTTATCTTTGTGTATGGTGCAAGAGAGTGGTCTAGTTTCATTCTTCTGCATGTGGATGTCCAATTTTCCCAGCACCATTTATTGAAGAGACTGTCTTTCTTCCAATGGATAGTCTTTCCGCATTTATCGAATATTAGTTGCCCATAAAGTTCAGGGTCCACTTCTGGATTCTCTATTCTGTTCCACTGATCTATGTGTCTGTTTTTGTGCCAGTGCCACACTGTCTTGATGGTCACAGCTTTGTAGTACAACCTGAAATCTGGCATTGTGATGCCCCCAGATATGGTTTTCTTTTTTAAAATTCCCCTGGCTATTCGGGGTCTTTTCTGATTCCACACAAATCTTAAAATAATTTGTTCTAACTCTCTGAAGAAAGTCCATGGTATTTTGATAGGGATTGCATTAAACGTGTATATTGCCCTGGGTAACATTGACATTTTCACAATATTAATTCTGCCAATCCATGAGCATGGAATATTTTTCCATCTCTTTGTGTCTTCCTCAATTTCTTTCAGAAGTGTTCTATAGTTTTGAGGGTATAGATCCTTTACATCTTTGGTTAGGTTTATTCCTAGGTATCTTATGCTTTGGGGTGCAATTGTAAATGGGATTGACTCCTTAATTTCTCTTTCTTCAGTCTCATTTTTAGTGTATAGAAATGCCACTGACTTCTGGGCATTGATTTTGTATCCTGCCAGGCTACCGAATTGCTGTATGAGTTCTAGCAATCTTGGGGTGGAGACTTTTGGGTTTTCTATGTAGAGTATCATGTCATCGGTGAAGAGGGAGAGTTTGACTTCTTCTTTGCCAATTTGAATGCCTTTAATGTCTTTTTGTTGTCTGATTGCTGAGGCTAGGACTTCCAGTACTATGTTGAACAGCAGTGGTGAGAGTGGACATCCCTGTCTTGTTCCTGATCTTAGGGGAAAGGCTCCCAGTGCTTCCCCATTGAGAATGATATTTGCTGTGGGCTTTTCATAGATGGCTTTTAAGATGTCGAGGAATGTTCCCTCTATCCCTACACTCTGAAGAGTTTTGATCAGGAATGGATGCTGTATTTTGTCAAATGCTTTCTCTGCATCCAATGAGAGGATCATATGGTTCTTGGTTTTTCTCTTGCTGATATGATGAATCACATTGATTGTTTTACGGGTGTTGAACCAGCCTTGTGTCCCAGGGATAAATCCTACTTGGTCATGGTGAATAATTTTCTTAATGTACTGTTGGATCCTATTGGCCAGTATCTTGTTGAGAATTTTTGCATCCATGTTCATCAGGGATATTGGTCTGTAATTCTCCTTTTTGGTGGGGTCTTTGTCTGGTTTTGGAATTAAGGTGATGCTGGCCTCATAGAACGAATTTGGAAGTACTCCATCTCTTTCTATCTTTCCAAACAGCTTTAGGAGAATAGGTATGGTTTCTTCTTTAAACGTTTGATAGAATTCCCCTGGGAAGCCATCTGGCCCTGGACTCTTGTGTCTTGGGAGGTTTGTGATGACTGCTTCAATTTCCTCCCTGGTTATTGGCCTGTTCAGGTTTTCTATTTCTTCCTGTTCCAGTTTTGGTAGTTTGTGGCTTTCTAGGAATGCGTCCATTTCTTCTAGATTGCCTAATTTATTGGCGTATAGCTGTTCATAATATGTTTTTAAAATCGTTTGTATTTCCTTGGTGTTGGTAGTGATCTCTCCTTTCTCATTCATGATTTTATTAATTTGAGTCTTCTCTCTCTTCTTTTTAATAAGGCTGGCTAATGGTTTATCTATCTTACTAATTCTTTCAAAGAACCAACTCCTGGTTCTGTTGATCCGTTCCACAGTTCTTCTGGTCTCGATTTCGTTGAGTTCTGCTCGAATCTTTATTAACTCCCTTCTTCTCTTGGGTGTAGGATCTATTTGCTGTTTTTTTCTCTAGCTCCTTTATGTGTAAGGTTAGCTTTTGTATTTGAGTTCTTTCCAGTTTTTGAATGGATGCTTGTATTGCGATGTATTTCCCCCTTAGGACTGCTTTTGCTGCATCCCAAAGATTTTGAACGGTTGTATCTTCATTCTCATTAGTTTCCATGAATCTTTTTAATTCTTCCTTAATTTCCTGGTTGACCCTTTTATCTTTTAGCTGGATGGTCCTTAACCTCCACGTGTTTGAGGTCCTTCCAAACTTCTTGTTGTGATTTAGTTCTAATTTCAAGGCATTATGGTCTGAGAATATGCAGGGGACAATCCCAATCTTTTGGTATCGGTTCAGACCCGATTTGTGACCCAATATGTGGTCTATTCTGGAGAAAGTTCCATGTGCGCTTGAGAAGAATGTGTATTCAGTTGAGTTTGGATGTAAAGTTCTGTAGATATCTGTGAAATCCATCTGGTCCAGTGTATCATTTAAAGCTCTTGTTTCTTTGGAGATGTTGTGCTTAGAAGACCTATCGAGTATAGAAAGAGCTAGATTGAAGTCACCAAGTATAAGTGTATTATTATCTAAGTATTTCTTCACTTTGGTTAATAATTGATTGATATATTTGGCAGCTCCCACATTCGGGGCATATATATTGAGGATTGTTAAGTCCTCTTGTTGGATAGATCCTTTAAGTATGATATAGTGTCCCTCTTCATCTCTCACTACAGTCTTTGGGGTAAATTTTAGTTTATCTGATATAAGAATGGCTACCCCTGCTTTCTTTTGAGGACCATTCGAATGGTAAATGGTTCTCTAACCTTTTATTTTCAGGCTGTAGGTGTCCTTCTGTCTAAAATGAGTCTCTTGTAGACAGCAAATAGATGGGTCCTGCTTTTTTATCCAGTCTGAAACCCTGCGCCTTTTGATGGGGTCATTAAGCCCTTTCACATTCAGAGTTACTATTGAGAGATATGAGTTTAGTGTCATCATGATATCTATTCAGTCCTTGTTTTTGTGGACTGTTCCACTGAACTTCTTCTTAAAGGGGAATTTTAAGAGCCCCCCTTAAAATTTCTTGCAGAGCTGGTTTGGAGGTCACATATTCTTTTAGTTGCTGCCTGTCTTGGAAGCTCTTTATGTCTCCTTCCATTTTGAATGAGAGCCTTGCTGGATAAAGTATTCTTGGTTGCATGTTCTTCTCATTTAGGACCCTGAATATATCCTGCCAGCCCTTTCTGGCCTGCCAGGTCTCTGTGGAGAGGTCTGCTGTTACCCTAATACTCCTCCCCATAAAAGTCAGGGATTTCTTGTCTCTTGCTGCTTTAAGGATCTTCTCTTTATCTTTGGAATTTGCAAGCTTCACTATTAAATGTCGAGGTGTTGAACGGTTTTTATTGATTTTAGGCGGGGATCTCTCTATTTCCTGGATCTGAATGCCTGTTTCTCTTCCCAGATTAGGAAAGTTTTCAGCTAGAATTTGTTCAAATACATAATCTGGCCCTCTGTCCCTTTCGGCGTCCTCGGGAACCCCAATTAAACGTAGGTTTTTCTTTCTCAGGCTGTCGTTTATTTCCCTTAATCTATCTTCATGGTCTTTTAATTGTTTGTCTCTTTTTTCCTCAGTTTCCCTCTTTGCTATCAACTTGTCTTCTATGTCACTCACTCGTTCTTCCACCTCGTTAACCCTCGTCGTTAGGACTTCTAGTTTGGATTGCATCTCATTCAATTGATTTTTAATTTCTGCCTGATTAGCTCTAAATTCTGCAGTCATGAAGTCTCTTGAGTCCTTTATACTCTTTTCTAGAGCCACCAATAGCTGTATAATAGTGCTTCTGAATTGGCTTTCTGACATTGAATTGTAATCCAGATTTTGTAACTCTGTGGGAGAGAGGACTGTTTCTGATTCTTTCTTTTGAGGTGAGGTTTTCCTTCTAGTCATTTTGCTCAGTGCAGAGTGGCCAAAAGCAAGTTGTATTGGGAAAAGGAGAAAAAGAGAGGAGAGAAAGAAGGAAAGAAAAGAGAAAGAGAAAAAAAAAGGGACGAAAAAAAACGAAAAAAAAAAAGAAGAAAAAGAGAAAGAAAAAGAAAGGAGAAAAAAAGGGGGTGGGGGAAGGAAACAAATCAAAAAGCAAAACAAAAAAAACAAAACAAAACAAAAAAGAACCACGGGGGAGTATCTTCCGATTCTGTGTACTTTAAGTCCCTTGGCTTCTCCTGGAGGTTGTCAGTCTAGCTGGTGTTCTGGGGGAGGGGCCTGTTGTGCTGGTTTTCAGGTGTTAGCAGTTGGGGGAGCTGCTGTGCCCCTGCCTGGTGCAGGGCTCAGTGGGGGTTGTTTACCCCGTGAGGCCGCAGGAGGAACAGCCCCAGTGGCGGGGCAGCTCTGGAAACCTGGATTCAGCTCCGGCAGGAACTCCGTCTGCAGGGCCTGGAGGCTCCGGGGCGGGGCCGCTGATCTGCTCAGCTCGGGGCAGGAGCGTCCTTGCTGTCCTGGGCCCTCCCGGCCTCTGCCTGTCCCGGGGGAGGCGGGATCCTGGGCTGTGTCCCGGCGCTCTGTGCTCCGGAGCCTGCGCTGCTGGATTCGCGCTCCCGGCAGCGCAGCCCCCTCCGCGGAGCTGCCGCCCGAGCCCCCCCGAGCTGCTCCTGGAACCGCGCAGGCCCCTCTGCACGGAGCCTCTTCCTCTGCCCGAGCCCCTCCGAGCTGCTCCGGTTCCCGCCGCGCGCTGCAGCCCTTAGGGAGCTCGGCGCACTCTCCCGGGCGCAGGTGTCTGTTACTGTCCCGGGGAACCCGAGGGCATCCTCACCCTTCTGGGTCCTGCTCCAACTCCCTGCGAGCCCCTTTCCGCCCGGGAAGGTTGGTGCAGCTCCTGCTCCTCCGGGACGGGGCTCTCCTGTCCTGGGGACCCTCGCCCCGGCCTCAGCCCGGCTCCTCGCGGGGCCCCTCCCCCTTGGAGGCCTTTTGTTTCTTTATTTCTTTTTCCCCGTCTTCCTACCTTGATAGATGCGCGAACTCTTCTCACTGTAGCATTCCAGCTGGTCTGTCTTTAAATCTCAGGCCGAATTGATAGATTTTCAGGATAATTTGAAGGTTTTCTAGGTAATTTGGTGGAGACAGGTGATTTGGGGATCCTACTCTTCCGCCGTCTTGCTCTAGTTTTCGCTTAATTTTTTTATTATGAATATAGGAATTTTTTCCTGATCTCTGGTAAAGTTGATTTCATTATTTTGACTCATTCTTCTTACCTATTTCTTTTAAAATCAATTTGGAGTTTGATATCCAACATTTCACTTACTTGTTGCATTCTCTGTCTACATATTTAATCAGAATGTTCTTTATTTAATTTAATGAAATTATTGAAGAAGATAAGCCAGTCAAAGCTCTGTAGGGCTAAAGAGAATGCACTGCACCACATCCAGGTGGATTTTGGTCAACATTATAGAGGTCTGGTCAGTTAAATGGCTATAAACCTTCCATATTATAATACCATCCAGCTCTTAATTCTTTACTATTTCACATACTCCATGCTTGTAAAATGATGAAGTGATCTCCTTCCCCTATGGTACAGGGGGAAGCATATGGTTGATTTAAATCTTTGTTCTTTCTGTTGGGTATCATGTGGAAAATTCCTTAAATTTACCCTTGATTTTCTCATATGCAAAAAAGACAATATTACATTCCTCATTGTTTACTGGGAAAATTAAGAATAGTGATAATTAGAATCAATTCTCCAAAAAATGCAGATATTGCTTATTTCAGTAACTGGACTGGAATATAGATTATCTTTCCTTGTTGTATATGTTTTAAACATACAGAAGAAGAAAAGAGGCTCAGAGAAGTAAAGTAGCACCAAGATTCAAACTCATATCTGTTTTGCTTAAAAATACTTTATCATTCCACAATGCTATGGTACCTCACTGAGAATTAACTGTATAAAGCATTTTATATTATAAAATGCCAGATTGATATGAAATTTTTTATTATTCTTTTTATTGGAGTTCAATTTGCCAACATATAGCATATCACCCAGTACTCCTCTAGTCAAATGCCCCCCTCAGTGCCTGTCACCCAGTCCCCGCAACCCCCGCCCCACTTCCCCTTCTACTACCCCCTTGTTCGTTTCCCAGAGCTAGGACTCTCTCATGTTCTGTCACCCTCACTGATATTTCCCACTCATTTTCTCTCCTTTCGCCTTTAGTCCCTTTCACTGTTTTTTATATTCCCCAAATGAATGAGACCACATAATGTTTGTCCTTTTCTGATTGACTTATTTCACTCTGCATAATACCCTCCTGGTCCATCCACGTCGAAGCAAATGGTGGGTATTTGTCATTTCTAATGGCTGAGTAATATTCCATTGTATACATAGACCACAGCTTCTTTATCCACTCATCTGTCGATGGACACCGAGGCTCCTTCAAGTTTGGCTATTGTGGACATTGCTGCTAGAAACATCCGGATGCAGGTGTCCCGGCATTTAACTGCATCTGTATCTTTCGGGTAAATCCCCAGCAGTGCAATTGCTGGGTCGTAGAGCAGATATATTTTTAACTCTTTGAGGAACCTCCACACAGTTTTCCACAGTGGCTGCATCGTTCACATTCCCACCAACACTGCAAGAGGGTTCCCCTTTCTCCATATCCTCTCCAACATGTGTTGTTTCCTGTCTTGTTAATTTTCCCCATTCTCACTAGTGTGAGGTGGTATCTCATTGTGGTTTTGATTTGTATTTCCCTGATGGCAAAGGATGTGGAGCATTCTCTCATGTGCTTGTTGGCCATGTCTATGTCTTCCTCTGTGAGATTTCTGTTCATGTATTTTGCTCAATTCATGATTGGATTGTTTGTTTCTTTGCTGTTGAGTCTAATAAGTTCTTTATAGATCTTGGATACTAGTCCTTTATCTGATAGGTCATTTGCAAATATCTTCTCCCATTCTGTAGCTTGTCTTTTAGTTTTGTTGACTGTTTCTTTTGCTGTGCAGAAGCTTTTTATCTTGACTAAGTCCCAATAATTCATTTTTGCTTTTGTTTCCCTTGCCTTCATGGATGTATCTTGCAAGAAGTTGCTGTGGCCAAGTTCAAAAAGGGTGTTGCCTGTGTTCTTCTCTAGGATTTTGATGGATTCTTGTCTCACATTTAGATCTTTCATCCATTTTGAGTTTATCTTTGTGTATGGTGTAAGAGGTTGGTCTAGTTTCATTCTTCTACACGTGGCTGTCCAATTTTCCCAGCACCATTTATTGAAGAGACTGTCCTTTTTCCAGTGGATAGTCTTTCCTGCTTTGTCGAATATTAGTTGACCATGCAGTTGAGGGCCCATTTCTGGAGTCTGTATTCTGTTCCATTGATCTGTGTGTCTGCTTTTGAGCCAGTGCCACACTGTCTTGATGGTCACAGCTTTGTAGTACAACCTGAAATCTGGCATTGTGATGCCCCCAGCTCTGGTTTTCTTTTCTAATATTCCCCTGGCTTTTCAGGGTCTTTTCTGATTCCACAGAAATCTTAAGATGGTTTGTTCCAACTCTCTGAAGAAAGTCCATGGTATTTTGATAGGAATTGCATTAAATGTGTAAGTTGCCCTGGGTAGCATTGACATTTTCACAATATTAATTCTTCCAATCCATGAGCATGGAAAATTTTCCATCTCTTGGTGTCTTCCTCAATGTCTTTCAGAAGTGTTCTGTAGTTTTTAGGATATAGATCCTTTACCTCTTTGGTTAGGTTTATTCCCAGGTATCTTATGCTTTTGGATGCAATTGCAAATGGGATTGACTCCTTAATTTCTCTTTCTTCAGTCTCATTGTTAGTGTATAGAAATGCCACTCATTTCTGGGCATTGATTTTGTATCCTGCCACACTGCTGAATGCTGAATGAGTTCTAGCAATCTTGGGGTGGAGTCTTTGGGTTTTCTAAGTACAGTATCATGTCATCTGCAAAGAGGGAGAGTTTGACTTCTTCTTGCCAATTTGAAAGCCTTTTATTTCTTTTTGTTGCCTGATTGCTGAGGCTAGGACTTCTAGTACTATGTTGAATAGCAGTGGTGAGAGTGGACATCCCTGTCGTGTTCCTGATCTTAGAGGAAAAGCTCCCAGTGTTTCCCCATTGAGAATGATATTTGCTGTGGGATTTTCATAGATGGCTTTTAAGATGCTGAGGAATGTTCCCTCTATCCCTACACTCTGAAGAGTTTGGATCAAGAATGGATGCTGTATTTTGTCAAATGCTTTCTCTGCATCTATTGAGAGGATCATATGGTTCTTGTTTTTCCTCTTGATATGATCTATCACGTTGATTGCTTTATGAGTGGTGAATCAGCCTTGCATCCCGGGGATAAATCCCACTTGGTCATGGTGAATAATCCATCTTCTTAATGTACTGTTGGATCCTATTGGCTAGTATCTTGTTTAGAATTTTTGCATCTGTGTTCATCAGGGATATTGGTCTATAGTTCTCTTTTTCGGTGGGGTCTTTGCCTGGTTTTGGAAATAAGGTGATGCTGGCCTCATAGAACGAGTTTGGAAGTATTCCATCCCTTTCTATCTTTTGGAACAGTTTTAGTAGAATAGGTATTGTTTCTTCTTTAAACGTTTGATAGAATTCCCCTGGGAAGCCATCTGGCCCTAGACTTTTGTGTCTTGGGAGGTTTGTGATGACTGCTTCAATTTCCTCCCTGGTTATTGGCCTATTCAGGTTTTCTATTTCTTCCTGCTCCAGTTTGGTAGTTTGTGGTTTTCCAGAAACACATCCATTTCTTCTAGATTGCCTAATTTATTGGCGTATAGCTGCTTATCATATGTTTTTAAAATCGTTTGTATTTCCTTGGAATTGGTGGTGATCTCTCCTTTTTCATTTTGTGATTTTATTAATTAGAGTCTTTTTCGTTTTTAATAAGGCTGGATAATGGCTTATCCAACTTATTAATTCTTTCAAAGAACCAACACCTGGTTTTGTTGATCTGTTCCACAGTTCTTCTGGTCTGTATTTCATTGAGTTCTGCTCGAATCTTTATTATCTCCCTTCTTCTGCTTGGTGTAGGTTTTATTTGCTGTTCTCTCTCCAGTTCCTTTAGGTGCAAGGTTAGCTTTTTTATTTGAGTTTTTTCCAGTTTTTTGAGGGATGCTTGTATTGCGATGTATTTCCCCCTCAGGACTGCTTTTGCTGTATCCCAAAGATTTTGAATGGTTGTATCTTCATTCTCATTACTTTCCATGAATCTTTTTAGTTCTTCTCTAATTTCCTGGTTGACCCTTTCATCTTTTAGCATGTTGCTCTTTAACCTCCACATGTTTGAATTTTTTCCAAATTTCTTCTTTTTTTTTTTAATTTTTATTTATTTATGATAGTCACAGAGAGAGAGAGAGAGAGAGAGAGGCAGAGACACAGGCAGAGGGAGAAGCAGGCTCCATGCACCGGGAGCCCGACGTGGGACTCAATCCCGGGTCCCCAGGATCGCGCCCCGGGTCAAAGGCAGGCACCAAACCGCTGTGCCACCCAGGGATCCCAACGATTGAGTTCTTAGTTTCAAAGCATTGTGGTCTGAAAATATGCAGGGTACAATCCCAATCTTTTGGTATAGTAAAGACCTGATTTGTGACCCAGTATGTGGTCTATTCTTGAGAAAGTTCCATGTGCACTTGAGAAGAATGTGTATTCAGTTTCGTTTGGATGTAAAGTTTTGTAAATATCTGTGAAATCCATCTGGTCCAGTGTATTATTTAAAGCTCTTGTTTCTTTGGAGATGTTGTGCTAAGAATATCAGTCATTTGCAGAAAGTGCCATGTTTAAGTCTCCCAGTATTAGTGTATTATCTAAGTATGTCTTAACTTTGGTTATTAATTGATATACTTTGCAGCTTCCATATTTGGGGCATAAATATTCATGATTGTTAGGTCTTCTTGTTAGATAGACCCTTTAAATATGATATAGTGCCCCTTTTCATCTCTTACTACATTCTTTGGGATAAACTTTAATTTATCTGATATGAGTATTGCTACCTCTGCTGTGTTTTGAGGACCATTTGAATGGTACATGGTCTCTTTCATTTTCAGGCTGTAGGTGTCCTTAGATCTAAATGAGTCTCTTGTAGACAGCGAATAGATGGGTCTTGCTTTTTTCTCCAGTCTGAAATCCTGAGTCTTTTGATGGGATCATTAAGCCCATTCACGTTCAGAGGTACAATGGAAAGATATGAATTTAGTGTCATCGTAATACCTATTCAGTCCCTGTTTGTGGATTATTTCTTTGGGCATCTTTGTTTCTTTCTTTGTTTCTTTCTTTGTTTCTTTCTTTGTTTCTTTCTTTAAAAATGTTATTTATTTATGACAGACACACACAGAAAGAGGCAGAGACACAGGCAGAGGGAGAAGCAGGCTCCATGCAGGGAGTCTGACATGGTATTTGAATCCAGGACTCCAGGATCACACCCTGGGCTGAAGGCGGCATTAAACTGCTGGGCCACCAGGGCTTCTTCTTTCTTTTACAGGGTCTCCCTTAATTATTTTTGGAGAGCTGGCTTGGTGGTCACATATTCTTTCAGTTTCTGCCTATCTTGGAAGCTCTTTATCACTCCTTCTATTCTGAATGAGAGCTTTGCTGAATAAAGTATTCTTGGCTGCACATTCTTCTCATTTAGGACCCTGAATATATCCTGCCAGCCCTTTCTGGCCTGCCAGATTTCTGTGGAGAGGTCTCCTGTTCATCTAATATTTCTCTCCATATAAGTTAGGGATCTCTTGTCTCTTACTGCTTTAAGGATTTTCTATTTATGTTTGGGATTTGCCAGTTTCACTATCAAATGTCGAGGTTTATATTGACTTTAGTGGGGGATCTCTCTACCTCCTGGTTCTGAATGCCTGTCTCCCCCACCCCACCCCAAATTAAGGAAGTTCTCAGCCATGATTTGTTCAAATACACTTTCTGGTCCTACGTCCCTTTTGGCACCCTCTGGAACCCCAATTAAACCTAGATTTTTCCTTCTGAGGCTGTCATTTATTTCCCTTAACATTTCCTCATGGTCTTTTAATTGTTTTTCTCTTTTTTCCTCAGCTTCCTTCCTTGCCATCAACTTATCTTGTATGTCACTCACTCTTTCTTCTACCCCATTAACCCTCGTCGTTAGGACATCCAGCTTGGATTGCATCTCATTTAATTGACTTTTAATTTCGGCCTGATTAGATCTAGATTCTGCAATCATGAAATTTCTTGAATCCTTTATGCTTTTTCCTAGAGCCACCAGTAGCTTTAAAATTGTGCTTCTGAATTGGCTTTCTGACTTTGAATTGTAATCCAAATTCTGTAACTCTGTGGCAGAGAGTACTGTTTCTGATTATTCTGTTGTGAGTTCTTCTTTCTAGTCATTTTGCTCATGCAGAGTGGCTAAAAAGGAGTTGTATTGGAAAAAGAAAGAAAAAACAAAAATCAAAAACAAAAACTAGGAGAGGTTTCCTCTGGTTATATATACTGTATATCCCTTGACTTCCCCTGGAGCTTTCCCATGCTGCTTGGCCAGAACTTGCTCTTCCCCTGTCCTTCCAGTTGTATTCTGGGGGAGGGGCCTGCTGTGCTGACTCTCAGGTGTGTGTACCTGGGGGCGCTGCCCTGCCCCCTGCCGGATGCATGGCTCAATGGGAGTGTTTATCCTGTGATGCCACTGTTCCCTGGAGCCTGCTCCGTCCCAGGCACAGGGTGACACCAGGAGGAACAGCAACAGTGATGGCGGCCAGCCTCCCCAGCCCTGTAGTCAGCTCCCAATGTAACTATGGTAGCTCCCAGTCCGCGCTGGCCTGGATGCTCCTGGAGGCGGGGGCCACTGATCTGTACAGCTCAGGGGCGCCCAGCGGCAGGAGCATCCTCACTGTCCTGTGCCCTCCCCACCTCTCCCTGTCCTGGGGGGAGCGCAGGATCCTGAATTGTGTACCCTGGGGCCCTGGGATCTGGGACTTGTGTGGCTGGAATCCTGCTCCCCGACTGGGCTCCCAAAGGCAGTGGGGCGCAGCCCCCTCCCCCTGAAGCTCCCGCCTGAGCTTCTCCCGAGGCCTCGCCAGGTGGGCCCTTCAGCCCTTTACCGAGCTTGGCCCACAGTCTGTGGTGCACTCTCCCCCAGGCGCATCTCCTCTGTTAGTGACCCCGGGGAACCTGGAGGCTCCACTTCTCCTCCTGTGGTTCTGCCCGGCTTCCATGTTGAGTGCCTTTCCCTCCGGGAAGAATCTGGTGCGGGTTTTTAAAGCTCCTGCTTTTCCCAGACTGGGTTTTCCAGTCCCAGAGGCTCTAGCTACCCGGTTAGCTAGCTCTCGTGGAGCCCCTCCCCCACTTGATTCTTTTTTATTTTTATTTTTCCACCTTCCTACTTTGTTAGAAGTGCTAACAAAGTGCTAATTTGAAAGTTATCTAGGTAAGTTGGTGTGGACAGGTAACTTGGGGACCTTACTCCTCTGCCATCTTGCCCTACCCCCCCTTAAAATCAGTATTTATGGACTCTATTTTACATATGAAGAAATCAAGTCTTGAGCAATGGTGGATTAGGTGGTTCAAGCTGATATTCCTGCTGAAGACAATTTTTAAAATTCTGGAAAAAATATGCAAAATATCTTCTAAAAGAATTCCAGAGCAAGCATGTTACTAATAAACAGGAAAACAGTCTCACAAATATAAAAGCCAAACTTAGTATTTTCAGCAAAGAACTAGTAGTCATTAAATCTAGTTTACCAGATTTAGCAAATAACTAGAGATTTTAGAATTAATAAAGAAACTCATTGGTTGGATTCAATAGTTTATTAAATAGATCTGAAGAAAAAATAAATAAACTAGAAGAGAGATCAAAAGAGAGTATTCAGGAGTATCATAGGGAGAAAAATGTATATGAAACAACAGAGCAGGTAGGATCCCAGAGGATACAATTGGGAGATCTAACATATCTGTAACCAGAGAATTAACAGGAGAAAAGAGAATATGGAAGAAGGGATGATGACTGAAAATGGCTCAAAATAGATGCAAATATTGACCTACTGATTTGAGATAACCTAATAAATCCCAAGTGTTATATAAAAATAAACCTATACCTAGAAACATAATATTGAAAAATTTTAAAAGGATATATTTTTAAAGCTAAAGGAAAATGCAGATACCCTTCAAAGTAACGGTAAGAATGACAGCTGACTTTCCACCTTGATAGTGAAAGCCAGCAGACAGTGGAATGACAGGGTTTTATTTGATTTAAGAAAACAATTGTCAGCAAAAAAATATTCTTCAATAATAAAGGTGACAGAAGAATTCTGGGAACACAGCTGTTTGTTTTTTAGTAGTCTCTGTGAATCACCCTATAAAAAATACTAAGGCAACCAACGTTGAAAAACTAAGAGACCAAGAATAATATCTATAACAAAAATAGAGATTAAGATATGTCTACCCATCCAAACAAAGTGATTTGGATGAATCACTGGACAGCAGCTACTGGACATGTATGGTGTGAGCATGTATGTCCTGAAATAAGAACCACAAAATCCTTGACAGTTATTCTCTGAAAAGTGTAAGAGTCCAAACTGAGATTGAGATGCCAAAACTGGGAGGAATTTTTTACATTGCAATTTACAATGGAGGGGGATGGGATCCATAAGAAGGTGTGAATGGCTGAAGCAGCCAGGGCCCTATGAATTTTCAAAACTAAACCACTCAAGTTTTCATCCAGGATGAAACCCTCTATTATAGGAAAAAGGTTGGGAAAGAGTTAAACTTGAGTAGGACAGAGGCAAAAGTGACAAAGAAAAGAGAAGAGCTAGATAAAAGTGAAGAAGGGGGAAAATGCCAGGAGATCTCCTAAAATATGAGGTCATATTTTTTAACACTTTACAATAGAAGGAGAAACTCTTGAGTAACAAAACTAGGGAAACTATTCACTCTAGTTCCTGAAAGTACAAGAGCACTAATTTGATGTGCAAAGAAAAGAAACCAAAAAGAACCTTGTTCATTATCCATTGGAAGATATGATGAGAAAAAAGAAAATGAGGAGCAGAATAACATCCCTACAGACAATGAAACTAGACTGGAAACAAAAAAATAAAGATTCTAACCCAGTTAAAGACTGCAAAATAATATATCAAGACAAGTTAAAACAAATTAAGATAATTGACAAAGATAAAAAAATAGCATATATCAGAAATTGAAAAACTCAGAAATAAAATGAGAATTCAAGAAAGAAAGAGAAAAAAAGGAAAACAAATTTATCTCAGAAATGAAGATTAAACTAGAAGAAACATAGGAATAAAAATAATGACTTAAGAGAAATAGAAAGTGAAAGAAAAAAACTGAAGTTAAGACTAAAATTAGCTGAAAGAAAATAAAAAATAAAGAAAATAAGCAAAGATATCTGAATACATAGATGATTTCACTAGAGAAAATAAAATCAAAGCAATGGGGAAAAATACTGAAATATGATTCAAGACAACTTTGTGGAATTTGGAAAAAAATAAGACATGAAAGCACATATTGAAAGGACTCACATCTTGGTTCCAAAAATCAACTCGGAACAACTAACACCAAATATATTATAGAAAAAGCAGTAAAACTTTATATAAATGGGAAAAAAATCATTTGGATATCCACACAAAATTACCACGTTATGTTTAAAGAAAAAAAAATCATACAGCCATCTAATTTTATAATAGCTATACTTTATACCAAAAGACAATGATATTTAAAATTCCCATGGAGGGAAATGTGAGCTGATTATTTAGTCATTCACATTCTCTTTCAAGAATAAAGGCCTAAATAAACCTTAAGAATATGATTTTCATTAGAACTTTTGGAAGAAAGTATTAGATGAAAGGCTTCAGACAACTAAAGTGAGTTGTCTAACATAATGTAAGAGTCATTGACATAATATAGTTACATTTGGTAACTACTTTCATCAGATAAAACAGGCAACCAGATATTATGTGTCTCCTGAGGAAAAGATTCAATACCATATCTGAATAGTCTTGCCAAATAACTGAATCTGTCTGCAATAAATCCATTAGCTACCAATTTGTGAGAAATAGAGGAGAGAGGGACTTGTTAAGTGACACTCCAGGGATGCTATCAGAAAAACTAAGTTTATGGAGAAATTCTACAGGATAAATCAGGATAGCGTCAAAAGTTAAAATGTAGTAAAGAGAAGACATAGAGAGAAACAATAGATTAAAATAATTAAAAATCTTATCAAGGAGTTACCATGTATATAAACTTTATTAGGATTCTAATTCAAAGAAACAAACAGGAAAAAAAAATTAAATACGGTCATTTTCAGACCACAAAAAAACAGAATTTTCTGCCAGTGGATCTGTAATAAAAGGAATACTAAAGGATTCTCTTAAGACAAAAGGAAAGAAGTGCAGGAAGAAACATGGAACAATTAAGATGGTAAATATGAAAAATAATGTAAATGAAATGACTAAGCAAAATAAAATTAACATGTTTGATACATACAAAAATCAATTGCATTTCTAAATTCAAGTGGCAGTTTGAAAACAAGCTTCATAAAGAGATATCATTCACAATAGATTAAAAAAATCAAATTCCTAGGAATGAATCTAACAAAATATGTGAAAAACTTCCTAATAGAATATTATAACATTTAATGATAGAAATCTTAAAAGTCCTAAACAGGGATCCCTGGGTGGCGCAGCGGTTTAGCGCCTGCCTTTGGCCCAGGGCGTGATCCTGGAGACCCGGGATCGAATCCCACGTCGGGCTCCCGGTGCATGGAGCCTGCTTCTCCCTCTGCCTGTGTCTCTGCCTCTCTCTCTCTCTCACTGTGTGCCTATCATAAATAAAAAAATAAATAAATAAAAAAATAAAAAAAAAATAAAAGTCCTAAACAGAGATATATCTTAATTATAAATTAGAAGACTCATTATTGCAAAAGTGTTTAATTCCCTCCAGATTGATTCTGCCTTCAAAAAATCCTAAAATCTTTCCTGTGGAGTTTCCAGTATAATTTAAAAATGTAAATAGAAATGCAAACATGCAAGAATAGCAAAGACAATTTAAATAGGGAAAACAAGGTGGGGAGACTTGCTATATTGGATATCAAGATTTATTATAATGTTATAATAATTAAGGTAATATTTTATAAGTATCAGTTTAGACAAATAAATAATAATGCATAACAGAAGCAGATCTAACACAATAAAGTGATATTTGATTTATCTTAAAAATGTCACTGTGGAGAAAGGATGGTCTTTTCAATAAATAGTACTGGGATAATTAGGTATGCCTATGGGAAAATATAAATTTGACTCCAATCTTAACACCATCAATCAAAAAAAATCAATTCTAGATGTATTATAGACCTAAATATGAAAAGCAAACAATAATATTTTAGATTATAATAGAGAGGATTATCTTTAGTTTGAGATAAAAGTTTTAGATATTACATAAAAAGCATTAAGCTGATAAATTTGACTACATTCAAGTTAAGAACTTCATTTTTTTCAAGATGTATTAATAAGCAAATAAAAAAGCATACCACAGAGGGTGAAAAGATATTAGCAAAACATATAACCCAAAAGGAGCTCAAATTCAGAAGATGTAAAGAATTTTCATAAATTGATAAAGATAATATAGACAATCCAGCAGAAATATAGGCAAAGACCTGAAGGTTTAGACCTTCAGGTCTAAACAAAAGTTTTAAGAAAAGGAAAATGGAGCAGAGACACTAAAGGTCCTTCAAAAGGGAGAAAATCTGGGGCATCTGGATCATTCAGTCAGTTGAAATCAAATTCTTGTTTGTGGGAATGAGCCCCACATCAGGTTCTGCACTAGGCATGGAGCCTACTTAAGATTATCCCTCTCCCTCTTCCTCTACCTTTCCCCTACTCCCTTGTGCACATGTTCTCTTGGTCTCTCACTCTCTCTCTCTCAAAAAAGAGAGAAAATCCAAATAATCCATAAACATTAAGAAAGGTACACAAGGATCAAGAAAAGGCAAGATAAAATCAAATGAAATATTATCACACATCTAGTCAAATAGCTGAAAGCTAAAACAATGGACAATATAATGTGTTGGTGAGGATGGAAAATGATGGGAATTCTCATATACCATTGATAGATTTATAAATTGGTACACTTTGGAAACACTTTTGGATTATCTATTACATTTGAAGATAATCCATGCCTTGTGACCCAGCAATTACAGGATTCATGCACATGTGCCACAGAAGACAAAGGCAAGAAAGTTCACAGCAGCATTAGCTGTCATGACCCCAAACTGGGACTAACCTAACTGTCCATCACAAGTAGAATGGCCATATAAAATATGGTATATTCATGCAATGGAACACTACACAGTGACAAACATGAGTGAATTACAGCTACATACAATAAAGTGCTGAACCACTCAAACATAACACTGAAGAACATTCACACATAACATGTGAAGCCATGCACAAAGAATACATACTACAGATTTCCATTTAAACAACATTCAAACCAGGGAAAAAACCCTACAGTATTTAGGGGTATTTACATGGTGGACTTGAAGAAATGCAAAGAAGTTATTACTATATGATTCAAGTTATAGTTACATTTAGGTGAAGGGGATGAAATGTGATAAGAAAAGGACACAGAGAGGGCCTCCAAGGTCCTGATAAAGTTCTGTATTGTGCCATGATTTATGTGATCTAGGTGTACACATTTCATAAGAATTCATTAAATTGTATTTTATGTTTATACATTTTTCTGTCTGTTTTAAAAGAGGTTTTAAATGAAGATAGGAAACCAAGGCTCAGAGATTTTAACTGAGTTTTCCAAGGTGGGTTACCCATCAACTTAAGACAGCCCTGGTATCTCTGATTCCCAAACTTGTGGTTATGCTTTCAGGCACTATATTATACGTTAGTTACCATCCAATGGAGTACATCATTTATATCTGCAATATAAGAAATAAATAAACAGTGATATAAAAGAGGTAAAAAAAGAATCAAACCAAGGAAGAGATCATGTTAGCTACTGGAGCAAGCTTTAAAGAAGTGATATAACCTATAATAAATCCAAAAGACCATGGCTTTTGAGATTCTAAAATCCTTCAGGTCTAGGGATGGGCCCAGTGGTTGAGTGTCTGCCTTCAACTTGGGGCATGATTCTGGGGTTCTGGGATATAGTCCCACATTGGGCTCCCTGCAGGGAGCCTGCTTCTCCCTCTGCGTGTATCTCTGCCTCTCTGTGTGTGAATCTCATGAATAAATAAATAAAATCTTTAAATAAAATAAAATCTTCCAGGTCTAGATAGATGTAGTCCTCCTGACCTAGAAGGACAGATATGGTGCCAATGCTGTATCTGGTAACCAGGACACACAGAGAGGCAAATGGTGTGTCTCTGCACATGTGCCCCATTCTTCTCTGGAATGGAGAGGCCTCCATTCTGGAACAAGAGGCCTAAGGAAGATTCATCTCAGATCTGAGTGCCCAACTTCTTCAAAGACAGGAAATCATAGCAGCTAGGAGTAAACTTGGAGGGATGCACACTCATACAATTATTCTCATTAAACCACAGCTTAATGAGTTTAATGAATGAGTCTGTAAGGATTAAATTTCTCCTGCAATGTATGGGAGCAAGAAAGAAAATACATGCAAATAACCATGCCTAGAGAACTGATCAAACCCTGTGGGACTAGAGGGAGGAGACTGGAAGCTTGATTCCATCTAAAAATGTCCTTATCCCAGCTCCTATTCCACATCCTACTCAGCTTGATACCCCACCTTAAACCTCATGTTTTTTCACAGGAGCCCAAGCTTTGCATCTTCCATCTGGCACACAGAGAAGTGACTCATAGCAATAAATACCAAGAAGAAAGGAGCTTTCATGAATAAAAGAGGAGGAGTGGGACTGGCATGAAGCTCTAAACTCACCTTCCTACAAAGTAAGTAAATAAAGCAATGCCAACCACTGAAAAGTGTCTCATGCCTCAATGTCTTCATGGCATATGACAGCACGACAAGGCAGAGTCATTCACTAGTTCCTGTCTTTCTGGGCAGGCAGAGACTTGGTGTAACTTTCAGAAACTTTCTCAATGTGCCCCAAACCTGGCAAGTTGGCCTAACTCCTGTGATAAGGAACACTATTTGGAAGTTGCACAATGCAGCTGAGGTGGAGGGTTCCATCTTGATTTTCCTCTATTCATCAGATCTCTGTGCACTTCTGGGTCTGCTTATATCTTGAGTAGCTCTGCAGTTCTTTTAAATTTATAGAGCCTTTAAGAAGAGACAGTTCTAGTAGATTTTCTGACAGGTCATGCAGACATGACCTAGACCCAGTGCCCACTCAGGAAGCAGTCTAGCAGGAGAGATGCCCACACTGATACATGAATGCCACTTAAAGGAATCAGTATTACAACAGAGGAAGATTAAAAGGTACTAGGGGGATGGATAAATTCTACCTGGGAGAACAGGGGAGGTATCCTAGAAGAGATGTTTTCTGAAGTAGATTTTGAAGGATGATTTTGTATCAACAAAGAACATAGGAAGGGTCAACCAGACAGACGCATAGAATATGTGAAGACAAGGAATACTAATATTAATCCTAATTCTAATCCCAATTCCAATTGGTATTTCTAATCCTAATATTCCATTTATTGAGCATTACTCTGAATGAGATGCTGTACCGAGTTTTTACCTTAACTGTTTCATTTAAATCCTACAAATACTTTACAAAATAGAAATTATTATTACCATCCTCATTTATAGATAAGGGTTTATGACTGGAGAATTTATACTGCTGGTACTTGAGGGAACCTAGATAGTGAAACCCATGTTTGGCCACTAAGTTAACCCTTCCTTTGGGATGTAAGCATCCCAGCCAAGTATGTGTTAAAATCCATAAGAAAGATAATCCAAAACTGTAGAGTCTTTCTGTTTCTGTGTGAATGGCTCTTTAAGTGGGCATCTGTATTTGTGAAGAAATTCTTCCTTACAGGGAAGAACCAAAGACAGACATTATAAAATCATACTGGTCATGGATAGAGCAAACAGAGATAAGTTTATGCAATCCTAGAAAACTAGACCTCACAGGGTCAGATCAGTGGCAGCTGAAATGCTACTTAACAAAGCAGATAGGAATCTTCTTTAGCTTTTGCATATAACTACAAATAACTCAAAAAATGATTTGGGGAAACTCCTAGATAAAAAGCAATATGTTTGGGATATAAAGCTGGCATTAAGAACAACCATTTCTACTTGGGCCCTGGGTAGCCTGATCCCTGCCTACCTGTCATAGGGCCATGAAAAAGTAAGACTGAGAAAGGCAGGCTTCAGAGAATTCCAGAGGATAAGGCTGTGTCTTCAATGTCGGATACTTATGCACAATCACTTGTTAACTCTTAATAGCTATAACAATAGCAGTAATAATACCAGCCATCACTTATTGGGAGCCAACAACATACTGAGCATGGCCTGCCTTGTTCACTGACCCTCTCACCAATCCTATGGGGTTGTTTACAAGGTCCCACAGTCCATATAAGTGGAGAAAAGGGGGCTTGAGCTCTGGGCTCCACGACTCTGAATCCTACTCTTTTCACCTCAGTGTTACAACAAAGTGTGAGAACATAAAGTGTGTCCTGGAGATTATCACCAGCCTTGGTCAGCAGGGATTCCAGGAAGCGAAGTTGGGAGCAAACAGAGACCTTACACAGATGCTAATCACATATGTCACTTTGTGGGTGTCAGCACAGGGAGTGTTTACTCTGCAGTCCATGGGGGAATTTGAATGGAATTCCTCATAGGATCCCCAACCCGTCTCCAAAGCATCTTGGGACAATAAGAAACTCTCCAGAGTGCTCTGCATGTCCAAGATATTACAAAGATATAGGCTAATTTAATCACACAAAGGTCACTCTCGACTGCAGCAGGGAGATGCTCACAAGTTTGTCATTAGGCAGGAAGCAGCCAGATTTGTTCATGAAACTCTTCTTTGTAACAAAGGTTGGCAAAAAGAGAGGATCCACCTCTGGATTCCTAATACAGAGATATTGACTTAATCCCAGGGGATGTTTTGAAGGAAGGAGAGCTGGGTTCCTCTGGCCCAGTCCCTGGATCCATTTCCAGAAGGGAAATATGTGAAGACAAAGCCAAATGGTTCTCAGAGGAGACTCTGACTCCTCTGGACCTTGCATTAGGATGAATGGAAAGATCTCTGCAGGGTAATTTCCTGCTGCCCCCAAAGATTGTGGAAACAAGTTGTGACCCTTGAAGTCCCTTGAAGAATCTCTTGAACTTCTATGGTCCTGATTAAGTTCCCGTTCTCTGCATACCCATAAGTTACCCATGGTAGAGTTACCCATGCTTATCTCTATCATAGCATATTTGTATCAATCAGCAGCTCAGGCCATTAGCCAAAATACTTGTACCATGGAATGTAAACTCACCTGAGTAGGGCTTCTCTTCCATACATAAGGTTGGGCATATAAGTTTAATTTCAAGTGGAAAGGGGGAAGTCCATTCTCCAAAGGTACTAAAGTTGAAATCTTGATTCCTTTCTGCTCTCTATATCTATTTCCCCAAGAGGTTCCAAAGTCAAGTGTTGGGGGGACTGGAAACTGGCTTCTCTAGAAGAACATACCCACACTCAAGGAGATATGTCTATGACTTAGTGATCCAAGGGTAATGGTTGAGAGAAATGTGAGAAATTCTGAAGCTACTACATGTAAGAAAAGTGAAATTTCAAGATAGATCTATTTCAAAAAGTAGTGATATAATATACAAAAATCAAGCCTCTTTTTAAAGATATTTATTTATTTATTTATTTATTTATTTATTTATTTGACAGAGAGCACAAGAGAACACAAGCAGAGGGAGTGGTAGAGGGAGGAGGAGAAACAGGCTCCCTGCACGTGTGAGGCTCTATGCAGAGCTTGATCCCAGGGCCCTGAGACCATGACCCAAGCCTAAGGCAGATGTCTAACCGACTGAGCCACCCAATCTTCTAACACTGACATGTATACAAGGGGTATTCTAAAAGTTAGAACCCCAGGGATACACTCATTAAGAAGATTTATTCACAGAGAAACCACCTGCAAAGCTGTGGGTGAAATGTAGAAGAGTACTATCAACCAACCATGTTCATATCTTCCATTCCCTCCTTCCCACAATCTGTAACACATCTGATAGATGATGCTAGAAAATGTAGCTTTGTCTACTTCTTAAAAGATACAGCTGCAGACTCGTAATTTATTAATCCCACAATCCGTGTGGCCATGGATGCCCAGCCTGTCTGAAAAGAGTAAGGCCCTCTCTGAGTAGCATGAGGAGGCAGAAGGAGAAGGAGGACTATATCTGGGTCCTGATTCAGGTAATTCACCACTAGTCAGCCCAGGGAATGTTCTTTATTCAGTCAAGTTTGCAGCACTTACTTGGGAAGGACAGAGTATGTATGTGGTGATAGGGAGAAGGATGCAGCTTCTTCCCTTCCAAACTTAGGTAGAATTGTGCAGGGAAAGAAGAGAAAGTTCCCTTTCCCATACAGAGACCTTTTTAAAACTTAGGCTGCCTCAAACAAGCCTATGTCATTTGTAAATGACCTAATCTTGAAAAGTTCATTCACTGAAGATAAAACTGAGGCTGAGTTGTATATGTGACGAAGGATGTTTCTGTACATAAGTGTACCTCCTCTGTCAATGAGCATAGCTTAAGAGACAGAGCCCTGATGGAAAGAGCCAAGACCTCATTTCCTATATTCACAGGACCACATCATAGGAACCATGAACAAGACAGAAAAAGGAATTTTGAGCCCTATCATTACAATGGAATACAGTTCAGAGATACTCCCCTGCCCACTTAGGAGAAAATTTGTATACCCATCCCAGACATGGGTCACTTCATCTGAACCTAAAAGATCTCCGGGTAAATGACATCACAGTTTCACTTGAAAACTCCTCAAGGTCCTGATAGGAAGTTCTTCTGGTTGTCTTATCTCTCTCTCTCACCCCTGTTGCAGTGGAAATTCATTTTCTTTCTATAAGCCATAGGACAGACTTTATTAAGTCATCCTTAGCTTTGATTTCTGCCACTAGATAAGCACAATCCAATGGGATTTCCTCATATCTTGCCTGTCAATAATTAATCAACCTCTCTTGAGAGCTCTAAAGATCTCTGATAAGGTTAAGTGATGATGTCTAGAGTCAATTTTGTCTGATCATCAGGTCTAATGCTTGCCTAACCTCCTTCACATGATGTAAAGCTGTTCCTGCTGAAGTATGTACATCTGAACTAATTTTCACGTTAAAAAAATCTAGAAATCCTTTTATGTGATTAGTTTAGCTATCTTACCTGACCTACTTATTTGTTGGACCATTCAAGACTATCACTATGCTAGGTCTTCCAATTTCATGACTAATTGGGACAAATGTTCAGACAACTTAAATGGAGCCTTGTGGCATTTTGGTTTTTGCAGACATACTGAATCACAGCCACACATTCCGGCATTAGCATCACAACTTGAAAATGACACAGTACATTCAATATAGAAGAAGAGCCTCTGAAAAGCCAGGAATATGCAGAATTTTTGTAAACCAGAATTAACTTTCCATATGTATTATCAACTACATTTTAACAATCCTCAATTTCTGATTCAGTATGTCGGTCTTGGGTTTATCTCTAAATTCCCACCCTATCCCATCCCTAGACAAATAGTTAAACTTATGGACAAAAACAACAATAAAAATCCAAATTTTAAGTAACTAGTGATGGTCTCTATTTAAGAGATTACTTTAATAGAGGAACTCTTTAGTCATAAGGGATGAAAATATAAATCTATTACAGTGATTCCCATACTTTTGGATTTTACTAGGTCACAAAATGGCCCAAAGTTAAAAATAGAATTACCATATGATCCAGTAGCTCCACTACTAGGTATTTACCCAAAGAAAACAAGAACACTAATTCAAAAAAATATATTCATCCCTGTGTTTATTGAAGCATTATTTACAATAGCCAAGATATGGAAGCAACTCAAGTGTCTATTGATAGATGGATGGACAAAGAAGATGTGGATAGATAAAGAAGATACACAATGGAATATTATTCAGCCATAAAAAGAGTGATATCTTGCTATTTGCAATAACATGGATAGGTCTACAGGGTATAATTTGTAAAATAAGTCAGAGAAAGACAGATATATGATTTCGTCCATATGTGGGATTTAAGAAACAAAACAAAGAAAAAAGAGATAAATTAAAAAACAGACTCTTAAATTTAGAAAACTGGTAGTTTCCAGAGGAGAGGTGAGGGGCAATGGGTGTAATAGGTGAAGGATATTAAGAATTCTCTTATCATGATGAGTACTGAGTAGTGTATAGAATTGTTGATATTGTACACCTGAAAATAATATATCATTATATGCAAATTATATTGGAATTTAAAAAGTAAATAAATATAAATTTAAAACAAAATGACCTAAAGTATTTTAGGAATTGACAGGATTGTCAAAACTTTAGTTTGCCAAGTTAGGACATTATAAAAAAATTAAAAAACACAATTTAGAATGACCATTACCTTATTACAGGAGTGACATCTGAACACCAAAATGCACAGAAAGCCATAATCTCACAAAGAATCAAGAAGTAATAGCTGGCAGTAGTATAGTGATTTTTGAATATCTTTTTACTTCAAATTTTATATATGTATTCATTTTTTATGTTATTTTTTTATTCAAATATGATTAACATACAGTGTTTTATGATATTTGGGTGTACAATATAATGATTCCTTAAAAACCTTTTAAATGTTGAAGAATTGCAGGATACATTTTAAATTTGTAGTGTCATTTTGTATGTAATTCATTTTGGTACAAAATGCCTATTTCCATGAAACATACCATGGTCAATGTATAAATAAGGTGGAAGAAGAGCCTTTCTGCCTGTCATAATTTTGGAAATACCAGAGAAGTCCTTCTCTTAAGTTCGTTGATATATTAAATGATGATCATCACTCAATATACACTAGGTTATACTTTGGTACAAGTTAGGTCAAGTTAGGAAAACATATTCACCAGCAGAACACAAATTAGAGCTCAAACATTCATTTTTTAAAAAATTTATCATGGACTTTACTTAAAATCTAGGTTGACATAGGCATGTGGACACAAATAGAAATTATATAACTAGTAATATTGTGGTTTTTTTTTTTTTCAGTAAAGACAGTGGTAGATTGAATTGTATCACTCAAAGAAATATGTTGAGGTACCAACTCCTAGTCCCTGTGAATAGGACTTTATTTAGGAATGGTTTTGCAGATGTAATCAGGTTGTGATGAGGTTATAATAGCTTAGGGTAGGCCCTTGTCCAGTGATTGGTATCTTTATGAGAGGAAGGAGAGTAGGACAGAAACAGAGGCAAACATATAGGAAGAGGGCCATGTGAAGAAGGAAGCAAACCAAAAAATGCCAAGGACTGCCAGTATTCATCAGAGGCTAGGAAGAGGCAGGGAAGGGTTCACTCCCAGAGGCTTCAAAGGGAGGTTGGCTCTGTCAACAGCTTAATTTGGACTTTTAGCCTCCAGAACTGTGAGATGAATTTTTGTTGTTTTAAACTACCCAGTTTGTGGTACTTTGTTACTGTGGCCCTAGGAAGCTAATAGAGACTATTCTGGGTGAACTGAAAGAAGCCAAGGAAAAATAGCTTCTATTCTAGTTTTTGGCTCTGTTGTCTTACTACAAGGCGAAAGAGAGAGCAGCGGAGGTAATGAAGTATCTAGACAAACGAGGATGTAGGAGAACATGCCCCATTCAGCAGTTGCTCATTTGAGAGCCATTTACAAGAAATAGTTAAAAATGTATATAAAAGTATTGTCACACATTTTGTGCCAGATCAGCACTGGTCATCAGAGTTTTCCCAATTGATTAAAAAAATTAAAAAGCAACTGTGAAAAAGTAGCAAGACCTTGAGAATACATTTGTACATTGTCATTTTCATATAATAGGTTTTCTTGGAGCAAGGTTAAGCCTTGAGCTAAAGAATCCATTGTCCAGAAAGGCTCTTTGGAAGTCAAAGTCCAAATGCCCAAGCCTGAGGAGAACACTCTGGGGTCTTTAGCGTTTTGCATGAGGAATTATAGTCCTCTGCCTTCCAGGCTCTTTAGCTAAGTCCATTAACCCTGAGCAGGGCCCAGCTGTCCCCAGTGGAGATGGTCTCTAGGGGAACAACTGTCCAGGCCACTCAAAGCACTTAAACAAACCTATGAGAGCAGCTCTTAAACCAAACACAAGAATCCCCATCTGTGTTTGCCCTCCTCCACTCTTGTTTGCAAGTCTAGGGAGGGCAATGTCTTCCCAATGGCTCCTGGCTTATGGAATGTATTTAAATGCCTGGTTCAAAATCCTCATCCACCCCTCTCAAATTTGACAATTGTTTAAGCATTATTGCTTGAATGGATGCAGATGTTCAGCTCATCTCTTTTTGGGAGGAGAGTTTCTTTAGAAGAAAAGGGGAAATTGGTTTTTTTCTTCTTTTTCTTTTTTTTCCCAGACACATATTTTATCTTTATGTTTGTATCAAGGACTGCCAAGAGATGCATCTGGTCCCCAAATCAAGAATCTCACACTCCTCCTCCCAACTCACAGCTTTCCAAGCGCCTTTCTTTGTGATCTCTGCCTAAATAAGCTGTAGGCAGAGCTCACTGGACAGATGACCCACACCTCATGGGAAAAAAAGAATAACTTTTGCATCAATGCCAGAAAGAATGGCACCTATGGCATTTTTCATGTTGCTCCCCACCCCCGCCTTTTACTTTTTTTTGCAAAACTCATTTTCTGATTAATATTTTCAGCAGCTAGAGCAAATGCCAGTTTAATTAAATTTCCACACCATCCCCCCCTTTATCCAATTAGTGGGTTCACTGGCTCCTCAACAACCTTCAGCGTCTGCATTTTCAGTGAATGCTCAGTTGCTTCTGGCCTTGCCAAAAAAATCTGTTACATATTAAGTTATAATAAGATATAGGCAATTATAGTAGCAGCAGGACAAATAGATTTGTATGGTTCATTACAAGGGATTTCTGGAACATACGTATTGTAAATAGCCAGTTTCTGGGGCAAAACATATTTTCAAGGGAAAAAAAAGGTCGGGGGGAGGGGAGGAGGCCATTATCAGTTACTATAAGAAAATTCTGGATAAAAGGAAATTCTACAAATTTGGTAGCTCTCTGTTATTTAGATGAGCAATGTTTCAAGATGTAAACCTCAAACAGAAGTGAAAGATAAGAGGACTTTCCCCAGAAAATTGGTGGGACCTGTTTTTCATTTTTAGAAAGGAAAAGAGTACTATCATTGTCATGTTATTGGAACAGACTCAATAAGCAAGGGAAATGAACTAACACCAGAGGAGCATCTGACATGTGACCAGCCATGTGCTACATACTTTGCATACATTATCTCATTTAAAACTCATGACAATCCTGAGAAATATCAGGTACTAACCTGACACGTTAGGAGATACTAACCTGACAATTTCACAGATTTCACCCTAATAGCTATTGTTTTATAAAGGAGAAAACTGAGGCTTAAGAATTAAGGACTGCTCAAACTCACTCAAGGTCTGCTTGCCTATTTCCATGAAACATACCATGGTCAATGTATAAATAAGGTGGAAGAAGAGCCTTTCTGCCTGTCATTATTTTGGAAATACCAGAGAAGTCCTTCTCCTAAGTTCGTTGATATATTAAATGATGATCATCATTCAATATACACTAGGTTATGCTTAACATTCAGCAGGTTTAGATAACAGAGTAAAGGAGTGGAATTCCACTGGAAGGGGAAGGACTTCCCTAATAGGAGTGAAAAAGTGCCTAAAAGAATGGTGGAATAGTTGATTATTTTCATTTACAGCTTTGTCTAAGTAGACCTTAACGTTGACTGACTCTAATGCCACAGCTCTACTTCAAAGACTTAAAAATATATCAAGTTAAGAAGTGTAGTATCTTTCTCTTTCTTACTATATTTAAGAAAAATGCTACTTACTAAGAGCTGCACCTGGAAAGAAGCTTGACAAACTTGCTCCTTCTGTCACCCAATTTATCCCTAAACTATAAACATTGTTGTTTTTATCTTAAAAATCTTCAAGGAAGGTTGTTCTCCAGCACTCTTCTATGTTCCATATGGAGAACTATTTTTTAACCAATACCATTCTGCAGAATCCATTTTATGATTCCCAGGATAAATTCGAGGCATTTTGCCTAATTCTTCAACCCAGAGTGGAAAGTGGGGTTGAAAAATCCCATTTAAGTAAATACTCCATGAGTTTATACAGGCTGAAGTCACTGAGACCAGAATATTATCGAAATCCCCAGAGTCTCTAGCAGCACGTGAAAATGGCTTTAAAGAGATGTGGCAGGATGCTGACCTATTTCTCTTTGAGAAGCAGGGGTGGAGATGGGAGATTCAGAGACCATGCTGATCACTGGGATGGGTAGAGAGTTGAGCTAAGCAAAGCTTGCATACTGACTTAGAGAGTTAGTTGCATCTGCAGACGCCAGCAGCCAACCAAGGAGTAGAACCTTGGTTGTGAGAAAGTGAGGAGTGTTTTCTGTTTGAATGGGACTTGGTGGTATCAACATAGATCTACCTGCTATCATTTTTGTTTTGTGTATGTACTTTCAATCCATGAGTCACTTGTTCCTCTCAGGGAAGCATCAGGGTACACTGGGGAGACTGGATTTGGAGTCTTGGGAAATGAGTTTGGTCTGTCTCTGCCTTTATGTACTTAGGGAATTTGTAATCAAAATGCTTCTGAAGTCACTATTTCCTCATCTCTAAAATGAGGGGTCCAGAATTCCTGACCACACATTCTATTCAAGCAATAAGACACTGGAGTGTATTCTCTGACTCATGGACAACAGGCCAAGGTTAAATGCCAAGGTTTATGGAGGTTATCCTAATAGAATTATGTAACAGAATTTAAGAGCTGCAAACTATATGTCAGACATAAGACAGAGACTCTGAGACTGACCTCTCTGGACTCTTGGTCTCTTTATAGTTACAGAAGTTAATCATCAAATCCTATGAGCAAGGGAAAATCAAAACAATTTGTATAAGACATGTCTTCTAGAGTGATTGTCCCACCCATGACCCTAATGAGAAGGCAAACCTGAGTTGTTATTTTAGTGCCACTGGGCCCCACACAAAGCTGGCTATCTATCAGTGATAGGGCAGGAATTGAACAAGCAATCCATAGATTGTCCAGGGAAACACTGGAAAGAGTGCTCCATCAAGAACTTGCAATTGTCAATATCACAAATCATGAGGGAAATGAAAATAAAAATGAGATATCACCTCATACCAATAAGAATGGCTAGAATAAAAAAGATAAGAAATAACAAGTATTGGTGAGGATGTGGAGAAAAGGGAACCCTCATGCACTGTTGGGAGGAATGTAAATTGGTACAATTACTGTGGAAAACTGTATGGAGGTTCATAAAAACACTAAAATAGAAACATCATATGATCTAGTAATTAATTACCTAAAGAAACAGAAAACTCTAATTTGAAAAGATATATGAATCCTTATTTTTACTGCAGCATTTTTCATAATAGCCAAGATATGAAGCAATGTAAGCATCCACTGATAGATAAATGGATAAAGAAGATGTGATCAATGTGCATGTGGGATATGGGGTGTGGTGGGATGTCAGAAAGAAGCGAAGGGGGTTAAGAGCACAAAATTATAAAATATAAAATAAATAAGTCATGAGGATGAAAGGTAAAACATATAAAATATAGTCAATAATATTATAATAATGTTGTAAAGTTACAGATGGTAACTATACTTATTGTGGTGAGCGCTGAGTAATGTTTGTTTATTTATTTATTTATTTATTTATTTATTTATTTATTTAAGATTTTATTTATTTCATGAGAGACACAGATTGAGAGAGAGAGAGAGAGAGAGAGGCAGAGACACAGGCAGAGGGAGAAGCAGCCTCCATGCAGGGAGCCCAACATGGGACTCAATCCCGGGTCTCCAGGATCCCACCCTGGGGCTGAAGGCGGCGCTAAACCGCTGAGCCACCGGGGCTGCCCTGAGTAATGTTTATAATTGTCAAATCACTATGTTATACACCTTAAACTTATATAACATTGTATGTCAACTACACTTCAATAATAAAAAACATAATATACAAAAACGTGTTGTGACTAATAAGGCACAATACAAAACTATTTTAAGAAAATTTGGAATTTGTGAACTAGATGATTAGGCTAGTGAGAGTAGGGACAGGACTTGAAAGAATGTCATAGAAAAAGTCTAGAGAGGCCAGAGGTAGTAGTTTTGAGGGATTACATGCAAACTAAAGTTATGAGGGAGCAGAAACCATGGGTAAGCAAAAAAATGGCCTTATGGTAACTGGTCTCCAAAAATGGCCCTCCTGGTCAATCCCAATATCAATTTAGTATTCATGTTTTGTTGCAGTCTTTTCCCCTTGAATCTAGCCTGACCCTATAATAACCAGTCACATATGGTGAAAGTGAGAGAGTGTGGTTTCCAAGGATAGGCCACAAGAAACCTTGCAGCTTCCACCTAAGTCTCTTGGAATGCTGGCTCTTGGGATGGGCTTTTAGAAACCCAGATGCCATGCAAAGAGAAATCGAAGCCACATGGGGAGGCCACATATAGCTCCTCCAGTCAACAGCTTCAGCTGAACTGCCAGCAGCAGCAGCAGCAGCAGCCAGAATCAAGTGCCAGACAAGTGAGAGAGACATTTTAGAAGTCCAGCCCGATTAAGCTTTCAGATCACTTTATCTCCAGCTGCCATCTGACTGAAACTACATGGAGCACCTCAGGTGAGAATTATAGAGTATAGTTAACTCAAAGAACTATGAAAAATAATGATGGTTGTTATTTTGAGTCCCTAAGTTTCAGAGTAGCTTGGGCAACAATAGATAACCACAGCAGATCCATAGGAAAGGAAGAAGATGGACAGAAAGACATATAGTTTCCAGACAACAAAAAGAAATAAAAGGTGTTCAAACTGACAAAGAGGTCAAATTCTCCCTCTTCGCAGATGACATTAAACTGTATATAGAAAATCCAAAAGACTCTACCCCAAGAATACTAGAACTCATACAGCAATTCAGCAATGTGGCAGGAGGCAAAATCAATGCCCAGAAATCAGTGGCATATCTATACACTAACAATGAGACTGAAGAAAGAGAAATTAAGGAGTCAATCCCATTTACAATTGCACCCAAAACAATAAGATACCTAGGAATAAATCTAACCAAGAAGTAAAGGATCTATATCCTAAAAACTACAGAACACTTCTGAAAGAAATTGAAGAAGACACAAAAAGATGGAAATATTTTCATGCTCATGGATTGGAAGAATAAATATTGTGAAAATGTCTATGCTACCCAGGGCAATTTACACATTCAATGCAATCTCTATCAAGGTACCATGGACTTTCTTCAGAGAATTGGAATAAATAATCTTAAGGTTTGTGTGGAATCAGAAAAGACCCTGAATAGCCAGGGGAATATTGAAAAAGAAAACCAATGCCGGGGGCATCACAATGCCGGATTTCAAGTTGTACTACAAAGCTGTGATCATCAAGACAGTGTGGCACTGGCACAAAAACACACACATAGATCAATGGCACAGAATAGAGAATCCAGAAATGGGCCCTCAACTCCATTGTCAACTAATATTAGACAAGGCAGGAAAGACTATCCACTGGAAAAAGGACAGTCTCTTCAATAAATGGTGCTGGGAAAATTGGACAGCCATGTGTAGAAGAATGAAACTAGACCATCCTCTTACACCATACACAAAGATAAACTCAAAATGGATGAAAGATCTAAATGTGAGACAAGAATCCATCAAAATCCTAGAGGAGAACACAGGCAATAACTTTTTTGAACTTGGCCACAGAAACTTCTTCCAACATACATCTATGAAAGCAATGGAAACAAAAGTAAAAACGAACTATTGGGACTTAATCAGGATAAAAAGCTTCTGCACAGCAAAAGAAACAGATAAAAAACTAAAAGACAACCTACAGAATGGGAGAAGATATTTGCAAATGACCTATCAGAAAAAGGGCTAGTATCCAAGATCTATAAAGAACTTATTAAACTCAACAGCAAAGAAACAAACAATCCAATCATGATATGGGCAAAAGACATGAACAGAAATTTCACAGAGAAAGACATAGACATGGCCAACAAGCACATGAGAAAATGCTCTGCATCCCTTGCAATCAGGGAAACACAAATCAAAACCACAATGAAATACCACCTTACACCAGTGAGAATGGTGAAAATTAACAAGGCAGGGAACATCAAATATTGGAGAGGATGTGGAGAAAGGGGGAACCCTCTTGTACTGTTGGTGGGAATGCAAACTATTGCAGCCACTCTGGAAAACAGGATGAAGGTTCATCAAGAAATTAAAAATAGGGGCAGCCCGGATGGCTGAGTGGTTTAGCGTTGCCTTCGGCCCAGGGTGTGATCCTGGAGACCCGGGATCGAGTCCCACGTTGGGCTCCCTGCATGGAGCCTGCTTCTCCCTCTGCCTGTGTCTCTGCCTCTCTCTCTCTCTGTGTCTTTCATGAATAAATAAATAAAATATTAAAAAAAGAAATTATAAATAGAACTACTCTATGACCCAACAATTGCAGTAATGGGTATTTACCCAAAAGATACAGATGTAGTGAAACACTGGGGACACCTGCATCCTAATGTTCATAGCAGCAATGTCCACAATAGCCAAAACGTGGAAGGAGCCTCGGTGTCCTTCGACAAATGAATGGATAAAGAAGATGTGGTCTATATATACAATGGACTATTATTCAGCCATTAGAAACAACGAATACCCACCATTTGCTTCGACATGGCTAGAACTGGAGGGTATTATGCTGAATGAAGTAAGTCAATCAGATAAGGGCAATCATCATATGGTTTCACTCATATGGGGAATATAAGAAATAGTGAAAGGGATTATAAGGGAAAGGAGGGAAAATGAATGAGAAAAATTAGAGAGGGAGACAAACCATGAGAGACTCCTAACTCTGGGAAACAAACAGTGAGTAGTGGAAGGGGAGTTGAGGCCGGGGGGGGGGAGGGGGGGATGGGGTAACTGGGTGATGGGCACTGGGAAGGGCACTTGATGGGGTAAACTCTGGGTGTTATACTATTAATGTTGGCAAATCGAACTTCAATTTAAAAAAAGATGTATAGTTTCCAAGAAAGGTGTCAGTTCCCAGGACTGCTGTGATGTCTTTAGCCCTTAAAGGGCTATTTTGAAAAGATGTCCATATCTCTCTTCAAAATACCATTCTTTTATTTGAAGCAACTTGAGAAGATCTTGTTTCCTTAAAATCTAATCAATCAAACTAAAATCCAACTAGAAAGAGACTGAAATATGGTGTATCTGCCTTCAGCTCAGATCATGATTTCTGGATCCTGGGATTGAGCCCCTCATTGGGTTTCCTGCTCCGTGGGAAGTCTGCTTCTCTCTCTCTCTCTCCTTCCCTCTGCCCATCTTCCACTGCTCATTCTCTCTCTTCCTCAAATAAATCAATAAAATCTTAAACAAACAACAACAACAACAACAAAAAAACAGAAAGAAAGAGACTGAAATAAATATCTGTTGATAGTGTAGGATAGAGGTTTCCAGAAGCTAGTCTATGGAGAAACACTTGAATGAATATGGTTCTCACCATTCTGCAATATAATGAGAAATATAAAGACAATATAGGAATTTTTGTTCATGAACCTAAATTGATTCAAGTTAACGAAGGCAAATATATGTACTCAGAGTCTGAAATGTGAATCAGAATAGAATTAAATCCTCACCTCCTGAACATTCCCTATCAAATTCTTGGTTATTAAGAGATAGCAACATTCATGACTCTTCTTGACCTTCCTCCCTCTATCTCTCTGCTTTTCCTCACAAACCTAGGACTGAAAATATCAGGAATTATTTTTACCTTCCTTTCCTGATCAACCTGCACTTCCTTTAGGGAAAGGTGGTTCCAAACCTCCTACTCTCTCTCTGTCATGTCCTTTTTCTTCCCTACCCCAGACTTATTGCTAAACATCAACACAGATAGTATAAAAGGGGCCATCAGAAGTACAAACATTTGGGAACTGGGGGAGGATACATAGCTTTTATCATACTCAATAAATCAGCCCCCAATTAAGACAGGTGGGAGAAATTATTTCCCAATGCCCTTGGCCTTGCTCTAAATTCAGCTTCTTATATTTGAGTAAAAATATGTAAATAAATAAAATCTCTTTCACAAGATGCCCTTTCCTCTCTAGCCCCTCCTGTGCTTTGTGTGGCGTAAATTATCATAACTCGGTTTAATGACTGCTACTATGAGCCATGCTACTCTTCTACAGAATGAAAGGAAAGCCTCTACAGGCTCTACCTTACTCAAGGTTCCAATGGGTGAGAAGGGACCAGGGCACATGGCATTGCCTACCAGAATTCTCCTTAGGTTGGAGATCAAAGACTGGGCAGAGAGCCCAGTGATCCTAATTTGCATTGTGAAAGTTACCTGTCCAGCTCTGCTCCAGAGGCAAAGGGATCAAAGCTGGGATGGTAGCTAGGGGCAGGGAGGAAATAAAATATTGATTTAATGAGATGCATGATAATTCTCCTCCATCCACCTTTTCAGTAATGCATGTGGGGCCAGGAAGTGACAATTATTCATGCTCCTTCCATGAGATCACATTATGGCTTCCATTTGCCCTGCCAGATGGATCCCATACAGCTTTGCCCAGAAAAGGAAAAATAGGAGGGAAAGGAAGACTGAGAAATATGGTATAATCAGACAGTTTCCCAAGAACCCCTACCACCTCTGCAGAGATGTGCCGTAAGGAGGTAGGTTTTCAATACTTTCAGTCCCAGTTCAAAAATAATTGTATGCAGAAACTCAAAATCTAAAACAGATAAAAGAGCATCTGCTGTCCTTAAAAAGAGGAGAGGAGAGAGGGTTTACTGCAGTGCCCCATTCCTCTTCCTAGTCACTGAACAAGCCACAGAGGACAAATGGAAAATGACTGTTCCAACTTTTGGGCATTTTTATTGCTAAAATGCTCGGAAGTTCACCACACTTTAGTTGGGCTTTGATTAAATGGGGTGGAGGTGAGGGGTAGATGAGAATAAGAAGGGATGTCAAGCTTGGTGGCAAGCTGAGATATTAGAGCAGCATATAAAACTCAAGGAATGAACATATTTTCTGTCTGGGAAGGCGACAGGGGCAGGAGACATATTGATTGTAAAGTCCTTGGGGAATTCTCCATCTGAAACTCCTACAGAGGATGACGTCATTAAGCCTCATCAGAGGCCAGGCCCTAGGGAGCTGTGGCTCACCACAGAAGCAGCTCCAGTTTCTGGGTAAGAGAAGCCAAGGCCTCTTTGGCCCTAGCTGCAAGAGTGTGGGCGGGCAAGAGAAGATTTAAGGATTAAGTGGTGAAAATGTTAAGTGAACAGGGGTCCTTATTCATTGTCTGGATCTTAAAATCTTTCAGCTTTTTTACTGCAATACCCAAAAAGAACAGCTTATGTATTTGTTCCTCATTTTTCTAAAAGTATAATAAAAGTTGTCTCAAAAAGAAAGCTGACCCTTCTCACCATGACCCCTGGTGCAACTTGCAATCTGGTCTCCCCACTCGCCTTAATATCCCATCCTTTCACATCTTTGTCTTGTGTGTGCTCATCACATCTCTTCCTAGATAGTCTTTCCATCTACTCTATGGCAAATACCAACAGCAATCAATTTTGGAATGTTGGGCTTAAATTCTGATTCTTTTACTTATTATTTATGTGACTTTGCACAAGTCATTGAAACAATCTGAGCCTAAGCTTCTCTATTTATGAAATAGGGTAAAGATGAGAAGAGATAACAGATATGTAACTAGCTCTCTGCCAATCACATAGCTTGTGCTTGAGGAGGGTTACTATTCCCTGGGCAAATTCTAACTCCATTCCTTAATATGTAGCTCTGGGGAAATAAGCCCTAAGAATGTCCAGTGACTGGGGTTCGCTTCTTCCCAAGCAAGGCTCTGAATTGTTGGCAGAATGTTGCTACTATATTGTATCAAGACTTATTTCGACCTGTACATGCTGAGAAAACTTATTTCTGCCAGCACATCCTGAGGAACGAGCACCCCCACTTCAAGTCAAGGCAAATGCTTTGCCTGAGTCACTGAGGATCCACTACCCCAATGTGCCTGACTCCCCCCTGATGGAGTCACAGCAGAGGCAGGAAGATGAAATTCATCTCTTCTTGGCTCCACATGGATCCAAGTAGAAGAAGAGAAAGTCTCCAAAGATCTCCTCTGTCCCTGTCTCTGGATCCAACAAATCCTATCTCCACTAACGCAGCAGTCAGTGATTTTCAAGCCCAGTTATTCTTAACACTTTTCATCTAGATTCAAGTGTCCTTTCTTTGCTAAGAACCCACCCAGAGCATCTGGAGCTCTGGGTATAAAGCAGTTTTCTTGGTAGAATCTCACTAAGGAGAGCGGGAAGAAAGAGCTCTTGAAAGACAATAAAAACTGTGTGTAATCCAGACATTTTGCAACCTTATACTTTCAGGGGCCTCAAGATGATGGAGTAGAATAGTCCAGTGGGCAGGAAAGGGAAGGTATGGGAAGTGAAGTCTGCAACATTCAGAGCATCTGTCACCAAACTCATGTTCAGCAAGGAGAAGATTGGAACCTCCTTTGTAGGAAGTTGGGCAAAGAAAGAGATTTAGCATAAGATAGCTATAAACATATTTCTAAAGAAGGGAATTTTCTTGACTCCTGCTGCTGCTGAGAGTCTCCTTATCATCAAAACATCTGGTCCATACAAAGACACTGTTTATTTACTCATAAATATATACTGCAAGTTTAGAATCTTCTAGGCACTATTCCAAGTCCTGGAGATACAGTTAAGAAAACAGATGACAGGAGCACTTGGGTGGCTCAGTTGGTTAAGTGTCTGACTCTTGATTTCAGCTCTGATAATAATCTCAAGGTTGTAAGATCAAGCCCAGCATGGAGGCTACTTAAGATTCTCTCTCTCCCTCTGTATCATCCCCACCCCTGCTCACATGTTCTCTCTCATTCAAAGAAAGAAAGAAAAAAGACAAGTCCTGCCTTTGGGAACTTACATTCTTTTTTTAAAAAAATATTTTATGTATGTATGTATTTATTTATTTATAAAGATTTTATTTATTTATTTATTCATGAGAGAGAGAGGGGCAGAGACATAGGCAGAGGGCGAAGCAGGCTCCATGCAGGAATCCCGATGTGGGACTCAATCCCGGGACTCCAGGATCATGCCCTGGGCTGAAGGCAGGTGCTAAACTGCTGAGCCACCCAGGGATCCCCAGATTTTATTTATTTATTCATGAGACACACACACACACACACACACACACACACACACACAGGCACACACACAGGCAGAGACACAGGCAGAGACACAGGCAGAGGGAGAAGCAGGCTCCACACAGGGATCCTGATGTGGGACTCGATCCCGGGACTCCAGGATCATGCCCCAGGCTGAAGGCAGGCGCTAAACTGCTGAGCCACCCAGAGATCTCCTGGAACTTACATTCTAGTGAGGCATTCTTTGCACAATACCAAATGAGATTCAAGGTCAGGATTCACAAACCCAATAACTCTAGAAGCTTTATGGGTAGCAGCCATGTACAGTGATTTAGTTATAAGACAATAGAGAGTGGTGGGGACTGTGGAGACTAGAGATCTCATACTCCATCTAAGCTGCCATTTGGTTTCAGACAATTGTTTCTGCACAACAATTCAGGTTCGTTGGGTTCAGATCTGATTGGTCAGTAGAAGCCAGAAACATAGATTTCTATGAAATTTTCCAATTTTAATACCAGAAAAAATAAAACTAAATTTATCTGATGGCTAGGTCCTGTCTGAACTATATCTGCTTGCGAAGCCTGCTCTTGATGTTCAGTATAGACGGCTAGAAATGGAGGAGTGGACCTAATCAACTCTAAAGTCCTGGAGTCCAGAAGACATGGTTTCAAACTAGCTTCACCATGTACCACTACTGTAGTAAGGTTATTTTTTAAAAGCAGATTTCCTTATAATGTCACCCAAAGATATTAGATGCAAATCATGTTCAAAAGCTGTGTGAGAAAGTTTAAAGAGCTAAGCACATTCTGTCAGTGCTCAAAATTCAATGAAAATCATTATCAATAATAATAATAATAAACTTTGGGGAATGTTATAAATTAGCTTCACCACAGTGAAATACTAAGACGTTCTACAATAATATTTACAGTGTTGGTAAAAGGAACATTGAAAAAGTGCCAGCAGAAGTTAATATTATCTACTATGCAATTAAGCAGAGCATTTTTCACAGTGAACAAAGGCTGTAACCAGATTGTGAGCACTACACGTCACTGCAGTTCTGCCGGCTGCAAATCATGTATCTACCATAATAAGACAAGTATTTGGAAAAATTACACATCGAAGCAATAAATCTTTGTCAATATAGTTTCAACTATGCCACAAAAAATAAAAATATAATAAGAAAATAAATAAATGCAGATTACTTAAGCTCCTTGAATTTCAGTTTCATCACTTATAAAACAGGAATAAAATCATAGAAAGATTGCAGTAAGCAATAAATAAGAGGTGTATAGCACCCATGCCTGGTACATAATAAGAACACAATAAATGTTAATTTGTATAACTGTTAGGGTCCTGGCAGGAAACAGATGCACATTTAAAGCTATTAACTGGAAGAATTTAATTGTTCTATGTATAGAGGCATATACAAAGTTTAGGGAAAATGCATAACTAGTACCATTTAGATGGATAGTAGAAAAGATAATTCATCATATACAGCAGATCCTTGAGGCATTAAGGCTTAGTTCTCCTGATGAACCCCATTTAAGAAACTGTAAGTTTTAGTGCTTTTTACAAACAAAGGTTTATTTCCCATTCATGCAAAGAACTTAATGAGGGCTGGTTGGGAGTTTTGTTCCACATCTCCTCCCTCAGAAACTCAGGCAGATAATGTCTCCACGATCCATAATGTCTGTGGTTGCCATGACAGGGGGAAAAAAACAGTGATTTTCACATTGCCTCATAAACTTCCACCTAAAAATGACACATGTCAATTTGCATTTCTGTGACCAAAGCAAGTCATATGGCCACTTCGAATTTTAAGGCAACAGAGAAGTGCAATTTAACATTAAGCCTGGAAGGTGAAAAGGAAAATATATGTGACCAGCCCTAGTAACTATCATTCAATGTTAGCAAAAGTTAGATGAGATGGACATTAACTGGCATCTTGGTAGCAGTGCAAATTGATACAGATTCTCTAGAAAGCAAGTTGAAAATGTGTGTTAAGGGTCTAAAGGGAAGTTCATTCTCCTCTTCAAGTAACCTTCCCTGAGTAGAAGTAGAAACCCAGAAAATATTATAAACAAATGTGTATGTTGAAGTACTACATATACGAACAACAACAACAACAACAACAAAACAATCAGAATGTCCAATGGCAAGGCAATAGTTAAATAAATCGAAGTATAGTCATATGATGGAAAATTCTCTAGCATTCTAAAATGTTTTTGAAGAGTGTTTAGTGACAAGGGATAATGCTCAGAAATAAAAGTACTGTACAAATTAATATAAAAATAAAGTACCAAGAAGAAAGGCAAAGTAAATAAATTTTAATGATGGATATCTCTAGATAAATGTTATTGTCTTCTTTGTTTTTCTGTATTTCTTTAATTCTCTATACAGATGACTTGATTTTTTTTCACAATAGGAAAAAAGATTATTAAAAACATTGTAAGAGTATTTATTACAGCAATTTTTATAATTGCAGAAATTGAAAACATCTAAACTCCATCAACAGAAAGTTGGTTAAATGAATTATAGTTTGGTTAAATAATAAATTATGATAAAGCTCTTAAAAATTAAGATCTATTTGATCTGCTATGGAGCATTTGTTCTGATATACTAAGGAAAAAAAAGCAAGGTGCATAAAAGATATAGTATACTTCTCTTTGTATAAACATGCACACACAAAGACATATTTCTGAAAAGATTGTATAAAAAAGCTAGGAGAGTAGAGACCTGATTTATAGCCATGGGGGAGGGGAAAACTTTCAACTTTTAGTCCCTTACCTTATTTGATTTTTTAAAAATTTTGTGCATGTGTTTTAACTTGAGTTATAGTTTACAAACAAATAAACAAATAAATATATCAGATCCTGGCTCTGGCAGATACATCATAACTATTGGTCACCTTCTCTGACCTTTTGCTCCCCTTAGAACATTTCATTAAATGCCTCAGTCCTAGACTGGGCCATAGCTATGGCTTAACAAGGCTTACGGATTGAGAAAGGATTTCATTGATCTGTCTGCCATTCTGAGCATGAATAATAGAGGTATTCCTAAGGAGGCTGGACTAAGGTGCAGGGAACACAAGTCATCCTTTCACCGGGGCTTCAGGCATCTGGGTACCCTTCCCAGGGAACCACCTGCTAAAAACACAAAGACTTCCACTCGGCTGATATTGAACACTTCCTACCAACAGTTGCCATCTTGAACCCAGGCCTTTGTGTCTGCTCAGGGCCATTCAATTCTTGGGAGTTACTTATATCCATGGATATTGAGCTGGACTAGTCACTGTAAACAGTCTCAGGATCAACTTTTCTGAAGAAAGAGCCTCTAGTGCTGATGCAGCAAACTTACCCTCAGCTTCCCAGAACAAGGCATTTCTAATTCTATGTTAAGGACAGGCTTAGTAAGAGAACAGGCAAATGTAGAGGAGAATTTGCTCCTAAACATTATTCTGAAATTGGGCTCTACTATTCTCCAGGTTTCTGCCACACAGGCCTTCTGTCAGTACCTCTAGCAGCATGTGTTCTGTCCTTCACATCTTTGCTGGGAATGATCTGTGACAAATATTCTTATTCATAAGGTAAACCCCCTTATTTAGGCACTAGGGATATTGTGAAGAACCATCTCTATTCTTGTGGAGTTTACATTCAGGTAGACACATTCAAATAATAAACAAAATTCAAAAAGTAAAATGAACAGTATGACACAAATACTATAAGTACTATGGAGCTAAATAAAACAAGATGTGGATAGAGTTCCAGAGAGAGGCCTCACTCCAAAGGTAACGCTTGAGTGAATGAAGATCTGAAGGCAACACAGAAGGGAGCCATGTGAGTATCAGGGGAAACATGCCTCATGGGAACTGGCTGAGTTCTACTTGTAGTTCAGAAGGTAAAGGTAGAAGGTCAGCCAAGATGTAGAAATAATACTTTAAAATTTATACAATGAAATGTTTTAAAGTTTATTTCTAAGATCCAAACAGTTATAAAAAATAATTTAAATGTCCAACAGTGGTTATATCATGGTAAGACCATGAAACGGATTACGATCTAGTCCTTAACAACTATAGATTTGGAAGAATATTTATAGTAAGGTAGGAAAACACACTCAAACTAAAACGTCCAGTGAAAAAAAGCAGAATGCAAAATTATATTCTAGTTTGTCTTGAATTGTGAGAAACTAGTTTAGCACCCCCAAACAGTGCTTGGTATATGGTAGACACATAATAAACACTAGTAAATGTCTTTTGGTTAAGTTGATTGTTGAATTTAGTGATGGTAGGGGATAAAACTAGAAGATACATCAAATCATTTTTTTTTTTTAAAAGATTTATTTATTTTATTTTTTAATTTTTATTTATTTATGATAGTCACACAGAGAGAGAGAGGCAGAGACATAGGCAGAGGGAGAAGCAGGCTCCATGCACCGGGAGCCCGACGTGGGATTCGATCCCGGGTCTCCAGGATCACGCCCTGGGCCAAAGGCAGGCGCTAAACCGCTGCGCCACCCAGGGATCCCATACATCAAATCATTAATGGTGGTTGGCCCTCAGTGATGGAATTCTTCATAATTTTCTGTGGTTTCCAAATTTTCTAATTGAGAAAAATTATTACTTATTTTTTAAAAGATTTGAACACCCAATATTGTATCTGAACCCCTTTGCAATGGACACATTTGGCTGCATTTGCCCTGATATTAGTGGCTACAAAAAGCCAAAGGTTTCTTCACCTAGCCTGAACTTTCTACCAGGAGGAATCTTCTCAGGGAAGGTTATTATTATCTAAGAACTTCTATTCTTCAAATGCATATTTGGGACTTAGAAAATGTGCTACTTTTTTTATATTAGGTGTTCTCAGTTTTGGCTGCACATTGGTATCACCTAGAAGCTGTACTGCACACCTATTAAATTATATTTTTGCAGGTGGGGCCAAGGCATCATTATTTTTTAAAGATCTGCAGATGATTCCAATATGCAGCCAGAGTTGAAAACAACTGTTTTATGTACATCTTATTTTATTTTCTGAGTATTTCAATCCCCAATGTATAGATGAGGAACTGAGGTTCAAAGAGGTGGAGGTAGTTTGCCCAGGGGCATATGTTAAGAAGAGGGAAAGCAGGTGATTTAACTGTAGAACTGATGGAAAGCACTTGTCCTGATATTCTTACTTGAGGTAGCTTATATGCAGAGAGGGAACTCAAAAGACTTAACCCAGGGCATAGGCTGGTTCTTTGCCAGTCAGTACCGAAACAGGTTTCTATAACCTGCTTGGGACTCTTTCCAACTATTCACTGCTGCTGAGACAGGAGGGATAACACAGCACATACAAACATACACACGCCTACACACATATGTGACTGTGAATTCCACTTCTGCCTTGGGTTCCATAGGAATTCTAGGTCTAGTTCTATCTAGTCCCACTGGCATGAGAAAGAAGCCCCTGTCTCCTTCCCATGCCAAGGACATGGCCTCTGAGAGTCCTTTCAAGGATGCTCACAATCCTGGGCCACTAAATGAGAGTTGTCTGCATGGGGTGGTTGAATGGGAGCTGAGCTAAGTTTTAAGTCCAGACAACTGTTGATTGTTGGGAACCATCTGGCCTATGGTTGGTCATCCTTACTTGACAGTGACAAAGAGAAAAGGGTGCTGTTTTAGCTGCCACTTGGCTCTGCTGATAAATGGAGTCTGCTGTGTTCATCGGTCTCACATTGTTGAGTCCCTTTTCTTTCTTCTTAACTGCCTTTTTTTTTTCTAGTTATAAGGTCAGACAACTATTTTTGCAGGTATCTACTGGAATGTTCCTTCGGTCTCATATTTTAGAAATTGATAGTATGGGCTTATAGCCTCTGTATCTTGGTTCTGTAGTGGATGACTCTTGTCTTAAATCAGAAACAGGGTGGAGTGGGGACAGGCCTTCTTCAGGGTCATACTCATCTCATCCTATTGACTCAAGGTACAAAGCAGGCATGGAGTGGAAACCAAGAAGACTGATAAAGCAATGAGCTTCCTGTGACAAAGGCAACAGTCTGAGCACCTCAATGTAGGCTTTAAAATTCTTCTTTTACCCCTGGGTCAATGTATGTGAAAGTGAATTGAGTATTATTAATATTCCTGCAGCTATTGTCTCAACTTTACATTAAAGCTTAAAAGAAATCTTCTGGCCAGAACCTGGCCCTCTAACAATTGATTTTCTTTTCGGCAGGCCAAAACATTCCCTTGGAGGGCTGCACAAACCATCAAACACTCTGAGCTGTGTGGAATACACTGGCACAAATATAAAAGGTCACCTTGGATTTGGCCGAGCTGGTGAATACCAATGAGCTGGAGCTCCCTGGAACCTCAGCTTATGCATATCTGGCAGCTAACTTTGCCAATGGGCCCAGGGCCTCTGCCTCTGCATCCCATGCTGACCTGAGTAGAAAGGGTTTGCCCCACTGAGGGATTCAGGATTGCTCACAGGGGAAATTATCCATCCAGGGTTCTCAACCTGCTAAAATCTCTGGCCAGGCCCTTTTGCATGCTAGCTTTTTTTTTTTTCCTGCATATAACCATTTACAGATTGAGTTTTCCCTTCCCTGACATGAAGAAAAACAATAACAGGGAGGCTCATGAAATTGAAGAATCATAGAACACATTTTTGTGTGCCCTTTCTATAGACACACCCTTTCAGCTCCATGCAGAAGTCCAATTCCTCATTGTTCCATGGGGATTTTGTTCAGAAGTGAGAATCAAAGAAATAGGAACATAAAGATCCACATGTCAACAGGTCTATAGAATGCCCTGAGAATCTCATTGGAACAGGAGGCCCAACACCCCCTAAATATTAACTTCTCCTTACCAGTCCCAATGCATTGGTCTATGTAGTTGAGAATTCAGTCTTCTGCTAAAACACGTATCTTCCTGGGAAAGTTCCTGCTCCTGGCTATATATCAGCATCTCTTTAGGAGTCTGTAGTATACACAGGGACTTCCTGCACTAAAATCCAGGTTCCAGCACTTACTAATTAGGTGAACTTGGGCCTGTTCTTGAATTTCCCCAGGCCTTGGTATATTCATCAGTAAAATGGAAATTATAAAAAATATCCATCTCTTTGGGTGTTGTGTGCATTAATCAAGCCAATCCACGTAAAGTGCTTAGAATAGTGCTTGCCACATAGCTAGTGTTTAATAAATGCACTTACTTTATTCCTTAAAAGTAGAGTTTCATTAAGAGAGTCACTTGGTTGGGCAGAATGGGACCCTTCTGGGGAAAAGGGATTGAAAAGAGGGTGGAAAAGGACATGAAAAAAGAAAAGCTGTGGGCACTGAAAAGCTGTGGGCATATCATTTTGAAATTGTGTTCCTGATATCTTGTAGACATGTGCACAGACCGTGATAGAGCTGGAGACATAGAGGTTGGGGCACCAGCAAGAGTGGGATATAGCACTGACAGGATGCTAAGGGATGTGTAAGTGGCAAAAACAACACTTTGCAGTTTTGAGGGATTAAGTTTGCATTACAATTATGAACATAATGAATGATTCTGTAGAAAATTTAAAAGAATACAAAGAGAAAAATTTAAAATCAATATTTCTACTATCTACTGACTATTTTGATATATTTCATTCCAATCTTTTTTTCATGCAGAATTTATATAACTAATATACATTTGTCCTACTCTATATCCAATTTTAACAATATTGGGATCATATTTTAAACTACCTTTTCTCTACTTACTACAACTTGAGTACTTTCCTCTCATTAAATATGGTTTTTAATGTCTACATTATATTCCATCATATGGATTCATTTATCCAATTCACTATAGACATTTATGCTATTTCTATTTTTTTATTATTATAAATCATACAGCAATGAGCATCCACGAACATAAATCTTTAGATGCGTGTCTAGTAACTTCCTCAAGATAAATTCCTAGAAGTGAAATTAACAGATGAAAACTTATACTAATTTTGAAGTACCTTGATACATACTACCCTCTTCCTTGCTGTGACTGTACACACACAGGAATGGTACAGTTATAATTCAAGTATCCTTTCTTCCTCCCTCTACTTTCTTCCTTTGGCTAAATATCTTTCTCATGCTGCTATCTCTCTGGCATACTTCCATTGCCACACTGCATCAAATAACAACCAGGAAAATTTCTCCACTTTTAAGGATTCATATGATTAAATTGTTCCCCCTGGATAATGCAGAACAGGCTCTGCATCTCAAGGTCCTTATACTTAATGATATTTGCAAAGTCCCTTTTCCCATATGGAGAATATTCACAAATTCTGGAGATTAGAGTGTGGGCATATCTGGGAGGCTATTCTGTTTACCACAAAGTAACCCATTCTATAGTTGAAGAAACTAAAACTCAGAGAGGTGAAGTGACTTTCCACAGTCTCAAATCTAGTAAATGACAGATTTGAGATTCAGACTTACCTCTTTGTGACTCAGAAGTTGCTCACTCTTTCTGGGAGAGCAAACTATCTTTACTAACATTTCGGTGCAGAACATAGAACTGGGTAGCTGTCTTGATGAGGAGATAACTTATAGAATCTAATGATCATATGGCTTTCCAGTTGGGAGCAGGGAAGTATCCTTGGATAATGGGAAAATAGAGACCCCTTTCTGATCAAAAGGATGATGTTGCATTTTATTACAGGTGTCTTTTTATAATTTTCCAGGATAAGTTACAATGCAGGTAAGCACTACCACATATTAGCTAGCTGTTGGACCATGGCACATTTATTAGTTGGTTTAGATGGCCATAATAGTATACCACAGACTGAGTGGCTTAAACAAAATGAATTTTCTCAAAGTTCTGGAGGCTAAAGGTCTATGACAAAGGTGTTGTCAGAGTTGTTTTCTACTGAAGGCAGACTCCATGATGGACTTTTTATGCCTCATGCTTAGGTATACATATAGATCAATTACACCCTGGGGTTCAAATTTTGTTGCTGCCATTTCCTGGTTGTGTCACCTTGGGCAAGCATCACACCTCTTTGAGTCCTAGATTTCTTTTTTGATAATTAAAGGTAACTTCTTTATATGGTTGGTCAGAGCAGGAAAAGAAATATATTTGCAAATCGCTTAATATAATGCCCTTCACATAGAAGTTGCCAATAGAAGTTGCCAATAAATTCGTTAATTTATCAAAAAATGAAAAAGGAGTGCTCAAAAATAAATAAATATGTATATAAATGCATCAGAAATGTACATGTATAAATAGAAATATATTTATATACATAAGTATATATATAAACACACACACACACACACACACACATACACACACACAAATAATACCTAGGGCTTGTCCTCAAATCTTTCACAGTCCAGTGGGGTAAGTCAGGTAAAACAGGCAATGATAAGATAATGTAATAAGTACTAAAACAGGAAGTAGTATTGGGTACTATGGGTTCAAAGGGGAGCAGCAATTAATCCAGTTTATGTGATCAAGGAAAACTTCTGAGTGAAGTCACTTCTAAAATTAATCCTAGAGTTCCTGGATTCCTCAGTTGACTAAGCATCCAACTCTTGATTTTGGCTCAGATCACGGTCTCAGGATCATGAGATGTGGTCCTGAATTCGGCTCCACACAGGACATGAAGCCTGCTTAAGATTCTCTCTCTCTCTCTTCCCCTTTGCCTCCCTCCCCCCAAAAATAAAAAATAAAATAAAATAAAATAAATCCTTCAGGATTGACATGAATTGAGTAGGTAAAAGAGAGGAAGTGAATATAATGTGCAAGTTGATAGCAAGGATAAGGCCTAATGCAAGGAAGAACACACACAAAAATTAAGAAATGAGTTGGAAAGGAGAGGTAGCATAGAGAAATTGTCTATTGATGTAATCATCATGTAAGGGTGTGACTAATATTACCAAGTGTGTTAGACAAGAGATATCTTTGCATCAGTATCCAGCCTATTTCTCTCCTCAGCCAACTAAGGAAAATTCTGGTTGTCACTCAATCCTGTCCTGAAACTTAAGGGTAAGACTGAGATAATCAATGAAATAGAGAAGGACTGAGACAGGGAGACAATAATTTACCAGAAAAGAAGAGAACCTAAGGGGAGAGAAAGATTGGTGATGAGGGGCAGAAGTCCTCCAGCTTTTGTGTTTTCTGAAGGCAGCTGTAGTAAAGATTTAAATAAGTTTCAATTTTTCCAGCTAATATTAGTTATTTGAATTTGATTCTATGCCAAGAGTGGACTCCTGGGGCCTGGTTTTGTAATATATATCCATAGATAGATAGAGAGATAGATAGATAGATACATCTGAACCTTTTCCAGACAGACTATTTTATTTATTGTTCCTTCAAAATACCTTTCTCTAACCCTTTACTTATGCTTTTTCCCTGCCTGGGATGCTTTCTGCACTTCTCTAAATCCCTCCCATTCTTGAAGGCCTACCTTATATTCTATGTGCTTCCTCAAAGCTGTCCCAGCACAGAGAAATGCCCTTCAATTACTTTAATGTACTTCTTGTCTGAATTGTAGGCAATTTCTGCTAATTATGCAGAAAAATTTCACAAAAACATCAAAGAAAAATACTGAAAAAATGCATCACCCCTTAAGACCATTGTCCTAAAGGAACAAGTTTTTTTTTTCTTTGAACTTTAATTTTTTTTTCCTTTTTTATTTTTTATTTTTTTTAATTTATTTTTTATTGGTGTTCAATTTACCAACATACAGAATAACCCCCAGTGCCCATCACCCATTCACTCCCTCCCCCTGCCCTCCTCCCCTTCTACCACCCCTAGTTCGTTTCCCAGAGTTAGCAGTCTTTACGTTCTGTCTCCCTTTCTGATATTTCCCACACATTTCTTCTCCCTTCCCTTGTGGTTTATGTATACAATGGAATATTACTCAGCTATTAGAAATGACAAATACCCACCATTTGCTTCAATGTGGATGGAACTGGAGGGTATTATGCTGAGTGAAGTAAGTCAGTCGGAGAAGGACAAACATTATATGTTCTCATTCATGTGGGGAATATAAATAATAAGGAACAAGTTTTTATGTACAATCCCTTCCAATCATTAATTATGGGTATAGATGACCAATAATGTTACACCCATGCTAGGAATTTTATTTCATCGCTTTTTTGAAGTGTGCCTGTACTTATTTAAGTTTTTAACTCCACTTAGTTAATATACAGTGTTACCTTAGTATCAGGTGTACAATACAATAATTCAGCACTTCCATACTCACCACAACAAGTACAATCCATAATTCCTATCATCCAACCTATCTACCACCCTCCTCACCTCCAATAACCTATCAGTTCTCTATAATTAAGAATCTGTTTTTTGACTTCTCTCTATATATATTTATCTTTGCTTGTTTGTTTTGTTTCTCAAATTTCACACATCAGTGAAATTATATGTTATTTGTCTTTTTCTGACAAACTTTTATCACTTAGCATAATACACTTATCTCCATCCATATTATTGCAAATAGCAAGATTTCATTCTTTTTATGGCTGAATAATAGATGATATAGATATAGATACAAATATAGATATATCACATCTTTATCCATTCATCAGTTGATGGGCACTAGGGCTGTTTCTATATCTTGGCTATTGTAAATAATGCTGCTATAAACATAGAAGTGCATGTATCCTTTTGAATTAGTGTTATTGTATTCTTTGGGTAAATATCTGGCAGTATGATTGCTGGATCATAAGGTAGTCCTATTTTTAACTTTTTGAAGAAACTCCATACTCTTTTCCACAATGGATGTATCAGTTTATATTCCCAGCACCAGCAGCAGAAAGAATCCTGTTTATAAGAAAATGATCCCATTTATAATTGCACCCAAAATAAGATACCTAGGAATAAGCCTAACCAAAGAGGTGAAAAACCTGCATTCTGAAAACTACAAAACACTGATGAAAGAGGTGGAAGATAATGCAAAGAAATAGAAGACAAAACAGTATGGAGTTTCCTCAAAAAGTTAAAAATAGGACTACATGTACAGTGGAATATTGTTCAACCATTAAAAAAAGAATGAAATTTTTTTTTAAAGAATGAAATTTCGACATTTGCAACAACATGGATGTAGCTAGAGAGTATTATGCTAAGTGAAATAAGTCTGTCTGTGAATGACAAATACCATATAATTTCACTTGTGTGTGTAATTTAAGAAAGAAAATAGATGAGCAAATAGAAACAAATAAGACAGAGAAAAGCAAACCAAGACAAGACTCTACTACAGAGAACAAACTGATAGTTACCAGAAGAAGGGCATGTGGAGGGATGGGTTAAATAGGTGATGGGGATTATGGAGTGCAACTTACTTTGATGAGCATAAAGTGACATACAGAAGTGTTGAATTACCATATTGTATACCTGAGACTAATATTATACTGCATGTTAACTAACTGGAATTTAAATAAAAACTTAAAGGAAAAAAAAAGAAATAGACATTCCATGCTCATAAATTGGAAGAACAAATATTGTTAAAATGTCTATATTACCCAAAGCAATCTATACATTTAATGCAATCCTTGTCAAAATATTAGCAAACATTTTTCACAGAACTAGAACAAAAAATCCTAAAATCCCTAAAAGACCCTACATAGACAAAAAAATCTTGAAAAGAAAAGCTGAAGGCATCACAATTCTCGACTTCAAGTTATGTTACAAAGCTATAGTGATCAAAACAGTATGATCCGAGCATAAGAATAGACACATAGATCAATGGAACAGAATAGAAAATCCAGAAATAAACCCACAATTAATGGTCAATTAATTGTCAACAAAGCAGGAAAGAATACCCAATGGAAAGAGAATGTCTCTTCAACAAATGGTGTTGGGAAAACTAGGCAGCAACATGCAAAAGAAAGAAAATAAACCACTTTCTTACACCATACACAAAAATAAATTCTAAATTCTAAATATGAGACTGGAAACCATAAATATCCTAGAAGAGAATATAGGTAGTAACTTCTTTGACATCAATTATAACAAATTTCTAGATATGTCTCCTGAGGCAAGAGAAACGAAAGTGAAAATAAACTATTGGGACTACATCAAAATAAAAAGCCTCTGTACAGCAAAAGAAATAATCAACCAAAATAAAAGGTAACCTATAGACTAGAAGGAGATATTTGCAAATGACATATCCGATAAAGGGTTAGTATCTAAAACATACAAATAACTTACACAATTCAACAGTCAAAAAACAAATAACTCTTCAAAACAACAACAACAACAACAAATAACTCAATTTAAAAATGGGCAGAAGACATGAACAGGCATTTCTCTAAAGAAGACATCCAGATGGCCAACAGACACATGAAAAGATGCTCATCATCACCTATTATCATGGAAATGCAAATCAAAACTAGAATGAGATATCACCTCACAGTTGTCAGAATGGCTAAAATCAACAACACAAGAAACAATAGGTGTTGGTAAGGATGTGGAGAAAAAGGAACATTTATGCACTGTTGGCAGGAATGCAAATTGATTTCATCTTTTAACTTTCTGCTTTACAGTATTAGTGATCTTTATATGCCTAGTGTATATGTCCCCTCTACCTTTCTGGCTTTTATATAACATGGCATCTTAAAAGGTTGTAATCTTAAATTTGTAGTAGAGTGCAGTGTCTCAAATAGAGAGGATGGTCAATAAATGTTGATTCCTCCCTTGAACAGTTCAAAGTTCCCTACAGAAGGGCTGTATTACTTCTTTGGTCTTTAAAATCTCAACAACTTAACAAAGGCCACAAACTCAATTATCTCTGGAATCAAGTAGATTTTGTAGATTGATAAAATAGGCTTGAGTAGGATGAGATGGACAGGTTCAATACACTGCAGTGGTTTCACCAGCTTCTAAGAGCCAATTGTTACACTGTGAGGACTGTTTGTGAGCCAGTTTATTTATTTATTTATTTATTTATTTATTTATTTATTTATTTATTTATTGTGAGCCAGTTTAAATAAAACTTTATCAACTTAATCACTATATAAATTATATTAAAAAACAAAGGTAATAAATACTCAAAAATTCATCACTCCCTAGTTACTTTGATAAATGTTGCTTTATTTTTTAGAGTATTTATTTTGGAGAGGGGAGGCAGGAGGAGAGGGAATCTCAAGCAGACTCCCCACTGAGCATGGAGCTGGACTCTGGGCTCAATCCCACAACCCGGAAATCATGAGGCAGATGCTTAACTGACTGAGCCACCTAGTGCCTCTATCTATGTTTTTGAGGTTGTGTCTATTGCATTTGTATGATGGGAATGCTATATTGTGTGTTCCTGTGCATCACTTTCCAATTCCTTGCACAGTGATGTCAAGTTGGTTGGATGAAATTAGCTATGGAGGGAGTTTAGACATTACAGAAATTGGCTAATGCTACTACACCAGGGTTCGGCTTATTGTTTTGTTGATTTTCTAGACCGCAGAGAGTGATGGCAAAGATAATATTAATCATGATAAAAATAACAATTGTGTTATGTTTACAGTTCCTATTACATGAGGAAAAGCATGAAAAATTGAGGAAATAGTTTTCTAGTTTTCAAACCTAGTAGGTGATTCAGCAAAGAAGTTATTGAAACACAAGTAATGTTCTTTTTTTTTTTTCAAGTAATGTTCTTAAATGCTAAATAAAATACAGGATATCCAGTTAAATTTATTTGTTTATTTGTTTATTTTTAGTAATCATTACGCCCAACCTCGGTTCAAACTCACAACCCCAAGGTTAAGAATTGCATGCTTTTCTGACTGAGACATCCAGGGTCCCCAGTTAAATTTAAATTTAAATAAGCAAAAATATTTTTGGCATAAGTGTATCTCAACTATTATTCAGAACATGCTTATACTAAAATTTTATTTATTGTTTATCTGAAATTCAAATTTAACTGACCTATATTTTTGTCAAACCTGGCAACCCTAGACATATATCTTCATTGTTTCATCTTACATGTTAACATAGATAAAAATATCAACCAACATTCATGTTGGAACTGTACTTGTCAGTTGCAACTATAGGTTGGCTATGGATAAAATAGTTCAATGAAAATCAATGAAATAATCTTATGAGAATCAACTATATGAAATTTATAATAAAGAATATTATGTATTTCATAATTTACAAATCTTATGCTAAACATCCTCTACATCAGTATAATTTATGAACACACACATATGTATATATACCTATACATACATTTTATTAATTTTTGTAGAAATGCTCATTAAATATTCATTAACAAAACACTGAGACATTGAGAATGTGATAAACTGAAATAGCCGAGGCTCTCCAGGAGGCCGGATGCGCGCCCCATGCCCAGGCGCAAGCAGGCGAAACCCCAGCACATCAACTGGGAGGAGGACCGGGGCGCGCAGCCACCGCAGCAGCCGGCCCCGGGGTTTGCAGGGGCGGCCGCAGCGGTGCCGGCGGCGGGGGGCCGGGCGCTCCAATGAGCCCCCCGGGGGACGGCAGTGAAGCCAACAGGATGGAATGACTGCACAGAGGACTCGTCAGGAGGAGACTCACATCTGTGAGAAATGCGGTGCAGAGTTCTTAGAACACAAAAATTGCACTAAAAATCCACCTGTGCTCATCATGAACGACAGCGAGGGAGGGGCCGGTGCCTCCGGGAGACTTCTCGGGGCCGCGCTCAGCTGCCCGCCGCACAGTCCAGGCAGTGAGGCTGGGCTCAGGGAGGATGGCGGCGGCTCGGGGGAGCTGAAGGAGAAGCTGGGTGCCGAGCTTGTCGTGTACCTGAAGGCCGAGATCGCCCTGCTGACCACGTCCCAGGACATGAGCTATTTACCCAAAGGCAAAGTGGCCAGTACTGCGGGGCACCAAGGTGCCGGTGGACCAGCGCAGCGCCGAGGCGCCAGCAGCGTCCGTGGGGCCTGGAGCAGATCCTGTGCCTGCAGCAGCAGCACCTGCCGCAGATCCAGCTCGCCGAGCACATCCGCGTGCAGGTGAACATGTGGGCCTGAAGCCGAGCGGACGAGGGTGCCCCCCAGGTCATGTTGCGCCTTCCCGGGGCTTTGCTACCTCAGGCCCCAGGCTCTGTGCTCTTCCAGAGCACACCTTCAACACCGTGGCGTTAGACCTGTCCAAGAAAGAGAAGGGGAAGCCACCGAACGTGTCCCCGCTGGAGGCCAAACCCAAAGACTAGGCCGTTCTCTGCGAGCACAAGTGTTAAGTACTGTAGCAAGGTTTTGGGGACCGATAGCTCCCTGCAGATCCTCCTCCGCTCCCACACCGGAGAGAGACCCTTCGCGTGCTCTGTCTGTGGCCACCGGTTCACCACCAACGGCAACCTCAAAGTGCACTTTCATCGACATCCCCAGGCGAAGGCCAACCCCCAGCTCTTTGCCCAGTTCCACGGCAAAATGGCAGCAGGCAATGGCATTCCCTATGCACTCTCTGTACCCGTCCCCGTAGATGGATCGAGTCTCCCTTTAGACAGCAAACCTGTCCTTGTAACAGGGACCCCCGGTCTAGGGCTAGAATCTCTCTTCAGGGACTGAACCCCAAGGACCCCATGGGCAGCCGCTGCCCAACCACCTGCAGCCCCTGCCTTCTCCGGAAAGTGAGGATGGATCCCTATTGTCTGGGGTGGGGGTGGGGGTGGGGGTCAAACCACACTGTCCCAAGGGTTGGTGGCTTCCATGGGAGTGGGCCCCCCCAGCCAGGGTCGGAGACCCTGAAATTACAGCAGCTGGTGGAGAACATTGACAAGGCCACCACCGACCCCAAGGAATGTCTCATCTGCCACCGGGGTCTTGAGCTGCCAGAGCTCCCGAAGATGCATCACCGCCCCCGCCCCCCCAACGGGGAGAGCCCGTTCTGGTGCAAGCGCTGTGGTCCGGCCTTCTCTCCACCAAGCGCAACCTGAAGAGGCACCTGGGGGTTCACCCGACCAGCTCTCGTGCCGCATCTGCCGGGAGTTTGCGAACGTGGTCCTGAGGCAGCAGCACCCCCGGGGGCATGTGGGCAGCCAGATTCCCAGCACGCCTCGGCCTGAGAACCCCTGTGACCTCGCGGTGGTCCCCGAAAACAGCAGCGCGGGTGCCACCTGTCGCGATGACGTCATCGAGAGCATCGGCGTGGACGAGCTGGGCCCCCCGGACGCCCCGGCGGCTCCCGGCAGGTCCCCGCCCCGCTTCCCGGCGCCCACTCAGCATCGCCGGCTCTCGGGTTCACTGCCCTGGACGCCCGGGGAAGGTGGGTCCTGCTCCTCCCGTCCTGCAGCGGCAGAGCGGCAGGGACAACGGTTCGGTGGAGGGCGAGGCTTGACCAACGACTCGTGGTGCTCGGTGATGGGAGACCAGGAGTACCAGAGCCCAAGCCCAGATGTGCTGGAGACTGCGTCCTTCCAGGCCGCCCCCGGCCAGTCGCCAGGCAGAGAGCATCAAGTCCAGGGCTCCTGATGCTGGTGGCAAAGCAGACAGCCCCGAGAACAGCGCGCCGAGATGGAAGGTCTAGCAGCCTGCCATCAGCATTTATCCGAGCCCAGCCAACCGAGGCCACAGTCGAAGTCCCTGGTGCGTTTGTTGGGCCCGTGGCCATGTCCCCAAGCATGACACCTTTGCTAGTGGCTCGGCCACGCCGACAGGCCAAAGGAAATCCTGGCCCCTTGGGGACCATGGACCCTGTGCTGTGGAACCAGTACACCACCATGCTCAATGGAGGTCTGGCCATGAAGACCAGTGAGATCCCTGTGATCCAGAGTGGGGGTGTTTGTACCCTCCCAGTCTCCCTGGGGGCCAGCTCCATTGTGAACACCACCACCATCTCCAAGACGGATGGCTCCCAGTCCACCATCAGTGCTGAAAGTGGAAAAACCAGGTGCTGCTGACAGCATCCCCATACACCAATTCCCTCACTTCCTCCAAGAAAATAAGATTGCAGTCTGCTAAACTCTTTGTCGAGGGAGAAATGCAGGGAGAATGACCTCTCTAGAACTCTACTACTTTTCTTTTCTTTTTTTTTTCTTTTCCTTGTAAAAAGAACCCATCTCCTCCTGTTTGTTTTCTTATTGATGTGCAAGTGATGTTTAGAGTTATGATCATAACTTCAGGCAACTCAGGCAAGTCCTACAATCAGATGTTATGCTACTTTGTGAGAAAAAAAAATTGAAATAGAAAAAAGTTAAAAAAGAGAAAAGAAATTGAAAAATTAAAAAAATTGAAAAAAAAAACCCAAAATATTAAAACATATACAGACTAGAATTTTTTTTTCTTTGATTTTGGAAAGAAGTGTGTGTCTTACAAAGTAGCTTTGTTACTTGCCACAAAGTGTATACATAAAACCTTTGTACAACTGAGAGTAACTATTTCCAAAGACTATTTCAAGTTGGAACTTACTGAACTACAATGGACAAGACAACTGTTAGCCTAATTGGGGTGGGTGGGTACTGTATACTTCCCTGGTGACTGTATGCGGATACATGGACAAGATCTGGCATCTGTTTAGGGACCTGTTTTGTATGACCCCCTGTACCCTGTACCCATCTTTCCTTTCGTTTTTTTTTTTTTTCCTGAATGTACTTTTTTTTTTTTTTTTTTTTTTAAACTAAGGTTGTAGAATTACAAAATTCCTTCAACCTTGGGACTTTAGGTAGGATACCCTCAAATGGACTGGTTTAGTCCTTAGGAAGTCAGTGTGTGTTGCTGCTTATTTAAATAGAGTTCATTCAGAGCCCCAAGAGTCCCTATGCTTTCCAGATGCCTCCTTTCTGAGCCACCAGAAGGGCTAGGCACCTAAGCAGGGACCCTCAGGTGATTTAATTTGGTTCTCCAGTGCCTACTTGATCAAAGACCTGGGTTTTCCTTCTTGAAGAAATGCTCGGAAAGGGGATATTTCTTACAGGTTCACATACTACTTTGTACAAAAAATGACCTTGGTGCAGCTTATGCCAAGTTAGTATGAAGATTGTTCTTGAGTATTGCATGAAGGCTATGATGTTTGAACGGGCAAGTCATGGGTGTGAAAGCTTTTTTTTTTTTTTTATCTACCTCATTTATTTTTGTAGCCATGATGTCTATTTTCCTATTTTATGACCACCAAAGTGTCCGGACACCCTGTCTAGCACCTGAGTTGATATGTGGTGGGAGCAGTTGGACAGTGAAGATATTTTCATGATTCTTTTTTTTAAGCTCCCCACCCCTTTTTTTTGTATATGAAATGATGAAACATGCTCTGATGGTTGAACAAGGAAAGAGAAAGAAAGATCTTAATTTCTGAGTGGAGAATCTCCTTCTTTGTGGAAAAGTAGATCAAGACTGTTATCAAAAGTCGGTCTGTGTTATTGCACCTGACTTTAGGATCCAAAAAGAATTTTTTGCCATGTTGTGCCTTTCCTTCTGGAATTGTAAGTTGAGAACAAATGTTAGTACCTGTTTACACTGTGAAGCGGATATTGTTACAGAGAACACACCAGAGCCTTTCTCCCTGTTAAGTAAATCATGTCAGTGTGAATATATGATCTGTGGAGAAACCCCTGTAGTTTTTACCTGCTGATGCTGTCTGTCTTGTTGGAGAATAAATTTTGGATGTTTTTATTTTCTCCCCCTTCCCAAAGAAAGAGAGAATGTAATAAACCATCCCTTGAGAATGCATAAAAATTCATTTTATAAACACTATCCTTCTAAACAAAACTTCGTTCTACTCTCTTTCAACTGTCATTTTTGCTGTCAGACCTATGACAGGTCAAGATCAGGGTCTACTTGAACAATAATTTTAGAGTTTACCTCTTTGAGAAATCCATCATCTCCAAAGCATATAAACAAAAGCAACTAAAATAAGGTCGTCCCTGTATAAAGGCTAAGTTTAAAAAGATTGAAGAAGGAAGATCATTCCTCCCTAGCCCTCCACTCTTAAAGTGAGCCCCATCCAACCATCTGAACCGTTGCTCACCATGCCCATCTCTACCTGACTACCCACTTAAGCTAAGGAGGCATCTCTGGGTGCCATTAGGCTCTGACATATGGGACTCATAACCACAAGGTGATAGCATTTCCGTTCTTGCCAGTGATGCTCATATTGGGAAGACTGATGCAGTTGACAAGGCTACCTAGTTATGCTTCTGCTTCTGTTCTCTCTGACCGAAGGCATCCTGGATCTTGCTTAGGGCAGTCTTGGGGCCAAAGAGGCCTCTGGAATGCAGAATCCCTCCAAATCAACACAGTTAAATACAAAGAGCTGAAAGCCTGTTCACAAGGAGACATCTTTAGACTCTTTCATTCCTGGAGAGGCAAATTGGCGAGGGCAGAAAGGAAGACAAACTGGGTTCCAATCCAGATGCCTAGAAAAAGTGAGGGGCTCCAGAAAGACTAGATTTTTACATGCCAGGGCTTAGCTCAGCTCCTGCTTGTTTCTCTTGCCATATACTTCTTTGTGTTAGTAATAAGAGAGAACCAACAAACTTCAGAGCAATAAATACTCTGTAGCTTACTTTATGGGTGGTAGTCTATCTGTCCATCTTTCTCCCCAGAATGAGGAAAGGCAAAATCAAAAAAAAAAAAAAAAAAAAAAAAAAAGACAAAACAAAACAGAATCTCTGGGGGTTTTCTATACTACATCCATATATTCCTAACTCTAAATCTATGCCCTCGGGCAGTATTTCCCAAAGTGGGCTTAGTCAGATGTTTGTGTATAATTTATGGAAAATGGGGGGAGAGTTCCATATGTATTATGTATAATTTATGGAATAATGGGGGGAGAGTTCCATATCACAAATAAGTTTGTGATAGTACAGGTTTAAAGATTGATTTATTTTTTTTTCCTGCTGGACTTCTCAGAGCCTTTAATATGCTCATGTACTTTGGGAATCTATTCACTGGAGTAAAGTTCACTATGTTTTTCAAATTTACTTAAGTCAAGAATCCCCTTTTCATGGAGTATCTTAAAGGGTCAGTGTTCTGTAGAGGGGACCTTACAAAACTCCTAGGCTCCCACTATTTTCTTTTTTTCCCTTTTTTAAAATTTAAATTCAATTAGTCAACATATAGGGCATCATTAGTTTCATATATAGTGTTCAATAATTCATCAGTTGTGTATAAGACCCAGTGCTTCTCATTCATCAACAAAATAATAGACTTTACAGTTCCATGACTGTCCAATGACTGTATTCTTTCATCCTCAACTATTAAAGGATTTCTTTCTTCAAGGTTCTTTAGGTGCTCTCAGAGCCTCTATCAATAGTTCCTTTCTCTCCTTTCTTTGCTCAAACAAGACTTGCTAGATACCAATGTCATCACCATTACCATAAGCTCCTAAAAGGCAGTGGGGCTTGGTAGGGAGAGCCTGGATTAGAAACTCACATGGTCTGTAGCCAAGGTCTAGTTTCAAATGACCTTGATCCAGATACTTTACCTTTTAGAGACTCAGTTACCTGTTATGTAAAAAGACAATAATATTTTTGTCACAGACTCATGATGATGCTCTCCTGAAAAGGTTTCATGAAAGCACTATGTTATAAGATGAAACTGAAAAACTATTAGCCCCATTTTTCCTAAATTCCTCTGATCATAAGAATCACATAGGACACTTATTAAAATGAGAGATTTATCTGAAAAGTCTGTTTTCATGGGTGGGACCTAGAAGCTATGATTTTAAAAATCATCCTAGGTAATTTATACCATCAGAATAACTTAGAATTCTGAACTATCTGAAGGAACTGAGGAATTAATGGTGAATGAATGGTGGAGGAATGAATGGTGTAGCAAGAGCTACAGACAAGTGTGAGATATGTGGCTGGGGTAACACCAGGAAAGCAAAAACAGTACAGAGCTCCTCCTATTTATTACACCAGATAGGCATGTGTATATCTCTTCACTGGGCAAAGTTGGGCTGGGAATTTTACCTTTGTACAGTACTTCTGGAGTACACACTCCAAAAAAAAATCACTAAATATCCCACTGGCCAAATTTGTCTTGGTCACTTCTTCATTTGAATCTTGAATCTTCTTTTAAAAATGAGTTATGACCTTGTGGATATCATAATAGAGATCTTTATTTAAGAAATCAATCTCACAGGACTCCTGGGTGGCTCAGTTGTTGAGCATCTGTCTTTAGCTCAGGGCATGATCCTGGAGTTCCAGGATGGAGTCTGACATCAGGCTCCCTGCAGGGATCCTGTTTCTCCCTCTGCCTATGTCTCTGCCTCTCTCTCTCTCTGTGTCTCTCATGAATGAATGAATGAATGAATGAATGAATAAATAAATAAATAAATAAAACTTAAAAATGAAAAAATCAATCTCTTCTAATTTGCTTGAGCAAAAGGGGCAAAATACATGCACGTGTACATATGTGCACAGTGCACATACACACATAAATACACACCTGCCACATTTGCCACTTACAACTCTTTATACAATTGTTGAAGTGCTCATGAATGACAAAAGAAAAAGATCCCATTTCTGAAATAATCTCTCTGTATGCTGTCTGTATCTAGGAGCTGGAGTTACTCAGAGATTTTATTTCTTATGGAGAGCAAGAGAATAAAAACAGTATTTGCTTTATTAAAAATGAAATAAATACCCTAAACAAAAACTCATTATTTCTAGAAAGTGCCCTCTCATGTCCAACCACCAAGAGAGACTCTCCTGCAATTGATTTCTTGAAAAAGTCCAAATCAAAGCCAGGAAAATCTTGTAGCCATTAGACTGCAATCTCTATAAATCATCAATTTGTTTTTCATGACTTTTTCTGCATTCCTTCTCTATTCTGTAGTTTATTTTGTTCAATGTTTTCAGCAACTGCTTTGCCAAGCCTCAGTGTAGAAGCCATCTAAGTGGGGAGTGTGTTTCCTGCTCCATGATCTGCTTGTCCAAGGAATAAAACAGGCATCTGACTTCTCTCCCAACCCATTCTTTCCCTGTGTGATTACACGCACAGGAAGACAACGACCACACCTAAATACTTATGGATTAAGGCCTTAAACAATCCAGGATGCCATGAGCAAATTCTGAACTATAGGATGCCTTCTTGCCCATTACTCAAAGTATATCTTACAGAGACTGAGACCTTTAAGAAAAAGAAGGGACTGCAGTTGTGACCAGTTGGCAGTGACCACTTTGTGGCTTAGTGCAATAAATAATCTACTTTAACCTAGCTCCAGTTTACTGAGTCTCTTGTTTCTCTACTCCATACACAAACAATTCACTTCTCATTTATAAATGTTACACATTTGCATGTGTGACTACACTCTCTCGTTAAATAGATATTTGTTTCTCTTTCTGCCCAACATGGGGAACTGTTTTTGAAGTAAGTTAACCAGATCAGCCTCTTTCGTTGAACTAAGTAGACTGGAATTTCTGTATCAATCTTGGTGGTGACAGCAAAGTAGGTATCTAATTTATTCAGTCATCCATTTATTATCCATTCATCCACTTATTCATTGAGTAAATATTATTAAGTGTCTATTCTGTGGCGTACAGGTATTGGGGTAGGCACTGGTATTGTGAGTACAATAGTGAATTAAATACATGGAGTCTGTGTTCTGACAGAAATGTATGGTCTAATGGAAGAGACAAACAGTTACACACACTTAAAATTTTTAATTTTAATAAGGGCTGCAAGAAGAAGTAAAGGGAGCTATGAAAATTAATGAAAAGGGAACTAAGGACCACATACTGTATTATTCCATGTATAAGCAATGTCCCAAATAGGCCAGTCTAGACAGAAAAAGTACATTAGTGGTTGCCCAGACTGGAGGTAGTGCTTGGAGCATTTGAGGATGATGGCTAAGAGAAATGGGCTTTCTTAGGTTATAAAAATGTTATAAAATTGATTGTGATTATGGATACACAACTCTGAATATATATACTCAAAGACTCGAATCCCTCTTTTTCCATTCACCAATACTTTCTTTGGGGCTAGATTCATTTTCAAGGACTATGACTGCCTGTAGCTCTTAGATATTTATTCTACCAGCCTAGCAAATCAAGGACAGTGAGGGCACTTGTCTTGTAGCTCCAGCCAAAGTTGTAGGTAGGTTACAACTGGTCTGACTTGGTAACATGTACATCCTTGTATCATTCATTGGTTGGGGGAACATGGTGCCAGGGTGAGTACATGCCTAGCCCTGGAGGTAGAGTCTGTTTTATCAGAATTTCATACTTTGAGGATGGAGAAAGAGATGGTCCTGTTACCAGATGCAGAGAGGCTAGATAGGCAAAAGCAGTGGTTGCCCACTCGGGATGATCAGTTGCCTCATGCAACCTTTGAATAAAGGTTTCATTTTGAGGGACCACAGCTCTTCAGGACATAGACTCACTACATTTTGACTGCTGCATATAGCCTGCAATTGCTAATCATCCAAAGTGTCACACAGAGAATCTACAAAATTTGCAACTCTTAATGAATTCTATTACTTAGTTAAATAAGTAAATACTATACACTAGCTATGGGATAAGACTTAAAAAACAGTTAATAGGGGGATCCCTGGGTGGCTCAGCGGTTTGGCACCTGCCTTTGGCCCAGGGCGCAATCCTGGAGTCCTGGGATCAAGTCCCGTGTCGGGCTCCCGGCATGGAGCCTGCTTCTCCCTCCTCCTGTGTCTCTGCCTCTCTCTATATCATGAATAAATAAATAAATAAATCTTAAAAAAAACAGTTAATAAATTTGTAAACTGGATTATGTAGACATATTTAATTCATATTAATAATTCTAATTTGCATTGTGGGCTTGGGGTGCTTTTTTGTGGGGAGTGATGAGGTTGATTTTCATTTGGTTTTTGTTCCTGTGAGTTTATATCAGCTTCTTGGCATCCTGAAGTTCTAAGTGGTATATAATAAAAAGTAGTCAAGTAACATACATCTTGGGATATGTCTGCCAACAAATCCAAAGGAATTATAGGCAACACATTTATCTGCTAATTGTTGTCATATGAAATTTGCTTTACTGGCAGGAAAATATAATCTCATGATGATGGCAGATGTATGGCCAGCAAGTCTCACTGCCCTCTTACATGCAAACATCATGAATTGGTCATGGTGCTCTTTCCCATTGTTATACAGTGTGACCTCAGAATACTCCTCAACACAATGCTTCAAGGAGAACACCACTAATCAAATGTAGTTAGAAACCAGGATGAGCTGTGTGAGCTTAGAAGAGTTATTTAATCTTACCAACTTCCTTATATTTATAATGTATTTGTGCTTGATAAAAGGTAGTTACAATGATGATGAAAATGATGACTGCTTTAGATTATATCTAAATAGAGCTAGTTCCAAAGTTTTTCTCCATAGGTTTTCTCCATAGTGGTGAGGAGGGCAACATAAAGTGATTCAGGTTTTGGATGTATTTCAGAGTCTCTCACTGTATCAGAAAGGGGATTCCTAGTTACTTGAATGTTTGCCTTCATAAATGATCAAAATGAGAACATCCAGATGAAAAACTGCACATTATATAAGAAGCCATGGAGGGAGATACTGTCCATTCTGTCCCACAGTGACTCATGTGATAAATGCCTAAGTTTGGTTCCAGGAAAAAGTTTGTCTCAACAGAAAAATGTGTACGCTTTCCACCATCAGAAAACCAAAACTAAATAACCCAACATGTTTCCAGTTGTATTTACTGCCAGGGAGCTTGTGCCAAAAATGTATTACCTCAAGTGTTATAATTATCCCAAATCAGGTGCCTAAAGACATAAACTCCTTTTAAGTCCTTCAGAATTTGCCAGCTTTCTTTTATCTTTAAATTGTTTACTTTACACTGAAAGAATCTGCAAGCCTCTTTAGTCCCACTGGAAGAAGTGGGTCACCTGACCTTTTAAGGTCTCTTCCAACTATAAAGTTCCATGAAACCCTTAATAAAATTCAATCATTAGAACAAAAATGATTAGTTTTAAACAGGGCCTATGACCTCTGGCATCCAAATAAATGGGAGAGAGATGGTTTAAAATGTATTTAAAATGTATTAGGAACCCATGGTCAGTTAGGCATTCTACATCTATAATAGATGTTCCAGATGGTTTCACCAGCTTGTGGACAGAAATGCAGCCATGTTGCCATGTATAGCTACATTTGCACCTTAGTGCTCCTCACCATCCCCTGAATGGCAGCAGGGCTTCAGAGTTTCCCTAAATGATTCTTGGGAGTCATTACTAGGGTCTCATGAATATTCCATGCTCTCAGGATCCTGTGTTATAAATATAAGGTGTTGGCATTGTTGGACAACTGAGCATGTCCCCATTCCAGCCCACTTCAACTACTCATCTATCAGGCTCTAACCTACCTAGGGCAATATCTTCTGGAAAAAATCCAAACCTGGAAACCACTTGGGTGCCAATATGTTACTATATATTTCCTTCCTCTTGTTCTGTTCCATGAAGTAATGGGAAACTTCTTATCCTTTCTAGTGGAATAAAAATATAGTATGCGTGAAGTCATCTAGGAGAAGAGTATCAAGGGAGAAGACAATTGCTTTTAGATTCAAATGTTAAAGAGCTTAATTCAACTCAAGCTAGTTTAGAGGAAAGAAAGGGAGACTGAGAAGGAGGAACCAGAAAGGTAGGAATAATATGCAGAGCTCCAGAACATGTTTCACAAAGGGGGACCAACCCCTGCTACATGTGTTATCAAACCTGCATAGCCTCTTGAGGCAGACATTTCTTACAGATGAAGAATCTAAGCTCAGACAGGTTAATTTTACTTGCCCAAGTTCACAAAACTAGTTAGTGTTAGAGCTAAACTCAAAGCCAAGTCTTCTGTGATCTTTCCTTGATATATCTATGTGAAATAGATTGCAGAACATGCCTTTCCTGTTCCTTCAATTTTGCTAATATCTATTTCCCATACCTACAATACAACATCTCTATTATAATGCTTCCAAAATCAACTTCTCATTCTAACAAATACCAAGGTGGCTTAAAAATCAGACTGCCATCCTTTTATCTGAGCCACAATGGCAAGAATGGAAGGTCTCATAGAGCAGATTTAAGACTCAGATTGATCTTGGGAGGTTTTCTTTTCAGTGTTGTCATTTTCTGTGAATATTGTAATGTAAAAATGCTTCATAAAAATTATAAAGCATACATATTACATATATACATACACATACATATACATGTGATTCTTGGCTTTATTGGAGAATGAGAAGAGAATGGATCTTTGGTGATTTTGTATCTGCTAATTCTACCCACAAACCAAAATCAATACATAAAAGTAAGATTGATAAAATCTGTAATTCTTTCTCTTCACTGAGAGAAGTCTGTGTTCATCTATATCACCTATGTGACTGATTTTTCTAAAGGTAGAGTGGATTAAAAAGGCTAGAAATAGTTTAAGAGCAATGGGATGAAATTTTTTTGAGGGGAAAAGTATATTATCTGAATATTGTCTGAGGTTTTGGCCTTCCAGCACTGCACCCTCCTTGACTCCTTAGGAAAGAGCCAACAGGAACTCCAAGCTCCTGGGTATGTGCCTGGAGGAGCTCTAGTAAGGCTGGGTGCTCTAGCCTTCCCTGATCCATCATGAGGAGACAAGTACTTAGGCATCTCAGGCTGCCAGGAAACTTATTTCCCTGGAATTTAAGAGACTGAAAACACCCTGAAGACCTAGCCAGTGTTTTTAATATTTATTTTTAAAATATGGAACACGTTGTGTATATATACAAATAAAGCAAGTTGAAAAAATATTATCTTGACATTTGACATCTTAATCCTTCTTAGGGAAGAAACTATCATTGTTTGGAAAATACCTTGATAAACATACTGGGGATATGACATCAGCAGGAGCCAAGACCTCAGAGGAGAAAGAAGACAAACTATTCTGGGTAAAAATAGAGAAGGGTCAGGGGCAAATTTTTGTTTTTGTTTCTGAATGAGAAAAAGAGAGGTCAGTGAGGCAAGAAAAGAATGGTGAAGGGAGTGAGAGGAACTAAAAATTAAAATAATAATAGCCTGATTTTATATATAGAATCAAATAGAATGTAATATAATAGAGATATTATCTATCTATCTATCTATCTATCTATCTATCTATCTATCTATCTATCTATCTATCATGATATTTGGCCTTGCACTAATCATTTTACTTATATTAACTCATTTCATCCTCATACCAATCCTGTGAATAGATATTGTTGTAGTTCCCATTTAAAAAAATGACACTAAGGAACAGAAAAGCTAAACATCTTAACCAGATCCTACAACTAGCAAACATGGAGGAGGCTATACATAGGCTGCCCCAACAGCAGCCTATAACTCACCACATGAACCATCAGACTCCACAGATATAGAACTTTTCTCTTACTGATGGACAAACTGAGAAGAATATTATGCCCTGGATTTTAATTTTGCTCAGACTAGTGTTTTTAAAAACTAAATCATTAATATTTAAAATGAGGGAAATTTATATTTTAAGGGTCCAAGATTTCCTGCTTATCTTGAGAATATGGAAACCTGTGCCATCTTCCGGCACAACAACACTTACCTAGAGCTAAGTCTCATCACTTACTGTGCATAGGGCATGAAATTTCCAGAGTAGACATGGTCCCAACCCTGACTGCTTCGTTCATTTGCTACCTGATCAAGCACTGCATTTGAAGGTTGTGATATATCACTAACAGAACAGATTTAGTGTTAATGTAGACCTGAACCTAAACTTGTGGCTTCCCTTTTCAGACCTTTACTGTGTCACAGAGATCAGATTCTAACACCCAAGTTTTTATGGCCAATGTATTCTGGTATCTAGTACAGTGTTTGGCACATCAGAAGAATACCTATTTCTCAACTCATGGCTAGATGCATGGGTGGATGAAAGTTCATCATGGCCAATGAGCAGAAGGAAGTATATCTCCATTTCTCTTCTTACCACTACCACTATCACCAAAGAACTTCAGATACAAGGCAAGTGCCCCTTTTGACTTTGCCCCATTAGAAACAACCTACCAAGGCAGCCCGGGTCGTTCAGTGGTTTAGTGCTGCCTTCAGCCCAGGGCATGATCCTGGAGACCCGGAATCGAGTCCCACGTCGGGCTCCCTGCATGGAGCCTGCTTCTCCCTCTGCCTGTGTCTCTGCCTCTCTCTCTCTAGGTCTCTCATGAATAAATAAATAAAATATTAAAAAAAAGAGAAACAACCTACCAGCTGAAACTATCTTATCAATAAAAATCTGAAACTCCCCACCTAGGGAAGAAATGCACCATCTCTTCCTAAGTATCAACTGTTTCAGTTTCCAGGAATCATGCTTCCCAGACTGGGGACATGAAGAAGACAAGACAACTCAAACTAAAAGCAGGGGTGTAGACATCTCAGGTCTTCAGAAAATGGGAGGGGCCCAAGGAATCAGACACTGAGTCATCATGATATACCCCAGAACTCAAGACACAGTCCTGTACAGTTTTGCTGTTGGCTGGATGGCATTTTAAGCCTTAATTATTATTCTGTTTTATACTTGCAGCCTCAGAGTCTTGCTATTAAAGTGCTTTCAGGGATTCCCTGGGTGGCGCAGCGGTTTAGCGCCTGCCTTTGGCCCAGGGCGCGATCCTGGAGACCCGGGATCGAATCCCACGTCGGGCTCCCGGTGCATGGAGCCTGCTTCTCCCTCTGCCTGTGTCTCTGCCTCTCTCTCTCTCTCTCTCTGTGACTATCATAAATAAATAAAAATTAAAAAAAAAAAGTGCTTTCAAATGCTTGGGAAGTCAGTCGTGTTCAAGTTTATCCTCTTACTGTTTGGTTGACAGGAACTATTTGTAAATGGAACACCCTGCCAGTTACCAGCATTTATTTGCAGTTATATCACAAATGTTTTTGAAACTTGTGTTTATCTATAATTTGACACATCAAGAGGACTTTTGCTCTTGGCCTGAGCTTCTGCCAAAGCAAATGGTTATGTGTTAAAGTTGCTTTCATCAGGCCTTCACAGACCTAATGGCTGACTCTCACATCTCCCTCACATCAGGGTTACCCAAACTGATGTTAAGAAAGCAATTGAACACATATGTGACAAGTTGGAGGGCCCAAGTAAGAGGGAAGGGGGTGGAATTGGGGACTAGCTTCACTTGGAGTAATGTTTTAAATAAAGGGCTGTTTTCAGAGAAGCTGGCTCTGACATCTACAAAGGCAATTTGGCAGAGGACCTAGTTACTCTCTCATCCACCTCTTTACTGATTATGATGATTGCTCTTTGCTCTGTTGCTAAACTCAGGAAAGATGTGTCGGCACCTGGAGGCATCTGTTTCACTCGGCTTGCTTACCCACCATTTCACTTAAGCCCTGGGAAATCCTATCTTGGCCAGTTTATGGAGAAAACCTCTCTGTTGGAAAGATGAATGCTTTTGGTGATGGATTTTGAAAATCATAGTACTTCATAGCTGGAAGGAGACCTAGTTCAAACCCCAGCTTATCTAATTCATATAGTAATTCAACAAATATTTGCCAAGCTCCTTCCACATGCCAGACACCATTCAACATGATGGAGATATACTGGGAACAAAGCGGACAAGTCTCCTCTTTCATGGAACAAGTAAACAAACAGCATGATTTCAGGGATTGTTAGTGTCTATGAAGAAGACAAATATGAGATAATGTGATAAAGAAGTGGTTCTTTTGAAAGAAAGACCCTGAGAAGAGGCGGCAATAATATTGGAGCTGAAGATCAGTGATAAGAAACTAGCCAAGCAAAGATCTTTGAAAAGGCAGACAGAAGAAAGAGCAAGTGCAAAGACTATGAGACAGGATAAGCCTTACATACTGGAGAAAAGAAAGCTGACCATGAAATTGAGCTTATAGGGTGAGGTTGGAGAGGAGCAGGGATCAGGTCACATGGGGTCAACAGTTAAGGCACTAGTTGACTTAATGTCTGTGAAACAGTACCTGTAACCACAGGTCATTCCATCCCTATTCAAAACTTTTTTACCTAGCACATATTGTCCCTAAAGCAAATCCACCATACTTTCTCTCATTATATTTCCCACCATATTTGTGCTCTGAGAGGCATAGGATATGGCGAACTATGTCTTGGCACAACACAAAGAGATTAATCCAGGAATATGTCACTCTTATAATGAAAATCACTCTTGATTAAAATGATGTCTCAGCCTGAGTTGTTTTGTATGATCGTTTCTCCATGTGCTTTTCAATATTTTTTACCCCTAAGATCCAGGCTATCAGAAGAAGAAAATCTCTATATCCAGCATTTCCCAAAATTAAACCATTTATGAATCACCTCCAAAGTTTATGCCATATCTGTGTCCCATCTACTTTTTTTTAATATTTTTGTTTAAACGTATCTGTTATCTTATTTGTCTATCTGCCCCAATTGATATCCTCCACGTAATTGTATGATATGCTAGTTAATTTTTATTTTATTATACATAAAGTAAATATAATATTAAAGTTTAAAAGCTCAAATTTTTGTACCACCTAAAAAATATACCCATAGGGTATAACCCACTTCCTATGTCCAATAGGGGCATGCCATCTCAGAAGGATAGCAATGTAAGCAATCTCTTTTGGTTTCTCTCTTTTATTTTTGTTTCTGACATAAATATTTATGTCAACTTTCAATTGCTGCTCTTAGCTCAATGATAGAATATGCAGAATTTCCAGAATGCCCTATTTTTGAAAAGGTTACAATTCTTAAATGAAAATATAACCATCAATTCTTTTCACCTTCCTTTGAAAATACCAATGTGGCTTCTGTAGGGGAATAAGGGAGAAAAGAAGACAGAGACCCCCTCTGGAACAAGCCACCATCAAGTACCAGAAGCACATGCATGCAATGGATCAGGATAATAAGCATATCCACACACAGTATTTAGTAAATCAAGCACATTTTAAAAAATCTTTATTAAGATATTTATTGAATCTAATTTTTAAAATATTTACATAAGAGAACAGTATAATAAATACCCATGCACTCATCACCTACTTTCAAGAATTACCAACTCATGGCCAATCTTGTTTCCTCTATATCACACCCATTTCTCCCTCCTCAGTGGATTATTATGAGTCAAGTCACAGATATTGCTTCATTTCATCTGTAAATATTTCAATATGTGTTTTTAAGAGGATTTTGATTTTGACTAGAATCACAGTACTAGTTTCACCCTTAACAAAATTAATAATTATTTAATATCATAAAATAGCTAGTTTTAAATCTTCAAAATATAATTTTTTACAGTAATTTTGTTCAAGTCAAGATCCAAACAAGATCCACACAATCCATTTGATGGGCATATTTCATAAGTCATTTTAAATTGGTAATACCTCCCTCTCTCCCTTTTTTTTTAATTTGTGAAAGAAACCAGAGCATTGTCCTAAAAGGTTTCTTTCCCATATTCCAGATCTTTTCTGATTACATCCTTGGAGTGTATGTAACATATCTCTCTGTTCCCTAATTGTTCTACAAATTGGTATTTAATTCTAGAAAACAGCAGCCATTACCCATGTGCTTTTTGAGCACTTGAAATGTGGCTAGTTTGCATGGAGTATAATATACACACCAGATACCAAAGACTCAATACAAAAAAAAAAAAAGTAAGACATCTCATTAATAATGTTTATATAGATTGCATGTTGAAATAATAGCACTTTGTTTATATTAGGTTGAATAAAATACACAGTTGATTCTTGAGTAACACAGGGGTTAGGTGTACTGACCCTCCACACAGTCAAAAATCCATGTATAATTTTGACTCCTCAAAAACTTAACTATTAAGAGCATAATGTTGACCAGAAACCTTACCAGTAACATAAATCATTGATTAACACATGTATACATTATATATATAACACATATTATATATATAATACATAACACTATATTCTTACAATAAAGTAAGCTAGAAAAATAAAATGTTATTAAGAAAATCATGAGGAAGAGAATGTATATTTCCAGTACTGTAATGTAATAATCTGGGTATAATTGGACCCATGCGGTTCGAACCTGTGTTGTTCAAGAGTCAACTGTATCATTGAAGTTAATTTTTACCTGTTTCTTTTTATTTTTTAATATGGCTACTAGAAAATTCAAAATTACATACATGGCTCACAGATTTCATATAGCCAATGCTGTCCTAGAATTTTGGTCAGATTCAGATTTGATATTCTGGTGAGAATATTTCATATACTGCATCAGGGGAAATAGAACAACTGGTTATCTCTTTCTCGGGGAAGAATGATTAGTATTATCAGCTTGATCCATCCTTTCTAAAATTACCTAACAGCCTCTTACCTAATAGTTTTAGCAACAATTAATTATTGTCATAATCAGGGTTCTTCAGCCTCAGCACTATTGGCATTTTGAAAAGGATAATTCTTTGTTATGGAGCTGTCCAGTGCATTGTAGGATATTTAGCAGCATCCCTAGTCTCCACCTACTAGATTCCAGTAGCACCTCCCCTGCCTCCAGTTGTGACAATAAAAATGTCTCTAGACATTGCCACATACGCCCTGCAGGGCAAAACCACCACCCCTACCACCCTCTTCCCCAATTTGAGAATCCCTGGTCACATATTTTACCCTTTAGTGAAGTCTTCTCTAAAGCCATATTCCTACAACCAGGAATTTACACCTTCAACTTTGTATTTCCTAGTGCCCTGTGGCTATTAGCATTTATTGCATTATTTCACATACGTTTGGGTATGTTTCCCTTCTTAAATTGTGAGCTCCTCAAGGGCAGTCTCCATACTTTTTTGCATTCCTACAGCTGGGAAGAATACCTGACTACAGGGCTCAACAGATGAAATATCAAACAAGGGCAAGAGGCAAGTACTTCTGGGTTCCCTGATGCCATTAAAAGGAAAAACGTGACCACTCATCTGGTTCCTCAGGAACCATTTCTAAAGTTTGTCTGTTAGAGGGCCCTTGTGTAGAATGTACCGTCTATAAGAAATTTTGAGTCAGATCTGTCATTCATCAGACTTGAATATTGGACAAACACTTTTCCCAAAATTAGATATAGGGTAAAGAATAAGACAGTGAAGGTCCTCCCTGAGGAAGCTATATCCTATGGTAGATAGAGGGTATAATCCTGGAGGGTCAATAAGCAAATACCAAACAAAAATGTAAAGAAACAAGATTTGGGATTATAAGTGTATAAAGAAATATTTTCAACGTGATGTAATAAAATGTATAGAAGGAAAAGCAATTACTAGACAGAGAAAGAATTAAATGGAAAGAAAGCCACGGGCAAAGAAGAACATTCCAGGAAGAAGGAAAAGCAAAAGCCAGGGCTCTGCAGTAGAGTATTATATTCTACAGGGGCAGGACAGTGTAGGCCATGGTGAAACTTTGGACTTTGTTCTAAGAATGAGGAGAAGCTACCGAACAGTTTAAAAAATTAAATTTGTTTAATTTAATTAATTAAATTTAATTTAAATTAAAAATTTATTTAGAATAATATGGTTTACATTTTAAAAATAATAGTTCTATTGAACTCTAATCAATATACCATAAAAGTCATCCTTTTAAAGTGTACAATTTAGTAGTTTTAGTATGTCACAGAGTTGTACAACCACCACCATTACCTAATTTTAGAACATCTTAATTATTTCAGAAAGTAATTCCCATTAGTAGTCACTTCCCATTTTCTCCTAGTCACAGACTTTGGCAACTACTGATCTACTTTCTTTGTAGATTTGCCTATTATGGATATTTCATATAAATAAAGCTATCTGAGATATGACCTTTTGTGTGTGGTTTCTTTCACTTAGCATAGTTTTAAGAGTTTATCCATGTTGTAGCATGTATCAATACTTTATTCCTTCTATGGCTGAATAATATTGCCTTGTATGGATATATTACTTTCATTTATCCATTCACCTGTTGATGGACATTTTGGTTGTTTCTACTTTTTGGCTATTAAGAAATATGCTGCTGTAAACATCTATATAAAAATTTATGTGGATACTGTTCATTTCTCTTGGGCATATGACTAAGAATGGGGTTGAGTAATATGGTAACTCTATGTTTAACTTTTTGAGGAATTGCCAAACCATTTCCCGAAATGGCTATACAATTTTACAATCCTATTGGCAATATATGATAGTACAATTTCTCCACATCCTCACCAACATCTGTTGCTATCTTTTTCATTTTTTTTATTTTAGCCATCTTAGTGAGAATGGAATGGTATCTCATTGTGATTTTGATTTACATGTCCAAACTAATTAATAATGTTGAGCATCTTCTATGTGTTTGTTGGCCATTTTTACATATTCTTTGAAGAGATGCTCATTCAAATACTTGGCCCATTTTTAATTGGGTGTCTTTTAATTTTTGAGTTGGAAGAGTTCTTTATAATTTCTAGATACAAGTCATTCATCAGATATATTATCTGTAAATATACCCTCCCCTCTGGAAGTTGTCTTTTAACTTTCTTGATAATGTCCTTTGAAGTACAGAGGTTTTAATTTTGATGACGTCCAATTTACCTATTTTTTCTTTTGTTCCTTATGTTTTTGTTGTTATATCTAATAAGGCCTTATCTAACTCAGGGTCACAAAAATTTACTCCTATATTATCTGCTCTTAAGAGTTTGACAAATTTGGCTCTTATATTTAGGTTTATGATCCATTTGAACTAATTGTTGTATGTGGTATGAGAAAAGAGTCCCACTTCATCTTTTGAATATAAATATCTAGCTGTCCCAGCACCATTTATTGAAAAGATTATTCTTTTCCCACTGAATAGTTTTAGCCCTCTTTTCAAAAAATCATTTGACCATAACATGAGGGTATATTTTATGGATTTGCAATTCAATTCCTTTACCTGTATGTCTATCTTATGAGAGTACCACACAGTTTAGATTACTATAGATTTGTGGTAAGTTTTGAAATTGAGAAGTGTGAGTCCTCCAACTTTGTTCTTTTTTTCAGGATTGTTTTGGCTGTTTTGGTTCTCTTACACTTCCACAAGAATTTTAGGTTTAGCTTGTCAGTTTTTTAAAAGGAGCCAATTGAAATATTGATATAAATAGTACTAAATCTGTAGCTCAGTTTGGAAAGTATTGCCATCTTATGTCTTCTAGACCATGAATACAAGATGATTTTTCACTTATTTATTTTTTCTTTCATTTTGTATGTCTTGTTAAAGTTACTCGTATGTATTTATTCTTTTTGATGCAACTCCAAATGGGATTTTTAAATTTCATTTTGGACTGTTCATTAGTTTTGGATATAAATACAACTGATTTTTGTATATTGATCTCAAACCTGCAATCTTGCTGAACTCCTTTATCAATTCCAATACTATATGCATGTGTGTGTTTGTCTTTTTTTGCCAAATTGCCTTGACTAGAATCTCTAAAACAGTATTGAATAGAAGTGGAAAGAGTAGACATCTTTCTCCTAAGCCTGACTTTAGGGGGTAAAGTTTTAAGTCTTTCATCATTAAGTATGATGTTAGAAGTGTATATATTATAGAAGTTCTTTATCAGATTGAGGAAAATGCCTTCAATTCCTATTTTGTTAGGCATTTTTATCATGAAAGGTATACTATTTTGTTGTTGCCTTTTTTGAGTCAATGGTATTATCGTATTTGTTATTTGTCCTGTTAAAGTATTACATTGATTGATATTCATATGTTAAGCCAGCTTTGCATTCTTACGATAAATCACATTCAGTCATAGTGTATACTAGTTTAAATATGTTGCTGCACTCAGTTTGTTGAGGTGTTTTGCATAAATATTCATAAAGATTATTAATCTGTGGTTTTCTTATGATGTCTTTGTCTGGTTTTGGTACCAGAATAATACTGGCTTCATAGAATATGTTAGGATGTGTCCCTGAATCTTCTATTTTTTTTGGAAGACCTTACAAATGATTATTATTCTTTTTAGACATCTGGTAATTCAACAGCAAAATCATCCAGGCCTGAGCTTTTCCTTGTGAAAAAGAATTTATTATTCCCCTTACTTACTGTACGTTTATCCAGATTGTATATTTCTTTCTCAGTTGGTTTTGGTAGTTTGCGCCTTTCTTGGAATTTTTTCCATTTCATCTTTGTTATCCAATTTGTTGGCATTAAATAGTTCACACTATTTTCTTATAATACTTTCTATTTCTATAATTTCAGTAGCTGTGTCCCCCATTTCTTTCCTGAATTTAGTAACTTGAGTCTTTTTTTTCTTGACCAGTCTGGCTAAAAGTCTATCAATTTTATTGATCTTTTCAAAGAATCAATTTCTAGCTGTATAAATTTTCTTTATTGTTTTTCTCATATTTTTCATTAACTTCCACTCTTATCTGTTCTATGTTCTTCTTTCTTTCTTATATCTTTGGCTTTAGTTTCCCCTTCTATTTTCCTAGTTTCTTAAAGTGGAGGTTTAGGCTCTTCATTTAAGATAGTCTTTAATATAAGTTAAAGGTAAAATTTCCCTCTAAGCACTGCTTTTTTTTTTTTACTACATCCTTTAATTTTTATATTCTGTTTTTATTTCATTCATCTCAAAGTATTTCCTAATTTTCCTTGTGATTTATTCTCTGACCCATTGGTTATTTAGAAGCACATCATATAATTTCCACATATTTGTGAATTCCCCAAATTTTCTTTTCTTCTTTTGTTATTTATTTATTTATTTATTTATTTATTTAGAGTTTTATTTATTTATTTTATTGAAGTTCGATTTGCCAACATATAGTATAACACTCAGTGCTCATCCCATCAAGTGCCCCCTCAGGGCCTGTCACCCAGGTATAGCCCATCACCCTACCCACCTCCCCTTCTGCAACCCTTAGTTCATTTCCCAGAGTTAGGAGTCTCTCATGGTTTGTCTTCCTCTCTAATTTTTCCCACTCAGTTCCCCTCCTTTTCCTTATAATCTCTTTCACTATGTCTTGTGTTCCCCATATGAGTGAAACTATATGATGATTGTCCTTCTCCAACTGCTTACTTCACTCAGCATGATACCCTCCAGTTCCATCGCATTAAAGGAAACGGTGTGTATTCATCCTTTCTGATGGCTGAGTAATATTCCATTGTGTGTGTGTGTGTGTATATATATATATATATATATATATATATATATATATATATAAATATTACATTTTCTTTATCCATTCATCTATCAAAGGACATCATGGTTCCTTCCACATTTTGGCTATTGTGGACATTTTCCTATAAACTTTGGGGTGCAGGTGTCCCGGCGTTTCACTACATTTGTATCTTTTGTTCTTGATTTATAATTTTCTTTCATTATGGTCAGAAAAAATAGTTTGTATATTTTCAATCATTTCTAAAATTTTTTCTTGTCTTATGGCCTAAAATATCCTGGTGAATATTCCATGTGTACTTAAGAAGAATATCTATTCTACTCTTGTTGGGTATTATTCTACACATATCTGTTAGGTCTACTTGGTTTATAATGTTACTAAAGATTTCTATATCCAATTGATTTTTGATATAGTTTTTCTATCTATTATTGGATGAAGATATTGAAATTTCCAAATCTTATTGTTGAATTGCTATTTCTCTTTTTCAATTATGTCAGTTTTTGCTTCATGCATTTGAAGCTCTATTGTTAGGTGTGTATAATTTTTATGTTTTCCTCCGTATGGATTGACACATTTACTATTACAAAATCTTTGTTTCTAGTGACATATTTTGTGTTAAAGTCTATTTTGCCTGGTATTAATATAGTTCTCTCCCCTCCACTTCTCTCTGGTTATTGTTTGCATGATGTCTCTTTTTATTTTCAAACTGTTTATGTACTTTAAGTTTAAATGTGTCTTTTTTAGGGCGGCCCAGGTAGCTCAGTGGTTTAGCACCGCCTTCAGCCCAGGGCCTGATCCTGGAGACCCGGGATCAAGTCCCACGTCGGGCTCCCTGCTTGGAGCCTGCTTCTTCCTCTGCCTGTGTCTCTGCCGCACTCTCTCGCTCTCTCTCTGTGTCTCTCATTAATAAATAAATAAAATCTTTTAAAAAATGTGTCTTTTTTAGACAGCACATAGCTAGATTTTTTTTAAAAGTCCATTCTGCTAATCTCTGCCTCTTAATTAAAGTGTTTAGCCCATTTACACTTAATATAATTACTTGATAAGATAGGATTTACATTTGCATTTTTCTATTTGTTTTCTATATTTATGTTCTTTTTGTTCCTCTAGTCCTCCATTATGTCTTCCTTGTGTTAAATACTTATTTGTTCATATATCACTTTAATTTTTTGTTATATATAAATATATTATGTATGTTTATTTCGTATATATTAATTATAAATTTTATATATAATTTATAATTCATAGAAAAATTATACATATATAAATTACATATTATATATATGAAATATATACACAAATATATATTAATTCAAGTTAGTCTTAGTAGTTTCCCTGGCATCTTAACCTAAAATAAATTAAATCAGATTAATGCCATCTTATTTTCAATATCACACAAAATTTTGCTTTAATAAAGCTTCATTTCTTTCCCTTTCTTCATGCTTTTTATTGTCATACAAATTACATGATTATACATTATAAGCCCATCAAAAGTTTTATAATTACTGCTTTCTTTATGCAGTAATTTTAAAATCAGATAAGAGAAAAAAGTTATAAACAGAAATATATGTATGATTTCTTTTAAATTTACCTATTATAAATGATATTCCTCAGGGACAGTTTGTATTGACTTCTTTTTTTCTTGTGTTTGGAACATATTTTCTTGTTTCCTTGCACTTATCACTTCTTTTGTTGAAAAATGAACTTTTCAGGGTGCCTGGGGGCCAGCCTATTAAGCATCTGCCTTCAGCTCAGGTCATGATCCCAGGGTCCTGGGATTAAGCCCCATATCAAGCTCCCTGATCAGCAGTGAATCTGCTTCTCCCTTTTTTCCAGCTTATTCCCTCTATCTCTTGTTCACTCTCCCTCTCTCTCAAATAAATAAATAAAATCTCTAAAAAAAGAAAAATGAATGTTTTCAATTATATATATAGATATATAGATATATCTATATATATATCTATATATCTATATATATATATCAACTCTAGAAAGCAGATCCTTCCCCCTTCCCACAGGTTGTTGGTTACTGTTTGTTTAGTAACTTTCTAGGACTAATTCTATAAAGCCTTTATTCTTTATTTTGTAGAGCTGCTGATGTCTCTGCTTAGTTACCATAGTGTTCAACTAATGATTGGACAGATATTTACTTAAGTGCTTTGAGTCAATGTATATCTCAGCCTTTACCAAGAGGTTCTGTGTGTTTGTTAGGAGCATGATTTCAACACTCCAACAGTAGTTGACAACTCTGCCTTAATTTTCACTTTCTGATTATATTTATCCTCAAGATAAACCAGAGGTGTGAGTAGGGTCTCCTCAGAGGGGTGATTAAGGTCTTCCCATGTCTTTTCTGGGCATATGCATTGCCCTGCATATATGCAATACTTTTTAGATTCCCAGGAATATGTCATAGGCTTTCAATTTCCCTATGGGCATCTCATTCCCCAATTTTTCCTTTTAAGATTTTTGGCTGAGAGTTTCTTGTTAGCCTCAACTAATATTGGCACCACAGGTGACTCTGATGTTAAACAATTGCCATTGATTGTTTTTGATGAGTTTCCTAGGGATAGAGCTGTTCATAGACAGCAGAGCTCTACATCAGCCAAATAAAGACAAGCCCTAAGATTGGAGCACTTTATAGTTTTGATATTTTTTTAAGTCAGGTTTATTGTGGCTTACATACAATGAAATTGACTTTTTTTAGTGTTTAGATTGATGAATTTTGGCAATGCCTACACTCATATAACCAATGTCACAGTCAAGATATAGAACATTTCTATTACCCCCAAAAGTTTCCATTTTCCCCTTTGCAGTTAATTCTCTCCCCAGATACTGAAAAACACTATTTCTTTTTCTTTATTTTTAGTTTTGCCTTTTATATAATGTCATATATACAGGAAATCATATAGGAGGCAACCTTTTGTTGGATGTACATTTTCAAAATTGCATCCCTGCTGCCTTATGGAGAATGAATTGGAGAGAGTCAAGATAGGAATCAATAAGAATCGTTAGAAAGCTATTTCCTAGTCCAAGTGCAAGACAGTGGGAACTAAGAAACATTGGTAATAATGGAGATAGTAAATGGACTCAAAGTAATAGGAGATGAGGGACATGGAAACCCCAAAGATGACTCATAATTATCTGTGTGGTTGTGACCTTTCCTGAGTTGGGGATACTGGTAGAGAAAAACATCAAGAGTTCTAACTTAATCACACTGGAAACCTTTCAGGATAAGAAAAAACATCATGCTTCCTATAGCAAGCTAGTAAAACTTATGCACTTTAAAACATAAACCCATTCACCCTTTCTCATGGTGCTCAGAGTTTTCCACACAAAAACTCATTTTTATAGGCACTAAAGAAAATGCCACTCTCCAGCAGCTCCACCATGAGCTGTGTATCTGTGGGCAGAGTCCTAAGTAGAGCTTTCATTTTCTCCCCTTGTCCCAACAAACTGAACAGGAGACTCTTTGCCTTGCCAGTCCTCCACTTAAAACAACCTAATTAGATTGTCTTCTGGCTTTGATCAGAGAGGGTCTTCAGAAAGTTTAATGGGTCAGAATGGACTCAATTGCCAGACAGAAACCAGCATGCCAAAAATAAAGCATTAACCAAAGCCAACAAAACTGTTGGCGGAGACACAGGTTGGTATGAGGCTCTAGGTATTTCAAACAGCCAGGTTTGATGGAAGCAATTAGGAACAGCAGTAATTGCCTGTCAGGCAACATTGCCATTTACTGAGGACAGAGTTGATACATTTAGACACAAAGGCTGCTGGGCCTCCCTTGTAGCCTTTCACTTTTGGAGATGATGGTCTTCTGGTTTCCATTACAATAAGGCTCAAGCTGCTGACCCCATTAAAATGTCAAGGTGGGAGGGAGAAGAGATCTTGAAATAAGTCTTCCAAGGCTATTGCCATGGTTGGTTTTATTTATGGAGTACGGTTCCTGTACACACTTATTTTACCTTTTCTTACCCTGGAGTGATGAAATAACCAAGTCTGATAGCCCCAACACCAGGGAGTTAAGAAGCCAACTTTTGTGCTCTTCATAGCAGAGCTATAGATAGGCCATACTCTACCATCTGCTCTTCTTCATACCTGGAAGAATGAGTTCAGGTCCTCCAGATAGACTTTTCTGAATAGTCCCTTGACCAGTGATTCTCAATCCTTCATAGGGTTTTAAATACTTCCATAATTAGAAATATAGCAATTTGGAATTCCCCTTTCTCTCTCTTCATTCAGAAATGCCTCTATCACAAGCAGCTGTTCTTGCATCAGATTATTTGATCCCAAATTCAGGGTAAAGGAAAAAAAGAAGGGTGCCCATCCTCAGGGCTAGAGACGATTGTGATAATACACGTAACATGTTTGTAGTGAAATACAGGTCACCAGTGAGGAGATAGGTTCTTGAGCTCCCTAGAGAATAGCAAAAACAATCCAGGCACATTCACAAGCAATATAAGCATTGCCAGTATTAAAGTCACTCCTTACTTTGTAGGATATAATGAAAATAAACCAAAATAAAAATGCTTATCTGGAAGCCTGGAGACCTGGGTGTCGTCATATTATTTGTCTTTAACAAGCTATATACTCTAGAGCATGATTTAAACTTTGTTTTATTTATAGATATTTGCATAGGGCCTAGAAGACACAACACGCTCTTGACAAAAAATTGCTGATTAAATATTTTGAAACTCAGAATACTGGCCAGAAATATGGGGACTATGTTTGTTTCCTAAGCCTTTCATAACAAAGTACCACAAACTAGGAGGTCTAACACAACAGAAATTTTTTCTGTCACATTTGTGGAGTATAGAAATCCAATATCAAGGTATCAACCCTCTGAAACCCACAGGGGAGAATTCCTCCTTGCCTCTTCCCTTCTGGTGGTATCTGTCAATCCTTGGCATTCATCTGCTTACAGCTCCAGCATTCTAATCTCTGCCTCTGTTGTCACATGGTGTTCTCTCTGTGTGTTTCTTTCTCCTCTTCTTATTAGTACACCAGTCCTATTGGGTTAAGGGTCTACCTATTTGAGTATGATCTCATCTAGATCTCCATCATGCTACTTCTAAATAAGTTCACATTCTGAGGTACTGTGGGTTAGGACTTCAACATATCTTTTTGGGGGATGCAATTCAATTCATAGCAGATATAAGTCCACCTGCCAGATCCATCTCATACTTTTTTATGAGGATTCAGTGGGATAATGTCTTTAAATATAATATTTTTACAGAAAAAGTCTTTAGAAATGATATATTACCATTCACATGCCTGGGAGAGTTTCTCCCCTTTGCCATTTATTGTGAAGATTTGGTAATATTTCCTAATAGTTGAATTGTCAACATTAATACTTATCAGGACTTTATAATTTATTAATCCAAATTAATAAAACTGAGAGTGAAACATTAAATTAAATGACACAATCAAAGCCACACAGTCTAACAATGGAATACCTGGTACTAAATCTCAGGGTGTCAGTCTCCTGGTTGTGATGCTTTCTAGTTCACCATGATACTGAGATAACATTTTCTCCTTGGAGCTTTCATTTTCCCATCATCAGGTGGCATATTGCAGAGACCAAAGTTCATCTCCTGATCCACTGAGAGTTGCTAGTGCTATGAAACCTCTGTTCAATTGGATCTAACTCCCTGTATTGTGGTGCTGGAAATACAAGGCAGGATAAGAGAGAAGGGGGCAGTAAAAATGGATGAGGGTAAGGAGTAATTCTAATGAGTAGGTGAACTCGCATCTCAGCCAACAAGGCATGAATTAAGTGTGGTGTATAGGATAATTAGCAGTCTTTTAGTGGAAGAAAATTACTACCAGATGTTCAAAGATCAAGACTGAGGGGTTGATCTGTAAATGGTTATCTGAACAAGCAAGCAGACAGATTCAAAATGAAGCTGTGCCCTAGAGCCTAAAGGCCATGTTTTATTGTCCAGAGATGGCATTGCCTTGAGATAAATTCATTATGCTCATTAATTGCTGTTACACAAATTTCTTGGCTTGACCAAGAGCTCCTAGAGAATAGTGGGTCATGGATCTGTGGATAATCATACCTACAAAGAGGTAAATAGGAATGTCAGAAATGTCTAAAATCCCGAGACTGCTCCCAATATGGATCTCCCACTTTCTTCTCTATGGCTTGGTCAGAAAACACAGTCTTATCCATTATCAATGTCCATTTCCTCATTAAATCCCCCTGCCCACTCTAAATATACTAGCTTAAACACTATTCCAAAAAGTCTGATATCTTTTTTCAATACAGCACCCAAAAGCAGCAGAGTTACTTGGAAACCTTCAGAACAACAACAACAAAAACATAGGTAGAAAATATACACGATGACCCTGGAATGTCTTACCACACCTGAAAGCAGGAACACTGTCAAAAAACTATGGGAATCAAATCAGAATATCAAGAATTGGCTCAAAGAGGCTTCCATTGACTAAAGTGGGGCAATTTAAGCACTGACATGAATAATATTATATCAAGGAAGTAAAAAAACTTCCAATATATTAAAATCTATGAGTTGATAAGATACTAAAAACAATACTCAATGTCCTCTTTGGAGCTTACTGAGGAACCACATTACTGTGGAAACTGGTAAATAAAGGAAAGAATCAAGCTATTAGCTTGATTTCCTGTAGGACCTGTACCTCAGATAAGAGTTGATGAGGAAAGGTTTTTTCTTTATAGAAGGGTTCCCAGTAATAAAGGAAGGAAAATGGTATTATTCTTTTGCAAACCTCCAACTTTATAATGGAACTAGATAAGGAATAACGATGGCAACTAACAAAATGAGAGACAATGAGATGTTATGCTCCTCCCAATAAGAGTACACATTACTACCTATAAAGGGTTCTTGTAAAAAGTCATGTCAGATGAAGCTGCTAGGTCTAACTACCAATTTACAGAAAATGCAGAAAATGAGAAACAGGTCAAATGATACTATGTATATGCAATCATAAATGTCCAGAATGTGGGAAATTCCACAGGACAAAATATTTAGTTTTTTCAACAAATAAATTACAGGGAGGAAAACTGAAGGAAGGGGAACTGAACTGTTGGCCTCCATTATTCACTCTTTTCTACATCCACATCTATGGCACGGCTCCAATGTGGAAGAAATGTACTTCCCTGCCATAGATTCTGGGCTTGGCAATGAAAGTTTCTTGAAAAATAGAATGGAGCAGAACTGACAATGTAAAGCTCTCAGCTAAGGCCATAAGAGGCCTCTTGGGTTTTCGTTCACCCTCTATACTCATGCCCGTCTTGGGAAGAACTTCCTTTGGGTAGCTGTTGATTTTTCAGCTTGAACAGTAAGAATATCAATGGCGATAATAATGGGTTGAAGACAGAAAGCTAAAACCTGATATTCTAGACAAGATGTATAGCCTCAAGAAAGGAAGAGCATCCTCCCCACCCAACTCACCCCCATGATCTGCCACCACCACCACAATCATGACTACATTAAAATTTTCTGACTACTCTGCAGATAGAGTGAAGCCAGAGGAAGTTGACTTAAGAACAAGAAATAAAGAGGTATCTAATCCAAATCCATTATAAATTAATTTTAGTTCCCAATCTTTAGTAGCTTGAGTACCAATGACAGTAAAATATATCAACTGGCCATTGTGACAGAATCCTTTAAACTGTGACAAAAAAAATGGGATGTGTCATCACCATCACCATGTTAAAATATTTATGTGGGATGCTTCTGGGTAGAGAACTGAGCATGTAAATGAACAGAGATGAATACTCCTTACAAGCCGATGTTCTCCAAGAATGACTGCTTTTTCTAGCTTGCTCTCTAGTTCAGATCCCCAGTCTGGATTCCTTCCCTGCAAGAAGTCCTAAGAAAGCATCCTGGTCCATGTCATTAACTTGGTAGGACCTTGGTATCCAAATGTTGGGATTTGCAGTATGGGGATTAAATATGCTTTCAGCAAAAAGGCAGAATATTTGCTCAACTGAATCTTTTAACTTTAAGGGGAAGGATTTGTTGTGAAAGGTTTGCAGCCTGGAGCAACACAAGAAATGTGAAAAGCTTTTCTGCTGTAGGTCTTCACTTTCTTGCCAGAAAAAAACAACTGGAGAAACTCTAAAAGAAAAAGGCCATATTAAGCCTTTAGTATAGCTAATAAACTCAAATCATCAACCTAAGAGACAACAGAACCACTTCAATTAGCAGTTATTCTTGAAGTTGCAAGTATGTGATGACCTCTCCCATCTCAGGAACTTGAGAGCTTATAAGCTATGAAAGCTTATAATTTCCAAAAATGGCTACAGCAATATTTCTGGTCCCATGCTCTCTTCTAGAACCTTGTGGAATCTATCTTCCCTCCCCTTGAAATTGGAGAAGACTTTGTAATGAGTTTGACGAACACAGTGCAGTAGACATGATATTCTATGACTTCTGAGGCTAAATTATAAACGACTATCTCTCTCAAAACGTTTGTGCTTGGAATCCAGTTGCCATGCTACAAGGAAGCCAATCAAACTGTATGGAGGCTCACAAGGGGAGTAACTGATACCACAAGCCAACAACCAGTATAACCACTGAACATGTGAGTAAATAAGCCTTCAGATGATTGATTCCAGCCTCCAGCCTACAAGTCTCCCAGCTGAGACCCCAGACATCCTGGAGCAGAGCAAACTATTCCTTTTCTGCTCTGTCTGAATTCTCAATCCACTGAATCTGCAGGAAAGCAGAGGGTCAAGTATGGAAACAGCCCCTGAATCTCAAGAATCTCAAGGGCCAAAAGCCCCAGTGCTCTGATACCCCTCTGCTGGTTTCCCGTAATAGTCATTTTGGCTTCAGCAATGTGTGAATAAAATAACCAGAGGGAAAAAAAAATAACCAGAGGAGTTAGCGTTGCTTGAAAAAAGACTGGTTGATTTCTCAAGGATTTTAAGGTCATGCTTTGGTGAGTGAGATGTTGCCTCTTTAGAAAAAAGTATTTAAGGGGACATAAACTGGGATAGTCAAGATTACAACAGCAACAAGAAATCAGGGTCACACACCATAGGAATAACCTCCCAAAAAAAGGATACACAGCAGTGGAATGAAAGAGAATAGAGTAAAAAGCACCAGATACCCACTTGAGAAACGTCCATAAGTAATGTAATAAAGTATTTATAATTCTAACTGCTATAGATTTGGATCTTCTTGGATCCCTAAGAAGAATAAAACAACTCAAAAATAAGTTGTTTTTCTTAAGAACTATTGTGTGCTACAAAATTCCACTTGTATTAAGTTTACAAAAATTCTGTGAGATATTACCTTTTGTGTCACCTTTTTCTCTTATTTTTTACTATTATAAAAGACTTACAGTTTCTTCTTCTTTATTTAAATTCAGTTAGCCAGCATATAGTACATCATTAGTTTCAGATGTTGAGTTCAGTAATTCACCAGTTGCATATAACACCCAGTGCTCATTACATCACATGCTCCCTGGTTCTTAGGGCCTTCAAACTCAAACGGGAATTACACCACTGGCTTTCTGGGTCTCAAGTTTGCAGATGGCAAACTGAGAGACTTCTCAACCTCTGTAATTGTGTGAGCCAAATATACATAATATTTCTCTCTCTCTCTCTTTCTCTCTTTCTATCCATCTCTCTCTCTGTGTCTCCCGATAGATATGTAGGGAGATAGATATAGCTATATAGAGATAGACATCCTATTTGTTATATTCTCTGGAGAAGCTTGATTAATAAAATATTTATTGGGCAATTACTACATGTCAGTTAATGCTCTAAGCATACTAGTGAATTATCTTTTTTAATCTCACACCAACTCTGAGATAGTAACTATTCCCTTTTTCATATTTTACAGGTTTCTCGAGAAAACTGAGGAAGACAGATTAAATTACTTTCCCAAATTCACATAGCTAGTAAGTGGTAAGGCATGAATTTAGACAGATGGCCCAGCTTACATGGTCTCCAGAACTCATGTAGGTTAACTTTGAGGTCTCAAATCAGATTCTCTCATCTTAGAAAACAACAAGCTACACTTCTTGTGTCACAAAGATAGTTTTAAATTAAACTATTTTCATGTAAATATATTTGAACTTTCTCCATATATGTTCTTTATTGCACCTTGGCTTAATTAATCATCTTTTTGGGGTTTCCCCTTATTCTTCCTGGCAGCTACAAATCCCTCTCTAGAAAGAAAACCTTTAAGTCTTGCCCCAAGAGGAAAGCTGAGGGAGAAAAGGAAAAATCTTGTTCCTCTTTGAATCAAGTGTTTACTTAACCCTGTGGCTGAATTATAAACAGATATATTTTTTAAAAGACTAAAGAGAAAATGAAAGTGGTTCAATAAATGACTTAGAAGGGAGAGGATTAAACTCTGACCAGGCCTTCAAATGTGCAGGAATACATCCATCTTTTTAAATATATATTTGGGTTCTTCTTTCATACTGTGTTAAAAGTACCAAGGAAGAGGAGGAAAAAAAGCAGAAGTAGAAGAAGAAATGGAGATGAAGGAGGGGAGGGAAAGTGAAGGAGGAGGAAGAGGAAAAAGCAGCTTCAGGCATATTGCCCTACTCTTTGAAGATACTAAAGATAAGGTTCATGTTTGTTATGTCTGGGTAAAAAGCAAATCTGGTACTCATCTGGTAGTCTCAACTAAGGCAGTACTAAAAAACAGTTAGACATTGAAAATGCTGACTTGCAAACTAGCTAGTGAATATTCATTGCCTCCAGCCTCCTGAATGTTCTCCCATCATACCAGGTGCTTAGTTCACCTCTTGTGACCAATACTTCCACACTACCCAGCAAACAGAGGAGTGTTTCCTAATACTGCAGGAGTCTCCCCAAACTTGCTTCATTACCAGGATGGTATTGCCCAATCTTACTGTCATTAAACATTTTCACTATCACCCCTGGGCAGAAATCTCTACTCTGCAGTCTGGTAAGGAGGTTGCCTTTATCCCAAGCCCTCCTTGTTGATGGAGTTCAGGGCAGGCTGCCCCTAAATATGCCACTTTGGCATACTGGTAACTTAAAATTAAAGTTACTTAAGAAACAGAACAAAAAAGGATACTGATACTCCTTTCTCCCCTCCCCTAAAAAACAGGAGATAAGTCTCCTATATGAAAGGTACTCTCCCTGTACCAGGAGGTAAAGAGACATTGTTATCACAGAGATATGGAATTCAGGACCATGAAAGCTTAAACCTTGTTATTTCTTCACCAACTTGCTACCTCAAGCCCAGAATTCTTAGGTCTTATAAATTCTTCACAAATTCAATGGGGTTTTGTTTTTGTTGTTGTTATTTGGGGATGTAGGGGTTGTTGTTGTTGTTGTTTTTGTTTTTGTCTAAAGGTATAAAAGCTGCCTGCTGTGGTCACTTCTTTGAGTCTCATAATTTTATGAGCTCTTGTATAGACAAAATTAAATTTGTTTTTCTCCTGTTAATATATCTTATCTCAATTTAATTATTAGGCCAGCCAAGGAACCTAGAAGAAAAGAAAGGAAAAGTTTTCCCCCTCTACACCACTTTGTTTACCCCTGACTATCCCTGGCTGAGCATTTATTTGATGGTCTGAGAATACCAACCACCAGGACAGTTTGGATGTTACCATCAACTTGCCTTTGGCCACCCACCCAAAACAAATAAAGCTAGTGGTATGGTGTGCCATCTCTGAGCTGGGAAGGAAAAGATAGATTGAAAGAATACGGAATAGGGCAAGGCCTGTAAAGTTCTTAGGGTGAGAATAAAAACCAGAAGCCTTCTTGTTCACATAACAGAAATTCCTAGGATGACTCCCTGTTTGGGTTTTGTATAGTTTACATGATGTCATGCAATTTGTAAAACTCTTTCACATATATGATCTCATCTGATCCTCATGACAAATATTTTAGTAGTCAGGGCAGGGGTATTAATTCCAGTTTCACAGAAAAGAAAGTATGAGTCCAGAGAAGAGATGTGACTTGCCAAGGTCCTGAAGCTAAAATTTGAACTGTGGTGTGTAGCTGCCAATCTAACCCTCCATACCTTTTTATTAAAAGGAGGTGCTGTCACAAGTTCCCAAGAAGAGTGATCAAGTTGGGTATGAAAATCCCTGAATTTTTATAACATGTTACTCTTTGAATTTATTTTGCTGTCTCTCTTTCATGTGTCCTTCACAATAATCATATGAAGTCATCAGAGGATATATCATTGCCTACATTTGAAAATGAAACAATGGGGTCTCAATGATGTTCAGTGACTGACAAGGTCACACACACACGGTGTGACAGCAGAACTGGGCTGGACACCAACATTCTGAAAGCCAGTTCAATGCCTGTCAGTACCCTGTACCATCTACTGCTGCATACAATCCCATGTCTTTCCAAAGAAGAAAAGAGAGTTTGGGTTAGAAGATGCTGAGTCATCAGCTGCTGATTCTCCATCATCATAAGGAGAGTGGAAATGCAGATGATCTACAACATGAAATAAACCAAAAAGAATTTATCATTTGAGAGCATATTCTTAGGTAGGATATCTACTTTTTCCATCATGTTTCATCCTGCCTGCAATAAAAAAGAAGGAGGCTGAAAAGAAACGAATATTTACTAATTCTATGACATAATCTCATTTAGCCATCATAACAATTATTATGCAAGAATACCATATAAATGAGGAAACAGGTTCTTTCAGAAGAACTTTTAATCTGCTCAGTCTTAAAGGCAGGACTTTGCTTTCCTGCATGCTCATGAACTTTTAACAAGATGCAACTTTTCCATTCAGCAGGAATAGTAGGAATTCTGGTTCCATCTCTCAGAATCTGTGTGGTCCAGAGCCAATTATTAATTTATTCCCTGACACTCAGCTTCCTCATTTCCAGAAAGCAATATACCCCCCTTCTCAAGAACGGTATGAAGATTAATACTAATAGCTAGTGTTTGTTGGATGTTTACTGGTTTACTGTTCTACACCCTTTCTATTTTCTCACTGCTCCAACATCTGTGGGACTGAATACTACTTTTTAGTCCCATTCGCCAGGTGAGAAATTTGAAGCGGATAGCATTTAAATGATACATCCAAATTAGTAGCTAGAAGGGCCCATATCTGAAGCCAAGACTGATCTTTGACTTCACAGTCCATGCACATATTTGGAGTTCAATAAAACAGTGTATATTTCACCATTATAGGGCAGCAGCTGATCCCCAACCTGGGATGGGCAAGTCACTGGGATCAACTCATAAGCAGGTTAAGTTACCCACTTAAGGTATACAAAAGGGGGAGAGGCAATGGGTCTTCCACTGACATGGAGGTAATGTAAGCACTGACTGGCTTTAAATGTTGTGATGGAGGCCTCAGAGAGAAAGAGGCCATCCACTCCAACTTCTAATCTACACAGGGTCCTCCACCATGTGTGGAATATTTGGGGCTCCCATTACATTAGTCTCTTTTCTAGGCTTGGATGGGAGAATGACATTTGTGTATATATACACACACACTCATACACACACACACGATTTTCAAAATTTTTCTTCTATCACTCTTTAATATGCTTTGCAAACATTCTCTTCAGCATCTGGCAAGCTGCTTATTCCTCATCTTCCCACTCAGCTGAATGCCAGTTGTCCACCATCCCAGGCCAGCCTCTCATAATGGTTTCTGTTTCCAAGAGACAGCTTGACTCAAAATGCCATCTAGTCCTACGCAGGGAGAGAACTAGGACTTGTCTAGCAGGGAGGGACAGAAAAGACAATGGCCAGAACCATCCCCACAGAAGAACTCTAGGAACATGAACATCTCAAAGATGTTTCTGCCTAGAGGTGGACCTGTGACCTCTGAAAATTACCAGTCTATCAGGGACTTTGTCATGGGGCAAGAAGGGTCTTCAGTATTAGCCTCTGATCTCAACCTGCCTTTAAAGTTTAATGTATCTTAAACACACTTTAAAATTTATTTTAAATACAGATTGTGTATTTCATATTAATTGTCTGCATCTTGTTTTTTCTCACTTAATGATGCATCATAAATACTTCACTTTGTCCTAAGGTTTACTTATATTTTAGCAAGAAACCTCAGAGACCCAAGAAGGATACACTCAAATCTGAGAGTTCTTTGACTTACCTTTCTTCGATTCAGTTTCTTATTGACTGTCAAGTTTGCCTGAAAGTATTTGGGGTTTTGTTTTTGTTTTTGGTGTCTGATGAAATTTTATTAGTGTAAATACATATAATGCAATAACAAAAGTATATCTTTAATATGAAATAAACAACTTTAAACATTTCACACATCTCTTTGGTCTGAATTGTCTCTTCCATCTGAGTGACATTTTTCATTTGACTGGTTTTGTATGGATGGGAAAACACCTGGCTAAAGTCAGAAGTTTGAATTCCAGTCTGGTTCACATCTCACCTCCCTCTGCTGGAGTTTCTTCATGAGTACAACTGAAAGATGATGGGCCTGAAGATCCCATTTTCCTGACTTGCTTAGCTGCTCATGCACTTATTAATCACACTACAGAAGTATTATGGTGTATATTATAGAGATGCCTATAGAAACTGGAGTCTCAGAAAAGGACAAAACAAGGGACCCTAAGGAATACTAAGAATAATAAACAACGTATATTGCATTTACATGAAGGACAATGATTTAAATATTTTAATCCTCACTACAATCCTCTGAAGCTGGTAAAGAAGCATCATATCCATTTTATAAATGGGGGATTGAGACCAGAGTGGTTAAGTCACTTGCTCAAGTGGTTAAGTAATCTTACTGGTAAGTGGAGACCTGGGATTCAGACCCATGTAGGCTGGCTAAGAGTTCAATCTCTTAACCACTAGACCTCTCAGAGTGGTTCATGTTAGTTTTCTGAATTTCAAAACTGGGCACAGATCTAAGATACTAGAAGAGCAAAGGGTTTCTAGATTGGGAAATAGTTTAATCTGTAGATCTAGCTAAAGAGCAGATAGTATGCTGTGGAGTATTTCCTATCCTCCCTCATTGGTAAGCCTTTTGGAATAACAATAAACAATTCCCATTAAAAATACTATATATTGAGAGGGAGATAAATGTACTATTCTGGGCTTCTGAATGGTTACTTACAGAGATAAAAGTATTTTTTTAAGATTTTATTTGAAGAGAGAGAGAGACAGAGAGACAGGCAGAGACAGAGGGGCAAAGGGAGATGGAGAAGCAGACTCCCCACTGTGCAGGGACCCCCCCCCACCCCATGTGGAGCTCATGTAGGGCTGAGCCAAAGGTAGTGCCTTACAGACTGAGCCACCCAGGTACCTCCAGATAAAAGTATTTTTCTCTCACTTATAAAATGAAAGACAAAATATCAGATCATTTCTATCAAATAGCCCTTTACATTTTTCAATGATTTTTACATTGTTATTGTATTTGGTCCTCTCAATAGCATGGGAATATACAGAGGTGACCTTAACATTTGCATTTTACATATGAAGAATAGAAGTTCATAGAGGTCAGATGACATTCCCCTGGTAAAGAGGGATAAGTCCACCCTAGACCCAAGTTTTCCAACTTTTATACTAGGGATCTGTCCAGATGGCTATGTTGTTTTCCTACTTACCCAGATATGCATTGATTTCTAGCAAATGGTTTCTTTTTTTTTTCCTTTCAAAACTTATTTATTTATTTATTTATTTATTTATTTATTTATTTATTTATTTATTTATTTATTTATATTTTTATATGTATTTTTTTATAAGGAGTTCAATTTGCCAACATATAGCATAACACCCAGTGCTCATCCCGTCAAGTGCCCCTCTCAGTGCCCGTCACCCAGTCTCCCTGTCCCCCTGCCCACCTCCCCTTCCACTGCCTCTTGTTCATTTCCCAGGGTTAGGAGTCTCTGTTTTGTCACCCTCTCTGATTTTTCCCACTCATTTTCTCTCCTTTCCCCTATAATCCCTTTCACTATTTTTTATATTCCGCATATGAGTGAAACCATATAATGATTGTCCGTCTCGGATTGACTTACTTAACTCAGCATAATACCCTCCAGTTCTATCCACATCGAAGCAAATTGTGGGTATTCATCATTTCTAATGGCTGAGTAATATTCCATTGTATATATAGACCACATCTTCTTTATCCATTCATTTTTCAATGGACACCGAGACTCCTTCCACATTTTGGCTATTGTTGACATTGCTACTATAAACATTGGGGTGCAGGTGTCCTGGCACTTTCCTGCATCTGTATCTTTGGGGTAAATTCCCAGTAGTGCAATTGCTGGGTCATATGATAGCTCTCTTTTTGACTCTTTGAGGAACCTCCACACACTTTTCCAGAATGGTTGTACCAGTTCATATTCCCACCAACACTGCAAGAGGGTTCCCCTTTCTCCATATACTCTCCAACATTTGTTATTTCCTGTCTTGTTAATTTTCATCATTCTCACTGGTGTGAGGTGGTATCTCATTGTGGTTTTGATTTGTATTTCCCTGATGCCAAGGGATGCAGAGCATTTTCTCATGTGCTTGTTGACCAGGTGTGCGTCTTTGGTGAAATTTCTATTCATGTCTCTTGCCCATTTCATGATTAGATTGTTTGTTTCTTTGCTGTTGAGTTTAATAAGTACTTTATAGATCTTGGATACTAGCCCTTTTTCTGATAGGTCATTTGCAAATATCTTCTCCCATTCTGTAGGTTGTCTTTTAGTTTTTTATCTGTTTCTTTTGCTGTGCAGAAGCTTTTTATCCTGATTAAGTCCCAATAGTTCGTTTTTGCTTTTGTTTCCATTGCTTTCATAGATGTATGTTGGAAGAAGTTTCTGCGGCCAAGTTCAAAAAGGGTATTGCCTGTGTTCTCCTCTAGGATTTTGATGGATTCTTGTCTCACATTTAGATCTTTCATCCATTTTGAGTTTATCTTTGTGTATGGTGTAAGAGGATGGTCTAGTTTCATTTTTCTGCACGTGGCCGTTCAATTTCCCCAGCACCATTTATTGAAGAGACTGTCCATTTTCCAGTGGATAGTATTTCCTGCCTTGTCAAATATTAGTTGACCATGGAGTTGAGGGCAAGTATCTGGATTCTCTATTCTGTTCCATTGATCTATGTGTGTGTTTTTGTGCCAGTGCCACACTGTCTTGATGATCACAGCTTTGTAGTACAACTTGAAATATGGCATTGTGATGCCCCCAGCTCTGGTTTTCTTTTTTAATATTCCCCTGGCTATTCGAGGTCTTTTCTGATTCCACACAAACCTTAAGATTATTTGTTCCAACTGTCTGAAGAAAGTCCATGGTATTTTGATAGGGATTGCATTGAACATGTAAATTCCCCTGGGTAGCATAGACATTTTCACAATATTAATTCTTCCAATCCATGAGCATGGAATATTTTTCCATCTCTTTGTGTCTTCCTCAATTTCTTTCAGAAGTGTTCTGTAGTTTTTAGGGTATAGATCCTTTACATCTTGGTTAGGTCTATTCCTAGGTATCTTATGCTTTTGGGTGCAATTGTAAATGGGATTGACTCCTTAATTTCCTTTTCTTCAGTCACATTGTTAGTGTATAGAAATGCCACTGATTTCTGTGCATTGATTTTGTATCCTGCCACACTGCTGAATTCTGTATGAGTTCTAACAATCTTGGGTAGAGTCTTTTCTACGTACAGTATCATGTCTTCTGCAAAGAGGGAGAGTTTGACTTCTTCTTTGCCAATTGCCAATTTGAATGCCTTTTATTTCTTTTTGTTGCCTGATGGCTGAGGCTAGGACGTCTAGTACTATGTTGAATAGCAGTGGTGAGAATGGATATCCCTGTCGTGTTCCTGATCTTAGGGGAAAGGCTCCCAGTGTTTCTCCATTGAGAATGATATTTGCTGTGGGCTTTTTATAGATGGCTTTTAAGATGCTGAGGAATGTTCCCACTATCCCCACACTCTGAAGAGTTTTGACCAAGAATGGATGCTGTATTTTGTCAAATGCTTTCTCTACATCTATTGAAGACGATCATGGTGAATAATATTCTTAATGTACTGGGATCCTATTGGCTAGTATCTTGTTAAGAATATTTGCATCTGTGTTCATCAGGGATATTGGTCTATAGTTCTCCTTTTTGGTGGAGTCTTTGGTTTTGGAATTATGGTGATGCTGGCCTCATAGAACGAGTTTGGAAGTATTCCATCCCTTTCTATCTTTTGGATCAGCTTTAGTAGAATAGGTATTGTTTCTTTTTTAAACGTTTGATAGAATTCCCCTGGGAAGCCATCTGGCCCTGGACTTTTGTGTCTTGGGAGGTTTGTGATGACTGCTTCAATTTCCTCCATGGTTATTGGCCTGTTCAGGTTTTCTATTTCTTCCTGTCCCAGTTTTGGTAGTTTGTGGTTTTCCAGAAACACATCCATTTCTTCTAGATTGCCTAATTTATTGGCATATAGCTGCTCATCATATGTTTTTAAAATCCTTTGTATTTCCTTGGTATTGGTGGTGATCTCTCCTTTTTCATTCAAGACTTTATTAATTAGAGTCTTTTCTCTTTTGTTTTTAATAAGGCTGGATAATGGCTTATCTATCTTATTAATTCTTTCAAAGAATCAACTCCTGGTTTTGTTGATCTGTTCCACAGTTCTTCTGGTCTCTATTTCATTGAGTTCTGCTCGAATCTTTATTATCTCTCTTTTTCTGCTTGGTGTAGGTTTTATTTGCTGTTCTTTCTCCAGTTCCTTTAGGTGCAAGGTTAGCCTATGTATTTGAGTTTTTTCCCAATTTTTTGAGGGCTGCTTGTATTTCAAGTGGCTTAGGGCCACTTTTGCTATATTCCAAAGATTTTGAATGATTGTATCTTCATTTACATTAGTTTCCATGAATCTTTTTAGTTCTTTTCTAATTTCCTGGTTGGTCCATTCATCTTTTAGTACGTTGCTCTTTAACCTCCATGTGTTTGGATTTCTTCCAAATTTCTTCTATGACTGAGTTCTAGTTTCAAAGCACTGTGGTCTGAAAATATGCAGGGGACAATCTCAATCTTTTGGTATCAGTTGAGACCTGATTTGTGACCCAGTATGTGGTCTATTCTGGAGAAAGTTCCATGTGCACTTGAGAAGAATGTATATTCAGTTGCATTCCAATACAAAGTTCTGTATATATCTGTGAAATCCATCTGGTCTAGCATATCATTTAAAGCCCTTGTTTCTTTGGTGATGTTGTGCTTAGAAGATCTGTCTGCAGAAAGTGTCGTGTTAAAGCCTTGTACTATTAGTGTATTTTTATCTAAGCATGTCTTTACTTTGGTTATTAATTGATTGATATACTTGGTAGCTCCCACATTAGGGGCATAAATATTCATGATTGTTAGATACTCTTGTTGGATAGACCCTTTAAGCATGACATAGTGTCCCTCTCCATCTCTTACTATAGTCTTTGGGATAAACTTTATCTGATATGAGGATTGCTACCTCTGCTGTCTTTTAAGGACCATTTGAATGGTAAATGGTCCTCTAACTTTTCATTTTCAGGCTGTAGGTGTCCTTAGGTCTAAAATAAGTCTCTTGTAGACAGCAAATAGATGGGTCTTGCTTTTTTATCCACTCTGAAACCCTGTGTCTTTTGATGCGGTCATTTAGCCCATTTGTGTTCGGAGTAATTGAAAGATACGAATTTAGTGTCATCATAATACCTATTCAGTCCCCGTTTTTGTGTATTGTTTCTTTGGGCTTCTTTCTTTTACAGGGTCCCCCTTAATATTTTTTGGAGAGCTGGTTTGGTGGTCACATATTCTTTTAGTTTCTGCCTATCTTGGAAGCTCTTTATTACTCCTTCTATTCTGAATGAGAGCCTTGCTGGATAAAGTATTCTTGGCTTCACATTCTTCTCATTTAGGACCCTGAATATATCCTGCCAACCCTTTCTGGCCTGCCAGGTCTCTGTGGAGAGGTCTGCTGTTAATCTGATATTTCTCCCCATATAAGTTAAGAATCTCTTTTCTGTTGCTGCTTTAAGGATTTTCTCTTTATCTTTGGAATTTGCAAGTTTCACTATTAAATGTTGAGGTGTTGGGCATCCCTGGGTGGCTCAGCGGTTTAGCACCTGCCTTTGGCCTAGGGCGCGATCCTGGAGACCCGGGATCAAGTCCCATGTCAGGCTCCCGGCATGGAGCCTGCTTCTCCCTCCTCCTGTGTCTCTGCCTCTCTCTCTCTCTGTCTATGTCTATCATAAATAAATAACTCTTTAAAACAAATGTTGAGGTGTTGAGCAATTTTTTTGATTTGGGGGGGGACCTCTTATCTCCTGGATCTGAATGCCTGTTTCCCTCCCCAAATTAGGGAAGTTCTCAACTATGATTTGTTCAAATATGCTTTCTGGTCCTCTGTCCCTTTTGGCACCCTCTGGATCCCCAATTAAATGTAGATTTTTCCTTCTGAGGCTCTCCTTTATTTCCCTTAACCTTTTCTCTTTCCTCATGGTCTCTTAATTGTTTTTCTCTTTCTTCCTTAGCTTCCTTCCTTGCCATTAACTTGTCTTCTATATTGCTCACTCTTTCTTCCACCTCATTGACTCTCGTCATTAGGACATCCAGTTTGGTTTGCATCTCATTTAATTGATTTTTCATTTTGGCCAGATTAGATCTAAATTCTGCAGTCATGAAGTCTCTTGAATCCTTTATGCTTTTTTCCAGAGCCACCAGTAGCTTTATAATTGTGCTTCTGAATTGGCTTTCTGACATCGAATTGTAATCCAAATTCTGTAACTCTGTGGCAGAGAGTACTGTTTCTGATTCTTTCTTTTGTGGTGAGTTCTTCCTTAGTCATTTTGCTCAGTGCGGAGTGGCTGTATGAGTGGGCTGAGTCAAGAATATCAAGCATGACCTAAGTAAATTTCACCCTAGATGATTCTTGCTAGAAGCAGACACCCTTCTCTCTATAGCGTTCCAGCTGTTCTCTCTTTAAATCTCCAGTCGAATTCGTAGGTGTTCAGGATGTTTTGAAAGTTATCTAGGTAAGTTGGTGGGACCAGGTGAGTTGAGACCCCTACTCTTCCACCATCTTGCCCTGCCCCTTGCCTAAAAGTATTTTTGATAATCCTCTGGAAATGTCTGTGTTATGACTTTATCCAGGAAAAGACCATGACCCAAGGATGGCCACTGAGGTAGACTGGCACCCAGAATGGACCAATCATAGCTTCTCATCACCTATGCACATGACCCAATCCAGCCAATCAGAAAGTTTCCCTGAATTTTCTGAATCAAAGCTGGGATTGAGAAGGGCTCCTTCTTTGATTGCTATACTTTGAGGACATGAGCTAAACATTGCTTGACACTGTTCTAGTCCACTGAAGAGAGCTTCCATGAGAAAATGGAAAGATAATAAAGCTAAAAAGACAACCTCTGTGGTGTTTTCTGTTCTCTACTTCCTGGTTTCAGGAGCAAATAAGCTCTTTCTTTCTTTCTTTCTTTCTTTCTTTCTTTCTTTCTTTCTCTCTCTTTCTCTCTTTTTCTTTCTTTCTTTCTTTCTTTCTTTCTTTCTTTCTTTCTTTCTTTCTTTCTTTCTTTCTTTCGCCACACTAGTACTGTCTTTTGACTAAAATAATTGCCAAAGTTTGAAATGTGGTGGGGTAAGGGAAGGAGCTTATAAGCCATCTAACCTCCCAAATCTTGTAGTAGTATAGTAGACAAAGATGAACAGACTTTAAGAGTTTATATTTCAGGACAATGTGTTGCTAGGTTACTAAAACAATCTTTTTAAAAATCAGTTCAAAATGGCTTTAAAAAAAAAGAGAGAATTTATTGACCTATGCAGCTGAAAAGCTCAGAAGTAGCTCTCACATACAGATGGCTAAGCTCAATCCAACAGCTCAATCACTGTCCTTAACAGCTTAGACCCTCTGCATCTCTCTTTTCTCCCTTCTATGGTTCAGTCATATACTTGGGCTCCATTCAGAAACCAAGAAAATCCTCATAAGGCAGGTTGACTCCTATCTCAACTGTTTCAAGTGCTGACATATTTCGTTGTAAATCAATCTAAAAAGTTCAAATATGATGCAGATGGGAATTGTGCTTCCATTTTTATAAAATAATTTCAGTCATCTATGTATAATATATATAGATATAATTTATGTACACATCATACATAGACTATACTAGAAATGTATACAATATACATAGACTACATATAATTCCAAAGTCATCTGTGTATATTTTCATATCTGTATATGTATAAGCATGAAAATGCATGAAAGGGTACATAACAAATCATTAAAATTGTTTATGTGGGGTGGGAAGCAAAGACTAGGAAAGGAGGTTGAAGGACTTAGGGGAAAAAGTGTTCTTCATAATAATAGTTTATATGCTTAAAACTTAATAATAGTTTATATGCTTAAAACTAATAATAATTAGTTTTATATGCTTTTCCAGCTTTGAGAAGCCACCCATATTCCTTGGCTGGTGGCTCCTTTTTCCATCTTTAAAACTAGCAATGACCAGTTGAATGTTTCTGACATCACATCACTTTGACATTAACTCTACTATCCCTGACTTCCACATTGAAAAATCCTTGTGAGCAACCTTTATTGCACCTGCTGCCTTCATCCCCTTGGCCATGTAATGTAACAGTCACAGGTTCTAGGGATTAGGACATGAATTGTGAGAGCTCTGTCTATCATAAATTATATCCCATTTATGCAAGTGTGGATGCACATATGTGTGTATGTGTGTATATATTATATTACATATAATATATATTATAAATATGCTTATATATTATATTATAAAGATACATTTCTCTCTCTATATATACATAATGACAAATGAAAGATGGTCATCAAAATGATAGTGGTTAACACAGGCAGTAAAATTTAATTCTCTACCATTTTCCTCAAAATTTTAGAGAGTTTTATCTTTTTATTTGTAAGTCTATATACAAAAAAAAAAAAAGCAACAAAGCTATTTTCGTTAGTGAAAATTATCAGTTTTAGTAAGATATGTGACCTGAATTCCCTCAAATATTAGAAGTACTAGGCCCTGGACGGGGAGGTCCAGCCTCAGAGGAACTTTATACCTACTGGACCCCTGCACCAAACCTCCTTCTTCTGTACACAATGGAAGATAATGACCCATGGCAACAGAAAGACTTTCATCTGTTAAAAATCTAATTAGAGATTCAAAGCAAGAAGAATATATAGACTGATGGACATGCAGAAAAGTAGTTTGCAGTGACTCTTCATGGAGCTGGGGAGAGTGGGGAGAGAACGAAGGTGATTCTGCAGGTCTTGGAATATATATCCCAAAGAAAGCCACATACCCTTCCTTCCCCAATAGCCCATTCCAAAATGTCTACTCATTTTCATGACCCTCCAAGCTGTCCCTTATCCATATCTTGGTCATTTTCATGCATATCTCTTTCAACTTCTCCATTTCCTGGTTCCAGAGGGTCAGCACACCAGCCATCCAAGGGCATCCTCACCCATGTAATTCCTGCTCTCTAAAAGACAAACTATGACATCAGTATTCCCCAAATCATGAGATATTTACATGGTGTTTAGTGAAATATATGATGCTGTGGTCAAAACTTGGGATGACAGGGCAGCCCCGGTGGTGCAGGGGTTTAGTGCCGCTGCCCAGGGTGTGATCCTGGAGACCCAGGATGGAGTCCCATGTCAGGCTCCCTGCATGGAGCCTGCTTCTCCTTCTGTCTGTGTCTCTGCCTCTCTCTCTGTGTGTCTCTATGAATAAATAAATAAAATCTTAAAAAAAAAAAACTTGGGATGACAGAGGAAAAACAAAATTATGTTCTTTTTTTTTTTTCTCTGCAGGACAACCCTGACTACTTAACATGCTGAAGTGCACTACAATGCACCAAAATACTCCAGGAGGTGGCTACAGTAGAAGCAAATCTACCTGAATGTGAAATCATGCTATCAAAGGATAGCTGGTGAAATTAGTTCTCCATCTATTGGAAACAGTGTTAAAAACCTCTGTATGACAGTAGGATATGTTAAAAAAAAAACTAATCTTGGCATCTGAAAGAACTTTAGAGACCATCTAGTCCAACTTTATTTTAAAACTGAATTAAGGAACACAGAGGGCAAGTGACTTTCCTAAAGATACACAGCTAGTTAATGGCAAAGTAGGAATCTCTTTGCAGTGCCCACCTCTTTCTCACTGTTTTATAGCATCTCAAATTTCCCTATCACACATAGGAAGGAAGCACACCTACAGACAGATCTGTAGGAGATTACACATTATCCCTGAATACTTTAAACCTTATCTTAGTTGGTATACTGGCTTTGTTATCTTTTTTTTTTTTTTTTTTTTTTTTTTTTTTTTTTTTTTTGGCTTTGTTATCTTTTGAAGGCATTTCAGCTATCACAATAAAGTCGACTTGGATTGTTTGGGTTTATGATGGGAGTGAGACCGTGGGTCATGTACAAGTGTAATTCCTTTAAAAGGTTTCTTCATTTTACATTCCATCGAGAAAATCAAGTTCATCTATGTAGATACAAAAAAAAAAAAAACAATTATAGGATTTTTAAAAGCTGCTTTGCTAGGATTTAATTGATATACAATAAACTATACATAGTGTATTACACGTTTACAATTTGATAAGTTTTGATGTATGAATTTCATGCATGAAATTCTCATCACAATAAAAAAGGTAAGCATATCCTCAACCCCACATATTTCCTCCTGACCCCACAACCCCAGCAACTACTGATATGCTTTCTATTATTATGGATTGGTTTGCATTTTCAGGAATTTTATATAAATGGAAACATACAAGCTATTTTGGTTTTGGTCTGGCTTCTTTTGCTCACCACTATCATTCTGAAATCTATCCATATTGTTTCCAGCATCAAAGTTTATTCCCCTTTATTGCTAGGTAGTATTCCTTTGTATGTATATGGCACAATTTGTTTATTCATTCACCTGTTGATAGACTTTAGGGTTATTTCCAGTTTTTAGCTATTACAAATAAATATGCCATGAACATACAAGTATAAGACTTTATACGGACATATGCTTTCTGTTCTCTTGAGTAAACACCTAGGAATTGAATGGCTGGATAATATGATAAATGCATGCTTAATTTTTTAAGAACATGGTAAGCATTTTTTTCTAAGTGATTGTATCATTTCACATTCCCAACAGGAGTGTATGAGAGTCCCTGTACCTCGATACTTTCACCAACACTTGGTAAGGGTTAGGCATTAATTTCAGAAATTCTAATAGGTATTTAGTGGCATATAATTTTGAATTTAATTTGTATCTCTTCAGTGAATAATAATATTGAGCATTTTTCTGTGTGCTTACTTGTCATTTGGATATCTTCTTTGATGAAATGCCATTTAAAATCCTCACCTGTTTTTAAATTGGGTTGATTATTTTATTGTTATTGGGTTATGAGAGCTGTTCATATATTCTGAATACAAGTAGTTTACCAAATTTATGTTTTGCGAATATTTTCTACTAGTTGTGCATTGTTTTTCATTCTCTTAGCAGTGTCTTTCAAAATGCAGGAGTTTCTGATTTGGTGACATCATACCTATCAAGTTGTAGTTTTCATTTCTTATAATGTCTTTGTCTTACTTTGGAATCACGGTAATATTGGCACCAAATAATGAGTAGGAAAGTATTTCTCTTTCTGTACTTTTTAAAAAAAAATTATGTAGAATTTGATGTTATTTCTTCCTGAAACATTAGGTAGAATTCACCAATGAAGCCATTCGTGTCTGAATAGCTTCTTTGTGAGATTTCAATTTACAAATTCAGTTTCTTAAGCAGGCTATTTGGGTTATCTATTTCTTCCTGAATGAGCTTTGGTAGTTTGTGTTTTTCAGGGAAATTTGTCCAATTATCTAAGTTGTTCAATTTGCAGGCATAAAGTTATTCATAATATACCCCTTACTATTCTTTTAATATCTGTAGATTCTGTAGTGGTACTAACTCAATTGTCCCTGATATTGGTATTCTGGGTGCTCTTTTTAACTCAGTGGTTTGGCTACACTTGATCAATTTTAATGATATTAAAGAACCAACTTTTATTTGACTGATTTTCTCCATTGTTTTGTGTTTATGTTTCATTGATATCTGCTTTAATCTTTATTATTTCCTTTCTATCCTGAGTATGGTTTTTGTTCTTTTTTGTTTATTATTGAAGAAGCTGAATGCATTGATTAAGACCTTTTTCCTTCATTTCTAATCCAGTCATTTGTTGCTATTTTTCTCCTAAGTACTGTCTTAGCAGCAGCCACAAATGCATTGACATGCTGTGTTTTCATTTTCATTCAGTTCAAAATACTTTCTAATGTCTCTTTTTATGTCTCCTTTGTCTCATAAGTTATTTAGAAGAGTATTAGTTTCTAAATATTTGGAGGTTTTCTATATATTTCTGTGATTGATTTCTAATTTAATTTCACTGTGGTCAGAGAACAAACTGTTATGACTTGAATCCTTTACAATTTGTTGAAACTTGTTTTATGGTCTATAATATGGTCTATCTTAATACATGTTCTGTGTACATTTGAAAGGAATGTGCATTTTGCTGTTGTCAGAAACAGTGTTCTATAAATGTCAGTTAGAAAAAGTTGGTTGACAGCATTGTTCAAGTCTACTACATTCTTCCTGGCTTTTTGTGTGCTTGTTCTATCAATACTTAGGAGTTATTTGTCTCAGTATAATGGGATATTTCTCTTTTTCTCTTTGTAGTTCTATTGGGTGTGCCTCATGTATTTCAAAGCTCTGCTATTAGAAGCATATATATTTAGGATATTATGTCCTCCAATAAATTGAGCTCTTTATCATCATGAAATGACCTTTTGATATCTGGTAAAATTATTTGATCTTACTGATACTTTGTCTAAAGTTAATATGGTAACTGAGGCTTCCTTTATCTTTCCCATCTTTTACCATTAATATTTATTTTTAAATCTTTATCGGGTGTGTTTCTTGTAGACAACATCAAGTTGTTTTTTTACTGAATCTGAAGATTTCTGATTTTTAAATGAGGTGTTTAAACATTTTACATTTCATATGATTAGGCTTAAGTCTATCATCTTGCTAGTTGTTTTATATGTCTCCTTTATTCTTTGTTCTCTTTTCCCTCTATTTCTGAGTTATTTTGAATTAAATATTTTATTATTTCATTCTATCTTCTTTGTTGGCTTGTTAGCTACAATATAACCTTTCTTATTTTATTAGTTGATTTAGGGTTGTAATATAAAGCTGTAACATTAAAATCTAGTTTCAAGTGATATTACAGCACTTTATATATAATACCTTAAAATACTATACTTCATTTCTGCCCTTTCAGGCTTTTTGTTATTTTTGTCATACATTTTACCTATACTCTATGTAATAAATCCCTGACTATATTGATATTGTCATTGTGTAAGCAATCAATTTTCTTTTTTTTTTAAGATTTTATTTATTTACTCATGAGAGACACACAGAGAGAGACAGAGACATAGGCAGAGGGAGAAGCAGGGCCCCTGTGGGGAGCCTGATGTAGGACTCAATCCTGGGATACCAGGACCACACCCTGATCCAAAGGCAGACGCTTAACCACTGAGCCACCCAGGTGTCTCTAAACAATTTTCTTGTAGAGATAGTTACTTAATAAGAAAAAAAAATTAATGTATCCATATATTTACCACATCTGAGACTCTTCATGCCTTTGTGTAGAAATTCATTACTGTTTTAATTCTGTTTAAAGGATTTCATGTCTTTAATGTATCTTATAGTGTAGCCATTGTGATGATGAGTTCTTTCAGTTTTTGCATGTCTAAAAGTATCTTTATTTCATCTTTAGTTTGAAAGTTATTTTCAAAAAGTTATTTTCACTAGGTATATAATTATGACTTTATAGATTTATTTTCAGTACATAGAGACGTTCCACTGTCTTTATGCTAAAATTGTTTATCATGAGAAATCTGCTATCATTCATGTCTTTGTTTTTCTTCATATAGTGTGCTTTTCATTTTTTAACCATTTTTAGAATTTTATCATTAGTTTTGAACAATTTCATTATGATATGCCATGATGTAGTTTTCTGCATGCTTTTTTTGTGTGCTTTATTTTTTTTATGCTCCATTAGGTTCATAATCTGCGAGTTTATAGTTTTCATCAAAACTGGAAATTTTTCTGCTATTAATTCCTTCATGAAATGTTCCCCCCTCCTCTTTTAGGGAGTTAAAGTATACATGTATGTTAAGATGCTTGTACTTTTCCTGTAGCTCATTGGTATTCCTTTTATTTTTAAATTATTTTTTGTTTGTTTGTGTTTTGGTGTGTTTCATTTTGGATCATTTCTCTTGCTTGTGTTCAACATATATATATTAAAGATTTTATTTACTTATTCATGAGAAACACAGAGAGAGGCAGAGACATGGGCAGAGGAAAAAGCAGGCTCCTCGCAAGGAGACTGATGCAGGACTCCATCCCAGGACCATGGGATCACATCCTGAGCCTAAGGCAGACGTTCAACCGCTGAGCTACCAAGGCATCCCTAAGATTGAATATGTTTATTAGAGTCATGGAAGATACAAATAAGAGCCAAATGAAACTTTTAGAGATGAAACTACAGTGTCTGAGATTAAAAAATACCCTGGATGGGATTAACATCAGACTAGACACAGCAGAAGAAAATACTGGTGAACTTGAGTACATAGCAAGAGAAATGATCCAAAATGAAATACACCAAAATATTCAACATATATGTATATATGCATATATGTGTGTGTATATATATATATATTCAATATTACCTCTAGATTTTTGAATATAGAGGATAAAATTATAACAATGTTTTTAATATCTTTGTCTATACTATTGTTATCACTTGTTTTATTTATTTATTTTTGTTATGTTTTTAACTGAAGTATAGTTGACACACGATATTAATTTCAGGTGTAAAATATGGTGATTCAACAATATTTATATTACACAATGCTCACTTCATCTATTTTATTTCTGAAGCAGTTTCAATTGATTAATTGGTAATTTTGGTTGAATACAAGACATTGTAAATTTTAAATTGTTGGCTATTGGATATTTTTGCATTCATATTCTTGAGCTTTTTTCTGCAACACTGTTAAGTTCCTTGGAGAGAGCTTGGTCCTTTTGGTCTTGGTTGTTTTTTTTTTTTTTAATTTTATTTATTTATTCATTCATGAGAGACACACAGAGAGAAAGAGAGAGAGAGAAAGAGAGAGAGAGAGAGGCAGAGACACAGGCAGTTAGAGAAGCAGGCTCCATGCAGGGAACCTGATGTGGGACTCGATCCGGGGACCCCAGGATCACGCCCTGAGCCAAAGGCAGATGCTAAACTGCTGAGCCACCCAGGCTGTCCTGGTCTTGGTTTTAAGTTTTGTTAGGTGAATTTACTCTGGGGCTAATTTTACCATACTACTAAAGTAAAACCTTTTTGAGTACTCTCCCTTACATCTAATCAAAATTTTCCACTCTAGCTAGTAAGAACAAACACTAATCCTGGTCTTGTATATATGTGTCCAGAGTGTCCCTTTATTCATTTCCTTGGTTTTGGGTAGTTTCCTTATATGCATAAACTAGTCATTATTCATCTGAATATTAGAGAAGCACCATCTTCAGATGCCTGAAGTTCTTCTTCTGTGCAGATTTCTCCCTCCTGTATTCTGTCTGTGAACCCTAGCTACCTTGGCCTCCCCAGACTCTCCACTACTTCTCCTCAACTCATGGAGCCCACCAGGCACTATAAGGGTTCCTTCTATACTGCAGCCTGGAAACTCTCTCAAGGCAGTAAGCTAGGGAAATTTTAGGGCTTACCTCATCTTTTCCCATCTCACATGGATCACTATCCTTTGTTGCTTAATTTTCAGTGTTTTGAAAACTTTTACTGTATAATATTTCTCTGTTTTGTTGTTGGTGGTGGTGTTTTGTTTTGCTTGTTTTTACAGGTGGGAGCATGAATCTGACCACTTTTACTCCACATTAAGTGAATATGGAAGTTCCTGGTTATAACATTTTGAGAAGGCTGTGGTTTCTCAGTTTTTCATGGGCTCTAGTTTGGTTCACTCTTTAAAGCTTGGTATTTTTCCATTCAATTGTTCTTCATCTTCATCATTCTCTCCTTGAGGGATCTCATCCCAAAGTTTCAAGTAAACCCATGTGTTGATGAATCCCAAATTTCCATCATTATCTCAGTCCATTCTCCTAACTTCTAGATCTATCTAGCCAACAATTTACTGTTCATTTTTTTCTAGATGGTCCATAAGCTATTAGAACTCAACATATAAAAAATAAATAGCTCTCTTCTACATATTCCCACCAATTCTTTCTTAAGGCTCCCTGTAGTATTTATCATACCATTTACAGCTAGTTTTCTATTTCTCTCTCTTTCTTTCAGTTGTTAGTAGAGATTATGTTTTTGTCATTGCTGTTTTTCCAACACTTAGCACAATTCCTGACACTAGAGGGCTTCTCAATAAGCATGTTGAATTAAATTGAATTCCACATATAAGGGGATCTTCAGAGACAGGGAAGAGTAACAGTCTAAGCTAAAAGCCAACACATTGAACAGGACCTGGTCTTTCTCTTTGAAATGAATTAAGGAAGCAGAGCCAGTCTAGAGCACTGGCTGATTTTCCATCTTGGGCCACTGTGAAGGAGATACCCAGGGATAAGCAAGGATGGAAAATTAAGTGGAAAGAATGGAAGGAAGCCAAATTTCTGGGCTCCTAAATGCTAAACACTGCTTCTTAGAACTGTGTCCAAATTAACCACTCCTATTCCTTCCTTCTGTGCTGAATGTGCTTATACTAAATTCATTATGCATTGCTTTTTGAAGTGTTCTTGAGTCATTTTATGTGAAGAAATTTCATTTAATCAATTATGTTAAAAATTCCAAATAGACATAACACTATCTATTTTCTCAGTAGGTTTGGGAGACTTTAAGAGCAAGGACCATGCCTCTTCATCAGACTAAGTGCATACTAAAGACAGGGACCATGCCTTTTTTCTTCTCAGGGAAAGGGAATACATGAAAATACTGACTACCAATATAAGGAGTAGAGATGCAAGGCTGGCTTGAAGTCTAGAGCCCATATCTAATCATAAGCCTCATTTTCACCATAGTTTCCCTATCTTTACTACAACCATGATCCACTTATACTGAGGAGCTGGGCTGTTTCATGTTGGCAAGTCAATATCAGCTTTGCCTAAAGCTTGTTTGCCAAGGAAATCTTGGACTGGCTTCTCTGGACTCAGACTTTCTGGCAGAGCATGTTGGTTTGTCTTTGGAGAAAGTTCTCAGCCTGCTCTGCTTCTGTTCAAACTGACTGGTTGGAGCTAGAGTCCCTATTCTCTATAGGGAATATAGAGAGCAGGCCAGGCAGGTGTGAAGGTCTCTTCCAGCAACTCAAATATTAGAAGCCTTTACAATCATCTTTTTGTGCCCAGGTCTGATTTCTCTTAGAGAAGGGACTGGGATCACTCCACCCTCTAAATTCCAAAGCCCCATGTTTTAGAGAGTGTGAAGAAATTAGACCTGCCTTAGAAGACTATTGTTATAAGGAACTGTCCAATTTCTCAGCAACCATACTGTACTCACATCCCATTCTAATAAAGTTTAATAAAAATTTCCATACTAGAGATACAAAATCAAAAGAGACTTAAAATAAATATTAAAAATGATGTTTAGGGGAAAGGATAGAAAATGAGTGGGAAATATCAGTGAGGGTGACAGAACATGAGAGACACCTAACTCTGGGAAACGAACAAGGGATAGTGAAAGGGGAGGTGGGTAGCGGGATGGGGTGACTGGGTGATGGGCACTGAGGGGGGCACTTGACAGATGAGCACTGGGTGTCATGCTATATGTTGGCAAATCGAACTCCAATAAAAAATATACAAAAAAGGGATGTTTAATTAATAATATTTATTATAATTAACATAATACTAATATATTATTAATATAATATTTATTGTTGTTGTTGTTTAATAAACAATCATTATTCATACAAATTGAAGTTTGAGTACCAGCTAGCTCAGAAGTGGGAATTGAAGAGGTGGTATGTGTTTGGTGTGTGTGGGGTGACTGAGTAGGGGTCTAGCAAAGGAGAAGCAGTGGGAAATGGAAGAGAGGCAAGAAGATCTGTTAGAACAATGGAAGAGATGAAGGAAAGCTAACAAGGTACACAAAGCACATGTCCCTTGTAATTCTGACCCTAACTCACTCCTGACTAATTAAATGTCTATAAATTTGCATTGTTTTTAAGGCTCCTAGATTATTTGAATGTTCATCCAGCATTGAGAACCACTGCTCAAAAGCATTCATCAAAACAAACTTCTTGGAGCAAATTTCATATGATGGTATCCTATTTTTCCCTTTCAACTAAAAAATGACAAAACTACCTAGAAGGACACCTTAGAAAGTTATTATGCTTCAGAAGCATATGTTATTTCAGAGTAGATTCTGGAAGATCCAAAAATGTCATGACCTTGCCTACCTGTTAGACAAAAGGCCACAGAAATTCTTGACACAAAACAATAAAATTTTCCATTAGGTTACATTTAAACAGCAATTTGCAAAAGGTAGGGAGAAATAGCAGTTCTTCAGTCAGACTAAACAGGTTTGTTTGAAAAAGAAATAATCAGTTCACTGCCTTGGATTTGGAGGGTACATCCTTCCTCAAAATGAACAATGTCATGTTTTATTTTCTCCACATAAATTGTACTCTAACCATGTGTATCCAGATGAAACCAAAACATGAATAAAGTGATTTCTTGGGCTTTTCCTAGATATGTATTTCCTGGCACAAACCTCAGTTTTTACATTTGTACTCTATTGTATGCTGCTTTATATATGGATAAGAGTAGGAAATTGCTCTCAAAATAAGTTAAATATAGCTATCAAATGTGACTTTCTTAGATGGGTCTAATGTTATTTTTTTAAGGTTTATTTATTTAGAGAAGGAGAAAGAGAGAGGGAGAGAACACATAAATGGGGGGAGGGGCAAATGGAGAGGGAGAAAGATTCAAGCAGATTCTCCACTGAGTGTGGACCCAATATGGGACTCAGTCCCAGGCCCCTGAGACCATGATCTGAGCCAAAATCAAGAGTTGGACACTTAAACAACTGAGCAACTCAGGTGCCCCAGCCCAATGTTATTGGAATGCCTTTGCCCCTTACTCCATTTCCCCACTCTAAGCTGCTGCTCCTTTGTCAGTTCAGAAATTATAGTAAAAAATATAACTGGTATTATATTGGAGTCTACCAAGAAAAAGATATATAAGTATTACCTTGTGAGATATAGCATTTAGGTATATCACTTCTATCTGGTCACAGTTTCCCCACCAAAAATGAGGTGGTAAGCCTTAGTAATGTCTTTAGTCCTTTCAACCAAGATTTTAGATTTCTAAATTCTTGAACAATTTCCCATATGCACCTGTCAATATACACACTTAGCTCTGAATTCTGCCTACAAAATTACCAAAGACTTAATGGTCGAGACAAATAATCTCAAAATAAAATATCCAAAATTCCTACTTAAAACAGGCTTATAGACTAGGTGCAGTATATATTGCAAAACAATGTAGAAAGATATAGAACCCTCCTCTGGGAACTTACAATTCCTCCTCTGTTGTCAGCAGAAATAGAGAAAAAAGTGATAATGACAACAGAACCTGCATGTTGAGAATATGTATGCCAAGTAAGTTTTTTTATAGTATGTTATGGTTTGGGGATTTTGAAGATTATATTTGATGATAATAATCATGAGCTAAATATGGAGAATTTTTTAAATGACAAATAATAATGAGGACCCAATTCTTTATGTGTAAAGCATCTCCTTCATTCTGCCTATACCTATCAGCCAAAGAGCTTGTTGATATCTACAATGCTAGGGAGCCTTTTTATAGAATATGCATATGATGACCATGTATCCCAACAATTCCAATTTCATAACCTCATTGAATATTGTGCTTCTAACTTTTAGTAATTAAAAAAATTACTTATAAAGTTACTTAATGTCTCTTATTCCCTGTGGGTTATAAGAATGATGGAGATGAAGGCAGAGGTTCTTATTTATCTCTGAGTTCTCTGAAAATAGCACAAATAGCCCAAAAACATTTGTTCATGGTTGTGTGGATAGATCAATGAATGGATAATATCTACTTCCTAGAAGAATATTTGAGGTGACTCACCATAAAGTATATGCAGACCATTTTAAGAAAGACATTGGATCAAGAACCATGTAATGGTGGAGAAGGGAAATTTAATACAACCAGAACCCTGACCTAAAGCTACTTACCACTATTAAACACAAAATTTTACCTCTGGGATTTCTGGCAATTAAAACATAAAAAGTAAACCTCATCATGAGAATATAAAAGAAACATGTTGTTCTCTGCCTAAAGAGAAGAACATGACATTAGGATTATTTTTACAAGTATCTTGAGGAATATTGATCAACATATCTCCATTCACATTACCTGAACTCAGAACACACCAATTACTTGGGTATCTGATAGCAAGCCTGTCTTGGCATACATTTTTCTCAGGTGAGCTGTATTTGACAAGCATTTCTTTAGCCTCTTTAAGGCTCTATTCAATGCAAATTCTTCTGATCCACTGCATTTTGGTTGGGAATAGTCTTGGGGACCTTGAAATCAAATAAGTGCTTTCCTGATACAGTGAAACAAGATGATTTTAAGGCTTTTGTGTCAAGTCAGGAGAAAATTTTATCATTTCTGTCAACACATCATGAAAACCAAATGCCCATTTCCAAAAGTTTCACAAATGGCAATAACTATGAAGAAGCTCATCTAAACTGGTATCATTCCTATTCTCAAGAGCCCTAATGTCAAGATCTTCAGTCAAGCTAGTTTAAATATCTGTGAGTAAAATGGAACTCTGTTTTGATGAAATGTTTAATACAGTTTTAAGTAGATTCATGAATGGGAGAAAAACCTATCTGTGTTTTAGCATAGTGACTGACAGCACATAGGAAAACTTCAATATTATTACTATGTGTATAATTTTTAAAATCTCAGTAACCATGGGACATGAAGATTATTTATTTCTATCCTACAGGTAAAGAAACCCAGACACATCCAGATTAACCAAATTGTTCAGGGTCACAGAGCCAGTAAGTGGCATTATTAGGTACTTAAGCTCAACTATTAGAGACTACAAACTTCAAGCTCTTTTCACTACAGTATTATTGTCTCCAAGAAATATGAGATCTGTTGCTCTTGAAATCCCAGAGTACCTGCCATGAATTACTTGGAAGATGAAAAACACTGCCCTTGACTATGAAGCACAGTTAACTTTTAACAAATGACTAATTTCTCAAGCACATGTAGTAGCCCTAGAAACAATGGAAGCATCTGGTGATGCTAACCATGGCTTCACTCAAAAGAATCTACTGATATGTAGCAATAAGGATGATTTTTGTTGCAAGGAACATAAGTCCCAACTAAAAGTATCCTCAATAATAATTATCTCACAAAATAAGATGTCCGGTGCTAGGTAACTATAGAGTTAGAGTTAGTTAATTCAGCATCTCAGTAATATCATTATGATTGGGGCCTTGCTAATCTCAGCATTACTGATAAAATGCCCCTCACATTCATATGTTGCATGCTTATATGTTTTAGGCAGTTCTAAATGTTTTATAAGCATTTTAACATAGTTGGTCCTCTCAACACTCCTATGAGTGATACTATTATACTGAGATAGACAAAGACCCTTCATGGACAAAAGATAGCTGCAACAGGCCAAATATCAAAGAAGATAAAAGCACAATCCTTACAATTCCTCCTCTGTTGTCAGCAGAAATAGAGAAAAAAGTGATAATGACAACAGAACCTGCATGTTGAGAATATGTATGCCAAGTAAGTTTTTTTTTATAGTAATCATAAATAAATAGAAGGGGTATAATCTCCCATTTACCTCTTCCAAAAAGCCACTGAGTGGGCTTTGTCTAAGATTCCATGCTCAAACTATTCACTAGCAAGAGGAATGAAAATTGCAGCAATTATCTTAAGCATATCATGATTCATATAGGCTCCTTCAGAGTGGAGATCCCCCATTTCTTCAAGTACATGGCCACAAACACCAGAACAAAAGCTGGGTTCTGATGCTATAGCTAACTTCTTAATTTCCAGTTATAAAGGAACATCCTTAGACACATTCAAGGTTGATGGGCTTCTCAAAAAAAGCAAAGTGGGCAGGGTGGAGTTATTGAAAAGTTATTCAAAAGTATCGCCAATAAATAAATAAATAAATAAATAAATAAATAAATAAATAAGTAAATAAATAAATAAATAAATGTATCGCCAATTCCTTTGGTAGATACTAAAGGTATCCTGCTTGAGCAATTGTAGAAACATTAAGAAAGCCAGGAACTGAGTTGAAACAAACAAAAAGCATTGGCTGTTGCAGGAGACAAAGTCAAGGTCTGAATTTCACAAGTATAGTATGGTTTAAAGTAATACCATTTGGAGTTTACAGACATGGGGAAAGAAGCCCCAGTGTGACTGTAAAGAGTGCTGCAAAATAGAAAACATTCCTGGTGGGCTACATCATGCAGCATTCAGTAGAATTTACTGCATATCCCCCACCATCATGCCTCCAGCAATGGCAGAAAGCCTTCAAACTTTGCTAAAATGCATGTGTGTTTTTGCGTAGCAGCTAAAAACATGTATGTCTTCAGATGTAGGGTGTGTATGTTATGTGTGCATGTGTACAGAAATTTCCCAAAACTACAGATGCCTTACTATTATGAACTGAATTATATCAGTTGAAAATTTATATATTCAAGTCCTAACCCCCAATACCTCAGAATGTGACTGTTTCTGAATATAGGCCTTTAAAGAGGTAATTAAGGTAAAATGAGGTCATATGAGTGGGCCTTCATCCAAAAGGATTGGTGTCCTTCTAAGAAGAGAAAATTAGGGCACAAACACAGAGACTGAGGAAAGACCATGTGAAAAAAAGGGAGGAGGCATCTCCCTATAAGACAAGGAGAGAAACTTCTTACAAGACAAGGAGAGAAACCTCATGATGAAATCAACCTGTTGACACCAAGATCTCAGTCTAGCCTCCAGAACTGTGAGAAAATAAATTTCCATTGCTTTCTGAAATGCTTCTTATAGGAAACGCTGGCCTTTTACAAAGGGCTGGCTCTTCCTCAATTCCTTCCTCCTGAATGTTGCAGAATGAAAGATAATGTGGTTGAGCACTGTCTATTGGCCAGTTAGCTATCTTGACTGAATCAGGTCAAAACTACAGCTAATTGGATCCACTGTGCAAAAATTAATCATTTAGATAGCCCTATATGTGTCCCAGACAACTGTTTTCCTCCTTAACTCTGACTTTTGAGTCCACAAAAGCATTTTTGTCATCAACATAATAAAGTAAATTCTATATTTACTTCTTCTTCCTCCAGAAAAAAATTAGAATTTACTTCTTCTTCCTCCAAAATAAATAAATAAATAAATACATACATAAATAATTAGATTTCATTGGAGAAATGAGGAGTGAGGTGGAAGTAGTTTATACTAATTATCCTACAGAGAAAATCTTAAAGCTTGCAGTTAGGCTTTTTTATACTCAAATATTTTCCTTAGAATTGACAACTTTGGAAGTCCTCTCATTTCTCTTTCTCTAGCAGCATTCACCCTAAAGGCTCACCCTTTCTAGATGCCCCCAGGAAAGCCAAATCCCAAATTCCCTCTTCTCTATCTAGCGGCAAACCTCTCCCCTCCTTTCAAAACCTGGATCCCAGATAACAATACCTAGGCCCTGGAACCCTAAAGTAAATTTATTAGTGCATTTTTTTTTTCAAAAAAAGCCAAATTTTCATTATAATTAGTTCATTATAAGAAGTTCTGATGCCAGTTGTGGAGAGACTAAAATTATTTTCCTACTTTTACAAGAAAAATTAAAAGAAAGCAAATAAAAGAAAAAGTGACTGAACAAAAGAATCTTAGATCTTCCAATTTTCTTTTATCCTAGAAGAGAGGCCAGTGTTTTGTGCCCTAAAAAAAATAAGCTTAGGTAGAAAAACTAGAATATGAAAAGTCACATACCTCTGCCTGAATGAGGGTCAGCTAATCCCATTCCCAGAGAAAAACATTGATGTTTTCCTTTTGAATTAACATTAATTTACATCACACACACACACACACACACACACACACACACACACACACACATTATATTTAGAAATCTTTTAGCTCTGATTTCTCAGCAGGGTAAATGCCTCAATTTCCTGCAAATCATTGTCAAGTGTCTAGACAGGAGAAGTGGAAGCAAAGATAAGAGATCCTGAATTTCAGCAGAGGGGCCATCAAGCTAAATCCAACTCAGCTGTGCTTTTTCACTTGGCAACAAGCGATAAGCCTCTGATAGCCACATATCTTTCATGTTGCCTTTGACTTCTGATAAAGGAAGAGGAAAGTGGGAAATAATGATGAGTCTTGATGATAAACACCTCTGGCTGTGTTTTGTCTTGGTCTTTTTAAGTTAACTGAGCCCCAGAGGAATCGCAAGCCCTACAGGCCTATCTAATATCTGGAGAGGTTTATGAGCATTTGAAGCTACAGATTAAGATGAACAATACACTTTAAAGGGTTTGTGACTTTTTTAGCGCCTTAATTTTAAATACACTTCTAAGTCAATAAAACATGCTTTGTAGAAATTCCTAGTTTCAATACCCTTCCTGAGATTTCTACAGTCTCTTAATCTTTAAGAACTAGATGGGACTTCAGAGGTCCCCTCAGCAGCAGCCTATATACACACACACTAAATATACTTGAGATCTATAGCAAAGTTTCTTCCCTTACAAATATTCAGAGAATACCTTCCATGAGAAGCTAATCTCTTACTGTGTAACAAGACTTGGACCTGTCACACCTGATTCATTCCTCATTCCCTCATGCATTCATCAACCCTTCTTTGAGTCCCTTGTTGAATAGGGTAGGGATTAAATGGGTAGATAGTGGAATCCTGACGCTACTACTAGTTGTGTAAATATGAGCACGTTATTTAACCTCTTGGGCATCATATTCCCTATCTATAAAATGGAGATAATGATAAGACTTACCTCTCAGAATTGCTATGAGAATTAGAGAGCTATAAATACAAAATAAGTTTCGAAATATAGCAAGTGTTTAATGAATTCTAATTGTCACTATTAAGTGTCAAACACTAGTCTTTAGTTAGAAGAGGAAAGATAGATTGAAAGAATGTTTAGAAATAAGGGTGAAAAAGGGAAATCCATCAACTATTTAAGGATTAAGAAATCAGAAAGAGAAAGACTGATGCCATACAATCTCACTTATATGTGGAATATAAAAAACAAACAAACAAAAACAAAACCAATACAAATCAAAACAAAACAAGAAAACCAAACTCATAGTTATGGAGAACGGACTGGTGGTTCCTAGAGGTTGGGGTGGAGGGTAGGAGAGAGGGGTGGAGGTCAAAAGGTATAAACTTCCAGGTATAAAATAAATAAGTCATGGGGATATAATGTACATGGTGACTATAGTTAATAATACTGAATTGCATATTAGAAAGTTGTTAAGAAAGTAGATCTTAAAATTTCTCATTACAAGAAAAAATTTTTTGTGACTATGTAAGGTGATAGTATTAACTATACTCATTGTGGTGATCATTTTGCAAATGTATACAAATATTGAATTATCATGTTACATACCTGAAGCAAATATCATGTTATATGTAAATTTTATCTCAATTAAAAATATATATATTTATTTTTGAAAAGAATTAAGAAACTAGGCGGCACAGTGGTACATAGCTGGTTCCCAGCCCTTACCTAAACATAATTACAGGCTTCAACAATAACTCGTAAGACATTGCCAACTTAGAATGACTTGGACCAAATAATTAAACAGTCTGGCTTGGGATGCCTGGGTGGCTCAGCTGTTAAGCCTCTGCTCAGGGCATGATCCTGGAGTCCTGAGATCGAGTCCCACATTGGGCTCCCTGCATGAAGCCTGCTTCTCCCTCTGCCTGTCTCTGCCTCTCTCTGTGTGTGTGTGTCTCATGAATAAATAAATAAAATCTTAAAAAAAAAATAAACAGTTTTGTTTGAAGGACTTTAAGAGTTCAAAGAAGAGATCACTGTGGACTGAAGGGGACAGAAAAGACTTCATGTAGGAGGCATGGCTTGTCCTGGGCTTCACTGAACAAGTAGGATATAATCCATCTTCCAATGGATAAGGAGGCTTTTGAGGGAAAAGCATCAAATGCAGAGAGATGGGGCAGCCTGGGTGGCTTAGCGGTTTAGCGCCTGCCTTCAGCCCAGGGCGTGATCCTGAAGACCCGGGATCGAGTCCCACGTTAGGCTCCCTGCATGGAGCCTGCTTTTCCCTCTGCCTGTGTCTCTGCCTCTCTCTCTGTGTCTCTCATGAGTAAATAAATAAAATCTTAAAAAAAAAAAAAAGCAGAGAGATGGGGACTACTGTGACACAGGCTACATTGACCATCTGGACTAATTTTCAGTGGTCAGCCCAGGAATCAGGCTTGCCATCACCCTTATTTTCTGCCTTACAATTAAAAGGTAGACCTCCACACAAGCCTCAGGCTGGCTTTGGGTTCATCCCTTTCAGTGGATCTTATACCACTGGATCTTATACAAGTGGACTTATATACCCTCCACCAGTTCAGCTTTCTCTCAACGCTATTGTCGTCTTGTCTCTACCCTGCTTCTCAGCTTCCACTGTCTGCCCCATCCTTAAGCCCATCTCATTGCTTTCAGGGTAAAACCAAGCCCTTTAGCCTAATACACATTGTTCTTCACAATCTGACAATGAACTGCCTTCAGTTATGTGTTCCAGTATACCTTTCCCCTCTTTTCCTCACTGTTCCTCCAGCTAGGCTTTTCATTCCTGCTTCAATCGGTCCAAACTTTAATACAGAATTACCTCCATTCTTCCCTCAGCCGTCTAATTCATCACTCTTTGTGGACAATTTATTTGTGAACTTTCTGGTTCTTTTACAATTTTCTAATTCTTGTATTGTTTGCTAGCTTTCCTATCTTTTTGTTAGCTTCTCTAACCCACTACATTTTCTCTCTTTTGAACTCATAGAACATGTTTGTTCTACTCAAAGCAAGTAAATTTGTAGTATTACTTAGCTAGGTTTTCATATTGTTATTTCATTTGGGGGGAGATTTACTATTTTTTTTAATTGAGATCTTAGTTTCCAATCTGAATTACAAATTCCTCAAGACCAGGACTTGTATCTGATTCTTCTTGAAAGCACAATAGTTGATTAATTAATTATGAGGGATGACAGGAACCAGAGATATCAATTTACAAAACTCGTTTAAACTACCCAAATGGGGACAAGCATCAGAAAAAAGCTGGATTTCAAGGTCAGTGGGGGTACAGACCAGACCCCCTGTAAAATAGACCATGAGAACAATAAGGATTTTTATCTTTTTTTTTTCACTTTTACTTTTGCTTTTGTTTGAGACTCTGAGATTTGAATTCAGAAAGTTACTGCTCTTAAATCAACACTTTTGGGGCATGAGGAACAAGGGGGAAAGGATGAGGATTGGGCAGAGGAAGAAGCAAGAAGCTGAACTGTGCTGTAGTTTTAACAGTCTTCACCCAATCTCATAGGGAGCTCTGGTGCTGAAGTGTCCCTTAAATTGTACCAATTGAAGCCAAGGAGCCAGGTCTTTATATGTCCACTAAGACAATTCTTTGGATATTAGCTATACCTAAGGAAAAAGAGTAACATTGGGCAAAGCAACTGCTTTTGGCAAATCCTGGAGAGACATGCAGCTATGAGCTGTAGGGAGTCAACAGCACCACTAGCAGCTGGCAGAATAAGTGCCCGAGTCTTAAAGGCAGAGCCTGGTGGTGTATCACAGTATCCACTACAGTTAGGTCATAGAACAGTATGATCTCTTGGCCTTCTCAGCTTAACCTCTGTGCTTGGCACTCAGCCCTGCCTGTTCTCTGGCTATTATGTTTTAGATGCCCAACCTGACTTAAAATGTGTTCATTATAGTTCAAAATTTTAATTTTTTGTAAGTTGTTCCTTCCTTGCAGTTTCTTGTTCCACTTGTCAGAAACAAACTATCAAAAACTATTTATTAGCTGAACTAGCAACTGGTCAGTGTCCAAATCAACAGCACTTACTGTGGAATCAGATAAGCAGCTGTTTATCAGATGACTCCTGGAATCTCAAGTGGAGATTCAGCCTTCATGGGATCCAGGCAAGACTGGAAAAATAACCTTGGAGTTTCAGCACTTCCCAGAAACACCAGCTGACCAAATACTTTAAAGTGTCAAGGAGTTGACAACAGGGTAGAGCTGTCTTAATGTGAGGAAAGAAAAACTGACTTAGCAAAAAGTAACAAGGAGACAGTATGAACTAATTTGCTGATTCATGATCACTTTGAATTGCTACAGGTTCCACTTGGGTGGCCCTTCTCCCTAATCCATCAACTCTGCCACTTCTCATCATCACATCTTTTGTTACTGATGAGGATGATAATGATGATTTGAGAAATTTAACAAATATAAGAACTAAAAATAATAAAACATGGTGTCCTCTTTCTAGAATTTAGGTATCCTTTTTCTAGAATTCACTATCATTCACTTTTTGACATATTTGCTTGTGTGTTTTTAATTAAAAATATTAGAAGTATAATTCAAATCACCTCTGTTCTTTCTTTCCATAGGCAAAAGAGGTCATAATTTTAATGTGCATCTTTCCAGTCTATTTTTATTAGTTTTAAATGCATATGTTTGTATCCATGAGAACATAAAATATTGTAATATATGGTTTTTAAGTTGCAAACTATATTGCACTTTAACTTCTCTTCATTAATTCTTTTTGAAAATTTTTTATATTGGTATACATAGTTTTAGTTCATTTTTAACTGCTTATAATAGTCCATCAGAGAACCATATTACATTTTATTTATTTCTTCTCCTACTGATGAACATTTCCAAGATTCTCCTTTTTGTGCGTTTTTCCCCTTTCTTGACAGCTCAACATGAATGAAATGTCTTTTTTATTTTTTAATTTCTAGTTGAGATTGACCAGGTCTCCAGAGAAGAATTCCCACTGTATCTTTGTTCTTTGCCCCTCTGCCTCAGCCCTGACAAATACCAGGTGCTGGTTTCTAGAATTCCCATTGTTTTCTGAAATTGTTCTTGCCAAAGATTTCATTCCTAGCCAGACCTAAAGAACAGATCAAGGAAGTGGCAAATATGGACAACATGAATAATGTTCATTGGGCCTCAATATAAAAACTAGAGCTATTTCTGGAGATTCATTCCAAGAAAATAATTCAAAGAAACAAAAAAAAAATCTTTGTTTATGAAGATTTTTATTATAGAACAATTTTTTTAATGGGAAAAATGAGAAATAACCAAAATGGTCAACAATAGGGAGTCTTTATACAAATCATGGTATATCAACATAATAAAATATTATTAGTTCTTTCACAATGATGATTTTAAAAATTCTGTATTAGATGGAAATATATAAAATTCCTCTATCTGGTTCAAAACAGATGGATATGTGCAATTTCATCTAATCCAAATTTAAGAGTAACAGAGGAAATTAAATGATGTTATAACGTTAGATGAAAAATGCAAGAAGCAAAATTATGTCTACTGTATGCAAACATTTATCTGCATTTTGACAAGAACTTAAAGGAACTACAGAAAAATTAAAACAGTTATATTAAAGAAGGAGAGTGGAGGATAACTAAAACTTATTAAATGTACATATCCAGGACTTTATAAACATTTTTGTTTTAATACACACACACACAGACACACACACACAGAGCTTTTTAAATTCCCACTTAGAGGTGAAGCTGCAATTCAAAGTGATTAATTTTTTTTTAGTGTCATAAATCAATAGAGTGGCAGAGCTAGAATTTGCATCCAGTCCTCTTTGATTTCAAAGTCTGCACTCCACTCATGTCCTTCTCTGGTGGGATGAAAATGTCATCTTTTCTTTATACCTTTCATAATATTACTCATGTAATAAACAGAAATTCAAATTAAAAATTTCTCATAAAGGAGAGTATAAGGAAAATGGGTCACTGAACAACTATTCCTATCCTGTCTGATCCAGAGTGACAGGGCACCTACCTAGAATGGGTCTTTGATTTTCCAAGCTTGCCCTTAGGGTTCTTGGTGTAGAGCAAAATACTGCTGGGAAGAGGGTGGCAGTCAACAGACAGAGACAATTGGATTGGGAATGGGAAGAGCCATGTACTGCCTAAGGCCATTTGATCAAAGCTCTTGAACAAAGAGAACTTCACTATTATATGGTGCTTTTGAGAACGAGCTGAAAACTGTTTGGGTGTTGTGAATATTATCAGGGAGACACCTCTAATTTCCAACCTGACTCAAGGAGCAGAGAGGAGCATTAGGAGGGGAGTCTGGACTTCAGGGTTCCTTGGTTCAGTTCCTAAGCAGATCTGTATTCTTGGGCAAATGACTGAAGTTCTCAGTTTTCTCACCTGACACATGAAAAGAGTTTGCTGCTTCCAGCACTAAGTGTTTCTCTGGCTCTTTTTTCCACCCAGAAAGAAGAGTCCTAGTGTCTGCTAAATTGAGAAATTGTGTGTCAGATGTCTGAAAATCAAAGGAAGTGCTTATTCTTCTTACCTTTACTCTTTCAGAACATGGAGTACTTCCACTAATACTTCTACTCTTTTCTCCAGCCACTAATATGATCACTACCTTTCTGACTATCAGGAAGGCCATATCCTGGATCTAGTGCATAGAGATACTCTGCCACAAACGTGGGAAACAGGCTCTGTCAACTCTTACTTCATCCCACCTGCCAGCCAAAGGGCCAAATTGTACTTTGTGTTCCTGCTCTTAGGCAGAAAGCATGCCAGGTCAGGCTGTGGATCTGTCTCCAAATGAAGACCTAGAGACTCAATCCCCTCCTCAGCTCTCTATCCTGCCAGTTACCAGCTATAGCCCTTCAGTTACCTGGCTAGGTAAATTTTCAGCTGTGCAGACCCCAGAGACAGGTACCAAAATTTAAACTGGGGCGTGGGGAAGAACAAGTCATGGGAAGACCCATTATTACTTCAAGGTCAATCTATATTCCAGCACAGAGTGCCAGCAGCCCTGAATCTCAGTATTCACAAAGCTTATCCTAGAATTTGGTCTTCCTCAAGCTTCTTATATCTGTCTGCCACTGATGAAAGAAGAAAGAGAAAGAAAGAAAGAAGAAAGAAAGAAAGAAAGAAAGAAAGAAAGAAAGAAAGAAAGAAAGAAAGAAAGAAAGAAAGAAAGAGAGAGTCATTGGTATCCCCAAACCTCAAATATTGAACCAAAATCTGGAATACCAGTCCAGAATCAGATATAACCTCCTTATCAAACTGTTACTATGAGAATGAGAGAACAAAGAAGACAGAGACATATGAAAAAAAAAAAAAGTAGATTGCAGAACCAAAATAACATTCAACAGTTGAGGTTTCTGAATCTCTTAACTCACAAAGGTGAATTAAACAAGAATGCTGAACTCTGGACTCCAAGATCTAAAGGGAGAATGAAAGGTTGGTGAGTAAGCCAATGCCTAGCCAGGGATATGTCCTGGTTCCCAGGGTACCAACACACATATAAACAGAGCAGAGGTAAGATATATAACTCTATTTACAGGACTGCATTGGAAAGTCTGAGAAAATATGAATAGGTGTACTGTCTTCTACCCTAGAGTGCCTGAAATCAAAAGCCACCATCAGCCAACTTTAAGATACATAGCCTTAAGCAAAGATAAACCATGCATACCCTCAATTTTCCTAATTGCAGAATAGGTACCACAATAGCCCTCTAATAGGGTTGTTGGAGTATTTAATGGGATAATCCATGTAAAGTCCCAGCACATCCAGTGCTTTGAAAAACACTGGGCTTCTCTCCTAACACATAGGCTCTGAAAGGGAAAAGGCCAGTGTTACATTTGCTATTAGTGGATCTCTAATGTCTAACACAGTGTCTCAGAAAACACTTATTGTTGTTATTGACATTATGGTATTGGGGAAGAGATTGTACCCTCTTTATTCTCCCTAGACTAGCTTCTCTCTCATTTGAAGCTAGATAAATACACTGCTGAGGGTTAGCCTATGCCTATCTCATCTAAAGTTTCCTTTTTCTCCTGCAGCTTCAGCAACTATTGCTGTATGGAAAGATGGAAACTAGCTAACATCAACCAATCCAGCTGGAGTCTTGGTCTGATTCTTTCTCTCTAAGACAGATCCAACAAGGCAGCAGCTTGCCTTAATTGGATTGATAGGATTTGATTAACTTGATTTCATTTGATTGATTTTCAAATTCCTTTCTTATTTTCACTCTGAGTTCCCCCCAAATTCAAGAGGAAGAGAACAATCAGGTAGAAGGAGATAATCTCCAATATCAGAATCAGTGTCTTTCCCTCACTTGGTTGATAGTGACTAGAGTGGAAGGGGCCTCTGTTGGAGTAAAGACTAAAGAAAGAGATGGTTTTTCCAATTCAGATTAACTTATTTTTTGAGAATAAAATATATATACTTTCTTATAGCTAGACTAAACAGTTGGCAATGAGGGTTTTGGGTCCTGGAATCCTGCCAATTAGGAGGAAAACTGAATTTCATTCATGGTAGACTGAAGCTAGTAGTCTAATCAAGTTCCTAGTATCATTTAGGATTTGGATTCTAGGTAGACTAAATAGATTCTGTCCCATTCACTAATTCACTATCTTGTAGCCCTTGAGTTGCCACAATCAGACAACATCTTTGCTGGCCAGGTGACCAGGCTAATGTAGCATCAGGAGCATCTTAGATGATTAACAGATGTTCAGTCAGGTTTAAACATTGAGGTTGTCTGTCTAGACAGCTAGTCAAACCTCTTCATATCTCCCATGAGCCTTGCCCTGACTCTCCCTCTCTCCAGCTGTAGGAATGGCTGACATATACTTTCTAAACATGGGTTCCTAAAGTGAGAAAATAGAACTGAATAGGGACCATAGGACCCCACCAGGGAGAGTCCACAAATTAAGAAAATTGTTCAAAAAACCCCCACAGTCTGTGGCAGAATAAGAACTTGAGCTCATGTCTTTGGACTCCAAGGCCAGTATTGTTTCTACTAGATGATCTCTATATTGAGAAATATTTTCCCTTTTCTCCACACTTAATAGAGTATTGATTATCTGTGAAAATGGGATTTACTAAGCCATATTCTGTACCCACTGTTGGACATTACAGGTGCTTGGAAGTTCCCATTCTTAGAAGCCCAAATTTCTGAGATGTGAACAATTGTCCAGGAGGCAGTTGGTCTCAAGCATATGAAAATAAACTCTGTATTAGTTTATTGGGGCTACCAAAATGAAGTAAATCAGATGGCTTAAACAATAGATATTTATTGTCTAATAGTTCTGGAGGCTAGCAGTTCAAAATCAAATTATTAGCAGGGGATTCTTTCTGAGGGTTATGAGGAAAGATTCTGTTCTAGGTCTTTTAACTTGGTTTATAGGCAGCTATCTTCTCTCTAGGTCTTTTCACATTGTATTCCCTCTATACATGCCTCACTTTGTGTCCAAATTTCCCCATTTTATAAAGACATCCGCCATATTGAATTAGGGTTCACATTTAGTAAAAGAACCTAACTCCAAATAAAGTCACATTCTGAGATACTAGGGGTTAAGACTTTAATGTATTGGGGATCCCTGGTTGGTTCAGCGGTTTAGCGCCTTGCCTTCAGCCCAGGGTGTGATCCTGGAGATCTGGGATTGAGTCCCATGTCAGGCTTCCTGCAGGGAGCCTGCTTCTCTCACTGCCTGCTTCTCTAACTGCCTGTGTCTCTGCCTCTCTTTCTCTCTCTCTCTCATGAATAAATAAAAAAATATTTAAAAAAGACTTCAATGTGTTAATTTTGGAGGAACACAACTGAACCCATACAAAACTCGAAATCAATGTTTCCCAAATTTCAGCCATTTGTGTATGTATCATCATCATACCTTTGCATATCATTCATATGCCATTATAGGATACCCCCTTCCTATTCAAAAATCACCTTGTTGTATTGGCATAGATTTACTGTAAAAGAAACTTTTATCTCTGTATAAATAATCAACCAATGCTTTTCTAAAATTTATTAATATTTAAAAGTTCACATACCACATATCTCACGTACAACCACTGGTATGAATATCTACCTTTGAGAAACACAAGTCCACATGACTCATAAATGTGCAGGTTTGCATGTATACCGTGTGATATAGGGTTTTATGGGTTTTTACTGAATGAGGCAAATCCCATTTAAGAGGTAGTAGTTCTTGAAATTCCAAGTGCTCCAAAGCAATTCTCTGCATTTCTCCAGCCTCATAGAAATAGTCCATTTAACTTTCTGTATAGTAGGGTCAAAAAAAGATTCTAAAATGGGAAAGCAGGATGAGAAGGGATCTACTTCTCACTTTTCTTCTCTTTAGGAATTTGTTTAATTGCTGCAAGTGATACATGAAGAGTTATGGAATAATTTTAAAGAGATAAATTAAGGTGAGGTCAGATACCTTCAATCTTGCAGCTCACTGGCTAAATAGTTTCTGAATGAGTTATTAATCTTCTGCTATAGAAGTTCTGGAGTAGGGGATCCCTGGGTGGCGCAGCGGTTTGGCGCCTGCCTTTGGCCCAGGGCGCGATCCTGGAGACCCGGGATTGAATCCCATGTCGGGCTCCCAGTGCATGGAGCCTGCTTCTCCCTCTGCCTATGTCTCTGCCTCTCTCTCTCTCTCTCTGTGTGACTATCATGAATAAATAAAAAAAAATTAAAAAAAAAGAAGGTCTGGAGTAGAATCAGTTAATTTTAAGGGTAATAGTGGGAAGTACATCATCCTCATAGTCTTCCCAGCTCATCTCCTAGACATCAGACCACTGGAAAAATCCTATAGATCAAGAGGGACAATTATGACCCCAAAGCCCTTCCTACTCCCACAGCAGGCACAACCAATTTTCCATGGACCTCTTTACTATGGGGCCTTTAAGGACATACAAATCCTTTTACAATACTCCAGGAATCCACTACCAACTTATCAACATTGTACACAGAGAAAAAAACAACAGGTCAGCTCCTATCTGGTGAGAGAGGCTACTTTCTCTGGCCTCTACAAAGAGCCAATTCTGTAAGAAGCCTAGGAAAAGCTCTTCCCTACTCTATTCTCTCTCTCTACTCCCTCCTCACTTCTGACTTCTTATCCTCTGGAACTCAGCTAAAACACCTCTCCACAGAGACTTTCCTACAGAGACCTTAGCTCTCTAAACAAATGTCTGTGTTAATATTCTCAGATTTATCTCTATCTCAGCTTTCTAAAAAGATTTTTATTTGTTCATTCGTTCATTCATTCATTCATTCATTCATTCATTCATTAGAGACACACAGAGAGAGGCAGAGACATAGGCCGAGGGAGAAGAAGGCTTCCTGCAGGGATCTCAAGTGGGACTTGATCCCAGCACCGCCGGATCATGCCCTGAGCTGAAGGCAGACGCTCAACCACTGAGTCACCCAGGCGCCCCTCTATCTCAGATGTTTGTTTGGTTCCTTCATGTAGTTTACCATGACTTACAATTGCTATTTACTTAGGTAATTATTTTTTCAACAGTTTAACCCATTTGAATGTAAGCTCTGTGAAAGTAAGGGTTACATTAGTCTTGGTCACCATTCTATCACCAGCATACACTAGGAATACACTCAATAAATATTGTTGAAAGGAACATAAAAAGAAAAAGAGAAGAAAATAAAACAAAGGGAGGAAAGTGGAAGGAAGCAAAAAAAGGGAGTGGAAAAAATGGAGGAGGAAGAATGGAGAAAGGGATGGGAGTGGAGGAGAGGAAAGAGAGAGGTTTTTCTCTGGGCCACCAACAACTGGCCACAATATGGAGATGCATAGTGACTGGTCAGCAGTTTATTTGGGAGTGAGGTATCCCTGTGTGTGTTTTCTATAATGGAGCATTTTCCCTCTGCCTAGGATCTTGTCTCCAAAATAGTAATGTTAGGGGGAAACATTAGGGGTTGGGGAGAAGTGAGAGACTGCTGCCCTCCTCTCTACCTCTTTCTGGCTCTCCTCTATGTTGAAGAGTGATTTATCTCTCTTCAGATCAGACTCTGGCATCTACTGTCTGCCAGTTTCTATAGGCAGGGTAATGATTTAAAGCCACTGTTTGCCTGGGCCCAATCTCTGTGTTTCTCTTTCAGGCTTCTGGCCTCAGCAGAGCATGAGGCCAGCTATGTCTGTCCATGTGCCTGGCTGTAGGAAAGTCTGCTATACAGACCCACTTCCTCCATGTTCATCCCAAGTTCTAGACTTAAAGGTAAAGAACAGATGCTCACTAGGCCCCATCAAGTCACATTCTTCTACCAGCTTCGTCAATTATGTTATAGATATTTCGAGTTCCATCTGACTTGAATGTCCATTTCTTAAAAGGCTTAGAACTCAAATGGGTGAAGGGTGAGTTTAACTATGCCCTCACAAAACCCAATAGGTAAAGAGAAAGAAAGATCCTGCATGATATCAGCTCTACTTTGCAATACTAGAAACCTACTAGCTGGTAGAATATGCAAACCTTTTTGGCAGGCCATTAAATGTCAAAGACACCTTTTGGCATTATGCTTCCGCCTCAGGCTCCTCCAGAGCTTGTGATGAGAGCCCTAGGACACCTTGTAGATTAGAAACATCACAAGAGACATAGAGAGGAAAGTCCTGGGGAGCTAGGTGAGGTCATTTCAGAAAAAGCCTGGCTCATCATAGGACAGCATTATGGATGAGTACCATTAAGATGGATGTCAGGCCCTCTTGCAAGATGTCCCCGTCAGATACTGAGAATATTAACATAGAAGTGGAATATTCCCAGAGTGATTTACTACAGCACTTTATGGGATGTGGGAGCATTGTTTACGGTTGTTAGGAATTTGCAAATGCTTTTATTTTATTTAATTTAGCTTTAATTAGCCAGCATCATTAGTTTCAGATGTAGAGTTCAGTTACTCATCAGTTGCTTAGAACACCCAGTGCTCATCACATCAGGTGCCCTTCTTAATGCCCATCACCCAGTTACCCGCCCCCCACAACCCTCCTTCATCAACCCTCAGTTCGTTTCCCAGAGTTAAGAGTCCCTCATCATTTATCTCCCTCTCTAACTTTTTTCCTATTCAGTTTTTCCTCCCTTCCCTTATGGTCCTCTGTACTATTTCTTATATTCCACACATGAGTGAAACCATATGATAATTGTCTTTCTCTGACTTATTTCACTTAGCATAATACCCTCTAGTTCCATTCATACTAATGTAAATGGTAGGTATTCATCCTTTCTATATCTTTGGGGTAAATACCCAGTAGTGCAATTACTGTGTCATAGGGTAGCTCTATCTAACTTCTTAAAGGAACCTCCATACTATCCTCCAGAGTGGCTGCACCAGTTCACATTCCCACCAACAGTGCAAGGTTTGCCTTTATCCACAGCCTCAACATTTGTAGCTTCCTGTCTTATTAATTTTAGCCATTCTACCTGGTGTAAAGTGGTATCTCATTGTGGTTTTGATTTGTATTTCCCTGATGACAACTGATGTTGAGCATTTTTTCATGTTTCTGTTGGCCATGTGTATGTCTTCTTTGGAGAAATGTTTGTTCATGTCTTCTGCCCATTTCCTGACTGGGTTATTTGTTTTTTGGGTGTTGAGTTTGAGAAGTTCTTTATAGATCTAGCCCTTTATCTGTTGTCATTTGCAAATATCTTCTCCTGTTCTGTAGGTTGCCTTTTAGTTTTGTTTACTGTTTTCTTTGCTGTGCACAAGCTTTTTATCTTGATGAAGCCCCAATAGTTCTTTTTTTGCCTTGGTTTGCCTTGCCTTTAGAGATGTGTCTTGCAAGAAGTTGCCTTGGCTGAGGTTAAAAAAGGTGCTGCCTGCTTTCCTCTCCAGGATTTTGATGGATTCCTGTCTCACATGTAGGTCTTCTGAATGTATCCATTTTGAGTTTATCTTTGTGTATGGTGTAAGAGAATGGTCTAGGTTTCATTCTCCTGCATGTGGCTGAACAGCATTTTCCCAGCACCATTTGTTTAAAAGACAGTCTTTCTTCTATTAGATATTCTTTCCTGCTTTGTCAAAGATTGGTTGACCATAGAGTTGAGCATCCATTTCTGGGCTATTTTGTTCCATTGATCTATGTGTCTATTTTTGTGCCAGTACCATGCTGTCTTGTAATACAGTTTGAAGTCAGGCATTATGATGCCCCAGCTTTGGTCTTCTTTTTTTTAACATTCCTCTGGCTATTCAGAGTCTTTTCTAATTAGAATTACTTGTTCCAGCTCACGAAACATGTTGATGCTATTTCAATAGGAATTGTATTGAATGTGTATCTTATGGGTTTTGGTGCACTTGTAAATGGGATTGATTCCTTAATATCTCTTTCTTCAGTCTCTGTTAGTGTATAGAAATGAAATGGATTTCTGTGCATTGATTTTGTATCCTGCCACGTTGCTAAAATGCTGTATGGGTTCTAGCAATTTTGGGGTGGAGTCTTTTGGGTTTTCTACATACAGTATCATTTCATCTGCAAAGAGTAAGAGTTTGACTTCTTCTTTTAGTTTTGGAGCCTGCCAGCACCTGCAAGGATACTTTGTGCTGTTTGTATGTTAGAGTTTATTTTTATAGTTTGATATGTAAGGTGCTTTTCTCACTTTTCTAAATAGATAAGTGAGACTAAGGACATTTCATAGAGAGAAGACTAAAATGATTTGAAGAGAGAGAGGTAGATATACTATTTTTAAAGATCTACATTAATTTGTGGCATCAGGTGGCCATGACAAAGGAAATTCTGCCCCTTTGAAATAGCCCATGATCCATCTCACCTATAAGCCTTCCCTGATCATCACAGAAAATAGTAGTTTCCCTGACCTCTTATGCCCCTGGTGTTTAGAGCCTATTCCATTCCACTGCACTTTCCATCCACTGTTTAGGATGGTCAGTCTCCCCAGTTAGATTGTCAACTTTTTAAAGAAGGGAATTGCATTTACATCTCAGACACATTAGTTAATATCACCACATCATTTAGCATTTTGTCCTAGGGACATTAGAAGTAGATTAAATAGTTTAATTTTTTTTATTGGTACATCCTATATACTAAGAAGTCACATTCATGAATTTAACACTTGCAGTGTATATGCAATAGTCCAGGAACTATTCTGGGATTTGAAGCTACTCTGATATTGAGGATGATGAGAATAATACTAATAACACTAATATTTATAATGGTTTTAATAGCTAATAGTTATTGAGTATTTACAATATGCCAGGTACCATCAAAAACACTTCACATATATTATCTCATTTAATGCTACAGAAATCTCCTATTAGGTAGTTATTATCAAGCTTATTTTTCAAATGAGAATGATGAGGCTTAGAGGAAATAACTACAACATAATCTCTGCCCTTGAGTAGGTCATCCTATGGTGGGAAGTCAGGCTATGAAATGATGAGGAGGAGGAGGAGGAAGAGACAGAAGATGTGTCAAGATGAGTGGTGTGTGTGTGTGGTATAATAAGGCATCTCAATCAGATGAACCAGTGCTTCTTTTCTTCATAAATTGAATGGGTATGATCCAGAGGTATTGATGAATGATCAACAACTATATTTCCAAGTGTAATTCCAATGAATGTTGGTTGATATGTCATTTGTATTAATGACTAAGATGACAAATAATGAGAACATATATAAAAATTTCATTCATTTGTGAAGGATGTGAATAACTTCTTTGTTGACTCAGGTAACAATTTTCAAACACTGGAAGAACATCTCCTCAATTTTTTTGACTATTCACAAATGTGAATCTATAAGTACAACACACCCTTAAGTTAATGTGCACTAACATTTTCCCTATCACTTTCTTATGTTTAGACCAGGGGTTAGCAAACTACAGGTCACTGGCTCCATTAGCTGACTGTGTTTCCCATTTTTAAGGAATTATAAATAAGGAGGAGGAAGAGTGAGGGTGGGGACAGGGATGGAGCAACTGAATGTGCTCAGCAAACCCTAAAAAATTTACTCTGTGGATCTTTATTTTAAAAGTTTACCAAGTCTTGGTCTGTGTAATCAACAAAACAATAAATCAGGCCTTGATTTGGTAGCATCACTGATTTCTACAGTGCAAATACTCCTTCTATGGATAATTTCAAGCTAACAATACAATGCAGAATTGAGAGGAGATGCATAGTCATGCATCATCATATAGTATTTCCACCACACAGAAATAAGACATAAATAATTTCAAGAGTATAACCACAAGGTATTGTGAAATAATTAGGAAGTGTTGAGTTTTGAGTACTTATTACCTTTAAAATATACTTTTATTATACTGTAAAATTATAGACTGCATTTTCAATAGTGGCTGTTTTTAACTGCCTCACAAAATTCTAAAATTTTAACAACTGCCTTTTGCAAAACAAAATCAGCTGGCCACAGTGTGATCACAGAAGCATCTGGTTACCCTTGATGATAATGTTAATGCTACAATAACCCATGTTTCCTATGAAGTAAGCAAGTCTAGCTGGTAGGACATGCTGAGAACGTCCTTTAAGAGGTTATTCATTATAGTCTTATTTAAATTTGTGAATATTTTTAGAAATCTAAATATCTATTGATAAAAAAACAGATAAATAAAACATTGCACATGTGTATTATAGAATTCGTATTATACCACAATGGTAATGCACCAACAATGGATAGATCTCAAAAACAAAACATGTGAAAGGAAGTTTCTGAAAAATATGTACAGGTAATGCAATTTATGTTGATTTAAGGAACAAAGAATCAAACCTAAATAATGCTGTATAGATATATCAAGTATGGTAAAGATATAAAAATCATGCAGGAGGAGGATGCCCCCAAAGTCGTATTATGTTGCCTCTGAGCAGTTCGAAAGAGCAAGAGAACAATGGGACAGGATGAGTAAGCAAAGAGAACTTCAATTTGATCTATTTATATAATGTTTTGTTCCTTTCTAAAAAATGTAGCAAGTAGAACAAATGTTGGCAATTATTAATATTATTTGGTAGGAATAAGAGTGCTTATTAAATTATATAAACATATATTTTTAAAACCTCTAAGTGAAATTTAGAAGGCTTAAAACTATCACTTTAGGCCCTGAATTATCCAGTGTACATCTAAAAAGAGTTTCTCTTCCATCCCACAAGATCTAAGCAAGACGAAGACACAAACATGTTCCCTGCTGACAGAGCACAAGACAGACCTCTTTTTCAACTGAGGGCAGCCTTCATATTTTGCAGACATGCCATCTAATTGTGAAAAATATGAAAATATTTTGATTGGAGTGCCTGGTTTTATAGGTTGGGTTCCAAGTAATGATCACTCCCCAACCAGTTTTGGACCAAAGTAGAACAAACATTCAGACCTTTCAGGGACAAGCTTAGCAGGGAAATCCTGTCTTTCCTCATATAGGCTTTCCCCCAACTTTGCAACGTCTAGAAAGTACAAACCCAGTGGTGCTTACTTATCATGCTTCAAGAAACAGACCTTCTCGCTCTCATCTGCAAACTCACAATGAGGCCTAGGTCCCCCTGCCACTGCCAAAGAGATACCTGTTTGCCATAGATGCCTCAATTGGAGCTGAAAGACTGGTTGGAATCCTCATCATTCTGGAAACATGCACCCCAATAGGGTTACAAGCTTGGAATGTCTCCATGCCCTACTTGTTGCTGCTATACACGCCAAGGACAGAGCCCAAGTCAACATTCAAGGAAATCCTAGCAGTGCAAAGACTTGTGACTGGGGCTGAGTCTTCTGGTCACTCTGTTAATGTGGCAGCTGTTGTAAATTAATGATACAAGGTGATAGTGGTGGTCTAATTCTTATCTGTTTAGATTCATACCCACTGTTTGGTGTTCTGGGACTATGGCCTGACACCATGATGCATGATTCAGAACAAGTTTTAGGGTGTCTGTTACTTTGCAGACCCTTTTGACTACTAGCTCACTAGCCCCATCTCATTCCATCACCAAAGTGATGTTATTTAATGGTATAATTCCTGCTCCAGGGACTTAAAAAACACCAACTTCAATCCATTATCCAGATGGATTTGAATTCTTTTAGGTGTCTGAGAAAAAAGTTTCAAAGGCTTCTCTTCCAAAGATATCTAAGATCCAAATGCAAGTTTACCCATCCTTTTCTCTAAACTTCTAAGCTCCAGCAAGAGAGATCTTGTAAAATAAATACTAAAATATTTAAAGATACCAACTCTAGAATAAAGGTTATATTTGCATTCTGTCATTTAGTCCTCACAAGCACTTAATAAATGTATATTCTTCATTGGTTCCATTTCATAGAGAGGGTGAATGGAAACCTGAGTGTGTAAGTTACAAAGCGTAAGAGCAAAGCTAAAACAACCAACATCCATGTGCTCCTGTCCAATCTTATCCCTGTCCTTCCCTTCATTCTTCAAAGTAACCGTGATTGAGTTTTAAACTGATACTTTCTAAAATATGTTTTATGTATGTTTCTAAATAACATAGCTTCATTTTGCCTTTTTTATAAATCTTACAAGTATACTCTATGTCATCTTTTTGACTTTTTTCACTGTATCATTGCTTCAACATCTAGATGGATGTTTGGAAAAGACTGATTAATCTGATAATACAAAGTATCAGTGAGGATTTGGGGCAGCCTCAACTGCTTGTACTAGTGTAAATTAGTATAAACACTTTGGAAAACAACTGAACATTATTTTGTAAGATTGAACAACTGCATTTACTACTTCCCACCAATTCTACTCCTAAGCCAATACACAAAACTCTTGCATCCCTGCACCAGAAGCCACATGCAGGAATGCTCCAGTAGCATTGCTCATAATAGCAAATATTGGAGGTTAAGTATTTTTGATATTGGGGATTATTCCTATACTCATTCTCTGAATAAACTATTTTTTGATCTAGGCAACATATTATTTGCTGTAGGAAAAGACAAAAATGTGGTTTTGTCTGTTTCACTAGTGTAAAGCAATTTAGATTAGTGCTAGGCTAAAGCATGGTTTTATGATTGCATCATACATTTAGGCTAAACATTTTAAAGATTTTATTTTTTTAATTTTTTAAATTTATTTATGATAGTCACAGAGAGAGAGAGAGAGAGGCAGAAACACAGGTAGAGGGAGAAGCAGGCTCCATGCACCGGGAGCCCGATGTGGGATTCGATCCTGGGTCTCCAGGATCGCGCCCTGGGCCAAAGGCAGGCGCCAAACCGCTGCACCACCCAGGGATTCCTAGGCTAAACATTTTAAAAATGACAACTTTTAAGTCCTGGGAATCAAAAAGATGCATAATTTAACTCATAATTTAGTAGCAAATTCTCTGAATTCATTTGTCACAGGTTGGACAGGATGAGAATGTTGATGGCAGAGGCAGACTGAGGAGAAATGAAAAGTTTATAGATATCAGGCCTCTGTTCCCCACACTCCCTCCATCTCCATCTATTGAGCATTGAAATCTGTCTCCTGTGTAGAGAACCATGTTTGTTGAGTCTGAGAACCTATTAGATTAACTTTTTGGCACTTGTTAACTATTTAGAAGTGTAGAAATTTTGACTTCATGTTCAACTTTAAAGAGTTTCTTTTTTGGAAACTTTTCTTCTCAAACAGTGAAGTTTGAGGTTTGACCTTTACCCCTAAATGAGTTTTTGTTGAAAAAAAAAAAAAAAAGGAATGATTCATTTAAGATTCTTTAAAAATGAACCACATAAGCTGAGAATTTCAATATTTGTTGCTTCTTTGGAGTAACATGTACACCATGTTATTTTTTTTAAAAGATTTTATTTATTTATTTATGAGAGACACACACACACACAGAGGCAGAGACACAGGCAGAGGGAGAAACAGCCTCCACGCAGGGAGCCTGACGTGGGACTCGATCCCGGGTCTCCAGGATCAGCCCCTGGGATGAAGGCAGTGCTAAACCCCTGAGCCACCCGGGCTGCCCCATGTACACCATGTTAAAATGCATGCCAGAGATTTACATGTACATGTATATTATGTGTCAGAGTAAAAAAGATCTTCCAACTAGCAAAACGAAACACAAAATTCAGTTGTTAGTGAACATCTGGCTCTCATGTTTCCCCAATGCCAGCTTGCTCCTGCAGTCACAGCAAGATGTCCCTACATTTAATCCTATGATTCCACAAAAAAGAACAGATAACCCTATTAACTGTCAGAGGTTAAGTGATCTACCCAAGATCTCTGGGTAAGTATCAGGAACAGGACCAGAACCCAGGCCTGAGGAAATTCTTTGTTCCTAGTCAGGCTGTTTCCTGCTTCTCCAGAAATTTTTATATGCAGTTCCCTGAAAAAAAAAATGCTTTGTTTTTATTTGTTGTTTTGTCTCCACCATTCCTCAAAATGCTTTGAGAACCCTATTTGACTTTTTCACATAACATTGTTTGCATTTTCATCAAATGAAAGGGAGGCTTGACAGCTCAACAGATACTCCACCATACCACATACAAGAATACCAATTACCATCCATAAGACAAGACTGATTGCTACTTGTCAATAGTTTCTTTCTTGATAACACTTGCTATAGCTACTGTAGGGAATGGGCTGGGCTCCAAGTTCCATAGAGTAAACAAGTAAGCTTCCTGCTGACCAAAGAGTAAGCTTTCCACAACCTGGGGCCCTTTGCCTCCTGCCACATCTGTTCCCTTCCAAGTATAGCTAGACAATAACAGTTTTTTAAGCACTAACTGCAGAGATGCATGTGGCGGGGTGGGGTGGGGGGCATGAAAAATAGCAAGAGAGTGTTTCAACTCTTGCTATAGAGGATTAACAAAGGAATGAGAATTTCTGATTGTACTAGAGAAGAATGTGACATTTACTGCCTACCTTCCAACTCACCATACACCTGTGCAAGCATGCTCATGCATATGTGCGCGCGCACACACACACACACACATACTGGATCTAAACAATTCTTCAAGATGTTAAGTGGCAGAACCTAATATCTTTACAGGGATTTGAGAACCACTCCATTGCAACAGTCTCCCAGGTTAAAAAGGAAAGACAATGGTTTGCGGAAGATAAGTCTACACTATCATCGGAAAGGTAGAGAGAAGAAACTAGTGCCTTACGGAACTCTTGCAAGGTTCGAGATTCAGAGAGATGATTTGAAATTAAGGGAATTGGTAATTTACCCCTTGCTTAATCAATTTGAATATTCTTTGCTTCCTGATACATTATGGTAAAAAGATTGTACACTTAACAGCTCATATCAGGAGAGATATTATGTAATGCAAATAAGGAAAAATAAAGAAAAGAGAAGGTTGAATATTCCTGATTCTTCAGAGGAGAAATTCTCCCAAAACCTACAAGGCTGTAGCATGAAAATGCCCAAGTGGCCTTGGAAACAAGCTGAGAAGCTCTCTGTCTTGGGGGCTGCCTTGGACCTAATACAGCATACCTCCTCCATTACTCAGAATGCATTGCCCCAGATCTAACAGTCTCATTTTCTACTTGAGGCTTTTAATATGCTCGTGAATTCCTCAGAAGCAGAAAGGATTCAAAGTGGTACTTTGTGTGAATGAACAAGGCTGGGGAGACTGAAAGTCAAAATAAAAATTCAGAGATAGAAATCAATGTTCTTAGGCTATAGATTAATACATTTGCAACTGTGTGCAGAAATATTTTTCTCTTAAGAAAAATTCACTGGTTGAGACTTGAGCAGAAAGCCTTGTTACCATAAAATGGGGGTCTATGATATTCTTGACAAAATCTCTGTGGACACAGATTCATCCTCAAAGGATGAATGGTTTCTACAACTCTGGAGTTAAAAGTCATATTGATAAAAGAAGGGATCTTAACTCTTTCCTCCTTAACACTTCAACCCCCACATTTGTGGGTGTTAATGCCTTCCTCACACAGTTTTTGTGACTAATAATATACCATAGGTGACAGCACTCCAAAAAAAGACAAAGCGCCATATAAATGGAACATCCATGAGCTACAGTAGGAGTTTTGAGCTCTGACTTTCCAGGTACACCTCAGTTAACCAAAAGCAGTTTCCTGGCTGTATAGGGTAGGCAGTCCCCTTGGACAAGAAGTCAGGTAATAGAAGAACCAGTCTATTTCTATAAAATATGTACTAAATGCCACACATTATACTAGGAACATTTTAGCCCTTTGCCTCATTTAGTTCTTGCAAAAACTCTGTATGAATAATTATCCCTACTTGATAGATAGGGAAAATGAGGCTCGTATTAGAGGTTTGTCAAGTGAAGGAAGCTGTAGTGACTGCCCTTCATATAAGAGGCTACAAATGGCAGGTGTTCACTTTAGACACTTATCCCAGCTAGAGTATGGATGTATTCCCCAATGTTAGTCCCCTAATAAAAGGTATATGGGAGGAAGCATGCTACTTTTCTCCACTGCATATCCTCATCTCTTTATGTGAGATCTGGAACTTTTGTAGCCATCCCCGACCATGATAGCTGGCATTACCAATTCACCAAAGGGGTAGAGGTGAGAAAGAGAAAGTGCTTTTGCACCATCATAATACCATAGCCTTGAGCCACTGAATTAACCAACAGGGACAGTCAGCTTCTGGATATCTCCTCATAAAAAAAAAATGTCTTTGGTACTCCTTTGTATTTACCCAAAGGAGTTGAGAACATATGTCTACACAAACAGATGGACAGAGATGTTTATAGCATATTTATTCATAATTGATAAAAGTTGAAAGAAACCAAGATATCTTCAGTAGGTGAATGGATAAAGTAACAGTAGTATATCCAGGCAACAGAATATTATTCAGCACTAAAAATATATGAGTTATCAATCCATAAAAAGACATGGAGGAAATTTAAATGCATATTATTATATGAAAGAAACCAAAGTGAAAAGGCTACTTACTGTGTGATTCCAATTATATGACATTCTGAAAAAGGTAAAACTATAGGGACAGAAAAATGATCAGTGGTTGTGGATGGGGGGGCAGTGAGTAGAAGAATAGGCAGAGCACAGAGGATTTTTAGGGCAGTGAAAATACTATATATGATATTATAATGTTGGGTGTATGTCATTATACATTTGTCTAAACACATAGAACCAAGAGTGAACCCTGAGGTAAACTATGGACTTTGTGTTGATTACCATGTGTCAATGTAGGTTCATCAGTTGTAACAAATGTCCCACTCTGGTGAGGGATGTTGATAATGGGGGAGGCTGTGTAAGAGAGGACACAGGAGGGATATGGGAACTTTCTGTACCTTCCTTCAGTTTTGCTGTGAACCTAAAACTGCTCTAAAAAAAATAAAGTATTCATTTAGAAAAAGAAAGAAAAGCTTTTGGGTTAAGCCATTGTAGTCAGGACTTACTGTTACTGCTCCCAATCTTCCTAACTGGTCTGCCTCCCATGGGGACTTTGAACAAATGGAGGAATGAAACAATTTACTAAGCTAAGGACTACAGGCTGCACCAGTCAGAATCCAGTTAGGAAAGAGAAACCACATTAGTTATTTTAAGGGTGAAATGTATTATAAAGACTTATTAAGTTGGTATTAAGAACTGAAAGAGCAAAAAGAGAACAGGGTACTATGGCATAGATATTAATTGTAGCTGTTACCCCTAGGGCTATGGAAGCAAAAGGAGGAGGATTATTAGAGTTTAGAAGCTTAGAGGAGGATCTCCTAGGACCTGAGACCCCCATGATTATTGTAGGGAAATCAGAAGATTGGTACTAGTTTCTTTGTTTGGGAGATCAATAAGGCTGTTTCTGAGAGGATGGGGGGAAATTGCTGATACTGGAATTAATTGCCCACACTAGGGTAAAGAGGCATTGCTGTGTTTACACAGATCAGAAGAGGAGCAAACAGGACGAAGCATGCCCCATCATTCTCTTCAATTCTGAAGCTTCCTTCTAGGGCCCATATTGGCAGATCCTAATAAAGAGCTGCTTGCAAAACATAAACATGGCTTCAAAGTACTGGCCCCAGCATCACAGAGCAGAATCTAGGAGGGAGTACTTGAAGCTTTGAGAAAATAATTAACAGAAATGTTCATTAGTTTCCTGGGGCTGCTATACCAAATTACTACAAAATGGGTAGCTTCAAACAACAGAAACTTATTCTAATGTCAGTGTGGAGGCTAGAAGTCTGAAATCAAGGCATCAACAGGGCCATGCCCTCTCTAAGGGCTCTAAAGAGAATCCTTCCTTGACTTTTCTAGCTTCTGGCGGTTGCCAGAGATTCTTGACATTCCTTGGTTGTAGCTGCATCACTTCAATTTCTGCTTCTGTTTCACATGGCCCACTTCTCTCTGTGTGTCTGGGTCTTCACATTGCCTTCTTATAAGGACACCAGTCATTTGGTTTAGGGCTCCCTCTAATCTAGTATGACCTCATCTTAACTAATTACACCAGCAAAGACCCTATTTCCAATTAAGGTCACATTCTGATTCCAGATAGTCATGACTTTGGGGGGGATACTATTCAGCCCAGTAAAAATGGTTTAGTCTTTTATCGTAGGATTATAGTCTGGGAGGATCTCAGGGCTGGAGTGTGATTTTAGTTGCTGGATTATCTGTCTGGATAAATGGTCCATGATACAGCAGATCCAGAGAAGAAAGGCATTTATAGTTCTATGAGAACACAAAGCTTTTCTGACTCTGCACAAAGCTTAAGATGTTGGTTGGCTCTTTCAAATGGGATACAAGGATCCTCTTATTTTTAAAGACTGAAACCAAGAAAAGAAAAAGAAATAAATAAAATAGCCAAGTAAAGGTCAGCTAAAATAAAACTAGGTATAGGTGGAAGAAATGAATCCATATTAAGAGTCCACTATGTGTCATATTCTTTGCATAGTATCTCTGTGATCTGTCTGGATCAGAAGCAATGCCAACCCTGCTGTACATGCTAGGTGAGGAGATTGGTCAGACAGCAGTGGAGAGCATATGACATATACCTACTGGTGACTCTGAAGTGCAGTTCAAGCAAAGGATGCAGCAGACATTAATGAAGTAGTTTTAATGGGACAAAGGCTAATGAGCAGGAGATAGTGGATTTAATATATTTATGTTCTTTTCAAAGGAACTTTTTCTAGACTACCTGGATTCAAATCCTAGTTCTGACTCCTACTATCTGGGTACAAATGCTTTAGCTATTCTGTGCCTCAATTTCCTAATCTGGGAATTCTAAAATAGGTATGACACCAGTACGTACCTCATAAGGTTGTTATAAGAACTAAATAAGTTAATATTTGTAAAATACTTAGAATAGTGCCTAGTATGTATCATAGTATTTGTGATATAAAACAGACTTGGTAAGTGATACTAGGGAATTTCTTGTGGTATTACAATGACACCCCCAAGAACTGTAATTGTTGCTTATACCATATATTTTTATTTGTATGAGGTTTCCTTTCAGAATATTTTAGTCAGGACTGTGAACAATACTTGGTACGTATGTGTGTGTTGTATATACACACAGGCATATGTGGGGGTCGGGTGGGGGGCAGGGCAAGTTACAGGAAAGAGGAGTATAGAGCCAACAGAGATGGGTCACTTTAGTAGATTTTTGCATTTCCTTCTCTTACACCTTTAGGAAACCCATTCATATAGAGTCCACGTGGGCTGCTGGATTATCAATCACAGTGTCACCATAATCCCTGAAGTTTGATACAGATATGCCAAGAGAAAGAAAGGTCTCCCTCTCTTTCTTTGGATCCTAAGTTATCAAGATATGAAAAGGAGGCTGGTAACTGCTTTTTTTCTCACTATGTGTAAAAAGCCTGGCTGAGAACACCAAAGTCAAAAAATGAGAAAAAGAAAAAGCTCTTTGCATCAGACTGTACCTGAAATCCTACTTTGGGTATCCAAGTAACACCATCCATTATTTTTTCTTTTGTATCTATGCTAATTTGAGCTGTTTTTGTCTTGTGATACAAAAGAATACTATCTAATCCACCTGAATCATCCAATAGAGATATTTTTATTTTCTAAATGAAGGCTTGGGTCAGTAAAAAGTGTGGCATTCCAAGGAGATAACCAACACCCAACTCAAGAATCTCTGTTCCAAGATGTCCTCACTATGAACACAAATGCACATTTTGGCTTCTTCACATAGGATCTTCTTAGACACGGTTTCTCACAGAGCTTGCACTCACACCTGGGCCACTGAGGCATGACTTCCCTCCCAAGTCAATCCCTGCCTCAGGTCCCTACATCAACATCTGCCCACTTGGAAGTTCAAGAGAGGTCAATGGAGCAATCAGAGCCCCAGTTGACAGACTTGAGGGAACCCTTCCTAGTCCCTGTACCTCATCAAACTTTACAGTGCACTGAGTTGATTTATGAGAAAAGGTTATTAAAGCATATAAGAGCTTCTGTTGGAGAGAAAATTATCTGTATAAACAAAGTGTTGTTATGGGAATCAGAGAGGCCACATGCAGGAGAGGTCATTAAAAAAACCCTGGCATATCAATCTCTTTTAAATCACTGAACTCACATGGAAGAAGTTAACTATCTTTATATCTCACAGGTTTCCTTTTGATCATTAGTCCTTACAGCTCAGAAGGGGACATTCTCAGATGCTAAACTGTTGAGTACTTTAAATTAGAAAGAATTTCTAAGACAGAAGTCGTGATGTTGGATTTTTGAAGGAGAGCTCAATTAGAGACTGCCTAGTAATACAGAGCAGGCATTTCAGTCCCTGGAGTGTTATTTTCTCTCCTAGAAATGAAAGTCTAATTTCTTTTCTTTGCCTCATTTGACAAGATTTGCTATTTTTCACTCTTTCTCCTAATGAGGGGAGAGCACAACACTCTGTATATAGAGATGTACTTCACAAAAATGATTTTCAGGCTTTAGGTTAAGAAAACAAATCCCCTTAGTAGATTAGTTTGTACTAAATAAAATTTTGAGCTAGAGCCAGATTCCTCCCATGGAAATAATATTAGTAAACATTTGGTTCCATTAAGAGGTTTTACTCAAGTTTGGTTTTCTGGGCGAGATTCCTTTGTTCCTAACTAAAAGTTTTGACAGCCCAGCTCAGACTACTGATCTATATTCTTCAAATTGTGAGCAATATAGCATGCCTTTGGTTTCCCTTTAATTTATTCCTTGGACCTTTAATTCTGGAGTTTAAAGACAATAATATTACATCTAAATGTTCTCAAAAGTTGGATTTGGGATGTATAATTAGGTGTAATTAAGTGGTGGTATAAAGATATGTTGATAGTATTTTAGCCAGAGGCCCTAGTACTACCTGAATTTTTACCTTGAGTATATCACTACTTCTTTTATAATGTCTACAAGGTAGCTATTAAACAAAGATGATAAAGTATAAGAGCTTTGACCCCAAATGCCAAAGCAAAATTCAAGCAAGCCAGGATTGAATCTATAGAGAGTTCCTATATAACCAAGTGAATCAGATCTCACCCAGAAAACCAAACTTGATTAAAACCTCTTAATGGAACCAACTGTTTACTAATATGATTTCCATGGGAGGAATCTGGCTCTAGCTCAAAATGGACTAGAAGCCAACAGAAAGGCTATTCTGTCTCAGCAAAGCCCAACCAGTATGAATGCTTATCTGTGCACAATATTCAGTACCTAAAGCTAAACTGGGAATTCTTAGGATCCAGTGGAAAAGAAGCATCCAAAGAGAGATGACTAAGCCATATCTGTATGTAACAGAACCAAACTAGGATACTACCCCAAAGGAGAGGAAATGAACTTCTTAATCATCTGTGTACAGGGACTTCACCCAAAATGTCCCACGTAGCCATAATTCCCCCTTTTGCAGGTAGAGAGAAGAGGTTACGATGAAAAAAAGAAGAGTCTAAGACCTCTTCTCTATTCTTAGAAATCAAAATGTGAAAATCTCTCATACCTCAGCATTAGATATTTAACATATGTCTGCTTGGTTCATTTAGAAGATCCACTATCTCTATTGTATTCGTATTGTCTTTAATATAATGCTAGACATGATTAGTCATCCAATGTAATGGGTTTGGACACACAACAGAACTGAATTGTAATAACTAGAGTCCCCATAGTTACAAAGTACTCAAAATCTACATCTATTATTTTGTTGTCTGGAATATTTTATCTTTCTTCTGGAAGCTATTCCTCAATTTCCTCCACTTTCATTCCATATCCTTCCAGTGGAGTTGACTCCAGCCTTAACTCAAAAATGGGGTTAATGACCGGACCTGGTCAAAATGGCATCAATTATCAAATCAAAGATGAGCACATAGACTGACTTAGTCCAATCAGAGTAGACCCTAAAATGTTTTCTGGAAATTCTAGGATAAAGATACTTACTTTTTTTCACTGGATTTCAACATAGAAGCATGCAGCTCCAAAGGCTCATGATAGTCATCTTTCAAACACAAGAAGAGAGCCACCAAGAATGGAAACAAAGGTAGCAACATAGCTGAGAAATGTAGAGAGACAAACTGAATTCTGGAGACATCAATTGGGCCTTGGATCAAAGCCATATTGGAAGCTGGTTTGTCTGTAAATAGCTTGATTTACAAGAGTCAGTGATTTCTTTTCCATCTATTAACCAGGTGGGTTGAATTTTTATCTTTTGTAGATGAAAAAAATTCCATATAAATGATACACATATGCACATTTTATAAAAATTACTCAGTATAAAATAAAAGTAAACAATAAAGATAGTTCTATAAACTCCCACACTAATAAAATTAATTAGATTTAAGATTTTTGAGTACTTACTGTAGGTCAGGCACTGTCACAAATTCATTATATATTTTGAGTTATTTAATCCTAACAACAAATCCATTATGTAGTTGTTATTATTTTTTCTTTTTATATATTAGGAAACTGTAACATAAAGAGGTCAAGAAACCTGCCCAAGGTCACTTAGCAGCAAAGTAGTGTTCAAATACTAACCAGAGAAATCAGATCCCAGAGACTGTGTGTATAACCACTACATTCTACTGTTAGAACCTCCCCAAAAGATATCTTTCAATATTCATCAGCTTAAAAATGTCTGCCTGACAGATCAGGTTCATCTTATGATGTAAAGATCAAAAGGTGGCCTTATGGTGAAAAGTTTAAGAGTCTCAAGTAAGGATATATCCTTAATCTGCAATATAACTGGAGTCCCTGGAACAATTTTCATGTTAAGAGAATGGCCTTGAGCATCAGTCTTCAATTAGCATAATGATAATTGAAGTCCCTTTTTCTGTTGGATGGGAAGGTGTGCAAATCAAGACAGACCATCTAGTCAGAGGTACCCCACTGATGGCAGCTCTAAGTCTACCTGGGCAGTTTATCAAAAGCAAGGTAAATGCTGTCATTCCCAAATGGAGAACTAGAATGCTGGACAGAATGCCCAGGCAAAAACAAAATTTGTAGGGACAGGCCAATGGGCAGTATTTGACAGGCATTGGATCAGATACCCGAAGTTAAATTCTAACTCTCCTACTAACTAGATGTATGACCTCGTGTATGTCTTTAACTATGCTGAGCCTGAGTTTCTTCATCTATGAGGATCCCTATCTCATGGATATAGCAAGGATTAAATCAGAAGAAATAATAATCTGTGAAAAACAATGCAGTTCCAAAATCATGATAGGTACTCAATAAATGGAAACCATTTGGTAACTGAGTTCTAGTGGATGCCACATGCCTAGGGTTCACCCTAGTTGTAACCTATGACTTTTAGCCTAACTCATTGCAAAGCTCATGGTAGGTCAGCCCATGTCTTCTGGGCTTCTGTCTGCCTGAGTTGAGATTAATTTCCCTATACTGGGTTGTGTTAGTAGTAGCAGAAGTTCAAGGTCCATAGCTGAGAAGGCTGAGAAGCCATGGTTGAAGTTTCTTCCCCCCATATCCCCAAATAGATAGTAAATCTCTCTTATAGGGTTATTATCTTAGAGAAAAATAGGACAACACCAGGAATGGATTCCATAATCCAGTTTAGTGCCCCCTTCAAAGCACTCTGATCCTCTAGACCTCACTTGAATAATTGTGGAAGAAAGCTCTGAATGGGGAAATTCCAGGGATAATATGCAAGAGTCATCATGTTGATATGTGGGTAAAAAACAGCTCTTGAGTAATGAAAAACACAGAAAAGAGCAAGCAGTGAATGAGGGCTACATATCAAAAAGCCCCAGACCACCACCACCACCACCACCACCACCACCACCACCACCACCACCATCACCACAATGAAATTAAAAAGATTTTTTTTAGACAATTATGATTCTAAGAGAGGGTTTTAAAAAAATAGAAGCTCAATTTTAAAATTACTTTTTGAGATGTAGTCATATTAGGGAGGAAACATCAGGATATTTCCATCAAGGTTGACTTCGTTGTCTTTGCTGAATAAGAAACTCATTTAAAGTGCCAAACTATTAGAAAAGGACTGATCCTGTTATGACAAATATCATTGCCTTGGCCAGTGGTCCACTCACAGCAAAATGTATTTAATAAACATTTCCAGAACCACCAACAATGGAAAAACTACGAATGCCATTTCCTGTTGAAGTGTCTGGAGTGAGTAATGGGAGAACCACACAGTGTTCAAGGATCTCTGTTGTTGAATCTAGTAGAGTGTTTACTCAAAGCACCTCAAGGGAGCATGGCTGGAAATGGATAGGGGAGGAAAAGCCAGAATCACAGAGTAGTTAAAACAGTCACCAAGAAAATGACTTCAGATGTTAAAAAAAGAAGGGTGAGGCAAGGACAGAAATGAGAAGGTGAGTCTTAGCAGATATGAAATACAGTGTAAGTGGGAAAGAAATGTGAAGTTAGAAGTGGAACTGAGAACTTTGAACACAGGCTTTCTTTATAGGGTTAGGAAAATAAAGAGTACAGAGTTGGACATCAAGTGAAATCTATTTCATGACATACATTGTTGGAAAAACTTAGCCAATGAAAGAAAGACACAATTATTAAATTATTATACAAAATCATTAAAAAGTATTTTAATATGTTGAATTCTCATAAGAGTAAATATTTTTAGCATTTATGCTTATAATAATATTACTGAAATTTTTAGTCTTAAAATTGCCATTAATTGACAAATAGTACAAACCAGAGGTTGCAAATTTGGTAACTGTGGGCTAAGTCTAGTTGTATTTGTCCTGCACAGCATTTTAAAAATGGACTAGTTTTACTATGTGGAACTTCTACTATTCCCCTGGCCTTATATTGATATTTTCATGTGTATGTGATAGTGTGTGTTGGGGGATTTCCTTTCTAGGAACCCTCTAATTTCACTCTTAGGTGGGTAGGAGGCTATATCTGACATTCACTGGTCCTCATTTCTTAATTGGGTAAAGTTATCCTATTAACAATCTGATAGCACTATGAACCCTCTCTTTTTTCATCCCTCGTTCCCTTACGAGGCAGTTCTGCATAACCAAGGTTTCTTCTGAGGAGAGTGGTAATTAGAAAATATATCTGGCTACAGATTTCAGCCTTGCTCTTCAATCAGCTTTATCAGTATAATGCTGACATCTTGATCTCCATTTGTTTTACTCCTGTGTCATTTCTCAATTGATAATGAACTCAAGAGGAGAATCGAGAGGGTCTTACTAATTGGCTTCCACAAACTTCAAGAGGTTGCCAATGTTTAAACATTGGGAAATTTCATGTAAAGGTCTAGGTTCCTGACTTTTGTTGAAAAATGGAAGGTCTGGCATGACTGGGGCTATATTTGTACCAAGCATCCATTGACTGAGTTGAGTAATAAATGAACGCCACCTTTAGATATGAGTGTCCCAATTTGCCATAGTCCTCACCACACCATATTACTTTTACTCAGGCATTTAATTCAGTCTTCTTATCCTGATATTTAAGTTTGTATTTCCTACTCTAATCATATAAATCTCCTTCTTTAGAATATTGACTTTTTCTAAGATAGTGGAATCCTGATTACTGGATAAGATGATTAGTAAAAACTTTTGAAAACCACTGGTGAGGAGGATCCTATTTGTTAGTCTGATTGCAAAGCTAAGTGTTTTTGCATCCTAGATCATGATTTTGAACAGTGACAGATCTCTGTTATTTTACTCCATATACTTCCAGTGCAACACAGACCTAGATCAACAATATTTCCTAATTTTAGGTGAAACTGCACCTGCCAGGTCAGAAAAATCCTATTTAAGCCCTTGAGCAAAGAAAATTCTCCATTTCTAGCTTATAATCTATGTCGACATCATAGGGTTGTGTCTCTTTGGCAAAAGAAAAGGATTGGAAAAATTCTTAAATAAGTTCAAGCAAAACACATGTCAAATGACCCAGGTAATTTCCAGAAGAGCCAGTGTTTTCTCTGAATTAGAGTACTTGGAGAATCGCCTAACCACCTGTATTGGTTAGGTCATGGAGATTGAGACTGTGTTTTCACAACTAAAATAACCATAGTTGAACCAGCCATGGAGGCCTATCTCAAAAACAGATTTTTGCTGCATCACTGTGGATCAAGTTACCTTCAACACAATCAGTTGGGAAGATAGTAAAACACATTGATTTAATTGTCCCAAAGCAATTTAACCATATTATACAGATCTAACATTAAACTTATTCCCAGTTTCATTTTAGAAGACAGCAGAATGACTAGTAAATCAACCAGTCTAGCTCAATGATATCAAAAGCTGGTCTCAAATTGTTATTTAATTAATTGACTGCAAGTCTGAAATTCTTTTCTATAGTTTTATGGTCTATGTGCTACAGGCTAAGATTTAGCTCCATTAATTATTTTTTCCTGTTTTGGAAACTAGCATTATTCTTCAATATCCTGGTTAGATGACTTCTAAATAATGTTGAAATCCTCCATTAGCTTTTTCTCTATGGGCTCTTGCTTATGTCTTTTCTGTTTGAGAATAGTCTCTTTTGGCTTACCTTCTGAAGTTTGTTTTTTTGAAAGGTGAAGTATCTCCTAACTATCCATTAGTGTTCCATACCTGGAGTCCTGGCCACCATGATATCATTCACTTCAGAAAATAAATGCAAAGTAAATATGACTTTAGATTTAAATCCAGGAACTTGAACAAGTACTAAAGATTGGAGTGTTTGGCTTCCTTTCTTGCTGTGAGTCAGAGCCAGGAGGTTCCCATTAAGGTGTATATGAATTGTATTACCCCACACTGAAATGTGTCTATAACGTAATGTTGTAAGGCAGCCAAGTTCTTCTAACAATCTCATGGGCCAATATTCAAAGCATATCAGTATCTCATTAGATCCTTCATTTGTAAAAAGTTTTAATCAGAAAGCTATAGTTACACACATATTTTGTTTTAGAGTAGCATAAATCCTGTTTTAAATAAGTGTATCACTTCTATTGTATTAGTATCTCTCAAGCTGTCATATTCATCTGGAATGAGCTGCCATAAAAAGAAAAAAAGGAGATAAATGCATAGAATTATGTGTGGAGAGTCCTCTGATATAGTTCAAAGTAATAGGAGGGACATTTTCAGGAAAAAACTTTTTCTACACCACATCGCTGTTCAAAACTAGAGTAAAACCCCTCATGCTAAGTCATTTGGCAGGACACTGTTCAAAGAAGCTCAAATCATGAGGACAAAAAGCAACATTTTTTTTCAGCTTTGAACCTCTATCTTTCCCTTTTGCTGCTCTCCTTTAAAAGAATTCCTGAAGAATTTTATGCAAATGTATTTTGAAAAAGTGCTGAATTCCCAAAGATTTGACAGTTAAGAAAAGAGTTAACTGCTAATCCCCCTCCCACATCTTTTCCTTATTCTTCAAAAACCATTTCTTCATGACTTGTGAAGACATCCCTCATCATTAGGTCATCCCTCACCCTCGTATGTCATCACCTTCAAAGATAAATGACCTGGTATGAGGATGAAACATACTGAAGTTCAAAAGCATCCAAGGAGTGACAGTCCCAGCACTAGAGCTGGAAGATTTCTTGTCTTTGTAAACCTAGTGTTCTATGCTGAAAGGACAATGATTATTTCATCGGCTCTAGAAGTGTGACATGAAGAAGGATCAGAGATGATAAAAATTGCAACTAGTGAATATAATCAAGTGTTTTCTAAGGGTAAAAGTAGACAATGAAAAAGAAGCTCTGATAGCATAAAATGGAGAATTAACACTGGTGTTTTAAAACCTTTAAAGAGGGATCCCTGGGTGGCGCAGCGGTTTGGCGCCTGCCTTTGGCCCGGGGCGCGATCCTGGAGACCCGGGATCGAGTCCCACGTCAGGCTCCCGGTGCATGGAGCCTGCTTCTCCCTCTGCCTGTGTCTCTGCCCCCCTCTCTCTCTCTCTCTCTGTGACTATCATAAATAAATAAAATTAAAAAAAAAAAAAATAAAACCTTTAAAGAGTATATTGTTGAGGGAAATTGAAGAAGGAATAATATATTCTCCACTGTCACTGAGAAAAATAAAATAAAATGCACTGAAATACATTAAAAGAAGGTTATACACTAAGCAAAGTTGATGACTAGGCAAGCATCTTTTTCCAAACAGGTCTTAAAAATTGAAATAGTAATAATGATAATAATTTCTTGTTCTAAGCAGAGAAGTGAATAAAATTTGTAGCAGAAACGGTACATCATGTTCCCTGTTTTCCTTCTACTGTTTCAACCTATTTCATGAAGTTTGACTACTAATGTGACAAATGGGTTTGTCCTTGTATGTTGTTCCTATCAAACATTGCCATGTATTTTCTTCCTGTTTGTGTATACCTATTTCTTCTATCAGATTTAAAGCTCCTGAAGGCAAGAACTATTATCCTAGTCAACTTTGCAAGATTATGCTATGGAGACATGTATCGTGAGAAGTTCAGTTTCTAAAAATCAACTTGAAAGGCAAAAATTTTGTATCATCAAATCATCCTCAAAATTGCTCTTAGGGGCAATTTTATGACCAGTTTTCATTAAGTTCAACATCAAGTTTCCTTTGATGTTGGAAAAGGCTAGTGTATCATTATATCCTTTATTTGTAAGAAGATTTACATTCTAGTATTTTTAGTTGGCTTATTATTAAGGCTCATATTATTTGAGAAATAAAACTATTAATATAAACACTAGAATCTCATTCAGTGTTACAAGACTTGTCAACCATAAGAAACACACAAAATCTGATAGTGAATGAGGAAAAAGAACATTCACATCTCATGCTCAATGTAGTCAGAATGGCCTCAAGTAAACAGAAACCATGCAAGATGTTTCAGACAGAGGTGATTTAATACAACATTTAGAAGGCTGAAAGAGCAAAATCAGTTGCTAAGGGAACCCTGGTATTAATTAGTAGCTCAGTAAGCAGCTACCATTCTTAGGGCTAAGCGTACGTATGAAAGGAGAAGTGATGTTAGCAGAACCTGAGAACTTGAGAAAGTGTCTCCATAGAGCAGATGTTCAGACCTCCAAGGTGCCACTACTCAGCTGGTTCTGGGACCTCTGAGGGGCACATTACATGACTACTACTTGGACTATGATAGAGAGCTCTAAGAGGAAGTGTGGCACAATTGCTACAGGTACCTCTACAGAGGCCACAAAAGAACTGGTGCTAGAAATGCCGAAATAAGCTAAAGGCTAGACTCCTACTTGAGTGCTACTGCTGGAGAGAAGCTGGCTAGAATTGAAAACAAAAAGAATATTCCTTTTTCTCTCTTATCACCTTTTAATCTCCTGTCAGTACTTCCAGTCGTAGAACTCAACCTGAGGCCAGCAAGCAAAGAAGTCTGGGAAATACAGTTTGCATAGTCCTAGCTCCCGTGTCATAGAGTGGAGCGTAAGAGCCTGAGCTTGAGGCTGAGAGACAGTAGGTAAAATAACTCACATATAAATTCACTGGGTGGAATAAAAGGCAGAGTTTTCCTTCATTTTCTTTTAACATAGTTGGATTCCAGTAAGTTAAATGTATTCGTGATGCCAATTCACTTTTTCTTGGAATCCTATAGTTCATTAGCCCAATAACCTGCTTATAGCATGTGATTAATGTACATATTGAAAAGATAAATGAATGTCTTTTTGGATTTTTGGTGCTAAGGGAATTTTCTTTGATTGCTAATCCAGTTTAACTGCCACATAGAAATGAATATAGAGAATATATATAGGAATGTAAGGGCAAACTCTGCCATACTTCACTGACATTGTAAATGTACCTACCCAAACAGTTCAAATGGTTTCTATCTCTGGCTCTATCTCCTAACTATCCACTTCCAATCAAAAATCTCTACTACAGCTATACTTGCATAGCTTAAGAGTGACATCCAGTGGTTTATAACTTAACCACTTACTCTAATGCATCTAGAAATCTAATCAGCTCTCAGGTATCAATATAAATAGAAAGGAGCATAATATATAAAATACTAAACAAAAGATGAAACTTAAAACTGTTAGTTTTACTTTGAGAGATTACTGAAGTAGATTTGCCTACCTATTTGAGAACTCATATTCAAATTCTTTGCATTTTTACATTCTTGAGTTTATGCCTGTCATAATTCTGGTGATGTCTACCAAAGACATGAGCCAATGAGCAGGAAAGAAACTTACGGACAAGTAGGACTGGGAATATTAACCATTAGCCAGATTTAGACCTGACTCCCAAGACCAGAAGTTCAGTATTCAGGTTCAAAAAGAATATGGAAAACTCAGCCTAAGTCCAGGTTTGAACTAATATCTAAAGGTGTCCAATCTGGCAAAGGGTTTTAGATAGAGGCAACACCTAGAGTTGGGTGGGCTCTTTATAATGGTCTCAGGGGATCAGGCTTCTTAAGGAGGAGTCTGAGCCAGCAGTTGGGACTAAGAAGCCTGAGATCAGCAAAATGTCAGGGCAGCACCCAAACTAAAGTTTAGAATTGTGCTCTATTCTCAATGACTGTAGGAAGCTGAAGGTGATTTTTGTTTATGGCTTGGGAAGTGAATTTCATACTTAGTATAGACAAAACCTCAGAAAAAAACAACATAAAAATACTTTATGTGGCTACATACTTTTAAATTCTCCTTTCTTTTTTTTTTTTTTTAAGATTTTATTTATTTATTCATGAAAGACACAGAGAAAGAGAGAGGCAGAGGGAGAAACAGGCTCCATGCAGGAATCCTAATGTGGGACTTGATCCCGGGACTCCAGGATCACACCGTGGGCCAAAGGCAGATGCTCAACCGCTGAGCCACCCAGGCATCCCTCTCCTTTCTTTCAATAGAATAATCAAAGGAAACAGTAACTCCAACATAAAATCTCATACTTAAATGAACTATGAATAGAAATTTTCTTATCTGTTTAAATGGATCTTAGCCTGAAAAATACTACCAACTCAGAATTTACAAGGATTTGGATATGTTTTCCATCTTAAAGAAATTCAGTTCAGATAAATTCCTTCTCTATTTAATATCTTATTCATAAATATACATGTATTTAAACATGTATTTATTCATAAATATACAGCATGTATATTTTCACATATTTCTTTATGAAATATGTATTTATTTGGTGAGTTCAAAGGAAATCTCAGTAGTAGCTATAGTTAGAATTATTCAGACACCTCTTTTATTCAGCTTAATTTGGGAGCAGGATACTAATAGTCATGAATATGATTAGTATAGCTCATGATGTTAATATATGGTAAGAGATTTGTTGCAGCTTCTTCCCATGTAACCATATCCCACAAGAAAATGGGATACATTTTTCTGACTATCCAGTCTGAAAGGAAGCAGTTCCAACAAAGTTTGTTTGCCTATCGCATCAAAAGGATGGGTAGGATTAGCTTCTTCTACAAAAATGTCTGTGTCTTTAAAAAAAAATACATGGAAACAGCAAAGCTATGACAATTAAATGCTTACAGCCTTAAAATGCTCTGTTCCTCAGATGAGAATGCACTGTCATGATAACAATGAGAGTGATGATAATGATGATCTTACCTTTCACTGGACACTGTCTCATTCCTGTGGAAAACCAGATCTCTCAGCAATCAAATGGAAATAATTTTGAAGTCCAGTCTCAATGATAATGTTTTAATTATCAGAATAAGGTGCAATGTCTGAAATTTATGTAGGTGATGTGCATTTTTTTACCTTTTTCAATCTATCTGGCCTAACAATGGCTGGTTGGCCAAAAGAGAATATAGTAGATATTTCAAGAAAGATAGAAAGTTCTTAGTATTTTTTCTAGTGGGGTTTTTCCGAAAACTTTTTCTAGGACATTACATTTTAATAGGAAACAGACTATGTGTTTCAAATCTAATCAATAAATGCTGGAATGTTCACTGACCCCCTCTAGTTTATTGTTTTATTTACTTAACTTTGGGCATTCTCCTATCAAAGAAAGAGGCTACAAGAGATGAGAGTAAACTGAGAAACACTCCAGAACTCAAAATACTTTTGTGGCTTATTCTATGCAATGGCGGAACGACTGCTAACAGCAGACACAATCTTCAGAAGACACTTTCGATTCTGTTAATTCCAGCTCCACTGATGGTTTGCTTCTAACTGTGGCTCAATTTACTGCACAGCTTACTGGCAGAGTCTCCCTTCAGAGTGGGGAGACCTGTCCTTCTGGTCCCTTGAGCTTTCATGCGAGGGGAAGGATTTCCAGGGAGAGACTCACAAGAACCTGGAAAGAGACTTCCTGAAGTCATCTTTCAGGAATTGACTTTATTTATTTATTTATTTTTTTCAGCATCACCACAGTGATCTGCCTCTTTATTGGTTTCTTCTTGTTTGCATTTCAGAATTTATTTTTTTAATAATAAATTTATTTTTTATTGGTGTTCAATTTGCCAACTTACAGAATAACACCCAGTGCTCATCCTGTCAAGTGCCCCCCTCAGTGCTCATCACCCATTCACCCCCACCCTCCGCCCTCCTCCCCCCCACCACCCCCAGTTTGTTTCCCAGAGTTAGGAGTCGTTTTTTTTTTTTTTTTTTTAATTTTTTTTTTCATTTATTTATGATAGTCACACAGAGAGAGAGAGAGAGGCAGAGACACAGGCAGAGGGAGAAGCAGGCTCCATGCACCGGGAGCCTGATGTGGGATTCGATCCCGGGTCTCCAGGATCGCGCCCTGGGCCAAAGGCAGGCGCTAAACCACTGCGCCACCCAGGGATCCCGTTAGGAGTCTTTATGTTCCGTCTCCCTTTCTGATATTTCCCACACTTCTTCTCCCTTCCCTTATATTCCCTTTCACTATTATTTATATTCCCCAAATGAATGAGAACATATAATGTTTGCCCTTCTCCAATTGACTTACTTCACTCAGCATAATACCCTCCAGTTCCATCCACGTTGAAGCAAATGGTGGGTATTTTTTTTTAATTTATTTTTTATTGGTGTTCAATTTACTAACATACAGAATAACCCCCAGTGCCCGTCACCCATTCACTCCCACCCCCCGCCCTCCTCCCCTTCTACCACCCCTAGTTCGTTTCCCAGAGTTAGCAGTCTTTACGTTCTGTCTCCCTTTCTAATATTTCCCACACATTTCTTCTCCCTTCCCTTATACTCCCTTTCACTATTATTTATATTCCCCAAATGAATGAGAACATATAATGTTTGTCCTTCTCCAATTGACTTACTTCACTCAGCATAATACCCTCCAGTTCCATCCACGTTGAAGCAAATGGTCGTTTCTAATGGCTGAGTAATATTCCATTGTATACATAAACCACATCTTCTTTATCCATTCATCTTTCGATGGACACCGAGGCTCCTTCCACAGTTTGGCTATTGTGGACATTGCTGCTAGAAACATCGGGGTGCAGGTGTCCCAGCGTTTCATTGCATCTGTATCTTTGGGGTAAATCCCCAGCAGTGCAATTGCTGGGTCATAGGGCAGATCTATTTTTAACTCTTTGAAGAACCTCCACACAGTTTTCCAGAGTGGCTGCACCATTTCACATTCCCACCAACAGTGTAAGAGGGTTCCCTTTTCTCCGCATCCTCTCCAACATTTGTGGTTTCCTGCCTTGTTAATTTTCCCCATTCTCACTGGTGTGAGGTGGTATCTCATTGTGGTTTTGATTTGTATTTCCCTGATGGCAAGTGATGCAGAGCATTTTCTCATGTGCATGTTGGCCATGTCTATGTCTTCCTCTGTGAGATTTCTCTTCATGTCTTTTGCCCATTTCATGATTGGATTGTTTGTTTCTTTGGTGTTGAGTATAGATCTTGGAAACTAGCCCTTTATCTGATAGGTCATTTGCAAATATCTTCTCCCATTCTGTAGGTTGTCTTTTAGTTTTGTTGACTGTATCCTTTGCTGTGCAAAAGCTTCTTATCTTGATGAAGTCCCAATAGTTCATTTTTGCTTTTGTTTCTTTTGCCTTCCTGGATGTATCTTGCAAGAAGTTACTGTGGCTGAGTTCAAAAAGGGTGTTGCCTGTGTTCTCCTCTAGGATTTTGGTGGAATCTTGTCTCACATTTAGATCTTTCATCCATTTTGAGTTTATCTTTGTGTATGGTGCAAGAGAGTGGTCTAGTTTCATTCTTCTGCATGTGGATTTCCAATTTTCCCAGCACCATTTATTGAAGAGACTGTCTTTCTTCCAATGGATAGTCTTTCCTCCTTTATCGAATATTAGTTGACCATAAAGTTCAGGGTCCACTTCTGAGTTCTCTATTCTGTTCCACTGATCTATGTGTCTGTTTTTGTGCCAGTACCACACTGTCTTAATGACCACAGCTTTGTAGTACAACCTGAATCTGGCATTGTGATGCCCCAGATATGGTTTTCTTTTATAAAATTCCCCTGGCTATTTGGGGTCTTTTCTGATTCCACACAAATCTTAAAATAATTTGCTGGGCAATCCCTGGGTGGCTCAGTGGTTTAGCACCTGCCATTGGCCCAGGTCGTGATCCTGGAGTCCCGGGACCGAGTCCCACGTTGGGCTCCCGGCATGGAGCCTGCTTCTCCCTCTCCCTGTGTCTCTGCCTCTCTCTCTCTCTATCATAAATGAATAAATAAATCTTTAAAAGAATAATTTGTTCTAACTCTCTGAAGAAACTCCATGGTATTTTGATAGGGATTGCATTAAACGTGTATATTGCCCTGGGTAACATTGACATTTTCACAATATTAATTCTGCCAATCCATGAGCATGGAATATTTTTCCATCTCTTTGTGTCTTCCTCAATTTCTTTCAGAAGTGTTCTATAGTTTTGAGGGTATAGATCCTTTACCTCTTTGGTTAGGTTTATTCCTAGGTATCTTATGCTTTTGGGTGCAATTGTAAATGGGATTGACTCCTTAATTTCTCTTTCTTCAGTCTCATTGTTAGTGTATAGAAATGCCACTGATTTCTGGGCATTGATTTTGTATCCTGCCATGCTACCAAATTGCTGTATGAGTTCTAGCAATCTTGGGGTGGAGGCTTTTGGGTTTTCTTTTCTTTTCTTTTCTTTTCTTTTTTTTTTTTCTGCTTTTGGGTTTTCTATGTAGAGTATCATGTCATCGGCGAAGAGGGAGAGTTTGACTTCTTCTTTGCCAATTTGAATGCCTTTAATGTCTTTTTGTTGTCTGATTGCTGAGGCTAGGACTTCCAGTACTATGTTGAATAGCAGTGGTGAGAGGGGACATCCTGTCTTGTTCCTGATCTTAGGGGAAAGGCTCCCAGTGCTTCCCCATTGAGAATGATATTTGCTGTGGGCTTTTCATAGATGGCTTCTAAGATGTCGAGGAATGTTCCCTCTATCCCTACACTCTGAAGAGTTTTGATCAGGAATGGATGCTGTATTTTGTCAAATGCTTTCTCTGCATCTAAGGAGAGGATCATATGGTTCTTGGTTTTTCTCTTGCTGATATGATGAATCATATTGTTTTATGAGTGTTGAACCAGCCTTGTGTCCTGGGGATAAATCCTACTTGGTCATGGTGAATAATTTTTTTTTTTTTTTTTGGTGAATAATTTTCTTAATGTACTGTTGGATCCTATTGGCTAGTATCTTGTTGAGAATTTTTGCATCCATGTTCATCAGGGATATTGGTCTGTAATTCTCCTTTTTGGTGGGGTCTTTGTCTGGTTTTGGAATTAAGGTGATGCTGGCCTCATAGAACGAATTTGGAAGTACTCCATCTCTTTCTATCTTTCCAAACAGCTTTAGGAGAATAGGTATAGTTTCTTCTTTAAACGTTTGATAGAATTCCCCTGGGAAGCCATCTGGCCCTGGACTTTTGTGTCTTGGGAGGTTTTTGATGACTGCTTCAATTTCCTCCCTGGTTATTGGCCTGTTCAGGTTTTCTATTTCTTCCTGTTCCAGTTTTGGTAGTTTGTGGCTTTCCAGGAATGCATCCATTTCTTCTAGATTGCCTAATTTATTGGCGTATAGCTGTTCATAATATGTTTTTAAAATCGTTTGTATTTCCTTGGTGTTGGTAGTGATCTCTCCTTTCTCATTCATGATTTTATTAATTTGAGTCTTCTCTCTCTTCTTTTTAATAAGGCTGGCTAATGGTTTATCTATATTATTAATTCTTTCAAAGAACCAACTCCTGGTTCTGTTGATCTGTTCCACAGTTCTTCTGGTCTCGATTTCGTTGAGTTCTGCTTGAATCTTTATTAACTCTCTTCTTCTGCTGGGTGTAGGATCTATTTGCTGTTTTTTCTCTAGCTCCTTTATGTGTAAGGTTAGCTTCTGTATTTGAGTTCTTTCCAGTTTTTGAATGGATGCTTGTATTGCGATGTATTTCCCCCTTAGGACTGCTTTTGCTGCATCCCAAAGATTTTGAACGGTCGTATCTTCATTCTCATTAGTTTCCATGAATCTTTTTAATTCTTCCTTAATTTCCTGGTTGACCCTTTCATCTTTTAGCAGGATGGTCCTTAACCTCCACGTGTTTGAAGTCCTTCCAAACTTCTTGTTGTGATTTAGTTCTAATTTCAAGGCATTATGGTCTGAGAATATGCAGGGGACAATCCCAATCTTTTGGTATCGGTTCAGACCCGATTTGTGACCCAATATGTGGTCTATTCTGGAGAAAGTTCCACGTGCACTTGAGAAGAATGTGTATTCAGTTGAGTTTGGATGTAAAGTTCTGTAGATATCTGTGACATCCATCTGGTCCAGTGTATCATTTAAAGCTCTCGTTTCTTTGGAGATGTTGTGCTTAGAAGACCTATCGAGGGTAGAAAGACCTAGATTGAAGTCACCAAGTATAAGTGTATTATTATCTAAGTATTTCTTCACTTTGGTTATTAATTGATTGATATATTTGGCAGCTCCCACATTCGGGGCATATATATTGAGGATTGTTAAGTCCTCTTGTTGGATAGATCCTTTAAGTATGATATAGTGTCCCTCTTCATCTCTCACTACAGACTTCGGGGTAAATTTTAGTTTATCTGATATAAGGATGGCTACCCCTGCTTTCTTTTGAGGACCATTCGAATGGTAAATGGTTCTCCAACCTTTTATTTTCAGGCTGTAGGTGTCCTTCTGTCTAAAATGAGTCTCTTGTAGACAGCAAATAGATGGGTCCTGCTTTTTTATCCAGTCTGAAACCCTGCGCCTTTTGATGGGGTCATTAAGCCCATTCCCGTCCAGAGTTACTATTGACAGATATGAGTTTAGAGTCATCATGATATCTATTCAGTACTTGTTTTTGTAGATTGTTCAACTGAACTTCTTAAAGGGGAATTTTAAGAGTCCCCCTTAAAATTTCTTGCAGAGCTGGTTTGGAGGTCACATATTCTTTCAGTTCCTGCCTGTCTTGGAAGCTCTTTATCTCTCCTTTCATTTTGAATGAGAGCCTTGCTGGATAAAGTATTCTTGATTGCATGTTCTTCTCATTTAGGACCCTGAATATATCCTGCCAGCCCTTTCTGGCCTGCCAGGTCTCTGTGGAGAGGTCTGCTGTTACCCTAATACTCCTCCCCATAAAAGTCAGGGATGTCTTGTCTCTTGCTGCTTTAAGGATCTTCTCTTTATCTTTGGAATTTGCAAGCTTAACTATTAAATGTCGAGGTGTTGAACGGTTTTTATTGATTTCAGGGGGGGGAATCTCTCTATTTCCTGGATCTGAATGCCTGTTTCCCTTCCCAGATTAGGAAAGTTTTCAGCTATTATTTGTTCAAATACATATTCTGGCCCTCTGTCCCTTTCGGCGCCCTCGGGAACCCCAATTAAACGTAGGTTTTTCTTCCTCAGGCTGTCGTTTATTTCCCTTAATCTATCTTCACGGTCTTTTAATTGTTTATCTCTTTTTTCCTCAGTTTCCCTCTTTGCCATCAACTTGTCCTCTATGTCACTCACTCGTTCTTCCACCTCATTAACCGTCGTTAGGACTTCTAGTTTGGATTGCATCTCATTCAATTGATTTTTAATTTCTGCCTGATTAGCTCTAAATTCTGCAGTCATGAAGTCTCTTGAGTCCCTTATGCTTTTTTCTAGAGCCACCAGTAGCTTTATAATAGTGCTTCTGAATTGGCTTTCTGACATTGAATTGTAATCCAGATTTTGTAACTCTGTGGGAGAGAGGACTGTTTCTGATTCTTTCTTTTGAGGTGAGGTTTTCCTTCTAGTCATTTTGCTCAGTGCAGAGTGGCCAAAAGCAAGTTGTATTGGGAAAAGGAGAAAAAGAGAGGAGAGAAAGAAGGAAAGAAAAGAGAAAAAGAAAAACGAAAAAAGGAAGAAAGAGAGAAGAAAAAGAGAAAGAAAAAGAAAGGGAAAAAAAGGGTGGGGGAAGCAAACAGAAATCAAAAAGAAAAAAAAAAAAACACGGGGGAGTATCTTCTGATTCTGTGTACTTAAATCCCTTGACTTCCCCTGGAACTTGTCTGTCTCGCTGGTCTTCTGGGGGAGGGGCCTGTTGTGCTGATTTTCAGGTTTTAGCACTTGGGGGAGCAGCTCTGCCCCCTGCCTGGTGCAGGGCTCAGTGGGGGTTGTTTACCCTGTGAGGCCCCAGGAGGGACAACCGCAGTGGCGAGGCCAGCTCTGGAGCCCTGGATTCAGCCCCCGCAGGAACTCCAGAGCTCTCCGTCTGCAGGCTCTGGGGCGGGCCGCTGATCTGCTCAGCTCGGGGCAGGAGCGTCCTTGCGGTCCTGGGTCCTCCTGGCCTCTGCCTGTCCTGGGGGGAGGACGGATCCTGGGCTGTGTCCCGGCGCCCAGTGCTCCCGGCCTGCGCTGTTGGATTTGCGCTCCTGGCCGCGCAGCCCCCTCCGCGGAGCCGCTGCCCGAGCTCCTCTGAGCTGCTCCCGGGTCAATGTGTGCGCGTGCTGTAGCCCTTTAGGGGAGCTTGGTGCACTCTCCCCGGGGTGCAGTTGCTGTGTTAGTGTCCCAGGGAGCCTGAGGGCATCCCCGCCCTCCTGGGTCCTGCTCTAACTCCCTGTAAGCGTCTTTCTGCCCGGGGAAGATTGGTGCAGCTCCTGCTTCTCTGGGACAGAGCTCTCCTGTCCTGGGGACACTCCCCCCGGCCTTAGCCAGGCTCTTCGCGGGGTCCCTTCCCCTTGGATGCCTTTTGTTTCTTTATTCCCCTCCCCCCCCCGCCCCCCGTCTTCCTACCTTGATAGAAGCGCGAACTCTTCTCACTGTAGCATTCCAGCTGGTCTCTCTTTAAATCTCAGGCCGAATTCATAGATTTTCAGAATGATTTGAAGGTTATCTAGGTAATTTGGTGGGCACAGGTGATTTGGGAACCCTACTCTTCTGCCATCTTGCCCCTCCTCCCCGGAATTGACTTTAATTCAGTGATAAGACTTTCGTATTAATTTCTATCTTCACAGAGGTGAGAAATGCCATTACTCAACCAGGCAATGGATATTTGAAATAAAAAGATGTATTTGACTTAGGGAGTTGTATGGCATACATAAAAATGAAGAGGCTTATAACTGAATTTCTCTTAGATACCTGGTTTAGACTTCTTCTATAAATTTACCTAAAATACAAGAAATGAATTACCATATCAAATTTTATTTTTTAATTTAAATTCAATTAGTCAACATACATTATTTATTAACCAATGGAACATAGATAATTTTAAGGTATAAGCAGAAAGATAGTATTTTTCAGGAAATCAGAAAACCATTCCACCAACAAGCACAGCTTCTCTGTCTTCTCTAAAAATTTTCATAGAGTTGGACACTTAGAAAATGTCCTTCTGTGCTTATCCAGGTGGGGACCTCTCAGGTAGTTCCCAAGAAAGAAAGGTTCATGTTAAAAGATTTCATAGTCTCTAGATCATAGCGCCTGATTAGTCTATGCCCAGGGCACTCAAATATGAACACTTGCTTGCATTTTCAGTAAATCAAGGCAAAGATATTTGACTACTTGGAAATTCCATCTCTCTAGAGTCAGTTAAAACACCCATCTAAATGAGACAATATAAATGTGAAATCTTGGACAAATGATATCTATGTTGAGTATTCAATATTCTCCAGAAAGTGAATATTCTATAATGGAGAAGAGAAAGGTAGAAAGATAAGTAAAAGTAAAGAGTTAAATTAGAAAACTTAGAAGAAAAGAAAATAGGCTAATGAGACCTTTAAATAAAGTCAGAGAAGATGTTTATATTCTTGTGACCACAAGAATAAGCATAACCAAGAGCCCTGTTAAGAGTCCAACCAACCAAAAAGACCTAAGGAGGTCCCAGTGAGATGGAACTCTGGTCCCCACTCACAATCCTCTGGGCAATGGGACCTCCTCCGCATGCTAATTGCATCATTATGAGACAAGCCAAATGCAAATGAAATAAACAATAATTTGGGGACAGAACAACATGTGGACTGGGCAATTTCTCCTTAGAGACAGATTGTAGGAGGACTTCTGGAGGGTCTATGAAGCAAAAGATGAGAAGGAATAAACTGGGCTTGAAGTGCTCAGACATTTCTCAAATCCTATAGATGTACCTCTCATAACTTGCTTTGAATTTGGTTTTGGCTTATTATTGACCATAACCAAAACCAAATTCAAAGCAAGTTATGAGAGGTACAACTACAGGATTTGAGAAATGTCTGAGCACTCAAGCCCAGGTCTTCTTTTATTAGAACTATCACACTTTAAAGTATGCATGCCTTTTGACCCAGAGAGTACATTTTTAAGGCTCTATCCCACAGAAATATTTGTACGTGCACACAAAGACACAGAAACAGAGATTTTCCAATGCAATATTACCTATAATATTCTAAAATTGGAGCAAAGTCTAAATGTCCAAGAATAGGAAGGTGCTAAATAATCACACACACACACACACACACACACACACACAGATCAGAGTATAGTGGTTAGAACAAAGTCTTCAGAACCAAAATGCTTGGGCTTACATTTCAGCTTCACTGCTTACCAGCTATGAGCCCTTGGCCAAATTGCTTAGCTTTTCAGTGACTCAGTCTTCCTCAATGCTAAAAAGAAGACAAAATTTCTTTGTCTGTAGCGCTATTGTGAGAGTTAAATGAGATGCCTCTCTAAAGAGTCAGAACATTATCTGGCACATAACAGGTACTCAGTACATGTTAGCATGATTCTTATTTTGAACACACAATTATGTAGTATTTAAAAATAGAATCTAGCTGTAGCTTCTACCATAAAACTCTGCAAAATACACTGTGAAATGAAAAAAGGTCGCAGAACAGTAAGTGAAGAATGATTCTATTAATTATTTAAGTGTATATAAGCAAACGTGTATATGTATGTATATAAAAGCATAGCAGAAAGTGTGGAAAAACCAGCCAGTAGCAACAATTATCCCTAGAATTGTATTGAATGGCAGGAGGAACTGAAAGGAGATAGCTTTCTTCCTCTTTATATTGCTGCATTTGAGAAGCTTTTTTACAAACATAGATTTTTATTTTACTTATGTACTTTTAAAAATACAGTTGACTCCTGAACAACACAGGTTTGAACTGCATGAGTCCATTTACATGTGGACTTCTTCAATAAATATATTGTACAATTTTTTGAGATTTGTGACAATTTGAAACAACTTGCAGATGAATTATGTGTCCTAGAAATATTGAAAAATTAAGAAAAAGTTGTGTATGTTACGAATACATAAATTATATGGAGATCTTAGTCTATTTTATCACCGACTACCATAAAATATACACAAATTTATTATTAAAAGTTAAAATTTTTAAAAAAGTTAAAATTTATCAGAATACACACAGAGACTGTATATGGCATCATTTGCAATCAAGAGAAATGTAAACAAAAATAGGGATGCAGTACTAAATCATAACTGCATAAAGTTAATTGTAGTACATGCCACAATACTATAAGAATTTCATAGTGGTGAGTTCAAGTGCTGAGTATCTGCTTAAAATGCTATATGATGCTAATCATCTCTGCATGAGCAGTACATCTCTCTGGTAAATTGAGTAGTGCAGTAAAAAGTGATTTCTCATGGTTCTTGCATATTTTTCATTGTGTTCAGTATAATACCATAAGCTTTGAATAATACCAGGGGACCCATATGAAATGCCATTAGTGATTCTGGAAGTGCTCTCAAGAAGCAGAGAAAAGTCATGACATTACAAGAAAATGACGAATTGCTTGATAGGTACCATAGATTGAGATCTGCAGCTGTGGTTGCTCACCATTTCAAGATAAATGAATCCAGTGTAAGGATACAGTAAAAATAGAAAAAGAAATGTGTAAAGCTGTCATTGTAGCTACACTAGCAGGTGCGAAAACCTTGCACTTTTTGTGAATTACCTTTTTATCTTGTATTGAAAATGCAGCTTTTATATGAGTGCAGGATTGCTATAAGGAAGGCATGCCTATAGACTCTAATATGATTTGAAAAAAAGCAAAATAATTATATGACAACTTTAAGCAAAAAGAAGATAAAGGATCTAAAGTTGGAAAATATGGTGCCAGCAAAGGATGGTTTGATAATTTTAGAAAGAGGTTTGGCTTAAAAAATGTCAAGATAACAAAATCAATTTCTTCTGATCAAGAGGCAGCAGATAGGTTCCCAAAGGCCAAATAAAATCATTGAAGAGAAAGGATATCTGTGTCAACAGGTTTTTAATGCAGACAAACGTGTCCTATCCTGGGGGAAAAATGTCACAAAGGACATTTATTACTGAGGAAGAGCAGTGAACACAGGTATTTAATGCAGAAGGGATAGGCTAACTGTACTGTTTTATGCAAATGCAGTTGAATTTATGATCAAACCTACCCTTATCTATAAAGTGGTTAATCCTCAAGCCTTGAAAAGAAAAAATACCAGCTGCCAGTCTTTGATTGTATAACATGAAGGACTGGACAATAAGAATCCTTTTCCTGGATTGGTTCTATCAATGATTTGTCCATGAAGTCTGGAAGTACCATATCAGTAAAAGACTGTCTTTTAAGTTCTTTTGATATTAGATAGTGCCCCTGGCCACCCAGAACTCCATGAGTTCAACATTGAAAGCAATTAAGTATTCTAATTGCCCCTAAACACAAATTCTCTAATTCAGCCTCTAGATCAGGGTGTCATAAGGACCTTTAAGGCTCACTACACATGAGAACTCCATGGAAAGAATTGTCCATGGAAACTCCATGGAAAGAATTGTCAATGCTATGGAAGAGAACTCTGATAGGGAGAAGATTATGAAAGTCTGGAAAGGTTATACCATTAGAGATGCCATCCCTGTTATAAAAAAGCTGTGAAAGCCATCAAAGCCTGAAACAATAAATTCCTGCTAGAGAAAACTGTGTCCAGATGTTGTACATGACTTCATAGGACTTACAAGAGAATCTATCAAGAAGATCATGAAAGAGATTGTGGATATGGCAAAAAAGGTGAGAGGTGAAGGGTTTCAAGATATGGATCTTGGAGAAATTCAAGAGCTAACAGACACCACACCAGAGGAATGAACAGAAGACAATTTGATGGAGATGAATACTTCTAAACCAGTTCCAGACAATGAAGAAGATGTAGAAGCAGTGCCAGAAAACAAATTGACATTAGACAATCTGGCAGAAGGGTTCTGATTATTCAAGACTCCTTTTGACTCCTTTTACAACATAGAGTCTTCTATGAAACAGGCGCTGAAACTAAAGCAAATGGCAGAAGAATTGGTATTATATAGAAACATTTTTAGAGTAATGAAAAAAACAGAGTCAGAAATTATCTTGTATTTCTTTAAAGTTACACCCAGTGTGCCTACTGCCCCTGCTTCCCCTTCTACCTCTTCCACTTCTACCTCTGCTGCTGGGGATGCAGCAAGATGGACCCCTCCTCTTCCTCCTCCTCCTCAGCTTACTTAACATGAAAATGACAAGGATGAAGATCTTGATGATGATCCACTTTTACTTAATGAATAGTAAATAATCATGCCATACAGTTAATAAACTTACCTATTATGTATGCATATGTCTTCATGTGAAAAAACTAGCATCTGTATAGCAAGAACTGTAAGAGACATTTTTGTATTGTCATCATCACCTAAGTATCATTCATCATGTAAAACATTGTGTACAAGACTTGTATGGAAATGGATAGCCTACCCTTACACAGACACAAGGTGAGTGATACTTAATATAAAATTAATAATGTGTTTGTTTTCTTACTGTTTCATAAATTTGTTTTCTAAGGATTATATCACTATACAGTATGCCTCCCTCTTTCTAATTAGAGAAACTTTGTATCAGCCTGTCGTCAGCCTGTCATCACAGGTGTTTTTTATAAGCATGTTAGCAATGTTTCCAACACTGTAATATGAATATGACTGTAATACTCAATGCCATAGACTTTGTATAAGTATTCATTCATTAGTGTATTGGCTAGGCTACCATGAAGCAATCATATTGATTATACTAGGCCACCATAAAGCACTCATATCGCTGTTTCTTTGTTACCAATGCATGAATTGTTATACCTGTATATAAATATTTTTCATGTTATGTTTTCATTTTTGATGTCTAATGTTAGTAATACATAGAACATCTACAGTGTTTTATATCATATAAGACAACATTGATGTAGGCACTGATAGACAATCCATCTTGCAAACAGGTAATGTAAATTTACAGTGTCAATATAGTAAAGTACTGTAAATGTATTTTCTCTTCATTATGATTTTAATAACATTTTCTTTTCTCTAGCTTACCCTGTTTTAAGAATACCATATACAGTAAATATACAAAATATGTGCTAATCACTGTTTATGTTATTGGTAAGGCTTCTACTCAACAGTAGGGCTATTTGTAGTTAAGTTTTGAGGGAGTCAAGGTTATATGCAGATTTTCAACTGTGCAGGGGTCAGCACCTCTAACCCTTGCATTGTTCAAGGGTCAACTGCATATACTTCTGAAAATAGAGTAAGAAGACAACTAATTAAGTAAAGATGCAATAAAAACAGTGAAAACAATTCTGAACAAGTGTGTGTCTGCAATGATTTAACAATCTGAGTTTCCAAGGAAAAGGGAAGTAGGACTTCTTAGTCTATGGTCACAAGTGTAAGACAAGGACAGGACTAAGATAAAGCAAGCACGGTGACTAGTATTAAGAAAACTGTAGACACTCACTTTTAGAGCTATGACTTGCACAGTCCTTAGATCTGGCCTTGGTCTAACATTACATTGAAAATATCCTCCAGTCAAAGGATCTGCTTAGCGGCCAGTATCACACAAAGACAATGTCCAAAACTATAAAGTATAGATTTCATTCTCTTTCCACTCCCACTTTAAAGAAAAAAAAATAACCTAATTGATTTTTAACATCTGGAGTTTAAGACTGATGTATCCCAGGTGCAGTCTCCCAGAATTCAAACTGAACAAAAGTCCCACCTTCTTTATACCTATTCACTTTTCCCTTCTGTAATGTCATCCTGACCAAAAGGATATTATTTATGTGATCTGGGAGAGGGAGTTGGGGGGTGGGGGTGGGGTTCATGAGTCTTTTTAAATGCTTGAGTACGAAGCATTGGATTCTTAAATGGTTTGACAGGGAATTCACTCTTTTCCTTTGGCTAGTATGATACCTGCATAAACATTTATAAAGTTAGCTAGGCTTAGGAATGCAGTATGACACTGGCCCAGGGTGAAATGAAATATCCAACACAGAGTAGTATTTACCTATCTGACTGAAATGCTTCAGGATGGCCTCATCATTTGTTTATGGAAGACATTCATTCTGATTGGTCAGTGCCCATGCCTTCTTTTTTAAAAATAATTTTGAATATCATCCCTGTGAAAAACTAAGACTATGCTCAATAAACAGTTTCATATGTAGTCCAACCAGCTGAGCTAATACCTATAGATATTGATAGTTTAGTCTTCTTTACTGCATGGTAACACCACTAGATGGCAATAGTTTCTGTATTTCATGTGGCAAGTTGAATAGTCCCACCAAACATGATGCATTTTTCAAGTGCAGAGATTCACTACCCAAGTGAAACTGATCCTAGATAAAGGCCACATAAAGTAAATCAATTTAAAAGGAAGGACCAAAATTCAATATTACATAGAGAAAAGTGATTCTGGATTTATCTCATAAAATTAAAAAAAAATCTTTTAAATGCAATTACTCCCCGTTTTGTCTTTATAATTTATAGAATTTCAATTATAATCATAACTGCTTCTAATTATTAGAACAAAGAATGAATCACATTTTGATTGTTTAGAGAGACAAAATTTCTCTAACAAATGTTTTAGGAGTCTAATATAATGTCCTTAGTTTCAAAACTCAGCATGGTTTTGTAAAAATACCTAAGGCATTTAACAATTTTTTCAGGAGCATCTCTTAGTTCTGTGATAATCCAATCATCCTCTTTGGAAATGCTAATTTAATCTGTTTCATTTTCATTTGTTAATTCATCTATTCATTTATATCTAATCTGTGCAGGAATCAAGCAGTTCTCCAAACATCATTTTCTTCAACATCATTAAATATTGCTGTAGTAGGTAGAATTCTAAGATGGTCCCCAAGATTCCTGCCTGCTGGTATATTTGTGCTGTGTAATTCCCTCCTTATGAATATGGGTAGGGACTGTAACTGTGGGAAAGTCACTGCTGTAATTGTGTTAGGTCACATGAGATTCTGTCATAGCAGACAAGAGTAAGATTCTCCTGTTGGCCTTAGAAAATGCAAACAGCCAAGTCAAAATTTCCCATGGAGGAGAATGTGTGACAAGGATCTGAAAATGTCCTGAAGGAGCTGAGAGCTGTCCCCCCTGTTACCAACCAAGAAAATGGGGACTTTAGTCCTATAATCACAAGGAACTGAATCCTACCAACTAGTGAGTGTGAAAGAAGACCCTGAGTTTCGATAAAGTCACAGCCCCAGCTATCACACTGTAATTTCAGACTCATGAGACCCTTAGCAGACAACCTGGCTAAACCACACTAGAACTCCTGCCTCATGGAAACTGTGAAATAATAAATATGTGTTGTTTTAAGCTCTTAAGTTTGTGGTGATTTCCTATGCAGCAATAGAAAACTAATACACTCAAATTTTTTCAAATATTTATATAATTTGCATAAATATTTAGAGACTCTCTCAATGAAAAACAGTAGACAGAGTTGTTGGTAAGAAGGATTAGGACAGCCAGATTCCACAGTTAAGAGCAATGCATTTCTGAGTGAGGACAGATATTGTGAGATATTCTGAGTGAGTGCCTTAGGTACTCTGAGTGAGGACAGTGAGGATAGTCCGTGTGTGTGTGTGTCTGTAAATATGTACATATGTACATGTATATATAACAACATATATGTGTATGTATATATGTATGCATTCATGTATGTATATGGGGAATAGAGTGAGAGAGAAAACAAATGTAAAAAATGTTAAAAATGGATGTATATTGGTAAAGTATACATAAATTTTCATCACACCATTCTTTCAAACTCTCTACAGTTTTTCTTTGTTCAAAATAAAAAGAGGAAAAAAGTAGACAAACAATGCATTATTAAGAAGACCCCCCCCACCACCGCTAATACTGACTTCTCAACATAAACAATGGAAGTCAGAAGACAATGGAAGTATATTAGGAAAACACTGAAAAAAAACCCTGTCAATTTATAATTCAATGTCCAACAAAAAATATTGTTTAACAACGAAGGCAAAATAGACACTTTCAAATAAACAATAGTGGAGGGAAAGGGAAGGGAAATGACCCTAATTAAAGCACAGAGATCCAGAAAGTAGTGAAGAGCAACAGTAAATATGTGAATAAATATATAGAAATACTAACTTCATAAACAGTGGTAATTTATTGTAGAGCTACTGTAGATTTAAGTCTACAAACTTAAAATCTCTCACCTGACTCTGGAAATTCCCTAGTCATGACTCATTGGGAAAAGGACTATGAAAACTATAGGGGTTAAAGGTCAGTTGCCTGCATTAGGTATCCTACATATGTAAATGTGATGGGACTCTATTGTTGTCCCTGAGACAAATCTGAAAGCAAAAATTGCAATTCTCAACTATTTGCTTGCAAAGGACACTGTGACAGTACAGATAAAAACACAAAAGACATGAATCATGCATTTTTTACTAAGAGTTTCAGACTCCTCAGCTAAATATTTTACCCAGGTTTTAGGTAAGTACAGATTAAATTTTCTTTTCCCGGGATCCCTGGGTGGCGCAGTGGTTTAGTGCCTGCCTTTGGCCCAGGGCGCGATCCTAGAGACCCAGGATCAAATCCCACGTCAGGCTCCCGGTGCATGGAGCCTGCTTCTCCCTCTACCTGTGTCTCTGCCTCTCTCTCTCTCTCACTGTGTGCCTATCATAAATAAATAAAAATTAAAAAAAAATTTTTCTTTTCCCTCTAGTATATGGCAGATAATTAGTCATAGTAATATAACAGCAATAATAGTAATAAGCAGCAGCAAAAATAAAATAAAATAAAATAAAATAAAATAAATAAATAAAATAAAATAATAAAATAAAATAAAATAAAATAAAATAAAATAAAAAATAAAATAAAATAAAATAATAAAATAAAATAAAATAAAATAAAATAAAATATACATACACACATACTTTTACCCCAAACCAGGAAAAAACAAAAGAATCCTGAACAATTTACAAATTTGTCCTGTTTGAACATTGAACCAGGACTAGAAGAAGTATGTTAAGTATGAAAAACCTAAGCTCAGAGCTTTTAGGATGGGAGCATTAAAAAAAAAAAAAAAGTTTTTTTATCATTACATTTGCCTTCTCTATTACCTTGTTGGTCATGCATTTTTATATTATCTTATAGTGGTTTTCCTAGAAATTAGAATATTTATCTTTAACATATGTACATTTAATATAAATAAGTACTTTTGCCAATTCCCAAGAAATTCAATGTTAGAACACTTTAATTCCATTTACCTCCCTCCTACCAACTTACTTCTGTGCTACCATGTTCAGATATATATCTCATAAAAGATATTTGCCCATTTTCCTATTGGTTGTCTTTTTTCCTTATTGAGCTATAGAAACTTCATTTCTAAAATTATGGATATTAGTCTTTCTTTAGTTTTACATATTGTAAATATTTTCTCCCAATCTATGCTTTCTTTTTTTAAAACAGCTTTATGGGTATATAATTGACATACAATAAACTGCACATATTTAAGGTGTACAGTTTGATGAGTTTTAACCTATTCATACATCTATGAAACCATCACTACAACTAAGACACTAAACACATGTATCATCTCCCAAAGTTCCTTCATGGCCCTGTGTAGTCCATCCCCTTTCAGACACCGTCTTCCCCATCCAAACTTCAGGCACTGACTGGCATGTTTTCTGCCTCTAGAGATTAATTTGCATTTTCTAGAGTTTCATATGAAAGAAATATAATATGTACTCTTTTTTTACCTGGATTTTTTTTTTTTACTCCGTTACTTTGAGATTTATCCAGCCTATTGCTTCAGGTCTTATTATTGTTTCTCTGAGTAGTATTCCATTGTATGGACATACTAACATATTCACATCTTAATAGACATTTGGGCTGCTAATACTTGGTATTAGCAGTCTTTTTACCTTTATCCATTCTAGTTGGTATGAGGTAAATATCATTATAGTTTACATTCCCCTGATGACTAATGCTACTTAGCACCTTTTGGTCTGCTTATTACCAAAGGATCTGTTTGTATCTTTTGCTCATTTTTAATTGGGTTGTCTGTCTTCTTCTTATTTTTTTTTTAAATTTTTATTTATTTATGATAGTCACAGAGAGAGAGAGAGAGAGAGAGAGAGGCAGAGACACAGGCAGAGGGAGAAGCAGGCTCCATGCACCGGGAGCCCAACATGGGATTCGATCCCGGGTCTCCAGGATCGCGCCCTGGGCCAAAGGCAGGCGCTAAACCACTGCGCCACCCAGGGATCCCTGTCTTCTTATTATTGAACCGTGAGAGTTTCTTGTATATTCTGACATAATTCCTTTATCATATAGGTGATTAGTGAATACTTTTCTTTCCTAGTCTATGGCTTGTCTTTCAAAGAAAAGTGGGGTTTTTTTTCTTTTGTTTTTTATTTTTTATCCCCTGCACATCTCAATAGCAGCAAAGCATGTTCTGAGGGTTAGTTAAGTAAATCCCAGAATCTGAGCTCAATTGTTTATGTTATCATTGAATAAGAATAATTACTCTTCTGTGTTTCAGTCAATGAGTATTTACACAATATCCCCCTGATGTCAAGTAAAATACTGCCTAGAACAGCACAAAAGGCCATTAGTTCACTGCCTTAGAGTTGTTGGCTTTGTAATATAAGCTTCTCAAAAGTAGTGAGGTTGACATGTTGAAAACCTGCAACTGATTTAGAGTTCACTCATTATCAGCTCTAATTAATAACTGAGCTCATCCACCAAAAGACTGTTTCAGAGACAATCAGAAAGCAAACACTCTTAACTTGCTACACTTGACTTGAGGCTGCAACTGATGCTTTTAGCTACAGGAGGCTTATGAAAGCAATTCATTTCATTGCCAGGGTCCTGCAAATTTTCATCTATACTGATTTCATACCTGATCCACATGACTGTTCTTCTAAATTTAGTCAGTGTCCAAAATGTTCCTCCAAGAAGCCAACTAAAAGTATTTGTTCTCTGGCATCAACTACAATAGTATGGCACTAAGAAGGGAATCAGAAGAGAGACAGCAAGGTGAAAAGGAAGAACACTGTCCTCCAGAGACTGAGTTCTATGAGGCAGAACAAGATGACACTGGGACACTATCAAAAAATCTCCAAGGAGAGGGATCCTTGGGTGGCTCAGCGGTTTAGCACCTGCCTTCAGCCCAGGGCCTGATCCTGGAGCCCCGGGATAGAGTCCCACATCGGGCTCCCTGCATGGAGCCTGCTTCTCCCTCTGCCTGTGTCTCTGCCTCTCTCTCTGTGTGTCTCTCATGAATGAGTAAATAAAATCTTAAAAAAAATTTTTTTTTTAAATCCCCAAGGAGAAAAATTCACTTTAATGGGAGACACAAATCCATTTTTCTGTAATAACATTGTGCCAGGATAATAATTTGAAGTGTAATATTAACTGGCATAGTTTTCTTCTTCCAGTTTTCCTTTGCTGGCACTCATTGCCTAAAAGATAGGCAGTTAAGAGCAAGGATACAAGTGTATGCATATCTCTGTGTGTGTAAACAGAAAGAGAGAAAACAAATGAAACAAAAATTTAACCATTGGTGTATTTAGATAAAAGGTATAGAGATGTTCATTACATTAGTCTTACAATTTTTACAAAGGTCAAGTTTTTCAAAATTAACACACTTTTTGAGATGGGAAAAAAGAGACAGAATCAAACAAGAAAGCAAAATAGTGAGATGATGTCTAGGGGCGGGGGCAGCACTTTAAGCAAAGGGGCTAATATTTGTTGCAAAGAGGAAGTGATAAGATGCTCAGATATGATAACAGAGGAGACTTGTACTAACTTTACTTCCCACCTGGATTTCTGGGAGGCAGTGGCCTTGCCTGGAGGAAAAATGTAGAGGGCTGCATGCCCTGTTGAAGGCCTAGAGAGATTCAGACTGCCAACCACATTACTCAAGGCAGAGCAGAGCAGCAGCTTAGCTTTGCATCCTTCCCAGAACCTGAGGTATTTGTAAATTGCCACGATGCTAGTACTACTCCAGAAAGAAGGACAGACAAAGAAACTCCCAACTTAACGAAGTTTAAACCTGGAAAGACTGAGTTTATCACAAGTAACTATGTTTTATGCCATTCAACAGGATGGTGGTTTGACATTGAGATGAGGATCAGTGCTAAAAAAAAAAAAAAAGAAGAAGAAGAAGAGTATTCCATTTCTTGTGCACTTATGTTTCTGTGGTCTGAGAGTCTATACCCACAACAACAATATTTTCTCTCTAACAAACAGATATTGCTTGGGCATTGTTAACTTTTCCCAAACTCTGGACATTGGTAATTTAATCTTTATTCAGTCCTCTAGGATTCTCTGAGATCAGTTTTAATGGACTGGAGCAAAAAGAGAGGAAAAGATGACTTTACACTTGTGAATACCAAATATGAGTACTCAGCTTTTTTGCCTTCCAGCAGCAATTCCTCTTTTGGTAAGTGCTTTTCTTTTTAAAATGACAAACACTCTCAAATTGGCAAATACTTTAAAAAAGTAGGATATGGAAAGGCTTTCTAGAATCCAAATCCAATTTTGATGATTACCTAGTCATTTCTTGAAGCTCAGGGAGGGCACCTTGTATACTCATAGAATTTTGGAAGAATTGATAGCTAAATTATCAGCTTAAGTCATGTTTTAAATGTCAGCCCTCTAAAAGAAGCCCAAAAATATTCCTTGTAGTCTGTGCCATTAAGCTAGATTTTTATTTGGCAGTGTTAAGCTGGAGATTCTTGCAACATTAAGACAACAATCTCTTCTGTGTAGATTTTTTAGTACCTTGGGAATTCAAAGATCAAGTTGCTTAGAGATCCTGTGGAATTTTCAGAAAAAGCAAACTTTAATCTTGATATCTGTAATTAATGTTTTATCTTGCTCTGAAAATTTAGTTTTCTGATAGCATTAGCAGCTTTTTGGAGTGGAATGATGTTATTGCTATACCACATCCTACACAGCTTCCCATCCCAAGAGTAGGTGGGGTATGTCAGGGTTTTCTATTGGCTCCTCTCTCTTGGGCACAGTGTCAGCCTGTCAAGATGTCCAGGCTTCCTAAATGAGCCTAATGCTGGTCTAGTTTCAGTGCTTTTTATATTGGAGTCTATACTGGAGAACCAATGTGCATGCATGCTTAGAACACAGAGTCAGTTGAGGGTTGTGAAAATATGTTTAACATATAATGCAGTGGAAATGTGAAAATATCTGTATAATTCTGGCACAATTAAAAAATATCTTTTTCTCAGTAATCCAGACCACTGGCCACTCAGTCAAAAGCAAGTTATATAAACCTAACCAACCTATATGTATACAAACACACACATACACAGACACACAGAAATATGAATTTATTGTAACTAAGGCATAGGCTAGTTCTAACTACTCCAACATATTTCCACTTATTTATACCATAACTCTTCATGCCAAGATGCATATACTCAGCTAACACACAAATCAATACCATCACCAAACTCAAAAGAGAGAATTCATCTTCCATTTCACCCTTAAAAGACAATTTATTAACTTGACTAAGTAGCCTAAGTTATTAGAGAGAGCACATAGTCACTCTTTCATTCACTCAATAATAATTTATTGAACTCCTACTCTGGGGTTTGGCACCCTCACTGAAGATGCCACAGTGAACAAGATAGACTGTGTCTGGCTGCCTCTGATAGGACATGCTAGTGAGGGGAGAGATACAATGAACAAGGAACAAAACTAACAAAATAATGGTCAGACGGTAATAAGAACCTAGAAGAAACTAAAGTGGAGTTTTATCTTAGAGTGGCTGTAAGGCTGCCTCAGATTGAAGAATTAGAGAATGTCCCATTAGAGGTGACTTTTGAGCTAAGAGCTGTCTCACAAGTGTTTAGGATACAGCTCTGTCTTCTGATTTTTGGGCCATTTTATGGCTTGGCCATGAGAAAAGATCATGTACAAATGCAATTATTATAATAAATACCTTGTGGATGAGGTTCTATATTATATCCTCAATGTCAACCTTCTCCCTTTTTAAGCTTCACTCTAAAATGATATTATACGACTGGAATCCACTTTGGAAATATAAGTGGCAAGTCTAGACTCATTAGCTGTGAGTGATACAGAAATCCCAAAAAAAGATGTTCTTGCAGAGGCTGAGCTGGCCTTTTAGACAAAAATAATGAGTTCATTGCTATGCTGGCTGCCATAGGCTCACACACCTCGGCCTCTATCAGTGACCAAAATCATGCAACAAAATGACTCTTTAAGTGTTTATGATGAAGAACAGCTACCAATACATCCAGACATGCATTCTTCATTTGTATCTTCTGTGAATTCATCAGCCAGCAGTTCCCATGCTCAGGGTATGGAGCAGACATACTTCTTGTCAGGCAGTTTATCTACTGAGATGCTGTAGGTTGTTCATAGTCTTCTCATCTTGTACTTCATATACCTTTTGACTTATGACTTGTAGTAAACAGAAATAGCCACCTAAAGATGTCACCATACAAAGTTCTAAAAATGTTTATAAAAGAAAGTAACCACTAGTCATAAAAACTTGTGCTAATCACTTATTCTCCTTAAATATTTTTTGTACGTAAAAAGAAATGATTTAATCAAATGAACTCTAGTTCTAATTAAGTTTTAATTTTAGTTCTATTTTTAGTCATCTAGGATTCCATGAAAATGATTCAAACAGTATTTCTACACAAGGTAAGATGTAAAACATGTTTAAGTGCAATAAAAAATAATACCTGAGCATTTTAAGTACTGTGTCCATTGAGACTATGCTTGGCTGCAAGTAATAAAAAGAGTTCACAGTGTCTTAAACAAATAAGGTTTTCTTTTTCTCACAAAACAAGTAGTCTAAAGGTAAGCTTAAGCTGTCTTTGGTTCAGCAGCACCACATGTTAGGGTCAGAGCATCTCTTGATTTTGCTCTCACTTTTGTAAACTCAAGTTCACAAAATGGCTGCTATACCTTCAAAAATCATACCCTCACAACTGGCTGTAAGCTTGAGGGAGAGAAAAGCAGCTAATCTTAGGTTTCATCTTTCTACCAGGAAAAGAAAGTATTCTGCAGAAGCTCATAAAGTAGCCAGCCCCTTTGGTCTCTTGTGTCCCGTGGCCAACTCTAGGTCCAGGGGTGGTTGTGAAAGAGAGTTTCCAGCTTCTCCAATTTGTAGAGTGGAGATCCTATCAAGGACTATATGGTCAGCCAAGTAACCATGTCTATTATAATCATTTCAGATATCTTTTTATCCCTATAACCTCCTTAATTACAACTCACAAGATAGTTATGTGGGGTTTTATTAAAATATAGATATGAAACCAAGATTAAACTATTGAATAACTGAAATTTAAGAAGGTAATGGCTTGTAGGAAATATTAGCAGGGAAAGCCAATAACAATTGAGCCAAAAAGGAATGCCTCAAAATTGGTCAAAACAACTTAAGGCTAAAGGTTGGCTGATTTTTAAAAAATACCTTTTAATTGTAAAAAAAAAAAAAAAAAAATACAACTTTATTAAACAGAATCTCAGATTGTAAGTAATTATAAAGAAGAAAGTGGAAGTCACCTAAAAGTAACCCTTAATATATTTAGTATGAACTCTTAAAATTTTTTTCTAAGTATTCTATGTATATTCTTCCTTCCTCCACTCTATTCTTCCTGTAATCATACTAGAGTCTTCTGAACTCTACTTTCCTCTACTAAATATATCCTTGTCCCCTTTCCATATACTTACTGTGTTATATTCTACATACTCATGCCAGACTGCCTGGGTGTCACCCCAACTCTTTCACTTGGCAGATGCATAACCTTGGGGAAGTTATTTGACCTCCTTGTGCCTCACTTTACTCATCTTTAAAATTAGATAATAATACTATCTATGCAAATAATTATTGTGAAAATTAAATTAGTTCATATAGTGAACTTAGGACAGTGGCAAGCAAATAGTGAGTACTCAATAAATGTCACCTCTTTTTATTTTATGGATATATGTCAACTGAGTTCATTAATTCTGACTAGTAGATATTAGTATTATTTGAAAATATTTGATTTTATAAGTGGCCCATCCATTAATATCCTTGAAAATATATCTTTGAACACACATTCAATAATTTCGTATGGATACATTCCCTCAGATATAATTGCTGGGCCAATGGGTTATTCACATTTAAAACTTTGACACTTATTTCCAAGCTATCCTTTAAGAAACTTCTTCCCTTCCATGCAGCAGTACTTGTTTTTGTGTACAAGACAGCCTGTTTTTCTACAACATTTCCCATATCCCAATTATTTGGATAATAATTTTTGCCAAACTGGTCAGTGAAAAATCTCATTACTCTTGCATTTATTTTATCAGCAAAAAAATGAAAAAAGCTTTTAACTATTCATATTACTTTTTAAAAATTAATTACTTGATTATACTCTTTGAAGCTTAACTTATTTTTAAATTATAGGTGCTAGTAGTTGACCTATATACTCTTTAAATCGAAAGACTCCAATGCCAAAAGTGAGTTTGTCCATTTTCCAAACATTCTTTTTTTTTTTTTTTTAGAATTTTTTAAAAAGATTTTATTTATTTACTCATAGAGACACACACAGAGAGAGAGGCAGAGACACAGGCAGAGGGAGAAGCAGGCTCCATGCAGGGAGCCCAACGTGGGACTTGATCCCGCGTCTCCATGATCACAACCCAGGCTGCAGGTGGCACAAAACTGCCATGCCACTGGGGCTGCCCTCTCTTTAGATTCTTGATGACTGCTACCAAATTTTTCTCAGGTTGAAAATAACGTATAGTCAGGAGTAATTTTCAGCCTTTCTGAGATGTATATGTCAAAAACACTTATAAAAATAAATAAAAAACACAAGAAACAAGTGTTGGCAGGGATGTGGAGGAAAAGGAACTGCTGGTGGGAATGCAAACTGGTGTTGTTACTATAGAAAATAGTATGAAGGTTATTCAAAAAATTAAAAATAGAATTACCATATGATCCAGTAATTCAACTATTGAGTACTTACTCAAAGAAAATGAAAACACTATCTTGAAGGGATATATGCCCCCTGTGCTTACTGCAGCATTATTTACAATAGCCAAAATATGGCAGCAACCCAATTGTCTATAAATAGATGAATGGATAAAGAAGATGTATTGTACATGCACAATGGAATATTATTCAGCCATAAAAAAGAATGAAGTCTTGCCATTTGCACAACAAAGATGGATCTAGAGTGTATAATGCTAAATGAAATAAGTCAGTCAGAGAAAGACAAATACCGTATGCTTTCACTCATATGTGGAATTTAAGAAACAAAACAAAACAAAAAAAAAGAGACAAACAAAAACCCAGACTCTTAAATATAGTGAACAAACTAATGGTTACCAGAGGGTAGATGGGCCAGGAGATAGGGGAAATAGGTGATGGGGATTAAGAGTACACTTATTGTGATGAGCATTGAGTAAGTATAGAATTGTTGAATCACTATATGGTACACCTGAAACTACTATAACACTGTATGTCAACTACACTAGAATTTTTTTTTTAAAAAAGAATTTTACAACAACACTGTCTAACTTTACTTAAATAAAAAACAAACAAAAAATCCCAAAGATATAGTGAAAAAAAAAATGGGAGGAAAACAGAAAAATTATTTTAAATGACAATGAGTTACTGAATTACTATTTGATTGTTTTAAAATGTTTATTATATTTTTATTTGTCTCAAACTGCTAGGGACAAAGGATGGGACTCCAGTGTTTTGCCAAATATTCCTGGCATACATCTTTGGAGGGAAAATAAATTGCTTGAGGCAGCTTTTCAAAAACCCTTTTCTAGGACCACCTGCCTCAGTATAACTTGGAGAGCTTAAATATTTGATTCTGTAGTTTAGTTCTCATGCTAATGATGAGTCCCTCAAAATATAGAATGGACAGTTGTATCTTTTAAAGCCCTCCCCAGAGAATGCTTACACACAGAATGTTGGAAGAACTTTGGGAGATGCCAGTTTACTAACATTAGTTCATCTAATTATTCACCTACTTATTTAAAAGAGATTTAAAATAATTACTGAGCACCTACTATATGCCAGTCATTGTGCTAGCAATATAACAAAGTCCACGTTCTAATAAAGCTTGCATTAAAATGCAGGAAAGCAAAGAATAAACAAATAAATGCGTATTGTTATGCAAAGTGGTAAGTGCTACTACAAAGAATAAAGAGGAGTGATAATTAACATGGAGTGAATACTACTTTATATTTACTATTAATCAACACCTTTATCTTTTTTACAGACAATAAAATCATTTTAATTTTGATCTTAGAGGTATTACAATTTCTCAGTTTGGGGCTGGCTCTCTAGTCTTCAGCATACTCTTGCTTCCATCCAGCACTGCCTATTTCTGGAGAATACTGGACACTATGGACTATTAGCAAGAGATGGACTCAACGGTCAAAGAGCTGGCCATCTCCGTCAATAATATCTTGAACACACCAGTGTATGTACATAGCAGACGTAACAACAATTAAGCAGTGTAAAATGTGAACCAAGGCAATAACAGTCTGTGCAAGCCTAATAAATGATCAACTACAATCTTTAAGAAATGCACAGCAAGGGATCCCTGGGTGGCGCAGCGGTTTGCCGCCTGCCTTTGGCCCAGGGCGCGATCCTGGAGACCCGGGATCGAATCCCACGTCGGGCTCCCAGTGCATGGAGCCTGCTTCTCCCTCTGCCTGTGTCTCTCCCTCTCTCTCTTTCTCTCTCTCTCTCTCCGTGTGTGACTATCATAAATAAATAAAAAATTTTAAAAAAAGAAATGCACAGCAAAATAATATGGAAGTGTCCAGCACATGGGATAGTGCCAGCAGCATGGTAAAGTTCAGCTGCTGAGACTCTTCTGGGGAGCTGCCAACTACCTGAGCATTCTATCACCCAGACTTTGAGCTAAAGGAAGGTTTGGTTAGGGATGAGAAGAATGAAGTAAAAGCTGTGATGGGTCTTGAAATAACTGGTTAAACCAAGTATTGGTCAATAAGCTTTTAGACTCTAAATCTGAATTCCAGCCAGACTCATACCAATAGTTCCTCTTCATTCACCAGTAGCTGCAACAGCAATCACAATGGAAGCAAATGCTTAGAAATAGTCATAAACAGTTGTTTGGCAGTTATCATTGACTATGTAGTTATGAGAATTTAGTGCTCACTCAAGATGATTGGCCCAAGAGCCCCTGTGATGTCAGCAAACTTACGTGCATGTGCACACATACACTGCACATGTGCATGCAAGGTGTTCTATGTACACAAGTATACTTTTATAGGAAGAAGTTCTATAGACTTCATTAGATATTAAAAGGAGACTGTGACCTAATAAAGCTTGGGTCAAAGATCAGCATCTCTTGGACCTTAAGCTGAAATATCTAATTCAGCCATAGAAGGCTTATCTTAGTTAGGATTAATGCCTTGGAATACTATTTCCACACTAACCTTAGCACACTGAAAAACTCCCTCAGTGTTATAAAATGTCTCAAACCTTGTGAGTTCAGTCTCCTGGACGAGATGGTAAAAGCTTCATATTTGTTACATATGAAGACCTGTGTTAGGCATTTTTAAAAACACATCACTGTGTAAGGTATCTATTGCTGCATAATAAACTACCCAAAACTTAGTAGTGTTGTTTACTCATGATTCTGTGAGGTCAGCAACTTGGATTGGGCTGAGATGGACAATTTTTGGAGGTCTGGAATGCCACAATATCACTTTTGCCACATTCATTAGTCAAGGCAGCTCACAAGACTGGAAACAGACTCCATTTCCCTTTTTTTTTTTTTTTTAAAGATTTTTATTTATTCATGAGACACAGAGAGAGAGAGAGAGAGAGAGAGAGAGAGAGAGAGGCAGAGACACAGGCAGAGGGAGAAGCAGGCTCCATGCAGGGAGCCCGAACGTGGGACTCGATCCCAGGTCTCCAGGATCAGGCCCTGGGGCTGGAGGCGGCACTAAACTGCTGAGCCACCCGGGCTCCCCTAGACTCCACTTCCTAATGGGAGACACAAGTCACATTGCAAAGTCACATTGTACATAGAAGAATCATTGTGGCCATCTTGGAAACAATCTACTACATCTGCATGCTGAAGAATTCATGGTTAAAATAAGATGTCTGCAATTTACTCAAAAAGCCCCAGAAAAAAAATTGATGGGATAATAGTTGAAACAAAAATGGCAAAAAGTAATCATTGTTAAAGCTTGATGATGGGCACATGTAGTTATTTATATTGGTCTCCCTAGCAGTTCTTTTTGGTTCTTTCTTTGGACTTCCATATTTCTGCTTACATTGCCCATCTGTTCTTGCATGCTGTCTACTTTATCCATGAGAGCCCTTAGCATATTAATCATAGTTGTTTTAAATTCTCAGTCTGATAATTCCAACAGCCCTGCCATGTCTTGCTCTGTCTCTTCAAACATATATATATATATATATATATATATATATATATATATATATGTTCTGGGTTAAAGGTACTGCTGTAAACAGATCTTTAGTAATGTGATAGGAGCTGGGAAAGATGCACTGTAGTTCTGTGATCAGGTTTGCCTTTTAGTGAGCCTGTGTGTCTCTGGACTGTGAACTTCACAAGTGTTTCTCAGTTTTTTTCTCCCCCATTAGTTGGCACAGGGTGGCTGGAGCCAGATGAAATTGGTTAGTTCCCTTCCCCAGGTGAGTTAAGCTATGATAATATCTTGCCAGGTTGGGCTCTGGTTAACTACCTGCTCCTGATGCCAGGTCTTATTAAGAACAGAGTGCTCTGGCATATTTCAAAGTGGTTCGTTTCCCACCCCTGCTTGCTAGAAGCGTGATAGGATTTTTCTCCCATATTTACTGTGGGAACCTGGTTAAACTCCTAGAGGTAAATCTCACAATATTACAGGGAGTCCCCTTATGCCTGGATCCCCTTCGAATTTTTAACTCTGAGATTTGTCTACACTCAGCCTCCAGCAATTTGGCAATTATGGTTTCAGTTTTCCTATGTAGCACTTGTTGCCTCAATGGTACCTGCTTATAAGTCTCTGTTCCAGGAAATCATGCCTCCCCTGTATTAATCTCTCTGTCTCTCTAATCTTGAGGACAGTGGTTTGCCCTGTATCCTCTCCTTTCTTACATATCCTAGAAGAGTTGTTATTTCTCTAGTTAGCTTGACTTTTTACTTGTTAGAACAGAGGCAACTTCCAAGCTCCTTACATGAAGAACCAGGAACAAAGGTCACATTAGTCTCTACTTTTGTGTATGTTTGCAATATTTTTAATAAAAAGATTAAAATTAAATTAACAAAATACACACTTTAAATTAATCCTTACAGTAATTATCTTCTCCCCTTTTATATATAGGGATATTGAGACAGGGAGCAGTCATGTGACTGGCCTTTGCTAAAGTTATATATTTATTAACAGTGGTTCATTTTTACTAAAGATATACAATGTGTCAGCACCTTTCTAATAATAATGCATATCGTATCTCATTTAATCCTCTCAACACTATGTACTACATGGTATTATTGTCCCCATTCTGTGATGGGAATACAGAAATACCAAGAGGATGAACAGGGTCACAGAATAAGTAGTGAACACAGGATTTGGATCCAAGAAATGTCTCCAAAGCCCCCACTCTTAGACTATTCTCTATAAAGAAGTAAAGTAGTGATTAGAACCAGAATTAAGGACGCCTGGGTGGCTTAGCAGTTGAGGGTCTGCTTTCAGCTCAGGGCGTGATCCTGGAGTCACAGGATCAAGTCCCCTGTCGGGCTCCCCGAGTGGAGCCTGCTTCTCCCTCTGCCTATGTCTCGGCCTCTCTCTCTCGATCTCTTCTGTGTGTGTGTGTGTGTGTGTGTGTGTGTCTTTCATGAATAAATAAATAAAATCTTAAAAAAAAAAAAAGAACCAAGATTAGTCTGTCTCCACTGGCAGGACTTACCCTTTCTACAGTGGCCAGCTGGGGCTCTCAGAGCTGGGTGCTTCCCCAGTCATGTTCAGTCAACTGCCTGTCCAGGTTTCTCCTTCCCAACTTTGCACATTGTGTGAATATTAATATGTCACATTCACTCAGGGATCTGACTAAATTACACAACCCATTTCCTACTGGGAAAACTGTCTTACATTCTACTACTAAACAATGTAATCTATCTGTAAGTGCTTCATAAACTGTAAGGCAATATGAAAAATTTACTCAATCTCCAACTTTAGCATTTTAAACCAACAATTATTTTTGGAAAGTTATTTTTAAAGGTATTTTAAAGTTTCCTCTTTGGAATTTTCTTTACCAACATCTGCAACTATAAATGTGTTTTATTTTATACCTATGTCATTGTAGGGTGAGAAGCAGGAACTCATGAATGAGAGGAAGTTTTGACAATGAAAGTTTGTTTCCAGGAATCACCTGAGAACCGCATGGAACAGCCTGGGATTTATTCTTCCTTCTAAATTAAGGTGCTTTTTGTCAGTTAGTTTATAAGTATTCTCCTGCCAATGTGTCCCAGCCTGAAGCCAGAGCTCATCAATCCTGATCCTGAAAGAGAACATGCAATTTACCAAAATACTTAGTGAGAAAACAGGCAGGAAGAAATGTCATGCCTATGTCATGTGAAGTGTCACTAGTCTTGCCATAGGGCTCTTCTGTCTAACTCTATAAGCAGCAACAGCAGCACCATATCCCAACCATTTCAAGAAGGTTTATAGATGTAAATTGCAGATTAGGGATGTGTGTTATGTTAGTGCTGATTTAGATATTAAGAGAAGTTATGACTTACCTAGAAACATATCAAAATTTTAGAAAAGGAGTTAACTGCTGGTAGAAAAACTTGATGCAATATTTTATTGAGACTCTCTGGGGTCTTAAAAAATACCCCATCTATTGTAAGATGGGTTTGTGTCCCTTCCCGTAATAAAGGAAAAGTAAGTAAAATGATGCGTTAGGAAACAGACAAAAAACATTGGATCCATTTATCAATACTCTTCTCCCAAGCAACCCATCTTTGTAGAAAGGACATTAAAGACTGAGGACAGTAATTGGTCAATCAATACTGAGCTATGCAATATTCCCTGATGTTTCATCTTCTTAAAAAAACAAAAGTAAGAAGCATAAGAAAGTAGAGTGATCCTTATCTTAAAACTTGGTATTTTCAAAAGACACAGAGAGAGACAGAAGGAGAGGGAGGTGAAAGTAAGGAGAGAAGAAGAGAGGGAGGAAGGGATAGAAAGAGAAAGAAAGACAGGGAGAAGACAGTGGCAAGCTCCTTACAAACTCCTTAATCACTCACCCAGATCTCAAACTTAGTGATTACAAAAAAAACATAAAATAGTCAAATATTTAATAAAAACACAGTCAGAGCTTGACCTCCAATATTCATAGGTGCATTGTATGTATGGTTTCCCAGGAACAGGAGTCATAAAAACACATTATTTATAAAGACGTATTTTCTCTCTCCATCCAAGTAAACTCTTCCCCTGGTAACCATACAGCTGTTGCAGTAGCCTTTGGGAGAGACGTTGGGTGCAAACTTTCCTTTAAATTTCCTAACACTAGACAAAGGGTAAATCAAAATTTGAATTCTCCTTAGCTTTCAGAATTAAAAATAAAAAAAAAAAAACACTTTTAAAGTCATACTAGAAGACTGGGTTAATCAATTAGCCAAATACTGTAAAGGGATCATAACAGAGAGTTGAAACGGTTGGATTTCAATTTTAAAGTCTGTGTTACTCCGCCTGGAATGTGCTCTAGGTCGCAACCCTCAGCACATCCCCTTTGCAATCATGGCCACCAGACATTTTTCTTACACTGTGGGAAAGTGTCAAATCCTTTCTTTTTGTGTGTGCATATTTGAGTCACAGGAAATGGTCTCTACATCCCACTCATAGGAATGAATGAGGTGTGAGAACATTTTAACTTCACATAAATGTCTTTATTAGGCTGGATTTGCCTTTGTTTCTTTTATATAACTTTTAAAATTCTAACAATTATAATAATGGTATAGATTCATTATGCAAAATTTGGACAAAAAGAAAATAACAAGGAAAGAAGTAGGGGAAGCCATCTAAATTTAAGCAAAGACAACTACTGTTAGCATTTCCTATTATTTGTAAGACTTTTTAACTTAAAATATAAATTATAAATTTTTCATTATTAAGGGTCATTTTCGTATTTTCAAGAAAAGTACCTATGAAATGTTTTATAATTTCATCATAAATAATTCTGATAATTATATAACAAACTTAAAATAATTTTTATTATAAATATTGCTATTGGAATAAATAACAATGAAAAGTGAGAAGTAAACCTGAAACCTATATACCTATATAATTAGAAGCAATTAAGGATAAGAGAAATAACACTGGCTTTGGTTAAAGTTAAAAGATACGGTTTGGGCCCCAACTCTGACACAAACCTATAGTGTGATTAAGAACAAATGGCTTTACTTCTCTTAAATTTAGTTTTATCTGTAAAGCAAAGGGGCCAGATTTTATCCTTAAGGTCCATTCTTAAGTTGTCTGATATTAGGTTGAGTCAGGGGTTGAGCATTTCTTTGCTACATTTTACCTGCATAGGCTATCCCTTTTAAATATTCAAATTACTAATTTCTGGTCTTCATTTCTAAATAAGCTTATCCAGATGATCACTTTAATTCTCATCAATGAAAACACAGCCAAAGAAGAAAATCAACTAAAGAGTCATTCTCTTAGTCATAAATTCATCCACGCTTTTAGCAGACTAAATTGAAATAGGACAGAAAAGACTTTTAGCAGACTAAATTGAAATAGGACAGAAAAGATTTTTAGAGCTATAGTCAAGTTCTTTACTCAGGCAAAGTATCAGATAATCTCCAACAATATCAAAAACTCGATTTATATAAAAGAGAAGAATCACAGAATCAGCTTGAAGGACATTGGAGTGATAATATAATCTAGTCTAGCCTCATATCATGGATGGAAAATTCAAATACATATAGGAACCATACATAATAATATATCTCCTTATATATGACCTATTTCACTGAATGAATAAGCCCAAGGATAAAATGACAGGCAGGTAAAACGGGAAATGTATGCCCAGAAAATACAAAGATATTGGCATGAGGAATGTGGGCACAGCGTAACCAAATCTTTTGGTTTTTCAAGAGAAGCTGATAACCCAAATTTCTATGTGAACATGTGAGTATGAGTGTATAAACTCCCATGTTTCTAATTTTGGCACAAAGAGGTTTTTCCCCCTTTTATCTTCATTGTATAATCCAAACAGGGGCCACCAATTTGCAAACATCCAACTGACATAGAAAAATGGATTTCCTCCATTTTCTGAAATTCATGCTGCATAGGCATGCTACTGAAGCATTCAGGCAAAAAGTGAAAGACCAAGTTAACCATCTGGGGAGGAGGAAAACTCAATCTACATTGCCCTAAAACATGCTCAACATTTAAACTCAAGAAGATCAATTTTGAAACTATTATCTCCAACTAGGTACATGTTTGCCCACCTATGAATAAAATATCTGACGATGATTTGATTGTTTGATCCATAGGCAAATAAACATAAGGCTCTTTGGTTTTTGGAGTCAGCATCCTAAAAAATAAATTAACCCTTTTTTAAGTGGACTTAGAAAAAAGCCTTACTATTAATGTATGCAATTTCGTTGAACTCAGTTTGAATAATAAATTTATCCCAAAGCCTCTGATCCTCTACCCCCATCTTCAGCCACAGAAAGGAGCAGCATCAGAGATATTCCACTGCTTCATTAATGTGCCAAATATTAGAACACTAGCCCTTCCTTCTTGTTCCCTTAAAAACATCTGCACAAAGTGGGCCCAGCTGGTTTGCAAATATGTTCCACGATGCAGGCCAGCTTTCAGCCCCTTCATATCACCCTGTCTTGTCTCCTTTCTGCCAACGTGCATTTCCCTTTTAAACATCTAACATTTAGTGAAAAAAAAAATCAGTGGTAACAGGTTAAAAGTTAATGTGCTTCACCTGTTTCACCTCCTTCTATTAGTAAACTTGGACTGCCAAATAGGGATTTGACATATTACCTGTTTGTCTATCTCCTCCATGGAGGAAATTAGGAGGGGGTGCTCAAGAGTTGTTCATCAAAATGTCAGGCTCCAATTTGGTTAAATCATTACAACACCTGCTTTCTGGGAATTACTGTAAAATCTTGCTTCTTTTTCTTTTGTATAGAGCCTGCTGATTGTATAGAGCCAAGAAATGTATAGGTGTATAGGCCAAGAAATACACCTACCCATGACTTTTATTTACAGTTCAAGGCCTATTTGGGATAGTGGGGACGAAGGAAATTTAAAGAATCAGCTTATGGTGAACAGTCCTTAGAGGATGGGGCTGAAGGCATCCAGACTGCTTGGGAAGCCTCATGAGATGAGGGGGTTCTTACAAGATTGCTAGGGACAATCTGTATTTTCCATTAGTTCAGACTCAGTAAGCATGAAAATAGTTTCACCTGGAAACTATCTTGACTCCAGCTGAAGCAGCAAGGATCTGATATTCAGATAGATTAGGAAGAAATAATCATTTTTTAAAAAAACAATTCGGAACTACTTGAAAGTCATAGAAAAGGCTCAAAATGGCAATCCTCTTTAGAGCACATGCAGAACGGAGGTTCCTGAAACTGAAGCTTATACTGAAGATTCAGATCTCTACCCCCTTCCATGTTCTCTTTTCTTGCACAGTGACCCTCCCTCATCTCCTATGCTGTTCCCCTGATGGTCACTCAGTGCTACCCTAAGCAAAAGGAAAATGTTGGTCTTATTAGCTTGTTGTATGATTTTATGAAGTTTTTAATTCCAAAAATGCTCCTGTCTTTTATCTACCATCTCTACAGCTAGAAGGGATAAGAGCTAAAAGGCCAATTACCCTGAAGATTAGAAGGATAGAACTCTCCCTGAATTCAGCTGCTTATTTTCCCAAAGATGAGCTGTGCTTTCCCAACACTTGGCATTGTCAAAAGTAGAAAATAAAAATACGGGCTACCTGTTAAATTTGGATTTCCAATAAACAATCTTTTTAAAATTATACATCCCAAATATTGCATGAACATACTTTTACTAAAAATTATTCATTGTTTAGCTGAAATCAAATTTAACCTGCTGTCTTGTATTTTATTGGGCAATCCTACCATCAGTGTATTCAGGAAAATGGTTGGACTTTATAGCCTAATGAATTGAAGAAAGAATTCACTCAATAAAGCTAGTGAATGATAATTTTAAAATGTATAAAGCTCTTCACTGCCGGAAATTGACTAAAAGACCCACCTTATCCTACTTACCTCTTTATATAATCGGCTAGCCCAGTGATTCCACCATAGCTGCACATTACAGTTACTGGGGAACAGCTAAATATTTATGATTCTTTATACCCTGCCCTAGACCAAATGGATCAGAATGTTTTTTTTTTTTTTTTTTTTATGCCCTGTGATTCTAATGCGCAGTCAGAGCGAGAACCATTGAGCTAAAGAGGCAATGAAGAAAGGCTGGAGTGCAGGAGAGAGTACACGACTGTGTTAACCTAGGTTCCCAGACTTTGCTGCACATTCTATTTTACCAGAGATCTTTAAAAATTACTGATGCCTGGCACCCACCCCTAGACATTCCAATTTAATTAGTGTTGGGTACAGCCCGAGCATCAAAAGTTGTAGAAGCTCCTCATTAAAAATGTTCTATATAAGGTGTTTCTAATGTAGAACAAAGTTTGGAAACCATTAATTGAAATGTACATATGTATCTCTCTTTCTTAGGATGAAAGTAGCATTACTTATTTCTGGGGGTAGAAATGAAATCAGGCCTTCCAACTATATTTAAGAATAGACTAGATGTTACTTTTTTTAACCTATTTTTTCCAATTGGCTGGGAGATTCAAATCCTATGAACGGGATGCTATTTTCAAGAACTTTGACTCTGTTTATAGGACACCTATTAATCCCTTTGCCAGGAGTTTCATAGGTAGGAGGATAACAGTCACCTAAGACTCTTTCAGAACTCCTGCCTTCAGTCATATATAATAATAATGATTACATGCCTATGTAATTCAGAAGACATACTTTTTTTGTGCACAGAGATTAGGCCTTGCCATATTCAATTGTAGTCAAAAGGACTACATTTGTAGTATATACAAATACAATATACAACACATCTGTATTCCTTCTGGTTTTTCTTACAAATTGCTAAATGCACACTGATCCCTGGAATTGTTACTCCTCCAACATTTAAAAGGTTACTCACCCCCAAGAGACTATTCAGTACAGATCTAACAGAAAGTGCAAGAACATTACTTTTTAGTGCCAAAAGCCAATAGATCTGAATTTCCAAAGAAACATGCTTTGTGGGAGGATATGGGCTTTACCCCAGCTGGTTGCGTAATCTGAGAGCCAAAGGAAGACATGAGTGTCAGAGAGGACACCTGACAAGTTCCAGAACTTCAGCTCAGAGAAGTATTTCATAAGACTGACCAATTTATCAAAAGTAGACAAATACTGCCAGCATGTGGTGTGTCATGGGGGAGTTGATGGGGTTCATTTGTGATGAATCCAGAACCCAAGCATCCTGCCTGATAATGCAGAGGCAAATAAAATGGTAAGGCAGTGACTGAAGGAAGATTCATGTCCCATAAGAAGGCTGCCTGAAATTTTATCACCATGATAAGAAACCGGGAGCTTCTACTATCTAAGGTATGTAAAGCCCACAAAATACTTTCTTATGCCTCATATTTTGAGAAAACTTTGAAAACATAAACTTTTCTTTTCGAACATGAATAACATATTTCTCATTATCATTCTTTTGGGACACCTTACTTAGTTGTCATTTCATAAATGACAGTCATAAAAATCATAAGTCATAAAAATGACTTTTTAAAGGGGTTTAAAAAGTACTGAAATTATACATCCCTTTTAATATTTTCTATTTTAGGGAAGTTAATAGGACAACATGTTTTGTTTTCCAGTAAATATATAAACCCATCCATGGCATGATATTAGGAAAACGTGAGTTTTAAAACTTTAAGTTCATCAAGTATGGATCATCCTTTAAAAGAATTTAATACAACTCTGCATTTACACAAAAGTGAACATTTCCTTCAGCCAAGAATTCTTTTACAGGCCTCTCCAATAGGAATATTATACTAGCTAGGTTCCTTGGTATAATTTAAAATGCTTGAATTAAAGAAATTTTATCAATACATAAATTTTCTTGAAGAAATATTGGTTCAAGTGAGGGACACATTACATAAGGAAATGAAGTGATTAAAATTTCAGAGATCATTTGGGATACTATCTCTGGGACACTTGATTTGTTTCACATAAACAATTAATATGTTTTCTACATTTTTCATTCAGAATTAAGAATACTAATACTTTTACAAGTTACTTGACCCAGTTCTCTCTAAGAGAGTTTACAGGTTCCTCATTTAAATTAATATCATTTTTCATTCATTAATCAAACTTGACTTTAGCACCTTGATGCCACCCCCCCCCCCCATGCACTGACACTTGCCAAGAAACCACAGCGAGCAAAATATATATAGGCCTTTCTAGCCTCAAATAGCTTAGTTTAGTGAGGAAGGCAGACATAAATTACACAAATTATAACTAACTATTGTAAGGGTTCCAAAGGATGACCACAAGGTGCTATAGACTATACATAAAAGTCATGCCCCAGGATAAGGATTCAGAAAAGGGGAATCCTTTTCTATCCCAGATGGAATGACACTTGAGCTAAGACAAAGCTCTTAATAACAGCTGACATTACTGACATTATGCTAAGTGTTTAAAAGTATTAGTTCACGTAAACAACACAATGATCTGTCCAATTATCTACATTGATTATCTCATTTTGTACTTGAGGAAACTGAGTCTTAGAAAGGATAAGTAGTCCGCTTAAAGGTAACACACCAGGGAGTAACAGAGCCTACAACCAAACCCAGATATGGACTCCAGAACATGTATTATATTCTTAACCATTAGTCATAGGGCCTTTCTTGCTATGGAGGATCTGCTCTAGGCTACAATAACAAAATACTTTAAAAAACCCAGAGAATTTATTTCTCACAAATCTGATGGCTGGGAAGTCCGAGTTCAAGGTGCTGGCGCATTCAGTTCTTGGGGAGGACTCTCTTTCTGATTTGTAGATGTCACCTTCTCACACGGCCTTTCTTCTGTGGTGCATGGGGAGATAAAAAGAGAGAGTCAGAAAGAGAGATCTTTATCTTCCTCTTCTTTTAAGGACACCAATCTTGTCAGATTAGGGCCCTACTCCTATGACCTTTTTTAACTGTAACTACCTCCTAAAGCCCTATCTCCAAATACAGTCATAATGGAGGTTAGGGTTTTAACATATAAATTTTAGAGAAACAATTCAGCCTGTAGGAAGGAATAAACTAAGTAGTAGGAGGAGAAAAGTGTTCAAGATGAGGAATAACTATGAACTCAAGTGACCTGAAGTGTAGGTTATAACAAATATGTGTTTGCTTAATCTTCTAGGTGAAACTGCAAAGGTAACCATCACTTCCAATAGAATCTAATTTCTGTAACACTCTTTCAGATAAAATATTTGTAAAGACTGTCACCTAGTGGCAATAGGCAAGAGGTAGTTTGTAGGCAAGCATTATTGAACAGGTGTATTCAGTGGCTTACTTGGGGGTGCTGACTCATCAATTTCTCCTTTTACTGTGTATACTCCCAGGTTGGTTTTTTTTTTTTTTTTTTTCAGAAATACATTAAGCTAATTGCAGAATTAAGAATAAAGACAGTTACCACTTCTTTCCACTGAATTCACACACAAACACACACACACACACAAAGAGAGAGAGAGAGAAAAGTGGTGTGATAGTTTCAAGCTCTCAAAGAGCAAGACCTTAAGTTTTATCCTATCTCACTTTGAGTCTGACCAAATAAATTTGGGCCAACAGAACAGTGGGTAATATAAATCATAACTAGTGAATATGTTTTATTCAGCAGTGTAGATTTGGGTCACTGTACTGGATAAAGAAACCCAATTAGTTGAGATACTGACAGAAAGTGAAAGAAATATATAAAGGGCACTGGAAGATAGGATGTCATAAGTAGCAACTACAGTCTTGTAAATACTTGCAAAAATTAGGACTGGTACTTTTTATATACATATATATCTTTAGCTAGATTAGGTACTATTTTTGGCAAGTAAAAACTATAACTGATATAAACCTTCCATCTAATTCTGTCTTAGGTGCTAAAATCACCTGAAGTCAGCTTAACAGGGGCATAATGGTAATGTGAAGTGGTGACAAGAAAGGAATTACATACAAACTATTTGGATCCTTATTTTACTATACTATACACTAATCCCCTTCATTTAGGATGTCTTCATTTTAGATCAACCAGTACATTTTCCTCAGAGCCATCACTAAATCCTATCTCTAGATGTTAGCAACTTCCAGTTTTGGTCTCATAGCATCCTAAATGTAGACTGGGAACTTGACAGGTTAATTAGTCCACTCAAGCTCAGACTCAAGTATTATTGAGTGTCTTGGTTAAACCCTTCATGTAACAAGTAACAGAAAACAAAAACTTAAGCCATTTGAAAAAAACTATTTTTCTGGGATATTTGTAGTGTCAGAGGACTTGATACATAGGGGCACAAACAGTATGACCTAGACTCTTTTCAACCTCTCTAATTATCACCTCTGCTGTTGAATCTATTTCAAGCCAACTTAAGTTTCATAGGACCAGGATGGCAGTTGGCAGTTCTGGGCTACAAAATTTACATACAGAATGGGTTAACAAAATCCATTTTTCCAGCAGTCTCGATGAATATCTCATTTTGTTTCACTGGCTTGGATTCAGTTGCATGCCCATCTCTGAACAAATTACTATAACCAGAGTGATGGGGTACCTTAGAGCGGAAGGGTAGGACCAATTTTAAACAGTCCACATGGTTGAAAATGGACAGAAAAATGAATTATTAAAGGATAATCAGAATGCTCTGGACAGGAAAAGGATGATGGAATCGATTCTGGGCAGTTAACCAATAAATGTCCACAATATTGGGATGACGCAACTTTGTTCCAAGTACGGGAAAAGGAACAAAGCAATAGGGCTCATGAAGAATTGAAGTTGGTTAGAAATAGTAGGGCCAAGAAAGGCTGCCACTTGTCATTCTTACTATTGAACGGTCAAATCCACCGGCCTGATACAATCATCAATATTATGTCTAATTAACACAACCACTTGACAGTTAAATTTCCTGATCACTTCTCAGATGGTTCTTCTAATTTTCCTATTGTTGTTGTATCCTTCTTCTTCTTCTCTTCTGTGGATTAGGACAATCACCAAAGTCCTGAACAAAGCCCGCTTTTCTCTTTTCTGTTTCTTGATCTCAGCCATTCTCCAGGTCTCAATTACCACAACCTTGAGATTAACTTATAAAAACTTCATTTCTTGGTCCTTCCTATATACTATGGAACTTTGTAGATTGATCCAGTTCCTATTTGCAAACTGTGTCAGAGAGTCCTGGGCTTGTTCTTGCTTGATCCCCCCAAAACTATCTTGGAACATTACTTAATAATATGAAAATACAAGATGCAAACTAGAAGTCTGCCAAGGAAACTGAAGAGGAAAGTAAGTAGGGTGTGGCACTCCAAGACTTCAACCCAGACTCAGTGAGAGCGATCGACTTTGACATAATACAAGAAAAGTGAGGATTTTCCAAGATGGAACTCACAGGGGATGTTGAGAAGAGCTATTTTACTGGACTTGTGGGAACCAAAATCCCAAGTGGGAAAAGTGTTAGAATGAAAAGTAAGAAAATAGAGACAGCCAGTCTCATTTCATTTTTTTTTTCCCCCCCAGGAATTTTGCTGACCAAGGTAAGCAAATAAATGGAGTGGTAGCTGGCTGGAGTCAAGGAAGATCAGAATTATTTTTTGAGATGGAGGCATTACAGCTTGTGTATTTGCTGATAAGGAAGATCCACCAGGGAAGAAACATGATGAAAAGGAGAGGAGTTACGGCCTAGGGCCCAGGAAGGCAAGAAAGACGGTCTCAAAGCACAGGACTCAGAAGTGCTCAGTAAATGTTGGCTTCTGTCATTTCTTTTCTTTCTTCTTTTTTTTTTTTTTTGGCTTTTGTCATTTCTGATGGCTTAAATTTCCGAATAGTGAAGAGGCACCAGGCTTACAAAAAACATTAAATTCGTTATGTAAGCGCGCAGGCAAGAGCCTGGCCCTCCAGCAGCAGGCGGCATTGGCTCGAGTTCTGGGTCGACCACTTGGCCATTACACTTTTCTTCCTCGGGTTGTTTTCCTCAACAGACAGAGAGGATGGTACGTACCTCATCAGGCTGTGTGTGGGCTTAACTGGGACCCCCGTGTGACACTTAGCGCTGTACTGACACACGGTGAACGCTAAGCGCTAGCGCCGTTCTAACGGGCACGGTCGTCCCGTTCTGGGACGCGGACGCGCCCCCCCCGCCCCCGCCCCGGGAGGAGTTTAGCCACCGCGCACCGCTTCCGACCCCCGGGACCCGGGAAGACGCGAGGGGGCGCAGCCCTCGGCCCACCGAGGGCAGGATGCGGGAGGTCGCCGCGTCTCACAATTCCCCGCCGCCTCGCCTGTCTCTCCAGAAGGTACCGTCCCCAGAACAAAGCGGAAACAAGCGACGTGGCTGCCAAAAGCAGGCGCCTGGAGGACACGTGCACCGCCAAGCCCGGGGGCAGCGGACCCGCCGGGACCAGCTCCCGCGTCGCGCTCGGGCTTCTGCGCATGTGCGGCAAAGGGGGCGGGCGCACTCCTCCCCGAGCTTCTCAGTTTTCCCTCTGCGCGCGGCGTGGGCGGGACGCCTCGCGAGAGGTGTGAGTTCTCGCGGGAACAGCATTCAAAAAGCCCTGGCGCTTACGGGAGAGCTCCTGAGGGAAGGGAACGGGCGTCTCTGTCTCTGGTCGTGAGGCGGTGCTGCCGTCGCGGACTCGGCGCGGTGCGCCCTCGGCACGAGCTGCCGCTGCGGCAGGCAGGGGCGAGGGGTGAGGAGAGAGGTAGGGGCGACGGGCCTGGAGGGAGGTGCGTGTGGAGAGGGGCGAAGGGAGCCTCTCGGGGGAGTGGGGAAAGCAGGGCCTCAGGGAGCCTGCGGCAGCGCGCGGCCGGGGCGGGGCGGGGCGGGGCGGGGCCGGGCCGGAGCAGCCTCTGCAGCGCCCCGGGTCTGCCTCAGTCTTGCGCTGGCCGCGTGCCCCCACCCGGCCGGGTGTCGTGCGTCCGGAAGGAAGGGCCGGGCCGGGCCGGGGCGTGCCGGGGCGGGGGGCCCGCCTGCGCGGTCCAGGACGGTAGCCGCCGGCCGGACACACGTACCGGGCCGGAGGGAGAAGTGCTGCGGACACCGGCGCGCTGTGCTGCCAGGACTGAGCAGAAGCAGCAACAGCCCGCTGATGAGCGTGAAGATTACACCCCGAAATGGTAGTGTTTTGAATGTTTTGGGTTGAATAAAATATTGCTAAAATGAATTTCACCTGCATTTACCTTTTTTTTTTTTTTTTTTTTTTTTTAACGTGGCTCCTAGAAAAATTTTAAGAATCACCTGTCACAGCTCGTGCTCATTTTCCGTTGGACGGCGCTGCCCCCCAGAGAGCGGCTTGTCAGATTCCAATTGCCTCTTCTTGCTTCATTCATTAGCTGGGTTAATCTCAAAAACGCTGCCGGAGATGTTATTGCCTTTATCCTAGGGATGAGAACACAAGACCTTGAGTAAGTTGTCCAAGCTCGCGCCTCCAGGGCGTTGTGCAAAGTGGAGTAAGAACTAAGGCCGCCCGAGCTCGCCGCCGCTAAATGCTTTGTGTATGCTGTTTCTGAGAGGCTGAACAGAAGAGTGCTTGGGAGCACCCGGCTTCGGAGCCAGACCCTGATCCCCATCTCGGGCACTTACTGGCTGCTTACCCTAGGCAAGTTACCTAACCTCTCCGTGCCTCAGTCTGCACGTGTGTAAATGCCAGAAACACCTCCTATTTCATGGGGTTGTTGAGAGACCTAGACAATGTGTGCGAAGCCTCAAGTACTATGTCTGGCACGTATTAGCTGTAGTTCTTCAACCCGGCTCCCTCTGCGGATGGACAGGGTAACTCTTACTCGTCCATTAGACCTTTGCAAAAAGTCCCTTCTCACAGAAATCTTTCCTGTCCGTACTCCCTACCCCCACCCCACATCCCAATTTAGGGCATCACTCCCATGTTGATGACTTATAACAAGCTCCCTCGTGCACTTAATCACGCTTATAAGACTTTACAGTTATTTGATTTAATGCATTTCCACTAATGCCTGTAAGATTCAAGAAGGCAGGAGGGATACTGTCTAGTTTTTTTTTTTGGGGGGGGGGTGTCACCATTGTGTCAGCAATAGCACAGTACCAGACACATAATAGGAATTCTAGCGAATCTTGAAAGAACGAAAACACATTTCTTTGCATCCTTGGACTCTGCTGGCTGGAATGTCTTGAGGCTAGCTCTCTTTTTTTCTTTGGTAAATGTTGATGGCAGTAATGTTTAACGTAGGCCCATCAAGAGAATTAAATGAGATAATTCCTTCGAAGCACTTCTACCTGGCAAATGGTAAATCGTCAACCAATATATGATAAAAAGTGCAATAATGAGTGCCTAGCCCCATCACCTACAGGCTTTGGAAAGCTCTTGTATTTTACTTATTTTTAAAGATTTTATTTGACAGCAGGGAGGGGCAGAAGGAGAGGGAAAAAAGTCTGAAGCAGACTCTGCGCTGACTGAGGAGCTCCACTTGGGGCTGGGTCTCATGACATCACAATCCTGAGATTCAAACCTGAGCCAAAACCAAGACTTGGACCCTTAGCTAACTGTGCCATCCAGGCATCCTGGAAAGATCTTGTGTTTTAGAGCAGTAACTGTCAGCCCTGGATAACAGGATACCTTTTTCTTTTCTTCTCTCTGCTGAAACCATATATCTCCTCCTTCATCTTCATTTTTACTTAATAACCTTGCTTCCTCATTTACTGATAAGTTGGAACAGTTAGAAGGGCACTTATGCAGACTCCCATCACTAATCTACCTACTTATCAGTAGTCTGTACCCATATATTTTGCTTTCCCTTTAGATGAAATATTTATGCTCCCATCTAAAATCAGTCCTTGTACATTAGACTTCATTCTTTTTCATCACTTTAGCAGTTCTCCATGTGTTCTATATCATCAAGTTTTTCTTCTCTCCTGAATCTATCCCATGACATACAACCATGCTGTTACTTTTTCTTAAAATATTGTATCTCAAAACAGATAAACAATCCAGCTACCGCCCCATTTATCTGCTGTACTTTGCAGCAAAACTGTGTTTCCTGTTTTCCCACCATTTTCTCCAACCCTTTTCAGTTGGCTTCCAGGATAATACTTGGCTCTTGGCTTTCCTTGCCTCATTGGTCATGCCTGAGTATATTTTGCTGTCTTCTTTCCTACCTCTTGATGGCTCAATCCTTGGTCCTCTTTAATTATATTCATGCTATGGTGACACCAAGGCTCAAGGAATTCTGTTAATAACTCCTAGGTTTGTATTTCTAGCCCAGATCCTTCCTGTGCCAACTGGTTACCTGATATATTTCATATTTATTTATTTATGGTATATTTCATATTTAAAGCGTAAGCTCCTGATTTTCTTTCAAGACAGTTTTTACTCATAACTTTTGATGGTCCAGCTGATGGCAAATCTGTTCTGCTAGTTGCTCAGGCCAGAGGCCTTAGAGGAATTTTTAACCTCTCTTTTTTATACATAACCACATTTAATTTGTCAGAAAATCATGTTGCCTTTACCTTCAAACTATATGCAGAATCTGATTGTTTCTCCCCACCTCCTTTATACTCATCCTTGTGTAAGCTATCATCTCACCTGGTCTTTATGTTTCCCACTTGCTTCCCTCCAAACGATTCAGCAGCCAAAATGATCCTTTTTAAAGTATCAGATCTCTACCCTATACTTTGCAATGAACCCCGATTTCACCTAGAGTAGAAGCCAAAGTCCTTGCAGTGGCCTGATTTGCCTATTGTCTTCTATTCTCTCCTGTGACCTATATTTTATCTTGTTCATTTCTTAGGCATCCTTCTACTTTAGTGCTACCCTTCTGCCTCTACCCCTTTTTCTTTCCTGAAATAGATACGTTGCTAATTCTCTTATCCTCTGCAAGGCTTTTTTCAGAAGTCACCAGAGGGTCTTTCTCCCCAACACTTAATTTAGATTTCATTCTATTATATTATACCTACTTCCAAGTTCCCTTTTTCTGTTCTTTTTTTTTTCTTTTGTTCTTTTTTTCACTTTCAAATGCATTTAATCATGGTACTACTATTGCTTGTCTTCTCACCCTGGAAGGTAAGTTTCATGAAAGAACACTGTTTTGTTTTTTGGGTTTTTTTTTTGTTTTTTTTGGCCCATTTGGCTTCTGATGGATCTCAAATGCATAGAATGGAGTTAAGCACATAAAGCTTTAAGAAATACTTGTTGAATAATGATTACATTGATTGGAAAGCAGGGAAACACCTTATTAATGACTTGTTGCTCTTTGAATGCAAAGCCGTGTTTAAATCTGGCTTAAGAGATGGGACAATTTGGAAACGATGATGAGTAAGGTTGAATTATAGTGGAATGTTTCTATATAAAATGTTTAAATCCTTGATTGAAAATCTAGAATATAAGAAATGTTCTTTAATTACTCTGAACATGTTTCTATTTTGCATGTCTCTTGTGAATAACAGAAAATACTAATGAGCCTATTATCAATAAAGCAAATTTAATGTGTTCAGAAAATTAATGCGGTTGTGAAAAATTGTGTACATGATATTCTTTGCCTTACAAACCTTATTCAAAGCTGCCTTTTTATATTTGAAGTAGCAGTCATGCTACTATAAATTCTTGATTTCTTTCGTTGTGCTCTTAATATGATTACCTCTATAATGATATAAATATGAGACACACCCTACCTCAGCATTTAAAGAAGCTTAGCACACAACTGAACAGATTCCTGATAACTACATTTCTTAGAATAAAGTTAAATGTGTTCAATTTTTTTTTTCTCTTTGATTTGGTCTCAAATCAGGTAACAGAATTATCAGACCTTGCTTTTAGAACAAGACACAGCAGCAAATTTGACCATTTAAAATCCAGGAATAAAATCTTCAATACTATGTTTTTATACAGCAGTAGTATTATAGGGAAAGATATATATGTCTTTTATAATTGTTATTGTATGGAATATTTTGTTAAAGCTTAAGTACTTTCATTCCATCTATTTACAGTAGACTAAAAACGGAAAAAAAAATGGAGGCAGATGTAATTGCAGATCTTCGATGCAAACTCAAAGAGGTTGAAGAGGATCGAATAAAAGCTGCACAGTATGGTTTACAACTGGTAGAGAGCCAGAATGAGTTGCAGATTCAGTTGGATGAATGTCGTAATGAAATGATGACCATGACTGAGGTAGGACCCTGGACTCCTCTGTTTACAAGGGTATGCTTAGCTATTGAAGATTTGTATTGTCCAGTAATTATTATTAGTTTTCTTCCTTTTTGAAGATTTTAGTTTAGTTCCTATTCACCTCTATCTAAACAGAGATTGGAAGTGAATGAGTTTCTAATATTTTTTTCTGACCCTTTATGTTCTGAATTTGAAAAATCAAGTTATTGTTCCCTTCAGCACATAGTAGATTTTAGATTTCGTTTAGCCTGCACTCTTTCTTGGTTACCTCACTTGTTTCATAGCTATAGAAAACAATCTATTTTTTTTTTTTTAAGATTTTATTTATTTATGAGAGACATAGGCAGAGGAAGAAGCAGGCTCCATGCAGGGAGCCCAATGTGGGACATGATCCTAGAACTCCAGGATCAGCTTAACCACTGAGCCACCCAGGCGTCCCTTCAGAAAACATCTAAATGTCTCATGATACTATACCAAGTCCAGTTGACCTCTACAGTGTAGATTTGTGTATTCAGTTTCCTACTTACGGACATCTCAAATGTAACATAAACATAATAGTTGATTCCCTGCCTGCTAACAAAGCATTCCCTTGCAATTTAGCTTACTTAGTATGTATATAATAACTTGAGCAAAATTTCTAGGAATTCTACTCTATCCCTGTGGCCCTTATTTGTCATGTTTGATCCATCAATAAGTTCTAAGAACCTAACCTACAAAACATTGATCTGTGCTACTGCCGCTCTAATCCAGACCGTCATCATCTGTCCCTAAGATTACTGTTGTAGCCTTTAACCAGGTTGCTTGCTTCCCTCGTTGCGTTTCGTGCCATTCATTTTTCACACAGCAGCCACATGGCCATTGAAAAATAAACAAAAGATCATGTCACGGCCCCGCTAAAAACACAATTGTGATTTCCAATTATATTTACATCAAAATCCAAACTCTTTACCTGTATTTGCAGATTCCTATGTGATCTGACCCATGCCAACCCTTGACCTCATCTAAACTACTTTCCCTTGTGCTAAGGTATACTAGTCCCACCTTACGGACTTTACATGAGCTGTTGCCTTCACCTGTATTGCACATCCCCTCACTGTCATGGAATGAGTCCTCAACCTTTAGGTCTCTGTTAAATGTCACCTCAGCTGAGAGGCCTTCCCTGAGAGTGTTTTGTAAAGTTGCTGTCATTCACTAATTCAGCTAATTAACTCCAGATTATGAAATCCATGAGAGGGAATTTTGTCTGTTTTGTTCACTGCTATATGTGTAACATCTGGCACACATTTATTGAAAGTATTAATTAGGGCAGTCCAGGTGGCTCAACGGTTTAGCGCCGCCTTCAGCCCAGGACGTGATCCTGGAGACCTGGAATCGAATCCCACGTCAGTCTCCCTGTATGGAGCCTACTTCTTCCTCTGCCTGTGTCTCTGCCTCTCTTTCTCTCTGTCTCTCATGAACAAATAAATAAAATCTTTATTTTTTTTATTTTTTTTAAAGATTTTATTTATTCATGAGACACACACAGAGAGAAAGAGAGAGAGAGGGCCACAGAGATACAGAGTAAAAGAGCTCCTTGCATGGAGCCTGATGTGGGACTCGATCCCGGGTCTCCAGGATCACACCCTGAGCTGCAGGCGGCACTAAACCGCTGCGCCACCCAGGCTGCCCTAAATAAAATCTTTAAAAATAAAAAAAGTATTAATCTTATGTAGTAAATGCTCAGTAATATGTTTAAACTTTGATCTCAAGATTTAAGTATAGCAAAAAAAAACCTTACGTATTTTTCTTATTTAATTTTATTTTTAAAAGCTTACTGAAGGACTTTGAACTAATGCTATTTTTTAATCTTTAAACTTCCCTGTCAGAGATCACCTGGGTGGCTCAGTGGCTAAGGGTCTGCCTTAGGTTCAGGTCATGAATTTGGGGTCCTGGAATTAAGCCCTTGAGTCAGGCTCCCTGCTCAGTAGGGAATCTGTTTCTCTCTCTCACTCTGCCCTTGCCGCCTGCTTGTGCACTGGCACTCTCTCTGTCAGATGAAAAAGTAAAAACTAAACAAACAAAAACAATAACAAAAAACCAACTTCCCTGTCAGAAGCAAAAGCCCTCTTAAATCCTCCTTTTGTCTCAATACTATATTCATTGAGTAGTCATTTGTGAACATTTCTCAGATGACTACATTCTAAAAGTAAAGGATAATTTAGTATTTTTCTTTGTGCCCTGTCTACTAGTTTATTTTCAGAGCCATAAGTAGAGCATAATGTTATCAAACCAAGTAATTGTCACTGGGAAAACTGAAGTGCTACTAAATGTTTTTGTTTTTGCTTTCCCTAGCAGAGATTACTTGATATGTTGACATGCCATGGAACACCTTTTAATTCCTTGATGGGCATAGAAGCAATTACCACATGAGTAGCTAAAACCCTCCAGGCTTTTTGTAAGACTGATTAGCTACAGTTATTCCAGGTCTAACAGGTGGTGGTTCCTTAGCAGCAAATATGTGAAACAGGAATGAAACAGTTGAGGGTGAGAATTGTTTATATATGATGGCTTTAAGTTATCTTTATGTAATTGAATTATAATTGAATCTGTTTTCAGAATTATGAACAAGAAAAATATACTCTTCAGAGAGAAGTTGAACTTAAGAGTCGAATGTTGGAAAGTTTGAGCTCTGAATGTGAAGCTATTAAACAACAGCAAAAAACACACTTGGAGCAATTAAAAGAGCAGCTCAGCAGAAGCCATGGACAAGAAGTAAATGAACTAAAAAATAAGGTTTGGATATCTATATATGTCAAAACAAAAATGCTTTGTACTTAAGGAGTTAGCAGTCTGTAAATTTTAGTGATGAAGATTTTCTTAATACCATCTAGGGAAAATAGTTGAGATCAAGGGCTCCATCATCATAATATTGGGAGTGGGAACACTGAGAAACAAGAGTTTACCAAAGGGACTTGTATTGATAACATTCTACTAATTAAATATAATTATTTAATTTCAATAACTAAAAATTTTTTTATGGAGTTTTAGGTTAGTGAAAAGCATGACCTTGCTTATAATGCATAGTATGGCAGTCCCCTTTCAGAAAGACCAGTCTCCTAACCTTCACAGAAAGGAGTAGTACACTTTGTAACCTACAAAAGAAACCAGTAGTTTATTGTAAGTTAATACACATTAGAATTGATACTTTCTAGTTTAGTTATTGAAGATAAGCTAATGGCATATGATCTACTTCTTACAACTTAATAAGAAAGGTGCCATTATTGTCTGTATAACAGAGGAGGAAACCAATGTTTAAACAGATTGAGTAAATTGAACAAAAATCACAGAAATCCATCAAGATTTGAACTGAAGCTGTCTTCTTCAAAGCCCATGTCACTGTACTTAGTCTAACAATATGTTATACTGGCTTCATTTCACACATAAAAATAAGTCACCTATTCTTTTTCAGTACCACCAACTATTCAGTTACTTCAAAGGAATTCAGAACCTTTATCATGGCTCTTCTTTTTATAGAGTCCCTATTTTCCAGACCCTTCTCTATAAAACCTTACCTGACATTTGGCCTGTTTTCTAATTTTCTGTGTTTATGTAGCATCTTTTAAGATTTTTCCAGATCTGTACCACCTTTACTCTTAAATGATTTCTTTAAATTGACTCTCTTTTAAAATGTTTTCTCATTTTAAGTAACAATATCAAGGAAATTATATATTAGAGCTGGTTATGTTTTTTCCTAAATTGTAGTCAAATGAATATGACTATCAAAATGTGCTTTCTTATAATACCTAGAATCATCTTGCATTCATGCTGGCAAACAGTAATCTACCTTGTCTGAAACTAATCTGACTTGAGGCACCAATGACTGCTAATGATGCATTCTCCTCCCCCTCCATTACCCCCTACCATGTTATTTTCATTTTATCAGTGGCTTTCATTACCTAAACAAACAAACAAAAAAGTAATGTAGTAAATACTCAGTATCTGAGGCAAGGCACTTGCCTAAGAGGTGGTTTTTTGGCAGAGCAAAGACTAAATTAGTCAAAAAATGTTTTCAGTCTCCTATCACCTGTGCCAAAATTTTGGAGTTTTACTTGATATCTTTCACTTATTTCTCACAATACTTCATCAACCAGTTCTAAGAACTTGATATACAAAGCATCCATCTCTACCGCTATAATTCTAGTCCACATCACCATCTTCTCTCCCCTAGACTACTATTATAACCTTCTCTCCAGGTAGTTGGCTTCCATCATTTCTGTTCATACCATTCACTCTTCACATAGCCGCCAAAGTGGCCAGGAGTCCAGACCTACTTTGATTACTTGTATGGACTATTTGTTATGTTTGTGAGACAAAGCATATCACTGTTAAAAGGTGCTTAGTCTGTAACCAAATAGGAAACCTTAATATTAATAGTCTGATCATACAGTAAGTTTGGGTCAGTCAGTGATGTTTTTCAGAAAGATGGCCACATTTCAACATAGATCATTCACCTGAAATTTTTTTTCACATCATGAAAATAGAAAAGGGAAAATAAGTCAAGAGGCTCTTATTTTTTAAATAGAAAACAGGTATCAGGATATAATCTAAGAATGTTGATACTTAATTGAAGATAATTCAGTATAGGTAATAACTATAATCCTGGACATCAAGATTTTTATTGATAACAGAAGTTGTTTAGTGAATGCTAGTCATGGTGCTGAATGTTTTACCCACTTGATCTCAGTTGAGAGCCACACAATAACCTAGTAATGGTAGATATAATCATTTACCAATTTTACCTAAGAGGAAGGAAACAGTTTAAATCTAGGTTTCACCCTAAAACTTCATCCTTCTGCATAAGTTTGTTTCCTTTAAACTTACATTTTTAGTTTTCCAAGATTCAGAACTATATGAAGGTGTAATTAGTTTTGTTCAGCTTGACTATCTCATTAAAATAGTTATTCTGCAGATACCAGAATAATTTGTACTATAACTATATATTCTGATGACCTTCAATTGCCTTTTGATTTTTTAAGATTGCAAATTTTCCTTTTTTACTTTAGTTAGAAAAACTGAAAGCAGAATTAGATGAAGCTAGGCTCAGTGAAAAGCAGCTGAAGCACAAAGTAGACCATCAGAAGGAACTCCTTTCATGTAAATCAGAGGAAATGCGAATAATGTCTGAGCGTGTACATGAAAGCATGTCTTCAGAGATGCTGGCTCTTCAAATTGAGCTGACTGAAATGGAAAGTATGAAGGTAATTTTTATGGCATCTATGTTTCTAGGTTATTTTCTTTTTTCTTGCATTCTTTCTACATGTTTTTGTTATGATCCTTAGGTAATTTTAAGGCTAAAACATTTTTTGCTTAACTTTGATGTAACTAAAAAATATTTTATAGAGTTTTTAGGTGGATTACTCATTCACAGTAAGGTTTTAAATTGTGTGATTATGTAAGGCAGATTACCTTTAGATTAATTAAAGCTCTGGAAGAACTTAGAGTCATTAACTCTGACTCTTCTTTGTGTCATAAAAGCCCTATATAAAACATTGGTTTCATGGAAATTGATATGCATATGAATGTAGATATTTTTCATTGCAGGCTAAGGTTAATTAAAAATTAAAAGCTTAAATTCATAAGAAAGAAAGCCTTTCATTTGGTTCCTTGATAAAAAATTTAGTTTTTTTTTTAATTTAGTATTTTTATTTTATTATGCATTTTACAACTGTTGACTGGCTCTTTAGTTTTAGTTTTGGGTGTGAACCACTTCTGATATATAAACTGAGCAGCTGCTAAATGAAAGATTATTCAGGACAATTTCGTCTTTTTCAATTCCTGTTGAATAGACTACCCTCAAAGAAGAAGTGAATGAACTACAGTACAGACAAGAACAACTAGAACTTCTTAGTACTAATCTAATGCGCCAGGTAGACCGGCTTAAAGAAGAAAAAGAGGAGCGAGAGAAAGAAGCAGTTTCTTACTATAATGCCTTAGAGGTACTATGACTAGAGTAACATTATCTTTTCCAGTTTATAATAAGTTGTTTCCTTGCTAATCTAACCTCTATGAGCTAAATTGTTTTTTCTCAAATTTAGAAAGCTCGTGTAGCAAATCAAGATCTTCAGGTGCAATTAGACCAGGCACTCCAGCAAGCCTTGGACCCCAGTAGTAAAGGCAACTCTTTGTTTGCAGAGGTACGTAGCAAATACTCCACTGATTAGATTAACATTTCGCTTAATACAAGAGTAATTAACCGTGTTAAAATTTTCTAGGTGGAAGATCGAAGGGCAGCAATGGAACGTCAGTTTATCAGTATGAAAGTCAAGTATCAGTCACTAAAGAAGCAAAATGCATTTAACAGAGAACAGATGCAAAGAATGAAGGTATAGCGTTATCACCATTGAAGGTTTATTAAACCTATTTTGTATCTGTATTACATGTACAGATGAACCAAAGAAAGCATCTTTTCCTTCAAAGAGTGTACTTAGTTGTTTTGTTTTGTTGTTTGTTTGTTTTTTTTAAAGATTTTTATTTATTTATCCATGAGAGAGAGAGAGAGAGAGAGAGAGAGAGGCAGACACATAGGCAGAGGGAGAAGCAGGCTTCTCACTAGGAGCCCGATGCAGAACTCAATCCCAGGACTCCGGGATCAGGCCTGAACCAAAGGCTGACGCTCAACTGCTGAGCCAAAGGCAGGCAGACACTTAACTGCTGAGCCACCCAGGCATCCCTGTACTTAGTTGTTTCTAGAACTGCATGATTTTAGAAAAAAAATCTTTAGATTGACTAAAAGATTATTAGGTTTTATTTCAAAAAATTAATCCTTTAGTAGATATTTAGTAGTAGTATAGTTAACATCTATTGGTTTATTATTTTTTTTTATGGTTATTCAACAGCTTTCCCAGAAATATATAAATTTTGTGTGGTAGAAAAAGAATTTGGAAAGTTTTTATTTCCAGCTATTGGCCTGGCGTTTCTTAGCACAGGCTTAAGGTTCCTACTTTTTTTTTTTTTTCTTTAAGATTTTATGTATTTATTCATGAGTGACACAGAGAAAGAGAGAGGCAGGCTCCATGCAGGGAGCCCGATGTGGGGCTCGATCCCAGGACTCCAGGATCACGACCTGGGCCGAAGGCAGGCGCTCAACCACTGAGCCACCCAGGCGTCCCCTAAGGTTCCTACTTAAACGAAAACTAGCTCTCTCACCATTCTTTAGTTCTCTTGCAAAGGCTAATTAGTGAGATTTGAATAATCTTTTCTTGTAGTTCCTCAAGTCAAGCATATAGGCCCTTTTAATTTTTTTTTAACTTTTTATTTAAATTCAATTTAATTAACGTATTATGTTAATATATTTATATTGAAGATTCCTTCGGTATCCTTAGGTGCCTTTTACCTTTGTTTCCATTCTTGTCATTTGTGAATCTCACCGTTATAAATATGAGTAGCTTAATGATTTCCCCCACTTAATACTGTTGAAGTTAATAAAAATTTTTGAGAAACCCCATCAGACCCTAAATGACCGTGCATGTGATGAGTAAAGTACAACATTATACCGTTTGGGCAGACTTATTTAATTAAGTGATGCTTCTGGATCCTAGCCATTCAGTTCAATTTTATGTTTCACAGAAGTGCAAAAATTGTTATCAGATATTACTCCTAAGTACTTAAATAAGTACTCGAGTTATATCTGTAACTAAACTTATTGATACAGAGACGCCTGGGTGGCTCAGTGGTTGAGCATCTGCCTTAGCCTCAGGTTTTGATCCCAGGGTCCTGGGATCAAGTCCCACATCAGGCTTCCTGAAGGAGCCTGCTTCTCCCTCTGCCTGTGTCTTTACTTCTCTCTCTGTGTCTCTCATGAATAAATAAATAAAATCTAAAAAAAAAAAACAAAACAAAAACTTACTGATACAAATAGTTTCAAATTATTAGATTATTAAACTAGACATAGTTTCGTTTCCAAACTGAGTTCTAGAGATAGTACAGAATATGCATTGTACCACAAATGTAGTTATTGGAATCTTCCTTTCCCCCACTCAGTTCTCTGTGTGGGGTGGGGTGAGGTTGTAATTTTTTTTTGTTTTTCTAGTTACAAATTGCCACATTGCTACAAATGAAAGGGTCTCAAACTGAATTTGAGCAGCAGGAACGGTTGCTTGCCATGCTGGAGCAGAAGAACGGTGAAATTAAACACCTTTTAGGTGAAATTAGAAATCTGGAGAAATTTAAGGTAAAGATAACCCCTTCAATAACACAGCCAGATTTGGTTTGAATATCTTAAATCAGTTGACCCTGGAACAACACGGGCCTAGGGATGCCCAACCCCGTGCAGTTAAATATCTTTTGACTCCTCAAAAACTTTATGAGTAGTTTACTATTTACCAGAAGCCTTATTAATAATAGAAACAGTTGACACATATTTTGTATGTTACACGTATTCTACACTATATTAAAATTTAGAGACAGCAAAATATTATTAAGAAAATTATAAGGAAGAGAAAATATATTTATAGTTCTCTACTATGAAAAATTCACGTATGAGTGGATCAGTGCCATTTAAACCTGTATTGTTCAAGGGCAACTGGATTAACCTAATTTGTTATTTATCTTAAGTAATAAGAATTGTTGTTTTCTTTAGAGTTTATATGAAAGTACAGAATCTAAGCTTTCTGCCAACTCTGGCACTCTGGAAGATAACACCTATTACACAGATTTACTTCAGATAAAGCTTGACAACTTAAAGTAAGTGTTGGGTGCTTAGAAAGCTGCATATTCTCTTGACTTGCTTATAAAAAGTAGTATTAGTGACTACAAATTTTTGTTTTCAAATTGCCAAAAGAATTTCCAGAAAAGAAAAGCATCAAAAACATCTTAATAGCAAATAAGATATATTCAAGATATAATTTGTGCTGGTTATTGAAAAAAATACTTTCAATGAATTATTAAATATTTTTATTTCTCCATGTTTAGTATTTTAGATTTTTAAATGAGGTGCACCTGGTGGCACAGTAGTTGAGCGTCTGCCTCTGCCTCAGGGTTGATCCCAGGATCCTGGGATAGAGTCCCGCATCAGGCTTCCTGCAGGGAGCCTGCCTCTCCCTTTGCCTATGTCTCTGCCTCTGTGTGTCTCTCATGAATAAATAAAATCTTAAAAAAAAAAAAAAAAAAAAAGGTAACTGTAAAGAACTTTGACATAGAAAATATTCTTATACCCTAAACTTTTCAGGAATAAATACTAATTTGGAACTTAAAAGGAAATTATTTACATGTGCACTAATGTGGAAGGAATATTTTCCTCCTTCCCTTTGAAGAATGCATGACATTTTTTATTTGAAAGTGTTATTGTTAAAAGCTAGAGGAAACAAACAGGGTTGCTGGAGGGGAGGTCGGTGGGGGTATGGGTTAATTGGGTGATGGGCATTAAGGAGGGCACGTGATGTGATGAGCGCTAAGTGTTAAACGCAACTGATAAATTATTGAACGCTACATGTGAAACTAATGATGTACTCTGTTGGCTAATGAATTTAATTTTAAAAAACTTTGTTTAGTGTTTGTTACTTTAAAACTGCAAGGAAATATATGTTTATCTGAGAGTTCAGATATGTAATAAAATATTTGCACTAAATATTTTACAAATATGTGTTTAAAACACTTATGTATGTTATGTTAATATTCCTTGGTTCTCCTTTTTTTATTTACATAGCAAAGAAAATGAAAACACTAAAGGTGAATTGTCCATACAACGAATGAAAGCATTATTTGAGAGCCAGCGGGCTTTGGATATTGAGAGAAAACTTTTTGCAAACGAAAGATGTCTCCAGCTCTCCCAAAGTGAAAATATGAAACTGAGAGCTAAACTAGATGAGCTAAAACTGAAGTATGAACCTGAAGGTATGCATATCTCATATATTTTATCTTTTAAATTATGAGAAGCTCTGAGAAATCATATCAAGTTTTTTTCTTACTATAGCTTTATACAGATCCCATTACAAACTAATTTGTGCGTATGTATCTCTAAAAAAACCCTACAAAATGTGTAGGAAAATTCAGAGATCTGGGTACTGTGTATATATGAATAAATAGATATTCTGTTGGATATCTGTACATTAGAACCTTGATAAAGTTTAAAAACCTTAGAAACCTTTCCATTTACAATTGCAACATCTTATGCAATATTAAAGAGTTTGATTTTTATCGAGGCAACTGATGTTTGGGAGCTGTATTAGTTAGTATTGTTTATAGAAAACCTAAAATAATGGAGACTTAAACAAAATAAGTATTAATTCCTCCCCTTACAAAAGTCTAGAAGAGGTATTCTACAACTGGTCAGAGTGTCAGGATTTAGGCTTTCTTTGCATTGTTCATCAGTATAATCCTTGAGCAGAATTGAGTCATGTGGCCTCACCTACCTACAAGAAAAGCTGAGAAATGCAGTTTTGATTCTCAGGGGCCATGTTCCCAACTACATCACGGGATTTTTTTTTTTTTTTTAAGTGTAATGGACATATAATACTCTATTACTTTCAAGTTTATATCATGATTTGATATTTATACATTATAAAATGACCATAAGTTTAGTTACAGTCTGTCATCATGCAAAGGTATTACAATATTATTGAGTATACTCTTAAGGGTTCTATTATTGAGGAAAACTACTAGGACCAATAGTAGAGGACAACTATACGTCTAATCACTGAGGTAGAAAATAGCCTTACCGTATGAACTCTGCATCTTAGACACTAAACAGAGTGATTTTATTGTTTGTTTGTAAATTAAAAAATAAAAGGCTAAAATTAAAAAAGCCTAAGAATGCAATGATTCTTAGACCAAAAAAAAAAAAAAAAAGTGTTTTTACATGTTTTAGGTTACAGATTTTCAGCCAGTTTTTGACCTTACATTGTTTACATGCCTAAGATTGTCTTCATTTTTGTCTCAGTGACTTGAGTGCATCTTAACAGTAATGGGGAGATTGTTAGCAATAGTAAGGTTTTGTATAGTTGATAAAGGCTTCTCTTTCATCCTTTTTCTCTTCCTTGATTCTAATAGGCTTTCCTAATTAAGAATTATACATTATGAATTTCAAAAGTCTGCTGAACTAAACATAGCCAAGAGACAGAGGGAAATATAGTGAATTTAGTTGATGTGAGGAACAATATAAGAGAAAGGGAAAATGATTTAAAAAGACCCGTGTAGAGTAGGAACACTAATCCCATGTCCCAACCATACTTTTTCCAACTTTACTAACTTTGATTATGAAAATGAAAGGCCCATTCGTATGGGGATAGGGAAAAGATTAGAACAATTAATTCAGTGACTGTAAATAAACCTGCATAGGGGATGGAATGATGTTACGTTAAAGCAGTAGTGGTAGAAGGCTATTGCCTTAGACTGCAGTAAGACATACGGTGGTTTGAACTTGAGAAGTATCCATAAGTAGAAGTACTCAGATTTTGAATCTATTTTGTAGATGGGGTGAATAGGCACAGGTTGCCTCAGAGAACTTGACTTCTTTGCAATGTAATCACTATAACACATAATATCAAGTGGACTGGATGTTTTTAATTCCCATTTTACAGCTAAAGAAGATAAAGCTCAAGAGGCTAAGTACTTCCCGAAGTTACTCAGCTGCAGAGTGCTAATAGGGGATTTGTACCTGGATTCCTTGACTCTTAGCCACTGTATCCTTCCTTACCTCCACACTGAAGTCTGTTAAAGCCCTGTGTAACTTTTATAACAGTATCAAAACATAGAAGTTTTCATTGCGAAAACTAAATCTTTTGAGTTCCCAAGGAAAAATTTATAGTTATAGTCATATAACCTTTTAAAGATATAGTTAGTGAAGTCTATGAAAAAGAAAGGATAAAAGACAATATATTTCAATAAGGAGATAAGTGGGTTTCAAAAGAATGAAGAGTAAGGAGAGGAAAAAACTGTGTAACTAGTTCTGTCTTTTTACTATATCTTTGTTTTGACTTAATATATTTTTAATGGTTTTTATTCTCAGAGAAAAGTGAAGTGCCTGTACCCAAGAAGAGGCGTGAGGTCCTGCCTATGGATGTAACTACCCCTAACAATGTATGTGCCAAAAATGCTGTTGGGGAAGATTATAGATTACCCCCTCAGCAAGTGGAGGCCCAGTGCTATCCCAGCAGTTCAGAAGATAACAACTTGCAGTTAGAAAAGACAGTTTCTATAAATACACTAGGAATCAGTCTTTCTCCTCACAAAAGCCTGCCCATGGACATTCAGCCAATGAAGGAAAAGAAATGTGTGAAATTTCTAGGAGTTTCAGCTGACTCTGAAGCCTTAAGTGAAAGAAGTGGAAACACCCCAAATTCTCCCAGGTCAGTGTCCTCTTTTCTTCAGGGCAACCAGCAGACCTCTCCATCTCTTCTCTATCGCTGCATGAACTGTGCTATCTGTTTCTTTATCTATTTTCTTAATATTGCATGTAGTATAATTCCCCAGTTTCATCTACCTTCTTTCAATTTTTCTAAAACTTTACGAAAAACTAAAACAATTGCAAAGGGAAAGGACTCCTGAATAAGGGAATTATTTTCAAAAGTTACATTTTGTTCTCTCATAAAACAGAAATATCACAGCTTAGTACATCTCTGAATGTTTTGTTGGTTTGAATAAATTGTACAGTTGGTTATTTTTTCCCTAGTTCAAGAGTGGCCATGAAAGAAAAATTATCTCCTTAAATGGCTTTCCAATAGTCTAAGAAATTTCAGCCTTCTAGAAGATTGTTAGGTGAAATTTTTATGGCTTTTGAAAATGTCTGTCATAAGTCTTTAAGATTGAGCTTTGATTTTGACATTTTTAAATATCAAAAGTAATTCATTTTCATTTTATATCAAAACTTCAGAACCTCCAGTTTCTACATATTTGAGTTTGTGACTAAAAGAAGAAATGTCAGACATGTATGTTTATAGGAATTAACATTTTAAGGGCCTTATCTTTTAAAAAAATAATAGAGATAGGAAGATAAGAGAAAGTGAGTGAAAGAGAAAGGGAAGTAACAGTGGCTAAGGCTGGGGGGAATAAAACACAAGCTCAGGGTGTGTACAGCAGGACCAAGAGTAGGGCAAAGAGAAAGGAATGAGGAAAATGGAGAAGGTGATAAAAAGATAATGAAGAATGTCTGTATGCAATGGAACAATAGATGCATTTAAAATAAATATCTTTAGACATTTAAAAAATTAAGCATAGTGAAAAGAGCTTGGATTTGAAAGGAGATCTTTAAGGTGCTACTAGGGCTACGTGAGTTGTAGACGGGAGGGTACAGAATAAGGCATTTTACTAGTGTGCATTTGAGTTAGTACAGTCAGACGTAGCCCACCTTTGTAAAGGGCTGTTTTGTATGTTTTATCTGATTTTTATTTTTAAAGTCTTCAGTGCTACTAAAGTTGGTGCTCTACAGTGAAAGCACCTCAACAGTGTGAGCTGCTGTTAATTTTAAGAGAAGTACAGTTGACCCTTGAACAAGACAAGTTTGAACTATGCAGATCCACTTACATGTGGATTTTTTGGTAAATGCAATACATTGTTGCAAATGTATTTTCCTTAAGATTTTTTCTTATAACATTTTTTTCTCTAACATTATTATAAGAATACAGTATATAATATATACAAAATATGTGCTGATTGTTTATGTTATGGATAAGGCTTCCAGTCAAGAGTAGGCTATTAATACTTAAGTTTGGGAGGAGTATACAAGGATTTTTGACTGTAAGGGTCAGTACCCTTGACCCCTGCATTGTTCAAAGGTCAACTGTAATTTATTACTCCATTCCTTAAATTTTTATATTAACATGATAGGTCTCATAAAATAAAAGTTTATTATTCTCAAGGAAAAAGTAAATTCAAATGAATTATGTCACACACATACACATTGCACATACAGAGTTCCGAGTACTTCTGAAATGAATTCAGTAGATTATGCTTGTATATATGTGATTCATTGTGTAAGTGTGCTTGACCATTGTATATTTCTGGAGGTGAAGTTCCAGAATTGATCAGTGCAGACCTTGCTATCTGTGTTGTCTTCATTTCTTTTTCTGTCTTTTTTTGTTTGATAAAAGTTACTTAAGAAAATGTATTTAGCTATTTGTTTGACTCAAATTAAGTAGCGTGTTGGAATTTTGTCTGGCAAATTAAACAAAAACAAATAAAATACCACAAAACATTTGTTTTTGTGTATGTGTGAGTCCATCTGCTAACTTAAGATGTTTCCAACCTTTTGCTCTCTGCATGATTAACTTAGACACAATCTGGTGATAATATTGTAACAATAAATACGGGTTTACTGGGAACTTCACTATTGCATGCTTTATAAATTTAATTGATGCTCTTGCTAGAAAATCTGTATAAACCTTTTAAAATATCTCTCCACTGTTTATTTTTTCTTAAATTATTATTATGCTAGTTGAAATTCAGCTTGTTTAGGGTTTTTTTCTGAGACAGATTGGTATGCATGTGGTCCAGGATTCCATGTTATTTTAATCTTGTGTTTGCCTTTTGTATGTCAACGTTAACATTACAATTGTGCTCTAGCATTTAACTATTTTTTAGGCATACTTACCCTAATAGACATCCCATTGTATTTTAATTCTTTAATTTACACTTTGCCATGACTTTTATCAACCTTAAAAATAGTTCTTAAGGCATTTAAAAAATTAAGTGTTGATATAAAAAAGTTTCTTTTAGAGAGGCAGTGACTTAGTTCTTAGTGGTTTTGGAGTCAACTGTAATTTTTTCCTCATAAACATAAAATTGATCATGTCTCACTAGAGGCCCATTATATGAGAGGTTTGTTTCTTCTTTAATTTTTTTAACCACATTTGAATTCAGAGTGGATGCTTTAATACCTGTAGGTTAGCTGCTGAATCAAGGCTTCAAACAGAAGTTAAAGAAGGGAAAGAAACTGCAAGCAAATTGGAAAAGGAAACTTGTAAGAAATCACACCCTATTTTATACGTGTCTTCCAAATCAACTCCAGAGACCCAGTGCCCTCAGCAGTAAGGACTTTTCTTTAATGAGAGTAAGGTACCACTTGCCCAAATGCTTGATTTGGAGCTTAGTTAGGATTGTCTTTATCTGAAATATTCAACGTTATAGGTTATTTCTTTCCACCTGTTGTGACAAGACCTGGCATTTTCATGTTCCTTTGACCAAATATTCAAAATTTGGTTGTGATTCTAATCAGAGGAGTTCCTTAAATGATGACTCTTCCTGGAGCTTCTTGAATTACAGTGAATAATAACCGAAAGAAAGTGTTATAAATCTATTTGTTGCATTGTATATGGATTTTTTGAGGTGTTATTAAAACATACCTTCAAAGTCACATATTTGAAAAGAGAACACAAAATTAACTATTAACTATTATATTTTCCTATGTAGTTTTTAATGAACTTAGTTTTTCACTATAAGAATAGATAATTTGGTTTAAAAATATATATTATTGTAACTGGATTTTGTCAGTGTTTTAAATAGCTATGTCCATCTTATGTCCATCTTTGTGTTCATGTACGTGATTTAAATTTTATGTTTCGAGGATATGAAAAATAAAATTTTGAAATTTAAAATGACTGGAATAATTTATCCCCTTTCTATTTTTTTTTTTACTGTATAGATAACACATTGTTATCAAAAGGGGATAAGGAAATAAGATGAAACTTCACAGATTCTTAATTCCCTGGTTCATATAATTTTTATGTATATACATATATACATAAACTTTAATGTATATACATATATAATTTATGTAATTATATACATATATATATTTTAAATTCTAAACTTGCCAAATAAAGACTTTTTTTTCCTTTAAATGATTATAACCTGGTCTACAACTTAATTTCATACATACTGTAGGTGGTTATATTTATATATTAAGAGAGGAGTGGTGGTGGAGGGAGGGAAAGATAGTTATGTTAAGAACTTGGCTTATGTGATTATGGAGGCTGGCAAGTTCAAATCATAAGGGTGGACCTGGAGACCCAAGGAAGAGCCAGCATTACATACAGTTCAGATCTAAAGTCTGTTTGCTGCAGAATTCTCTCTTGCTCCAGGGAGCTCAATCTTTTGTTTCTAAACAGGACTTGTACTAATAACACAAATAGACCTACTCACATGGAGTTGAGTGTGCTTTACTCAGAGGCTAAAGATTTAAATGTTAATTTCATCCAAAATACTCTCATAGAAATATCCAAGATAATGTTTGACCACACATCCAGCCTCCGTGGCCCTGCCAAGTTGACACATACAATTAACCATTATAGGTGGTTTAGATAAGTTTATTGAAATATATTAGGTAAAAGGAAATTGCCTCCCACTTCTAAGAAATTAAATATTATATTTTTTGCAAAAAGTGTTCTCTAAGGAATTTAGAGATTTCACAGTAAATAATATCTCTTGCAAAAATAAGTAGCGGAAGGCACTAACTAGCAAATGAAAATTTTAACCTCAGGATAATAACAAATAATTGACCGTATTCATTGTACACTATAAAATGTAGATCAATTCCTTCCAGTATTGACTTTTTTACTATGATGCGTGTGCTCAGGGTGTAAAAATAACCCTTTAGAGCTCACAGTTTAATAGACCATTGTAGATGAGTAGTAGTAGTGCTGTTATTACTAATAGTAACAATTATATTTAACATTTGAATAAATCTAACGTCCAGGCATTCTTCAAAGCCCTTTCATGTATTAACAGTTAACCGTCCCAATATCTCTGGGAGTTAGATATTGTACTTACTTATTATCTTCATTTTATAGATGAGAAAACCAAAGAGAAGTTACTTGTCCAAGGGCACAGGTGTTAGTGATGAAAAACATGTGGTAAAGGTTGTTAATAGCAGAATATAAAATTCATAAAAGAATCAGTCCATCAAGAAGATGGGATAATAGTGAACATGCAGCTAACAAGAAACCCCAAAATATATGAAGCAAAAACTGAAAGAAATGAAGAAATAGATAATTCAACAATAATAGTTGGAGATATTAGCACCCACTTTTAGTAATAGAATTAATATAAACAAGGAAACAGAAGACTTGAGTGACACTATAAACCAGCTAGACCTCTGGAATATAGAGCACTCCATCCAACAACAGCAGAATACATGCACTTCTCAAGTGCACATGGAACATTCTATAGCATAGATCATATGTTGGGCCACAAATCAAGTCTCAATAAATTTGGAAAGTTGAATTCACACAAAGTATCTTCTCTGACCACAATGGAATGGAGTAAGAAATCAGTAACAAAGGAAACTGAAAAATTTGCAAACATGTTGAAATGAAACACTCTTAAGCAGCCAACTGTACAAGAAGAAATCACTAGGGAAATTTAAAAATACTTTAAGGTGAATGAAAAAATACACTATAAAAAACATAAAGGAAAATCCATACTTATGGAGAAATTTTAGCTGTAAATGCCTACGTTGACAAAGATTTCAGATCAATTACTAAAGCTTTTACTTTGAAGGACTGAAAAAAAAAATGAAACTCATGAAGGAAATCAAGAGTAAAACAAAGATAGATGAAATAGTAGAAAAATAACAAAGGGAATCAGTGAAACCAAAAGTTCATTCTTGAAATGATCAGCAAAATTGGAAAACATTTAGCTAGACTGATCAAGAAAAAAATGAGAGAAGACTCAAAGTATTAAAGTAAGAAAGTAAATTGGATACTATTACTGATCTTACAGAAATAACAAGGACTATGAGAGAATACTATTGACAATGGTATGCCAACAAATTAACTATTCTAGATAAAATGATCAAGTTCCTAGAATCAAACTATCAAAATTTAAGAAATAAAAAATCAGAATAGAGCTATAACAAAAAAGAGATTTAATTAGTAACTTAAATTCTGAATGAAGAGAAGCATAAGATCAGATGCTTCCAAATGTTTAAAGTTAACACTAATGCTTCTGAAATCTTTCCAAAAAATAGAAGAGATCCTTTCCTTACTTATTTTATGAGGCAAATATTACTCTGATATCCACACCAAAGACTTCATGAGAAAACTACAGACCAATATACTTCATGAATATGGATGAATATGGATGCAAAGATCCACAGCAAAATATTAGCAGATCCAATTCAGAAGCATTTTAAAAGGATTCTGCACAATGACCAATTGAAATTTGTCCCAAGAATGCAAGAATGAATCAGGATGAAAATCAATGTAATATTACTGTATTAGTGCTTAAGGACTGCCCTAATTAACTATATGATGAGTGGCTTAGGGCAGCCCCGGTGGCATAGCAGTTTAGTGCCGCCTGCCCAGGGTGTGATCCTGGAGATCCGGGATCAAGTTCTACATCAGGCTTCCTGCATGGAGCCTGCTTCTCCCTCTGCCTGTGTCTCTGCCTCTCTCTCTCACTGTTTGTGTCTCTCATGAATAAATAAATAAATAAAATCTTAAAAAAAAAAAAAAGTTGAGTGGCTTAAAACAATTGAATTGTGAATTTTGTTGTTTCATAATTCTGGAAACTAAAGTCCAAAATCATAATGTTAGAATGTACATGGCTGAGGAAAGAATCATTAAACATGAAGATATGCCAATAGAAACTTCTAAAACTGAAATGCAAAAATAATGAGAAAGAAAATTTAAAAAACTAGAACAACATATCCAAGAACTCTGGGACAGTTACAAAAGGTGTAAAATACCTGTAAAGAGATGACTAGAAAGAGGAAAGGAAAGAAACAAGAAATGTTTTAATAGCAATATATTAATAATGGCTGAGAAATTTCTCAAATTAATGACAGATACCAAACTATAGATTGAGGAAGCTCAGAGAGCACTAAGCAGAATAAATACAAAAAGTAAGTAAGTAAATAAATAAAATCTGCAGCTAGAAGAACTATAATGAACTGCAAAACAAAAATCAAAAAACAAAAAATCTTGAAAGAAACCATAGGGGAAAACAAATAAAAAACAAGATACCTATAAAGAAACAAAAATATGAATCATATTAGACTTCTTCAGGAGCCTGTAAGAGAATGAAGAAGAGAATGAAGTAAAATATTTAAAGTATTGAAAGAAAAAACCTCATCCACCTAGAATTCTGTACTCTGCAATTGTCCTCCAAAGTGAAGGAGAAATAATTTCTGAAAAATGAAAATTGAGGAAATTTTACCAATAGAGCTGCTTTGGAAGAAATGTTAAAAGTATTTCAGAGAGGAAGAAAAAGGATTTAGGTCGAAAACTTGGATATACATAAAGGAAGAGCATTAGATGAGTAAATGAAGGTAAAATATTTTATTTTCCTTATTTTTAATTGACCTAACATAAAACAGTGTGTTCAAAATAGTAAAGCAACCATGTATTTGGTGATTATGACCAATAGCCAAGTGAAATCAATGACAACAATGAACTAAGAAATGGGAGGCAGGAATTGAGAATGTTCCGTCATAAGGTATGTATCTGTACTACCTGTGAAGTGATATAACATTATTTATTTATTTATTTATTTATTTATTTTTTTGATATAACATTATTTAAAGGTGGAATTAGATCAGTTGTAAATGTATGTCATGAACTTTATTTAGGTAAACCACCAATTTTTTTAAAAGTGTAATTGATGAGAGAAAAATGGAATCATAAAATGTTCAATTAAAACCATAGAAAGTGGAAAACAAAAAAAAAATGAACAAGGGTGATGAATAGAAAATGATTTGCAAATACGGTAGATGTTAGTTCATTTGTCACTTTAAATGAATGTCCTGACTACAACAAAATACAGCCTGTCAAAGTAAATACAAATAAGACCCAACTTTATGTTGTCTATAGTAAACTCACTTTAAAAATAAACGGATGAAGAAAGATATATTAACATTAATCAAAAGAAAGCTAGAGTAGATGTATTAATTTTAGACAAAGCAGACTTTAGAATAAGTCTTTAGAATAAGAACAATCACCAGGGGAAAAAACAGTCATTACATGATGCTAAATGGGTCAAATCTCCAAGAAGATATTACAATCCTTAATGTATATGCTCCTAATCATTGTCAAAATATATGAAGCAGGACAGCCTGGGTGGCTGAGCGGTTTAGTGCTGCCTTCAGCCCAGGGCATGATCCTGGAGACCCGGGATCGAGTCCCATGTCAGGCTCCCTGTGTGGAGCCTGCTTCTCCCTCTGCCTGTGTCTCTGCCTCTCTCCCTCTCTCTCTCTCTCCCCCCCCCCACCATCCTCCGTGTCTCTCACGAATAAATATAATCAAAAACTGATAGAACTGATAGGAGAAAAAGAGACAAAAACTGATAGAACTGCCAGGAGAAAAAGAGATCCATTATTGTAGTTGAAAACTCCAGCATCCCTTCATTAATTGACAGGATAGATAGATAGATAGATAGATAGATAGATAGATAGATAGATAGATAGATAGATAGACAGTTGAACTGAATATCACCTTAATGAACTGAATCTAATTAACATTTATAGAACAACAGCAGAATACATTCTTTTATACCTCATATGGAACAGCCACCAAGATAGACCACATTTTGGACCATAAAACATGCTTTAACAGATGTAAACAAATAGAAATTCTACAAAGTATGCTTTCAGACAACAAAGGAATTAAACTATATATCAGTAACAGAAAAATAGCTGAACAAATTCCCAAATTTTTGGAGATTATTCAACACACTTCTAAATAACAAATAGGCCAAAGAAGAAGTCTCAAGAAAAACTATAAAATATTATGAGTTAAATGAAAATGAAAACAATTTATCAAAATTACGGGGTATAGCAAAAATAGTGGTTATAGGGAAATACATCATATTAAATGTATATATTAGAAAAGAAGAAAGACCTAAATAATCTAAGCTTCCCTCTTGGGAAACTAGAAAAAGAAAAGCAAATTAAATCCAAGGTAAGCAGAAGAAAATAAATAATAAAAGCCAAAGTTAATAAAATTGAAAACCAGAAATTAAAAGAGAAATTTAATGAAAGCAAAAGCTAGTTCTTTGGAAAGATACATGAAATAATAAACCTATAGACAGACTAAGAAAAAAACCCCACAAATTAGAAATGAAAGAGTGGCCATCACTATCAATCCTATGTACATTAAAAAGACAGTAAAGGAATATTAGAAATAACTATGCTCACAAATTTGATAATTTATATGAAATGAATAAATTCTCTGAAAGACACAATTTATCAAAACCCACATGACAAGAAATGCATAATCCAAATAGGTCTAGATCTATTAAAGAAAATGAATCAGTAATAATCTTTAAAAACAAAGTAGAAAAAAAAAGTAATATACTCAGGTAGTTTTACTGGTGAATACCAAATATGTAAGGAAAAAAAAATATACTCTCTTCAATCTCTTATACAAAAAAGAAGCAGAGGGTAATTACTACCCAACTCATTCTGTGAGGCCAGTATTATCCCTAGTACCAAAACCAGGCAAAGAAATTACAAAAAAAAAAAAAAAAAAAAAAGGAATTTTGCAGACCAATATTTCTTATGAACATAAATACAAAATTCTTAACAAAATATAAGCAAATTGAATCCAGCAATGTACAAAAATAATTATATGCCATGTCAATGATATTTTTTCCAGGTATGGAAGGATGGTTCAATATTCACAAGTCAACTAATCTGTCAGTCACATTAACAGATCTAGAGAAGAAAAAGCATATGATCATATCAGTAGATATAAAAAAAGCATTTGACAAAATCCAAAACTCTCAGCAAACTAGCAATAGAGTGGAACTTTGAACTTGAACAAGATTTCCAAAAATCCCTACAGCTAACATCACATTTAATGATGAGAAACTAGATGCTTTCCCACTAAGATGAAGGATAATACAGAATGTCCTCTCACCATTCCTATTCAATATGTTCTGGAAGTTCTAGCTAATACAATTTAAGACAACAAAAGGAAATAAGTATATGACTTTGGAAGGAAGAGATAAAACTTTATATTCATAGATGACATTATAACATATCTAGAAAATCCCAAGTAATCAACAACAACAACAACAACAACAACAAAAACACTGTTGGAACTAATAAATGATTTACAGCAAGATTGTAAAATAGAAGTTAATAAACAGAAGTTAATTGCTTTCCTGTATACCAGCAATGAAAAATTGCAGTTTAAAATCTAAAACATAATGTCATTTACATTATCACTCCCCAAAATGAAATGCTTAGTCATAAATCAAAATAGTTATAAGATCTATATGAGGAAAGATATAAAACTTTGATGAAAGAAGTCAAAAAAGTATAAATAAATAGATATTCTGTGTTCATTGGTAGGAAAATTCAGTATTGTTAAGGTGTTGATTCTTTGCAACTTGATATATAGATTTAATGTAATCCAAATCAAGATGCTAGCACATTGTCTTGTGAATATGGATAAACTGGTTATAAGGTTTATGTGAAAATGTACAAGACCAAGAATAGTCAACACAGTATTGAAGAAGAACAAAGTTGGATGCTGATACTACCCAACTTCAAGACTTAATATAAAGCTGCTACAATAAGCAAAACAATAAGCAAAACAATATAAAGCTGCTACAATAAGCAAAACAATAAGCAAAACAAGTATTATTGGTGAATAGGTAGACAAAATAAATCAATGGAACAGCATAGAAAGCCTAGAAACAGATCAACAGAAATAAAGTTATATATGAAGAGATGATCCTTTCCTCATTGTATATTCTTGGTCCTCTTTCTGTAAGTTAATTGACCACATATGTGTGGGTTTATTTCTGGTTCTTTCTTCTGTTGTATTGATCTATGTATCTGTTCTTATGTCAGTACCATCCTGGTTTGTTTACTGTAGCTTTGTAATGCATTTGCAACCAGGGAGCAGCATGTCTCCAGCTTTATGCTTCTTTCAAAAGATAGTTTTGCCTATTTGGGTTCTTTGTGGTTCCATACAAATTTTAAGATTCTTTTATTTTTGTGCAAAATACTGTTGGAATTTTGATAGGAATTGTGTTGAATCTGTAGATTGCTTTAGGTAGTGTGGACATTTTAACTATTAATTTCTCTAGTCTGTAAGCATGGAATATCTTTTTTTTTTTTTTTTGGAATATCTTTTTTATTTGTTTTTCTCTTTGTCAGTTTCTTTCATAAATGTCTTATAGTTTTGAGTGTGCAGTTCTTTCACTCCTTGGTTAAATTTATTCCTAGGTGTTTTATTCTTTTTGATACTATTGTAAACAGTTTTTTCTTAATTTATTTTTCTGGCTGTTAGTATATAGAAACACAAGAGATTTTTGGCTATTGATTTTATTTATATCCTGCAACCTTACTGAATTTGTTGATTAGTTCTAACAAATTTTTAGTGGAGTCCTTAAGTTTTTCTTTATATCATGTTGCAAATAAAGACAATTTTACTTCTTTCCAATTTGGATGCCTTTGTTTTTATTTTCTTGCCTAATTGCTCTGGCTAGGACTTCCAGTACTATGTTGAATAAAATTGTGAGACTAGGCATCCTTGTTTTGTTCCTGATCTTAGAGAAAAGCTTTTGGCCTTTCACTGTTCAGTATGATGTTAGTTGTGGGCTTGTCATATGGGGTCTTTATTATGTTGAGATGTAGTCTGTCTACATCCATCTGTTGAGAATTTTTATCATGAATGGATGTCAAATTTTGTCAAATGCTTTTCCTGCATCTATTAACATCATGATTTTTATCCTTCATTTTGTTAATGTGGTGTATCACATTGACTGATTTACATATTTTGAGTCCTCCTGTAATAAATCCCACTAAATCATGGCATAATGATCTTTGTAATGCACTGTTGAATTTAATTTGCTAATATTTTGTTGAGGATTTGTGCATTTATGTTCATGTGGGATATTAGTCTATAACTTACTTTCCTTGTAGTAACCGTGTCTGATTTTGGTATCAGGGTAATCCTGGCCTCTGAAGAGGAGTTTGGAAGTGTTACCTACCCTTCTATGCTTTTGGAAGTGTTTTGAGAGGGATTGGTATTAATTCTTCTTCAAACATTTGATAGCAGTGAAACTGCCTAGTCATAGACTTTTCTTTTTTGGGAGGCTTTGATTGCTATCTCCTTACTAGTAATTGGTCTTTTCACATTTTATATTTTTTATGATTCTGTCTTGATAGGTTGTATGTTTCAAGAATTTGTTTATTTCATCTGGATTTCCCAGTTTGTTGGTGTATATTTTTCATAATATTTTCTTAGGATTATTTGTATTTCTCTGGTATCAGTTGTAATGTCTTTTTCATTTCTAGTTTTATTTATTTGAATCCTCTTTTTTTGTCATGGTAAGATTAGCTAAAAGTTAGTTTGTCTACCTTATCTTTTCAAAAAGAACAGCTTTTATTTTGATTGATCCTTTTTATTTTTCTTTTTTAATTTCTATTTTATTTCTACTATGACTTTTGTTATTTCCTTTCTTCTGCCAACTTTAGACTTAGTTCTTCTTTTTCAAGTTTTTTTGTGTAAATTTTGGATGTTTTTCTATGATCTTTACCTTTTCTTAATGTAGGCATTTATTGCTATGAAATTCCCTCAGAACTGATTTTGTTGAATCTCCTGAATTTTGTATGTTGTATTTACATTTTCATTTGTTTCAAGATATTTTTTAGGTCCTTTTGATTTTTTCCTGGACACTTTGGCTATTCAGTAACATATAGTTTAATCACCATATATTTAGGAATTTTCTAGTTTTCTTTTTATAATCTGATTTTTCATCCCATATCATTCTGGTTGGAAAGTATGCTTGATATGATTCAGTCTTCTTAAATCTATTAAGACTTGTTTTGTGATGTAATATATAATCTTCCTGAGATTATCCCATGTGTACTTGAGAAGAATGTATATTCTTCTGCTGTTTTATGGAATATTCTCTAAATGTCTGTAAAATCCCTCTGATCTTTTTTTTTTTTTTTTTTTTTTGCATTTCAGTAACTTTATTGAAAGATATATCCCTTAGTACCAAAACATAATGGTAGTTGGTTAGGCCACCTCTGCCAACTCAGAATTAACACTGATGTCAAATTATTGAAATAGGTCAGCCTTTGGGGAAAACTGAAGTTATCCATAAAACACAGTTCACAAAAGTATAAGATATATTGTGGTTCTTTGGTTTATTTTCCAGTGTACATCTACCCATAACATGTCATAAATGGGTACAGCCATTCTGGATGGACACAAGCTACTTGCTGCATTGAGTAACTGTTTACAACACTTTTAATGCCGCAGATCTCCTTACAGTCACTGAGTTAATAGAAAATCTCAAATACTACCTTAGCAACTTGACAATTATGAGGATGCCTACTGACTTGAGGATTATGACTTCTTGATGAGATTGGATGGAGGCAGTAAATACTGTGTAAATTTTACCATGGATACGAACCACCAGTTTTTTAGGAAAAATATTAAAAATAACTTAATATGCCAAAATGATTAGGCCTGTAGTTTTACTTTTATAAAATGCCCTCAAATTTAAGTGTAATTCCCAAGTAGCAGTAAAGTCCAGATCTCTGAATTATCTATTATTTGCACTATAGGTACCAAGAAACCATTTTCATTGCCTAGTGACCCTTGTTATGCCTTAAAAGCGCATTTGTGAAATGTTAGTTTTAATGTATACCTCATAATTTAGAATTTAATTAGGTTACCACTTTTGATACCACCTAAATATAATACATTGACCCAATATAGAAAGTTGGGTCAATGTTAGAAATGAAGATTCACAGTTTACCTTCCCAGGCTTGTTATTAACATTTCACATTTATGCTCTTAGCTTTCATTTGTATGCCTCACAGATGAATTGAAATTTAATTAAATTTAAATTTAATTCCATTTAAGCATGTTAATTAGGTAGTTTTCCCAAATCTGAGAATATCAATGCTAATCTAGTTGTGATGTTCTGAGGCTTCACAGCTTAAATCCATTATAACATCATGGAATCCACAGCTCAGGATTGTGGAGAAAGGCTTCAGAGAAGAGCTTCTTTGTTACTATAACAATCCAATTAAGGGACCATTTCAGGAGTTGTTGGAAGGTGGGTTATTCTGTAGTAACTATGCTTCAATTACCGTGCAGTACGTCCAGAAACAATCCATTTCAACTTCTGAACATTGGCTTTGGAACACTTGTTTGATGAATATTCAGTTAAACACTTGGATACAAGTTCTTGCCAGAAGGTCAAATCTCTGCCATTTATCTTGGAATGTATCTGAAGACATTCTATTCCTTCAGTTAACTCTACAAACTTCTGTGCTTCGATCTCCAGTGCAATGATAGACAATGCCAACACAGAAGGCTTTGCTTTAGAAAATATGATCCTGCAGTGGCATGCCTTAAGTTGAACTTCTAGTCTTTCAAAATTAAGGCTATTCTTCCTTTCAATTGGTAAGTTCTCTTGAATGAGTGAGTTTGTAGAGTTGCAGAAATTGAAAGGCAGTAGTAGCTTTGACTTTTCAACACACTTTCTCCAATATAATCTTTTCCATTCTCATCAAGTTTGAAACCGTGAACCTATACTGGCTTATTCGGATCAAGTCAGTTGCCAATGGGACATTCCTTTCCTCTTCTATTGATTTAACAGCCAAATAGAAGCAGCTCAGCCCAACACAGCCAAGGTGCTTGGGCTGTACCTTCATTTTGGACAGGAATCTGTCCAGTAAATTCACAGCTAGAGAAAATGTCTCCGTGTCAAAGCCAAAGAACTGAGTTAGACTAAGAAGATCTTTTACTTCAAAGTCCCTTAGTCTTGCAGTCATTCTGAGGCCATTATCGTGTGCAGATTCAATTAGTCTCAAGCTGCAGACCTTTGGCTGACATCTGGACTCCTGTTCCAATAGGGCATTCAGCTGGTGTAGCAATTTCTGAGATTCAGTTGTCAGTACTTCTATCATCTTGACCATGACTGCAGCTCCTCAGCAAGTAACTACCCTCCCTGGGCCTGCTCTCACCTCACCCCGTGATAACAGATCCGATAGGCCCACAAGGCGAGGGGACTTGGGGGGAGGGGGAGCCATCCTGGGTGGAGGTCTCTGCAGTGCCGCCCAGATGACACTGCCCACCACAGGGTCAGTTCGGAGCCCAAATCCCTCTGATCTTAACATGCATTTTCTGTCTGGATGATATCCATTGTTGAAGTGGGATAATGAAATCCTTTACTGTTATTGTATATTACTGTCTATTTCTTCTTTTAGGTCTGTTAATATTTGCTTTCTATATCTAGGTTCTCCTGTGTTGAGTGCATAAATATTTACGAATATTTTATCCTCTTGTTGGATTGACCCCTTTATCATGATATAATAGCCTTTATTGTCTCTTATTTCAGTTTTTGGCTAAAGTATGTTTTGCCAGGTACAAGTATAGCTATCTCTGCTTTCTTTTGGTTTCCATTTGCTTTGACTATTTTTTTTTTCTTTCCTTCACTTTCAGTTTATGTGTGTCCTTAAAGATGAAGTGAGTCTCTTGTAGGCAGCCTATAGTGGGTCTTGCTTGTTTTTATTTAAATCCATTCATAACTTTTGATTGGATAATTTAGTCCATTTACATTTAAAATAAGTATTGATATAGACTTATTCTTGCCATTTTTTTTCATTGTTTCCTATTTTTAATTCCTTTGGTCTTTTGTTTCTTTCTGATCTCTTCCTTTGTGATATGATGATTTTCTGTAGTGGTATCAATAGATCCTTTCTCTTTTGTGTGTTATTATAGGCTTTTGCTTTATTACCTTATAAACTATTACATCTTATAACAGTTTATTTTAAGCTGACAACAACTTAACTTCTTTTTTTTTTTTTTTAAGATTTTATTTATTCATGAGAGATACAGTGAGAGAGAGGCAGAGACATACGCAGAGAGAGAGAAGCAGGCTCCATGCAGGGAGCCCAGTGTGAGACTCGATCCTGGGTCTCCAGGATCACACCGTGGGCCGAAGGCAGGTGCTCAACCCCTGAACCATCCAGGCATCCCAACAACTTAACTTCTAATGCTCTACATTTTCATGCTCTCCCTCCCTGCATTTTATGCATTTTGACTTTTAACCTTCAAAACAGAGTTATAAGTGATTTACCTATTCACCAATACAACATTAGAATATTCTGAATTAAGCTATGTATTTACCTTTACCAATGAGATTAATACCTGCATATATTTTCCTGTTACTAATTAGCATCCTTTTGTTTGAGCTTGAAAACCTCTCTAACATTTCCTGTAAGGCCATCTAGTAGTGATGAACTCCTTCAGCTGTTTCTTGTATTGGAACCCCTTTATCTTTCCTTCAATTCTGAGGGACAACTTAATTCTTGGTTGTCATTTTTCTTTTTTTCAGGCCTATCAATATATCATGCAGATCATTTGAGATCTGCTAAGTTTCTGCTGAAAAATCTGCTGATAGTCCTATGGGGTTTCTTTTATATGTAACAAGTTTTTCTCTGGCAGCTTTTGAAATTCTCTCCTTGTCTTTAAGTTTAGACAGTTTAATTATAATGTGTGTTGGTGTGGGCCTCCATGGCTTTATATTTTTTAGAATTTCTCTATACATCCTAGATCTGGATGTCTGTTTCTTTCCCCATGTTGAAGAAATTTTCAGGCATTATTTCTCTGAATATACTTTCTGCCCCTTTGTCTCAATCTTGTCTTTCTGGGACACCTATAAAGTGAATATTGGTCTATTTAATGGCATCCAATAAGTTCCTTAATCCATCTTTACTCTATTTTTTTTTTCTCTGCCCTTCTAATGGGATGAATTTCACTACCCTGTCTTTGAGTTTGAGTTTCAAAATGATTTGAAAGAAATCATTTCTTTCATTTGATCTAGTCTACTATTGAAACACACTACTGATTTTTTTTTAGTTCAGTTGTCATATTCTTCACTTCTGTGACTTCTTTTTTGGTACTTCTTATATTTTCTACTTCTGTTGAAATTCCACTTGTTCATACTTTGTTCTCCTGACCTTGCTGAGCATCTTTATGACTGTTGTTTTGAACTCTTTTTTTTTTTTAAATTTTTTAAGATTTTATTTATTTGAGAGAGAGAGAGCACAAGTGAGGTGAGGGACAGAAGGAGAAACAGAACCATGATCAGAGAACTCAATGTGAGGCTCAATCCTGGGACTCCAGGATCATAATCTGAGCCAAAGGCAGATGTTTAACCAACTGAGCCACCCAGGTGCCCCTGTTTTTACCTCTTTATCAGGTAAACCACTTATCTCTGTTTCATTAAACTATGTTTCTAGGGGTTTTTGTTTGTTTGGAACATATTCCTTGACTCTGTGGTTTCCATGCATTAGATAAAGTGCCACCATTCCTAGTCTTCACAGAGTGGTCTCATGTAGGAGATTAACCTTATTGATTAGCTCAGATTGAGCTCTTAGCTGTCTCTCAATCTTTTATAATTGTCTCAGCCACCTTCTTGCACGTGGATTTTAGTAGTTGAGGGTTTACCAAGACCTGTCAATGTCCAAAAGAGAAGAATGCAGCCAGCACCTAGACCCTCAGGCAGCAGTGGAGAAAGCATGTAATTAGAGCCCATCCATTGGAAAACTAGAAAATAGGCTTTTTTTGCCTGCTCCCTCTGAACTGGAACCAGGTGTATAGCCACAGGCAAGTACTCCTGTGCCTGTTAACAATTGTTTGTTTTCCTTGCCACAGTCCTGTAGGATTCATGAATGCTAGTCTCTGGCTATCAGAGCCAGGCATTCCAGGGGCCCAGCTCTTGGGTGGCAGGCACAAAAGACAGACATGTGTACAAGTTCCTTCCATGGAGAAACTGCTGACAGAGTGAGCTAGAGGGAGAGGGCAGAAAAGATATCCACAGACATACCTGTTTTCTGGGGAAGACCACAGTCAGCTTCTAGATGGATGCTAAATTAGAAGCCTGACCCTCCAGCAGCAGCTTTTAATGTATGCAAATATAATGAAGAAAGAAGCCAATCTTAACAGAAACTATCGGTATAGGAAAAGCATGAGTAGTTGCCAGAGTTTTAAGATGAGATTGGGGACGGAGGGAGGGATGACTAGGCAGAGCAGAGGATTTTTAGGACAGTGAAACTATTTTATATGCTACTGTACCATGGTCACATGACATTATAAATTTCTCAAAACTCTTAAAACTGTAGAACACAGATAGTAATCTAATGGAAAGTATAGATTTTACTTAGTCATAGTGTATCAGTATTGGTTCATCAGTTGTAAGAAGTGTGCTGCACTAATGTAATGTTTTAATAATAGGGGAAACTACTAGGGATGGGGGGAGAATAGGTATATGAGAACTCTGTATTTTCTGCTCTATTTTTATGTAAACCTAAAAGTGCTCAAAAAACCCTCCCAACTTTTTTAATTTCAAAAATTGAAACCAATAAATAATTTCTTATTGAAGATTCCTTTGTAGATTGGAAAATAAGGGGAAAAAAAGCAAAGGGCAAAATGTGGAATCTTATAAAAGAACCGTGATATCAGAGGACTCAGAACTCTCCCAACTCCCCCATCACTGACAATAAAAACTACTTCTTAAATACCATACTTCTCTGCACTGACAGGAGGGGGCACCCTTTGACTAGGAACCTTGTAAAAATCACCCTGAATTTCCACAACATAAATAGGCAAAAACAGACTAAAACTATATAAAGCTATTAAATGAAGGAAACAGAAAACAAGACCACTTTATGATCTGATGAGCTCCCTGTGCCCGCCAAAAGTTCTGTGAAGTAGAAGCAAATGATAACACTCCAAACTGGGAAAACTGATTCAGAACACTCAGAACTATTAGTTTTTTTTAACCAAAGAAAAGTTCTCATTGACTACAAAAAAATAAATAAATAAATAAAAATAAATAAAAAATCAAATAACTTACAGAGGCAAGAGAATTAATCTGACATCGGACTTCTCTAAAACAACATTCAAAAAAAAAAATAAAACAACATTCAGAGAAAGACATTAGTGATGCAGCCTTTAAACAAAACAAAACAAAACAAAAAACTTAAGGAGAGAAAGTGTGGACCAAGGATTTTAGTTGTATTTTTTTTAATTTATTTTTTATTGGTGTTCAATTTACTAACATACAGAATAACCCCCAGTGCCCGTCACCCATTCACTCCCACCCCCCGCCCTCCTCCCCTTCTACCACCCCTAGTTCGTTTCCCAGAGTTAGCAGTCTTTACGTTCTGTCTCCCTTTCTGATATTTCCCACACATTTCTTCCCCCTTCCCTTATATTCCCTTTCACTATTATTTATATTCCCCAAATGAATGAGAACATATAATGTTTGTCCTTCTCCGACTGGCTTACTTCACTCAGCATAATACCCTCCAGTTCCATCCACGCTGAAGCAAATGGTGGGTATTTGTCATTTCTAATAGCTGAGTAATATTCCATTGTATACATAAACCACATCTTCTTTATCCATTCATCTTTCGATGGACACCGAGGCTCCTTCCACAGTTTGGCTATCGTGGCCATTGCTGCTAGAAACATCGGGGTGCAGGTGTCCCAGCGTTTCATTGCATTTGTATCTTTGGGGTAAATCCCCAACAGTGCAATTGCTGGGTCGTAGGGCAGGTATATTTTTAACTGTTTGAGGAACCTCCACACAGTTTTCCAGAGTGCCTGCACCAGTTCACATTCCCACCCACAGTGTATGAGGGTTCCCTTTTCTCCGCATCCTCTCCAAAATTTGTTGTTTCCTGCCTTGTTAATTTGCCCCATTCTCACTGGTGTGAGGTGGTATCTCATTGTGGTTTTGATTTGTATTTCCCTGATGGCAAGTGATGCAGAGCATTTTCTCATATGCATGTTGGCCATGTCTATGTCTTCCTCTGAGATTTCTGTTCATGTCTTTTGCCCATTTCATGATTGGATTGTTTGTTTCTTTGGTGTTGAGTTTGATAAGTTCTTTATAGATCTTGGAAACTAGCCCTTTATCTGATATGTCATTTGCAAATATCTTCTCCCATTCTGTAGGTTGTCTTTGAGTTTTGTTGACTGTATCCTTTGCTGTGCAAAAGCTTCTTATCTTGATGAAGTCCCAATAGTTCATTTTTGCTTTTGTTTCTTTTGCCTTCGTGGATGTATCTTGCAAGAAGTTACTATGGCCGAGTTCAAAAAGGGTGTTGCCTGTGTTCTTCTCTAGGATTTTGATGGAATCTTGTCTCACATTTAGATCTTTCATCCATTTTGAGTTTATCTTTGTGTCTGGTGCAAGAGAGTGGTCTAGTTTCATTCTTCTGCATGTGGATGTCCAATTTTCCCAGCACCATTTATTGAAGAGACTGTCTTTCTTCCAATGGATAGTCTTTCCTCCTTTATCGAATATTAGTTGCCCATAAAGTACAGGGTCCACTTCTGGATTCTCTATTCTGTTCCACTGATCTATGTGTCTGTTTTTGTGCCAGTACCACACTGTCTTGATGACCACAGCTTTGTAGTACAACCTGAATCTGGCATTGTGATGCCCCCAGATATGGTTTTCTTTTTTAAAATTCCCCTGGCTATTCGGGGTCTTTTCTGATTCCACACAAATCTTAAAATAATTTGTTCTAACTCTCTGAAGAAAGTCCATGGTATTTTGATAGGGATTGCATTAAACGTGTATATTGCCCTGGGTAACATTGACATTTTCACAATATTAATTCTGCCAATCCATGAGCATGGAATATTTTTCCATCTCTTTGTGTCTTCCTCAATTTCTTTCAGAAGTGTTCTATAGTTTTGAGGGTATAGATCCTTTACATCTTTGGTTAGGTTTATTCCTAGGTATCTTATGCTTTTGGGTGCAATTGTAAATGGGATTGACTCCTTAATTTCTCTTTCTTCAGTCTCATTGTTAGTGTATAGAAATGCCACTGACTTCTGGGCATTGATTTTGTATCCTGCCACGCTAGCGAATTGCTGTATGAGTTCTAGCAATCTTGGGGTGGAGACTTTTGGGTTTTCTATGTAGAGTATCATGTCATCGGTGAAGAGGGAGAGTTTGACTTCTTCTTTGCCAATTTGAATGCCTTTAATGTCTTTTTGTTGTCTGATTGCTGAGGCTAGGACTTCCAGTACTATGTTGAACAGCAGTGGTGAGAGTGGACATCCCTGTCTTGTTCCTGATCTTAGGGGAAAGGCTCCCAGTGCTTCCCCATTGAGAATGATATTTGCTGTGGGCTTTTCATAGATGGCTTTTAAGATGTCGAGGAATGTTCCCTCTATCCCTACACTCTGAAGAGTTTTGATCAGGAATGGATGCTGTATTTTGTCAAATGCTTTCTCTGCATCCAATGAGAGGATCATATGGTTCTTGGTTTTTCTCTTGCTGATATGATGAATCACATTGATTGTTTTACGGGTGTTGAACCAGCCTTGTGTCCCAGGGATAAATCCTACTTGGTCATGGTGAATAATTTTTTTAATGTACTGTTGGATCCTATTGGCCAGTATCTTGTTGAGAATTTTTGCATCCATGTTCATCAGGGATATTGGTCTGTAATTCTCCTTTTTGGTGGGGTCTTTGTCTGGTTTTGGAATTAAGGTGATGCTGGCCTCATAGAACGAATTTGGAAGTACTCCATCTCTTTCTATCTTTCCAAACAGCTTTAGGAGAATAGGTATGGTTTCTTCTTTAAACGTTTGATAGAATTCCCCTGGGAAGCCATCTGGCCCTGGACTCTTGTGTCTTGGGAGGTTTTTGATGACTGCTTCAATTTCCTCCCTGGTTATTGGCCTGTTCAGGTTTTCTATTTCTTCCTGTTCCAGTTTTGGCCTGCCAGGTCTCTGTGGAGAGGTCTGCTGTTACCCTAATACTCCTCCCCATAAAAGTCAGGGATTTCTTGTTTCTTGCTGCTCTAAGGATCTTCTCTTTATCTTTGGAATTTGCAAGCTTCACTATTAAATGTCGAGGTGTTGAACGGTTTTTATTGATTTTAGGGGGGGGATCTCTATTTCCTGGATCTGAATGCCTGTTTCCCTTCCCAGATTAGGAATGTTTTCAGCTAGAATTTGTTCAAATACATATTCTGGCCCTCTGTCCCTTTCGGCGCCCTCGGGAACCCCAATTAAACGTAGGTTTTTCTTTCTCAGGCTGTCGTTTATTTCCCTTAATCTATCTTCATGGTGTTTTAATTGTTTGTCTCTTTTTTCCTCAGTTTCCCTCTTTGCTATCAACTTGTCTTCTATGTCACTCACTCGTTCTTCCACCTCGTTAACCCTCGTCGTTAGGACTTCTAGTTTGGATTGCATCTCATTCAATTGATTTTTAATTTCTGCCTGATTAGCTCTAAATTCTGCAGTCATGAAGTCTCTTGAGTCCTTTATACTTTTTTCTAGAGCCTACCAGTAGCTGTATAATAGTGCTTCTGAATTGGCTTTCTGACACGAATTGTAATCCAGATTTTGTAACTCTGTGGGAGAGAGGACTGTTTCTGATTCTTTCTTTTGAGGTGAGGTTTTCCTTCTAGTCATTTTGCTCAGTGCAGAGTGGCCAAAAGCAAGTTGTATTGGGAAAAAGAGAAAAAGAGAGGAGAGAAAGAAGGAAAGAAAAGAGAAAGAGAAAAAAAAGGGAAGAAAAAAAACGGAAAAAAAAAAGAAGAAAAAGAGAAAGAAAAAGAAAGGAGAAAAAAAGGGGGTGGGGGAAGGAAACAAATCAAAAAGCAAAACAAAACAAAACAAAACAAAAGAACCACCGGGGAGTATCTTCTGATTCTGTGTACTTTAAGTCCCTTGGCTTCTCCTGGAAGTTGTCAGTCTAGCTGGTGTTCTGGAGGTGGGGCCTGTTGTGCTGATTTTCAGGTGTTAGAAGTTGGGGGAGCTGCCTGGTGCAGGGCTCAGTGGGGGTTGTTTACCCCGTGAGGCCTCAGGAGGAACAGCCCCAGTGGCGGGGCCAGCTCTGGAAACCTGGATTCAGCTCCGGCAGGAACCACGGAGCTCTCCGTCTGCAGGGCCTGGAGGCTCTGGGGCGGGGCCGCTGATCTGCTCAGCTCGGGGCAGGAGCGTCCTTGCTGTCCTGGGCCCTCCCGGCCTCTGCCTGTCCCAGGGGAGGCCGGATCCTGGGCTGTGTCCCGGCGCCCTGTGCTCCGGAGCCTGCGCTGGTGGATTCGCGCTCCCGGGCCCCGCAGCCCCCTCCGCGGAGCCGCCGCCCGAGCCCTTCCGAGCTGCTCCTGGAACCGCGCAGCCCCCTCCGCACGGAGCCTCTTCCTCTGCCCAAGCCCCTCCGAGCTGCTCCCGGGGCCGTGCAGCCCCCTTCGCGGAGCCGCCGCCCGAACCCCTCCGAGCTGCTCCTGCTCCGGGTCCCGCCGGTCCTGCCGTGCGCGCTGCAGCCCTTAGGGAGCTCGGCGCACTCTCCTGGGCGCGCAGTTGCTCTGTTACTGTCTCAGGGAACCCGAGGGCATCCTCGCCCTCCTGGGTCCTGCTCCAACTCCCCACGAGCCCCTTTCCGCCCGGGAAGGTCGGTGCAGCTCCTGCTCCTCCGGGACGGGGCTCTCCTGTCCTGGGGACACTCGCCCCGGCCTCAGCCCGGCTCCTCGCGGGCCCCTCCCCCTTGGAGGCCTTTGTATCTTTATTTCTTTTTCCCCCTCTTCCTACCTTGATAGAAGCGTGAACTCTTCTCACTGTAGCATTCCAGCTGGTCTCTCTTTAATTCTCAGGCCGAATTCATAGATTTTCAGGATGATTGGAAGGTTTTCTAGGTAATTTGGTGGAGACAGGTGATTTGGAGACCCTACTCTTCCGCCGTCTTGCTCCTCTTAGTTGTATTTTTTTTTAAGATTGTATTTATTTATTTATGAGAGACACAGAGAGAGGCAGAGACACAGGCAGAGGGAGAAGCAGGCTCCATGCAGGGAGCTGGATGTGGGACTCGATCCCAAATCTCCAGGATCACATCCTGGGCTGAAGGCGGCGCTAAACCGCTGAGCCACAGGGTCTGCCCGATTTTAGTTGTATTAAAGCTAGTTTTTAGACATCAGAGCTTTAGGAAAACAGTTTAAACATGGTAAGATTCAGGAATTTTTGTACCCATGAACCTTTTTTGAGGAATCTCATAAGGGTAATCATTCTAACAAAAAAATAAACTTGCAAAAGGACTGAAAGACTGAGCAAATAACTAAATATATTGTGCATAATAGGAGACAGATTTCTCACTGTTGGTGAGAAGAGTAAAAATGAAGAGGAAAGCTAAAAATGAACTCTTGGGTGTTGACTTGGAATACACGCACATGTATACATGCAGACACAGACATACCTGTGTATACACATACATGTATTTCTATCTGCTGAGAAGCCTTAGAAACAGTAGCATTACAATAGCAATTAGGACATCTAGTACATCTTGCACCCAGATCTTTGTTTCTTAATATCATTCTCCACTAAAATGATCCTCCACTAAATGAACCATTTCTTTGAGAAATGACTACTTTTAGGTCTAAGGCTGAGCATGAATGAGATGTGCCCTGAATATCTTGTCCCAGAAAATAAAAAGTATGTAAAGAATGATAGGGGCATGTCAAAATGGCATGGAAGCCAATTTGAATGGCTCCCCCTGGCCAAATATATGATAATTTGAGCATCGAAATAAATGATAGTAATGGATTATAAGCCATTAAGTAAAATCATAAACCGTGAGCCCATATTGTTTTAAATAAATAAGTGAATACATGAACGAATAAAGCTTAGCTTTTTGTCACATTAGAATCCCATTTAATAAATGTAGAAAAATGAGTGAATTAAATTTTTTTGTGAAATTTTAGCTTAGCTAAAATTGAAAGCTTAGCTTTTTGTCACAGAATTCCATTTAATAAATGTAGAAAAAATGAGTGAATTAAAATTTTTTGCCTATGATTCAGGAAAGAATCATTAATAGATATTAAAACAAGTGGGCTAAAAAAAACAAGTGGGCTGAAAATATGATGAGTTATAGAATATGTACATAGTCTCACAATATCTCTCCACAAATACATATTAATTACATTCACATGGAGAAATCTGGAAGCCTTGACCCTAGTTAATGATCAAAGCTAACATTACCAGTAACAGATCAAACTGCTAACACATGTGTCCTGATACAAAGTAGTGAGGAAAACATAACATCACTTATCTGGTATTCCTGCAAATAAAATGCATACCTTAAATATAATCACAAGGAAACATCCTGAATCCTAACTGAGGGGCATTAGGTCTGGTTTGTGGTCTTCAAAATGTAGAGATATGAATGACAAGTAAAAGTGGTGAGACTGATCCTAATTAAGGGAGACTAAAGGGACATATAAGTTGTGACTGCAACTGTGACATGGACATTTCTGGAATGACATGAGACAACTGGCAAAATTTGAATGAGGACTTTGATTATGGTATTGTGTCTGTTAATTTCCAAATCTGATCATTGTATTGCTCTTGTTTTTAAGAAATACACAGTGAAATATTTAGGGGTAAAAGCTATCATGTCATACAGCTTATTCTCAAATGACTCAGAAATAACATTTGTATATATATATTGAAAGAGGCATAGTTAAGCAAATGTGGTAATATGGCAACATTTGGAGAATCTGGGTAAAGAGAATACAGATTTTTTTTTTTTACTATTCTTGTAACTTTTCCATAAGTCTGAAATTATGTTAAAATTAGAAGTTCTTTTTTTTTTTTAAGATTTTATTTATTTATTTGACAGATGGAGTCAGAGAGCACAAGCAGGTGCAGGGGTGGGGGGAGGTGGAGAAGAATGGCAGAGGGAGAAGAAGCAGGCTTTCCCCTAAACAGGGAGCCCTATGTGGGGCTCAATCCCAGGACTCTGGGATCATGACCTGAGCCAGAGGCAGACACTTAACCGAGTGCCCCAGGTACCCCTAAAATTAGAAGTTCTTAAATTTCATTGTTCACAGATGATATGACAGGATATGTGGAAAATCTAAAATACTTTGTAGAAAAAACTGAAAATTAAGAACTGTATTTACTAAGGATATCTATTGAAAACTGTTAATTAAAAAATACCAGCTACAAACCAATAGAAATGAAATTTTAAATTTTATGCTATTTACAGGAGCATAAAGTATATAGTATGCCTAAATATAAAGTGAGCAAAACAATGTATGAGACCTCTACACTGAAAATTACAAAATATCACAGACATAAAGAGCTAAATAAATGGTAGAGTTTACCATAGTAAAAATATCACTTCTTTCCAAATTGATCTAAAGATTCAAAGCAGTTCTAATAAAATTCCCAGCAAGCTTTTGGATTTTGTTTGTTTGATTGTTTTTTTCTGAAACATGACAGGTTAATTCTAAAGTTGATTCTAAAATTACATGGAAATGCAACAGGCCAAGGGAATCCTGAGAAACAAGTGGAGGACTTACATTAACAGATACAGAGATCTGTTATGATAATTTATTATGATGTAAATGCAAACATAAAAAACAGATCAAAGAAAGAGAATAGAGGATCCATAAACAGACCCAAACACATTTGCTCATCTAATTTGTGGCCAAAAAAATGACACTACAGATGCAGTGCAGGAAAGGATAGTGTTTTTAAAAATTATTATTATTTATTTTATTTTTTAAAATTTAAATTCAATTAGCCAATACATATAGTACATACTACGTTTCAGATGTTAGTGTTCAAAAATTTATCAGTTATGTATACCACCCAGTGCTCATATTTGAAGAACAATCCTGGGTCAATTTGTATAATGTATGAAGAAAAAATAAATCTTGATCCCCGTCTCCACCTAACAGAAATAACATTTTTTATCTTTGTAAATACTTTATCCTGTTTCCAGATAGGATATTAAAATTTACACGTTATTTTAAAGATAATAATATACAGCTAAGATAAAATGTACAAGAAGTTTATGAGAAACAAGATATAGATGAGAAAACCTGAAATGTTTTTAACTTAATTTGACCTATTAGGAACATTTGGACTTATAAAATTGATACTGGCCTTGTATATCTTAGTATTTCTATAAGTACTTGTTGGTCCTTCCAGATATCATATTGTATCATTGTGTTTCAGAATGCAGATGTAAATGTATGGCAAGCTAATTTTTCTTTAGAGCCTAGCTTTAATTCCAGAAATTTTGACCCCATATCTAGTGTTCTTTTTTAATAATGGTACCTCTTATGAGCCTTGAGAGATACCTTATCTGGAAAAAGAAAAGACAAAGAAAAGTCAACAAATAAACTATAAAAGAAGCACAGGCAAAGAATAATTCAAAACAGAATAACAGTGAAATTTAAAACCTAAAGAAGTCATTTCTCCTAACTGAAGGGATGGCACTTTGAAACAATGTTTTTCCTATCTTGTTACAAAGAATTTCTCTACCCTGAAAAATCTGTTACTTATATTTCCTCTAGATTCTGGTTGTGAAATCCTCTGTTTTTTTTTTAAAGGAAGGAGGAAGGAAGGAAGGAAGGAAGGAAGGAAGGAAGGAAGGAAGGAAGGAAGGAAGGAAGGAAGGAGGAAGGAAGGAGGAAGGAGGGGAGGAAGGAGAAAGCAAGCAAGCAGGCAGGCAAACTTCATTTTGAAACTATACATTAGAAGTAAAGAGAAAAAAGTTGGCTTAAGCTGTTTTTACTGTACAAGCTGTCCACAAAATTGGGAAACATAGTTTAAACTTGTGTTTGAACTATATACTACTTACATTTTCAAATAATAATGTTCCATAAATTTTCAAATGAAATACTCTACATTTAGAGCAATAGGTCTAATTGCTAACCTGGAAAGAATAAGGTTTAACAACAGGGAAAATCATATTTATTGTACACTTTTTAAGATTAATAATTGAACCCTTTGTCTTAAATTTAGAGGTACTTCATCCAAAAAGGTATGAGGATAATGAAGAAAAATAAATTGAGCATATTATTTGACAATGTAACCAATAACTCTTTAAATATAAGTTTATTTCATGTTTCTTGACTTTGTGGATAGATAGTACAGAAACACATAGTTTTCAACACTTAGCACTTTTTTATTTCACCTAAATAGTAGCATGTAAAATGACTTAAGATTGCATTGGTGTATATTTGATTCCTCTCTAATTTGATGGTTTTCTTTGCTCTTTATCTTGCTGATTTACTATAAAAGGAGAATGCCAACCATGACAGTTGTAAAAATTACTAAGTCAGTTCTGTGGTGTAGCTTTGGTAGTTACTTTTTCCTGGAAATCTAGTGTCTGTTGCTTTAGCCCCTTCATCACTTTTGTGACCCACTTAAGACTCTGCAATACATGACTTTCTATTTTAATTAATTATGGTAGATTCTGTTCTCTGTAACTGAACTCCTTTTAGAACAAAACCACTTTAGGTCAATTGTATTCAAATAATAACTTCTTAAGAACAAGAATAATTCTCATGGTGTATTTCAATTACTTAATTTTTGTGTTGTTTGTATAAAACATCTGAGGGTTTACTATGTATTTGGCACTTGGGATAAAGATATCTGATCATGAGCTATTTTTGTTCTCAGAGTCCCTCCCACATCAACAATTCTACTCCAGTAGGAATTCCAAGCCCTGATTCTATCATTTTTCTACTGTCTATCATGAAAATCTTCGGTTTTTTCCTTAACTGACTTACATTCTATTACCCATAATTAATCAAGGGAAGGCCCTTGATCTCTCCTCCTCTGAATTCCTCTGGATAGACCCCCAAACATCTGTTAAATTCAACTCAGTATAGTTGGGTTAGCTCTTCCCTTACTCCAGTGCTTCTCTGCTCTGGCTGCCTGTGAGAATCTTTGAAAGTCTATTGGACTCCCATCCCAGACCAGTTTTATCAGAATCTAGAGGAGGATTTAAGACATTAGTAAAGTTAAAAGCTCTCCAGGTGATTCTTATAGCACCCAAAGTAGAGAATCACAAGCTTAATTTATGTCTGTGCCCAAATATGAAACATGGCAGAAGAAACCCAATCATCTTGATACTCTCACTTTAATCTTATGACCAGTGAGCACTCATATACCAATCCTGCAAGATGACTTTCACTTCTTTCTGTACCTTCTTTCCTTCCTTAATCTCAGCTGACGACCTTCATATTTTGCTGAGAAAATAATAATTATCATCTGTTGTATGTTTATGTGCTAAGTATTAATGCTTTACATGCTCTCAAGTTTTAGCTCATTTAGTCCCCACAGCTTTTTGAAGTTGATGCTGCAAAATATCTCCATTTTAAAGATGAGGGAACTGAGGAACAAAGTAACACAGCTGGTACTGGAAGGAGCTTTCCTTTGAACCTAGTTAGGCTGACTCTAGAGTTCAGCTCTTACCCACTTCTCATTGTATGCTGAAACAACTACTTCTCTGAAAAGGCTAACTTTTGTTTCTTCCTATCACCTTTACTTAGTCTATATCTGCACCATGTCTTCTGCCTTCCTTCCTTTTAGAATGGGTGACTCTGAGTACCCCCATCTAAAAACATGCGTTTCATCCTATATATTCAAGAACTTGTCATCTGTAATGATTCCCTCTCTCTTAATCATGTTCATTTATTTCCCCCCTCATGCCTAGATCATTCCCATCAGGCTGCATATATGCTCCAGTATTTCTTCTTGCATCAGTTTAGGTCTTCCAAGAAGCAGATTCCAAGACAGAATTAAATGCACAAAAAATGTTTGGGACATTTCTCTGAGACATTAGTGAGAAAAAGTTGGGAGAGCCAACAGATTGTGATGTAGATTTGAGCTCTGTGAAGGAGAGGGAAAGAAAGAAGGGACAAATGAAGGTCTAAGGTTGCATTTCAATTCTAAGAAAGTTTTGGCAATTACAAGGATGAGTCCTTAAGCCAAAGTTGCTGGTCAGAGAAGTTCTGTATCATGCAGAAACATTCCTACCTTGGTGTCCCTGCTACCCCTAGTCCCTGGCTATGAATAGGCCATGGGACATATAGTTTTGGTATGAATGAGAAGGAAAGAATTTCACAACATAGCACCTGGGACCATAGGCAATTATGTTCTTCACAGGAGGAGATTTGAAAGGCACACATCCATTATCACATCTCTCTTAACTTCTTAATTCTGTGATCTCCTCCACCTGCCACCCCATTTGTCTGGCCTTTCTAATAAAACTCTTTAAAAGAGTTGCTTATAGGGGCACCCAGGTGATTCAGTCCATTAAGTGTCTGACTCTTGATTTCGGCTCAGGTCATGATCCCAGGGCTGTGAGATTGAGCCGCACATCAGGCTCCATGCTCAGTGTGGAGTCTGCTTGAGATTCTCTCTCTCCCACTCCCTCTGCCTTTCCTATCACTCCCCTCACTGCTGGTTTATGCATGCACATGCTCTGTCTCTCTAAATAAATAAAATATTTTTTAAAAAGTTGCTTATATTAACTACTTCTATCCTCTTATTTGTATTCTCTCCTTGAGTAATCAACCAGGGTTTGTCTTTCCTCTCTACCATTTCAATGATTGTTTTCCTATTCTCTCTCAGTAATAGACTATTTAGTTGAACATATGGCCACTGGGAATAAAGGCTATATTTTTCCAAACTTCCTTGAATTAGATGTAGCCATAAGACCAAGTCCTGGCCAAAGGAATATGAGCAGAAGTGATGAGTGCTACTTCTCAGCTGTGCCCTCTACTTGTGCCCCTGTCTCCCTTCCTGTTGGCTGGAATAAGATGTAGTGATACCATCTCAGATACTTCATTTAGTGTTTGTAAACTTGAAGGATTGTGGAACAGCAAGAAAGAAGGATCCTGTACCCTGGATGATTTCATAGAACTGCAATGACAAACAGGACTTTATGTGAAAAAAGAAATAGGTTCTTATCTTATTTAGGCCAATTTTATTTTAGGTCTCTAACTTTGGCTTTCTACTTTATCTATGTATCCATCCACTTCATAGGCAAATTCTAAGGATAGCACTGCTGGAATATATCTTGAATTTGACTGTTTCGTTGTGGCACTTTGGTCCAATCTGCCATCATTTTTCCCTGAATGCTTAAACAGCATCACACTCATCTTGTTGCTTCTATTCTTGACCTATAGAGAGTATTTTTTTTCTCAATGAGAATAGTTTTTAAAAAAGGTTATATCACCTCCTACTTAATATCCTCCAGTGACATTTCACAATGCTTTCCATCAAAAGACCACCATATACTTGATCTGGTCTTGATTTCTCCAAGATTGAGAATGTTTAAGAGACACTCTTGCTCTAGAAATTTTCTTTCCCTAGGAATACCACCTACCATTTATACTTCTGAAATGAGAGAACCTGACTGGATTGGTTTGCCATCACCTGAAACAAAACTTCCCTCATATTCTACACATACCAGGGTCACAACTCAAATGTCTACAGGACTAGGCAGGCACGTTAAGCGAGTGAAGTAAACCGGGAAATGGCAGCTTAAAAATTCTTCAGATGTAGACCTACATCTAGGACTGTTCTTCACATCTCTAAGTACATACCCCTTCTACCTTGTTTCCTGAAACATATATCCTCTCAGCCTCTCTTGTTTTTCCACCTTTCATGGATTATAAGCTCGAATTGTTTATCATTTTTGTCTTACCTTAAGAAAAGTAGTAGTGTAAGCTTAATGACAAATGACAAATAGCAGTTGAGACTTAGCCTCAGTACAGGGTGGGGAAGAGGAAGTGCTGGGAACCATGGCAAAGGAGAATGTGTATTCTGGAGCTGAAGAAAAGCAGCTGAAGTTACTCCAGATGATTTCTGCCTTGTGGAAGTACAGACCCAACTTGCTATATTTTCATATTTATTTTGAGAAAAACTAGAAATCTGGAAGTTTAGGTGAACTCCCTCGACTGTCAGTTCTTGGTAATATATTTTTTTAAATTAAACACTGTAAGAATCATATGAGTTTGTTGAAAAAATAGGTCATCCTCCAGATTTTACCTTTGGACTGCTGGTGCTGCAACTCTATTGAAAGTAGTTGTCTCTAGATAGGGATTCAGTCAGTGCCAATCAGACATGAACAAGGAACAGGACTGATATCACTGTAGCACAATATTAACCTTGGTGGCTTTGCTCAGAGCTTCTAGGACAGAATAGGCAATTAAAGAGTAAAGATAGCAGTTTGTGAGCAAGGGCTACTGTAGGTGCCCAGGGGGGTGATCTGGCTGAGGCTGGAGGAGGAGCTGAATGGTGGGGAGGGGGTTACTGAGGAAGTAAGTCCTCTTAGAACAGTTTAGCCTAGAGACAAAGGACTATTCTTGTTGAGGGAAAGATGAGAACACACAGAGATGTGAGAACTTGTGGTACTTTGGGGTGACTTCAAATACTGCATGAGATAAGACACCACCTGTTATATGTTGTCATGTGGTGGAGAGTAGTGACTATGTGTGTGTGTGTGTGTGTATGGGTGTTGCAGGTGGAGGGAGGTGGTGGAAGAAGGGGCAGTGCACAGGAGGCAGGAAATGAAGCTGTAGGGGAGAGCTAGAATCTGATCATGAGGGGCCTGTGTGATGTTCTACTTAGTTGAACCAGTATTCTAAAGGGTATGGAGGATATACTGAGGGATGTTAACTAGGGCCTTGACATCTTAGCCTTGCAGATTAAACAGATCCCCCTAGCAGCCTATGAAGTATTAATTAGCAAACCTAATTAATAGGTTTGAGGCTATTGATTTAATGGAATAAAGTAAACCCTATTAAGCAGTAAAGTTTCTGATCCTCCCTCATCTCCAACCCCACTCCCATGTTCACTTCTGGGACTGCTACCTCAGGGCAGAATGATCTGAGTGCCTCCTAATCTACATAAATTTTTTGTGGTTTCTGATGCTGCTTCCTTTAGTGTAGCTTATTACTTTGAGTATGCATATCCTTCTTATCTAGAATCTTTCTCGTCCTGATAGGGACCTAGAGTTTACTCTGGTAAATAAAAGTTGGATAGTATAAGTTTTAGCTCCAGACTATTTGAACTGATTGGAATATAGTCATAGAAACTATTTGCCATGACTCTTATTAGTAACACAAGGAGAGATGATTGAATAATACTGTGGAGGCCAAAGTTCCCAAAGGCAGCCACTTGGAAGACACCAGTGGATGGGCCAGAAGACCCTTAGCCTTTACCTACTGACATGCCAGTGCTACCTCCAGATAGACATCTCTCTACCCTGGGTCCAGGTGCACTCTGACTGAGAACTGTGAAGATACACAGAGAAGAGACCCCACCCCTGCAAACTATAAGGGTCAAGCTGGCAGCCAACATAGTGACCCCAGTGATGCCCATTGAGTACTTCTCAAGGCAGGAATAGGAGAAGGCTACTTCAGGGACTTGAGATAGTGACTTTTTAGCAATTTACATGGGAATATTTCTATTTAATAGTTGGTACAGCCATACTAGTGACTTGTAGCAAAATTATAGACCTGAATCTATGATTCTGAGAAAAACAGACAGTAAAAGCTTCCCTTTCTGTGTGCCTTGTGGAAAGAGATTTCTACAATTTACCTAAACATAGTTCCAGATGGATTTCTTTGACCTGCACCTGAGGCTTTTCATGACCCTTTTCTGTATAATGTGTTTATTACACAAAGGTAGTAAAATCTCCCACCTTACCACACACCTGCATTGTTTATCTTTTCTAGCATGATTCGGGAATTTGATGAGACCACAAATACTTTGCATGGGCAAAGTATCCTGGATGTAACATGATGAAGAGACTGGAAGGTGGCAAGACTGTAGGCAGGGTGCTCAAGTCCAAGTTTCAAATGAGGATCTTGATGAGGTAGCACATGGAGGAGAGGGCAGATCCAAGAGCTCTTTTTAAGATGATCATGTGGAGTAAAAGGGAGATTAAGTTTCTGACCTGAGCAAAAGGGAAAGTGGATGATACCACTCATAAGTAGTCATAGTGGTCACTACAGAAAGGGTCTCAGCAATCTGGCCTCTGTTTACTTATTACAAAATGGGATTATAGGGCAGCCCGGGTGGCTCAGCAGTTTAGCTCTGCCTTCAGCCCTGGGCCTGATCCTGGGGACCCGGGATTGAGTCCCACGTCCGGCTCCCTGCATGGAGCCTACTTCTCCCTCTGCCTGTGTCTCTGCCTCTGTCTCTCTGTGTATGTCTCTCATGAATAAATAAATAAAATCTTAAAAAAAAAAGAACTCAAAGTTCTAGTTAGGAGCTTGCAGCATCTAAAAATCACAAATATGTGGAAATTAAACAACATAACCATAAACAACCAAAGGATCAAAGAAGAATCACTAGGGAAAAAAAAAAGAAGAAAAAAAATCCCTAGGAAAATCAGAAGATACATTGAAATGAATGAAAATAAAAACAACATAAAAAAACTTTAAAAAATGTGATAATAATGATACCTACTTCATAGGGCTACTTTGAGAACTAAATGGGATAATGGATATCGGAGACTGGCATGCTCAGTAAATGTTAGCAATTTTATCTTTAGGAAAAAATATGCTTAGAAAAGTTAAATATTTTGCTTCAAAGTACACAGGTGAGTGATGGAGTTGGGATTCTAGCACATAAATTGAAACACAGAGTCTGGTCACTTTACCTGGTACATAAGATAGAAATCACCCAAAGAAGGACAGGTCTGAGATGTGGCTATGATGATGAGCTTGGTTTTGGAAATGGAGATCTAAATGGAATGGGGAGAGGAGGTCCAGGAAGAAGTTGGACACATGGATCTGGATCTCAGGAGGGTCTTGACCAGAGAAGTCCTTGTTCATCACTCAGAGTCTGTGAAATTACAGTCATGAATAGTGCACTACCTAATAATATCTGGCTTTAATAAATAGCCAGATGGTGTTTAACAAAATTATATGACCAAGACAATTATAAATTCTTTAAGAGAGTTTAGTCAGATTTTTATATTTGACCATCAGTCTCACTTGCCAAAATTTTTCATGGTGCCATATAATCAGTAACCATAATAAAAATTCTATATTTCGGAAATACAAAAACCATATGCTAATTGGTATGAAGTTTAGGGATTTCTATATTAAAACCACTCCTTTAAGAAGTTAATTAACCTTTAGTCAAAATAACTTCCTAAACTTCATTTCCCTTGACTACAAGCAGTTTCTAATATGTTCAATAATTTGTTTGTTTAATGTTACATATTTTTAAAAAAGATGCCTTGTGCTTGCTTTGGCAGTGCATATACTAAAGAAAAGAAGCCTACTTTAGGTTTATCACAAGCTAAATGAGGAAAATATCTTTAACACTCTTCATACCTTATTTATGTTCTGACATCAGCACCTACCCTAAGCCCCCCACCAAGTACTTTATGATACTGTTGATGTGGACTTGTCTGTGTATATGTTAGAAAACTAAGATGAAAAAACAGGGATCTTTTAGATCACTTGGCTCTGGTTTATGAAGATGATAAAATTGTGTATAGCAAGGGATGGCAAACTATGTTTCATAGGCCAAATCTGGCTCACTAGCTGTTTTTTTTTTTCACTAGCTGTTTTTATATGGACCATGAACTAAGAATAGTTTTTATATTTTTAAATAGTTGAAAAGAAATAAAAAGAATATTATATGACATATGAAAATTATATGAACTGCAAATTTCATCATCTTTAAATGAATGAGATTTTACTGGAACACACCCTTGCTCATTCATTTACATATCATCTACAGCTGCTTTGATGCTATGATGGCAAAGTTGAGAACTTGCAACAAAAGATTTATGGTGGTTTCATTGCTTTGCAATGCTGTTCAGCAGCCTACAAATCTCAAGTATGTGGTTGTAACTCTACAGTGTTTCAAGTGCCATACATTTTTCTGTACAGCAACATTTTATTTTATTTTAATGACCAATGCAATAGCCATCATGTCAATAGAAGAAGAAGAAAAAGAAGAAAGAAGAAAGAAGGAGAAGGAGTAGGAAAGAGTAGTGAGATCCAAATGTTATGGTATTAAGGTACAATGGAGTGTGGGTTATTTTGTTATTGGATTAGACAGGAAAGCAGTGTGTTTACTATGCAGTGACACAATAACTGTGCTAAAATAATGCAGTATAATGGAGGAAGCACTCATCACAACACCCTCAACCACAAGAAAGCAATGGCCAGAAAAATTAGAAAATTTAAAACAGAATTTGTCACCATGGTATAAATTTCTTCATGTAAATAAAATGAAAATGCAATTAAAATAAGTTTCCAAGTGGCTTATTTACTAATCACATGAGGAAAGACATCTGTTGACAGTAGTTCTTCACATTAGGTTGTAGCAGCAGATCAAATGTGTCTGAAAAAATAAAGTAGTTTAAGACTATTAGTCTTTTGATATTAGTGGTTGCCTGAAGAATTGAAGACATTGGAAGCTACATTAATAATCAATCAATTTAAAAGCAAGGCAAATGGGACGCCTGGGTGGCTCAGCAGTTGAGTGTCTATCTTCAGTTCAGGGCTTGATCCTAGGATCCAGAATCGAGTCCCACATCAGGATCCTTGCAGGGAGCCTGGTTCTCCCTCTGCCTGTGTCTCTGCCTCTCTCTCTCTCTGTCTCTCTGTCTCTCATGAATAAATAAAATCTTAAAAAAAAAAAAATAAGAGCAAGGCAAACAGTTTCTAGTGGTTTTCCTTGGCTCTTGATAAGTTGACAGATGTCTCACCAACATAGCACCATTGTTATTTGATGAGTCAGTGCTGAGATTGAAGTAAATAAAAACTTCACTTCTATGAATAGGCCATGTGGAAAAACTATAGGCAAAAATATTTTCAAAGACATGCAGGAAACACTAAACTCAGTACAACCTGAAGTGTAATCTGCTAAGATGTGTTACAACTTTTAATGGTAAAAATATGTGTGGAGCAAATAAAGGCTTTTTGGATGAATTTACAATTTACAAAGCCTATGATAATTTATTTCAATAGTCATCAGAAGGTACTTTATAGAAAGTATTTGAATCTATCATGTGTTATTGAATCAATTGTATCAAAGGCAAATTTCATTAGCTTTTCACATAACCTTTGTACATAATCATTGTCTGTTTTGTGAACTTTTGTCAAAAATAGAAGCAGAATATCCTGACTTACCTTACCAACTCATAGACATTCGATGGCTTAACAATAATAAGTTGCCTGTGACTTTGAGCTCGGAGTTGAGCCTGAAATTTTTCTTAACAAGAACAAGCTTCAACCACTATTATTGAACAGTGGATGACTTTGGAAATTAGCTGTTACTGGAGACATCATAATGATTTCTTTTTTTAAAAAAAATACTTCATTCATTTATTTGACAGAGACGAGAGAGAGCATGAGCCAGATGGGAGAGAAGCAGAAAGAGAGGGAGAGAGAGTCTCATGCAGGGCTCAATCCCAGGAATTTGAGATCATGATCTGAGCTGAAGTCAGATGCTTAACTGACTGAACCCCCCCAAGGTGGCTCTGTCATAATGATTCTTAATGGATTCAACCAAAATTCAAAGCAAAACAATGATTATATACAGAGCTCTGTGATAAAACCATTTTGATGATAATTACTGTTAAAATCACACGTCAAGCTGCTTTAAAAATTTCCTATGCTGTCAAAACTTAAAATGAAAACTGAAATTTCCAATACTAAGCAAGTTTTCGGTGAACATATTTTCCCAACTCAAACTGTAGTTCCCACAATATTTTTCAGACCTCAATACAAGTACAAAAGAAAGGTTTAAATTTCAAAATCCATTTAACTGAGTAATTATAACCTTCAACTGGAAGTGATTTATTTGTAATATAATGACATGCTAAAAGGCAAACATCAAAATTAAGATTTAATAAAATTCTCTAAATGCCTTCCAAGCAATGAAAATGCTTAATAAAATCTTATGCTCATGGATTAATTCCAGTATTTGGCAGTACCTTCTTTTGAGAGTTTTAGTCAACTGTGAGACATAGCCACAGACATAGCCAACTACTAAGTGTGAAAGTTACGCACTACTCTAACTGTTAACACCAACTGCAAGTTTGGGGTAATCCCCAAACCATCTTCAGGGTCATCTTTCACTAGAAAGACTCTGAGAGCTCGCGGAAAGCTGTGATGCTCCGTTACTATTCATTACTGGGAAAAGTTACAGATTTAATTCCATCGAGGGAAGAAGTACATAGAGCAGAGTCCAGGGAAGTACCAAACATTTCCATTGTCCTCTCCACATGGAGTTAGGACGTGTTATTTTCCTGGCATTAATGTGTGATGATATGTTGTGGAATACTGCTAACCAGGAAAGCTCACTCAAACCTGTTTCCAGAGTTTGTATTAGGGCTTTATCACATGGGTATGATTTGATTGATTGATTGTCCACAGAGTTGATTTCAACCTCCAGGTCACCTGATACCATGTGGCAAACACAAATAACATTGTTTTGTATATCTGGCATAGTCAGGCCCAAGCCTGAATCATATTTTTAGACTACTATTTGGTGTGACCTAAGTATCCTAGCAAACCATGACATTCCAAGGGCCTAAGACCAATTCTCAGTAGCTACGGACAAATATCAGCCTCTTACTGAAGAAAATTAATTCTTCACTATATTTCACCTGTGGGAAAAGATGAACACTGTAAAATTTTGTTTCAGATTAGCATTAACATGAGTATTTACAATCAATTTTGATTAAAGGGAACACTAATTTTTAACTGCAGTGAAGTGCAGTGTAATCTCCCCCCAAATTTATTTTTCTCAATGCTAGACTTAATTACAAAAGAATATATTCAATTACCAATATAAAATTTTGAATTTTATCAATAAAATATGTGGAAATTTGTTATCTCTCTTGTTATATAATACCTAACATGTACCTATATGTACTACATAATATCCTTGATTTTACCTAAAGACTGAAATATTTACTATCTGATCCTTCACAGAAGAACCTCACCAACCTCTGATGTATAGTCTGATTTACAATAGTGCTGAAATCATTAAGTTTCATGGTTAACTTGGTGAGACTACAGACCTAATTATTCAATCAAGCACCCATCTAAGTGTTGCTGTGGAAGCATTTTGTAGATGTAATTAACATCTACAATCAGTTGACTTCAAGTAAGCAAAGGAGACTATTCTTGATAGTCTGAGTAGGACCAATCCAATCAGTTGGAAGGCCTTAAAAATGAATCTTCCTTGAAACAGAAGAAATTCCAGCTGTGTGGACAGCAGCTTCAGCTCCTGCCTGAGAAGGTCTAGCCTGCGCATCCTGATAGCCTGCCATATGGATTTGGGATGTGCCTAACCAGCCTCACATTCACATAAGCCAGTTCCTAGCAATACATATCTTAATGTTTATATATTTCTCCTACTGGTTCTGTTTCTTTGGGGGAATCCTGGCTGATTCAACTGCTCACTACAAAAGATTCTACCTAATCTGTGCTGCTACAAAACCATAAAGGAAATAACTTTAGATAAAATGAAGTTAATATTTTGCCATAGCTGACAGGCAGCTATGACATTGCCTAATCTATTTATATTGACACTCTAGTGTAAGGCAGAAAGGGGAAATGGGGGTTACTTTTTTTTAAAGATTTTATTTATTTATTAATGAGAGACACAGAGAAAGAGAGGCAGAGACACAGGCAGAGGGAGAAGCAGGCTTCCTGTAGGGAGCCTGATGCAAGACTTCATCCCAGGACCCTGGGATCACAATCTGAGCCAAAGGTAGATGCTCAACTACTGAGCCACCCAGGTGCCCCAGTGAGAGTTACGAATAAAGAAAATCCAGGAAGACTTTAATTCAGTCTTATCAATGTGGGTCAAAGAGACGTTTTTTGTTTCGTGCTAGCATCTGTTTCCAAAGCAAAAATGAGATTTTTCCAAAAAGTGTCTTGATTAGCCTAACTCTAGGACTCTTTTCTGGGGGCAACTGCTGTTGGCTCTCAGAGCACCTTTACCTCCTAACATTGTTGGTGAATCCTGTGCTTGTGTACAGAGGAGAGTTTTCTAGGGTTTTATCATATCTTCTTTCCTTTTTAAATATTTTATTTATTTATTTATTCATGAGAGACACAGAGAGAGAGGCAGAGACGTAGGCGGTGGGAGAAGCAGGCTCCCTGCAGGGAGCCTGATGTAGGACTCGATCCCAGGACTCCAGGATCACACCCTGAGCCAAACAAACGTAGTCGCTCAAGCACTGAGCCACCCAAGTGCCCCTTTTATCATATTTTCAAATGGGTCTATGGCACCAATAGGATAAAAGACTCAAATGACGTCCTCTGTAGGTGTATATTTAACTGTTATGTGTCGCCTGTTGTATACATTATCTCCTCTAATCCTCACAATAATCATATGAAGTACATACTAGTATCCCATTTTACAGTTGAAAACTGAATCTTAGGGCAGCCGGGTGGCTCAGCGGTTTGGCGCCGCCTTTGGCCCAGGGCCTGATCCTGGGGACCCAGGATGGAGTCCTGCGTCAGGCTGCCTGCACGGAGCCTGCTTCTCCCTCTGCCTCTGTGTGTGTGTGTGTGTGTGTGTGTGTGTGTGTGTGTGTCTCATGAATAAATAAATAAAATCTTAAAAAAAAAAAAGAAAACTGAATCTTAGAAAAAAGTGACATAGTTTGTCCTACTGGCATAGGCAATATAAGCAATAGAGTTTGGATTTGCAGTCAAATGCTCTACCACTGAGCTCTACTCTCTAAAGTGTGGATTTGAATTCACATCACATACCAAAGTTCCTGCTGGGTAGCTGTGGGAGAGAATTCTGTTCAGTCACTAAGCTGTTATCCCGGAACTTCTGCATTTGTGGTGGTGGCCTGGGTGGCCAAGTACCTGCTTAGCTTCTGCCCACTTGCCTGGGGAGGAACAAGTTGGAGGTGCCCCCCAAGTTTTGCTGGGGGCCTTCTGGCCTGCTAGCCACTAGCTTTCTAACATGCCCCAGCCCAATGGGAGGGAGGAAGAGGAGGAGCAGGGCACCCTGGGGAGAGGAGGGCGGGTCCTGAGAGGGAGTTTGAAAAGAGGAAGGAAGTGGGGCTCTGCGGAGCGCCTAGCCACCCCCTGGCTGCTTCCCCACAGGAGGACGCAAGGAGCCCGCAGCTCCCCTGGCCCAGCCATGGCCCCCTGGCGCAAAACTGACAAGGAGCGACACGGCGTGGGTAGGTGTGGGCAAGGGGTCCCCAGCAGGGGGAAGGTCAGGTGGCCTGAGATCCATGCACAGGAAGATGCTGAAGGAGCCTGCAGGGCGGCCACAGGCGGGGTACACTGACCCAAGGTCCTAGGGCTCAGTGACTTCCTCTGCTAGCTGCAGGGCCAGCTGGGCAGGGAGGAGGAGGCAGCGGGAGAGGAAAGTGGGCACGCTGCCCAGTTGGCTTTGCCCAGCCCATGCCCTCTCCCACTGGGCACAGATTGCTGTCTATCCCCCAACACTTCTGCATCCCCTAGGTGGTGGTTAGCCCAGTTGGCTCTGTGTGCCACAGTCCCAGTGTTTCAAGGAGTGGACTTCATCCCTCCATGTAGAGAGTTGGCCTCATAGAAGGAACACCCGCCCTCTCTGGCCTGGCCCAGCATGCCTTCTTCCACTCCTGTCCAAAAAGACACCCATCTGCCTGCTTCCCCTGTCTGTTTCTTCTGGGTCAGATGACTGCTTATTTGGTAGAGGCTCCAGAGAGCTGTACAGGCTTGTGGCGTGGGGTTGGAGAGCAGAGTCCTTCACTCAGCCTTGGAGAACCTCTGGGAAGAAAGGCTCCTTCCAGGTTATCCGGGGACATCCAAGAAGCCGGCCTCATCAGCTTCACCCATCTAAGCTCCCAGAAGCCTCTGCCTCAAGCTCAGGGGCGGAAGTGGTGGCTGGGGGAAGGGAAACTTCAGGTACTGGGACTACTAAGTGGCACCCGTGGTGCAGCCTCTGAAAACTCACTGTGGTTTTCAAATTTAAGTGTAAATTTGAAAACCACTGTATGGTTTCCTACACAGGCAGATACCAGACACCAACCCCAGAGAGGAGCATTGAACAGGTCAGAGGTTGGAGTACCCAGGCCCGGAGGGAGATTAGATACAGGGAGTCCCGAGGCCACTCCCAGGGAGAAATGCTTCCCTGGAGAGTTCAACATTTATCTCTTCACTTGCTGGGCTCTAGGCACTATGGAGTGTTTTAAAATAACGGTCCCCATCCAGAGAACAAATAATAATCTATATCCTTGAAGAGCTTCAGTTTCTTCATCTATAAAATGGGAAGTTTGAACTAAAACCACTAAGGACCATGTCTAACTTCACAGCTTCTCTAAGTCCAGCCCTATCAGCTGGGGGCATCAGGCTGAAATTCTTCTCAAGGGAAAATGGGAACTATTAAGTGGGACAGACCACTGTAGGCAGAGAGGCCAATGCAGTATAGGAGATGAAAGTGGGACATGAAGGGCATATCCAGGAAAGAAGACAGATGCTCCTTTTGCCTGAAAAGAATGATCGTACTTAAAGTAAGCTGGAGCCACATTTTGGAAGGGTATAAATGCCAGGCTAAGAAATTGAGACTTTTCCCACTTAGGCAATGGGGAGCCAAAGAGGGCTTCTGAGCAGGGAAGAGGCATGGACAGATTTGTGCTGAAGCCGGTGTGGAGGGAGGCTGAGTGAACAGAATGGCAAAGGTGCCTGGGTGGCAGATAGGAGACCGTATCGGTCCACAGTAAGTAGAGCAGTAAATTGCGGGAGATTTGAGCAGTGTGGAAGAGCCCTATCCTTCGTCCCAAGGGCTGCAGTGCATTCCTGCTGTGAAGGCCCTGTGCTATGCTGTGAAGATCATGGGCTCTGGTGCTAGACTGCCTGTTGTTGAATTCCAGCTTCTAACACTTTCCAGCCCTGTGACCTACACAAGCTACTTACTCCCTCCAGGCCTTAGTTTCCTTGTCTCCTTGTCTATATAATGGGGATAATAATAGCCCATGCCTCCCGGGTTGTTGTAGAAGTAAAGGAGTTCATTCACATAAAGTGCTTAGAATGACCATTATACAAAGCAGTCCTCACTAGATGTTATCAATTATTATTCTCAGACTTTGTCTTTTGCATAGGAGTTTAGTAGAGGACATGATACCATAGGATGGGACAGAGTTACAGGTTGGAGTAGGGGTCCCACCCTCTCTTGCAGAGGAAATCCAACCTATATGGTCAGGGATTAGGAACTCTGTTAGGCATTAGGCCTGAGGGCTTCTTGACCTGATGGTATAGCTGACATTTTTCATGCCTACTTATGAAAATTCTATTTCATAGGGAGTCAGAAGATCTATGACCCTCTAGGGAGCCAGACAGCACTAAGATAGGTGCCTACTTATCAAAGGGTGTCTCTTTTCTCTGCAGATAAATGCAGGACTCTTTCTTAGGCCTTCAGTAGATGGAAAGAAGAGGGAGTGTAATTTATGGTGGAATGGCGGACTGGAGTCATGGGACAGAAAGAACAGGGACCTAACATTAAGGAGTCTCGGTTATAGTTCTGACACCATCACTAGTTGCAGACAGATCTATGACAGATCTAGTTTTCTCATTGTAAGTCTAGGTATTAATATTTTTATATTTCAAGGTGTTCTTTTACAAAGAACATTTGAGATCATGAGTATGGGGGCTTGGAATAAGACAAAGAGAAACATAGAAAAGTTTAGTGGTTTATCAGAATATCTCTAGAGTCCAGCCAGGCCTAAAACACAAGAACCTGAGCTTTGCTTTCTTATTTGGTTTCCTCATCAGTGTTGGTGGCATTAGCCCGTTTTCGTCTGGTATAATTCACAAGGACTGCTCACGTCTCTGTCTTTTTGTCTCAGGGGCTGGCTTTACACGAGACAATTTCATCACCAGAAGCACTGGCTTCTTGCTCATCTTGTTGTCTGGTTGGCAGCCCCAGGAGACCTTCATAGAGATGCCTTGTCTGATTATTTTTCTTTCCTTGATGGAATCTTAATATGTGATCCGTTAGAATCCCAGAGAGTTCCAGAAGTGGAACAAAACAGTATGAATATGAAGTAAGAAAAGGCACAGACTGCCTTTGAAGAGATGTGTGAGGTTAGAAGCTTGGGCTGTGAAGTTAGAACTGATTTTAAATCTGGGCCTGTTTCCTCATCAATAAAGTGAGGTCTCATGATAATGTGGGTCTCATGAGGCTGTTGTAAAGATTGAATGGGGTAATCCATGAAAAGTACTTAGTAATGTGGTTGACTCAATCAAAGTTAGTGACTAAGGTAAGGGAGTTAACCTAATAGTTGTGGAGCCAAGAGAAACACAGAGTAATGCATCCTAATACCAGATTGAGGATGGTGATGCCTTCCAAGAGTGTAGTATTTTGTGGTTTACAAGACCCATTCTCATGCAATATCTTTGGCTCCAGAACATCTCTGTGAGGCATTATTTTCATTTTACAGATGAAGAAACCAAGACCCAGAGTTCATATAATTTAGAAGTACTTGGGCTTGGCCTTAAATTCAGTTGATTTCAGATCCCAGGTCCTTTGCACCATACAAGGAAGAAATCCAGGAGCAGGAGCATCACAGAAAAAGGCAGGATATTGGATATGTAGCATTTGGGTCAAACAATAAATATTCTGCTTTGGTTTTAGTAGATGTTTATAATGAAAACAAAGCAAAACAAAACAAAACTTTTGAGAGGTAGACTGCAGCCAGATGGTGAAAGGGGCTTTGAATGCCAGCCCTATAAGTTTGGACTTCATTCTGTGCACAGTGGAATTTTTGAGCAGGCATGTCACCTTTAAGAATTTAATATAATGAATTGTGAGAAGGGCAGGGATTGGACATAGAGGTACAAAAACAGAAGTAGGTGACAATTTACCTGTCTCCTAACTGCAGGAGTAGTTAACCCTCCAAGAGTCCACTTACAATTTGGCCTTTACTATCTTAGTTTTCTCTGAGTCTCAGTGATGAGAGCTTCCACCTGGGAGCAGAAAAGGTAGAAGGAATAAGTAACAGCTATCAGTTAGGAATAAATGTGATGGGTGATAGAATACCTCCAGAAAAGTGGCTTAACCAAACTAGAACTTTATTTCTCCCTCAAATAGAAAGCCCAGAAATCCGTGGGTCCGTGAAGAGGTAGTGGAGCAATTCATTGTCTACTGCACTGCTTCCTTGTCATGAGGCTTCTGCCTCCTGAACCAAGCTCGTTGCTCAGGCTTCAGCTGTCAGGTCTCACTTCCAACCAGCAATAAGGATGAAGGGAACAAAAAGGGATGGCCTTTCTCTGTAAGGACACTTACCTGAAGGCCCACTTAATTCTTCCTCTTGTATCCTCTTGGCTAAAACATAATCGCATGATTGAATCTACCAACGGTAGGTAGGAAATGTAGTCTGTAATATAGGCAGCCACACACCCCGTTGAAAATTAGGAGCACCATTTCTAAGGAAGGAGGGGAAGAAAGACATTGGGGATGATATGTTAATTTGCTTAGGGCTGCTCTAAGAAAATACCATGGACTGGGGGGTTTAAACAATAGGAATTTATTTTCTCACAGTTCTTGAGTCTAGAAGTTCAAGACCAAGGTGCCAGTAGGTTGGTTTCATTGTGAGGCCTTGGCTTGCTGACAGCTGCCTTCTCACTGCTTTGTCCCCACAGGGTCATCTCTGTGTATGCTCGTCCCTGGTGTCTCCTCCTCTTAGAAGGCTGCCAATCATTATTACATTAGGGCCTTATCCTAAAAGCTTCATTTTAATTTAATCACACTTAAAAAGACCTGATCTCTGAATACGGTTATATTCTGAGGTATTGAGGACTGGGACTTCAATATTTGTGACCCTAGGGTGGGGACAGCATATTAGTCCATAGTGGATAACTCATCATCTGTGGTATGAAATTTAGAGACTGTAGAAGAAGGCTTCAAGGCCAAGCTTCTCAGATAGAGAGTAGAGATAGAAAAAAAGGTTCATTTACCCTAAAGCTAGGCCTGCCAGCATATATTTGTGTGGGAGCTTCAGTGATGCCCAGAAACCTCTCCTCTATACAGGTTGTCTCTGCTTATGGTTGTGAGCCCATGTATGATGTTGAGGAGTACTGTTGGTGCCTTCTAAGGGCAATGAGGGAGAATCTGTTCTATGCTCCATCTAGCTTCTGGTGTTCCTGGAAATCTTTGGTGGTCCTTGGCTTGTAGAGGTATCATCCCAATCTCAACCTCCATCTTTATAGGGTGTTCTCCCTGTGTTTATGTCTTTCTCCAAATTATCCCATTTAATAAGGACACCAGGAGACACCTGGGTAGCTCAGTGGTTGAGTGTCTGCCTTCGGCTCAGGGCATGATCCAGGAATCCCTGGACTGAGTCCCGCTTCGGGCTCCCTGCATGGAGCCTGCTTCTCCCTCTGCCTGTGTCTCTGCCTCTCTCTGTCTCTCATCAATCAATAAATAAAATCTTAAAAAAAATAATAAGGATACCAGTCTTATTGGATTAGGGCCCACCCTAATGACATCATTTTCACTTGATTACCTCTGTAAAGACTACATCTCCAAATAACACTAACACATCTTTTTTTTTTTTTTTTTTTGTGGGAGAGGCTTAATGCAAACCATACTAGGCTCTGCAAAAGTGGAGAAAGGGTCTTTTGCACATCTTGACTGGGGAATACAGATAAATCTGAGACCACTTTCATGTTCAGGAATGTAGATGATGCTATTGCAGTGCAGGACTCTGGACAGAGCTGGTCTGTACCAAAATGGACAGATTTGGAGTGGGAAGTGGGCATTTGGGTCTCTTGCAACATAGACTCTAAAGGAGTCCTTTAAAGGAACGAAATCCATTCAAACTGGCTCAATTAAAAGTTGTGTGGTGTGGTGTATATGTGTATGTGAGGAGGCGAGTGGAATATTTCAAGGATCAGTTGAAATCGAACAAAAACCCAAGAAACCTGAAAGGCAGGCCTCCAGAAGTGCCTAAAAGGCAGCCCTGGAAACCTCTGCCTTCCTTATCATGGCAACCTCGCTTCTCTTAACACATCAGTGCTATTTTCCTTGCTTTCCTTACTAACTCCTTCTAATTCTATCACTCCTTCATAACCTTGATATTCTTTTAACACCATCATAGTGGCCCCAGTGCCACATATCCCAACTCTGCATGACTTCACAGTTCAAGTATCCACCAAATCTTCTCCTCTCTATTTATTTGTTCAAAGTTCTGAAAGAGAAGATCTGAATGGACTGACTCACATTTTCAAGAAAGGCCACTCAGATCAGAGACCATTAATAGCCTAGGAGTGGGCCCCACTCTGATCAAGGGGCTGCTCCTAACTGGTTCAATACACTGTGGCTTGGGGACATGAGGCTTGCTACTCATTTAGCAGGAGCCATGGCTAGGGATGGATTCTTTGAGTAGGAATCATGAGTAGAACATACATCTCAAATAAACTCAGGGAAGAACTCTACTACAATGGGGCTAGTTATACTGTTCTTGTTGCCCAAGGTAATAATCAAGGAGGAAGGATAGAGAATACTATTCATTCACTAACTTGTTCATTCAATTACTCATTTATCCTTCATTTATTTCTTAAATATTTGTTGACATTTCCTATGTGCCAGGCACTATGCTAGACCCTGAAATTACAGGAATTAGGCCAATATGGTTCCAACTTTTGGGGCTTATAGTCTAGTGGGGAAGACAAAAAGGGACTTTGTAGACAAATCAATAAGCATATAAATATGGTATGATATGTGCTATTGTAATAAAAGTTTGTTCCATGAATGAGAGTATTAGAAGGAGGGGTCTTAAATTGGATGGTCTGGGAAGACCTCTGAGGAGCAATGGAGAAAAGAATTCCAAAGGAAACGCTTGTAGAGATGTTAGTACATATATCTTTGCTACGAAGGTCAACTATATCTTTGGGCTAGTCCTCCAAAATTAGTCTGGTGCAACAAAAAAACATGTATTGGAAATCTGATTCCATCCTACCACCAATTCTTAAGTGCCGGGCCTCCCACTCTTAATGCTTCAGCAATTTAGGATTGTTTAGAAGTACCTGATGGGCTGACTCTTTAAGTCCATGTAAGGAAATTGTCCTCATCCCTTGGCCTGTGAGAGCCTCACTAGTTAGTGGCCCTCTTGTTTCCAACCTTAATGTCTATATTTGAATGAGCCTTAAGAGCTTGTGTTTACTAAGCTCTGCTTCTTCCTGCTGCTGTACGTTGAGACAGGCATTGTAGTCACCATAGTATTCTAATTTCCAAACTTTTGGACTTCTTTTTGCTTGTTTGTTTGTTAAAGCTTATAAACCATTAATTTAATAGTCAGTTACACACAGGTGCCCACAGTCTGTTCTGTAGCAAATGTTCAGCAAATGGGAAATGATAATGCTTATCACCTCCAACTCCAGAGGAATCTGGGTAGAAACACTGCAAATGTTCCCTTTTATAGGCACTTTCTTCTTTCTTCATTTAATTGATATGAGTTAAAACGTGGTCAGGCTGAGTTTGTAAGTCTCTTAAGTCTTACTTGGTTTTTAGTTCTCCTTAGAGAAAGTTGTCTCTTGACCCTCTGATCTCACTAGGACACTGTCAGCTTTTGCATTGGTTTAAAGCTACAGTCACAGAAACTGGGACTAGAGAGGGATAGGACTGACAATGATAGCATTTTTCCAGACTCCTCTCTAGACATTACTTCAGAACACTTCAAGTTCCTCTGACAACAATGTGAGCCCTTGGGTCCAAGCCTGAACTAGGGTGGTAGAAGGAGACCTAGGTGGAAACTGTGTCTTGCATACATGCCCCAGGATACAAAAAGATTCTGAAGAGAGTAGATGTTGAGCAAGCATTTGTTGTATTGGATTGAATGGTGGCAATGCCTGGCCTGAGATACCATGATCAGCATGTTGGGTTGCAGCAGAAGAACGTACATGGTGCCAGCTGAATCCCCAGTGCCAGTGGGATTTTGCTACTTGCCTCACTGATGGTGGAAATAGGCAGTTGCCCCAGGAGAGAATGTTCTAGGTAGAATAAATAGCCAATGCAGAGATTTTAAAGAGGAAAACTGCTAATGTGTGGGAGTCTGTGTGGCTGCTGGAGGAGAGCAAGCAAGGGGCAGAAGAGTAGGAAATGAATTCTCTGAGGAGAGGTTGTAGTGAGTGGTGCCTGGTACATGTTGTAATAACTAAAGCTTTTACTCTAAATGGAAGGGAATGGGGCATTGTAGGGTTTTCTGTAGAATAGCAGAATGTTCTTATTTTAAAAGATTATTCTAGCTGTTTTATGATGGATAGAGGGTAATCAAATGTGGAAGCAGGGAGGGTGATTAAGCAACTGCTACAATGACCCTGGCAGGAGATGGTGGTGGCCTACACCAGGGAGGCAGAAATGGGGGAGGTGAGATGTGCTTAGATTCTGGATGTGTGTGTTGTAGGTGGAACAAATAGATTTTCTTCATGGATTGAAATGAGCATGAGAGAAAAAGAGGAATCAGAAGTGACTCCAAGGCTTTTGGTGTGAGCAGCTGGAAGAATGGAATTGCATACAGAACTTCCTTCATTAAACCCTTGATTTCAGTTCTCATCCACATTGTCATAAATAATAATATTGCCTCACTTTTCTTCAGCATGGTACATTTACAGAACACTGTGGTACCATGTTTGAGCACTTTGAGAGATGTGTACTTTAATCATTCTTTCACAGATGAGGAAACTGGAGAGCAGAGACTTTCAAGGTTTCACTGAAATGCAAATACTTTCAGACAGTTTTCTTACACTTCATTCCTGGAGGATCCTCTTCTATTTTACTTCAGACTCATTTTGTACCTTGTCTTTAGTTATGTAACCACATGTCATCTCTCCCACTGGATAGCATATTGTCTGAGGGTAGAATTGTGTTTTGGGGTCAAGTTTGAATCCACCCAGCTAAAAGCCACTAGTAGGAACATAGTATATCAGAGAAACTAAACATTATTGTAACATGGGACTCTTGAGAATCCAGTGGAAGCTATAAACTCTCTTCTTGCAAATTTGCACAGGTGCAGCTTTGCATTTCAATTTCAAGTCCTGTTCATGAAAGTGAGTTAAGTATGGCCTGGTAAAAGTACTCAGGAACTATTTAGTAAACCAATACCATAAACACAGAGAAAGCATTCTGCCCAAAGTATAAATTTTTGGTTTTGGGAGCTCTGAAGAACAAAAAAAATTAATTTTGAAAGATTTTATTTATTTATTTATTTATTTATTTATTTATTTATTTATTTATTTGAGAAAGAGCATGAATAAGTCAGAGAGAGGGGCAGATGGAGAAGGTGAAGTAGGCTCCTCACTGAGCAGGGAGCCCAATGTTGAGTTCCATTCCAGGGTCCTAGAATTATGCCCTGAGCTGAAGTAAGACATTTAACCAACTGAGCCACCCAGGCACCCTAAGGAAACTATTTTTTTAAATATTTAGTTATTTATTTGAGAGAGAGAGAAAGAGAGAGGAGAGGATGCAAGTTAGGGAGAGGGGCAGAGAGAGAGAATCGTAAGCAGACTCTGCACTGAACTTAGAGCCCAACATGCGGCTCCACCTCACAACCCTGAGATTATGACCTGAGCCAAAATTAAGAGACAGACTCAACCAACTGAGCCATGCAGATGCCCAAGGAAAACCATCTTTATTGTCTATTCATATCAGTTAAATTCAATAAGCCTGTGCTAAGTGATAGTCCTGAGCTGGTCCTGATAAAAACAGTCTTTGCCCTGGAAGCTTACAGCCCAGTAGTAATCTCTCTTTCTTCTTTTTGCTTGAGGTAGCAAACAACAGTATTATTAGTACTAATGTCCCCATTTCACAGGTTGGCCTGGGTGGACCTTTTGTTTCATGTTACCATAGCTCTGCCATCACCTTTATTATATTTCATTGCAGCCTCATGTTGAATAGAATGCAAACTTCATGATAGCAAGACCATGTATTTTACTCTTCTACACAGAACAGGTGCTCAATTAGTAATTGCTGATTGGGTGGATGGAATGGTGGGTGAATGGGTGGATGAATGGGAAGGTGGATGGTTTAGTGGAGTGGATAAGTGTGTAGATTATTGTGGATGGGGCAGTAACAGAGGTTAGAGGTTTTTCACTTTATGGTGGCCTCATAAGATTCAGATGGACTCAATTGCCCCATCTTGCCTTCATCTCTTCGACCTTAATTCTTCCCTGTCAGAAGGCTGGGTCCTATGAGAGCAGCACAGCAATAAATGGGGTGTTCTTGAACTCTTCCCCAAATATCTGGACCCCTGTAGTTGGCCACTGCCCCCAAACCCATAGTTCTCACCCTGGAACCTTATTCACATGGTCCGGTTGTCCCTCTCTGGGACTGTGTACACATCAAGCTAATTTCACCTCCCTCCTCCCTACCCTTTACACTTTTTTCTCCACCCACCCCGTCAGGGGCTCTCACTCCAGTTCTCCCCCTTGCCCTCCGTAAACCCCTCCCTCTCCTTCCAGTCTCACTTCCTTCATGGGGCCCCTCTTGATCTCTCTCTTCTGAGAGTTCATAGCTGCTGTGGCTCATAACTGAGCCCTTTGTTTTTAAGACATTTCTTGTTTAATGTGGGTTCATTTTGTCTGATCAACTAGACTTCATAAAAGCTCCAGGACAGCAGGAGCTATCCCCTCTCACCTTACTTTTCTAACTTGGAAGATGCAGCAGAGTGCCAGATACTCCCTGAAATAGAAGTGAAGAAATCAGCCCTTGGTTTCATCATAAAACCACTCTTCCAACTCCAGCATGTGAATATGTGAACATAAGGGCATGTGTGTGAGTGTATGTGTGTGTGTGTGTGTGTGAGTGCACCTATAGCATCACTGAAAAGGAAAGAGTGAATCCCATCATGATATTTTAGAGCAGTACTTATCAGCTTTGACACTGTTGACATTTGGGGCCAGATACTACTTTGTTCTGTGCAGGGTATTTAGCTGCACTCCTGACCTCTATCAGTTAGATGCCAGGAGCTCCTTCACTTTGTACTACCCCCCTCCAGACTTTGACAACTGAAAATGTCTCCCGATATTAGGAAATGTTCACTGGGGTTAAAACTGTCCTTAGTTGAGAATCACTGTTTTAGAGAACTCATGGAAATCCCAACTTTCTCTTGTTGGCTGGGCATGTCACTTTGGCTCTCTAAAAACTGAGTATGGTGATATGCAGTTAGGTAACTTCCTGGCTATGTCACCCTGTACTATTCACTCGCTTTTATACTACCTCAATTTCCTCATCTGTAAAATGGAGATGACAATAATTGTACCCAAGAATTATGATGAGGATTATATGGGTTGGTAAAGCCCTTGGAATAGTGTCTGGTACACAGTAAGGACTCAGTAGAGGTTATAATTCCTCTGCCCTCTCCTAGTCTATGGAGTTGCAACTCCTCCTTGGTTACCTCTGGTTGTGATTCTCCCACCTTATTCACTACTGACTTATACTGGATGTGAGCTCTGGCCTTGCTGCTGGAAGCTTCTGCTGGGTCATCATAGTTGCCCTCCCTGATGCAACATCAGGATGTTGCCTTGGTGCTGGGCCTGTCCACACCTTGCCCAGAGACTTCAGGCAAACTGCTTGTGCATTTTCAGTGAGTGTGTTTCACTCAAATCAAATGCTAGTTCAGCTATCCCCTAGAGTAGAGACCCTCCAAAGCCCAGCTCAGGGATGAGAGAAGTGAGTTTTAGGCGACTGCATTCTTTTTCTCCATTATTGTTTTTGTTTCTCAGATGCATCAACTTGTCCAAATTCTATTAACACTTGCTATTTGCTGAAACTTTTCAAACATGCCAGCAAACAGCAGGGCCCCAGATGAGGTATGAATCTATAGTAAAGGTCATAGGGCATTTGATGGCTACAATCAAAATTGGCAACTAAGCTCGGTCAGCATCTCCTGAAGTAATCTCAAGAAATTCAAGAAAGAGTTTAGCCAGAAAAAGGGGCATGACTTGCTCTTCATGTTCATATCCCTTCAGTTCAACAAGTATTTATTAAAGCTCAGTAAATATTGATTGAACTTCTGCTCTGGGCTTGGTGCTGTTCTCAGCACTGGGAATTTATTGGTCAAAAAGGCAGACTGTCTTCACCCTCACTGATGCTGGAAAAGATAAGAAATGAACAATATAGTGTATGTGTTTATACTATATATATGTATACTTACATATGTGTGTAAGTATATATCCAGCATATACACACATACACATACCTACATGTATACATGCATACACATAAACACAATAAATTATAACATCAGAAATGGGCTGGTAAAGGAAGCAAGGAATTTGGACTCTGATCTGGACTTGAATCTACTTATTACCACTTTCTGCCTGTGTGGTCATGGGCAAGTTTCTTAATCTCTCTTGGAGTTTCTCATATGTTACGTGAGGGTAATACCCTGGAGGGGTACTGGAGAAGAAAGGAGGTGATACTAGTAGAATGATAGGGATTTTACCTGTCACCCCAGTACCCAGAATACTAAGTAGCACATAGTAGATGCAGAAATAAATATCTTTTGAAAAACATATATGTTTGGTACATGATATGTGCCCAATAAGTGTTTACTATTTAGAGGAGGGCAAAAAGTGTTTACTAATTTGAAGGCAGACTTCTGGATTGATATATCTTTCCATCTATCAAAGTTATGAGTTATGATAAGTTGTTTACCTTCCCTGTGTCTCAGTTTCCTCATCTATAAATCCAAAAGAAACATTGGACTTATCTTCTTATCTTCTAACATTGTACAAACTAGAGAGATCCAACCCTAGTGTACTATAACAATGGTGCTTATTTTTCCTTGTTTCTCAATTTGGGTTCCTGATGAGCAGTGTATCTCAGCAGGTTTAAGTACAATTGGTAGCTAATTAGCAGATTCTATTCCTAGGGTTGTTGGAAGTCTCACCTGTCTCAAAGTAGCTGCTTGCATTGGCTTGCCAACCCAGATTTCCAACATAAGAGTCCTCATTGCGTTTAATGAGCCCAGATGGCCCTGATACTTTATACATCCCTTTGATCCTCAGCTATAAGTATTTTGGTCTGAGTGGGCTTATAGTAACCAACTGCCGCCTTGGTTCCTGAGTAAAGTACTTCGATATAAGGAGAGGTCAAATCTTTCACGAGGATATGTCAATATTCTCTAGTGTCTGGAGACCTTATATGAAAGAGGAAGCTAGAATGGTTGTCTCTGTGAATCCTGCCAACTGTCACTTGTCTATCTTCCCTTGGGCAGGCATGAGCAAGGTGGGGCAGGGTATGATTTCTGTGATTTTTCCTTATTTTTTGTCCTACATTTGCCTTTTTTCTGCCCCTTTCATCCCTCATTCAAAAGTTGACAGTGGCTGAGCCTATAGGGAATAGGGAAGAAGGTGATCTGTTTTTACACCGGCCAGAAATAGCTCAAATGAGGATCAGAGATAAGCAATCAAACTTTAGCAAACAGTGGCATTCTGGTTCAATGTTTCCTGTTAGTCATTTAGAAAATTTAACAGAATTGGGTATTGGTATGCAAAGCCACTTCCTTTGTCAGTAATGTCTACTTTTTTCCAAATAGAGCCTTAAGAATAGAGGCCCTTATGCAAAGGCAGAGATATATTTATAAAATAAATAGTAACATCAGTTGCTTTCATTTTCATAAAATGTGAATCACTGGAATGAATATAGACCTTCATATTGAATACCAGGTTTCAAGATCTGTCCAAGACATCTTAAGTTGATTCATTAGAACTTTCTTATCTGACAGAGCTGGGCAGGGTGAGGGATTCCTAACGAAAGATGGGGTGGAAACAGGGAGAAAAACACAGTCATTCCTCTTCCAAATGTCTGATGGACAGACCTAATTTGCTAGTGGTTCAGAGATCAACTCATATTATAGATGTTTTTTTTGTTTTTTTTTTTTTTTTTTCTGTTAGAAACCTCATTTGCCTCGGTGGCCCTGCCCAGGCCTGTGACAGGCATGTTCTTAGCCAAGTTTCTGGGGTTGGAGGGAACAGGGAGTGGAGACTCTGAGTTAGGGCACCAGCAAGCTGGAGTGTGTCCAAATATCAGCAGCCTGTGTGGGTACAGGGTTTGAAATCAGGCCAAGTGTAAAAAGAATGAAGAAACATACTATGTTTATGCAGGAGAAGAGATTCCTGAGTCCCCTGAGGACCTTCTCAAGGTTTGCTTTCAAACAAAGGATTAATTTTATTCAGTGTTGACCAACAGTGTCATTTGTTGCAAACTACAGGGAGGCAGATTTAAAGGTGACTTAAAGAAGAATTCTGAAGGAGTTCTTCTAAATAGATTGCTTTAGGAGGTTTTATAATGCTAGTTAAAGAGGAAAATGATTACCATTTATGGAGGACTTACTATGGCCAGACACCAGTCAAGCCCTTTTGTCTTAACCTCAGTTGACCTTCCTAAGGACCCTGCAAATTTGGGACCATCATCTCCTCCATTCTACAGTTGGGGAAAATGAGGCTCAGGAGATGAAGTTGCTGCTCAGGCAGGCTTCCACTGGCCCTCACAGTGACTTTGTGTGGATTACAAAAAATACCTCTTCCCTACCCAGAGAGGGTACAAGTTTTGCAAGTAGATCACAGGTTGGGTACTAGCCTCCAATGCTCTCCTGCCTGGGTGGCCTTGTGCAAGACAAAGCCTGTATATCACATACTGTGGCTCTGGATTTGAGGTCAGCATCAACAAAGACTAGAACTGGCCTCAAGAGCCACATTTGTCTGACTCCAGATAGACTCTTGGCTCCTAAGCTTTATTGTTTCTCAGGATTGAGACTTTCCATTTCAAGGAATACCTATGAAGACTAGTTGGTCCCTTGGTGAAAGAGCTGATTTACATAGGTGTTTAGACCAAATAGTCTGTAAGTTTCTTCCTTTTCTCTTAGAGTATGTGAGAAAATTGAAGCATAAAGAAGGATCTGGTGAACACCTGAATTCCTGCCATCTAGGTTCTGTGTGGGGGTGGTAGGGTGGGGGCAGGGTAACAGGTGCAGAGAATGAGCAAGGCACAGGGCTGGGTTTGAGTCCTGGCTCTATGACTTAACGACAGGAAAAGGAGAGATTTGGGGTGAGCCACTCAAACTCTCTGAACCTTATTTTCCTCATCTGTAAAATGGAAATAGTAACTACCTCATGTAGTAGATATAAAGACAACATGAAAGAGCAATTTCTCTGGGACACAGTGAAGCAACATTATAAATACCTCTTGTTTATGTTTGAGGGTGGTTCTGATCTCATTTCTTCTCCAAGGCCCCCCTTCACTGATATTGTAACTGCTTTCACTCCATCTGTAAGTTTTGGTAGGTTGTGTTTTCATTTTCATTTGTCTCAAAGTGGCATGGAGCCCATTTAAGAAAAATAAAAAAAGTATATGTTGTTTATTTTACACATAGTTGTGATTTTTCCAGTTTTATTTCTGTTATCCATTTCTAGCTTTGTTCCTTTGTGGTTGGAAAAGTTACTCTGTATGATTTTAGTATTTTTCATGTATGGAGATGTGTTTTGTGCCCTAACATATGAGCTGTTCTAGAGAATGTTCCATGTGCACCTGAGAAGAATGTGCATTCTGCTGTTGTAGGATGGAGTATTTTGTATATGTCAAGTCTGGTTATTTATAGCGTGGTTCAGGTCCTCTATTTTCTTACTGATTTTATGCCTATTTGTTCTATCCATCATTGATATTGGGAGGTTGAAGTCTCCGATTATTATTGTGGAAGTACCTAGTTCTCCTTTTAATCATGTCAATGTTTGCTTCATACATTTTGGTGCTGTGATATTAGGGACATATGTTTATAATTGCTCTATGTTCTTAGTGTGTTGACCCTTTTGCCAACATATAATGCTCTTTTTTGTCTCTTGTAATACTTTTGACCTAAAGTCTGTTTTGTCTAATATTAGTATACTAAGTGCTCTTTCTGTTACTATGTGCACGAAACATTTTTTTCTTTCACTTTGAACTTGTGTCTTTGGATCTAAAGTGAGTCTCTTGTAGATAACGTATTGTTGGATCATGGTGGGCTTTTTGTTGTTGTTGGTGGTGGTGTTTTATAATATTTTCTGTCAATCTCTACCTTATGTCAGGAGGATTTAATTCATTTACATTTAATGTAAATACTCATAAGGAAGGATTTACTTTTAACATTTTGCTACTGGTTTTCTATATATCTTACATGTTTTTCTGTTCCTCAGTCTTCATTACTATTTCTTTTGTGTTTAATTGATTTTATTCTAGTTTACTGATTTGATTCTTTTCTCATTTACTTTTCTCTGTATTTTTTTTTTTTTAGTTATTTTCTTAGGGATTAACCGTGGGTTCACAATTAACATCTTACAATAATAATATATTTTGAGTTAATATTAACTTAGCTTCAATAGTATACAAAATCTTTGTACAAATCTCTCTCTCCCCTTTTGTTGTCACACATTACATTTTATATATTATGTACCTATTATTATAATTATGTTTTACGCATTTGTCTTTCCAATTGTCAACTAGTGACAAACTTCTATTTCTGTTTATCTCTTGTTCATTTTTGAAGAATAATTTTGTGAGAGATAGAATTTAGTTGAAGTTTTTGTTCTTTGTTTTTTCCTTTTAGCACTTTATGCCATCCACTGCCTTCTAGCCTCTCTGGTTTCTGAAGAGAAATCATTATTAATTTTATTGAAGAGTCTTTGTACATGATGAGCTGCTTCTCTCCTGTGTTTTTAAGATTCTCTCTTTGTCTTTGGCTTTTGATAATTACGTCTCAGTGTGGATATCTTTGTGTTTATTTTGTTCAGATCTCACTGAGCTTTTTTACTTTGTAAATTCATGTCTTCCATCAAATGAAAGTTTCTGGCCATTATTTCTTCAAATATTCTTGTTCTTTTTTCTCTCTTTCCTCTAATTATGGAACTCCTATTATGTGAAGTTGGTGTGTTTGATAGTGTCCCACAGGTTACTTAGGTCCTGTTCATTTTTCTTTATTCTTTTTCCTTTTTGTTTCACAGTCAGCCTGATCTCAACTGATCTACTTTATTGATTCTTTCTTCTGCCTCCTCAAGTCTGCTATTGAGCCTCTCTAATGAATTTTTCACATTTGTTATTGTACATTTTAGCTACAGAATTACTTTTTATTAGTTTGTCATTTCTATTTAATGATACTCTCTATATGATGAGACATTATTCTTTTGGTTTGACTTAGTTCTTTGGCCATAGTTTCCTTTAGTTAGTTCAGCATATTTAAGATAATTGACTTAAGGTCTTTGTCTTATAAATCCAATGTTCATCCTTTTGTGGAAAATTTCTATTATCTTCTTTTTGTCCTTTTGTGAATGAGCCATCCTTTCTTGCTTTTGTTTTGTTTTGTTTTACATGGGTCATAATTTTGTGTTGAAAACTGGATACCTTGAATATCATAACGTGCTCTCAGATATCAGATTCTCCTCCTTGCCAGGGCTGGTTATATCTGCTTAATATAGGCTGTAGTAGTATGTTTGTTTAGTGGCTTTTCCACAGTATTTTTGTGAAGACTGGTCACTTAAATCTCCAAATGCCTAGAGTTTAAAGAAAAAAAAAATCTGTTGTTTGTAGCTGGACCCTGTGTGTGTGTGTATAGGGGCATACCTCTAACATGTAGCCAGACCACTTGCAACTCTGTCTTAGCCTGCATTTCCTGCCAGCATGGAGCTTGAAGGTCAATCAAAGTTGAGAATTTAGGGCTTTTTCCCATCCTTTCTTAGCATGTGTACAGTCCTATACATATCCTTCTAGATCCCTTGGTATATGTGGGTATTATACATTTAAGATTTATCCATATTGTAGCAACTATCAGTGCTTTGTTCCTTTTTGTGGCTGAAAAATATTCCATTGTATGGATAGACCATCTTCTGTCTATATGCATGCCAGCAGATGGAAGACTGATGGGTATTAGTTAAGGAAAGTAGTGATATAATCCTATTGGGCTGACTATTTCTCTGGCTGCTGTGTGGAGATTGGATGGAGGGAGGTGGAAGTACATGTGGAAAGGCCCATGAGAAGGCCATTGCTCTGTCTTTCTAATTCCAGTGGTCTCCAAACCAAATAGAGGTTCATGCTGATGAATCCTGTGACCAAACAGGGTAGAAGATAGAGTGAACTGAGTGAGAGGAATCCTGAATCTTTATGGTAGTCTCACCATTGACTCAATTTATCTTCTCTCCCCTTGGTCCTCCAAAGCATAAATAATAAATAATAATAAAGGGTAAGCTCTAATCCTTTAGAGAATTCACAAACAGATCAAAACAGATAACTAGTTTCTTGTAGCAATGTTCTTTCTGCTCCCTCCAGCACTAGAAACCCACATAAAGGACATGGAATATCATTTTCAAAATTCCCACTGATATGGAGGGTAGAGAGTGGAACAAGAATAAGTTAAAATGCCACAAAGCTTTACCAGGTTTCAGTTGCCTTTTTCTTGATTAAGCATTTGCTTGAGTGCTATAAACTGTTGAGTATTTTCCAGAGTTCTGATAAAGTTGACTCTGCAAGCTTTTGTCAGATTTTTCATTGCTTCTTTAGAGGGACAGGCAGTTGGAGTTCCTTACTCTGCCATTTTTGCTAAAGTCACCCAAAGAGTTTTTGAATGCATTTTGTTTTGTTAATATATGAGGAAACAGGGAGTGAATTAAGTTGCTTTAATTGCATGGATGAATCTTGAGACCATTGTGCTAAGTGAAAAAAGCCAGTCATAAAAGAATATATATATATTTTTAAGATTTTATTTATTTATTTGAAAGAGAGAGAGAGAGAGAGACCGAGATAGTGAGAGAAAACACAAGCAGGGAGGACCGGGAGAAGCAGGCTGCCTTGCTGTGCAGGGAGCCTGACACAGGGCTCAATTCCAGGACCCTGGGATCCTGACCTTGGCTGAAGGCAGACAGTTAACTAACTGAGCCACCCAAGTGCGCTGACAAATGATTATATATTACATGATTCTATTTATATACGATGCCCAGAATAAGCATATCTGTAGAGACAGAAAGTAGATTAGTGGCTATGTGGAGCTGGGAGAACTTTCCGAGGTGATGAGATTGTTCTAAAATTAATCACAGTGATGTCTACACAACCCTGTGAACAAATCATTGAATTATATACTTTAAATGAACAAATTATATCTTAATAAAGGCATTTCCAAATAAATAAATAAAATCCCTCCAGCTTCCCATTTTCTTGGAATAAAGCCCAAACTCATGATAAAGGCCATGTTTGACCTGGTCTCTACCTCTTCAGTCTCATCTTGTGTCACCCTCTCCTCTCTTACCATATTCCATCCACAGCAGTTTCTTTTGATGGTTTCTGCATATGCCAAGTGCCTTCCTTTCTTAGGGCCCATGCACCTATTGTTCTCTCTTCCTGAAATGCCCCTCCCTTGGTGTTCCCCTCGCTGGTCTGCTCAAGTATTTCATGTACCAGCTCAGGGAGGCCTTCCCTAAGTACCCCAACAAAAATTGAAGTGTCTTATAACTCTCTGCCAGGCCCTGTTGTTTCCTCTTTCACATGTCTCATATTTTGTAAACTTCTATTTATTACTGTATTCCCCAAAAGAGCAAGATCGGTGCCTAGCATGTGCCTGGCACATCATACCCACTTACTAAATGTCTGCTGCATGAATGAATGATGACAATGTTCTAGGACTATACTGTATCCTCCTGAGAATCTTTTCCTTAAATCAAACCGCATTCTGTCCTATTATGTTCTTGAAAACCTCTCAAGATGGTGATTCCATTTTAGCCTTTGGAAAGTAGGCTGCATCCCTAATCTGGATTAATAATGTGGCCTTGGCCTCACTTAGTAAGTGATGCTGAAGAGGGCCTGTGCACTGCAATGATATGCCATGATCTTGTGTTCTAAGAGGTTAGTGGAGGTTCTGACAGCACAGGGGGGACTCTGAATGTTCATAACCAACTACTGTTCCCCAGGGACTGATAACAGAAATGGGAAGACAGAGTATATACTTGAATGTTAGGCTGTTGTCATTGGGAGGGAGTAATTGGGGAGCAGCTCATCATAGTGATTGAGAATATGGAAGTTAGATACTGATTTTCTTGTCACTTCCTGGTCTGATGACTTTGACCAAATTGTTTAACTTCTTAACAACTCTGCTTTCCATCTATAAAATGGGATCATAGTTTATACCTTAGAATGGAATGAGAAGATATACAGAGGACATGCCTGGCACACTGTGAGAATGGTAGATGATATCAATAGCCTCTTTGGCATGCAAACTGGAGTACAGGACCTGTGCTGGGAGAGGTCAGGTTTGGTTAATGAGTAGAGGCCTTTAGCAACGAGGCTAGGCCTGCATTGACTCCTGTAGGAGGCTGTGAGTTTCTGCATTGGTCTTATTAACCCCTGTAGGCTGAATGAGTGTCAGGTAAACTCAAGGAGAGCAGAGAGGAACAGTGATTCTCATTATCCAGAGGTCTTACCATGCTGCCCCTCTCTTCTGTTTCACAGCCATATACAACTTCCAAGGGAGTGGAGCCCCCCAGCTCTCCCTTCAAATTGGTGATGTGGTGCGGATACAGGAGACCTGTGGAGGTGAGTCACTGGCTCAGGTGACCCATGGATGCCAGGACCCCTGGCTGATGGTATTGGAACATCTGCAGTACATACCTACCACTTCCAGCCCTCTCTTTGGACCTGCAGCCATATGTGGTCTGTTATGCATTTTGATAATATTAGTAATTGGAATTTACTGAAAATAATGCTTTGTTATTTTAGGAATCTATACTTAGTAGCATAAGTCTGATTTGTGTGGTTTGATGTTTGTTATGCTGTCCATTTACCACAGCCATGGGGCTTTTTAGGCATGTGACATCCACCTTCTTTTTTTATTATTGATATTAATAAGGTTACAAAGGGAAATCAGCCCTGTAAGGGCTTTGAAGGGCTCGCAAATTATGCCCTTGATTCCAAAAGGACTGCTATACACAACTGTGTGGTACATAAACACGTACAGGCATGTTTACATACACACACATGTACAAACACATGTACACAGGCAAACACACACACATGTGGTATGGACACTGTACCTGGGCCTAGGAGCAGTGCTTACACCCTGCATCAAGCTAGAAGCCCTGTCTTGGGCAAAGTGGCATCTCTTTCTTCCCATAGAGGTGCCATCCTCTTGTGAAGCTAAATGTCTATTGGGCTGTATTCACCCATGGTGGTGGTGGTGGTAGGGGTGCTTTTTAAAATTTGCACAAAAGCTAATAACCTTGGACCCATGAGTCAGGGCATTATAAATCAATGTCATGGATAAAATTGATATTGGGAGCATGGCTTGGGTGTAAGAGCTAAATGAACTTGCCAGTGTGTCAGCCACAATCAGGCAGGCTCTCCCAGTCCTGACTGGCAGAGCAGGACCTCCACTTCTCCCCCTCCCTGGTTCTGTCTCTAATCCTACTGTGTGGAAAACATGTCTTTCCTATAGCTGGGCAGAACAAGAAGAAAGAAGTGAGTGGACTGAGCACCCAAGTCCATTGCCCCCTTTCCGCTAATCCCTTAAATTAGAAAGCTCTTGTGCTGGGATAGGAGTGAGGGGTGGATGGGAAGTAGGTATGCTACTGTTAAGGAGGCCCATCAGGGGAAATATCCAACCAGATGAAAGGAGGTTGCCTACAAAACCAGCCGTCTTTGGATATTTAGTACATACATTTCCTTATAACATGTTAGTCTAGTTACCCTCATAGCAACCCACAGGACAGGTCTTATCCCCAGTGCCAGATCAGCTATATATAATTGCCCAGGCAATTCTGCAGATTGGCACACACACACACACACACACACACACAGCATACTCACACACACACACATGCAAACATAAACACGTACAGGCATGTTTACATACACACACATGTACAAACACATGTACACAGGCAAACACACACACATACATATGCAAACCAAAAAACAAACAAGCATAAGAGCTTTTGTGAGGGGGAAAGTATTTGATATATGATATTTCAAAACATCTTTAAAGAAGTCATCATGGGAGAAATGAGAACTTTGTTCACCTTCCTTAAATTTATCTTAAACTTTAGTATTATACATATTATTTTGGGGTGTGTATGAGATGAAATGACACTTTTAGTGTCCAGGCCTCTAAAAATCCCAGTCTGGCCCTATGGAAACCTTCTACATACAGAATGAATGAGGCTGGGGCAGGAAGGGAGGGATATGATTCCAAACACCTGCCGCCTTGCTATAATGCAACCCACCTTTTACAAATCCTGTTTTACCCAGTGGCAAATAAGCAAACTGTAAGTATCTAACAAGGGCAAAGAATGAAAATACAAGCAGCATGACAATTCTCCTCAGTGTCTCTTCTGTGCCATTGAATGCTAATCCATGAGGCATGAAGCCCCATGTCTGCAAGCAAGAAATCAAGACTTGGAAGGGAAATGACTTGCTGAGGGCCATACAGGTAGCATGGCTATGTTTCCCTCCCTATGCATGCAAGCCCACATTCTTTCTTCCACCCCATGCTTATTGAGACAGAGTAAAAGACTCAGTGATTATTTGTGGTGTCCCACATTTTGAGATTAAGGCAAGCATATTCCTCTTCTTTTCATGTGACTTTTCATGAGAAAGCTTGAGGGCAGTAAACTGACCACACAAGTTAATAATATCAGAGCCTTCTGTTACTTTTGCCTGACCTTCAGAAAGGCCATACTTGCTGACTTGAGCTACTTTTATTTGTCTTTGGGATTAGAGTCCTTGTTACTAACCTTCTTTGGTTCTGGCTTTCCATTTTTAATTCTATTTTATTAGTTTTATTTAAATGCATCCTCGTAATAAGTGGCTACAATGCCTTTCTAGAAAGAACTGGGTAGGGATGCCTGGATGGCTTAGTGGTTGAGTGTCTGCCTTTGGCTCAGGGCGTGATCCTGGGATTCTGGGATCAAGTCCCACATTGGGCCCCCTGCATGGAGCCTACTTCTCCCTCTGCCTGTGTCTCTGCCTCTCTCTCTCTCTCTCTGTGTGTCTCTCATGAACAAATAAATAAAATCTTTAAAAAAAAAAAGAACTGGGCATATTAATTTAGTGAGTAATCAATTCATGAATACTCAGAAAATACATATTCACTGTTCAGAAGTCTATTAAAATGATTCTGTTTATCTGAAGCATTGGTATACAAAACAGCAGGACTTATCATGCCTAAACTCATTATATATATATATATTTTTTTTTTTTTCAAACTGGAATTTATGCGACCCTAAGATTTTCCTGAGGGCCTTGGACAGTTACAGGCTGCTTTGCAGATGAGGAGTTTTGCCTATGATTCTGTTTGAAAACCTATTCTAGCAAATATAAAAAAATGAAAACCACAGTGTTAGTCAAAAATGAGTCAGGGTGGTATAATAAAAAGAACTTGGGTGTGCCCATGAAACCCTCTTGCAGAAACCTACTTGAAAAATAAAATCCAGTTAATTGAAAGATGAATCAAAAATTTAAAATACAGGAATTAAAAAGCTGTGATAAAAGGAAATAGTAGTGAGCATTGAATCTAAATGAATCAATTTATAGAAATTTTTTTTAATTTTTTTTTAAATTTTTATTTATTTATGATAGTCACACACAGAGAGAGAGAGAGAGAGGCAGAGACATAGGCAGAGGGAGAAGCAGGCTCCATGCACCGGGAGCCCGACGTGGGATTCGATTCCGGATCTCCAGGATCGCGCCCTGGGCCAAAGGCAGGCGCCGAATCGCTGCGCCACCCAGGGATCCCATTTATAGAAATTGATATTAAAAGTCTCTATAGTTAAGAGTCTGTGTCTTGGTTTCTCTATCTCTCTTTTCCCCTTTGCTCATTTGATTTGTTTCTTAAATTCCGCACATAAGTGAAATCATGTGGTGTTTGTCTTTCTCTTATTGACTTACTTCATTTAGCATAATGTTCTCTAGCTCCATTCATGTCGTTCAGATGACACAATTGCATACTTTATATGGCTAATATTCCATTGTGTGTAGGGTAGCTATATTTTTAGCTTTCTGCAGAACCTCCATACTGTTTTCCAGACAGCCGGCACCAGACTGTGTTCCACCAACAGTGCATGAGGGTTCCTCTAAGAAGAAACATTTAATCAAAGTTTCAACATTTCTTTTAATTTCACTTCTCCTCTTTTTCTACTATTAAATACAAATAAGATTCAGTTTGGTATTTGAGATTTTTATTTATGCAATGTCTTTACTATATGATGATTTTTATGAGAGTATTTTAAAAATCATATTTTATCTATTTGTCCATGTGTCATCCTGTGTGTATAAATATAAACGAAAAGTTGACTAAAAAGATGTTTAGTAGTATTTTCCTTTTTCTAGATAATGGGATTCAGAACAATTCTTTTAGCTCTTGTATTTATACTTTTTGCTTACTTTAAATTCTTTGTAAAGTCCATATCCATTTTAGATAAAAGTAATATAGGCTTGAAGATTTGAAGCACCTATCTCCAGATATTAGCAATGATTAATTCTAGATGCTAGGAATGCAAGTAGTTGTTATCTTATTCTTTGTACTTTTTAATAGTTTTTGAATCCTCCCCTCAAACAAACAAACAAAAAGTAGTGGAAAGATCATGGACTCTTGAAATGGAAAGTTATTCTCTACTCCATTACCCACTAGCTGGGTAAGTAGGCTTTAGTTTTCTCACCTGTGATATGAGTTACCATTGCCTGTTCTTGGGCTTGTTATGAGGATAGCATGAGAGAAAGTAGAGAAGCTATCTAGCACCATGGCTAACTCCTAGATGCTTTGTGTTGGCTAATTCCATCCGTCCTCCCATTACATAGAGACTGGCAGGTGTATAACTCTACAATTTCCAGAGAACCTGGAAACTGTCCCTCTGATTGCCTGAAATGGGTGAGGCCAGCTCTTCTTTGCCTATACTAAATTTACTCAGCTAGATGAATAAGGAAGAAAAAAACTGATGTGGAACCTTAGACGTGAATGAATTTCCTTTCACTAGAGCTCATTTTGATTAACTTTTTATTATAGAGATAATATTTTGTGTTGAAAACTCAAATAATTCAGAAGGATACATGTTGTTACTAAGCCTTAGGTATCTTCATGCTTATGTTTTGGTCTGTAGTACACCTCTTAGGCTGGCTCTTTTACCCAGAGGATGCATCAACTTTCTATGTCCTGATTTTAGATATGGAAAATACGTATGTTTATTGAGCAGTCAGAACTCCTCCTGGGGAGATAAACATAAAAATTAGTGTGATTTTTTTTAAATCACTTCCTTCAGTCACATTTGGTTGACATCTTTCCTGATATTTAATGACATTTCAAAAGAAGACTTCAATCCTATATCCAGTTTAATGTCACCCTTCCTTCTCCAATTTAAATAAGACTGGGGTGTGGGAAGGAGTTTGGGGTGCTTTCTTTCCAGTTCTCTATCTTCTTTGACCAAATAAGTCCAAAGGTTAGCCAGTCCCCTGCACAAATAGTCTTATAAGCTGGGGAATAAGATGCCAGATGTCCCTACGAGTAAATCTCCTAGACCTCACCCCTATGCTTGGATTTGGCCTGGGGGTGGGGAAGTGATACCAAGTACTTCTAAGGCAGCAACTACCACCTCCAAAGACCCTTCTGCCTCACTCTATCTTCTTTTTTTTTTTTAAGATTTTATTTATTTATTAATGAGAGACATACAGAGAGAGAGAGAGACAGCAGAGACACAGGCAGAGGGAGAAGCATCTCCATGCAGGGAGCCCGACGATCCCTGGTCTCCAGGATCACGCCCTGGGCTGAAGGTGGCGCTAAACCACTGAGCCACCAGGTGGCCCTCTCTCTATCTTCTAATTACATAGACTGTGGTAGGGGGCTGGCCTTTAGGGGTAGCCCTGTTTGTTTAGACTCTTTTTTTATAAGCCCTTCAGAGGGATTGTCTGCTCCATCTTCCATTATTTGTTTCCTTTCTGGAACAACAGGGAAAGTTCCATTCCACCTACTGATACATACACTTGTCTGGGTCATGGGGGCCTACTTTTAGTAGGAAGAGAACAGCGGTTTCCAAGGAGCTTTTGAATTTTGTTTATCAGTAAAAGGAAACAAGGGGAAGGTGTGAAAGAGGAGGCTGACATAGAATCTCTTGCTTTTTAGGGTAAGACATAGATTTTGTCGTGTCCTAGAAATGGCACCACACTGTGCATACCATTCTGAGACTTGCTTTTCTCACTTAAAAATATCTGGAGCTCTTTCCAAGTTCCTAAGTGTGTTACCTTGGTCTTAGTTCAGCTGCAAAGAACTCTGGAAGGAGAATTTTGGATCTACAACTTGCAGAGTAGGTTATACCCAGAGCCACATAGCAGCTTTTGGACCAATGACTCCATCAAAAGTGATCTAAGTTCTTTGGTTTCAAGGTAACATGATGTCGTTATGAGCACTTGACAGGGTTTCTTTTTTTAAAGTGCCACTTTGCGGAGAGATGGCCTTTTTTGGGGTCCACTTTAGAGATAGGCCATGTGAAAGTGAGGTTTTCTTCTCTGCTGAATGAAGGTGAGGCCAAATCATCAGTAAACTCCATTTTGTTGATTCAAAACATGTTTCATTTACTTTGTTGTTAATGAAAATACATTGAAATGATTTCATTGAATAAAATAATAGTATTCACAATCTGTAGGTTCTGGAAATAAAATAGAAAATATGCCCAACTTTCTTTGGTGGTGGTTTTTGATGATGATGATGATGATGATGATGATGATGATGATTTTTAAAAGAGAGAATGGTATTTACTGAATTTTGAACACTTACCATATGTCAGACACTGGGCAAACTCTGAATTCCTTACCTAACTTTAGCCTCATGAGACAAATACTATTATTATTCCCATTTTATGGATAAGAAAATTCAGGTTCAGAGAAGTTCAATGACTTGTCTAAGATCACACAGATAATAAGTTGTAGATCTTCATTCAAATCCAGGCTTTGATTCCAGACATCACAGTCTTCACCACTGATAACTGCTGGCTTCTGTTTGATCTTAATATCATTAGATATTTCAATAATACAGGAAAGTAAAATACATTCAGGCAATCACCACTCAATAAACAAATGTTGACACTTTTTTTTAAGAAAAGAAAATTTTAGATGCAGTTGAAACCCTCTGTTTATCCCTCCCCTGTTCTATTCTTGTTGTTTTGTCCATACTATAGGTAACACTTATCCTGAATTGGTATGTCTTCTTTCCATCCAATGTTTTATACTTTTATTAGACATGTTTACTTTGTAATCATGTTTTATTTTTATTTTTTTAAAAAAGATTTTATTTATTTATTCATGAGAGACATACAGAGAGAGGCGGAAACATAGGCAGAGGGAGAAGCAGGTTCCCTGTGGGGAGGCTGATGTCAGATTTGATCCCAGGACCCTGGGATCATGGCCCAAGCTGAAGGCAGATGCTCATCTGCTGAGCCACCCAGGTGCCCCTACTTCATAATCATGTTTAAAAAATAGTTCTTGCAACACCCTGTGGGGTACCTGTTATTCCTCTCATTTTATAGATGTAAACACAGAGGCTTTAGTTACATGACCCAAAATTATGCTGCCTATAGATGACAGAGGATTGAATCTTTAGCCTATGGATTTTTTTTTTAACATCCTGGGATATTTTTAATTTCTCTTCAATTTCTCTTTACCCTCTACACTTGATGATTAGAAAATTTAGGTACATTTCATTTTGGTATTTGGGATGTGGGAAAGGAGGACAATTTGAGGAATTAGTACTTCATAATTGTCCAGAAGAATGAAAACATTTTCCTTTTCTCATCTTCCCCTAGGATGCACTTTGTGAGTTTTGTATTAAAAACAGAAGTGCTTATCTCGTGAATGGTGATATTATTTGACTCGAAAGTGTGTTCAGCCTGGGGGCAAGTCCTGGGATACCTCAAGTGCTGTGTTAACACAGTCTGCTTTCGATCATGGTGTTCATTGTCATGGATTTTGCTACGGATGCCAACTACTATTATCTGCCTAGTGGGGTCTGGGAGTATAGCCAGATACAGCTGACGGGACCAGATTACGGAGCCAATATCAGGAGTCATGGAAGTCCATGACCTAGCGGGAGTGGAGATGTCAGAAAAAGTCCTGAGGACAGTCCTGATGCAGTTGAGGTATTATAATCATCTTGCAAGTGCTGGTGGTAATAAGCCCTCTCATCAAGGGTCACAGGGGATTATTTCTGAAAGTACTTAGCCCAGTGTCATGTGAACTATCAGTGTTGGTTGAATTAGAAAAACTACAAGGCATGCATAAGTAACTGAGTCTCAAGGGTCTAAGTAGACAGAGTCCCTGGACCAGGGAGTCAAGGGACCCTGATGGGGCCCCTGTCATGGAGATGTGGATGTGAGCATGAGCTTTGGGTAGGAACTGTTGGTCCTTTGATTGTTTTCCCACTCTCTGGTAGATTTTGGTGGCCTTGGCCAACAAGTAGATTCAGGTCACTGCAACTAACAGACCTTTGTCTGTATTTGTGCTCTAAGAGAAGTTTTTCTGTATATATACTCATCACATAAGGACTAATGTGTCAGAACAGCATTGAGGGCTGGCTTTTTTTTTTTTAAGATTTATTTATTTATTTATCTATGATAGACACACACACAGAGAGAGAGAGAGAGAGAGAGAGAGAAAGGCAGAGACACAGGAGGAGGGAGAAGCAGGCTCCATGCCGGGAACCAGACAGGGGACTCGATTCTGGGACTCCAGGATGGCGCCCTGGGCTAAAGGCAGGCACCAAACCGCTGAGCCACCCAGGGATCCCTGAGGGCTGGCTTTGAAGCCACACAGCTTTGCCCATGAATCCTGGCTGTGTGATTTGGCCTGTGTATCAACCAACTTGAACCCCAGTTTTTTCATCTATGAAATGGGAATGATAGTACTTAGCTCACAGTATTGATATGAGGACTAAATAAGAAAATGCATGTACAACACTTAGCATACAGCTTTTCATACATTAAGTAATCAGTAAATGGTAGCTAGCAATATTGCAAAGATGTTCTTATATTTCGCTGGTGGCATAGGGTAGAACTACAAACAAAGGAGTTGTTACAGTGCAAGGCTGTGGAGTGTCATCTCTGTGGGGTTAGATGCTTGGATTTAGATCTTAGTTACAGGGATGCCTGGGTGGCTCAGGGGTTGAACGCCTCCCTTCGGCCCGGGGTGTGATCCTGGGGTCCCAGGATCCAGTCCCACATCAGGCTCCCTGCATGGGGCCTGCTTCTCTCTCTGCCTGTATCTCTGCCTCTCTCTGTGTCTCTCATGAATAAGTAAATAAAATATTTCAAAAAAATAAAATAAATCTTAGTTAATTACCCACTAGCTGTGTGACCATGAGCAAGTTGCTTAATCATTCTGTGCCTCTATATTTTCATTTGCAGAATTGAGGCAATATAGTATCTACTTTAGAGAATTGTAAAGATTAAATTATAATTTGAAAGAAACAAAACGAAAACTTTGCCAGAATTCTTGACATATAGTAAGCACTCAGAAAGGATACATGCTATAGTTAATGGTTAATTATCACCAATAGTTATGGACAAATTATTAGAGAAGTGTAAACATAGAATGTGATGCTTCATGAAATTTCCAGCACTAGAAATATTCAATGGGAAAATTGCTTAGTGGAATCATAGGGATTCAGATATTGGGGGAAGGTAGGCAACCACTGTGCTCCTTCCTTCATTAGACAGGAAACACAGTTTGATGGCTGCTTACATTCAAATCCTGACACTGTCACTTATTAGCTTTATAACCCTGGGCAAGTTACTTAGCTTCTCTCTGCCTCAGGTAGGCCACTCTTGCAAAATGTGATAATTACAGTTCCTACCTCCTGTTATTACAGAGATTAAAAGACTTTATATAATGAATGCCTAGAACAGTACTTTATTCCAAACCTGAGATTCTTTCTCCCTGACCTCCATTCCTTTCTGTTTTTTTGTTTTTGTTTTTGTTTTGCTTTTTTTTTTTTTTTCTCCTCGGTCTCCTTCATCTTTCGGTTTCTCAAGATAGGAGCCACTATGGGCCTCTGTTGCTTTAGAATTTTCTTTAGGACCTGACCTTCAACCTGGCTTATAACTATGAAGGGTGACTTAGCATTTTAACTTGTTTGGGGGTTTGCACGTATGTCTGTTGAAAACATATTTCGACAACAATCTGTTAGCCCAGTAATGAGGGTTTACTAATGAGGCTCCCAACAGATGCTTTTTATTTACAAAGATGACAAATGCCACTAGTTGGCTGTGCTTGAATCATTCCAAAGGCCAGTGGACTCATTATAGTCATCAATACTTGCTACACTGAGGCTCATTTTGTTCGAGGACTGTGTATAATTTGGACTTCTGTTAATTGAATCATTTTTGATATTCTTGCAAAGGGAAGACTCTTTTAAAATTCCTATCCTTTTACCTATCTCTGAACTTCTCTGTTTTATAATAACTAAATTTTACAAATCATATATTAGACACAATTTGCTGTTGTTAAAACTATGGGTATTATTTTAGGATGTTTGCTAAACTCCCTTAGCCTTTCTATGTCTCGAAGGCAGAGGTTGAAACGTGCACATGAACACAGGACTAAGGCAGATAATTGAAATAAGTGAAGGGCTGGGTGGAGGTTGGTGAGTTGGAGGCACCTGCTCTGTCTGATGGGACCAGCTGCTCTTCACCATCGGCCAACTGTCACTGTGGGGAAGCACTGGCCACCATTACTGGGTCTCCTATTTTTTTCAAGGAAATTTGCATTGTAATGTGAAATTCTTGTTTTTTTAGATGCTTTTTAGAGATGTTGGCAACAAATTCAACAGATTGTTGAAGCCTGGGGCTTCCAGACTTGGATCTGTACCTAAAGTCTAAAGCACTTTGCAGTAGTTTCTTTGCTAGTTAAAAACAAACAGAATGACAACAACAAAACCAGCAATACATTCGTAAGAATACATAAGAGACCTGTTTTTTCTCTTTGCAGATTGGTATAGGGGGTACCTCCTAAAGCACAAAATGTTACAGGTAAGGTCAGTCTGTTTTTATTTGAAACAATATTGGATGTCTTTATACCATTCTGCAATCCCTTTGGGCAGTTGTCTCCCACTGCAGCTCCCCAGCCAATTTGTCTCATTTCCCTTTCCTTTTGTCCTGTGCTTTCCTATTTCTACACCTTGGCACTTGTGGTGCCTCAGCTCCCTTTCCCTTAAGGGTAACCTCTGGGAAAATCTCTCTTTTCCCCCGACTTTTCCTGATATGCCAATTACATATGATTTCTCCCTTTCTCGAGTCCCCATGGAATTGTGCATGTTTTATTTGAAATTCTTCTTCTGTTGCCTCTCTCTAGAGTTGTTTGGGGGCATCCATCATTTCCTCACCTCACAGAGACAAGTCCAGTCTCTGCCCTCAGGGAGTTTACTTGTTCCAACCCTATATTACACCATCGTCTCTGTAAGAGCAGGCGCCTGTTTTACTGGTCTTATTGCTCATGATGTCTAGCGCAGAAGCATATGCCTCCAGTGTGTACACTGGTTAATTTATGAAGGAATTTCCAAGTAATTTATAAGCTTCTCTTGTTAACTGAGCCAAACTTAGGGGGCAAGGAAATAAGACACTTCTTCCTTCCTCCCTCCTGACATGCTGTATTGGGAGGCATGATCCTGCTCTGCTCTCCAAAAAACAATAAAATAAGTCCAGGGAAAAATATGTCTCATCAAAATAGCCATATGCAATCAAGGGTACTGTTGCTTTAAGACCTGACGTTCCAGCTATTCATGATTGTGAAGGGTGACTGCTTTCCTGGAATTGGGCAGGACAGGGAAAGACAGAGCACATTGTCTCACTTAGCGTGAGTCTTGTATGTGCTCTTGTCTTGTCCCTCTGGCAGGAGGAGTGTCCACAATGGGACAGGAGCATCCTTGGGAACCTAGGGCTGTTATAGTATCTAGAACAACTGGTAGAGAACTGATGAGAAGTAGACCTAAGAGAATGAATTATTCCTGTAAAGTTTGAGGGTTTCACTTATCAATTATTTTTGGGAAAAAACATGAAGGCCTGGGGTTAGTTATTTCTGTAAGGATATGCCATTTTATTTTATTTCATTTTATTTCCAACAGGGTATTTTCCCTAAATCCTTTATCTACATCAAGGAAGTGACAGTGGAGAAAAGAAGGTATTTGTTATTTTTCACCAGACTTGACCCTCAAGGGCTCATAGATGTCTCTGTCCTGTCAGCTCTGAAAACCTGGCTTGGCAGATGTGAATCAGCTTATCCCTCTTCTCCGTGCCCATGTTTATTTGTGTGTCTCTTTTTTCCCATGCAATGGGAGATCTAATCCAAATTGATTTCTGTTCAGATCTGATTCTGAGGGGATATTAGGAAGTTTGGAGAATCAAACTTTTCACTGGCAGCTGCCTTTGAATTATATTAAAGTCGATTAATCCTGAATAATGAGCTTGCAAGACCCACCCCAGTGAAGGAGGACATTAAAAAGGAAGTTCCTTGTATTTGCATAATGTAATTGGTGTGGCTATTGGGGATGGTTTAGTCTTCTGCCAGCAAGGGCCCTTTCAGCAGCTGCAGCTTAATGCAAATTTGCTAGCATTTTATCTTGTTAGCACCTGGGTCTCAATTTCACACAATTTTGTCTCCCACCTTAAATAGAAATATCGAGAACATCATTCCTGCAGAAATTCCTCTGGCACAAGAAGTGACAACGACACTTTGGGAATGGGGCAGCATCTGGAAACAGCTCTACGTGGTGAGACTCAGAACCCTGCTCCCTAGTATGGAAGCTAATGGCAGTCTTTGCTTTGGTTCAGATTTGGAATTTGGCTATATAGCAGGGCAGGCCAAAGTAGCTCCAGTGACATAGTAGAACAAACAGTATGAGTACATGGAGGCCCAGAGAGGTTAGGTAGCTTTCTCAAAGCCACACAGTGAGCTTGTGACCCAGCCATAATACATGGGGGTCTGAGGTGATCCTTCTGTTTTAAAACTAGTGCAGAATTTTTTGTTAAAAAATAAGCTTCCTGTAATGGGACTCTACATTTTAATAAACCCTGGGGATTTTGATTTGATAGTCTGTTGACAATACCTTGAGAAATACCGTTCTTATATATTAATCAACTAATGGCTATTGTCCTTAGATCTATGAAGAAGTTTTGACCCTGGAAAAACAGAGTGCATTTTGCACTTAGTTTCCCTGTATTGAAGCAAATCTAATTTTAAATCCTCCTTTGATGCTTCTAAAGCTCCTAATGAAAGCAATTAGCTAAGAAAACCATTAAGCTGAGAGTGAAAATGTCAACCAAGGCTTACTGCATGTCTGTTACAGCACTGTGCACACCTGCTGGTGTACATACGCTATTTGTAGACTTAACTTTTATGGTCATAAATGTCGACTCCCTTGCGGATACTTCATAATATATGGTAATTGGCACATCCAATTCTATAAGTTTCCCAAAAGTTGATATGAAAGTTTAGGTGGAAAACAGTAACTTGAAGCTAAAGGGGTTTATTTTATTTTATTTTTTTAAGATTTTACCTATTTATTCACAAGAGACGCAGAGAGAGAGGCAGAGACACAGGCAGAGGGAGAAATAGGCTCTATTTAGGGAGCCTGAGGTGGGACTAGGTCCCAGGACTTCAGGATCATGCCCTGGGCTGAAGGCAGGTGCCAAAGGGTTGAGCCACCCGGGCATCCCTAAAGTGGTTTAATTATTCATCTCCACTACCCCTTTTTAAACATCATATACACCACACCCTGAAAGTTTGTTTTCCCCTAAGAAATCTTTGAATATTAAGTCCATTGTGCCCTTTACCCTAGTAAGGAGAACCTTAAATCTCTGGTATTCCAATATCCTCTTCATGATTCTAGCCATGTCTGCATACCACGTGTATAATATTTACTTAATACTTAAATTGGCTCCCTTTCTAATAAACTTAAATAATTTATGTAAGAAATTTCACAGCATTCCATGTCATTTCAACAACAATTCTCAGTTCTCCAACACCAACTGGATGACCTATAATCTAACACTGACTACCCAGAATCAGTTTCATATTCCATAGGTTAAAGACTCAAAATTACAAGTTTGCCCTTACTTCAGATGCCAGTTGCAAGTCTTGGGTCCCTAGGCTACCCACACTTCTGTCTAAGCTTAGTACAAATTCAGAGGTTCATCATTCCTCTCCACCTCCACCTCAGGTCTCCTAATTCCCTAGAACAACTTGCAGAGCTCTGGAAAGAGCTATACTTATGATCACTGTAAAACAGTAAAGGCTACACTGTAAAGGCTACAATGCAGGAACAACCAAATGGAAGAGATGCAGATAAAGGAACTAGGATGGGAGTAAGCACAGAGCTTCCATGCCTTCTCTTGGCATGCCACTGTCCCTGCACATAGATATGTTTACCATCTGGGAAGTTCTTTAAACCTTGCTGATTGAGAATTTTGATCAAAGTTTCATTACATGGGGATGATTGACTAAATCTTTGGACATTGGTGACTGAGCTCCATCCCTAGGCTGTCTCCCTTCCTTGAAGGGGAAGGGTTAGGGGAGTGGGGTTAAAATTTCCAACCCTCTAATCACATGATAAATTCTTCTGGCATCCAGCCCCCATCCAGAAGCTGTGAAGGGGGCCACGAAGAGTCATGTCATTAACATAAACTCAGGTATGGTGAAAAGGAGCTTATTATGAATAAGAAAAAAAGGTTCTTATCACTCAGGAAGTTCCAGAGCTTTAGGAACTCTGTGACAAGACCTGGGGATAAAGAACAAATATATATATATAATACATATATATTTATATGTATATTTACATATTATAAACATATTTATATATAACATATATTTTTATATATTTAAAAATTATATTTATATAATTATATATTTATAAAAATATATATGTTATATATATAACAAATATATACATATTTGTTATATTAAAATATATATGTATATTTGTATGTTAAAAAATATATATATATAATTTTATACCACACACGCTTTCCCAAGTGCAAAGCCAAAGTGCTTGGCACAATTAGAAGAACTTTATTCAAATAAATACAATGAAAACAAGGCAATGTTATTAAATGCTTGCTATAGTACTAGTCAAAAGCTCTGAACTCAAGACCTCTCTCTCTTTGTTAAAAAAGTAATTGGTAAACATGAGAGAGGGGTTAAAGACATATTACCATGAAGCCACACCTTTTTCCTTCCTTTATACAGAAGGATAGAAGGAGAATCACCATATAGTTCCATGTTATTTAATGTTGTGTCTTTGTATCACCAGAAGCCATTGTGTCCTACAGGTTGTGCACATCACACTTGGGGGAACACTGCCCTAGATATAGGCCTTTATCACCAGAAAAATAGCCCTGGTTTGTGCCCTTGAAGAGCCTGATCTCTGGGACCTGCATTACAGAAGATATTCATGGCATTTCCACTCCTCGAGTATCTGTTCTGATGGGAGTCAGAGATCACCCTTTCTTTAACAAGAAGTGATCAGGATTATTACTTTCATTTCTGGAAGTCTCTGTGGCCCAGTGGAAGGAAATGTGTAGATGACAGAGACTACCGCCCAGTCTCTCGGTAGCTGGGTGGGGGCCAGGAGAGATCCTCAAGCCATCCATGGCCCCTGAACATACTTCACTGACTGGCACAGTTTGCCGCATAAATGCCCACACGCCCTTAGCACAGGTGATTGTGCATTGTTTCCTGTCTTGTAGGCCAGCAAAAAGGAAAGGTTCATGCAGGTGCAGTCCATGATGTATGACCTGATGGAGTGGCGGTCCCAGCTCCTCTCAGGAACTCTGCCCAAGGATGAGCTGAAGGAACTGAAGCAGAAAGTCACATCCAAAATTGATTATGGCAACAAGTAAGCCTCTCTTTCCTCTGAGAAGATGCTGTCTTCTCCTACCCACCCCCCTTCTTCCCTGTCTCCCTCCAGAGAAACCTGGTTTCATTTTGAGATGCATGTTTACCACTTTCTATTTGAGAGAAAGAAGGTTGTTACCAGTGCAGTGTTTGTGTGCCTTTCTTATCACCCTGTGGGACCTAGGGACATGCAAGTGGAAGGAGGGCTTGCTTATGCAGTGGTTATTACCAGGCTGAGAGATTTACGGCACTCATTTAGCCTATTTCCAAGGGGCTGGGGAGCACAGTCATGCTGGTTCACTTTTGGCTTAGTTGTCATTTTATTCCTGTACTTATAAAACTCCCTCTTAAATCTCAGTGTGAGACTTACTGTCCCTTCCCCCATGCTAAATTATCTGAGCCATATGCCATCAGCTAACTCATATGCATAGTTACAAAAGTGTTTCCTCAAAAGGGAAGAAGTAGAAAGTGGTTAGAGTGTGAATGCTTGCAGTTAAGGAGAACATGAAACAATTTTTTGAGGCAAGACAGCCCACTGATAATAATAGTAGTGATAATGATATTATAAGTAACACCTAATCTGAGCTAATTATGTACCAGGCTTGATGCTAAGTGTTTTACATTCACTGTCTTATTTAATTCTTATAATAACTTTATGTGGCATGCAGTTTTATCGTCTGCCTTTATTCTTAGATGAAAAAACTGAGGCTCTTAAAGAGGTCAGGTAATTTGTCCAGAATCACATAGCTAGTAATGGCAGAATTGGAATTTAGACCCAAGCAATCCAGCTCCAGAGTCCACAGGCCTCGTTACTGGGCTACCTAGATGCATTTGAGAACTGTAAAGGCCCTCCCTCCCTCCTGGCTATTTAGATGGCTTCCAAATCATACTCACCTGCTTATTCATCCCGATAAAAAATATGTATTGAACATTCATGATTGGTCTGATACCTTGCCAGCTGTTGAGGCTGTAGAAATAAAAGCTCCTGTCTACTAAGGAACCACAGTCTGGTTAGGAGTGAGCTACAAGTAAACTGTTGATATGAATTGTGATCAGTTTGATGGCTTATGAAACAAGAGTACCCTTAATTCAACTTGGAGAAGGAAGTCAAGGAACCCTGAAGGTGGTAACCCTGAGGGGAATTTTGAAAGACAAAGAAGTATTAAGTAGGCCAAAAAAAAGGGAAGGTAGGAGTGCATGAGAGAGCATGGCAGGTTTAGAAGATTGTGAAATGGGTCAGAAGGCTGAGCCACAAGGCCAGAGGGGGAAGTAGAAAGAGCCCATTCAATGTGATAAGAAGGAAATTTCCCGGCAGCCAGGCTTTCTTGCCCTTTTGTCGTGTGCACTAGGAAGATCCATGGGCACTAGGAAAGTCAACAGGTCTAACATCCAGCTACTTCCCATCCCAGGAGCACAGTCCCTCTACTAGTTCTCCTGCTGGCAGCTAGCGAGTGTGTCCAAATCTGCTTATAATGCACATCAACCTCAAGTGACAGGAAGGGTTTGCCACACAGCTGCTGCCACCATTGGTGCAGTGATATCTCTTAGTCGAGTATAGTTATAGTTGGGAGTGTGAGTATCTAGGGAGTTTTGCTGCTTTGTAATAATGGCATCTGTGACCTTCAGGTGTTGTTTCTTCACGAGGATCCTAAGAAAAAAGGCCAAGGATGGAAGAAATGACCGCTCACAGGAAGCCTTCTCTGATTTTTCCTTGTCCACCCCTGGCTGGGTTAGGTGCTCTTGCAGGCTCTTAGAACCTTCAACAATAATTACCCCCCTACTGGTCTGTCTCCCCTGCTGTGATGGGACCTCTGTAAGAGCGTGGCCATCTCATTCATCTCTCTGTGCCAGGAACAGAATCTGCACATGGGAAATGCTCGATGATATTTGAATAAGTACATGAATGGTGGTGATTGGAGAAGGAGGAGGAGAGAGAGTCCTTCCCAAGTCAGCTGTTTCTCTATAGCATTGTCGAGACCAGCCCTGTACTTTCAGTTTCATTCACTTCTCTTTGGGGAAGTGAGAGGCATCCTTGGAAACAGAGACTCTGAGCTAGGGGGCCCCTTGCTTCTCACCGCTCTTCCCTGATGAGGCAGCTAGAAGGGAGGGAGATTTGGACACCTTCAATTATCACTGGCCTGATGTGTTGGGAGCTCCGAGCTCTGATATGGGGTGGATGGCTTCCTGAAAGCCAGAAGGCCAGACCTCTGGGGAGAGGTCAAGAGCTGCATGAGGTACACCACCTCATGCTGTGAGAGTCAGGGAAGAATGCCAGGAATTAAGTGCTGGAGGACTGACCAGAATCAGCCTATTTTTCCCATTATTCACTTTGTTCCTTCACTCAGACATCAGACGTTTGTTGACCACCTGGTAGGCCTCTAGGACACATATATTTATAAAATACAGCCACTACCTCAACAACTAAAAGCAAGCAATGAGAACCAATAATAACTTACTGACTGTTAACTACCTACCAGGTGCTGTTTTAAGCACTTTCCATGCATTAACTCAGATAAATCTCATGACAACTCTATGAGGTACGTAGGTGCTATTATCATCCCTATTTCTCAGATGAGGGAACTGAGGCTCACAGAGTGATTAAATCATTTTGCCCCAGATGACTGAAATTTGAACCAAGTAGCTTGGCTCCAGAGTTCAAGTGTTTAACTAATACTGCATTCTATTGCCTCCAAGGACCATGTAGATTAAAACAGGAGAGAGAAGTCAACAGACACTTGAGTAGGAAGTCATGCCTTTCATAAGAGCAGGAAGCATGGACAAGAGGGCAGTAGGAGACAGGAAGTTGACTGACACCAGGTTGGAATCTAACAAGACCAATGGGAATTATTAGGTGAAGAAATTAGAGAGAGAGGAGAGAGAGAGAGAGAATGAATGAATGTGGGAGCAGCTCAGAGATTAACTTGAACACAGAGAGGAAGCCAAGAACCGTGAGGGGCCTAAGTGCCAAGTAAAGGAGTTTAGATTTGTCCAGAGGATGATCAGGAGCCACAGAAGGAGCCATTTCTGTTTTCATTTCCATTAAAATTTTTTATTTTTGAAAAATGCATACGGTGGAGCCTTCTTCCCCTACTCTTGTTTTGTGTACATCTTGGCACTTTCTTGAAGAGAAGAGAGCAGTGTGGGTCTATCTCAGAGGAGAAAATGTCAAAATGCTCATTTCTCCAAAGCAAATGGTCTGCTGTTCAATTGGCAGCCTCTCCTGACCCTGGGTTATGGGAATCCTGACAGTCCTGGCCTATGACTACTAAAGCTTCTAAAATTCCACATGAGACCAGTAATGGGCAAGCTCCTTGGTTTTCAAGGAGTGAGGAATCCTCAAATGACTCCTCCAAATCCCAAGATAGCTCCATATACCCTGGAGAATGTTTTATTCATACATTTTAGAACAAAATCCACTTGATAAATTTTGAAGAGAAAGAGCTAGAGAGATCTTGGCATTAAATTATGTATTGGCTATGCTCCATCTTTTCTGAGGTCACACGAGTCTCTGCTCAGCATTAGTTGAAAGCATTTATTCCCCTTTAACATTGCCCATTCGGCAGCATGGCTGTGCAACATTACGAGTCATATCTAGTTGGAAGTTAATTTCGTAATGAATGTGGACAAACGGGTGAACCTTGGTTCCCTTCTGTTTGCATTTGGATGAGATGAGAGATGTGCTTCTCAATCTGATTCTCAAATAAGAGATGGAAACTTAGCCTCCTTCATTTGTCCTTGCTGCCCTTTCCGAGTCTGGTACTCAGTAATGGTGCCTAAGTAGGAACACTGTTGGTCTTCTCAGAGTCTCATCATCCCACTTCCACCTACCTTCTTTGTATGGACAGCTGAGGTCCTCTTTCTCAACATCAAGTGCAAAACAACTTCAAATCAAGGCCTTTACAAACCTACTCCTGGTCCCCTAACCCAATATACTCCTAAATGCCTCCCATCTAGAAAGTATACCGTAGAGGTTAAGAGTGCAGACCAGGATGCCATATTACTTTTTAACTAGCTATGTGATCTTGAGCAAATTAATTAGTCCTCATATCTTTGGTCTTTTCTTCATTTGTAAAATGAGGTATTAGTACATAAAAACATTAATGTACATAAAACATTTAACATCCATGAGTTTACAGCAAGTGCCATGTGTTTGCTGTATCATTGATGCTGATCAGAATGGCAGATGCAAATTGAAACAAATCAATACCAAGCAGGGGAAACCTTGTGGCCTAGAAGTCCAAGAGCTAAAGAGCAAGCTGTAGGTAACAAGCAATATATCTGAGATTTTTCTCTAGCAACTACATTAAAAAATGTTGTTGAATAGATAACATATGAATACCTTCTCTGCTATATATTATGTTATGTTTATTATATTATAAAACAAATTAAGATAAGGCACATGTCTCCTTTGACTCCTCTGTCCCTCTTGGTCCCAGGGTCCTACTCCTCCTCACAGGTAGCCATGTTGGTAGTATTGGTGGTTTGGTGCTTTTTATCCAGACCTTTCTCTCTTTTCTTGTCATTCATGTATATGCTCCCGGGTAATATATCTGGCTTGGTTTATTTGTTTATATTAACATAGTGTATGCATTTGTCCATACTTTATTTTTTTCATTGAGATATATCATCAAACACATTAAAGCTATATCATATTTGTTATCTACTGCTACTTGGAATTCCATTACAGGTCACAGTTTATTTAGTTATTCTCCCTTTGATAGACATTGTGGTTTTGTTCAACACTTTGCTGATGCAAGCAGTGCTGTAACACACGTCCTCATTCAAATGTGGATGTTTCTCTAGATTCAGCATCGCAGGAAATACACATTTTAAGAAAATTTAATACACACTGCCACAGTACCACCCAAAGAAGCTGAAATGTACCAGTATGCCCTGCAGCTGTGTGCAAGGCCATTAATATAGAGCTGTTTCATGGAAGTCTGCAAGTTTCAGAGACCAGGGGAACTTACTAGTATAAACTTCTCACCAACGTTTTAAAGTCTTAAGTCTCCCCTGATTTATCCTCACTCTCTGTTTTGGCTTTTCAGAATTCTTGAGCTGGACCTGATTGTCAGAGATGATGACGGAAATATCTTGGACCCTGATAATACCAGCGTCATCAGCTTATTCCATGCCCATGAGGAAGCGACTGATAAAATCACAGAGCGCATCAAAGAAGAAATGGTGAGCTTTGTAAAATAGGCTTTGGCTAAGTGAGGCAGTCATTTAGCACATCATAAACTTCAAATAATAGGCTAATTAATCAGACTCTATATGATTCAAGGAGACATCTGTCCTATGACCTTAGATGATCAGTAACCTCATGCATTTTATTGTGTTTTTGTACTTGGGTCTGTAATTCATTCTGCATCCATCCCACAGGTAGTTTAATGCAAGGCAAGTTTCCTGTTCTCATGGAAATTTCGTATTTCAGAAAGGAGAAAAGAAGAAAGGCAGTAAGAAGTAAATAAATTAATGGACAAATTATTTTCAGATGGTGATAAGTCTCTAAAAGGCAATAAGCTAGTTCTATATGAATTGGAATGAATCAGGAGCTATTTTAAAATGTAACATAAGGAAAGGCCTCTCTCAGAAGAAACATCTGAGTTGTCACTTGAATGATGTGAAGTCACCTGGGTAGATCTAGGAGTAAAGTGTTGTAGGCACAGGGAATAGTAAGTGAAAAGGCCTTGAGATAGGACTGTGTTCTGAATGTTCAAGGAATAGAAAGGCCAGTGTAGATAGGGCATGATAGCAGTGGGAACATATAGGCAATGATTTGGAGAGGTAGGGAGCAGCAGTCAGCTCTCTCAGGGCCTGAGGGGTCATGGAAAAGACTTAAGATGTTATTCCAAGTGTGGTGGAAAGCCAACAAAAGATTTCAAAGAAACAATTTTTTTTCAAGGTTAACATAATCTGACTTATGATTTAAAAAATTCTTTGATCGCTGTGCGTTATTTGAAAACAACTTTATTTTTAGTTTTATTAAGATAATTTTCACACAAAATTAATTCATTATGAACTACAGTCTACTGAATCTTACTAAAATATAGTGTTGAGTGAACTCCACCATGATCATTATATCGACAGTTATGTCACCCTGAAAAGTTTCTTTGGGTTCCCTTGTAGTTGATTCCCCTTTATCAGTCTCTAGGCCCAGGCAATCCTTAATTTATTTTCTGTGATTGCACTTTTGCCTTTTCTAGTTTGATATAAATGAACTCATACAGTTTTTGTGTTTGACTCATTTTACTCAGCCTGGTGTTTTTGAGGTTCATGTTACGTATATTATTTTTTTTTTCTTTTTAATGCTGAGTTGCTATACCATCAACTAGTTGTCCATTATTGGACATATGGATTGTTTCCACCTGGGGGCTATATAACTAATACTGCTACGAACATTTGCAAACATATGTGTGGACATATATTTTCATTCTTTTTGAGTAATACCTGACAATAGGATTGCTATATTCTATAATTTGGGTATGTTCAACATTTTAAGACACTATCATACTATTTCCCAAAGGGTTATACAATTTTGCATTCCAATCAGCAGTATATGAGAGTTCCAGTAGCTCTGCATTCATTCAACACTTGGTCTTGCCAGTCTCTTAACTTTAGCCATTCTAGTGGTTGTGTGGTAGTATCTCACCATGTTTTAATTTGCATTTTCCTGAATGACTAGTGATTTGAGCATGTCTTCATGTGCTTACTGGCCATGGCCATTTCTATCTTTTTTTGTGAAGTGTCTGCTCAAATATTTTCCCTACTTTAATTGGGTTGATTTTTTAATCATTGAGTTGTAGGGACTTTTTGTATGTCCTAAATACAATTGTATACTTGTATATACAATTGTGTATCTGTATTCTAAATACAGATTCTTCATCAAATATATGCTTTGTGAATATATTTTCCCTGTCTGTTCCTAGCCTATTCATTTTCTTAAATGCATTTTTTAAAAAGCAGAAGTTTTTAGTTTTAATGAAGTCCATTTAAGCATTTTTTTCTTTTTATGGTTTGTGTTTTTTATGACACTAACTTTTATGAGGAAGATTGGGGCTAAACAAAGGTATTTCCCAAAATGAGAAAATCAAAGCCAAGAGAGCCAAAGTGACTTGGCTCAGATCACGGGAACTTTTGTTGATAAACCTGGATATAACACAGAAATCTTCAGGCTTGAGTCCTAAGTAGTGCTAGGCTGATTTTCTCCACTTTTCTCCTTTTTTTTTCCCCTCCAACTTTTAGTCAAAAGACCAGCCAGATTATGGAATGTATGCCCGCATCTCCTCATCCCCCACCCACAGCCTCTATGTCTTTGTGAGGAACTTTGTGTGCCGAATTGGGGAAGATGCTGAGCTCTTCATGTCTCTGTATGACCCCAACAAGCAAACAGTCATAAGGTAGGTGTTCAATGTTGCCTGACTACTCTGTATATGGGAGATTGGAATTAGCAGAACACAGAGCATCTTTGTGGAGGAATTCCCACCTGGAAGAGAAACTGAGTCTGAATATGTGGAAATAACTTCTTGTAGGATATGCAAACCAGGTGGAAATATTATTCAGTACCAAATTTCTCCAATAGTGTGGTTATGGTTACACAGGAAGTTTTTGTAAATAGGTTTTTCATTCTGGAAAACAACCAGAAAAAATGAGATTCATACAGGTGGCATTGGATAAAATAAAAATACCTACTTTTAAAATAGGACTTGAGTGGGGGGTTACTGGGTGAAATAGGTGATGGGGATTCAGGAGTGCACTTGTTGTGATGAGCACCGGGTGATGTATGGAAGTGTTGAATCACTATATTGCATACCTGAAACTCATATAACACTGTATGTTAACTAACTGGAATTAAAAACTTATGTACAAACTAAAAACAAAACAAAAGCAAAGCAAAATAAAATAAATGAAATAAAATGGGAGTAAAGAAGTAAATGAAGAGAACTTCCTTTCTTCCAGGGAAATATCAGGCTAAGAATGTGGGCTTTGAAATTTGCCTGAGTTCATATTCTGGCTCCACCATTTACTCTTTCTTAACCTTGGGCAAGTTGCTCATCTTTGTAAGCCCCGTAGAGTTGCCTATTTGCAAAATGTTAGTGCCAATCTCACCAGGTCATTTCTTTCAGACTTTAATGAGAAAAAGCATATAAAGCACTGGATTTGACACACAGTACTCCAAGTGGCAGTGGCTATTATTATTACTACTTTAACTGATTGCTCTTGATATTGGAGAAAGTAAGGGAACTTCTGGATGCCTCAGCTTGAGGAAGTGAGAACACCTTTTGAGAATATCCAGGGAAAAGACTCTGGTACACCTCTAACCTTGACCCTCTAACACCTCTAACCCCTGGCCTCTGCTTGTGGCTCAGACCATCGTTCCAGGTGGCGACCCTGCCAGTCTCTTTCAGTGGGCTTTTGGGCCAACACATAGTCCCATATTTGAGGTCCTATATTTGAAGTCCCAGTTGACATATTAGAATGCAGCTGGAGCATAATCCCTCTGCCTTTATGGAGAAAGTGTTGTCTCCCTAGCTTGATTGTTACGATGATTAAATGAGATCATGTACAGCGCCTAATGAATGGTAGTAATTTAGAAAATAATGGCTCTCCTGGAGACATTTGTGAAACATGGAGGGGCTATCCATCTAAGAAGACAGAACTGAGGTCTGTGCATGATCTCATTTAATTCTCATTAGTCCACGTCATTTGGGTGAGAAAATGAGATCCAGGAAGGTCAAGTGACTGGTCCAAAGTCATACATATTTATTAATGGCAGAACTGAGATTTCTACTTAGGTCCATCTATCTGATTCCAAAGACAAGCTAATTCCCACTTTATATTTTTTAAAGATTTATTTGTTTTAGAGAGAGAGAGAGAAAAAACATGAGAAAGAGGGGCAGAGGGAGAGGGAGGGAGAATCTCAGGTGAACTCTGTGCTAAGTGCAGAGCCCGATGTAGGGCTTGATCTCATGATCCTGAGGTCATGACCTGAGCTGAAACCAAGTGCTGGACACTCAACCGACTGGGCCACCCAGGTGCCCTCAGTTCCCACCTTAGTATGTCACCAAGGAAAAAGTTGTATAGAATATCCTGAATGGTTCTCATTAGGATTTCAGCGCTGTCATGGTAGAAAGCTATTCTTTATAGCAAAACTAAATCCCTAATATTAAAAAGCCAACCCAATTCACCTGGCTAGGCCTCAGTGAACACTACAAGTGAGTGTTCCTGCTCCCTTAGAACACACTTGAAATGATCTTTGTGCCATAGGCCCCTTGCCATTCCCTGCCAGCTATTCCCAAGGTACCTCTGACAAAGACTCTGAAAGCACTCATAGGACCCTTCCTGCCTCTCAGAAGACATGATTCTTCATGATCGAATTGACAGATTGCCTGGCCTACTGGCCCATCTAAGTGATGGATGATCTGAACCAGCTCTGTGGAAGGAAGCAGTGGATCAGTGACATGGCAGCTCTGTTCCCTGATGTGCCACACCAGATGATATGCTCAATGGGGCATGCCTGAGTGATGCCTCTGAGAGTGCCAGAAATACTGGAAAGCCCTCAGGAAACTGAGAGATGAGGAAGACGGGGAACAAAAGGGTCAAAAACCCAAAAAGGGGGTGGCAGGGGAAGTAGAAAACAAAGAAAGATGAGAAGAGGCATGATACAAGAATGGGGCAGAGGAACTTAGAAGTACTCCCTATGTTATTTTGACTCTAGATTGCTGTTCTTCCCCTAAAATATAAATTTTGTCTACTCCTGCCTAGCCAGGGTTGACATACAATGTCAAGGCAAGGCATTCTTTGGCAAAGGCAAGTGAGGGCATTCTCAAAGTGGTCCAAATGTGGACTGGGGACAATTTGGCTGAGGCTGGGCTTTCAGTGTTGGGATGAATTATGGTCTGATTCCAGTGGATGCGAGAAGAGATTTGGTTTGGGAAATTTAAGGTAAATTTCTACAAGACAAAAAAGAAGCAGCTTAAATATCAGGTCAGTGGCAAGGCTCATTTTCCCCCAAAAATGCTCGAGGAATTCGAATGGTCCTCCCCTTTCTTGGAGGAGTGTCATGTGTGGTAGGTCCCACCTGTTTTGGTGCCAGGTGGGCCTTTGGATTTAGCAGCCAGGTCTTCTGTTCAGGGATGAGTAGAGCCAGCTTAGTCCCCTAGGTTGCTTTTTCTTATTTATTATTGCATTTTCCCTAAGAGAAAATTTTTGGTGCTTAATGTTTAGACCTAACCATCACTTGGTGCTACATGTAATCAAAGGTCCTGGGAAATACCCAGGTATTTCACTATGACATTCTGGAAATAACCAATTCTTGGTTATTGGCTCAGTCAGTTAAACATCTGACTCTTGGTTTCAGCTCAGGTCATGATCTCAAGGTAGTTAGATCAAGCCCCATGTTGGGCTCTGTGTTCAGCATGGAGTCTGCTTGTCCCTCCCCCTCCCCATCTGCCTCTCCTTTAGCATGCATGCATCTCAATTGAATAAGTAAATAAAATAATTTTTAAAAAGAAATTAAAGAAGGAAGAAAAGCTACATTTAACTTTTTAAAAAGATTTATTTTATTTTATATATAGAGTGTGTGCATATAAGCTGGGGGCAGAGCAGAGGGAGATAGAGAAAATTTTCAAGCAGACTCCACACTGAACATGGAGCCCCATCCATGCAGAGCTCAATCCCAGGACCCTGAGATCATGACCTGAGCTGAAATCAAGAGTTTGTGGATTAGCCAACTGAGCCACCCAGGAACTCCAGAAAAGCTACATTTACCTTGATTGAATTTTAACCAGTGGTTAATCCAGAGCTGTGTTCTTTTTGTTATCAGTTCCATTTCTCCTTTAAACTTGCTCAAACTATCCTCATTATTCTTCTAGAAGTAAGTAGAGAATGTAACAAGATGTTGGAGAGAACCAATTTCTAAAAACAAGGCAATTCCCCTTAACTTTAAATTCTTATTATGCTTTTTTGGGATTACTTGGTTTTTGAGCTTTATTTTGTTTTTATCCTAATTCAAAATACTGGGCATTTATTTAACACTGACACAATATATGCTCCTATATGGTATGGCAAACCTTATGACTTAACTCAGCAAACTTAAGTTTCTTTTAAGTAAAGAAGCACTATACTTCTCAATTTTCCCAGTGTGGCTGGACTGACTAGTATGAACCCCAGAAAGTGGCATATGGTTGCTACAAGATGCAAGATCATATGTCAGAACTGTGTGACTGTCCCTCATAAAATCCTTTAATGGGTATCCATTACTTTTAGGATCACATCAAAATCCTTGGATGGCCTACAAGGCCTACATGGTTTGGCCTCTCTAAGTTTTCTCTTATCACTTTCTCCTTGGATCTATTTTTTAGATGCATCAAGCTCCAGTCTGCCTCAGGGCCTTTGAATGCATGTTTGCTTTTCCTGAGACATTTCCCTTCCTCACTCTCTTTTCCTGACTAATTTTATTTACATGTCATATCCTGGGCAAAGGCTTCCTAACCACCCAGATTAGGCCAGACTTTTCTGATATACATTATTGCAATACCCTGAGCTTTGTCTTTTTAGCACAATTGAATATAAATAGTTGTCACAACTGCATTTAGATAGTTATTTAAGTGTATCTCACATAATGGCTAAGGCCATCTATGGCCCATCATAGTGTGATGTTCCATTCAAAGAAACAGTCCTATGTCCAATGGATAATTTTTTAAAAAATCAAATCTTTATTTAGTCTTGAAAAGGGAATGAAATGGGAAGGGTAAATGCATTCTTAATGTCCAGCAAAACATAACCAAAATCCTTTCTCCCTCAGTTCTCCCACTCCTAATTCTACAGAGAATGCTGTTGCTCTTAAAAAAAATTAGGTAGCTGGGCCAGAATTTGCTTAGCAGATAGGGGAGGGAAAGAGACTGTGAATGTACATGTTAGTGATTCTTTGTCCCCCTGTCTCTGTTGGGCAGAACTGCGATCACTTAGAAAGACGGAACAAGTCTGTTTCAAACACTACCAAGTCCTCAGCAGCCAGTATTTGTCGAAGCACACTATAGAGGCTCAGTGCATATTTTTACCAAAACATTGTTGAGCCCCAGGCAGTAATGGGTTGCCACTCTTCTTCCCACAGTGAGAACTACTTGGTGCGATGGGGCAGCAAGGGCTTCCCAAAGGAGATCGAGATGCTCAACAACCTGAAGGTGGTCTTCACGGTGGGTGTGCTCTGTCTTCTTATCTGTCTTCCATACTCACAAGGGTATGATCTTGGAAACAAAGCCAGTCACTTGGTCAGGAGGGAGCTTGACTTGGGTGCAGATCTGTGTTCTGGGCTTTCTGGAGAGATTCAGAGCAGACAGGGAGGGGGGTTGCTGTGTGCCCTTTGGAAGCTGTTAGGAAGATGGATCTGCCTCTCTCTCGATCTCCCTCCATCTTTCTTTCTCACTCACATGCACACCAAGAACACATGCAGAGTACTGTGTAAACAAGTACAGATCGTTTCCAGCAATAATGTCTACGTGGACTGGGTATAGCAGCTATTCTGATTTATCAGTTAATTCATGGTTAACCTGAGTTTCTGTCTGGCTCAGACTTTCTGAAAACCTCTCTAAAATGTACCAGAAAAAAAAAAAAAAGACCTTCTAAGAACATTGACTACATTGGTAAAGTGGATATTCTGAACATAATCAAATCATAGGTGGCTAAAGATCTTAATGAGATCCTTAGATCATTCTTCTATATACCAATACTCCCTGGGCAAGACATATGTAGAAATGTTGAGATCAATTGTTAGTTGGATGATTTATGTCTGAAAGTGAGCCTGGCTTTTTAGTTCTGGAAAGACAAATGGTGGGAAAAAAGAAGATAAGGGTTATTATTTCCACCAAAGACCTATCTCTTGTCCTATTTCCATGAGGGTGTGTTAAGAGTGTGATCTTTAGGTACCTAAGGATATTGGTGTTCTCTGCATGCTCCTTTGGGGAGAAGAGCATTTATGAGATTTTTCACTCTGTTGCCTGCATTAGCAAGGGAAATAACAGAGGAGGAGCCAGGGAGGGATTTGGACGTCAGCCAAACCTATGAGTTTGATCCAGGAGTGACCGACATGCTAGATTAACCTACGTTGCTCTACAATAATTTTCCAGTTACAGCCCATTAAGTGCAATGTCTTATGTTATGTCACAATTAGATTGGAGTGCAGCTGATTTATTTTGTTTGTTATTTCCTGAAAAAATGGGCTAGCGGCATGGAATAAGATCATAGTCCTAATTGCTTAGACAAAGTTTTCCTGGCATATATAAATGTGTCTCAGTCCTGTTTATCTATTATTAGTTAGAAGGAGGGGCCTATTTATTTTCTTGATAAATAGGAAAGTCCCATGGGGCTTCTTGATTAAACCAGGAGACAGATGTTTCATGAGAGGGACAGGGACAGGGAATCAATCAGTGGTTCATTTTGCAGGGAACCAATTCATGATGTAAACATGCAGCAAAGGGCATCAGTGAATTTGTGTCTCTCATTATCAAAGAGAGTGTGACTCTGCCAGCATGGAATTTTTTGCCCATGTCACCACCTCTTCTTCCCATGGCCAACGAACTTGGGAACCTTGGTTGACTGCTTTAACGAGCGGATGCTTCTCCATCTTGAAATGATGGGAGTCTTCATTTTGGAACAAGGAAGCTTATGGTGTTCTAGATCCTTTTATTGATTCAAGAGCTATCCAATGAGTACTTACTATGAGTAAGCCCTGTGTCAGGTATTGGGGATACAGCATGGAATAAGCTGATGGGAACCTTGCTCTCAAGGTGTGATGGGGGGAATTCTGAAAATAAGTAAGTGAATAAATAAACAAAATGTCAGAAGACAATCCATGCAATCAGATAATTAAAACAGGGTGATGTGAAGGCATTTGGCTGGGAGTTACTCTCACTCGAGCATTGAGGTGATGTTTAAGTTGGAGATGAGATAAGACTTGGCAGGCATGTGCCTTTCTGGCCCCATTTCTCTTATCTCTGGCTGTTCGCTCTTTCTGGTTTCCTCTTTGAGGGTAGAGCCCTAGGAGCTGGCACATGGGTGGCGCCAACGATGAACTTGCCCCGTCTGTCTTACAAGCATTCACCCTCCTTGGCTCTATAAGAAGAAAGTAGAGTATACTATTTCCCTAAGAATTTGCCCAGTTTGGGGTTATTGTTAACACACAGGAAACAAGACTGAACAATAAAAGGAGTACTATTAGACTACTAAATAAAGTGACAGGTGTTTTAAGTTTTGTTGATCTTCCCTAATATGTCTGAGTTTTACAAGGCCAAAGTAAAAATGATTGAGAACGACCACAAACTGGAACAGTTCTGAGTGAGGACTCGGCATTTGTATACTCTCCAGAGAATAACCTGTGCTGGAGTATTTGCTATGCTTGTGTAACATGTTAAGATTCTCTAGTGCTAAGAGTCTTTGATGAGACAGCTCTTAAAGAACTGGCATCTTCCTTTGATCAAATTAAATCTTTTCAGAGAAGAGGAGTAGAATAAGCGTTTAGTTAAGAACCTTATAGGTTTATCTAGTAAGTTAGTTGCTAGAACTGCCATTGCAAAGTGCCAGAGTCTGGGTAACTTAAGGAACACATATTTATTTTCTCACAGTTCCGGAGGTTGGAAGTCCAAGATCAAGTTGTTTGCAGGGTTGGTTTCTTGTGAGGCCTCTCTCCTTGGCTTGCAGATGATCACTTCTCCCTGTGTTCTCACATGGTCTTCTCTACGTGTGTGTCGGTATCCTACTCTCCCCTGCTTAGAAGGACACCAGTCATTGCATAACCTCACTTTAGCTTAACCACCTCTTGGAAGGCCCTATATCCAAATACATTTTCGAGGTGCCAGGGGTTAGGACTTCAGCACATGAATTATGAGGGGACATAATTCAGCCCATAACATCTAGGAAGGATCTTTTCAGATGCCAGGGCCTTTGTGGTTCTGGAATGCCTCTGAAAGTTACCAAACTAGATATTTCAAAAACATGAAAATTCCTAATGAGACAAGAGAAGTAATTAAGGACAGACGTCATTATAAAGGAAACAAAACTTGAGGTCTTCAGGATGGGAATGATTCGGATATACAGAGGAATAAGAGGCAGGTATCTGAGGCAGAGATGTGGACAGGGGGCTTAGGAAGAAAGAGCGAGTTGAAAGTGAGCGTCATGTGTTTGTGGAGCAATAAAGGAATCTTTGTGACAAAAATAGAGTACTTACATGCAGAGAATAGTGGGGAATTGGTTGGCTAGGACAGCTGGAAATACATTATGTCTGTGAACTTTCACGTCAGTTGGGGAAGATTAGCACTAATAGGGTAGAAAATAGGGAGCTAGTACTGTTGTTGTGGGGACAGAAGTGAAATAATGAACATGGCTTCTAAAGATACATTTGTAGGGGATTTCAGGGTGGGTGGGAGGAAGGAGTCAGACAGGCCAGAGAAAAGGATGTCCAACCATCTGCAGGTGAGGTAATTGGGATCTTAAATTCAGGTGCCTACAGAGCAGGGCAGGGGATATAAATGAGTGGCTGAGCTTCCTTCGTCGGAAAGCCCTCTTTCCCTTGTCTTCCCTTCCCCTCTGCCCCACAGGGAGAATTTGGAGAGTAGGGAAGCAGATGTCCATTCCCCCAGCTGGTAAAAGGACAGCCCTTGTATCAGTCAATAGTCCTCCAGAGAACCTGAACCAATAGGATATACGGATAGATGTATTCTAAGGATTTGGCTCCTGTGATTGTGGGGGCTGGCAAGTTTGAAATCTGACTGGCTGGCCAGCAGACCTGAAACTCAGACAGGGTTTCTGAGGCAGAATTTGTCTGTCTTGAGGCAGAATTTCTTCTTTACTAGAAAACTTCAGGTTTGGGTACTGGAGGTACAACATGAAGAGGCTTTAAGACCTTCAACTGATTGGATGAGGCACATCTACATTATGATAGATAATCTTCTTGACTTAAAGTCAACTGATGTTCATCAGACCTACGAAATACCTTCACAGCAACATCTAGACTAGTGTTTGGCCAACCACTAAGCACCACAACCTAGCCTAGTTCTCATCTGTAAAATGGGGGATGCAATAATGTATCTACCTTAGAGAGTTGTTGAGGAACAAACAAGACCATGGCTTATGAAAAATTTAGCACAGTGCATGATGCATTAGTGTAGTTCACCATGTCAGTGTTCTTCCTTCAAGACACATACTTGAGTGTGCTCCGACGTCCCCCTTGAAGTTTGCTTTGGCCACCTCCCTTGCTTTGGTCACTGAAATGCAAGCCAAAGTGATATGTCCATTCTGAGTGGAAGCTTTAAGAGCCAGTAAGTGATTTGCCACTTTCTCTTCTCCTGCTGTGGGGACAGTGGAAGCACCTGTTGAGATAAGATGGATCATCTGTCAGCTAGGAGCTCAGGGTAGGTAAATGAGGCCCCACTCATTGGCAATGCTCCAGCCATCTGCATTGGAAAGGTAGGCTGATCTAGAAGTAAAAATGTATGTAGTCTTATAAGCTCTGAGATGCTGGGACTGTTTGGTGCTACAACAACCCATTCCTGAATGATATACATACATCGAGGTGCTCAGTAAATGGTAACTATTGGGATTTTTTCCCCTCTTCTTTTGCTTTCTCCCTCAGTGGTGCTGAGCAGTGATGAGACAGATGAAGTCATTTGTAGAAAATGCCATTTGTATCCATCAGTTGACATGTAGGAAATGCTGCCTGTATAAGTGATATTGTACTTCTATCCTTCTCCCCCTATTAGTTTGAAATTGAAGAATTAGGATTGAACACCAGGGACCTGTCACTCAGTTTCCTTCCTAAAACTCACCTTTCTTATCAATGAAATGGTTGTGATCCTCTTAATTTCTACCTTTCCCAGGACTAATTGTATGATTGTTCCATGTACACTAAGTGCTAAGTACATCCCCACAATTTACTATTAGTAGGCTTTCTTTTCTACTTCTTAAAATGCATGATATGTAACTATTCATTTCCTGCCTTACAGGATCTCGGAAACAAAGATCTCAACAGGGATAAAATTTACTTGATTTGTCAAATAGTCCGAGTTGGGAAGATGGATCTCAAGGATACTAATACAAAGAAGTGCACGCAAGGACTGAGGCGGCCCTTTGGGGTGGCAGGTAATGACACACTACACACCATTAACTTTTATCGAAATGCAAATTTTATACTGCTGAATTTTAAAGATTATTTCTTTCCCTCTCCTCCCTGCCCCCCCACCACCAAATTTATACCAGAAATCTCCTAATACCTACATTTCTGGTGACTAAACCAAAATAATTGGTGACTAGGTCCAGATTTATGATGAAGGCAGTGAATAATAGATTCCTTGTGTCTGCAGCAGAGCATTGGGAGCATGGTGCTGTCTGAGCAGTTGTCGCCTTTGCTCCCCAGCGTGGTGAAGAAGGAAGAACAGTACGAGTGCGATCTAATTATGAGGAGCAAATCATTTTTTAAAAAAATATCCAGGACAGGAAATGCAGTTACACAGAATGAGTCACTGGCCACACATCTAAATTCCAGATGGAAGTGGACATTTGGAGAGTCAGTGTGACCAAATGAGGTTGCTCAAAAGCAACCTCACCTCTGCATTTTTCTCTAAGCCTTAGTTCTCTCTTGGAGTTTCCAAAAATTCATCATTCTTGTTCCACTTTTATGGTTTTTGTTATTTAACTATAACTGGCATTATTATTTACCTAATATATTTTCTTTTAATTAACCCACTTTAAAGTACCCTTTTTTATTAAAAGACCATTTAAAGACCTGTGGAGGGATCCCTGGGTGGCTCAGTGTAAAGCACCTGCCTTTGGTCCAGGGCATGATCCTGGAGTCCCAGGATTGAGTCCCACATCAGGCTCCCTGCATGGAGCCTGCTTCTCCCTCTGCCAGTGTCTCTGCCTCTCTCTCTGTACCTCTCATGAATAAATAAATAAAATATTTAACAAAAAAATAATAAAAATAAAAATAAAGACCTGTGGAAATAGCAATTGATATGCCAGTTTTATTTCTTTTTATTAAAATATATATTTTTAGTCATGTACCATTTATAATTCTTCTATATCATATCTAAACCAACAGTTTTGGGATGCCTGGGTGGCTCAACGGTTGAGCATCTGCCTTCAGCTCAGGTCGTGATCCTGGAGTCCTGGGATCAAGTCCTGAATCTGGCTCCTTGCATGGAGCCTGCTTCTTCCTCTGCCTGTGTCTCTGCCTCTCTCTGCATGTCTCTCTGAATAAATAAATAAAATCTTTAAAATAAAAATAAAAAATAAACCGACAGTTTTAGGTTCTTCCTTTCAAGGTACCCTGATCTGTATTCACAAACCAGTTGGCTCTCCAACTAGTCTCCTGGCACTGCTTGCAAAGTGGTGGGGTGGAAGAAGTTAGCTTATAATGAGCTAACTGGTTTTTTAACCAGACATTATTGCTAGTTAGCTAACTAGGTGACCTTGGGCAAACATTTTTTTCCAGGGCCTTAATTTCATTATCTGAAAAATGAGAGACTTCAACCTGATTCATTCGTGCCCTGCTCTGAAATGCTGATTCTATATAAGAGATACTCCTGACATCACAATGTACCTGTTAAGGGCAGTAGGGGTCCTTGAACCTTACCTTAAGATGTGCCTTTGTCCCTATCTGTAGTCTGCTCTCTTTTGTTTTCAGGTGACAACAATGGTGTAACAGAAAGGTTCAACCATATATTGCTTCAGGCATAGCTGGATCCAGGAACTCAAATTTATATCTCACTATCTTTCAGCTCCTATGTCCTCTTGTTTATTCTGAAGATGACTCTTCAATTAGTTCATAAAATGTGGGCCAGCTGTTCCAAGCTTCAATCCTACCAGTTTAGTAATTCACCTCTTTCCCTGAGTTTTAGTAGAAGCCTCAGGAGCATGAACATAGGCCATGTGCTCATCCCCTAAGCACTTACTTTGGTCCTCTGATTGGGCAAGTCCTATGAACAAGAGATTGCTCTACCCAAACTATGCTCACTGAGAGTGGGTGAGGAATAAATTCAAATAGCTAGATGTAGTCACTGGAAGATTATTACCTCAATGGTTTTAATGGTTCCTGACCAGGGCCTGGAGGGTTTGAGGTATTACGCTTTTAGGGTCTGTGCTATATTTGACTAAATTTTCTTCATGCCTCTCCCTTGCCCTCACATTCATTTCTATAATCCCCTCTCTAATGCAGTTCTTTACTTTGGTTTTATGGACCTTTAGTGGCTAATTTAAGGAAAAGTTTCAGAGGATTCAGGATCCTTCTGGAATTGCAGGGTTCAAAGATCCTATAGTCATATATCTGTGCATATGAGCATGTTTATGAAAAGGAGGTGAGTAGATTCTTAGGTCCCATAGGGGGTCATTGTGCTTGGGTTTTTTAGGCACTATAGGCATCCAATGCATATATGTCAAATCCAAACCTACTTGTTTAATTTCATTGCCACTGTTCTGACTCTTTACTTTTTGCCTCTGCTAAACCACAATCTCTTGGATATTTCTGTGGCCTGCTGACCTTCCAGCCAGCTTTGTCCAGAAGTGTTTGTGAGGTGCTGCACATTATGAACCCTTGCTGTCTGATGCTGACTTGCTTGCCTTTTTAGACTTTTTTTTTTTTTTTTTTTTTTGCCTTTTTAGACTTTTTAGACTTTTTCTTTTCTACAATCTCATCCCATTGACATCATTTCCTGGGAGCGGGAGGCCATAAATCATTAATCGATTTTTCTTTCCGTTTTTGTTTGTTTGTTTGTTTGTTTTGTTTGTTTTTAGTTATGGACATAACAGACATCATCAAGGGGAAAGCAGAGAGTGATGAAGAAAAGCAGCACTTCATTCCTTTTCACCCGTGAGAGATTTCCCATTTCTCTCCTTTCTCTTAAACCACACCCCTATTCATTGAGGGCTGCTCAAAAGCAAGGTGAACTGATTTCCCTCAGTTCCTGATTGGCCTGGGGGCGCTTCCCAAGAAGAGAGAGCAGGAAGAAAATGATGATCTCAGTGCCAAGGCACTTGAACAGACCAGCTTTTCCCCCATTCATTCCTCAGTTGTTATTTATTCAACAGAGTGTGATTGAAAGCTGGCAGGGGGCTGGGCGCTATGTTAAGCATGGGGTATGAAGCAGTCAATAAGATAGACATGGCCGGGTCTTTATGGAGCTTATGTTTAGATGGGGTAATGAACAGATAATCAACAAAAGATTAATGCATTAATTACAAGTAATACGGGAACAACAACTCTGTGAAGCAACAGCTTATCAGGAATATATAACAGGGAATTGTCACCTGGTTCTCATGGATAGAAATATCTGTGACTTCAGAGGAGGGTAGTGAGAAGGATAAATGTCCTTTTTCTGCCCTAAAAGGATTCTGTGAGAAAGCAGGACCCTCAGTTTGAGAATATCATCCTTACTTTGTTACCCCAAGGATGTCCAAGGAGAATGAGGTTTTGTTACTGGTAATGAAGTCAGTGACTCTAGTTAAGGTATGTAATTAGGACTGAACAGGAGCAGCTAGTCTTTGCCACCTTGCTGAACAGACGTTCTTTTTTGAGTGCTGAGGAATCCTTCCTTTCTAAAAGCATTCTAGAGGGAAAAAAAAAAAGGCCTTTACTTGTAGCACTGATATCCCCAAATCTCAGACCCATGTTGCTTTGTGAAAAAGAGAAATATGTTACTTTTTTTTCAAAAAAGATTTTATTTATTTGAGAGTAAGAAAGAGCTTGTGCATAGGTGGGAGGGAGGAGAAGAAGGAGCAGGAGAAGCAGATTCCCTGCTGAGCAGGGAGCCTGAATCCGGACCGAGGCTCTATCCCAGAACCTCTGGAAGCATGACCTGAGCCAAAGATAGATGTTTAATGGACTGAGCCACCCAGGTGCCCCGAGAAATATGTTTCCTGATGGCATGTATGCTGTCTGAGCTGGCATGGGCAGGCTCACTTTTTACCTAAGGTGTATGGAGGGGCTGGGAACTTTCTGGAGCACGTGGAACCACAAGGTGGGGACCCCATGAGAGTACCATGCAAGCATTTTGTGCTTTCTTTTCCTTCCCAGAGTGACAGCTGAGAATGACTTTCTCCACAGCCTGCTGGGCAAAGTCACAGCCTCCAAGGGAGACAGTGGAGGGCAAGGTACAGTGCCACGGTGTGCTGAGTGGGCTCAGCTCTGGCTTGGGAGTTCTTGATTCTTTGGAAAACAGATCAAAATCCGAAACCCTGGAAAATGTAGCCTTCCTTCTAGACAAGACTGTTGTGAAAAATGGGAGCATGTGATCTATGGAAATGGAAACCACATCTCCTGAATCGGGGAGGCATGTTCTAGTGCCCAAAAGAAGAGGTGAACTGATATATCCTGACTATCTCTCATGTGTCAGGCACCTTAATGTATCTCCATATTTGATTTAATTCTTACCACAGTTCTGTGAGATAGATGGTATCCATTCCACAAAGACTGGGCTTAGAGAGGTGGATTAATTTGACAGAAGCTGACACTGTTGGAAGTTACCAGTGCGATTCAGACCAACAGATGTCTGGCTCCAGAGCACCTCTGCTTTCCACCTTCCTTCCTGCTTCTCGGTTGGATCACTGCATCTGTAATTGTTTCTCTCTGCTTCCAGTGGTCTTCTCCAGGAAGAGCCCAAAGGGAGAGATGAGAGGGTGAGATTGAGAATACCTTGTAGTGGGCTTTTCATGGTGAGCATTCCCTTCCAGGCCTCTGGGTGACAATGAAGATGCTTGTGGGTGACATCATTCAGATCCGCAAGGACTACCCACACTTGGTGGACAGGACCACTGTGGTGGCCAGGAAACTGGGCTTCCCAGAGATCATTATGCCAGGTTAGGCCTTCCCCTGGGGTGGGGGTTGGGGGTGGAGTGGGGGTGGTGGTAGTTTGGCTTATCACATTTTCTTTTTAAAAAGTCAACCACTTCTTTTTCTACTGCCTTTTCTCTATTTCTCTGCCTGAAGGAAACCACTGAAAAGGATTCTTGTATATCTCAAAATCTTCCATACATTCATGTAATAAACACAAACACATAGATACACACACATGCACTTTTTTCCCCTCGCAGATGGGATCACACTTCATATGCTGTATATACCATTACTCTATATACTTTATACAGTGTTCTACAACTTGCTTTATCACTTAATAATTTATCATGGACATCCTGTCTACTTTACTACATATAGAATGATTCTATTCTTTTGGGGAGAATATTGTCACTCTCTTAAATTTTTAAACTAATTTTTTTATAACCAGAGGACTCCATGCCTGTTGTAAAATGTTCAAATAGCATGAAAAGGTAAAAAGTGGAATGTTAAAAGCTCTCTCAAATTTTTGCCTCCAGAAATAACCACTATTAAAATTGTCCAAATGTGTGTATAATAAAATAAAAACAAATGAGATTATATAGTAACACTGTTTTAAAACTTCCCTTTTTGTCTTTAACCTGCCTTAGACTTGTGTCCACAACTGCTCTTACTGATATACTCCTTTTCACAGTGTATAGTCGTCCACTGGGGGCCTGTGCTGTACCTGTTTTACCTGAGACATCAATTCCTTGTGCATTCCTCTGGGGGGTTTTCAGTTCTTATTGCCTCCCATTCCTGAAGACCCTCCAAACCTCCTTCCTGACCCCCGTGTTCCTTGGATACTCGCAAAATCACTCTGTCTGCTCCTGCACAGTAAAAGATCTGTGGCTGCAACTGTGGACTGTGGTTGTTATTCATGGGCCAAGGAGCTTTCCTTTGCCTTCCCAGAAGGTGTCACTAGAGGATGGAAATTCAATAATTTTAATGGAGAGAACACAGCCAATTTTGATCATCCCACCTACCTTTTTGCAACTGATGTCCTAGTGTTCTTCTATCCCCTTGTTACCTATTTCTCCAGCCTCCCTGATGAGGAAACAATGCTTTTTTTTGAAATGTGTCTGATCTTAATTTCATTAGTGGACAGTAAGGTGGGGCACTTGCCTTCACACCCCCACTCCCTGTGCCTTCTAGTCAGTGTCTCTCCTGCGGCATAGACACCAACTCTTGTCTCTCTCTCCCTCTGCCTGCAGGGGATGTCAGGAATGACATCTACATCACTCTATTACAAGGCGACTTTGACAAGTACAACAAGACCACGCAGAGAAACGTGGAAGTGATCATGTGTGTGTGCGCGGAGGATGGCAAAACACTGCCTGTAAGGGACTCTGCTGCTACTCTGGGTGCCCTGGCTGCCTTGGGTGCTTCTGCTCACAAAGATTTGCTTTTCCCATCCCAATGTGCTCGCTAAATGTCAGGTGCCTTCGAGATGGCTTTGAGCAACGTGATCTACATCTTTAGAACTTGGTTTGCATGCTGGCCTGTAGTAAGACCTCATGTTGTTTTTGTTTTTTTTTTTTTTTTTTGACCTCATGTTGTTTTGTCTTTACATCAAACCAGTGTTTCAGTGTCTGTTTCTTTCCTTTCATGATCCCTTCTTTTTCTTTTTTTTATTCTCCCCTCCCCCCCCCCCTTTTTTTTGCTTGGCCTCAGCTTACAGGTCAGCTGTTTGCTGTTAAAATGTTGTTCTGATTGAAACCTGAGCTGGTTTATTTGGGCAAAATCCATGGCAAGAAAAAGGATCAATACAGAGCCTTGGGCTGGTGTGGAGACTCAGGATGGCCTCAAAACAGACATTCCCAACGCTTAATCCAACTCCCTAGCACTCAGCTAGAAATTCTGGTGGAAAGCCTTATTCGTAATTGGTCTCCAGAGGGCCAACACAGTGTATTCAAGAATGCAAAGCACATTGCTATAAATATTTATACAGCATATGTCCTATACAATATTTCTCATGTGTGTTTACATTTATTTACTTATATTTCCTTTAAGGTTGTCAGCAATTGTGTCCAGTGTGTGGGAGGGTTCTGCTTCTCAATTTCTCATTTTGGAGTCCTAAGCTGAAAATAAAATCAGCTCTCAGCAGCCGTTTCAGCATGGGCAAAGATTCCTCTTAGGCCACAGTAGGTGATTAGATAGCACAGTGGGGTGGGGATGTGAGTATTGATAAGTCATCTGCTCTAGCCTTGGGGCCTGGGACTCAAGCAGATTTTGCTACCCTCTACCTAAGAACGAAACTAGCATTCACAGAGGAATTACTATATGCAAGATGCTGAGATAAGTATGATGCATTTGTACAGAGGAGGAAACTAAACCTTCAAAGGAAACAACTTTCCCAAGGTCGTAAATTTTGTACATGTCAGAGATGGGGTTTGAGCCCAGGTTTTGGGCCCTCTTAAACACTTGACACTAATGCCTATCCATTAAAAAAAAAAAAAAATCCTCCAGTTTATTTCTCCTTTCAAAAATGATGCTAATAGGGCAGCCTGGGTGGCTCAGGGGTTTAACGCTGCCTTCAGTCCAGGGTGTGATTCTGGAGACCTGGGATCTAGTCCCATGTCGGGCTCCCTGCATGGAGCCTGCTTCTCCCTTTGCCTGTGTCTCTGCCTCTCTCTCTCTCTCTCTCTCTCTCTCTCTGTGTCTCATGAATAAATAAATAAAATATTTTTTAAAAAATAAAATAAATTTAAAAAATGATGCTAATAACCACTTCTATCAAATTCTGAGAAGATTCATAATTATTTTTTGAATTTAAAGAAATCCCATTGTCTTTTTGTTGGTAAAGATTGGTCCTATTAATTAATATCTAGCTGAACAAAAATCCAAGTGTCTAACTCATCCTCTTTTTGTTGGATTCTGAAAAGTAAAGTAAGTGAGAGACACTCTGCTCAAAGGAACACAAAAGAAGAGCAAAGGGTTTTTATCTGAAAGGGAAATTGCATTTCACAAACGTATAGACCATTGCTTTGAAGTTATTTTTATCCAACTACCTGTTGGAGAACTTTTAAACCTCAGCTTCATTTTTAAAAACACTGATACACTTGCCTTCAATGTTGCCAAAGGACAAATTAGAAGGAACAGTTAACAGGAAAGCAGGCATTTTATCTCGCTTCTGAACCATTCTTACTTCCAACCCTCTGCCACCCTTTCCAGTCACACCCAACCAGGCTGAGCAGACACATTCATCAAAGATGAATATATAAGCAAGTATTCTGGGGGCAGAAATGGAGAGGTAACTATGGGGCATGGTGGTAATTGCAGTTTCCTCTATTAGGCAAGTTATGGGGGAGTTCAGCTGACTGACTATTGAAAATTGCTAAGGAAGCCTGTGGGAGGCTGTTCTTTCTTTATTTGCGGAAATAAATATTACTGCCTAATTAAGTGTCAGGCAGCACACTCAAACACTCTTGATCCTGGTAGGTTCCTGTGAGAACAGTCCCTTGAGTGATATCTATTTCTTTTCCTGCTCCAGGTGCACACTGCCCTTGGAAGAGCAGGGCCAAGGACAGAGCGAGTAGGTTACACTTGTCCTTGGCTCACTTTGGGGTTTTAGCAACCTTGTTCAGGACGGGCCATAGCAGAGAAGCTAATGGGGTGGGTTCTGGTATCAAACAGATCAGGTTCAAATCCCAACCTCCCTTCCTATCTGCATAATCTTGGGCAAGTATTATTTGTCTGTTAAAGAAGAATCATCATCTCCTCCTCATGGGGTTGTGAGTTAAACAAAATGGTAGCAGTAAAGCACCTGGCATACAGTAAATACTTGGAAACAAGAAGGAGGGGTAATGTTCAGGAGGCAGAACGACTGGCAGGAACCGAGGCAAATGGGCAATCTGATGGGGATGGATGCCAGAAGCAAGTCTGAGGACCAGTGAGAAGACTTCAATGCGAGGCTGAGGAACCTCTGCTCTTCTGAGACCAGTTAGCTTATGAGGGTAGAGGCAGAGCATGAAGAATAGGGTAGTATAGTGGTTAAGACCATGAACTCTGGGGCCAGGCAGCCAAGTTCAATTTCCGGTGCAGCCTGGATTAGCGGAATGACTTTGAACAAATTATGTAATCTCTCTATGCCTACAGTTTTCTGTCTGAATAGTAGGAGAATAGCAGTTAACACCTTGCTTTTGTGAACATCAAATGAGGTGCTACATAATAGGTGTTCATTAAAATTAGCCATTATTACTAGAAAGGTATAGTAGTCTTCCGGCTTGATTCTTGCCTTGTGCATGCTAATTGGCCCCTTCCCAGTATATAGCCTGATAGATGTAGAACACTCTGGCTGTTAAAGTCCATTCACATCCATGGTCTCATTTGTTCCTCAGGTGATTACTGCCAGGTAAGTAGGGCCTGTATGAGGGGGCTGACTTTTCCTCCTGCTAAGGTATGTCTACCAAGACTAAGTCAGCATTAAAGCCTCTAGGCTTCCTGATTCCTACTCAGATTGCCTTCAACTGACCTGAAACCAACTAGGAATTCTTACTGCTAATTGGGGACCACGGGGCTGAGCAATTGGGCAAATTATTGAATAGGCTTACTTGAGACATATATAAATTTATATTTTCTCTAAAACCGGGCTTAGTCCCTGGTCATGATTCTTGACACATGTGGAAACATTCAATTTTATCTCTGGGATGTTGAAGGTGAGAATCTTAGGTCTTTCTCAAAGTAATACTGAATCTTTATTTCTATAGCCTTAGACAATCAAAAATTTTCATCACCAAGATAGTTTTGTGGGAATCAGTTGCAACTTTACTTTTACCAGAGATATATGTGTAGTTTTAGATTTTATAAGCTACATGGGATTCACTGGAGCTACAGAAACTCTAAGCCCATAAATGTCACTGGATTATAAATCTTGGGAAGCTGGAAAGCATCTAGCTTGTATGGAAGGACAGAGAGATAGTGGGTCTGAAATGTATGGTAGCTCTGCTATCATTTTGGGCAAGTAACAACCTCTCAGGGCCTCAGTTTTCTCAGTTTTGAAATGGAGATAATAGCAGTGATCATTGGTGGTGGTTGTGAGGATTGGATTAAGTGAGGTAGTACATGTAAAGGGCTCAGCATAATGGTGGACAAAAAGCAGTCTCTAAATGGTTAGAAAGACTTTGAAAGCATGTTTATAGTTCAGGCTTAAAAATTTCTGAAAGACTCCATCCCACTGAAAACCAAGAGAATGTCTTTCCTTATTTTTAGTTTACTGGTTATTCTTGTTTTTTTAGAGGTTAATCTGAAAGAACACTATATCCTTATTTTGAAATGGATTCGATTTGGCTGTGAGTTCCATCAATCATTCTTGCCCTCCAGCTCAGAAGTAAAGAGGGAGAATCCCAGTGAGAGAGGCAGGATTCTCCTTCCCACAAGTTAGCTTCTCTCTCAGGAGGTCCTCGAGTGCTTCTAACTGGCCGACTTTGGTTATTTAACCTGGTGGGTGGACGTGGGATGGGAGGATGGAGTCAAGGATCCATTGATGAATCTGATGAAATCTGGTAAGAGGTGAGGAGTCTGTTATCCTAAAAATGCCCAGAAGCATGCAGTTTTGCAATTTGGGAGCTTGGGGCTCTAAAACCAATTTTTATGTCCCTAAATCTCTGGAAAGTGGAGGTAAAATTCTTAGGCCCCTTTCTGGGTGACACTAACTTAGATCTTGTTTGGGGGCCAAACAACTAGAAAGAACAGAGAGAGGTAGAATTAGGGGCTGACAGACTCTATCAGAAGATAATTTTCCTTGGTATTGTGAGGTTGATTTTTATGACAAACAATAAATGTCCTATACAGGTATGCTTGCTCTGTGCTCAGTCTCTGCTTGGAATCTCTTTCCCACATTTCTGCTCAAAGACAACTTGGAATCTTTCTTCAAGATCCTCACCTGTCATCGCCTCTAAGAATCTGCCCTGGATTCTCAGACTGCACTTAAGTGTCCCTTCTCTGTGACCTATTATATCAAAGACATAAATGTGTCTACCATCACATTGTGTTATTTAGTGATTTGTCTGCCTTTTTTTTTTTTTTTTTTTTTTTTTAGTGATTTGTCTGCTTATCCAACAATCCCTCCCCCAAACTGTGAACTGTCATGTCAGGTTTAATATTTGACTCAGGCCCATATCCCAGTGCTTGGCATGGGCCTGATACCAGAAGATGCTTGGTAACCGTGGGGCTCCCTTAGCCCCTCTGCCCCTGCAGCTCTCTGCAGCCCAGGCTCCCAGTCCTTTCCCAGCTTCTGTGTTAACATCAGATCCATCAGAATGAGCTGCTGCTTGACTGATCTGAGCCTGTTTGTAAACTTTGTGCACATTCAGATTTAAGGAACAAATAGGATTAATAAGACTGGCAGCATGCAGTAACTCCAAGGCTGGTTACCATTTATAATAAGGCAGTCACATCAGTGCTTTGGTGCGCTCCAGTGGTTTCCAGAATGCAAGTAATAGAATTTCTGTAGTTAAGCAGCTGTCACTCCAGGGGCCAGGGATGTTCATGTATAAATCTGTAATGTAGAAGGATACCTGACAGAAGAGTTGGTGACGGCGGGGGGGTGAGGGGTTCCCAGACCCTAAGGTCAGTGTTGGCTGTGGGACCAAAATTGCCCAAGCACAGAAAATGGCAATTCTGTAGTGTTTTTTCTCTTTGTTTTTCTTGGGTCAGAATGCAATTTGTGTGGGAGCTGGGGACAAGCCCATGAATGAATATCGGTCCGTTGTGTACTATCAAGTCAAACAACCACGGTGGATGGAAACAGTCAAGGTAATAATAATAAATAATAATTATAGCAGTAAACATGTATCTCGGGGCTCTAAGACATCTCCCTAAATTCTGAAGCAATACCTTAGTGTGTGTCCAGTGGTGTGTCAGGCAATGGAAATGGTGGCTCAATGGGTGAGTACCCTGGTTCTTTTGATCATCCTTCCCAGACCCAGGACCAGCCACTATAGGATTGTCCAGATGCATCTTCTTGCTAACAGTGCATAACGCACCAAGCTATGTCATTCTGCTCAGCCATGAGGAGCAACAGAGCTTGCAAGTGAATGTGAACCTATGAAAGACCACTTAATGCCTGAAAGATATTGTCTTGGGAGGGTGCATGAGACAAAAGTGACATTAATCACAAATATTCACATTACCCAATTATCACACGAAGCAGAACAGAATATCGTGTGTTGGAAGAAGAGTTTGGAATTAATTCAGTGAACGGTGAAGCTTGAACACAGCTTCAAATATCTCTGTCTTAAAAAAAAAAGTGTCTGTCTTGTAATTAGTAGCAGTCTCCATTCACCCGGTGCTCTGAACCCAAATACAAGACGTTCATGTAAGTTCGTTTTCCTAGATAGCTATCCAAAACTCCGTGGTTCTTGCCTGTCACCTATATTCCTATTTTCCCCAGTCAGTCTCCCTGCACTCACTCTTTTCAGGATGATGGCCTGCCTAACTTTGCAGTCAGAAAGCTATTGAGCCAAGATGGTTTTCTCTTTTCTGTGTTCTCTTGTACTCTAGTTATTTCTCTTTGCTAGCCCGTGTCCATGGTTGTTAAAATAGATGTCTCTCCATGTGAACCCTGAGCTTTCAAGTTACAGAGCTTCTGCCTTGCCTCAGCAAGGCCACCATTTCATATGACTATAGTTTGGAGTGGCCATTTGATTTTACAATGGAATGAATTGGACTGCAGTGCCCATCAGACTCTCAGTTCCTTTGTTCTGTCTGAAATCACAAATGGTGGAACTCTTCAGGCTCAAATTTCATTCTCTGGAGCAGAAAGTGCCCCAAGAATACATCTGTTTGGCTTTTAAGAGTCATCTATAAGTGTAAACTTGTCCCTTTTAAAAATCAAAGTGGTTTCCTCACAGGTCGCTAAGCTTCTCTGCTTTGGCTTGAATTGCACATTACAGAGAGAGCTGTGAGGTGTTGGGAGGTAGGCAGTCCAGAGCCAGACCTGATGCATCTCAGTCAAGGGTGCAACAGACCACCACTGGACAGTGAAACTGGGGTGACCAAGGACTGAGGGATTTGGCTCTGTGTCTTCAGAGGTAAAAGCATCTCAGTATCTGTCCAGCCAAGGATGGGAATGAGCCCCAGGATTTTCCCAAATATTATTGGATTCAAGCATTTTTATGAATTTGCATAAACAAGGGTCCTCAAGCATACCCCCTAATGACCATTGCTAATTTTCTAAGCCCTGCTGCAATTGCCAGAACTCCTGGAGTGTGTAAGGAAAATGTGCATTGTGCAGTTTGCATTGCATCAAATCCTGTGCTAAAGTTATGTGACTTTTATATCAATTTGGGGAGATTCATTTTAACCCACCATAATTTACGGACCTCTTTTCATTGGGTAGGAATGCAATTTGCTAAATGGATTACATTTGGTATTTTATTTTCTCTTCATAGCTAGTTCTTATGTAATTTATTTACAGTTCATCAGGCTTGATGGATGGGTAATGAATCAGCATGCAGCTCTCTTAGTTAAATGGTCAGACTGCCTTTTGGGGGGTGGGCTGGAGTAGGGAAGGCTGATTAACTCATTGTCTCCTGAGCTTTGGTTTCTGCTTTCCAAGGTGGCTGTCCCTATTGAAGACATGCAGAGGATCCATCTGAGATTCATGTTCCGACATCGGTCATCCCTGGAATGTAAGTACCTGACCAAATGGCATCTCTGAAGCTCCCCTGAGGGGAGAAGGAGTGGGACAACTGGGTGGCACATGTGTCATTTTCTTTCCTGACCTCACAATGCTATTTCCAGCTAAAGATAAAGGAGAAAAGAACTTTGCCATGTCCTATGTGAAGTTAATGAAGGAAGATGGGACCACTCTGCAAGATGGATGCCACGACTTGGTTGTCCTAAAGGTACCATGAGTTTGAATTAACTCTGCAATGAGTGGGATACAGGAAGCCAAGGGAAGATGACAGGATTGCTTAGTGGTTAACAGCAAGGGCCACAGAATCACACACAACATCGTTCACCAGCTGTGTGCCCTTGCACAAAATCTTAACTTTCTGCCTCTGCTTCTCTCTCTATGAGCCTTCAGTGAATAATTGTTGAGTGAGTATCACATAAGACCACTCATGTAAACACAATCATGATGGCACATAGCACATTGAATAAGTGGAAAAGGTTATTGTTACAAACAGAATGGGCTATTGACTCTGTAAAGACCTCCGTGGGATGTGTAGAAGACCAGCAGGAAACATTTGAGAGTTGCCTCACTGCCACTAATGGAAACATATCAGAATCTGGGGTCCCAATCCTGCTACTAACTAAATCTGGAATCATCTCACACAATTTCCTGAGTGTCAGTTTCTTTTTTCTTAAGTGCAATGGTAATATTTATGACAAACCAGTGAAATTACCCATGTGGAAGGGCTGTGTATAAAAAGGTGTACAGATAGTAGCCATTGTTATTTTACAGATAGTAGCCATTGTTATTTTACATCAGGAGACTGGTACTGTTTTCCTGAAGTGGAAAGTGTTTGCCTTGATCTCACCTGCACGCTTTCCCACAACCTCTCTTGTGGCAGCAGGATGTCTGTGCTGGAGACAAAGCCTGTGTTTGTGAAGGAAGACAAGACTAAGCCACCTGCATAAGGATCAACACTTGTCCTTGGCATTCTCAGCCCCAGGGGCTGAAAACACTCTTTTGCCTGTGGTCCCCATGGCAAACAGAGCCTCATCAAGGCTTCATCACCAGGCACTCTGAGTTTCTCTGGCTTTTCTGAAAACCTCCACCCCCTTCTTCTGCACAATTGCTATCTTCTCATTTAGGACACATCAAGGTAGTTCTTGCCTTGAAAGCCATTCTTCCTCAATGGACTCTGAATTCATGGGGGGTGGGAGGGAGGCCTAGTCAGAGTCAGTTTGCAAGGTATTCATCTTCCTTAAGTTTCAGTTTCCTCATCTGTAAACTGAGGATGACAGCAGTGTCTGCAACAGTGATAGTAGCCATTGTGAGGTTTAAATGAAATGAACCAAGGCATATGAAGCACTTAGAGCAGCATCCAGTAAGAGTAAGGGCTCAATAAACATTAACTCCTGTAATGCCTACCTGTAACCATTCATTTCCATATGCCATGGGACTTAGATGTCTAACAACTCTGCTAAAAGCTCTATATGCATTATGTTCAATTAGTCTGCCCCAAATTTCTAGGAAGTAGGTAATATGGTTAGTCTTCAGTTTAATCATGAGAAAAATAATACACAGACAGACCAAGCAATGCATCCAAGATATCACAGACTTTGAATGGTAGAACAGGGTCTAGATCCCAGGACTTTCAGACTCTAGTGCTTTTGCCATTAACTTTTCCTTTAAGCCAATTCTTTACCTTGCTGGTGGGCATGTGTTAACATCTCAAGAAATTTAGGAGTGCCTTGGTGGCTCAGTCAATTAAGTGTTCAGCTCTTGATCTTTGCTCAGGTTTTACATCAGGGTTGTGAATTAAAGTCCTGCATTGGGCTCCATGCTGGCTGTGGAGCCTACTTTAAAAAAAAAAAAAAAAAAAACAACTCAATAAATTTAGGAGGATTCAAAATAGCCTGTCAGGGGAATCTTTAATTCCTTTCATGTTGATAATGAAGTCCACAGAGCCTTCAACTTGTTGGTCAATCCCTTTTCCATTAATGTAACTTCGGGTTCTTGTCTGGTTTTTATTATTATTATTATTTTAAGATTTTATTTATTTATTCACGATAGACATAGAGAGAGAGAGGCAGAGACATGGGCAGAAGGAGAAGCAGGCTCCATGTATGAAGCCCGATGCGGGACTCGATCCCTGGTCTCCAGGATCGTGCCCTGGGCCAAAGGCAGGCGCCAAACTGCTGCACTACCCAGGGATCCCCGGGTTCTTGTCTGTTTTATGGAAAAATAGCCCTGCCATACCAGCTGCTGTTTGTTGCTTCTCTGATGATTTTTCTAATTTTGACTATCTGGACCTTACAATGTGTGAGCTGGCTACTGCAAGCTCTATGTGGCATTGGGCAGGTACCCATGGCTTGGAGAAGTAACCAAGGTGTTGTTTCCAGGGGGAGAGTAAGAAGATGGAGGATGCCAGTGCTTACCTGACACTTCCTTCTTACCGACACCATGTGGAAAACAAGGGGGCCACCCTAAGTCGAAGCTCCAGCAGTGTTGGGGGGCTCTCTGTCAGCTCCCGAGATGTGTTCTCCATTTCCACCCTGGTGTGTTCCACAAAGCTCACCCAGAACGGTAATGAAACCATGAAGAGTTGAATAAATGTAGTACGCATGTGCATGTGTGCATGGGTAAGCCCAAGGAAGTCCTGAATGGACACTTTACCCCAATAATAGTAACTCTGCTTGTCTGGACTCTATTTCAGTGGGCTTGCTGGGTTTGCTGAAGTGGCGCATGAAGCCTCAGCTGTTACAGGAGAACTTAGAGAAATTGAAGATTGTCGATGGAGAGGAAGTGGTGAAGGTCAGTGGGGCTTCATTTTGTTTGTATTCATCCAGCAGTGACAGAGCTTTAAATTATGGGTGGCTTTGGGGAGCAAATGAAGTGTGGAGGGAGATTGGACTTTGTCTCTAACAATGGGACACAGTGTCCCAAATTACCACGAGAAAACTTTACTTGGAAATTCAGAGGCTGATTTGGTTCAATGATGCTGAATGTTGAGTTGTAGAAAACGGGTTGTGTTCAGTTTCTGGAAGGAGATCAGCCTGGATGTAGATCTCAGCTCAACCACTTGCCAACTTTATGTGATAATATTATGAATATGACATATTTGATAGAGTGGTTGTGAGCATTCAAGGCAATAATATTTAAAAATTACTTAGCACAGAGTACACAATATTGAACTAAACATGTAAATCATACCAGAGTTCAATAAATAGTAACTATTAATTATTTTTGTTGGTATAAGTTGCTATAATAGTGTGATCTCTTAGTACTACTCACATGTTACTGTTAGAAATAAAAAATATACTTAGTTCCTGCTGCTTACAGAGTATTATGCCATTATACATGAAAAAGGAAAAGACATCAGGGCTCACATTTTAAGCGAAACAAGCAGAAAATAATACAAATGTCATATGTATTGTTGTGTCCACATGGTGTTGAAAAATATAGTGTCTGAGAAGTAGGTCCATTTATTCAATTCTTCTCTCCAGTTCTATGGGACAAGTGTTTCCCATAGGTTTTGGTGATCTTGTTTCCATCAGGAACTTGGTCAAGCTAGAAACTCTGAGATTAAACATCTTTATTTGGTAGTGTTTTCAGGGACTATAGGAAATATTGACACATCCCTTAGGAAGGAAGAGCATCAGATTTTATTTAGTTTTCCATACATGGAGAAGCAATGGTAGAATTTTCAGGTCAGTGTTTTAAATGTGCACTAATGACCCATCTACCTGGTTCGGCAGTAGCAGGAAAATTCCCCAGACATCCTTTCATAAAGTCTATCATCTTTGGGCAGTTTGGTGAAGCATCTGGGGGGGAATTACGTTGTCTCCACCTCTGCTTCCTTTTTTCTTTTTCTAAAAAAGTTTGTTATTGAACTATATAAAATGGTAAAATATGTACAGAGCACTTACCCTAAGAATATAGTTCCTTGTATTTTTACACAAGTATACACCCATAATCCCACCCTCCAGATCAAGATAGAGAACATTTTTGGCATCACCGTAGGTTCCCTCATATCCCTTCTCAACCTCCCCTATGCTAACTGCCATTATGAATTTTTTTTGCCTGTTCTTGAATTTCATAAAAATAGAGTAATAAGTAATGTGCATTGTTGTGTCTGACTTATCTTACTCTACACAGTTCTCATGAGGGTTATCCTCATTGTTGCATGTAGAAGTAGTTTGCTCTTTTATATTACTGTGGAGTATTCTGTAGTATTAAAATGCTGCCATATGTTCATTCATGCTGTTGGTTGACAGTTGGGTTGCTCCAAGTTCTGGCTCTTGAGAAGAAAGCTTCCTGGACCTTTAAATGCAGCATGTGGTAGATGTGTGCTCTCATTCTCTTGGGGATACACCGAGGAGTGGGATATCTGGGTCACCTGCACTGTTTTTTAACATGACCTTCATTATTTTGTTCAGTTTCTCCAGGATACTCTAGATGCCCTCTTCAATATCATGATGGAGCATTCTCAAAGTAATGAGTATGACATCCTCGTCTTTGATGCTTTGGTAAGAAAGAGGGGACAGGTATTTAGTGACATTAGACATTAATGTGTATCTCACTGTGAGAACACTGAGAACTTGTGGCCCTTGTGGCCCTTTTCATGAACTCTTTTGGAGGCATTGTAACTTCTAGCAACCAGAGCAATAAATGAATGAAGGGCTGGGTTGGTTGTTTGTTTCTAGTTCATTTGAAAGCATGGCAGGGTGAGTAAAAGGGAAATTTAAGTGTTGATGTCTATCAGTGACCAATAAAGTTTTAATGTTAACTACTTATGTCAATGACATTTACATTTTAAAGAAATTACTTGGAGACAACTGTGACTTGATCCAGTGCTTCCCAGAAGGTGTCCTGGGAAGCTAGCCCTCAAAGAAGATGCTTTGTGACAAAAAGATCCTTTGATTAGATAGCTCTTAGGGAAGTTCTGGACATTGTGTGACCTCTCAGAGATTCATCATGCATGTGAATATATTAAAGACTCTAAAAACCCTGCCATAAAGAAAGCAGCCTAACAATGGTATCCTGAGATTTGTCCAACTTATTTGACCACAAAACCTTTTCATCCTTTGACACCCTGTAGCATTCTTCATGAAATACTTTTTAGAAGAGACATTACCTTAATGGAAAAGGCTAGCAATATACCTGTGAGCTAATTCCTGAGCAACATCATTTTGCAGGAGATTCAGTGATGCCATGTGAGTGTGGCTTCCCACCTTACTTGATCTGACCCCCAAACGCTGATCCCTTGAATCTTCCTCAGATCTACATAATAGGACTCATTGCTGACCGGAAATTCCAACATTTCAACACCGTTCTGGAGGCTTATATTCAACAGCATTTCAGTGCTACACTGGCTTACAAGTAAGTTCCTGTGAAAGTGGGGGTTTCTTGTGTACCTGCCAGGATACCCAGGGCACGAGGACCTTGAGCATTTGCCTTTTGCACTGGGCTGTGTGAGTTCTCCCTTTGATAACCCAATCCATGCTGGGTTATCTGGGTTAAATACACATATGCAAACCCATAGGTTAGAATGAGTATTTTATTGTGGTAGAAGTCCATGAAAGCATTCATTCATTCAGGAAGTCAGCTATCATTTACTGAGCAGCCACTTGTGATAGACACTGGGATTCAGAGGCTAGAGAGGAGAAGCGCACAGGGCTAGGAGCCCACTATAGCATGGGCACAGGGAACTAATAGTTACAAACAGGAAGTGATGCTGCAGAAGGTGGGAGAGGCCAGTTTGCCAAGGGGCCTTGAAAGCTAGGCCAAATAGTTTGAAGTCTGCCTTGCTGATAATGAAGAAATGTGGGGAGTTTCTCAGTACAGGAGTTCCACAATACTATTAGAACATTTTCTGTAGGAAGCAAATGCTGAAAAGAGCATTCTCACCACCATTATTCCCACTCATGTCCTGATTATGACTGGTTTTCCCGGTCAAAATATTTTTTTTCCTCACTAGTTTTTTTCTTTGCTAGCTCTCTATGGACTGGAAAGAAATACTTATTCACTCTCTGTATTAAAAATATATATTTTAAGCAGAGTTATTTTTAGGGCTGTAAACAAGTAGCTTAGCTATACCACCAACTTTAACCTTTGATTGAATGCTTTATAATTTATGGAGCAAACTAATGACCATGCTGTGGGCTGGAAAGATGTGTTTTGAAAATATAATCCCTTATTCAGGAAATTGATGACGGTGCTGAAGACTTACTTGGATACCTCCAGCAGAGGGGAGCAATGTGAGCCGATCCTAAGAACCCTGAAAGCTTTGGAATATGTGTTCAAGTTCATTGTGCGGTCGAGGACATTATTTTCACAGTGAGTGCTTGTTATGTAAGGGTGATTGATTAGTTCTGCAGTTCCTCCGGGATACAACAGTATTTGTGTCATTGGAGAGATTCTTTTATAAAATTACAACCAGGCATTGATCAAAAACAACTTAAAAATCCAACACAGAGAGTTATGAATAGGTTATAATTGTTCCCTCTAAGCTCATCCAGGGAAAAATATGAATCTTAACATGTTATAGAGTTATGTTTCATCCAGTGAACTTGATTTGTGATTTGAGGCTCTTCTGTGTTTCATCTATCATTCTTCATTTGATTTGAGATAGAAAACTTTCCAGGAATCTTCAATGATAGAGGTGTTGGGAGTTGAAAGAGCAGAACTCTGGGAGTTGACAGTTATTTGGCTCTGGGAGGTTGTGCATGACAGATGAGCTGGTATTTGCAGTTGATCTGTCTGTCCTTGAGATCCTAGTAGCCAACAATTGAGCTGATATGTTAGAACACCTAAGAGATTTGATGTTTTATGAGTAGTATTACGAGGTTAACTGTTCTTTTGAAGGACTTCAGAGATAGAGGCATTCAAATGCAACCTGCAAAAGGATAATTTATGTTCATCTTGGCTATAAGGAAAAGTTAGAAAAGCAATTTGGTTGTGATTGTAGGTATGATCAGATTGGTTGTGTGTGATGGAAAATAAGAAAAAACATCTAGGGAATGTATTATCTGGATTCTTATCAGTGCAGATGAAGAACATTCAACTCAAACTGATTTAGGGAGAGTAGGACTTTATTTTATTTCACATCTTTTTAAAAATCCAGAGGATAGTTGGTCTCAGGCATGACTGGATGCAGACATTACCATCAGGATAGTCTCTGTCTCTCTAGATCTTGCCTCTACTTTCCTTTTGTTGGTTGCCTTCTGAGACAGGTTTTCCAAAGTGGAAACCACTGGAAACCTCAGATTCATATTCTAACTTAAACAATTCTAAGTTATTTGTTATTCTGGCAAAATCCTATGCCAAAAACTGTTTGGGGTCATGTGCTAAGGTTTTAAACATTATGACCAAGGAAATGAGTATGCAGATTATGCGCTTATAGTTTCATGTGTACCTCTGGAGCCAAGGGCCGGGTCAGCCACTTAAGGTATAGATGTCTTCAGTTTGAAAGATGGTTTCCCAAGAGAAAATAGAAGTCTGTAGTCATTATTTTGAACGTGACAGTGTTTCATACTCGACAAGGCATCTGAAATATGAATCATTTTGGATTCTCCTAAAACGTTCCTTGAGATTTCAGATGAGAATAGAAGGAGATGAATGTCTTGAACCATGTCATGTGCATTATTCATTTTTTAAATGTTAATTTTTAATTTTTTAAAACTTAATCTTACTAAAAATTTAATTAATTAATTAATTAATTATTTATTTATTTATTTATTATTTAAGTTTCAGGCAGTTAAGATACAGTACAATATTGGTTTCTGGAGTAGAATTCAGCAATTCATCACTTACATACAACACCTTGTGCTCTTCATAGCAAGTGCCAGCCTTAATATCCATCATCCATCTAGCCCATCTTCCACCCACCTCCTTCCATCAACCCTCTTATTCTTAAAGTGAAGCATCTGTTTCTTCTGGTTTGCCAGTTAGTCAAAGTAGAGACTGTATTAAAGTCTTAGGGGTATTCTTATATATTTGAGAGGTATTTATCAATTATTTGAAAACCAGTGTGTCTTTCTAAGGGTTGAGTTTCTTGGAGGAGTTCAAGGATTCAAACACTATAATTCCAGATTAATAGGCAAGGATATCTTATCTCATCTTGCAAGTGAGAACTTTAGATTTACAAGAAGAACATATATTCTTCATTTATCATATCTTCTGCCCAATTTTTTCTTTTGGCTTATTTATTTTACTGTTTCTTCTTTCCTTCCTTCCTTTTGGCTTATTTATCTTATCCTTCCTTCCTTCCTTCCTTCCTTCCTTCCTTCCTTCCTTCCTTCCTTCCTTCCTTCCTTCCATTTTCTTCCTGTCTTATCTCTCTTAGTCTTTCTTCCCTCCCTCCACTGGAGCAAAGAGCGTTTGTATATTTGTTTTCTTCTCTGCCTCAAGGCATGTCATCCTGCAGAACTCTAGCTCTTCATTCAGTGTAAATTCAGTGCTGCTGTAACTCTAAGTGACTTTTGGCTTCTTGAGTACTGAGGTGCTCTGTTATTTCTTGCTGTATCCCCAGCATCACATATAGAACATCATTGATACTTATAAAATACCTATTGGACAAGGTGCCTTTTGAGGCTAAGAGAGGCATTTGGTCAGAAGAGATGCCTTTAAGATAGTCTTCAATACTTTCTCATGAACAAAGTGTAGGCTGACCTTCAAGAAAGATCTAAGACCTCATGCTGAGGGAAGGTAGTTTTCCTGTGTCCTGTTCATTTTAGAATCTTTATCAATGGTTTGCACTCTTAGAGCGGCATCAAGGACATTGGGAAGTGTTGGAGGTATTTCCCCATACTGGGAAGGCATTTTACTTGGGAAACTAGAAAATAGAAGGTTTGAAATTTCTAAGCCAGCTGGTGGGAAATCATAATATAATTATTGCTTTTGGGACTTATTGTGTCTGGTATTGTGTTGCTGTTTCCTGTTATTTCTTTGTCTTCTTTCCTCATGTGCATAATTTCAGCTGATCTAGCTCCCATTAGCTGTTCCCTTGCCATTTTTCTTTGCACATTCTGCACAGGAACATTTTCAAGGGCTAGGGATTATCCTGTATCAATATGCAGGATGCAGTTGAGAAAGAGAGGAAGAGAAGTTGTTGAGAAAGATTGGATTTCTTAAGGATTATTTATTTCTATCACATAGTCAAATAATGTGATTTTCTTGTCCCTTCTCTATGTCACTGGCTCCTGAGTCAAAGTCTGGGGCAGGATACCTGTGCCATAGTTGCAATGGAAGCTGGCAGAGCAGGTTCAAGCTTTTGCCATAGGGAGACAGGCTTAAAAACATGGGAAATTCCTAAATTTTAGGAAGTGTGTCCAGAAGATGCTCAGTAGTCATCAATATGACCAGTATCCATTAGGCTTCCCTAGAATGACTGAGCCTCTGGGAGATATAGAGCATACTGAGAAACGGCTGGAAAGAGCTGAAGTGATAATCTTTTAGGCATTGAACTTCTTTATAAAATTCCTTGCAGTTTCTTTTATCCTGAAGCTCAGACAACCAGCTGAGCTGATCCCCAAGATTTCTGAGCTGTGGAATTACTCAGAGTTCAGAGCAGCCTGCACTTTCCTGAGTCACCATGCTGAAAAGCTTCCCTTCCTGCTGGCCAGGCACATAGAAACAAGGCTGCAACCCTTCTGTAAGGATGGCTCTCTAAAAGAGAGAAAGTCTAGAGCATGGCACTCTAGTGGGATTTGCTCCCCCTTGTCTATGTTCCTTAAAAAATACTAATGCTGCCATAGGCTCAAGTACAGGGGGGAAATGTGGAATAATGATTATGTTCATGTTGGGCTGGTCAGTGTTGGCTCATTGTTTATCAGTGTTCACACTAGACAGACCTGGGAGGGAGTTGTATGTTTGTCCCTGTGCTCAGCTGAGTGAGTGACCTGGCCTATCTGAGCCTCAGTTTCCTTATCCATAAATGGGGATAAACCAGATCTTAGTGTTTTGATGATGAAATGAGATTACATGTACAAAGTTATCCATGTAGTACCTGGTACTTAACTTCATAAACATAATAAATGTTACCTGGTACCATGTTTTTACGTCGGCAAGAAAGCAAAAGTACTTGTTTCAAAAACTCAGATATCAATTAATAGATGGTATCTTGGTCCATGATTAAAATTTGACTTACTGTTCATGCTATCCTAAACCTTTCTTGTTGTTTTTGTTTGCTCACTTGTTTGTTTGTTTTTAAGGAGGAAGGGATATGTTTACCAGGTGTCTGCTTTTTGAGGATCACAATGTAGGGACTTTTACAGCTCCATGAATTCCCCTTGGTCTGTTGCTAGCCCATTGACTGGCCCCTGCTTGTGTCTGCTGTGTGTGTGATCAGGCCCCTTGGGCCCAAATAGCCATGTACCCAGCTCTCTGCAACCTGATCATACTGCCTGTGTTTCCTTTTGTATCATGCTTCCTGCTCTTGTTAAGGATCTGCTTATTCAATTCTTGTTTCCTCCTCCTCTGTGTCCTTCCAGTCTCTTGGGGCTGCTCTTCTATCCACATATTTCTTCTTTACCTCCCTCATCCTCACTCCCTTTGCTTATGAGAGGCAGTCAGTCAGTGGTTAAAGACACTGTCTTTGGAGCTAGCTACTTGGGCTTGAGTTCTGCACTGGAATCCTACCACTACCACTTACCAATGTCTATGACCTTAGGCAGATTATTTTGCCTGCCTAAAGCTCAGTTTACTTATATGTAAAATAAGCATGTAGGTAAAAATAAAAGCCTTTCAGGTTGTGATGCAGACTGAATGAGCTAATGGATGTCAGACACTTAGCATAGTGCCTGTCACAGAGCAAGTAGCCACGGCCTTGGTGATTATTTCCTGCTAAGTGCATTTCACTTATTATCTCCATTAGTCATCAGAAGAATCCTATGGAGAGCCTCATCTTCCCACTTCATCTCATCTGAGTCTTCATTTACTCTGTGCCAGCCACACAGACCTCCTTGCAGTGGCTCAAGCTCCTGACATAGGGGCTGGGCACCTTTCCCTCCATATCTGCTTGCTCACTCCCTCTCCTCTACATCCTCACTCAAATGTTTCCTTCACTACCCTATGGAAAATTGCAACTTCTGATTCCCCTCCCTTTCACTCTGTTTTTGGTCTTTTTTCCCTCCTCATAGAAATAGTCACATGTTAACATACTAGACAATAATTAATTATACTTTTGTTTACTGCCATCTCCCTGCTAGAATGTCAGCTTCAAAGCTCCTATCTTTGTTTTGTACTGAGAACAGCACATGGCAGGTATTGATACTTATTCAGTGTGAAGTGGGACACTATTTCTATCCCCCTTTCTTTTTTTTTAAGATTTTTAATTTATTTATTCATGAGAGACACAGAGAGACAGAGAGAGAGGCAGAGACACAGGCAGAGGGAGAAGCAGGCTCCATGCAGGGAGCCCAATGCGGGACTCGATCCTGGGTCTCCAGGATCACATCCCAGGCTGAAGGCGGCACTAAACCACTGAGCTACCAGGGCTGCCCTCTATCCCCCTTTCTTAGATAAGGAACCTGAGGTTTTGATTCAAACTTAAAGGTCACAAAGCTAAGAATTAGCAGAGTGAGGCTTCACATTCTACTTCATCTGATTAAGCAAATTTAAGAACCAGAACTTTTCATCTTCAGCCCAGGGCACGATCCTAGAGACCGGGGATTGAGTCCCGCGTCGGGCTCCCTGCATGGAGCCTGCTTCTCCCTCTGCCTGTGTCTCTGCTTCTCTCTGTGTGTGTCCCTCATGAATAAATAAATAAAATCTTTAAAAAAAAAGAGAAAAAAAGAAGAACTTTGTGGGGATCATGCAAATATATAAAGTGTGTTTGGCCAAGATGGGGAGCTGTCCTGAGTGAAAATAGCTCCTCCTGGAAGGATCAACTTGCTGACTATTGTCAGAGCTGCAGAGAGGCACAAGACTGCATGGGTTTAGGTACTATTATTCTAAACACAGTAGGACTTCAACAGAAACAAGATGACTTGGAACAGAAGTTGTCAGGAAAGAAGTCCTTGCCATTTTGACAAAGCTATCTAGGCAACCATGACTTTATCCTCGTATCTTCTCAAGGAATGAAGAAAGAACTGACATAGGGCCAGCCCAGGTAACTCACACTCCTTAAAGGAGTCACTAGTCAGGGAAAGAGATGTACTAACACACTGGTAGGAGCTGCAGTGTCTCAGGAGTCATCCTGTTCCCCAGCCCTCACCTGGGAGCCAGGAAGGATGGCCGTGGTGTGCACAGCACCATTCATCTGCGCTGGGGCCTCCACTCCATCAACATAGGCATTCAAGGAGCACGGTTCACACCTCCGGTGGACACCCCCAGTCTGGCTCACTTAATTCAGGGCCAGACATCATTGCCCTTTCTCTTTCTCTTCTTTCTTTCTTTCTTTCTTTCTTTCTTTCTTTCTTTCTTTCTTTCTTTCTTTCTTTCTTTCTTTCTTTCTTTCAGATTTTATTTATTTATTGAGACACACAGAGAGAGATTGAGAGAGAGAGAGGGAGAGAGAGAGAGGCAGAGGGAGAAGCAGGCTCCACGCTGGGAGCCCAACGTGGGACTCGATCCCGGGTCTTCAGGATCACACCCCTGGCTGCAGTCGGTACTAAACCACTGCGCCACCAGGGCTGCCCTCTGCTTGCTTTCAGTATCAGGTGATCAGATGTTCTCTGATGTTCTCTGATGCTCTCTCTTCTTTTTTATTTTCCATCTTGCGTTATTCTGCCTACCTCCCCTCTCAGCTTCTACCTCGCCTCCCCACCAGTTCAATTTCTTCTTATGTAAATATTATATACTAGTTCACCTTCCTGGTCATGCATATGTTAGGCAGCAAGACTGTCTGAATGAAACTCAGCCAGGCCTAATGTAGCCTGGAGTCTGCCTTTTTAAACAAATATGACTTTAACTCGAAGGCACTTGCCAATGTGATTTGTTTTCATTGTTCATGTATGAATAAATATTTAAATGTAATCATCTGTTTATACGGAGCATGGGCTGGAATGCCCGTCACATTGCTATTCCTATTTCTCCTGCATATAATTTGTTTGCATGTTAATGCCATTTATTCCTATGTAAGCCTCTGTTTTCGGTGTTGAATATAATTTCACTTTTTGATGACAGTAATGGCTCAGTAAACTACACAATTGCAGTTAATGGAATTATTTTATGATAACATTAACTTGGCATTAGATCAGGGTGGAAAAGAAAACTGTCATCAAAGGGATACTGTCAAACAGTCACTTCTCTTTAATTTATTATCTATTTTATGAGTTGCTACAATGCTGAGGGGGATCCAACAGCTTGTTTATTACAAACATATGTGTAAATGCTTTGTAAAGCAGGAAGTAAGTAGCTGTCATTGTAACATGAAATTGTGCATATGCATGCATTTTAAATACTCCTCTTTTCCCTTTGTGTATAGAAATATTAATAAACATTCATTGAGTACCTATTATGTGCTAGGCACTGTAAGTACTGGGGACTTTGAAATTAATAAGTAAGGCTTCCTCAAGTAGCAGCAATGCTGTGGGGATGATAGATAGGCATCCCAGCAATCAAATCACAGTTCCCTGGAATAAGCAATGATCCATGGCATGATGCCATTGAGGCTCAGGAAACAGACAGGTTTAAATGACCAACTCCACCTCAGGAGGATCAGTAATTCTTCTCGGATGAAGTGATACTTTAAACTAAATGTTGAAAGAGAGAAGAATCACAAATTTCAAGCAGAGGGAATAACGTGTGGAACCCAGCTCCCCATTGTTCCTACTACTCCAGGGTACCATTTATTAAGCATCTCCTCTGTGCTTGGCCCTATATCACTTTTTTACTCTGCCTCACTTCATATTCACAGGAACCCTGGGAAGTAGTGGTATTCTGATGTTTGTTTGGCAGAAGAGGAAACTGGGGCCCAGAAAGATACAGAAAGTGACAGCTAGATGTTAGCAGAGAGGGATGCACCATCAAAGCCTAGGTTCTTTGTGCTATGGTATGCCCGTGAATAGCATGTCTATGCGGCAGAGGGGCTAGTGGGTGAATATGTCCTGGTGGAAGAGTGGGGACCATGCACCTGATGAGGTAGGTTGTAGTTGGACCATGAACACCTGGTATGCCTGACCGAGGAGTGTGGTGCCATTCTCTCTGCCAGGGGAAATCAGCATAAATGCTGCCCTCCATCCTCAGAGCAGAGTGAGCACCCCAGTGGGGGGACAGACTCATCCATTGGAATGAGGCAAAAAGATGAAAATTCCTTAATTTCATTCCAAGAGGAAAAAATTAAACTTTATAAACGTGATTTAGAATAATACTTGGATATAATTTATAAATAAGTAAGCATCTGTTGAGAATCATGCTTGAATTTTTTTTCTCATGGAGCAGTTTGGAAACCTCTGCTTTTGGCAGTGGGGGCCATTGAAGTTCTAAGGCAGAGGATCTACAAGGGAGCCTGGGTGGCTCAGTTAGTTAAATGTCCGACTCTTGGTTTTGGCTCATGTCATGATCTCAGGGTCATGTCATTGAGCCCCGCATCAATCTCTATGCTGGGCATGGAGCTTGCTTAAGATTCTCTACCTCAGGATGCCTGGGTGGCTCAACAGTTTAGTGCCGCCTTTGGCCCAGGGCATGATCCTGGAGTCCCGGGATCGAGTCCTGCATCAGGCTCCCTGCATGGAGCCTGCTTCTCCCTCTGCCTGTGTCTGCCTCTCTGTGTGTGTGTCTCTCATGAATAAATAAATAAAACCTTAAAAAAAAAAGATTCTCTACCTCTTTCTACCTCTGCCCTGCTCTCTCTCTCAAATACAAAAATAAAAATTAAAACAAACAAACAAATAAATAAATAAATAAAGCAAGCAAGCAAGCAAGAGATCTCCATGATTCAGATTCATGTTTTAAAAAGATCACTGAGGAAGAAAGATGAGTGTGTGGAAGGTAGTATAGAGGAAGGGAGGCAGGAGGTTAATAATGAAGCAGTTGCAGTGATCCAGGCAAGAAGACTTGAGCTAAGGCAGTCATAGTGGGTGGGAGAAGAAGGGTGGAAGAAGAAGGGTGGAAGACTACAAGGTGTATTAATGGCAGGATGGAATGTGGGTGGGAGTGCAGCTAGGGGAGAGGGCAGGATCAGCTGATCTGAGGTTGAGCTTTGCGACCCGTTTCCTTAGACATTATTCATCAGCATGATGAATACAGGGGAGGAGAAGTTTTGGGGGGAAGATGATATGTTTTGGTAAAATTTGAGATGTTTATTGGGATAGCCCAATAGAAATGTATAGCAGGTAGTTAGATACAAATCTGGAGTTCAGGAGAGTAAAGAACAGAAGTAAAGTTTTGGTAGTGATTGATCCAAAAAAGTATTGTATTTGAAGCTATAGCACAAGGTGAGCAATGATATAAAACTCAGGGTGAAACCCAGGAGATTAGCGTGTTGAAGGGATGAATGAGGGGAGAGCCCCAGGGAAGGCTGATCAGGAACACAGAGGGAAAGCGGGAAGACCAGCATTCCAGGAGCCAGAAAAGAGAGCATTTCGAGGAGGAAGTGTCAGCACCCTCCGCACGCTACAGCAAAGTCCTGGCAACTGAAAACTGATCAGAGGCAAGATATTTTGCAGTGAGGAGGTCTTTGGTGAATTAGCCAGCCATTCCCCAGGGCTTAGCATCTTTCCTAATAACCAGTTGGAGACCTTAAAGAGGCAGTGGGAACAGGACTTTGAATTGCTATCGATTTCCCATCCTCTTCACGTGAATTACCTACACTGCGGAGTGTCCTTGGCCAGGGTGTAATCCCAGATTGGCTTCCCCCTGCTGATGCTTCAGAGGCTGAGTAAACTGTTTCCTACTAGGGGCTGATCTCATACTTTGCTCACAGCAAAGTGTAAGATGCGGGCTGTCTGCTTCCATTGTCCCTTTAAATGGCTTAATTTTGCAGAACAAGACTATCTACCCTGTAGACAGTTAAGGGAAAAGCCATGGATGACACAAGATATTCATTCTTCCCGGTTGAAGCAGTAGACAATTTCCTTTCCTTGTTAACTCCTCCTTGGACATCTAGAAGCTTTCTTGCTGGCTGAATCCTTGCCTTTGTGGAAAAAAAAAAAAAAAAAAAGCTTTTTCTGTCAAATGCTAAGGCTGACAGTTCCTCAGAGAATGACCTGGGTGAAAGATCAATTTACTAAATAAATATGTAGATTTAGGAAATGTGTTCGCAAATCCCCTGTAACTAAATATGAGCATGCAAGATAATAAAGGGTCTAGTTTGCCAGAGAGGTGAAATACACCAAGCTAACGTAATTGTCAGGGATGCTGAACTGAATCAGGGTGACTGGGTGGGCTTGTTGATCCACCTCAAATGCATGTGAGGCAGTATCACCTCAAAGTAGAATTTGTTTCCTTAATAGGAAATAATATATTGCTCAGTTCTCTGGGTGGCTGCTTATTGTGTGGCTGCTTATTTGGGGTGGATGGAAAATTAAAGTAGACTTAGTTCTGAGGCATAGATGGCCACTGTTCTTCAAGTCTCCAACTAGTCTATCTCTCAGATCTACTCTCCTAATGCAGCTGACTGCAAAGACACATTAATTCAATTCAATCCAGTTCATTGATTCATCAAATATTTTTGAGTTTTACTATTTGATCAAGTTCTATGCTATGTTACTGCAGTGAACAAGACAGATGTAGCCCAGCCCTCATTCTGCCCTTCTATAGTACTGAGGGAGACAAAAAAAAAAAATGCAAACAAATACACCATGTAGTTGCAAACCATACTAAATGCCCATAAGGGAAATAAGCAAATAGTTGAGATACATGGTACATGTATAGTACAGTATAGTGGTAAAGAATGCCAGTGACTACCTACCTGCGTACCCTTGTGCGAATGACCTAACCTCTGCCTTAGTTTCTTCATCGAATGTTGGGATTAGCTCACAATGTTTTTCATTGTGTGGATTCTGAAGAAGTGACATTTCAACTGAGGTATGAAAGAGGCTAATGAACCAGCCATGCAAGGGATAGAAGGAAAGGTCCTTCACGGAGGAAAACTCTGAGCAGGTGCTCTTGAATAAGAAAGAGCTTGAGGTTTTCCAGAAAGTTAGAGAAGACTAGCGTGGCTGAAGGATAGTGAACAAAGGGGAGGAATAGGAGGAAGGTGGATATGGAGAGACTGGCAGGACCTGCTGTGCAGGATTTATTCTCAGCATGTAGCCAAGGCCCCTGCAGGCATTTTACTGGAAATGTTAGAATGCCAAGCAGTGCCCACTCAACTGGAGAGAAAGGTTGGTGTCATGTGTCACCAGAATGGGTTGGTGGTTGCTGTCTGGATTTGTGTTGAAGTGGACACTGAGGCTGCATTTAGAGGTAGCTGTACAAGGAGCTGTGCCTGATCAGTGGTACCTACATTGAACAGCTCAATAGGAAGGGATACAATTGTTCACTCCTGTGTTAATTATGCAGCCCCTGATAGGAGTGAAGGGCTCTGAGTTCAAACAGAGTGCATATTGTCCTGCAAAGCATTTGTGTTTTATTTTTTTTATTTTTTTATTTATTTATGATAGTCACAGAGAGAGAGAGAGAGAGAGTGAGAGAGGCAGAGACACACACAGGCAGAGGGAGAAGCAGGCTCCACGCACCAGGAGCCCGACGTGGGATTCAATCCCGGGTCTCCAGGATCGCACCCTGGGCCAAAGGCGGGCGCCAAACCGCTGCGCCACCCAGGGATCCCGCATTTGTGTTTTAGATTATAGTAATTCTGTATTTAAAATTAAAAAGTGTTTCATATTCCCACTAGCTTCTTTAGTTGCCTCCTGTAAGACACGTGTGATAGTTATTGCCCAATTTCTAATTAGATTGAGGACAGACACAGGCTGTGCTCCTCAGATCATTGAGGAGCTCCTTTAGTTTCTCCTGCAATCTCTCAACTCTGCTAAGCATCATCGTCTTATAATCACAACATTTACAGCTTTTCAAAGCCATATATATATTTCAGCCACCAGGAATTTTTGGTTTGCAATTTTGAATATTTTTTAAGTACATGATTATAGTCCCTTCTCAATTATTTGTTAATTTATAAGTCTAAAGACCCATATGACCCAAAGCAGCAGATAATATAAGTCATTCAGTTTGATCATCAGAGTACACTATGTATAGATGCATACTCGTGCAGATGAACTTCTTCTCAGAGGGATGTTCTTCCAAATCACAATTTTCTGGGCTAAATAGTATCATTAATTATTACTTCCTGATTTTCTATCAGATGGGTGTTCGGCAGGGGGAGGGAAGAGCCACTGGTTTTGGATACCACAGGAGCGATAAAAATGAAGAACTTGCCCATAGTCAAATATATTTTGTGAATAAGCCACAGATGATAATACCACTGTGACAACAATTAAGGATATCCCAAATAGCATGAGCCACAGCATTTTATTACTGCTGACCTGTCTTTTCCAAAATACTTCTGTCTTGGCATCTATAATACAGAACTCTTTTCATATTCTTCATACTTCTCAGACTCTTCAGAGGTCCTAAAGATTGGCCTGCACCCCCTTTTACTCAATTCCCTCTCCCTATCAAAGAAAGAGGGGTGATCTTAAAAGCCACCAGAGAGAAGAGACCAGAAAGCCTATATAGGAGCAACAGTAAGCCTGAAGGCTAAACTTAACAGGTAAACAACAACAACAACAACAAAACCCCAAAACAAAACAAAACAAAACAAAAACAAACTAGAGGTCTACATCCAGGAAAACTTCTTTCCAGCTTTAGAATAAAACCAGATTAATTAAACTCATCATGATTTACTTAGGAATGAGTTTGTTTATACAGCTAGAAGTTTGTTTTCCTGAATCTGGAGTTCCTCACCCCACCCCACACTACCCCACCACCAAAAAAAAAAAAAAAATCCCACTCATTTTTTTTAATATTTATTTATTCATGAGAGAGAGAGAGAGAGGCAGAGACACAGGCAGAGGAAGAAGCTCAATGTGGGACTCAATCCCGGATCCTGAGATCACATCCTGAGCTAAAGGCAGATGCTCAACCGCTGAGCCACCCAAGTGTCCCTCATTATTCTTTAAAAAAAAAAAAAGATTTATTTATTTATTTTAGAGAGAGTACATGTGTGTGCGAGCAGGAGAGGAAGAGGGAGAAGGAGAGAGAGAGTCTTAAATGTATACCACACTGAGCACAGAGACTGATGTGAGGCTTAGCCTCACGACCCTGTGATCATGACCTGAGTGGAAACCAAGAGCTGGATGCTTAACCAACTGCATCATCCAGGTGCTCCAATTATTCTTTTTAATATTTGCATCTTTCCCATATATCCCATTATTTTTCTGAAATGTCAACTAATGTATGTATGTTAGACCTCATATTTCCATGTCTCATAAACTCTCATATATTCTATCATTTCTTTTTGTTTTGGGGGGTTCATTCTGGTTAACTTCTTTGAACCTGCTTTTTGGTTCACCATTTTCTCTCTAAGCTATGTCTAATATGCCATTTAACTCATTGACTGGGTTTTTAATTTTAATTAGTGGGCTATTTTCAGAGATTCCATTTAGTTCTTATTCAAATACAATTTTTCATTTTTATATTTTTTCTTTATCATATTTTAAGCATCTTTTTTCTATTTGGAGCATATTAAATTTGAGATTTTATATTTTTTGAATTGTAATTCTTTATAATTTCAGTAGGATGAGTCTTTGTATGTCTGATTTTGCTGTCTCCATTTAGCATGATCATGATTCCTGGGCATTTTGTTGTTATTATTATATTTTAAAGCTAACTTTCTTTAGAATTTTATCAGTTGTTCTATAGTTGTTTTTAGTTTTGAAATAAAAGTTTTATTTTCCTCCAAAGAAAATGGGTGCATTAGCAACCAGAGACCACTTTAAGTTAAAGTATCTGTTTGTAGATCCAAGCAAGGAACATGAATACAGAAAAACAAAAACATGAACAAAACAAAATCCAGGTGAAGACTGGCTCATGGTTCAGAAATCTCAATGGAGATGTGTTTTCCTTTTCTATCCAGTACTGAGGAGTGGGTAGTTTCCTCACTGCTCCCGTTTAGGCAATAGATTTACTTCTTACCCTCCTTTATAAGAAAGCGTAACAGTTTGAGATACCAGCTTTATGCAAGGGTCTCCAATAAGCAGGCCCTAGGATTGATCTCATTCCTTCTATTCCCCAAACAACCATCTGAGTGGAGGTTTAAAGCCACTAAGGTTGAGCAAATGTATTGGGGGCAGAAGTTGGCTTTATTGCTCTGTAAGTACCCAGAATCTCCTTTTTGCTTAGTGTTTCTCCTCTGTGGTTTCTTTACTTTTCTGATAGTTTGCCAACTCGTTTTGAAAATCCAGCTTTGGTAGTCATTTTTATTGAGAGGTTTTCCAGGGTGTTTTGTCCAGCACACTGTTGGAAATGGAAGTCTTTAAACTTTACTGCAGTTAGAATGATCTTTCCACAGTTCAAATCTGACCTGGATGCTCACCTTCTTGAAATCCTCTAATTTCTTCTCATTGCTCTAAAGATGAAGACAAAATTGCATGTGCCCTGAAAGGGTCTATGGGACTGGGTTGGCTTTTGCTCCCCACCTGTCTCCTTTCTCCTAACTTACCCAGATTTCCTCCACTCCGGATTTATTGGTCTTCATTCAGTCCCTCTGACCCACTCAGCTCTCTTCTGCTGTGGGACACATGCACTTGCTTTCTTGGAAATGGAATGCCCTTCCCTCTCCTTCTCTTCTAGTTTTCTTTTATCTCGTCTCCTGGGTTACCTAAAGCATTGCTTCCTCAGGGAACCTGTTCCTATATTTTCAAACTAAGTCAAATCTCTTCAGATTCTCATTGCCCATGTAGTCTGTGTTTCAAGTATGATCATACACACACACACACACACACACACACACACACAAATATTTTCTAAGGTCCTACTATCTTCCAATCACTGTGCTACGAAGAAATTTATTAAAGAAATAAAAATTGACACCCAAATACGTATCACAGTTGCCATTCTAATTCACAGGTCATGTCAGGATCTGGAATTCTAGAGATGGTAAATAGCTTTTCATGACATATAGGTATCTTTTGACTTTTTTTTTTTTAAAGAATTGCTGTTAGTGTCTACAACTTCTGAAAGGCCTTTCGCTCAGCATTTATTCTTCCTTATATTCAGCATCAACACATTATGTGCCTGTTTCATGCATGCTGGGCTCTGAAACTTGGTTCCTCTTTTAACCCCTTGAGTTGATAATGAAAGGTGGTGGCCATAAAGATGGAGAGTAGCAAGTGGCTTTGGTTACTCTAGTTAACAAGTATGACATACTTGGATATTGCTAAGAAAGGAGGTCTTACACAATTGTAATTATGTAAAGTGATAGATGTGTCAACTAACATTATGGTGATCATTTTGCAATATATACACGTATCAAGCCATTAGGTTGGACAACTTAAACTTACATAATGTTATATGCCCATTATATCTCAATAAAGCTGGGAGAAAATGGCTTTGGGAGGTGGAATTAATGGGACCTGATGACCAACTGACAGCTGGCAGGTGAAGAGATCCATCATGATCCATCACTACTTGCCCCAGGCTCTGACTTGAGTGTCTATGGGAACATATGCCATGCTGGTGAATATGCAGGGTGAACAGGCTTGGTCTTGGATGATCGAAGTGCCCTATCTGACTCTGACCACAGAAGCTAGTGAAGAATCCTGGAGATTTCCCTCAATAGTAATGTAGTCCACTTATTGATGAGGGAACCAACTCCCAGAGCAAAGTAACCTTCTAACAATCACAACACACAGTACTGCTAGAGTCTGGTTTAGAGCCCAATCCTCAGACCCAGACCACTGTTCTTTCTGTGGCACTCCTCTCTGCTGATGGCTTGCCTGGCTCTCAGGCATTATACTACTCAAATGAGGTCTTCAGTAATGCAAACCGGAGACATTTGAATTTGACCCTTCCTCAGGTATTCCTGGATTTCAAAACAAAAGAATTTTACTGCATAGGTATTTTAAAACCCAGCACCATTAATAAGGAAAATGTTAAAAATTCTATTTAACTCCACATATCAAATGTCAAGGCTCTCAGTGGAACAGAGTAAAAAACCTGAGGTTCATTATCTTTCTCTGAAAGCCACAAGACTGAAAGGTCGAAGGTCAGATGCTCCTAGCATGACCACGGTTTAGAGTAATAATAACTTGACATTTCTTGGGCAGTTGTCTCTCAAGCTGTAGTCCATGCCAGGAACCAGGAGGTAGGTGAAAAACCAGCATTTAGATTCTCTAAGTGTAGAGGGGAAACTGCCTTTAGTTGTCTGACCTTGAGCTAGATCCCCTGGATGCAGCCCTATTTCCGCAGTGAGAATAAGAGAATTCAGGAAAGACTTTGGGGAAAAAGATTGCTGTAGAAAGGAGCTGGAAGGCAAGAAACATTCACCCCAAAGGAAGAGTAGATATCTCTTGAAAATTAAATGTAACATTTACTTGTTTAAAAATCACAATATAACACAGAAGTATATCAGGGGACCATTGACATACACAATCTCTTTTCTAGGAGATAACAAAATTATCAATTTGTGTATAGGTTTGCAGATTTTTATTAGGGGTGCGTATGTGTGTGTGCGTGTGTAATCATTCTGCAACTTATTTTTTCTGTTATCATTTATGATATCATGGACACTTCCTAGGTTATTAAAAACTAAAGGAAGAAATGGTCAGAGAAGCGGTCAAAACCTCATTTCTTCTCGGTACCTGAACTTTTTTTTTTTTTTTTTTTTTTTGGTACCTGAACTTTTAGAGCAACTGGGCCTAAAAAGAAAATGCTGGAAGGACTCTACTGATATTAGCGTCTCCTTCAAGTAAATGATGCAATCTATATTTCTCTCTCTACGTCTTGGAACCATGGAAAGGGTAGGGGTCGGTGGGAGGAAATGTTGTGTGTGTGTGTTTCTCTTTAGGAGCATTGTTCTGGGAGCACTCAATTTCTAATTATATTGAGAGAAAACCCCTGAATACCATTTTTCATGCTAATGGAGAAATTTACTTAAGTGCAGAATTATGCAACTGAGTTCTTGCCAAATTACATAAAGGCTGAAGCTCCTCTCAGTAGAATGAAGGACGGCTGGGGCACACATCACACTCTATTCGTAACTTAGAGTTCTTTTCAAGGCTTTTGCCTGAGTCTTATTACCTATTACTATTAATTTATTGCATGGGGTTGCCATATTTTAAAGTAAAGTGAATGTTTTGGATGGATTGTTTTCTTTCATTTCTTCCATATTGTTAACTTCTATTTTTTGTTTGTTTGTTTGTTTAGGCTGTTTACACTTCCACCTGAGACAGTTTTTCTTCAGTGAGTGCATTGATTTTTGTAGGTTCATCCTAGACATTTTTCAAAATAGGATCCCCACATGTTGAGTTTGTCTTTTGTTCTTTCATCGGCAAATCATTCTTCCCTGGGGTGATTTACAAGAGGGAAGACTGTTTACTGAAATTTCTTTGCAGTGTGCCTAAGGGCGGGAGGATTCCTCCTCAAATGTCAGATGCTAGAAAAATAAAAGCTCTAGGAGAAATAATTTTGGTCATTGACAAAAGGGTTAGCACCAGGAACTGGTCTGAGCCCTCTGCCTCTCAGCTGCTTCATTCAATTAAAGGAAGTCTGCATCGAAGACTCTGGCCACCACAGGCAAAGTTGTAATCCTTCCTTGCTACTAAGGGACTATCCTATCTATCCTGGCTCTGCTCTTTCTCTTGTAACAGAATAATGCCTTTTACTTCAGGTTTGTTACCATTCAAAAGAGAATTTCTCTGGCCACTGCCTACTCATTGGACCAAAATTCCTTGTCTTAATCTGCAATTCTGGGTTCCTTTTGGATCCGTAGACTTTGGTGATGGAGGAAGGGGTCAGAATGGTTACAATGACCATGAAGGAAAGAAGTGTATCAGGAAAGCGGCCCTCTCTTTCATGAATCCTTTCCAGCCCTATTGCTTTGACTTAAATGTACCTGCTGAGTGCACTCAAGTGTTTCTTTCTGTAAATAGGATCAATAAATGCAAGGATGATTTTTCAGACAGACTCAGGCACTGGTTAGGCTACAATTATTCTTCATCCAAGGTTGGAGTAGGGTGTGAGAGAAACAAAAAGAGGGGGAGTGGAGAGAAGGAAGAGAGAGAGGGAGAAAGAGAGGAAGGGAGAGAAAAAAGGAAAGGGGGAGACAGAGGGAGAGAGGCAGAGAGACAGGTAGGTTTGGTCTTAGAATGTTGTGATTTTTCCAAGTAATCACTCCTCTGAAACCACGAATGGCTTAATGGTTCTTTTTGTAATGTCACTAATTTACACCTACTCTAATAGAGCAAATTATTGGCTCGAAGATAGGAAAACCAGCCAAGTCACCTTGGATTTAGAGCTTGAACAGAAAAAGGTTAGAGCCAGCCATTTAGCTTCTCTGGTTAGCCCTGTAACATCATCCCCTGGGCAAATAATGCTTTTCTACCCACCCTGACTTGTACCAGTTCTTGGCTATTACTTTGCTCTGTTCTGTGGAGGTAGGATAGCCCAGTGGTTAAGAGTGAAATTTGGAGCCCGATACACTCAGGCTGAAATTTTGACATTGCCTTTTACAAGTTGGGTGACCTTGTGCAGTTAACATAGTGCCTGGTACCTGGCAAATTCTTGGTAAGTAGCAGCTATTAGTAGTGGTCTTAATAGTCAAGGTAAGAATAATAAGGCTACATCGCTGAAGATGAATATTAATACTATCTAGTTCAGATATCATTAGAAATAGCTGAATTGTTATGAGTTCTGCATTCATAAGACACTTCTGTATGGCGACATCAAAGGTGCTGAAGTTCATTCATTTAATACTTTATCATTAGTTGATACATTTGTTTATAACTCCCTTTTGATGTTCCAAGCCTATTGCTACGTAGACATGGGGATATTATGACTGAGATAGCCTTGACTCTGCTGCATGGAGCTTATACTCTAGTGGAGAAAGCAGGCAAGTTAAGTAGTGATGGTGAAGAATGAAGTATTCACACAGGGAGGCCTCAGTCACTGTGATAGTCTGCTTTAATGTGTGGAGTGTACAGCATTTATTATGGATATTCACTATATAAGTGGCCTCCCTTCCATAGTATTCCTTCAGTACTTGGCATCACATTTGGGGGCAGACAAGTATCTTGACTTGTGTGGCAAAGTAGCAGAATGGCGTAGCATGACATTATTGTTGAGTAATTTTGCTCATTTCCATGTCAGATCATAGAGACATTTAAAATAGATTTTTCATTTTAAAAATCTCCCGATTAATCTGGACTTGCTCCCAGGCACTTTTGAAACGAGTCAGGTATGTGTCTCGCCAAGAGCAAATTTAGGTAAAATGTGATCAGGTAAGGGAGACAAAGGGAAGTTGGGGCCCAGGTCTAATCCTGCAGGGTATTTATGGGAATGCTGGGGAGGCAGGAAGGAGGGAGGACAGACTGTGAGGGGGGCCTGCTGAGGGCAGAGGTACTACCAGGTAGGTGGTAACTGGTCAGTGTCCACTAGAGCCCTTGTTTCGTCCTCCGCTCTTCTGTTCCCCTGGTTCAAGCCTCATTAATGTCTTTTCCTTTTCTTCTGTGTAAAATGTGAATAATAATCATCTGTACCAAGTGAACTAATCCGTGCAAAGAATTTAGCACACTGCCTGACCCTTAGGAAGTGCTGGATAATAATATTAAACTTTTATTACCCAACTTTTCTCACTATGTGGCAATACATAATTTACCTGCTGGCCTGCCTCATGATTTCTCTGGGAATGGGTTTTAGGTCTACTCATATTTATCTCCCCTGCAGTACCTGGTACGCAGTAGGTGCTCAATAAATTATATTTGTCTTTATGAAGATACTGATTTTTTTTCCTTCTTAATGCTTAGGAAACAAAAATGGGTGGCTCTAGAAGAAAATTATGGTAGTATATAACAATAGCTAGCATTTATGTAGTGTTTACTATGTGCTAGGCACTATGCTAGTTGCTTTACATGCATTATTTGCATGTAGATCCACCTTATGGGGTAATATCATTTTACTAATGAGAAAATTGAGCCTTAGAGAGACTAAAAAACTTACTCAAAGCCACCCAACTGATAAGAGTCAGAGCAGAGTTTGGAACCACACAGTCTTACCTAAACTTCTGTATGGCCTTAAAGAGGCAGGGAAGAAATCAGGAGGATGCCTATAAACGTGGCTCAGAGGAACCAGAAATGGCCAAGGGGTAGAAAACAAAATGGGGCTGGTGTGCCAGGAGACCCACCATTCCTGGATTCTACAGTAAATCTTCCTGCTGGCTTTCCAAGCCTGATGATGCTTTGGTTAGATTCTGCTCCCCTGGGCTGCTGGCTTGACGTTGGCATCTCCGTTTTAGGCTGAGGCTTTATGTACCTGCATGGAAGAGGTGGTGCAAAGCATTGTACACACCATATGGGGCCCCATTTGCATTTAGTGAGTGCTCAGCTGTGCACAGTGTCTCCTTAATGAATCACATGCAAGCAGCGCATCGCTATATTTATCCAAGCCTTGGGAGCTGGAGTGCTTGCCGTGGCTGGGCTCACATGCCCCAGAACAGCACCTCGTGGGTTGTTCTAGTTTTCCTTGTGGTCGGGGCCTTCAGGCCCTTCAATAATTCGTTCCCTGGCAGGATCAGCTGGTTTCTGAAGCATCTTTCTAGGCGTGCTGAAGCCAAAAAAAAAAAAAAAAAAGTTTCCCTCCTGAAGCTATAACAGAGACCAAGTGCTAAAAAAGGACCTTGAAACCACATCTGCTATGCCCTTGACTTCAAGGCCACACTTACCGCCTTGCAGAGAGATGAGACATTATTTTTTCTTTTCTTTTCTAGCTTCTCAGGAGAGGCCCTACAAGTGCTGAATGGTCCCCATCATCAGTTTATTCTTGCATGTAATCTAAAACCCTTATGTATTTTATTTGCCTTAGTTACTCCTTCCTGGAAATACTCCTTTTATGTACGTGTGCTTAGATGAGTATGATCGCTTCTGTGCTTGGGAACCACCACCAACAATACGGATAGTAGCTGACATTTACTTAACATTTATTAAGTGCCAGCTATAAAATGTTAAGCACTTGAAAGATATTATCTCATTTTTTTCCTACCTCAAGATCACCCTTTGAGTGAGCATTATATTTCCATTCTGTCAGTAAGGAAGGTAAAGATTCCAAGGCCTTGCAGCCAATATATGAAGGAGTCTGGCTAGAGAGAAAACCCTTTGCACTAAATAGCTGTTTGTGCCACTTCTCCTGTCCAACTGCACTCATTTTCTCCAGCTCTTCTTCTTGTTTCCACCGAGTAAAACCCTGGGTTTAAAAATTCACACATACACATTCACACAGGTACATTTGCTATCTACGACTGTAACAACTCTGCTTAATGATGTAGTCACTGTTAAATGCAAGCCATTTCTCTACAGATTGGTTTTTTAATCTTTGATGAAACTTAGGGTGGTGTACAATATTTTTCCTTCTCTGAACTAGATTGTGATGTTTAGGTACTTCACTTGTGACATGAGAAACAGGGAGCAGCTTGGATTCCCAGAGGCAGATGCCCCTGATCTTGGCCTCACGGGATCTGTATCATCTGCCCTCCCCTGTTAGATTCTCAGAGCACAGAAGGCAAAGAGTGCCAAGTTCTGGTTCAAGCTATACCACTGGTACAGTCTGTGACCTAGAGCAAATCAGATTTTTTCTTGGTGGTAAGAACTAAATTCAGTTTCTTACAAGTTTAAAGTTGAATGCATAGCCCTGACTTGGTCTCATAGCCTAAATGTCTCTTTTCTTTCCCACCTCAGTCAAATAACATTTAAAAGATGGCAGTGAAGCCAAGTCACTTGCCCAGTCTGGCCCTTGGTTTCTTCTTCTATATAATGGAAAGCATGGACTAGGTACTTATTGGCCTTGCCCACAGCTCTTGGTTTAGAACTCCAGGAGGCAGCAGGAAGAAATCCATCCCAACCCGAAGAACCCAGACCAGACAGGGTCGAAACAAATCCAACAGGGCTAGTTTAAGAAAAAAAAAAAAAGAATTTATCGTAAGGATATTTGTGCAGCTCATATAATCCAAAAAGGGTTAAACACACGTGCGCGCGCACACACACACACACACACACACACACACACACAACTGTTGGAAACCAGGACAGCCTCAAGGATCTCTTCATCAGGAGTTCATGAATATTCCCTTAGAGTGCAGCCATTAAGATGACCCCCAATAAAGCCTGTTTTTAAGTTTCTGTGTTAAAAAGATACAAATTCTAAGGAGAGAGTCACCGGAAGACCATTCAGTTATAGAAGGTGGGTGTGGGCAGGGTCAGTCAATAGGAAAAGGCTGCTTGAGGCCATTCTTGTAGGCTGCACAAGTGGTTCCCAAGAAAAGGACTTGGTGGGAAACTCTCCCTGCCAACCCCATGCAAATTCACTAGTAAGTATGCCTTACAGAGAAAGTCCAAATATATGTAAGTAATGGTGACTCCCCATGGGCATCTATGTCTGGGTGTTAAATGTTGGTGGAAGACACTGTAGACCATAATAGGGATTGTGAGATTGCTTATTAGATGTTTTCAGGCAGCTGTGACTAGTGGAAAGAGTAACAGATTTCAAGGCAAAAGGCCTGGGATGGACCATCCATTAGCTTAGCTTTGGGCATAAAGAAGAACTAAACAGTGTCATCTTATGGGGAAACCACCACCACTTTGAATTAGGATCCTGCCTTCCTCTTGCAGATCGGGTCTTACAGTTTTGCATTTTGATAGGATTTGGGCAAGTTTCAACCTCTTAGGAATTGTCTGTGTCCTTATCTCTGAAGCAGAAATGATAGTAATACTCCTAACAACTGATGACAGCTAACATTTGCCGGCATAAGGCATATGACAAGCACTTCATGTGTGAGCTAGTCTCCTCACAATCCTCGGGCACAGTGTTGTTACAGCCTACATTTTGTAGATGAGAAAATGGGGGCTTATGGGAATGAGGAGAGGCAGTAAATCATAGAGCAAAGTAGTGTACAAAGTGACTGAGAGGGTGGGCCCAGGAGTTGGATGGCTCTAACACTTACAGGTGTGGAGTCCTTGGACATGTTGCTTGAGTTTTATCAGTCTGTAAAATGGGGATAATGATAGGGCCCACCATGGTGTGGTCAGGAAGGTGAATGATTTACTGTGTATGCAGATAGTGTCTGGGGCAGAGTAGTGCTCGGGAATATCTGCTATCATTAAGAAGGTCTTCAGTTAGTATGGGGCAAAGTGGAGATTGGAAACCCAGAGCTAATGCACTCTAAATACATACTCTATGGCAGACATCTCTGTGCTAGCAGGACAAGAAGGTTGAGGATTGAGGAGTTTTAGAGAAGGGTGAGGGCATGAGGGAAGGAAAGGGAGAGAGCTGCTTTAGGACTCCTGGCTCCTCTCACAGACTTGTCTCTATGACCTAGAACTAGATGCCCAGAAAGTAGGCAGCAATCACTGGGCCCTTGTCATTGATTGGAATATTTAGTGCTGGCTTTCTCTTAAGCTTCTTATTTCAGGAGGACTTTAGGAAGTGGTCAATCAGGAAAAAAAAAAAAAAAAAAAAAAGAAGAGGTAGAGTGACTAACAGAGAGAGAGACAGAGAGAGAGACAGAGTCAGAAGAGAGAAAAGCAGAGATATACATAGTGACCCAGAGAGACAGAGAGTAAATAAAACTCATAGGCAGATAAGCAGACACATGTTTAAGACAGAGAAAGGCAATAGAAGAGAAGCCAAAAGAAGAGAAAAGAGGGGTGAGGGGATAGGTGGGAATTCAGTGCAGACAGCACTTGATAGACCACCTTTCCTGTGGTTGATGGAGCAAACAGACCCGTTAAGTGTGTCAGTGCTTTATCTAAGGAGAGCACCTTTCCTGCAGCCACAGCAAGTGGCATCTGACTCTGTAGGGCAGTGACAGGAGACACTCTTTATCTGAATTGGAGACAGGAGCACTCTTCTCTGTATTTTGCACAGGATGCCACAGAGTAGGCTGCAGATTTTTCGTGGTTGGCTCTAAAGCCCTGTTTGGAGAGGCCTCGGGTTGAACAGCACTCCAAAGCCGGGCAAAGAGAGCCGGAAGCCTCAGGAGCCCGGAGACTGATTTTATGCAAGGAAATGGTTTCTATAAAAAAGTACATGTATATATTCATGTGGGCCTTGAAAATATCTGCAAGAATATCCATCCAAATTTTAACAATCCCTATTCTTGAGGTAGGATTAATGAGGACTCTCACTTTATAAGTAATGCAATTCTGTTATGTTTACATTTTTGACAGTAACAGTATAGGGCCTTTATAGTCAGAGGAACAAAAGGTTTCAACTAGGTGATAAGCACACTCCTGAAATGAAAGGGTCAGGTAAACAGTGGCCCCTGACACAGAACAGGCAAGTATGTATTTATTTGACAAAGTAGGCAGTGGCTAAGTGAAAGGGTGGTGTACCTGAAGAGATCTCTCCTTGATGCTTTTCAGACACTTTGGAAATCTGGTGCTACAATCTCCCATCTGATTCTTGCAGAAAGGTGAAATTATTAATGTCCCCTCAGCTTTACGAGTTTCATTCCTTTGAGGTTCTTCAGAGTTAAAAAAAAAAAAAAGAAAAGAAAAGGCGGGAGTCTGTTGGGGGTTATCTGTTCTATGTGTGGACAGAAGTTTTCCCAAAAATGGATGATGCCCGTAAACACTGCTGGCTCGGCACCCTGGCGATGAAGTCCCTGTCTCCTACCCCTTGATCTTAATTTTAATGAAGTTTGTGGCTGGCACACACTTTCAAAGGTATTGCTTGTAGGCTTGAGAAATGACCCAGATGTGTCTTCTTTCAGGCTTTATGAAGGCAAAGAACAGATGGAGTTTGAAGAATCCATGAGACGGCTCTTTGAATCCATCAACAACCTGATGAAAAGTCAATATAAAACAACCATCCTTCTGCAGGTTGGTTTATGCTAAAACAAACAAACAAACAAAAACACTCTTTTCCTTTGGTCATCTGATAAATAATAGTATGGTGAGATAATGTCTACTTTTGCTTGAATATGTAATCCTGTGTTAGTTGAAGGTCTGGGCTGGCCACATGGTACAAGGATCATGAACACCAGGGCTCCACAGGGCAGAAGAAAGCACATTTATTGTTTGCTTCTTGTGAAGGTTACAGTGCCTCTTTTTAAATAACTGAAGCTTTTGCTACCTGGAAGGAAATAGGTCAAACCTGATTCACTTCTAATGGTGACAATGGTGGGGTGCCTGGGCGACTCTATCAGTTAGGCATTCAACTCTTGACCTCAGCTTGGGTCTTGATATCAAGGATGTGAGTTCAGGCTCAGATCCCCTTTTGGGGGTAGAGTCTCCTCAATAAACTAGAGATACTTTGGAGAAAGGTCCTCTAATTTATGGTTCATGATGCTAATGTACAAACTCTGTAGATCTTTGAGAAACCTTAAATCCTACCCGAAGTTTGAGCAAGAGTTAAGCAGCAGAGAGGCTGAATGAAGAGGCTTTTCAGGGAGGGCTTCCTAACTTTCACAGGATTGACTTGTAAGTGTTCAGGAAGGGCTGTCTCATACTATATGAATAAGAAACACATTTATCAAAACCAGTGAGTTAATGCAGATTTACTTCTTCTTCTTTTAATCAGAGTTATCCTTTTAGTTGCTAATTTAAATATCTGCTGTGCCTGTGACCACCCAGCCTCTGGCTGGAAAGAATGAGGTGCTAGTGTCGAGTTAAAATGGAGGTGAGGAGGTAGAGGCAGAAGTCTGTCTAGGCAAGTGTCCACTGATGATACTATGGGTTCCCAACTTTGCATATCAGAATCTCTTGGAAATCTTTGATAAATTCTGATGCCTGGTCACCACCAGATATTCTAATTTAATCAGTATGGAGTGTGACTAGGGTAAGGCGAGTTTAAAAAAAAACTCCCTGGTATGAAACAAAGTTCAGGAATGACTCTGCTAAGGGCGTCTTTTGATTGAGCAAATGTTGGAGACCTCTTTGTGTGTGTGTGTGTGTGTGTGTTTGCATGTGTATACCTATGTGTGTGAGTATGTAGAGGAGGGCTTTGCCTAGTTTACTGTGTCCTCAACACATAGAACATCCTAATACATAGCTGATGCTTAAGAAATATCTATTGCACAAATGACTCTCGGGATAGGTGTGCCCATCTCCATTTCACAGATGAGGACACTGAAGCTCAGAATTGATACCACTTCATCAGGCTCCATACTCCAAGCATATGGCTGGCATTCAGATCTCTTCCTACCTGGCTCTGAAGACTGTGCTCTGAGCTGCCTCATTACACTGTTCTTTGCTCTATACATTTAGCACCTACTGGAGATAAGACCGTTTTCTTCAGGATGAATCTTACCATTTTTTCCTTCCCTTCCCTTTTGTTGTTGTTGTTGTTGTTGTTTTAAGTCTTCCTTCATCCTTTTACAAACCTTCATTATTTTATAACAAAGGGAATAGCAGGAGCAGGGGACAGCATGAAGAAATGTGATAAGAGCTAGAGCCTATCACCCTGCCTGTATTATATTAGAAGCAGCTGAGCTTCCTGGGAGAGATGTTAGGATGTTTGGTGGGGATTGAGGTTGACTGGTTGCAATGGGAGAGGCTGCAGCATTGAGTCATGTCAGAAATAGTCCCAAGGAAGCTGAAGCATGAAGGAGCAGAAATGACAGACAAATGAAGGAAGCCAGCTGGTGGGGAGGAGAAGGGAGCAGATGCCTCAGAGAGGTAGAGGTGCCAGGAGAGACGGACCGCTGACCTTGAGAAAGCCGGAGGGAAACAGCTATCATGGAGCCGCTCTTTCTAATTTCAGCACCCATTTCTCGGTTTGGGGAAAGGACATAGGGACATAGAGAATAAGAAGGGGAAGAAAGAGAGGAAGGTACAAAGCTCAGAGGAGCCAGTGAGCTTTCAGGACACTGAGGAGATCCAGGTCAACAAGAATGTTCTTCTTCCTCAGCTGCAGGACTTTATGCTGGTCATTCAACTTCTCACTGTCTTGTTTCCTCATCTGTAAGACTTCACTGTTTACATGAGGATCAAATAAACACTGTCTATGAAAAAGCAGATTATAAAATGCTATGCAAATGTAGAGAACTAATGTGATTATTATGGTCTGGCCATAAGCCTTTTTACCCGAGTTCTAACTGTCTGGGAAGCTATGTTAGAAATGCCTTATTTTCCCTGGGATTTGGGCTGGGTTATGTTGGTTTCTCTTCATGGATTTCCAACCCAGAGTCATCAAAAGGGCCTTCATCTCTTTTCTTAATTTGCTCTGAGGACCAAATTTAACTTCCAGGATTTACATAAAATCAATGATACTTTCTACCTATTTCTATGGTTGCTGAAAATTTGTCAAAGAAGGATGTAGCCTTATCCAAATATAGAAAGCAACAACCTTTGAAGATTTAATGCTATTTTAGGGTATGATGCATGGGCTGATGAGGGGAGAGGAGTCAAGGCCATGTAATGTTAGCAAGTTTCATACAAGGAATCTTCTTGGATTTTGATATTTGCTACCAGAGAAAGAGCTTTGAGTGCCCAAGAGACCTGGGTGAGAATTGGGGCATGTAACACACTTGGGCATGTAACATTGGGCAAATTGCTTTGGTTTTCTGGACCTCTGTTTATCCTTTTATAAAATGGAAAGCCTAATGTCTAATCTAAAGGAAATATTGAAAGGATTAAGTAAAGCAACATATGTAAAGGGAGAGATATAGAGCCTATTACATATTTCATTTTAAATAGTTTTTAGTCATTTATACCTCTCCCTTCCTTACCTCATCATAAAACAGAAGCATTTGGAACATTTTCCTAGAGTAGAAGAAGATATTTATATTTCTAACCTTGTCACATGAGGCTGAACAGTTTTAGGACGTTTGGTTATTCAGCTAGATCAAGAAACACAGATATAAATTTCAGGGAGAATAAACCCATAAGAACTGACTCTATGGGAAAAGAAAAAAGGAATGACAAATAGTACAGAATGACTGGAGTCCTGATTCTGAGCCTGCATGGGGTATGGTGGGAAAGAGTGCTGTGATCTATTAGTAGTGTCTGCAATAAGTTTTGGGTTAGAGGGTAGAGTAAGAATGACAATGAGTGCCATTCCTGGTTCAAATTTTACACCTCCAGCTGAGTAGCAGCTTATGGTGGAAATCTTCATTCATCCCTGCTTTAACTTAGCATAGAGAAGATCTGGTTCAATCAATCTTGGCTTTGTCCATTGTGAGTTCTGGGATCCCATCAAGTCATTTCTCATTTCTAAGACTCATCTGGTCATGTGAATTGCTTCCTGTAGTTTTCCTTATTGCTCAGAGTTGGCATGGCAGCAGCTCGCCCAAAACTATGGAGAATTTTAAACCAGCAATTTGGAGAAGGTAGAAAATCATCTAATCATTAAATCATTAAAAATACCTTTCACTGATTCACACCTACCATGTGCCAGGCATGAAGCTGGGATCTTCACATACAGTGTTTTTCATCCTACCAGAGATCTGCAAGGAATCACTGTCTTCAGTGTCCACAGGAGGCTCATAACGTTAAACAATTCACCCCAAATTATATCTATCCACAGTGGTGGAACTAGGATTTCAAAGCACCCAGGTCTCTTGACTCCAAAGTTAATGTTCCCTCTGCCACAAGGAATGGATTAGGATGGGGGTTTCTACATATTTTCAGTAACAGGCCATGAGCTTAGAAACCCCTGTGTGTGCCAGCCCTATGAGCATTGTTGATAAAACTGATAGTAGGTTGAGAGGATCAAGATCAGACACAAGTGAATTGGATATAGCTCAAATGTGAGTAAAGGCATTTGGTGACATTATACAGACCCATTTGTCCCATTCTCCTTTAGGTACAGGGTTCATCATAATGCTCCAATTTGATGGTACGAGTAAAAATAAATGAACAACTCATGCTGAATAGTATGCTCTCTCAGCCACTATGATTGCCATACATGCTAATGATACCACTAGACTGTCCAGGAGGGACAAGGACCTCTGTCTTTTGTATCCCTGGCATCTGAACCAGTGGCTGCCACTTAGTAGATACTTGGATATTTTTTGGGTGAACAAATGAAACAATGAATATTAGCTTCCACTGTTTTGTGTTTTAGCATTTATTATGTATCACACATTGAGCTGAAAGCTTTACATATATTGTTAGCTCATTTGATTTTTATGACAACAACCTTATTAGGCAAATACTACTCTTCTTATCTCTACTTTACAGATGAGGAAATGGAGGCTTAGTGAGGCTGAATAACTTAACCACAACTAAGAAGGGGCAGGTCTGGGATTTGAATCCAGACTGTGTAAGTCCAGAGTTTGTGTTCCTAATCACCACCAAAGAAAGCATAGTTTCATGAAAGACCCAAGTCTCCCTGCAAAATGCCAAGTGGATAAGCAATCAGCAACAGTAAACAATAGTAAAGATGGATAGATGTTTGGTCCATAGTCATGGAAGCCAGCTAATTAAGGATGTCTTTTTCTTTCCTCTCTTTTCATTGTTTATTGGTATAAAACGTTTCAATGTCCAAACTAAAGGAAGAAAGTGGTCCATTCTTGCAAATTGGCCCATAGGCTGTATGCTGAATTCCTGAAGTAGTAGAAATGAGACTTAACTATTTAACTTGTCCCCTTCTCAACCATATACCCCATACTTAGAGCTAATGTTTGGGGACAATGGATTCAGTGGTGGGGAGGATGAAATTTTGTTCCAGTGAGGCTGCTATAGTCATACTGATCACTAACATTTAATTTTCACATCGACCTCTAAATTAGGTGACTTTAGGGGATCCCTGGGTGGTGCAGCGGTTTGGCGCCTGCCTTTGGCCTAGGGATCCTGGAGACCCGGGATGGAATCCCACATCGGGCTCCCGGTGCATGGAGCCTGCTTCTCCCTCTGCCTGTGTCTCTGCCTCTCTCTCTCTCTCTCTGTGTGACTATCATAAATAATTAAAAAAAAAAAAAAAGAAAATTAAATTAGGTGACTTTATTTCCTTTATTCTCATGGTGAGAAAACAAGAACACAGAGTTAACTTGCCCAAGACCACACAGATAAAAATGATCCATGGGGACTTGGCTCAGACAGTCTGCCTCTTCAGGCAGCCATTCATAAACACTAAACTCCTCTGCCCCAACAAGTCGGAGAGGCAGCATAATGTTGGTTTACAGAAGGCGTGGAGAGATATGTATTCTGGAGCATGTTGGTTCATCTTTTCTTCTCTTTCCCTGAAAGATTGGTGAGGAGGCTGCCTGTCCTGAGAGTCACATGTATTGTCCTTAGGGACAGCTCCATATCTCTAAGGAAGCTGTCTTCTTCTGATCATGCTGTGGTGCATTTCTATGACATCGTCCATAGTTTCCATGGACCTTGACTATCCATTGCTTGGTGAAAATAAAAGGACTGAAAATTGGTGGGATAGAAATACTATCTGTGCTCTTAAATGAGGAAGGTGCCTAGTCCTCTTATAAAACCCCACATCAATGCAAGACATGCTCTTTTTGGCTAAAATTCTGTCTACTGGCATTCGTGCAGTTGATTCCTACTTAGTTTGGAGGGGGAAGAGTCTGGAAACCCTCAAAAGACAAATCCCCTTTGAGTTTGAGGGAGTGTAACTGTTCAGTTTTGAGTTTTGTTGTTATTTTTAAATAATGGCTGTTTTCTAGCAGCCCAGGATTATCAGTTCTGGGGAAGTCTATCTAGATAACAATCATCTCAAGTGTCTACCCATGGCTTATTTCTGGGCCAGTGAAACCAACGTTGCTTGGTTTGGATCCACCTCTCTTCTTGAGGCTGAAATTCGCCTTTGAAAGGGGTCGAGAATGGGTGATTAATCTAGGAAATCCACTCATTGCCACATTCTTACTATGCCTGATGTATGTGGCAAGGAAGATCCTTAACTGAGAGGAACTGTCAGAAAAACTGTAGCTTCTTTTCAAAAATTATCCTCATAAAGAGAGGAAAGTTCTTTATCTACTTCCTTCCCCAAATCAGCCTTCTCTCTCCTACCGAAACCTCCTCACTTGCCAAGATGGAAGGAAGCCTTTCCTTAAAGCAGGTTGGGCAGTAGCAAAACACACTGGCTAGGGGCAGTTGGACAGGATTGGGTACAAATTCTTATTATTTTGCACATTAGCTCTGTGGCTTCTGGCAAATTATTCTACCTCTCTGTGCTATAGTTTCCTCACTAGTAAAATGGAAAGACAGTATATTCATAGAGTGGCTGTAAAGTGCAGTGAGGTCATGCATGTTAAGTATCTGACATGTTTAAAGTTTCTAATAATGGTTGTTATTTTAAAACTGTCAAATTAATAATACTATTATATACATTTATATACACATACAAAAACTTATCTGTATATGTTCTTAAATATTCTATATATTGGGGAATATATACTATGGGATGAAAGTAATAACATAACAATATTATTTTATGTATAATAGTGGTATTAATAACAGTAAAAATTACACCAATAGTAAAGCAACATAGTTCCTAAAAGGACAACAGGTCTAGAAAGCCAAGGTGTTTCTAATTTCTAGGCCTTAGAAACATGCAACAAATGGAGGCCCGCAGACAGTCTTATGGCTGAGCTGCTCTGCCTTCTGGAGGGGATCTTGCTGGTTGCACCTACAGAACCTACCTGCCATTACTCCACTAATGCATATGAAGGGGAGAGCTATGGACAGGAGACTTGAGGCCAGCGCTACTGACTTCCTGGGTCAGAGGTAGGCTGCCCTTGTTGGAAAAGGAAACCACAGACCTGCCACTTCTCTGTGAGGCCTCCTGGACCAGATGGAAGTTTAATACTGGGAAGATTTGCTTCTTCTGAAACAGCCTTGTCCCAGTCCCATCCAACTCTTCCCCACTAACAGCTGAAGCATTTAAGTGCAGGACTCCTGATGACTGCTATTCCACAGTATCACTTCAAAGCCCTGGAAGGGTATGCAGCTCTTGAAAGCCAGTAACTTGCTATAGACAATGAAGTCCTGGCTTTCCCAACTTGCTGAGGGTTTGATTTCTATTTCTGTCCTCTCACTTTGGTCTTAATTCTGATAAGTACATATTATATTTTACCCAGGTGCTGGGGAGTGAGGGAAGCTGTTTGAGAGATGGAATAAAGTAAAATTCAGCACACACACCTTTGGAGGCCTACTGTGTGCTGGACACTGCAATAGGTACATGATATACTAGTAAAGTATATCACATCATTCCCTGTTGCCCCATGGAACGATGCTGAGGCTCAGGGCATGAGGAAATGGCCCTGGGCACATGCAGGTACTAGTTAGAGCACTGAGGTTCCTACTTAGGTCCCTGTGGGCCCAGAGCTCTATGTTCTTTGGTCTAAGAGTGAATGAAGGGACAGTTTGCTTAGAGTCCTTGGACCAGTCTTTTCAGGGCATATGTCTCAGCATAGGGCATCTCTTTAGAATTTAAACATTGTAAATACATAACTCATGGGGGAAGCGCAGCCTGCTGATGTGTTTGATTTGGCTAGCACAGGGTTAGAACAGGTCAACAAGAATGACTTACTCTTTAGAGAGAGTGTGAGTTCCTCATGTCTCCTTACTTCCCACTGGCCCAGACTCATCCCATTCATTCTTTTCTTTTGCTTGCCCAGCTTTCCAGGCATCTGTTTTTGCTACATCTGTTTGGTGCTTCCTGATAAAAATGGCCTTGACCAGCTAGGTCCGAATGTACTGGATACTGTAACTGCCTCGAGAAATGTTACAGTGTACCCTAGCATATTAAAATTATGAAAAGTTCTGCAATTAAAAAAAAAAGCTTACTGGTTTATTTTTACTTAAGCCAGGGTTTCTCCAAATTATTTTATTGCAAACACTTTTTCCCTCACAGGATACCTAACATCATCCTATGGAATAAGGGTGTCCCAATAGAACATCAGCTTTGGAATCTTGTTATCTCTTGTCATCTCGAATTGAAAGAATAAAAAATAAATTCCTGGATACAAAATCCAATAACTATAAAGAAAAAGTCTGACAAATCTGACAACATACAGATTAAAGTTGTTCTGTGCAATGAAAGATATGATAAACAAAGCTAAAAGCCAAGCAACAAACAACAGGACAAGCAAGAGGAAATTCTTACAAATCATATTACTGCAAAATGGTTAATTTTAATGATACATAAAGAATTCCAGAAACAAGTAAGGAAATAAATTCTTCAAAAAATGAGAAGATATGAACAAGCAATTTAGTAAATACAGATGTTCAATTAATATAGAAAAGGTGCCCAATGCACTAGAAACCAAAGATTTGTAAATTACAGTTACAAATTATATATCACATTGACAAAATAAAAATATTTGTGTACCAATGTTAGGGTTTTGGGAAAGGAATAAAAGGAAACTGGTTACTGTTTCTTTCTAAGGTAATATGACAGGGTTTCCTAAAATATATACACATTTTGATGCACTAATTCATCTGAGTAGTCCACCTTGTAGGGATTCTTACAGGTACATAAAAGTATATATTAACTCTTTTCTTACCACATATTTTACAATAAAGAAAAATCGAATATAGTATGAAATCCAACAATAGGCGAGGATTTAAAGAAGGTACTGTGTACTCATAAGGGCATTGCTAAGTAGTGGTTGGATAGGAAGGGAATGTATTCTATGAGATGACATGAAAAGTTATCAGTGCTGTAGGGTTCATTGGAAAAAGCAAGGTGCAGAACTGTCTAAATCACACACACACACACACGCATGCATGCACATTCCTGCACAGAAATCAATCTGAAAGGAAACTCATTGGTAGTAGCCCCTCTGGGGAATAAGGATTGGAGCTGAGATGGAGGTGTGGGACTTTAGTAACAATCTTCACCTTAATACTTCATCCTGTGTGATATTTTTTACATTGCATGTATTACTGACCTTTAAAAATTATAAACAGCAAGAAACAAGAAAACGTTGAAGGCATAGAGGAGTTGTTATTTGAGTGAGGTGGGCATATAGCTCAAGGCTTATGCGGGGTGGCTGCCTAAATTTGAATCTTGACTCTTACTTGCTAACTTTGGGATTTGGGGTTACTTATTTAATCTTGAGGTCCCTTATCTATGAAAATAGTTTTCCCTTGTAGGGCTGACATAAAGTTTAACAAAATAATCTCCTAGGTGTTCTGTGTCAGCCCCACTAAAAGTTCTCAGAGAATAGTCATAATTATTATTTATGTCAATTAAGAAGCTCAATTGTATATGGTTAGGAGTACAATTTTCTTTAGAAAGGAAGTTTCAATATTTTTATTTTGATCTAATTACTAAAGGGTAATTGATACATGTAGACTATGAACACTTTCTTTAGAATATAAAGAAAAATAAGAGAATATTTTAAAATACATCTTTCTACTAGATGCTTAAGTATTATTGTCCAGCCATGTGACTTATAACTCCTTCTGTAGAAATTGCAGTCCACTCTGCTGCTTCACAAAGGTTGCTGTGGTGCAGAGGATTGCATGTGTCTCATACCTCTGGATGCATCAATTAATTTGCACAGGGGAAAGAAACAGGCCACCACAATGTGCAGCTAGTACACTAGCCTATCTAGTGGTCCAAAACATGACATGCCCACCACTGTTCAAAAATTGGCCAGGGAGAGAAAATATAAATAATTCAGTCCAAGCTGTCCTTGCCACCCACAAAACAATTCAAACGCACCACCTTCCAATAATGACAGAAGTAAGTACTTAGCAGTCACCCAAAACATGCCTGGCTCTCTATCGGATGCCTCATGCATATGATTTTTCATTTTCCCAATCAAAGTAGTTTTCATTTTCCCTATTTTACAGATAAGAACATTGACACATCAGAGAGGTTAAGTGTTTTGTCCAAAACCACATGGTTACAAGGAGTAGAACCAAGACTTGACAGCAGATGTCTAACTTCAAAGTCTGTGATCATCATATCCATTACTGCCTCCTTGAAGATAGGAGAAGTTGTGGTTTGCTTTTGTCATCAAAGTAGTGCATGCTAATGTCTCAGTGTGCATACAGAGTCTTGAATCTCTGCAGGAGTGGGCAGGATTCAGGGTCATTATCCCTTGATCCCTTTCACATTGCAAAGTATCCTCCTTATTATGTGGAGTTGTTGGATGTGGACATCCCTCATGTTTATTCCACTTTCCACCTAGGTGGCGGCTTTGAAATATATCCCATCTGTCCTTCATGATGTGGAGACGGTCTTCGATGCAAAGTTACTCAGGTGAGAGCTCACCATCTACTTTCCTGGGCTCTGATGGCAGGCCAGGAGTTCAGAGGGAGAGGAGGAATGCTTTTGTGGGGGATTCTACGTCGGCATCCAGAGCTGGGGGGGCGAGGGAGGACCCATGGTTAGGAACTTGGTATAGGGCTTCCGGTGTTGGACTTCTATGTTCTGGTTTTAATTTGCCAGACATCAGTGAAAAATAATATAAAATAAGCATCCTTCATTGATGACACGAATGGTAGAGAATGAAAACATGTAGGTTTAATAACTGATTGGTGTAAACGTAAATGTCACCATCCCAGTTGGGCTTGGAGGTTATTTTAGGGTTCCAGTCTGTGTCCTGTATGCACTGCAGAGAGCAACTTCCAGTCCCTAATAGGAATAATAGAGAAATAGACTCCCTTTTGCCTTCTTCTTTATCACATTTCTCTCAAGAGATGAACACATTTATTTAAAGTGACTATGCTATTAGATTAGAGGCCTCTATACCAGGTATGGCCTTTCCTTCTTTTTCCTAAATTCACTTAAGTTCCAAGATAAATATATAGAAAAAATTTAAAACTTTTTATTGAGATACTTTTAGATTTTGAAAAGAGTTGCAAAGATATGCCCTTTGCCCAACTTCCGTTAATGAGTTCAAATTTTACTTAGCTATGGCATAGTCATCAAAACTGAGAAGTGAACATCACTATAATTCTATTCACTGCCCTCCAGACTTGATTTGGATCTTCTCAGTTTTTTCACTCATGTCCTTTTCTTCTTCATATCAAGATTTCTGCTGGCTTCTTCTCATCCTTCTAGTCTCAAACTAAATGATACCTTCTCAGAGGAGCTACTTCTGAGCGTTGTAAATAAGTTCAGTTCTTCCCCCAGCCCCTACACCATTACTCTCTGAATCAACTCCCTATTTCTTTTCTTCATTGCACTTATCCCCTCATATTGATTTGTTTGTCTCTGTGCTGTGTGCCAACCTTCATTAGAATGTGAGTTCCAGGGATCCCTGGGTGGCGCAGCGGTTTGGCGCCTGCCTTTGGCCCAGGGCGTGATCCTGGAGACCCGGGATCGAATCCCACGTCAGGCTCCCGGAGCATGGAGCCTGCTTCTCCCTCTGCCTGTGTCTCTGCCTCTCTCTCTCTCTCTCTGTCTGTGTGTGTGTGTGACTATCATAAATAAAAATTAAAAAAAAAAAAAAAAAAAAAGAATGTGAGTTCCATGCCGACTGGGATCATGTCTGTTCCTATTGTATCTCCACTATTGTGCACGTTGCCTGTCATACATCAGATAGATGCTTAACAAGTACTTGAAGGAATGAATGAACACAATGAGCTGATTTGGGAAAGCTGACAGGGGCTGTAATTCAGATTCAGTGGTGTTTTACGTTCGCTCTATTGAGAAAGAACTCTCCTTTTTCATGTCCCAAACTAGTTCTAACCTATAATTTTTCATAGCTTTTTTTTAAGGACCCTTTTGATCTTAAGACTTATAAAGTATTACTAACTATAAAACACTTGTAAATAAAGTAGTATAGTAACAAAATCAGAACTTGGTTTTAAATCCTTGTTTTCTGAGCCTCCTAGCTGTGCAACCTTGGGAAAGCTAGTTAACTTTTCTGAACCTAGTTTTCCACTTGTAAACTGGGATAAGTATTTATCTGCCTCATAGAGTTGTGAGATTCAAATGGCATAATTGATATAAAGTGCAAAGCATGTGTCTGATACACATACGGGCTCAGGGTTATTGGTATTATTTTCAGATTTTCGCATCTCTTTGGATGCTATTAATAGTCAAATTGACACCAACTGCATATTGGCTTACTATGCATCTGATGCTTTGAGAGAACTTGGTGGGGTAGTGGTGGAAGAGAGCAAGATGTATGTCATTTCTTCCTCCACAGAACTGACAATCTGGGCATGAATTCTAAGTGCCAGGATGTGGCAAACATTGATCTAACTGGCCCTCTGCTCTCCTATTTTTCCTGCCCTCAGCCAACTCCTATATGAGTTCTACACCTGCATCCCCCCTGTGAAACTGCAGAAGCAGAAAGTCCAATCCATGAATGAGATAGTCCAGAGCAACCTCTTTAAAAAACAAGGTGAGTGCAAAGCATCCTGGCTAGGTGGGTGGTGCCATAAACCACACAATGCGCTTCATGTTCTCAGCAGGCCAGAGCAACCAGCCTGGTAACTCAAATGTTTCTTCTCCAACAACTCCCTGGTCTGAATATATGCAAAAAGTAGAAAGTGGCTGACAACTTAGCTATCACAATCTAAATTGATTTTAGGAAGCTTAGGTTACATTGTTTGCTCCTCTTGAGAGAGTTTGATGAGGTGGTAAATTTGGAGTCATACATGTTAGGTCATTCTGCTGTGATGTTTTTTTCCCCTACATGATTTACACTTAAACACATGTCTTCAACTTGAGAAGAAGTAAGTGAAGTTTCTTTTGTTAGAAAGAACCTGTAACAGAGAAGTTCTCAAAGTTTCCAAAGTGAAAGGATAAACTAGAGAGTGACTGCAGATTCCCGTGACCCATCTCAATGATTCTCATTGAGTAGGAATTAGAGGAGTTTGCTCTGTTTTATTTTTTTGAAAACTGTAAATTACTTTTGAGTAGGTAATACATTCACATGGATCAAAATGCAGAGGTATGAAAAAGTACCACGTGAAAAGAGTCCCTCTAAGAACCTGGGCATAATCACTTGGATCCCTTCTCCAGACGCAACTGGTGGTTTTAGTTTCTTGAGTTTACTTCCAGGGATACTCTGTGTGTAAGCAGTCAGATACTTATATACTAAATATTCTTCCCTGGTCATTTATTATTATTATTATTATTTAATTTATTTTTATTTATTTAATTTATTATTATTACTATTATTATTATTATTATCAAATAGCAGCAAATATTCACCTGTACTATACTTTATCTTTCTTCACTTAATGGTATTTCCTGGAAATGACAGTGGCTTTGGGCAGAAGTTATGGTCAGAGCTTCTGCTCACCCCAAACTTATCTCTGATAACCACCAATTCTCTGACCAGGGCCCCAGTGCTAAGAACCTTGGGGTGTCCTATTTTTGAGGTTAGTGAGCTAGATGGCCACACATCTGGATATGACCAGGCAGGATTAGAAAGAAGTCAGAATGCATCAACCACATCATCTCCAGCAACATTTGACATTTCTGGCATTACTCTTATTTATGAGGGTGAAAGCAATGATTTTTGAGGGTCAGCACTACTTTCTGTACACTAAGGCCAACACTTCTTAATTTTTAATTCCTCTGTGTCCACACCAGTGTCGGTGATAAAATGAGAAGCAAACTGCAAGAAACAAGAGGTCTTAGAAAGCAGAGGAACAGTCATCACCCAACTGAAATTTCTTTAGAGAGCTAGGCTTGAATATTTATGTAAATTGTCTGGTAATCACAGAAATATTCAGGAGCCACTTCACTGTAAATATTCTTTTTCCCCAATGCCTAGTTAACAAGGTACATCCAAAATTGCTGTCTGAATTCCTATCCTTGGAGTTAAGGACAGGAGAAGGGCACAAGAAGAAAAGCGTTCTCGTGATTTCAAACTCATTTCTGTGATTTCTTGACCATTCAGACAGATGTGTGACAACAGATTAATCCAATAAATATATGGTTTATTTGTGCAAGGTGGTTTGTTGCAAGGTGATTGGAAACTAATCCTGGTAAGTCTTTTTGTATTTCTCATATACTGGATTTTTAAAAGTGGGCATTCTGTGGTTTCCATGTCAGAATATTGAACATGGACTCCACAACAGAATGAATTGTCCTCACTCTGAAAGCTTTGAAATATGCCTGCCCCTTCCTGCCCCTTCCTGCCCAGAAGAATCCAGTTTCTTCCTGGATTACAGGTAGTGTCACTTTAGAGATGAATTGAGTCCCACCCCAGGGATGTGACAAGGATGACTTTAGCTACATATGATGCTGCACTGCACAGGCAGCAGAGGGTGGGGTTACTTGATTCCCAATCATTGTTCAGTGCTGCCATCATTGTCAGGGGCCCAGCTTAGCACTGAGGACAGATGGAGTGCTAGCACCACCCTGGATTGGGCATGTGGTGTCAATTCCAGGCTGGTGGAAGTCAGAGTGATTCCTTTACTGAAGTCACATCTCCTGGGCTGGTGGTGGCCCCTGAGAGCTAGCAGAATCACAGAGCAGCCTGGATGGCTGCTGCTCACCAGTCCTGCTGTGTCTCTGAGTTTCAGATTCAGTAAAAACCCTCTGATTAATATTAACAGAAGGCCAGCCCCAGTGTTGTACACAGTTAGAAATGAAATGCTAAATTCTTAAGCTTTAAACACTTAGAGAGACTAGAAATAGTTGAACAGAGTGCTCTTTGGGGACCCATTTTAAAAGGGAGGCAATATATAATTAGTCTATCCATCCTTGGTTCACTTGTGAAAGCAGTATATATAGCTTAAAGGTAACTCCTCTCCCACTATTGATTTGCTAGGTGAACCCTCTTCCCAAAATAACCCCAAAGGGAAACTTCAGCCCATTCCCCTTCTTAAGTGTTCAGGTTCCAAATGAATACAGTCTGAATTCATATGTGCTTACAGGGTGTCTGTCATTTGCTCTTGGCTGAGGGTCTGTCTCCTTTACACCCTTAAATAAGGTGAGTTTGACTCCTTGGCCAAGTTTGAGCTGTAATGAAATCCCTCCTGTTGTTCTCCCTGTGAAGTATCCTGTGCCTCAGGGATGTGATTTGCTTTGAGCCTGCACTCACTTAACTGCCAGATGTGCAAATTGCCTGGAGTATTGTGGGTGACATTAGCTTGTACTCACAGCCTTAAACATTTGTATTGACATCAAGCAGAGGGGCCAGAAGGCTTTTAAGCACTTTCTGAAATTCTGGCAGACTATTCTATTGGCCTATCTTCAGAAAGATCCTATGGAGAAGGGGGAGAGAGGTTTGCTGGTTAAGGGCACTGTTCTTGTGTCTCACTAGGCTTGGGTTCAATTCCTCATTCATCCTCTTATCAGCTTTGTGACCATGGGAAATTTATTTAATATCTCTGATCCTCAGTAAGCGTATCTGTAAAATGGAAAAAAAATCTTATTAAGATCAGTAGATAATCTTAATTATATAATTAGATTATTAATTAATAATCTTATTAGGATTATTAATTAATAATCATCTAAGTCTATCTTAGAGGCTGTTTTGTGGGCTAATGAGGTGAATAATGCATTTAAAGCGCTTATCACAACATAATGTCCTATACTAAGCAGTAGCTGTTATTGGCATTGTGATTATTATTTCTAATGCTCCTTTCATTTTCCTAGCTTCTGTTCTGACCTTCCAGTTCTTTGCAATAAGGGGGTCCCTTCATGCTTGACAGTTGCATGTAACCCTAAGCTAAGCTTCCTTGTTTCTAGGAAGCTACATGTATATCCTCAATCTCTGAGAAACGTAGGACTTGATCAATAAAAGGGCCTTGGCCTGCATGTGCTTCCCACTGTGGTTTTGAATGTGTTTTTTTGTTTGTTTGTTTTTCCAATCTTAATTTCATTGCCCCATAGTTTTGGAAAGGGCCCATGCTATGTATGTCTACAAGAAGTAAAAGTCAGAGTGGGATGTTTGTGCTTTCTGGTTTTATTATTTATCTTGCTGCCATATGCCTCAACATAGTTACATAGTTTGGAATACTTGACAGTCATTCTTTATGATGGTTTGTTCCATGGGGCTCTTTTAAAACACACACACACACACACACACACACACGTGCACACACTCACACATTTTACCACTTTTTTCTTTCATGGAAGTAATTAGTCTCAACTTTTACTAGACCTGTGATCTTGAGTAAATTACTTAATTCTGTAAATCTCAATTTCCTCATCTGTAAAGTGAGAATAACCACAGTATGGGTCTTATTGGGTTGTTGTGTGGATTCAGTGGCATAATATGACTTTTTATCCTGGGGTATGAGAGGGTTAAGAGTCTCAAGCAGCCAAGGTTGCATAGGGAGTGGCTTACCCAGTGTGAATGACTTCAGGGTTCAGTGAGAGGAGAACTAAGAAATCTGTGGAGACTAATTTGCTGTCTTCTTCAACTCAAGCTCAGACTTGCCTGCTGGTGGTGAAGGGAGAAAGGAATAGATGTGCCCTGAGAAAGCTCTGAGGGGAGTCTACGAGAAAAGCAAACCTTATGTGCCTTTGGAACAGATTTGTCCCTATGAGAACCTAATCTCTAAGTAATGTGTCTTTTTAGTCTGATGCTAATCAGATGTACCATCTGGTTCAGTGTAAACTGCTTTAGGATCCACATTGCTCGCTTTTCTCAACTTCCAAAACAAACAGAGGAGGAGGAGAGGGAGAGACAGAGATGGAGATGGAGACAGAGATGGAAAAACAGAGAGAGAGACAGAGACAGAAAGAGAGACAGAGAGAAAGAAAGAGACAGGAAGGGACACAGAGAGACAGAGACAGAGAGAGACAGAGACAGAGAGACAGAGACAGACTTGACAGAGATTTGGAAGTTCTTCCTATGTTTATTTTCAGCTAGTGGGTTTTTCTTTGGAAACTTTATTGAGAAGCTGTTCTGTGAGTACAAGCATCCAGTTTCTCTTTTATCAGGATGTAATTTCCTTCTTTCCCCCTCCTCTTATCTGTTGCCCACAGTATTTGGAGCTTCAGGGACTTCAGTTCACCATGGGGGATGGGGACACAGATGGCTGTGCCCAGTACCATAGGGGGTTTATCTTTGCTAATCAGCACATCACTGCAGCACTGGCCTGGAAGTAGAGGAAAGTCTTCTCACTCTGCAGTTATTACTTTGCTTGTTGAACTTATGTAGCAACTTTGAGCCTCCAGGATTCCACATCTGAAGAACGTGAGTAGGAGTGTTGCCGTGAGAATATAGACTTTTTGATTCAGGTAATTCTTGTTTCTGATCCTGCCCTGGTCACTTACTAGCCGTGTTCCTTTGAACAAGTAACCTCTCTGAACCTTGGTTTCTTTAGCTACAAAAATGGGATAATGTATGTAAAACAACCAGCAGAATACTTGACACACTTGCTACTTATTGAAAAGTACCTATTGTATCTATTGTATAATAATAGCCAAAAGAATAATAATGAGATCAATAGCACCTTAGAGAGAGACTTATATTTATTAAATGCCAACTATGTATTAGGTGTTATATAGGACATAAACATGTATTAAATTCTCACAACAACCCAATATCACAGGTATTATTATTCCCATGTTACAGATGGAGAAATCAAGTCCTGGAAAGTCAGGTAATTTTCATCCCAATGAGACCAAATATTACACAGTGTATTAGGGTATTCATGTATTGGGCTATGTGATGCTGGGGTAAAAATACATCCCCATATCTCAGTGGTTTACCAAGGTAGAAGTTTATAGTACTTATTTCCTTGTTTAAAGTGCTTCCTGCCTTCATAATATAAAAGGCATAAGTGTGCCTTACTATATCTCCTGAAGAAATTTTTTTTCTTTCATCTTCCACTCATTGTCCCTGTTTCAAATGCTGGGCAACTCTCTGTATAGGGACCTTTGCTGGGGCAGGAAATGGGACTCTTGATGTCAGTAGTAGCTATGTTACTGCAGCTTTTCAGAGCATAGCTGCACTGCAGCAAGTGAAGGTGTTAGCAGGCCACCTGAGGCTTGGGATGTCCACATTAGGCATGAGACTGTTCAGAAGGAAAAGGCAGTAAGAGCACAAGACCTCTTCCTACCAGGACATGCACTGGTCTTGTGGCAGGCTTCTTGTCTCTCTTGACATTGTACCTACATAGCCTTCCATAATCCATTTCTCTGCAAATATTGCCTAGAATGCATTCTATCTCCCCAGCACTTTCCCCCACCCCCAGACACTAACCAGTATTATTGGTTATTAACCAGACTATTACCGCTTTATGACCCAAACCCGATGTCCAGTCTGCAGTAAGTAGGCGTTTCAGCCCCACCGTGTTCATTCAGCACTTCAGCACTCAGTCCCTCTTGTAGGTGGGGCCTGGGAGGTAGTAGGGATACAACTGTTGCAAGTTTGCAAATTTCTGCACCAAGTTCAGGGTGCAAAGATGATAAAGCCTCTAGTTTTTGTTTGTTTTTAGTCTAATCTTTTTGAGTCTTTATACTGTGGCAACTTAAAATTTTCATGTAATAGTAACTTGTGGCTTCAGTCTTTCAGATTCAAGATAGCCCACTCCCTCTTTCCTTTTTAAAAATATTTTATTTATTTATTCATGAGAGACACACAGAGAGAGGCAGAGACATAGGCAGAGGGAGAAGCAAGCTCCCTACACTGACCCTGATGGGGATTCCATCCCAAGACCCTGGAATCAGGACCTGAGCCAAAGGCAGACACTCAACCACTGAGCCACTCAGGTGCCCCACCTCCCTTTTTCCAATGTTGCATCTGGAGCTGTGTCCCAGGGACCAAATTAGGAAAGGGAAGAGAGCCTTTGCTTTTGGCTTTCCCTGCAACGTATCCAGAATGGTTCTTTTTGAGACTTTGGCTCAAAGAGGGATATTGAGACACATATGTCTTGGGGCTGCATGTCTCAATCTCAAGGAGAGGGGCCACTAGCATTCCCCTCTGTCACATCTTCTTCCTTCCTGAGGAAGCTTTCCCCACCTCTTTCCCCAGGGGCTATAAAAATGGTATGGCTGCCAGGGTACCTGACTAATAGGGGAAAGTGGGATGATAGAGAGTTTAGTATGTTCAGAATATTATCCTGGATTCAGAAAGAGGATAAAATAAGACATAGACCTTCTGTGAGGGAGATTTCTCAAGCCATAGGTGCACCTGGGGAGTTTATTAAAATTGCAGAATCCTGGACAGTCTGCCAAAGAATCGACCCTGAAGATGTTGGTGGGGAAGGTGAACAATGTTCATGGTGTCAGCCCTCCAAGGGGATTCTGATAAAGGTGGCCCTCTGGTCGATGCCTCTGGAATTGGAAGCACACCTCCAGGAAATTAGATGTGGGAAAGGAAAACAGTTTGGGCAGTGAGAAGTGGTTCCCACAGTGCACAGTGCAGACTTGCATCATATGTGATATCTCACACTCTTATTTGTCTGTTTATGGGACTGTCTATGCTGATGGATTGGACTCTTTATGGGTAAGGGCTATGATTTATTTCTTTATGTTCCTACTCTGTGTAGAGCTTCGCCGATGCCAGCTTTCAGAAACTGGTCTTTGGACTTTGGCAGTAATACAATGAAATGGTCAGAATTGCTTACAAGAGGGGAAAGGAAAGAAAGGACTTCGGTTGTACAGAACTGGAGACATTACGGTACTTGATTCATAATACACCTCATCACCAATACACCAATGATAGGGTCCATACAAGTGCTTGCTTTTCTTTTCTTACATATTCAGGTAGTTATTAACTGAATAAATTAAACATTCAGCTACTCACTACCCAAAACAAAAACTAGAAACTTAACAGTTAATTATATGTAACCATGTGGCTCTGTCTTCTACCTAAGGTGACCATATTCTTGTATCTTCCTTAATGCTTTCCTTCTTATGCAGTTTTATTGCATCTCTGTATATCCCCAGTGCTTTGGTTATTTTACCTTTATAAGAAAGGTATTGTACTGTGGTTAACTTGGCAGGAGTAGAGGAGTCACTGACATCATTTTCACTTAAAATTATACTGATTCATCCATATTACAGGTTGCTAGAATTCCTTGTTTTGATGACTGTGGAAGGTTCCATTGTGTGAACAAACCATGGATTTTAAGCACTTAGGCTGGTTCAGCGTTTCCCTGTTATAAGCATTGCTGCTAAGAACGTTCTTGTACATGCTTTTTATTGCACATGTCCAAGAGTCTCTTTGGGGTATATAACTACTAGACGATTTGCTTGGTCATAAGGACCTGAATGCTTGACTTCAGGAGATAGTGCTAAAGTGTTTTCCAAAGGTGGTTGTACCAGTTTACATTCATTCCATCAGTAATGCATGAGGGATTCTGTGGATCCACATTCTCTTCAACACTGGGTATTCTCTCATTTCTTAAGTTTTTCCAAAGAGACAGGTGTAAGATAACTCTTCCCTGTCTTGGGTTGCATTTCCTTGATCACCAATGATGATGAAAATCTTTTCTTATGTTTTTTTGCCACTTGCGTTTCATGCTGGTGATATGTCTGTCCATGTCTTTTGTTCATTTCCCTATTGGATGGGTTGTATTTCTCTTATTGATTTGCAGGAAATTTTATGTATCCTTCATACTCATCTTTTGCTGACCTTATATATTATGGATATCTTCTCATTTATATACTCATAACTTATCTTTTCATTTACTCAAGATGTAATTTCTTAACAGAAGTTCTTATTTTTAATATCAATTTATTGATCATTTTAAGTCAGATCTTATTATGTCTTATTAAAGAATCTTTCTCAATTCCAAAGCCTAAAAGATTTTCATTTATATTTTTACCAATAATGTAATAACTTGATTTTCAAAACACAAGTTTGTAATCAATCTACATAACTTATGTTTTATGTATGGTGTGAGGTAGGAAACTGATTTTCTTTTCTTTCTTTCTTTCTTTCTTTCTTTCTTTCTTTCTTTCTTTCTTTCTTTCTTTCTTCTTTCTTTCTTTCTTTCTTTCTTTCTTTCTTTCTTCTTCTTTCTTTCTTTCTTCTTTCTTTCTTTCTTTCTTTCTTTCTTTCTTTCTTTCTTTCTTTCTTTCTTTCTTCTTTCTTTCTCTTCCTTTCTTTCTTTCTTTCTTTCTTTCTTTCTTTCTTTCTTTCTTTCTTCTTTTTTTTTTTTTTTTTTGCCATTTGGCCATAACTGTTCCCAGTTTCAGGTGTGGGACAGTTTATTTTCTCCATTTAGTATTTTGTATTTCCAGGACATTATTCTTCCCTGAGGACTTGAGTACAGGGAGACTTGCTAGAGCCTGTATTCAATCCCTGGTCCAGAGTGTGCAATTCCTTTGTGCCATTACTAGGTTGAGGGTGGAAGGGTTAGGAGGGTCAGGCTTCTCTTTCTGTAGGCACACCCCAAATTAGGCTCCTGTGTTATGTTGGCTTCCTGTGTTATGTGGCAAGACATAACACTTCTCCAGGCTTGGACCTTTTCAGTTATGAAAAAAATGAGATGGTTTCTTTGAATGTTCATTTTTCTAATAGCAAGAAATTGCTTGGGCCCACAGGGTGGTTTCTTTCTGTATCTGATTAAAAAAAAAAAAGAGAGAGAGAGAGATAGAGCACTGAACTAAGAGTAAGGAGACCTGAATAATAACAACAACAATAATATGAACAGTAGCAACTGCAGGTGACATGTATTGAGTGCTTCTTATGAACCTGGGACTTTGCTACACACCAATGCACATTATCTCATTTGTGGCATAGTTGTGTGGCCTTAGGCAAGTCACTTAACCTTTGTAGACCAATTATATAATCATGACATTGAGCACGATTTTCCAGAGCTCTACCAACATGAAAACTTTTTATTTAAAAAATCATTCTCTGATTCAGAACGATAATGTTGCTGAGTCTTTTGAACATTGTTTCATGCCCAAAAACCCCTCCTTCCATATATTGCACCCAATGCTTTACAATATCCTGCCTGAACTGGGAGCAAGGAATGAGGCCATTTTATAGAAGGTCAAACAGATAAATGGAAAGTGCAAGATGCCCTCAAGTTCCCATAGCCAGGCTCAGAACCGTAAAAGGATTTACATACTGGAGCCAATTTATTTTCTTCAAGAAAGAGCTGTTGAGTTTTGAGTACCTAAGTTTTTTTCTCATCAGGGTACTTGGAGACATCAAAGATTTTTAAAGAGGGGCTTGTCCCTCCTGCCTACAGTGTTACAAAGCCACGTCCAGTTCCAAAATGTCCCTTTCCACTTGGAGATCTGAGAAGAGGCTGTCCCTCACATCTCTTCCCTTTTCAGTGTGACTGATCGCAGAATTCAATCTTGAGAAGAAATCTTCAGATCTAGAATCAGAGAACATAGTGATTTAATAAACTGCAGAACAAATCCAGGAGAGATTTGGAAAAGTGTCCTTTTTTTTTTTTTTTTTTTGGCTGAAGTGAAAAGAAATCGGCATACAATAAAAGAAAAGAATTCCTCTTGAACCTCCCCCAATACTTAGAATAGTAGCTTTTAATGACATTATGAAGTATGACATTATGAAGTATGATTTAATTGGGGGGGAATCCCAAATTACCACTTTAATGACAATCCAAATCAACTCTTCTGCAATTAAAAAAAAAAGTACCTCATTAAAACTAGAGAACTGCAAGATCAGGCTGTTTCTGTGCCTTTCTGTCTGTGACCCATGGGGTTCTTTCCCGGTTCTGAAGTGATTCTTTACGTGAGGAAACTCACACAATGAGAGAGTTTCTGTAAATCTTTACACATTTATATGTTGACTTCAAAATTGTTTTGTTTGTTTTCATTGTGAGATTATAGTCATGGATGGTTTAAATTATAGTGAGGCAGGGTTTTAGGACATTCTTAAGCTTTTATGAGGACCTGTTTAGGTTTGATTTTGCTGATTCCCCCCACCCCCCAACATCGTCCTAGAATAGAAGGAAGTTTCCTTCAGACCGCAATACAGCTGAATTGAAAACCAGCTGCAGATTCATTTCAATTGAAGTGATATTTATTGAAAATCTAAAAATGTAGCCAGCACTATGCTATGGGGATTATGAAAGAAATATAGTGATAAATCATTTTATGGGGCACTGTTGTGCCCAAGATCGCGAATCCGAGAAACCACCAAGGAGCCGACACCGATGCAAACACACGAGGGTTTATTTGCAAGCTCGAGCTTGGGTCCAAGTGTACCCAACACAGAGGAGCAGGGACTTAGACCCCGAGGTGGGTTTCAGCTTAGTTTTAAGGGCTGGTCTAGGGGACCTCCAGAAGGGGTGGAGCAATTCCTCAAGTTCTGTTTACATTCTGATATGGGGCCTTCAAGGCATTGAGCTCTGTTCTTATTCTAATAGGGACTTCCTGCCCTTGGCTTGGGCTCTGTTTTTATTCTAATATGGGGCTTTCTAGGACGTTTAGCTGTAAGCTGTTTTCTTCCTGTAACTGAAGTAAGGTAAAGTTCAGCTCTTATTCACAGGGGCCTGGGATGGCTGTACTTGTGCTAACGCTGAACTTAAAGTGGAATGGCCTTAATTTTCTCTGCCTCCACTGGCACCTGGGTGGCTCAGTCAGTTAAGCATCTGCTTTCGGCTCAGGTCTGATCCCCGAGTCCTGAGATAGAGTCCCACATTGGGCTCCCTGCTCAGCAAGGAGCCTGCTTCTCCCTCTGTCCTTCCCCTGATCATGATCGATCTCTCTCTCTCACTCTTTTGCTCTCAAATAAATAAATAAAATCTTCAAAAAAAAATATGGCCACCCTTTATTTAACCATTGTTTTGTGCCAGACACTATGCTGTTTTTTCCACACATTATCTCATTATCATGACCTCTTTGTAAAGTGTAGGGATTAATATCTCCATTTTACAGGTAAGGAAACTGAAAGTTAGAGGCTGAGAAACTTATCAATAGTCACAGACCAATAGCATGTCAAGGCCAGGGTTCCAGTTGGGGTCTGTCTGATTGCCAAGTATACTCTCTGAACTGCTGTACAATATGGCATTTGAACAGAAGGGTTTCTGCCCCTCCCCCTCCCCCGGGAGCTTACAGTTGGGAGAGAAAAGATTTACCCTAGAGGTCTTCAAACTTGAGCACACCATGAGGGTAATAGAAATGAAGGTGCAAGTGCACCTGGGTGGCTCATTCAGTTGAATGTTGTACAACTCTTGATTCCAGCTCAGGTCATGATCTCATGGGTCAGATCCAGCCCTGTATGGAGCCCTGCACTCAGCAGTAAATCTGCTTGAGATTCTTTTCCTCTCCCTCTGTCCCTCCTCCACTTGCGAGTGTGCACTCACTCTCTCTCTCTCTCTCAAATACATAAATGTCCTTTAAAAAGGAAAAAAAGGGAATTAGGCTGCAGAGCAATACTTATTATTCCTTTTAATAAGATAACCTTATCAATATATATTTTAATAATAATATAATCTTCAGTTATATTTTTTCAGTTACATTTTTTATAACAGATTTTCTTCTTACCTATGAAACATGTGAGAACTTTATTTACTTCATAAAGAAATGTGATTCCTTTTATTTGGGTCCTAAAACACAGTGCCATTTGGTCATTCACTTCTCACCTTTGACAGAGACACGTATACAGAGAAATATCTCTCTACTACTAAGAAAGCAAAGTAACAATGATGAGTTGAAACTCAGCTCATGGTGGGGAGGTTGCAGGGAATGGTGGGGACGTGGAAGGGGAGTCCATGCCTTTGGTATATAGAACAGCTGTGAATCAATGCCAACTGATAGTTGCCATGTCAATATGGAGACTCAATGCTACCCGGTCTTCCCCTCTTTGGAGAGAAGTTCCACAAATATGTTTTTATGTGAAGCCTCCTGATATATTTTTTAAACCATATGCAGTCCAAACAAAACCTACATATGGACCCAGGACAACAGGCCTCCCGTGTAAATTTAGGATTTATGGATTTAAAATAATGTATAGGGCTTGAATAAGTTTATTATAAATTTACAGGGCTATTTACAAATAATCCTGCAAATACGATGATTACCAGAATTCGGGAGGAACAGTACTTTTGGAATGCTGGGGACAGGTTTATGGAGGAGGTAGGTGAGTGTGGTACAGACCCTCTGGAGAACATTCGGAAATATATAAAGCATCTATGAGCTCATAATTTAGAGGTAACCACTGCTTATTCCTCCTGTCTTTTGTATCATATATTTTACATAATTGGGATAATACTTTACCAGGTTTGTAATTTATTGCTTTCACTGAAAATTATTGAGGATATTTTCCCATGTTATTTTTAAGGACCTCATAGGACCCTGTTGCATAGATGGATTATAACTGATTGCACTATTTTCCTATTTAGGGACATTTGGGTTCATTTACTTTAATGCTAGAAAAACTTGCTGGAATTCATAGTCTTGATTAGACAAATCTTTGTCCTCTGTGCTCATTATTTCTTCACTGTTGGACATAAATCTCACTCAGCTTTCTCAGTGCTTGTTGAGGATTTTGACTCTCCCTTCTTCTTCCCCTACATGCATGTGCTGGCACACACACACACACACACACACATACACTCATACACAGGATTTTGCTTCTTCCTTATGTGATAGACTCAGCGACAGCAGACCATATTGTCCTCAGTTGAAGAGCTGGAGTGGTATGATCCAGTTTGGAAGAGCATGTTATTACAACTCTGCTCTCATCCGTGATAGTAGGGGGTGTGTCTGTGTGTGGATATTCTCTGCAGTACCAGCCACTTAAATGCAACCACATTGAGAGCCCTCATTAGCCCCAGGCGGCCAAAGTGGATTTGCTGAGTGTGATACCCTCCAGGCTGGAGTGACTGCCCAACTGGAACCAGACACCAGTGCAAAGAGGGAGGCCAATTATTCAAAGGCAAATAAGACTCTAATTATGGCTTCAGCTAAAGAGGGGGGAATTATTTGAGGAGAGACCTCCCATTTTTGAGGCAGACACAGCACAGGACCATCATTCAGAACAAGGGCTTGGATCTAGTCCTGACTTTGCTGCCTTAACCACGACACTTCTCCTCTAGGAGCATCTGACTCCTCATCTGCCAAATAGGCACAGCATAGGAAACTTACCTCATGGGTTTGTTGTGAGCATCACAGGCCGTCATGCCTATATGAGGCATTGTGGGGTCTGGTACTTGCTCATATATGGAGCATCACCATCATCATCAGTGACTATTATTAGTATTACAGTTATCTGTAATCATGGAACAGAATGTGAAACCAGAACTCATGAGGCTTGGGTTCTCAGCTTTGCAGTTTTCTATTTATTCCAACTCAAAAGTGAATGACACTGTTTTATTTTCTTCATCTCTTGAATGAGAAGCTCAGATTAGGGGTTATGTCTGGGCTCTCACTCTGACGCTTATGGACCTACCTGTGCTGAGATCTATACATCATTCTCTTCACGGAGCCTCACATCAGCCCTACTCACAGAGATTATTATTCTCTTCCTTTTCTATACACAGGAAACTGGGATCCAACCTCTCACTCCTAATTTCCATACTATTCTTAATTGTCTGTGTGTCCCCAGCAAACAGATTTGTTGGCTGCACTCAAGGTTTTTGATTGTCTGACACGGTGATGAGACTCAGGACTGTGCTCACACCGCTACCTTCCCTCTTTTACTCAATCCCTCCAAAAAAGAGTAGATACAAAAGTCCAGAAGGAGACTTAAGTCAGACTTATGGCCAGCTCCTGATGCCTCAGCTCTCTTTAATGTAAATAAAATTGATAAGCACGTGTTCTTCTTGGCTTGTGGGTTATTTTGAGAACTACCTGAAAGATTGTATATGCATATGTGTGTTGAAGAATTGAGCCCATGAGGTAGATCAAAGTCTGAGCTGGAAGGGACACTGACAGCTTCTCAGAGGTGGTCAAATTTAGTAATTCAGAGAAGATTAGAAGAAGGTTCACTCTTGCATGGATAGCAAGCCTTACTACTCCCCTAACTTCAATGAGAGGAGAGCTCTCTCCCTTTCCCTCCTTCCCTCCCTCTCTCCCCCTTTCTATTTGTCTATGACAATTTGGTTTTAACAAAAAAGTTTAGGTCTAAAGAAATCTCTGAAAAATTGATCTGGTTCTGATGAGGGATGTTGACAGTAGGGGAGGCTTGTGGAGGGGCAGGGGGTACATGGGAGCTCCATACTTCCTGTTCAATTTTGCTGTGAACTTAAAACTACTCTTTAAAAATGTCTATTCTAAAAATGTTAAAAATCCAGTGACCATACACACACAAGCACAAATTGAGCTGCCCGCCCTGCCATCCATTCTGCAGAGGAAGAAGAAAAGGCCCTCAAAGATGAAGTGGCTACAAGGAGGCCAGTTAGCTGCCCACACACAAATTGTTATTGGAAGTGTGACTCAAGTATGGTGGGGTCCCTGTTCTTTCTGATTCAAGGGCACATGTCAGTGCCTTAGGGAGGTGGTGAGGGAATTTTTTTCATGACTCACGCCCACGGTAGGCCAGTGGTTGGCAAATGTGTCTGCTGTTTCTGGCTCTCAGGGATTACTGTCCCTGAGCAAATTGCTGTGAGGCAGCTGTGCTGATGGTTTCCCATGGCTGCTTCAAGAGTAATGCACAAGGTGATGAGGTGGTGGTTCAGGCCCACACCGTGCCCACCGTGTAGCCCACCAGCCCCCAGCTCTGCAGGCCTGATCATTTCTCTGTGTCTCTGACTCTGTCATTGTCTGGCCTCCCACCCTGCCCCCACATCTTCCCTATGCAGTCCCTTCCTTAAATCCACGATTTTCCTCCCTGGCCTGGAGCAAAATCTTGCCCCTTGCTCCTTGGTCTCTTTTTGAGCCTGTGTCAGCCATTAACTAATTCTGAGTGAGGTTCTCCTCGGGCCATGGCCTCCAGTTCCACAACATGAGATAAAGATGGTGACTGACCACAGGCTTCAGAGAGAGAAGGTGGGCTGTAGGAATTCATCACATGTCATTTTCCCTGCCAGAGGGAGCTCCAACCAGTTTTCTTTCTGGGTCATCGAAGAAGTAGGCATACTTTGCCATGGTTAGCACTGATTTTTGTTTTATTTTTTTAATTTTTTTTTCAGACACAGCATAGTCTAATTTCATTTGGGGGAAGCGTATTTCCTTTACTAATTTGGCTTTGGCTTCAATCCTTTGGGATTAGCCAATTCTGACATTATTGTGCTGAGAGGCATTCAGCTCTTTCCCACCCAGTTTGAGCCCATTTTATCCTCACTGTTGCCACTCTACTCAGGCTGAAACTGGCTCTGTTACCCAGTAGGGATAGAGTCTGCTCTGATTCAATTGTAAATTTTCAGCATTCCTCCTCTCCATAATGGAAGGGTGGTTTTTTGTTTTTTAAAAAATTTGTGTTGGGTCCAACACACCTCCCCTAGTGAACTCTTTGCAGGCTCCTCAAAACAATGGAGAAGTTGTTAAGTCCTCCTCCTGTGAAGGTGAGCTAAAAGCAGTTGGCATCCAATATAGTAGCTTTGAGCCCCTTGTGCCAGCATCATCTGGGCACATGGGGCATTACTCCCAGCTTGCATTTGGTTTATCAAAAGTCAACCAAGTGTAGAGAGAATCCACCTATTATGGATCTGAGGAGGCTCTTATTCTTCTGATGCTTCTCTGAGGTATGCCCTGCATTTGCACCTTCTTGTGTTCAGGTAAAGAGTTTTATCTCGTATTCCAAATAACTGGCATTGAGTAGGTACTTAAAGCATGTTTATAGGATGAAAGAACAATTATCTTAATTGAAGGACCAGTCTTCTGAGCATTTAGAGAGGAGGCAGCAGTCAGGACAACAGAACCCCACTTACAGGTGGATTTTTCCTTTCATGCAAATATTTCCATGGGTCTCAATACATTGGTTTTCATTAGCCTTGCCTCTCCATGCCAATGTCCCAGATTGGCCAGAGCCTACGTGTACAATGATATGCTCGGTTTGGTTTATAAGGATTCTGGGCTCCCCTCTGGTTGCAGCTGCAGGTTTTTAAATAAATTACAGTCCAGGTAGCAGGAGGTTCACTACAGCACTCTGCTATCTGCTGAATGCCTGTGTCAAGAAATCAAGAGGTCCCAGTCACCTCTCAGGAAAATATGTAGTGTTTCAGGATCCTACAGTGAGTTGCAAGTCTTGATGGATAGTGGGACCAGTCTGCACATAGCAGAATGGCTCATACTATGGGTTCATCTGGAAAAGGAGAAAATAATTCTCTGAGCATAAGATGTGTTGCTCTCTCATTCTAGTTCATCAGGAGATCTCAGCCACACACATCAAGAGACAGACCTTGAGATCTTTGGAGGAAAGCAAGAGAGATGGCTGTCTTGCAGCTCTGAAGTCTGGCTCCTTCTGTGTGGCCAGGCTTTTTGTAACTTTTTGTTGCCCCACCCTACCTTTCTCCCTCTCTTGCCAACATAGAAGAGAACACTGGGTAGCCCTCCATAGTTTCTGTCCCCTGGTTGGTCCTGGAAAATGGGGACATCCTCAGGATGTACTGCTGCATGGTTGCAGATCTCCAGCCACTTCTTTCTATGCCCAAGGATCAGAAATGGGAGGTACAGAGAGAGGAGGAGCATTGCCTTGGAGAAAATCAAGTTCATTCCACAACTGCTAAGGGTTCCAGTTCTCAGTTGTATTCCAGTTCCACCCTGCCTGCTCTTGCCTAGGGGAGACCATCCACACGGGAGCTCAGTGCCACCAGGATGTCCACAACCCTAAACCTCAATCTGTAGTCCAAGTCTTTGCTTTCACCTCAAGAACCGTATCTTTAACGGCCTCCCTGGCTTCTTAAATTCTGTATAGGATAGACAAAGAGAGGCATTTAAAGAGGCAGGTTTTCAATTCAATAAATGTTTATTGATTCTCTGCTATAAACAAAGAATTGAGAAGCCATTTAGAAAATACAAACTTGGCAAAAACATGGCGATGTCCTCATGGAGCTTGCCTTCATTTGCAAAATGAGGCACTCTTCATTAAAATGCAGGATGGATACTCTATAGTAGAGCTATAAGCAAAATGCCATGGGGGACTTCAGAGGAGAGAGCCAGGATGATTCAGTCTTTCTTGTTTACAACATCTAAACATTTATTTAAGAACATAAAACAAAAGGAATGCCAAAGATCTTCAGAACTAAATATTTAGTCTTTCTCAATATATTAAGCTAGATTTTGGTAATCTCTGATTTTTTTAACAACCTTTTTTCCAAGCTTTTTTTATGGCTTTCTTGACTTTAGCCCCAAATGTACGAAGAGGGTTTCTCTTCTGATCTCCTTACTAACAACTTATTGAGTTCTGGAAAGACATTATGGGGTTTATTCATTTTGTTTCATAATCTCTGAGTTGTATCCATCTATGACTTTGGAAAAGTCATATCACTTCTTTGGTTCTGTTTCTTTATCCATAAAATGGGGATAATAATAGGGTTGATATAAATAAAATAGATATAAATGAAATAATGCTTAGCATGGTCCCTGGATGATAAAAAATGCCCATAAGTGGTAGCTTAAAATTAATATAAGTGTTATTATTATTTTCATAAAATTTTCACTTATAATTATTATATTTGTTTTCATTATTATCAGTTCAGAGGTGAGACAAATGTAGAGCATTAAAAATAAAATGTTTAAATTGACTTTTTTTCAGAATATCAAGACAGGAAAAAAAACTATGTGAGAAAGAGAATATATATGTATATATATATATTTATGTCCTATTATAATCCTGATAATAGTTACTTTTTGTAATATCTTATAGAAATCTTATAAACATTGTTGTCATTCTTTTGCAGTTATAGAAACTTGCTTAACTAATACCAGATCTTGCAAATGAGCAAGCTTACAATTACTTCTGGTAAACTTACAGTTACTTACTGGTTTTTAACTACTGCTTTTTTTCCCCTCTGCAATCTATTTTTCTCATAGGAAGGAAGAGATAAGACCGATAATTTGAATCAACACCCTCTACTACTCACCTGGCATACACTATCACTTGACCCAGGCAAATGATCAGGTGATGGTTTGTAAGGTCGATTGAAAGACAGCACTTTGCCCACTTCCAAAGTCAAGGGATGCACAGGCATATATCCTGGACAGTCAACTTCTGTTGTGCCTGGATTGCAGTCAATTTTATTGATTTTTTTTTCAACACAACAGCTTCAAAAGGTTCTTCTGCCCCAAAATAGCTGATCTTTTCAAATCTTTGCTATTTCTTCCTGGCAAGACTTTTATTTTATTTTATTTTATTTTATTTTTTTTCTGGCAAGACTTTTAGATAACAGGGTAAATGCAATTAACAACTGAAAACTTTAGTTGATGAGAAGATATGCTAGAACATGTTTAAAGGTTTCATAACACATAGGCACATAGAATTGGGCAACATCTCAGAGAGATTGCTTGATCCAACTGTCTCATTTTACAGCATGACATATCCAAGGTTATCCATGAGTTAGTTGCAGAGATGAGAAACTAGGAATCCTGATTTTGATTTCTTTCCTTGTATTTTTCAAAGTGTGGATATGTATTACCATATGCAAAATTATGTTTCTTGGCATGAAGGATAATTTTAGGTATGCAAAAGTAAAGTACTGTACTACAGAAGCAGAAGATCATTCATTCTCTTCCAACTCCCTCTCAATCTTTCTGGTTGTATCAAGGCTTGTATACTTTTGCTGTTTTGTCTTTAATCTTTCTCTACTAATCTCCTTTGATAACAAGGGAGCAGACCTCAGGCTTAAGTTCTTCTTGGAATTTAATAAAAGTGTTCTGCTTTTATAGTATTGATTGTTACACTTACCTTTCATCTATGTCAAGCAATACTGGTTTTCCATTTGCAATAGGAAATTTTTCTTTTAAAAGAATGCAAGCAGATTAGAATGCAGCTACTTTATGAAAAGATATTATGTAAATAATAGGGCAGGGTATAAATTATGAGCAGTACATGGTGGGTTTCACATTGGCAAAAATAATGGTTAACTTGGAAATTAAATGGCTAAAGCTTAGAAAATATTTGATTCTGTCCTTTAGAAAGCTCTTGGCCCTTTGAGGATATATATGGCTGAATTCTGGCTGTCTTCTTATTCATATCATGCCTTTTTAAGGTATCAGCCTAAAAAACAATTATCAGATTTATTTTCTCTTTGTTTTATGGTTTTATTAACACAAATATGACACGCACATAAGCTGTCTATTCATTTTCTTCGCTACACAGCCTGGCATTGGGATTGGTTACTCTGATGGCCAGCTGGGTTGCTCTTTCCACAATGGCTTTGGGGTTCTTGGAGGATACATTGTGAACAATCTCTGCCAATAAGATTTGTTGCACATCAGCAGCACTTCAAGCTCCTTGATGTTGTGGACTAGGAACTTCTGGAAGCCACTGGACAGCATGCGCTTTGTGTTCTTGTTGCTCCCAATGTTGGGCATCAAGATCTGGCCCTTGAATCTTCTGCATACCCTATTGTCAATGCCTCTGGGTTTCCACGAGTTGCGCTTAATTTTGACATATCAGTCTGGTGCCAGATGAAATTCTTGGTCCTCTTTTTAATGATCTTGGGCTTCACCAGATGTCTGAGGGCAGCCATGATGCCCAGCAATCGATGGCTCCCACCTCTGCAGGCAGCCAACAATTATTAGATTTAAAAGGAGAACATAAAACTACCCATATACCAGAGATGAACTCAGATATGTCCATTGTCGTATTATCAATAGCTTTCTTACAAGCCAAAAAGCTGGATTGGTAGCCAGGTTAGTTTCAGCGTATAGGTAATTTTCAATTATAAACTGTAAACTGTTGCATTTGTTGAGAACAGAAACTGGTTTTATTTTTCAAGGACTTATGTTCTATTTTAGGATTATATTGTATTCTTGTCTTGTTTTCCTCTTCTAAGAAATTCTTTAATTTCTCATTATCTTGCTGTTCAATGAGAGGGTGTGAATGGAATAAAAAGGTGGCAAAATTCAATTTATCTAAAATTTTCCTACTATTATCATGTTTTAAAGATTAGAGTGTATGGAATGAAAGGGCTAGGAATATTAAAGTTATTCATCAAATGGAGCTAAAAGTAACTTTCTTTTACCTATAATTTACATATATCAAGTGAATACATAAAAGGAAAGATGTACTAGGTTATACTATTGAGTGATTTTCCCATTATCCTTAACAGTTAATCTTCTAATGATGCTGATTGTGTTTACCTATTCTCTGAAGCAAAAGTTCCTGCTTTACCTATAACTTAGTTACCCAAATATCCTGGAGCTCTGAAGACCAGCCATCTGGCATGAGCTTGCCTCTCATAAATATCACACAGAACTTATTCATATCTCCTCCTGCTGTGGGCCCTCTTCCACTGACCATCATGTCTTTTTTGTGGAATGCTCTTTCAGTGGAAAATTTATTCTCATTTAGAGGAATCTGAAAAAAAAAATGGGGAGGGGGGAGGTGGAGTCAACTTCTGGTGACTTATGGGCAGTTAGAGTCAAATGTTTGAAAAATAGGCTTCTGAATCAGCAGAGATTTTACAAAGTGACTGGTGGAACTGCATACAGATAGGTAGAGTGCTGAGATGCCAAGAAATAATGCTACTTCTACTGCATATGGCTAATAAAAAGACTGCATTGCTAAATTCAGGGATAGGAAGGTTAATGATGATATATTCTTTTTCAGTATCAAAGATTAACATGATAACTTGCATATTAAAGTTAATTCAGACACACTGCTAATGGAAGAAGCATACAAAATTAATTTCTATAGCACCTCGTAAATTAGGATCACTCACTCTTCTCTGGCTGATGCTCTTTGTCTTGGCAGGAGCTGCATACATGCTTAGAGTGGGTGCACTTCAGTTTCATAGTGGGCATCTTCAGCCCCTGAGGAATTTGCAGAGCTTGGGGTGTGTTCCCTTCAGTCCTTAATCACTGACAGTCCTTCTCTGGGTGTTTCCCTGTGGGTTGTTACTTGGCAAGGATTTTGGTTTTAATAATCAATGAGACAATGAAATTGAGCTGAGATGAGTAGAGGGTGGAAAGTGGGAGAAAGAATGGAAGGGAGGTGGGAACAGCTGCTCTCTCTTCATGCAGAAGATTCTCCAAGTTGAGTATGGGACAGCATCTTTAGGTAACTGCTATCTTGAGCTCGGTTAAGGATCAAGACTCAGCTGACATAAGAATCCAGGCTGAGATCTGGTATGATATCTCAGGCAATTTGCTTGACTTCCTCAAGCCTCACTGTACACCTTTTGAAGGGAATTTAATATCATCTTCCATTGTAACTATATATATAGTCTAATATATAATATATATTATAAATTACACTATAGTCTAATATATATTATATAATATATATAATTAATTATATTTTAAAAATATATATTAAAATTATATATTTTAATTAAAATTAAAAAATATAATATATATTAATTATATAATATATATAATTATAATTAATATATAATATAATATAATGTATATTAGACTATAGTGTAATTTATAATATATATTATATATATAGACTATAGTGTATAGTGTATATATATAATATATATTAGACTATAGTGTAATTTATATATAGTTAAATACACAAATCTTAAATGTACAGCTCGGTGAGTTTTCTACATATGTATCTGCCCATGAAACCACCATCTATGTAAAAGTACAGCATATTTTTACTACCTAGAAAGTTACATATGGAAATTAAAATGAAAATAAACAATAATAGTTTGTGACTTATATAGTGATTACCATGGTACAGATGTGTTGCTCCAAGTGCTTTACACATATTATTTTATTCTTTAAACCTTGTGAAGGGAAGTACTCTCATTTTCTCTACTTTACAGATAAAGAAACACAGATATAGAGAGATTCTTGCTCTTAATTAATCTCCATCATTGGCTCTGTAGCACTAGTTGTGTGGCCCAGTAGTTAGTGCATCAGAGTAATGAGAATGGAGCCTCCTTAATTGTTAACATTTCTGCCCATTCCCCTTTTCGTAGTCTAGTTTATCACTGTTCCTTGCTTGTCCTGGGCTAGTAGGCTGTGCATGATGTTCTAGCAGGAGAGTTCTTGAGGGAAAGGGCCAGACTTTTACTATGTTCCATCTCAGTTTCAACAGTTGGGTACATTGTAGGTGCTCTAGAAAGAGTGATTGACTCTTGTTGCCAGAAAACTCTGCCCTTCAGCTTCTCCTTGCTCCTACTTAGTAAAGTGACAGGTTGACAAATGTGTTGATTACATCACCTGGGTAGTTTGGGCTGCTTAACTATCTTTGGACTCTTTCTAAACTCATCCTTGTGATGATCTAAAAACTTCAAGTGAAAATTTCTGTTTCCAAGCCCTTTTGAGCACCTTTGTCTCAACATGTGTCCCCAGACATCCTGGTGCAGACCCCAGGTGTGACTACTTTTCCTTTTCCCCCTCTACTTTCTTCTCCTCATCTTCCTTGTCTTCTGTATCTTCTTTCCTCTCCTTTTTCTTCTCCTTTCTTTCATCATGGTCTTCATGACCATCACCAAATAAACATTAGTAAGGTGTTTTCTGCTAAACACACTATAACTACCCATTATAAATGCTTCGTAGGATGCAGCCATGTTCAATGTATCTTCCATATGTAGAATTTATGCTTACCTATTTTGGTAAGATCACTTTTAGACACATTTAACCAGCTGTCCCTTTGATGTCTCCACCTGAATGTCTTACGTCCTCCAACTCAACATTTCCAAAACTATATTCTTTCTTTTCATGAAAACCTTCTTCTCTTCCTTTATTTTTCTGCTGGTCATTTGGAGCTAACCCTCACATTTTCTTGTGCCTCTTTTTTCACTTTCAATGAATCACTAAGGCCTTTAAATCTTATATATGCCTAGAATTTGGTCACTTCTCTCTAACTTAACCACTTACATCCGGTCCTATACACCTCTGTGTCATTTATGTTGCTTGACATTTGCTAGGCACTCCATAAATATTTGTTGGCATGAAAAATAAATGAAGGTGCCATGTAAGGACAAGCACACAGTCCTGAGACCGCCCCCGCCATTTGTTGTTTTTATGTTTGGCATGGGCACATGACACAGTCAAAGGAACCAAAGCCATTAGCTTTTCTCAGGTTCTTTTCAGAGTTAAAATTCCACAGTTTGATGTCAAAAGCAGCTAAACACAACTAAACTTTAATGTAGAACATTAATGTTAACTCAGTATGAAAAATTCCTTTAAGAATTCAGTACCAGGAAAAACTGTTTCTCTTACAGAATTAGTTCTCTTCTACGTTAATGACCAACAAATTCTAGAACCTGGGTGATTTCCTTTATTGCCCTGACGGTTTATCACATGAGGAAAGAGCTACATTTTATGGGCACTCAGATCCCCTATGTTAACTTTTACATTGACATGTCATCTTCTTTTTTTCTTTTTGGAGTAAGGTAGTTAGGAAGAAATACACATAACTAATAATGAATATATCAACATGTCATGCCCAAAATAAAATATTAGTGTCCGTTTCATAGGAGTACAGTTCAAAGTTCATCAGCAGGGACTGAACATAATTGAAAACAGTGTGTTTCATTGTATGCATTTTTTCTACTGTTCCTATCAATGGACCGGTTCTTTATTACATTTGAACTGCCCCAAGGATAAAAACCATATATTGTCCTCCCCTTTGTCCAGAAAGCTTATTACATGTTGTTGACTGATATTTATTCTGTTTACTTTCTCCTGTCTCACACTTAGCCTAGTTTTCTCTTCACTGGCTTCAGAGTCCAAATGGGATCTCTTTGATCCTCTCATTAAAATATTGGGCCCAAGTATGTGATTCATTTCTTAAATCACTCTTTTGCTTTGAGCCTTCCAGGGAGGGGGCTCACGTGGGCTCTCTTACAGGAATGGAAAAACTAAGCAGGCAAAATCCCCACCCCCTCAGGGCTGTCTCTGTTCTCTACCTTCTTAGCTGAGAGCTTTTAGAAAAGAACAGGCCAAAGGAGAAATTCTCCACATTTCCACTTTTATTTATGGGGGGTAAAAGTCAGTGATTTTTCCCCCCTTCTTTGAAGTTTGCTTCTGATTATTCAGCTTGTTTGAAATATATTACACTTCTCTGTTTTCCCTTTGTTATGAGCAACACTGGATTTTAAATGTGTAGGGCTGGCTGTAAATGAGGGAGGCCCCAGCCTCCTCTCCTCTGGAGCTGTTATGGGGAAGGTGAGAGGAAGAGAGAATCAGATGATGATTGGAGACAATTACACAACCATTCCATTTTGCTAATGCTTGAATCCAGGAGAATTTACTCATTTAATTCTCTGAAATGAAGGGCCTCTCTGTTAGCCTTAAAATGTAAACAAGAGGCTTTTAATGTGCACTTTTCCCAGAAATGGAATGCTGGCTGCTCATATTGATCCAAAACATTGCTGTTTTTTTTTTTTTTTCCTTGGTATTCATATGTTTTGTGACGGCAGCAATATAGGATTGCTCAGGGGGCGGCTTAAGGATTGTGGGTAAGTGGCATTATTATTCTAAGTTGCAAACAGATGTAAAAGGATATTCATAAAAAGCTTGTCTGAGCTCGTCTTTAGTCTCTCCACATACAAAAGGCAACATAAAAATCCAAGGTGTATATCCCAATCATTTCAATTTATATCCACCTCTTGGAATGCAGTCCTCTGAGTTTGGTATTTCAGACAGAAGCACACTTTGTTTGAATGATGCAGGTAATAGCTTCAAATCCATTTCATTCTAGCACGCCTGGTCCAGGTGTTTTGTCAAGTGTACACAGCAGCTATAGATGAAGGAAACTGAAGTTTCAATGTGCTTTGCTTTGGATCCTCAAACTTCTTAGGATAGCATCAGATCCCCACACTTCATTATACTTAATAACTATAATTGAATTTGTATGATGTCTTATTTGGATCCTCCTATGAATTAGGCATTTTAATACCCGTATTTAGAAGAAGAGGGTAAAATGACCCATCTGAGGTCACACAGCCTACCAGTAGTAAGGTGGGACTTGGACCTATGTCTCTGGGCCTGCGATCCAGAGTTCTGCCCACTTCCCATCCTTGCCTCTGTGATGGGGTAAAGCCAAGAATGGGAAGGTATTGCTAGAAGGGCTGCTCAGGGAAGGAGGGGAAGGTGAAGAAGCATACATACAGTTCTGCTCCTTAAACTTTCCTCCTCCAGCCCCTAGCTACTGCCACTTGGTTTCTTCAAGGACAGTGCAGAGTTATAAATATTGCAATAACCCAACAGTATATGGTTCTGATTCTGACAGTTGCCCTCAATGTAAGCAGACAGGGCTCCTTCTCTAAAATTAGCAAACACTCATTCATTCATCTAACACTTATTAGAGTCCTACTGTGTGACAAGATTGTTCCACGAACTGTAGAAGGCGGGACTCGATTGAGATTAGACATCTCACGCCAGGCTCTCACCGTCTTCTAGGAAAGAGTAGTGAATGGTTTGAAAGTCGTGATTGCTGTTTGCTAACCAACTGTAGTGAGATGGGTAAGCTCAACCAATTGTAGCTCAAGAAATGGCTGGTTGAAGTAACAAAATGAAAGTGAATGGCTGAACTGAAGGTCAAATCACCGAGTTGATGAGTGCTCATTATTGTTTAACTCTAGGAATCCAGGACTGGAATTTTTTGTTTGTTTTATTCCACTGGGACCATAACCCTTACTAAAACAAACAAGACAAAACAACCAACCATTCAACAGACCAATCAACAGGATCTTGGATTTTCTATTTCAGGCCAGCCAGTTTGAGGGAGCTAACAAATTCAAAGGGTGGCTGCCTCCTGCTGGCAGAATGTAGGAGTAGAGAAATGATGGTCTGCACTCATGCATGGGTGAGTGAAGTTGGAATGGTGCTGGCACTGAAGTCAGACAGGCCTGTGCTGGAATCTTGCCTCGGTTGTTGTTACACTAGCTAAGTGACCCTGGGCAAGCTGCTTGGAGTTCCTTTTTTCTCATTTGTAAAGTGGGGATAACATTATATGGATCAAGTTTTAGTAATGATTAAATAAATTTTCAGTGTGGTGCCTGGCACCCAAAAGGTGTTTAACATATGTTGTGTATCTCATACTTAATATCCTCCTATCCCATTCTTTCTTTTTTAAAAAGATTTTATTTACTTATTCATGAGAGACACAGAGAGAGGCAGAGACACAAGCAGAGGGAGAAGCAGGCTCCTCACAGGGAGCCCAATGTAGGACTCAATCCCAGGACCCCCCGGGATCACGACCTGAACCAAAGGCAGATGCTCAACCCTGAGCCACCCAGGCATCCTGATCTCCCATTCCCTTTCATTCTCAATAGATTTCTGGACAAACGGTTTCTACCCTTTATTAAAACATATTTGTTATAATGATTCCTGCTGCTGAGAAAAGTCTGAGTATACCACTGCAGATTAGCTCAGAAAGAGTTAAAGGTGAAAGAGTTCCTGGTTAAGTGTAGATTGAAATTCATGGAGCCAGTGAATTGTGTGAGTCTCCAAAAGGCCAGGGGCTGGGGTGAAGGGATTAAGGGATCTGGGTAGCATGGTGCAGAAAAGAGGCAGTGGGTCAGGGATGATAAGCCCTGGAGAGGTGAGGTGGTACTGACTGTTTTAATAGGTATCCTAAGTACTTATAAATTAATTTGAATTCCAGATGTCACGGAATTAGAACCAAATGGGCGCAAGGGATGTAAGACCCAGCTCTTTGCAATCAAAAAGCTAACTTGACTCATTTCTTCTCTGGCATGAATTTGAAATGGAGCATATTACTTTGATGGGAATCTTCCTTTAGAGAAGGCCCAGATTATCCAGTATAGAGGCCACTTGGTTCTACCCCAAGCTTTTCCATTTGCTTCTCCTTCCATTAGCCAGGGTTAGGAGGTGGGTGAGACAGTCTTACAACAGGCCGAGCTACACTCATATGGTATGGCATTGTGAATGTAATTTTTCTAAGCATTAGGGACAAATTAAATTTGAGATCATGACTCAATTGGCCATATCTGTACCTTTATTTTCCTAAAAGCACTTTCTATGGAGCTGGATTATGGTTTCATGAGTGAGTTGGCTGGGAGGAGGCTGGTCAGCAGTGGCGGTGAAAATGATCTTGGAAAGTGCAAAGGGGTAAGTGAAAGTGCAGGTACCTGTTAGAACACACCAATTATGCCCTAATAGCTTTCAGAAGGCATGATGACGGGCCACCTCTGCAGCCACTTTCCACCACTGGAAAAATGTTGAGGGAATCTTTTCATTACTTGCCAGTTGAGGCAATGAAATCGTCCCCATGATTAGATCCTAATCTGATAACTCTAAAATGAATCTATTATTCTCTCACTCAAATCTTCAAAATGCATATGCTCACACATTGATATAGCACATCTAATCCATCAGCAAGATATGTGGACTCTGACCCAAGTCCCTCTACTTCTGTCTGTCTCTCATGCTATAAACTAATCAAACTTTCATCTGCTCTCCCCATATAGTTTAGTAGAAGTGAATGTGCTCTGGCAGCACATTTCCTGGCTTAAAATCCCAGCTGTGTGATATTATGTGAGTTACTGAACCTCTCTGAGCTTCAGTTTCCTCATTCACAAAATAGGTATAATGATATACTCTTCACACAGCAAATGCCTGGTAGATAGTGAGGGCTCAGTAAACATTAGACCTTTTCTTTCCCTCCTCAAAAAGCCTCCACAGTGTTCTGGCTTCTTCTCTAGGCCCACCTGCAATCCTCATTAAAAATACAAAGCCAAAACATTTTTACCTCCACTCAAGGGTCAAACTCCTTGCCATGGGCCATAGGGCCTGATGAGACCTGGTCCCAGCCAGACTCTCCAAGTTTGTCATCTCGTTATTATGTTACCCATGTTCTATAATCTGGCCACACTTTATCCACGGGATTCCTTCAACGCGTTGGGCAGATTTCCAGCCCAGGCCCTTCACATGCCATTTTCTCTGCGTGGAATAATGTTCTTTCCTGAGATCTTTGCAAGTGGTTCCTTTCTCACCCTCAGGTCTCAGCTCAAGAATCTCCATCTCAAAGAGGACTTCTTAACTGCCTCGGGGAGTGGTCTTCCCTGCACATCCAGACTCTCTCCTGTTACGGATTCAGCATCTTGCTGGCAGCTGTCTGTCGCAGCAACATCAACTCCAGGGCTCCATGTCACCTGTGATCCATGAGCATTTTTGTGTACAACAGCTCCAGGAGGACTTTCTCTCCCCAGAGCTGGCATTGGCCTCCTTGTGTTAACCTTAGGCTGCAGGGGCCTGTTTGCCTGTGTGCTGAGAGCACTCACAGTGCCTGTGACTGTTCCATCCCCGGGATCAAAATACCCCAGCTGCTTCACCCCTGTGGCCCACACTGTTCCCAGAACTTGCTTTCTGACACTTGCCTGCTTTTGTAGCCTGCCTGGCCACCTCCCCTTCGCGGTCCCACTTCTTTGCTCAGGGTGTTTTCTGGAACACCTCCTGATAAGTAAGTCACCTTCACTCAAACCTTATCTCTGAGTTTGCTCCTGAAGAATCCAACCTAAGACAATTATTATCCTCTTGAACTGTTTTTGATATTCCACTAGAATATAACATCCAGTAGAACAGTATCTGTTACAGTAATTATTTGTCCTCTTTCTCTCCCTCTCTCCCTCAATTCCTTTCTCTACATATATGTGTGTGTGTGTGTGTGTGTGTGTGTAATGTGTGTATACTCAATGATATAAATGATTACACATAGACTATCAGAGCTTACAAATTATAATCACTGTGATATTTTTGGGGCACAAATATACATCCTCTTAATTCCAGCAACTATGTATCAATCTGTCCTTCCTGTTGTCACTATATTTCTGAACAGCCAATTTCAACTTCTAATAGGATATTTTCTTATAGATTTAGTGCAATGTCATGTTTCATGTTAAGTATAAAGGATATGCAGTGAAAGCAATAGCTTGGATTGAACGTGAAGTGGATATCTACAGTAAAGTTCTGGAAGTACGTTTCTTCTTTAGTGTTCACCCCTCTAAGATACCTAAAGAGAATTTTTATAGTTGCTGAGTTCTGAAATCTCTAAATAGGCTGTTTGTTTAGCTGGGAAGTCATATTTTGGCCCTCAGGGTTCACAAAGTGAAGATGTACATCATGGCAGATGCAGGCTGGAGGGGGAGTGAAGGATGATTCTGGATATTGTAATTAGGTGTGCCTTTAGGGAGGTAAGGAAAGTGAGTCATGAGTTGCTGCCGAAGAACGCGCGTTGGGGGGAAATGCTGCTAGAGTCGTAAAAGGCTTGTAACCTGATCCAGAATATGAAGTTTGTGGGTAGTTATTGATTTACCAGTGGGTGGAATTACTTTTCTTCATGACACAGTGGCTGGAAGAGGGAGGACGTGAGAACAAGTTGCCATCTGTCAGACTGGAATTGTGTGTGGAGGTCTTCCTCCACATCCAGATGATTTCAGTTACATGGCCTCAGACACCTGTAAATGGTTCCCAACCAAATGGAAGGAAAGCACTGAGCCAAGCTTGTACTGATCCGCCTTGGGCTTCAATCAAGCATTTTCTCTGTTTGCCAAAAGAGCTGTGGGGAGGACAGGGCAAGCCTAGATAACTACAAGCTTCTCATCGTCCCCCCAAGAGAGTTGAGCTGAGTTGAACTCATTTTTCGGTCAACAGGAACTTGGCTAAAGCAGAGTGAGTTTCACCTGAAAGCCTGTAAAATATTAAATGGGGTTGAAGAGTCCATTAACCTGTGTGGGTGACAAAGTAAAGGGCTGGCTATGAAACTCCAAGTGAAGGCTGCCACAGGCAGCTTTAGACATGGGGTAACCATGCTGAGGATATGCCTGAACCACTCGCATGGATACCTTGTCTATGTTTAACCCTTCTCCCTCTAGTGAGATGGGGCTCCCAAGTGTTCTCATGTCCCTCCATTCTACTGGCAGAACTGGGATGCACCTGGGCTTGAAGATCAACCAACATGTCCCTAGTAGGGATAGAAGGTGCCAGTCTCATTTTCATATATTTCATTAGTGATCCTTTTGTCTCTTCCTCACTCCACATCCACTTTGGGGCTTTCTGGACACTGCTTTACATCCACAGGCCTCTGCTGATCCTCCCTCAGTTCTGGGCTGAGGTGCATGAGGTTGGTGTGGAGCTGGTACTGAATCAGTACCTCTCAGAAAACCTTGAGGTGTACTCTAGCTACTGGAGACAATTTAAATTTAGAATATGGGGTAATTGCTTCTTTTTTTTTTCTTCCAGTTTTGGGCCTCAGCTTTATTTCTGGGATAACAAGAATCTCACTGCTCATCCCATTACACAGACAGTGACCACATAGTGTGACAAATGATTTAGCCAGAAGTTCAAGTGCTATAGGAGCACAGGAGAGGCTCACCCAAGTCATATTGGGGTGTCGGGAATGTTGTCCTCGGGCTTTGGGAATCTAAGTAAGACCCAGAAGGCAAGAAAAAGTCAGGTACAGATGGATGGGATAAAGGCATCCTGGGCAAAGAAAATGTTGTACAAAAACTGAGAAGCTGGAGAAGAAGAGGCTGGGACAGTGTAGGGGGTGGCGTATGGGGTGGTAAGGGAGGTTTTGGTCACCAGGGCTTTCAGCTATGCCAAAGAGTTCACAATACTCACCCTAAGGACAATTAGAAACCAGAGGAACATTATGCAGGGAGTCCTGTGGTCAGGTTTGAGTTTGGGGGAAATTCCTGCTACTGAGATTGGAAGTGGGGAGATGGGTTTAGGAGACTTAGAATGGAAGATGGAGAAGGCTGGCTTGGGGAAGGGATGAATATGACTTCATGATAGATTGGTGTTGGGTTCAGAGAGAGGGAGCAAGTTTGTTTGGTTGACTGTGGGACTGCGGTGCCTTCACTCTGAGACAGAGCAGAGGAAGAGTGGACCCATGGGGAAGATGGTGAGTTCAGATTGTTGTTCTTAGGCATGTTCACTCTGGAGCTGGGTTTGGAACTGTGGTCACAGTTGTAGTCTTGGCCTGATGCATCTTAAGGTGATTTTCTTAAATGAACAAGGCATCTCCATTTCATTCTTTCCATGGGACTAATATTGTGAAGAAGGAGATGAGGGAAAGGGCCTTCATATTTAAAGTGTCCCTGAATTGTGAAATCATTGCAAAAGTATATCACACTTCAAGAGAGCTATGGATTCTGGTAGTAGCACCTTCTTCAATAGGACAAAACTTTCTCTAAGAAGGGAGAAACCAGAACCCAGAAACACTGCATTGTTCTTTCTGTCATCATGTCAACAAAAGAAAGCTCCTTTCCGTGAAAATTCAGAGTGGAATAGCTCTGCAATTTCCTAACTGCTGGTCCAATTACAATTTGGACTTGCCACCAGTGGCAGATCTCCCAGTCTTTGTCAGGTATCAGGTACCTGGGGTGGGTTTATAGGTCTCTAATATTCATTGGCTCTGTCTGTAAAGATTGATTTAAGGCTCTGGAAACATTTATCTTTTAAACCATTTGTGTTTGCTTGACAATCAAGCCACAATTTAGAAATGCTACTTCCTGAAGCTTTACAGGCTAATATAATTTCACAGCTCCAATTACAAACGAGAAAAATTATTTCATCTCAAAACAGAGGAGCCAGACGTTTCTGAGAAATCATGGTTAATGAGAAGACAAAGTACTTTCTGAAAAACAGGCCATGTTATTAATGGCCTCCTCAGCTAAAATTTTGCTGACTCTCAGGACCAGGAGGCTTCGTCTTGTGGGGATGCTGGTTTTGATAATCTGTAAAGCAGATGACTTTCAGATTGATAAACCACTGCTTCTGCTTGGGCCCGGTCTGCAGCTCCCACAGCATCAGTGTTTTGTAAACAATGCAAACACATCTACTGCACCTAGCAAAAATATCCTTCCTTCTGCCACTTCCTTTCAACCCGTATTTTGTGGGAATCCTAGACTTTTGGATGGGGACTTAACAACCATTAGTTCACCCTTTCATCTAACTCTTTGAATACCTTCTCATCATAGGCAACTACCTACTACTTAAATACTTGTAGGGATGGAGAGCTCAAAACCAGATCTCTCTATGAGAATCTGCTATTTTAGCTCTATTTGAAGTAGAATTTAAAGTCTGGTTAACTTCCCAAGAAGATCTTCATTAACATCTAAAATCTCCTAAGTGGCCTTTTCCCTTGGATTCACATCTTTATAATGGGATCTAACTGAGGTATCTCAACTAGAGCACCAGCAGAATGAACCTTTAAGGAAAAACTTGATCTTTGTTACTACACAGCTCTGTTGTATGAACACTCCTCACAAGTTGTCACTGCCCAGAGATAAAGGCACCAGGTTTTTTCTTGTCAGGAATCTAGAGGGGTAGAACCCAGCACTTATATTCTCATTTGTCATCACCTGCACTACTGCAGGTGACATATTCACTGGTCTCTGCCCTTTGTCCTTTTCTTCCTCCAGCTACTCTATATGCTGCAGTAACACAAATCTCTTTAAAACACATCTTTTGGTGACTTCCTTTTGCCCAGAGACCTGTGGAAGAACAAGATTTTTTGTTGTGTTTTAAATTTCCTTTATTAGATTGTTAATTTTATTGCAGAATTAATTTCTGAAGGAGGAAGACTTTAGAATCCTTATCTAACTTAGGAAGAGAATGCACAATTCTTAGCTTCTGGTTGGTTTTATTTGTGACATCAGTGAAAGCAGAGTTGGGAAGTTAAGTTTCAGCAAGTTGCGGAAGCCATTCATCTAATGGCAAAGAGTTTACAACTTCAAATGAACTCATTTAGTTTTTCAACATTGAGCTTGCTAACACATGTCATTTTCTCTAACAAAAATTTCTCAAGTTACATGTCAACATCCTTTAGAAGATAACTTTTCAAACAAAATTCTGAATGAACATTGCATTAACTTTCCTTATCCCTTTTAATAAATAGATCTGGACAAAAATTCAACCTTATGGTGGTAAGATATGGACCAGGTATAGATTTAACTTAAATGTTATGGTAACTGGTATGGAAATATTATCCGTCTTTTCCCTTATCTCTCTAAAAAAAAGGATAATGGTTCACACAGAACGTTTTACTCTTTAAAGTCCTCAGGTGAACAATTTCTTGAGTCCAAGTTAAGTATTATTAAACCCGTGACCTATGATTTCACCTATAATTTTAAGCAAAGCCAAATCAAAATTTTGGTTGCCTATAATTTTGTTTCCATGGAACTATAACCTTCACCTCCCACTGCGTTGAAGAACTTTCCTTTTAAATATTTTCTCCCATTATTCTACTTCCAAGAGACTATTCTGTTTACCCAGATCTATGTACTCTGAATCCTCACTCTTCCTATGTCAGTGTCATTTACTCATCAATGACCATCTCAAATAATTTCTCTCCCATTTATTCGACCAAGATTTACTAAGTCACTACTATGATTCAGTTACTATGTTAGGTACTTGAGATTTAGTCTGGCTCTCATGGAACTTGCACTTTAGTTGGATAAATGAACATTAACTATTTATACTAACTAGAATTTAATTACAAACTGAGATTCGTGCTCAGAGAGAAGGAACACAATTCTATCAGAGACTATAAAGTCCTACATGAATCTTCTAACCAGAGATCATTTCTCCCTCATGTCTCCCTCATGACATTTTATGATTCTACCAGTTGGGATTCTTTAGTTGTGAGCCACAGTAACCTGCTCTGCTAAATTTAAGTGAGACTAATGTATTTGGAAGATAGGGAGTAGTTCATAGAATCAGATGAAAAGCTGGGGAACCAATCATCAGAGAAGAGAGACCCAGAATAGCAGTGGGAGAAGAACCAGCAGGCAACCATGGGCAGCCTCTTCAGGGCACTCCCTGCAGACAGCTGAGCTCTAAGAAATATTCTATTCTTCATCTATGATCATTCTGATAAAGAGTGCAGGCTCTGTAGTCAGACTGAATGCATCACATACTAGCTGTGTACACTTGGCCACGTCCTTCTGTTTCCTCATCAGTGAAATGGGGAAATAGTGATATCTACCTTCCAAAATCATTGGAAAGACTGACTGAGGTAACCCATGCAAGACACTTAAAACAGTGCCTGGCATACTGTAAGCATTCAGTATGTTAGCACTGTCAGCAATTGTTGTTAATAAAGTTCCCTCAAGATTCAGATTTCAGGGGGTCATCCTAATTAGGATCAGATGTCCAGGCCTTGTCCAGAGAAGGGCAGGCAGCCTTGTGAGAGTATCCCTAGCATTATATGCCATAGCAGAGTGGCTTCTCAAGAGTGAAACCAGGGTGCTATGGCTAGAGAAGGTGTAGATGTTGGGCTGACAAGACAAGAGATGTTCTCTCTTCCATCCCATCTTTATCTTAGTCCATGTTCTGCCATTATTCCTTGTTTTTGCTGCTAATCATCTCTGTCAGACTGTAAGTATCTAATGGGTGAGAACCTTATCTTATTGCTATAGTTCTGGAAATACAGTGTCTTCCTCATCAAAGATGTTCAATATCTGTTTGTTGTATTGAATTAAAATGAAATTTTGGTATATAGGATTTATATCTCAGCTCTAGAAGATGAATGGATGGATGGAGATAGCTTGAAAATTTGGGGGAAAAAAAAAGAAAATTTGGGGGAATTTTTTTTGGTCCTTGGAAGTTTCACCATTTTCAAGAAAAATACAGAAAAAAGCTGTACAGGACTTCAGCACTTTCCAGAAATTTCCTGAGACAGCAATGCTAAGACAGATACCCTTCCTTGCAAACATTTTAATTTATTTAAAATGAAAATCACTGTGCACAAGGATGCAACTGAAAGATTGTTCACTTATGTACTATTTGTGCCAGTGAAAAATGTCCATCATGAGGGGTATGACTAAATAAACAAATATGTCCATAATAGAGAATATTATACAACAGCTACAAATAATTAAATTGATCCCTATGTGTAATAACATAGAAAGTGCTCCAAGAAGGTGAGTGTTCCAATTGTTGAGTGAAGAAAAATCAAGGTACAAAACAAAAACATGCAGCATAATCCCCTTTTATAAAAAGGACACAAAAACAAAATGACAGTGTATCTTTTACTGATACATATGTGAAACTATAAAAAGATCTTGAAAGCTTATCATCACAATATGATATAACTTACTTAAATGGAGGCCAAAATGAAATACTACATATTTTATGCTTTTTTTGTATGTATATATACATTTTATATTCATATATACATAAATCATATATATATGTACATACATATACAATTCTTTTACACACATATGTATAGAATAAAAGAACTAGTTTCCTCTGGGGAGTGAGTGTTGGGAGAAAGACTAGAATTGTGAATGATGTTCTAAGGAAATCTTAACCTAACCTTTAATATTTAATTTTTTTTACAAGGAGTACATATTCATGAATTATTTATTTAATGAAAAATTATCTAGAAAGAAAGAAACAAAGGAAGCAAGGAAGAAAGGAAAGAAGGAAGGAAGGAAGGAAGGAAGGAAGGAAGGAAGGAAGGAAGGAAGGAAGGAAGGAAAGAAGGAAGGAAGGAAGAAAAGGAACTACAGAATGAGGACGCTCAAATGCCTCTGAACTGCCTTCTTTCCAGAATGCCGGGATATTCTGCTTCCTGTCATCACCAAAGAACTGAAGGAGCTGCTGGAGCAAAAAGATGAGATGCAACACCAGGTCCAGGAGAAGAAGTACTGTGTCGAGCTACTCAACAGCATTTTGGAGGTCCTCAGCTGTCAGGATGCGGTGAGTCCTCATGATGATGTAGATATCCTGGACTCAGACTAGCACTGTGCTGATTAAGGTCTAAAATATTGATGCTGATGAATAGCAGTTGAAGTCTAAAGATAAAAGTCAATGCAATGCTTGCTCAGTGAACTTATATTTCCAGTGACTAACCCTCATGGCTGGGAAAGATGGCTTGGGGATCGGAGTTAAGCAGGTAGCATCATGTCACCATATTTCTTGTTGGACAGGATTTCTCAGGGTGTAGGTATGGACATATTGCAGACTTTTTAGATGACTTGTCCATTTACTAAAACCCTTGTTTGCAGAGACAGGATGGAGAGTTTCCTATGTCTACACAGTCAAGAAAAGCCTCTTATTTGTTTTCTTAGCTGATTTACTTTGGTTTTGTTTCTTTAGTTATATCCTATAATGATGAAAATGGTTAAGGCTCTTTCTGGCTGAGCAGATTGCTCAGGCCTAGACTCTAGAGACAGAGTGACAAGTGGGATGGTGGTAGGGAGGTGGCTATGGCAGTGAAGCCAATGTATATTTGGTAGACATCATTCAGAGATTCGGCAGGGATGATATTGAAAGGAAAGTTTCAGGGGAATGAGTAGAGGGCTTCTAAAGGGCAGAGTCTGCAGAAGAGAGGAAGGGAGATAAATTGGTGGTAACAGGAAAGATGTAGAATTCTTAGATTTGGAGGAGAAGGTAAGGGTTCCTGATTTAACTCAGGTTCATTTGGCAACCTCACCTTTTCTTTGAGTAATGTCCAAGGGCTCTCTTTTCCTAGATGGCTGGTTTCAGAGGACTGGATAGACTTAAACAACCAAGTATTTTGCATGTATTTGTATAAGCATTCTCCCCCACTCCTCCACCTCTCAAGAAAATGCTCAAAGAAGGGCTTTCTGGGATGAACTATATCTATCATTTGCTATCAGTAGAAAACACTGCAGAGCATTTTATTCCTTTACTGTTTGTATCCTATAGTCAACAATTTTTATCAACTTCCTTATGTGTTTTGTCTTTTCCATTTTTGCCATCTTAATTCAGCTTCTTATCTCATTACTAGGTAAATGCAGTAGCTTCATTCATTCATTCATTCATTCAATGGTGTATATGGTGTATATGATACACCAGCTATGTGCCAGGCATTGAGGACACACAAGCCTGGTCTCTTTCCTTAAGAAAATCTATACAGATTATATAAATAAGCAATTGCAACATAATATAATGACTAAAATCTGGATGCATACAAAATGTGCTGGAGCTACAAAGACTTTGAGTGTGTATATGTGTGTTTGTGTCTCTCTGTGTGTGAGTGTATGTATAAGCATTTTTGTCAAGGAAGTCTTCGAAAAGGAACTGAAGCTGGGTGTTCAAGGGTGAATAATTAATGATCACAGCTGCTATTTTGTAGGCACTGTGCTATGCGATCTGTGTTTTCATTCGGCTCACCATGATTGGTGCTAAGGATTATTATTCCCATTTTAAAGATGAAAAACCTGAAATTCATAGATTTACCATTCAAGGCCAGTCAGCAAATAAATGACTAAGTCAAAATTCAAACCCAGGTCAGTCAGACTCCAAAGTTTGCATTATCATGGGTATTAGAGACACAAGAGCATGGTCACTTCCCTCTCATTTTTCTTTCTCCTCCTTTTTCTTAGGGGAAATGGAGAATAATACCTCAAAACTTAGATAATCAAGATTCATTCTGTGATGTTGTCATGATGATGGGAGTGTTTTCCTAACTGTATTCACCAACCAGCTGTTGAACTGGTTCCAATTTTGCGATTTGATCTTTACAAAAAACTTTTTAAAAGATTTTTTAAAATTTATTCATTCATGAGAGACACAAACAGAGGGAGAAGCAGGCTCCATGAAAGCAGCCCGATGTAGCACTCGATCCCAGGACTCCAGAATCACACCCTGAGCTGAAGGCAGGTGCTTAAACGTTGGTTTTTGGATCTTCTCTGCTTCTCAGCATTTGGATCCAAGCGTCCAAATCTTTACAAAAAAATTAATGAAGAGTTTGGTCTTACTTTCACTTAGTGTAAGAACATGAGAGCTGGCTCCTCATTTCTCCAGAAACATCTTAAAGAATGTTGCCTCTTCCTGTTGAAAAGAATTTGCAATATTTCTTATAGTCAGTTATCCTCACATCCCTTTTCATGGGGGAAAAAAACTAGATTGTCAGGATATGCCAGTAGACCCCAATTTGAGGAGCTCACTTATAATGGGTTAACTGTTTCCCTGATTTGGGTAGAAGTTCATGGTTCATTTGTTAAGCAGCAGTGCACAGGCTCTGCTCATCCCATGTGAGTGGACTCTGAGAGTTCTGCTCTGATGGATTGTCATCATTTTGCATTCTGGGTAACATCAGACACTGGTGAAAAGAGCGTGCTGTCTTACATACCCTGGGTACTGGGGGCTTCAAAGCTGAGACGTGAGTGGGAGACTCTGAGCTCCCCTTGGAGGATTGTGGCATTTGGACTTGAAGTGTGTGGGAGGTGTGGTGTCACTCTTTACTGTCTTTGGGTACATTGCTTTTATAATGACTTCTGACTGTGGGGCCTAGCCTACCTCTTTCCTAGGGTGAACAACTGTCTTTGTTGGATGAGTTATTAAATACTATTATTACCATTGGGTTTGGTATAAGATTCTGATGCTCTTGGTAAGCTTCACAGCCAATCTCTTCAGCTCATAAATTGGGAATCTCTCTTCTTCTCAAAGGCTTTTCTTCCATGAAGGAGACTCATTCAGTAGCCATTATTACTTTGAACCCAACTGACATTCAGAAGTCTCCAAGTATATCATCTAAATTGCTCTTATTCTGGTATATAGCAGCTCTCCACTCTGGCTGCACATTTAAATAGCCTGAGGAGTTTTTTAAAGTAGCCATGTCAAGGCTCTAGTCCCAGCTATTCTAATTTAATTGATCTGGGATTGGTGGGGGCCTCACAATAACAACTTTACCAGGTGGGGATAATAAGCAGCCTGGGCAGTGGACCACAATTCTAGTGCAGAAAGTCTTAAACTTGAGCTGGGATCACTGTGTCCTGGAGGAGCTGCTAAAACAGGTTTCTGATCGTTATGTTTGGAGGATGGGACCTGATCAATTTATTTTTCTGAGTTCCCAGGTGATGTGAATGCTACAGCCAACGACTACACTTTAATGACCATCACTCTAATGTGACCTACTTCTTTTTTTTTTTTTTTTTATCTTCAGTATTCACTGGAAATGGAAGACTGGTTGGACTCTCATCCTCAGTCCTTTACCTTCTTAATTAAAAAACCCTTTCCAGTATATAAAACCTAGCCTCTTCCAATATGGCATTTAATAAACCATAAAATGGCAAAATCTTCAAGCACATTCATCTGTACTCAAAAGTTCATTGTCATGCAGTTAGTGGGGACATGGTCTGTACAAAGATCTGACTTTGAAAATTCGGACTATCAGGCATGCTATTTGGTTTCCACAGGTACCAATTTTTCAAAATTGGAAATTTGGAGGAAAAATTTAAAAAGCCTCCCAGGAAAAATGTCCTGCATTTTTCTTCTGGTTTTTGGATCTTCTCTGCTTCTCAGCATAGCCATCTCCTTTTACTGTTCCTTGTTGGCACCACAGAACAGCCTGTCTCCCCAACCCAAGTATAGGTTTTATCTAACTGCAGGAGCCATTGCTTAGAGATAGAATCACATGTAGAAATCTAGAAATTATAGGACAGTATGCCAAGCTTTCTTTTGGGGGACATTTTGTGTTGGGTGATGGGAAAGGATGCTTATCTTCAATTGATTGTCAATGTTTGTTAATTACAGCCCAGCACAGCAGGTGTGGCATGCGGAAGCTCTGTTTTCCTGTTATTACCATATTCATTGTAACCCCTGGTGGCTTATGACTCAGGGAATGATGTCTGCTTTATCCTGGGTGTTGATATTTTTTTAATACTAGGGTTAAATTCTCTCCCCCAGCTTGCAAAGAGGTTGCACTTGGCATATGAAAGGGACAGGCTCAGGTGAAGGATGAAAGGCTTGACTTCTCCCTCTATTAACTCCTATCTCCCCCTTCCCAAGCAAGGTTAGTTGTCAACTCCACTTACTTTGAAAGGCTGTTTCACACTGGCTTCATTCTGTGCCTTGCTGGCTGCTGAGTAACTCATAAGATTTAATTTTGCCCCAAATCCAGGGGGAGTGTTTTTTTCCCCCCATCTCTTAAAACATGCTTTTCGTTTTTATGTTTCATTCCTCGAGCAGAAAGAAGAGTCATCATTTTGTACCCTGCTTAGCAATCATAAAGTATGTAAAGATGACTCCTAAGTCTGAACAGGAGATGGTGCTGGTTATACCTGCCTTATAGAAGTAGAGAATGCCAGAATCAGCTTTTTTTTTTTTTTTTAAACCCTGTGAGCACATTGACTAAATCTGGTGGAGTGGTTAACCAAAGCACACTATTAGGCATGAACAGTTTGCAATTTCTGATATTTTTATTCATCAGCTTAATGGTGGTAGAGGCTTTTATTCATGCATTTTTTTCTTGCCTGGAATGTCCTCAATTCCCGTTCTTTCTATGCAAGTAAAATCCTAAAAGCCATTTTGGTTCAACTCAGACAATAATTCCTTTCTAAAATCTTCTCAATTCTATGCACTCATACTCTCCCCTGTAAACCCCCACACAGAATCAAGGACTTCCTTCTCTGTGTCTTCACAGCTGTGTATTTAGACTGATATTATAGCACTAATTACTTGGTGTTACACTTTCGTGTGTGTCCCCTGCCAGGCTTTGAGCTCAGAAGCTCAGAGAGTAAGCTCTTGCACCCCTGGCTTTGTAGAGCTCACACATTCAGCCTGGCTTCTTGCCAATTTCACCTTGGCTCTCCATCTTCCTGCTGCACTAAAATTCATTCAATAACCTTCTTCCCTAGCTCCTCTCTTGTGGTCCTAGGAGCAGCTTTTGCCTGCTCTGTCATGGCATCTATGTTGTCCTCTTCTGTGGACTTCTTTGCCTTTGGGACTGGGACTGCTATGAGGACAGAGACCAACCATAGCAGCTGTACCCTTCTCTGCCCACCTCCCTCACAATGACTGGCTCACAAAGCTATCTGTTGTAGGAGTGAATACGTGAATGAATATGACTTGCCCAAATTAGTGGTGGAATTTGATTTCCCCCTCAGTCTTCCGCTCTGAGTGCTAGGAGGGTATTCTCTTTTCTCTTTTTGTATTCCTTGGATGTCAGGTGCAGGGGTTGAGTTAATCGCCCTCAGTTTATGACACATTACAATCATTGGTATGTGCAAGGTGCTCCCTTTTTGTTTGTTTGTGTGTGTTTCTTACCATTTATCTCCATCTCTTTTTTTCCATTCTCCTATCTCCCCCACCTGCTATGGGTGATTTGTCTAATGTGTTGAATATGCATGTGTGATTTAACAAGTGTATACATACACACATGCACACTCACACTCACGCCCCTCCTATAAAGGGATCAGACATTGACACAAAAGAGAGGTAGCATAGGCAGCTCTATTAGGGTTTGGTTGGATGGAGAAGGGACTGTGGTAGAAACAGGGAGCAGTCTAGACTAGAGGGCATTCTTGGTCCAGCACTGACCCTGACCTACCATGTGCAAAGAAGCAGACCAGCAAGTCTGTAGTTGAATGTCTTCTTCTGAAGCATACCCTCCATGGCTATTCTAGTTCTGGGCTCTCCGATAATCCCAGGCAGCCTGCTTGATGCAGGGTTAAAGGGAGGCTGCTGCTGCCTTTTTGAATTACCATTTAATTCCCAGGAATCAATACCACCATGCAGAAGCAGCAGGGTTTTCTTCTAACCTGTATGCTCCCTCATATTTAAACAAAAAGTAGGGAGACAAGGCTTGCAAAAATTCTTTTGTCAGTGGTGCATTCCAAACAGCTAATTAAGCCCCAAATTAAATCTGAAATAGATGAGAATCCTCTACCTTCTTCTATTCAAGGCCATTCTCTTTTCACTCCTTTTTCTTCTTCTGCTTCCATGGTGTTAAATGTGCCCTTTCTAGGTCAATTAGGGTATCATAATAATGTCATGGACAGTGACATATGATACACTTCTTTCCCAGCACACTTTAGCCTGCAAAGTATTTTCTCATGCATCACAATTGTTTGTTTCTGGCAACCACATGGGAAGGTAAATTTTACTGTCTACATTTTACCGGTGAGGAAGCCTAGCCTCAGAAAGAGACCAGGTGGCACTACTAACAAGGTTGGAAAATTAGTAAAAGTCAGAGCCTGGAGGTAATCCTCCATATCACTCTCAACTCAGCAACAGCAACCTCTCATACACATTGCTTTGTGCCTTTTTATGTGTACACTTTGCCATTTAAGAACACTTTATGCAGCTTCATTTCCCTGGTAGAGGTAAGAGCACAGGCTTTGAAGTCAGGCAACATTCACGTATCCATCCACAAATACTTCTAAGAGCTGCTATCACTTGCAATATTCTCTCTGCTGGGGGTACAGTAATGAACAGAGCTGGGGATACATCTTGTTCTGCTTCTTATTAGCTTAGGAACCTTGAGAAGTCATGTACTCTTTCTGTAAAATGGGGATGCTATTTCTCCAGATATGTCTGGATTACAGTAAACAAGAACATCTGTGAAAACACACAGCACTGTATCTGTGCATATAATCCATATGCAGCACTTGTAACTTTTTTCTTGCCTCTCTATTCCCCTTCCCTCCTGTGCTCCTTCCAATTGTTCCAGGCCTATAGTTCTTTTTAAGAACAATAAAGGGCCAAGAGAGGACTCTGCACCCCATTAGCACTGAAAATAGCCCTTGAGCCAGGCCTGGTGGCAGCCAGATGCTTTGGAGCCCTCACAGCCTCCACAGGAGGCTTGCCAAGAAGCTGCAGATGCTGCTGCTGGAGCAAAGCCATTCCCTGAAGGGCATCTGAATCTCATATGGGTTCCTGGAGAAAAGTGTCATCTTGCCTTCTCAGGGGCTCCTTTGAGGTGTTCCAGAATTTCACTCATAACTACTGTATGGGGTTACTGTGCTGGACCTGGTTGACACTAGCTCATGAGAACCAAGTGTTAAATTTTTAGGAATCTTGTGAGTTATTTGTTAAATAACTACCATTATTAAAAATTTATATAAATATCTATAATTAAATAAGCTATATTAAAATCAAACATAATAAATAGATACTCAAAACACATCACTTCCTAATTATCTTACTAAACTTTATTCTTATCTGTGTGTTTGAGGTCATTTACATCTGTTGTGTCTATGATAGAAATAGTACTTACTGCTCTTCTGCTGCTGTCCAGCTCTTCCCAGCTCTGTTTCAGTGATGTCAATCATGAAGGGAGTCCTCATATTACAGAATGGGCAAACACTGTATATCCAGGCCTCTGTTTTTGTCTTCCTAGAGAGACAGTTGATAAACACATACCGGTACATCACTGCTTGGGACTCAACAGAGTTGCCAAAAACAATAAAAATCCCAAAGCACAGGGGAGCTGCTAGTGCACTTCTCTTTTCCCTGGTAGCCCTGGATTTGCTGTCTACAAATTCTCATGGTCAAAGAGAGGATGCTTCAGGGATGCAGCAGTTTTAAGACAAACTAAACACTCAACCTAGAGCAGAGATATAGAAATGTGTTCAATTTCCCATGGCAATTCTTATCCACTGATAATGATTTTTTTCTCTAGTAGTGTTGAGTGTTTACTTAGGCCAGTGAGAAAGAGCCCAGATTCCTACATGGGTGAGGGGTGGGGATGATGAGTCAGCTGCTATAGACTTGCTGCACCTAAACTGGGTATCTAATCTCACACCTGTGAGAAAGGCACATTTGGCAGGAGACTGATATCTTTCATCTCATTGGGTTTTGGTCTTTAGGCCTTAGTGTTTAGAGATGGTTAAAGTTCATTTCTGATGAGGTAAACACTACAGTCATCATTATCAGAAGGAAGAACCATCAGCAGGGACCAAAAGTGATGGGCAAAAGTGTGATGAGAAACAGGATATTTGCATTATCTCAAATTATTTCCCAAAATATCCATTTTTATTTTTTTTATTTTATTTTTTTTTAAATTTATTTTTTATTGGTGTTCAATTTACTAACATACAGAATAACCCCCAGTGCCCGTCACCCATTCACTCCCATCCCCCGCCCTCCTCCCCTTCCACCACCCCTAGTTCGTTTCCCAGAGTTAGCAGTCTTTACGTTCTGTCTCCCTTTCTGATATTTCCCACACATTTCTTCTCCCTTCCCTTCTATTCCCTTTCACTATTATTTATATTCCCCAAATGAATGAGAACATATAATGTTTGTCCTTCTCCTGACTGACTTACTTCACTCAGCATAATACCCTCCAGTTCCATCCACGTTGAAGCAAATGGTGGGTATTTGTCATTTCTAATAGCTGAGTAATATTCCATTGTATACATAAACCACATCTTCTTTATCCATTCATCTTTCGTTGGACACCGAGGCTCCTTCCACAGTTTGGCTATCGTGGCCATTGCTGCTATAAACATCGGGGTGCAGGTGTCCCGGCGTTTCATTGCATTTGTATCTTTGGGGTAAATCCCCAACAGTGCAATTGCTGGGTCGTAGGGCAGGTATATTTTTAACTGTTTGAGGAACCTCCACACAGTTTTCCAGAGTGGCTGCACCAGTTCACATTCCCACCAACAGTGTATGAGGGTTCCCTTTTCTCCGCATCCTCTCCAACATTTGTTGTTTCCTGCCTTGTTAATTTTCCCCATTCTCACTGGTGTGAGGTGGTATCTCATTGTGGTTTTGATTTGTATTTCCCTGATGGCAAGTGATGCAGAGCAAAATATCCATTTTTAATAATGCAAGGAAAGATAGTAACTTTACAGTAGAGGAAACTGACAGCCACCCCCTTAACCAAGTGATGAGAGGAGCATCACCAGGAAGGATACATATCAGCATCGTATGCCTCCTGATAAGATGCACTGAAAAAGACAACACCACTTATGTGGGGAATCTTGCCAAAAATGCACAACCTCAATCTAATAATGAGAAATCATTCACCAAGCTCTAAGGGATGTTCTAAGCAATAACAGACTAGTATTCTTGAGAAGTTCAGGCCTTGAAAGATGAAGCACTGCCACAGATTGGAGGGACCTTAAGAAACATGACACTTACATTCAACCTGGGATCCTGAATTGGACCAAGAACTGAAAAATGGACATTAGAAGGAATAATGGCAAAATTAGAGTAAAGTCTGTAGTTCAGTTAACAGGACTGTACCAATGTGAATTTTCTGGTTTGGTAATTGTGCTCTGGTTATATTGACATTAAAATTTTAACATTAAGGGAAGCTAGATGAAGGATACATAGGAACTTTCTTTATTATTTTTGCGACTTGTCCATAAAGCTAACACTATTACAAAAAAGTTAAAAGTTTATCTTTGAAGTATTTAAGGAGTGATTGCTTACTTACAAATAATTCATTTTGAGGATGAGCAGTGCCCAGAAGCATACTTAGTCCAATGTGAAGGGATGCTGATAGATAAGGGGTTTTCTCTGTTTTATCAGAGACAGTAACAAAATCTGTGACAAATGACTGGCCTTACTAGAGAATTCCACCCTATTAACTGCCCTACCCTGTCAGGAGACAAATGTAATCTCCCATGGAATGAACAATTGACTAAACCAATGTTAGCATGCACTAACCCAGGACTAGCCAAGGGACTGGGAATGTGGAAAAGCCTAAAATTCTGCCTTGGTCTCAAGGACCTTGTAAGCTATGGCATTTCATTTGGGCTATTTGACAGCCCTGTTCATGCAATAACTCCTAGGCCAACATGTGGGGGCTTGAATGTCATTTGATCTTTACTTGGCAGGCTTGAAAAGTGAATGGTTTGGTATAACTTACCAGATGGTCCCTGCGTCATTTATTCTCAGAGAATCCACCTGGAAAATTAGAAGACAGCTTTTTGTTGATGGTTGACTAGAACTCTCTCCAATAAAATTAATAATCCAACACATTCTGTTCCATCAATACCAACTAGAAATACTTCTTGAGAAGAATTTCTCAATACTTCAATATTCTTTTATCTGCCATGACCAAAATTTAAAGGAGTTTGCCTACAGCCAAATCCACGATGGCCTCTCCTCATTTGCTCTATCCGTCCTCTGTGCTTCACCCACATGGACTGCCTCTCAGAGTTAGGACAAGGGAAAGGCAAGTGAAGCTCTTGCCTGGCATGGCAGCAGAGTGTAAGAAGGCACCAAATATTCAGTAATCAAGAAAAGTAATATATCATGCAATATTAAAAAAATAAACATTTTGATATTTTGTTCATCATGAGTTTTTTTTTAATTAACTTCTATTTTTTAAAATATGGCATTAAATTTGATTTGTCTCTATTCTGAGTTTTTTGATGTCCCTTGAATTTTGCCCCTTGGGAAAAGTGCCTTAGTCGCCTTACTCTTTCATATAGTCTCTGTTCCTTGTAGTGCCTTTCAATGACAGCAAATGCCTGGAATAACAAAGCTGGGCTCCAACCCATGAATGAGCAAGCATGACAGCTTGCAGCAGTGGAGAAGTTATCTTTCTGTTCACCACCAAAGGCTGTGGAAGGGCTCTGGAAGATTTCTGTCTGCAGGGAACCTTTGCATAAAAGCATAAGTTGAAAAGAACAGCCATTTACACTAAACCTTCACTGGGCCAGCCACTTGCTTTCCAGAAAGCATTTCTTGCATAATGTCTTCACAGTTGGGAGGCATGAGTTAAAAGCCTACTCCACGCAGAAAAATATAGTTATGTTTGGTCCAGGTTACAGTTACTGAGGGAACCATAACTTTGATTTGTTCAACTGGTGTAAATGTAAATCCTTAAGTGAAATGTGTTAAGTGAGGAAGGAAGTGCTTTGTGTTTGAAGATGCTTGTGACCCAAAGATCTGTCTATAGTGCCCCAACTGTCGTATACAATCTGGGGGCAGCAGCTAGCAACTGAACAAAGAAAGTTTTCCGAAAACAATTGAAGAGTTCTAGAATGGACATTTTCTCAGGGAGATTTCAGGCAACATAACATTCATCTTAGCGATAAACACAATTGAGTGGAAAATATCAGAAAGGGAGACAGAACATGAGAGACTCCTAACTCTGGGAAAAGAAATAGGGGTGGTAGAAGGGGAGGTGGGCAGGGGGTGGGGGTGACTGGGTGACGGGCACTGAGGTGGGCACTTGACGGGATGAGCACTGGGTGTTATTCTATATGTTGGCAAATTGAACACCAATAAAAAATAAATTTATAAAAGAAAACACAATTGATTTAGCAGCCCAGATTAGAAAATAAAATGTTTAATTTTAGCACAGTTTCTCCAAGCAAAACAGTGTGCTGCAGTCATCTTTGACTCTCCATTTATCACCTTTTCTTTTATCTGGAATCCAAATTCAACTTAGGTTTTCTCTCCAACTACATTTCCCACTATTTTCAGCTAATATTCTGCATTATAGTAAAACCAGGCTTTGGCTCTTCCCCCAGGCCATCATATTCCTTCCTCTTGACCTTTACCTGTTTCCTCCATCTGGAATGCACTTTTTTCCTTCGTTTTGGTTGTCTAGTTGTCCAGTTGGTGGTTCTCAGCTTGAATCTAGTTCACAGATGTATTTTGTTTGGCTTGCCAAATTATTTAATAAAGTCTACACCACCACTTCCTGTTATGCTACTAGACTGGTTTCTCGTGTTTCTGTTATCTGCCTTGCCCTATGAGCATCTGAACTGTGGACTTCTGAGAGCCAAGCCTTGCCTTTCCTAATAGACACAACCCAATTTCCTCTTCCATTAAGAAATAATCACAGATCCTTTTTTGCCCTGTTTTAGTCACTTTCTCTGCTGCATTCTGACAACTTTTGGCTTTACTATAGAATTTAGCACTTAATTATGTGCAGTTTTACATTTGTTCTTATCGTGTTATGCTTGTCTGGTTTATAATTGAAAGAAGACTAGCATTTTCTTGTTATTTTTCTTTTTAATGAATGCATTGTCTTTCTATTTCACAGCTCACTGAACATTAACTGAGCACCCACTCTTTGTCAAGCACCATTCTAGGCATTGAGGATGCCAAAGTGATTAAGACAAAATGTTCTTTCAGTCAGAACTACCTCCAAGACCTTATTCTCCAATACTCTTGAACATTGGCCTCAATGGTCTATTCATTATTTCAGAGCCTACCTTGTCTTATGCCTTTCTCCATAATGAACACTCCTCCCGCTGCCATGATGAATTCATCCCAAATATCCAAATTACAGCTGTCTTTTGAAGCCAGGGTCAACCTCCTTGATCTCTGATCCACCTAGCTGTTCCTTAGTCATGTGTTCACCCCAGTCTCTTGAAATTTTGACATAGCCTACCATTTACTGGAATTACTCTTATACATATATCTGATATCTGGTTTACAGACTCTAAGGATTGGGCTGATCCAGTCTTATATTTCTTCTATATTTCTACACTTTCTGGGCACAGTGCCGAATTCTAAGCAGATACTCAATAATTAATCTTTGTGGTTTGATTGATCCTCCTATCTCAATTGCTCTACTTTCTAGAAATATATGCTGATGCTAATTTTATTTTTTGTACTCAGCAGAAGCTAATGAGAAAGGTAAATCTGCTGTTATTGCATTAAGACATCACATAAAAAGAGCAGGTACCAACTTGGAGTATGATTGTGCTCTCAACTTTGAGCATTGCTGTGTTCCTGAATCAGTTTAGAATTCAGCTTGCATTTTCCCACAGAAATAATGCAGAAGAATAATGGTGGTCAAATTCCCAGGCCAGCATGTGTAAGCATGTTTAATCTATAGTGTAATTAATTCTGGGACAGAGAATAGAGGCTCACATTTACATGTTTTCATTGCATGAATATTTTATAAACATTGTAGGTACTTTACCTTACCTGACACTCACCACACTTTGCTTGCCTTTAAGCAGTCTGTTTTCTCATCTAGACAATAAGCCTCATTCATGGGAGGACTGCATCTGTCTTGTTCACTGACATATCCTAACATAGCACCTGGCACAGATTGGGCAGTCAAAAATATCTATTGATTTTGACTGACTTAAATTCTAGTTGAAAGATTACTGGGACATACAGATGTGGATTCAGACTCTGAAATTCACCAGTAGCTAGATGTGTGTTCTTGGGGAAGTTACATGGCCTCTCTGAGCCTGAATTTACCTTTCCATAATATTTTGTCATCACTACCATATTGATACCCAACGTATGTTTTTTTTTTTTTTCATTTTGCCACAGTGCAATCTCTCAAAAAGTTTTGATTAATTAATGATATCTGCTTTTTGTGCTTTATTTGTTGAGGCAGTGGTGGCAGGAAAGGTGATATTTGGTATCAAAGCCTTTCAAAGCTTTTGAGAACATAGGATTTCTATTTCTAGCCCTAGTTCTAACATGTTGTGATCTAAGGCAGGTCACTCAAATATATCTGTGAAAGACTGGTGATAAATTTCAGTTATTTTCAAGCTTTTCCACCTAAGTATCTCTAACTTCAAGTGAGTGAACATAAACTCTGTATTCTGGGGTGGAACCCAAAGGTAGAATTTACTTGAATTCAATCTTGTGTTTTATCTCAATTATTCATGCGTACTTTATATTCTAATTCATGATAGATCCATGTTTTAAAGACATTACTGTTACCTGTGAGTCACACACTCATGAATGCCTGCTTTAAGCCAAACACTGTCAAGCACCTTATATACAGAAGTCAGTTTTTACCACAATTCTGTGGGTAGGCTGTTACCATGCCCATGTTACTGATAAGCAAACCGAGGCTTAGAGGAGTTGAAATGAATAGAGTTAGGCTACCTAGCAAGTTAGTAGCAGGGCCAGAAGTCAATCTTCTAAATCTAAACCTTTCCCTTACACCACCTCAGAGGGTAAGTAAAAACAGAGCCTTTCCTTTGGCCAAGAAGTATGATAATAAAAATGCTATGTCATGTTAACTGGAAAAAGCAGAACACAAATTGTCTGCATACTGCATAGAGATTTTGCATGCACAAAGACTTGAAGGCATCATAGAATAATAAGCTAGATATGTTGCAGGGCTGGACTTATGGGTATATTATGTCATTTTTGTTTTTGATAATGTTTGTGAAATAGTGAATTTTTTAAAACTCTGCATAATTTAGAGGTGTATTCTGGGGGGATAAAAGAGGTAGTTGATTTTGTTAGACATTATAATTTATCCTATACATTTTTGTGAAGGATTGGCAATGTAAAAATGAAGGCAAGGCTGGTATTGTTTGTGTCTTCCTCTGGCTTGACAAGTGTCACTGTGGCTGTGGGTAGGTAATAAAGGGCAGATATGCCTCAAAGAAACTCATGCAGAGGCACTACAAATCTGATAAGCGGGGTCTGAAAGCAACCTCTGAAAAGTGAATACAGTGAGTCTTTAGGGAGCAGAGGAAATGCTTTCATATCTAGGGGCAAAGAATGACACAATCAGGGAAGGTTGGAGAGGAGTAGTCATAATCTTCCAAAATACCCCCAGAAGACTAATTATTATCTACTTGAAACTTACTCTGGAAGACAAGTTACAATACCACATCCCCTTGGTTACAGGGTGAAAAGTGAAAGAAGAAAAGAAAGACAGTACATGTAAGAAAAAGAAAGAAAATAACTCGTCTCTTTGCTTTCTGAGAATAGATAACATAGAATATCTCTTATTTTGCATTATCATCTGAATTGATTAGATATAATAAATTTAGGCAATATCATTCATCCATCTATTTGTCCTTCCATCCATCTATCCCAGCCATCCATCCATCCTTTGACACATTAATTTCACATGTTTTGCATGTACTTAGTCCTTCCACTGTGTCAAGTGGGTGCTACTCTTTGGACACTCAAAATTGAAAGACGTGGCACCTTAGTTCCAGAAAATATTGAATAGGTTTTGCCAGAACTCAAAAAGTACAACAACCAACCCTACTTGGGATGAAGTGGGGGTTTAGAGGTTGAGTGAGAAAAGGCTTCCCAAAGGTGATGATTGAGCTGAGGTTTTTTGAATGTGGAGGAGATTGGCAGGCGACCAGGGAGAGAAGGGCATCTCAAACATAGGCAAAAACCCATCTGGTTACTTTCTGTGGGAGGGATGAGCTGGCCAAAGATGATTAGAATGGCTGAGTCAGTGCCTGGAAGAAATATAACATTACCAGACTCAAAGGACTGAACTTCCTCAAGGAGCAGCCCACAGTCCAAGGCTAAGATGTGGTGAACTCTGCTTCATGAAGACATCGTAATTATGGGAATATCATAATCCGAATTCTAGGGATCAGGTAGGAATCCAAGACTCAATGTGAGCAAGGTAAGCCTTGACACAGGCCAAGGGAAAGGAATTGGAATAATATATAAGTGTTCATTATGTGTTAGTAGGCTATACTCTTATTAGAGAAATCATTCTTATTATAAGGCCCTACTTATTATAGCAAAGAGCATATCAGGTGCACATTTTTCCTACTAGTTCTGATAGCACCTTCCTCAGGACATCTTCCCACATTCCCTTTTTTGTCTTTTTTTCTGGATTTACTTAGCACTTTGTGTTAGCACTGTTATGGTCCTTTCTTCACTGCATGGTTCTTCCCTAGCCATATCCTGCCTATGGACTATGACTTCTTGAAAGAAGGGCCTGGCTTTCTCGGTTTCTGAATCCCCAGCTTTCAGGACAGAGCATGATATCTAGTCAGTCAATGATAGTCAGTTCTTACTGCATATCAGAATTACATGGAGAGCTTTCAAAAAACAGCAATGTCTGGACCTTAGCCCTGAATATTTAGAGTCGTTAGTCTGGGGTAGAACCTGGGCATGAAAATATTTATATATTTAGAAAGTCCCCAGGTTATTCCAGAAATGCAGCCATTATTATGAACTAGTAAAGTGGATGCTCGAAGAGTGTTTCTGGAGATATTGAATGATAATGAATGTTACTCTGGCTATCTCATTTTGTAGGATAGGAGTTTGGGGTGGAGCAGCAACTCAATGTTTAGGTTCTAAATTCATCCCATTCCAGGAACACTGGGAGCAGAATACTATTCAAGATGCTACAAACTGATTGGAAAGAAACTCTTAATGTACTTCTAGGAATAAACACATGGATCTGGTTCAAGATGAGTTGGTTACACTAACCCCTTAGGCTGGGTTGTCACTGGCTAAGAATATAAAGGAGCTGAACATTCAGAGGAAAAGCTTTCCTATTTACAACTGGTAAGGGAAAGATCAGAGCTATGGATTATAAATGGTGGTCCTGAGTATATTATGGACAATGGGAAATAAAGTGGCCATATTTTCACCTACAAACACCACCAGAAACCATAGATCAAATTGGAAAATTTATAATAAGTCAGAAAATAGACTAGTTCTTCCTCTTCCAAACTTATGATAAGTATATAGGTTGGTCACAGAGAGATAGTGTGAGAGGAGGGAACACACAACCTAAACTTTCCAATATGAGTTGGGCAGGAGTGATAGTAAATGTTAAACATGTGATAGAACCGTAAAAATATATTGAAATCATCCTTACAATTAGGGAACAGTGAAATAAATTACATATGTTTTATCAACATTAAAGCAGACACAGGGCAGCCTAGGTGGCTCAGCGGTTTAGCGCCACCTTCATTCAGGCCAGGGCATGATCCTGGAGGCTGGGGATGAGTCCCATGTGGGGCTCCCTGTATGGAGTCTGCTTCTCCCTCTGCCTGTGTCTCTGCCTCTCTCTCTCTCTGTCTCATGAATAAATAAATAAAATCTAAATAAATAAATAAATAAATAAATAAATAAATAAATAAAGCAGACACATACTCTGGTAGTGAGGGGAGATATATATATATATTTATTTATCTGAATATATATGGATAAATATATATATATTTATATGGATCTGATATATATTTCTCTCTCTATATATATAGAGAGAGAGACTTAAGATGAGGAGAAATGCCCTGATTCTAGAAGGCAGTGATTTTATCAGCACCATGGAGAGATGCAAAGCTTCTATTGCTTATTCTGAGATGTGATTCTGGGAGAGGGTTTTAATTATATCCAATCTAAGTGGAAAGAACAGCATTGATGTCTGTGTAACTTCACATGTAGATCAGAAGATTCACATTCATTCCTCAGATTTATTGTTCTTTTCTGGTCAACTCTCTTACATTTTAGATTGGCCTACTTTCTCCATAATTTCCCAGCAAAGGAGAAGAGGTTGGAGAGTAAGATTTTAAAGCTTCATGTTGATGGTAATTTTTCTAAAGATTCTGGTGTGATAGAATCCTAAGAAGACTTGTCAGTGAGAGTGGGCTCTGAGTTTGGGCCGAGGCATAGGATAGTGGGATGTTTTATGAGATATACTACCTGAATTGGGAGGAGAGACTCCATTTTACAAAAAATAGAAAATAAAAAATAAATAGGACAATAGAATTTTGATTTGGGGAGATCCTGCTGAGGAAACTAGATCAATCATCATTGAATGAGCTGTCTGATGTCTATGTTCTTTCTCTGGAGGATGGCTGAGTGATTAGGGGTATTTTCACTGTAGGAAGGAGGGTAGAAGATTGTGTTATTTTTTGATTCTTCTTTTCTTCTGTCCAAGAACCCCTTAGTCATTTGTGTGGGGTCAAGCTGTGTTGCCAGTATAGTTGAGGAGGTTCATGCCCAGAAGCTTCCAGAGTCTCCATTCTGATTCCATCCCGTCATCTAAGAATCTCTCCTTACATCTCTGCAAGTTTGCTGACACTTCATATTAGTGTCTCTAATTAAATAATTAATTGATTGGTTGGTTAAATGAAATTGAGGTGGTGATTACTTATTGTATGTCAGATATTTGTGTTAGGTATTGAATCTAAAATAATAAGACAGATTTAATCCCTATCCTCAAGGAATTCAGGGATGATGCACAATCTATTATTCAACAGTGAAACAGTGTCGATAGGAATGGATATGTTATAACTCTTAACTCAGAGAGGCTTATACTCTAATGTTTTAATGCTTTCAATCAGAGCTATATTTTAACAGGAGAGAACTAGCCTCAAGTCAAAGAATTACATTCTGTCCATAGAACTTCAAATATCAATAAAAAGTTGGAGATATATTTAAGAAATCATTTGGAGTGGGGGAGAATCAAGGTAATTTCCATAGGCAACTTCTCTGTGGCTGAAGCCATCCTGGCATTAGGGATGAAGTGAGGTGATAAAGCAAAAGGAAACAAAGGAAACAGAGGACAAATGGTGGGTTGCCAATGGAGGGGACAGAGAGGAGGTGAGTAGTGGAGGGAGTCCTGGCATGGAGAGACAGAAACCACATTTTGAATGGCTATCTGGATAAATGTAGCAAACGTTTCACCACAAGGTAGTTTTCACTCATTTCTAATTGGATGCCTGGTTTAAAATGCATGGTCTTCCAAGCAAGAGGCATGTATTAAACATTAAGTGATGTGTTTACTCATTTAAAAAAGTAATAATATATAAGTACCATTCTGAATTTTCTGACCAGCAGAGTTAAATAGGGTGCTTACCTGGAATTTTTCTTCATGCAAACAAGAAATCTTGACACTGCAATTAATGAGCCCATGTGGCAATACTGAAGATGAGTTGAGTGTACAATTTTTATTAATTTTTTGAAATATTACAAAAAGTTCACACACTTCCATTTCTACAATGGCAATCTTAAAGGAGCCCATTGCTGCGGGGCCATTTGGACATGTATCTCACTTGTTACACTTAGATATTGTAAACCATACAAAATTACTAAAATACCTGTGTATGTAACACAGAAGCCTGGAAACCAAGAAGACATGCATTCAAATCCACCTCCATCAGTTATAATTCTATGACTTAGGGCAAGTTACATAAACCTTTGAATTACCTTATTTGCAGCATAGGAAGAACTAGTGTGGCAGATTGGTAAGATTATTCTGTGAATGAAATGACGTAGTGGATATAAAGCACTATTATTATAGTAAACGACATATATGAAGTGTCCAATAAATACTGAATGGTAACGATAATTAGAATGAATCTTATTTTATATCTTAAAATGGGGTAATACTTGTCCCCAGGGTTTTCCCAAGACATACTGAAATTATAAATAAAAAGCACACAGTTCATTGCCTGGCACACAGTAAGAATTCAACAATTGTTTGTTGTGTTCTTTACTCATTTCTCCTTATACAATTGCATAGACTCCTCCCATTTTGAAGAACTAAATGCAAAAATAGAGCATCTCTGAGGAACATCTTCATAAGTGGCTCCAACCAGTCCGCATTCATCAGCGCTAAGAGATTAGACCTACAGACCTTGAAGGCTTAATTTTTTTTCTCTCTAGGCTACAGGGTGGAGATTTCAGGGTATTTTAATAAAAGTCCCCACAAAACAACTTACGGGATCTGAATAAAAGCAGCATTTCTCTGTAAGCACAATGGAATTTTTGTTGTCATTGGAGGTGATGGTTTTGTGTGAGTGTGTGTGTGTGTGTGTGTGTGTGTGTGTGTGTGTGTGTTTCCCCTGGTTGCTTTAAGTAGATTTTTTCCCCTACCTTCCAGGAAATGGAAGTTAAAAGCATTTGATAAATGGAATAAAACATTTCATAGTTGAGCCTTTTATAAAGTGTTAACCCATGTTACTTTGTAGAGCTCTTTCGTCAGCTTAGTAACACTGACAACATCACTCCAGTTTGTGAGCATCAGGGTTCCATGGCAGCCCCAGCATAAGGTGGGAGGTCTGAGGGACAGGAAGGGCCCTCCTGCCTCCACACAGGCCTGCCTGCAACACACTGTGGTCCCTGCTGTGCTGTGTCTCCATTCAGTCCCTGTGAGTGTGATTCCTTGGGTGTGTAGACGGACTTTCATTCTTTTCTAGTTGGGAAATAGTTTCATTTTCTTTATTATCATATACAATTATTATGAAAATTTCTAACAAGCCACAGTAAGTAAAATTGTCCCTTAAACCTCACATCTCTCCTTACCTCTGCTCAGGGGTACCATTATTAATGGTTAGCCATACCTTTTTTTAAGATTTTATATATTTATTTGACAGAAAGAAAGCACAAGCAGGGGGAGTAGCAGAGGGAGAGGGAGAAGGAGACTCCCCACTGAGCAGAGAGACCCACATGGGGCTTGATCCCAGTATCCTGAGGTCACGAACCAAGCCAAAGGCAGATGTTTAAGTGACTTAGCCACCCAGGTGCCCCTTGCTGTAGGTTTCTACAGACTTTTGGGACATAGAAAAATATTTTTCAAAAACATAAATGGGCTTAGTGTGGTGCTCTGTAGTCTCTTTTTAATAAGTATATTAAAGATACCTTTCCATATCAAGGCATATCTACCTTCTCCTACTCCACTGTAGGGATAAGCTGTCATTTATATAATAGCATCCCAGATTTGGGGACATTTATCTTGCTTGCTGCATTTGGATATAAAAAAACAATACAATATGCTATAAACAGCTGTGCACACAAATGTTTGCCTTATTGTTAAATTTGGACAAATGTGCGGAATGATTTATCATCTACAAAGTACTGCTGGATCTATTCATTTCTGTGATCCTAAAAGATGGAGGCAGTGTCGGTTATAAGCCTGGACTCTAAAGAACCCTCACCTCTCACCACCATCATGCTTTGGAAAGAGCACCGAATTAGACAGAACTGAGCTTGGTTTCAGGTGTAGCCACTTAGGAGTGGATAATGCCTCGGCAAGTTACTAAACCTCTCTGATCTTCAAAGTTCATCTGGGACTTCATTGGTGTTTTTAAAAAGGTAAGAGTAAAAGCACCTGGGTGGCTCAGTTGGTTAAGTGCCTACTTTTAGCTCGGGTCATGATGCCAGCATCCTGGGATCGAGCCCCACCTCAGTCTCCCTGCTCTGTGGGGAGGCTGCTTCTCCCTCTCCCTCTGCCTGCAGCTCCTCCCTGCTTGTGTGCTCTCTCTCTCTGTCAAATAAATAAATAAAATCTTTAGGGAAAAAAAAGTAAGATTATAGCTGTCAAGTGTATATGCACGGTTCCTGGTATATAATATGACCTCAAGATTGTTTGGTAATAGCAGTGTCAGATGAGAACCTGTATCTTCTTTTCCTTTTTATTATATCTTTCTGCCACCAACTCAAACTCTCCCCTTCTTGAGAAGCCTAATTTATGGTGCAGAGACACTTATAACTGAAGCCACTGCTTAAGTCCTGCCTGGGAAATGGGAGTCACCTAGCGGGTAGGAAAGGCAGAGGTAATGGGGAATGACAAAGCCCCCTGCTGAACTTTACTGATCCCCAATTCCCACTTCTCTGTGTCCCTGGCTGCCTCTGTCACTTGCTTCACCTAATGAGGTGTTGTGCAGTTAGAATCAAGCCTTTCAGAATGGAAACTAGTTCCAACAAGAGGAAAGAAGACAGTGCTAAGCCCGGAACTCATAAGAAAATCACATTCCCTCAAGGGGCCATTGAAAGAAATGACTCTGCTGTATATGATACTGTTGCTATCTTTTGAAAGTTAGGATATTTTCTTTCTAGGTAAGTGTTTGTAGTCCCTTTGAGGTCAGAAATAAGTTTAAAAGACCTCTTACATAGAAACACAGAGCAGAGAAAAATAGTAGCCGCCATAGATTGTAATTGTTTCCCATGGTCAGAAAATGCATTATTTCTTTTTGGTTAAAAAAGAAGTCTTTGGATTTAACTCTGTATTGTGAACTTGAGATCTTCATCTTAGTACTAAAAAGACTAAGAGAAAAAGCAGGTGGAGGAGCTGGGACTGTCCTTGGCATGAACACAAGGACCAAAGCTGCTTGTGTGCTGGAGTGGAGAAAATAGTTGGCTGGACACTGCTCAGGAGAACTGTTTTTTCTTTCTTGCTCTGATGACTTTACTTGTTACTGGTCACACGACCGCTTCCCTTCTCAATGCTGAAGTTTATCTTTCTATAAAGTTAGGGGTTACCTAGAACTATTTTCAAAACCAAAGACATTTGCATTACACAATCACTTTTTTGTTGTTGTTGTTCAACATTATCACATGAACTTGCAATACTTCGAATGAAATTGGCTCACTTATAAACATTTGAACATGAAAATTCGGTGTAGATTTCCCTGTAAAGATAATATAGTAAACATAGTTACATATCTTGCTTCCTCTTGAAAACCTACTGAAATGAAAGTGAGAGGAGTTTTCTAAAGGAAAGTAGATATCATATGAGAAAGGAATAAACCACTTGGCAGACCCAGGCAAGGTCATTCATAAGCCAGCAGTGGGGAAAGCTGGGAACTCATTCAATCTAAAGCAAAGATTCCCCCCAAGTTTCAGGAAATGGTAGTACCGTGTGCCCCTGGAGGTGGGATGAAGAAGAGGAGCTTTAACAAGGAGAACCAGTTGCAAGGGTGTTTAAGAAGCAGCCTGGGGTTCCTGGGTGGCTCAGTGGTTGAGCATCTGCCCTCGGCTCAGGGCATGATTCCAGGGTCCTGGGATCTGGCTCCCTGCTCAGCAGGGAGTCTGCTTTTTCCCTTATCCCTTCCCCTTGCTCATGATCTCTCTCTCACACACATGCTCTCTCTCTCAATAAATAAATAAATAAATAAATAAATAAATAAATAAATAAATAAATAAACAAGCAAACTCTTAAAAAGAAAAGCAGCAGCCTGACTCCATGTAGCAGAATTGCTAGAGGTTTATTCTATAAAGATAAACCAGAAGGCTGGAGTAGGAAACAGCATAGTCAAAGTCAATGATGCCATGCTCAAAACAAGTTTTAAGAGTACGCATCCTGGAAGTGGAAGCCTCTAGCACCTTTGTCTAACTCAGCTCCTGGAATACTGCAGCCAGGGCTTAACCCTTTAGACGAGAGATCAGAGAATACTTACGTGGCTGTGGAATCTGAGCAGCACAAGAAGACTTGTATATATGGTATTTGAGACTCTCCAACTAGATCCCTCTACGATGAAGCTCACAAACCACAGACTGTAACTCACATGCTCAGAGTTGGTAACCAGCCTTTGAGTTACCCACCCTGATATATGAACATATCATCCACCCATTCCAGAGAACAAGGAAAAACTTGAACACAAAAGAGAGTGCAAAACAAGCAAACAGAAGAGAGAAGCAACTTGGAGGAAAAGAGACTTTGTGAGGCAAAGCAAACTTAAAAATAGAATTTTGAAAAATAAAAGAAGTGGCAATCAGGAATCTGAAAATGTAGTATAAAGAAACTTAAAGAACTAAAAACAATTTTTGATTCTTTTTTCCCAAGTAGCTTTTTTTTTTTTCCTTTTGGGGAATGAAAAGTTGTACTAGAGATGGGAATTTGTCATAGTTTACAAAATAAACATTGAATATTGGTCAGGCTAGAATTGTGGTATGATTGTATGGGAGAAAGAGACATGAGAAGCATGCCGGTGATTGATGGGACTAAGGGAGGAAAGAGAGTGAAGCCTTGTCTTTAATGGTGCAGAGATAACAACAGCAGAAAGAGAAAACATAGTTTATTTTTTTAAAGGTTTATTTATTCATGAGAGACAGAGAGAGGCAGAGACATAGGCAGAGGGAGACGCAGGCTCCATGCAGGGAGTTCAATGTGGGACTCGATCCGGGATCCCGGGATCATGCCCTGAGCTGAAGGCAGGTGCTCAACCACTGAGCCACCCAAGTGTCCCAAGAAAAAAATAGTTTAAAAAAGGAATAAATACAAGCATATTATCGGCAACATGGTAATAAATAACAAAATAATAACTACCTTGGCTGAAAGAGGTAAAGAAGTTTCTCTGACAAGGCGAACAGGAGGGACTTCTGTTTCATTGTGGTCATTTTCTTTTGTTAGTGAACCTTAGAAGATGTTTTTAAACTTTATAGATTTGTGGTTTTTAACTTTATAGATTTGTAACTTTGATAAAAACGAGCAAAATTTTATATCACCATCTGTTAAGTGGTCAGTATCCCTTGTATAAATGTGGAATTCTCAAATGGTTAAAAAATATCTTCTGCAATTAGATAGTGAGCACATGTTAAAGTTTTTATTTAATACATAAGGAATGAGCTGAACAAGGAGAGAACTGGTCAAAAGGATTTAGGATTCTTGATTTTTTTGTGGGAGAAGAGATGCTTATATACAATTTTCCTTAGATATAAAACAAATTTTCTATGGATCAATAGAACTATATAGCCTTTAGCAAACCAGCAAATAATAAAATAAAATAAAATAAAATAAAATAAAATAAAATAAAATAAAATAAAATAAAATAAAATAAACACTTTGTCATTTTTCTACAAGTTAAACTCTAATTGGACAGGACTATAACATTTCTGGTTTCTAATCAGATGTGGATGATTAATCAAAGTACATATCTGGAGAAAGCAAGAAGACCACCCCTCTTCTTTCCCAGCCAAGTTGAGGCAGTCACAAATACTCTATTAAAAAATCATGTATCCTCATTTTGCTTAATTTCCAAGTTTTTATCTTTTTCCTAAACACTTATCATAAATATAACTTTAGACACGAAACAGTGTTATTAAGCTCTAACTAGATGCTGTTGTGTATTGTTTGCTCTAACCTGAGGACTTTTCTGTTTAAAAAAAAGAGCTTTGCATGAAATAGAGAGGTGTTAAAGACATATTAGCGCCAAAGGGACATTTTTCTACTTGACATCAAAACAAGGGTTGATAAAAATTTAAAAAGAGGACACCTTTTGCCTAATTAATTAAATGTAAGAAAATGCTGTGTCTGTATATTATTACTTAAAATCATCTCATATGTGGTATTTCTATTAATCTGGAAACACTGTGGGAGACTAGTTGATCTGAATTGCATCCTACAAGTCCCAGGGCTGGCATAGGGCCTAAAGTAAAACATAAAGCACCCCCCCCTTTCCAGCTCTCCTGCTATGTTATATATTGGGCTTATGCATGAGAATTCATTTAAAGAAAGGACTCCAAGTTCCATCCAGATATCACAGACTATAATTATTTAAAAAAGAAAGATCACTACTATTTGCAGTGTGTTTAGATCGGATGGATTAATTCTTTGCCAGGCCTATAATGGGAAGACTGACTTTGTCTTTTCAATTATAAGTCACCGTTTAGTTTGAGCCCAGAAGACACTTTCCAAGAGATTCTCTCCACTTGTCTGGCACTGGAGCAATTAACAGTAGGTGATTTGTGGCTGCATTTTTACTGCTTAGCACAGGTTTATCATCTTGAAAGTTTTCCATTTGCATATATGCTATACATTTTTTGGGTGACATTTCGATATCATCCAGAGTTTAGATTATGTATTGCCTTGTACTGCATTTTCTGCTACGTGCTGAGAATCTGAAAACCCAGGCAAAATGCTGATGCAGACCCAGGGGAATATGAATTGCGGCCACCACTTATTGAGGGCTTACTATGTACCAACCCTTGGTATCAAGGGATTTACCTGCATTACTTTATTTATTCCTCAAACCAGTACTTTGAGGTTTCTATTGTTTGCCACATTTTATAAAGAAACTGAAACTCATACAAAGATGTTGTATGCCCAAGGTCACCCAGCTCAAATGAGCAAAACTGAGATTCAAACTCAAGTCTGTCTGATCCAAAAAAACACTCTGCTATACAACCTCTCATATTGGGAGCTTTAAGAGTGAAATGAATTGAATTTGACAATTTTACACTTTTAAATACCAAACTTCCTGAGCCGTCTAATTGCCGCTCTTTGGACTAAGATGAAATGGCTATTTAAAAGAAGCAGGGGGCAGGAGGTCAAGAGAAAAGGGGTTATATTATCTCTGTTGGTAAAGGAAGAGATGTAATCCTGGAAAAAAAAAATACCATCAAATAGAAACCATTGTATAAATTTGCAGTGGGCTTAGATTGATGAAATTGCAAATGAACGCAGAGAAGATAAGGGAGTCATGAATACATAGCAGTGAAGATTTTCTAAAAGGGAAAGAAAAGATCAGAAGTCACTGAAGGCAGTTGGAAGTTGGCTTAGTTGAAGTCAGGGTTTATCTATCTTGGTAGAGACTGACAAGGCCACAAAGCAGCGACCAGAGATCTGTGTTCCTGTTCCAGGCTGCCTGTATGTCTGACTCAGGAGTAAGCTCTGAAGCCAGGTTGCTGGGTTTGAATCCTTGTTCCCTAAATTTCTAGCTGGGTGACTCTGGACAAGTGATTTAATGTTTCTGGGCTTCAGTTTCCACATGGGAACAATGCAGATTATAATATTGCTCATCTTGTGAGAGGAGGTAAAGTGTTTGGCAAGGTGCCAGGTATTTAGTAAGCACTCACAAATGTTAGCATTATTGTTATTACCGTAGGCATCAGAGTCACATAATGTAAGAGGTACGAGATTGTAAGTCAGTAAAAAGGCTTGAAGAAATAGAGGAGAAGGAAGTCAGGAGAGATGCTGAGTGGCAGCCGAGAAGTGAAGGGAGATGTTCTTTCCCTTAGCCCTGAGCAGATGTGGGGAAAGGGCTGGGTGGTGGGGGTGGTGGGAGCTCACCTAATCTAGCAAGAGAATTTTACAAGAGATTGAGGTCTTGTGGGACCGAATGGAGCATGAGAACTTGTTTCTATGAAATATATGCTGTGATGGAAGTCTTACTGGTGAGCTCCAGAGGGCTGGAGAATCTGGGATTATGGCCAAAGTGTAGAAAAAGCAAGTGTGGGGCAGAGAGAGGAAGGAAGCAAACTCTGGGTTATTTATCTTTGGATGACAATAGTCACATTGGAGGGGAGGGGGGCTTTTTAATAAGCTCATTTTCTTTCTTTTTCCTGCCCTCCCCTGACTGTGAGTCTATTTTCCTTTCTTTGATTACATTAAGAGACGAAATACAGTTGAGTTGAATGTAGCAAAGGTTAATGAGGTGCTTATGAATGACTATGAATAATAATCTGCTTTTTAAGCCACCATATTTCTTAAACATTTTGTTTATGTCAGGCTCTGACTGGGTCCTGGAGACATAGGCTGTTCCCAAATTCCAGCTTGCATTTCCAGGGCTTCATAGTGTGTTGTGTCACGATTCTCAGCCATCAGAATAACCTACATAAAATTCAGAAATTAGTGATGCCCAGGCTAGTTCTCAGACCCACAGAATCTCGTGCAGTGATATAAGGCAAGTTCATTGTTCCAGAATTACATATGTCAGTTTTAAGTCCATATCAATCTTGAAAGACTAGTGAGAAAACCTTCCATAATTTGTAGATGACGAAGTTGAGGCTCAGAGAGGTTAAGTTATAAGTGAGAACACGCAGCTGGTAAGGGCAGACTTGGGATTCAGACCTAGAGTGGCTGATCTTAAAATCCTAAAGCCTTTCCACTTAGCCATGACCACCCTCCTAGGAGTGCATAGATGAAATACTGTTCCTTAAGGGTATGCTAGTTAAAGGATTTGAGAATGTAGTGAATCTGCTCTATAAATATGCCTGAAACCCTTGCCCATCATGGCAAATCCTCAAAAGGCATTGGCAAGTTCTAACCAAGATTCAGAGGCTTTGTATTTAAAGTGGGTAGCACCCTATAAATATTACAACCAGGCTCACCATGGATTTCCCCCAAGATAGATCATGTAGCTTCTACTATATAGGCTCTCCCTTGGCTATAGTTTCCATCACATAAGCCCACGCCCGGACTCCAGAAACACTGCCTTCTCTACTTGTCCCTTTAGCTCAGCGGTAATAGCGACTTCCTTCTATTGCTAATCCCTAGGTTATCTTGTTTTGTGACTCAGCTTTTTCATCACCCTTATAACCAATTTCCTGCAGCAAATTCCCTTCTTATTCAGGTCAGATTCTGACTGTTACACTTATGAAGAAACCAAGATTCAGAGAAGTAGCCAATAGCACAATAATTCTGCAGTTGTAATCTAAAACAAAAGTTTCTGATTCCAGAGTTTAAGCTCTTAATCCCTACCTTATATTTAGTAAAATTTAGCGAAATTTAGTGAAATTCCTGGAGCCCTGTGCCAGATGGTGATGGCTGTGGGATTATGATCACAACAACTACAATGATGATGGTGGTGGTACTGGTGTTGGCACTGGTGGTAGTGGTGGTAGAGGTCTTGGTGATCACCATGTCTGACCATTGTTGTATGTTCTTTGGAAGAGATGTGCAGTACAATGTCTGGTTGTCATATAGACGTCTCTGTGTTACAGGCCTTCACCTACCACCATATCCAAGAAATCATGGTCCAGCTTCTTCGTACAGTGAACCGGACGGTCATCACGATGGGGCGGGATCATGTTCTGATTGTGAGTAGTTCTCTTCCTCTTGTCAAACATTTCAAACTGTTCAGGGTCAAGGAATGGATTTTCTGGAATGCCAGGTCATGTCCGACACCTGGTGCCAATTGATCTTTGTTTTAGAATATGATAGATTTTTTCTCATCTGAGTTGGGATAAAATGAGAGTTAGCTCAAGTTCCTGAAACAAAACAAAACTTAAGACTTGTCCACCAAGTTGAGTGTACCAGTGGGTTGGGATGTCACTGGTAAAGGCGGACGACTGAGAGAAGCTGTTTGTAAGTGGGCCGGAGAGAATTCTCCACATTCACATCCACCTCTCTCAGAGTCCTGTGAGCTTCTTTTTCTAAGCAGATTCATTGTATAGTAACTCTGTCCACAGATGTTAGTTAATTCAAGTCACTGCTAAGTTTTGGGTTAGCCTTTTGCACAAATGCTATATTCTGAAGATCAGGAGATTCCTGCCTCATTAGTCTGATTATTTTCTCTCTCCAGACAGAGTCCATCTCTGACCCTTTAGCCTTTCCCCATCTTGCTTTAAACCATGGGCCAGAAACAATGTCTACAGGGGCCAGTTACCAATGTAAATGAGTATATTCATCTGTGTCCCTCCTCTGCTCAAAGTCACCAGTCGTTCCCCATCTCACTTGAAATAAATCCAAACCATCGTTAAGGCCTGAAGTGCCCTCTGCCCCATTTCTCCCACACATAAAACATGATTATATTTTCTGTTCCTTCAGCTTGACCTATCTTCTCCTCAGATCTGAGGGCTTTTTTCCTCATGTAAATCAGATCGTGGCTCAGATGTCACCTAATTAACAAGACTTCCTTGCCCTGATTACCCTGTCTGAAATATCCAGCACCTCTCCATCCTCTTTTAATCTCTACACATAACTTGTTTCTTAATACTTATCACCACCTGAAATATGAATATATCCCTTGATTGATTGTCTTGCTCTCCTTGTAAGAATATGAGCTCCAGAATATAAGGACTTCATTGGTTTTGTTCATTTGTATCTCCTGACCCTTCAATAGTGCCCTGCATATAGTGGGTACTTGATAAATATTTGTTGAATGAATGAGTGAATGAATGAATGAAGTATATCAGACAGGGACTCTAATGCTTAATGAGGACAAATGTTTCTCAGCTGTGATTGATTAATACCATTTGGAATTGGGTCATACAGTTGCCAGAATTCCCAACTTCTCAACAGAAACTGAAAATATGAAATTTCCTGATATTTAAGTGTTGGCAGCTAATAAAAAACATATTTATAAATATTCTCTGAGCCCCAAACAGCTGGATTCAGCTTTCAGGAATCCAGTTTGGGATCTTGGTGAGGTTTGGAACGTTGATTGTTGATACACTACAGTCCTGCTTCATGGATACAGAACATAAGGCATTGAGTGTTATAGTTGGGCAAGGATTTGATCCCGAGAAGGAGCGGAGTGTAGCAATTTTCTTTAGGCCCATTTGGTTCTGTTCAGTCATGTCAATGCATGTTTACTTAATGTATACTGTGTACATTTAAAGCAGTGGTGACATCCATAGAAAATGCCAGCAGGGTCAGGTGCTCCTGCCTTCCTGTGGCAGATAGCCATGGAAATTGGTCTTTGCCATTTGTTTCACTTCCCATCCTTCCACCTTAGAAGTATCTACATTTCTTATTCAATTACAAGCTTCCATATCTGTGGTTTCCATAACACCCTTTAGATAAGCATTTATGATTTCCCTAATCTTTATTCCTTTTCTTTGGAGCCAGACCCAAAGATGATCAATCCATTTGGCTTATTCTGTATATAGCAGGTCTTAACTCTCTGTCTCTCCTTTAAAACAATCATCCTTTGAAACTGTGCCTGGATCATAGGAAGCGCCAAATAACTGATGTCTGATTATTTTCCTTTCTGTCTGGTACAATGTGTCTTTAAGTCCTTTTGCATTAACGACACAGGCAAGTGAGCATAGTTTGGCCCTCAAGCACTGTGGCCTGTTGTCTGAGACTTTCATTCAATGCTCTGCCCTGGTTACTCTCCTTTCCAGTACACATTCCTCACTGCTGCCCCCTTCATCTTTGCCAGGACTCTTCTCTATTCTGGAATATTCTGTGGGTCCCCACTGTCTACAAAATTAAGTCTTAAATGCACTAGCCCAACCATTCTCAGCTTCTGTGATCTGGCCACAACCACATTTCTCAGCTTTTTCATCTACTGTTTTCCATCCAAATATTCAGCCAAAGTGGATGTTTGGATATTGCCCAAACAGGCCTGGTGTTTTCTCACTCATGCCACTTTCTTTTTCTTTTTAATATTTTTTAATGATTTTATTTATTTATTCATGATAGACATGGGGGGCGGGTGTGTAGAGACACAGGCAAGGAAGAAGCAAGCTCCATGCTGGGAGCCCGTTGCAGGACTCCATCCAGGACTCCAGGATTGCGCCCTGGGCCAAAGGCAGGCGCTAAACTGCTGAGCCACCCAGGGATCCCCCCTCATGCCACTTTCTTTGTCTGGAATTCCTTAGTGTGCCACCTCAATCTGTTGGAATCCTACCTAGTCTTCAGGATCCAGCATAAATTCACCCCTTAGGAAGCTGCTCAAATCTTACCAACCTGGTCAGGAACTCCCTACCACTTCTAAATTACACAGCTTGCTTGTTTTTCTTTTCTTTCTTTCTTTCTTTCTTTCTTTCTTTCTTTCTTTCTTTCTTTCTTTCTTTCTTTCTTTCTTTTCTTCTTCTTCTTCTTCTTCTTCTTCTTCTTCTTCTTCTTCTTCTTCACTTTCTTTCTTTTCATTCTTTTAGTTTCATTGCAGTGAAATTTACATGCTTTAAATTTTAACTCATTTAAGTATTCAGTTTGATGAGTTTTAGTAAATGTATAGTGGTGCAACCAGGACTGTAAATCAGTTGCTAACATTTCCTTCATTGCTGAAAGTTCCATTTGCAATCTGTCTGCATCCCATCCCATCTCCAACCTCTATCCCAGCCCTAAGCAACCACTCCTCTACTCCCTGTCTCTATAGATTTGCCTTTTTTGGAAATTTCATATAAGTGAAATCATGAAATTTGACGTCTTTTGTGTCTGGCTTCTTTCCTTAGCATACTGTTTTTGAAGTTCATCCATATTTTAGGATGTATCAGTACTTCATTCCTTTTTAATTGCTGAATGGTATTACACTGTACAACTATGTCACACTTTGTTTATCCATTCTCTAGTTGAGAGATATTTGAATTGTTTCCAACTTTTGGCTATTAGAAATAATGTTGCTCTGAATATTCACATAACAAACTTTGTGTGAACATGTTTTAATTTCTTTTGTGTAGGTATCTAGAAATGGAATTGCTAGGACAAATAGGAAGTGTATATCTAACTTTATGAGAAAGTACCAAGCTGTTTTCCATAGTGGCCATTTTATATTCCCATAAGTAATATCAGGGTTCTAGTTTATCTTCATCCTCACCAATACTTAATATTGTCAGTCTTTCAGATTTTAACAATTCTAATGGATTTATAACAATTCTAGTGGTGTCTCATTGTGGTTTTAATTTGATGACTAATAATAATGAACATCTTTCTATGTATTCTCCCTCTCTCTCCTTTTCTTTTATTTATTTATTTTTTTGAGACACTTCTATCTATGAACTTGCCAAAGATAGGTCCTCTCTTATACCACAGAACTTTTAAGGCTTGGACCTTTCTATAAAACGGGGTAAAAATAGACCTTCCTCATAAAGCTCCTATGGGAGTTAAATAAAATAACACATGAAAAGCATTTGCACTTGTGTTTCTTGTATATAATATTCATTTATTTATTCATTCACTATTTTATGAGGACTTCTTACATATTCAGCACAAAGACTCAGAAATGAGTTGGCTTGAGAAAACCATGACCTCCTTCGATGGGATGTCTCTCAAATACCTCGGACTCATTATGTCCCAAACACAACTTATCACCAGCCCTCTGGAGCCTGCTCCACACTCTCCCTTCATTTAGGACCCCAGTTTATGGTACTGACCTCCTGGAACTATAGGGGAGCTACCCTTGACTTATCCCTCTTACTCACCTGCCTGCCTTTCTAGCCTCCCACTAAATCTTGCTGTTTTCTGCACCTATGGCTTCGATCCCCAATTGCCTGACTCCCCCATTTGTCTCAGAGCCTCTGTACACTCTCAGTCATTGGGCTTATTGTACTTTGTCCATTATAGGGTTATTTTCTGTCTCTGTGGTCCAGCCTCCCTACATTCTGTGGATGTTCTTTTGGGGGCAGGGATCATGTTTTATTCTTTTATCCTCAGCTTCTGGCAATGTGCCTGGTATACTGTGGGTACCCAATAAATGTTTGTTAAGCAAATGAGTGAAATAATCCTTAGAAGTGCTGTGTTATTCCTTCATGTATTTGTATATGTCTTTCTCTCGGTTTGGAATACTTTTCCTTCTCCGAAGAATGTTTTCCTTAGGTATCAGGAACCCATATCCCAGGGAGTATGGGAGCAATATAAGGAATTGCCTGTTCATACTTTCCCTTTTTGCTGGACTGATTCCAGGAGCTTTGCAGAGGTTCTAAGTTGCAAGCTATGTCATTAGTCTCAGTGACTCTTGAGTTTGTTGGTATAATTACTACAACAAGAGTGCTGAGTGGGGAGCACTGGAGGTGTGTAAAAAGCATACCTCACTAGGAATAGGAACGTGCCTGAACTAGAAGGAATAAGCAGGTTTTTCTTAAGATGTAGCTTCATTTTCATAAAATAGTCCTTTCCAGCACTTCTTAGACTAGAAGTATCTCCTCCAAATTAAAAAAAAAAAAAAAAAGATGTTGGAAAGTAATTACTCAGAGGTCAGGAGTCCCTGTCTTAGTGCTGAAGGCCCCAATTTAATTTCAAATTGAAATTTGACAAGAAGTAGAGAGCCCCATTCCAGCCATCACTTTCAATTTTCCAGATACAGTTTTTATTGGTCAGTTTCCATTGCTTGGGAATATTAAACAACAAATATTTATGGCAAACAGCAGACGGGCCTACTACTTCTGAAATCCTGAGTGGACCTTGAGTGGACGGGGGGTAGCTGGTTGTTAGCATGTCATTATGCAGGATTAAATAGTGACTTTACTTTTTTTTATTTGTATGAATAGGAACATTATGATGAAAGGTGTTAGCTATTAAAATTACAGGAACCATAGGGCTAGGATGGATCACTTCTTGTGCACAGTACATTGTAATTGTCATTTGCTGGAAATAACCACTCCTGATTTTTTCTGTAAATTGCTTGCCTAAACAATGAATTGTTGATGGTGACAAATGAGCAAAAAGAAATTTTACAAAAGCAAAAAAACTTTTGCATGACTGCTGCACTCTCTTTGCTAGAGTCCAATTAATCAGATGTACATTTATTTACTATAGTTACCAAGGAGTTTGACTTTGAGGCTGAGAAAGGCAGCATAGTTTGGTGGAAAGGACAATTTGGATAAGAGAGAACAGGAGAATTTTTTTTAATTTAAATATAATTAAATACAGTGTTATATTAGTTTCTGGTGTACAATACAGTGATTCAACAATCCCATACATTACTCAGTGCTCATCAAAGTAAGTGCACTCTCAATGCCCTTTATCTATTTCACCCATACCCCTACCCACCTCCCCTCTGGCAACCACCAGTTTGTTCTCTGTCTTTAAGAGTGAACCGGAGAAATTTTCCATATGTGTCCTCCAGAGTTGGCTCTGTGACTTTATGCCAGTGTCCCTATATCCCTATAGACCTTGGTTTCTTCTGTGCAATGAACTGTATCATTTTTGAGATCTTTCTCATATATCTAAGGTTTCTGATTTGGCCAATGCCTATTCTCTTTTTCCATCTTCCAAGATCCTGAGTCAGAGACATAAACAGATTTTGCTTCATGTGCCAACTCTGGTGGCTTGGTAATGGCTGCCTGTAGTACAGCACTTGGAAAGACTCAAAGGCTACATCTTATCTCAGGGAAAGAAGTACCAATTACTGATGTCTGTCATAGGCATAAGATTAGAGAACAGTGATATATGCAAAATACTTGCAAATATTATGTATTGACTGAAATCACTGGTGTTTTTCCAGCCCAGTCCAAAAGCTCTTGTAGAAGTTTCTGCATATTTTTTTTTTTTTAAGAAGGCTGTGTTATAAGAGCAAAAGAGTAAGGGGGGCAAAAGCCCTACTTAATCTGAGAAGTTAACATTTTACCAGGTTTCTATTTGCTACTTGTCATATTTTATTCAATGTAAGATGCACCATGATTTTATGTGCCCATTAGAAAGAGAACATGCTACCAATTGAACTGTGACACAGGGGCTTATTATTGCATTGATTGTAATCTGCAGAGACGTTTAAAAAAAAAGTTGGATTGGAAATCACTACCGTGTGATAGAGCATATCTTTGAGTCCTCACAGGTAATTATCATTACATATCCCATGGTTTGGGAGAATAGGCTGACTGAACACCAGAAGGTGAAAGCATCATGGCCAAAGTCACACAGCTAGTGGCAAGATGGGACATAAACTGAGGATGCCTGACATCAAAGTGAGTGTCTGTTGCTCTGTGCCATTGGTCTTGGAGCAATGCAAGGAAAACTCTCCAGACTCACTTGTGTAGGTGAGGGGCTATCTCAGGGAACCTTCCCTGGACAGTGCATCCTGCTGCTGACTGCTCTGTAGAAGGCTATCCCCTGTGTCTGGCTTCCTTAGTGCTGAGGATGGACAATCTCATAGGGAGAATTAACCAGGGAACTTAAACACTGCCAGAAATTCTTGGAAGGAAAACAATCTGGTAATTTTGTTGAAATTGGGATCTAACTTTTATTTCGGGTAATTAAAATAAGCCTCTGGGTGATATATTTTGGGCCTAATTACCCCTGTTTTCGCAGAGGAGTCTATTGAGTGATTAAATAAAGGTAAATGCAGTTGGCATCATGCCAGCTCTGGAAATTCAGAGCAGTTCGTTCAACAAGGAAAAAAAAAGTGGAAATCACCTTATCCTCCATTGCTTTACCTCACAATAGCACTGAAGACTCCATAAAACACCTGAGTCATCAGAGAGCCAGGCTTTCAAATCTCTGATCTCACTTTCTGAATAGCAAATGGCCCACCCACATGCCCACTCTCTGACACACTTTGAGCCCACAGACTCCATGATGCTTGTGCAGGGGCCACAGCAAGATAGTTGGTGCCAATTCCACCCAACCCTGTCCCATGGAGAGGAGGTTAAGGACAGTCTAAGACATGAGGATGTGAGGTTCTGCACCAGAAGTAGTTAGCTGACTCACTCAGCAACCCAATACTTTGTTAACAATATTTCTGTGTGCAGCTTGTCTCCACGCTCTTGAGCAGACCACCAAGTTCTAGGTCTAAAGGCCTCTCAAATCCAAATCTTTTCTCCACCACCAATGCCAGTAATCCAGATTTGGCCATGACTATCTCTCTCTGCTGCTGCTGCTGCAGCTGCTAACAAGACACACTGTCTCCTTTCTTGTCCCTTTTGAATTCTTCACATTGTAGCCCATGTGGTCTTATAAAGTAGAACTTTCCTGGTGAGAAAACATCAATGGCCCCACAATGACCAAAGATAAAGGCCCAGCTGCTCACCATGGCCTTCACTGTGCCCAATATGAGGGCCTGCCTCTTTCCCCTATACTCCTTACCTCCCACTCTTGTGCTAACTTGATGGAACTGCTCTGTTAGTTACTGAATGTTCCTTTTTTCCTTTGCATTCCATTCCAAATGGCATTTGCATGACATTCCCTCTGTCTAGAATATACTCCTTTTACCCTTCTTGACAAAATCTCCTCATACACTCCTCTTTCTCCTTCACGTCTTGGCCTCAGAGGCACATCTTGACCCATTTCCACTCATGTAAGTTGGGACCTCTCTGCTCTCTTCAGCCTGAACCTGCCTCATGTACTCATCATACTGTCATGAGAACATTCTTTCTAGCACTACAGAAGAATATCTTCATCACTTCTGCATCTATAGGAAATACTGGCATATAGGATGACCTCAGTGAACACCTGCTGAAGAAATGGAATATTTCTGATATCTGTTTTACTTACATACAAACCATCATTATTTTTCTTAACATGCAAGTGTTACCATTATCATCCTTATGACATGATTAGGATAGGAGGTAAGAGAAGACAGAGAATTGTTATTGAATATTTGAACAAAATGGAATGAATTGGAGGGAGGATGTATTCATTCTCTTCAGAGGATGTATATGTTGGTGATAATTACAATGAACATTTCTAGGGTACTTACTGTGTGGCACTTTGATCTGTGAGGTTGACAAAAATTATGATCCCCTTTCAGAAAGGAAAGAGTGATCAGAGGGTTTAAGCCTCTTGTCCAGCATCATATGCCAGATAAGGAGGAAGATAGAGTCCAAATCCAGGTCTATAGAGTTCAAAGGCACCATTTTAAGCCTTTCACTCTACATAACTGGGACATTGATTTTATGAGATAAAACTTGAGAAATATTAAGAAAGTAAATGTGTATATATGTGTTAGGGGGAGATCAGCTTAAGAAAAAGAACAAACATTATACAAGAGACCTGAAATTTCAGTTGATAAATAAGGCATGGCATCATTAGCTTGGGGTAGCTTAGTTGCTGCGTGATCTGGTCCTGTAGAGGGTGCTCTTGTGGGTGGGGAGGCTTTGTTTTATTTATTTTTATTTTTTATTTTTGGAGGCTTTGTTTTAATAAGGATATTGGTAATTGTATATGAAGGAGTACATGGCCTAAAATATTTATGCAAAAAAAAATGGATTAGTGTCCCAACTTCCAAAGAACCCATAGCAGGTATACACAGAAGTTAGTTACTGAGGTAGACTTCATACAATTGGGTCTAGTTCTTGAATGACATGAAAAATTTGAATAGGTGGAGAAGAAGGGTTAGGGGTTGGTAAGAAGGAAAGGCATTTCTTGCCTTATCTTTGTCTTACGGTCTGTGAAATCTCTCATTCCTCAAGTTCATCTTTCTTCAGTGACCTCATTGTTCTTTGTCCATTTTTCAATGAAAACATTACAATATCATAATAGAATTTCCTCTTCACCTATCTATGTTCCACAGTAGACCAAGATTCTAGAGGAAAGGGACTGTATCCCATTTTCTTTGGGGTTCCTGTCCATAGGCTGAGGGTTAGGCAGGTGGCAGGCATTTTACTCAAGCTATGGGAGTAAATGAATGGAAAGAACAAACTAATTGAAAGTATAGATTGATGTCTAGCTTTAAAGGAATTCTGGTTTAAAAAAATAAGACAAGAGAAGATTTGTTACATATCAAACTTTCATATAAAACTTTTCTGTGTAAAATTCCCAAATATTTACTAGCCCTGTATGGTAGGATTCTTTCAGACAGATCAAAGTTTCAGAACTGGGGCATTAAAGAAGAGCTGGTTTCATTCTCTAAATCTTTCTTCTATTCCATGATGAGCCACAGAGATGGGAATTGAGTGGAACTATGAGGTTCCTAAATTTGTTAAAACGGCTACTGCATCCTTCCTGGTCTGCCTAGTCAAGCAGACCTCTGCTATGAGGACAGAATGCTCCTGGGTAATAAGCACACCCTTGCTGCTGCTGCCGTGACAGTCTTGCATATGGCACTGGGACATGTGCTTTATGGTTTTTCAGGGGAATCAAGCTGAAGCCCTGGAGAAGCTGGTGCCTATGGTGAAGCCTCCACTGGCAAGGAGCATAGGAAATATGCTGCTGCTGGCAGCACCCAGCAGGGAGGGAGAGGCGAGTTTGGGAATTGTAAGATGAGTACTTAGGAAATGTATGACTGGTACATCATCATCCTAATGAAATTACTTCCAAATATCTTAATGCCTTTTAGCTTCTATAAGTGGAGCTGGACAGATCTGATTTTGAAAAAGTTATTTACCTTTAATAAAAGGTAAGACTTCACTTTTATCTCCTGTACCATTATCTGGCACTGGGAGAGAGGACAGCCTTTTCTTGTCTTTGGGGAACTCTGGAAATTTTAGAACTTTAGAACGTCTGCCATTTGGGCATTGACTGAGCACTCCTCTGCCCAGCATTGCTTTTTAAGGGCAATGGGGTTGGGGCACAAAGTCTATAGTTTGAAAGGCTTTTGCTAGCTAGGACCTGCTACTCTTTTTTTTTTTAAGGAGCAAGGAGGCCTTATCCCAGGGCTAGGAGGTCTCTTCACTTCACAGTTCTGCTCCTTGGTGCCCTTATCTGTTGAATGGGGCTAATAATAGTTATTACCTGTCAATCCCATAGTGAGAATTGAATAAAGAGGTCTGTGTAAAGCTTGTAGCACAGAGTTTACCGCCTAGCAGGTCTTTGGTAAATAAGAGCCGTTATTATTCTCCTTCAGTGCTGGAGTCTTCTCTTGCTTTGATGCAAGTGTTGTGAATCAGATGACAAACTATTTTGTGGCCCTGGCTTTGGATCTCTCCTGGATTTGGGAATTATTTTTAAGCTATTACTATAGCTGGGCTGTGAATAAAGCCCCCTTGAGAGGAAACTGGCCACCATATGTCTGCTGCAAAGGCTTGAGTCCCAAACTAGAAGGAAAAATCCCATAAAAGAGGGTCTTTCTCTGGGCATATTGTTGAGGAACTGGACCTTCCCTGTGAGAAACCCTGTTGGCACAACCTCCAATACAGCAGGCTTCCCCTACAGGAGTTCAGTCCATGCTTTTCTGTCTGAGGTGTTGGCCTTCTAAAGAGACTCAAAGAAATCAATTCAATAAAATGACCCTTCAAGATCAGAACCCCTTTTTCTAGATTTATGCTATATTCATAAAATGATGCATCTGTGCAGTCATTAAATATTGATGATGATTTTTTTTATTAACATGAGGAAATTCTAGGTCTTAAATATAGAGAGTCAGAGAACCCTAACAACAATAAGAAAGTCATCAGGGACCCTAAAGGCCAGGGAGGAGAAGATTATCAGAGTCCCTAGATCTCCCAGAGGTCAGGACTGGAGGCCTACTCTGAAGCTAAAATTATGTTAGTATCTTCTGTTTAAGCGACACATGATTTGTACATTTCTGTAGCTTCACTTTTTCTAAAATGATTTCGCTTTCCGTTTATAATCAGGAAAAAAAAAACCACTCAAACACTATTTCTTTAAAAATAGGAATTAATGAGATAGTCAAACTTAGTGAAGCATTTTCATGTATATAATTTTACTTTTCTTCTAACCAGCCTGTGAAGCCAGAAAGGCAGATGGTTTCATTTTAAAGACAGATGTGGGGGATGGAGGTGAAAGTACTTTTTCAAAATTGTGCATAAAATAAGGAGCAGAAGTCAGGGCTCCTGGCTTTGTTCTGGTCTCTCTACCATGGACTGTTTTTTCTCTTAACATTTTCATCTTCTTATTTTCTCCCAGTTCATTTGACAAACATATATGAAGCATTTACAGCATCTCGGGCAATGTGATAAACACCTAGGAGGAGGTAGAGATGCAGAAAATTTCTGTCCCCCGGGACTTTGTTCCCTGGTGGAGATATGCATGAGAGATTGACAAAAGAAATGTCAAGATAATATAAGCAGCAGCCTGTTTAAAGCGCCATGAGTACTCGGAGGACGGAGTGACTAATCTCATAGCAGGGGCGGGGGATGATCAGAAAAAGTTACAGAGAGGAGGTGACATTTAAATTGCAACTCACTGTCTGCCATAGGAGTTAAGAGCCCAAGCTCCCAAGTTTGGCAGACCTGAACAACTCCAGCCTTCACCACCTTACATTTATAGGCTTGGACACATTACTTATATCCTTCCAAGCCTCAATTATTCTCCTGGAAAATGGGGCAATTGTAAGCTACCTTGAAATAAATCAGTTAATGGAAGCAAAGCATTATTTAATAACAGCCCATTTAAACTTCAAGAAACTAGAGCCTTTATTATCATAATTAGTAGTAATATGGCTAATACTCATTTATTTTCCCCCAAATGAAAATTATTTCCCATGATAGATAGGTATCGGAACAATGTCCCAAATAGAGGGAACAGCAGTGCTAAGTCACTGATATGCTATAAATAGCCTGAGACTTTTTTGGAAGTGGCAAGGAGGCGGGCATAGAGGGAAGTAGAGTAGTAGGAAGTTAGGCAACACATACTAGGTTGGAGTCAGATTGTAAGGAATCTTGTTTGCTGTGGGAGGAATGTTAGGTACTAGGATGGTGGTGGGGTTCTATTAGAGATTTGGAAGCCAGGAAACAGTCAGATATGTGTCTAAGAGAGATCCCCAGGCAGCTGGGAAGGGGCTGGATCTGAGGGAGCTGGAAAATATAAGAGAAAGTAGCCCTTGAAAGCCAGTGCAGTGCAGGGTTCTATGTGGAACAGACAAAGGCTCATCATGGTGAAATCATTTGTTTCAGTTAAACAACACCTCCTGCACTTAAAGACTTCATAAGGTAAGGAAAATAGTTCCTACTCTCAGGACACAACATATAGTGGGGAAAAAGAACAAATCAGTTAAAGGGAGAACTAGAAATAGCTATAACTTAAGACAAATAATTATCACAAGAGAATAACAAGGACAGCATTAAGAGGGTCAAAAGGAAGGGGTGAAGGATGACATCCAGGTGCATGAATCAAAAAAGGCTGTGTGCTTATTATCAGAACCCATCTCTCTTCACTGGACCATAATAAGCTCTATGATACAAGGACTGCATCTATGATTTTCTTGACTAGCACAGAGAAGGTAATCAATAATGGTTGGAAAAAAGTGATTATGGACTGGGGTTCATCTGAGAAGTTTCCCTGGCACTGGGGATGCATGGTCCTGGAGAGAAGGGAGGGATCTCTTCCAGGAAATCCAGTCTGGTGAGTGGTGAGTTCATTGCATGACATTGAATTTGCTCCCTTTGATCCCTGACTACAGAAAGCATATTGTTTTTCATCTCGAAACAAACCAGCAAACAAAAAACAATGACAACAGCATATGACTTCCCCTCTTCTCCATCACCCATATGGAATTTCTGCATGTGGGATTAGATTCAGTCAAGGTTTGGGGTACTTTGTATAAGAACTAAGTGAACCACTCTGCATTTCAACAATTAAAATGACTCAGCCCATTTGGCTCAGGAGAAAAAAGGCTTTTCTGTCAGCATAACCAGAGTATCACAATATCACATGTGCTACCTGGGAAACCAAATCCAAGCACCAATGAGAGGTCATTGTGTTTAGCTGATAATTTTTTAAAAATGCATATTAAGATTTTGCAAGGAGAAAAAAAAACTGGTTTCATTTGAGTGAAATTAAATAAATATAGTTCTGGATTCTGAGAATTGATGAGGCCGTTCATGTTAATAAATCTTTTATTTACTTTGGAAGAAATAATCCTTTGGTGTGATGTTTATTGTCTTTTCATTTTAGTTGTGGTTTACGCCAAGGCAAAATAACCCTGCCCAATGCTTCTTCACTTAGACCCTGTCTTCTTTAAATTGCATTTTGTATAAAATGGACTAGGTCACATGTAATAAATTTTGGCATTTTAATGGAAACATTACATAGAAAATAGTTAACACTCTGCTTTAATTTCAGAGCTAATTTTCTTTTCATACAGCGAGGCAGTGTCTTGGTAAAATGTGCAAAATGCATTGGGATTTAATTATGATGACAATTTGTTCTGAAACAAAGTTAAGCTGGACTGTCAATATTCAGAATAAAGGTGTTAGGAGGTTGGCAGTGGAGGTAGGATGATAGTGGCTGATGTTTCTGGGTCCTGTGTGCCACATAGACCATAGTAGAATGCAAGCCCTGGGCACATTACTTACTAGTCAGTAGAAGAATGGATGTTCTTGGGGGGAAGACAGAACCGGTACACTCCAGTGGGACCATCCACATATGAAAATAGGAAGGGAGAAAAGCTGGGAATCATTTTTGAGTGTGTGTGTCTGTCCACTGGATCCAAACCATTCATTAATTTATTCCTGCAACAGATCTTTTAATTCCATTGTGCTAAGTGCTAGAGATACAAAAGTAAGCAAAAATAAGCAGGATTCCTACCTTAAGAAGATTATAGACTACGAGAGAGAAATACAGTCATCAAAAATGACACAAATATATGTATAAGGTCAACTGTGTCAAAAAATTTGATAGAGCGGTGCCTGGTGCCAGATGATTGTGCAAGAATGGTATTTCATGTGATCTAGGGAAGTGGTGGTAGTAGTCTTGGAAAACCTTACCTGGGAAGCCCCAACAGAGTTGGAAACTGGGCAGGGAGGATGACATATTTCAGGCAGAAGGAAAAGTTTACAGAGACCTTTAAGGATGAGTTAACATAATGGGTTCAAGGAAGCCAAAGTGACTCAATGTGACTGTAGAGCAGACAAGGAAAGTGCCTAAGATGGGCATTTCCATGGGAGAGGCAGGTGCACCCTTCATAGTGACAGACCTGGTCTTTCTTTATAAATTTATCAGGAAGCCAAAGTGTGACAGGGGTCAGATCTAAATTTTTCAGTTATTACCTTTGCTGCAATGTGGAGAATGTACTGGAAGGGAGTGCATGTTGGTGGATCAGTAAGGACACATTTGTGGAGGCCAACTAAGAGAAGGGGTTTGGAACAGGATGGCAGTATTGGAGGAAAAGGATGCTTATCTTGGCACCTGGCTTAGTCTGGCAGTGAGAAAACCAAGCTCTAGGTTTGCTCTTCATGGACTCCCTCCTACAGGGCCCATGAAGAGTACAGTAGGAGGCAGACAGAAATAATATATTTGGGAAACACTGGGAGTAGGGGTGATGGGTGTGACCAATAAGAATTCAAGCTGTAAATCAAGTTGAGATGAAACCAAAAGGGCTTATGAGCATTAAGCTTCTCAAACATGGTTTACACCAAACACAAACAGTATTGGTTGGGTATGGATTTGTCCCACAGCTCTTTTTATTGTAAGCCACACTTTATGACCATAATGATCATAAAACATCTATGTTTCTTGGGGCTTAAAAAAAGAAATATGTTTTTGTCATACAGCAAGTTGCCTTGAGTAGCTTGAAATGAAAGCCTTTTTGGTCAGAGGCCATTTGAAACCTCTGCTCAGCTAATGAGAAAGTTGAACCTGCCAGTTAGAATGGGTCTCAAGTTTAGTGTCAGTGGTTCCTGGAACTGCCCTGGGTCATGGTGTCCAGTAGACTTCCCATATTATCCCACCACTACATTGCACTGACTTCCCTGAGCTATTCCCGTGAGCCTTGGATAACTCATCTAGCCTTACTTGACTGCCTCATACTTAAAATGGCAGGTCTCCAGCTCTTGCAGTGTCTTCTACCTCAAGGATATTTGATTCCACACAACAAGGATCTTTAATTTCTCAGAGTCCTATGCTGTGCTTGATATGCCTGCATATTATTCTTCTGGATCACTGAGGACTTTGTCAGTGAACATCCACTGTCCTGGTTTTTGGTCTTAATAAGGGCAGGAAGAGTTTATTCCTCATCAATACCATTTGTTGCACTGAGAAAATCTTAAGCTTGTTTCTGAAAACCCACTGCAGCCCCATGAAGGCATCTTGCATCTTTTCTCCCAATTTACTTCAATCAGCAAATGAATGCATATAAAGTTAATGAGCATCTGTTGTGTGTTCTACATTATGCTCAGGACTTTCACTTAAATGTTAGAAACCCTTGTAAGGCAAAGGTTATGTTCAGTATTATATATAAAAAAAAAGAGTCCAAGACTCACAGAGGTTAACTTTCCCAAAGTCACCTAAGAAAAAGAAGATGGCAGAAGAGTATCAAACCCAAGACTTCTGATTTTATGCCCAAGACTCCTCTTGCCTTAAATTGATAAACAAGCTGGTTTTACATGGCTCATGGACAATGAAGGAAAAAAAAATGGAATCACATGACAGAAAAGTTGTTTTCTTTTCAATTCTCTCTCAAACATCCTGATTAGTCAAGTAGAAAATGTGTTTGATGTGAAAGTTGCTTTAGCATGTATTGAATATTTGCTTATCTCCCTTTTTAACAGAGAGCTGGTCTCAGACTTTACACCTTCAACACTCAAAGACCTTAGCAAGAATTTGATAACATTATTTTGATTTCATCTTCTAATTTTGGAACATCATATTGGTTTCCTTATGATAGTGATATAAAGCTTCCTTTTAAGGAAGAAAGTTACAGGAAAAAATTTTAAAATGTTGAATAAATTATTTTGTATGGGTACAATAACGATGAAAATCATGAAAGTGTATCCATCTGAATGATGCTAGGAACTATTCGATTGATTTAAACAGCCTCCTTTGCTCCCAGGACACACGGGCTTCATGTGATCATTGAGGCACTATATTCTAAATATGTTCTTTGTTGATTTGTTTTCCTGGGAAACATACAGAAGTGAATATAATGAAAATGATCTCTGTCACTAGGACCATTGAGTCATCCTTTTTAAGTTTAAATTTTATAACCGAAATCAACCCAAGCTAGTAATGGAGTCTTAAAGCCTAGGAAAAATATGTAAGTTTATTGCAAAAGATAATATCCCATTTAAAACAGTTTAGAAATTTACAAAACCTTACATTGGTACATAGTCTTTAAGAAGGTGCTCTATAGATGAACTGGTATGAAGTTCCAAGTATAGTGAGTACCTATTTTTTTGACTACAGAGAAAGCAGCTACATAAACTCCTACAACTGAAGTTGATGTTTTGGTCTTTTTCCCTTCAATTTTATAAAAGTAATTTTTTCTAAATGAATATCTCTCCATAAAACCATATAACCTCAGGTACATCATTTCTGTAGAATATCATGGTAGATGTTACGTAATATTTGACAAAGAAGTGATTTCACATGGTAGATGAGTTATAGAGGTTTGGCATATGGATCTGTGTGTTGTTCAAAATATAGAGATAACCACTTTTGTTTAGCAGGAAGTTGTTTACTGAATCCATTTCCCTCCTAACTATTTAAAATTTTCAATATTCAGAAAAGACCCCCTTCCTGGTTTCAGGTTGGTGGCCTGAGCAATGCTGTGTTGTGCTTTGGTATAGAATTATTATAGCCTCATTTGTTGTTGTTGTTCTAAAAAATGTCAACATTTTCCAACTCCAATTTCATTTAATTCAGTTGAAGATTTATCTTAGGCCCCCCAACTCAATGTAAATGTATGACAAGGTGAGCTTCACTATCCAAGGGTTGGATTATCCTTTTTGTGTGAGTTACCTCAGATACCTCTTCATCATTGCAGGCTAACTCTGGCAAGTGATCCAGCTCAGCTCTGGGTCATCCTGCTCATTTTGATGTTGGAATATGCACAGAGATTATAAAGTAGGTAGAGTAGGGATTTATATTTCCATTCAAGAGTGGACAAACAGGTCCTGAAAATTTAAGCAATTTGTCAAAGGTTAGTGTAATAGACTGTTGTGTTACTTGGGTATCTTAATTCCAGGAACAGGATTATTTTCTAACATGCTACCCAAGAATATAAATTGATTTGAAAATTAGTGTAAGCAAAGCAAATTAAGATAGAAGCTCTACTATGAGATAAAATTATATAAGAGATCCCAAATGATTTTGTCTTATTGGATTATCCTCTGTGCTGTTCTTTTCCACTGTTGGGGCCAACTGAGAGTTGATTGTGTGGATACAGAAAGATCTGTGGCTTTTAGCCAGTGATAGCATATCTTATTGAAATGTGACTTCTTAAGTATGACAAGTGTATTTATCTTAATTCCAACTTAGTGTTATGTATTCTGGTCTCATTTTGTGGGTTTAAACATTACACTAGAAACAGAATGAGAACATCTTGAATGACATTCCAAGACTTAAATAGTGCAAGCTGAGACTCTCTGCCAAATTTCCCTCTCGTTCCCACTGAAATAGCTTTGTGCACTGCAGCAGGGTGACAGGGAAAGGTGAAGCTGTCGGAGTGGTTTGTTCAGTTAGTCTCAATTTGCAGTGGGGTACATACATCCCACGTGCACTCTGCAGACTCTAACTCAGACACCTGATCTTCAGCAAAGGGGATTATGAAATGCCTTTTTCACTGAATGCTTATTGAGCTTTAGGGTCCCTTTTCTAAGCAGCATCAATGCAACCACAGGCTGGTAGAGAATTTAATGCAAAGGATAGGAGCCTTTCCAACCTGCCCCTTATCCCCAAGAGTATGTAGCAATTAATTATTTTACTTTAGTAGTTTTTTTCAGCCATGCAAGTTTGACTGGACCCACATGTATGAGGGTCTTCTCAAAAGAATGAGTCAGACTTCAAAAGAATTCAGACTTTGGGAAGGAAAGGTCTTTAATACTAAAATGTAAAAAATATATCCTCATCCCCGGTCTTGCTGCTTCTTCAGTCAGGTGACCATCACCTGGTCATCAGAAAGGGAGACTGTGAAGATTAATATACTTTGGAACTTATCTACAAGGCTGTTGCTGAGATGAATGACCAAGAACCAGTGTTGTCTTTTACCTTAGTTTTATATTACTAGTAAGATGAAATGGACAGACAAGCTGCTGGATCTCATCTCTTAAATATTGCAGGGACATTAACTGTGGAATCTTAAACTTCAAGCCCAATCTTAAAGTTCAAGCCCAAACAAGGCCCCAGGCTGAGAACATGATGGTTTAAGGCAGGCCCTACTGCAGCAGTTACAACTGTAGGGTAGCCATACCAACAAGTTCCTTATACTCTGCTATAACCTCTTACTCTGCCACAGACTATAAAGCTCACACAGCATGAGATGACACATCCTTGATTTGGGATCTAAATGAAAATGACCCAACCCACTAGGTAATTTCACATTTTTATGCCTTACTTCTATTGTGTTTATGTATGACAATATCTTGGAAAACTGCCAGTTTATGTATCTAATTTTTCCTGGGGTGTCTGCTTATAATGCTCCTCTATCTTCCTGTTATGCACAACATTGTTTTCTTTTGGGATGATGAACCCAGGATGAGAAGGAAGTGTTTAGTATCATGGAGGTGTTGGAAAATGTGATGAGGTTTTGCTCATGGTGGGAACTTAGACTTTCAAACCAGGTTGTGGCCTGGTCATGTATGACAGGGAACTAGGCAAGTGGTCACTCTAGGTTCCATGAAGTCCTCAGCAAGCAGTATCATTCATTCGGGCGAGATTAGTTGTCAGGTGTCCAGCAGCAGCTAAACTAGCCCCGAGTCTTTCCCATTCTGCAGGTTGAATGGCTAACCACCTGGGGCCTGTGCTAAGAAGTAGAGAAGGCCTGAGGGCAGTGAATTCCCCACCGTGGGGAGGTATCTGGGGAGGGCAAAGGGAATAGACCCAACAAGCTCAGATCCACCAGAAGCATTTCTTCTTCACTTTCTTGGTTTTCCTCCTTAAGTCCTGTTTCTCAGGGACTGGGGGTTCTGCTGGGGACTTTGGTGGGGGAGATGCCTCCTCCACTGGTTCCGCTTCCTCCAGACTCTGTAGAACTTCATGGAACCTGCCTTCCTGCTGCCGAAAATCATATTCTACACTGAAAAACATAGAGGAGAAGGAAGGAAAGTAAATTCAAATCATCACATATTGATTTAGCATCACCAAGAGTCCAACTGACATGGAAGAGCATAGGCTTTGAGATCAAGTCCCAGATGCTTAAGTGCCTACTGACCTTGGGAAGATTTTGCCAGCCTTCTCAACCTCCAGTTCCTCAAGGACTGAATTGGCACCTGAAATGCCTTCCTTTTAGGGTTGTTCTTAAGTCTAAATGAGATGTGTAATATGGCAGCCTGATAGTAGGTGTTCAGTAAATATTGCTTCAATCTCTCTCACACATTTATTTAATGCTATTAAATTGTTCATTCTTTTTATGCATTTTACACAAAAACTGTCTCATTATAGAAGATTTAAATAATGCAGAAAAATATACGATAAAACTGACAACTCAATTTCCTCATCAATAAAATGGACACAAGAGCAGCAACTATCTCAAAGGCTTTCTTTGAAATTAATATGTATTTTAACTAAGTGAGAGAACACAAAGGAAGTTCTTAGAGCAGTACCTGGCATGTAGTAAGCCTTCCACATGTGGTAGCTCGTGTTAGTGTTATTATTATCATCATTACCGTTATTACCACTAATACATTATGACTTTATCTTTTCCTTATCAATTTAACAATGTGTCTCATAGAGCTTTCCCTATACACTTACCTCATAGTATTCCTCCATGTAGACATACTTAAATTCTTTCCTTTGATGGGCATTTCCTAATCTCCATTTTTTCTTTGCTATTTTATTTGTGTGTTTTTGGAGTCATTAATGTACAGACTCCATTGTATTATCTGTACACAGATCTTTGGGGTAAACATGATGCATCTGGGGACTGAGGGTTCCCAGAATCTGAAAGAGTCAGAGGACAGGGAGTACAGAAGCTCTGGCTTTGTTCATAGTAGGTGCTCACAGTGGGTACTCACACTTCCCATGCCCTTGAGGGCTTGAGAATCAGGCCTGCAGGTGTGTCAGAGTTTGTCAGCTTGCCTCATAACTCTGGCTCAGTTTCCCCAGAAACTGGACAGCAGGGCCAGAAAGAATTAATCCTACAGATGCCCCTGAAGGCTATGCATCAGCTCTCTCTGCCCTTAATTGTCCACTTTCCTCCCTAGGAGATTTACTTACAGGGGAGTCTCCACTGCCGAGATGATTATAAGAAGGCTCTTAAGCTCTCAGCTGTGTTTTCACCTGGTTTCATTCTAGAGGCCTCAGATGGCCCAAGATGAGTAACCAGTGTAGGAGTGTAGAAAGTGAAGGAAATGCAAAGTCACAGAAACAGTGCATTCTCCTTGCTTAGCAAGGAGGGAAATGAAATGTTTCATATGGAAGACAAAAGATCCCACTTGGGTTTATGATGTAGCATGACAGTCCAAGGCCTTTCTACCCAGCAAGGCATGAAAAGGAGCTATTATTAAAGGGACACTTGTGCTTATCTACTACCCTCATGTCACCTCTCAGAGACCCAGGATCAGAGTAAGTGCTGCTGGAAAGGCAAATCATGATTGTCACACATGCCTAATAAAACCCTCAAATGCACATTCCAAGATGGAAGAAGCTAAAGAGTCAGAAGATCCCGATGGTGTATTTTGAAGCCAATCTGATGGGGTATTAGTGCTTAGAAAGCATTTGGAAGATGTTTCTGATAATTTTGTTTCTGCATTTTTGATAAGCTTTACCCAGATTTTCTTCTCCTTGGTGTCATCCTTTCTTTGTCCATTCCTCCCTGGTCTATTCCATAGGGACATACTCCTGGCTGGGTGATCTATATAATGCTGTGTTTTTCAAAGCAAAGCTCCATGACTAATTAACTGTGAGATCTTGGGGAAGTCATTTCTCATATTTTAAGCCACAGTGTCCTCATCCGCAAAATGAGCATGGTACCTACTCATAGGATTTCAGTGAAATTTAAAGGATATGCATGTACAACACTCAGCTCAGAGCAAGGCACCAAGTATACAGCCAGTCATTCAACAAATATTTCTTGAGTATCACCCATGTGCCAGGCCCTGTGCTAGGTGCTAGGTAAGGAGTGATAGACAGACATATAGACATTATTTCTGGCTTCCTGGAACTGGTAGTCCAGTGGCTCTGTGTCTTCAGTAAATACTAGTCAACATCAAAAGCAATTAGGGACATTTTAGCCAAAGGCCAGGATTTGCCAGCTCAGTGAACAAAGGCTTCCACAGACTCAAAATGAGGCTTTCACTTCCAGGATGCACTATCCAGCTCTGCACTCCTCTGTCTCTGGGCCTAGGGTGAATTTTTGTCTGCACTCCCTGCACCTCACTCTCTGCAGTGGAAACTTAAGGAGATGGATTCAGAGGCTGGGGAAGAGTTGTTTCCAACAATCTCTGCATTGCTTCAAGGAAAGCATTAAAGCAGTAAGTTGCAAACTTTGATTCTTACCCCCATTAGCACTAGTTCACAGATAGGGGACACCCACATTCATAGTTTCTGCTACCTCCTGAAATATTCATAGCCTTCCCCCCAAGGCATAAAGATAACCTTCATCCTAGAGCACCAGATAGAGCCCAATAAAGTGGGTACCTCCTGCTCATTCTCAGAATTTCTTGTGCTTTCTGGTACAGGATATTCCACCCATCTATTCAGTCAGCCAGACTGGGTTAGCCAACCATCCACTTATCCAACCAAGTATCCACCCAACCAATTATCCATCCATCCATCCATCCATCCATCCATCCACCCATCTATCCAACCATTCATCCATTCAACCAACTATTCATTTATCCAGCCAGCTAGCCATCTATTCTACCATCCATCCTTCTATCCATGCAACCTATAGTCTATCCATCCATCCTACCTACCATCCGGCTAACCATCCATCCAGCCAACTGTCCAGCTAAACATTTGTCCTGCTCTGGACCTGACATTATACTCAGTTGCAGGGATAATAGTAAGATAGACAGATGTGGATTCTTCTCTCACGGATCTTACATCCCACCCTGTGAGAGAGATGATTAAACTAACAATTGCCTTAAAAAATGCTTTGCATTTATCTCAACTACCCCTACCTTCCAACTGTTTATGCATACACCTCTACCAAATTATATGAACATAACATAAACAGACCTCCTTCTTCTCCTTATATGTAACTTTTCTCTGACTTCACAATTCAAAAAAATGACAACAACAACAAACCACTTGAGTTTGTTAAGACTCAGAACAGTGTCCCAAAACCAATTAGAAAAATAATGCTCTGGAAGATTCCAGAATGTGTATAGAACTGGCATGCCTGGAGAGAGAAGAGCCAGGAGACAGAATGTTAACTCTGTCTCATCATCACAATTTAAAGTTCAGCCCAATATAGAGAATAGAACAGAGGCTCTCAAGTGGAACACTCCTGGGTTTGAACTGAGGCTATACTACTTACTGGCTGGGTGACCTTGGGCAAGTTGCTACTCTCTGAGACTCAGTTGAAAATGGGGATTATAAAGCTACCTTGCTAGGTAGTTGTGCAGATGGGACACAATAAAAGGCGAAATGTCCTCACATAGGATATGGTCTCGGCCCACTCTACTCTTCACTATCTTTTGTCTTCCTATCTTAGGGACTGACTGCCTTACTTTCTCACTCATACCTTTAGCTTTTTGGTAATTGTACACCTTGTCAGCAACATCACTCTTTACTCCTACCCTCTATATACATTCTGGGAAGAATATACTCTTTATGTTTCTATGGAAACACCACAGGTTTCCATTATAATCATTAAAGCTTAGGGAGCTCCCCACCCTCCTCCTGTAACTGTCCCCATGAGTCTTGGCAATTTAAAGAGGATTGAAAGTGACTTTCTTTTCAAGTCCAGGCAAATAGCAGAGTATAGGGAAGCATGTACACTTTGGAAAGAAATTGATTAATGGTTTTTAGGCCAAAACAATTTATTAACATAAAGGAAAACTGCCACTTTTCTTCTTATTCATCCATTTGACAAACTACTGTTTAGTTTGGAGAGGAGGAGAGGGAGTATATCTTGTTTTGGTAGCAGCTGCCTTATAAATAGGCTGGGGCAGTGCCCTTTCTCATCTGTTTTCATTTTGAGGCTGAGTAGAGAAGAGGAGATACCCCTCAACTCACTGCTTAACTAATTCAGCAACCTCTTGAAAGGGGAATAAGGTGCTTACAAGTAAACCCTTAGCAGAGGGTCCTTTGTAGTTTCTAGGGAATGACTGTTTGCCTTGGGCTTGGTTTCAAGGTAGAACACCAGTAACTTTTGCAACCTCACCACCACTTCTTTTCTACCTCTTAATCTCCCTACCCTGACACCTTTAGCATCTTCTGCCATTCATATTCCATAGGGAGGAGAGAAATATTGAGTGCTGAGCTTGAGCAGAGCTCTGGCTCACAGTTTGGGGCAAATGGTCAAGAAATTGTTACAATATAGGATTTAGGCCAGGAACCATTGAGATAGTCCGGAGCACTGAAGGTCTGTGAGATTAGTCCACTGAAGATGCAAGGAATACTTACCACCTGATTGAGGGGTGCCCAGTTCACTGAGGAGCCTTAGAGCCCTTTCTGCCCAAGATACCTGTGCATGGCACCACATTGCACTTAGAAAGTGAGCTCTGTATAAAGCAAAAATGGAAGAGAGCTTTCCAGTTTTCTTCCTGAGGGCCCCTTACTAATCTGACAGATCAATGCTTAAACCATCATGCTAGGTGAAAAGTAGAAGGATGTTTTTCTAAGTAATTGGAAGGAGCAAGAAGCCTAAGTCACAGCTTTTCTGGAAGAAGAAATAGTGAGAAGCAAAAAGTAGATAAATACATAAGTATATAAGAAAGCAACAGAGCCAGGCTCTAGATACAGTATCTTGGCTAAGCAAACTGAAGTTAGATAAGCCAAAAGGAGATAAAAGTTTATATAGAAATAAACAGTAGAAACCTCTTACTTTTATTTAGCACTTTCATATTGCAAATCTCTCATATGTGTGTTTTTATTTTACCCTTACAATAGCCCAGGAAGTTGGGAAGGTTCCTATCCCCATTAAACTGACAAAGGGGTTAGCAAAGGGAAGTCGCACCATGAGTTATGATCAGAATCCAATCCTGGCTTCCTGACTGCTAGTCCTTTGTTTTTCCTAAAGAGGGATCAAATGTTTTAGCCCAGGGCTTGGCTATTACCAGGGGTTTTTATTCTAAGAAAGGAAGTATGAGAGTACCTGCACCTTGTTAGGTGAGGACATATGGTAATTAAATGAATAATAGTAATGAATAATTAAATGAATAATAGTAATGAGGATAAGTAGGAAGGTGGGTAGGAGGAGGGGTTGGGAGGTAAGAAGACAGGGACAACTACTACTATTCTCATTTATGGAGTGTAATCCGTATTGTAGACACTATACTAGAAGTTCAGTAATTCTTGCATGTCTCATGTAATTCTCACAACCCCATGAGATAGATATTAACTTCATTTTATACATGAGAAAACTACGAGGTTAAATATTCTGCCAAGAGCACACACGAGTAAGTGACAGAGCCAGGATTTGCGCCTATATTGTCCCGCTCCAAAGCTTGTATACTAAGGTATACTGTGCTAAAAGAACATAGTAGTCTCTATCTGTGTGAGGTCCTAGTTGCCAAATGTGTATGGGGTGGGGGTGGTGAGATGATGGTGATCAAGGCCTGGTGCACCACTTTAATGACCCTCTGTGGAGCCAGTCCAAATCTGGGGCTGGGCACCATGGGGGGCACTTTATGACCAAGCTGACCACCTCATAATAGTGTTTCTAGCTTGCAGGGTAATTCTGGCCATGAGGCTGCATTTCCTTAGAAGATGGACATGCTCGTAAGACGCAGCTTAGGGACACGTTGGTGGCTCAGCAGGTGAGCATCTGCCTTTGGCTTAGGGCATGATCCCAGGATCCAGGATCGCATCCTCCTTCAGGCTCCTCCCAGGGAGCCTGTTTCTCCCTCTGCCTCATTTTCTGTGTCTTTCATGAATAAATAAATAAATCTTAAAAAAAAAAAAAAAGGAGGCAGCCTACTCAGGGTAATATAGGTACTCAGCAATCTTGAGTCTACTGTAGGCTGCTGAGGTCTGTGGTGGGCTCTTTGCACTTCCTTCTTAGCAGATGAGTCTTGCTCTTTTATAAAGAGAAATGGTGACAAGCCACTGCCATAAACCATACAGTCCAGGCAAGTTGGCTGGGAAATTAATGATCTATAGCATCTCCCTGAGACAAAACATCTTCGGAACCCCTCTCCATCTCTTCCTCATCTGTCAGAGGGCTTCCGTGGCCCTTCTTGCCATAGAACCCAGGTGCACCACAGATTTATTGACCTCCTGCAACTTTCTTTTTTAAAGAATTATCTGTAAGAATCAATGGAATCAAAGAGGATAGTTTGGTTCCTCTCCACTTGGATAAATCACACTACTTTGGAAAGTGTCTCTTGGGAAGAATTATAGTCTGGGAAAGTAGGAGCTTTTGTTAGTTTGTTTTCTTCCCCCCAAACCCCTCCCCAAGCCTGGATGGGATTTTGTTCCTAATGCTTTCTTCTAATGATCAGTTTGCTCATTATTTATAGGGTATAGTTTTAAGCTTCACAACTTGCAGCCATTTTAAGTTGGCAAGTGCACCCCTTCTCCTAGGGCATCCGTCTGCTGACGAGTCCTCAGAGAATTGCAGTTTCTCTTCTTGGTACATAAATAAGTAGTACCAAGCTGTAGAAAGCTTCACTGCTGATCACTGTCTATGGAAGAAGTCTGTGCCCTGTGTTCTGTGGCTCTGTGTCAAGAAGGTCTTCATGTTAGGACCTCAGAAAGGGCAGATCACCTCAGAGAGCTTTAAACACGTACATTTATTGATTATGCAAGGTCAAAGGTAAGGGGGACAGGGGCAGGAAAATCTCCTGAAAGCAGGATCGATTTGAGCTCTGGCCACATTGAATCTTGGATAAGTTGCTCATGTAACCCCTCTGCATCTCAGTTTCCTCATCTGCAGAGTGATAACAACAACCATACCCACATTTTAGGGTTGTTGGGAGTCTAACATGAGATGATACATGTACAGTGTTTGGCAAAGCACCTGGCACTATGCCTGGCTTAACAAACAGTAATGATTGTTACATTAACTTGACAGAGAAATAAAGATTGGATCATTCTGTGGTCAGCCGTGGCCTCTTTGCCAGCAGCCATCCATTTGTTATTCCTGTGAAATTCTAAACTTGATTGATTTTATATTTATGGTATGTCTCAGGCTATTTAGCTATTAATGCATTAAAATAGATTTAATTTTTATTTCAGATAAATTGCTGATGCTATAAATCCTACTTTTTCCTTGCATTCTAGGTAGAAGAAGAAAGGGATAAAGCTACTGAGAAAAATGGGGGCTAGGAGCAAATGTCCTGGGGATCAACCTGTTGAGGCTCAGAGAAATTTCCACATGTACCCCAAACTCTATGTCTGTTTCCTAAAGAGAGAGCTTGAGCCATGTTTGGCGGCAGTTGTTTGGGGGATGCTGGATGGTATTGCCATAATGTTCCTGTTCCAGCATTTGTAATAAATGCTGCTCAGTCCATATTGGAATGTGCTGAGGAATCCAAACACATCTGTGATTACTAGAAAGAACAGATATGCTCTGTAATTTACAATTATTTTTCACTGCAGACTTCATTGCTGGCCAGAGGGAGGACTGTGGCTAGAAGGAAAAGCTCTCACAGTTCACCCAGCTCCGCACTGGCAGAGCATCAGAAGCAGACAAAAGGAAAATACTAAAAAATTTAAGTGGAAAGTTGGTTACTAAACCCATAGGCCTGGGTGCATATTGCATTTCTAGTAAAATAATACCTTTTTCTCTGGTTAGGTAATAGCTGTAAGTGGCAGGCAAGGCCGAGACCCAGTGGTCAAAAAGCTTCACTGCAGAAGGAAACTCTAGGAAACATTCAGTGCCACTGACTGTGTGACCCTAGGTTGCTCATTAATACTCCACAGCCTCTTTCCTTGGTAAGGTACAAGCCTGGCTTTTTTCCTGCAAGGCACACAGCTGTAAGGCTTTGGCTTGTGTTCCAAATAGGCTCCTTCTGATGAGTTCTGAATACCAAAACTGTGAGGGAGTGACACCAGGTACAATGGAAAAGCTGGTTGCTGGGTGCAAAGGGAGATGCTTGCAGCAAATCTCCTCTTGAATATCCTTGATTTCTTTTTTTTTTTTTGGGGGGGGGGGGACCAGGTTTCAAGTTGCTTTATCATAAGGCAATAAAACTTTCCAAAAATCATGAAGAATATTCAACCACATGATTCTCACTCGGTAGCATTTTAGTGATAACAAAATATCTTACCTATCATTAATAAATAGAATATAAAATATTTCATTTTTATCTCACCATTTAAAATGTCAATTTTTATGTGCTCTTTTTTTAATTTATTTTTTTATTTTAAATCTCCTCTTGAATATCCTTGATTTCTCTGTCTGATTCAGAAGGAATTGTAACAGCAACAGGAGTCAGTCACGATGAAAATGCAGCCCATGGTCCATGGAGCTTGAGGAAATGAGAGGATGGTGGTGGAGGCTCCTGGCATTCAGTGTCACACATATTACCTGGTTCAGGAGCATGGGGTGACTACACTTCTCTCCTGAAGAGGGGGACAGTGGTGCCAGGCAGCACTTTGCATATCTGCCCTACCTGGTATTTCTGATTGCTCCTCCAGGACTCCCTGTGCTCTCTCATGCATGTTCTCTCTCTCTCTCTCTCAAATAAATAAACAAAATCTTAAAAAAAAAAAAAAGACCCTGATTTTACCTAGTTGAATGTTTCTTAAGCTTTATTCAGATCAGACCTTTCCAAGGAGCTTGCTATAATTAAGACTCCTATCCTTTATCTCACCCCTTGCTCCAGCAGGTTTGGGGTGAAGGCCAGCAGCCAGTATTCAGATACACAGGAGACTCACCAGAGGATAGTTCCTAGCATTTGGGCTCTTAGCTTGGGAGCAGAATTGGGCTTCAATTGGTCTTAACCTTAACTGGAGGAGGAATGTCAGCAGGGATTGCCATTCTATTCCTGATCTCAGATGAGGCCTGAGGAGCTGGGAATTGTGGCAGGAAGGAGTGACTACAAATGAATCCTCTAAGTAATGCATAATGCAAGCATGGACCCCAAAGTGGACTGACAGAGACTCATTTTCTCTTCTCACTGGAAATAGGCCTCAAAAATTACACTTACTATATGAGCAAGCCCCCTGACCTCCTCTTCCTTTCATGTTGCATCCAATCTCACATGCACCCCCTAGTTAAGTCTGTATATGACGGTGTAACCCTTTAATTAGTAGAAAGGTAAATCATCTTTCCCATGATGCATTTAAAACAAAAACTATTTGCTGGGCTATTTTATTAGCAAGAATTTTCTTTTCATGGACATGTAGGCTGTTTGTCACAAAAGTTTCTCATAAATCAACTGCTACCTCTTCCTTTCAAGACCCTGATTCTGGGGCACCTGAGTGGCTCAGTCAGTTAAGCATCTACATTCAACTCAGATCATGATCCCAGGTCCTAGGATCAAGCCCTGCATTGGGCTCCCTCCTCAATAGGCAGCCTGCTTCTTCCTCTCTACCACTGTGCTCTCTCATGCATGTTCTCTCTCTCTCTCAAATAAATAAATAAAGTCTTAAAAAAATACCCTGATTTACCTAGTTGAATGTTTCTTAAGCTTTATTCAGATAAGACCTTTCCAAGGAGCTTGCTATAATTAAGACTCCTATCCTTCATCCCACCCCTTGCTCCAGCAGGTTTGGGGTGAAGGCCAGCAGCTAGTATTCAGATACCCAGGAGACTCTCATGCAGGTGGTCCTTGATTAACCTTTGAGAACATTATTTAGGGCCTACATCTAAAACACAAACCCTCATGATGCCCTTGGCTGAGGGGAACTGGGCCACATAACATTCTGCTGACATCCCATAAACAGGTCTGGCCTCTGAAGGCAGCATGCTGTAGAATCTAACTAGCCGGCCCTAGAACTGAGTCCCAATCTTGTCATTGCCACTTACTAGCTTCAGAGTAACTGTGTATGTGCTCTCACTCTTTCAGTCCTAATTGTCTAATATGAGTATTATGCAAGTGCTTGAGCCTCAGTTACCTCATGTGCAAAATGGAAGTATTTGTATCTGTCTCACATGATTGTTAGGATTAAATGTGAGAACAAAAGGTGTTTATAGTGACCAAGTATCTATAATAGGCACTCTTATTTATTCCCAACAGATCTCTGCCCTCAGCTAGCTGTCATAGAAGTCATCCAAAAAAAGTAAAAAAAAACTGACCTCCAATTAGATGTCAACAGTTTATGAATCATAAAAATTTAATCTGATTGTATTATTATTGCTACTGAAACAAATGATCACAAATTTAGTGGTTTAAAACACAAATGGTACTTGTAGAGCCCTGGAGATCGGAAGTCCTCCAGAACTGTAAATCCAGTGTGAGCAGAGCAGTGTTCCTTCTAGAGGCTCTGTAAGAGAGTCTGCTCTTTGCTTTTTCTACCTTTTAGAAGCTGTCCACATTCTTTACTTGTGATTACCTCTCTTGAACCTCTGCTTCTGTTGTCACATCTCATTCTCTGATTCTGCATCTCCTGCCTCTGTCTTCCCTTTATGGGGATCCTAGATCCTTAACCACATCTGCAAAGTCCGTTTTTCCATGTAAGGTAACATTCACCTATCCAGGAATTAGAATATGAACATCTTACAGGGCCATTATTCTACTCACCACACTGGGTTTTGATATTTTACCAAGAAAGACTGCGGGTCTAATGTCTTAAACCCCTCTCCCAAAGAGATCATTGGAGTAGTTCAGATACCACAGAGGGGAGATATTTAAGCATGAAGGGACTTTGTGGTTTGCCACAAATCAAACTTTGCCTTTCCAACCACAGCTGGTACAGAAATACTGGGCAATAATGTTGGATGGCCATGATGAATGAGGATCCCAATGTCCTGTGAAATTGCAACAAGCTCTCTGAGTCATCAAAGGAAGATTTGATTAGGTTCCATTTTGTCGAGAGTATATAGCATTCCAGGTATTTGAAAATTGACAATTTCTGTATTACATTCAGTTGTTTGTTTCTATTCAAAAATATCTACTGAGGACCTGCTGCATAGAAGCCTTCCAATAAGAAATTTGATTAGTTAAGACCCTCCACTTCCCCACCCAAGGGCAGGGACACACACAAATAGTAACAATGGCATTTGGGCAATCTAAATAACTGTCTCAAACCCACCACTGCTTTTTATCCTTGCTCCAGTCAATGTAGCCATTTTCTTTATTGACAAGTATCTACTGAGCACCAACTACATACTAGATATTGGCCCACAACTTTGAGATATTAGCCATTTGCTGAAGGAAAGAAACTCATCAACACTACACTATAATGCAATAGGATAAATGGTATGGCAGAGGAACATGCATGCCATAGGGTTCCTCCACAGGAAGGATTGATTGTAAGGTTATCCAGAGGAACTGGCTTTTAAGCTGCAAGAGGAAATTTCCAGACAAGGCAGGGCAGAAAAGGCAACCAAGGAAATGAGGGAACTTATGCAAAGGCACCAAGGTATGATAGAACACACAGTATTTGAAACTGAATTCTCTGTGGCTTGGGAGAAATATGAGACCCAGCAGGTAAGAAGGTTAGGATCACATTCAAAGGGCCCTGAAAAATTAGCTAAATGCAGCAACAGGAACCAGGACAAGATTGTTTAGCAGGAGAGTGACATGTTAAGATTTTACTTTTTGGGCATTTTAGCAGTCTAAGGTTGCTAAATTTGGAAGGATTACCTGGGACCTATGGCAGATAAATGAGGTAGCATTCAAGTGACAAATAATGAGGGCCTTGACTGACCAGAGGAGCTAAAGCTAAGGAGATGGATTTAGCAAGTAGGATTAGCAGCCAGTCTGATGGATACTGTGAAGGAGAAGAGCGAGGCAGTGGGGACTAAGGTTTACGAAGTCATGGTTAATGGCTTTGAGCAAATTAGAACTACTAGGAAGATAGTTCATTTCATGGGAGAAAATAAGCAGTGTGTTTTGATAAATGGTGAATTTGAGGTGGCTTTGAGATATCAACATGGAAATATTTACAGGTAAACACAGAGGGGAAGAGAGCAATCTCATGAAAAAGGTAGGGGAGGATGGTGTCACAGAAATAAACTTAAAAGCCATGAGTGCAGTGGAAGCCATGAGAAGAGGCTGAGGCTGAGAAGAGGAGGCAGGAAAGAGCTGTCCTGGTAGACTCCCCCCCACACAAAGGCTCTTCTGCTGCTCTCTCCTCTCTAGAACATTTCAAACCTTCCATGGCCAACCTCACCCTTCACCCATTTAAAATGGTAAGTTTCCAGCTTGCTTTTTGTTTCCATTGCTGAAGCAACATGCTTAGATAGGAGAAAGATTATGAGAAAGATTTCCTATTCTTTTCCCTAAAACATCTGAGGCATTTTACAACTTAAGCCAAGCAGATTTTTTCAGGGATCTGCATCCAGAAAATAAATGCGTGATTGGTGCAGCCAAAGACCTCCAAAAAGGCTCTTATTTTTTTAGACTGACTGCGAAGACAAAGTACTGGAAAAGCAGAGAATAGATGAGGGATGGAGGAGGGATGTGGCATGGAGGGACCCCATGCCTCTGAGAAGAGAAAAGGGAGCTTATTCCTTAGTGCAGCGTTTCCCAAACTTCATCTTTCATTTATCACCTTCCAGGCCTTTGTGAAACTCCCCACACCATCTGCACATTTACTTAATTTTTTCTAAGTCAATTCACTTTTAAACTTGAACATTTATACAAAACAGTTAATATCACTTTTGAAAGTGGAGACCTGCATTACTTATGATGAATATATAGAAGGACTAGTTTTCAAAGTTAAAAACTTCAGTAAAAAATTTAAAATGATTACCCTCTGGCTGGATACTGTTGCTTGCCTATGGCTATGAATCTGAGAGCTGCTCTCTTCTGGCAAAGAAGTGTGATAAGCAAGCATTATAAAGGCTTTGAAGATATTCTAGTACCAAACTCAGATTTCCCCTGCTGGATAATCAGAAGGATTGAAATAAATTTGAAAAAAAGACAGCCTTCTCACCAGGTAATTCAATGTTACTTATGTTGGTACCACAGGTGGCATTCACCCAATCCTTTGAGTAACTTGTCCTAGGATTAACACTAAGGAGAGTGACTGGGGACTAAACAGCCTGCAACCAGCTTAAGGCATAGAGGCAATTCCCACATTTTTCCCTTGGTACCTATGGTGGTCACAATTCCAAGGAGTCTATCCTCCCTACTGTATGGAACCCCTGAGAGCTATGCATGGGATCTGTAGGTATTAGTGTTGTTCCCCTCGGTGAGGTAGGATCTGCCAGAATGATTCATGGTAAGAAGAAAGCCATGGAGGCATGGGGTTGGGGCACCCAGAAGGCTATTCTTGGAGGCAGGACAATGAGTTGGATAGAACCAATGACCTCACATGTCTTGATGGAAACAAGTATAGCCTTTGGCTGATGGAGCCATTTAGAAAACCTTATGTGTTGCTAACTTAGCAGCAACATTTCCATAGAAGAAGACCCGACAGGCAACCCATCAGGTGTCCAGGCACTTTATGTACAGTGATGTGCCCTGGGCCCATCCATCATCAGGGAGAGAGACTGCTGCTTAACAAGGCCTGAGGATGAGTATTTCACATCGCTTATTCATCAGTTTGTAGATCTGATTTTCCAGGACACAACACAAGGTTTGAAGTTATTTGAAATGTTAAAAAAAAAAATGACAACTCTCATCTTCCCACTGTTACTCTGACAGGGATGTTGTTCTGATCTCTTTGCTTTCATCAAATTAATTGCCTGTTCCTTCGCAATGGCTTAGATGCAAGGCTGTAGATACTGTCTGGGAGAGCAGTCTGGCTTTGAATGGTAATAAGGGATGGGAGTATACAATTGCTGTTCTTGGAAAATTGGAAAGGGATGTGTGTGTGTGAAGGCTTGCTAACCAGTGCAGGGGTGTAACTTAATTTAGAATGTTTGCTTGGGATGTTTGAAGTACGTACTAGAAAAATGCAAACATTCTCAGACTTGTTGGAAGGTCATAGTTTAGCCAAATATTGCCACTTTTAATTCAGCATAAGACGTCAGAACATCAGGACCAAAAGGGACCATAGGAGTCATCTAATGAAAGGCCCTCTTTTTTCAGACGAGGAAACTCAGAGGCCAGAAATGATTTGCTCAAGACCAGGCTATGAAACTCACAGTAGATTGGGAAATAACCACTTGTCCTTTTCACTTACAGAGCTTAATTAAAAAGTCATCTTAAGATAGTAGAAAATACATCATTCACTGCTGAAAAAAATAGATTATCCAAAACTTAAATGTAGGTTCATTAAAAACAATTCTTCTTGTTTATGATGAATAGATTTTGTCTTCCCTAAATGTCTTGGTCCTCCCAGTGATTAGGAAATTTGCTTAAGATAGGAGATATATAGGGACGCCTGGGTGGCTCAGTGGTTGAGCATCTGCCTTCAGCCCAGGGTCCTGGGATCAAGTCCCACATTGGGCTCCCTGCATGGAGCCTGCTTCTCCCTCTGCCTATGTCTCTGCCTCTCTCGCTCTCTCTTTGTGTCTCTTATGAATAAGTAAATAAAATCTTAAATAAAATGTAGGAGATATATATATTTAAAAAAAGATAGTAAAAAGTTAAGCAGTTGATGAGACTGCCTATTTACATTTTCTGATACCATAAGCCTTTTCCAGGGCTCCCTTTTTTGAGGGGATATTTTACACTGAGATAAAGGGCATTTCCTGTGAGTAGTCCTGAACCTTGTATTATTTGATAAAAATGCGTGGTCCTGTGACTCCTAAACATAAGGAGCATAGGGACCTCCTGACTTCTGTTTCCAGCACCCCTCTGTCCTCAAACCCCCTTGTTAGGACAAAACCCCAGGATTCTGCTAGAGAGACAGAGAGGTTTTAAACAGAAGACACAGGCAACACAATTGGGCTTCAATTTGCTCAGGCTCTCACTGCCTTTCTCCTCCAAGATGGAAAAGTAATAGAGAAGGCTCAACTGTATACTTTAGTCAGACAAAATTAGATGCCATCAACTGAAATGACTGCTTTTGGCTACTTTTCTACATTGCCACCAAAAGTGGACTTCCAGCTAAGGGGGCATCGATCTTTCTAGTAATAACAGTAATAACCCTTGGATTTGTACAGAGGTTTGCAGTTATAAAAGGTATTCACCTATATGAGCTAATTTGCTCCTCATAGTGACTCTTAATAGGAATAATTGTCCCCACTCCATAGATGAGGCAACTGAGCCTCAAGCGGTTGAGCAGGGCTCAACTTGGGGATTTTGACTTTAAGTTTAGCGCACTTACTGCTATATGATTTTTTCCCATTTACCACTTATAAAAATCTACTTTATGGTAGCAACCTTACCCTCTGCTAGAAGGAAATTATGTACTTAGTAGTGAACACAAAGTGCTTAGTACAGTTCTTGACACATAACACGTGCTTGACAGGTAATAGCTACTGCTGAGGAAGAAGCAGCGTGGTGGAATAATTGAGATCACAGGGCTTGGGATCAGAAAGATCTGGATTTGAGTCCTGAGTCTGACCCCTCCTGCTCTCTGAAAATGTTTAATGCAAGCTGGGTCACATAGCTTAGCTTCCCCAAAGACACTGACACCTGCCTCACAAGATGTAACTGTGAAATAAGATATAAATATGCACACGGAGCTTAGTGTGGTGCCTATACTTACTGAGCAGTAAGTGTAGGGCGATTAACAAGATTTGCTCATAGACCTTATTGTAAGGAAAGAAAGCAATGTCTGCCTTGGAACCAGATGTTAACATTTCCGAGTTAAACATCTTTTTTTTTTTTTTTTTTTTTTTTTTTAAGTTTCAGGTATTCAAAGGCTTCCTGTCCTTGCCTCTCTCTTGACTTTCTGTGTCTAAGAGAGTTTACAAGGGTGTTCTGTGGCCCCCATAGCAGGCCTTGGTTGTGGCCAGGTACCTGTATATGATGCACGCCGTGTTCTGGCAGGTACTGCAATTGTTGAGATCTTGGCCAGTTCGATAAAAGTTGCGCCTGCAAGATAGAGCATTTGCTGGATGAATCTATGGGCAAACCCCATGGGATGCACACATTCTAGCAACTGGTTTCCTATAGCATAGCATTACTGATAGGAAATCAGTAGCAATGCTCTAGAGTTGCATGACAAGTAAAGAAACAAAAGACCCATGATCACAGGACCTCACATTTCTAGAGGGCTTTATAAATGTTTAACCGTTTTTATATCTGAGGTTTTCTTCATGCTGACAACAAGCCGGTGAGATGAGTCAGTTACTCTTATCCCCACGAATAGCTAGGGAAACTGAGGGACTTTGCAAATAGCAGGGAGATTATTAAAACTTCTGACCATTTTGTTCAGTGCATTTCTCGGTATCACCACAGTGCTTTTCTCTTATAAGGCAATGTTGGGTCTGATTCATATCAGCAAATGCCAGTTAATTACTTCTTCCTTCTCCTACCCTTTTGTTGATTAGCTTTAGCCATTCCTTCTTCCTAGTCTTTAGGGGGCACTTTTCAAAGGACAAACATTCCACACCTAAATAGATCACTGCCTTCTCCTCCCCAGACTGGTGCTGAGTCACCCAGGAAAGCATTTTGTGACTTTTTCTCTTTGCAGAATTGTGATCTCATTTCAGTTCCTTACTTAGCCGATCAGTGATGGAATGGCTGAATCCATCAAAGTGGTCAGTGGAGGGGAAGGTCAACAGTAACCTCAAGTCCTTTGTAACAAACACACAAATAACTAAAATCCTATGCAAATACAGCAACTTGCTAGAAGGATGGAGTAGGGGGGAAGTGCCTGTGTGCTATTATTCTCTGCCATCATTTATTAACTGGCCCCCTCTCTTTATAAAAATAACTTTTGGCCCTATTGTTTCACCACCACCCTTTCTCCAGTCTATTGATATCTGGACACAAAAACAAATGGCAATGGAAATCCAAAGCCTAGAAATGGATGAAATCTATTCAGAACAAAGGGACACCATTGGTTATGATTTGGGGAAACCACAGAGCCTAAAAGACTTCAGAGACATTTTATTAACAGGAACCAGTGCTCTCTCTCTTTGCCCCTGTCCTGGCAAATGACTTAACCCAGTAGTTTTCAATGTAAAAAAATTCACCTTACCCTTCTGTGAGAGCTCGAGCTTTCTCCAAGTCTTGAATTACATTCAAAAGGACTTTAATTTTCTCTTGGTTCGAGTGCAGAGATTCCTCCACGGATTGCAGCCTGCCTTGGAGATCACAGAGTTCTCCCTGTGCCAGGTGAATTGGATTAATCCCACCAGTGTCTCTGTGGCTCTGAAGTTTGGTCTCCCTCCTTGGAAGAGGAGATGGGAGGTGACTGCTTCCAGAATAATTTTGAAACTCCATGGTGTCTGACTGGGTGGGATTCTTTGCCATCTGCTCCTGACACATGGGGGCAGAAATTGACATGCTGTTAGTTTTGAGTGACAGCAGATCTTGATGATTGTTACTCGATGACGAACAGTCTGAAGCCCCTCCAGAATGGGCTGGCTGGCTGTGGGAGTCTGGTGAGAGGGAGCTGTGAGTCCGTGGAGGTGATGGAATACATGTTTCCTTTGACCGAGATGACAGTGGGCCAAGGTCTTTGTCATCAGAGTTGTCTTTGGGCAAAAGCAATTCGGGTTTAAGTTTCCCTGTGCCTGGCATGTGGTTGTCATCGCTGGTGGCATTTATGCAGGAAAGGGATCTTTCTGAATCTGATAGTGGCCCTGTTCTCTCATCACTTGGGCACACATCAACCAAAGGATGTACAGAGTTGCTTATGTCACCTGACCTGTCTAGAGTGAAAGTAGACTTTCTAGCTGCCCAGGTAGGACTGTGGTAAATATCATCTGGGACCTGAATGGCAGCAGTTGCTTTCTCTGAGGCCCTCCAAGTCCCTGCTTCCAAGCATATGCTAATAGGCCCATTGCTTTGCACCTTGGACATTCTAGGAGGAAATGGGTGGGCCACTTTGACCCTTTGCGGCCCATCCTCGAGATGCTGAGCCAACCTTAAGTAGGCAAGGTCTGAGGATACAATGTCCTGTTCGGAGAGGTTGCCGTTGACCTGGATGGCACTTTGGGATACTGTTGGCATTTCTACCAGGGACTTGCTGGCTGTGAGTCTCTTCCTTTTGAAAACTGGGAAATGCTTCCTGAGACTGGGGGAGGTTTGGATCGCAATGTTCCGAAAGCCCCCTGCCTTCTGGGACCTGGGGAAGGAGAGTGAGTAGGTGGGGAGGTGATGGTGTCTGGAGGCCTGAGTCTTGCCCATCACAGCTGGGTCCTCAGAAGCTTGGACGTCAACCTCAGCTAGGCCAGGTGGAGTCTTACTGGTTCCATCTTCCTTGAACCGTACCTGCTGTGATTTGCTCCTGCGATGGTGAGGTTGCTTCACAAACTCCACTGACTCTAGGCTGTTACGCTTTAGAAGCACAGGCCGCACTTTCATATTTTGCTGGGCCATTGAGCCTCAGTTGGAAGGATTGGGACCATACACTTCTCTGGGGCACATTTCCTTAGGTCTTTAGAGCAGCATCTAAAGATGGTGACTCAGACACGGAGATCTGCCAGCCAGGATGAAGTGGTCCTCTCCTCTGTGTATAGGAAGCTCTGTTGGCCATTCCTAGCCCGTAGATTCTCCTTGGGAGCAGTCCGTAATGCTTCCCCTGCAGTTAAAATATTATTTCATCAAGGTGATAATTGCCGCTTAGATAAACAATGAGTTAGGCTAATCATTGAACATCTGATCTACCAGGAGAGCTGGTGGGCTGTTTATCAAGAGAGGCTGGCAGGTGGTTCTGATCCTGGAAGAAACTTGCTGTCTTGAACAAAAAGACAACAAAAGTACCATTTAGGGGATAGCGCCAGACTCCCAGTGTGTGAATTCCAAAAGAAACCTGCTACATTTGGAACATACAGCTTCGTTTCCCAGAGCATCAATTTCTACTGTAAAACTGTAGGAAACTTAAACACATCTTCTTTCCACAGCATGTAAACAGACAGGGAAATCAATGGCCAGGGGGCTGGCTTCTTTGATGATACATGATGCCCCTAAGAGAACATACCCATTTGTGTCAATCACAAGTTCCTCCTTTGGGACCATTGCTTTCTTTCATGCTGTTTCCCTGTCTGTCACAAAACTCAGTGGGGTGTAACCAGGACAGGATTGAGGCATCCAAAGGCATTCAGAGGGGCAGAGTCTCTGTTGGGGTGTCTTGGCTGAAGGTCACATGTAGGCAAAGTGAGCCACGCCTATGGCCTTTGGAAATTTGAATGAGAACTGAGTTCGCTCGGCCCAGGGGCAGGGATCTGACACCTGGCAGTCCTGCTAGCAAGTGAGGAGTATCTGAAAGGGAAGAGAGAATGGTTGCAACTGAGAATGCAGTTTGGACCTGGGTTTCTCTACAAATACCAGCACCCTGGTCAAGTGCTTTAGAGTGGCTGTTCTAGGAGTAAGTCAGGCGCACTGCCCTTCTTTCCATTCTCCTAGTGAGCCAGCCACCTGTGGCCTCAAGACCTTAGAACAAAACATCTGTCTGCCTGGACCATTTTTTTCTCCCACTCCCAGGCATCACTCAGAGAACTATTATTCATCTTTGACATCCCGGCTTATATGCCACTTCCTCAGGGAACATTTCCAAGGACTTATCCCTCATATACGCCTGTGCTAGACCACAGCAGGACCCCTGCTCTATACCTTCTTGGCACATCTTTCATAACACAAACTGCAGCTGTCCTGAAAGAATCATTTGTGTCTGCATTTATTGAGTGTGTGTTTTCCTCCACTAACATGTAGGCTCCAGGATGGCAGGGGCTGGAACATTTTTTTTTTTTTTTTTTTTTTGCCTGAGTATTTCCAGCCTTTAGGCTCACTGTAGATATATAATGAGCATTTGTTGAGAGAATAGATAGCTAAATAAAAGGCAGATCCCTTGGAAGCAAGGGAGGCCTGGGTGTGGTGTAGAGGTCCTAGGGCATCCTACTAGCATAATAGGTTTGGTGAGTTCCCTCTGCTTTGGCTGTAACATTTACTTAAGGACAAGATTTTCCACTAATGTCTTCATTTTTTAATTACTTTCCAGGAGATAAGTGTGCATAAAATTATCCATAAAAGGTATACCTTTTAGTAAAAGCAGTTACCATTTATTGAAGGCTTACTTTTACCTTACTGAGGCCTTTACATGCGTTAATCATAACAGCTCACGTTTACTAAGTGCCACGTGCTGTTCTAGGCATTTCCTAAGCTGTAACTCACTCATTCCCTACCCTAAAGAGGTGAACACTATCGTTATCCCTGTTTTACAGCTGAAGCTGAGGCCCAGAAAGGTTAAGTAACTTTCCCAAGGAGACACAACTAATGATAGAGCCAGTGTCTGAACTGACACAGTCTGTGCTCTTAACCTCTACAACCCACTGCCTTTCCAACATTGCATTATCTCACTAATCCTTACAACATATCTATGAATATTGAAATCCCTATTGGACTGATGAGGAAACTGAGGTTCAGAGAGGGTAAATACTCAGTGAAGGAGCTGTGAACCCAAGAGCCTGTGTTCTTCCCCATGACGTTTTGACTTGGTCCCCTTGGGATCTGCCCACTCTGTGGGGCAGGTTATATCAGTGCTCTGAGAACAGACTTTGAAGACCTGTACAGGTCTGGAGAGGTGCAGGGGACTGTCCCCCGGACTTGCCATGGCAAAAGAAAAACCTGTTTTCTCTAAGTCCAGTGATTCTCACAGCATCAGATGAGGCAAGTTTGAAAGCCACCTGGGTTGACCAAAGGATTTTAAAGGAAAATAAAAGTGCTAAATATTTGGATTATCTTGGAGAGAGTATTATGTCTGTGGTGTCGGCCAGGAGTTATTAGAAATGCCCATGGCAGATTCGGCTTTCTTAGCTCCCAGCTTCCTTGAGAAAGACCAACTAAGCCTATGAGGCTGGGGCAGTTGAGTGGCAGGTCTGAAAGGGAATAGGATCCATCTGTAATGCTTATGAGTTATCAAGTTGTCATGAAGCCCTATAATTACTCCTCACATTCTGGATGTATGTTAGTCCTGAGTTGAGATCCCTGTCCCTTCCTGGTTACGGGTTTGGGGGTAATACTTATCCTCTCTGAGCCTCATCTTTTTTTCATCTGTTAAATGCAGGTGATGCTCATAGCATAGATGCTCACAGATACATGGGTTTGATGGGAGAAGTCAAGTGAGATATTTATGCAAATCTCTGATATTTGTACAAAGCTCAGCATACAGTAAGTGGTCAGTATGGGTTCATTATTGCTCTTAATACTGTTATCCTCATCTGCAGCCAGATTCCCTTGTGGATTCTGGAAACTTTTCCAAGGTGGGTAGAGCCACTCTTGGGACAGAGAATGGACAGAGTTTGGGGTAACCATCTCACATTTGCCTCACCTGTCTGGAAAGCAGGGCTGGCTTCTAAGAGCTGCAACAACCCATAGCTCTCTAGGGAGATAGCCCTGCTCGTGATGGGTTCATGACAATCCTGAACACTACCTTTACAACCAGTTTCATGTTTCAATTGACTACAGCATTTTTAGGTCTGGAAAAATCCAGTAGTCCATCCCCTCATTCTATAACTAAGTCCTCCTCTCTGCATCATCCTCTTCATGCAGCAAGTAAGCCTACCTGATTACCTGTAGTAACAGGGAGCTCACTACTTAATCTCATAGTTGATAATAATTATTGTTATTAATGGTAGCAAATACATATTTAAAATTTACTATAACCATGCACTGTGTTAGAACTTGATATTTAATCCTTAAAATGGCCTTCTAAATATGATCCCTCATATACACCTGTGCTAGACCAGCTCATATATTTAATGTTTGTGCTGCAGAGCCTTGATATTTGTATGTCTACTTTTGTGGATTTCTTTGCTTAATTGTCCACTACCTCTTCTGTCTCCTTAACTATTCATTAATGCTTTTCTGGATAACTTAACTCACTTAGGCTACAATTGTCTAAAGCTGGTTTTCAAAACAGCTAGTGTTTAGTGAACATTGATTATGTGCCAGGCATCGTGCAGGTGTTTTTCTTTTACTTTAGTCTTTAATCCTTATGACAATCATAGAGGCAGGTGCTACCTGTCCCCCATTTTATAAATGAGGACACTGAGGCACATGAGGTTAGGTAATTTGCCATGTTACTCACCTGGTAAATGATAGTGCTGATATTTGAACCCAAGGACTGACCCTGGAGCACTGGCTCCTAACCACTGGCATTTCCTGCCTTCTCCAGAACTGGGGAAGGACTGATCTTCTTGTGTAAAGGTGTCAGGCAGGTTTCAAAATCCTTCCACATTTTCCTTCTGAAATTTGGCCATTATTCTGGTTTATCCCTGCTTTTTCTACAGAAAATTTATGTAACCTTGAGATGTTTATTGTTGATCTTTAAAAACAGTTGGTTTTCCATTTTTAAAGATTCAAATAATGTAGATAATCAAAAAAGGAAGAAAAAACATCACCTGAAATCCTATGACCCAGACAGAACCACTCTGCACCACCAGTTTGGTAAAGTTCATTGTAGGCAACTTGCTGGTAACATCTGCACATTCATTGCATACATATTGTGTACATATTGCATATACCTGCAGGTTTACAGAAAGCTTTTTTTTTTTTCTGGTAAGCTAATAAGACTGTGTTGTCCAGTTATCTGGTTAACCATGACCTATTTAAGTAGTATTTTTTGTGACTATTTAACATTTAGGCTGTTTCAAAATAGTTCATTTTAAATAATGTTGTAAATAACATTTTTAAAGTATATGAACCTTGGATTTTTTCCTGTGGAATAAATTCCTAGAACAAGAATTAGAGGGTCAAAGTGCCCATCGATTTTACATTTTAGTGATATTACTTTTCTTTCCAGAAAGTTCTATTAGCATGCAATCCTACCATTACTGCATCAGAAGTCCTTTTTACTAAAGCCTATTTATCACTGTGTTTGGTCAATTTCAGATGATTTTTTTTTTTTTTGTCATTTCCAATAAAATGGGAAAGAATTGTATCTCACTATTCTCATTATGGAATTTATTTAAGATTGGGCATTTTTCCATATGTTTATTGGTTTATACTATATTTGGAATGAAGAGTTGAAAGTGACAATTTGAATAATCAAGTCAAAGTAGAAACTATTGTGTCCTAGACATAACCTAGGAAGCTTAGCAAATATAAAAATCTCCACTTTTAAAAAATGCATAGTTAAATTCCAATTATTCTGCCTCCAATGCTCATCATGATCTTTGTACTGATATGTCCTAGAGAATACACCTGGCTAAAGGGAATGACCCTCTGTAGGCCTCAGGTCTCACAGGCTCCCAGCTGACCATCAATTGATAGGGAGTTCTCTGGATTTCGGTGGTTAGGGCTTAATTAATATCTTGTCCAGAGTCCAGAATCACTCCCCAGAGATAACTGTAGTAGTCTGGTGCACGCCTAATGGCTAGGGATTGCTGCTCATCATTACAACACTATATTCTCTCCTCCCTTGATTATTGACTTATTGAACACATACTGTTTATGTTCCAGCCATGCCTTTGGCCTACGTTGGATAGTTATCATGAAATATGTGTCCATCTAGTAGTATAGAAACATTTAGTATTACCTCTGTAGACCAGAAACTTTAGACTTTCTCTAGAGTAGACACCTGGTCCTCTTCTCTATCATATAATTAGAGTACAGTAAAGGGTTAAGTACCTAGGCTTTAGCTGATGTTTGAGTTGGGCTAGATCTTCCATTTTCTAACTTAACCTGGAATAAGTGACATGGCCTTTGTTAAACCACACAGAATTGTTGTGAGGATTAAATGAGATTATTTATATAAAATGGTCAGCACAGGCAATGTTAGCTCATCAGATACTTCCTAACTGGAGCCCATGGGATACATGTCAGTGGGTGTTAGCTTACTGACTTTTCCTCAGGAGAGTAAGCTATAGGTAAATATACAGGAGGAAATGTACAATGAGGAAATGTAGCATTCCCAGGAATCCTGCCCATCTCCTTGCCACCTCCATGCTTTCTGTACCACTTTGGCATTGCAGTTGTCTCCCTGAGCAGTGATTATCTGCTGACCCTCAGCTTCCCCAACTAGACTGCAGACTCCTTGAGAGCAGAAGGTGATCATAGTCCACTTTGAACCCCTGATGCTTACCTCCAGCTTAACAGAACATGCAATTACTTCTTATCAAAACAATGAATATAATCCCATTTACATAATTTGCCTTAGCTTCTATGGCATGGAATTGTTGTCATGGAATAAATGTTTGTGCAACTAATTAATCAAGAGCAAATTGATTAATTCACTTACAAATTGCTTTCCTTTTTAATGATATATTATCAATGATATAGCATGAGTAGGTCTCTGGGACAAATGAAGTGTCTGTCCTTTAGTGTACTATATTTTCTCTATTTATGACTCAGATTGAATTTGGTTAAACTTTATTGAGAACACATTATGACCTGGGGGCTATGACAAACATTGTTGAGATTATAAAAAAAAAGTAATGCTTGATGCCCATTGGAGCACTAAGGTGGTACCTGATAATGCCATCTCATATGGAATGAGTCCCTTGGAAGTGGTACAAAATGGTGTACAGAGCTGGAGATGACTTGGAGGAAGATTTTTGGTTCCTTTTATATATATTCAAATCCTGCTTCAAATGTCAAAGGACTTTACATTTTAAATAGGGTTTGACTTTATCCTGTAGGCCGGGAGTCAGCAGTATTTTTTGTTGTGTTTGTTTTACTTTTTTTTCTCCAAAAGGCCAGATAGTAAATGTTTTCAGCTTTCCTGGCTGTACAATCTCTGTTGCAACTGTTCAATTCTGCCATTATGGCAGGAAAGCAGTCAGAGACAATACGCCCACAATGGCTGTGACTATATTCCAGTAAAACTTCATTTATAAAATAGGCGATGGAACAGATTTGGCCTGAGGGGCGGGGCATAGTTTGCCAACCCCTACTTTAGGCAACAGGGAGTCATTGGTGGTTTTTGAGCAGGAGGTGCTTGATTAGATTTTTGTTTTTCAGAAAAGGCTTTAGTTGCTGACATGTTGCCATCTCCCTTCGCCTCCTGTACTTAGAGTCAGTAATAATAACCCTTACTATTTATATCACACTTTACCACTTACAAAGCATTTTCAAATCTCATGTAATCCCTACTAGGAAGGCTTGGAAGCATTACCCTTGTTTTAAAGAAGAGGAATCAGTTCCAGAAGAATTAGATGACTTGTTCTAAGTCACAGAGGTGGAACTGGAACCCCTCTCCCTTGATGCCAGCTTGGGGCTCTAGTGGAGAGCCCCAGGCTCCCTCCTCCCACTCCATTTGGCTGACCAGGTATCTATTTTATGTGTTGGTTATTTTCCCCCAGCTAAAGGGTACATTCATAAAAGGAAGGAATATGTCTTATACTTCTTTTATATTCTGCAAAGTATGAGGCACAGTGCCAAGTTTTTTGGGAGATACTTCAAAAATAATTATTGATCACTCACCACTAGATCTTGTGGTTCTTCACATCAAAGTTTAGATTCCCTTCCACTTAAATTTAGTTTACTGCTTGGCCAGATCTATTAAAGCATTACTGCATACCCATCTGAGATTAAAGAATTAATGTTTGTGGTCCAAGCCATTGTTTGTCTCTCCAATTGAAAATTACCCCAGCAGCCTTCTCAATAAGGAGCAGAGAGCTGGTAAATTTTTTGTGTCTCTCTGAGTCTACACTTTCCCCAAATGGTCAAGAAACCAAAGGGAATTGGCTTTCTTTTTGCCTTCTGGGATTACTAAGTATAGGTGTACTTGGGGGCAGAATTAGACACCAAAAGGCGAGGTTAAGATAAAAACTCATATATTTGGAGTCTAGAAAGGTATTGGATATATAGTGATCATGAAATCTTTTTCTCAAAGTTCTGGCCTTTTCTCAAAGGTCAATGTGCCACATTTGACCTTTTCTCACAATTTCTGCTATCTATACCTGCATCTCCATCATCTATCATTTGTACCACCAAAGAGACGTCTCCATTTTTGCCCCCTTTACCATCCATCTGCCACACAGCAGCCAATGATTTTTATAAAATTTAATCAAATCACATCAGAGCCTTCTTTGAAACTCCCCAGAAACATCGTACTGAATTTAGAATAAGGTCCAAACTTTACAAAATCTGCAAGAACCTACATTACCTGGTTTTGCCTACCTTCCTGACTCCACCTCATATCATACCACTTTTACCTTTACTTTCAATCTGGATCCCCCAGTCCTGCACAAGAAGGATTCATTTTCATCCTCTGGTTTTTGCGCTGGCTAGTTATTGTGTCTGGACTAGGCTTCTCTCAGATCTTTCCAAGGCTGGTCTCTCACTGATGATGCCTCAGCTCCAAGAATGTCCCCTCTGGGAAGCCGTCCCTAATCTCTTCTCCATCCTTCATGTCCTCTGTGGCCAGTGTCCTATTTTATTAGCTCTTTTATTTATTTGTTGATTGTCTGTCTTTGTCCCTATTTATTGAGAACCCCAATAAGCATTTGTTGAGTGAATGAACAAATGGGTTCTTATTATTAACTTTAAGGAATCATTCAACCTTAGAAATAGATCAAAGAACTTTAAAACTTTAGACCTTGGGGACCATATCATTTGAATGGTTTTTGGATCTTCTTTAGTGGTGAAATCATGTTTCTCCTAAGTCCAAGCTTAAGACTAATCCTGATATTTGAGACAGAATAAAACTAAACTGTTCCAGAAAAGGGAGGATGCAGTGCTCCTCCAGTAACTCTGAGCCACACCCGGAAATCTTAGTGCTTCAAGCAAGCCCATGTTGAAAACAGCTGAAGCAAACCCCCTCATTCTGCAGCTGGGGAAACTGAGGCTCTGAGCAGTTCTCCTCTACCCATAAACTCTTCAAGAAGAAAGGGGTCATTGGTTTGCATCCCAGCCCTCAGCATGGCTGCTGGCACAGAGCAGGAGCTCAGGGAACATGTGTTGAACTGTTTAAGTGACATATTGAGTTGAAGCAGAAATGGAACTGGGTGCCAAATCTGGAGGCTCTGATCTTCCAGTGCAGCAGTGAGGATGTAGAGGGACCAGGGCTTCCATCTGGTTCAGGTTCAAGTGCCTCATTGCAACCAAACCTAGTAGATAAAAACCAACTTCATGCTCCCAAAGACCTCTCACATGGATGGAGAAGCCACCAATGCTATTATTTTGTGCCACTCCAACCTCTGATTGCATTTGTCAAAGAGAACAGGGAAGATAGTATTGCCATCTCCCTCTACCTCCTCTTCATTCTTATTCACTTTCTTCTTTCTCCTCTTCCTTTAAAAAACTGTAAAATGTTTTAGGCATATAAAACAACATAGAGGAAAGTATAGTGAACATAACAAACACTGTGAAATGTTACAAATTCCTCCTCTGTTCCTTCTCCTCTTTTTATTCCCTCGTTCTGTCTGCCCTCCATCTCCTTTCCTGTTTATTTCTGGTCTTCTCTCCTCATTTATCTCCCCATCTTCACCCCCAACTCTCTTTGCCCTGCCACCTCTCTTGCCCTCTTTTATATTGCACTTCTCCCTCCTCATCCTTGTCCCCTTCTCCCTTTATTTTCTTCCTCACAGCCCCTTCTCTTGCCTTCTTCTCTTCTGCACCTTTAGTAAGTGCCTGTGGGTCAGTGATTCATTCCTATGGCTGTTCACTTTCACTGTCAAGAGTGGAAACTCAGTGTCTCTTGGAATTGCCTCGTTTACAAACCTTGGGGTATCTGTCCTTGCAGGGATAGTTCTTTGGTCCACATGTGCCTTGGCTAGAGGCACTAGGTGCTTCTACTGCCACTTCTGAAAGGTCATGTCCAGTTTCCCTTCTCTAGGGTGAAATTTTACTGCCATCAGATGCAAGTACTGGCTGGTTTGTCCAGCTTTTTCTCAAAGAGGAAAGAGCAATGTTCTGATACCTCTCTATATTTTACTCAGCATTTCCAGAAGGTTTTTCTGATATCTCTCACTGCATTTTTATTTCTCTCTATCACTGGGGACATTTTCTTACCACCTTTTAGGCTATCCTCTTTTGACTTTAAAGAATTTGATTTATTCTTTCTTGGACCAGACACTGGGAAAACTGTCTGCTAAGACATATAGGAGAATCTGGACCCTTTCGGACTTATCATTAGAGAAATAACTCTATGTGTCAGATAGGAGTGGGAGTGCAGGGTTGAGTGGTTATGCCTCCCCCCACCCCCCACCTTCTCTATCAGCTCAAAGCCAGAAGAGCCAACAAATAGACCAGTGATTTGCATTCCTATAAACATATTCATTCATAAGGTAGAGTTGGCTCAAGTCACTTCTAGGTTCTTTTTCAATGTTGAGACTTACATGCTTCCTATTTCAATACAGAGGAGGGATCCAGTGGCAGTGGAAGGCAGGAGATTCCTTCCCCATTAGTACCACCTTCTTTGGTTTTGTGGCACAGGGGAACTCTGTTTCCCTCTTATTTAGTCTGAGATTACATTTGGTAATCTCATCCTGTAGATTATCTACAGCTGTTATGAATAAATTGGAAAAGTCTTCCCATTCCAAAAAGATCTATGTTCCTGTGTAAACCCATTGGGCATATTTGGTTGATTAAAATGCTTGTACTTACACTAAAATAAGAATGGCTCCAGTGACCCTTCCACATTCTTTAGTAGCAATGCTAATGTTTTTCAAAGTGTTTTTAGATTTACCAGATAATTTTGGCCTCACGATAAGTTCTGCCAAGACCAGGGATTATTGCTTCCATTTTGTAGATGAGGAAATGGTAGAAGGAAAGAGGAAGATTTGACCAAGGTGAGTGTGGTGTGGCAGTACCCAAGGACCTCAAACCTTTATTAACTCAGGGATCTTCCGTGGGGCCTGGAAGGAACTGAGTGACCATGAGAGCTGCCTTGAGTGAGGGCCAGTAGAAGCAGCCTATAGCCTGGGCTTGCCAGAGACCCCCACCTCTGACATACACATGCATCACACACCCACCAGGGACATTTGTCAAGCTCTGGACTCTGCAGTGCTCCATCCGCTGTGGTACTGCAAAGCATTGGCAGACAGCTGCAATGAAGGCTTTTCCACTTCTGGATCCCTGCCTACACTGCAGAATTTTAACAAGGAGAAGGGAAAGGGGGGAGTTTATGGTTTGATCTAATCACAGATGAACAGAGAGCTCAGTGGCAGCCAGCAGTTGCAGAAGCAGAGGACTCCAGAGCTATTAAGAACTCACTCTTCATTTCTGAGATGAGCAAATGGTGTACCCAGGCAATATCACATGTGGCACCTAGTAGGTGCTCAATAAGCAATGGCCACCATTGTTCTTATTCTTACCATGATTACCACTATGCATTGGGCCTCAGATCACACAGAGATAGGACAAAATTCTAGAACTTGAAAGTTCCCACTGGGGGCTGTGGCAAATCTCAAGTAGCATTAGGGTGGAATTAATTTTAAAAAAATGAGGTTTAAGGGGAAAATGCTATCAAATATCTCCTCTCGTTTTGTTGTTTTTCTTTGTGAGACTGGTTTTTCTCAAGGGACCAAGAAATTCTCTTTGGCTTTTTGTTGTCCGTTTCCTCCTGATTCCTTCCTGGTGCTCTCTTACAAGGATCTCAGACTATTGCTGGAGCCAGTATCCCTTTCTGGGCCTCCCATATGCTCTCTTCCAGTGCTAGTTGTGAAGTCCCTCTGCCTCCTATGCAAATCACAGGCCAGTGAGGACATCTTTCATTGCCTCTCACTTGATGGGCCCATGGCGTTTGCCTAAGAATAAAGACTTCTTGTGACACACTGATAATCGGGCAAATCATAAAACCATAAAAGCTCATGTTTCAATATCTTCTCTCCTCCTCCTTCTTTCTTCTTTCTTTTTATTCCTTTCTTTCCTCTTTCCTTCCCTTCTTCCTTCTTGCAAGGATAAGGACATACACACAGAGAGCCAGGCATTACCTTCTGGCAGCAGTCCAGCCTACACTCAACCCAGCCCCCTACCCTTTGTCACCCTCTAGGGTAGAAAATGGAGAAAGGCACTGAGCTGGATACATGCATCCCTTTCCTGAGGGTTCAGAGGCTCCTCACTCTTTGTCATCTGCACTCAGCCAAGTCCCTCCCCACACCACCTACCCTGGAGATAAGTAGACTTCTTGTGCTGCGAGTAGGATCCACACTCCTGGAATCTCCCAGTGCACCTTGCATTCCCCAGACTCCAGCCACAGGGGGTCTTTTCCTCCCTCCATATTCCCAACTCTAACCACAGCCACTAGTAGTAGGGATGACATTCCATCTTTTGGAATGAAATACTTATACTTACTTGGTGAGAACTTTTTCCTACAGAGTTATCCCCATGTTTATACCTATACCGCTGAATGACCTAGAACAAGTCACCTAATCTCTTTGAACTCAATTTCCTCCTTTCAGAATGAGAAGAATAACTGGCTCATGTAATTAAGTATCTGGCACATAATAGGTATAGTAAGGATCAGCCAGCAGACCTCTTGGCTTCCTATCTTCCTTTTCTGCTTTCTGGCCTACGCATTGTTCCCTGACTGTCCCACCTCGCCCTTGTCTTGCCTGGACATGGACCTTTATAAAAATGATATGGTCTCAAGCCAGAGCCTGGCCACCCTCCATGATCCCTAGCTGGGCCAATGCCTGGAGCTGTCTCTCTGTATTCCAATGCTGTATTTGAGTCTGGCTTGCTGGACAGGGGCACAGGATGGGGAGGAGTATTCAGAGCATGCAGGCAGATAATGAAGGAGCCAGAAACCAGTGCTGCTGGGGGCAATTGTGAGCAATTCCTCAGTATTCCTAAGGATGAAATCTAGAACTTTTTGGTCCCAGAGATGATGTGGAATGGCTTGAAGTGGTCTGATCATTTATTTAGTATAGCACAGTGGACAAGGACATACATTTTGAATATGGACTGTCTGGGTTTCAAACCAGCTCTGCTATTTTCTGAATCTATAATGTAGGGTAAATTACTTAACCTCTCTGTGCTTTAGTTTCCCCATCTAGAATATGTGGCTAATAATATTACTTCATAGGGTGACTGTAAGATTCCAATGAAGTCATATTTGTAAAGCATTCAGAAAAGTGCCTGTCTGGCCAGAGGCACTTAATAAATGTTGGCTCCTTTTACCATTACTAGTATCATTATTATTGGCACCACCATCATCATGATTATCAAAGTGTGAGAACCAACAAAGCTGGGGCATATAGTAGGTGAGGGAATTGATTGATAAAATAGAAGTAGATGTATGAAAAACTTTACATAAAAAATAGATACAATAAAACCAAAAGCAATAGTCATTGACAGGAGATAGGAGGCAAAAAATAAAATTAAGAAAGAGGAGAAAAATCAAACATAGACTTTGCTGTGAGCTTCCTAGTAAGCCATGGCAGAAAGGGAAATCCAATGAGGCATGTCATTATCATTACTTAGTGCTAGGAAGTATATAATTTCATCACTAGAGACTTCAGCTCTAAGAAAAACTTATCATAAGAATATTCACTATGAAATTTTTTGAAAATCTAAAATTTAAGGCCTCAAATCCAAGAGAAAAAAGAATTATGGTGAGCTTTGAAAAGTATCACAGTAAAAATAGTTGAAGGAATGTGAGCCCTTTAACCTAAAAAAGGGAAATGGTTGGGGGAAACATGATGTTCTCTTTGATGACTTCACTACTGCATCAAGTGGGGAGTAGCATTATTCCGCGGTGTTTCTGAAAACAGAACCAGAACTCCATGGTGGAATACGTCAAGAATGCAAACTGAGTTTCAGCTAAAGACATAAATTCACCCACACCCAAGTAACCCAACAATGCAGTGAAGTATCCCATGAGGTCCCTGTCTATGCCAATGTTGTCTACGTGGCCACCCTTCAGGGCCATGTAAGAAGACTCACTGTACTATCAGGGAGCATAGAGATGACTCCTGAACCCCAGACCACCTTTATATTCTCCAAATTTATGTAAGATGGGAACAGACTCTCAAAAAGAGAGATGAGCTTGTTTCCTTTGAATGTGGATTAATAACTAACAAAAACCATTCCCTACAAAGCTACTCACTTAGAAATCAAAGAGTTGCCTGGCTACCAAATCACTTTTTAAAATTACTATTTAAGATAAAGACTATTAGAAAATCAATTGGCCAAGCAATTACTGGTACATTTAGGGCAACATTCTCTTAATCAGAAGTGACTATATTACCTTCTGCCAACCTCTTCCGTGTGTCCCAGCTGTAATCAGAACAATCAAGTGTGTATCCTCCAGGCTCTCACAGCCCCAACCCAGCTTGCCTCCATCAAGGTACTTTGTCCTCTCCTTCCTTTGGGCTGCTGTCCTCTCCTTCCTCTGGGCAGTGCCATATATTGTTCAGCATTATATAAGATGTTCCAATGGAGAGCTTGCCCCATAGTAGATATCTGTAGTTTATGGTTAGGAGCATGGGTTCTAGAGCCTGACTGCCTGGGTTTGAACTGTGGCTCTATTATCTACTAGTTCTGTGCTTTTTGAGACTCAGTTTCCTTATTGTAAAATAGAATTGATCTGAGCACCCCCTACACACACACACACACACACACACACACACACACACACAATTTTAGTATAAGTTAAGTGAAAAAATAAAAGTTAAGCTTTTAGCATAGTGGCTGCTTTAGTGAATCAGGGGCTAGCAAACTATTTCTATCAAGGGTCAGATAGTAAATATTTGCAGCTTTCAATGCCATGTGGTCTCTGTTACAAATACTTAGCTCTGCTGTTGTAGCATGAAAGCACCCATAGATAATAATACATAAGTAAATGAGCACAGTGGTATTCCAATAAACCTTATTTACGCAAACAAGTTGTGGACCAGATGTTTGCCAATCCCTATAGTTATATAAAGCAGCAAGTCAGATGACCATATGGAAAACTTCAGCAATCATAGAGGCTAATGGGAAGAAACAAAAGGTGGTAGGATGGTAGTTTCAGTAGTAGCACTTGTTTTCCTAATATTAAAATGCAAAATGGCAAGTAAATGAGACCTATCTCAAGTAGCTGATGTGTGTGAATTAAAAGAGATAATGAGACATAGTGCCAGGCACTTAGTACAAGCTCAATAAATGTCATCAATGAAAATGATGATGACAAAGTGACTGTTGAACTGAACTAAATCAAAGTGAATAATGGCCTCTCCTATCCTCAAGGATGTGCAGAGAGTATGGCTCATTAGGTAGAGCAAGGGCTTTCAATCCTCGGAGTGCCTGGCGCCCTGCCTTGAGCCTTCTTTTTCACTGTCTGTAAATGGGGCCAGTACTAGCTTTCTCCATTCAGAGGCAGCTGTAATGGGACCGTTGAGGGAGATCCTGCCTACTACCTACCTAGAAGTATGATGCCAAGTCATCACCAAAATCAATGATTGCAGTCTCTGTGTGTGTCAGAAATGAGCCTGCTCAAGTGCATCTGAGGATAGCAAGGAGAATATGAATTTTTGTCCTGGGCTGTGCAGAGCCACTTGGAGACTCATGATTGGAGCAGGTCTGGGAAGGCCCTTGGCTTAGATTGCTTTGTTTGATATTAGTATCCTGGAAATAGACCTCTCCGCATATCACATTTTGTTCTGGGAAGATATTGCTGTCAAAGGTGAGGCTCACAATGTTCCTTGCCACTCCTTGTTGATGCATGAAGACTGTGTAACAAATGGGTCTCCCTAATGTTCAAATTGTGGGGTTTTTTTAACTCTAGGAGTTTTTATTCCTCACTTTTTAAAATTAGGTTTCCCAGAAAAAAATATTTGAACTTTATAGCACTAATTAATGCTAACAGGTATCTCTTCCCTAATCATATACTAATTGGTATTCAATATTTTGAATTTATGTCATCTCTTTCTATTAAGTTCATGCGATTCTCACAGAATGTTTTTTGTTTTTCAGCCCTAGCAATAATAAACTCTCTTTTCCTTTCCTTTCTTTTTCTCTCCCTTCTTCCCCTCCTTCCTCCCTTTTTCCTTCTCTCTCTTCTCTCTTCCAGTATACTTCTACAAAGCACCCTCTATGTGCCTATGTGTCAAATGTTATGTTGGGCATCAGGAGTCCTTTTAAGTTCTCAAGTCTAACTTGAAATGGGCAAGTTACAGACAGTATGATAGGAGGCAAGCTCTAAACAAGTTTAAGATACTATGGAAATCCACCTTCAGGGTGCCTAACCTGTTGCTGTAATCAGGAGATTTTTCCCAGTGGTTGGGACACCTGAGCCATGCCTTTAAGGATGAATAGGAATTGAAGTATGTGAAGAAGAGGAAGCAGAAGATTTGAGGGTGGGCCTAATCTAGACAGGGAATTGAAAGTTGTTCTTTCATCTGAACTTGGTTATTATAGTAGGGCAAGGACAAGTGGCAAATGTCAGGAGAAGACTGGTTAACAGGAAGCATGAGGGATTCAGTAGGTCAAACAGATCTTCTGGAGCTTATGTAAAGTATACATCTATGAAATAAACTTAAATGTCAGGTTTCTCTGTTTTGGCTATAGTTATCTCAAGAATATTGTCTCCTTGGTCCACTGTTACTAATTAGAAGCTTTGATTAGCAATTATACTTGCCTTTGATACACAGAATGATAAGATAAGTTAATTATGAATATCTAATTATAAACTATGCTAAGTGTTGTGAGAAAAAAAAAAGGGGGTACTATGAGAGAATAATAGGAGGCCGAATTTCCATCAGGGGTAAGGGAGGTACTTTCTGAAGAAGAGACATTTAAGTTCAGGAGGGATGGTGGGCATTCCCCAGGGATTACCAAGGGATAGTTATGGAAAGAGAGTGCTCCAGGCAAAAGAGTACTGTTCATACCAGCCTTGAGGCAAGAGGTGCTTGTCCTCTGAAACAGCTAAATAAAGCCACTCTATTTTTTTTTTTTTAATAAAGCCACTCTAGCTGGAGCCCAGGGAGCAGGCCAATAGTGCCCCTAAAGAGAAAAATGGGGGCAATAATGTTGGTCCTGAAGGTCATGTTGTATCTTTTGGTTGATTCAGAAAACAAGATGATTTCAAGGGTTTTAAGTTGTGTGTATTTGGGGAGGAAGAAAGGGAGAGAGAGGGAGACATGCAGAGACAGAGAGAGAGAGATGGGACTGCATTTGTGTTTTAAAATGACTTTTGTGGTCATTCTGAGAAAAGTTGGTTGGACAGGGGGCCACTTGGGAACTAGGGTTTCCAATGTGGTGCTGGGTGTTTTATAGAGTAGAGAGCCCTCTATAAAGGGCTGTTTGGGCTTATGTATATATTCCTTCTTCAAATCCTTTCCAAGCACCTTTGATCAGAAGTGTTTTAATGGCTGAGTAATATTCCAATGAAACCTTGCATTTCCAACAATGTGGATGGAGCTTCAGTGTATTATGCTAAGTGAAATAAGTCAGTCAGAGAAAGACAAATACCCAATGATCTCATTCATATGTGGAGTTTAAGACATAAAACAGATGAACATGGGGGGGGAGAAGAAAAAAAGAGAGAGAGAAAAATAAGCCACAAGAGACTCTTAATGATAGAGAACAAACAGGGTTGATGGAAGAGAGGGTGGGGGATGGGTTAGATGGGTGATGGATATTAAAGAGGGCACTTGTGATGAGCACCGGGTTTTGTATATAAGTTATGAGTCACTGAATTCTACTCCAGAAACCAATATTGCACTGTATGTTAACAAAGTAGAATTTAATTTAAAAAATGAAAAAAAAAATAAAAGAAAGGGGTTAATTTAAATGCAATGTGATAACCACCCACTATAAGGAAGTCACATTCTATAGGAGTCCACAGGAGTAGCATGCATCCATGACACATTTTTGTGGGAGGCTGGTGTGAGAGGCCATGGTAAAGGAAATCTCTTCAAAGGAAGGTGTGAACATGGAAAATAAAAAGGACTTAACTGGGTGAAAGGTTTGGGGGTGGGAGCCAGTGGGGCATGTGGGGAGGGGAAATATTTTGCGAAACACTAGACACAAAGGTCTCTGAGTATGGAACTAGGAGGGAGTTCTTGGAGGAATCAGAGGGTAGAAGGTGCGTAGGGCAGGCATGAGACCACAGGTAAGTCTGAAAAAAGGTCAGTGGGAGTTATATCACCTAAATCAGGGAGTTTAGGCTTTACTCTGAGGACAGTAAAAAGCTTCCCATGGGGGACACCTGGGTGGCACTTGGTTTCAGCTGAGGTCGCGATCTCAAGGTTGTGGGATCAAGCCCCATGTTGGGCTCTGCACTGAGCACAGAGCCTGCTTGAGATTCTCTCTCTCTCCCTCTGCCCCTCCTGCTCATGTTCTCTCCCTCTCTCAAATAAAATAAATCTTACAAAAAAAAAAAAAAAGAGGAAAATGCTTCCCATGTGTTTGAAGGGAGGGGAAGGTAACACATTTTCTGGGGCAGTCTGGATCCTTTGTACATTTCTTGGGTTAAAGTGTTGTGTTGATGGAGTCTTTGGCAAGAGGCCTGGTGATCTGAGCCCCAGGAAGTGGTTTTGTTTGGCTCTGAGGAGGGTTTTCCCTCTGAGGCTTAATGGAAGCTGTCCCTCCTCCCTTTTACATTGGGCTTGCCAAGTAGCTGAGATGTGTTTCATTTTTTAAAGAGCTGCTTATTTCCTCTATATCAGCTACCTGTGTATGGGATTTTTACCAACACATTCAAACACATTTGGAAGGTCTCATTCCCTGGGTAGCTTCTCCTTAACTGGCATTGCAGGGGGGTATGCAGATGGGCAGGAAGAGAACATGTAGGGGTGGGGCAGGGGGAGGGGCCTGCAGGGATCATGACCTGTAGAATGCAGGCAACCTCAGGAGTCCCCTCAGTTCATCCTTTCTCAGTCACAAGGAGGCCTCCCAATGGACTCCTCCCCCTATCAAGGGCTCCTCAGTCAATTAGGAAGACTCCCCATCCTTTAAAGGGGCAGTGACAGTCTGACACAGACACCGTGGGTGATCACATATCACTGAGCATTAACTGTATTAGCCACACTGGAATTCCCTTCAGTAACATTTTATGGAGATAATTTTGAGTTAATCACCCCCCACATCACTCCTAACAAAGATCCATCTCCATGTGGGACTGTCTGCACAGAGGTCTAGGGGCACCTTTGTGACTGTTCCCCCCAAACAAAGCAGTTCAGCTATAGAGAAGGAATTGGCTTCTGGAACCAGGGAGACTTAAGTTAGAATTCCTGCTTTTCTACTCTTCAACTGGGTGACCCTGAGCAAGCCACTGAAACTCTCTAACTGAACCTAAGTTACTCATTTACAAAACAGAGATCCTCATCACAGCCCTGTCATTGGGCTGTGGGGAGAACTAGATGAGGCAGTTGAGAGTGTTCAGTGAAATGAGATACCATTATTATTATTATTTTCTACAGTGAGATTAGTAAGTGTTGCAAACCCACTCGCATTCAGAGTAACTTAGGTGAGTGAAGCAGGCTGGCAGGGATAAAAGTACCATCAAGGGGACAGTTGCTGCTCAGTAGCAACCCTCATTGTCAAATGATATCCAGGTCCAGTATTATTAGAGCCAATGATTTTTTGAAAGAAGTCAGAATTTGGTGTTAAAAATCCCAACTTTTAATTGTCAGCAACTGATTTAAACTTTTCAAATAATTTGAGGACTGAACTAAAAAGCTCTGAAAGCTGTCCCTTCACAACCTCTGGGTCCTCCCTTCTGCAAGAATAATTTAAAATTGAGTTCTAAACATAAATAGCTTCAGGCTTCCCAGGACAAAGCATGTTGGAGCAGTCACAGAGAAGTGAACTCCTTCCAAAGTAACACAGCTCACTCATCAGGCCCTGCATATGGGCTTGTGTGATATCTAGAATCAAACTAAAACAGAGAAGTATGGGTAGAGCTTGGACAAATGCACCATATCATATGCTGTGGTAGAGGGTGCCCAGAAGGTGGCCAGCAAAATGGCCAGCAAAACCACACTGAGTAGTTCCCAATCATCCCCGTGTTCTGTGCTCACCACTGCTGCAATTTGGCTCTTTTGCCCTTTACAGACTTGAACAAAGTGAGAATATGTTGGAGTACCTATAGCAGCCAGGGAACTTCTACTGACAAGAGGATATCTAAACATTCATTTGAGGAGTCAAATTGATTTCCTAAAATCATTTCTTAAAATGTCTGTTGTCTTGGGAAACCCTCTATTCCATTTTAACCATAAATATTTTCTCCTATGCTATGTTTAATATTTTAGCAGGTGTGTTGGGCCATTAGAAGTAGATGGAGTACTAATTGCAAATGAATATGAGGACATTTTTCTCACACTAAGACTTACTAAGTGGTCCCAAATTTGACCTTTTTTTCACTAATTCTTTAATTCATTCAGTAAATATGGAGTGTCTACTATACATCAAACATTGTGCAAAGAGCCTTGGATGATCGAGACCAAATACAGGCTTTGATGCTTGCTAAAAGAGCCTCAGTTTCTTCATATGTAAAATAGGAATGATAATAGTTCTAACTCCTATGATATTCAAAGGATTACACAAGACAGTGTATGCTCATGGCCAGAATTCAATAAATATTAGCCACTAAAAGATCATTTGTCTTAATTATCACCACAACATTTGGGGTACTACTGTTATCTCCATTTCTAACAGAGGAGAAAACTGAGCTTTAAAGCAATGATTTAATTTGTCCAAGGTCACACACCTGGCAAGTGTGTCAGAGCTGGGATTAAGTAGTCACAAAGCCCATTGTTTTTCTACCAAATCACCCTGCCAGGGGCAAACCATTCCTGGCTTCCCTGCTTTACTGACAAAATGAATTAGGAGCAATCCTAAATTTAAACTCTGTAAAGACTACAGAGGATCTAGAGAGTGAGGAAGAAAGACTGCCAACCAGCAACCTTCTGCTGAAAATCTGCGAAAGGGTAATGATCATGGTGCTGAGAACAAAAATGCTGTTTAGAGGGAAATACTATCATTCAACAAATATTTATTGAATCCTTCTCTGAGCCAGGCACTGTCCTTGTCACTGGGAATGCAGCAGTAAACAAAGCAGAGTCATTGCCCTCATGGAGCTTATGATCTATCATGATCCTATAGATGGAAAGATGTACAGATGTAAATGATATTTTAAAAATTCCAATCAAAATGAAGCAAAAGATATGGCTAGAAATGCATCTAGGATCCACATCTGATGGCTATTGAGGTGTTTTGTTGACTATTGAAATGGGTTTTTTTGTTTGTTTTTTGTTTGTTTGTTTGTTTGCTTGCTGACAGGCAAGTTGGCTTTGCAGAGTAATAAGCCCTATATTAGGAGAAGAGCCTGTTTTCATCTGCAGTCAGTAATAATGCATTTCCAGGAGGGAGATTTTGGGAAGATTCTTTTGGCCCTTTCAGCTTCTCCCGTAGAGGTGCCTGATAATTGGGTTTGTGCAGAGAAAGAGCTAGAGTCTGTGGCTTGTTTGCTTGGAACATTTTAGAACATCAAAGTAGTTAACGATAATGGTAACTACCACTTAGTAAAGACTATTTGCCAGGCATTATGGTAAATGCTTTACAATGCATTATCTAATTTAATACCCACAAACGACCATGTACAAATGGAAGCGCAATTATCCCTTTTTACATATGAGGAAATTAAGGCTTAGAGAGGTCAAATCTTTGCTGAAGATCACACAGCTGGAAACAGCAGAGGGGCAAATGAAGCAGGTCTGACTTTGTCTAGAGAAGTGGTTCTCATCCAGGGGCAATTTTGACTCCCAGGAGATGTTTTAGGAAGTTTGGAGACATCTTTGGTGTTATAAGTGGGAGGAGGTTGCGACTGGCATCTAGCAGATAGAGGCTAGGGATTTTCTAAACATTCTACAATGTACAAGATAGCTTCCTACAATGAAGGATTATCCAGACCAAAATGGCAATAGATCCGCCACTGAGAAACCCTACTGCAGAACCCTGGTGCTTACTATTGCTGTATCCCCATAACTAAACATCTCTTACACAGGCACTTTTTCATGAAGCATTTATATTTTATAAAATATTCTCAATGTCTATTGAAGTGATGTGTTTACAACCTTACTTGCTCTGTCCTCATCTAAGCACCTATGGAATAATTTAGATCAAGCCGTTCCCAGGAAAAGCTTTTAATGAACAACAGAACAAGGGAAACCCCAATGGATTTTGCAGTCCCATTTCAGTTAAGGTTCAAGTTCACTAATGCCTGAAAGGAACTCATTAGAGTCTTATAGGCTGCAGGACGAATGTTAATAGCTTCACCTTTAATTTAAGCCAGGCTTTATTTTTATAGCTGGTCCATTGGTAGCAACTAGATTTATTAAGGCATTTTAAACAGCTGTGGAAAATCAATAAAGTACACAAGTTCATTCTTGTGCTATTTGCATATATAATTCTGACTCCTCATGTACATTTAGGCATACTCATATATGCTCTATTAATATGCTTCCCTCTATTCTATGTTTAAAATTTACTTTCAGATCAGGACATTTGGTCTTCCGAATGTGTTCCCCAAATTACGAGGTAGGCTAAGGTTGGAATGATTAGAGGAAGGAATGCAAATAAATTCCCGTCTGCTAGGGAATGAAATTCTTCAAAATAAATTGGTCCTGGATGGTGCTTTTGCTTATTCATAAAGATAAATAACTTATTGCAAGGTGAAACCATGATTGGGTTTAAACTCTACATTATTCCAGATGGACATAGCAGACATATACAGAAACACTCCATCTAATAGCAGCAAATATGCATTCTTCTCAAGAGCACATGAAATACTCTCCAGGATTGATCATATATTAGGTCACAAAATAAATCTTAATAAGTTTAAGATTAAAATCACATCAAGCATTTTTTTTCTAACCATAATGGTATGAAACTAGAAATCAAGCTCAAGGAGAAAACTGGAAAATTCTCAAATATGTGGAGATTAAATAACATATATATTTCTAAACAGCCAACAGGTCAAAAGAGATATCAGAAGCTTTCTTGAGACAAATGATAATGGAAACATAACATACTAAAACTTATAGGATGCAGCAAAAGCAGTTCTAAGAGGGAAGTTTATAGTAATAAAACAGATGTTAAGAATAAAGAAAGATCTCAAGTAAATAACTTGACTGTATACCTCAAGGAACTAAAAAAAGAAAAACAAATTAAGCCCAAAGTTAGCAGAAGGAAGGAAATAACAAAGATCAGATTCTGAAAAGACAGTAGAAAAGATCAGTGAAACTAAGAGCTGGTTTTTTGAAAAGATGAACAAAATAGACAACCAATAGCTAAACTTGCCAAGAAAAAAAGAGAGAAGATTCAAATAAATGAAATGAAGAGACATTACAACTAAAGCCACAGAAATACAAAGGATCTTAAAAACTACTATAAATAATTATATACCAGGGTGCCTAGGTGACTCAGTTGGTTAAGTGTCAGCCTTCAGCTCAGGTCATGATCTCAGGATCCTGGGATCAAGCCCCAAGTGGGGGCTTTTCCCTCTCCCTGCCCCTCACTATCTCTCTCACTATCTCTCTAGTGAGATAGTGAGATATTGATATATTGAGATATATCAATATCTCACTATTTTCTCTCACTATCTCTCTCTCACAAATAAATAAAATCTTAAGCAAAATAATTTTATACCAACAAATTGGACACCCTAGAAGAAATGGATAAATTCCTAGAAATGTACAACTTACCAAGACTGTGAATCACACACATACACAAAAATGGAAACCCTGAACAGACCAATTACTAGTAAGGATCCAAAACTCTGAACAAAGAAAAATGTATGACCAGATGGCTTCATGCATAAATTCCACCAAACATTTAAAGAAAAACTAATACCAATTCTTCTCAAAGTCTTCCACAAAAATTGAGGAGGGAACACTACCAAACTCATTTTATAAAACCAGTAGTGTTCTGATACCAAATCCTGACAAGGACACCACAAGAAAAAAATAACCATAGGCCAATATCCTTGATGAACATAGATACAAAAATCCTGAACAAAATATTAACAAGCCAAATTCAACAATACACTGACAGGAACATAAACCATGGTCAAGTGGGATTTATTCCAAGGATGCAAGAATGGTTCAACATCCAAATGAACCAACATGGTAAACCACATTAACAAAATGAAGGATAAAAATCATATGATCATCTCAATAATTGCTGAAAAAGCACTTGATAAAATTCAACATATTTTCACTATTGAAAACTCTCAACAAACTGAGTATAAATGGAACATACTTCAACATAACAAAGACCATCAATAAGTCCAAAGTTAACATCATATTTAAAGGTGAAACACTGAAAGCCTTTCCTTTAAGATCAGGCACAAGATAAGGATATCCTCTCTCACCATTTCTATTCAACATAGTCCTGGATATCATAGCCAGAGCACATAGGCAAATAATTAAAAGGCATGCAAATCAAAAATGAAGAAATAAAATTGTCTCTATTTGCAGATGATATGATATTCTGTATAGAAAATCCTAAAAACTCCATTAAAAAAGGCCCTGTTAGAATTAACAAATTCAGTAAAGTTGCAGGATACAAAATCACTATTTAAAAATCAGTTGCATTTCCATATACCAATGACAAACTATTAGAAAGAGAAATAAAGAAAGCAATCCCACTTACTGTAGTATCAAAAAGAATAAAATACTTTTTAATAAATTTAGCCAAGTTGGTAAAAGATCTGCATATTGGAAACTATAAACATTGATGAAAGAAATTGAAGGCAACAACAAATATATTTTAAATTCATGAATTAGAAGAATTAATTTTGTTAAAATGTCCATACTACCCAAACCAATCTACAGTTTCAATGCAATCTCTATAAAAATTCCATTGGCATTTTTTTGCAGAAATAGAAAAAATCCTAAATTTTTTGTGGAACCACAAAATGCCCCCAATAGCTAGAACAATTATACCAAAGAAAAACAAAGCAGGAAGCATCTTTCTCCCTGATTTCAAAGTATATTACAAAGCCATAATCAAAACAGTATGGTATTGGCATAAAAAAGAGACACATAGATCAATGGGACAGGATGGTAATGCCAGAAATAAAATCAAGCATATATAGTCAATTAATTTGTGACTTCTACCCTATGACAGAGAAATTAAGAATATGCAATGGGAAAGGATAGTTTCTTCAATAAATGGTGCTGGGAAAACTGGACAGCAACATACAAAAGAATGAAACTCCTATCTTACACTATATACAAAAATCAATTCAAAGGAATTAGACTTGAATATACGACCTAGAACCATAAAACTGGAAGAAAATATAGTGGAATAAGCTTCTTGGCAATGATTTTTTGGATCTGACCCTAAAAGAAAAAATAACAAGTGGGACCAAATCAAACTAAAAAGCTGCTGCACACAAAGGAAACCATCAACAAAATAAAAAGACAACCTATGGAATGGGGGGAAAATTTGGAAACTACATATCTGATAAAGAGTTAATATCCAAAATGTATAAGGAACCCATATAACTCAATAGCAAAACAAAACAAAACAAAAAAACAATAACAAAAACAATAAGCCAATTAAAAAATGGGCAGGAGACTTGAATAGGCATTTTCTTAAAGAAAACCTACAGATAACCAACAGGTACATGAAAAGGTGCTTATCGTAACTATTAATCAGGTAAATCCAAATCAAAACCATTGAGAAATATCACCTCACATCTGTTAGCATGGCCATCATAAAAAAGACAAGAGATAACAAGCACTGGGGAAGATGTGGAGAAAGGAGAATTCTTGTGCACTATTGATGAGAATATAAACTGAGATAACCAAGATGGAAAACAGTATGGAGATTCCTTAGGAAATTAAAAATAGAACTACCATAACAATCTAGCAATCTCACTTCTGGGTATATATCCAAAGGAAATAAGATCATTATCTCAAAGAGATACCTGCCCTCCCATCTTCATAGCAGCAAGTATGTTCCCAAGGTGTGGAAACAACTAAGTGTCTACTGACAGATGAATGCATAAAGAAAATGAGGTATATCTATGCCATAGAATATTATTCAGCTTTAAAAAAAAAGAAGGAAATCTAATTTGTTTTGGCAACATAGATGAATCTGAAAGGCATTATGCTAAATGAAATAAGTTATACAGTGAAAGATAAACAGCATATGCTATCATTTATATATGGAATCTGAAAAAAAAAATTCCTTGAAAAAGAGAGTAGAAAGAGGTTGCTGGGAGCTAGGGGATGAGAGAAATAGGAAAAGGTTGGTAAAAAGGATACAAACTTTGAACTCTACTATGAATAAGGACTGAAGACCTAATATATAACATGAATACTATAACTGATAAACTGTTCTGTATAATTGTAATTTGCTAAGAGGGTAGAAGGTAGGTGTTCTCCCCAGACACATGCGCACACACACACACACACACACACACTCACACAGAGGCTGGTATGTGAGGTGGTAAACCTGTTAACTCAATGGGAGGAGTTGATCCACAATGTATACATTATATTAAATTGCCACACTGTACACATTAGATAAAATCTTATGATTTTATTTGCCAATTACACTTCAATCAAGCTGGAAAGAAAAACACTGAGTCAGGACCAAGGTGACAAAACTAAGGATATGGAATTATGTTTGTAGTTCTCCCTCATTTTACAGGTTTCAACACATTTTGACATTATTGCATTTCACCTTGAAAATAACCCCAAGGTATTACTCCCATGTTATAAATGAGAAGAAGGTTCAGAAAAATTGGGAAACTGGTCCAAGGTCACAGAATTTGGCTCTGGCAGAGAAAGCCCCTGTCTGGCACAATTTCTGTCATAACCACTGGTCCTTAGAGTGAGTATGAGCAAGGCTGAGCCAGTCCACCTGCCTTCGGTGGTTGCTGCTGATGGTGAAGAGCCTGTGGATAATTTCTCTACCTTTGCTATGTCTACATTTCCAAATCCTTCCTTCTTTATCCATCAGGGCTCAGACTTAATGTGTTGTCCAGTACTACAGGAGCCACCTACCACATGAAGCTATTTAATAAATTAAATTGATTAAAATTAAGTAAAATAAGAAATTCAAAACCTTGGTCCCATTAGCTACAATTTCCAGTGCTAATAGCCACATGTTGCTAGTGGCTATGATACCAGACAATACTGAATATTTCCCTCTGTTGACCAAAACTGGATCAAAAGTGACTAAATTAAGGAAATAAAACCTGTGAGATGTTTAATAGTTCAGAGAGGTGTTATTCAATTTACAATTTGTAAAAAAAATCTAAACGTTTGCTTTTTTAAGGAAGAGGTTTAAATGTTTGTTATGAACTTACTCTCTGGTATCAGGCTGGGGATATTTAACTTGTATTAATCTTTATGACAGTCCTGCAAGGTGGGTATTACCATCTCCATTTTATGGATGAAGAAGTTGAAGTTCAGTTATTTGACCAGCAAACACATCTTCTAAGTAGTAGAGCAGGGATTCAAATTCAGATCTGCTCTCCAAATCCATACATCTACTTTGTTCTATACCATGAGTCCTCAATAAAAATAAGAATTTTGATTGTACCCCAAAGTCAGTATCACTCTGAAGAAGATACACTCCAAGATCTTCACTTATAAAGATTATCAAGATTTGGAGTTTTTAGAAGAATCTGAGTGGATGAACAATAGCAGAGTCTCGCAAAACACACTTTATGCTAAATATCACTGAGTCCTTTCCTAGGGCCTAATCCTCTAATTTTTTTCTTTCCTATCATGCAACCAATCACCCCTTGCACAGCTTGAGTTAGAAAATGACACCCCATTTCTGCACTCGCATTGTTTCTTTATGACTGTACAGGTCAGCAAGGTGCCTTTCTCTCAGTACTTAGAACAGGTTTGCCAAGGAATAGTTACGATGACAGAGTTTACTCTTAATGGCACCAGAGCTAGGCTTGTTTCCATGTCTGTGGCCTGGTGTTAGCTGAGCCATATGTTCTTATGACACATCTTCCTGGCCCAGATGGCTTTCTCAGCTTTAGATGATTAGAATCAGAAATTCACATCCCAAGTTTGTCCATTTACATGAAAAAGGAGAATCATAATACAGGTACCTAATTGTTAGAAGTGGCCATTTGAGAGAAGCAGGACATTTTTCTGAGAGAGTTGCCACATGGAATATGGGAGGAAAATTTCTTTTGAGTCCTGAAATTACATAAGCAAGGTCACTACAAAGTCATTTAAAATTGCATCTCAAGACAGTTCGATGGCAAAGGACCTATCCCTCACTGCTGATTTATTGCTTACTCTTTTAACTTTTAAAAAAGATCAGCAGATTGATTGTGCTGCCTATTGTTGGAGACATGCTTACTTTTTCTCAGGCCTGATTCATAAAACACCACTGACCTGTTTTTGGCATCATTCCTCTCTGTTTCAGGGAGCTTGTCTCAGGTTCACAGCACTAAGTGTTTAGTGTTGGGTGAAAGCAATATGCCACATTCACAGCAGATTACCCTAAAAGGGGCATGGCAACAAAGTCCCCTAAATGAACCATTATGTTTGGCAGCTATAAAACTAATGGAAGCAGAGAGGTAATTTTAAGTGGGATCTTGGAGAAATGTAAACTGATGACAATGAACTTTTTAGGCTGCAGCTTTCTAGAGATGTCCCTTCTGTCTCTGGTGAGGCCACCTGTTCTGCTCTATCTGGACCATAGGCCCTCTCCAGCCCACTCATTTGGTTTATCATCCATGTTAGGTTAACTATCTGTCCCCCTGGGCACTATTTTGGGCAAAGCACAAACTCTGAGTCCTTCATATATTTAGGATGTGGGTTATCTGGAGGTGAGATTGAAAGGCAAAACCCTCAGGTCCCTCCAAGTTCCCCTGGAAAAGTATTTCTACTTGTCAGTGCTTGTTGGCAAACTTGGCTGGCAGATGTGGTTCTGGCTGCTAATATCTCAGTAACTTCATTTTTTCTGGGTTTTTATTTTCATTCATATTTTTACTTCATTTTATTTTACACAGACCAAATGGCCCCTCTTCATTTCATTTATTTAACAGTTCAGGAAGGTGCTATGCTTAAAAGCAGAAAATTAGAAAGATTATTATTAGTTTAAGATGTTCAGTCTTTCTCAGATCCTTACTAAGGCTATGTTGCATTCTACGCACATGTAGATCTTGCATAGCCCGCTTTTCATCATGGAGCCCCCTCTTAACTTCTCTTTTCGTGTGTTGGTATTCACGAGCCATCTAGGTCAGTAGAACTTTTGGAAGCCAGAGCTCTTCCCCCTACCACTTAGCTACACATAAAATTGCCCTCCATATTCAGACTAGGGGATGTTTAATGTGGCCACTGACATTTTTCCAAGCTGTTTATTACCTGCTGAGACAGTTCCTCTGAGACAATTTGAGATAAAACTTTAGGAGTAATTATGCTTTACGAGGACATAATGTCCTTCAGGCTTAATTTCACATGATGTTAAATCAATTCTCATGTTTAATACTTTTCTGTGTTCAAGTTAAAGGGCACAATATTAAATTTTTCCATAATTAGCCAAGAAGTGGGTGCCACACAAATGGTAAAAACTGACTGCATGCCCTTTTCCTAGCTGTGCAAAACCAGAATAAGATGGAGACGTTTTGGGTTACCAACTCATATCCACAAAGTGCCATGAAAAGCTCAGGTACCAGGAAAAGAAATAAAGAGAAGGATGTGACTATTGGAAAAAATAATGTCCCATTGTTTTTACTTCCAAAGTGCCACGAAATGTCTTTTTGCTTTCATTTCTACATGGTTTGCTCTGTCAACATTGGTGTCTTCTCTCTCATGATCTCTGAGACCAGAGGGCAAGAGCTAGCTGGGTACACATGTGTGTCAGGCTGGAAAACAATCAAAGCACCTTGCCCTTAAAAAAAAAAAAAAAAAAAAAAAAGCGTCTACTGAAAGACTCTTGATGATATCTGGGACCTGGATATCAGAAGAGGAGGGGATTCCCAGGTGGCTCAGCAGTTTAGCACCTGCCTTCAGCCCAGGCTTGATCCTGGAGTCCTGGGATCGAGTCCCACGTTGGGCTCCCTGCATGGAGACTGTTTCTCCCTCTGCCTCTCTCTCTCTCTCTCTCTCATGAATAATTAAATAAAATCTTTAAAAAAAAAAAAAAAGCAGAACGTGATTCTTTCTTCTGCTTTGGAGTTTTTTTGTTTTGTCTTTCAGCTGTAGGCCAGGCTTTTCTTTTTTCTTTTTCTTTTCTTTTCTTTTTTCTTTTCTTCTCTTTTCTTTCTTTTCTTTTCCTTTCTTTTCTTTTTTCTTTTCTTTTTTCTCTCTTCTTCTCTTCTCTTCTCTTCTCTTCTCTTCTCTTCTCTTCTCTTCTCTTCTCTTCTCCTCTTCTCTTCTCTTCTCTTCTCTTCTCTTCTCTTCTCTTCTCTTCTCTTCTCTTCTCTTCTCTTCTCTTCTTTTTCTTTTCATAGAGAGAGAGCAGAAGTGAGTAAGAGAGCCCAGTCAGAAGGTAGGAGGAGGGGCAGAGGCAGAGGGTCTCAAGCAGACTCCCTGCCGAGCATGGAGCCTGATGTGGGACTCCATCTCACAATCCTGAGATCATGACCTAAGCCAAAATCAAGAGTTGGATCCTTAATCAACTGAGACACTCAGGCACCCCTCTTTATTTTGGGGTAGAAAATAAATTGGCTTTCTTAGCTCAAGGGTGGCTCTTATTTGCATGTTCTTTCTTACTGTTATCTGTTAGCGTTCAAGATTGTTGCTCTGACTGCAAAGGGTCTTAAATAGTTTTTAGCTGCATACAAGTTCATCTTTTGTTGTGTGATGAGTGTGTGTGTGTGTGTACATGTGTATGTTTTCTTATGGTCTTATTCAGGTATCAACATTTTCCTCTCCCTTTATAATTACTGCTATATATAATTATCTGTGTCTACCTAAATTCCTTACATCAGGAACAGAATTCTTTGTGTCACTGTGTGTGGTGGAATGTGTGTGTGTATGTGTAAGTCTGACTGTGAACCTTCATGCTGTATTATACTCATAATGTATGAAGGGGATAGGAAAGTGGAGTTGCCCAGTTTATTGCCTAATGCCACTAGTTTTCAGTAAAGAAAGAAGGATCAAAAGTAGCAAAGGCAGGAATACAGTCAGAGGGTCGAAATTTTTTTACAGCAGGTGATTCCTTTCTTGCCTTTCAATCAACTCATTTGAATAGATTACTTAATTAGCATTTATTGTTTGTGAAATTCCTTGTCCAGAAGCAATGTTTTAGGGCCTACGGTTTTGAAGAAAGACAATTTAATGGGTGATAATCTTGTATAGAATTTTCAAATTGATTTCCTGGTAGTAAATTGTTCCTCAATTGTAGTGCCTTCTCAACTCTCATTAGACACCAAAGCTTCTTTATAAATGCATTCATAACCATTAAAATGTTGTCTCCAGTTTCCTGTCATTTGCAACCGGTCATAACTTCAGGCACAAACATTTAAAGGACAACTATACTTTTGCTATTTCATTAGTGTGCAAAGAGAGTCAGAATGTGCTATTGAAGTTTATAGAGCTTTGCAGTTCCTGATGGAAACTGTTTGGCTGCACTCATCCCAAGAGTAGAGATAACCTTTCTCTTTGTACACAAGTTGCTTCATTTAAATTCCACTCTGCTTGAGTCTTATTTATCAGGCTGATATATGGCTAGGGTGATATAGAGCCTCTCTAGAATCTGCTTATGATTTCCCTGCCCTCCTCTTTCCCCAGGAATACCCTGGGAATAGAGCAAGCTCATTGCCAGGGAAACTAACTGACAGTAGAGTGCAGTTTAGTTCTAATTTTCACACTTCTCTGACTTTTTGAAGATGATACTTAAATATATTACCTAAAAAGAGCTCTAGAAAATTTGAATTAAACAAAAACAAACAAGCATTCTAAAATTCCCAATGATATTTGTAGCACCTTTTATGCTTTTTGCTTTTTGGAAGTGAGTAGTTCATGAGCAACACTATTTAAAACTTTGCTATCCTTATTCGGTGAGGATGGTGTGGAAATCATGGCCTCTGTCTGGACATTTAGACCTAGCCAAAATAAGTCCAAAAAATTATCTCACTGGTCTAACACTCTCATTTTATCACTGAGGGATTAGATGCATAGGTATTATAATAGCAGCCACAACATTGATCCCTTTAAGAACTTTTTTATGGACTGAGGAAGGGGCTCTGAGAACATTATCTCTTTCAATCCTCAGTTTTACCTGCCAAACTGATATGAAGTGATAGAATTGTGTTCGTTTCTACAGATGAAGAAACATGTTCTTTAAGTTTCTTGACCATAACAAGGACACAAGTTGGTGGCAGACTTAGATTGACACCTTAGGTTTACTGAGTATGCTGTTTTAAATGAAGCTTTTGAGTGAAAAAACAAAATTCATGCCTTCATTCCTCAGAAACTATGTGGTACGGATGTCTTCTGGATTTTCCACTCTGAACACAGCCTTTTGAAGCAAACCTTGGTTCTAATGAAACTTCTTTATCCTCTTTGATCTACTTCTCTCCTATCCCCATGAGTTGTTGATTTTCAACATGATACTTCCCTTGTGCTATGTCCTAAAGCTCAGGTAGCTTTACCCCACCCTTTCTGACTCTTTTATAACCTAGATTAATAAATTTCTCTTCCTTAACCTTTTTAAAATTAATCTCATTTATTCCTTCATCCAGAAAAGAAAATAACACTAAGTGCCTACTCTAAATCTTGGAGTATATCAGCGACCCAGACTGACAGATTTCTGTTTGTGGAGCTCATACTCTTAGGTAGAGGGACCATTAGAAAAGCATTAAATTCAGGTTCAGAAGATCAAGGCTAAACTAGAATGTGAAAATTAGCAAATGTGGCAAATGATTATTTTTAATTTGGCCTGTAGAGTGTCTTAAAAGTTTAATTAATTGCAGCATGTTAAAATCAAGAGATTCCATATAGAAAACCATCTGGATTTCTGGGGTCTCAGGGGTGACCTGAGTCTACTTCCTCATAAGGCATCAATCCAAATCTCTTTGATATGAATGGTTCTGTGCCCTGTGGATGGAGCAGGGCCTTTTGCCACTTCTGCCCCAACCATACCTACTTAGGCACAGCCATCTATGCTCATTCACATCATCTACTGACCCTGTGGACACTTCAGATTTCATGATCACCAGAGTAAATGACCTGTAGAGTCCCTTCACATCTTGACATGGCTGCGGTTGTCTGGCATCGTGTGGCACCACTGTGCCCTCCCCTCTCAGGTGGCACTTGGACCAGAGTGGAAGCCAGACAAAGAGAATCTGTATAGATCGAAGAGGAAACTGGATCATCACAGGGCAAACGGGGGGCACATTCAGTCCCTGGATAGCAACCTATTATTTCCCCCACCAGGGTCATCATTTATTATCTCTTCCAGGCCTGATGTTGAGGTCTAACTACTGAAAATTTTTCCAGAGACTGAGTGCAAGTTAATAAAACCAACAAACCCAGAAAATATGAAATTATCCCTGGTAAGAGCCAAATGAATCAGAAGTGAATAAGAAGAGAACTTTTGAGCAGAAGCAAATAAAGTCCGATAATATTTGAAGGAATAATGCTGACTATAGTATTCCTAGAATTTGTTTTGGGTTTTACTTTGAAAATCTTGACTCAAAGCCAGCAGCAGAAGCAATAATAATAGCTAATATTAATTATAGGTCTATTGTATGTTATCTATCTCCCCTAATTTGACCCACTGCTCTCATTTTGCAGTTAGGAAATGGAAACCCAAGGACATAGAGTAATTTGTCCAAGGTCATCTAGCTGATGTATTTAATTTCTCAAATGTTTAATGATTTTGGCTCATATCTCAATTTGCCTGACCGTACAGAGAAATATTTTGGGGTTTTGACAGAGATCACATACACTCCATTAGTGTAAAACTTCTATAAACTAAGAGCTGCAATCTCCATTGTCAGAGGTTGAGCAGATTCTTTCCTCATTCTATATTATCTAGATCTATTTTCAGTATTTACAGGAAATTTCAATCTTGATCATTTTAGCCATATTAAACTCAAGGGCCAATGACCAAGGGGTTTTATTGAGGAGACTACATAGGGAACTGGATGGTACATCAAAAGCAAACTGGTAAATAAATACATAAAATGCAAATGTGATATTGGCGATTCAGGATTGGAAACCCATAGTAAGTCTGATTAAAGAATATAATTTGGTTTAGAAAAATAATCTAACACAGCAAATCCTACCTCTCAAAAATTTTTATGCTGAAATCTGTAAGATTATAAGTAATACATCATAATAGACCAGAAATATCTAAAAAGCTCCTTGATTGTCCTCTTCTTATTTTCTCGTGTTTATACTTAAACATGACATGGAGAACTCTTAAGGCAGAAGAGAGGGTCATCCAATTCAAACTAGATTTGAAATATTCCTGACTTCCATATTTTACTCTACCAGGAGGAAGCATAAGCTACTGAAATTCTGAGAATAGAGTCTTCAGAGTGTAGGACTCACAAAGAAGCTATTCCAAAAGAGCTTTATGCTGCTTAAATATGAGGAAAAAATAATTCTAGGTGTGTTTGTCAAAACAAGAGCCTGTTGGGGCACTGGGGTGGCACAGTTGGTTGAACATCTGACTCTTGGGTCAGGTCGTGATCTCAGGGTTGTGAGATCAGCCCCAGGATTGGACTCTGTCTCAGTGTGGAGTCTGCTTGAGATTCTCTGTTCTCTCCCTCTGCCCCTCCCCTCTCTCTCTCTTTCTAATAGAAAAATAACTTTAAAAAGCCTGTTATTTATCACCTTTGTCAGCACACATGTGGATCTAAGGGACCAGCCACTTTGGCAAGGACCTTTTTGTCAACATCTCTCTGGTCACACTGTATGTGTTGTTCCTGGCCCTTCCAGATATCCCTGTCTTAGCTGAAGAAACCTTGCTGTGCAGATGCAAGAACTTGGAGTGGTGAGAGCAGCTTATTGGAATGGTCAAGAGCATTAGATTTAAACCATGGCTTTGCCACAATCTTGCCCTTGGGCAACTCTTCTCTGCCTCAGTTCCCTCATCTATAAAATGAGGATGATGATAGTACCTCTCTTGTAGGATTGTTGGAGGATCAAATAAATTAATCCATTTAAAGTGCTTAGAATAGTTCCTGGCACTTAATAAGGTTACTTAGGTTAGGAGCTGTTAAATAGTATAAGGTGTTATTTACTGCTTTTATTTTTTGTTTTTTTAAAAAGATTTTATTTATTTGAGAGAGGAGGGGGAGGAAGAGAGAGAGAGAGTAATAGGAGAGGGAGAAGCAGACTTCCCACTGAGTAGGGATCCTGATGCAGGATTCAATCCCAGGACTCTGAGATCATACCTGAGATGAAATCAGATGCTTAACCAACTGAGCCAGCCAGGCACCCCCAGATACTGCTTTTAATAACAACTAGTATTTAGAGTCCTTTCATGTGCCAGGTGCCAATCTAAGAATTTAGTATGTATTAAGTCATTTTGTTTTCAGAATATATATACTTTATCTACAGAATATACAAAATAATATGTTTATTATCTCTATTTTCACTTGGGAAAATGGAGGCATAGAAATGTAATATGCCCAGGTCACACTGCTATTAAGTAATGGAGCCCAAACTTGAAAGTAGATATCAGTCTATAGAACCCATGTTCTTAACTACTATGCTATAAAGAGATGCAAGCCACCTTTGTTCTTATTCTTCCAAATTTAAGATTGAATTCATTAATTGCAAATATGCTAGACCCCTGAGAACCTGGGACAAAAAAAGGTCTCTATTGCTTCCTTATTTAGCCCACAATTTAAGGCCAGTGTGGTTGGTATAATTAAGCCACCAAATCATAGCATTTCCTTGTACTAAAGACACAGTCTTTTTAGTGAAGGAAAATTCACAGCAACCGATCTGGCTAGGGACTCCAAGTGCTTCTCATCACCTTATTTTCAATTGCTCTCATTGGTGTCATCTCCCCAACTAGATTATAAATTCTTGATAGGCTAGGCCAAATTTATACAACAATTTATCTCCCACAAAACTCATGAGTGTCAGGCACTCTAAGGATTGATAAATACCAGTGAATGAATTGGTTCCCCTTATTTTGTATCCTGATATCAACAATCCTTGTTGCTTACATATTTTTTCAGTAGTCAAGGCAGGAATTCTGGAACTTTGGTGCAGAGTTGGAGCTCTATTGATTTCTAATTGAATATCAATGGAACAAATTACTTGCAGATAATGAAATCATCATCTCTCTCTCTCTTTTTTTTTCATCATCTCTTTTATGTCTGTAAAGAAAGCTTTTTATTGAAGTGAGGCTCTGCTGGTTATCTCTGATTTTCAATCAAGAGAATTGTAGGATAAAATGAAAATGGACTATTATTTGTTGATGATTATTTAGTTTATTTTTTGATGTTTTTCAGTGATTGTAAAACATTAGAAAGTCCCAAAGGAACCAGACATGCATAAAAAATAGAAATAGAAAAAGGAACATGTCCATAAGTTAGGCCCATAGGGAGAGTGATTGAGGATGACAGAAACCATACTCCCACACTCAGAAAGGGCCCTTTCCTGGCCATACCATGTAGAAAATGATGGCCTTTCAGTGTAGAAATAAAACTGGTAATTAAAGAAGAGTAATATTAAAGCTGGTCTTCCCCTTCCAATAGCACTTTCATTGTGGGAATTGCAATGGGGCATTAAATACAGAATGGTGCCATATTCTAGGGGAAGGGAACTTACAAACTATCAAAACTAGGATTGGAAGGAACTTTGAGCTACTGTGTGCCATCTATTAAAGAATTCTGGCTTTCATCCAGGAAAGGTGTTCGGTGGCATCTAAGGATTACTGTGAGCTTTTAATATTTTACCCTTCTTTTTTGAGGGGAGGGGTACCAAACTGTAGATAGTAGAATGAAAGCTTAAAAATATCCCATTCAATTTGCTTTGGATGGCACTTGCCACTATCTATTAAAATTACACACACACACACACACACATACACACACACACAAACACCAAAACCCATATAGTCCTCTTGTCTAGGGACAACATGCATCCTGGCTTGTCTTAAATAGTTCCAATTTCTGTTTGTTGTACTGGTATAATTATTAACACATTTTTTAAAGTTCTTGTTAGATTATAAATTATACTCCATCACTTCAGTGATTTCCTCTGCTTGGTATCTCATCTACTGAAAACTGTTCACATATATGTGCAAGGAGGTTACACTGCTCTGTTTGTAAAATCACAACATTGAAAACCACACAAATGCCCACTAGGAGAAGAATGGCCAAATAAAGTACAGAGCTTTCATCCTAAGGAGCACCATTTTGCAACTGAAAAAAAAGTGATAGATTTGTGTATACTGAAATGGATAAATCCTAGGTGTGTCTCAAGGGAGGAAAAAGCAATTTTCAGAATATTGTCTAGTATGATAATGCTTAGGTAACTTAAAAATGCAAACTAATTTAAAATATATTATAGCCCATGTATACGCATATGGAAAGATGGAAAAATGAAAGGACATTCACCAAACTAGTAACAGGGGTAAGCTGGATAAGAGTAGTGTTTTGGATTTGATATGGTAATCAGGGGTAAATTTAACTGTCACATTCCAGTTTTTTCACAAGGACACTTTAATCTCAGATTGCTTGTGGAATTGATAAATGATTTTAAGTATAATTAAAAAATTTAAAATACTGTTCCAAGGTTGATGTCATTCAACTCATTGTTTGGAATTGAGGTAACTGGGGCCTGGAGAAGACACATGAATTTTCCAGGAGCACAGCATCAATTTGGAGCAGATCTGGGGCCCAGATGAATCTCCTGATACCCTGTATTTTATTCTGTCACTGGACAACACTCTACTGCAAAGTCCATGAAGATTTATTAGGTTGATTTAACTCCAGGGAATGAATTTCCAGATGCAAACTTGAGCATGCTCATCAAATTTTACTTCCTCTAAACCCCAGACTAAAAAGTAAAAGTCAGGGCTGCTGAGCACATCAGTTTACTGTAGACTGGTGGCCTCCTGACTTATCTGAAGTCTGCTAGTCCATCCTGGTTCTCCAGCATGTGTTAATTTGATGTGGACATTAAAATGGACATTATGTTTTGAAGAAGTGGTAAGTGTATGGCAACCGGAATTTCCCTGACATTTTTATTCCAATGATCATGGGGTTATCTTCCTTGGTTTGTGTCACCATATTTCTTTGGATAGAAGTGTGCTCATGGCCTTTTCCTTAACAGCAATTCCTTGAGCCCCAGTGAAACATGCTAATGTGTAGGCAGCTGGAAACAGCTAGAATAGTATTCTTCCCTAGAGTGTTTACATGTTAACAGAGATCAGAGCCTAAAGTTAAATTTGATGGTACTTTAAAGGTGGAAGCTTAGATATTAACCAGTAGCTTAGTATTAGTAGAAAAGGTTTATTGAACTTTTATTTTTCTATTTTTCCTGAAATTCCATTAAATGACTATACTTTGTTAATATTAGTATACATCCTTCTAATAATTGTCATCAATGTTTTCAGATTTAGAATCCAGCACTTTATATGAATTTATCATTCAATCTACTAAGCAACTTTATAAGATAGAGACTATTTTTAATCTCTGCTGATTAGATAGATATTTTAAATCTCTGCTGAGAAGAAGATTGGTTTCTCAAAATTTAGAAACTTGGTGAAGGTCACACAGTAGGAGACAGAGCTGGGTTTGAATCCAGGCAGTCTGATTTCAGAGCCACCACACATGCACCATAATAATGATTATGTATTTATTATGACTGTACAAAATATAATGTAATACAATAAAAATAATATTCTGTAAGACATAATTATATGCAATTAACTGTGTGAGGACTCATTTGCATACTTTGATTTTAGAAATGCCAAGGGGATGGGGTGGAAATATTTTCTTTGGGAGTCATTAATAGAATTCCAGAAATTGAGTGGGTTTGACCAAAGTTTATCAGGGGATTTTTTCCCCCCATACCTTCTTTCTTGACTCGTTTATTGGCTGTCACTCCTACTTAGGGGATAAATGCAACTCCAGATCTCACTATTCATTCCACTTAAGGAGCTCACTTACTGAGTAACTGGCAGTTAACTCAGTTTGGTAGGAGTTTGGTAGGAGAACATAGTCATAACTCAGCGGAAGCATTCCACTAATAACATAAAAGTTGATAGCACAGCCCCAATGGCAGGTAGATGGACAGCATAACCCTTGAGAGCACATCACCTTTGTGCTCATTTGTTTCTCCAGACTTAATTTATAGCTGGAATTTGGCCCTTTCTTTGGACTTAAAGGAAAGCCCAGGAGCTGAATAACTGAACTTACCATGATCTATGTAGAAGGCCCTTCTCAGCCTTCTGACCTGTACCCAAGGACACCTGGAACTCCTCCAAGCCCAGTAGCAGAAAGTTGTTTTCCTAGAGTTTGGCAGCTCTTATGTCAAAATATATAGCTAAACATTTTACTAAGTGAGCTAAGATTCAATTTGCTAGGTCTTCACTGAGTCCATAGAAACACTTTCTCAATTACTTTTGCAAGTATACTATTTAATTCTCTTAGTTATTTTTCATTTCCTTCTACAAATGTTTAAGAAAGAGTCATAATGCCAGTGTCTTACTGCCATGAGGGAAAAGCATGCCAGGTAATGGTCAATGGGAATGAATTCAGAAGAAACCTAGAAAAGTATCCGAAACAGGGAAAGCAGTCAAGAAATCATATTTGTGATTTAAATTAAATCCTAATTGCTCCTGATATGAGATTTTGAGTTATAACACTCAAGGTCATCATTTCCTAACAAGAAACGCTGCATAGCCTTGGCCACACACTCTAACCAACTGAGCTAACCAGCTACTCTAACACCATGTGATTTTTATTTATATATTTTTTTTCTTTCTTAATGCAAAATTTTGAGAGGTTATCCACAAAAATGAGCTTGGGCTTTTGAGAAATTGAAAACTGTTACTATATTTTTAAAAGCGAGTTAAACTAAACCACACACATTCCATGGAAACCCAGGCCCACAGGTGAACAGTTTTGTGGTCAAATTTACGAGGGAAGCTCTACATCTTTTATCTCTCTGCTAGGAATTTCCCATGTACCTTAAAAGCTCTGAGAATTCCTGCCTCCAGGAAAGATGTCTATCATTAGGGTCCACTCTTCAGAACAGGTTATAAACAGTATTAATGACAATCTTTTTCCAAGATCTTAACTGAACTTTTAAGTTCCTCAATTGTATAGTGCACACAGTATTTTGCCCCTTTGCAGCAAGGAACATAATACTGTAGTGGCTCCTCAAGAATGGAGAGATGATATTTTAAAAAAAAATTGCCCCAGAGGGTTGGAGGTTAGAATTTTTCTGTGTTTATCAGAATACCATGTACTTGCTGAGATTGGAAAAATATTATTTAGGAACTTTGTCATAACCAAATGGCCTTTCTATTCAGTTCATGCATTTCTTTAAGTTTCATGCCAGTTCACCTTTGAGAAAGAATGTTAACACAAATTGCAGTAATGTCACTCTTCAGCATTTCATAGCTGGGGTGCAGCTTTTGGAGGAAACTTCACAGAAAGAATTCCAAGAGACCATCCGCATGCTTAAGGTATTTATTGCTTCCAAAGAGTGAATTCTCTCATTTTGTGGAAGAAGAGGTGGAGCCTCAAAGAAGATGAGCCCTAATTTATGTTTGTAGAACCATGGTAATGTTCACCTGGAATACCAAGAAATAATGTTAATGAATAAAAATAATGTCAATAAACCAAAGCCATTAGCTGCACCATCAGTCTGTGTGGCCAGGTTAGCGCTTTCTTAATGCCCTTGTTATTGTATCTGAAGCAAGCCTAATACATTTAATTATCTAAATCAGGTATATATTGGCTGTTAACTTTATAATAATAACAACAATGAGAGAAACAGCCTTAATAATCGAGGATTTTGCAGTTTTTAAAGTATCACCTACATTACTTCCTAGACTGATCAAGTTGTTTCAATTTATAGACTTATAGTACTCAGGTTAAGTGATATGTGCATGGTCACACAGTTAATATATAGCAGAGCTAAAGCCATAACCTCACCCACTGTATCTCCCTTAAATTGAATCATCTCATTCCCCAGAGCATCTCAAGCAGAACTGTTTGATTGGCTGTAACCTATCTCGTTTGAACATCTGGTAAATTCTGGTGGGCTTTCCAAGGAGAATCATTTGAAAGGCAGCTTTGAATTTGTGTGTTGAGATTGAGTAACCCTTTTATTTAACAAATTCCTATACAGTACTTACTATCATAGGATTCTAAACTTTGTAAATACTAAGCTATGGATATGTCTTATCAGTCCAACTTTGTGGATATAACTTACTTTACAAAAGAAACTAAGATCAGAGAGGCTAAATCACTCACCTGAGGACACCACCTATTTGAACTAGGTTTTGCACACAGGTTCTCTGGCTACTCCTTTCCTCTATTTATGCAAATGTGGGATTGGATAGAAGAATCAGGCTGAGGATGATTCAGATTGGGAGATTTTTTTTTGTTTTGTTCTAAACATGAGGTTGTCAAGGTGTTAATCTTATATGGAAGGTTTTTGCTTTTTTAGTCATACTTTCATATCATTTCTAAATTTTGTACAGTATATATGTGTTACTTTCCTAATTACAAAAAAGTATCTACTGAAAACAATTATTCCAGTAGAGAGTTGCAACCTTTATGCTAGGTGCTGAAAGTGATATACTGGCAAACACACACACACACACACACACACACACACACTCATACAAGGGAAATTTTGAGCTAAGAAACTTGTATTTCCCCCTATTCATTCCCTTTACACGTTCCTTTGGGACCTTGAGCATATCTGAACTATTTTGAGCCTCTGGTTTCTCATCTGATAAATGGGGAATAATACTACTTCACAAAAGGCTAGGAGGACTGGCTGAGATGCAGAGTGTGCACATGCTTTAAAAGTTTAAAAGTGCTCTAAAGTGTAAGTGACTGTTTAGATAAAGACATTTATGATATGTTTTTAAAAGTTTCCATTCTTGGTTCTTCGCATAGATGTTACACAACTTGTGTTTTGGAAAGTTTGCCAGGAAGAATTTTATCCTCCAGCCCTTAGCCAGTCAGGATGTGAGCTAGGTGGAAGTTTTGTGAGATAAGCAATCTGCTGTTCCCTTGGAGAATTCTCTAAATTTGCAAGTAGAAACATCGCAGTTGGCAAAATGGAGCTAGAGTAATAGCATTTATCATTCAGGTGAAGCTGTTGTGTTTGCAAAGAGCTTGGTAATTGGTAATTAGCTGACCGCCCCCCGCCCCTTGCCTCCTCCTGCCATCCCTCACTTTCCTCCTGCCTTGCTGTGCCCTCTTGAATTCAGAGGCAGAGACACCTGCATCCTTCCACTATGTTGCTCCCTACATGGTGTCCAGGAAGTCCCAGTGGGCCACAGCCATCTGATGAGTCAGTACCAGGAGTGAGAGTTATATTGTCCACACAAATGAGCTCTGGCCGCGTGGCCCTGGGCCAGTAGAAAATGAGGTCAGGCATAGAAGATATTGGGCTTTGGGCAAGGAGTAGTTTTAATATAAATAGGAATTCTCTGCCCCCATCTTTTTTGTCTCTTACCTTTTATCCCCTAAAGCCTAACCTTTGCCCTGTCAGTTTCTTGGCATTCAGTAACCCATTTTTTTTTTTTTATTCCTCCAGCCGTCTCATTTGTAAGTCAGATTTCCCTGTGTGCTCTCTCAAGTAGGGTGGGTTTTTCTCATTCATATTTTCCCAGGAAGAATTAGGTCCTAAAAATCTTGAGGATCTTTAAGTTGCTTCTTAGACAGTAATTTAGACTCTCAGTGAACACCCATTTCATTTCTTTGTCTCCATTCAATGATGTTCTTCATCAGAGGGGACTGAGACTTCTTATTAGCAACTCCATTCTACTTAAAAAGTGGTGAGCCTCCTTTATGCCTTTCAGTGGATCTGAGATACTTCTCTTGAAGGATGGCTAAAAACTGAATAATTAACAAAACCATCTTTTCTGACCTTTTAATGTTTTCATCAATTTGGAGGATTCTGCAGTTCTCTTTGGACTGTCATATGAGTAGGAAGACATATTGCTGAGGGCCAAGTTACAATTCTTCAGTTTGGGGCTTCACTAGTAACTAGAAGCACCTAGAATTGAGAGTGAACCGTCTGTTCACTTTTGCTGCTTTTGGGGCATAATTGCTGCTTTTCAGTCTTCCCTTCAAAGGCTTCCATCTTATCAGGAAGCTCTCAGTCTTGAACTGTCTTCCCTAAGTACTTAACCACCTATAACATTAGACTTTGCTCTCTCTCTTTTTTGTTTTACAGATTTTTTTCCTCAGTGATGTTTTCTCTCCACTACCCTCCTCTGTCTTTATCCATCTGTTCTTTTTATGAAGGTCAAAAAGTTTAACATATAGTAAAGAGGGGCAAAATGGACTTTATAGTAGGGAGTTGAAGACCTTGTACAGCAGGGCAGCCATAACTAAGCCTCAATTTCCTTATCTTTAAAGTAGCAAGTCAAAACTGCCTCGTGGGAAGGGTGATGGGGATGCTGCAATGGGTAGGATAGAGTGCTGTCCTGGGTGGAATCCTAGCCCTGCTATTGACTGGCTTTGTGGCCCATGGGGACCTCTGTACTTCAGCTTCTTCAGGAGGATAATAATAATAATAGCACCTGCTTTATAGGATTGTGTTGGGAAGATTAAAAGAGATCATTTGTGTAAAGTGCTTCACAGAGTGTCAGACCAAAAGAGTAAGTCCTCCATAAATATTATCTATGGTTGTTGTTGTCATTATTCCTAGAGGTTAGCAAGTTCTGGTTCCCCGAGAAAGAGGTGTCCCCTGCCAGCAGGCCCTGGCTTAGGTCTCATATTTCCACAGAGACAAACTATGAAGTGTCTAATGGTACTTTGTGAGCATAACCATGTGTCCAGGAACTCAGAACATGACTCACATGTCTTGGCAGGGTGTCATTGCCTCAGGTGTTTGGACCCATTGCTTAAAGCTGACTTTGGCCAAAGGAATCAAATGTGCTTGGAGAAAACATGGGTCTAGAAAGCCAGTGAAGCCAAAGGGACCCAGAGTCCCTACAGCTACAGACCAAGGCCCAACTGGGGACCATAGATAGACCACTCATCTCAAGGTCTTTTACAAGCTACATGCAGACCTTGTCTCAGCACTTTGCTCCTTCCTTGCTGTTAAAAGGAAGTAGTTTTATATAGAGGAGCACTTTTCTTAGTGCAAAATGAGCCTCTTCCCATCTACTTTTTCTGAACTACCATCCAAGCCTTGGCATTACTGTTAACAAATAGGCCCTTTTTCCTAATTGCATGGCCCTGAGAATGGGAATGATTTGCTGTGATCTTTTGTGAGTTTTGACGGCCAAATCCAAAGAGGACATGGTGAAAATGATGACAGAGGGAGGGTTAATCAGATAGCTGCATAAGGCTGAAAGTTGGGAGCAGTGACCTGGCTTAAAGTCTGGCCAAATTAGGGTGGACTAGGATCGAATCAGAGCACAAAATGCTTGCTGCATCATATTGTGTAGTATATCACCCATTATATCATGGCATAAAATTAAGAGGGGATGATGAGGATCATTTGAAAATAAACAAACCAAGGCTTCCAAGGTTTATAGCTCTAAAGTAGAAGTGAAGGCAGGCTAGAGGCACTCAATCAACAACTTATTATTCATTGAGCTTTCACTGTGTCTCAGGTGCCATGCTGAAAACACAAGGATGAATAAGACAGGTAACATCCTCATGTTTACATCTTCTTCTTTTTCAATAAAGGGCAATAAACAGAAAAACAGTTATAAATTGTAATACAAAACAACCAATCAAGGAACAGAGATAGGGAAGAACTAAAGGTTAGGACAGATGTGAAGCAGACACTTTAGGTAGCTTGGTGAAGCATAACCTCTATGATATTTATGCTAAGAATTAGAATATGAGGAGAGTTTACAATGTGAAAAGTGGGAAGAAGAGCAAAGAATATAAGAGCATTCCAACTGGAGGATGTGCCATTTACAAAGGCTTGAGATGGGAAGATCTTGGGTCCTTCCAGAATTTAAAGGAAGGCCACTGTGGCTGGAGTCATGTGAAGGCAAAGCAGCTTCATATGAGTTTGGAGAATTAGTAGGGGGCAGATCATCTAGAGCCTTGGAGGCCATTGTAAGGAGTTTGAATTGTGACACAAGGCAGAAGTTCTCAAACTTGAGCATGAATCAGAACCACCTAGAAGACTTATTAAACATAAATAGCTGGGCCCCATCTCTAGAGTTTCTGAATCTGTAGGTGAGAGCTGAGAATCTGCATTTATAAAACATTCCCAAATGGTGCTGATGCTGCTGGTCTAGAGACCAGACTTTGAGAACCACTGCTCTAAGACCATGAGGAGCCTATCAGAAAGATGTTTAATAGAATTGTCAGAATTTTGTAACCAACAAAATGTGGGGTTCAAGAGAGGAAGGAATCAAAGATGGTAACAAAGGTATAATCGCAAATGATCAGGAGGTAAAATATGGAGAAAAAAGACTTTGGTCAGTTTCAGATGATGAGATGTTATGGCCAGCAGGGAATCTTCCATGTTATTCAGTAGATGTGGGAATTCACAGATCCCTAAGCCTTTTAAAAGATGGGTGATATAGAGAGTACAAATATAGAGGGAGAAGAGGCAGGAGTATGATGCTGCCACCTGGAATTTCTCTAGGCCCTGCTAGCTAACTCTTTACCTCTGAAAACTCAGAGCCAGCCAACTCACTGGCTTGCCCTACCCAAGGTCAAACCAATACTGGCAACATCCTCAGTGTACAAGCAGATAAGGCCTATGATTAGTCTTTCTGCCACAGATCTTATACCTAGTGATCCCAGGTGGGTAGGCTCATTCTTGCAATCTTCTTCCTATACCATCTTGTAGGAGATTGGTGTCTACTTCCTGAATCATAAGGTGAAAAAAACCCTAATTCCTCCAACCAATGGCACTGACGCATGGCAGTTCTGCCTACTAGGGTCACCCATTCTCCACTTGGGTAAACTAGGTCTAAGTGTCCCCTGCCCTTCCCTGGAATGCTGCACTGTTCTCATGTGGTCAGTCAAATTCCCCAGTTTCAGTTCCACCAGAGCACAGTTTTAGCTCCTTGACATCAGTATGAGCTGCTTACAGTGAATCCAAGTTATGAGGGCAACTTTTTGCTGAGCAGAAGGACAAAATGAGTTGTCACATGAAGAATGGTCTACCCAAAAGAGAGGCCATGATGCTGTGGAAAGGACAGTGTCATGGAGACTAAAGGAGAGAAAAGTTTTAAAAAAAGAAGAGGTCCCGATACATGCAAACTATTGAAAAATATAAGAAATTAGAAAAAAACTCCACAAATATGATTTGTCAACAAATCATGATAACTTCATAGAGAACAACTATACAAGAGTGGGTGGATGGAAGAAAACAGCAATCAAAGCCCCAAAATGCACATGTAATGCTATTAGGTTAAATACTACACAAGTAATTGAGTGATGAAAATTATTAATTGTGCACATGATGCTCACTCTATGCCCTGGGTACTTCTAGTGCTGCTTGAATAGTGGAATAATTGGCAGATAACTGTACTATTAATTATGCCAAGGCTTGCTTGGTGATAGGCTAAAGGCCAAACACGTAGGATGAGGGGTATCTATGCATTCCTTGTATCTTTGTGCCCTGAAAAAAGCGAATGGAATGCTCAAGGTCAACTTGAACCTGCAACTGGCCCTGTAGACTGAAGTCCTGCCTCTCTCTGCTTTGAAAAGTAAATCACAGTATCTATGCAATAAGCCTACGCAGGCTCAGAGGCCACCTGCAGTGTATATGCAAATGGCACTTAAGCACAGCAGGGGTTAAAGATGTTCTCAAGCTCACTGAATAAAACATTTATAAGCCAGACCCTGAAAGACCAGTATTATTCTCTCTTTGTCATATCCATCTTTGGCCACATGATAAACATTCCCCATCCCTTGTCCTACTGACACCAACCAGACTATCTCATATGGGTAAGAACAGACAAGTTCATAGCTTTTCACATCTGGATTTTCCAAAATGGATTATGGCAAATTGGATGCAGAATACCTAGCTTATCTTGTCATGAAATGAGTAAGGTAGTAAGAAGTCTATTGAAAGAGGAAAGCTTTGAACCAGTGCTGCCCATAGAACCTTCTGCAATGACAGAAGTTATGTTTGTGATATCAAGGTGGTGGCCAGTCATAGCCATGAGTCTATGAGCACTTCAAATGGGGCTAATGTGGCTGACAACAAATTGACAAATTTCAATCGATTTAAATGAAATAACTACATATGAGTGGTGGTTAAAGTACAGCTTCAGAGCACACTCCAGCTTTGCTTCCTTCCTTCCTAACTCACCCACCCCTGGGCTGCCTGTCTGGGCTTGAGGGGCCTCAGAGCCTCTTGGGGTGATGATGTATATCCTCCAGGATGACATTTCATCTTGGACAATTTCTCTCCTATCAAATTAGAGCTTCACTTGCTCCAAATGAGTAAAAATCTGCCTAGAATTACTTACGAGGGGTGAAGGATGAACATAGTAACAAGCTATAGATAACAAGAAAGTCCTTTAAAAATGAACGTGGTGGCTATTTAATGCTGCCAAATCAATTTGTGCAAATAACGGAAGACAAGGATGAGTTGTGGCTGACAGGGAGCAATTAAGTTTTGTGATTCTGCCTTGAATTATTAATTTCAAAAAGAGTTGTTTCTCTCTCTCTCTGAAATCTATGTCTTCTTCACCTTAGAGTGATGGGTGGAAAGCACTTTATGTGAGAGCCTCTCTAGATTCTGAGCAACCTTTTCTCTTGGTTTCTTTTTTCATGCTCTCAGCAATTCATCAAGGTTTGCATTTGGTTTTCTTCCCGCATTTGTAACACTTAAGCTCTATAAATAAGTGCTTTTTAAAAACTAGCAACAACAAGGGAGAAAGCATCTTCATCAAATTTCATGGATGGGCTTCCCTCATGACATGACGTGTCCTCACACAGCAATGGCATGCATTCACCAAAAAGAGGAGAGCACACACATTGGAAAAAGTGAATTTGTAAAAGCTCATTATCCTCCTAGGAAAGAGAAAATGTCTTTGACTGGTCAGTTTATTTGGTGAAGTCACTGTGCTACAGACATTCTTGATCTCAAGATTAAGCCTTGCCTGGGATGCATTCCATCACAAAGGATTCCTTTGTATAAAGCCCAGCCTTGGGAAGCCATCTCACAAATATACGTGCATCCTGATGAACACCTAGAGGATGGCTCAGCTCAAGTCAGCCCTTTGCTAACAAAACCCATCAACAAAATGCCTTGTTACCCACTATGGGTCCATGAAAAGGACACCAACACCAGAGCCATTCCAAGGGGCTTAGCTTGATGTGGCCATCTCTCAGCAATTGAATAATTGCGTGGTTGCTTGAAACTTCAGGTTTCTTTGAAGAAACCCTTCCCACCTTCCCACCTATCCAAGTGTACTAAGCCCCTGGCATATAAAATGAGACTTGGTTATTTTATGAGATGGTATAGTTCTGCGAAAAGTGCTTTGGGGTCAGACCAATGAGTTTTAATCCCATTTCTGTCACTATTTCTAGCTGGTTGGCTAGTAAAGGGACAAAAGATTTCTGAGTCTGTTTCTTCATCTGTGAAACTAGGCTAATGCTACCTTGTAGGGTGGCAGTGAGGGTTAAAACGAGGAATGTGAAGTTTCTGGTATAGTGGCTTACATGTGTGTGGCTCTAGTAGACATAGCCAGGAAATCCGGAAGACAGTTCCCAGCCAGTCCAAGAAACAGTGTGAAACCCTCCTCCAAGGGACCTCTGCTTTGATCACTTCTCTTCTGCCAGCCCTTTTCTTAGCTTCTCTTTCATCACTGTGCGTCAGAAAAAAATGTCATTCATTCATTTATTCATTCATTCATTTATTCAAATACTCACAAATAGCTCTAAGAGCCTACTGCAAGCCAGCAACTGCACTAGGTGCTTTGCAGAGAGTGACAGACAGGTGTGGAGTATGCTGATATAATATGAGGGAACAGCGAAAGAGACTTGGGTTTTTCTATATAACACTTGTTTATAATGTTTGGATTATTTAAAACAAGAAGTCTGTAAATATTGGCTCAGTGGGCCAGCCTGGCTTTCCCCTAGTGGTCAGTTTCACATGGGTGGGTGATCCCCACCCTACCCCCAAAACCACCTACAGCAAGAGCGTCAGTGAATCACACACATCTTTGCCAAGGACTTCATGAGGAGGCCCAGGAATGTACCACGTTTCCTAAATTTAACCCTCAAAAGTGACTAATATTAAAAGTGAAATGTGTATCCGTGCTGATATTTTCTTTAAAATACACAAACACAAACGCAGTGTTTAAAAATAAACAGTGGTTTCCTTCTCTTTTTTTTTTTTAAAGGAGAGATCTGATATCATAGTTTCCTAGGAGCCAAATCCAAGAAAGATCACCAGAATATTCCAGTTCTGTAGCAATTCTCACAGAAAAGTCTCCTCTTGCCCCCACTGCCACATTCTAACTGTTCCTCAGCATACTAAACACCTGCCTGCCATTCTCTGCAAAGAAATTATTTCTCCAGCAGGTGTTTATAGGCAAGATTATATCATGCTCCCAATCCAGCCTCCAGTCATTAAATAAGGGAGACTCCTGGCCACTTGAGGCCCCATCATCTGAAACACAGTGGGATAGGGACTAGGAAACTAATAATTCACCTCTTAGTGCTTCCTGAAAGGGAGAAGAGCAGAGCTTCACGTCGCCACAGAAATCAGGTTCTGTTTACTAATAGCTTCCTCTGTTGGAGTATGGCAGATTAACCTGTAGGATGGTGGCTCTCAACCTTGGCTACACATTGGAAATATTGACACCTGGACCCCACTCACAACAATCCCATTTCATTAGCTTGTGTTGCAGTCTGGGCCTCCCTAGGTAATTCTAATGTGCCAGCAAAGGTTGTGAGCCATGATAGAGGTCAACTCTCCCTGTTCTGGTAAATTAGTCATTATCTGGAGCTTCAAGAGTCAGCATAAATGATTTCAGTACTTTGTTTTATTTTAATATTGATATCATATTTAGCTGGGGAAGCAGTCTGCTCATTTGTCCAACTTTTAGGAACAATGCATCTCTAGTCCAACTTACTCCCTTTTCTTCAATTCAGTCTTCTTCCTGATGAGAAGGGGCAACACATGGACCTTGGCCTCTATTTTGGAAATGTGGCCATACTAGGAAAGGACCTGTGCACAACAGCCTTCAAGCAGTCCTGGGGTCAGCCATCCACTTGCCCAACTTCCAGGCAGCCACTATCCTTTGCATTCCCTTCTTGGATTTCCTTCAACATGCAGATTTATGAGGCACAGAATTGATGAGGGTGGCTGGAGTCCAGACTTGGTGTAATCACTGAGAAGAATGAACAAAATGTACTCCAGGGAGTACCCACAATTCCTGACCACACTTCTGGTGTCATCTCTAATGGTGCTGAGTTAGGGACCTTGCCTGCTTTTTCGCCTTTTTCCTCACTCAGCTTGACCAGAGTCTGTGGCTAATGTTAGCCTGAAACCATTCTAGGCAGAGAGTGCTAATCTTCCCTTTGTGCTGTGCCAGGATCAGTATTTGCTTTATAGCTCACCTCACATCTGTGGGGGGTCCTTGACGTTATGAACTGCTGAGGCAGGGGGCCAAGTCCGTGCCAGATGTGGGGTAACAGTAACTGAGAACCAGAACAGGGCCTCTGTAACTTTCTTTATTTTTCATTTAGTAGAAATGGAATAGAATTATACATCCCTTGGAATAAGTTCCCTCCACCATCTTTCCTTGGGAAGATGTTCTTTATCTGGTCTGATTTATATTCTCTTCCTAAGTATTGTGGCACTTGTCCCTGAAATGGATCATAGCTGATACCATCCTGGGTTGTCCCCACTGACTTACCTATATTCATGCTCACTAAACACAGATCTTTAAGGGCAGGATGTCCAGTGCTTACCACAGCACGTGTCATACAGGAAGGGAATGTATGCAGGCATGCAAGGAATGCAACTCTTGTCAGCATCCACATTTCTCCCAACCTAACTGCACATACTAGATTCTAGCAGACCTAGATCTAAGTCTTGCTCTCTATTTCCAGGCTGCCTGACCTTGGGCAAGATACTTCACCTTGCTAAGCCTTGTCTCTCTCATTTCTAGAATGGGACTAGTGCTGAGATCTGACCTATCAGGCATTAATGAGTATTCAATGTGTAAGCATATGCAGAGTGTTAGTACAGTGCCGTCATGGGCTTATGACTCGATGAATGTTGGTTATCATGCATTATCATTAGTAGTTCCATTATTATCTACGTGATAACGTTGATTTTACCATCATCTGCACATAGGCAAATAAAATATAATATGTTGCCAAAACAACTTTAACCATCTAGCCTTAATATTAACTCTGATTAAAAAAGAAAAAAAAAAGTAAGTGGTTTGTGAAATGAGGATACTAGGCAGGAGTAAGCTAATTACGAGATTAAACTCCCTGATTTAGGGAGTTTAATCTCGAGAAGTTCTGATATTACTAGAAAGAGCACTAGAGAGGGAGTCCATTAGGCAGGCAGCTAAGCAGCAGTCAGGACAACTTGGTAGAGTTTATAGGACCGGCCTACGCTGTACAGAGCCCTTCATAATTGGAGGGAGGGAGCCCCAATGTACAAGGATGGTCTGCAGTTCAAAGTACTGTTGCCATTTCTGAGTGAACCTGTACACCACCTGCAAGAGCCAAGATCTGTGAGTCACAGCAGAGATCCCCTCTCCTGAACATTACTGTATCAAAATTTAAAATCAGCAAGAAGATCTCAACTCAGATGCCAACGTACCGAACTAAACGTCAGGCAGGTCCTTCTGATCCTGCTGAGCCATCACAGAGGAGTAGATTGCTGTAGCTCTCTTTCCCTTCATTTGTGCTCAGTCACCAAGGTCTGACATGCTGAAAGGCAGCTAAGTGGAGAAGTTTAGATTCTAAAACCACTAGCACCTTTGGACGGCAGCCACTCGAGGATCAGGGCAAGGTTTGGGAGACCACAATAAGAAGAGAATACTAATATATGCTAGTCGAGAAGTCAGTGCTTCATCATGTCCTACCTACTTAGCGGTGAAATGAAGGTCTTCATAGCAGAGCAGTGATGAACATCGCAGGTGCCGGGAAGTCATCCTTCATTACTGTGTTATTTTGCTTAGAGTTCCAACCACTATGTTATGTCTTAAAACTTGTCAAATTGTGCACAGTACACTGACTTCATAGGAGAAAAACGGGTTCTCTAAAAATATCAAAAATCAGATATTTCTGATAGAACGAGACATTATAACTCAAAAGTCCTGCAGATAAATAATAATTAGGAATGACATTTACTCAGCAGAGCACCCAGAGAAAAGCATTCTCTATCAGCTCCATCCTTAAATGGCTACAGTTTCACACCCCTAAACACTACGAATAAAAGGCCAAATCAGATACCTTCTAAGAGGTTGGCAGGAATTTTTTCATGGGGGAAAAACAACTTTAAGGAAGCATTTTTCTGTTTATTAACTATTTTTGCATATAAGGACAAATTAGTTCCTCAGTTGCCTGAAAGTGTTCAAAACCACCTGTCTGCCCTTCAGGAGATGGAGAACAAGCTCAACAAAGTCTGCATCTTGTCGATACACACAGAATCAAACCCCAGAAGCACAGAATGTTTTTTAAGAGACCCAGGAATGATTACACTGTTGGACGTCATTTTACACAGAAGGGAATGTCTGTGCCTCTATAACAGAGTTGGGGCCAGGGCGCTGCAAGTGAGAGCCCCAGAGTGTAGCATTTAAAAAGGCAATATTAAGGAGGGTCACACAAGCTCAGGGCACCTTGCTTGTCACCCTCTAGTCTCAGCCCTGCACCAAAACTCTGAACTTGCCTGACAATTTTAGGGGAGGAACCTGAGGCACTAGGAAGTGAGGTGACTTGTCAAAGGTCTCATGGCTAGTCATTAGCAGGCCTGTTGCCAAGAGAGGGAAATGGAGCCAATTGCAAGATAATCAAGATGAATAATAATATCTATTCTGTGTGTTTGGGTAACGAAGCAGAGAGAATCAGCAAGTCTTTAACGTGGTAACTATTGGACTTCTTTTCTTTATGAATTAGCAAATATTTAGACATCATCATTAGAGACACCAGTCTGGACACTATAGGATAAAGCATTCCCCAGACTATGCAAACCTCTAAGGAGGGTGCACTCCAGCCTATATAGATTTGGTACACCAACATTGCAACCTCCCCATGAATAATGTGTGATCAGAGGATAATAATTGAGATGTGGCAAAGCCCACTTACTAAATTAGCTAAATTGGCAAAACTCAATTTAAATGGCAATTTTGTCTCCAGTGATAGAATTATAACAGCACCCTTCACTTAATGAGCAAGACACTTAATAATTCAAACATACTTAGAGAAAAATCAAACAAAGCTTCTCCATCACAGATTAGCTCTCCCGCCACCTCGCCTGATGCAGCTTTGCAAACACTGTGACTTGGCCCCTCTGGGAGGAAATGGGTGATATCTGGTGGCTAGATAGGGGCTGGCCCACTTAGGGGTAGGGGGATTGGTAGGTGACTTCTCTAAGGCTGTACCCCAGCCTACATTCTGTGACCTAAATCAGTCTTGACAGCTCTTTGCTGTTATCTTCAGCTGGCAGACATCTTTTGAGGGACTGTATGGCAGTGGTTTAAGGGAGCTGGCAAACTACTGGATTTTGTCAATAAAGTTTTATTGGAACACAGCCATGCGCATCAGTCTACACATTGTCTATAACTGCTTTCACACTGTAGTGGAAGAGTTGAAGAGCTACAGCACAAACTTTATGGCCTGAAAATCCGAAAGATGTATTGCATAGTCCTTTAAGAAAAAAATCTCTCTCTCTCTCTCTCTCTCTCTCTCTCTCTCTCTCTCACACACACACACACACACACACACACACCAATCTGACACTTTAAGAACATATTTGCCAAGCCCTAGACTTGGGTTTGCTTCCTGGATCTATATTGCTAGGGTGCCTGACCTTAGATGGATCTTTCTCATCTCCCTGATCTATGGTTTCCTTAAATGTAGAATGGACATAATATGAAGTCTACTTTCTGGGGCTGTGCTTATCTGTACTCGGCACATAGTAAGTGTTCAGTAAAGGACTGATGCTAACAGTAACAGGTGCTGAGTACTTACTATTTGCCAGACCCTGTTCTAAGCTCCTTTTTTTTTTTTTAGATTTTATTTATTTAATCGAGAGAGAGAGGCAGAGACACAGGCAGAGGGAGAAGCAGGCACCATACAGGGAGCCCGACATGAGACTTGATCCTGGGTCTCCAGGATCATGCCCTGGGCTAAAGGTAGCCCTAAACTGCTGAGCCCCCCCGGGCTGCTCTCTAAGCTCTTTATATCAACTCAATACCTACAGCAACCCCATGAGGTAGATATTATAATTATTTTAATTTTTCAGATGAAGAAAGAGTACTTATTATTGTTCTTTTATCCCTTTTCCTAAACTCTCTTATATTTACCTCCTATGTGTAACACTTTTGCCCAGCAGTAGCACCTCTACTGGATGGCAATCAGCTCAAGGGCACGATTCTACTGTGCCGCGTTATCTCTGGACATCAAGGATCTGAAACTCCGCAGGCGTCAGATGTGCTAACATTGAGATGCAATTTTCATCTTTCACTCGAGTGGTAGGCGCTTTCATCTACTCTGCCATCCTAGTCTTGGTTCTTCATCTTCCACACCAACTTCTCTTGCCCTATACAGTATAGTGGTTGGGCAACATACCCATGACATCACCTCTGGGCATGGAGGTGCATAGTGAAAACTCAGGCTAACTAAAATTCTGAGATCCTCGGATTTATATTTTGAAACAGCCAGATGGGGATCCCTGGGTGGCGCAGCGGTTTGGCTCCTGCCTTTGGCCCAGGGCGCGATCCTGGAGACCCGGGATCGAATCCCACATCAGGCTCCCAGTGCATGGAGCCTGCTTCTCCCTCTCCCTCTGCCTGTGTCTCTGCCTCTCTCTCTCTCTCTGTGTGTGACTGTCATAAATAAATAAAAAATTAAAAAAAAAGTTTAAAAAAAAAAAAAAAGGAAACAGCCAGATGCTCATTCATTCAGTTAACCTTTATTGTGTGCCTGCAAATCTCCAGCCGTGGAGGTTATACCTGCAGGGGCACACCTGTCCCCCTGCCACTTACAGTCCACTCAAGGAATATTTACAGAACTACTCAGAACAGCTGCCACCTTAAACAAGTCTTTGGTTTTCTTTTCTTTCTTTTCTTTCTTTTTTTCAGGGATCTTCATGCCAAATATTTGTTTTCATATAAAATTAGTAAGATGCTTAAGGTTTTAGTAAACAACTCAGCTCTCTGTTAAGATCCCTGAACGATATAAGAGACAGGGGGGAAAAAAAGGTCACTGTATAGGTGTATAGGAGTTGTTAACTCCTCCTATGTGCCAGGCACTAAATATGATACTTTGCTCACTTTAACTTATTTACTCTTTACCAAAAACCTGTAAAGTAGAGACCCTAATTTCCCAATTTACAGATGAAAAAATGGAGGCTATGAGCATTTAGGTGACTTGTTCAAAGTTAGCTGGCAGAGTCATCTTTTGTTTTTTACTCCCAAACTTATTAGCCCATATTCCCTGAGAGTTTTCTAGCTGTGTTCTTCAGAGCTCTGGGAACTGCTGAGGGTGGGGAGAAGGGTGAGCAGGTGGGTCCCAGGATCCCCATCCGTCTGCGTGGGGCAGCACCAAGTTCCACTGTTTTCTGTATTAGCATTCCACGGATTTTTGAAAGAGATCTCCTGCCTTTACAAAAAGGGCTTTGGAAAGGGGGCATGCCTTTATTAAGTGCCAACAGTGTGCCAGACTCTAATCCAGTGAATCTCCACTGGGAGTGACTTTGCTCCTGCCCAGGAAGAATTTAGCATTATCAGGAGACATTTTGGGTTTTCACAACTTCAGAGTTGCTACTGGCTTAAGGACTCTGGACTTCATCTTAAGAGTTATGTATCCCATTGTCCTTCATCAGGACATGACATGATTCTGTTTGGGCTGGAAAAGATCACTCTGATAATTGTTTGGAAAATAGTCTGGAGGGATGAGAGCAGCCATAGGAACCTAGCAGACGTTTCATACCATGAGCTTTTTCCAGTGAAGAGATGGGATGGGGACACTCCCTCCAGAATAGAGCCCCACTTCTCCAGGGCTGCCCGTTTCAGCTTATGCTTAATGATAGGGTCGCTGTGCAACAGGAACTCTGTTGCCCATAAATGTCAAACCCTATCTTTTCCCCCAATTTAAAAATATGCATGAATCGAAAATAAAACTCCGCCGTATCATTTGGGCTTCACATCTGTTCTACAATTGCAAAATAACAATTTCACTGCTGCTGTTCGTGTGAATGGAGGAAGTTCAACATGAGAAGAATGCAGACCTGTCTCTAATTTCTTTTTTTTTCTCTATTGACCTTTTCCAAGGTGTCGGAAAGCAGATTTGCTCATTAAGATGTTGACACCTGAGAAAATCTGTAGTATATCTTATTTATGGCAGTGTGTATATGCGTGGTGGAGAAAAGAGTTAAAGAAGCAACTGTCAAGGCAAGAAAAATACTATTTTCTTTGGTCTATTCTTTCTCCCCAGTGATTTCTGGCTACTTTGAATCAGGGAAGAGTATCCATGCCTCTCCATGGTCTAATTAACTTAGAAGGAGACTGGGTGGGAAGGAAAAATCTAAAAATGCAAGAAACATGGGTTTGTGGAACTAGCACAATTCATTTCTGATTAGCAACAGTTCATGCACTCACCCATGAACCACACAGATGTTCAAGTGGGATGTCTTGAGGTATCAGGAAATTATCATAAATTTGAACTTGTTTGTAAGCATCTATTTCCATATTTTACAGAAAACTATAATTTTCCCTCCCCAGTTCCCCCTCTGATGATGAGGAGGGTTTTTTTTCCAAGATGGTGCTTGTTCTGCTGACTGCAGCATTTATGCATTAAGGATATGAGGAGGGCAGGGTCTGACCTTGGCCCTGTAAGGGATACAGGAAAATAGAACATAGTCCCTTGACCTTTACATAAGGGAGACCTCAGGACTCAGGAACCAAACTGCCAATCAACCTACTGGAAGGTTAACTATCTTTAATACTCCCAAGACCTGGTGTGAGCTCTTCCTGCATCATTGACCATGACAGGTGCTCTCTCTGTGTATAGATTGGCTTATTCAGCTGAGGTACAGGGATAATAATGCTTTCTTCACAATATTGTTAGGATTAAGTGAGACGCTGTATGTAAAATATCTAGCAAATCCCATACGTACACGAAACATTGTTAATACCAATAGCCTCCCCCAAAAAGAGGAATAAGTATAGGAATGTTCCAGGATGAACTAGGTGAGCTTGAACAGCTTCAAATGCCCCTTGAAACTTCTCTATTCCTTAAAAATGGGGAGTAACATAGAGTTTTCACCACAACTAGATCAAATGTCCCTGCTTTGTAACATACCTGCGTGAAGTTGAGCTTCAGCTTTAGAGAATGCCTCAGGAATGTGAATTAGATGAATAGATTTTAAAATATTCATTAGTACATTCCCTTTTGGGGAAAACCATGATTTCTGGATTAGATTTCTCCTGCCAAATAAGCAGCTGTTTGTAGGATTGGTCCCACCCTCAGATCCTGCCCCATGGACAGGGCAATACTGAGATCCTAAACTTGTGGCCTGTGGGCCAAATTAAGCATATAGACATGATTTCTTGGTCGAAATGCTTTTTTTTTTTTTTTTTAATGTGAATTAGAGTGTTGCCTTTGGCAGCGCATATTCTACAATGTGAATTAGATGTTAATATTTAAATGCTAGGGATTTTCACAAAAAAAAAAAAGGCACACTTATGGCTTCTCTTAAGAAAATGGAAGGTCTGGTACATAGGATCTGCATTTCTGCACAATGCTATCCCATGCTAAGGAGTAGCAGCTATTCTCACAAGACCCAGCAATGATTTTCAGTTGCTTTCGGTGCCTCACTCACCTCTTACATTAACTACCTGCCTGGACCCCACCAGACATTAGAATTTATGGACTCTATGACAGTGGTTCTCATGGTAGGGTTTCAGGACCTACAGAATCAACATCAACCTGGGAGATTGAAAGAAATGCACATTATCAGGCCCCACCCAGACCTACTGAACCAGAACCTGGGGGTGGGCCCAGCGCTCTTCGTTTTAGCCCACCTCCAGGTAACTCTGACGCTTCTTATGTTTGAGAACCCCTGCTCTGGGGTAAGGGGCATATGCCTGAGAATGAGAGGAACTGGTTCTAAGTCATCACTGCTGCTTGCTGTGAAAACTTAGAAAAGTTGCTTTACTTCTGGAAGCTTTATTTACCCTCTCTATAAGGTGCGAGAGTCAGGGACTAATTGGTTCCCAAGAGTCTTCAGGCCTCAGCACAGTGTGATTCTATATTCTTTTGGTCTGTGGACTAGTAACTAACATTATAAAGCACTCTCCATGAGCCAGAACTGAGCTTAGCACTTTACCCAGATGATGTCATTTAGCCCTGATTGTTCCAGTGGTCCCTTTTGGTAGTATGTGAGGACGCATTTTACAGAGCAGAGAAATGAGGCACAGAGGTGGGATGACACACCAAAGTCCCTGACGGAGGACTCTGATTTTATGCCACATGGAAAGCTGGTGGGCCCTTGATTCCCTGATATTCTGCCTCCATAGAGAAGTATCTGAAAGGTAAGGAGAGTGGTGTGGCCAGCACCTTACAGCAAAGCAGAATGGCCCTTTAAGGCAGCCAGGGCATGTTCTGCTGAGCAAGAAGGATTATCAGAAATAGAGCATGGAAGCCATGGCCTCGCCTTGCCCCAGTTACAAACAGCAGGCAATGATCCTGAGAGTAGGGCTGGTAGGAATACGGAGGTTTGGAGAAAGGGAGAGCAAACAAGCATGTGTATTGAGGACCAGCCAGGCTTTGGAACCCCTTGGCCCTCTGTGGAATCCCAGCTCTAGTCCTCACAAAGTGCTAGACCCAAGTGACCTTGGGAGAACATTTTGCCAGTCTAAGCCTCAGTCTTCTCATTTGTAAGATAGGGACAAGGATACCCACACTGCAATGGTTGGGATGATTAAGTGAACAAACAGGTTTATAAAAGCACTGTGTGGCTATCATCAACATTAGCACCCTTGCCCCTTCTGGGCAGCTTTAAGAGTAGATTGTGGTATTGGCTATGATGATACAGAAACTGAGCTATCTCTGTAGGAATAAGCCTCCCTCTTCAGTCAGTCCAGTGGGCTTCATTCACTTGGAACAATTCACTTCCCAGGTGTCTTGTCTCATTGCCCTGTCTCCATCTGCCAAATGTTCTAGGTTTTTTTTTTTTTTTTTTTTTTTCCGTTTCAGACCTCCTCTCCAGGGTCTGTCTCCCCTGAGAATAGCTGGCCAATAACTCTAGAAGGATCCTTATTACAACTTAGAGTTTCTTCTTGACATGACTAGGACAAAAGAGAACTTGCATTCATGAAGACCCTCTATTCCCAGGTTTGGGAACACAGTGTAGTTCCTTTCTCTTTCTCCTGACCCAGGAAGAATCCTTTAGCATGCTTCAAAAAGTGTGTGTTTAAAACCAAATAGCTGGGGACCCCTAGGTAGCTCAGTGGTTTAGCATCTGCCTTTGGCCCAGGGCCTGATCCTGGAGTCCCAGGATCAAGTCCCACATCAAGCTCCTTGCATGGAGCCTGCTTCTCCCTCTCCCCGTGTCTCTGCCTCTCTGTGTGTGTGTCTCTCATGAATAAATAAATAAAATCTTTTTAAAAAATAGCCCTAACTCTACCACTTACTAGCTGTGTGGTTTTGGGAAAGTCACTTCACCTCTCTGGGACTGTGTTTTCATCCATAAAATGGGCCAATGGCATACCAGGTGCATGAGTGACAGTTCCCTTGCCTCCTCCAATTAGAGGAGATATATCATTTTGTGCAAAAAGATCAGGAGAGTAGAATAGAATACATTTGAACTCTTTGGGTCTTAGAGTGAAAAATTAGTGGGAATAGCCTCAACTTCAATGATTATAAAACAGTGCCATTAATTGAGCTGCTGCTCTATGCCCAGGTGGTGCTAAACATTCTGAATATCATGTCTCATAGGATCTTCCTAAGAGTTCTTTTCAAGTTAGGCTCAGTTCAAAGGTGAGAAAATGAAGGCTCAGAGAAGTGAAGTAGGTTGCCCATGGCCCTCAGTTGATGACTAGCTGGGCTGTATCAGCTGATTTGCAGCAGCCCTATTCTGTGTGCACTAAGAAGGAGTAGAAAGGACTGTGGGTGTGCCCCTCCCACTTGAAAATCACTCATTCTTCCAGCCTGCAGAATACTTCTTCCCTCTAGAAGTATTAGCCCCAATGTTTTTCCCAAGCACCTCTGATTTTTGCTTACTATTTTGATTTTCTAAGGCCTTGGTCCTTTGTGTGGCCTGATTTCTTTCCTGGCTTTGAGCCCCAAGACTTGTCCTTACTTGCATAAGAGTCACCCAGAATATTAATGTGGTTCTTTTCCAGAAAGGTGAACATCCCCCACATTGCTGGCTTTGGGAAGACAGGCAGGCCCAACCAGGCAGGCTCCAGTCCTGGTGCAACAGCCCATGCCCTCCCTCCCCTGCTGCCCACAGGTTCCTTTCACAAACTATCAGCTGAATGAGGCTCTTCAGAGCCAAAGCTGTGTTTATCCAAGAGGCCCAGATTATTCCACAGGTGATCTCAGCAGCAATAATTGTGAGGAAGGTGAAATGCATCAGTCTTTCTGCCCCCATGGGAGAAAAAAGAGACCCAAGCTTCAGGTCACTTGAAGAGAAGAGCAGGCCTCCAGCCCCTAGGATCATTCTGAAAGTCAGCAGTGAGGCAAGTAGTGTTCCAGCCTAGCCTGGTGCATCAGGAGGCAGGAATCTGAGGGATGAGATGTGTTAGCTCCTGTAGCTGGGTGATTGATTAGTCACAGGAAGTCCCAGAGGTCTCTCCCAGGAGCTACTGTTAGCACCTTTATCTTTATCTTTATCAAGTATATCATTAGCTGGTTTTCATGTTTGAAGGAAAGTGCAGGAGAGTTTTAGAAATTGGCCTGTAGCACAGCTCCTATGTTGGGCCTCTAGGGAGCAGAAGCCCAGCAAAGCAACGCAAAGAGCCAGGCATCTCAGCTCGCTCTCTCAACTAGGGACATGGCCATTCATTCACCCATTGGTTCACACATCCATTCACTTCACTCCACAAATCTACTGAGGACTTGCTATACATCAGACACTATTTCAAGGAATAAAACAGGCTGGTTTCTGCTCTCATGGAGCTACACTCTACTGGGGTGGGGAGAGACAATAAATGAGCATACCAAATAGGGAAAAGGATTTCACGTGATAATGAGTGCTCTGAAAATCACACACTATTTGTCAAAGACAATGTCAGATTTGAGGGAAGCTAATAGAGGTTGAGTGGGCAGCACAATCCTCACTATGGAGAGGGTTTTGGGGCCAGGACCTATATATTGAGATGCAGCCAGCTATGCAGAGATCTGGGGGCACAGTGCTCCAGGCAGAGAGAAGAGCATAGGCAAAGACCCTGAGTCAGGAAGGAGTTCAGCTATATTGGAGGGACAGAACGAAGGCCAGAGGGGGCAGCAGTGGAATACTGAGTAGACTAATACTGGAACATTTATGATGTTCCTGGCACAATTCTAATGTCTTTTTTTTTAAAGTTTTTTTTTTGTTTATTTATTCACGAGAGAGAGAGAGAGAGAGAGGTAGAGACACAGGCAGAGGGAGAAGCAGGCTCCATTCAGGGAGCCCGATGTGGGACTTGATCCCAGGACCTCAGGATCACGACCTAAGCCAAAGGCAGACACTCAACCGCTGTGGCCACCCAGGTGCCCCACAGTTCTAATGTCTTACATGCAACATCCACTTCATTCTCTTATATCTCCACTGAGTTCTTAGAATTGTTCCCATGTAGAGCTGCAGAACCTAAAGTCAGAGAAATTACCCAGATTTCCAAGGTCACACATCGAATGAGTGATAGAGCCATGTTTTTAACCTGGGTAGTCTGATAGCAGAATCCATACTTCTACCTGGCACATTGCACAGTAAAGTCACTGTGAACCCACTTGAATTAATGGACTGAGCCAAGATTAGGAGGAGGATCCATTAGGATGGAACATTTTCCAAGGGGAACAAGGAGGAAACTGGCATTCATTGACGGTGCTCAGGCTGAGTGCCAAGCTCTGGGCTACATGCTACCTCCTCATCCATTACCCTCAGAACAACCTTCCAAGGCAGACTTCATTAGCCCCTTTTTACAGACGGGAAAGAAGGGCTCAGTGAAGTGGTACATCGTGCCAAGGACCACTCAACTACTTCATGATTGTCCTGATTACAATTCAGGTCTGTCTGCCCTAGAACCTGGGCTTATCCAACCTTCCATATTAAACTGCCTCCTTTTTGTTGCATTATTCTTATTTCCCCCTCTTCTAAAAATGGAGATGACAATTTCCAACTATGATAAAACCTTAGCAGTAAGTGCATTTATTTTTGGGGGAAGGAGTGACCAGCTGTCAGCATGCATGCATGCACTGTTTTTTATATTGCCTGTCACCTGGAAGAGAGGAACAGGAATGGACCCTTCTGTGTCATAGTGCCTGCTAGATTGGCATAAGCACACGGTATTCCATAAATAAAAAATAAATGCCACATCATGCAGCATTCTGAAAAGCTACGGCCCAGAGGGCAAGGGAGTGGTCATTGCAATTGCTAGAAGAGGGTTGGCAGGTGCCATTTCTGTTCCCCTTGGACCTTTCCTCCTGGGGCTGACCCCACTCTTGAAAGACCCAGGGAGTTCCTCTTGTAAAGGCACCAAGGGAAGAACCAGGTCACCACTGGATAACGTACCTGCTTTACTTTCTGGTTCAAATTCTAAGTGTGAAAATTCCATCTGACAGCTTCTTTTATTCATTCACCTAACAAAGAGTCATTTGTCTGTTATGGCCTGGGCTCTGGAGAAAATGTGAATAGTAGTAAAGATAGAGTCCCTGGTCATATGGGGCTTATGTTTTTTTATTTATTTTTATTTTTTTAGGCTTTATTTATTTATTCATGAGAGACACAGAGAGAGGCAGAGACACAGGCTCCATGCAGGGAACCCGATGTGGGACTCGATCCCAGGACCCTGGGATCACACTCTGAGCCAAAGGCAGATGCTCAACCGCTGAGCCACCCAGGCATCCCTGGAGCTTATGTTTTGATAGGGGGATTCAGAATGCTTTTTAAAAAATAAATAAACAAATAAACACGTAAATTAATTTCAGATTGTGGTAAGTGCTATAAAGAAGATAAAATAGGATGTCACAGAGAGAAACAAGGTGGAGAGGAGAGAATGATTATTCTCACCTTTCTCTATTTTTTCATATCTACCCATCCATGATCTACATCATCTATCAACTACCTAGACACACATACATTTATGTATTCCTTCTAGATCTCTCTTCCTCTTTGTCCCTCCATTCCTTCTCCTCTACCTTATTCCTTCCTTCCACAGGTAACTTTGGCCACCCACTCAGGGCCAGACTCCCAGGGCAATTTGTCTGTTTCCTGTGCTGACCAGGAGCTTTCCAATGACCAGCACCTTGTTACTCCTCCATGTCTTCCCCTTACTGAAAACACTGTTCAGCATAAGGCAGGCATTACAAGGGTTTGTTAAGTCAGCAAATTAAACGAATATCCCCATACTGTTCTTATATTCACCCAGGCCCAGAAGTGTAAGAGAAGCCACTGAGTGCCCCTCCTACTTTAGAACCACTGTATTTTCTAACAGGGAGGATTGTTATTCAGTGAAAACCAGAGCATACAGATAAAAGTGTAAAGCTCTGTGTTAGAGTTCCCTTAGCACCATTTTGAATGTAAACACAAAAGTCCAGTTCAGTTTAGTTTTCCAAGTGATTAATTCAGTTTCAGACACATTTGCTGAATACCTACTATGTGTAAAATGTGACAGGGAATTACTGATGATCCAATTCTTGCCCTCCTGTTACTTATACTTCTCTTGAGGGGCATCAAGACAAGGCTGATGCCAGCGTGGGCAGAATTATAGACACAGGTGTCTGGGAAACCTCATGGAGACCCACAAATGGAGGGAATTCATTGCATCATGCTGCGTGAAGGGATGGTTTCTTAAATGTTCCTTGAAAGAAATAACAACCAGTAGCCCAGTTTAGTTGCAGGTCAGGAGAATCAGTCAAGGAAAGGTGGAGATTAACTTGGAAAGCCGGCTGGAGCCTGAAAACTGCAGACTGCGTTTACACTTGACTCACAGACGGTGTAACTGGGAGTAGAGAGAGTGCACTGGCTTTTTAATGACGGGGGTGACAGGGAATGGAATGCTATGATCAGGTTAGAATTGGATTTCTTTGGGCCATGGCCCCCAAAGCAAATAACATGTTCAATGTGATCTTTAAAATAAATTACAGAGATCAAAAGGGAACAGGGGTAGGAGAGTTTCTGAGTGTACACAGAGGTGTGACTTTTCAGAGTTCATTTAATTAAAGGAGCTGATGGAGCAGGGTGTCACCCTGGCATTTAAGACTTCTTGATAAAAAAAGCAAACACAAAAAGAACCCCAAAGCCAGAGGTCTCATTTTTAAAGTGAGGGATGCAAATAGATTCTGGAACACACATACATCCTTCTATCAGTTAGCAAGTAAGCCTCCTTTTTCTATTTTCTCTTAGAGTGAATGCTGGTTTAGGTGTCCTTTGGCAGAATTGCACATTCACTAGGGGAAATGAAACTCACAAGGGAGGAGGGTCTGTCCCTTCAAGGACACAGATACTGTCCCGGGGTGGGGTAGTGGGGGATCCAGTGCCCTCCATTCTGAAGAGAGCTCAAGGCTCCAGAGCAACCAAATCCTACAGCCCATCTTGCAATGTTCTCAGCAGGTGGCAGCGCCCCTTCTTGCCCTCTGTGTGTTGTGGCATCATAAGATTAAGCAGGAGCCATTCTGGGCGGTAGCTGAAAGCTTGGGCTCTGGAGCCTGCCTGTCTGGATTCCAACCCCACAGCTGCTACTGTCTAACTCAGCCTTTGGGGCATGTTATTTCCCCTTCCTGGGCCTCAATTTCCTCATCAGGGAACAAGTAAGCCTTCCTCTTAGGGCTTTTGAGGATTAGGTGCACTGACTTATGCAAAGAGCTTAGGCAGCGTCTGGCATGGACTAAGAGCGCAATAAATAGTAGTATTATCTCAGCACAACGGCCTTTGCAGACTTTCAAACAACAGAAGCTTTCAGAGGACAAATCTGGGCAAACGAGAATGGAGATGGCTCTGTGATCAGGATTGAGAGGCTTGGGTCTGGGGGCACACAATATAGCTCCATCTGACAGCAGAGGAATCGTTCACCCAGGGTTATACATTTCTATTTTGGTTTTGGTTCTTGCACCTGGATTCTGCTGTGGATTTTCCAAGTGACAGCAAGCCTCGGATGTGCTATTTTCACCTATGAACTATTTTGTCTGGTGTTGTGTTTCTCTGGGCGCTTCGTCATTATCCCCTATAACAGTGACATTCTGTCACAGAATTATTTGATCTCCTACAATTGGCAAGAGTATGAGGATCTGATTCCATCCCTGTTTCTGTATGTCTAACCACCAGCTTAGGCAGGCTCCTGGCGTGACCTGGGCTTCAGGATCCTGCTTCATAGGCTGAGCCTATTGGCCTGGACTGGAGGTCACACACTGGCAGCCTGCGGGGTGACTGGCCCACAGTGTTTGGATTGCCCTTCATGGTGCTGACCCATTCATAGTTATAAAATTAATTCTGAGTTAGATGGGAACATAGAAAAGTTGGGAGGTTTCATGTGATCTTCAAGTTTTCTAGCCACCGAGAAGTCAGACCCAGGTGGCTTGACTGAGTCTGTCTGACAAGGTGATGATTGGCAAAAGCCAATGAGAGATGCCTGCTTCAGATAAGCACAGTCCCCACCATCCCTTTGCCTCCCCAGCTGCTCTCGCGTATCACAACCCTTGCAGGGATAGAGTAGAAATAAGAGGAAAGGGGAGTGTTTTTTATACCTACTTCTTTACAAATAATGGGAAGACATTGGGTTTTACCAGCCCTAGCATGGACAGTATTATAGGCCCTTCTGGCTCACATTCTTTGAGTCCCTTGTTTGTTCCACCATTATTCCTTCTGAGGCAGCATATGTGGCTCCATGTAGTGGGGACTTCTTAATGCTTCCACATAAGATGACAAACGATGGATATGGGACTTAAATCCGGGTCTTATGGATAAAAATTTAGAATTTCTCTCACTTAGACTTCTGAACTAGGAATATTTGGCTGATCCAACTAGAAAGGCCACTTGCTCTGCCCTGGGGACTCAGAGATGGCCTAGGTGGAACATATATCCACCTCAGCATCTCATCCTGCACAATCCACTTCATTTTATCAGTCATTCAACAGATAGTTGTCAATAGAAGTCAAATTCTTGGGTATCAAGAATAGCATGATCGGGGCGGCCCAGATGGCTCAGTAGTTTAGCGCTGCCTTCAGCCCAGGGCCTGATCCTGGAGACCTGGAATCGAGTCCCACATCAGGCTCCCTGCGTGGAGGCTGTTTCTCCCTCTGCCTGTGTCTCTGCCTCTCTCTCTCTCTGTGTCTCTCATGAATAAATAAATAAATAATAATAAAAAAAAGAATAGCATGATGATGAAGGTTCAGACTCTTACACACACACACACACACACACACAGAGGTATATATACACCAAGTGCTGTGCTCTTCCACACACTGAATGAGGTAGGTGCTATTACTATAGCCATTTTACATATGATGAAACTAAGAAAGAGAAAAGTTAAGTACCTGGCCCACAATCACACAACCAAGAGCAGGCACCAGAACAAGAGCCCCAAGCTCTCAGACTTTCCATTCTTCAGCACAACGTTATCTTGGCCATCTCTCAGCCAGGAAGTCACTTCTTTTGCACAGATGACATTGTCGGTGTCATTGTTAAATATTCCTATCCTTGCAACATGTGAAAGAGAGCCTTGTAGTTCTAGCTACCCAAATCCCATGGGTTTCTCCTACTATTTCAGAGAGATAGAAGCTTTTCTTTGCCCCTGAACTGTGACTATGAAAATAAAAGAAAAAATCCACCAGAGGACTAAAATCTCTCATTTTTTTTCAAATAAAAAAATTCACTATAACAGAACATTTCTACATGCAACACTGGGAAGAGACCCTGTTCTTAGTTTACTAACTCCCTCATTTGATAATTTATTGAGTACCTAGTGGTTACTTGATGCTCTGCTGGCATTGGCTATGCAGAAATCAATGCAGCATGACCCTGTCACCACGTAATTCAGTCTATGGCCTGATTCTCTCTTCTGGATAATTCTGTTTATGATTCCCCTTTAAGCAAAGGACAGAGGCAGCAGTGAGTCAGATTTGTACCACTAGTCTAATGCAGGTGGCCTGCTTTTGTCAAAGCTCCCCACAGGTGGGAACTGAGCCAGCTGAGCCCAGAGACTTTCCAGGCTGAGAAGGTAGTGTGCTAATTTCAGCACATGAGACCATGCAGGAGTAAACAAAAGTGGTGTGTTAGCCAAAGAAAGTTTGCAAAGAAAAGCTTTTCCTCATCCCATAGATAAAGATCAGGGCTCTGGTCAGCCTTGCCCTTGGAATTTTGACATACTGTTGTCATCACCTTTTCCATCCTGGGAATTGTCATCTGTAGAGAGTGAAGCCAGAATAAATGAATGAGGAAGGAATGGGCAAATGGATAGATATCTAAATAGATATATACATATATAACAAAAGCCTGGAAGGATGCCCTTCCAGAGGACACACAGGGAGAGAGGATCAGAGAGAAAAAGAGAGAGAGAGAGAGAGAGAGAGAAGATTGTGGGAAAGGGAGGGTTTCACTTTTTATTCATGATGCTTATTAATGGAATTGCTTAAACAATACACATATATTCCTATTATAAAAGAGAGCTCAGGTTTTGGAATAAGACCAGAGCATAAGTCTTAGCTTCCACTGCTTCTGAGAGCTATGTGACCATGGGCAAATTGTTTCAAGTCTCTAAACTCCAAATCCCTTGTTTATAAGATGAGATTTGTTATACGGATTGAATGAGTTTAAGTACTGTATAAAATGCTGATGGAGCTGTCAATGGCTATCAGCTCTTTAAAAAACAAACAAACAAACAAATGGTATTTTATGCATTACTGCTAGCATGCAGGTGGGGCTTAGAGCGAGCTAGACAGGAGACTTGGAGGGCAGAGGAGCACCCCGGGGGAGATAGCAACAGCAGAATGAGCAAGGGATGGAGGCTTTTGAAGCCACATAAATTGCACTCCTAATTTGTAAAGCTGTGCCAGCATTTGTTTCCTCCTCTGGAAACACCCAGGGTCACCAGGCATTTTGTACACTGGAGTGGCTCTGAGCATAGGCCTGGCCCAGTTGGTTTCCCACCCGAGCTGTGCTGATAACTAACCAATGTCCTTGGAAAGGTTATTTAGCCCTGTGTCAGTTTCCTTGCCTACAACATGGGAATGGTTTCTAACTCAAAGATGGTTTCAAGGATTCAATGAGTTAATACATGCAAAAGGTTCAGAAACAGAGCCTAGCACAGAGTAAGTATTTAATACATACTAATTCTTGGTATTATACGCTCTGGTACTAATGCAGTTTTAAGATTTTCAAAGGCTCTAGGTGTTCTTATTTTGGAGATTTTACTTCACATCCTTTTAAACACAGTGAAAATTACCCACATTCCACATTAATATTTTTTTGCAGTAAAATACTTTTAAAAGATTTTAAAAATTATCATTTGGCTGTTGAAAGTGTTTGGCTGCGAATAACTTATGGCTATAAGCCCTCAGCAATTGCCAAGCATATTTGAAAATTCTCTCAAAGTGAGAAATCTTAAGGAGCAAATTGTTTTTAAATATAATGAATTTTTTAATAAATGCCCAATTTAACAATTAATGGTATTCACATAATGTTGCATTATGTAAGCATTTAAACAAACACTTGCTTATTTTGATTTTGTAATTTTCTTTTTATATTTTGAAGCCAAAAAAATTTTTTTCAGGTCTCAGTTAAGATAACTGTGACAAGCTGTCTACCAGTGGTCAGAAAGACCCTTCTAACCTCTGCCCACAGCTGTGGCTCAGCAGTCAGATGGGACTTGGCCTTGGAAGGGATCCATGGGTTCATCTATTCCTGTTCTCCCATTTTATGAGTGGGAAAACTGAGGTCCGAGGAAGGTAGTGACTTGCTCAAAAGATAGTTTATTCCCCAAATGCAGAGTCTTGGACCTTCCCAAACTTGCTTTTTTTTACTCATCTTCAAGGGGGTGGTGGCTCCTAAAGTCGAAGGGAGTGACTACATGAGTGGTCAATGTTGCTGATGCCTGGGATGGCTCAGATGCACATGTGTGCAACATAATGACTAAATCAATAGTGACTTGAACCATCAGCCAGGGAAGTGTCCATGAAATACGAGCAGGTATTTTCACCAGGTATTAGAACTTAGCAGGGGCATTAGAAATCAATTGCAGACAGTGCCTCCTGTGACTGGCAAATCTCCAAGAGAAGAGCTGGAGGGAATAGAAGGGCGATTGCAGGCCACCATCGTTGAGCACAAATCTGGGCAGAGCTAAGTGCTTTTGTGCCTTCCTGAGCCCTGTAGAGATTCAGGAATGATGGAAAACTGAGGAGCTGCATGGTCATTCCCAGAGGAGGTGAGTATCAGGCTTTTCCAACTACTTGGGGCTCAAAGTCGTCTTAGAGGAGAGAAAAGGGAAATACCCTTGCCTAGGACCACTGGGACAGGTCATTTGGACAGGCCAGGACATGCTCAGAGTGATGGATCTTTCTTCCAGTAGGAGTGTTCTGGGCTCCAATACCTAACGGAACATATTCAATAAGTATTGTAAAAAAAGGAAAAAAGAGAGACTGCATTTGCACTCTTCTTCAGTGGACAGATTCAGTCACGGGACCTTGCTATAAAAACTTGGTTAAACAGAGTCTGTTTACAAACAGTATACTTATAAATAGCCCCTATAAATAGAGGCTTCATAGATTTAGTTCTTCTTTATGTCTCATGGTCAAGGTGGTCTTCTTGTTGCTGGTCAAGTCAAAACAAGGCAGATGTACTTTGGGCAACTAATGTGCCTACACCTGGGCCATGGGGGTCCTAAGAAGGAACAAGACACTGCTCTGGACCTTGGGAAACAAAAAATTAGGTGAGGGTGGGGAGACTCATATCTGCAAAGAGCAGGGCACTGGACTGGGGTCTAAAGTCTGGATGGTCTTCCCAGTTTTGCCGCAAATATGCTGCACTTTAGTTCTTGAGCCTTGGTCAAATCACTTTAGTTCCTAGAGCCTTAGATTCCTCCTCTCTCTTGCAAGAGCAGGACTTGATGACCTCTACAATCCATCCTAGTTGAACAGTCGCTATGCTACATGGCAAAAATTACAGATGCTGCTTTAAGTGTCTCCTGGAAAAGACTTTTCAGAGATGGACTACATCTCGGGGAACATCTAGAAAAGAATTAGGGAGATAGTTCAACCACAAGTGATATTATTAACCCAAGAAACTTCTCCAGATTTCACAGGAGTCCTCTATGCAAGGCTGTGATCCACCTGGGATCCATCCTTTTCCTCAAGTCCCTCTCTCTTGTGTTGTATTAGAAAGAGCATGCGGTGGCTCTGTGGAGCAATGGATAGCACATTGGACTTCTAGTGATGAAAGAAAGAACATGGAAGTTACCTTCAGGGTCTCAGGTAGGAAACAGGTTAGAGTTAAGGAATGACTTCTAGACAAATGCTTTAAGAGGTATAAACATATAACCAAACAAGGAAAAAGGTGTCATCTACCATTTAGGAGCCTTAAGATTCTGGGCACAGTTGTATTTTGCATTCCTGAAAAGCCCTGTGCTAAGAAAGTGCAGTCAATCAATCCCGTTTAAAATACACTAAGAGACTTCACTATTTAAAGGTACTGGAATGCCCTTAATTCACTTGTTTGTAAACACAGACTTTGTTTAATAAGATTTTTATTTTGTTGTTTTTTTTTTAATGATTTTTTTGTATTTAAGAGAGAGCATGCACAAGAGTGAGGGGGAGGAACAAAGAAAGGAGGAAGCAGGGAGCCTGATGCAATGCGGGGCTGCGGGGCTTTATTCCAGGACTCCAGGATTATGATATGAGCTGAAGGCAGATGCTTTACTGACTGAACCACTCAGGCGCCCCTTAACCAGCTTTTTAAAGTGAGTTCCCCTGGCTAAATCTCTCTGGCAAAGAAGAGTGCAAATAGAGTCATTCTCAGAGATAGAGAAATGGATTCAATTCATTCTCAAGATTTCTTTCAGACCTGTAAGTTTGGGAATGCTTCACACGTAAGACAACTCACAAGACCTTTATGCCTGATTTCTGTCCCTGGATGATCTGTAGAACCAACAGGGTCTCCCTGAGATTGTCTCAATCATCAACATTAGGTAGGGGCTTGTCCTGGAGGGTTGAGGCTGAGGCTCTCTAGAGGGTTGAGCCTAAGGCTCCCTGGGGGTTAAGTAGAATTTGGGATTCTGGGATGGCTGGGTGGCTCAACGGTTGAGCATCTGCCTTTGGCTCAGGTCCTGATCCAGGGGTCCTGGGATTGAGTCCCACATCAGGCTCCTTACAGGGAGCTTGCTTCTCCCTCTGCCTATGTCTCTGCCACCCCCCCAATCTCTCTCTGTGTCTCGTGAATAAATAAAATCTTAAAAAAAAAAAAGAATTTGGGATTCTGTTCCACCTCCATCAGTCCTGTACTTGGGGCATTCTAGTAATGAGGCTGTAAGAGCATGAGGGCAGGGACTGTAGGATTTTGCTTCTCAGTGTCTTGCATATAGCAAGCACTCAATAAATCAGGTGAATAAATGAATGAGTGAAAATGGGTATCATCAGTACTAGTTGCCTGTGTGACCCTTAGGCACTTCACTGCTCTGAGACCCAGTTTCCATATCCATATCACGGGAGGATAGTTAAGAGTTTCTACCTCATGGGATTGTTGTGAGGATTAAATGAGACAAGAGATAGAAAGCACTTAACACACTGCCTGACATATAAGGACTCAACCAATGTTAGCTATTATTTTTTCAACGTAGTTTATTTTGTCCTCTTCACAGCCCTATGAGGCTAAGTATAATCATCTCCAATGAGCAGATGAGAAAACAGAGGCTCAGAGGTGTCAGGTGCTTGCCCACGGTCACAGGTGGAACTGGGACTCTTTCTACCTAGTGTGGTGTGGTAAAGAGCTTTGATTTTCCCAGGTTCCCGATTTGTTCGTGGCTCTTGTTAGCTCTAAGGTGGGTTGGGTTCCAGTTAGTGCCACTGTTCCTCCTCACCCCCTTAATCACTCCCTGAGTTGGGGGCATTTATTATTTCCTCAAACAAACCTGCTTACCAGGATACATGGAGCTCAGTAGCGGAAAGGGAGCTTTCTACTGCAAAGTCCACCCTGAGCAAGCACAGTGCCTGAAGAGGCCGCATCAGGTCACCTCGACCAAGACACTAATGTGCTGCGCTCTAGAAAATTAAAGCAGTGCAGCCATATTTAAAATTCATCTGGTGGATATCCTCCCTGAATAGAGTGGACAGATGTGCATGTGGGAAACATGGTATCTGCATATGCACATAGATGAGCAAAGCACGATCTTTAGTCAACTTTATTATCTGCTCTCACGGTGGGGAAGGAGTCCAGACTAAAGAAGCGCATGGATAATCTAGAAGCTTTGCTTTGCAGGAAAAGGAACCTACCACATTCACACCTTGCTGCGCTGCTGTTAATGAGGAGCTTCTGAGACTATTAGAAACTATCTTTACTTTCCTTCCCCATCTAAGATTGGATTTTTGCAGGCAATGAAAAGCCCCAGAGGTGGGCAAACAAGAGCAGGGTAAACAGAAAATCTGAAAACCCCATCATCTGAATAATAATGCCAATGGTTTAGAATGTTCTTATTGAAATCTGGTGTGTAAATTTAATTTACAGCTTTCTCTACACATACAGTGTAGCTGTTCCCTTCAGCACCCTCATTCCTTCTTATTATTAAAAGAAAGGACAAAGGGGACTTTTTTTCCATTTTGGGGGGTATGCATTTGCAGCATGTAGTTTAAATATTCATTTTATAAGAACAATGTCACATTTTAAGATTCAGTGTTAGGCACAGAGTTCTTAAAAGTTTGTTGTATAAGTGCTAAGGCCAGGAAAAAAACCAGTGTGCCAGCAATGCTCAGCAATAGAGAGGCTAATAACACAGAAGTGGCTGTCATTTATCAGGTACCCGGACACCCTCGTAATTGATGTGGGGTAAACGGTTCTCACCTTTGCACACTTGTCTTTTTGCCAAAAATACTTAAGACGGTGGGGAAAAAAAAACATATATAGTATGTTTTGTGTCCCTCAAATGATTGTGTTTTATCAGTATGATGAGTTCATGGTTGACTTGGTTCTCAAACTCAAACTTGTGTCAGGGAATGACACAGGTTCTCAGAATCAAGATCAAATAAATTCTGGTAATAAGTTACTGACTTCAAAATATTAAAGCTTATGACAGGGTAGAAACAACATGTGAAAATTTAGGTAGCCTCGCAGAATACTCCTGTGAGCAGGAATGGGTGTGTATGAGAAGCATAAACTTCTCAAAATATTTTAGGAGAATCAGAAGATTATGCTCCAGAAGTAGAACTGGCTCAAAGTCTTACTATGACAAGAAAAACGTCTATAGCCCCACATGAGAAAGAACTTTCTAACATTTCTATCTATAGGAAAAGGGAATTCCTGATTAGGTGGACAATTCTTTCTTTTTTGAGCTACTCAAGCTGTGGTCATTGGATCTTGTCCTGGGGATGCTGCAGAAGGCATCATAGATGAGGGTGAGCATTGGCCTTAAAGAGTCCTTCCAGGGATCCCTGGGTGGCGCAGCGGTTTGGCACCTGCCTTTGGCCCAGGGTGCGATCCTGGAGACCCGGGATTGAATCCCACGTCGGGCTCCCGGTGCATGTAGCCTGCTTCTCCCTCTGCCTGTGTCTCTGCCTCTCTCTCTCTCTCTCTCTCTCTCTCTCTCTGTGACTATCATAAATAAATAAAAATTTAAAAAAAGAAAGAAAAAAGGATGGTCAACGTTTAAAAAAAAAAAAAGAGTCCTTCCAGTTCTGATATCCTCTGACTTTGTTTCTTATTCTTGGATAGGTATTTTATTAACAAACGTTATCCTGTCTGTACCTTCCACATTGTAAAAGTCATCATAGATCTAGAAAGACCAAGAGAGAGTTGTGTGGAGACAGGTAGAGAACTCAGAGGGGAAAATGTGAAAAATATGATGACAGGATGGAAAAGGCCATTTGGCCTAGAGAAGAGGGAACTGAAGCATCACAGAGAGCAAGCTAATCCTTGGAAGAAGGGCAAACAGTTGCTTCGATTCTATTGGGGTCCAGATTACAGTAAATGGGGTTAAATTAAATTAAGCCAGTATAAAGCTAGATCATCAGAAGGCAAAATGTTGGATCCCATGCTTTCAATCTCCCAGAGAATTGCCTTTACTGAGGGTGGTATCAGAACAGTGTGAGCTATATTTGTTGCTTTTGTGAAACTGATTAAGGTAAGATCTACCCTGCTTCTTTAAGTCCTTTTATAAGGACTCGTGATAAAATCCTTCCAGTGTACAGTTACAGAGGATGAAATAATGTAGTTTCTACAGAAGGCTCTTCTTGCTTTCCATGTATGAAAGGTAAAAATGTATAAATTGATATATTTCCTTTTTCTTCTGCCTTAGCTGCTGGAGAACTCAGAGCCAAATCCCCAAGTATTTACATTAGCTCAATGGTGGTACCTGAAAGTCACTACCCTGCTTCTTGTAACAGATAACTCACTTCAGGACGTTGATAATATGTCTTACGTTTTAATCTCTTACGTACCTCATGCCTTTCGGGAAGTGAGTAGGCTAAAATCTCATCTATTCAAGATGAAACAGAATAAAAGGGAGAACTATCAATTGAAAAAGGACATGAGATCCTAGGGATAGGTTTTTAATATGGATTGGAGAATTCCCGTCACTAGAGAGGACCAGTAATGGAGGGTAAGTCATTGGAGTCAACATTCTTGGTCATCATCTCATTATTCACTTCCATTGGTCTTGTGCAATATTTAAACCACTATAACTGTCATCAGATACTCCAGTACATTACATTGTAAGTGATGGCAACGAGAGCCAGTTTAGGTTAACCAGTTGTCTATTTCCAATTTCATGAGCATAGAGTAGCTCAGTAATATGTCCTATATTGTCATTGATTATAAGATGAGGAGCATTAAAATGGAGAGCCTCCTGAGGGCAGGAAATTGATAATTTTTATCATTGATTTCTCTACACCCTAGCATAAAAGCTTCCAGATTTCTGGCATTTGTGAAGGTTTGTTGAATTTAATTAAAATGAACTGAATATAATTGAAATGACTTGAACTTCACTGAACAGAATTGAATTGAATTGCTTAATCTTGCCTTATATCGGGATTGTCTCACCTTTGCTAGCTAATCAACTCTAACAACAAAGCAAAAACAAGCATAGCATGTTGAGCATGATGTTTAGAATTTAAACATATGTTCGTTAAAAAAAATATTTATTATGCACCTCTTATATTCAGGTGCCGAGAAGACATTGGTGAACTAGGCAGACAGTCATTATCCCTGCCCTTGAGGAGCTCCACCTAGGAAAGGAAACAAGTGCTAAACCTGTCAATGTATAAATAAATACATAAATATAAATAAACCTGTCAATGTATAAATAAATATCTAATTAAGAATTATGACAAGTGCTGAGAAGGAAAAAATAATAAAGTTTTTGCAAGAAGAATAAAATAAGGAACCTATTAGAATAAGCTAACTTGTCCAACTTCGAGAATGACAATTTGTCTGGACCAAGTAGTGGGAGATGAAACCAAAGGCTAGATTTTGGGTTTTATTATGGTAAGTAGACACATGAGTAATGAGACTCAGTTTTTTTTTTTTTTTTTTTAAATCAACTCTGGTTTCTCCCTGGAGGAGAGGAAGGAAACAAGACTGGAATCAGACACCATTAGAGGGCTATTGCTGTAATTCTGGGAAGATATGATGGTATATTAAACTGGGGTAGAGAGAAATGAGAAGATACAGCTGGACTGTATCTTGTATGTAGAATTGGAAAAAAGCTTGGTCAACAGTTAGATGTGGCCAAGAAATTAAGATGTTGAAAATGCCTGAAGCTTTCTATATATGCAACTGCGGGGGGGGGGGGGGTGCCATTTTTTTTCCATAAGGAAGAGGATTAGATTTGAAATTAAATGAAGAGGGAAGATCAGGAATTTAAGTTGAGCATCTTGAGTGTTGGATACCTGTAAAATATTCACCTGGAGTTATCGAATAGTGCTATCTACACAATCATTTTTTAAATATTTACTGAGAACTTAACTTGTGTCAGGCATTGAAATGGATGCAATACAAAATGTATGTAGGACATGATCTGTGGCTTCCAGGAACTTAATGCCTATTACTTAAGATGACATATTAGAAAAGATTGCAGTAAAAGGAAGGAAATGATTTTTAAAAATAACTAGAGAGAGAGAAATAAACAGGGTTGTGAGTTGAAAGGAGAAGAAAAGCACTGCCTGCTGAGATGGTAAATGGTGGGCATCAAGGAAGAAATCAGAGTGAGGAGATAGGGCATTGAGGCCAGACTCAAGGTGAAGCAGAATTCTTATTGCTCAGAACAGAGAGAGCTTTACCTGTACCTGCCCGGGAAAATACTTTGCCACCACTGTCCAGCCAGGTGTGGGCCAGGAGGTCAAAGGGTGTTTATCAGCTCCAGCTGGGCTAAGCCCAAGAGGGTGAGGATTGATATTCTGATGGTTAAAATGAGGATCTGGAGGAAACCTATCCACCGTGAAGAAGCGGAATAGTGGGAGGGACATTGGCCAGGTTTGGTCTAGAGAAAACTGATGATTTTCTTCCTTAAAGGTGAGAACAGAAGTGGGCCTTTGAGCTAACTCTTTGGTCCCAGCCTCTCTCCCTGGATTTCCACTGGATGCCCCTGGAACATCTATACTGGAAAACAAAACACCCTACTCCTTTGTTCGGTGTTCACAAGGCACTGTTGCTTTTGCCTAAAGAAAATTTGGGAAGGGCCGAGAATGTTCTTTGAAAGTGTCTCTGAAAGTAGTCCAGGTGTAGTGGTTATAAATTTATGTCCATGAACTGTTGTGAGATACAAGATAATAAATCCCTGATTTTCTCTAAATGAAATTAAATCTAAAATGGAGCAGCCCTGGCCTGACTCAGCTAGCATTCCCAAAGACTCAATCCCTGCTTCCTTCTTCCCACTAGAGAGTTATAGAGAAGTCCCTGGGGTCTTATGCCCAGTGGAGCATTCTTGGAGATCCCTCTGGTCTTAGGTACTCCCTCCCTGGTCACTGCTGATTTAGCCATCATATGATCATGCATGCCCCTAAGGGTGAAGGCTTTGCTGTTTCAGTACTACTGGTGTCAACCATCCTAGGCGCACTGTTCCCTCTGGCCTGCAAGAGTTACTGATCTTTGCTTCTTACAATCTCAACCTACCACTCCCCTCCTAGTGTTGAAAATCTCTTTTCACCGTTTTTCCCCAGTTTCTGCCTTTTTCTCCTTCTTTGTGTCTTGTGTTCCCCTTCCTTCGGCCAGGCCTCAGTTGCTCACTAGAACTAATTTGCCCTAAAGCTCTACAAGACAATGATTCTTGAATGTCAGGAATCATCAGAGACAGTTGATCTACCATTATATTTTAAAATATATTTATTTATTTATTCATGAGAAACACAGAGAGGCAGAGACATAGGCAGAGGGAGAAGTAGGCTTCCTGCAGGAGCCTGATGTGGGACTTGATCCCGGAATCCTGGGATCACACCCTGAGCCAAAGGCAGACACTCAACCACTGAACCACCCAGGTATCCCAGAAGTCTTGTTAAACAGGGATCACTGGACCTGCTCCAAAAATTCTGATTCAGCAAGACTGGGGTGTGGCCTGAGAATGTGCATTTCAAATAAGGTTTCAGTTTAAACTGATGCTGTTGGTTCACATTGAGAACACTCCTCTAAGGAGAGGGAACAAAATTCCTGGCTATGGCAGGGAGGGAGAGTGGAGGGGAAGGCAAGTTATGGGAAGGTTGAAGCACAACTAAATATTTCAATTAATTACTATGCCAGCCACAATTTTGTATTGAATGATAAAATTATATTTTACCAAAACATGATTTAGATGCAAATATTTTGGAATTCTTCTATTGGTAAAGAAGACCCAGGGGAATTACATTATACCTTTTATCCCTGGTGACCACAAACCTGTCCTTGTTCACAACTTCTCCTGAGCCTGGAGCTCAGGCACTCCAGTTTGGATCCACTGGCCTCTGCAACTCATCATGTAATTTTCAGAAAGTTGCTTTGCTCCTATACCCAAGCTCAGACAATGAGTTTTCTTTCTGATGCCTGGACTTGTCATTGAGAAGGCTAGGCATCATCTGCCAAATGTATTTACAAGTAAAATATCCAAGTGGCAAGAGAGAGGCCAGGGAGAAGGACAGCTAGACGTGGTGGACTGTGTCAGACAAGCAGCCTGCAGGAGATCTCAGCCCTCTGGCCAGCTCTCTGCTGTGAATAGAAACCTGGCAGCATCACTGCCTGCAGGGCCTCCTGCTGCCTCTTCCACAGCACCTGGGGATGGGGCTGCCCTTGAAAGGATCGTAGTCAAAGTTATTAAACCAGAAATCGTCTCTAGTGCTTCATCTCAGGGTGGCAGTACTTGCAGAGTGATCAGGGTAGGGCTGCCCTAACTTTAAATCTTGTCCGTGCCACATACTAGTTGAGTGTTTCTTTGCACAAGCTATTTTCTTCTCTGTGCCAAAAATTTCCCCTTTTGTAAAAAACAGCTGGTAATAGTGTATATCCTAATGTTGTTGTAAGAATTCAAACAGATAGTGTATGTAAATTGCTTAGGATATATCTGCCATATAGCAAGTGTACAAATAAAGGGGAGCCTTCATCATTCATAACTATTATTCTGTTTTGGATATTGGAGTTTATGTCTTAATTTTTTCTCATGGACCATGACCTCCTTGAGAGTAGGAGGCAGGTCCAATTTCCTTTCATATCCATTCATTAAATGGCCAAACATCTGTTGCAACCCTGTTATGTGCCAGTCACTGTGCTAAGGTCCCAACATCCAGCGCCCCCTACACTGAGCAGGTGTTGATGAGTGGTTAGTGAATGAAAGGGGGGGAATTGCTGAGCAGGTTACCAAAGATACCTTTTATTGTACAGCATTGAGTCTAGAGCAGTACTTCTCAAACTTCAGTGTTTGAGAACTACCTACCTGGGAATCAGATTTTGATTCATCCAATCTGGATGGGGACCTGAGATTCTTCATTTCTAACAAGTTCCCAGGTGTCCCTGCTATTGCTGGTCAATGAACCATACTTCGAGTAGCAAGGCACTAGGTGTCTGTGAATGATCTCACTTACTGATTGCAAAAGCCTTATGAGTTTAGAAGTAAGGAAAAGCTGAGTTTATGACAGCTGACCAGTCTGGAATCAGGGTGGCCTGCCTCATTTTCATCTGTTGAGTATATGGATTCCCTAACCAGAGGTTCTTCAAGTTTGCTGCACATCAGGAATCACCCAGGGAGCATTAAAAATCCTGATGCCTGGGGAATTGGATACCAGTCAATTCTAATGTGCAGCAAAGTTTGGGAATAACAACTTCCTATCTTTACCTCATCCAAGGAACAAAAACATCCTACCAATCTTACAATGACAGCATGCAAAAGATGATGCTGTGAAGTTTTAAGGGCTTTAAAATATCAAAATGAAATGTATAATCCCATTATGGTAGGAGCAAATTAGTGGCTTGATTCAGTACAATTAGCATTTATTGTCTTAATTGTGACATAATGTCAGTTTCATTGGATGCTTCATTTTAAAGATACAGGGGGCTGCAAATATGTACAATCACTCTTTCTGGGGAGGGGCATGACTCAGAATTGAAGAGCCCAAATCTTAGCTGTTTCAATGTAGCTCCCTCTTAAAACCATTGAAAAGTTAGCCATGTGACATGCCTGTACTATTAATTGTAACCATCTATTGAGCATTTATTCTTTGAGCATTGCATTATCTCCTTGTGAATGAAATACTGCATAATGTATACAACTTCCCTACAAAGTCAGCAATTGCTTATAGAGGCCTACATAGTTAGGAATTTAGAAGTCAGGATACAAATTCAGCTATGGATACTTACAAATCATCACACTTGGAGTAGAAGGACCTGGTTCCACGCCCTTGTTTTATAGATGAAGACAGAGAGGGAAAGCAGCCTGCCATGGGACACACAGGAAGCAAGTGACAGGACTGGAGCTGAGATCCGTGTCTGCTAATTCTGGGCCCAGTGTTGTTTCCTACTATGTCTGTGGAACAGTAGGCTAGAAAGTATGGCCAGAACTCCAAAGCTGTTCTCTTTCCCTCTCAGGCTCAAGCCGTTACACAGTGAGGAAATTACTTTCTGAGACAGATCAGACTTCATTCTAATTCCCTTGAGGAAACTATTTGATTAGAAGAGAGAGCCCTTTAACAATCTGCATGTCTCCTCAAAGCAGACCCAAATTAGCACATGCCACTCAGGTACCCTGGCCCCATTTATTATTTCACCTGACACTATATATCCATCCAATGAGCAAATGTTTGTTAAGTACCTACTCTATGCCAGGCACTATAATATAGATGAAGAGGTAAGAAAGTAGGGTCCTGAACCAGTCTCTGCCTATGTCAGAGATAGATAAAGTTAGGGCACTCAAAAACTGTGATCAGTGCCATCAGAGAGATGATTCTGGGGGCATGAGAGCTCAGAAAAGGGCCCCCAACTCAGCAGGGGGTGGAAAGATTCCCAGAACACTTAGTGGAGGGAGTGATTACAAATATGAGACCTGAATTAAATAGAGGTGATGAAACAAATTGTTTAAAGGTGTGTGTGTTTATATGTGTCTGTGTGTGGGGGTGTGTGTGTGTGCTGAGGCTGAGAACACCATGTGGGCAGGCTGTCAGAGATGAGAGGAATATGATCTGGATAACTGAGTTGAATGGGAATTGGGACAAATTCCATGTGGCCTGATGGTAGAGTTTAAAGAAGCAAGTCAGAAGAGTGGAAGAAATGAAGTTGGAAACTGACCAAATTATGCGGGGAATTACATCCTGAAAAGAGTTTAGATTTTTATCCTCAGAGTCAGTGGGATCCACTAAAGATTTTAAGTAGGAATGAAAGTCTCATTTCCATTTTAGAAAGACCACACTCTGACTGCAATATGGGGATTTAAGGGGAGCAGAACTGAAGGCAGGGTCCACTTAGGAGAATGTTACAATAAGCCAGGTGGCAATGATGGTAGCTTCAATTAGGGCAATGAGAGTGGAGGCAGAGAATAAGCACATTCAAGACAAATTTCTAAATCCATGAGGTTTGGTGATTTATGGAATGGGACGGAGGAGAGGAAAGAGAGGAAAGGGAGAGAGAAGGAGAATGAGATCAGAATCAAGGTCTATGGCTGGACTTTTATCTTAAGCTGAGAGTGGTCCTGAGAAGGAGCACACAGGGAGGAGGAAGAGAGGCTTGAGGGGGGAGGGATGCTGCTGACATGTTTATGATGTCATGCCAGAGAAAATATTCAGTAGGGAGCTGGACTCCTAGAATTCTCTAGGAGAATTGATCAGAAAAGACCCTAAAGCTGTAAACACTTTGTAATCTTACAATCTTAAGATAAATGTCCAAAAGAATGACAGCTTGACCCCAATCACAGATTGGTGGTTCTAGCTTGGAATATGACTCAGGGCAATCAGCTAAGAAACAGAGGCCCTGTGGGCACTGGGACAGTTAAGAAGACCTTCTCCTCCTCCTCCTCCTCCTCCTCCTCCTCCTCCTCCTTGTTCTTCTTCTTCTTCTTCTTCTTCTTCTTCTTCTTCTTCTTCTTCTTCTTCTTCTTCTTCTTCCGAGATTTATTTATTTATTTGAAAGAGAGAGAGTGTGGGATGGGGGACAGAGGGAAAGGAGAATCTTAAACAGACTCTTTGCTGAACATGGAGCCCAAGGCAGGGTTCGATCTCACAACCCTGAGATCACGATCCAAGCTGAAACTAAGAGCTGGATGCTTAACAAACTGCACCACCTAGGAGCCCCAAGAAGATCTTTTTTTCTTTAAAATCATAACAAATGAGATAATCCGCCAATCTCTTTGATGGGAGTTGTTTTACTCACTCTCTCAGTCATTTGGAAAATCTTTTACTGAAGACTTTCCATGAGCCAGGCATTGAGGATACAAGATATAGAAGAAGGTCCCTGGCCTTGAGTACCTCCAGGACTAGTGGAGAACATATGTCATAGACATATGAACATAGACATATGTTCTCCACTAGACACATGGACATGTGAATAAAATTCCATGTTACAAACAGAAGGAGAGTTGGATGTCAGTGTTCAGGACAACCAGATGTTTTGGACTTTGGAATACTAAATATTGCCATGGAGTAGAGACAGATACCTGTGTGATGATTTTCAGTTTTGAAACTGATGAATCATGTAAAACTCACAACTACATAGAGACCAGGACTTCAAATTAAGTTTTGCAATTTTTATATATTTTTTTACTTTATAACTATTTTGACTCCCTCTGTGTCTTTAGGAAGGCCACCCCCAGAGTCTACTCACTTGGTGTTGTGTTAACAGTGATGCATACAATGAAAGGAGAAAGAATTACTGTAGCAGAAAGAGGGTGTACCCAGCTCTCTTTGGGGCAGAAGAACATCAGGTGGAATCAAAGAAGGCTTCCTGGAGGAGGGGATGGCACTTGCATGGGTCTTGAAAAATGAATTAGACTTCATGATGTATAAAATAAGGCATCTTTAGTTTGTGCAGATACCAAGGGAGTAAAGAGAAGTTTGGCCTGTAGGTTGGGGAGGTGAGGAAAAGCAGGATTCAGATGCTGGGCATCCTTGAATGTCATTCTGAGGCACATGGGCTTGAAGGAAGCAGTGGAAAGAGGCCCTAAGTGCACATGCCCACAGGGACAAGGCAAGTACATAAAAAAAGAACTAGGTGGAGTGACCAATTGTCTGGCAAAAGGGGTTTTCTGAGACACGGCACTTCAGTGGTAAAACCAGGAAAATCCCCAGCAAACCAGTAAGAGTAGGTCACCCTAGAATGAGACCAGGCCTGGGATACCTGGAAAATACTTGTTCACCCCCAGTAGGCTCTGTCCATCTCGGCAGGTAGCTCGCAGTGCTGCCATACGGGAATGCAGAATGGTATCTCTGGATCATCCAAGTTTCCAAGAGAAGCTGAAAGTTCAGAACTTTGTGGAATAGCTTCTGTTTTTGAAATGTTGACAAAAAAGTGAAATGTTTTATTTTTTATCTCTTTATTTTTTTGTTTGAATATAGTTGACACACAGTCAAATGTTTTAAAAACACCATGCCAGCCAAACAAAGCATTTCTGTGCACTGTGAGTCCTAAGTATCTCAGAGCAAAGTGTCATAAGCAAAGCCTCCCACATCCCACCCTGTTTCTGCCCTGAGGCACATTCAGACAATTTTCATTATGCAGAGTGACTTCAGTGATCAATCGTTTGGTTTTTAATTTGATGTGCTTAACCAGATTTGAATGCTGGGCACAGAACGTAATCAATCAAAGCAGGGATGAATGGTGGTAATAGAGATACCCATTCAATTTTTTTGAAAGATGAAATTTGTGCTCAATGGCTTGTTCTTCCCCAAATCTGGAAACCTATGTGGTGAGGAAGCTAAAGCATGTGCACCTCAAGCATCAGCCTTAGTTATTAGTTGAGGTCCATTTATTCTATGTATCAGGACAATGCCTTTGCTGAGATAGGAAAAGGACAGTCATTTTGTTTGTAGGGAGCTTGGAGGTTAGGGGCCAGCGTTGGGAGATGGTAGAGAATGGTATAGTTGATTTAACACTGTGATCAGAACAGCTGGGTTCTAGTGCCAGCCTGGCCACTTTCAGCAGCTACGTGACCATGGGGAAACCACCTAACTAACCTCTCTGGTCTGTGGCTTCCTCACTTGGGCTGCAAGAAGACTAGCTTGCAAGGACACCCAAGGATCCCTTTCCATCATCTCTCTAATTCTAAGGTTTAACTTTGATTAGACTTTTGCTAGGATTTCTCCAGGCCTGCCAGGGTGAAAGAGTCAACAGGGGTTTTAAAGAACAAATCAGTCCAGACAACTGTGACATCTTCTTTTTTTTTTTTTTTCCTTTTCTAGATGGAATTGGTAGATATGGGGTTGTAGTAAGTTAATCTGGTATCTGGGCACCACCAGTCCAGCTCTCTGGATGGCATTTTTATTGCATCACTTGATTTTTCTTTAACTGACTGTGGATTAGAACACAGGGGTAGGAGGTGGGTACAGGAAGAAAGCGTCAAAGACAGGGGCACTGTGGTGAGGGAGGCTTCTGCTCCAGGAGAGGGGAGGGTGGGGCAGGTTGGGGGAGGACCTGCACTCATGCCAAGCTGCAGTGTCACCTTTATTAATGACGACGGGGAGAGGGAGTCAGCAGGCAGCTAATGCGGACTGCAGAGGAGTAATTGGAAGGTGCTGTTACCATTCCAAAGGACAGGAAAGTGGAAGTGGGACAAATGGGAATTTAAAAGGAGGGAGGTGAACAAAGGGAAAGAATGAAAAAAAAAATGGACTATGATGTCATCTGGAAAGTTGTAAACCAATAAATCAATGAGGTATCATTCCCAGGGCAGAAAGAAAACAGCCTAAGGAGCCAGCCTGTCGGGGGATCTGGGAACTGACAGGAAGTGCAAGGTCTGTAGGCTGTGCAGTATCCTCATCAGGAGGTCAGCTACAGCATGAACCCCAGGAATGGTCTTCCATTCCAACCTGCCCCCTCCTCCTTGGGGCTTTTTTTTTTTCCCCACGAACAACATCAGAAAGAAAGCTCTATCCAAAAGGGCTTTACAGGAACTCATTAATTGTGAACCCTTGGAGTCAGCTTTTCAAACAGTTATCTCTGAGTTCAGCTTCATAGGATTTTTTTTCCTCATTGGAATCAGCTTCATAAAAGCCAGAGCATGATGATTCTGCCAGTTTTTACTGTTAACAGATGAAATAGTACTCCCTTTATAGAAATGAAGAGCAAGGACTTTGGGTAGCTTTCTTTCATTCTCAAGACCTTGTCAACAGAGCTGTCCTGAAGGCAACCCAGTAGTCAGGTGCCTGAATGGCATCCCATTGCCTGCAGATTGAGGTTCAAAGCCCTCAGCCCGGCATTCAAGGCCCTTCCAGTCTGTCCCTCCAAATCTCTCGCGTGATCACCCTCTTTGAACTTCTGCTGTAGCAAAACACTCTGCTCATTTCCACCTCTGCGTCTTTGCTCATCCTGTTCCACATACAAAAGTGGGACAGCAATCTCTCAGTATCTCCACTACCTCCCCTCCCTTGCCTGTAGCAGACATCACTAATCAATCAACACACTCTTTCCTGCTGAGCTAGGAGTTGGCTTAGAATCATTCCCCACACAGCTCTTTAGGCAGTTACTGCCAATCAAATAAATCAAATTATAAAATGAAATGTATTTTCTGTTACAGATCTAAGATGTCCTTTCCCATTTTTAGCTTAATCTCTTTCAGTCATGCTGTTCCTCAAACCCCCAAGTGCTCTGTGAAATTTTTCCCAAACATCCCTATCTACAAAAGTCATTCCTACTTCTTACAAGCCTACAGAAAACTTTACTTATGGCATTCATTGTGCACCTGTCATCCAGCATCACGATGTATCTCTCTACAGATCAGAGTTTCTCAACTTCAGCACTAGTGACTCTTTGAATTGGGTCAGCCTTTGTTGTTGGGGTTAGCCTGTATATTGTAGGGTGTTTAGCATTGTCTCTGGTCTTTATGCAATAGATCTCAGTAGCAACCTTCCACTCTCCCCCAGTTATGACAGATTGCCCTAATTGAGAATTACTATATTGATGGATAGACTGAGAGAGAGAGAGAGAGAGAGAGAGAGAGAGAGAAAATCTTCCCTACCCTCTGAGACCTTCAGTGTGTAGTAGGTACCTAATATATCTCTTTATAGATAATAGGTGCTGAGTAAATATTTGCTGATTGATTAATTGGAAATGAGGAGTGAAGAACTGCCTGGGAAAGGAGAAGATCCTTCCCTAATGTGGATTAAGAATTATGCATCACGGGGATCCCTGGGTGGCTCAGCGGTTTAGCGCCTGCCTTCGGCCCAGCTGTGATCCTGGAGTCCCGGGATCAAGTGCCGCATGGGGCTCCCTACATGGAGCCTGCTTCTCCCTCTGCCTGTGTCTCTGCGCTCGCTCTCTCTCTCTCTCTCATGAATAAATTAAAAAATCTTAAAAAAAAGAAAAGAATTATGCATCACTATGTTATTGTTTCAGTTAAGCACTGTGGTGTTGAGCAATCAGGGAAATGTTGCAAAGAGGCCACCTCCGCACACACTCAATCCATTAGTATTATACTTGGACCCAAGAATTGGAGCATGTTGGGGACTAGCAGGTCACTTACAGCAGGGGTAACTAGATCAATTTGGAGGAGGTTGGGGAGGTGCTAGGAGAGTCCTGGTTGGAAAGCTGGGCTTGAAGTTTAAAACACAATGTGAGAGAGAGACCTTTACTCTTCTTCACTCCTCATGAAGTAAACACAAGGGGTAAACTAAAGCAATCCTTTTATCCACAAAATAATCATCCCTCCTGAAAAACCTTTTGCCTGGCTGACTGGTTGTCTGTGGACACCTTTGTCTGCCTGCCCCTCCTCTCCTTTAAACGTGGAAACTTTATAAAAGGAAACAAAGGGCAGGGAGAGATTGTATAAATCATCATCCGCAATGCAGCTCTCCAGGTCCACAGGGAGGTTTAAATCATCCTCCACGAGTCAACCAAAAGCTAACTCTACACTTGCCCAGCTGATCAACAAACTGTTCTGGTGAACTGGAAAGAAGGGTGAGGCTGAGCATTGCAAAAAGTCTTTCTGAATGCCTCTGGTGTGCCAGGCTCTACATGGGACCCCTGCACCCACCTTCAACTTCATCTTCAGAACAGTGCTATATGTGGTATTAGCATCGCTGTTTCAGAGATGAGAGAAGTGGGGCCAGAGAGATCAAGCACCGTGTTCAAAGTTCTAGAACATGTTGAAGAGAACTGACATTTGCTCCCAGGACTTAGGATGCCATGTCCAGTGCCTTCCAGGAAAGCTGCTTCTATGGGAAACCAGACATATTTCCTAATATGTGACATTGATGTTCCACTCTGAACCCTTCTTGGCCTTCAACACCCTAAGCAATAAAGAAAACAGAGCAGTTATCCTCAGTTGAGCCTAAAATCATGGGAGACTCATAAACCGTAGAGCATAGTCATTAAGAGAGCTGGTCCTATCTATGTAGCTGTGTGTTTACCCATATCGACTAGTCTATCTCCCTATATAATCTGCCAAGCTAGCTCCACCCATCCATCCATTCCTCCACCCATCCATCCATTCATCCCTCCATCCATCCTTCCATCTCTATATACTCTATATAGGCACAAGAGATATCTAGAATGTTTCTTAATATTCGATAACTTTATGGAATTGAATGGAATATTGAATGTTCTCTGTCTTCAAGGTTAGTTCGGCAGGGAGCACAGTTAGGTAAAATGTGCACTTTTCCTTTCTTCGTTGTACTTTGAGGTTTTACCTAATTTTCCTATTATTAAGATTATATCATGTTTATAAAACAATAATATCTTTTTCTTTCTTCTAAAGAAAACAAAAGCATTCTGGGGTCAAGCTAATCTAGGCAAGTCACATCACCTTTCTGCTTCTCCGTTTTCTCATCTGTAAAAAGTCCAAGTGGTTTTATCAAGATCGCCTGGACATTGGGAGGATTAAATGTGATGAAGCATATACAGTGCTTGGCCAATAGTGAATGCTCAAGAACTGGTAGCATTAGTGACCATCAGGATACTTTTTTGCACAGTATCTGACTCATAAATGTCCAAGTAATGTTAGCTTCTCTTTCTTCCAGTTTTTTTCTTCTTGCCACAATCTTATAAAAAGTCATTACTGATGGATAAATAAAGGGCTTAACATACTGACTTATTGTCCTGTAGCCCACAGTGCCTTCTGCCTGAAACATAATATCCTTTTGTATACCTTTTCCTGTGGAAGGTTGATCTTGGTGTCCCACCTAACCTTGATGCAAATGTTGGCATGAGAAGGTGAGGGGCTGCTTAGAATATTCATCCAGGACCCACATCCCAGTGATGTTCCTGGCTTTCATTTTTCCCAAGGAGAAGTACGCTGAAGACAAGATCATACTGCCAAGGACTCCAAATAGACTTTTTTGCACAGCCTTTCCCGGAGCATCCAGTGCAAAGATTAGAAGACCATCACTGGTGTATGAGCTGAGAATAAATCCTTGTTTCTGAAATTATTATTCTTACAATCATATTTGTGAACTTCCCTACCCACACCTTCACAAATGTTATTAAAAGTGTTTAGAAAAAACATCCCCTTTTCAGTAAAAAATTAAGGATATCCTAAATGATGGCCCCTTCCTGACAAACAGATTTCTCAGGTCCCACAGATGCAAATGGCTCTAATCAGAGACTGGGAGCCACGGGAGCAGGTTCCCTCTCATTCAGCTCTGAACAACAGGGAGATGAGCCCACTAAGCTTGAAGACATGTAGGATCCACATAAAACCAGAGTACACTCTCTTGTCTGCCCAAGGAGGGTCAGAGTCTGCTATAAAATAGTCATTTAGTGAGAAGCATTTGCTGAAGAGTGGTGACACTACCACGAATAAGGAAGAGTCAATGTTGAAAACATAATTTGTGCTTTTCACAGACTCATGACCCTGGGAACAAGTCCAGTACAATGTATTGGAGATGAGCTTGTGAGGTAAGATGTGGAAACCGCCTCTTTAAAGAAGGGTTCTTGAAACACACAGCAGCAAGAGAAAGCTTTTTTTTTTTTTTTTTTAAGACTTATTTATTTATTTATTTGGGAGAGAGACAGAGATAGCACAAGTGGGGAGGGGAGGGAGAAGCAGTCTCTCCCTGCTTAACCCTATGCGGAGCTCGATCTCAGGACCCTGGGATCAGGACCTGAGCTGAAGGCAGATGCCTAAACAACTGAGCCCCCAGGTGCCCCAAGAGAGAGCTTTTGAAAACCCAAATCAATGGCCTCCTTTTGCACTTAGAGGAAAATCCAGTCTCTTATGCCTGACTCCCAAAGGTTCACAGGATCTGGGCCCTCCCTGTCTCTCTGACCTCATCTTATACAGTGTCTTCCCTTATTTTATACCTTCTAGCTATGTCGGCCTTCTTTTGGATCCTCCAGCATTCCAGGCACATGCCATATCAGGGCCTTTGCATCTGCTATTCAATAGCCCTGGAATGCTTTTCTGCCAGATTTTTGCATGATTGACTCATTATTCAGATCTCTACTCAAATGTCAACTTTCTAAGAGGCTGCCTTTGTCTCCTCTATAGAAAATGGTTTCCTTCTCACTCCATCCCTATCTCACTCCTTGGTGATATGTCATTAGTAGTAGATATCATGGCCTAAAATAATCTTACTTATGTATTCACTTGCTTCTAGTGTGTTTCTCCATCCCTGGCCCTGCACCCAATGGGGATGAGAGCTCATTAAGAACAAATTTTGTTACTCTCTTTCCTGGTTGTATCCCTGCAACTAGAACCAAGCCTGGAACATAATAGGGGCTCAAGAAATATTTGTTGAGTTAAAGAATGTATAAAGATTCAATTCTAGATCCCAGTGATACAGCAATGAATAAGTGGACAAAAATTTCTCCCCAGGTAGAGCTGACAATGTTGACATGGGAGACACAGTGGATTCATTAAAAGAACACAGGTTTTTGAGTCAGAAAGATCCAGATTTTAATTCCTGACACATCATATGCTAAATGACTCTCTAGACAAGCTGCTGGACATCCACACATCTCACTTTCCTCATCTGTAAAATGGGCATAAAATTGACCTCATGAGGTTGTTGAGATGATGAGTCAGTGACATGATAAATGTAGAGTCCTGAGCACAAGGAATGAATGAATGGAATTTCCTTATTGTCCATCTTGCCGTTGGAATCCCATGGTATCGTTTGGAAGATTTAAAGTGACCTCACACCACAGAGCCACGTGCACAGGTTCTACCCAGGTTCAGAATGTGTAAGTTTCAAAGGAATGTTACCAATTCAGTCTCCTCTTCCATCCTTGATTCAAACCAGGCTTGTTTACCCCTCCCTTCCTGCTCCTTGTCAGTGAAGCTAACTTTCTGAGGAGACACCTGTAGTTTTGGCCCTAGTGATGCCGGGTAGTTGAGCCATCATTAATGCTCACAGCACCAGGCAGGGGTGCACACAGCTAACCCTCCAACAAGAGTTTTCATGTTGTACTGACGGAATATGTCAAAGTGTATCTGGGATATATGGCATCCAAGTGCCACTTTTCTGTTTTCCTGTGGTGTTGTGCCTTTGACATGGAGCAGGCCACATGTAACCCTGGGATCGGTGCTCATCAAGAAGTTTCCCCTCAAAGAGGGTGCCTTGGCTTACTCTATCACACAGCAGGATCTCCAAGGAACCAAAGAACACCACTGGCACATCCTAAAGCCAAACAGCTAGGAAAATAAGTTTTTGATGAAGACGGTTATATTTCACACTTTCGAACAACTTGGGTGCTGTTGTCACTCTTCCCATCTGCCTGTCCCCAAATAAAAGAAACCTCCCAAAGTGCCCTGGTCCAAGAGGCTCACATATGATTTACCTAACAGCTGGACTTTGGGCATGTTGTTAACCAAGGCACGCACGTTCAGAGTCAAAGGCATTGAGCTGTGATTGGGAGCACTTGATGTGTCCACAGCCAGTCATGGGTAAGTCATTAATGTCATCATTTCCTTCACCTGGTCAGGAATTTCAATGAGCTAAATATCCATAGTTTCTCTGGATCACAGTAAGCAACAGGGACAATAATAATAATAGCTGATAATTATTAAGGGCTTGTTCTAAGTGCTTTTTGATTTAATCCTCATACAAACTGTATAAAGTAAGAAACATTTCTTTTTTTTTTATTTCTATAATGTCACATATGCCTGTTCAGTAATGCTTTAAATACAGTAGATTTTAATTTTTTTTATTTATTTATGATAGTCACAGAGAGAGAGAGAGAGAGAGAGAGGCAGAGACATAGGCAGAGGGAGAAGCAGGCTCCATGCACCGGGAGCCCGACATGGGATTCGATCCCGGGTCTCCAGGATCGCGCCCTGGGTCAAAGGCAGGCGCCAAACCGCTGTGCCACCCAGGGATCCCAAGAAACATTTCTATTCCCTTTTACAGATGAGGACACTGAGGCTCTGCCCACAGTCCCACAATGAGGAAAAGATAGAGATAAGATCTGAACTCAGGCTTCTTGGCTCCAAGGCACTCTGACACCCTACATCCTGACGGAACCAGGTGTAAACTCTTCAGAGCACTGCTGCACCCTGACACCCAGCACAGTGCCCAGACATGATTGCTAATACAGAACAATACACTAGTTTCCCTAAAGATCACTACAAACTAGAATTCTGAGTGCCTGATAAAGCTCTAAGATGAAGGGGTTTAAGAGTCCCTGTTTTTCCTAACACCACAGCCTCCCACTTCCGGTCCTGGATCCAACACACACACAGTGCCAAATCCACCCAAGAATAAAATCTGTTATATAACTACATGGCAGACAATGGGGGTGAATGGAGAAGCAACCTGAGGATGGCATTTGGCCACTCTTAGTCTCCAAAGGAGATCAATGGCTTGAGAGATAGAACTTTTCATCTCCCTATGAGCCTCCCTCGGTATGAAAACTTTCCTTCATCTCCTCTCCTTGAAGCTTTCTATATTTTATTTTATTTTGGCCTTGCACATTATTTGAAGTTACTATAGCAACGTGTCACCAGCTGGTATCGCGTAGTAATGTTGGCATTTAGGTAGCAAGCTCCCAAAGTTAGCTGCTTCCCTCCTTCTGTGAGCTCATCCCTCCCACAATCTCAGGTGAGTGGGGGACTCATGGCATCCACAGCAACCAGGCCCCTCTCCCCCTTTGATGCTTGTTGTTCAAGGCAGGGCAAACTGATAGCCTCTTCCTGGTCCACTCAGCACTGCAGGGGTCTTGACTGTGTGTGTGTGTGTGTGTGTGTGTGTGTGTGTGTGTCTGTGTGTAGCTGTGTTTGCATTAGAGGTGGTTGAATAGATATGTTTAACTTGAGTGACGTGTATCCAACTAATGGCCTTATCAATATGAGGAAATGATGATGATGGTTTTATTATGCAAAGGAGCCGAATGATTTGAGGAGGGCTACTCTCCTGATCCTAATCACCTAGTATCTCAGCTAATTAATATTAATCACGCGATACTGCGTTTCTCTTTTCTCTCTTGCCACCACACAGTGAAGACACCCTGGCTGTTTTCCTTCGGAGCTTCAGTGCTCTCCCAGGTGTGCAAGACCTCTCTCCATACTGATGGGCTGAATTAATTAAGAGGATTGATTGTCGCGGATCGCTGAAGAGGGTTCTATGTGGCAAATAAGCCCTGCCACTCAAGGCGTTAAGTAGCCCCTCATCAGCCAAGTGCCTGCGATGATTGCACTTATTTTTACACGTTTGACCTACTTTCAAACCGTGTCTCTTCATGCTGTGATTCATTAGCTACATTTTAAACCGCCCCAAACTGAGCCGAGGTGACTGCCTGGTCGGTGCCAGAGCCTCGGATACAATTTCTCTCTGGGATTTAAGATGCAGGTCCTCCTGGTATTGTTTTAAGAAGCAATTTCCCATCCAGGCACCTGGCATGCTGCTGGGCTATGGATGAGTGGCTGCCTCATGCCTTGGTAGTAAATATATGTCACCTACACAATCTCTGCCAGGGCTGGGGAGAGGGGGATTCTCACTAGTCTGGACTGCAGGGGATCCCTCCACTCTGCTCTCCCCCATGCAGTCCTCAGGCTTTTCCATGTTGCCGACACGATCCGGAGATTTGGCTCCTATGCTATAAAGTTTGAGCAATGTCCATGTGAGGAGTATCGGAGTTGCTAGTGCATCACACCCCCACCCCATTCCCCTATCTCTTTCTAAACATTTAAAACATGGTGGATAGAGAAGTAAGGTCTCAAACTCATAAAAAGGGAAGGGGACAAGAAGCAAAGAAGTAGAATGCCATGCTGGGGATATTACTGAGAAAAGGATAAACGTCAGAGGCATAATGTTATTCTATCATCCTATCATTATGTGACAAAGACGGCTTTTGTTTTGTTTTTGCTTTGCTATTTGTTTTTTAATATAAATGACAAGAGAGAATCTTTTCTGAGTACGAATCTGCTATTGGCGTCTCATGCCATTTCGTTTCAATCGATCGCATCGGTATGATTTCTGACAGATTTGGTACTAAAGTGGGCTAGACACCATAGTAGGAAAAAAGGGGTGCTTCCAGTCAGATGTAAAACACTGTCATTTGTCATTAACAGCCAAATGCAGGTAACTTGCCCAAACTTCAGTCACATTGCACTACAAATCGTGCTATAAGGCACTGAGCTGGATTTTTCTATGTGGTAGTTGGAAGAAATGAACAAGCTGGTAAAAGTAATTTTGATGGACTGGTAGACTCTAACACAGTGAGCAAGTCTTTATAAAAAAAATAGTGGTTTCTTTCAGAAAATGGTCACTTTCTCTAGATGGGGACCTGAACCCTTTCCCCTTTTATTTCTTTTAAAATGCAGCATGGAAGTTTCTCTAAACAAGGCTTAAGACAATGCAGCCTTTTCAAGGTAATTCCAAGCAACTTAAGCTCTGAGGTTTGTTTTTTGCTTTTTTTTTTTCCTCCACTTCAAATTCAAATCAAGCCAGGAATAACAAGCATTCCGTATCTTTGCATTTGGGGCAGCCTGCAGTTCTGACAATGGTAGATTTTCCACCACACACAAACACACACAGAGAGACACACACACACAGAAACACAAGCTCACAATCCCAGGACTCATTTAAGCCAAAGCTTTAAAAGTAAACTATTGTCCAAGAGGTGATAGCATTTTCTCTTAGAGGATCATGGATCACAAGAAAATAAAACCTACCCAAATCTCTTACCTTGAAGCAGTAGAATTACCTGCAGAGATGTCCTCCCTTTCCTTGCAAAATGAGCCGGGCTTTGGTCAGCAGCAGAATTACTCCAAAAGAAGGAATAATGAGTCCTTTATGTTGTAATTTTCACTGTTTATATGCAAGAAGTGTAGTGGGTCTGCTCACGTAGGAATAAATAAAAAGCCGAACAAACTGCTCGGCAGCTACCATGTGAAAAGAAAAGACCTCTAGTGGTCACAGGCTGAATTCTTTGAGGAAAGGAGAGAAGAGATGGAGAGAGTAGAGGAAACACGTGTGTGTGCGTGTGTGCACACACACAACACACATACACACACACACAACCTCTCAAACTCTAGGATTTCTCCTTTCTGGCATCCAGCCTGGCCAGAGGGATACCCAATGATGAAGCTTCTTTCTTGGTTTAAATAGGATCTAGTTAACAGTGATGGTGGTGCTCTGTCTGATTTGAAAAGAGCTGATAATTTCACAAACTCACCATCACCCCCTGGGGTCTGAGCAAGAGAGGATTTGCCTCCCTGGATGATCAAGATGGTTCACCCCAGTATAGAGGCTCCAGGTCCCCATCAACATAGTGTCCAGTGACGAGTGTCCTCACTGTTGTTCTCGAAAGTCTCAGCTTTGCGCTTTCATCCAGCTTTGTGTGTTTTCTAAATATTTATGGTGTGTGAGCATGGTGGCAGGGCTGGCTTCCTGGGTATAACGACCTGGGCTGGTGCTCAGAATGGGACATAGGGCTGCCTTGAAATTCTGAATAATTTTTAACAAAGACTCTTCATTTCATTTTGCTCAGAGCCCCACGAATTATATAGCTAGTCTTTCTGACTGGACCACTATAACTAAACTGTAAAGCTATAATCTACAAAGATATGTATTTTTTCATATGTGTATTTTCTATATATGTGTGTGTATATACACGTATACATATATATATGCATAACAAAGATAGCAGTTTGTGATACCAAATCCATTTTTATTGGTTCACGAACAATACTTCCGAAACACATGATGCCTCTGGTATGCCTTCTGTCGGACACCCTTTAGCAGCAGGGTTCCCTGAAGAGGCCTGCCTCACACTGAGCAGACCATTTTCCATCAGCCTGCCCTTGACCAAACCTAGTGGGACTTTCTTTGACTAAGATGGCAGTCCCATTAGAATCTTATAGGAGATAATCTTGAGTGTCTCCTTTCCTCTGGTGGATTTGTGGTTGGTACTTCCTTTACAAGATTTCCAGAGTAGATGTCCCTAACTGCTGCTTACAGATACTAGCCTAAACTGTGCTAAAATATGCACCCTGATACAGACTCATAAAATCTGGGAGGGAAAAAGCAGAAAGGGCTGTGGTGATATATTCTGGTGCATGGAGGGATCTGGTTCTTGCTCCTCTGATTCCATGGATCCTTCCGAACCCACCTTTTCTCTAAGTTCCTGCATTGATTTCTCTCGTTTGAATCCCTCTGACACTTGGTGTGCCTGACAGATCAAAGGTCTTGTATGTTTTCCCTCACAGATATTAATCTTCCTTTCCCAACTAGGTCATGAATTCCTGAAGAGCAAAGACCACCTCTTTTCATTTCTTTTATCCTCCAAGACCCTTTTTTTAAATAATAAATTTATTTTTTATTGGTGTTCAATTTACCAACATACAGAATAACACCCAGTGCTCATCCCGTCAAGTGCCCCCCTCAGTGCCCGTCACCCATTCACCCCCACCCCCCGCCCTCCTCCAAGGCCCTTAACAGGTGTTGGTAGCTATTGGCTTCTCACTGGGCAATTCTTGATGGTCCAACAACTGATTTCTCTATAAAGAAATTCATTTTATTCAAAGCACTATAGGAGCCATTTGATCCTTTTAATACATATCTGGGGAGAGGATATGGATGGATTATTGTCCCACTTTACAGATGAAACAATTGGGACTTAGATATATAAAATTATTTATCAGAAATTCCAAGTATCTCCAGGATCTTGATACAGGCTAGATCTCCTAACACCAATGCAGTGGACTTTTCCCAAAGTACAAGCAGCTGGAGAAGTGATGGATCAGGCTCCAATTTCTATACCTGGAGTTCCCATTACAGTCCTAGTCACATAATAGGTGTTCAGTAAATGATTTTTGAAAAAAGAACCCATAAAAAGAACCCATAAATGAACCCATTTCCTCATAGTGACATTTCACTTGCTGGTCCAGTAAGGAAAGATTCTCCCTCCTTGGAAATCTTTTTATACTTGCCTGAGATGGTTGGGGTGTTTTCCAGTCTGAAGTCGAGGAATTGGGGAAGATCAATCTCATGGTGCTCTCTCCACTATTTCATGGCATCTTTCTTTATTTCTTACAGAGTCACTTTGTGGCATGTATGACAGCCATTTTAAACCAGATGGGTGATCAGCACTATTCCTTCTATATTGAGACCTTCCAGACCAGCTCTGAACTTGTGGTGAGTCAATATGATGTGGCGTGTGTGTGGGGGGGGGGCAGTATAGGGAAGGCATGTTTCATTCTTGGCTCTTAAAGAGTTCAAGGCAAAAAGGTATCCCAGTGAATTTTGTGTATGTGTGTGTCTAAGTTTACAAACACTCTCATGTGATTCTCTACTTCTATTTTCCACTTAGGCTTGTATATACCACTTCTGAAACATGTCTTCAGTCTCTGTCAGAGATAAAAATTGAATGTCTAGCATAAATATGCCTCAAGAAATGTTTGTTGATGAATCGTGGGCATTTGGGGGCTTAAGAGCATGAGTGTTAGAGTCACACAGTCTAGGATTTGCATCCGAGATTTGTCATTGGAAAGATATGTGATCATGGGCAAGTTAGCTCTCTTAAGCCTCAGTTTCCCTATCTGTAAAGTGGGATAATTTATTTCATAGTATGGGGAAGGGGTTAATGAGAGCATAGTAGCTCTCACATATTAAGTGCCCTGTAAAAGGTAGCTATTTCTATATTATGATCACAAATACATAGAGGAATTTGGCCTCTGAGCCCCTTTGCTCTTTTAGCTTCTCGGGACTCATTTGCTACAGAATAGTCTGCACATGGACTTTGGCCCATAGGCTCATAGCTCTGTAGCAGATGACTTATCAACATAAAGCCCAGCCCAGGCTGTCATGGGGATATAACAGTCCCTTTGCCCTCAACATGGTCGTTTCTGTCATTGTCTCCTTCCTACTGCTAGATTCAGGAATTCCATTGTTGGGGCTCACTTTCAATTCTCCTTGGAGTGGCCAAGAAAGCTAAAATTGGGCCAATCTCAGAGAGTGGTCCATAAAAAGGGAATTATTAAGAAGCTTACTCTTTCAGCCATTCAGCAGAGAGATGATCTCCTCACTGGAGCAGTATTGGCAAGAAATGTAATCTTTCTCTGGATACACAAAAAATAAAACAAAAGGAAAGCCAAATAACCCAGGATTTTTCCCTAAATTCTCTATGTCATGGGACATGGAAATAGATCAGATTCCTAATTTTTGATCCTCAGTGGAAGGAAAAGTGATAAGACAGGTAGAAAAGGGAATTATTACTTGTTGAACATATATACTGTTTTATATAATCCTCACAACAGTATGACCTAGGGATTAGCAGTCACATTTTATAAGTCTATAATCTGCTTGCTCAAGGTCATATAGCAAGTATGTGGCAGAGTAGGATTTGAACTTCTGTCCTAACCCTTACAGCATACTATAGCTTCTCATTCAAAAGCTAGGTTTTTCATCTATGAGCCGGAGGCCTTCTCCGTTGCCATAGGAAGGGAAGGAGCCTGTGATGATATCCCCATTTCCCCAGGTGATATCAAAGATGAATAACAATACTCGCCATTGTCACGATCCAGCATTTAATGAGCAGTTACAATGGGCCAGGCTTTGTGCTGAGCATCTTTTAGACAGTGTGCGCTTAATCTTCACAGTTATCCTCATTCTGCTGATGTGGAAACTGGGACTTAAAGCGTTGACATAATTTTCCCTAGAAGCAGATTGCTGAAAAGGAACAAATCTAATTTTCAGAATTTTGCAATTAAGCTTAGTGATTTTCGAATTATATTCCTCGCATCCTCACTATCTTCTACCATAAACATACATGCATACACACACACACACACACACACACACACATATGTCAACCACAGCTATTCTACTTTTGTCTTTTTTATCTATTCAGTTCTAGTAATATTTTCTTTGGACAAAGAATTATGCTGTTAAAATAATTTGAAAACCACTAACTAGTTTAAGGAAAGAGCTCTGAATGGGTTTCCTATGGATTTAAAATTTTCCCAAAATCATACAGAGAGTATGATTTGGCTTCTTCTAGCCCAGAGGCGTCCACATGCCAGTGTTCCTGGTCTTTGCTATCTGGATTTGTCTTGAATTTGTATTCGGCAAAGATGGAACACAAGCTTGGCGTGCTGCGATATCTGATGGAGTGTGTTGAAATCTACTCTCAACCTCTTCAAACAAGGGGAAGAGAGTCCCTGTTGCATTTCCTCTAATCTGCCCATGGATATGTCTGTTATATGAAATAGTTGTGTTTACAGTACTGCTAATTAGGTGGTCATGTTAGTAATTGCTTGTTATATGACCTGAGATGCCTTCACAAAGCGTAGAATATTTCCTTCTTAAATACATATTTGAGAAATTAAAAAATTGTGACATCAACAAATGCATTTACTTCTTTCCTCCCAAAGACAGAATTACTAGCACTCTGTTTTGAGAGTATTTTCACATAGTCACATTCCACTTGTATTTGTGAAAGTCTCCTAGTAACAAACATGAAGCTTCCATTTAAAAATCCACTGCGATTGGTTTCTTTGGACTTATTAAGCGAAAGGGACTTTTATCCTTTCCCTTTTCTGCCTCTCTAAAAAAATAATAAAGAAAAAAATTTAAACATCCAACAAGATCTGGGTACTTCCAGTCAGTTCCTATGAGACAAGATGACAAGTGTGTTTTGCTTTACAATTTCAGGACTTCTTGATGGAGACATTCATCATGTTCAAGGACCTCATTGGGAAAAATGTGTATCCTATAGACTGGATGGCCATGAGTATGGTTCAGAACAGGTGAGCTACCACTTGTTCCTAACTGCTACATCACCCCAGCAATCACGTTAAAGAGCCCTCATAGAGACAAAGTAAGGATACTTTCTTCCTGGTGAGAATAAAAGTATAGCAGAGTCTTTCTACTTTTAAACACCAGGGCACTTCACACCAATCTTGAATCTTCTTTTTTAAAAAATATTTTAGTCCTCATGATTTTGTATATACTGGGCTGGCTACCTCCCACCTTTTCCATTCTTTAAATGCCAGTTAAAATAACATACTTTGTGGGGTGCTTGGGTGACTCGGTTAACCTCCAACTCTTGGTTTTTGGCTTCAGGCATAATCTCAGGGTAGTGAGATCAAGCCCCATATCGGGCTCTCTGCTCAGTGGTGAGTCTGCTTAAGATTCTCTCTCTCTTGGGGATCCCGGAGTGGCTCAGCGGTTTAGTGCCTGCCTTCGGCCCAGGGTATGATCCTGGGGTCCTGGGATCGAGTCCCATGTTGGGCTCCTTGCATGGAGCCTGCTTCTCCCTCTGCCTGTGTCTCTGCCTCTCTCTCTCTCTCTCTCTCTCTGTTTCTCATGAATAAATTTAAAAAATCTTTAAAAAAAAAGATTCTCTCTCTCTGCCCCTCCCCCACTTTCTCTCTCTCTCTCTCTTTTTCTTTCCCTCTCTCTCAAATAAATAAATAAATCTTAGAAGAAGTTAACATACTTTGTGAAGTCTCCCCCAAACTCTTGAGACAGAAGAACTTAAGGTCAGGCTTATTAAAATTATATTATTTTAACATTTATTCAAAACAATAAAATACATTTGTGACATACAGTAAAATAAGTTTAGGAAGTATTAGATTAAGCAGCTTTGAACAGATTTCTGTGCTGCAGGACTTCCTAGAGCCTTTAATATGCTGATGGGATTCTCTGAATGAAGGATTTAGGATACAGAATTTCACAAATTTACTTGCTAATGGAACCATTTGGTGTGCATATATGTATGTCTCTGTGCGTATATATAATATCTATTAATATCTCATAGGATACCAGTGTAACCCAAGTATAATTCAGATCCCCATAATGTAGCACAACATTAGATAAAAGTAATTATAAGCAATTTCAGTCTTTAATGCTTTCTCTCAAATAGTATCATCTCATCAAAATGCAATTCAAATTATAACACTCAGCAGTATGATATTCTCTTCATTCGTTTCTCTCTCAGTATGTCTCACATCCCATGTGTTATCCAAGTTTCTCTTACAACTTTATTCTCAATTCCTATCCATAAATTCCTTTAAAACTGGATCTTCTTGGCCTCTCCCCTCTTTTTTCCTTTGGCTTCATATAATTATTTTAAATCCTTCCCATGAAAGGCTCTTCACTCTACATTGGCAAGAAGTTTTGTCCCTATCTATTGCCCTTTTTCTATATCCAAAAAAACAAGAATTGGCTAGAAAACAATAATATCCCTAGAGGGTGTAAAAAGAAGAGAAGTTGAAGAGGCAGAAGCAGAATTCTCCTTAGTGGGAGGCAAAGAAGGAAGACTATAAACAATTATGTATTAATAATTTTGTCATTGGATACTGTCTGAGAATTTTTGTATCGTGTGCCTAAGAGCCGACTTCAGTCCCTCTAAAAATCTATTCTTCCACTAATTGGATGCCTACGTGCCTGGCCATATGACTCAAAAGACTCACTTACCTGCAGAGCTCTTGGGGCCAGGTTTAGAGGCTGGTGAAGGGGGGAAGTGTTTTGTCAAGGCAGAAGGAAGTTTCTGGCTGTGCAGTGGAGCTAATGGTGGAAGGAAGAAAATTAGCCCAGCAAATAAAATGTCAGAATTCTCAGTCTGAGCTAAACTTGCCAATTCTCCCTCATCTCACAGATGGGAGTTTGGCTTTTGCAATGATAAAAGTGTTGGTGGAAGTTAGGCATGGGCCATGTGACAGATCAGAGGCAGTTCCCTTCCCTACCCCTCTGTCAGGACCAGATTTCTGAGCCTGTACCCTGTACAGTTACTTAGAACCCTACACTCTAAAGGGCTCCATGTTTGGTTTAATGCCCTTCTTTTGTCAACTTGAAATTCTTAATAATTTTTGAACAAGAAGATTCACATTTTCATTGTGCACTGAGCTCAACAAATTATGTAGCTGATAGTACCTAATGTCAATATTCAGTCGTCTTGTGCTATAGTAGTGGCCAGCTCTTGAACTGTGTGTGAATCCTTTCACTGTTTGCCAGTTGGTCAATAATATCATCAGGTTTTGCCAAAATATGTGAAGCACCTATGTGAGTCATCTTCAACTCACCCTGTGCTTTAGATATATTCAACTATTCACTGTTATTGACCATTTCATTCTCCTATTGACTTTTCATAAACTATTGCTCTCCCCGCTTCTAGACCAAACTCAACATGAAAGCATCTTTCAAATTCTCGACACTGTAACCTCTCCTTTGTGGATGCTTCTAGAACTCTCTCCTGGTAGGAGAATGTGTTTCTTCTCTATATTTCCGTACATGCCCATATATGGTGCTACTCCACTGTACTATAATTGTCTCTTCAGATGACTGCTTCTGCCATTAAAGAATGAGATTCTTGAAGGCAAGCACTAGATAATTATGTCTAATTTATCTCTGTGTTTCCAGACCCTAGCACAAAGCCTGATATTCGTAAATAATATAATGAACTTTGTGTATCCAATGAGTACATATTGATTAGAATTTTTAAAGACATCTAGTTCAAATCTGCCTAAGTAGAAAGAGAGTTTATTAGCTCAGAGTTGTGGCTTCAGGCATGGATGCGTCTAGGTGTTCAAACAATCTAAGAAATCTATCTCTATCTTTGCTCTTTTCTCTGTTGGCTTCATTCTCAGGCAGATACTCCCTTTGTGGTGGGGAAAATGAGCTCTAGAAGTTCCAGAGACATGCCTTGAATTAGCAACCCCAGTAGAAAGAAAAATCTTCCTCTTCAACAGGCAGAACAAGTGTCTTCTTCAAAGCTCTGGCTTAGGCTACATCACCATTTATAAATTTCTGTGGCCAGGAAAGTGAAATTTCCTCTTTCATCAGGCTTGGATCACATAACTCCATTTGCAACTGGTTGGCTACGGTTAGTTCTACCCAAACCACAAAGCCTGGGAGCAAAGGGAGAGGTAGAGGGAGTAGTTATCCAAAGAAAAAATCTAAAAGTTGTTACCAGAAGAATTGGGTGGTGGATAGGCAAATAAATGCATGGACATCTACCACTTATAAAGGATCAGGAGGATGGGAGCCCAGAGAGCCTGGAGCCCTGACCAGGCCAGCAAGTCCTTCTGAGTTGCCTATAGTCATCTTGGAGGAAGCATGTGGAAGAATTTGAAGGAATGTTCCCTCCTGAAATCCCAGCTACCTGTGGACTTTGGTCTTTTTTGGGGGGATAGGCCCCCAGAGATGATACAATAATCCTTGGTTTCTTTATACTTAGAAAATAACAATATAATTTTCTAAAGTATCTAAGAAAGTGAAAATTTCTTCTAAATAGAAATATTTGCATCCCTTAAGGCTCAGTCAAGTACTTAAGTCTCTACATTAAAAAAAAAAAAAGTTAGACTCAGATAAACAGCTGGGTTGCAGATTTATGAAGTCTGCTACTTCCCTTTCTTGGGAAGTCATTTAATCTCTTGGACTCTCAGTTTCCTGATCTATAAAATGGGAATTAATTATAATGTCCATTTCATGATGTTTTTTTGTGAGGATAGAATGAGTTACTCTTTAGAACAGTGCTGGTACCTCAGAAAACTCACTGAATAGAAGCATTGCCATTCCCGGGTGTAGACAACACACTTAGCCTTGGACTAGAGAAGCATGTGCCTAATGTCAACCAGATGAATGATTATTTTTCTCTTAGATTAGTTAGTAAATGTCCTTCATCTTCAGTTCACAATGGAGTGCTTGAAAGTTTCTCACCTATCTGGGGCTCCTAGATAGGAGCCCTATCTGGTGGCTCAGTTGGTTAAGCATATACCCTTGACTCAAGTTATGATCTCAGGGTCCTGGGATCAAATTCCACATCAGGCCCTCTGCTCAGCAGGGAGTCTGCTTCTCCCTCTCCTTCTCCCTCTCCCTCTCCCTCTGCTCCTACTCGTGCTCTCACTTTCTCTCTCTGTCTCTGTCTCTCAAATAACTAAAATATTTCTGAAAAGGAAATTTTCTACTTTTTTTTTACATTTGCTTTGATGTTATGATAGCTAACATGTGTTAAGCACCTAGATCTACTGCTGTTGTGAGTACTTTCCATGTATTAATTTATTTAATCTTCACAACTTTACATGTAATCCGCATTTTATATAGGAGAAAACTGAGGCACAGAACAGATGAGTAACTTAATACAATGTTTCATTGCTATTAAGAAGCCATGCAATCAGAGTCCATGTTCTTGATCTCCACTGCTTCATCCTGTAAAATAGTGAGGCTCATATTATGAAGTACATTGTATAAAAGTGCCGACTGCATGTTTAGTGGCTCAGAAAACTGCAAGAGGCCCAAAGATGTAACTTGCCCAAGGTCAAGTGACTAGCTAGTGAAAGATTTCAATGTAAATTGGATAAACAGAATATGCAGCATGGCATAGCCAGAACATTTCTTACTTCCTATGCTGGTTAGTAGGTATTTTACAATTTCCTTCCTTCCTTCTTTCCTTATTATTTATATGTTATTATAACTTACCTGTTTTTATAATTTCTCTATTATCACTTAGGATTTATGTGTGTATGTATATATCAGTCACATATGATTTATTTATCTGCTTGGTGGAGGGAATGGAGTTTTCCAGAGTTGAATGTCTTCTCAGCTGTGTACTGTTAGTGTATGCAGACCTAGTGACATGTTTACTGCAAGAAATGCCTTCTGCTAGAACATTTTTTTTTCTTATTGGTAAAATGCGGCTTTCAGTAAAATCTGGTTTACGTGGTATGTTAAATTTTTAAATGATGAAGTTCCTTATAATGTAGCAAACTAACAAAATTATACCTAGGAACCTCTTTTTTCCCCTTTCTAACTGCACCTCAATCTGGAAATCCAACATTTTGAGGGGGCTTGGGGATTTGTACACATCCCTAAACCATCTCAAAATGGAATCAACCAACATATTTACTGAGTATCCTGGTTATGCAGGGCTCTAGGAAGTGGGCCTGTTCTTCGGCCCCAGAAGGCAAGGGGCTTATGGTCTAGTTGATGAGACAGGAAATGTGCCCCTGGAAATGTGATCAATTGCTATAGTCACTGCAGTGAGTCCAGAGCACAAAAAATACACAGAGGAGGTAAGATTTACAACTGCCAGGATCCATATCCTGCCTCCATCATTTAATAGTTAGCTTACCTTGGGTGAAGTTATGTAATTATTATGACTCAATTTTTTCTTCCTATAAAATGAGGCGAATAATAGTATCTATCACAATTGTGAGGACCCAAATGAAATGAAATAATATATACAAAGTAGTTAGAACAGTGCTTGGCACATAGCAAGCATTTCATAAGTGTTAGCTATTATTTTCCTTGTCACATTCCTATGGTGTAGAAATACACAAAATATTTCACTGAAGTGACAAATCTGGGCTGGATCTTGTCTACTTTTATCAGTGTCCTAATTCAAGGTCTAACATTGTCTCAAGCATATACTAGGTACACAGTAGGGTCACAGGAGTCAATCATAGGAAGTTGAGTAGGGCAGTGTCCAGCAATCATATGGTGGCTTCATCAGGATCCTGACAGATAACTGTCGCTTGCTTCTCCTTCCTCCTACCTACATTAGTTTGTAGTGCCTACTCCTTTTTGTGGACCTCACCTCCTCCAGTGTACATTGACCAGAGAGAAGCCTCTCCATGGATTCTTTAGCCAGCACAGCACCTCTAATCCTGATGTTCAGCAAGCTGCAGAATTCCAGATTCCAAGAGCATACTGCACCCCTCACTAGAATCCCAGATTCTATGCAAAGTGTTGGGGTTACTGGGGGTGAGCTGGAAGCTGTTACTTCACTCTAACCTCTTGGTGCACAGAGCTTTTGTGTGTTGTGAGGGAAGCAGGCTTAAAGATTCTGGGAGGATGGATTTCTCACTTCCTGGAGGGGAGGAATAAGAATATCTTCTCCAGCTCTTTTATTTCCATTGTCAGGTTTTGACCAATAGAATCAACTACATCCCATGAACCACAGGAAGGAGGGGGACGGAATTCAAAGAGGCCCTCTCTCCCTGAGCGTTCTCACCATCAAGGACATGTCCTTTTATTCCTGTCCTACAACCTGTGGGTGCGAGTTGGTTGTCACATCAGAATGTTTTCAGCCTGGAATCCTCCTGCCTCAGAGCTACCAGGTGGCCAGGTTATTAACAATAACAACAACTGACATTTATTGAGGAGTTGTATGTGCTAAGGCACTGGGCCACCACCTTTATCACTACATCTTTTTTCATCTTCACATGGCTCATTTCACAGAAGGGGCAGTTGAGATTCCCTGAGGTCAAGCAACCAGCTCCAGGGACACAGCATGGAAGAGAGCCAGAGTGAGAATCTGACCCAGCATAGGCTTGTTCAAGCACCTGCAGGAGTCTGTGTAATAGCAGTAAAACCAATTGTACCTACTTCCTAGTGGAATTGTGACAATTGGTTGAGAAAATACATGTAAAATACCTAGAGTAGGATCTGCTACATAGTCAGATCTTATTAAGTTGTAACTATCATCATTATTCCCCTACTCCACCTTCAAGGATCATTCTGCCAGTTTCTTTTTACTCCCAGCAGCTGACTTCTCTCACATGTGGCTTCTGCTTCCTCTCAGAGTCATCTGTTCATGGATTCTACTTAGAGCATGGATCACTGTCTTCTCCCTAGTTGTCTCGCATTAGGACTGCCTCAAAGATTTGATTTAACTACTCTCCAGGTCTGGGTGCCCCCACTGGGCACCCATGGGCCACTGACCACCCAGGGAAGACTGCCTGAGTCAAGGTTTGGCCCTGTTCCTAGGCAGCTGTGGGCAGAGCTGCAGGATGATGGGAACAAAGTGTGAAGGGACTGTGTGCAAAACGGTGGGCACAAGTAGAAGCATGTCCAGTGCCAAAAGACTGCAGGCAGACCTTCAAGGGAACCCATATACCCTTCTGGTTAATTGCAAAGGCTTTAGAGAAAGACAACTGTGACATTGGTCTGTACTCTGCTGTTTATTAGCTGTGTGAATGTGGGGAAATAATTTTATTTTCCCAACATTCAGTTCCTTCTTCTGTTAAATGTGTATAACAATAACACCTACCTTGGTTTATAGAATTATGTGAAAGAATGTCTGTAGAGTACTTAGCATGGAGTACACAAATAGCTATACTTCTATCTTTGCTATTATTAATAAGGTGAGCTCACAGATCAGATTGAACAGAGTTACAGAGGTTTGCTTATGGACAGAATAGCAGAATGCTTAAATACCTACGTTGTGAAGCAGCATACTTTTGTTTAAATCCTGATTTCATATGTACTGGCTGGGTTATTGGGAAAGTTACCTAAACTCATATCTCTCAAATGGAAACAATACCCAACTCAGAGAATTAATGTAAGAATTAAACAAGAAAAAGACAGAAGAACAGAAAGAATCCATGCAAAGTCCTTAGCGGAGAGCCTGTCCCATCATTGGTAACTGTGGCTCTGATTATTATTGATTTTATATTTTTTAAGATTTTATTTATTTATTCATGAGAGACACAGAGAGAGGGAGAGGAGAGGCAGAGACACAGGCAGAGGGAGAAGGAGACTCCACGCAGGGAGCCCGATGCAGGACTCAATCCCTGGACCCTGAACCTAGGACCCAGGATCACGTCCCTGTGCCGAAGGCAGATAGATGTTCAACCACTGACTCACCCAGGCATCACCCAACTTTTCTATTTCTTTTGTTTTTAAAGATTTTATTTATTCGTTCTTGAGACACAGAGAGAGAGAGGCAGAGACACAGGCAGAGGGAGAAGCAGGCTCCATTCAGGGAGCCCCACGCGGGATTCGATCCCAGGTCTCCAGGATCAGGCCCTGGGCTGCAGGCAGTGCTAAACTGCTGAGCCACCCGGGCTGCCCTTATTATTGATTTTATAGATCCTACGCATCACAAATGAGATGCAGGAAGTGTTAGATTTAGATCTGGTCATGAACTTCGTTTTCAACAATTCAAGTGCATTGTTGAGAGTAACAGAAAGAGTTGAGTATGTTTTCATTCCAATTTACTTCACCATATTAGTGCTTAGGCTTTAAACACAGTTATTTTTTAAAAAGAAGACAAAAGACAAACTTTTCCAAACCCATACATGAGAAAGCAAAGTTAAGTGACACTAGGATCCATGATTCCCAGAGAGTGGCTGTGGAAGAACCCAGAGAGAGGCAAGAACCTTGACTTACTGCCTCTAGCCCCTATTTGACATCAGTACCACCATTGGCACAGAGGGTTGATCAATTCCTTGGTTATTTGATTGGCCTTTGAGAACCAGAGACAGGTTTAAGCTGACAATCAAAATAATGGCTATTACTGAAACTACTGATAGCTTTGTTGCTTCTGAGAATTTGTAAAACCCCTCATTTTGATATCACATTAGAGATTCTGAGATACTTAAAGCATAATATGACAGCCACTCAATGCATTTCCATCTGGGGAATAAGATACTAATCTTTAAGGAGAAAATATAGGTATTTTTCAAAAGCATATTAGCAAATGACAGAAAAGCAAAGCCAAAGAAATCTCAATTTTTAACATCCCGATAGTGGGGAGGATCTCTCTCTCTCTCTCTCTTTTTCTTTCGTTTTTTTTTGCCTTTACATGGTCCTGCTTAGCGCAGAACTGGTTGCCAGCTGCAGCTGGTCCTGTCTGCCCATGTTGCTGTTAGTCCCTGACTTTGGAAGAAGAATGAAGCAACCCAAAGGGGTCTGAAGTAGCCATAGCTGCTGTGTTCCTGTTGTTATATTTGTGTCAGGCACCATGCTCCGCACTTAACATGCATTTGCCACTAATGCCCAGTGACCCTGGGAAAGGGCCTACATTGTTGGTATTTTCACAGGCAAGGAAACTGAGATGTCAAAGTGACACGAACATGTCTCAAATCCACACAGCTGGGAAGTGGCAAAGCCAGAGTCCACATCCAGCTGTGTATGTGTGGGTGTATACATCTTGTGATCCTGATACCAGGATGCACTGTCTTCTTTGTTCAACAAACATTAAATGCCTAATGAATACCTAGCCCAGGTTCTTTACAAGCAATGCCCAATGTGGCAAATTCTAGAGGTGCCCTGCCTATACTCCTGACCAATCCAGAATATACCTACAGCTTTGGTGGACATTTACCACATATCCCGAGCTTCCTAGTTCTTTAATTCTCTGGACTTTCTCTGGCTGCGAGAGAGAGCTCAGTCCACCTACAGGGCAAGCCAGAGATACTGGGGACTTAATGCCCAGAGGAGCAACTTCCAACTAGTGAGGGGCTAGCATTGGTAAATAAATAGTCCAGGTTCCACATGCTTGAGAGGAAACACTGCTGAGTGCAAGTGTGTTCTCTACAGTGTCTCAGAAGTTCCCATGCAGAATTGAGCCACAATAGTTATGCAAAGCAATTACCTTCTAATCTATACTTCTTTGCTGGCTCTTCCTATAGTGTCTCAGGTAGGCCAAATGGGCATTTTTCTGGGACCAGCCATTCAATGGATAAGTAGTTATTGATTATCCAATGTTAATCCAAAATTATAGACAGTGGTACAGGTAAGATCTGGCCACTGTCCTCGAAGATTTTACACACACACACACACACACAAACACACACACACACACAGTAGAGACTAGGTCACAGGTGGACATGTGGCAGATTGAAGGCTATTACAGAAATCTAGGAAAGAAATGATGGTGGCTTGGTTGAGGTCAATGTAAATGGGGTATTGAGAAATAGTCAAATTCTGGTTGTATTTTTAAAGTAATGCTAAAAGGTTTTGCTGATAGGCCAGGTGCAAGATATGAGAGAGGAAAATCAGGGATGCTACAGTTTTTTTTTTCTCCTTGAGCAATTGGAAGGATAGAGTTAACCCTAACATAGATGGGAAGACTACAGAAACATTTGAAGACTACAGGGGTTGAGATTTTGACCTTATGTTTGAGATGCCTATTAGTAATCCACGTGAGGATATGGAGTAGGGAACTGGAATGCAAGCTGGAAGCTCAGGGGAAAGGCCAGGGAGGAAGATATAAATTTGGGAACCAAAGGCATGTAGGTTGGAAAATAGATGAGATCATGGAGGGAGTCTCTGATTTGAAGGAAAGTACAGTCTAGTGGAGGAGACAGGCATTATTGAGTCACACAAATAGGTCATCCTAGACCATGCTGAATTCTGGGAAAGGAAATTGTAATAACTATCCTTTGGAGGACACAAAGATGCAGCAGACCCTGCCCTAAAGAGATTAAAAGGAGAGAGGCATTTATACAAAAGAAGAACACAGCTATGTATCAGAAAACTAGAAAAAGCACAGGATAACAGTGAGAAATGAGTCTAAAAAGGGTGGAGTCCAATCACAAAGGGCATTGACTGTCAAAAGAAAGAGTTTGGGCTTATCCTGTGGAAAGTGGGGAGTCACTAAAATGGATGATTGACATGACTGGAGCTGTCCATTGGACAAAATACTCTTGATGTTGAAGAGACAAGAGATGGGAGGCTGAAAGACCAGTCAATAGGGCTTGGTAGGAGGAAGGGGAGGAAGAGATGAATGGGAAGATGTTTATGGAGAAACACAATTTGATAACAGATACCAAAATGTTAAATGTGCATTTGATAAGTACTACCACTTCAAGAAGAAGACTGGAAAAGAAGTGTATGTCAGAGGTGCAAGGTGTACATAAAAGAGTGAGTACTGAAGCACTGTCTATAAAAGCTGAGTATAAAGGATCATCACTAAAAGACTGATTAAATAAACTGTGATCCACATAGAAAGGCATGCTCTTCGGTAATTAAAAGGCATGATGTATATCTGCATTCATTGGCATGAAAGGAAAACACAATTTATTGCTGAGTAAAAAAGACAGGCTGTGAAACCTGTTTGCCGTTTAGCCCTATTTATCAAAATGATATCTTTCAAATACCATTCATGTATATACATCTAGGGAGACCTCTGAACATAACATTCATCAGGATTTCAGTGATGGCTTTTTTCTAGAGGATAAGATTCGATGGTGTGTTGGTTGTTTGTTTGCTTATTTGTGTGTAGAGGAAGCAATTTCTTTCTTTCTGGATAGCATAAATTTTCTTCCATAAGCTTGTAATAGTTTAAACAAAGGACAATACACATTTTCTAAGGAAGTCAAATAGACAGGTCTTAAGTTCTTGCAAGGCAAACATGGCCCCAGCTCTACACTGAGCAGGTGGGTCAGCTGACCTCTTCTTTGGGGTCTTTGAGCTCCTGCCTGAGGGAACTTTGGTCTGGAGGATGGGGAGGGATGCCTGGGGTAGCATACTCAGATGGCCTTGTGACCTTTTCCCCTCTTCCAGGGTCTTCTTGAGAGCTATCAACAAGTTCGCAGAAACCATGAACCAGAAGTTTCTGGAACACACGAACTTTGAGTTCCAGGTGAGTGTGAAGCACCCGGGGTGTGCTTGGGGTGCCCTGGCAAGATGGCTGTAACATCTTGGGCTGATTGCACCATTAGACACATCTCAAAGCACACATAGGTATGCCAGTGTCTCTGGGGATTTCCACAGAGGAGTGTGAACAAGGAGAGAACCAGTCCCTTGATTGAAACTCAGGGTTTGGAACCAGGCCCTTGATTAAATAAATAGTCATTAACCGAGCAGCACATGCAAATGTGACTGTATAATGTATTTTGTGCTAAAGAGGAGATTTGCATTCATCCATTGTCAGAGTGGGTACCACCTTTTAGAGAAACATCACATTCTTTTCCTTTTCTATTCACTGGAGCCTAGAAAAACAGCCATTCATAGACACTGAAAAATAAAACTCACTAATACATTTCTGTGACTTCATGATTCCTCCAGAAATCACTTTTAGGACTCAGACAAGACCTGTGGCCTCTATGAGATTTGGGGGCCTCAAAGCATGTCCCTGGGGCAAACAGAGTGACACACTTGCTAAAGACCTAGGCAAGAAGAGCCAATTCCTCAAAGCCTTGTAGAAAAGTCCAGATTGCTACCTCCTGCTGGTGATATGAGAGAGAAGGGCCCTGAAAGGGGATCCCGCCCCTGGGGATCCTCTAGGATCTCTTGCTGTGCAAGCTTCGGAAGTAGCCAATAAATTGAGGCAATTGTATTTTCTGCTGCTCATCTGAAGTGTTCAGTTCCAAGCTGGGTTTTGGCCTCTGACCAGCTGAGCAACCTCAAACAAGGCCTGGACTGTGTCTATGCCTCAGTTGACACATCTGCAAAATGTTCACAATACTGACTCTTTCTATTTCATAGGGTTTTTGCAGAACTGGAGTGTGTCAAGGAGCTTGCTGGGACAATTCACTGTAGGTTCCACCAGTTTTCATTCAAACACGTCCTCCTGAAAGACGCCTCCCCTGATGAGTCCTCTTTGAGGGTTCCCCACTGACCCCATGGTCATTATGTATTACCATTTAACCTGTTGTAGTCTCTTCATAGCACTGAATATTATTTGAAATTATCTCTCTTATTTATCCACCTGCACATTTTTTCCCTCTCTTTTCTCTGGTAAAGTGTAAGCTTCATGAGTATGAAGACCTACTCACAGAGACTCTGTGCTCTGTGCCTGACACATAGTAGGTCTCCATGGGGAGATGATGCCTGGGGCCTATGAGGCCCACACCACTGGAGAGCCAGCCTAGAAGTATTTAATAAACATTATCTTTGAATAAGATTCTCTCCCACCACCTTGCATTCAAATCAGGCAACTGCACTATAATGCTAATGATGATAAAAAGGGTAGCTGCCATTTTCTGATGACTTAGATGTGCAGATCTCATGAGAAGCATTCTCAGGCATTTTCTTTCTCAGCCCTGACAACTATACTACAAGTTAGTTACTATTACTAGTACTTTTTCTGCTGGAAGGATTCGGGATGTGAGACTGGGAGGTGATAAGCAGATAGCCTGAAGTGACACAGCACATCAGTGTGGAGTTGAGACCAAAGCACAGCAGAGGCTGACATCACAGCTGCAGCTCACCACAGCCACATGCAAAAGAGGGAGCCACCCCCGCATTGGGTTCACAGAGAGGTTCTGACTGAGACTATAAATCTTTGACATGGAAGCAAAACATGTCACTCTGGCTGTTTGAATCAGAAGTGTTTGATCCCCTTCCAAATGTGGACCAGATGCCTGCAGGCTTCAGGTACGAGTGTGTTCCAGGAAACTAATAAGGTCGTTGCTTTTTTGGAGGGGCAGCTTGGATCAACACACCTAGGGGCCAGCAGTGAGGTAGTGTTTAGGCCATAAAACTGATGGCTGGTTTGCCCATCTCTGTCCGTAGGCAATGGCAATTACAGCCTCAGACCTGGTTTCCCGACTCTGGCTGTCCTCCATGGTCTTAGGGGGTACTTTCCAAGAGAAGTGCAGCTTCAGTCCTTCATGCCATTCTTTTAGATTTTATCCTGTTTTCCTTAAAGAAAATCTGCATCTGAGAGATGCCCAGAGAAAGGGGGTTTCATACATGGGAAGTTTGAGCTTATGAGCTGTGTGACTTTAGGCAAATTACCCCACTTCTCTATGCCTCAGTCTCTTCAACATCAAATAAAAATACTAATTACAGCTACCTCATTGGATTTTTGAGAGGATTAAGTGAATTAATTCATGTAAAGCATTTAGAACACTACCAGAAACATGTTAGCAATTTAATAAAATATGAGCTCATTATAATAATAGTTATCATTTTGATGATAATGATGATGATGGACCTAAAATATATCAAGTCTAGGAACTCATATGTCAGTCCTTGGTAAACAGGACAGTAGGCAGGCATCTTTCCGGTCACCATGCATTGCCTAGGGCTGTCATACCCACAGGATTTTATAAAACAGGAAAATGGCCAACATTACAAAATCAAATAAGTCTCTTTTCCTAATGAGACCTCTGTAGTTACTTGCTGAAAAGTACTCAAGAACAGGATCATTTTTCAGCCTTATCTTTGTTCTCCTACCTTTCTCCTCACCCCATGTGAGAATGGATTTGTTCTCTGTACCCTGCCTGGAACACGCCTTGTTTCCTTCTTGCAGTTTCATTAATTATACATTTAATATCAGCAGGAACAGCATCCATCACTAAGAGCTGCTGGCCTTGGCAGCCACTGTCCAGAGGAGGGGCAGGTGCAATGAGATTATCCCTTATATCTTTTCTGGAACTGTGGTTTTATGATACAAAGGACAAAAAGCAAGAAGCTCTGTGGGTGCCACTCTGCAGGTGACAAGACCAGGGAATTACAGAAATGATGTTTTCTGCCCAGGGCTAACATAATTTGCATTCCCAACCCCTATTCAAGACGCTGAGCCTTGGCATTCACACCCATTTGCATGGTCAGGGAAGACCAAGAGAGGATTTCAAATGCAACTCAGCAAGGATTTCTGTTTAAGAGCAATCCTCATAGGTCTAGACTATAGTAACATGCTATGAGGAACTCAGAAGCAAAGCAGGACACTGCCCTGCCCTCAGTGATCTTAGAGTCGCGAGAGTAAGCTCTGAATCCATCTTCAAACATCCAAACTTTTCAAGGTGACTAATCTTTATTAGGCATCTACTTATGGCATAACCCTGTTGGGTTGGGATATACCCATTTTACCAATGAATAAACTGAGCTTCAAAGTGGTCGACTCTCCTGTTAAAGGTCACCTACTCACCAACAAGTTGCTGCTGAAATTCAGTTCCTGTCCTGTCTGCAAAGCCCAGGCCCTTTCCAACTCATCTGCCCTGTCTTTTAAAAACAGAGTGCCTTTCAAATCTAGGAGACAGCTCTATTTAGCTACAGAAACACTGACTGCCCTAGTTAGCTCTTGCCCGCCCTGGGATAGAGAGCTCTGCAATGATTGGCTGTGGAATTAGAATCTCCATATTGGGTACTCTGATTGGCCAGGAAGCCGTGGTTACACTTCAGATGTGCTCTTTGGCTCCAGGAAGATTGTTTTTGTCTTAGGCAGCTGTTTGATTACTACTAAGAACATTCTCTCTACTTGGCAAGCTGTAATTGGCTCTGCATTTGGTAATCCCAGCCTTGGCTTTGAGGCATTACTTGATCAGCTTCTGGGCACCAGACTACCTTGGAATCATTTTTGAACCTGTACTGGAGACCCTGTGAAATGAAAAGGATATTCCAGGATAGTCCCAGCTATTAATGGAAGACCGAAGGCAGGCTTGGTCTCTATAATGGGAAACGTAACTTGTAATGGCAAAAAAGGTGAGAGAGGGAGCACATACCATGGAGAGCACCCATCAAAGCCTTGAAGGGGCCCACAGCAACCTCCAGGGAGGATCAAGGTGGGACAACTTTACCACACAGAAAGATGGCCACGTGCTTGGGGACAGCTTCTTCGGCCATAGCTTGAGGCCTCCAGACAACCTCTGATCCAATGTTCCTAACCAAAATCCATCCCAATAGTGCCCGTGACACCCGATCAGGTCAGGCCCACCCAATGCTCATGACAGCTGTGGCTTTCCAACTCAGGTATTTTAGCAACACTGTGCTGGGCGCTTTATATTTTTTTCAATGGAATTAGGGTAAATAATTCATAGCCGTTGTGAAGGAATCTTGTAGGATCAAAAATCCTTGAGTATCTGTTGTAAGGACTGTGAAATATCAGATGACTCAGTGGAAACCTTGACCAACAACCAAGGCTAAAGGAAATTGAGAAAGGAAAGAAAAATTTTTGCAGAAGAACAGAGTGTTAAGAATACAAGTTCTAGAGAGAGATTGCACTTAGATTCAAGTGCCAGCCTTGCCATTTTGTAGCTGTGTCACCTTGGGCAACTTATTTAACTTCTCTGGGCCTCAGTGTCCTGATCTTCAAAATGGGAGAATAATGCTACAAAGATCATAGTGTCTGGGGAGCAGTTAAGAATGCAGGGGGAGTGCTGGGCTCATTAATGAATTTTTCAACAAATATTTGTGAGAACATGCTGGGTTGCACACAATGCTAAATACTGGATATACAACAGTGAGTAAAAAGAGGAGGTTCTATCCTGTAGGATGCTTATATCCATTAGAGGAAATAAATTCAGCTTAAAATATGTCATAAATCCTGAAAGCATGGTGTAATAAAGGTGAATGGGTAGATTTTCTTTAGTCAGGGCAAGTTGGTAAGGCTTCCCTGGGAAGTGATTTTTGAAAGTCAGCTATGTTCACCACTAGACCACCAATGCCCACTTAGGAAGTGATTGTTGAACTGGGATTGCAAGATGAAATAGAGATTTTCTTGGCAGTGATTTCCTCATTTGGCCCTTATAACTATCTCCCTTTACATTCTATTAGCCTCATTTTTCTAGATGAGGAAACAGAGACTCAGAGAGGTAGGGCAACTTGCCCATGATAATGGAGCTGGAATCCTGGAAGGCAACCTTAACAGTGTCTATTCAACAACAAAGACAACAAATAGTAATAGAATCGGCATAGAACCTGTGTCTTAATTCCAGCTCCAGAATGCATACTATTCTATAGGCTCTAATGCATAAAGATGTATAAACAAATATGTTGATTGCAGCACTGATACTAAAGAAAAAAAATAGTTGGAGTCCATCTAAATGCCTATAAATAGGGAATTGGTTAGAATTAAAGTGTATCCTTATAGCAGAATCCCATGCAGCCACAAAAGATAGTGAAGTAGATCTGCACAGGCTAATATGGACACACACATCTGCAAGATATATTGGTGAGAGAAAAAGCAAACTACACTGGACTATTTTTTGACTGTCTATACATGTTTGTTTATACATAAAATTTTTTGAGAAGATCCAGAGAACTGTTAATTTTTTTTTTCTTCTGGAGAATTAGACTAAGGTTCCAGGTAGGATAGAAAATAAACTTTTTATCATTTAATCTTTTCTACCATTTTTTGACAATATGTGTATTAAATTTTTAATTTTTGAGAATTAATTGAAAGTAACTAAATTCTAGTTACACTCACTAGCAGTATGACTTTGGGTGGTCATTTATGTGGATATCACTGTTTACATCTGTGAAATAAGGGAGTTGGACCAGGTGACCCTTAAATTTATTCTAGTTCTAAGTTTCTATTGTCCTATTATTTCAAAATACTAAAGTCCCAATCAGAAGTCACCTTACCTCTTCCCCCAGGGAATAAGGATCCATATGTTTAGCTCAAGCTCCTGTGACTTCCCTGAGCCAGCTGAGCTGGGCACTTAGTAGAAATGCCACCAGGCAGCGTGGGGCAGCGAGGAAAGAAAAATCTGGGACCTTTTGAAACAACTTCTCTAGCAATATGATGAACAATAAATAAATATTTTCTAGAGCCTAGCTACATTCAAGTCATTTAAACCATTGTGCTGAATATGGGATTAGAAGTACAAATAAGTGGAAGACAAGACCATTGGTGCTTGCGGAGCTTTCAGTTGGAAAGACGGGGCATTCAAATAATCTATGACCAGCACTATAGACAATACCACCATTCTACTTACTGAGCACTTGGCATGTGCCAAGCCTGTGGTGAATGACTTCATGCTCATATTATTTTACCCAGCACTTAGAATAATCCATTAGGGTAGTTGCCTTATTTTCTCCATTTTATAGGTAAGGAAAATGAGGCTCAGAAAAGACAAATAAGTAACCAAAGACAATCTAGCTAATAAGAGCTAGACCTGGTATCTATATCCTAGTCTATGAGATGCTGATGCTTGTGTTCTTGACCACTGGGTGATGCTGTCATGGAAAGTCAGTGGAGCACAAGGGAAGATGTAGAACAATAGACCCAAATCTGTGGTTGCACATACTAAGAGCTAGTCAAATTTGGAAAAGTTGAGCAGATCTGAGGTGCTCTGCCATCTGGGAAGGCTGCGTGAAGGAACAGATCTTGAACAGGCCTTTGATGAAAGAATAGAACTTAGGTGCCATAGGTGAGCCAAGCTAAGGAGTCCAAGATGCTCATGTTATATCTATGGAGTCTGAGCAGATCAGCATGAGGAGGAAGGACAGAGTGGTTGGGAGACCTGACCCACACAGTGTGTTTGGATAAGCAGGATTACTACAGAAACAGAAGAGCTTAAGCTGTGATTCTAATGATTATGGGAAGCCTTTGAAGGACTTTAAGGAAGGGAGTGATAGAACCCAACTTATTTTAAAAGATCCTCTGGTCTCTCTGTGGAGAGTTGACTTGATGGACTCCACAAGCTGGGAGGCCGCTTCACTATACACCAGGAGCAGCTTGGTCTTTTGGACTCTGGGAGATAAAGTTTCAAAAAAGAGAAATTTATTGTGCCAACAGAATGTGAGCTGCATGAGGGTAGGGACTGCCATCTGTGTAACCATTCCCTATGCCCACATGATGACAATGCGTGGCACATAGAAGAGTTTCAATAAATATGTATTAATGCATCCTTGGCCAAAGACTGACCACAGTATGTAGAAAGAGCCTTGATCAGAAGGCCTAAGTTCAAATCCCAAATCTACTATATATATAACAATCTAAGTGACCTTCAGAAAAATACTTAACCCCTCCAAGCCTCATTTTCTTCATCTGTAAAATGGGACAAATGACAGCTACCAAGTTTTGAGAGATGAAAGGAGGGATGTATGGGGAAGTACCTGGCCCATAGTAAAAACGAAGTACTTGTTTTCTTCTTTCTGAAACTGGAACCATAAGCCCATTTGAAGTAATACTCTGGGCAGTAGTGATGATGCTATCAAGGGTAGACCTGCTTTTTAACTTAGTCTTGGCTATCTGAAACCTCCGGTGAACATCTTTGAGTTAAAGATGAATATCTCAATCATTTCTCTAGCTAGTGTTACCCTTTCTTTGTCATGTTGAGAGGGTGTTCATCTGAAAGTGGATGAACTTTGTCAAGCAAAGCTCTCTCCCATCTGTTCCTTGTAGGACTTGGCATCTGGGGCCAGATTGTACTATTTGCTTTGATACCAAAGGAATCACTAGATTAATGAAAAGAACAATATGGCTAACAAGTGCTTTTAGCCCTTACAGAGAATCATGCCCTTTACATATATCATCTCATGTCATCTTTACTATAGCCTTCTGCAGTGGGTACCAGGGGTACCCCTTTTGCAGATGGGTTCACTGAGGCTCCATCTCTCAGGTGCTGTAGGTTATATCAATATCATCATCCCTGCATCTCATCTTTTGGAGGACTTGTCATGTGCTGAACACTTTGCTGGCTCTATTTCACCACATGCCAGTGGAGTGGGTTTAGTATTAGCCCTTGCGTTTAGCACCAAGTGATCATGCAAGTGTTAAAATTACAATAAACCTACATATAAACTAGGCCCACAGAGGTTCTTGAACTCCAATGAGCGTCAGAATTATCCAGAATGCTTGTGAACACACAGGTTTCTGGGGGCTGATTCCATAGGTCTGGGGGAGGGACAGAGAATTTGCATTTCTAGCAGGTTTCCAGGTGATGCTGATGCTGCTGGTCTGGGGCCACACTTTGAAACCATTGAACTAAGAGGAAGGTGAAGGCAAACTATTCTAAGACAGAATGCATTGCAGACAGCTCCTTACAGCTCCTCTGAGCTGTCAGGTGGATTAAGGGAGGACTTCCAGAGAGGAGGAGAGTCCCTGAAATACACAACCTTCATCAATCTCTAATTCTACTAAGGCACTCAGCTGGGGCGAGTTGTTTGTCTTTCAAAACACAAAATGAAACCATTTTTTTTTTCCAGAGCAGCCCTAAAGTCCTCCTCCTTGCCCTGTCATCAGAAAGAAGATGTGGTCAGCGCCTAGAGAAATCCATCCATTGTCCTTGCTTGGCCAGGATGTTGATTTCAGACTCCGTGCCAGTTAGAAAATTGCAGTGCACAGAATTAAACTGGTTCTGCCACTATCTTCTGCCATCTTCATAGATTATTCACATTACCCAGCATTTAATACGCTTTCCCACTTCAGACCCTCGCCATGACTGTTCTTTACTCCTTATTTACAGCTGTGGAACAACTATTTTCATCTGGCGGTGGCTTTTATCACTCAAGATTCTCTGCAGCTGGAGCAGTTCTCGCATGCCAAATACAACAAAATCCTGAATAAGTAGGTTACATGTCTGGGTCTCCTGAAGTGGGGTTTTCATGAGAATCTCTGAGAGGGGGCCTTAAGCAGATGTGTGTTGTTTCTCCCAGGTACGGGGACATGAGACGGCTAATTGGCTTCTCCATCCGTGATATGTGGTACAAGCTGGGTGAGTAGGCACATGCATCCAGAGAGACACATCTGCACACGCCAAGCTCCTTCTTGAAGACCATCTGTTAGAAGGCCACATGGGTTTCAGTGGTGGGAGCTTGAAAAAAACAGTTTATCACTGTGTGTGTCCTGGGTCCTTAATAAGTGCTTGATGAGAGATCCCATGCCCATGTCCCATCCCCAAACATCTGTGTGTCTGCTTCAGCTTGGTGCCCCTGAGGCCTTAAGAAGTCAAAGCTCCTTCTTGAAGACCATCTGTTAGAAGGCCACATGGGTTTCAGTGGTGGGAGTTTCGAAAAAACAGTTTATCACTGTGTGTGTCCTGGGTCCTTAATAAGCACTTGTTGAGAGTGCCCATCCCTATGTCCCGTCCCCAGACATCTGTGTGTCTCTCTGGATGCAGAGTTTGTGTGTGCCCTCCGACCCTCTGCTGCCAAGTTGCTCTGCCCTGGGCTTGGACGGTGACCCTCTTGAGTGGAGCCACTTACAGGGACTGTGCTTTTTTACTTTTTTTTAGGTTGAACCACCTAAATGACCTCTCCTGACTTTGCATCTCACTTCCTCAGCCTTCTTAGTATCTTTTGGTTCTCTTTGGATTTCCTAGACAGCAGTTTCTTGCTCTGTCCAGCAAGGTCCTTTCACTCCAGGGAGGCACAGTGGACAGACTATCCATCTGTGCACTGCATTCGCCAGCAGCACCAGACTTGAGTTAAGAGCATATACTGGTACTAGGAAGGCTATGGATTGCTTTACAAAATCAAAGGGAGAGCTGGGCAAGCAACCAGGCCCAGAACAGACTACCTTGTACCTGCCTTGGGCCTTGCCCTGTCATTTACAAGCTATCAGGTCCACCAAAGCAGGAAGACTGAGTGACACTGGGCCTATAATGGGGAAATAACACCTTCTCCCAGGGTGCTTATGTGTTTCAGAAGAACAAAAACTGGGGGAGTGAAACATGCAGGCCACACTCGAGTCAAGATTTTTTTTAAAAGACTTTCTTTAGAGAGAGAGAGAGAGGCAGAGACACAGGCAGAGGGAGAAGCAGTTCTCCATGCAGGGAGCCTGACGTGGGACTCGATCCTGGGACTCCAAGATCATGCCCTGGGCAGAAGGCAGGCGCTAAACTGCTGAGCCACCCAGGGATCCCCCTCAAGTCAAAATTTTTATCTTTGTTTTCACCCTTGCCCCATCAGAACAGAGCCTACTTTTTGTGTTCTCTCTTTAATCATTAATTAATAATTATAATAATATATATAATATTTGGTATATCTGGTATAATAATTAATACCAGACCTATAATACTAGTGCCTGAAGGGCAGGGCCCAGGCAAGTAATATAAAAGAGTGAAGGGGGGATCTCTGGGTTGCGCAGCGGTTTAGCGCCTGCCTTTGGCCTAGGGCACGATCCTGGAGACCCAGAATCGAATCCCACGTCGGGCTCCCGGTGCATGGAGCCAGCTTCTCCCTCTGCCTGTGTCTCTGCCTCTCTCTCTCTCTCTCTCTCTCTGTGTGTGACTATCATAAATAAATTTTAAAAAAAATTTAAAAAAAAGAAGAAAAAAGAAAGAAAAAAATAAATAAATAAAAGAGTGAAGGGGCCCGGGTATGTTAAATCCACAGACATCCATAAATCAGGGTACTGTCAACATCTGGAGTTGGATAAATCTTTGTTGCAGGGGTGCCTTATCTATGTACTACAGGATATTTAATAGCATCCCTGACCTTTACTCACCAGATGTCAACAACATCCTCCCTGGTTGTGACAACAAAAAAGTCTCTAGACATTGTTAAATGGTCCTGGGGAGGGGGAGAGAGATGTGCAAAACAACTTCTATTTGAAAACCACTTCTGTAAAGAAATACTGTCTCTGCTCTGTTTTTCTAGAAAAGCATGCCTTTCTCAGTCTTTTATTTCTTTACTTTGGATAAAGACAGGGATATAAAAAATATTGTATGTGTCATCTAATTACTCTTCAATAGGAAAAAACAAAAAAGCATAGTGCAGTGCAGGTCTACCTGGTAGTTGGCACATGGCCTCAGGGTCAGGAATATGGGAAGAAGTAGCTGGGCTTGGAACAAAGTGAAGCAAATATGCCCCAGCTATAAAGGACAGTTGCTGTCCTGATCTGGTTGATTGCTGTCCTGTTAGAATACAAGGCTGATAGTGTCTCCTCTTCCAGTTTTTCAAAAGAAGCCAAGAAACACAATTTTTAAGTGTATCTTCAATTTCTGAATATTGATCACTAATTGGAAGTATTAAAAAACATTGAACATGCCCAGTGAAGGACAGGGCCCAGATTCGGTGTGAGTGGGAGTTTGCACTCTTTGCTTTACTACAGCAAAGACGAGCTACGGCTGTGGTGGGCTTTCTTTCCCACACTTACGCCCCAGGCATTGCCAGGATTGCAAAACAGGGATCTGCGCTTTGTTTGTCTCTAATTCTTCCACATAACCTGCTCTTTCCTCAATGTCTTTCATTGCCGTTGTTTTGCACACAGAAGATTTTATTTAGATATAGATTATGTTTTGGCAGACGTTCCTGCAACTTCCCAATTATGCTGATGAATGAAAAGATGTTACCAAATATTTCACCTGCTTAAAATCACAGAACATCAGAGCTGGAAGGGCCCTTTAGAGATCAGATTGTCCAGAAATTTTCAAATGTTCATTTTTAGTTGAGGGCCAATAAAAAAGAGTCTCATGTTCAATATATAAATTGGTTGAAAGCCAAGCTATTCTAATTGAAGTGGGGTGGGGGGCCCAGAGCTTGTTATAACAGGCCACCTCTGAACTCCCCATGTAGATCCCTGAGGATTTTCTGGGGAGAAATCCTGAAGCATTTCAGGCAAGTCTAGCCCAACCCACCATTTTACAAACGAGGTAACTAAGACACAGAGAAGTAAAAAGGTATGTAGAAAATTATATAGTGGGTTAAGAAGCAGATTCAGGGCAGGGACTCTAGCACATCACAGATTCCTTCCTATTTGCAAATGTCTGTAGGATGAATTAATGCGATTAAAAGATGTACTTGTTAGTGTTTGGACTTGTAAGAAAGAGAAACTGTGCCTGCCTTGATCAGAGAAGGTACTTATCAGAAGGGCAAGGAGAACCAGGTTATGAAGGAGAGGGCCAGAGCCACTCTAGGTTCTAGAGCAGATTGCAAAACTGTGCCTTTAGCATGTTCCATTCCTGCATCATCTTGCTTAAAGATCCAATCTTCAGGGGACACTACTCTATTGGCCTTCCTTGGACGACCTCTTCATTCATGGTCCCGCCATGCCTACACCCATTGAAAGAAATAGAGTTTCCCAAAGTAAGATGTTTATGGAGTTGTAGAGAGGTCAATGGCACAGATGTCCACTATATAGAACAAGAAGTAAAGGATGCTTTTGCAAAGATGGCCACCTCTCGGCTTGGACTTCCAGAAAGAGGAAAGTATATCAGCCTAAAGGGATTTTCCTGTTAGCTATTAGTTACATAGCTGCCTTCTCTTTGCCCGTTTCCTTCAGGAATAAGCGAACAGACTGAGGAGGCAGAATGAATGGGTAATTCCCCACCCTACCTGTGTTCTACTAGATCCTGGCATTAGCATGCTTTCTCCTAGTGTGCTAATGAGGCTAACCTGCTAATCCAAACCAGGACTAAGCACTGTTATACACTAGAGACCAATGTAGTGAGTAATGATAGGTTTTAAAGTACAATCTATGCAATATCCAAGACCAAGTGAAACTTAGAAGCCATCTGTGGCAGACACAGCTGAGAGCCCACACAATAGCCATTCTTCCCTCCTTCCTGGTTAACTGAATCCTGGTTTATTTTTTCCATGATCACAATTTGCTCAGTTAATAATATCTTGTAGCAGGTGATGACCATATGACCCATCTCTGGCCAGAGAGAATCAGCAGAAACAAACTTGTTGGGGCTTTAGGAAATCCTTTTTGTCCAATTAAAACAAAAGAGAAGGGGACAAATTCAATGAGCACAACACATTTTTTTTTTTTAACCCATAGTCCTTCCCCCCCTTCCTTCCTGGAAAACAATAAGATACCTGGAGATACAGTAGCCAGTTTGAAGCTATGAAGATAAGTCATATGCTAAGGATGGAGAAGTAACTCTGGCACCCATCTTTTGACTTCTTGTTAAGGAAGAAAGTTAAAGCAAAAGTTACTCAGTTTAGCCATGATAATCATGTTTTTGTTACATCCATAACTGATGTATCATCTAATTCAAACCCCTCCCCCATTTTATAGGTGAGCTCACTGAGGCCCAGGGAGGCATAATAACATTCAAGGTCAACAACAAATCAGTGATAGCTGAGGTGAAAGAACCTGTCTCTTGACCCCAAGTCCAACGTTCTTACTAATATTTTTTTCAGAATATGCAAATTATTTTCAAAGAGTGTGAAATAGTGAACTATTTTTCAAAGACTACGGATAATGAGTAAATCATAATGCATGTTAACCTTTTAAATTTTGTTTTAATGCCCGACGCAATCAGGGCATCATCACCACGATCATCAGTATCATCATCTTCTCATCAGGAAAGATGTTAGCAATCCTATGATTATAAGATAGCTAATTCCAAAAAAAGTCTCAGGCTTGAAGATTATTCAACATTCTTAAGAGAAAAGCCTAAACAAATATGTGTGTGCATGTGTCTGTGTGTATGTGTGTGTGTGTGTGTGTGTGTGTGTGTGCTTTTGTGACGGAGGGTACATACAGAAAGGTCTTGATAGAGAGAAGGAGCACATTTTGTTGTCAGGACCAGGCCACTAAAGGGTTAATACCTCTGTGTTTTTGGATCCTGGGACTATGCCAAATGTAATGTACTTTTCCTGATAGTGTAACATCATAACATTTGATTTCTGCTTGGAGTGTAGCAATGCACATTTTGCCAAAATGACTTTGCACTTAACCATTCCACATTCACTTAGGTTAACATCAGGCTGTTGTGTTAACAGTCTTTGTGGGAAAGAAAGACAAATTCTAGCAACTGGCATCATGGCCTTGTATGATGGGAGGTCTCTACTGGCAAACCTGTGAGAGTAACTGGGCCTTTACTCTTTTAGAATCTATGTAGTACCCAGATCAGCACAGGAAAGGGTAGGAGAGTTGAGGAAGGATAAGTCATGGTTCCTGCCTTGCCAGGAAGAGCCACCATCCATTTCTATAAGTAGAACAAACTAAGAGTTTATTTTTTAAAGATTTTTATTTATTTATTCATGAGAGACACACAGAGAGGTCGAGACATGGGCAGAGGAAGAAGCAGGCTTCCCACAGGGAGCTCAATGTGGGACTCAATCCCAGGACTCTGGGATCATGACCTAAGCCAAAAGCAGATACTTAACCACTGAGCCACCCAGGTGCCCCCAAACTAAGAGTTAAAGAATAAATTAAGAGTGTGTTCTTTAATATGAAATGTGTGGTAGAGACTTAAGAGTTCAGGCAAATGTGAGGTAGATGAGGAAATATAGATAACTCTACTGAGGTAAATGGTTCTTGAATGAGACCCTAGGGTAGTCCATGTCCAGACTGAAAGAAAGACAGGAAAGGATAGATGTTCCAGGAAAGCAACCAGCTTGCACTAAGTATAGCCTCTTAAGATTGGGGAGAAGCTGCTGGCAAGAAATAGGAAGTGGGATTAGACATCCATCCATCTATCCATTTGATTATTGATTCATTCAATTTATAACAGGTATTAAGCATTGTGGTAGGCTGAGGAACATTTCCTCAAAGATGTTCATGTCCTAATCCTAGAACCTGTGGGTATATTATCTTACAAAGTGGACTTTTCAGACATGGTTAAGAATCTTGAAGATGGTAAGAGTACCCTGGACTATCCAGGTGGACCCACTGCAACTACAGAGTTCTTAGAAGTGAATAAAAGGAGGCAGGGGAGTCAGAGAGGGATTTGAAAAAGATGTACTCCTGGTTTTGAAGGTAGAGGAAGAGACTGGGAGCCAAGGAATGTAGGTGGCTTCTAGAAGCTGCAAAATGGAAGCACATAGTTTTTTCCTAAGACCCTCCAAAAGGAACTCATTCTTGCTTACACCTTGATCTTAGCTCAATGAAACCCATTTCAGACTTCTGACCAGATGTGTAAGATTATAAATTTGTACCATATTAAGCCACTAAGTTTATAATGATTTATAGTAGCAACAACAGGAAACTAATACAAGTACCCTCTACGTGACTGGCATTATGCCTGAGGCTGGGACTACAGTTGGAAAAAGATTAGAGATATAGCCCTTGACCTCATGGACTTGCGGTCATTGCACTGAATAGTAACCTACTAATTGCTGAGTTCATTCATTATGGTCAAAGGGGAGATACCTGTAGAGCAGAAGCTTGTGGCACCCAGAGAATCTATAAAACACCCACACTTACTCATGAGTAAGCCCCGGATGGCCTAGATGAGGAAGTGAAGAGCCTTACTCCAGAACAGTCCTGTCCTATGGAACTGGAATGTGAGCCACCTGTCTAAAAGCAAATACTCTAATGACCACAGTTTTTTAAAAGTAAAAAGAAATAGTGAAATTAATGTTACAATATATTTTATTTAACCTCCTACTCCAAAATGTTATCATTTCAACATGTAATCAATACAAAATATTATTGAGATAAGTTGTTTTAATTTTTGTTTTCCAGAACTAATTCTTTGAAATCTAGTGGGCTTTTTATACTCACAGCACATCTGAGCTCAAGTGCTCAAAAGACACATGTGGCTGTAGCTTCTATATTGAATAGAATGAGATTGTGGAATGAGTGGGATTTGTTTATGAGGACAAGTGGGGAGTAGGGTTCGGCATGGAAATGGGGTCAGAGAGGGGGAGGGGAAAGCATGGTGGCCAGAGGAGGACAAGGGTACATATGCAGGTCTGAGGAGGAGGGGCAGGCCAAGGAGGGAAGGCAGTCAGGAAAGAGGAAGAAATTGGGTATGGAGTGGGAGCATTGAACCAAACAGGCCTGCAGAGCTGGGTCCCAAAAGCAATGGAAGCCATTGAAGGATTATCATGAACTGTGGATCATCATGGTCAGATTGGGGCTTTTCAAACATTTTTGAGGGCAGATTATAAAATATTTAGGTGGGATAGAGAAAGGTCTGGAGGGTCATGAGTGTCAGCTATGGCAAAGAAGATAAATCTGTCCTGAACCCCTCACCATGGTTGCTCTTACTCTGGAGGTGAAAAAATAAACTGACAGGTCAACAAAGTTCTACAAAAAGCTCCAGGGAGCTCCATGAGTTGGAACATGTCTTTACATGTTGCTTTTTCCAGAACCTAGCAGAGGCCGAGCTGATAGTACTCACATCATCATCACCACAATCACCATCAGTACTTACTGAGCCTTTCTAATGAGCCAAACACTCTGTGGAGCCCTTTGTTTATATTAATTCTTCCAAGCTTCTCAAAGATCCTACCAGGCAAGGCTTGTCTTTATCTCCATTTTACAGATGAGATAACAGAGGATCAGGGAAGTTAAATGACAGGCACAGAGCCACACAGCCATGGAGTGGCGGCAGTGGGACCCAATCCAGGTGGTAGAGCTCAGTGGTTCTAAAGGCCTGGAAGGAATCTGGAGCCGGGCACATGCTGGATGATGCAGAGCAAACAGACTGCCTGTCTCGGAGCAGTGCCAGAAGGGAGCTTCTCCAAGCCTGAGTCAGAGCAGCAGAGATCTGTGTTCTTTCCCCCCTCTGGCACTGAATGAGTGATCTTTCTGGATCAGCCCAGCTTTACTTCAGCATCCCCAGGAGGATGCAGAACTCTGAAATCCAGGAGGTCATAACTTGTCCTCATCCCTTTTCATTTCAGAGTGTGCACCCACCTTTGGAGAGCCATATACTCTCTGAAAGAGTGTCCCTTCTGTCCCTATGAGCCTCACAAGGTCAATGACTTGTTCCAGTCCTCTCAAAGGTTCACAGTGGTGGTCTCCTTCCTTCCTCCTTTTCACCCACCTCCCTTCCTCCTCCTTCCTTTTTTGCTAGGTCATATTTTAGTGGCCTCATGGCCTTTGCATTCAGTCTTACAGTCTCCTCCTGAGAGGTGTGATAGATGAGGCCATTGTACAGATTAGAAACCCAGGCCAGAGAACACACAGGACTCCTTTCCACCCACACGCCGAAGCTCTTCTCTGCACTCTCATTACCACCAGAGCCTTTCCCAGAGCCTATATAATTTGGCATTTGGATTTATCCTGCTGGCTTATTGGCACTTTAAAAGCCTTTACTAATTGGTATCTGTTCTCAGTGAGATTCAGCCTCCATTATATGAAAAAAGATCCTCTTACTGATGCCTTGCCTTGCCTTTTTTTTTGAATACAGCAGCAGGTGTGTCTCTTGAATGAGGATTTTTCCCCCAAATACGTTTGCATTCAATTAGCTACAAATATGTTCTCTCTGTGTGCATGCACACGTGTCTATGTATACAAAGAATGTATACATGCACATACATGCACATTCAGATTATTTGAACACAAAATCCAAGGAGCTGAAATTCCATTTTTGATGTAAATGAACACAATTTCTTCATGGAGCACTATAAAGGGCATTCAGCTCACACTGTATTTAGAGATCAGCATCTCTCTCCATTTTCCCTATCCTTCCAAACATCTCTTCAACGGACTGCAAAGAATGCAGGTCAAAAGTATCCTAAGAAATCCCTGGTCTACAGCATGTCCGCTCTTTATTTTAAACCTTTAAATATATCCTTATCATACCCAATGCCCTCCAGTATTCTAAAGGCCTTTGTTGCATAAGCAATTTCCCCATCCCGTGGTGGCTTATCTGACAGTTTCCATTTACTTTCTACTTATTATTGCACTTGACTTTGAATTTTAAAACCCCACTGTGGGTTTAAAGGATCTTGAAGGACGAAATCAAAAACCTAGATTAGCAATTACTATAAACCTGCTAGAAAGTACAATTTTTTTTCTTTCCTATTTGGGCCAAAGTGAAGACTTGAAACTCAAGTGTAATCCAAATGCAACATATAATGAAGCGGATATCCTGGAAAAGTGTCTTTATATTTTACTCAACTCTCTGCCTGACTTCACCACTTCATTCTCACTAACTGAGGATAGTCCAAGGATGATGCCTTTTTTATCTGAATTCTGGGGAAATACTTGAACATTAAGGCTCATTTAGGCTGAAATGAAAATTCATTTTCTTGCTGCTTTCCCTTTTGGCTCCTTTTCTGAGCTTTAATTGAAAGCAACAGTACCAGCCTGTATGCCATGCCACCTGAGTTTCTGCACCCCCAGGAACTTTCTGCTCCAGGTTAAGACCTCTAGTGTTTGCCCTGATGATGGAAAATCCCCTGATGGGCTTCTTGGGCTCTGAGACTCAGAAGAAAGAGGCAGCTGCTGATGGAACAGCTGGGCACCAGCTTAAATGTTAAGGTTGTGTGGATATGCTTGCCCTTGCTCCCCAGGAAGTCCCTACAACTCCTAAGTGCCCCCTCTTCATGCCTCTTCTCTGTGACATCTCCTATGTGTATTCTCAAGGGTCTGCTTAGCTCTGCTCAACAAGGCTGCCCTTAATGGTTCATTCCGGTAAAACATCAGAACAGTAATAGCTAACGCCATGTGCCAAGCACCATCCTGAGTGCTTTGTAAGTAATAATCCATTTATTCTCCACAATGACCCTATCAAGTAAATACTATTATTCTTTCATGTTGCAGATGAGGACACTGAGGCCCCAAGTGGTAAGATCAACTTGTCCAACATCACATAGCTTGTTGATGAAGTCAGTTTACAAATTCAGGCCATCTAGCTCCAGGATCAATGCCCTTAACCACTGGACCACACTACTCATGCCCCTGGGTGCTGCTGATTCTTCCAGGCTCTGTGCTGTGGAAGTACATGCAGGTGTATTTTCACATGATCTTCTCAACATGTGGGTATTGCTATTGCATTTTTATAAGGTGCATATCCAAGTCATATAGCTAGTGAGTGTAGGAGCCAGACAAACTTGTTTGTTCATTCAACAGACATTTATTGAACATCTAAATGTCTTATACTCAGTGCCACAGATACAAAGGGAGAACAGATATTGTTGTCTCAGATTCTCATGAAATAGGGGAGGCAGACATTTATCATATAATTCCACAAATAAAGCCATCATTGCAAAGTTGGGTGAGAAGGCACAACACAAGAAACCAGTGCAGGGCTTCTGGTATCTCTGGGGATGGAGGGCATGTGCTGGGGGATGTTCTTAACATATCCCCTAGGACCCATCCAGGAGAATCCAGGTGATAATGGGAGTATTGGGGCACAGACAGGAAAAAAAAAAGTATCAACAAAGGAGCAGTGTGTGCATAGGCCTGGCAGTGGAGGACACAAAGTGAGTTTGTGACACAGGAAGCAGTCCAGCTTAGCTAGAATGCCAAGAGCCAGGGAGGTTCATGGGAATGCCTCACCATTCCACTCATTATTCCATTGGCCATACTTTTCCTTCAAGGGGAGGGTCATGAGAATGCCTCACTATTCCACTGACCCTACTGTTATAGCAGATTCTTAGCAGCAGATTTTGCTTTTCTTGTTGCATGAAACAGTTGCTAAAAGCATGTTCTCCAGTCTCAGAAACATGGTTTGTGACACGGACAGGCATAATTTCAAATATCCCTGTGATTGGCTATCACTAACATATTCTACTGGGGCTCCATTTACTGAGGAGATGGTGCAGGTGAAAATCCTTGTAAACAGTGATGTGCTTTAAACACACTCATGTTATTATCCTTAATAACAGCTCATTCTGGATGATGCATGCTCCTCTTACAGGAGTTAATGTATGTAAAGTGTTCAAAATGGTGCCTGGCTCCCGTAAACAACTATCTAAGTGTTAACTATTGTTTCTACTGTTCTGCCTCCCTTTTTTTCTTTCCCCAGGCTTGGTCTGAAGAGGATCTGTGCATCACGAAAACTGTCTTATGTGTCTATGTCCCTCTTCTCTTACAGGCCAGAACAAAATCTGCTTCATCCCAGGCATGGTGGGACCTATATTAGAGATGACACTTATCCCTGAGGCTGAGCTCCGGAAAGCCACCATACCAATCTTCTTCGACATGATGCTGTGTGAATATCAAAGGAGTGGGGATTTCAAAAAGGTATGCCATCCTCCCTAATCCCCAGCCCATTTCCTCATAATGATATCCTCGTTCCATCTGCCTGGGCTTCATTCAGGGCCTTGACAGTAGGATAGGGACATTATTCATGTGCCCTGGCAGATCAGATTTGGTCACTACTTTATCATGCTTTCCTGCCCAAAGCCAAGATTAAAATGCACTTTCTTGCTGTGTATCAGCGTGGTCCCATTCGCAACAGTACAAGTACCCTACTTCCCTACTTAAGGTTCCCTCAAGGCGTGTCCAAAGAGCACAGCCCTCCTGCCTGCCCCCATCTTGCGCCTGCCCCTATCCAGCACTTTCTCCTGTGGGACAATTTGGGAGATCTGTATTGTCTAGAAAGAGCTGATCCTCCCAGGGGTCATACTCAGCCATGAGTCAAAACTGACAGTGTATGGCATCAGAGGTTTGTTGCCCAGGAGAGACCTGTGGAGCTGCCATGGCAGTAGGGGGCTTTCCCTAGCATGGAGGGAGTGAGCAACTTGTGTGAAATGCAAGTGTCTCTGGCCAAGTATTTTCACTGAAAAGTCCTGTCAAGCTTGAATAATGAGGACCACTTTCTGGGCCCAGTCACTGTAGATGCTTCTAACAGTGCAATAAGCACCTGTTCACACAATAGATTCCTGTCAGTGGTCAGTAGTTTTGCCCAGTTCAGGAAGGCTGATGTTTAAGTCTTCCTCAGCAGTTCCCTTAGATCGTGATCCCCTGTCCTCTCCACCACACCTTCTCACCTGGTTTTACCCTGCTTTCTCCTCCGCCAGCATTTCTGCCTCTCGTTCTAGACCATCTCCTGCCACCAAACAATTTCCCTTAAAATAAGTACTTAAAAGGCAGCAGATTCCAAACTGCCTTTCCTTAAAATCCTTATAGATCTTACCCCTCTCTTGCTTATTGGTTCTCTTATCCTCACCCAGTAACATCCAAACTCTTCCGCCCGCATTCAGGGCCTTCCTCGCTCTGGCCTTCGGTCAGCCTTTCCGACCATTGTCCCTACCTCTTTTCCCACCTCACCTGTTCTCCAGCTACTCCCACAGCTCACCTGAATTGGGTTGCCTCCTCCATGCATTTCTCCTTCCTGCTACTACCCTGCCCTCTTCGCAGTCCTGCCTGCCAACACTTCAACTCCTACTGATCCTGCAAAATCCATTGCAGTACTATGTCCATTAGAAGACCTTTTCCTTCGATTCCTATGACACTTTATCTCTCTGAGGCATGATAATTATATAATGCTTTGCATTATACTCATTTCTGAGTTTTCTCTGCATCTTCCTCATTCTTATCTAATAAAACTAAAACTGATGATGATGATGATGATGACGACAGAAATGGCTGCCATGAACACTTACTATGTGTCGAGTATAAGTACTTTCCCTATATTAGTTCATGTGGTCTTGTTTATTGCAACCCTTTAAGTTAGGTAGCACTATCATACACACTTTGAAGATAAAAATACCGACGCCTAGAGAAGTGAAGTCACTTGCCCAAAGTCACATGTCAACAAAGAGGTGGGGCAGAGACTGCAACATAAAGTCATTACAGTCCCCAAACCATGTTGTGCCCACTGCATTATCCAGTTCCTGGTCGTGTCACAGTAAATGTTGGCTGAGTGAAAGAATGAGTGGCATCCTCCCCAGCAATGGTTTCTCAAAACATGTTCCACGAAGCATTAATTCAAAACAGAAAGAGAGTTTCAATAAATACCTTTGGAAACCACTGCATATGGTAACCCCTCTTGGCGATTTCCAGTACACATTAACATAGTCAAAGCACTGAGGCATTCCACTCTAAACAGACTCGCTCAATTTCTCAAACTTATTTGTGCAAAAATTATCAATCGGATGTGTCATTCTGCCAATCACTTTAGAAAACATTGTTCTAAGGGGAAAAGACACTACAGGTGACTTATAATGGTTCAATTTACAATATTTTGACTCTACAATGGTGTGAAGTAATACACATTCAGTAGAAAACTTCCTTCAAATTTTGAATTTTGATCTTTTCCTAGGCTGGCAATATGCAGTAGATTCTCTATTGTGATTCTCAGCAGCAGTCAGCCACAGCTCCCAGTCAGCCACATGATCATGAGGGTAAACAATTGATATAATTAGAGCCATTCTATGCCCATACTCTCAGTTTCAGTATAATATTTAGTAAATTACATGATCTAATCAACATTTTATTATAAAATAGGTTTTTGCCTTAGATGATTTTACCCAACCAAGGCAATATAAGTGTCCTAAACACATTTAAGGTAAGCTGGCTAAGCTATGATGTTCAAAAGGTTAGGGATATTAAATGTGGTATTATGCTGAGTGAAATAAGTCAATCAGAGGAGGACAAACATTATATGGTCTCATTCATTTGGGGAATATAAATAATAGTGAAAGGGAATAGAAGGGAAGGGAGAAGAAAGGGGTAGGAAATATCAGAAAGGGAGGCAGAACATGAAGACTCCTAACTCTGGGAAACAAACTAGGGGTGGTGGAAGGGAGGAGGGTGGGGGGTGGGGGTGAATGGGTGACGGGCACTGAGGGGGGCACTTGATGGGATGAGCACTGGGTGTTATTCTGTATGATGGCAAACTGAACACCAATAAAAAATAAATTTATTATTAAAAAATAAATAAATGTGTTTTCAACTTAACTGTATTTTCAACTTGCAGTGTATTTATCAGGACAGAATCCCATTATAAGCTAAGGGAGATCTGTAGTTTGCTCTGATGATACCAGTGTAAGAGGGTACTCTCCTGCCTAGGGATTAATTAGCAGGAGCTGTCTAGTTTCATAAAGGCAAGTGACCAGCTGTCCCCTCGGCAAAAAGCCTGAAAAGAAATCAGGTCGAGGAGGTCAGATAGAGGAAGATACCATATATAACCAGTTGGGATCAAGGAGAGTGAAACCCTGGAGTGGGTATTTAAAGGCAGTTTGCAATCTGCTACCTTTTAAGGGGAAGCGAAGTGTGTGAAGCTTGGGAACATGTAGACAGCACACAATGTGAGATGAAGGGCATCATACTTACCCTCAGGTCAGCATTCCCTCCAGAGGTATGCACCAGCTGGCTCAGAAAATGTCTTGGGAGCAGGTGTGCAAAGTGAACACTACAAGTACCTGATAGTATGCTATATTTAAAAAAATAAGCAAGACCTTCATTTCTGGACTATGACCTTATAGTTGTGTTTGGTGGCCTCGTGTTTAGTGGCTTTCTGAGGCTTGCCTGAGTGTGATTTTTTTTTTTTTTTTTTTGGCCTTAAAGAATTTCCTTACTGTGGCATCCCCATGACATCCACCTACCTGTTTTCCATGAATGGGGGTCATCCTTGGACTCTTTGCTCCAAGCTGTGTCCATCATAATAATGATGCCCAATTGCTTCTCTTAATTTCTCCCTTATCAAAAGAGATAGGACAATCAAGCTGACTAATGGGCAGCTTCCCATCAAAAAACCAGCTGGTGTGCTTGGTGGGAGCTCAGCTGTGGAATAAGCAGATCCAGGCATGTCTCCTTGATTCAGAGTAAGCAGCCCTGGAAGATGTCCCCAGGAAAGGAGGAAGCCAGTCCTTCATAAACCCCAAGAAGTTCTGATGGCCACATCCAGAGCGAACCCCAGAACTGAGTTTGAAATCCAGGAGGAATTGTGTGCAAACTAGCATTAGGGAATAATGCTAAAATTATCAAGAATCAGGTGCCTAAGATGACAGTCTTCCCTTCCTAAAATTTGAGTTTCTTAAAGTAAATAGCAAAACAAGAGTAAAAGTTAGCAGGACACTTGTTCCCAGTCAAGCCCCCTGGCCTGGTACCCAATATCTTGCAGTTCTCTTGATGCCCTGCCTTTGCCCAGGCTCTTCCTTTGATTTCTTCACCTGAAGAGATTCTACTCATACTTCAGCTGAAGCTTCATGTTTTGAGGCAGCCCTGTGTGCTTCCTGAGGCAGTCAGTGGTTCATATGCATGCAAAGGACAGATTTGCTCAAGCAGGATGTGAAGAGGCTGAAACTAAGACAGGAAGGGGTTAGACCCTGATGGACTTAAGCAGTGTGGGTGTGGGGAAAAGGAGGCTCTGTGGGCAATCTCTCTTTCTGCACTGAGTTTCTTCTGCAACCTCATTGCCAGATTTCCCTGTCTTCTCCTCTAGCCCAAATTAGATAGCTGATGCATTTGGCTGATAACCTTCAGCCCACATGAGTGTAGCACTTTACCTAAGATCATCTCAGGGGTTTCTGTCCTATGCCTGAACCTGGGTGTCCCATCCCTGGTACACTCCATGATGCCATTGGTGGGGCTATGGCCATGGCAGTTTCTGCAACAGGAGCCTTGGGTTGCCACATTGTAGCTGGCATGGCTGTGCCTGGTCCGGGTGAAATGCATCTTGTCCTGCATGAGACTCAGGCATATCATTTGTTCCATATTGCATGATGATCTACTCATAGATCTATCTTTATCACAAGACTGGGAGCTCTTTTAGGGCTGAAGATAGTCTCTCATTCTTGAACTTCTAGCACCAATCAAGTGCCTGTCATAAATGTGGTAGGTACCATGCCAGGATGAATGGAGGCATTTAGACCCGCATCCTATCACATTTCAGAGGAAGGCCTTGACATGGGGAAGAACATTCCAGTGAATATTTTCATAATGTAGGATAATGAGGGTAGCTGACTATTGCTTAAGTGACTCCCCAGAGGCTGGGTAGACCAGCTGTCTTCCTGACCAATTCTTTGTGGAAGGAAGGGTTTTAAGGTTTTTAGGTGAAGTTGGTGGAAAGGCGTGGGAGTCCTGGGGCAGAGACTGAGAAGAGTGGTTACCTATGGTATAGATCGTATAGAACATGTCTGTAGAATGATCAGCCAGAGGGTCTGAGCTGCAGTAGGCAGGAGATTCCAGAGAAAATCCCTCTTTCAAAGATGGAAGAGGTAATAGGATTTGATAGCAGCACCTAGAACAGCAGCTAGAATACAGCATGAAGTCAGTAATTGCTTGGTGAATGAATTAATGGACAGAGATATCAATTTAGGAGATCCCACTGAAACTGAGTCTTGGCATGGAGTAAGGTGGTGATTTAAATGGCTTAGAACATAATGTGGAAAAGAGCAATCAATCAATAAATGTATACTGGACACCTACTATATTGTGGACCATGTGCTTTGGAGTCAGATAGGCTTGCTGCTTATGAGCTGAATAAATTTGGGTAAGTTATTTACCCTCCTTCAGCCCCAGTTTCCTTATCTGTAAAATGAATATCATAATACCATAATAGGTTCCCAAACCTGAGCTCCACCTGGGAATAATCTGGAGCAGACAGGGACATGATTACTCAAAGAAAATTAGGAAGCTGCCCTGACTCCCCTCTCACATGACATTATCTTTTCCAGCTTCCCCCTCCACCAAGTCTGTTTACATCCACCCCCAGACAACCAGCATTTCATTAACAAAGGAAGGCCACAGGCTGACTTACTTGTGCCAGTTCCATCCATGCTATCTCTCTGCCATCCTGGCCTTTCACACAATCTCTGCCCCTCCCATACAAAGTCAAAGTCAGCACCATACATTTGAAGAAGACCTCTTGTCTCCTAAATGTCACACTTCCATGGGATTCTAGGCAAGTCAATAATGAAAATAGCCAAGATGTTCTCAAGCAGTCAGGAGAGGCAGCAGGAGAGATGCAGGGAAGGCATGACGGGAACGTGAAACCTGCAGGAGTCACTCTGCAAGAAGAAGGAGGCCCACCCAGGAGGGCTGGACTCCTAGAGTTCACTTCCTTTTCCCTGACTAGGGCTTCTCAAGATTCATATTGGGCCTCTGTAGCATTGACTTCTATGAACGTAGCCTGCAGATGCTCCTTAAGGAATATTCGCCTTACAGGGATGGTGGGAGGAATCAACAATGTGATACAGTTGTGTAGCTGTGGATGGAAATAGCATTGAGTTGGAGAAGCCAGAAGCTCTGCACAGTGGCATGGCATAGTGTATGTTTAAGAACAAATACTGGGCCCTTGGGCCAACTCTGGTCAAGTCCATCCATCCTTTGAAACTCAAGACAAAGATTCCACTTTGCCTCAGTTTCCTTCTTTATAAAATAGGAATGATGCTATCCATCTCCCTTGGCGCTTGTAAAGACTAAGTGAGATTGCAGTGCTACTGACAATGACAATGTCAACAATGTCATGATGCTAATTGCTAACAATTATTGGGCACTTATTATGTGCCAAGTGCCATGCTAAGCCTTTCACGTGTTTTCCCATTAACTTCTCCCAGCACCACTCTAAGCAGGCACTGTTTTAATTCTCCATTCAATAGATGAGAAAATTCAGCCCCCAAAAGCTTATTAACTTGCCCAGGGTCACAGAGTGTGGAAAAAAGGCAAAGCAAGACTCAAACTAAGTCTCTTAGATCCCAAAAACTATGGCCATAGCCACTCCTGAGCATGGTGCCTCTGCTGGGGAGCAAAACCTGCCATGGTCTGCTCTGGGATGTGCCTGACTGAGACCCTCACTGTCTGACCTGCCCTGGAAGGCTCAGGCATGATATGTCATCATCCAGCTCTGCACAGCCTCCTGGCACCCTGTAATTTCCTTCCCTGAAGGCTCTTTTGTGACCCTGTGACAAGTGCTTATTTACCCCCATGCACTTCTCTGCTCTAAAGGAAAGCTCATCGCATGAGGAGGAATCATGCCAACATTTACCACTGAACAAGTCAGACAAGAAAAAAGAGCTGTTTTTTTCTTCTCCCCCAGAGCTGCTTTCCAGTAACACTCAGCAGTAATAGCAATAACATTAGCAGTAATCATAAACAGATGAGCAAACCTGATGTATACGTGGGTTTATGCTCTCCCCTGGTGCACTATATATAATATCTCCTCCAGTCCTTCTAACTACCCCTTGCAGTTGGTACAACTATTATATTGATAGACCAACTCTGTCCTGCTGCCTGTTTTTGTAAATAAAGTTTTATTGGAATACAGCCATGATGATTTGTCTATGTATTACTATGTTTGCTTTTGTGTTACAGTAGCAGAGCTGAGTATTTGTGGCAAAGACTATCTAATATGCAAAGCCTAAAATATTTACAATCTGGCCCTTTATAGAGAATATTTGCTGGCCCTGGTATAAACTCTGAAACAGGATTAGAAAGACCTACTAGCTTTCCCTAGATGGTGGAGGGAATGGAGCAGACATGTAAAGCCAGACAGTCTAATGTCAAAGTCCATACCTGTAGTCCTTCAGCTGTATTTCTTCCTGTCCTAGGCTTGCTCAGTAGACATGTCTAATCATGATAGCCCCAATCCTTGACTCCAGATGATATCTGATGCATATGAGGTGCTTACTACAATATGTCATATGAAGTCCATGATTCATGTGCAGACTAGTAGCCCACACCCTCATCAGATTGGCCCCCATCTAGGTCTCCATTCTAATTCTAATTCCATTCTAATTCTTCCTCGATTTCTTGAACTCTACTCCTGATGAACTGCTCTCCTCATTTATTTCTACGTTGCTATCTCTGCCCTTTGCTCACTCCATGCCTCCTACCTAGAATGCCATTCCTTTTCATATCTATCACAGTCTTACCCATCTTCCAGGTTTTGTATATCTCCTTCTGTAAATCTTCTCCATCTATGGAAACTCACAGGCAATCTTCTTATTTGTACTGTATCAGCACAAGCTTCTGGTCCTTTCCTTTGGCCCTCAGCACACAAAAGTGAGGGCACAATGGCACCACAGATGTGAGCTGAGGGAAGAGTAAATCCAGCCCCTGCCTTTTATCACCTGAAGACTCCAACCAACCAGACTGGGCTTGATCCTTTGTGCACTGGAAAGAGCTTGCCAAGAGGTCTCTGCCATTCATCTGAGACATTAGACAAGCCACTTAAAGTCCCCGAGCCTCTACTTCTTCATGTGTAATAATACCTAACACTTACTTCAGTAGTGCCAATCTGGGGCTGGCTGCTTTTCATGCATTTTCTTTTTTAAAATTTTCTTTTCTTTTTTTTAAATTTAAATTCAATTGTTTTTCATGCATTTTCACATTTAAAAGTAATCCTCTTTGAGGTGCCTGCCTGGCTCAGTCAGTTAAGCATCCAACTCTTGCTTTTTGCTCTTCATGGTCTTAGAGTCATGAGATCAAGCCCCACATCAGGCTCCATTCTGAGTGTGGAGGCTGCTTGATATTCTCTCTATATATATCTCTCTCCCTTTCTCCCTTTCTCTCCCCTTCCCCCTCCTGCTTATGTATGGTCTCTCTTTATCTCTTAAAAAAAAGTGATCCTCTAGATATGATCTCCAGGCTTCATGGAGATATTTTAAGGACTGAGGGTAGAGAAGTTGGGTGAGGAACCAGGAGTACCCACCCAAAGACTGCTTTGGCCTTGATGACCTTTGCTAAGGGCCTCCTTCCCTTCTCCAGGGGCTAGTTTCTTATTTAATGGTAAATAAGGAGAAATGCATTGCATGATGTGAATGGACTTATCAAGGCATGTTATTAGAGCAATATAAACTGTTTTAGCATTTTAGCCATGAAAAGGGATCCAGTATGGCCCTTCAAAATATTGAATAAACCATGAACTGAAGTGGGTGAGATGCCTCTTGATTGTAAAAGTAAGGAGATAGAAAGTCCCTGTCTTCGCCCTAACAAGATTTAGTGGGACTGTGGGTACGTGCTCACCTTCAGGTCACTTACCTAGTCTGATCTCTGACCATTACAGGTGTCTCCAGTCTTTACTTTCTGAGGCATCAGCTCATATAAATAGGAGAGTTTCAAGTATGGATGGGCTAAGGGGGCTCAGTCTTTCTCCATCTCCTCCTTTCTGCTTTCCTCCATATTGGTGTCATTCCCAGGCAGGCTTTTTCATTATGGCCATCTCCAGCAGCCAAAAGTATGGAGAAAGGAATGCCAGAGAGGCAGAAGTGGTAGTTGTCTATGACAACATGCCATTCTCTCACATACCTCCATGTCTTTGCACACACTGTGCCCTCCACTCAATGTGACCTTTCCCTTAACTCATTCACTCTCTCCTTCTCCTCCCTTCCTCCTTCTCTTTCTAGTGCTTACCAACTACTTTTCTTCCCTGTACTCTGGCAATTCTCCAAAGACAAGCATAGTATCGTGTCCCGTGTGTGCTCCCCCTTCCTGGCAGTGACCCTGGGAAATGATAGCCGGTCCCTAAAGTTTTGGTTAATATAACAAATTGACTAATTTCAACATTCAGCCTTCTAACATTGTTATTCTTGATTTCCATCGTGTATTTCTTCAGTTTGAAAACGAAATCATCCTCAAGCTGGACCATGAGGTGGAAGGGGGCCGAGGAGATGAGCAATACATGCAGCTGCTGGAGTCGATGTAAGTTCAGTGCTCCCTATGCTGGAGGAGCAAGGGAGGTCTGCTGGAGGGTTCAGAACCTCAGGGCCTTCAGAGGCTCTCTTCTCCCCTGGAGATCCATCTGGTGGCTCCTGGTATTGGAGAAATTCCATGTTTGAAAGAAACCTCAGATCTCTCTCCCTCTAGAGTGGCTGTTTCTTTGATATTGATGGAATGGGACAGATAAAAAGAAACTCTGCTGCGTTAGGAAGAAGGAAAAAATCCACTAAAATGTTCACTTTTGTCCTCTCTTTGCTGTGGAATAATTCTTGCTAGTTTTTCCTTTTTTTTTCTCTTTTAATCTTAGACAGATGTTGATCACAGCCAAAATATAGGGAGCACATGCAGCACATGGATGCTATGCTAAATGCTCTCTATGCACTGCCTCATTTCGTTGCATTTACTCTCTGATCCCCATGTCACAGAGCTGGCCCCTGAGGCTCACAGGAGGTTCTTGTCTGAGGACACTGGAACAAGCTAGTTGGGTGGACAAGCTGGGACCCGGTTCTGCCTGACTGTAGGGCACAATGGTCAGCAGTGAACTTGGGGTCAGGATGCTGTTTGGTTTTAACATCTTATTGGCATATAATTTATATACTGTACAGATCACTAAAAGTATGCAATTCAATGGTTTTTAACATATGTGCAGAGCTATATAATCATGACCAGTTTTAGAACATTTCCTGAAAGAAACCCCATATCCTTTAGCCATAATCCTGCCTACTTTCTGTCCTTGTGAGATTTGTCTATTCTACACATTTCATATAATTGGAATCAATACATGGTCTTTGGTGCCTGGCTTCTTATTCATAGCATGTTTTCAAGGGTCATCCATGCTGTAGCAGGTGTCAGCCCTCATTCATTCTTGTTGCTGACTCATATTTCACTGTTTAGATACACCCTATTTTGTTTATTCATTTACCAATTAATGGACATTTAGGCTGTTTCTACTTTTTCACTATTAGGAATGATGCTATGGGGGTCCATGTGCACATTTTTGTGTAGACATATGCTTACAGTTCTCTAGAGTGTAAACTAAGGAATGGAATTGCTGGATCATTTGGTAACTCTGTTTGGCCTTTTGAAGAACTGTGAGACTGTTTTCCAAAGTTCTGGACCATTCACATTCCTACCAGCAGTGTATGAGAGTTCCAGTTTCTCCACATTGTCCCCAACACTTGTTGATATCTGTCTCACTAATTAGAGCCATCCTCATAGCTGTGAAAATGATATCATTGCCATTTTGATTTGCATTTCCTTGATGGCTAATGATGTTGAGCTTTTTTTTTTTTTTTTTCTTGTGCATATTGGCCAATTGTATATATTTGGAGAAAGATACTGGGTTTTAAACCCTGATTCCACCACCTAGCATCTACTTAACTTTGGTCCAATCACACATCTTTAGCTTTTAGTTTGTATCTCCATCTGTAAAATGGGAATAATAAACCTATAGTTATTTTGAAGACTGAATAGCTATAAGGCAACTGGTACACAGCAGGTAAAAGCTTAGTTATTGTACTTTTTAAAAAATACCTGACTCCCAGTTTCTGTGTCCATGTCAATTGTCTCCTTTCCCCCAGAAGGACCTTTCCCAAAGTTTAGAAATTTGGCTCAGACATTCCAAATATTTTTCCTAGTTGTATATTCTCTGATTTGTATGATTCTCTGATATAACTCTGATTTTGGATTCTTTTCCCAATCCTTTTTGAATATTTTAACTTCAACAACAAAAGCAACCTAAGAACCATGCTCTAACACTCACTGTGACCCTCCTTACCCTGTTCAGTAGGTAGAACAGATTCCTAGGTGGTACCATCTTGGCGGCCCTGAACCCCTTCTGTTACTGTATACAGCCCTCACTAAACACATGGAAGGCAAACATAGCTCAGCCGGAAGGAAAGCCCCTTGGGTAGGTATCGAGACTAACTGTCCAGGGGAAAAAAAAGTGACATTTTGCCTAAGTCAATGTTTATTTTAAAGTCCTAAAAAGGAAAATCTAAATATTGATCATAAGTGAAACCATTTACAGTGCAGGCAATTTCCATTTTTATAAGCGGATGGGGCTCTGTGGCAGTCTTCAGATGATCAGCAGGATTTCCAAATCCTTCCTGAGTGATTATTTATAAAAGGATCCTTAGAGGTTGGGGAAATTAAAAGCAACTCATTATTTTTGCTCTTGAGAGAGAGGTGTGAATGATTTCTACAAAACTAATCAAACCCAACCAGAGGAGTCAAGGTCCCATTAGAATGTCTGAGGGCCAGGTCCCTGCTTCTTCCTTTGAACCTTCCAAGCCTCAGTTTCCTTATCTGCAAATTGGGGATGAAAATACTGTCCAACTCTTATAGTTTTTGTTTATAATACACAGAGAAGTCATATAAAGTACTTGGTACAATTTCTGATAACTAGTAAATAGTATGGAAATATTAGCTATTATTATTGTTGTTGTTGTTGTTGTTCTCCAGGTAGATACTAATGTGGTTATTTGAAGCCATGAGCCTTTGTTTCATTTCTCCTCCAGGCTGGTCATCCTCAGTTCCCCCAGCCTTACTTCTCAGCCCTTCATTCAGGGCTTTCACTGGTATGTAGGGCCCGCTCTGGGCAAACACAGTCTTGTGGGTACACAGGTTAGCAATATGATGGTGCCTTTGTGACTAGAGCAAGGCTTCTCTTCCTGTGGCAGCTGTAACCCTGCATTAGGGCATACGGCTTAGGGCATAGAGTGGGGCTGAATTTCAGCCTCTTGTGGGCTCTTGTGCAGTACATAAGCTACACAAACTTACACAACATCCAACTCTTCCCTACCCTCAGAACTGTCCTCAGAGCCCTCTCCCATTTGTCCATAATTATCTTAATGTGAGGGTCCCACGTTGAATGGAGTGATTAGACACTCTATCCTTCTGTATTCCATCTGCCTGAGAATTTTTCTAGAACTGACAAGATGCTAGGAAGGCTGAAGGAGACAGGGAATGTGTGTTCTAGGGCTAAGATCCCACCCAAACCAATTCAGTACCTGAAAGACAACCTGTCATATGTGGCACCTCCCACATCATTTTTAAAGGAATGAGTGGAAACCCAGTTCCATCAGCACTGACAGGGCCTGGGCTCCTTGCTCCAAAGGCCTCCCACACAGAATGCAAATCAATTTCAAGGCAGGGTAAGCTCCCTCCAGGCCCATCAAGGCAGGAGCATAGACATGGAGAGGTTGGCAAGCACCCTGCCACCTCTCTTTCCACTGAGTGAGGAATTATCTGCATCATCTGAAGATTCCCAGGACCCTTTTCCATTATACTGTCCTCTATTGTGGATTCAAAGGAGAGGAACAGCTGGGTGATCTGGGCAGGACCCATGGGCTTCATGCCTCCTCTATAGATTGACAACATTAATAATGCCTAACTCAAGGAAATTTTGTCTAAGTATTAAATAAGTAACCAATAAAATGGGTTTGTACAGCATCTGGAACACAGAAAGTACTCAATAAATGGCAACACTATATACTATGGTTAGTTTTTATCTCTGCGTCTGCTTCCCCTGCTACACTGTGATTTCTTGGAAGTCATTGTCTTAATGATTTCTGAAGCCCTAGTTCTTAGAACGGTATCTATTGAGTAGATGGATGGATGGTAGATGGTGGTGGATGGTGAACAGATGGGTGATTTCCAAAAAGTCTGCCAATTGTCTCACCAGTCCTACACCATACAGGCAGTTTCCTTACCCTATACTTTAAAGAATAATGAAACTAAGAAAGCCAGGACTGTGTTTTTCTAAGCCCATGCTTTGTAAAGGACCAATAGCACTAGCATCATCAAGGAGCTTTTTAGAAATGTAGAATGTAGGCCCTAGCCCAGATCCACTGAACTAGAATCTATTAACAGAATCTGTTAATCAGAATCTATTAATCCCCAGGTGATTCCTATGGACATTGAACTTTGCAAAGTACTGGACTAAACAAGTTGTTCTTAATGTTGGTGGCATATTGGAACCACCTAGAGAGCTTTAAAAATAAAATAGTGCTACCTGGCTTCCACTCCCAAAGATACAAAGTCATCAATTTTACCATGGCCATTGAGCTTTATAAAATGCTCCCCTGGTGATTCTAACATGTAGTTGGGACTGAGAACCACTGGTCTGGCTGCACTCAGGCTGTGAGATACCTTCTGAGTCTGAGGTGCCTGGAAGGCTGTGAGGAATTGCACTCTAAACACTGGACAAAGCTTTGTCACATTCTCATTAGCTTGGGAAAGAGGGCTGGAAGTGACTGTCCCAGAAGGAGTCAGGCACAGCTGTGACTAAGCCAGACAGGTCTAAATCACAGGACAATTTGCATCTCTCATTGAGAGCCAGGGAACAGGTGCTTCTCCCATGGAGAAGATGGATTTGTCTGATCACAGCCACAGTTTGAGATGTTGCCTCCTTGCAGCCTGGTTTGGCTTCTGGAAGGAAATGACCCTCTAAAGTCCTTGCCTTCCTCACCTTTCCCTCCTAGGAGCTCTTAGGACCGAAGCTGCCATGGGGAAAGTAGCCAGAAACAAATAGTAGCCTGGGTAATGCTTGTCTACTCAAGATGCCTGAGAACACACCACAATGTTTCTCTGTGGGAAAATAAGGAAGTGTTTGGCTTGATTCCCAAGATTGCCGCTTACTACAAGAGTGATTTGGGAAGGTCATTTAACCTCTCTGAGTTTTGATTCCCTCACCTATAAAATGAGAGGAATAATTTTTACCAGTCAGAATTATTGGGGTGATTTCTTAAGAAAAAGTGATTTAAAAAATTAGAAAAAGGAAAAGGAAAAAAGTGATTAGTGTTTGGTGCAGAATAAGTGATTAATAAAATGTGGTGTTTAATCCATCTGTCTCCCCTTGCCTCACCTGTAGGCCTCCTGAAAGTAGACATGATTTTTTTTTATATTTCTTATTTTATCTTTCTCCCCATCCCCACTGTGCACAATGCCTATCATACTACCTAACAACTGCTTAAGGAATACCATATTTTTATTTTTGTTTTTAAATTTTAGAATACTAGTATTACAACAAATATAACATTTTCAAATAGCATATGCATGTTTAAATTTAAAAAATGAATACTTTCTTCTCTATTTCCCCACATATACTCTTTGTCAGAAGCAACCACCATTAAGAGTGTGGTGTTTATCCTTGACCATATTTGGCACATTTATAAGCACACAGAGACGCTAATGCAGACATGCACCTCTATTGACACCTCTTACTGTGTGACCTTGGACAAGTTAATTGGCCTCACTGTGTCTTAGTTTCCCCATTTGCAAAAATCCCATTTCATAAAACAATGATAGGAGAGTAAATGAGTTACCATTTGTGAGACATTTGGAATAATTTCTGGGACATGATAGGTCCTATATGAGTTGGTTAAATTAAAAACAAATATTGTTCTGAGATTTACTTTTCTCACTGATCTGTATATTTTATAGAGCTTTTCATGTCAAAGTATATTTATCTCTCATACTTTTTAATGTCTTCATAGAACTACATTTTGTGAATATGCTTTAATTTATTAACCATTTACCTATTGATGGACATTTAAGATGGTTTCAACTATTTCACTATAGACACAATTTGTAAGTATTGTAAATCCTTACATGTTTCTGGGAACACTTCTGTCAAATTAGACTCCCAGAAGCAGAATTGTTAGGTCAGAGGTTACGTACATTTACAATTTTGATAGATATTGTGAAAATTGCTTCTTAGAAGGTTGTACTGATTTACTCCCAATGTGGATGTGTATAAGTAACCGTTTCACCACTCTATTGCCCATACTGGACATTTTTTTTCCCATTCTGATGGTGGGTGAAAATATTAAATACTTAACAACTGTATGGACAAAGAAGTATATAGGTGAATATGTGATTGAATAAATGAACAAAATGAGCCAACATGTGAACCAAGGGACCTTGGATTCACTGGCTTATTTGCTCCCTGCCCCCGATACACTCTTTTTTCCCCTGGTCATGAGCTCACTGTCTTCCCATCTCTGTCCACAGCCTGATGGAGTGTGCTGCAGAGCACCCGACTATTTTTAAGTCAGTGGAAAACTTTGTGAACCTGGTCAAAGGTCTCCTGGAGAAGCTACTCGATTACCGGGGTGTGATGACGGATGAGAGCAAAGACAACCGCATGAGCTGCACTGTGAATCTACTGGTGTGTGGGGTTGACTGCCTTGCCCCAAGGTCACATCACACCAGAGTCCTGGGGGCAGGCCAGGTTTTGGGTTTCACTATGCTCTTGATAGGGAGTAATGCTTTGGAAACCAGACAAAAGTGGGATTGAATCCCTACTCTGCCACCTGCTAGCTCTGTGTCTTGAGAATAACTTCACCATTCCATGCTCAGTTTCCTCATATAGGAAATGGGAATGAGTGTTTTATTTAACACTTAACACATCATATGGAAGGAAAGTGGCAAGATAAAATGGTTAAGAGTATGAGCTTTGGAGTTACATAGTGCATGGGTTCTCATCCTACCTCTGATAATTAATAGAATAGATAAACCAAGGAAGTTTTCTGAGGTTTAGTTGACTTATCTGTTCTATAGAGAAAATAATAGTACCTATTTCTTAGGTTATGCAGTCCAGGGCCATGGTAAAATGCTTACTACATATTAGTTCCCTTCTCTTACAGAATGGAGTAATCTAATAACCAGTATTTACAGCAAATTAGTATGGGCCAGGCAACCAGAACAGCTAATCTCAAGTACAGGCTCCTAACCCCTATACCACATGACCTGCCAAGGGCCAGCTCCCAAACATTCTCTCTTCATATGTTCTGTGATATGGTCATGAGACAGGGAGGAGCAGCCCCAGCACTTCACACCATCATGTAAGCCCACACTAAAGGGGTTTAAATGAATGAAGTTGACCAAAAGGCCATGTTGCATCCTTTATATCATGTTCAATGCTCCAGAAATACAAATTCTGTCCTATAGTTCCTTTGTGTGGCCTGTTTACCCTAAGTGGACTCCTTTTAAACAGCCTACATATTGCCATTGGTTTTCTGAAATGCTAAGGGGAGTTTAAAAATCCTGATTACAGGTAGAAAAGAATCCATTGCTAATAACTCCACCAGGTCCAATTTACATAAAGAGTAGAAAGAGGGGTTTTCCAAGAGTTTAGCAATTTGTCTCTATGGAAAGGCAGAAGTTAGTTGAAGAAAATGACCTTCAATAGTTAGACTCTGATAAGGAACAGAGTTTGGGATAGGCAGATCCACAAGCAATTAGACCCTGCTAGCTTTAGGTGTGGTGTAAATACGGCAGGCATCAGGAATGAGGACAGAGAGAGGGTATCAGGGGCGCTGAGGTAAGTGTGGCTCTGCCACCCACTAACTGTGTACCCTGAGACATCTGGAACATATCACCTCCTCCTCTCTAAGCATCGAGTGCACATGGGCATATTAGGTTAAACCAGGGTTTTCTCAAAGAATGGCTCATCAGTCAGACCATGACCTCTTGGCTGGGAATTTGTAAAGACTTATTTACAAATGTATGAGATTAGGATCCCTGGTGTAGAGCCCAGGACCACTACTAGTCTAAATGACGCCTGAGCTTGAGTCAGGCTTCCTAGGTATTGCCAAGTTTAAATGTTTTTGCCTATCAGGTCTCATAGTAATTCCTCATACTTCTGTACCAATAAGAGTTATGATTCATTATTATCCCTGAGATCTATTACTGTTCCTATTACTTTGATTACTGCTATTACCCTCAGTCCAACCAGCTCCATCTGAGTACTGGGTCTGAGCTTGTCAACATCAAGTCAGGCTGCCTTTTGTTGTACACTCTATCAAAGTGGACAGCCTCAATCTTGACAGCCCATCTCTCAGTACAGCAAATATCCCAACTTCACTCCTAATATATGATGGTTGAGCTACCCCCTTTGTCCCTTTTCAGTCTAAGGATCAGGGAGGTGACTTTTAAGGCAATCTCCTAAAAAGGATGTTTGATGCATTCAGGAAAGTAAATTCTGTGCTCCCATCTCAGGGTCCCAAGATAGTAAATAGCAGTCTTCTGTACATCTCCATCATTACACCCCTGCCACTCTGCAAAGAAAAGCACTCATCACTGTTTTTCCTCCACTACCTAGAATTTCTACAAAGATAACAATCGAGAAGAGATGTACATAAGGTAAGATTTTTTCTAAAACCCAGACCTGCTGTGTCATTCTCCTGCTCAGTACCCACCTATGGCTCCCCACTGCCTTCAGCATAGAATTTAAACTTATCTTCTTAACACTAGATCCCTCTGTGTTCTGTTTCCTATCAATCTTTCCAGATTCAACTCCTTTTATTCTCTGATAAGCATAAGCAGTCCCTCATGCCACTTGGAGTTTTATGATCTGCCATGCTGTTTTGCTGTGTCCATGGCCCATTCTTTCCTTAACCTACCTTGTGAATTGAGCTGGTGAACTGCATCTACATTTGTTGAAGGGCTGGCACATGAGGTTCAATTGCAGGGTTTATGAAGCATGTAGTTAGACCATTGGCCAGCCCAATCTCAAAGGGAAAAAAAATACCAAGATGCATGATACCTGCTTTCTTGTAGGCATTTAAAAAACACTGATTTGAATACATCATGAAGGGATTTTGGGGGGAGGGAACATTAGCCTGAAGCAAAAATATCCCTTGCCAGTGTTTTTCAGAACCTCATATTTTTTTCTCCAAAGTTTTTTTATTGTTATTTTTACTCATTACAAAAATAATGCATACTTATTACCAAAACAATAGCAACAAAAAACTCATAGAGATCAAAAAAAAAGAAATGAAATAAACTCCATAATCCATACATATTCTCAGACCCTTTTATATTTGTATATAGATAGAATTCTATGCCTGCATATTTTTTACAAAAATGAGATCATATTGCTCATGATTTATCCTTTGCTTGACAAGAATTCCATGTCAACAGATGAATTTCAACATCATTTTTAATGAAACTATAAAATTCTCTTTCCAGAATATACTATAATTTATATAGCCAATCCTATATTGTTGAACATTTAGGTTGTTTCCAACTTTTTTCTGTCATAAATAGCACAACAAAATTCTAAGATGTATGTCTTATGTGTCCAAGATATATCTTGCACGCATCCTTATGAGACAAGAGTCCATGAAGAGAAATTGACCAGAAGGTTAACACGCATTTTCAAGTCTTTTGACCCATTCTGTCAAAGGCCAGAGACTCCCAAGTCTGCACCTACTCTGCTCTTATTGCAGATATTTCTAGGTACTTAGTTTAGCATTATTCTAGGAATAGGAACTATCAATAGGAACTATCATTTGGATAGAAGATAATTCCATAGGCTGTCCTAAGCTTAGATGGTATTTATAACATCACTAGACATGACTTATTATAGTAGTAGAAAGCTTTGGAGTCCAAAGGGCCTAAGGTCTTCACCTTGTCTTTTTGGTGACCCTGGATAAGATCACTTAGTATCTCCGGGCTGAGGTTTCCCCTTATAGAATGTTTCCATTCTACCTTCTGTTTTGAGGATTAAATGAGATGCTATAGGTAAAGTGTCTAGCACATGGATCCATCCCTCCAACCTTTTTTCTCTCCTTCCCATTTTAGAAACACAGATGGTGAGCCCCACATCTCCATAAGCTCTAGAGATTTGAGTTCTGTTGTAATCTAGGAAAACCGCATTTGCCTAAACCAAACAATGTGACAGGATATAGTCTGAAAACCTGTTCTGTTTGGCAGGCATAGTATTTAAAAACATTTTTAAATTGGTTGCCAAAATTTGAAAATCTAGAGATTTTACATAAAAATAAAAATTCTCCTCTGCTAAGAAACTCAGAAGGTGTAGCAACACTGGGCCTTCCTCTTGTCCTGACAAAACTGGAGTACTCTGGTCATGACATCATCCCCATTCCCCATTAAACTTCACCCTGCCTACCTCATTCAAGCTTCCCATCTGGCCTATGTAGTGTTTGAGTTTGAATCCCTGGTCAGGTCCATCAGGTGTTTTCCTTGGGGCTCTACAGTAGATCACCACATCCTCAAGTTGACAAAAAAGAGGAGAGGATGTCTTGGTTAATCAAGGAGTTGAAAGTAGCAGAAAATCTGTTCTTATGGCTGCTCTCTTAAAGGTTTTTGGACCCAGCTATCTAGGGACTTAAGGGACCAAGGATGGGCAGGAGGATATAAGGTAGGATTCAGCCATGCACATAAAAAACCTCTAAAGAAACATTTAGAAACCTCTAAAGTTAGAACACAAACTCAACATCCCCTTCATGCAAGCCATGTGTAATTCTACTGATAACTCTGATTGATGAGAAGGAAGATGAGGGACGAGAGTGGAATAGCCATGACCATAGAGGTAGAAATTGCTGATATTGAACCCTGGTTCTACCTCTTTCTTGCTCTATCTACTTTAATATAAATCTCAGGTTTCTCATCTACAAAGGGATGATTGGGAGGATGAATTGATATAATAAAGTATCTACTTGCTGGATGAATGAATAAGAAAATCTTTCTATCTGGGATGCTCATCCCTCACTCATCCCCTTACTTTTAGATCGTAGCCCAACTGTCATGCTACTCTGAACTTTTCTAGAAGCTCCTCTTCTCCCCACCTAGATGAATCCTGTTCTCAAAATACCATAGACCTGTCCTTCACAACATGGATCACAACTGTATTTTTACAATGTAGAGTCATCTGTCCCAGGGTTCAGAACTGGAATCTCACATTGCAAAAGGAGAGAAGGAGGGAATGTGGTTATGGTTGAATAGTATATTCTCCCTACTGACAGCCCGAGGTCTCCACAGGAATATCCAATCTTGAGGCCCTCACCCCACTTCCTTTTCTTACCAGAAAATGCGCTTCTTTTATGCCATGAGAACACTGAGGAGAGGGTTAGAGCTATGCTTTATAGCACTGTAGCTTGTTCATTCTCCTGGACTAGTACAGTGTTCAGAGTACAGACTCTGGAGATAATTAGCCTGGAATCATGTTCCAGCTCTTCCAATTATTAGCATAAGACTTCTGATGAGTTATTCATTTCACCTTCCTTAATTTGTCTTACCTGTCATATTGCATTGGCCAGACTCCTCACTATCAAGTTGCATGCTGGCTGGGATGATACTTAATGTCTCCAGTCCATAGTTTTCTCATCTAGAAGTGGGAATTCTCAACAAATCTATCTCCCAAAGTTGGAATATGAGTTTGTTAGATTAAATGATGTAAGGCTTTCAAAATACTTAGCATGGTGCCTGTCACACACAAAGTATTCCACTAACACTAAAGGCCACTGTAGGGGGAGCCAATTATGAGAATACAGTCCTTTGTGGTCCTCAGAGGTGTCTAGTTGTTCTGTCTGACTCCCAGTTGGCCCTACTTCCTGCCTTCTTATTATTAAACCTGGTAACCTAGCATATTTCCCTGAACAGGTACCTGTACAAACTCCGTGATCTTCACCTGGATTGTGACAATTACACAGAGGCTGCCTACACACTTCTTCTCCACACCTGGCTTCTCAAGGTACTGCCATTCCAGTGGAGGTGATTTGTGCTAGGATCTCTATGGGGCCCTCATAGCAAGTTTAAGAGCTAAGAAAGAAAGACAGAAAGGAAACAAAGAGAGAAAGAGAAGTTGAAAGTGAGGGAGAAAGAGAAAAACAGAAAGAAAGGAAAAAGATGGGAAGGTAAGGCAAGGCAAAAGAATTAGCCAATAAATTTTGTTTTGCTGTGTCCCCAAACTCGACATGGCCAGTTACTATTCTGCACTGCTTTGTCTGGTCACATAAGATTTCAAGTGACTTTCATATTTAGCAACAATAATAACCATTTCAGATATGTTTTACAGTTTTATATAACATCCAAACATCAACTATAAATCATTAGCATGTCCAATTAGCTGTTTTCCTTCTCTTGAAAATAGTGTTGTAGCTGGCCAACATCTAAAGGATTTCCTTTGGCCTTTGAAAAGCTAGGACCATGTCTTACAGGGATTTAGTGAAAATCCCTACAAACCACACATATGAGCCAAGAGAGAGTCAAATAAGCACAACCTGGCAAAAATCAGGAGGCATTTCCCAAATGGAAACTGCAGACCAGCATCTCTCTGACTGACCACTCACATCCAGAGTGATGGGCAAGCTGGCAGAAGTGTTTGCAGGGCTTCCTCTTGCTTCTCATCAGTAAGGAAGACTCCTACTTTTGGCTGCCTCTCAGCCCCCAGATGACTGTGTCTGTGTATTTTCTCCTCAGTGGTCAGATGAGCAGTGCGCATCACAGGTCATGCAGACAGGCCAGCAGCACCCCCAGACTCACCGACAGCTGAAGGAGACGCTCTATGAGATCATCATAGGCTACTTTGACAAAGGAAAGGTAATTTGTCCATTTCCTTCCTCTCTCTGTGGGGACTTTAGCAATGGGGAAGGATAGTTCCTTCTCAGACTCTGCACCGCATCCATCTACAGGCCTGGTCAGCCCTTCTTCCCAATTCTAAGTCTGACTACTTCTCTCCACATTCTCCACCTTCTCACCACTTTTGTTCAAAGACTTGCCATTGTTCACTTGGATACTCAATGGGTTCTAAGCAATCTGCCTGCTTCCTTTATTGCCTTCATCAGATCATCCTTCAAACAGGAAATGGGGATCATAAAACATACATTGGATCTCATCATTCTCCTTATAGTCATCTCCATGGCTTCCCCATCCCACTAGAATGATTATACAAACCTGCTTATGACCTGTGTGGCCCCACATGAGCTGTCCTCATTTCATGCCTGCAAGATCCCACACATCATGCCAAGCTCCTTTCCACATCAGGGTCTTTGTACTTGCTTTTCCCACCTTAGAACATTTTTCCTCCATGGCTTTCCTGGCAGACTCCTTCTCACGGCTCATGGCTTTGCTTAGATGTCATGTCCTCAAAGACACCTTCCCTGACCAACTTAGACAAAACAGCATTTTAGAATATGAACACAGAGACTTGTCTTGTTCACTGCTGAATGCCCAGTGGCTAGCACAGAGCCTGTGATGCCATCACTGATCTTTAAACAATAAGGACACAAAATGTTTGGTTGGGTTTGCTCAGAAGATTAGCCAGACCAACTGCTTCCCATCTTCCAATCTCCAGTGGAGCTTTAGGAAGCACCAACCCAAATGCAGCATTCATCCTGTAGGAGATGCAGCATGTGGGCTAACTGCTCAGGCCCTGGAGCCAGCTTGGTTTCAAACCTTGCTCCTCTCCCACCTACCATTCCCTTGGCCTCTTAGAGACTTCAATTCCCACCCAAAATAGTGATACTAATAGTACATATTAACTAGTTGTATTGTGAAAATCAGGTGAGAGAGTGCATGTGACACACCTAGCATAGGGTCTGGTTCATAGTCCTATCTTCTTAAATGTTAGCTCTCCTCTTTACTGTATTCTGCCTTCAAGGCCCCAGTTAATTGGCCACCCTCCATCAAAACTTTCTTGAGTCCTTCAGCTTACCTACAGCCCTGCTTCTCCTCTGAATTACAAGGTCTCTTACAGTTTATAAGGACAAAATTTAATGGACTTAATTTTGGTCTGTTCTGTCACTGCAGTTCATTGTATCTGTCTTGGCCCGATCTCCCCACCTTCCCTGGAAAGACAAAATGAGGTAATGTCTGTGGAAGGGCTTATAAATTCCCAGGAGTTGAGCAGTTGGAGAACACTGTTTTTATAATTTACAATTATAAGCCTCTTGAGGGCAGAAAGTCTGCCATTGCTGGAACCTCCTGCCCTGCTGGAATCAAGTCAGAGCTTCCTATTTGTTTACAGCTGATTCAGTCTGTAACTGTGAAAGCCCCAAAAAGGACATGTTGAGTTTTGTCCTCTATAAAGTATCCAGTTCAACTCACCTTGTGCTGAGTATAGAAGAAAAAAGGCATCATCCCTCATCTCAGGGAGCTTATCATCTAACTGGCAAAACAGACATCCCAATCATGATCTCTTTTGCATATTACCCTTTGGCGTTGTACAATAATGGAGGATGGGGGGATGTAGTGCCAAGGTTTGGGAGCAGAGAGGAGAGAACAGATGAGTACAGCTCACTCTGATAGCCACTGCTGTGGAAGGTTCCAGAATGAAGCCCAAACACATTAGCATCCCTTTACCTTCGTTTTGCCACACTTCCCCTCATGGAGATTTATTGCTCCAGGCACACACAATAGCTTTCTACTCTGAAAGTCCACCTATCAATACTTGATGGACTCCTCTACGTCCCTCAAAACCCAACTCTTACATCTATTTATGTGTATGCTTTATCCACTTATGTTTCATGAAAGAAGAGACTGTGTCTTATCCATATTTATATCTGTTCCATCACCATATACCATACCATGCCTAGAAACCAGCAGGTGTCCAATAGTTAATGTATAAAATTCAGAGGGATCAGTGACTGTCAGAGGTCCCAGTGACCATAGGCATACTCAGGAGGAAGTCCTAGGTATGTGACTCACTCCCTGGCCCCTTAGTGGTCGCTAAACACATGGAGAGAGCATTTCTGGCATATTATGGTAGGAAATTGGCAAATACTTACACATGAGCCAAACAGTCCTCTGACCCAGCTCAGGGACTTTACCACCATCTTCTTGCCAGGCTGAAGAGAAAGAAAGGCCCAGTCCAGTCTGGCCTGTGGACTTGGTTCCTCCTGGCACATAAAGCATTTTTATGCTGTTCACTAAGTTGTCCACGGGTTTACAGCCATGGCTCCTCCACTCGGCACTTGCTTTTATTTATTTTTATGCTTGGATGCAGAGAGAGCATTTTTGCTACAAAGCACACACTACATTTTGGCAACCTCCCCTCTTTCCTTCCCCACCTCCCCTAGCTTCTCCATTTAGATGCATTTTCCATTTTAAACTGAATATGAAATGTGATGGGTGTCCCTTGAGATTGCCAGATCTCTAGCCCACTCTGCATCTCCCCCGCCTCTCTGCAAAAGCTCCCAAACCCCTTTAGTCCAAGATGGAAGTTTGATCTATTGGATTCAGCCTAAGACAAAGCAGAGAAAAAGGAAAATCCCCTATATCCAAGGTTTATTTTCTCAGATTTTTTTTTTTCAAATGAAAAAGATCTATTTACAAAATTTCTTTATTTTTATTTTTATTTTTATTTTTAGAGACGGAGTAAGGGGCAGAGTGGGAGGGAGAGAGATAATTTTAATCAGGCTTCATGTCCAGTGTGGAACCTGATGTGGGGCTCAATCTCACAACCCTAAGATCATGACTAGAGCCAAAATCAATAGTTGGACATTTAACCGATTGAGCCACCCGGTGCCCCTTACAAAAACTTCTAACTACTCTTTTCATTCTCTAGTACCAGCTCCATCTCCACCTCTACGCAGCCCCCTCCCCGCTCATATACTCCAAATAACCCCATTACGAAGAGACAGGTATAAAATTTCAGCTGCGCAAGATAAATATGGTCTAGAGACCTTCTTTACAACATTAGGCCTATAGTCGACAATTACCAGGTCACACCCAGGTGTGCATTCTAACCCAGCTTTTGGTTGGGCATGTGACCTGGGACAATGTCTCTGCCTAGCTAAACCCCCATTTCTTACCTGGGAAATGCAAATGTTACTAGTCACCTCCCAGAGTAGTTGTGGAGACCCAGAAAGCATGCAAATAAAGCATTTAGCCTAGCCTCTGGCTGCTCCATTCTTTGTCACAGAACTAGAATGAGGGGCAGAGGAAGGGTCCTGCTCCCGGAGACGTACCGGGCTCCCTGTACATGGGGCCGGGCCTGGGTCTGAGTAAGACTTGCAGTGCAGTCCCAGGAGGCAAGCTCCCGCTAGCCACTTTCTCAACGAGGGTTCAACAAGCCCGGGGGAGCCCCCTAACCTTTGTGCTCTTGACCTTCCTGTAGATGTGGGAAGAGGCCATCAGCCTGTGCAAGGAGCTGGCGGACCAATACGAGATGGAGATCTTTGACTATGAGCTCCTGAGCCAGAACCTGGTAAGTCTGGGTGCCTGGGGCCTCGGCTCCTCAGAGAGGCTGGGGACGAGGGAGCGGGAGGCCAGGTGGGGTCAGGACAACAGAAAAAGGCTGGGAGTGGGGTCTGAGCTGAGTGAGGCTGCTGAAAGCTTTCCTTCCAGTTGGCAATATTTTCAGAGGGAGGTATTCTGGGAAAAGTCATCAGCGACAGTTTCCCGGATGGAGTGGTAAGTTCCTGCTTGGCACGGGGGCTGCTGCTGCTATTGCACACTCAATAAACACTGTGCTACATTTGCAGTAAAATCCTCACAAATCACTAAGCCAATTAAATAAAAACGCAAATTTGTGCTTTCTGATTAACAGATAAATCACATTAAAATACTCCCCGTCTGGCCATTCCCCATTAGCTCCTTGGTGCTGGTGATTTGGTGGGGGTATGTGGAAAGCGAGGTAAGCCAGCCTAGCCTGCTTATGCTGCAGATGCCAGGGCTTGGCAGGGAGGTGGCCTCTGCAGGGAAAATGCAGAACATTTTGGCTGCTCCTACCACTCACACACCTCCCACGTATTTCCTGGCCACCTCAGAGCCAGGGCCTGCCGCCCCATCTTAGCCTGTTTTGACAGGCCAGTCCAGCTGTGTCCAGGAGACTCTAAAATGAGAGTCAGAATGTGGAGAGATGATTTATTGCTTCTTTGGGGGTGGGGTGGGTATTGAGTACAGTTTTCTTGTTAAAAAACAGCTGAGCTGTTTGCTGTTTGTACTGTGTGTAGGATACAATGCGAACACACATGTAATCACACCAAGAAACACATTTATCCCATACATACATCCATATAGATTTTTGCAGACATGGAAACACATGCCTTCTAAACATGTGTATTTATGTGCTTGCACACATACACACACGGAGTACACATTCATGCACACATATGCACACACATGCGCTACACACTTGTATATACATGTACATACACAGAGTATACATTCATTTGTACACTTGCAGACACATCCCATACACATTTGTGCACACGCATATGCACATACGCACAGTACACATTTATGTACAGACATGCACATATACATGCAGTTTCATGCAATGCTGATGTATGTGTACATCCACGCTCCAAGCCTACATTGCACAGACTTCTGTCCACCCACATTTATCTCCCATGTTGTGTCAAATTTAAGATGCCATCCTGTGAGATGTAGCATTTTTTTTTTATGTCTCCTGTCATGATTTCTGCCTGGCTAATAGCAATTGTAAGATGCTATCAGGTATAAAGTAGGATGTAAACAGTTTTCAGAGATGCTAAAATATGAAAAACACACACCTCTTGGAATTGATGAAATATGTTAAGTGCACATACGCAGGAAGACTTCTATATCCAGAGATATTTATGCATCCATAGAGCCTCATAAACACATGCCTGGTGCGCATGGAGGAGGGAGCAGTGTGGTAAGCCAGAGTGGGGTAGTGGGGGGCTATGGACAGCTGGCTGGATTCAGCTCCATACTTACGAGCTGCATTATGAGACACCATTTCTTTATTTGCAAAACAGAGATACGAGGGATGCCTGGGTGGCTCAGTGGTTAAGTGTCTGCCTTAGGCTCAGGGCATGATCCTGAGGTCCCAGGATCAAGTCTCACATCAGCCTCCCTGCATGGATCCTGCTTCTCCCTCTGCCTATGTCTCTGCCTCTCTCTCTCTCTCTCTCCGTATCTCTCATGAATGAATAAATAAAATCTTTTAAAAAAAGAATATTATCTCTAAAAAAACAGAGATACGATACTTGTGAGTTGTTACGAGGAGGATGCAAGTAAACGAGCTGGTACAGGTAGAGTGATCAACATGGAACCTGTTATGGGTAAATACAGCTATTGCTATTACAATTATAGACATATCCACAGATATGCAAATATATGTACTAAGCATCTTGGTTCTGGTATAATGATCATGTCTCAAGTTTGGCCTCTCTGGGTTAGATGTGCCTTTGATACACATTTATGTTATTATAAGCTATGAGTTTTCTCCTTTCAGATCCAGCAGGCAAAATTCTATGAAAACATCATGAAAATCCTCAGGCCCAAGCCAGACTATTTTGCTGTTGGATACTATGGCCAGGGATTTCCCTCCTTTCTGCGGGTGAGTATGCTGGTGACTGAGACCCAGGCCAGAGGCCTGGGGCCTCTCAGCTGTCACTTTGTGCTTCAAGGAACCGCTTATACTCAGACTCTGTGTTCTCCTCCTTCCAACTGCTGCCCTCACTGCCAGCATAAGCCCAGTGCCTCTATCATTACCACCCTCAGCCACCCCATGTTTCTCTAGATATACAGAAACCAGAGCTACTCTGCGAGGCACTAGCTCCCCATCCCTTGAGTGAGGCATTCAAGGAGAGCTGGATGCCTTCTGCTACCCAGCAGGCATAGCAGAGCACTAGTTCTCAGACCCTTTGGGCTCAGGAATCTCTTTTCTCTCTGAAAAATTATTGAGGTCCTCAATGAACTTTTGTATTTATAGACTCTGTCTACATCTACCATATTCAACATTAAAACTAAGAAAATTTAAAAATATTTATCATTTTATCTAAAAATAACAATAATTAACCTGTCATGTGTTAACACAACTTTCATCTTTATGAAAAATAGTTATATTCTCTAATAAAAATGTGTGCAAAAGTGAGACTATTTCATATTTCTCCAAATCTCTATGATGTTTAGATTAAGAGAGGATAACTAGTGTCTTATACCTGTTTCCACAATCTGTTGTGATACCACACAGCATGCAGTTTCTGGAACTTAAGGATACACGTTCTAGGATCCTAATCCCATAGATCACATTTCAGCAAGTCTGGAGCTAGGTTTGGGGATCTGAAATTTTAGAAGTCTTCTAGGCCCTTCTGACAATCCCCCAGATTTGGAAGTACTGATACAGCGAGGTGACAGACGTGGGTTTGGACTGAAGAACTTATAGGCCATTAGAAGTGGCACAGATGGTACAGATATGGTCTAGAACATGGATTCTCAACTTCAGCTCTTTTGACATTTTAGATCAGGTTATTCTTCATTATGGCAACTGTCCTCTGCATTGAAGGGCATTTAGTAGTATCCTGGGCCTCTACACACTGAGTTCTAGTACCTCTCCCTCTCCCAAGTTGTGCCAACCAAAAATATCTCCTGACATTGCCAGTGTCCCTTAGGAAACAAATCAATCCCCATTTGAAAACCACTTATTGAGAGGAGGCTAACTCAGTCAAAGAAGGATAAAGTGTATATTTCTGTGGAGCTAGAGCCAGGAGCCAAGTGATGAAGGACCCGAATGCTGATACCTTCCATCCTACAGGCCCAGCCCACATGGCCCATGAAAAGCAGGAGGGACATTTTGTGATTATATAAACAGAAGACAGGTATGACACACTGAGAGCCAAGTGATGAATAATTCTGAAAGCTGTACACAGAAGAGTTTGAAGAAGTTCTCAACATCCATGATACCCTCTCCTTTTAGAATCTATCTTTTTAAAGAAGTGGTGTGCCCAGGTAGGTTGGTGAGCTGAGCTTCTCCTTTCTGTGGTGAGGAAGCAGAAAGGAGAGAGATCTATAGGAGGTCACCATAGCTCTACACTCATGTCATAAGCCTCCCAGCTTTGCTTGTATCACATTCTCCAGGCCTAGGCTCTGAGATCTCTGTTGGGTGTCATTTCTCTGCAGAACAAGGTGTTCATCTACCGAGGGAAGGAGTATGAGCGGAGAGAAGATTTCCAGATGCAGCTGATGAGCCAGTTCCCCAATGCAGAGAAGATGAACACAACCTCTGCCCCCGGGGAGGACGTGAAGAATGCCCCAGGCCAGTGTATCCTTGGAGAATGGCCCAGCCAAGGGGCCAGACAGAGGCAGCTCTCCTGGGACGTTAGCCCACAGAGCCCCACCTAAGAGCTTAGAGCTGCTGCCAGAATCATGGCAGTAGTGCCAATTTTAGTGTCCAATGTGGGATCCAAAAATCCATCTCGGGAAATTCTAAACATTCCATTCATTGAGCAATTCACTCATTCATTCATTCTCATAATGAATACTATCAAGCCCTGAGTCTGTGCCAATCACTGTGCAAGGTGCTAAAGATCACACTCATAAAGTGGTCCTACCTTTAGGGAGCTTATAGTCTAACAAGTAAAAGAGGCACTGAACAACTAATTGCACCATTAAGTATGTGTTTATAAAAACTGGGTTAATGCCAAGAGGAACCCATGCAGGACATTGTGATCTGTGACGGGGAAGGCAGAGAAGGCTTCCTTGAGGAAGGTAATGTTTAAGTTTAGCAACTAGCCAAAGGTTAATAGGAGGCAAGGAGAATGGCCTAGATAGAGGAAAGGGCCATCATATGCCCAGGCCTCAAGTGGAAGGAGCACAGCAGGTTCCAAAAACTGAAATAGTGCCACAGTGCTCTTACAATAAGGTCAAAACTCCTGAGTGAGGCCGGGATCATGTCCACCATCTGATCCCTGCCTGTTTCTCTAATGTCATTGCCCCTTCCTCATGATTCTTCCTTCCCTCTCTCATGCCCCTCTGGCCACAATGGCCTCATTTCTGTTGCCTCTTCTTGTCATGCCCTTCCCCTAGCTCCTTTCTCATCCATCAAATCCTAACTTGATGTTACTTCCTTGAAGAGCCTCTCTCTGTCACTTATTTAAAGTAGCCTTTTCTGAAATCTTCATGAGCCTCATATCTCAAACCCTGTCTATTTTCTTTAGAGAATTTATCTCAATCTGTTATCTTTTGTGCTTTTTAAAGATTCACATAAGCTAGACTGTAAACTCTGGGAGTGCAGAGGCTGCACTGCCTTGTTCGCTGCAGTAACTTCCCCATCTGCGGCCTTGCCCCTGCACAAAGCTGACTCTGAGAAACTACCTGTTGATTAATAGAAAACAGAAAGAAGAGAGAAAGAAGAGAGAGATAGACAAATAGAGACAAGAAGGAGGGCAGGATGAAGGGAGGGAGTCAGTTCACTGGAGTCCACAGAGGAGGACACAAGAGACACGAGATGATGCCAGTGAGATTGGGTAGGTGATGGCATTCCTAAGGGTCAGGAGTGGACACTGGGCCCGAAGCAGGACTCCCGGTGTCAGAGAGCATATAAATCCAAGGACTAGGCAGACAGCTGAGTGGAGATGCACTCATCCACCTTGGCTCCCTGCACTGCACCCTGTAGCACAAATTAAGTTACAGTCTTTAAAACAGGGTTGACAGGTTGCATGGCTGGTCTGCTAAGTCTGCTGAACCTTAATCCAAATATTTTTCCCTTGGGTGATAAATATTCATCTGTAACCTTTTCATTATGCTCACCTGCCCTTCATGCCTGCTCTACCATGGTATTTGCGAGAGGAAATGCATCTAGTCCTGGGGCTGACTGGTTACAGATGTGACTTTGACTACAGACAAGACAGGAGATTAGTACTAAGGCCCTTCTTAAGTGGACTCCTGGTGTTGAATAGTTCTCTGGCCCTGTAGCTTAGGGCAGAGGGGGAGCATGTGCTATGAAGTCATCCTATGATATGTGGGCCTGATTCAGTGCCAGGAATCAAGTGGACAAGGGAAAAGGGCTGACATTTCCTAAATGTCCCCTTCATGCCATGCATGAGACTGAGTGCTTTGTAAATATTATTTCTTTAACTCCCATAAAACTCTATAAGATGAGCATTATTTTTGTCCTATTTCATAGAGAAGGACTGTGTAGTGCAGAGAGGTAAAGTAGTTTTCCTAAGATTACAAACCTAGTGATAGAGGTGACATTCGAACTCCAAGATCTCTCACAAAGTCTGTATTCTTTTTATAATGCCATACTTTCATCAAGATTAATGAAGATAATGTTCTTTATTAACTATTTACCATGCACCAAGCATTGTTTCATTTTATCCTTATAGTAACCCTATGAGCTGGGGATTATTACTCTGTATTTTGCAAATAAGAAAACCAAGGCTCAAAAAATATAAGCAGCTTACACAAGGTCCTAGGCACTGATGGAGTAGGATTTGAACTCAGGCCTGCTTATTGCCAAAATCTGAGCTTGTAATGTTCTGTTCTCTCACCTTCTCTAGTGAAGCTAACAAATAGCTTGAAAGGGTGACACATTTCATGTCTTCTTATTTAAGTATCATGTGAGGGAAGACATCTGAAACAAAGGTCTTTTAGTTGACTGTCTTCTATCTCCCACCTTCCCCCTGCCTAGACCTCAGGGTCACAATTCCATGCACATATTCAACATGTGGTGAGGCACTAGCCATGCATCCTCCTGGACATGATTTGAGGGCTCTGGTGTCACTCACTTCCCCAGGACAGGTTTGGATTCTCCTCTTGGACCAAGGCCAATTACTAAGATCAGTAGATATGGCCTAGAACATTCTCTAAAACAAGAGCTGGCAAACTTTTCTGTAAAGGACCAGATAGGAAATATTTTAGTTGTTGTGGGCTGCGTGGTCTCAATGTCATAACTACTCAACTCTGTTGTTGTAGTGGAAGAACAGCCATGGATATAACACATAAATGGATTAGTGTGGAAACCAAAGTGGTTTCCCTCCCAGAGAAGGCTGTTGGCTGTATGGCTTGAGAAAGAAAATAGTTTTCCTGAATATTACAGAAGTTCTTCCCATGAGACCTGTCATTATATTCTCTCTCAATCTCTCTCCTTCTGCCCCCCTCTCTGAGGGACTCTCATTTAATGTGGAAATTTTCTTCAGAGATAAAATAATTAAATCTCTAACATATTAGTATGGAGTGAGTTTAGTAGAGGGGGACAACTGAATTTAACTTGGAATTATATTTTGGCCATTTCTTCTGTATGAAAGAATCATAACCTCTGCCATCAGAAAGATCACAATGTGGTGGAGGAAAGGGGGACAAGACATGGAGTTAGAGAGATAAGAGTCCTAAGTTCAGGCAAAATGCCATGGATCGTCAGAGGGAGGAAACAACATCCGACTGAGGGTAAATTGAATGCTCATGGAGCCTGTGGTATTTGACATTTGCCTCAAGGACTCATGGGGAGAGGAGGTAATATAAGAAAATATTTCAAGCAAACGGCATAGAAGAATCTTTTGGATAGCCGGAGATAATGGTGGGACATGGGTTGGGGTCATATTAAAGTAACTTTGAAAGCCAATAAGAAGAGTTTGTGATCCCTTAGTTGGCAGAAATTTCAGGTTCAGGAGAGAGTTTTTGGAGTTATGGTGGTCATTGGGTAGAATGAAGGGATGAGAGTACTTGGATACTTAAAGAAGAGAAATGAGCAAAGGAGACATGGTAGGAGACATGGAGCTGGGGAATAGGACCAGTGATGACTAGTTTTGTTTATTTGCATTGCCATGTTATAAGTTTAAAATGCATAAAGGTCTAAAATAGGCAGGTAAAGCTCCCATTGTTTGTGCCTGTGGCAGGCATCACTAATCAATCATAGAACTCTTTCCCACTGAGCCTGGACACAGCCTTACAATCCTGCCACAGGCAGTTACTTTCAAGCTTTCAGAGCTGGAATGCAAAATGATATCTATCTGCATGCTCTAAAGCAATGCTTTTCAAATTTAAGGACGCATGTGTATCACCTGAAGATCTTATAAAACTACAGACTCTGATTCAGTAGGTCTGAGGTAGGGCTTGAGACTCACCATCTCTAATAAGCCTTCAGGTGATATGGTGCTGCTGGTCTAAGGACCACACTGATTAGCAGTCTGGGGTCAAAGAACCCTGATCAGGGGGTTAAAAGACCCAAATACATACCTCTGTTCTGTTCTCACAAGCTGTGTGACTTTTCATAATTTGTCTGGCTTCTTTGACCTTGAAGTCCTCACCTATGAAAGGAGGACAGGAGGACCACCTACATTAGTAACACTACTCAGTGGAATTGGCAGGATGAAAGGAGACCATGAGGATATGAGCCCTGCAATTGATTGAGAACTATATACTCATTAGATTGTATTACTGTTAATATAGAAATGAGGATGATGATGATTAAGGACCACAAACCAACTATTAGCAAGGGCTGAGCCCTGGGATAAGTTGCAAGTGACAGGCAGTTCTGTTAAGGACCATGGTGACTACTAACTTGTTATTAGAACCTACTTGACAGCCAGGAACCTGAAGTCAGACATTCAGTAAAATTTGGCCCCAGAAGGGCTGTCCTAGGAGGTCTCACCTGGGACCTGCTATATTTGGAACTGTCTCTGCAGCCGACAACACATTGTGACCCTTAACTGCAAGAATCCCAGACATCCAGTGTTTCACTGTCCAGCCGGTCTTGGATGAACATCCAAGGTTCAAGAATAAGCCAGTTCCTGACCAGATAATAAAGTGAGACACACAGTTCACTGGAAGGAGGGATGGGGAAGAAAATCCCATGGGGCTACCAAGCTGAGCTGGTGGCAAGACAGTCCCTGGTGCCCTTCTAGTTCTTTCTCTAGGTTAGCCAGCCTTCTATCCCTTTTCCTCTTGGGAAAAGAATCACCTGACCCCCATTAGCCATCTAGGCTCTACCCCTGAAAAGGCTGAAGCCAGAGATGAGAGGGATGAGGCACAGCAAATCCTCAGGAAGCAGCAATGACATTCACTGAACTGGAGGGGGAGAGCCTGTCACTCAGGTGACACAGTGGTTCCAAGGAATCCGTAGCAGAATGTGGGCTGGGCAGGCAACAGGCAGGGTGGGGACAGAGGGACAGCGGTCATCCTGAGCACGTTTTTTCCAAAGGGACATCTTTTCAGCATTTGTTGAAATGTGACAGTGCATTGACAGTAGATGTGCTCTGTCTATAATAAAGGGGCATTAAAGGAAGCAGCATGAAGGCAGGTCTCCCATCTGTTCAGTACCAGATTGCAAGGTCAGTAATGAAGCCGTGAGGCAGAGGGTCTGTGGGACACCCCTCCAAGCTGCCCAGTTTACCCTCCTCAGACCAAGGTACCCACTATAGCACCTGGAGTGCCTTAGTAAAAGGTCTCTCTTCTGATAGGACAGTAGGGAGCAAGAGGTTTTTGCGAGAAGAGAGACCTGTCCCCTCAGGGAGAGGCAGTCCATCCCGGCAGTCTCACACTAGTGCAGGAAGCTGAGCAGGCCTAGCTCAACTCAGATCTGAGCCTCCCCTCACCCTTAACTATCCAGCTAGCACCGTGCCCTGCTGGCTTCAGTGTTAGAATGTCCCCAGAGATTCAGGAAGAGTGATGTGAGGGGTGGTTGGGATTCCTTAGGAAATCCTTAGAAGATACTCCTGGAACATGAGGCTAGGACTGGAGGCATATCTAGATCCTTCATTGAGGTCACAGAAAAAGATGACCCAAGTGTATTAATACTAGAGTTCCAACTCCTCAGGTACACAAAGGGGTACTGTGTTCTCATAGGACATAAGACTAGTCCAGCTAGCCTAGCTTCTAAATCACTTTTCGAGGAGCATCTGATTTTAAATGCTACCACAAGGGTACTACCAGGTCTGAAGTTTACCGGAATGAGCCTCCCTGGACAGCACAAGTTCAGCTCAGGTTCTGCGTCCGCAGCCTGGCATGCTACCAGAACCTCCGCCTCTTCCTATCTTGCAGCTTTTATAAATCCAACTACGTGCAAAAGTTCCACTACTCCCGGCCTGTGCGCAAAGGGACCGTTGACCCTGAGAATGAGTTTGCTGTGAGTATCCCCTCCACCCTTAGCAGCCTTGATCATTGAAAAGCCGCGGGCCACCTTTCCCAGCCAGAGCAGGTACCTGCCAGTGTCAGGGTGGGAGGGCATTTGATCCAAAGCAGAAAGAAGTAAAAGTAACATCTGTCTCTATAATAACACCCATTCTCCAGTCTTTTCCGTTGGGTTTGTTTTCATTTCTTGAGCCCTGCTATGTACCAGATACAGTCCAGGCCTTGTGTAAGATGTACCTTTCAGCCGCAGGGCATTTGGACATTTCTAGAAGGTAGGAGCCCTCAGTCTAAGCAGGGGTGTTGATGAGGTCAAGCCTTCCAGGAAATAGTAATAAGAAGCCACAGCGATTTCAGTTTCCAATATCCCCTGTGCGCTTCCCAGCTAGGATTTGTCCTATGTTCCCAAGGCTGGCATGAGGAAGTGGCTCAAAGTTTCTCTCAGCCCTTTGCCTTAGACTGTGATTCTTCATATTTTGGGAGTCATGGGCCCTTTCAAAATGTTCTACTGTAAACCCTCCCCCAGAGAATGCAGGTAGATGCATTCAATATTGCTAAAAAATCCTGACTATTCAGAGACCCAGATTAAACCCTACTGGGCTAAATCCAGGGAAAACTTTAGCTTCACATCCAGAAAGAATTCTTTAGGGTAAGGTGGAAGTGTGTTTCTAGGTCTTGAAACATTTATTTGTGCTCTGGGTAGATGAGAGTTTTGAAGGCCTAGTTGGGTTCTTGCCAAACCTCTCTGATAGCCAGGTTTCATAAGTGTGTTGCTTTCCTGCCCTTGCCACCTTCTGCCCATGGGACAGTCGATGTGGATCGAGAGAACCTCCTTCATAACTGCGTACAAGCTTCCAGGGATCCTGCGCTGGTTTGAAGTGGTTCACATGTCCCAGGTGAGTCTCCAGGCCTTCTGGGCATAGCCAGTCTTAGGAGTTCCTTTAACTGTAAGGTGATAAGCTTTTATTCAAAGCCACTGTGGAAATCCTAGCATTCCAATGCAGGAAGGGACCTGAGGCACCATCCTGATTATCTGCTTTCAGATTTCTCGGTTAAGCATCAGACAAGTTTTCCCCCCCTGGCAAATGAAACCTACACAGAATCCTATTATAAGCTGATGAATGAGAGCTTTGGTGGTTAGGTACAGCAGAGAAGCAGAGGGCCTGCAGTACCATGCCCTCAATCATACCCTCATCTCTTCCTATCTCAGCAACTCCTTGGGGCTCCTCTGCAGAACCCCACTGTTAACCCATCTTATAGTTGGATAAACTGAGGCTCAGAGAGAAAAAAATCACACAGAGGCAAAGCTCTGGCTAGACTGCAATTGTCTGAACTCCCCTTGGGGAGCTAGCATGTCTTTTGCTTCTCAATACACTTGAGGGTCTCCATGTTCCTAAACAGCTAAGGGTCTTGCAGCTCCCAGGATGCAAAGAAAGGCCAGGGTTTTCATGAGGCAGCTTGAAAAGTGGGAACATATTCAGAGCATCACTCATTTAATAAATATTTAATGAGTACCCTACACATGTCAAGCACCTAGAGATTTTTCAGTGGAGCTTACATTCTAATGGGGAAGACATACTGAAAAGTCAAAGTGAATATAATATGTCATGGTGATGACCAGTATGGGGAAAAACGTAAGAGGTGGTGGCAGAGAGGTGCGATCTTGAATAGGGTGGTCAGAGAAAGCCTCCCTGCCAAAATGGCTTTTTGAGCAAAGGCCTGGTGGAAATGAGGGAGTGGTCCACACCGAGAAGGGCATTCTAGAACAGAGGGAGCAGGAAATGCACAGGCCCTAGGGACAGAAAATGCTTGTGTCTGATTCAAAGCAAATGAGGCTGAGTAGTAGGAGCCTGATGCCAGATCCTGTAGTACCTTGTAGGCCACCATAAGGATGTTAGCTTTTCCACTGGGTGACCTGGAACTCTGAGCAGAGAAGGGACATGTCTGACTGATGTTTTCAAGCTACTATCTTATCAGCTTGAGACCATCCCACTCTAGCCCTTAATGTCTCCCAGCAGCTTGATGGCCCTCCAGTCTTCTTCTCACTGGCTTGGCCTGGACCTTAGGGAAAATATCACAATGATGGTGACATCAGCAAACATTTACCAAGCATGTGCTAAACTGTTCACAAGCACGATCTCATTTAACTCCCTCCACAGTGCTGCAAAGTAGTTTTTATTATTCTCCCATTTTACAGATGAGGGAGTGGATGTACAGTGTGAGTTTGTGCATTATTTAAGTTTAGTGAAAGAAGAGGGGTTTGATTTTCACCTCCTATATCAGGCATCTGGACCAGATTCACTCTCTCATTCCTGAATGTGTCCCTAGCCCATCCCGGCAATAAGCAGCACCCTGGAAAGAAAGAAACTATTCATGCCCTTTGCTTATGGGACACATTGGTATGTGATAAGCTTTGACAAGTGTCCCAGGCACGGGATCAAGGGCTTTACAGCATTATCCTATTTAATCCTCACAAAACCTTGCGATGTATATATACTATTACTAATCCCATTTTTTGAGGTGAAGAATCAGAAATTTTGTGCTAGTATGTAGCCTCCCCCCAACTTGGCTCTGGCTATGTGTCTTATCTTCTGGTGGTACTCTTCTCCAGCTGTCCCTGCTAGCTGCGGACAGATGAGGGAGTTCCCATCATACTCCTTGCCCTCTCCACTCCCCTCAACCCATCTATGGTATTTCTCCTCAAAGCACTATATAACTTGCAAATGGGTTTATTTGTAATATCTGGAATTTTAAACATAAAAGCAATATAATCTCCCCTAAAATAAGCTCAAGGAAGTGATTTTTTTGTCCATTTTGCTCCCTACCAGATCTCTGAGTACAAAAATTAGGCTCGGACACATAATTGGTGCTCAAGATTATATGTTAAGTAAATCCATCAATCAGTCACTCGGTTGATATGCAGGAACCCTTCATATCTGAGTTGGTTGTTTTATGAACTCAGGATTGTGAAGTTAGGGAAGAGTCAACATTTTTGTTTTGCTTCATTTATCCGGATACCTTTTGAGAGAAGGGGTTTAAAAAACATCCAAAAAGTTGATCAGAGTGAATTTATCTCTAAGAGCCTCTCTCAGCTGAGTTACTTCAGGATGAGAACTCAGGATAAGAACTTCAGGATGGCTCAGACATAAAAGTTTCATGCCTGCCAAGTGAGTTCCTTTTCAAAAAATTTTTGCCCTATATGAATTTGTATCTCCTTCCCAGTTGTTTCTTTCACGAATTGTCATGACTACAGTACTGTTTGTACAGAATGGTGTTTTCTGGTGGAATTCAAGTGTCAGTTCTGCATATTGAGGGCTCTTTCCTTGTTCTTGGCCCTGGGAACATGCAGTCTTCACAAGGGGTTCAGAGACCCATATTAACTAGCTATATAATGTTGGACAGACACTGTATATCTCCAGGCCTTCGTTTTCATCACCTGTAAAATAGAGATTGAAAAACTATGGAGTTTCATAGCTGAAAGGCACCACCATAGAGGTCATTTAGTCCAAAAGCTACAAAATAAAAAACCATCAGAAGCCAGCAAGATACTGTAAATATGTGAAATAGTCGCATTAAGACACCAGGGAGTGGCGGAAGCTGTAGCAAGCACCCTCCAATTGAATTAAATCTTTAAAACATGAGAACTTGTGTTTGGGCTAAATAATAGACCTTTCCAGGTCCAATTTGGCCTACAGGTCTCCAGTGTGCAAACCTGAGCCGGGTTCTTGTCCAGTCCCATTATTTGCTTATAAAGACACACAGACGGCCACAGTGGACTTGAACTGTTCAAGCGATCAATGGTAGGAGTGAATTCTAACAACAACACCTGTCTTGTGCAGCTCATGGGACTCCTAAGAGGATTTAGGAGGGTGATATGAGGGAAATGCCTTTGAAGAATATGAAATGCCTCTTGATTGCAAGGAATACCATCACCTCATCTTTTGGCTGATGTTTCTTCCCTTTAAGACTGTTTCCAAGTATTTTCTTCCCTATAATTTTGTTTCCCCTCACAGCAAGTTGGGCAAGCATTACACACCCTATACTGCTGATAAGGAAACCAAGACTCAGCTTAGAAAAAGGGCCAGAGACACAAGCACTTGACTAAGTCCTAAGTACCAATATAAGGCAAGTTTGGTAGCAGAGTACAGGCTGTCTGTGGTGGGAGAAGTTCGCCTGTGGAATCAGGAACCCTCTCCCCCATTTCTTTCCAGTGCTGCTGCCATCTGCCCTGGGGCAGGCTTCCTGACCTGTTGTGTGTGGGGAGAAGGACAAAAGGAGAGTTCATGAGTGTGGTATAATAAGCCCAGCGGGGCTGACACTTGGGAGGCAATCAATCAGTGGAGCCGGCCCCATTATCCCAATCATTGCTTTTATTCCTGTTATCAGCCCCTGACATCCAGGCCTCCCACCAAATACATAACCCCCATAACTCTGCTGAGAGATATATAGTCAGTCATAGGTGAGAAACCAAAAGACTTTTCATTTTCATTCTCTATTCCTGATGGCTATAATGAGGTTAAAGGCAGAGATTCAAAAATAGCTTCAGAAATGAGGGAAAAAGCCAATCAATAGGACTTTCCATTTTTAATAACTCACATTAAAGCTTGTGTGTTTCAGACATGCCAGGCTATTGTTGAAATCCAGGTGTGGTGCTGGTCTCAATCCATGTGGTCGTGATAGATCTCCTTTAGAACTCAGTCTAGTTCTCGGCTTTGTAAAGGCCCTGCAGGGCTGGTCTGTGTGCTTGCCAGAAATGAGATGATGGGTTGCAGCTTGTGGCATATGGACTGCAGCCCTCACCAGCCCAAGCGGCCTTCCCTTAGACTTCATTTCCCTCATTGTATATGTGCATGTTTGAATGTGTTTGTGTGAATGTGGCAAATGTGGGAGTGCGCAGAAAGAGGAGGAGTCTACTCCCGGGGCCTTCTCACTGCAGAGAGCAGCCATCTTCAGAACTTCCCAGAAACAAGGGGATGAGGAGCCTAGGATTTCACAGATACAAGGAAATGGTTTGAGAAGATGACCAAGAGCATGGCTGTAGAGGCTGGTTCTGTCTTTCTCATACGTAGTAGATATAACAACTCGCAGGTGCCAATTTTCAAAGAACTCTGCTATGAGTCAAGTGTTGTATTATCTTAGGCAATCTTTGCTATATACCCAATGAAGCAGGCACTATATCACCATCATTTCACAGTTAATAAAATGTCGAGTCCCTTCTTCCAGGAAGTCCTTTCCAGTTACTCAACCCTTCCATCCAGCCTCTACCCTGCCCAGCCCATAAGACTTCCCTTCTTGAAAGGACTACTGCCCTCTGTCCTAACAGGAAACAAGAATTAATAACAGTGGCTACCAGCTATTCTTTTTTAAATTTTATTTTTTTAAGATTTTATTCATTTATTCATGAGAGACACCAAGAGAGAGAGGCAGAGACACATGCAGAGGGAGAAGCAGGCTCCATACAGGAAGCCTGATGTGGGACTTGATCCCCTGACTCTGGGATCACACTGAGCTAAAGGCAGATGTTCAACCACTGAGCCACCCAGGTGTCCCTACCAGCTACTCTCTGAAGCAGGTTTTCCTATCCTCGTTTTACCAGAGTCAACCAAAGCTCAGAAGGGTTAGAAAACTTGCCCAAGGTCACACAGCTATAAAAAATGGCAGAGCTGAGATTTATACTCAGGTTTAATTGTTCAGTTCAAAAATCCACAAACTACAGCTTGAGGGCCAGACCTGACCTGCACCTATTTTTGTAAATTGTTCTACGGTAACAACCAGGCTCATTCATTTACATATTGCCTATAGCTGCTTTCTCTGCAAAGCAGGGCTGCCTCTATGCCACAGAGCCTAAGATATTTACCGTCTGGCCCTTTCACAGAAAAAGCATGCAGACCTCCTTCTTTAGTTGTGTATTCCAGATTGCATCTTTTGAAAATCACACAATCGCACCGTTTTACCAGTTCCCATTTGATGGTACTCCGTTTATATTGCTTTCTAAGAGGTGCTGAAAAGGGGTTTAGTTTGATCTTCTCAACTAAATTGAACTCACCTCGGAGCAGTGATCCTTTATACAACAACCAACCTTAGGACCTCCTATAGGCCAGCCTGGGTGATCAGATTGCCAGCTGCCCACACAGCTAATAGCTTACACATAGTAGGTGCACAACTGGAGGGGAATTAGAATGTGTTTGGCCCAGGTAATAAGAAGAGAAACCCCTCCCTGGAGCATGCCAGGCCTCTGAAACCCCAGCAAATGCCTGAGACTTCCTGCCTCTTCCTCCCCAGGGAAATGCGTTTCTCACTAAGCAGAAAGTTAGCCTGTCTCTCCCCAGACAGAAGACAGCTCCTAGAGCTCACTAATTATAACAAGAGCCTGTTACAGCCCCTGGGGGAGCATTGCTTCATTTGAATTCCAACCCCAAATGAAATCAATACCAATAATTATATCTGTTTTTAAAGCAACCTTCTAAAGCCCTTTCTTCTTGGTAATCTCGTTTTCAACAGACCACAATTAGTCCCCTGGAGAATGCCATTGAAACCATGTCCACGGCCAATGAGAAGATCCTAATGATGATCAACCAGTACCAGAGTGACGAAAGCCTCCCCATTAATCCGCTTTCCATGCTCCTGAACGGGATAGTGGACCCTGCTGTCATGGGAGGGTTCGCCAAGTATGAGAAGGTGAGGGCTTCCACTTTCCACCCCCTGGTGGCAACAGAGCACCGGCAGGAGTGTCGGTGAGCAGATGTAGCTGCTTGTCACTATCTTACTATGGCTGTTTGTCTCCCAGATTGGTTGGAGACACCTCAAACACCTTCCAGGGTTTCTACAGCCCTCTCATCTCCTTTCCAACTCAATGCCACATTCTGCTGTGGCAGGAAGGAGGAGGGGAGCAAGGATCCCCTGTCCCACTGGGCACATCCACATATCTCCATCAGGAAAAGGCTCCAGATCTGAGCCAGATCACGAAAGTATAGGAGCCACAAGTCGAAGTACATGCCACTTGTGTGAACCCATCTGTTTCACAGATGACTGAAAAGACCTCTACAAATGGGAAGAAATGAAACCCAGAATCTGTGAAAATATTGAAAGGGTAGGAGACCAGCTCCAAAATGGGAGCTATCATCTAAGTATCTGGATCATAAGGTCTCTCCAGAGATGCCCAGATGCCATAGATTTTATTTTTGAGCCTCCTGGTGTCTATGGCAAAAAGAGAAATGCCAATAGTTATATGAATCACCTTTTCTACTGGGGGAAAATACCAATTTCTCAGTAGAGGAACATAGCTTTCCCAGCGTTGAAGTGGAATAAAAAGTCTTTATTTAGCTTTTACCTAGTCCATACATTAGTGGCACAGAGGGGAAAATAGACTCCTCATTCTAACACATGTCATAATGAATCCCCTATTTATCTTTCCTATGTCCTCCACTGACGTAAAAGAATACAGTGCAGTAGTATGATTCAGAGACAGTAATTCCAGTCACCTGAGCAATACTTCTAGCTACCCTTGGATATCCATTAGTCATCATCAGTAACCCTTTGTTCAGCCTTGAGAGGTGATAATACATGTTTCTGTGTATATACCCTGAGGACATAAGTCCCAGAAAGAGCGAGGAACACATCCAGTAAGGGAGGTGGTGAAGGGAGCCAGAGCACCACAGGTGAAATACTTTCCTGAGTTCTTTTCTCTGGGGCAATGCTCTCAAACTTGAATGAGCATCAGAATCCCATGGAGAGCTTCTTCCTCCATCCCTACCTCCACTCCACCCATAGGTTCTGATTCAGTAGGTCTGGGTGGGACCCAAGAATATACATGTCTGACAAGTTCCCAAGTGATGCTGAGGCATCTGCTCTGGGGAGACTTTGAGAACTTCCCCCCTGGGATTTGTGGCCCTTGCCTGGTGGGTTCTGATCCAACTCTCCAGGAAGTGGAAACAATGTCAGTCCCGACAGGTCCTGCCCCATCCAAATACCTGTGACCTCATGCCTGCTGTCCTCATATGGAGTACTCTCCCAGTAACAGAGAGATTGGTTGTGGGGTCCACACCAAATGAACAGGAAACCCAAACTGCCTGCCTGTCCTCCCCAGGCCTTTTTCACAGAGGAGTATACAAGGGATCACCCTGAGGACCAGGAAAGACTGAGCCGGCTCAAGGACCTGATTGCGTGGCAGGTAAATCATAGCTGGACTGGAACGGGGTCACCCTGCCTCCTTCCTGTCCTCTTCAGGCTCCCTTGCCTTCTGCTAGCTAGTCTCTGGCTGCCTGCCAATAACCTAGTGTAACCTCTTCTCCTGTCCCTTGACTTTCTGCCCTTCTCCGAATCCATCTCCCATGAGCAGATTCATCCTGGAACTGGGATTTGGGGTACTGCACCCTTGGGGTGCCATACAGGTGCTGGGCAGCATGCTGTGCTGCATGTTGCTAAGACTGCTTTATTGCATGCATGTTGGATTCCGAGGTGGTGGCTTTTCCCAGTGGGACTGAAATGAGAGCCAGGCCCATGACCTGACATGTGCCAATCAGATAATAGAAGATTTTTGGACCCCACCCCCACCTCCTAAAGCTGACCCAGTTAGTTGCAGATAATGCTCAGATGGATTATCAGGTTTGGAAATAATTGAGGCCTTCATTTGTTGGGGTTTTGGTCAAAGGGCCTGCATTCTGTGCCTCCAGAGCCAAGCCAGAAAACTTGGAAGGCGCTGTCCTTCCTACCACCCCGCTTGTCTCCCCTGTATCCCTTCTCTCCTTGTACCCCATCCCCTCCCTCCATGCTCTTCTCTGATCTCTTGTCTCCTGTGCATCTGTCCCTTTCTTCTTTTCTCTTAGGCCTTTCTTGGTTCTCTCCCTCCAGTCTTTTGCCTCCCTCTGCCCCTCACATCTTACTCCTCTCTTCACTTCCCTCCCTCCTTCTCTCTGCCTTTCTCTGGCTCCCTCTCCTCTGTTCTCTCTCCCTCCTTCTCTCTCCCTTTATTTCTCTCTCCCTCTCTCCCCTACTCCCTAGAGAATAAACAGCCCACAAGACCCCCCCACACCAGAGGCTTTCAAAGGACAAGGCTCCCCAACCTCAAACATCAACCTGCTCTGCAGGGACCACTCAGCACCCAGAACAGCAGGTGGGCTCCAGAGGGCAGGAGCTGGGGAGGCACAGAGCAGGGGGCAGCAGTTTGCAGCTGCCTGTCCTCCCTCCCTCTCTTCTTGCCAGTCACCATGCAAAGAAAAGCAAGCTATTGTGGTAGAGAGTTTTTTGTTACTCTAGGGAAATCAGGGAATGAGAAGCACTGGGTGCAGCCTCTTTTCTTAAAATAAGGATTCCTAATTCAGGTCCTTCTCTGCCTCTGCCAATTTATGCAAAGCAAGGCTTTAAAAATGAAACAGTAAGTGCTGCACAGACACGGTTTCCTGAGTGCATTTTGTGTGTCTGGAATTTTCTCTCCCGTCTTACCTTGTGCCACCTGTGAAACCCAAACCTCCCCAAGATCCCCAGCTTCCTGAGGTCGTTATGTCCTTTACTACTCAAATAATGGTATCCCCTCTCATTATCCCCATCCTGGCAATCAGGAAGGCCTGGCTTTGATTGGGTCCCCTTCTCAGATATTTCTGGGATGCCCCAGGGAGGGCTAGCATGTCACACAAATTTGTTTGGTTGTTGGGTGTCATTCTCAATCCATGTCACTACCCTGGGCCTCTCCACTGGGCAGGTCTTATCACCTGGTAATGGACCTTCCATGTTGTGTCCACCACACCCAAAGCACAAACCTCATTCTCACAGCACAGCTAGTGCCAGCCTGTGCCTTCTAAAAGAACTCTGTCAAAGTCTTGGAGGTAATGGAGGGACACTACAAAGAAGGGAGACTTTGAAAGCGTATCATTAGACCTTACAGCTTCTAAGGGCCATTAGCTTGGCCTCTTCAGACAGTGCCCCCTAGTGGTCACCTTCTCCCCAACACATTCCCCCTGCCCCCAACAAGCCCCCATGTTAAAGGCCACTTCCTACCCTGTACCTACCTCAGGGGGCCATGTCCCTCCCACTCGGGGTCCAGGCACCCTAACTATGGGCACTTAACGCTTAAAAGGTTGCCCTGTCATGGTGAAGTAATATTACAGCGAATTAGCTCTTCCTTGTCCCGTCTATCCATTCTTGTACCTTTATTGAGATCCTACTGTGTTTCCAGCAACTGAAATAGTGCTGGACAAAATTAGGCCTGCTCCCTGACCTCTTGGAGTTTAATTCTAAATTGGATCTTAGTTTCACAGAGCCAGATACACTTGGATTTTTCTCAAAGCCTGACAACTTTAGATTTCAAAGGGGAATATCCTAGCACCTAGTCTAGCAACACAACAAAAAACAAAACTTTCCAAGTGTTTTCCATGTTCAACATTTTACAGATCTCAAGATCAATTGTTTCTAATTTTTTCTTTGTAAAGATTTTCTCTATATTTATGGGCATGGAAAGATGTCTATGGTTTTTTCATCTTTTAAACATTTTGTGAGATTACACACAGAAAAATAAACATAGCAAAAATATACAGCACATTGATTTATCACAAAATGTACACCCATATGACCACCATTTAGATGAAGAAGTAGAATCCTGCCAGCACCCAGGTGCCAGCTTATGTCTAGAAGCCTAGCCTAGAGTCATTGCTTGTCCTCCTCAAGGCTGACCACTCTCCTGTTTTTACAGTAATCGTTTCCTTGCTGTTTTAAAAATAGTTTTTACAACTCAGGCTCTCACTCCTAAACACTGGCATTCACTTTTGCTTATTTTTGGCCTATAATACAAATGAAGCCACACAGTCTGCATTCTGTGGATCTAACTTATTTGCTCAATGTTATGTCTGTAAAATTCATTCATCTTGTACAGAGCTATCATCCATTTTCATTGATGTATATAATGGTCTGGACAGCAGGATTGTGGAACTATACCAAAACATATTCATTTATTTCTCAACTGATGGAGATTTTGGTTGATTGTAGTTTGGGTTATTATAAGGAATGCTGTTCTGAACATCTTTATATGTGTCTTTGGGGCACACATATGCATAATTTCTGATGGGTGTGTACCTAGGCATGGAGTCGGTTATAGTATGTGAGAATATCTAGCTCTGGTAAATACTGCCAGACTTCAATCAGCATAGGTTAGTTTTGCCTGTTCTTGAATTTCATATAAATGCTATTATCCATATGTACTACTACACAGTATGCACTACCATGTGTCTGGCTTCTTTTACCCAACATAATGCCTTTGAGGCTCAACCAGGCTGTTGCATATATCAGAGGTTTATGTTTTTTGCTTCCCTCATCCAGGGCATGAATATACAACATACTAGTGACAAACCAATTTATTGATCCATTCTCTTGTCGCGGACATTCGGGTTGCTCTTGGGTTTTGTATGGCATGAATAAAACTGCGATGAACATTCTTGTTCATGTCTTTTGGCAAACAAACTCACTTCCCTCAGTAAGTAACTAGTACTAGAATTTCAAGGTCAGGCATCTTTAGCCTTGCTGGATATCAAAAAAGGGTTTTCCCAAGAATGAGCTTTGGCTTCCTCAATTCTCTCTGCTGTAAGTTTGTTTCCTTTGTCATCCATACCTACTCTCACTTTTACTATGTCCTTCCTTTTACTATTGTGTTTAATTCAATGTACTTTTACTAAAATTTTGAGATAGATGCCTAGATAAGTGATTTCCTGTCTTTGTTAATGTGTAAAACTCAGGCTATAAAGGTACCTCCATTCTTTAACTACATCTTAGTAGTTTTTCTATGTGGGATTTCTGTTCTTCTTTTTTAAATAAAATCTTTGTCTTATTTCATCGATGGAGGATCTTTCCTGTTTCTTTATATTAATTGAACTTTTAAAAATAATGCTTTCTTAGGTCCTCTCTATTCTCCCTGTTTTTTTGTTTTGTTTTGTTTTGTTTTGTTTTTCCAAATTAGTTCATTGATCCTCCCTTCCTTCCTTTTTGCTTTCTTTTCTGTTGGTTCTGTTCTCTCTCTCTCTCTCTTACTGGAGAGCCTCTTCAAATGTCTGGTGATCATCATAATTAAAACTAAGGCATAGAAGAGTCGAGTGAAGCTCTGTGTACATGGGTGGTGGCTTTGTCAACTAAATGGCATCACTCTATGGTAACTGAGTGATCCACACATGACTAAATAATGGGTCATTCACTTTCTTTGACAACAGATCTTTCAAACATAGGAAAGATAATCCTGGCAGCTTTGCTGCTGGACTTTGGGACTTGGGAAGTAAAGGGCTTCCTATCAGTGTACAAACTTCCCCTTCAAGTCCCTATTTCTAGTCTGGCTCCTCATCCCTGCCATCCGTGGTGCTTGGTACCCTCAAGCCCAGAACAACTTGTTCTAATTGTTCTAGAGGATAAGCTCCTTCTTCTTGGGGAAATGGGAAAATATAGCACTTGTCCACAAGATGATGTGATGAGGACCTGGAGATCTAACTGCTCCTGTCATAGAATTTCAACCTATCCCTCTGTGTTCAGCTTCTCAAGTCACCCTGACTTTTTTGGGATAACCGCTACCTCCAATCCCTAAGCCGCTTATGGGTTCCTAGAAGCAGATTGACCTCTTCTTATCACTAACTCCCACCTCTGCTCCAGGAGGTCAGTTGCCATCCTCCATCCACTGGACATGAAATAGGTCAGATAAGATACCAGTTTCTCGAAAAAAAAAAAAAAAAAAAAAAGATTTCAGTTTCTCATTCACCCTGTCCTTTCAGGAATATCTCCCAGAGAAGAAGGCAGCAGTGTCCTTATGTTACCATCATGGAAATGTTAATTTTTTTCTTCAAAATAATCTATATTCTATCTCTTTGCACCCCTAGTTATGTTTCACTGAGGCCACACTATCTTTCTCAGCATTCCTTCTAGTAGTGGCCACTGTGAATCAGCTACTCTTCCTTCTAGCTACTGTTTAGACAGCATTCCATTGACTTCTTTTGTTGATAAGTGAGTTTAACTTCCTCCCATCAGTCACCTCATCCTTCTCCACCTTGCCAAGCCTTTATCATCACTTTTTAAAAACTCTGCTAGTGCCTTAGGGTATTAACACATCCCTATCGATCTTCAGCAACCACCTAAAGAATAATTGGACCTCCAATGTCATAAGACAAGGCTGTATCACTCCAAGTTTTCCTTTCAGCCTTTCTTTTCTTCTATCCCCCTTCTATCTGACATTCATACTTTCCCTTTTGCATTGCCTAGAGATTTTGGGGCAAGGTTTTACCTGAGAACCACAGAACTTCCTCCCCACTAGCCCCACACTCTGCCCTTCAGTAGATTCATAACAGGGATTCTTTCCTAAACATACAGCCTCTAATAGGAATCTGACCTCCTACGGGGCAGGGGTGGCTGGAAGTCTTTTTCCTCTTCCAGAGCAAACACCAGGGTGACAGTTTCCCTATTTCCCAGAGCTAGAGACCTTGTGTCTTGTGTGAAGGTCTCAGAGGCCTCAATGCCCTCAACAAGTTCTTCATTTACCACCTTTCTCTCCAGATCCCTTTCCTGGGAGCTGGAATTAAAATCCATGAGAAAAGGGTGTCAGAGAATCTGCGACCCTTCCACGACCGGATGGAAGAATGTTTCAAGAACCTGAAAGCGAAGGTGGAGAAGGAGTATGGTGTCAGAGAAATGGTACGGGTGGTCCCTGCGGCTGAGAGGGGTGAGACTGGTAGAGTGGGGGTGTGGGGAGTGGGGCTGGCAGAGACCCAGCAAAGGAACCTGCTCTGGAGGAGGAGGAACTGATCCAGTAGAACCATCCTCTAAACATGATCCCTGACAGTCACCCCCAGACAAACACCCCCAGGCAAGTGAGCCCTTAGTGCTTCGAGACTGCCAAAGCACCTAGTATGTGCCCAGGCTGATCTCAGCACTTGGTATCTACCAGTCGTTAAGTCCTCACAACACGCCTGGGAAGTAGGAATGATTTTCAACTCCTTACATCTCTTTTGGAGGTTCAAAAATGTTAAGTTACTTGCCAAGGGCTACATAGCAAGTGAGGGGAGGCCAGAATTTTCACCTGGCTCTGTTGGCCTCCAAAGCCAATGCTTTTGGCCACTAATAGTCTCTGTGACATAAAGAAGCCAGGGACCTGGTGCTCACAGAGACGTTTTTATCCTCTTCCCTAGGAAGTGGAATCCTAAAACATCAAGGCTGTGCCCTCTCATAGAGGCCATGCGGCTCAAGCCTCTGATTTTATAGATTACAAAACTGAGGCCCAGAGAGGGAGCATGAGTTCCTGAGAAAGTGTAGAGGTAAACCCGGGCCTCTTGTCATCTGGCCCAAGTTTTTCCATGAAACAAGCTGTCTTCCAACAGTGACATGACGCTGCAATGGAATTCGGTTGTCAACTACTCAGAATTAGGTCAGATCTCACAGGTTAAGGGCAAAGTCCTCCACTGCCCTCACTTCAGACACCAGGGTTCCCAGACCACCTGCACTTCTGACCAACTGATTACAAATATGGGAACTCCCTCAACCCCCTTCACGTTCACAGAATTCCACAGAACTCAAGAAAGCACTATGCTTATGATTACAGTTTTATGATAAAGAATACAAATTAGTAGGACCAGCCAAATGATGAGATACATAGGGTGAGGTCTGTGCCCTCGAAACATATCACCCTACCTACCCTGCCAGCACATCCACATATGATTACCCACCAGGAGACTCACCTTGGCCAGTGTTGAAAATTGTTATTGAGATTTATTACATAGTCATGAGGGGGTGACTCATTGGTCACATAATTGAAATCAGTCTCCAGGACCTTTTCCTCCCTAGAGATTGAGCTGCTATCAGCTGGTTCACAGCCTGACCCTATAACCGCACAGTTGGTCCCTCTGGCTGGGCCTCCAGCCTGAGTCTTCTCAGGAGTATCAGGCAGCCACCATGAAGAATGAAGACACTCCTGTCACTGGAGAAAGTGCAAAGGTTAAGAGGTCACCTCCCAGGAACAAGGAATGAAGGCCAGCCCTATTCTTTTTTAAAACAACTACCTCCTAGCTTCAGCCAGTCAGCAATTTTTGTCCTGATGCCCTGCTCTGCCTTGCAGCTCCTCCTGGCTTAGGTGGAGGAGGCAGCAGGAAGGCAGAAGCCACATGAATTACCTGGCCCATCCAACTGGAGGGCCGGCCTGGCTGCTAACTACTCTGTTCTCCCCACCTGCAGCCCGACTTTGAGGACAGGCGAGTGGGCCGTCCACGGTCGATGCTGCGTTCCTACAGGCAGATGTCCATTATCTCTATGGCCTCCATGAACTCTGACTGCAGCACTCCCAGCAAGACCACCTCTGAGAGGTCAGTCCCTGCCCCAGGAACCCCCTGCACTCCTACTCCCTTCTGCCCCCAACAAAGCCTTGTTGCTCCCCCTCTTGCCCCAGAGGCCACCTTTACACCACCTCCCTACCCTTCTGCTTAAAAGCCTTTGACTACTTGGTGCCTCACTAAACCCTCACAGCCACCCTGTACCCTCAATGCCACTGAGACGGGTTCATTTTGCGGCCCAAGCCCAAGGTAGCTTTTCCTAAGGCCCCAGCAGATGCACCTCCAGTTTGCATTCTCCCAGCCTGGCGATCTCTGCAGCCAGAGCTCCTCACAGAGCCTGCTTCAGTCTGGCATCTTCTCACCTCTACCAGGGGTGCTGTACCCTCAACTCCTCCCTGCAGAGCTGACCCCCCTGTACCCACTCATCCCTCTGTGGGGGTGGGGGGGGTGGTCCTCCCTCACCTCAAGAAAAACCTTTCTCCTCCCACCATCCTGGAGTCTTCTGCTCCACCCAGCCCAACTCCACCACTCTAAGGACATGAGGATGTGAGCCGAGGACTCTCCACATACAAGAACGTGCTAAGGAGTCCTCAGACCTCATCGTGCGGCTACCTGCAAGGTCCTGCAAACACCTGCATTAACTGAAAGGAAATAATGGCTCAGGGAGGCTAAGAGATATGCACAAAGGCATTCAGTAAAGGATCTGAATCCAAAGCCACATCTTAACCAGGTGTCTCTTCTCGCCTCCAGTCTTTCCTGCTTTATGGCTCACCTCCTTCACTTTTATTTTGCTCTGTATTTGGAACGTTTGCAAATTAAGTGAGCAGTGAAGTTGCCCCAAACCCTGCCAGGTTAGCTGATCTACCCCCTGCCCCCTGTAGTGACATCACAGCCAGTCTGGGTCCCTGCAAGGTGGTTCCACTGAAGCTCTAACTGCTGTTTCTACTGCTGCCTCTGTACCCTTCAGCTTTGACCTGGAATTAGCAACTCCTAAGACTCCAAAAGCAGAGCCAGTGGAGATGATCTCTGTGGGGAGCACGCTGCCAGAAGTGAAGCTGCGGAGGTCCAAGAAGAGGGCCAAGAGGAGCAGCGTGGTGTTTGCAGACGAGAAGGCAGCAGCCGAATCAGACCTGAAGCGGGTGAGTGGCCCTGGAAGGATGCCTCTGACCCATTAGCACATCTCTGCTGCAGAACAGGCATACTGTCTGCCCCACCCCCCCGACCAGGTCCCACTTGATCCTCCCATCTACAGTGAGAGAGGTGATGCAGAGGCATCTGCGGAGCAGGGAGTTGAAGTACTGCAAGTGTCCACACCACCTGACAGGACGGAGCTGGGATTTGCCCCTGGGCTGTTGGATTCCAGCCTGTGCATGTCTCTCCCACCATGGTGCGGGGCTTTGCGGGATGGGAGAAGCTGCCTGTGACACTCCAAGAGAGGGAGAACAGCCAGCTGCTTCTACTTCTCCAGCCCTGTCCCTAGCCCAAGGGCCATTCCAACCACTGACATCTCAGACCTGCTGGGCTCCTCTAGTGAAACTTAGAGCCTGGCTGCAGTTGCAGAGATGGACTCCCTGCCCCGGCTTTGAGAGTTTTTGTCTTCTAATAGCTATTTAATAGTGACTTTGGTGTCATTGGGTTCAAATCTTAGTTTCCCCTGAAAGAGAAGTTTGTTGAAGGCATTCTTGGAGCCTAGGAAGGGGAGAGGGATTACATGTACTGGCCAGGGAGGGGTGCCAGATGAAAGGGCAGGGGTCCAACTAAGATGCCTTCCAGTAAAGACAAGACCCTCAACAAACTTCCCAGTAGACCTCAGAGGCTACTCTTGCCAGGGGAGAAGACTGGAAATAAGTCTTCTGTGTTTTATAATTCTAGGGGGTATCATTCACATGATAGTCTAAATGAATGCCCCCCCGCAGCTCCTAGAGTTATATAGTATGCAGCCTATGCACCCATACGTGGCAGGCTGGCATGGAATGATACAAAGCAGAATAAGTCAACTTGGTACAAGGTACACAAAAGCTTTTGTGTACTTTGTCACTGACTTTTTACGGCCCACAGCTGCCTAACGCTAAGCCTATGTGGTGTATGTGTGTCTGTTTGTGTGTGTACATGCGCACACATAAGCACATGTGCATACATGGTGTATCTATTCAGCTTTCTAGGAAGCACGAGTTCATGAGTGACACCAACCTCTCGGAGCATGCTGCCATTCCCCCCAGGGCATCCATCCTCTCTCAGATGAGTTTTGCCAGTCAATCCATGCCCACCATCCCAGGTATGCACCCTGCCATCACCAGCGCCAGAAGGTACAGAGACAGCAGAGCCTTCCAGGAGGTGGAAGACGGGTGGGGACTGTATCTGTACAGCAAAGGGGCCAGGTATCCTGGGGGATAGGGGCTCTGCTCGGGGGCCCCTGTCCTCTGAGCTCTTACCACACCCGCTTCTGTAGGGGAAGCCGATCTGCAAGCTCTGCCTGGGGCTGGGGTGGAAGCCTGTTGTCACTCTGGTCCTCAGGATTCACTGGGAAGCCATTTGTCATGCCAGAGCTATCCTGGTGTGACAAATTTTCAGTCAGCCAGACCTCCCCACAGGCCAGAAACTCTATGTTTCCTTTGTTGACCTGGAACACTATTTCTGGAAGATGCAGAAATTGCTACCACATCTTATAGTTGCAAGTGTTTAATTCATAGGTGTTCATACCTATTTCTGCCATCACTCAGTCATCGTCCAGGAAGGATGTTAGCAGCACACAGAGGGGGATCCTGCAGCCCTAATTGGGATGGGCACACCCAAGATCACTGCATCTGACACACAGCTGTCCCTGTGCCAGCCACTCTGTGCCATGCTCTCTGCACCAAGGACGAGGGCAGAGAGGAGCAAGACAGACCTGCACTGCCCTGTGGAACTTGGCAGGCAGATCTCAACAAGGAAATGTCCTGAGTGCTGACCAATACCAGGCCCTGTGCTAAAATCTTCATCTTTTATTTATACCTCAACACATAGCTACAAAGTAGATGGTGTCTTTAGCTCCATTGTGTGGATGAGAAAGCTGAGGCATTGAGAATGTCAGTCTCTCACACATCACCAGCTGGGAAAAGACAGAGGCTGAGTTCAGGCCAGGCCCTTTGCCTCTGGAACTGTGCCTTTGACCCCTGCCCAGTTGTACCCTAAGCTGTGGTTGTCTGGCCAGACACACAGTCATGTCACTGTCATCCTCACACTACCATGATACCCTGGAGGTCTGTGCTCTTGTCCCCATGTTACCAAGGTCAAAACTGAGCATCCAGAGGTAGGTGATTTGTCAGGTCTGTGTGTCTCCAAGCTGAGAACTGTAACTGCCAGTTCTCTCTGCCTTGGGGAAAAGTGAGAAAGCCAGGTTCCTGGTATAGAAAGGGGAAGGGTGAGTAAGCTCACATTGTCTCCCCACCTTGGGGCAAAAGGCTATGTCCCTTGAGGAAATCAGAGCGGCAGCGGCCAGGAGGCTTTCCCCCACATCCCCGGTGTTCTAGCACAGAGGTTCCACCAAGGGCCCTGCGTGTGGGGTTGGCAAGCCCTGCCTGGGAGGACAGCTTCAACAGCCCCCTTCAAGGCAGCAAGCAGGCCTTCCCACCTCCTGCCTCGCACCATGATGTGTCCTCCCTGGCTTCTGTCTCTGTCCCCCAGCCTGTCTCCTGCCTGCCTCCCCCACGTCACCCTCCTGTCCCCTGCCTCTCCTCTGCCCACCCACTCACTCCCTCTCTCCACTCTCCCTCCAGCCCTCACGCTCTCAGTGGCAGGCATGCCTGGGATGGATGACGCCAACTCGTCCCCCCGCCTCAGCCAGACCTTCTTCCCTTTCTCAGACGGCGACAAGAAGACACTCAAACGAAAGAAAGTAAATCAGTTCTTCAAGACAATGGTGAGGACCCAGATGGGTGGAAAGATGAGGGTATGTGGGAGGGGATATGGGAAGAAAGCAAGGCAGAGAGAGGAGAAAATGGGAAGGAGGGGAGGCAAGCATGTGTGTGCATCACACGCACACACATGTGAGCACTCCCCGGGAAGCATGGTCAGGGTCTGCAGGGGCTGGGACACTGGCCAGAAATGCCACCACTGCAGTTTTCCTCTTGGGCCCTGGTCTCAGAGCAGGACTGACCCCAGCTGGGCTGCAGTCACGTGTCAAGAGCACACACAGGGCCCCTGGGACCTCAGGACCAGTCACCGTCCTTTTCTTGAACTGCCCTTTGGGGTGCCTGTCAGAGCCACAACAGTCAGCTATCTTTAGAAGCTGAAAGTGCTTTTTAATTTTTTTTTTTTTTGGAGGAGCTTTCCTATTCAACCTATATTACAAAATCCTACTAATTAAAAGTTAGTTTCCAAGCCCTGACTTTTTAAATCCCATCTCCTATTGTTACTTGTCAGTCTTTACTCAAGATTTAAAAAAAAGTACGGTTGACACTTCTGATCCTCAAGATGATATAAACCAGAACTCTGCTACTATAATAGTCGCAAGTTTACTGTGAGCGTGCAGTGAGCCAGGCACCATGCGGAGCACTTTCTAAACCTTGTCCGATGTGACTTTCCACAGTGCCTGTGAGGATTTTATATGGCTCACGGAGTTAGGGAAGCCACTGGCCCGCAGTGCACGAAACAGCAAAGTCGGTGCTCTAGACACTTAGAGGTACTGCCTCTCTGGCCACATTCAGGGTCATCCTACCTCATATGCCCTGGGCTTTGCGCAGACATCCTTGCGATTGGGACTGGGAAGCCCTGATTTGGTGCTCATGAGATTCCCATCCTGGGGTTGCGTGTGTTTGTTTTCTTCTCCCATAAAGCTGGCCAGCAAAACTGCTGAAGAAGGCAAGCAGATCCCGGACTTCCTGTCCTCAGACCTGTGAGCTGCTGGTGACCAAGGCCACATGTGGGAAGCCAGAGAGGAGAGTTTCCAGAGGAAGAGAGACACAGTGGGATGTTGATGCTTCAGTGGGGAGACCTCCTTCCAGTGGCCCTCACTCAGGGGAAACAAGGGCTGATCTGGTCTCCAGTAATCCAGGAGATGGGTGAGGACACCCCAGCCTGGGTTCTGGGCTGCACACATGAGGAGCCAGCAAGGATGCTTTCTCCCACCATGCTCTCCCCAACATCCTAGGCACATCTTTTTGTAACCTGGTTTCTTAGCAATAAGGAGCTGTATTTTTATTTCATTTTTTTTTAAGTCCTAGCACTTAACAGAAAAGCCTTTAAAGTATTCTTTTATTTTATTTTTGGTTAATAGTTTTGTACTTTACATTTTTTAATACAACCAACCAGTCTTTTTCCTAGCTGATCTTCTCCAAAGTGTTGCTGTTTCTTACTGACAATAAAACTGGGTCCATGGCTCCAGTCAGCGTTGTTGCATAATTCCATCAACAGCATCCCTGCAGCTTGCAGAAGGTGGGAAGGCAGGCCACCCAGGGCCTGCAGTGATGTTAAGGAGCCTGGCCCCAGCCTGTCACAAGCACCAGATTTGCCCATCTTGTCCATGCCACCCCCAGGAATCTTCTCTACGATTCCAGTTCCTTAGGGGCTGAATGCTGGGGAGTAGGGATGCCGGAAAAGTCTGCCAGAATATTCTTCAGGTGATCTTCATACTACCTTTTTCCTCTTCTGGAAAGGAATGGAAAATCTACCCAACCAAGAGTTAGGAAAACAGTTAGGCCAAGTGGTCTGGCCTTTTGATTGTGTCACCAGGTCAGAGTGGTAGCTTTTCTTGGAGGAATCACGAACTTCTCAGATGAGACCCAAATAAGGTGAGGAGGTCCTCTGGGCAGAGAAGAGAGCGTGATGGGAACAGAGGGTCACCTCCATAACCCAAGGGAACTGTGCAAGAAGAGGTCTCGGCAGAGGCCAAAGACCCCCTCTGGGAAGGAAGTCAGTTCTGGGTGGATTTAAGTGCATGGCAACATGGAGCACAGAGCTAGAGCCATCTAGTGATGTAGGGTGGACAGGGTCCTTCTTAAAGACAGGGTCCCTGGGGTAGTGAGGGATAAGAATGATAAGAGCTCAAAATGATTGAGCTTGACTTCCCCCAGAACAGTGTTACAGACATAAGAACTAGCTTCCTATATCAAGATTTAAGAGGTGGGTGTGATTATTACCCAGATGAATAAACAGAGGCATGACATGACCTAAGATCATCCACTTGGTAAGTGGAATGGCTGGGATTCAAACCCAGGCAGCCAGACAGGAAGCTTGGCTTTTGACCATGACTCTGTGCAGACACCTTCATGCCTGAGTCCCCAAAGCCTTTGGCCACCCCGGTCTCTTTCTTCCAGCTCCCCTTGCCAAGCCCTAGACCTGTTGCTGCTGGGGCAGCCTCCAATTCCCTCAACCATCTACAAAGTTCTGATACGGTGGTAGTTGGTGTTTTGTCTGAGTTATGGTTTCTCTAAGGTGAGGAGAAAGCTCCTGAAGGTTTGGAATCTGGCTGAATTCACTTTCCGAAGGAGTTCTGGAGAAGTGAGGCCCTAAAGGAGCTGAGGAGCCAGATACCTCTGGACATCTCTATGCTTCACGTGCAGACACTGGAGCCTGAGTGTCCTTTAGTGCATCAGTTGTTCCTGTTTCCCTTCTTCCTTTCTGGGTTATAGGCTCGAGCCTCCCAGGCCTGCTGTTTCTCGGTTCAAACTATGAGATCCCAATATTTAACTTTGAAATGTCTCCTCTTCAAACTGCTGTGACAAAATCTCAACAGAGATGAAAAATGGTCTCCCCTTTTCCCACAGCTGTAGAAGAACAGACACAATCCTTTGCCTTGTAATTACAGATGTCATTTCTTACCAAGGCATCTTGCAAAAATCACCCAGTTGCAGCCACTATTGCCGTGTCCTGGAAAAGTCAGTTTTAACCTCTAAGAACTCCATGGCTCTGTTCTCCTCACTCAAGTGTGTGGCCCCATGAGTTCCATTTCCTGAAAATTGTCAGTATTTGTGAGTTTTTACTAAGTCTGAAGGGGTCTTGAGCACTCATCCTTTTCCCATAGAAGTGAAGCAAATAGTGGAATTGGTAGATTCTTATTTAAACAGAGTTTGAACTTCAAATCTCATTTCAATTAGGATTGTCACAAGCTGATGGCCCACTTGGTGCTTGTCAGGACAATTCCAGATATTGTGGCTACGTGCCAGTAACATCCATGCCAGCACTAATAACTATAACAAATGACGATAATAAAGCTTCCATTTACCAGACACTTACCCTATGCCTCCTCTCTTCTCACATCTTCACACCAATCCCTCAAGAGTGGCACAAGGATCCCAACCACAGTAAGGTGGAAACTCAGGCTTGGGGAGTTGGCGGTATGCTCTTTTCACCCAGCCAGTAAAGGGCACAGCCAATTGTGTCCACTTCTAGCCTCATGACCTAAATCCACATGTTCACTTTCTGGCTTTAACCTCAGCTCCACATCAGACTCTGTACATTCCATGCTCGTTTGGAAAGTCTCCCCCAGTGCCAATGATGGCCTCCAGGATAAGTGAAGGTGGGGGCTATGTGTCCAGAACAACTTTCCTTGTGCCTCTGGGGGTTACCTTATTATAACCAAAGTCTGTCAAACTCACTAGTGTGATCTAGGAAGGGCATACGTATGCCTTCAGAGCTCTTGGGAGGGAGGCTGGGCGAGGTGGAAGGAAGGATCCACTCGATATATCTATTCCTTTCCTGGCGGAGTTTTTAGGGACCTTTAGAGATTATTTCATCCAACCCTCTCATTTTACAGTTCAGTGACTCCTCCAAGCTTGCCTAGCTATGATCCGCAGGACTCCATCTATAACCAGCCCTGCCTAACTCACTGGTTTCCTTGTAGGTAATCTCCCTTCCATTGCACTCTTTCACCCTCTGTTTAAGCATCCAAAGACCCCTTGCTTTCCGATGACCCTTCCTCTGCCTTTGAGATAGAGCTGATATCTATCATTCACATTCTACTGTGATCTAGGGCACCAAGGTTACTATTCTTTGGGGAAGGGCATTTTTAGCCTTATCTCTAAGCATGGAGTGGACTTTCTTCCAAACTTTCAGCTTTACGTTAGCAAATAGTAGAGAAACTGAGAAAAATGAATGGCCATCCTGACATCTGAAATCAGGCTGGGCTCTGCCCTTCAGACATCCTAACCTGTAACCCATCTGTTTGCTGTTCTTTCTGAATATTGAGTGCCTCTACCTTCTTGTCATAGCCACAGTTCCCAAGGAAACAGATTCTCAGGCAATGACTGATTATTTGTACTTGAGGGCTATGCAATTCTAGGACAGTGAGAAAGGGGGAAAGGGATAGGAGACAGTGGCAGGAGGGAGGTAACCATGTTGGCCTGAGGAATAGAGCCATGTCACACACTCAGTATTAGTCAGCCACTGGCATGCTGGACACTCAACAGTAGCAATGACCGTATCATCCTTGATGAGAGGGATCTCATATTGTTGGACGCGTGCAGTCTCCATCCCTGCTCATTTTTGGTCCATTGGGCAACCAAATCGTAGCTGAGGAGCAAGGTCATCTAATTCACCTGATTGTCACCCACCTTATCAATCTTTCTGGTGGGTATTGAAATGTGGATCTACAAGCTTTGAATCTCTTCCTGCTGGACCATGCACATACATATTCCCTAGACCCCAGCTATTAATCTTCCAGTATTAGTCTTTTCAATCCCCTGACCAACCAGCCAAGCCATGTTCTACTGCTTGGAGTCTGAATGTCTATCTCAGCTCATGCCTCTCTCTATTAGATAGGTCAGCCAAGGGTACTGCTTGCAGCTCTGCCACTGGGGAGATTCCCCTCATCCCTCGTTGGGGCCATAACATAGCACCAGTCCATTTCTGGCTAGCACCAACAGAGTAGGCCTCTCATCAGTAAACAAGGCTTTAGTCTTATCCTTCCATAAGTTGGCCATATGGAACCCCTCCATGGGTCCACAGGTCTGGGTTAAAGAAGAGACATCAGTGAAACAAAAGTAGGTACCATGGGATTCTGATAATATGATGGATTTCTGCCATGTTGACCCACTTTATGACTTGGAGACACCCATGACATCCATGATGGACATCTCCATTTGCATTGTCAGTGTCCCCCAGTGAGCTGCTCAGCTTCTGCCAGGACCCAGTAGCCCTCTGGGAGCAATTACTTAAACCGAGGGGCAAGAAGTATATAGCTGTGCTTTAGATTCCAGAAGTATGTGCTGTGATTATCATAAAGGGCCTTGTTAGCAACTCTCTTTGGCACCCACATCTACCACAGACTATTCTAGCAGCATCAAAACTGTTTGAACCACGCCTGGACCTGCTGCACACTATTTTTGCTCTAGGCTCTGCTCAAGTTGGCATGTTCCAAAGTTACTTGATGAATCTTTTGAAGCAGTATTCCCAAGTTATTGATGTTCAAAAATCTAAAATGGCCCCTCAAGTTTGATGCCTCTTTTTGAATGGAAGGAAATGTGAGATGCAACAGCTTGTTGTGTATATTCAATGGGATGTTCAGCATGTCCTGACCCCTGGAGCCCAAAATTTTGTAACATTAACATGGGTGAGAGGTGGCGGGCCCCCTCTTTATTAGTAGCATTCATTGAATAAACCAAGGAAGCTCTGGCATCTCCACTCCACTGTAGGCCATCATCAGTTCAATCTTTAAGGAATCATCTTAGAAAATCAGCTCCAAATATATTGACTATAACACTGAATGCTCAGTAAAGCATACATGCCCTATGCCAATGAATTCTCTCCTATCCAACCTTATTTTCTACAACCACCTAAGCCTAGACACCCTCAGATCCATCCTCATGCATCTTCCCAGTACCTGTTAGCCACGTGCCCAAACACTTGCTTGTAAGCTGTATCTTCCCAAAGAAGGATATACAGTCCCTCTCTCAGGCAATACCAGAACCTGGCTCTGGTTACCAGGTAGAGGCAGTGAGAGTTGGTGGGGGAGTCAGTTCTCCAGAGGAATAAGCATCAACCCAGCAGGGCATATGCTGCCCATGAGCTCTCCAAGACAAGGAAGGCTGTTCTCTTCTGACAAGAGAAAGACATTTCAGGAGGTCTGAGGGGTTTGAGATTCTCAGCTTCATACATCCAGCATCCTAGGCCAGATCCTGGGGCTTGCTCTTTTCCTCTCAGGGCCCTGATTCTACCACAGGAGATTTGCTGAGGCTTTGCATTAGTATCTTTGAAACTCCTTCACCCTTAGAATCAGATTCTGACCCAATTCCAACACAGTCAGCTCTGTAACTGCATGAGATAACAGTCTCTCTTAAAACTTCCACAGAGGCTGTATAATGCCCCCAGCCCCCTACCCAGAGAAGTCCACATCCTAATCCCAGAACCTATAAATATGTTAGGTTCCATGACGAGAGGGAGCTAAGGTCACAGATGGAGTTGCTAATCAACTCACCTTAAAACAGGGAGATTCTCCTGGATTACCTGAAGCGGGGGCGGGGGGGGGGGCGGGGGGATCCAATATGTTCACAAGGATCTTTAAAAGTGGAAAAGGGAAGCTGGAGAAGAGAGACCGAGGTTGGGGCATAAGATGAAGTCATTGTCCGTTGCTGGCTTTGGAGGTGGATGAAGGGGCCCTGAGCTAAAGAATGCCAGAAACCTCTAGAAATTGGAAAAGACAAGGAAACAGATGCTCCCCTCAAGCCTCCAGAAGGAACACAACTCTGCCAACACCTTGATTATAGCTCAGCGAGACCCTTACCAGGCTTCAGATTCACAGAACTAAATTAATAAATGTGTGTTGCTTTAAGCCAGTAAGTTGTAACAATTTGCTATAATAGGAAAGTGCCTTCACTAGTATGGAGGCACTTTGATTTTGAGAACATGCCTGCAGCTGCCCCAACCCACCACACCCTACTTTGGGAACAACTCAAGTGCCACAGAAGCAGCCACCCTACTCTGCAGTTTTTGTAATTATCATTACCCTGGCACTAGTTAAGCACTTCAGCTGCTTGATCCTCAAATGCCATGGCTCTGCCTGCACCTCATTTTTGTGAGTGGAGTAATTATGATGTCATAATCCCTTATGCCATTACCACTCCACCTACCATGAGGTTCCTGTTGCCTTCAGGTACAGGGCCAATGTAGTTCCAAAATCCCATCTGGATAGTTTGTTTCCTAAATCCACTCCTGGCTGGTTGCAATTATGATAGCCAGTGTCCCCTAGAATCTCACTATTTTGAGTGATCTGCAGAACAGCTTCATAGCATCACCTGGGAGCTGGTTAGAAATGCAGACTCTCAGGCTCCACCCAGACCCATAGAACTGATCCTACATTTTGACAAGAGCCCCTTGTAATTCAAATGCACATAAGAGTTTGAGAAGCAATAATCAAGAAAATACAACCCAAGGATTGGAAGCTGACACTTATTTGGGAGGGCATGTCCAGGCAGCAGATGGGAGGGAAAAGAGGAGTGAGGCAGGGAAAGATGGGAGCAATTTAAGATAAGGCATCGCTGTGCTGACCACTGCTTCATGACAAGCTGCAGAGATAGCTGATTGTTCACAGATATGCCTCCTCATCCTCTCTCACAGCCCTGGTCAGGCTACATGGTGAAGGTTCCACCTCCTGTTTCTCTCTGGTCAAAGTGAAAATTAACTAATTCTTCCCCCTTCCAGCCTACTTTCTCTAGCACCTTGGCTAGCACCTGGGAAGTCAGATGTCCTACCACATTGCATCATGTGGCATTTTACTTAAACCAGATCAGCCAGAAACTTAGGGGCCTGTGGCTGGCCAGCCTGGTTGCATGATGTCAGTAGGCTATGGTCCAGTTTTCTTGCCCAGACATCTCACTGGCCCCGGGGGGTGGACGACACAGACCTGCATGGAATAGATTTAGCCCACTCCCAGTGGAACACAAAGGATCAGACCAGCCAGACAAGACCTCACCACTTTCTCACCCTTTCACTGAACCCCGTGTTCAAAACATTGGCTGTGGACTAGGGAGCCAGGTGGACTGGCCCACCACCAGGGTAGCTGCTTGGTTGTTTCTGGTTTGTTTTGCAGAGTGAAGAAGAATTTCAATCTGAAGAACTCGTGTGCAGAGGGACACAACCTCCACATGCAAACTGGCTTAGACAGCATCTGGTCTCTATGCCCTTCCTCTGAGAAGTCCCCCAGAAATTCCCAAACTTATTTTTCTTTTTTAAGGATTCTATTTATTTATTTATTTGAGAGAGAGAGAGAGAGAGAGCACAAGCAGGACAAGGGGTAGAGGGAGAAGCAGGCTCCCCGCTGAGCAGGGAGCCCAATGTGGGGCTTGGTCCCAGGACTCCAGGATCATGACCTGAGCCAACGGCAGACGCTTAACCAACTGAGCCACCCAGACACCCTGAAATTTCCAAGGTTATTAATGAAGGAATACATTCCAGCAGAATCCATGGTTCCTGGAGAAATGTAACCAGACACTATGGCCTTGGGAAAGGCGCTTGACCTCCCTAAGCCTTCGTTTCCTGACCTGTGACAAGGGACAATGCCAGATAGCCATTAAGCCAGCTGGAGAAACTAAGGCCATGCAGCAGTGGTGTTTGTCAGTTCTCTGAGTCAGCCCTGCAGACTCACCAAACTGAGCACTCAACAAGAGGTTCTTTCAAAAGGCAAGAGAGACCTTTGGTGGTTATTGTAGACAGCTAAAAATGGCACTACTCACCTGCCCTCCCTGGTCTCACACCCCCATCCCAAGGAAGTGCGTGCTCAGTGTGGGGGATTCTCCTGAAGGGTGCAAATGGCTGGTGGCATTGTATTATCGGTGACACAGGGACCTCAGCTCTAGTCCTGCACAGCATCTCAGCCAAGGCAACTTCTAGGGACCTGCAAAGAGATCTGCAGTGTCTCAGGCACTAAGCAAACAGGAAGAACACAGAAGGCCCACTCAGGGGTCCTTGTCTTCCACAATGTACTCCACCCTCTCACTTCTGCTCCACAGCTCTACGCCCCCAGACACAACTACTCCAACACTGATAGTCAGCAAGGGAGTACCTACTATTGTCTGGGCCATATTAGATACTAAAGATACAGCAGCAGCCATGATGATCACTAGCCTCATTCTTGAAGCCGAAGGGACGGTTCAGTGATCAGTGATTGATTCACTCCCAAGACATACCCATTAGAGAGGGGCTCCAAGTTGCCATTGGCTTACATGCTTGACTTTGCTTAAGAGATGATGTTTACTAATGATAGGAATTGAAACATTCTTGAACAGAATTTCTTGACCAATGCAAAGTGGTATACTGCCAAGGCCACTGGTCCAGAATAATTCACTTACCCTTTCCCAAAGGAAAGATGATCCAGGAATAGCGCACAGAGATCTCCCCACCCTTGCACTCATAAATTGTCCTGATACCAGGCGCTAAATAATACTATGCCTCCTGCCCAGTCCTCCCTCATTAGGGATATTCAGTATAAGCACCATTCGTTTGATTTCCAAGGTACAAGTGTCCCTAGATGGGACACACACCATTGGACTCCCGAAGAGTGGTCCATGGAGAAGTTTAAATACTGCTAAGAGTAAGACCTCTGGGAGGCTGAGGCCCAGGAGTGGGGTAATGAGGGGTACTTGAAGGGAGAGGGGCTGGCTCCAAAGCCAAATGTTCTCTTCGTAGGATTCTTGCCAGAAGTAGGTTCAAGAAGCAAAAAAGTAGGTCAGGTGAAGAATAGAGGCACAGGTAGTAAAGGAAACTGTCCCCTTTGAGGTGATGGGACAGGAAATTTAGCATGGGTTTCTTCTGCCCCCCCCCCCCCCCCCCCCCCGGGAATCAAGACAGGTACAGAAAAGGCAAGAGTTGATCTTACCAAGCCTATGGAGCAGGTGCCGTGCTGGAAGACCCCACCAGTGATCAATAAAAAAAATGTGTTCTATTTACTGAGAGTCTTATAATAAAGAATACTTATAATAATAAGGTCTAACAACCCAAACTCTTATAGTAATAAGCACAATTAACCATATTGTTTTTCTTAGACTCAACTCTCAAGGACTCCAATGAGAAAATTCTTAGGAGAGTTTGATCCAGTTATTTATCAATGAAATTGAGGGGAAGCGAAGTAGATTGTATAAAAAAGTCTGTCTCTATGACAGACCCCAAAAACTTACATAGATTTTAAAGAGTTGAAAATTAAAAATAAATAATATATCTGGTGTTTAATGTTATAAGAAATCTAATGTAAATGACAGATCATTTAAACCAGTGAACTTTTAAGAAAGTATTAGGTTCTCAGAAAAGCAGGTGCCTGGCTTTTCAATGTTAAGTGACCACATTTATGAATGAAGAAGGGTGGTTTCCCTTGATCTTAGAAATGGCCTTCAAGGTAGGTCACCTGAAAACCCACCTAGCTGAACCCTGGGTAAGCACAGTGACTGATACCTTGGTATACAGAGATGAGACTGGGTGGTCACTGGACCAGGCATTTTAGAGGCCTCAACTCATTTCTGATTTATGGAGTCCCCTGGGATAGTCACTCGATGGCCCCAATTATCACAGAACAAATCAAAGCAAAGAGACATCCCATAGCCTGTTCTCCCTCCCTCACAAATGTGTATAGAGCCTAATGTGTGCTGAACATCATCGAAAGCCCTGAAAAAAAAATACCATCCTTGCTCTCAAGAGATTGCAGCTCCCGTAGTGAAGTCAGGCAATAAACTGGTCATTGTAGCAAAGGCTGACATAGTTCCGGTATGGAGGGACAGCAGGAGGAGGAAACAGTGGCCTGGACGCCATAAGGAAAGCTTCCCGGGGGAGCTGGTGCTAAGCTGGCATTGGAAGGAAAGTCAGCATTCTCCAGGTGGAGAAGAAGGACATTCCAGACAAAGTGGACAGGCATGGATGGACCTGAGGGATCATCAGCTTATGTTGCCACAACCCAAGGAATGGCATAGGAGAGTGTGCCTGAGGCCAGGTGTGTGCTAGGTCTTGAATGTCATGTTGAGGAACCAGTAATTTGAGAGGCAACATGCATGAGCACCTGCTATGTGCCAGGCACTGTTCTTAGTGATTCGCACTTAATAATTTTTGAAACTTCACACTCTCTGAAGTATATAGATTATTACTAGTCCCAATTTATAGGTAAGGAATCAGGCCCAGAGAGGCACAGGCACTTGTCCTGGATCACAGAGTTTGGAAGTGCTAGAGCAAGGACTTGATGCTTTGGGCTCCAAGGAACAGGCAATGAGTGGCAGCTTCCCAAGGAATGACTGTGGGCACATGGGCTGGATCCTGAGATCACTTGCTCTCTAAGCTGGGTGCACATCAGAGCCGGGTTGCCCAGACCCCACCTGAGCCTCACAGGTCAGAATCTCTGGGGCCTGGGCTCAGGAGAATGCCTTTTAATAAGCTCCGTAGGAGGGACCTGCTGGGCAGGGCCTTGAAAACCACACAGCTTTGCCTCCCACTTGCTTATGAGGAAACTGAGGCCCAGAAGGGCCACCACAACCCACAAAAGCCCCAGAATGAAATGAATAAGTAACCAAACCCATAAAGCCACTGCCCCCAAACTGTGTTCTTCACCCAGAGATGGAGGAGGAGAGGGAGGAAGGAAAGGAGAGGGGGAAGGGGAATCTCCTTGTTGAGCAGACTGTGTTTCCTTAGGTATAGGACAAAGGCCACTGGTGGCATGGGAAGGGATCTTCGGTGGACAGGGTCACAGCTTCACATAACGTGGAATCCAACTGTATTGGTTTCCTGTTGGTGCAACAAGTTATCACAAATCTAGTGGCTTAAAACAATAGAAATTTATTCTCTTACTGTTCCTGAAGTCAGAAATCCATAACGAGTCTTATGGGGGTGAAAATCATGGTGACAGTAGGGCTGGTTGCTTCCAGAGATGCCAGGGGACAGTGTATTTTCTTGCCTCTTCCAACCTCTAAAAGCAACAAGGCATTTAGCATTCCTTGGCTTATGGCCACATTGCTCCAATCTCTGCTTCCTTGTCACATCTCCTCTTCTGTTATCATATCTCCCTCCGCCTCCCTCTTGCAAGGACAGCTCTGATGACATTGGGCCCACCTGGGTAATGCAGGCTTATCACTCCCTGTGGTCTTGAACCCAATCACTTCTGCAAAGTCCCCTTTACCTTGGAAGATAAAAAGTTCCCAGATTCTGGGAATCTGGGGTGACATCTTATAATGCGGAGGTCATTATTCTGCCTACCACACTCATGGTGAGGAAAATCTCTCCCTTTTCAATTCTTTTCTGATCCCTTTGCCTTCTCCAAGGAGAAAGTCCTTGGCCAGCGTTTCATCCCTCTCCTAACACTTGCTTGTCTCACCTTCTTACAAAGAGCGAGCAGATTCAGGCCTGTGCGGCCTCAAGTTTGCTCATCTGTAAAATGGGGATGATTACCGTGGGGACTGAATGAGAACACAGGTAAGAAATCAGGCTGTACTCAGCACAGTGTCAACTTTAGATAAAGACTAATTTTTCTCCTCGTAATTTTGGCAAAGTTATACTGATTACTGATGATCCATTTCCAGAAGTCATTATGGGATTTATCTTTAAAATAAATTCATTAAGGAAAAAAAAAGCTTGGAGAGCCAATTAAAAAATTAAGCACATCAAACTATATGCACTGCACAAAGATGGCAAATCAGGAATGTGCACCTCCGCACTGTGTGGCTGTGACAGTGTCCCGCACGTCCCTGAAATGCTACTCTGGAGATAGTCAATTGGTATTTGCTGAATAAGGGAAGAAATTACTGCCAAGCACCATTTCAGAGGGCTTTCCTGTACTGTCTCCTTCAGTGCTTGCAACAGCACTCTGAGGGAGGTAAACCTGGTTATCCCCATTGTCCAGAGGAGCGAGCAGAGGCTCGGAGATTAAGCAATGGCAAGGCACTCAGAAAACATGACCGGAGGTGTTGGATTCTAACTCTGTCTCGTCCAGCTGCTGTTTGGTTGACTTCTAAGACATTTTGCCCCGTTGACGATCCAGTTACCATTATTTCCATCACAGTGGAATGAAAATTGGTTGGTTTGTTTGTTTTTTTCTCAATTCCTTCTTAAAGTTGCTGTTCCTTTTGGTAACTTGCCCACTTAGAGGGGCTCAGAAATCCTTGGCCTCTGCTCCAAAAGGTCACAGAATCCCTGCCCTCAGCTCCCTGCTTTTAAATCGATGGACACCAGAGGGCGGTATTTATCTGTTTCTCCAGCCTCAAGCTCACCCAGAAGCCGAAAAGCAGAGAAGAGAGCACCAAGATCAGAGTCGGCCTGGCAGACGCCTGGACCAGACTTCCTAAAAGCCCATACTTGCCACAGAGAGGCTGGCCCCAGGCAAGCCTCTACGTAATCTGAGACGCAGCTCTCGTGAGCAGGAAAGGAAGCCCAGATGACAGCCTGTTTCCTCACTCTACTCCCTGAAAGTCCAGGCCAGTGTTGGAGGCCCTGGCCAGCCATGGTCTAGAGAGGGCCTGTCCACTTTCACCTTTTCTGTAGGCCTTGAGCTGCCTTGGGCTTCTGGACCCGGCAATGGATACAGCTGACCACTGGGCACATACCCGACACCAGAGGAGGGGCAGGCCTTTCCTCTTTCCCAGACATCACCCCAAATGGCAGGCCTAACCCTGTGACCAGGTGTGGGAGGGCATGAGAGGCTGTGATCTGCAGCCACAGGATTCATAGGCTGCACGTAGGCCAGGCCTACTAAGTCAAGCCAGGCTTTCTCTGGTCTCTAAGGGAAGGAAGCATGGCCCAGGTACAACAGGGAAACTCAGGTGAGCTTCCTCAAAAAAAAAAAAAAAATGCCACTATAGAAGGAGACCCCAGCAATAGGCAAAGGATAGATGAGGGGTTTGGGAGATGAGCTCCTGACTAGGTTGGCTGTGAACTTATCGTGTGATTCGAGTGTCATGTGACACTCAGGCTTTCTGCAGCCTGTCTCCTGACCCAGCTGTAGAGGAGAGCAGACAGCCTGGCAGGGGCATTCCCTGGGAGGCAGCCCCTCCAGTTGGCACAGTAAGCAACCTCTTCTTCCACCTCAAGGACACATGGGGTCTGGAGAAGTTGAATGGGGAGAAGGAAGTAGAGGCAGGAGGGTGGGAAGCTGGCTGCACGAGTTCAGGAGAGGGGATGGGAAGGGAGCTCATCCTCAGCTACAGATGGCAGGGCCTGGCTGTACAGTTGGTGTCTGCACTGAGTATCCCTCCCCCGGTTCCTTCTTTGTGACCTCGCTTGCCCCACAGCCCCTGCCCACAGGCTGCTGAAAGGGAACAACTGATCCACAAGGGAGCAAACTCGGTGATGAATTATACATATCAAATGTATATTGACCATAGTGTATGATGACTAATATTTATTGAGTGCTTCTCCATGCACCATGTGAAATGATTTACAATGGTTACATTGATTACCTCAGTGACAGCAACCACATGGGTTAAGTGGGATCATTCCCATTTTCACTAGAGAAAACAGGCTGAGATAAATCAAATCACTTGTCAAGATTTGCACAGTTAGCGCTTAAGCTGGGATTCAGACCCAGGTCCTCCTGGTCTCGGAGCCCATGTCTGTTATAACTCCACTATATTGCCTCTTGCTGGCCTCTACCTTAAATCCCAAAGTAAATCACCTGTGTGCTTGACTTTACTAATTTAAATCAGAAACTGAAAAACAACAACAAAAATCACATCCAATTCTCCATCCAGAAATAATAATTTGCAGTTTGGTGTTTATATTATAAATACATGTATGAAGATAAATTTTTACCATAAAATGGCATTTTACAGCCTATTCCATTAAATAATGCTATTAGAACAATATCTTTGCATATCACTAAATATTCTACAATCTGTTTTTTTTTATAGATTCATAAGATTTCTTCATTGGGATGATACCCAATTTATTTACCTACTCCCCTATTGTTGGACATTCGGGTTAGTTCCAGTTTGTTGTAGCTATGAATAACACTGTGGTGAATACCTCCGAGGATAATTCATTTAATTCTGTAGGATGAATTATCAGAAGTGGAGTTACCAGGTTCGCTTGTCAGGCCTGGGGTCTATATTGGTGTCTCTAATGTAACTGTTTCTTGAAAAGTCACGGTCCTGCTCTCAGCAAGCCAGGCCTGGCAGAGAAACTTTAAACGAAGATGGGACCTCTTTTGTGTTTCTCTTCTGAAAGAAAGTACAGAGTGTGCCTACCCCATGCCTCACCTGGGCAGTCTGGCCCTTTTGAAGTCACTTCATTCACTGTTCCCTGGTGGGGCCAGGTGGTTTCTCGGGACCTGGGAGGACCCCTCCCACCCAGTTTCCTGAACTCATCCTCTGGGCACCGATGCACTGCAGATGGGATGCGTTCCACGGCACTCAGGCTTCCTGCAGCCTGTCTCCTGACCCAGCTGTAGAGGAGAGCAGACAGCCCGGCAGGGGTGGTTCCCTGAGGGGGCAGCCCCTCCAGCTGGCACAGTGCAAGTTGCAGAGTGCAAGTTGTCTCTCATTTTTCCCTGAAGCCCATTCACATTCTCTTCCTTCTGTCACTATCTTGATGGGCCCCGCTGCTCCTCCAGGAGAATCCCCAGGCCTGTCCATGGCCCTTGTCAGCCTGCCTGCAGTGTGTGTGTGTGTCTGTGTGTGTGTGTGTGTGTCTGTGTGTGTGCGCACAGAGGGTGCCTATACCAACTGGCTGGCCTTTTGCAACCTGGCCATAGGCCAGGTTCCTCTCTGCTCTTCTGATTCTCCAGAGCCAGGTTCTTTCCTGGAAACTCCAGAAAGTCTGTCTTCACTTCAGACGACCCAAAGATGTGGATTCCGATAAAGTGCACATCCAGCCTGGGTGAGAGGGCAGAGAATGAGGGGGTCAGGATGGGCAAGGAGAGGGAATTGAGAAGTTGAATGAGGGACGACGCAGAGGGAATGAGACACAGAGGAAATGAGAGGTGGAGACAGGAGACAAAGGGAGTGGGGGAGAAGCAAACAGACAGGAGGTGAGCATGAGGAGACAAAGTAGGAGGAGACAGAAACAAACTCAGAGGGAGAGAGAGAGGGAAGGAAGGGAGGGAGGGAGGGAGAGGTGGCCAGAACAGTGCTTAGAAAAGAAACAGTCAGGGGAAGGCAGAGGAAGAACAGGAAAAGGGAATGTGACAGCAAGAAGGCAAGCAAGAGAAGGAGCTGCAGAGGGGAGGGCCAGGGTGGGAGAAGGAGAGATCGGGAGGGAGAGAGAATGAGGGGGGTATCAAGTGAGGAGAAAGACAGGGGAGAAAAGGGGGAAACCGGAAAGGAACTGGCAAGACAGGGAGAGGGAAGAGGGGCGCCCCGGGCACTGTGGGCATCAGCTCCGCCCCGGTCTGAGCAGGCGCAGTGGGCCAGGCCCGGAGGCCCCCTCCTGGGGCTCGCAGGGCTGCGGGGGCAGGGGCGGGCCTGCGGCAGGTGGCCGCCCCGGGGTGGGGCCCGCAGGCCAGGCCCACAGGGCTATAAGTGGGAGGCCGGCCAGCAGAGCACCTGTCAGGGACAGCTCCCCGGGCAGGTGCCAGGCAGGTGGCTCCGGCCGAGCCCAGCCCCAGCATGAGCGCCTTCGACCTCCCGGCGCCCTCCCCACCTCGCTGCAGCCCCCAGTTCCCCAGCATCGGCCAGGAGCCCCCCGAGATGAGCCTTTACTATGAGAACTTCTTCCACCCCCAGGGCGTGCCCAGCCCTCAGCGGCCCCCCTCCCTTGAGGGGGGCGGCGAGTACGGGGCCCCCCCCAACCCCTACCTGTGGCTCAACGGGCCTGCCATGACTCCGCCACCCTACCTGCCCGGCGCCAACGCCAGCCCCTTCCTGCCCCAGGCCTACGGTGTGCAGAGGCAGCTGCTGCCCGGCGTGTCTGGGCTGGGGGGCGGCGACCTGGGCTGGCTGCCCATCCCCTCGCAGGAGGAGCTGATGAAGCTGGTGCGGCCCCCCTATTCCTACTCGGCTCTCATTGCCATGGCCATCCACGGGGCGCCCGACAAGCGCCTCACCCTCAGCCAGATCTACCAGTACGTGGCCGACAACTTCCCCTTCTACAATAAGAGCAAGGCCGGCTGGCAAAACTCCATCCGCCACAACCTGTCTCTCAATGACTGCTTCAAGAAGGTGCCCCGCGATGAGGACGACCCGGGTAAGGGGGTGCGGGTGCGGGCAGGGGGGCTTCAGGGGAGCAGCCTCTGACGCCCCCAGGGAAGGCTCACGTCATTCCCTCCCAGCACCCCATTCCGAAAGCTCTGATGTGGCTGTGGCCCCCGAGACAGGGGCCTGAGGGTTGTCAGTGGTGAAGGAGGCTGTGAGATAGAGCCCTGGAGGCAGGTTCAGGTTTTGTTTTCTTTTCCAAAGATTTTATTTATTTATTCATGAGAGAAACACAGAAAGAGAGAGAGAGAGAGGCAGAGCCACAGGCAGAGGGAGAAACAGCCTCCACGCAGGGAGCCCGACGTGGGACTCGATCCCGGGTCTCCAGGATCAGGCCCTGGGCTGAAGGCAGCGCTAAACCGCTGAGCCACCCAGGGCTGCCCATACCAGATTCAGGTTTTGATCCTGGCTGAATCACTGAGCAGTCAGCAACTTCAGGCATTTTAGATTTCTGAGCCTCAGTTTTCCCACCTGAAAAATAGGGATGGTAAGACTGGCTCCTTCGCAGGCCTGTGATGGGGGTCATGCGTGAATGCACACAGGGGTTTGGGTGCTAAGAAGTGCCCAATCGTCTACAGTAATTGTTAGGATCACATTGAGTCCCCAGTACCCGGCTCATACCAAGTCCTCAGGGTGAGTAGGACTAGGCAAAGCTCAAGTACACCCTCAGCCTTCTGGGGAGAGATCTGACTTTGTTAAACACGCACGAAGGGCCACATTGTGCTGCCTGCTGTAGTTACATAATCTTTAACTCCTCCTTGCAGGTAGCTCTTACTAAACCCATTGTCCTGATGAAGGGAGTATCACTCAGAGGTGAAGCAGCCCGCCCACGGTGACACAGAATGGAGGGATAGCCACGGAGCCCGTGTCTGAGCGGAGGTCTCTCTAATACCAAAGACTGTGAACTCTTCCTTTTTAACGATGATTTTTATAAAATGCAGGGACATACGGAAAGTAATATATTAAATACTCAGTAATGCATTTCCCAGAATTAAAGTCCATTCTTGTTCCCCCATGGGAAGCCAGGGTATGGCTCAGAGCCCCACCTCTGCCCACTAGGAGGCTAGCAGGGCCAGGGCTACTGGATCCTCCAGGGAAGGGCAAGTGTCCAGTCCAATGACTGGCGTCACCCACAGGCCGAGCTCAGGCCTTACCTCCGAATGGCACCTCATGGTGACAAAGCCCACCTACATATCTAGCATTAGCCCTTTGTCACAGTCAGTCTGAGGATGAAAGGACCAGTACAACTGGCCCACGTTTCAGACTAGGAAACTGAGGCTAGCTCAGAGCAAAGCCAGGACTCAAGTCCATCCTTGGACTCCTTGCCCCAAATTTTCAGGGAGCCCTGCAGTGTTTCCTGAGTGTCCTTTCACGTCAGCCATGGAAGCAGGCCCTCCGTCTCCATTCCCCCAGTACCCGAGCTTCTTCTAGAGGCTGCAGTATGAATACTTTCATGGCTTATGCCTCTATGCCCCAGGGCGCCCAGTCGTGAGGTGGGGGCTGAAATAAGGATCCGTGCCAGGTGGGGTGTGGATGGTGTGTGTGATTCCTGTTTCTCTCCCCCTGCCCTCTGTCTTCTGCGTGTATTTCCTTGGTGTTCAGTTTATGACAACACAGAGAAACAGGAGCAAAGCATTTTGTCCATCTCTCCTCTTACTCCTCCCACTTTTGCACCAGGCAAAGGGAATTACTGGACCTTGGACCCCAACTGTGAGAAGATGTTCGATAATGGAAATTTCCGCAGGAAGAGGAAGAGGAAATCGGATGTTTCCTCCAGCGCGGGATCCCTGGCCTCCGAGAAGACAGAGAGCAGCCTCCTGGCGGGCAGCCCCAGGACGACGGAGGCCCAGGACATCTTGGACAGTGCCTCCCCAGGGACCGCCAGCCCCCCCGAGAAGCAGTCCTCGCCTCCCCCACCCGGCACCCCATGCCTCAACAGCTTCCTCTCCTCCATGACCTCCTATGTGAGCGGGTCGAGCCCAGTGAGCCGCCCTGTGGCAACACCAGGACTGAGCCCTGAGCCCACTGACAAAACGGGGCAGAACTTGCTGAACTTCAGCTCCTACACCCCACTCACCAACCTCAGCAGCCATGGGGGTGGGGGCGAATGGGCCAACCCCATGCCCGCCAACACTCTCAGCTACGGGGGCTCTGTCCTCAACCAGTTCAGCCCTCATTTCTACAACAGCATCAACACAAACAGTGTCCTCTACCCCAGGGAGGGCACTGATGTCTAGCTCAGCTCCCGAACCAGACGGACATGCAGAGGAGTAAAGCATTTGAGACCTCCCAAGCAGGTACCATTGGGATCCAAGGCCTCCGACCTGCCCAGATATACACAGGAAGCTCAGAGGAACTCATCTTTTTTCTAGGGCATTGTATAAACCTACTGTTTATCTCACATACGTCCACGCACACACTCATCAGCTCTGCAGTGGAAATACTGATGCCTGATAGCAGTAATCGTGGCGGCCATTTATACCCTGTGCCAGGTGCTGTCCTAGATTATGTCCTCTTCAGAGACATAATCATCCTTACTATTTACAGTCACACTGTGAGGTTCCAATGAACCTCTTCATTTAACAGAGGAGGAAACTGAGGCTCTAAGAAGTTAGGTAACTTTCCCAGGATCTCACAAACTAGTAAGTGGCAGAGCCATGAATCAAGTCTAGGTCTATCTGACCCCCCAAAGTTTGGGCCAACAGAGGCGGGGATGGGGCAATTGGTCAAGCAGCTAAGAAAGGTCACTATGAAAGCTGGTTATGGCACGCCAATCCTCTACCTTCTGGTTGTCCATCAAAATTTAGCCCTAGCCCCAGGCACATCTTATCCTGGTCCAAGTCCTTATTCTGTGGCTCCCAATTTACTTGCAGACATTTATTTTGCTGACACTCAAGGAGGGAAGCCCAGGCTCATGCCCCTGAAGGATAGTGGGTCCCACCTCTCCCCACAGAGGGACATTTCCCAGTCCCAGAGACTGTGAGCAGGGCTGGGAGAGGAGTGCTACACTGCGTACCCCTACCCCAGCACTGTCCATCCGCAAAATCTTGTAAAGCCCAGCTTCCTGTGTGCACGTCATGGACCAGTGAGCTGAAAGTGGCTGAGTCTTCCAAGAGAAACAAGGCTGAATGAGCACTTCCTTTTTTATAGTCTGGGAGAGGGGAGTGTGGAAGAAAACAATGCCTCAAAGGAGGGGAACATGGTGCCTCTGCACAGGGCACCATGCCTACAGCTCCCAAGACTTTTTTCTTGTTTTTATATGTACTTTACATGCCTGTGATGTGTCATCCCAGCACATCCTGGGAAGTGTTTTTGTGTTCTTATTTTCTTTTTAATTAAAAAGTCTAAAAAACACATATGTGTCCCTTCCTTGTGAGTTTTCCTGTCTTTTAGCTGCTGGTCAATTAACCATGGAGCCAAATACAGCCTGGAGCCAAGGGCTTTTGGGAAGGGAGGCAGAGAAAGAATGGGTATCAAAGCTTTTGTCTTCCTCCCCACTGACGTCCTGTATGTGCAAGAATACCCACCTCAGGGACAAAGGTCCCCAGTGTAAAGAGGGACACTTGCAGGGATGGTGTAGGTGCATGAAGGAACCTGTCTATATTGAACCCCAAATAGGGACTGTCATGTCCCAGTCTTTATAGCTCAAGCAACCCTTAGAGCTGTGCTATGTAATCCCCCTAACAATCCTGTGAAGGGAGTGGTCCTGGTCCCATCATGCAGAGGAGAAAACTGAGGATCAGAGTGGTTGAACCACTTGCCTGGTGTCTGCAGCCAGTGCATGCCCAGGGCGTCTGAGTGCTGCCCCTCGGGCATGGCTATGCCTAGCAGCAATGACAATGGGACTGTTGGCTACGATTCACTGAGGGCTGTGGACAGGCACCAGGCCAAGTGTTCTGCAGGTGGGAGCTCTTTTATGCTTAGAGCAACCCGTGTGTGTACATTGTGATTCCCTGAGCTGCCGGCACAATGCACTTGTGCATAGCAACGGGAGGCTCTAGTTGGAGTTTCCCCCTGGGGCGTGCATGCAGAGGGCTCAAGCCAGCGTCCCCTGGCCCCTTGCACATGCCATGTGAAGCTGCAAAGCTGCCCACTAAGACTCTAGCAGGGGCTCACTTTGCCTGGAGTCACGGAGGTCAGATGGAAACAACAACAGTCACGATGACAATAGTAGTAACACTCATTGCAGGTTTACTATGTGTTTGGTACAGTGTTAGGGCTTTGTCCTCCTTTATGGCATTTAATCCTCAAAATGACCCAGTGCCACCAATTGTATTATCTCCACTTTAGAGGTGAGAAAACTGAGGCTTGGAGAGACTGCAACTTGATCCAGGACACACAGCCAGAATCCAAATGATGCAGAGCTGCTGCTGCTGTGGCTGAACCTCTTGCCCACTGTGCCTAGTGATGGGAGCCCAGGACTCACCACAAGAGCAAAATCAGGAAAGCCAGGGAGTGAAATGCAGGCCTCCTTAGCAACCCCTCAGATCCTTTCCTGGGGAATCCTTCTCTGCAGGAGCCAGGCTTCTGGCAGCAGAAGCCAGTGGTGGTAGCTGAGGGAAGTGACACTGTGTCAGCCGGTAAAAGCCTTGATAACTCAGAACAGGCTGAGCCCTTGTTGCACAGACAGAAAATGTGAAGCTGGGGCAAGAAAGGACTTCACAAATGTCTCCAGGGAGCTGGGGCAGAGGCAGAGTTGACTTGCAGGTTGTAAAGCCCTGACCAGGATTTTTCGTCCCTCTAGATCCTACTGCCACCAAGTTTGCCTCAACTGACACTGCAAGTCCACTCTCCATACTGATATGGCACTTCTGCTCCCCAGGCCCTGCCCCTTCCCCAGCAGGCCTGCCATGGGTACAGACTAGGCAAGTCATGGGGTGGGAAGGGGCCCAGAGACCCCAGCCGGGCTGGGGGAAGTGCGGGTGGCATAGAATCGAGGCCACAGCACTCAAATCTCCATTCCTCTTCAGCCTGGGGTCTAGTGGAAATAGCAGTGAACAGAATGTCTGCAGGGCCGTGACAACACAGAGACTGCCAGCTCGGCACTGTGACTGTCAAGTGTGGTGAGTTCCTGGTGGCAGGCCAGGAGCTTACAGGAAAGGACATTCCAGAGGCCTAGGTCAAGAGGAAGACGTCCTGGTCAGCTTACACAGGTGACTTCTTACCCCTCTTTTGGTTCTCTTCCTCTGAGAAGAAATGAGAGCTGGAGAGAGGGGGCAAGGAAGGGATGAATGAAGGAGGACTGGTTATCCACCAAGCATTCAACCCTTTGCGCAGCACTCTGGCTGGATGCTGCATTTATTACGCCCTACTGTCTGGCTCTTCATTAATCACATGGCCGCCAACACCAACAGAAGGTCTTAGAAGTGAGCTTGCTGTGTGTTGGACAGTCCAGGAAGGCTGCATGGAAGAGGTGGGACTAGAGCCAAGAATTAAAGGACTACTTCAGTTCTCCCATGCTTATGCTCCCAAGCTCCCAAATTGAAAGGGGACTCGAGGAGTGGCTAATGTCTATTAAACAGCTATTATGTGGCCAGTGCCATTGGGATTTGGGGATTTAATAGTGAGCAATACACAGGTCCACCCTAAAGGGGCCCCAGGACTGGCAGAGAGGCGGACAAGCAAACACCTTAGCGCAGCTCCCTGTGGCACGTGCTCTGACTAGCACAAAGAGGGCACCTAACACAGGAGAGGAGTGGGGCAGGCTCACTGGAGTCCATGACACCTGAGCTAGATTTTTTTTTTTTTTAAGATTTGATTTATTTGAGAGAGACAGAGATATCAACAGAGAGCATAAGCGGGAAGGAGAGGGAGAACCAGACTCCTCACTGAGCAGGGAGCCTGATGCAGAACTCGATCCCAGGACCCTGGGATCATGACCTGAGCTTAAGGTAGACACTTAACTGACTGAGCCACCCGGTGCCCCTGAATTACATCTTTAAGGACCAGTAGGATTTCTCCTCAGGAAAGGAAGAAGGAATGAGCATTGCAGGTAGAAGTAAAATATGTGCAAAACCAGGAGATGAGAGAGGGTGATGCAAGGGGTTCAAGAGGGCAGGAATGTAGTGAGTGAAGGAAGCAGAGCCAGGAGCAGGGGCAGGACACTGGATGGGGTCCTGGAATCCCTGGAATCCAAATAAGGAGACAACTCTTCCTCCTCAAGTGTCAGGCAGCCTCACAAAGGCTGCAAGCCAGGGGGAGGGGGTGGTGATGATAAGACTGAGAATCACAATGATGACATTGGGTGGTGCCATCCCCTCCCTTGCTTTAGAGCACAAGCTGAGTCCCCAGAACACAGCTCGTACAGAGCCGCAGCTTTGCATGACAGCTGACACAGAAACTGTAGAAGAACAGCTTACAAAGTCGACTCTGCAAATGAGATGTGCCTAAATGGCACAGACACCATCAAAGCGCAAAAAAGACAAATGGAGGGAAACAGTACAGCATACGTGTCCAAGCTTCATATAGGAAGATCCCTGACAAAGTAAGATAAAGTCTTTCCCAGTAGAAAATCAATTTTAACCAAAGAAGAAATGCAGACAGATAATACACGTATGAAAAGGTACCCAGTCTCTCTAATGATTAAACAAATGTGAAAGAAAGCAGGGACGTGCTGCGCTCTCCACCACGCACGCATGACCCATGCTAGAGCTGTCGCGCTGCTCACAGGAGGGAACAGGTGCCCTTGTCTCGCATTCTCCGTGGGAGAACAGGTGAAGAGATCTTCTTCGAGTTATGATTTTGAGTGTGTGCATGGAAATGTCTAGTGCACATCTCTTTTCACCGAGGAATTTCTCTCCTGGGAATTTTATTTTTGAAGCTGGGCATGTGCAGATGTATGTGCAAGAATACCCACCTCAGGGAGGTTCGTACCAGTGAAGTGATGGAGCAACTTGCATGTTGGTGAGCAAAACACTGAGTGAATAAGCATGGCACACAATGGTCCCAGGACAGTGTGTAGCTGATAAGAGGGATGAGCTAGATCCTGTAGATCTACCTGAAAGATGCCAACGATGCGCCGGGAAGGGAGGAGGTGGGGAGCCCGTCACAAATTCACATGTCAAATACCCGATCCGGTTTATACAAATAGATACTCGGGGTTTTTAAATGTAAGGAGCAAAATACCCACAAGGAGAAAGGAGGGGGAGCAGATCAAGAGGGCCAGTGAGAAAAAGAAAGAAAGCAAAACAGAAAGAGGGACAGAGAGGAGGAAAGGAGAAGAAAGAGGACTTGGAAAGATATCCGATAAGGTTCATGATCATCTTGAAATGGATAGAAGTTTCTTTCTTCTTCTTTTTCCCCCCATCATCTCCCCCCCCTTTTTTTGCTTCCTTGTCCATATTTTCTCATTTGTTAAGGTAACGAACGTTTGTTCTTGTTATGGGAAGAAAGACATGAAGCCAACACAAGTAATCTTTATTTTTTATATATATTTTTTATTGAAGTTCGATTTGCCAACATATAGTATAATACCCAGTGTTTACCCTATCAAGTGCCCCCCTCAGTGCCCGTCACCCAGTCACCCCCACCCCCCGCCCATTTCCCCTTCCACTACCCCTTGTTTGTTTCCCAGAGTTAGAAGTCTCTCATGTTTTGTCACCCTCTCTCGTTTTTCCTTCCTTTTCTTTCTTTTTTTTTTAATAATAAATTTATTTTTTATTGGTGTTCAATTTGCCAACATACAGAATAACACCCAGTGCTCATCCCGTCAAGTGCCTCACTCAGTGCCGGTCACCCAGTCACCCTCACCCCCTGCCCTCCTCCCCTTCCCCCACCCCTTGTTCGTTTCCCAGAGTTACGAGTCTTCCATGTTCTGTCTCCCTTTCTAATATTTCCTACCCATTTCTTCTCCCTTCCCCTATAATCTCTTTTGCTATTTCTTATATTCCCCGTATGAGTGAAATCATATAATGTTTGTCCTTCTCTGATGGACTTACTTCACTCAGCATAATACCCTCCAGTTCCATCCACGTTGAAGCAAATGGTGGGTATTTGTCGTTTCTAATGGCTGAGTAATATTCCATTGTATACATAGACCACAGCTTCTTTATCCATTCATTTTTCGATGGACACCGAGGCTCCTTCCACAGTTTGGCTATTGTGGACATTGCTTCCTTTTCCCTATAATCTCTTTCACTATTTCTTATATTCCACGTATGAATGAAACCGTATAATCTTTGTTCTCCGATTGACTTACTTCACTCAGCATAATACCCTCCACATCGAAGCAAATGGTGGGTATTCGTCCTTTCTGATTCCTGAGTAAGGAATATTCCATTGTGTATATATATATATATATATATATATATATATATATATATATACACCACAACTTCTTTAAATTTAAGAACCAAACTCCCTCCACCCCCAGCTTACCTACTGCCCACCCCAGGATCAGCAGGAGGCAGCTGTAAGGCTAAGGCTCAGCCCTCTCCCAGGTGTGAGGGCAAGGAAGAGGGATTTGAGGTTTATGTGTCCCTCACCATCAGCTGGGAAGCTCCTGGCCCCTCCTGCAGATCTACAGGAGCACGACCCACCTTTCTGTCCTCAAATGTTGCTAGGGAGGCTGACTGCCACGGGCCAGGTCAGGAATTCTCTGAGCAAGCTCATCTGCACACTTGCTCCTGGAAATCTTCATGCCTGCAAAGCACACAGTCTTGGGAGTCACATAGACTGGGTTCAAATCTACCATCCTTGTGACCCCCTCCTGGAGCCTCAGTTTCTTTACCTGTAAAAAGGGAATGATAATTCCCTTCCCCGAGTTGCATGAGGAATAAGTGAAATAAGATTATAAGGCATCAGGCACTGGGCAAATCACTTGATAAATAGTAGCTTTTACTACTAAGTCATATCCTCACACCCAAATGATGTCATAGAGTCTTCATTTGAATGGCTCATTCCTGTGGCTCAAAAGAACCTGGACATCCTGCGTACTTATTTCTAAGAGCCATTCTAACAAATTACCATAAACTGAGCAGGTGAAAACAACAGAAATACATTCTCTCACAATTCTGAAGGCTAAATCGGAAACCAAATGTGGGCTGGGACAGACTCTTTCCAAAAGCTCTAGGAAAGAGTCCTTCCTTGCCTCTCTCTAACTTCTGGTCACTAGCAATCCTCTATGTTTCCTGGCTTGTGGACACATCATTCCAACCTCTGCCTCACTCCTCATGTGACCTCCTCTGTGAGTCTGTGCCTGTGTGTTTATTCCTTTTCTTGCAATGCCAAGAGTCATGTTGGGTTTAGGGTCCAGTATGACCTCATCTCAACTTTACTAATTATATCTATAATTACCCTATTTCCAAATAACATCATATTCTGAGTTTCTGAGTATATATGAATTTTGGGGGTGCTATTTATCCCACTTTACCCCCCAATGTTTGGCAATGTTGGCACTATGCTATCATTCTATAACCCTTGATGATGGGCCAACTGAACATGTCATCCTGCCTTGGGCCCAAGCGTCTGCTTACAGAGGTCAAAGGGCCTCTGTAACAAAGTGCCTCAGAACAAATTGCCAGGTACCAGACACTGGGCATGCCCGAAGGAGGTTCTTCCATCCTGCCCAGTTCTGTGACCAGTGTCTCCATCCTGGTTGGGCCCTGCCCTGCCAGTTTTCTTAATCTGTCTCATCTCTAGGGAAAAGGGATGGAGGATGGCCGATATTTAAAAATGCACCATGCATTGTGAAGAAACTATGATCAGAAGCAAATGGTGCCATAAATACAAGATAGGCATCCTTTGGGCAGGGAGTTTTGCTGGATGAAGAAGGGCAGGGAGGGCACTTGCTTCTGGAGTTTGATGTGACAGGGACATACGCTGCTCTCTTGGATCTGGGCAAGGGCTCTGCTGTCAGACACGTGGTGCAGAAGGATGGAAGAGGAATGTTAATCCCAGGATAACTGTGGGAAGAGAGCATAACCAGCCATTTCAGCACAGGGATTGTGGAGCCCACAGGGAGAGGACACCATCCAAGACGGGTTGAGTTTGAACACAGATGACTCTGTGGCTGCTACAAGGAGCAGTCTTACTTTCTCCAGCAGCTTCTACTTTCAGTGTGGTGGTCTGGAGAAAGCATTAGACTAGGGGACACCCTGACCTGAGTTCTGGCCAAGGCCGACACACCTTGGTTACTCACCTGGAAAAGGAAAGAGTGGGACAAAATGAATTCCTAAGCTCCCTTTAGCTTTGACCGTCTATTTTACATAATCATATTTTGATGCCCAAAACAACCCTGAGAAGTAGATGAGGATGGGTAATCTCCATTTCCCAGATGATGGACACAGAGAGTGAGGCCCTACATTAGTGACAGAGCAGGTGTGAGGGACCAGGATGGTTCTGTGAGCTGCTTGCACTGTCACAGAGTGTCCATGAGAGCATGTCAGGGATAATGCAGATTCCCAAATCCCCCAGATCTGGTGTCTTAGCTCTGGCTGCCATAACAAAATACCATAGACTGGATGGCTTAAACAACAGACATCCATCTATCTCCACTCTGGAGGCTGAAGTCCAAGATCAGGGTGCCAGCATGCTCAAGTTCTGGTGAGAGCTTCCTCTTCCTGGCTAGCAGATGGTTACCTTCTCACTGTGACCTCACAAGGCGGACAGAGAGACATTTCTGCTGTCTTCCTCTTCTTATAAGGTCACAGTCCTATTGAATCAGAGCCCCACTCTTATGGCCTCATTTAACCTTACTTACCTCCCAAAAGCCCTGTCTCCAAATATAGTCACATTGGGAGTTAGGGCTTCAACATATGAATAGAGGGAGACAGTTCAGTCCAGGCTATTTGGGAGAGAAACTACTGACACAAAGAGAGACATGGAGTGAACTTGAGACCCTGAGCATTAAGAAGCAGCTCTTAAAAATAGTTCTTCCATCCTGGAGTCCCAGAAGCTGGACTTCTAGGAGAGAGGACACAGCAGACAGTAAAACCATTGGAAAGTTACTGGCTTAGTCCAAACCCCGGCTCCTGCTACTGTCCTCAAGGTCTCACATTTCTCTTCACGATGTATAATGGTGATCACTTCACCCCCCCTCACTGTCACCATTCATGGAATGCTCGTGAAGTATTAACGAGGTCCAGCAGCGGGACGCCTGAGTGGCTCAGTGGTTAAGCATCTGCCTTTGGCTCAGGTCATGATCCTGGGGTCCTGGGATCAAGTGCCCCATCAGGCTCCCCACAGGGAGCCTGCTTCTCCCTCTGCCTATGTCTCTCTCTGTCTCTATCTCTTGTGAATAAATAAATAAAATCTTAAAAGAAAGAAGAAGAATAAGAATGACCAGCAGTGTTTCTGAGCACATGTGGAACACAGCGCTGGTTCACAGAGGATGATTTTAGGTGACTCGTGGGCAAGACATTAAATGACATTGATCCGTGGGCGAAAGCTTGTCTTTTCCCTGTTCAGGCCTGGTTTCACCTGAGGAGAAATCCCCAGCTGGGTGCCTGCCTGTCTTCAGCACCTTCCTAATCTTGCTAATCTCCCTTTTTAGCACAAGCTCATAGCCCTTGGAGGAGATGATATTCAACAATAATTGAATAACAGTTTGTTTTATTGTATTTATTTTTTACAGTTACCTTCTCTCTAGCTGGTGATGCTCATTCACTTTCCAAAGTAATGACATAAAGGTCAAATCTGTTTATTTTAGAAAACCATGAGTTGATGTCAAGAAAACATGTAAGTGAATGAGAGTATAGGTAATACATGATTACAGCTCAAAACAAATCAAAACAAAAACAAGCAAAAGTAGTGCCTGAGGGATGAATTTGGGCCAAATCTGTGTTGCTGGAGGTAAAGTTTCAGACCTGCTCCTGCTCTGACCGCTGCTTGAAATGGCAGGGGCACCTGCGTGGTTCAGTCAGTTAAGCATCTGACTTTGACTCAGGTCATGATCCCGGAGTCCTGGGATCAAGACCCATGTCACACTCCCTGCTCAGGGGGGAGCCTGCTTCTCCCTCTGTCTGCTGCTCTGCCTATTTCCTGTGCTTTCTCTCTCTCTCTCTCTCAATCTCTCTCTCTCTTTCTTTAAATAAAATTGAAAGAAAGAAGAAAGAAAGAAAGAAAGAAAGAAAGAAAGAAAGAAAGAAAGAAAGAAAGAAAGAAGGAAGAAAGAAAGAAAGAAGAAAGAAAGAAAGAAAGAAGAAAGAAAGAAAGAAAGAAAGAAAGAAAGAAAGAAAGAAAGAAAGAAAGAAAGAAAGAAAGAAAGAAAGAAAGAAAGAAGAAATTGCAGCTCTTGTCTGGTCCTTCCCTAGAGAGAACAACCCCATCTGTGCCTGGCTAGAGCAGATGGTCTGTCCTGTGATACCTTCCAGGTATCTCTTCCATCAGGGTTATGGAGTGATTTGCATGCTGGAAGGAGTAGGTTGGCCGGCACCTGTAGGAGATGTTGCCAGCAGTTAAAAGGCTCACCAAGCCTGATTTCCTGTCACCTGCATGGATCTTCCCCTTTACTTGCTGAAATTTTCTATACTGCTCTCAGTAAGAGGCTACAGATAAGGCCTTGGTCTCCTGATCCTGCCTCCAGGCTGGGGCTTCAAGGACCCTGCAGTAACCAAGAATCTGTGGTTGGTCCCCCCTCACCATTTTCTTTCTTTTTTTCCTTTAAATTCAATTAGCTGACATATAGTACATCATTAGTTTCAGTTCTGGTTTTCAATAATTCATCAGTTGCATATAACACCCAGTGTTCATCTCATCATGTGCCCTCCCTAATGCCTGTCACCCAGTTACCCCATCACCCCCCCACCTCCCCTCCAGCAACCCTCAGTTTGTTTCCCAAAGTTAAGAGTCTCGCATGATTTGTCTCCCTCTCTGATTTCTTCCCATTCAATTTTCCCTCCTTCTCTTATGGTCCTCTGCACTATTTCTTATATTCCACATGAGTGAAACCATATGATAATTGTCTTTCTCTGATGGACTTATTTCATTCAGCATAATACCCTCCAGTTCCATTCACATCAATGTAAATGGTAGATATGCATCCTTTCTGATGGCCCCCTCACCGTTTTCTAAGGAGCCCATGGAAAGGACACAGTTGGCACTGTTGACTGGCTGTCTGCGTCACAAACAGAAGGTGTCAGAAAATATCCTTCAACAATGAATATATTTCCATTTCCTATGTCAAAAGACAGCACTGTGAACATGACAGTACTTGCCAAACTGATCTGCAGATTTGATGCAATCCCTGCTAGGATCCCCAATGATTACTTTGTAGAAATAGACAAGCAGATTCTAAAATTCATATGGACCTAGAAGAAATCCAGAATAGACAAAACAATCCTGAGGGAGAAAAAAAGAAAAGGAAGATCAAGACTTCCACCTCCTGATCTCAAAAATTACTACAAAGCAACAGTAGTTAAGATAATGTAGTACTGACACAAAGATCATTGTAGGGACCCATGAAATAGGGTTGAGAGACCCATAGATCTGTTGTCTGCTCATTTTGACAAGGGTACAAAGACCATTCGTTGGAAGGAAAAAAGTCTTTTTGGCAAACAAGGCTGAAACAGCTGGACAGCCATATGAGAATCAATAAACCCTTACCTCACATCATATACATACATTAACTCAAACAGGATCAAAAACCTAACTTTAAGGACTGCAAGTATATGAATCTAAGTAGAAGGCATAATAAACTTCACAGTCTTGGATTTGGCAAATAATTCTTTGATCTGACCCCAAAAGCAAAGGCAACAAAGAAAAATATAAATTGAACTTCACCAAAATTAAAGACTGTATGTTTCAAAGGACACCAACAGCCCACGGATGTGTCTAATCAGGGACTTAGAATGCATAAAGAACTCTTATAAGCCAATAACAAAAAATGCAACCCATTTTTAAGATAGACAAAGGATTTGAATAGATATTTCCCCAGGGAAGATTTACAAATGGTCAATAGGAGCGTGAAAAGATGCTTGCAAGCATTAGTCATCAGAGAAATGCAAATCAAAACCACAGTAAGATACTACTTCACCCCTACAAGGATGGCTAGACTCACTCACACCAAATCCAGTGCAGGTGGTGCCCCTGTGTGTCTTGGAATAAAGGGAACCTTCCCCTTATAAACACAAAGGATGGGGTAGCTGATAGGGTTGGGGGGGAGAGTTTCCCTCTAACTTTGTGAATTTAATTAATGCAACAGGATTTTCTTTAGCACCTACTCTGTGCCAGGTGCTGAACTGGGTGTAAGAGCCACAGCAGGAAACAAAGTCCCTACTCTGGTGGATCTTACCTTCTACTGGGAGAGACAGCCAATAAACACGAACAGGTTATATAATTACATTAACACTTAATACCAGGGCAGATGGTGATCATTGCTATGAAGTAAACCCAAACAGGGTCAGGGCTCAGACAGTGACAGGGGTTGTGGGACTCAGGGATGTGACAGAGGCAGCCATACAGACAGCTGAAAGAAGGCCCCTCCAGCAGGGTAGCAAAGTGCAAAGGCCCTGGAGAGAAAAAGAGCACGGTTCATTTGAGGAGCAACCATAAGACCAGGGTGGTCTGCAAGATCAAGGAGCAGCAACTAGTAGGACCTCACAGGCCTTGGCAACAGTTTGGATCTCCTCACAACCAGAGGCGACAGTGGTGGGGGTAAGAGTTCATGTGCAGGGAGAGATGGAAGGAAGGAAGCTCAGGACACTTTGAAGGGCTCATACTCACCCAGGAGCAGCCCACAGCACCCCTGAATACATTTGCCAATTAAAGGGCAGCCAGCAACACTTCAAATTGGCTGTTTTTTTGTTTTTTGTTTTTTTTTCCAAAATACAGATGGTGATAGCCTGATTTCCAGAAGGGTGGGGACTGCACCGGTTCTGGTTTCTGTAAATCCTTCTTATGCAAAATTCCTTCTCTGTCTCAATCACCAAAGCCTCTGATGTCTTGCACATGAATCTCTGGCCACAAGATGTGCCAGGCGAAGAGGGAAACAAAGTCCCTGTGTGACAAAATGGACAAATTCCAGCCTCCCCCCCCCCCCCCCGCCCACTCATGGGCGGGGTAAACTCAGGTGGATTACTTCTCTCTGAGCCCCCATTCCTGCCTCTGTACAGTGGGGCTGCCATGCCTCATTCATGGAGTGGTTCATGATTCATTAAGATTGGGTATTTTTGAAAACACTTTGTGCAGGGCCAGGTCATTTATTTGTTTTCCATATCCCTGTCTAGACTGTAGACTGCTTGAGAGCAGTCTGTCGGGTTCATCTCAGACATCCCAGGGCAGAGCTCAGAGCCCAGCACCTAGGAGGCACTCCATAATTATTTGCTCAGTTTACGAATAGCATATGCTTATCAATTATCTGCAGATAGAATATCAGATGCAGCTTTATGATCTTTTGTTCCTGAGTATTATGAAAGGTTTTTCTCTGAGTCCAAGTGACCACTGCATGATTTATATTATAAAGTTACTAGCAATGATATTTTTGATCAAGTTACTCTATAGATGAGCAGATTTGCCTGTGAATCTATTAATGCATTCCAATTGCCTTTGGGTTTTCTACCCAATCTGTTGATTTGGGTAAAATATATGATATAATCAGTGTCTACCCCAATACCTAATATAGAAAAGGGATTAAATTAATATCTGTAATTAATGCATTTATCCACTCATTCCTTTTCTCCATAAATACTTGTTGAGAATCTTTAATTGGACTACGGGACTGAGCATGGAGTAGGTCTTTCATAGTCTCCACCCTCCAGAGCCCTATAGTCTCTCAGGAGAGACAGATGTAAATAAACCCCTTATACAAATTATTAATTAATTGCAACTGAGATCAGAGCGAAGAAGGCCAAATCCAGGTGCTATGAGTATGTGCATCAGGGCCCCTGACTTGAAACGAAGTATCAGGGAAGGCTTCCATGAGGAGGTGAGCTTTGGGCTGAGCCTGACTGGGGGAGGAGAGGAGAGCTCTGAACCAGACAGGATAGGTCACCACAGGTACAATCCTGTGAGAGTCTTGCATTTTTGAGGAACAGAAAGGAGGCCAACATGGGGAAAGGGACATGTGACATTAGAGGTTTGATGAGAACAAGTCAGGCAGGGCTTCACGGACCTAAGAAACGACCTGGAGTCAATCTAAAAACAAGGCAACACCATCAAAATGGTGTTCAGGTAAAGATCTAACATATTTATTTTCTGAAATCACTTTGGCTGATGTTTCTGTGAGATTTTGTGCATTTCAGTGTGTTCAAAACTGGAATCTTATGCTTGATCTTCACAGAAGTCTTACAAGGTCAATGGTGTGATCAGCTCAAACTGTCTTTCATGTTACAGTTGAGGCACAGGGCCATGGAAGAGCTTGATAAAAGCTTGACTAAATAGGGCAAAGTATTTAACTCTGAATTTCAGTCTTAGGAGCAGTCTGAATCCATCAATGAATAAATAGGGTGTGGGAAGGGATAATGGAAGACATCTCACGTTCGCTCTCTGAGACTGTCCCTAAGAATATGGAAAATGGTGATTTCTGCAGTGGGGCAATCTGAGTAGGTGTGAGCAGAAAGTTGACTATTGGCAGACCTCAGAACAAGTGGTTTAGCTGTCCTTTCCTCCCAGCACTGGGGATTTCAGCATTAACCCCCACTGGGGAAGGCATACCTGGTCCACAGCTTGTCTCCTGTATGCTCCTCCTCAGGGTCCCTTATCCTCCAATGAAAGCACATTTCCTTAGTTTCAGAATTAACAAAATAATGATGATCATCAGTGTCCATTGAGATAATTGTGCTTGTCTGCTCAGCACCTATTCTCCACCTCCTCCTTCTAGTAACAGCACCTGATTATTTTTCCCTTGGAAACAGCCCCAAGGTGGGCAAACAATGCAGGGCTAGCCAATGGGTTCATTGCTGATCTCTCCTTGAGCATGACCCAGAGTAGGTGCTTAGTAAATGTCTTCTAAATTTAATAAAATGTATTATTTAATGATTGTAATAGGACTCTTTTGGTTGCAAGTGACAGAAAATCTTGTCCAAGAAAATCTCATTGACTCACATAACCAAAATTTCTCATTCCAGGGTTGGTTGCTCTCCCACCACTATCAGCAGGTACAGATCTCTAAGGACATGAAAGCGCATGGCCAGAGCCTTGAGCTTAAGGAACAAAGGGCATATAGATGGTATGGCCTTGGGGCTGTGTTTGGGCATCTTATTTGTGGCCACAAAACTCACTTTGTATATTGATGAATGGAAAAAGACACAAAGGAAGGCACTTGAATGACTCCTAGAGAACCAGGATGGGAAGAAAGGTGAGGGCTAGGAAGACCGGGTATAGGAATTGCAGTCTGGGTCAGCCACTGGGGCCCTGTGCTTAGAATCACAGTGTCGATGCCTTGCTACTCCTCCAGAAGTAGTCGCGTTCGTACCCAGGCCATCCCTCAAAACTCAAAGCCTAAGTGGCAACATGTACTTGATGGAGCTGAGTCCTACTCCTCCACCCTGCCTCCTTCCAAGACTCACATAGAATTCTTTCCTAATAAAAAAAAGACTTGGATGCAAATCTAGGGGCAGGGGTCGGGGGAGTAACAAATATCCATTTTGAGAGGTGAACTGAGTAGGAGTCTTGTGAGAGCTCCTACTCAGATGCTTCCAGGACTAGCTGAGCATATGTCCTTGCTAAAGACATCCAAATTCTACTTTAGAAAGTACTCTGTTGAACAGAAAAACGATGTCTGATTCAGCTGTGAGCCACCAATATGTAAGGAAACCTAGACTTCATCCTTTGGGTAATGGGGAGCCATAGAAGGATTTAAGCAGGAGAGGAGAGGCATATGGCCAGACCTGCATTGAGAAAGGCCCCTGTGGCTGCTTCATGGAGAGTAGGTTGCAGGGCAAAAAGAAGAGTCCAAGAAAACCAAGAGAGAGAATAAGACTGTGGAGCTTGAAGGATGGGTGTATTTGAGATATTTGTTGTTTTTGTTTTGTTTTGTTTTGTTTTGTTTGTTTTGAGAGTAGAGGGGTAATGGGCCCAGGGAGACTCCACTTCCAGTCCCGAGCTCCACATAGGACTCGATTCCACAACCCTGAGATCATAACCTGAGTTGAAAGCAAGAGTCAGATGCTTAACCAACTGAGCCACTCAGGTACCCCAGATTTGAGACATCCTTAAGAGAAAAAGGCAGCAGGATTGAGTGGCTGACTCTCCAAGGGCCGTTGGGGGTGAGGTAGAGGTAGGAGTCAAGAACTCTCCATGTTCCTGGCTTAGGAGACCAAACATCCTCCAATACCTCCTCCAGAGTGCTTCATTTCTGTTAGCAAGAAAAGGATATTGTAAAGGCCAAATTACACAACCAAAGAGGAAATCCAAAGCAGAGGGAATAATAGAAAGAACTGTGGGCTCGACAGTGTGATTCATAATTACTCTTTAAGGTTAGAAGAAGAAAAAAGAATTGATCCTGGATGAAGAAATTGGGCTTGGCTGAGCCTGGGGCTATAGGAGGTGAGTCAGCTCCAGAATCCTTGAGACCATGTGGTTGAAGGATAAGGGGGAAGGAGGGGAGGATGTGGCTGGGAGTGCTTACAGAGACATTTTGTCCAAGACTGGGGATGGGCAAATCTAGAGAACTGGGTTTATTGCTTAGAAGGAAGTAGTGCATTGGCAGTACTCGCTGCTAGCCCTCTAGAGGTGCTTCCCTGCCAGCTTAGCCAGTTTAAAATCAATCTTTGGGATAGCCCAGTGCTAACTCCACCTGAGTCCCATCTTGTGCAGAGGAGGAAATGCAGACAGGGAGAGATGGAGCAATTTGAGAAGGTCACACAGGAAGTGGTGGAGAGTCAGCAAAATCTCTAAATCTCTGCTCAAGATTCCAGACTTCCAGTGGAATCCAGTGTTCCTAAGGCACTTGGTCCTGGGGGTTGTGATTTATGCCAAATAAGATCTCTCGCTGATCTAGCCACTAGCACAATGCTTGATAAATGTTTACATAAGGGAATTAATCTTCCATTGGTTTGGTATCAGTTGATTCATGAAGTGACCGGGATGAATTAAATTTCTTATTAATCTCCTATAGAGATTCGGAGCAGAGAAGAGGAAAATCAATGAGCCCTTGATGAGTCAGAGAGGCTTTCTTGAGAGTATTAAGTGGAATACCGGATATGCCAGGAGGGAAGAAGAGAACCATCCAGGAGGCTAAGACAAGGGATGCATTTTAATAGGTCTTCCTGTTCGTTTTGTACATCCAGTAAGAGTGCTGAGAACTTCTGAACCCAAACTTGACTATGGTCTGTAAAGGACTGCTAGGCTCTGTGTGAATGTAAGACAACCTAGAATGCAGAGTTGGGAGACCAAAATAATTAAAGTTCTGGCACAGTCTAGGTCAAAGATCAGCAAACTATATCTTTTTTTTTCCAGCTTATTTTTATTATTTTTTTATTGGAGTTCGATTTGCCAACATATAGCATAACCCCCAGTGCTCATCCTGCCAAGTGCCCCCCTCAGTGCCCATCACCCAGTCACCCCAACCCCCCACCCACCTCCCCTACCACTACCACTTGTTCATTTCCCAGAGTTAGTAAAATTTTTCTGTAAAGAACCAGAGAGCAAATATTTTAGGCTTTGCAGGTCCAGAGGCAAAGTTTAGGACACTTTAGAGGTGCAAGAGAGAAAAAAATCTCCTAAATCTTTATTAATGAAAAAAAAAGTTAATAACAATAATTGGGTCCAAATTTTTGAAATACAGTTCCACTAATAAGAAGATGGAATTCTTTCATGGGAATGATATTTCATTTACTAGGGATTCAAAGTGATTATCATCTATCATCAAAATCAATTGCAAATGTTTAACTCTTAATGCTGATCTGCAAATAGATTTTATGCATTTCGCATTTGACAGTGTCATCCCTGAGATTCTGTGGCAAAGGTACTAAGCACCAGCAACTACTCTGCTCTGCATAGCACAAATGCCACTGCAGAAGGTAGGTAAATGAATGTGTCTTATTCTAATAAAACTTTATTTATAGACACTGAAATTTGACTTTCAATTTTCATGTGTCACAAAATAAACTCCTTTTTTATTTTATAAAGTCAGTTAAGAATGTAAAACCCGTTCTTAACCTGTGGCCATGCGAAAAGAAGTAGTGAGCCAGATTTGGCTCACAGACCATGGTCCAGCATGAAAGATTAAGCTGTTGATAATCAAGATTGTCAAGGGACATCTATGATGTTCTACTGTTAGCCCTAATATCTAACTGGCACGGAAGAAGTACCTGGGTGGAAGGCCTGAGAATTGAGATTACATAGGACCAGACATAAAGGAGTTTTGAGGCTTCCAGAGCCTCGGGAAGACACCAGCCTTAGTTCTGGAATGAAGATTCTCCAGACTGCTCCTGACTTGGTGGGTTTGGCAGGACTTGACCAATGGACTCCTTCAAATCCTGGAAGTCTGATTGTGGATTTAATTTCTCTCTGTATGACCATTCCGGGGACCCAAAGTCTTAAAACAAACACTTGGGGTTACCAAGGGACTCCAAGCTGCCCAAAAAGGACAACTTCCCAGCCTCCTGAGACCAAGGTAGCAGGTGAGCTGAGGCCCAGAGTGTAGCATTTGGTGCTTCAGCTTGAAAACCACCCTTATCTCTAGCTGCTCAGGTGGAGTGTGCCACCTGTTTATGAGTAAACTAATGGCCTAATCTCAGCTGGAGGCAAAGTAATGGGGCAAGGCAGGTTTGGAGAACACCCAGGCCACGCTGCCCAAAGTTTAACCCTTCATAGGCAACAGCAGGTGACTGTATAAGCACCACCCCCAAATGAAGGACCCCTAATCTAACCCTCTATTTTCAACTGGTTCCTACAAGAGAGGGGAGAGCCCCGCTCCGAACCAGAACATTTCAGCCCACCCATGGTCCTGCCAATTCAAAGCTGATTTTGCAGCTTTTAATAACTATAAAACAGCTGAGAAAAGCACTGAGTCATTTACTTATGCAGCAAACAACCATTGAGGACCTACTATATGCTGGGCACTACCAGGGATGTAGCATGAACAAGACAGGCAACATATAGCTATGTTCAAACTGAAGGATTCTCAAATGATTCCTAGGCCCTGCCTCCATGTCAAGGCAGAGAGTATATTATTGGCCCCCTTTTCACAAAAAAAGAAAAGAAAAAAAAATAGCTGCCATGCACAGGGTCACACAGGAAGTAAGGCTAAAAAGTGAATAAGAACTTAGGTCTCAGGATCCCTGGGTGGCGCAGCGGTTTAGTGCCTGCCTTTGGCCTGGGGTGCGATCCTGGAGACCCGGGATCAAATCCCACGTCAGGCTCCCGGTGCATGGAGCCTGCTTCTGCCTGTGTCTCTGCCTCTCTCTCTCTCTCCGTCTGTCTCTGTGTGACTATCATTAAAAAAAAAAAAAAGAACTTAGGTCTCCTTCATCTGAGCATAAAGTCTCCACTTTGTTAAGACAGTTTTTATTCACTCATTTTGCTCTCTTTAGTGATTGTGACCCTGTGCCAGACTCAGTTTGGGGTGCTTGGGATGTGAAGACAAAGGAGCTCACCCCCCTTTCCCAAGCAGTCTGTGTCTAAGGCGGATGACTGGGGTCCTGGGCTCTACTATACACCAATCCAGTGAAGAAGCACTCAGAGGATAGTCCCCAGTGAGGAGGCTGAACCATAGAATGGCGAGGAGACAGACTTTCCACTTACTGGATCACCTTGGACAACCTGCTTGCCTTTCAAAGCCTCAGTTTCCTCATCTGTTAAATGGGCAGAGCAGCAGCACCTACATCATTGGGGGGTCATGATGGCTGAATTAAGGGACATTTGAAGAATATGACACAATGCCTGGTACACAGCACTCAATAAATGATGATTACTAAAGGTTTAGGGAGAAAAAAAAAACAACACATAGGGACAGGCAAGAGGGTTCAGAACTCAGTAAAAGAGTCTAGAATTCTATAGGGCAACAAATTTTGTGTGTATGTGTCCATGCTTTATCTTTAGATTAAACATTTTTGCACAGAGATTAAGTGTACATACTGGGCACATGTATCTGTGATCTAGTTGAATCCTCAAAGCAACATCTTGAAGTAGGTGTCATTACTTTCTTTCTATTTTGCAGATAAAGAAACTGAGGACCAATGACTCCAAGACCTCACAGCAAGGAAGAATAAAAGCCAGGGCTTGATACCATGTCTGACAATGCTTGAACCCACACTGGGCTGCCCTCTTGTTACATGGAGATGCGAGTTTGGCTGTTATTTTGCTGTGGATAGGACAGAAAACCAAGGTATATATATATTTTAAGATTTTATTTATTTATTCATGAGAGACACACAGAGAGGCATAGACATATTCAGAGGGAGAAGCAGGCTCCCTGTGGGGAGCCTGATGAGGGCCTTGATCCCAGGACCTGAGCCCAAGGCAGGTTCTCAACCACTGAGCCACCCAGGCGTCCTGAAAAACCAAATCAAAGTTGGCCAATTGTTCCCGCTGAGCTCTGAGAAGGCTACCGTATCAGTTTCCTAGCACTGTTTTAGCAAATCACCCTAAACCACATGGCTTAAAAGGGCAGAAATTTACTCTCTCATAGTTCCAGAGTTCGGAAGTCCAAAACCAAGGTGTGAACAGGGCCACATTCCCTCCAAAGGCTTCAGGGGAGAATCATTCCTTGCCCCTTCCAGTTTCTTGCATACGGAGGCATTCCTTGCTTATGGCTGCTTCCCTGCAATCTCTGCCCCTGTGTTCGTATGACCTCCTCTTCTCAGAGTGTGTCTTCTCCTCTGCTTCCCATAAGGATGCTTGTCCATGATCTTAGGACCCACCCCAGTAATCCAGGATATGCTTATCTCAACAGGTTTAACTTCATTACCTCTGAAAATTTAATTTTCCAAGTTTTCCAACATTTATTTTCCAGTAAGATCCCACTCACGGGCTCCACAGGTGAGGATGTGGGCCCAGGATTTTGGGGGCTATCACTTAGCCCAATACATCCACAGAGTATTCCTCAGTGTAGCCTTCAAATTAATTGACCCATTCAAGGAGGGCACACAATGAGATGAGGGCACACCATACTACATGTGGGCAAATTGAATTTAAATAAAATTCTTAAGAATTTTAGAAACGTTTAAGAAAAAAAAGAAAAAGGAGATGCTGGCCCATGAAATGAAATCCTTTTATAATCTCTGGCCTAAATCAAATCTAGTGATTTGCTATAATGACAAACATCTGTGGAGCACCAGCTGTGTAAGAGCCTCGAGGTCCTCAACTGTGCAGAGGGGTCATGGTGAAAAGTACCAGAGAAAGCCCATCCGAGAGGGGCTGAAACAGCAGCTGGCACACGGTGGTCATTTCGTAAATGTTCATTGGCCCTTCCAGGCCCTCTGCTGGGTCCACCAAGACACAACCCCTGCCCTATAGGAGAAACTAGCAAGACCACTGATAAGCCCTAAAGCTCAGAAGACCCTAAAGGCAAATGGCCCCTCCTGGTTTGCTTTGCAGAGGGAACATTCCTCCCACTTGTAATCACGTGTTTAATATCTGTCTTCCCAGTCCTTTCATTTATTCAACAAATATGTTTCAGTTGCTAATCTGGGGCGGTTCTGCACTGGGCTTGGGGATAAAATGGCTGATGAGTCCTCCTTTAACTGGAACGTGATTGTCTAACTCCATTTTACAGATGGGAACAGCAAGGGAAAACACCTAAGGCTGCATTTGATGCGGGTGGATTCTGTGGATTTGGTGGCCTGGCATCCACAGCCAGCCAGCTTCCAGAGGTTGTCCCGCTGTCCTTCCTGGCTCCCTTAGCCATCCCCCAGTCCCTTGCCCGTTGGTTCAGCCTCCCCAAAGGAGATATGTGCCAAACCAGGGGGAGGGGAAGAAAGGAGGAGGGGACAGAGGCCTCATTGCAGCCTGGCACAAGGTGAATTCTTTATGGCAAGAACCAGCTGAGCAGATAGCCTGGATGCTGAAAAGCCTGAGGAAGAAAAAGAACGTACTTCCCAGCAGGAGTGCCAAGGAATTGCTCTATTGGGAAATCTCTCCCTTGCAGCACACTGGGCTCCATGACTGCCTTGGCCAGACTGTTTTCTTGGGTTGCTTTCTCTCTGCCAGACCTCACTCTGCTCTCCACCGTGAGACTCTTACATATTAGTCAGGCTTAACTTAGCTCTCCCCTCTAGCAAAAGCCAAATACCTTCCTCCCAAATGGCTTAGGTGTCCCTCCCCATTTTCCCTTAATATTCTGTGCTAACATCTCCTATCACTGTCCTCAAGATGCATTGTGCTATTATTAGTGTGTGTGTGTGTGTGTGTGTGTGTGTGTGTCAGTAAAGGTCACCCTTGCCCAGATGGTGACCTTGCTAAAATCAAGGATCATTGCTAGTCTCTGTTGTGTGAATCCAGCACCTGAATCTGGCTTACCCACGTATCCAATGAAAGTTTGATGAATAGGCATGCAAAGAAAAAAAAGAATGAATAAAAGAATCAATTGATCAATTCATCAAATCTTATTTATATGCAGGCTGCATATAAATGTCAAAACCCCAATTCCCCCCAGGCCTGCTTCATAACATACCCCAAAGCCTGTAAGTACCTCTATCCTGCAAGTGGGCTCTGGAGTGTCCAGTAGGTCCAAAGGAGGAGGAGGATGGGAAATGGTGAGAAATATACACGTAAGGCATGGGTTCTGGATAGAAATTCATTAATTCTTTCAAATTTATTTAGCACTTCCTGTGTACCAGGCATTGTGTTAATGCAGTGTACTCCAGTACAAGGCACAGCCTCTGCCTTCAAGGAGTCTACAACTCAGACTGAACAGATACATTAACGGGGTTCTGTCGGGGTGGGGGGCAGTGCAGGGCAAGTTCTGATGCAGGAGGAGAAGACAAGCCCAGACCAGAGTCAGCTTTGGGCAGAAACCATCCCACAGCTCAGGGGTCTGGCCTACCCTAGATTCCCCAGTGGTCTCTGGGTGTACATCATAGTATATTGGTGATGTCTCCTGCTCCAAGATCACAGCATCAACTCCTGCCCCCACTTCCAGCCTGCTGGCCTGTCATACAGGATTCATGGAGGCCAGCCTCCATGGTCATGTGAGCCAAGTCCTTGAAAGAAATCTTTCTTTCCCTCTCTCTTTATATACATATAAATCTTAAGTATATACATCTATGCTACATATATACATGTATCACTAATTGATTCTATTTCTGTGAAGAACACCAAGTGATACAGATTTTGGTATCTACCTCCACACTGCATCAGAGATCTTTCTAGAACACTTAGTTGAATCAAGTCCCACTCATCCCTCCTTCTTAAAATCCACCTTTAATTCCCCATATTCCTAAGATAAAACCTAAATCCTCCAAGGTGACTCCTAAGAGTGGGACCTTGGTTGATTCTCAGCCTCAGTTTCCCCAGTTCCCTGCGACTTCCTTTCCTCTCCTCATCCTGGCCCCTATTCTTCCAGGCTGAGCAGTGTAGAGATACTGTGAGGATAAGAGCCCAAAGACTCTTAGAAGCTGATATTTCTCTATAGCCCTACAGTTCCTCTATCTACCACCTTGCATTTCTTCTAGAACATTCTAGGATGCAGCTGCAAGGAGGGTCTGGTCCTGTATTTAGTCTTAGGTTCCTGGGCCCTAGTGTCTGGAGTTCAGGAGAAGGCAGAAGGAAGCCTGTTTTCAGCAATTCTTCCTTGTTGGAGCCAAGTTTGGCAGAGCTCTTGGCTTGGCTTCCCTGGCTGCTGTAGGTAGAAGGCCCTGAGCAATTGTAGTTCTTTCTGGGTATGTCAGCCAACCCGGAACCTGAGCTCCAGCCCCAGCACCGGATGGTATTACTGGTGGCGATTGTGAAAAAGCTAAACACTGTGACGTCACCCAGAGCCCAGGCTGGGACCTGTGAGAGCCTTGCAGTGCAGCGCTATGATGCTGGGGAGTGTGGAGGCTGGTGACCACTGGAAGGAAATCCCAATCCCACTGAAGCCCAGCTTCCCACCACAGCCTTGGGATTGCAGAGCTTCCTGGAGGATGCAGGTGGGACCACCAAGTTCACTCCTAGGCCACTGTTTGGGTAGCATCTTGCTGGCGTACACAAGGTTGGCTATGAGTCCCTGGCAGCATGAGACACACTTGCCAAGAAAAGCCTTTCCCATTGCAATCTCCTGCCTGTAAGGGTGCTTGCCTATGGGCATGCATAGAAGAGTGCAGTGCAGTGTAGTGGTTAGGGCCCAGGCCCAGGGAAGAAGACTGACTTCAAATTCTAGCACTTTCTTTTACTTAACTAGGTGACCTTGCATACGCCTTTCCACCTGCATGAGCCTGGGTGTGTACTGATCTGTAAAATAGGGATAATGACAATATCTATAGGTGACCCCCTGTGAGCTTCCTCTCTGCTCCCCCTTTCAAACTAGGTGTTGCCATTAAGGTAACATGACATTAAATCAGTCCAGAGTGTGCTTGAATACAGCCTGAGTTGGGATTTGAAAGGACAGTCCCTCTGTTTCTTACTGAAGATATTCAAAGGTGAGAATCATGGGTCACAAGAACATTAATATATCTTGAAAGATATTGAACTCTCACATAGTCCAGGCAATGTGCTTGGTGCTTTAAAATCTCAGTTAATTCTCCTAATGACCCTAGGAATGCTAGTATTAACCCATTTTATGAATGAGAAAATGGGTATTAGAGACAGGAAGTATTTTTCCCAGTGGTGGCAAAGGCTGCCATTTGTCCCTCCATACATGATATTCCTTAGGTCCTTAGGTCTGTACTCTCTGGTTCTTATCTGAAAACATAGACAACCAGAATAATAATGTTTCCCAGACTCCCTTATGTATCAATGTGGCCATGTGACTAAGGCTGGCCAATGGGATTTAAGTTGAGGTGCGTAGGATGCCAGGAAGTGTCCTTAAAAGGAGGATGGGATGGTGATGGGGTGCATCCCTGTCTCCTTCCTTGCTTCTTTCTGTCAACTAGAATGTGGGCATGATGACAGGAGCCTAAGTAGCTGTCTTGGCCTAGGAGGTGGCCTTGGGAGGATTCATGCACAGCAGATCCTAGGTCCTCAGCACTGAGGACTACCATATGGACCATATCCGTGGACTGTTGATATTTGGATCTTTACTTTTATCTTATTTAGCTGCAATTATTTATTACTAATTTTCCCATGAACTTAATCCCAATCAGTATTATAAAGTCAGGTGATAAGTAAGGAGCAAGATTGGGATTTGAATCTAGCCTCTTCCATTACAAGTGGGATCCTTAAGCATCTCCTTAAGTAACCTCCATAAGTATTTGACTTGACGGTGCATCCAGCAGCTTGAGAGTTTTAGCACCATTCATTATTTGATGTTTACTACATGTCTGGAATGCAGAAGTCCATGGGGAAATCTACCTTCTCCTCCCACTGCTAGATCCCCAAAGGCAGATGCTCAGCCCTGGGCCCACCTGCTGGCCCAAGGACGACCCCGGTGTTAGTCCAGACATCTGACTCACTCCCCTCAAGCCAGTGATCATTGGGAGTCCTTGGCTGGGGTTGGGAGAGTAGATAGGGAGAGATGACCAGCCCTCATCCCTAGTTGAAGTTAAGACTTCAACTGTTAGAAGTCTTAACAGTTTTCTAAGGAATGTTGTTCAGAGAGCTTCTTTCAAAATTAGAAGCATTTGATTAGATCCTGGCTTCTGGAGTTATCTAGATCTCCCCATCCATGTCATATCATGTTGTATTTTAAAATGAAACATCTCACTCCAGTGAGTGAGTAGCCTTGTCCATGCTGGAGATGCAGTGAATGTTTCTCAAGTCATTGTTGGCATAGGTGGTAGGGAAAGGCACTATAGTTGGGTGCCTCTCTCTCTGAGTCATGAGTCACCATAGTCATTGGAGAGAAGACTTGAGCTTATATCTGAATGATCCCAAGAGTATATACCCTTCTCTTGGATTAGGTTACAGATTAATTGATTAATTAATTAATTAATTAATTAATACTAGCTTCAGAAAAACCCCAGCCTTCAGTACTAGGCACAAGACAGAGATTCTTTTCGGTGGCAAAAGAAGGACCAAGACTAGACAGTGACATCTTCCTTTCCCATGAAGGGCTCATTGCCAACATTAGCTTATTGGATCTTCTGCACAACCCTGGGAACTAGGTAACCATTTGGGGGAAAGGGGTTAGCTATCTTGCCCAAGATCACACAACCAACAGGCAGCCAAGCCAGGATTTGACCCCAAGTCTGCCATAAGTACTTTGTGCTACTAGGGTGAAGGTTGATGGGTGAGCATCTGGAGTACTGAGTGAGTAAAGAGAATGGTTGCTGGGGCAAGGGATGGGTAGGGAACCGGGGAAGGTGGTAAGAAGTACATGTAAGATGGGAATCCATTCATTCAGTCAGCTCTTCTTGAGTACCTACTATATCCAGGCACTATGAACCTCAAATAAAACATAGCACCTTTCCTGAAATAGGACTTCTAAGACAGACATTGGTGCTCCAGGAACTCTATACAGGGCCCTGTGATGCTCACAGGAGACCCACTGCAGTTTTCAGAGAATCTCAATGCCTCTGGGGACTAACCACATGCCACATCTGTGCTGTCTCCAATTCGCCTTATGCAGTGCCCAGAGGGTCTTTCTGAGGCATCGTTTTCTGGATAAAATGCAAACTCTTTTGGTGCCCACTAAGGACTGGCTTCTGAACACCATTTCTGCCTCATTGCCCACACTTCCCACCCTACTCCTCATTTTCTGCCAGGCTTCTGGCAGGCAGTGTTTTACAGAACAGACACTCTTGCTTCACACCATAGAGCCTTTGGACACACAGTATCCTACCTGGAATGCGCTTTCTCTGACTTGCCCACCTGGCAGTCAGAAGTTACTCCCTTAGAAAGCCTTCTCTGACTCTCAACTCTCTGACCTCAATACCCCTGGATGGGATGCATCTGTACCTGGAAGCAATGCCAAACTCACTGCTGTGTTTGGCTGTTTGGTGAGGCCGGGTATGTCTTGGTCAATGCCCTCCTCTCTCTGATCCCCACATCTTACCAGTTATACTGACTTTCTCAAACTCCAGCTCTTTGCCATCTCAGGGATTTCACACTTCTATTCTCTCTGCCTGAAATGGTTTTCCCGGAGACCACAAACTTTACATTTTTAAGCTTCAGCGGCCCATAGGAGAGATTCCCCTCCACCCCCATTCAAAATGGAGACTCTTTCTCTTTCTTCTACATCTTTCATACCACTTGGTTTTCTCATAATATTAGGACAATTGCAATGATTTTGTGGACTTCTTTGTTTACTCAGTTATTGTTTTCCTGTCTGCTGGACTTTGCACTCCATGGAGGAAGGACCTTGTCAATGATGTTCATCACTGTATTCCTGGCCTTCAAAATTCAATATTCGTTGAAGAGATGGTGGTTATGGGGTCTGTATATATGAAGGAGTTCACTTAATATGTGTACATTTTACTATATATAAATTACATTTTAATAAAAAATATATACAAAATGCATTGAATACTCAGAAGAACAAATAAATGTATTTGCTTATACGCCTTATCATCTGTATTTGCCCCATGGGTATTTAACACAGACCCTGGCCCAATATTTTCTCTATCCTAGGATGCTCAAATTCCCATAATGTAAAGTGGAAGAATTCAGGCACATTACACTAATGTGCCCTTCCTTTATTTCCTCTGCAAAAGTCATCATTAAACCAATGGTACATATTAAAATAGATATGTCCCAGAACATTAAATAGAGAAAACAGTTTACAGAAGTCACTCCCTACATGTTGAACTAACCTGACTTCAAATGTGGTGGGATAAACTCTTAAGGAGGTTCATAGATGCTTACCTTTAGAGTAACAGACCTCTGGAAAGGCCACAGAGAGCATACTAGTTATGGCCTTCGGGCTGGATCACCTGTAGCTGAATCCTCGTCCTACCATGTGTAGCTGTGTGACTTTGAGCAAATCACTTAACCTCTCTAAGCTTTAGTTTCCTCATGAAACACAGAACACAATCCTCATGCCACAGAGATCTGGTAATGATGAAATGAGATCTGGTAATGATGAAATGAGACAATGCCTGGGAGACATTTAGCCTGATGCCTAGTATGTAGCAAGCCCTTGATAAATAGTGGCTATTACTGGTAGTACTGTGCTCCAGCCTAGCCCATCCTAGGCCCTTGGTGCCCACAGTCAGCCCACGTGATAGTATGCCTAGAGGAGGGACCAGGGAAGAGGGGAGGAGGAGGAGGAGGTATCTGCCCCTGGGGCCTCACAGCCTCGATTTTTTCCTGGCCTACCTATACTGTTCAACTTCACTCTGCAGACTTTCATTCCTCTGGCAACCCAGCTCCAGGCCCCAGGGGTACTGGGGACAAAGCCTAGAGTCAACAACCATTTCAGTGGTGTCATAGTCTCTTATACCTCCAAGTTCCAGGATTCTAGAAGCCAGGAAAGAATTTCAGCCTCAAAACTGGAGCCAGCTCACCTTGTAGCCTGAGCCCTGGTGAGGTCCGTCCCTGTATCCCTCCCAGGGTGTCCTGAACTACCTGGAATCCTGAACCAGCCAGTGTGATTCCCACCTCTGAACCTCTGCATGTTCATCCCTACCACCTGATGCTCCCAGTCCCCCGAAATGGGACTTTATTATTTCCCAGGTAAGCCAGCTGAGTCCCAGAAAGGTTTGGCCACCAGCCTCAGGGCCCACGGTCCTTAGGTGATGTCCTATCTCTTCCACCAAAATAGTAATTAAACAACTCTGGAGAGCCCCAGTATGCCAGGTGTGCAGAGCTTCACTTTTTCTTTCTCATTAAATGACGCAACTCTTATGAAACTGGTTTTATTTGCTCCAACTTAAGAATGAGAAAGCCTATGTGTTCAGTAACTTACCTGAGAGCACCTAGTATCAGGGAGCAGAAATGGCCTGCAACCCTAGCCCCTCAGGACCTAAGCCTGTGCCCTGCACTGCCTCCCTATTCCTGGAGAAATACCGTTGACTGGCATCATGAATTGAGGGCACGCTCTTTTGGAGTAAAACATTCAAGAATTAGGATCTCAGGAGGAGCCCTAAGGAAGGTGGGCTTCCCTGGCCAGCTCCTCCTCCCCATCAATCCTGTTGTCGTCAGTAGAGGGTAGTAAGATTCTGAAGCCAGAGAGACCTGGAACAACCAGAGTTCTCACAGTCTCCTGTGCTGCTCGTCACCATCCCAGCCACCCAGGGAGGGTACACTCAGAGCCAAGGGCTCCTGTACCCAGGTATCAGCCCTAAGGGCCCCAGACCACCTGATCACCTGGTGAGGAAGCTCCAATCCTAAGATGCACCAGCTTTCTGAGTTCATATCCCAACAACACTACTTGTCAGCTGTGAGCCCTTGGGCAAGTGACTTAAACTCTCTCTGCCTCAACTTCCTCCTCTGTGAAAAAGAAATAATAAGAGTATCATTGTTGTGATAGTATATGAGAAAGTAAGCAATCAAAAACAGCTTTTTTTAAAAAAAATATTTTATTTATTTATGAGAGACACACAGAGAGAGGCAGAGACACAGGCAGAGGGAGAAGCAGGCTCCTCACAGGGAGCCCGATGCGGGACTTGATCCCCCAATTCAGGATCACACCCTGAGCTGAAGGCAGACACTCAACCGCTGAGCCACCCAGGTGTCCTGCATTTTCTTCTTAAGGAAGCAGGAGCTGCAGCCAGGCAGTCAGAAGAAGGGACAGAGAAACAGGCCCAGGGCTGAGAGGGGGCAGCCAGTTTCAGCAAGCATCCCTGCCCAACAAGGGAGGGGCAGCTCCAGACTTGGAGGCCGCCCCTTCAGGCCTCCGAGCCAGTCCAGTGAGTGGGCCCCTCTGGGCCAGGTGCCTATTTTTATTATCAAGGCCACATTCCTGGGATTCCTTGGTGACCAGGCGCTTATTACAGGAGAATCAAAGCACCAAAGGAAAATACTCATTTGAGGCCAAGACCTGGATTTTTCATTTTCATAATTGGGTCTGCTGTTGGGTCTGCTGTCCCGGGGGTGCAGGCGGAAGAGCATTGCAGGACAAGGTCTCTCTATGGGAGCCCAGTCGCGCATGGGGGAGGGCGGGGCCAGTGTCCGCCCAGATCAGCAGGACTGCCCAGAAGGCCCTCCAGAGGTCATGGTGTCCACCCCCTGCCTCCTAGCCTCACTCATCAGCACCTAAGCAAGAGGGTCAGATGTCTGCCGGAGTGAGGAAAATCATTGCAGAAGGGCTAGGAGACTTGCAAAATCTCCTCCAGATCCACACAAGCTAGCCAACTATCTTACCTAATGGTTCTCAGCTAGGGGGTTCTCAGTGTGTGATCCCCCCTCCCCGGGGGACATTTGGAAATATCTGGAGACATTTTTGGTTGCCACAACTTGGGGTGTAGAAGAAGGAATGAATGCTAGTAGCCAAAGATGCTTTTAAACATCCTACAAGGTACAAGATAGGCCCAAACAACAAAGAATGACCGAGCCCCAAATGACAATAGTGTCAAGGTGAGAAACCTAGACAAAATCCCTTCCTCTGCTGCTCTTGCCTACTTTTTCCCAATTAGAGTTTGTGGGAGATGTAATAAAGGGATGGGGGGCAGACACCCCCAGTGTGTCCTTTGGGAAGGGGAAAAGTGTGGGGTGGGGCATAAAGATCCTATACACTACTCGCTGGGTGCAAGGGGAAAATAACAGGATTTTGAAGCCCAGCAGATCAGGATCCACGTGTGGGCTCCCATCCATGGCTGTGCAGCCCTGGGCAAGCCACTTCATGGGTCATCTGTGAAATGAGATCATCATTTGCACCACAGAGGGTGGAGGTGAGAATGAGAAGTTATGATGTCTGCAGGGTACCTACTGTATACCAGCTATGTGGAAGTTTCCCTGCACATGCTGGCCTCCTCCCACTCCCCACGCTCATCTTTACACTACCTTCCCCTCTGTACCCGCCTGCCCCATCACCTCCTGAGACCGTGCTCTGCCCCAGCCAAGTGGTGCCTCACTGCACCCCTGTTCAGCCAGCCCCTCCTTGGTGCCTTCCAGCTCCTGTCCCAGCCTCTCCAGACCCTCCCAGCACTGGGCTGCCCTCCCTCCAAGGAACACCTGCCACCCCCACCCTCTGCTCACCCTTTCAACCCAGCATGGATGACTGCCTTAGCCACTCTCTGGCTTCTGCAGGTGGCTCCTGGTTTTTTTTGGGGGGGGGTGCGGTGCATTGGAGAGTATGTGGTACATGTGAGTAGCACACATCTATAGACCAGGCAGGTTTGCGGATAGGTGTGTGAGCGTGTGTTTCTGTATCTTGTGTGCATGTGGCCTGAGACTCTGCCTCCTTTTTCTTGTGTTTTCTCCCAGCCACTGCAGGACACTTTATAATATGCTGGACTCGTTCCCCGTAGAGTGTCCTTTGGGGAGAGCTAGAGAAATGGATGTCTCTGGATTTCAGAGCAGTCTCCTTATTCCTTCTCCCCTGAGAAGGATGCCCAGAAACTCAGCTGCCATAGACAATTTCTTACCCCCTCCTTCCTTCCTCCTCTTCTGAGTACTGACTCTGGGCCAAGCCTTGTCCTAGACACCTGGAGAGATGAATCACACAAAGCTCCTGCTAAAAGTCAGCTAGGTGTGAGTGGGGAGCGCTCAGGGCTGCAGCTCAGCCAGGATGCACCAGCTCAGCAGTACACACTTTTGAAAGGTTGAAATATTCCTCAACAGTTGATAAGCACACTCTGCCCTGGGATCCTAAGGCCTTCTGATTCCCATGATCCAGAAAGTGAAGAGTTAACCCTTGGTCCCCCAGGGACCTTGCTCCTTGGTTGTGTCTGGCCTTCTTCCATCATCTCATTGGTTGGTGCTTCTGCCATAGCGATTATTAAATATTTTTAAACACTCCTGGGAGGCAGAAGCATTACTATGCTTGCAATTCACTAAGAACACCAACGGAAGTGTTAAGGGGGTCTGAACGCACTGAGGATGCAGCTAACTCTGTCTACAGGATTTTAGAGAAATCTTAAGGGGGGATGCCTGGGTGGCTCAGTGGTTGAGCACCTGCCTTCCGTTCAGGGTATGATCCCAGAGTCCTGGGATCGAGTCCCAGATTGGTCTCCCTGTGTCTCTGCCTCTCTTTCTTTTTTTTTTTTTTAAGATTTTATTTGTTTATTTATGAGAGACACAGAGAGAGGCAAAGACACAGGCAGAGGGAGAAGCAGGCTCCTCACAGGGAGCCTGATGTGGGACTCGATCTTCGGACCCGGGATCACGCCCTGAGCCAAAGGCAGATGCTCAACTGCTGAGCCCCCCAGGCATCCCTCTGCCTCTCTTTCTATCTCTGATGAATAAATAAATAAAATCTTTAAAAAATAAAAATAAAGAAATCTTAAGGAGAAAAAAAGGAGAATTCTTCTCCAGTGTTTTGTTTTTTTTTTGTTTTGTTTTTTTTTAATTTTTATTTATTTATGATAGTCACACAGAGAGAGAGAGAGAGAGAGAGGCAGAGACACAGGCAGAGGGAGAAGCAGGCTCCATGCACCGGGAGCCCGACGTGGGATTCGATCCCGGGTCTCCAGGATCGCGCCCTGGGCCAAAGGCAGGCGCCAAACCGCTGCGCCACCCAGGGTTCCCTTCTCCAGTGTTTTGAAGGATGAATAGAAGTCCACAAGAAGATGAGGAAAGAGAAAGGTTTATGAAGCACAAGGAACATGAAGTGCAAAGGTGGGGAGGTGCGCAACAGAATGCTTGGCGGAAGGCAACAGGTTCCTAAGAGTGGAAAATGCGGAGATAATTGTAAAGGACTTTGAATGCCGAGCTGAGAAACTGCAGCTACCTGGGCAGTCCCCAGGGCTCCGTGCTGTCTCTCAAGCCAAGGATGGGCTACATAGTTTGTGAGGCACAGTGCAAGCTGATCACAGAAGAACATTGTTCAAAAATTACTAAGAACGTCAAGACAGTGACACCAGAGCATTAAACTAAGATCGGGGTCCTGGTAAGCCCTGGGGGACTGCATGAGTTGCAAGCCCACGAAGCTGGTGCTGCCCAAGGCCCGTGGTCTGAACAGCTGCCTGGTCTGGGATTCAGGAGATGATTGCTTGTGCCCACCGGGCCAGGTGAGGAAGCAGGAAATATCTCTGCAAAAATTGTCCTGGCCTCCCTGGAGATTAGCCCCTTCCTTCGGCAGCATATCAGCATATCGGGTTACCGCCCTAGATGCACTGTTTTCAGAGCCTTGATTAACCAGGGGGGTTTGTGCAGCACTGTTTCTTTGTGCGCTAATTCCTCAACTGCTGACCCTGCCGCTGTATAAACACACCGGGCAGGTGCCTGGAGGACCTGAAAGTCTGCTTCTGGTAAGTGCTGGCTCCAGACCCTGCTCAGTGGCTTGGGATGGTGCTCCAAGCCCTCCCAGGCTTCATCTTACATGGGGCCTGGCTGGAGAGTTCAGGGGCCTCATGGCCACCCACACTAGGAAACTAGTAGCCCCACAACTTTGTCAAAGTCACCGGTCTCAGGCCTTATTGTACCTTCCCAGAGATGAGATAAGCCACCAGATGGGAGAAGAAATGGGCAGGGGTCTAACTGTCCTTTTGATGCAAATAGAGGCTGAAATCAGAAGCTCCTCTTCTTGAGGCTAATAGATTCATTTGGTTAAAAGTTTAGAAGCATTTCACCACAACCTCTGTCCCCAGCAACCTGCCCCCAATATTTGCATATGTTTTGAATGAAAATTGTCAGGACCATGCAAACTAGACAGCTAAATGCATCTTATCAGATGGCTGTCAGGGAATCTTGGGAGAAAAGGCTAGAAACACAAGTGCGGCTGAGGCCTTTGTGTGGGTCTGGGCCTGGGTGATAGCATCTGCCCTCGCCCTGGCTGATAAGCCACCTTCTCCATTTCACAGAGCCACCTGCTTGTGGTGCGACCTGGGAGAAAGATAAGGGACTCTATGCCCCTCCTATTTCCAGTGGGGTCAAGTCTAAGGAGGCTGCCCCTAAGGAGCATTTCCATCCGTTGATCCACTACTCTATTAATGGTAAATTACTCTTTCCAATTATTTCATCCTTCACTCTGTGAATCTTTCAACTGATTTACAGAGAATTCCTACCTTTAAAGAAAAAAATCTGAAAGAAAATACATTGATTTTTTATTAATCCTATCACATGCACTGTCCAAATTCTTTTGCAGAAAAAAAATATAAGTGTACAAAGCAAAAGAAAGAAAAAGAAAAGAAAAGAAAGAAAGAAAGAAAGAAAGAAAGAAAGAAAGAAAGAAAGAAAGAAAGAAGAAAGGAAGGAAGGAAGGAAGGAAGGAAGGAAGGAAGGAAGGAAGGATACATGCTCCCAAAGCTCCCATCATTCTGCAGCCCAGAGGGTTGTCACCATTAGCTTTCAGGCTGTGTGTTCTTTCCAGACTCACTCCGCACATCCATACACACAGACTCTGTGTTCCTGGCCTGTAGGGGAGCAGAACTGTTCCTCACATTCCCTAGCTCTTGCCCGCGAATTGCCAGTGCCCCTCTCAGGCTCTAATGACTACCAAAAGCTTCCTGCTCCCAGCATTTCTGCATATACCCTGGGCAGAGGAAGTTGGCAGGACTTTACCTGAGCTTCTTCCTCCTGCCAGGATGGTGGTAGGCCCAGGGTGTGTAGAGATGAGCAAGCAGCATGGGCAACCATATAAGCCCTGCCTCACAGCCTCATGGGGTTTGGCCCAGAAAGGGCCTCCCTCCAACCCTCTGGTTTCCAGGCTGGGGTTTGCATTTTGCTTTCCAAAGACCCCTGTACCACTTAGCACTGTCCACTGCCCTTCCAGAGCTTACTTATTCCTGCTACCTGTAATTCCCAAGTTCTCTTTAACGAGCTTAAATTACTTTTGTAAAATGGGGAAACATAATAAACTTATTTTCGACAAAAGTGATATAGCAAGTACGACATGCCCAGTGCTGGGGCGAGCATTACATGAGAGGTAATAGATGTAGAAGAAAATTCTTCAGGGACACCTGGGTGGCTCAGTGGTTGAGCGTCTGCCTTTGGCTCGGCATGATCCCGGAGTTCCAGGATCAAGTCTCACATCGGGCTCTCTGCATGGAGCCTGCTTCTCCTTCTGCCTGTGTCTCTGCCTCTCTGTGTGTGTGTGTCTCTCATGAATGAATAAATAAAATCTTAAAAAAAAAATTCTGCAAATCTACTTACCCAGAAAGACAATCTACTTTCATTTCAAACTGTTTAATATATTCAAGGGTTAGGACATTAAGGATGAGAGAGCCTGTGTGTGGTCTAGAGGACAGTTCTCCAGGGGCAAGATTGTTTAGGATTCTTACATGGTTAGGAGAAGCTTCCCAGGGCTTCAATGATACGACTCAGAGAAGCTGCCCCCTGCCTTGGCCTGTGAGGCATGCACATCCCCTGTAATGAAAATGATAATACACTTGTATTATCACTATTTTACTTCGTAGAGGCATAGGCACATCCTGACAATGATGGTGTAGAAATGTGGTTGTAATGAGCCTAAGTGAGATGAGCCAGGCCTGACATGCAGCAAGCATTCAGAAAGCGATAGCTGTGATGTTTCTCTCTCCTTCGTCTTAAAAGCCCTTTCCCCAGGGACTACACCCCCCATTTCATAAAGGAGAGCCCTAAGCTCAGTGAGGTTCCCATCCAGCCACAGATCATAGCTGCTAGCAATGGCAGGGGGCTGAGGTTGGAACCAGGTTCCCTAAAAGCCAAGATGAGTTGGCATTGCAGATGTGCTGGAGTTTCTTGGCTAAACTAGGAAGTGGACATTACACCAGCTTTTCTTTAATTTCTGAGTTGCTTTGATAGGTTTGTTTCTATAGGTCGTTCATTATGCAGCATTTGCCAAAAAGTATCTTTCATCTGATTGCTATTTCAACCTTGTCCCTTGCTTTGGTTTGAGTGGGAATCCTCAGAACATGATTCTTTCCTATCTAACTTTAGTACAGTCCTAAACACTCAGGCCTGCTAGCTTGCACTGAACTTTTTCCCCAAGTACTCCCTGTTCCCAGCTAGATCAAAGCCTAGTTTGTAGCCTAAATATTGAAATATGTCACCAGGGTGTGACATATCGCTCAATTTGTCTCAACCAAAGTCTCTGAATATTAGTTTGGGAGCAGCTAAAAACCCAATGTTTGTTTAGGTCTGAAGGCTCTTCACCTGTTTGGATCATCTGAATATTTAAGAACTTTAATTTCTCTCTCCAGTGTAATTCAAAAATCTCTCTTCCTTTCAGAAGAAGGCACACACAGACATGATGGTGACATTTGACTGTATTCAACCCACAAGGCCCTTTAAATTTATTGAATGACTGGCCATCATTCAAAAACTGAGGGATTTCATATAACACACATTTTCTGCTTCAGTTTGAAAAAGATCTGGAAAGATCTTGAAGATTTGGAAACATTAGATTGGTATTTTGAGCATCTGAGTAACAGCTGCTTCCTAAAGACAGACCTGTTTCCTGTAGAAACACCTGTTTCCCACCAGGGCCACTTATCTCATACTGGTTACCCACCAGGCCCTGCTGTAGTGCTGGATCCGGCTCTGCCACCTGCCTTGCCATGTGACTTAGGACAAATCACTCAAGCTTCTTAGACCTTGTACACCTCATGTGATGTCTCAGAGTCACCTGGGTGGTATTATACTTTCCAGTCTCCAACTATTTGCATTGTGCAACTCATCCAGATCTCCCTTGGGAGAATGCAGTGCCCTGAGACCAAACACATTTCGTGTCACAGAGTTCTCTGATGTGGGGAGGGGAGTCATCTGTGACCACTATGTTGCTTGGATGCCTACATCCAGGCCTATTTTTTCCTCCTGGGCAGGAACCTTCATTTTCTTAATCCAAAATCTACCAGGACCAAGCTCTTCCAATGTAGCTCCAGTCTCAGAAGGATTAGATGGTTCTTCCCTTGCCTCTAGTCAGGCTATCAGACCCATTTTAGAAAAGACTTTTGGTTTTACAGAAAAAGAAGAAAGGATAGAAGGAAGGAAAGAAGGAAGGGAAAGGAAGAGAAGAGAAGGGAAGGAGGGAGGGAGAAAGAGACCATTTTAAGCAAAAATACTTTTTTTTGCAAAATTAACATAATTTATATCGCAAGAACAGCAAAAAGGCTTACCTACAACTCCATCACAACAAGAAATAAGCTCTCTTTGATCTTTGTTCATATGCATATTAGAAATTGTACCATAGGAAAAAAAGAAATTTTACCATGAAAATAGTTATCACATGCCAAAAGCCTGTTAAGTGGATTGGGACTTTGCTGTTGTATCCAATGTCATCACCAAGCCCAAAATCATCTAGATTTGCTCCTATATTGTGCCCTAGGAATTTTATAGCTTTGAAATTTTACATTTAGTCCTATAACCCAGTTTGAGTTAATTCTTGTGAAAGGTATAAGACCTATGTCTAGATTCCATTGCCTGGATGTACTATGGTTTAAATCTTCTTAATAATCTTTCAAATAATGTATAGTCTTTCTAATAACATAGCATTCCTAATTATTTATGATCTTTCTGATTAAAAAAATCTTTCTAATTATTTATTGGCGTATCATATGCAAGCAGTTCTAAATTCTGTGGACACAGAATTCCTGTCTTCATAGAAGTTAGATTCCAGAGGTTCAAGTGAGTTCTAGAAAAGGCCTTTGAAAAAATAAAGATGTGGTCAACAATTTCATTGCTTCATTCTATGCTACAGGACAATGGTCTTCAAAGCGTGATCCAAGAACCCCTGGGGGTCCCTGCAGGGATCCGCAGGGTCAAAACTCTTTTAAAGATAACAGTAAGGCATTATTTGTCTTCCTTACTATGTTGACGTTTATGTACAGAAGTGATGGGGGATAAAACGCTAAGGCTCAGAGGGAACCAAGGTGGTAGTCCCACACTGCACTGTCAATCACTTGGAGGGAAAAAAGTTAGTTTCACTGGAGAACGCTCTTGATGCAGCAGTAAAAATCACTGCTTTTACAAAATCTCAGCTCTGTAGTCCATATGCTCTTAATATTGTATGTAATGAAATACGAAGTGTGCCTAAAGCAGGAGCACTGCATTTGAAATTTGTCTGCATATAGTGGTTGATTCTAGGAAAAGTATGCTGTGTGCCACAATTTGAGTTGCAAGCTGAACTAGCCACTTTCTCCATGGCACACCATTTTTATCTGAAAGAACACATAACAACTGTGGTTACTCAGTCTTGAGCACTTGACAGACATTTTCCTGAAAACAAAGTGAAGTAAATCTGTCAATTCAAGAAAGCCTGACCAGATTGGATGTATTAATAAAATTTGAGTTTTTATGAAAAAAAAAAAAGAATTTTGGAAAATTTGTAGGTACCATAGCGAGCATGACAACTTTCCGGATCTTAAAGACTCCTGATGAGATTGGTGATATTATTGCCAATTTCAGAAAATCTGTTATACAAGAACATGTTTCATAATAACCCAGCAGAGCATCACTCATATTTTCTAAAATAATTCAAGATAAAAACAAACTGAATGCAGAAGAAGGTATAAGAATTCAGTTGCTGTCTAGGAAGCCAGACATTAAAGAGATTTATAAAAACATAAAGCAGTATTATCTTTTTCAAAATGGTTTGGTTTTGAAAAATATAGTGTTTTTTCCATAAAACATTTTGTCTTTATGTGTATTGTGTTTTTTTCGTATAACTGATAGGTAAATATTTTTCAGTTTTGCTTATTGTTATTTCTAATACAAGTAACTGTGTATTGATGTAATTCACTTAAACAGAAGCTATTTGGGTTTTCTCAATAATTTCTAAGACTACAAAGTGGTCTCAAACCAAAAACTTTGAGAAGCAAAGGAAGGAGACCTGGGTGAATACACCCCAGCCACACCTGGCACCCTTTCAGGACTGCTAATCCCTGGTTTAGGCTGTGTTTAGGGATACTGGGGGTCCATTAGATACAGTCCTGGCTAGAAATGGATGGTACATTCAGAAGGGGTAATTGAGGAGAATTTAATGAAGAAACTACTTACTAAAGTGTGAACATGGCCAAGGGAAATCCAGAAGGGAGGAGAACACACTTGCACTGCCAATCACATGACGCCATTGCTACCATGGGACCAACAGGTCACCAGAACCAAGCCTGATCTGTAGTTGTGAGAGACACCTACAGAGTAGCAGCTATGCCTTCTGTGGAGAAGCATAGGGAAGAAACTGGAGAAACAAATACCTTGACCTCTCTCTCCTGTGACCTTTAAATCTTTATTTGGTGTCCTCAGTTGTCTGGCCCCATCCAGAAGCCAGAGGGAAAATGGGCCTGGTGGTGCAGTCTGTGGAGGCGAGCCTCCCAGGGCTCGGAGAAGGGTGGACAAACAGAGAATACTACAGACTGAATTGTGTCTCTGCAAAATTTGTATGTTGGAGATCTAACCTTCAAGTGATGGTATTTGGAGATGGCTTTGGGAGGTAATTAGGTTTAGATGAGGTCATGAGGGTGGAGCCCCCATAATGGGATGAGTGCCCTGATAAGAAGAGACGCCAAGGCTTTCTATCCGCCACGCGAGGACTCAAAGAGGAAATGGTCATTTGCAAGCCAGACCAAGGGCTCTCATCAGAGCCTGACCATGCTGGCTCTCTGATCTTGGACATCCAGGTCCAGAACTATGAGAAATAACTTTCTGCAATTTAAGCCAACCTGTCTATGGTATTTTGTGTCCTAGCAGGCTGAACAGACTGATAAAGAAAGTGAAGTTGGTGGAGAAGAGGCCTTCAGAGAACATCTAGCACAAAGGTGAGGTGTTAGAGGCCCCTTCTCTGGCAAGCACTTCCCCCAGTCTCTGAAACTACCTCCAAGTGAATGACTGGCTGAAGGGCAAAAAACCACCGTGATAGTACTAATAACAAAAGCTGACATTTCTAAAGCTCTGACTCATTTAATCTTATTGTCACACTATCTCATTTAATCTTCACAATGATCCATGAAACAGGAACAACTTTTAGCCCTACTTCAATGATAAGGACACTGAGACTCAAATTGTCCCAGATCAGGAGTCCAGCTCCAAATCAAGGCTTTTTGACTCCAAACCTGGTGCTTCTTGTTTGTTTGTTTGATATTTTGTTTTAGGACTTTATTTTCTTAAAGCAATTTTAGGTTTACACCAAAATTAAGAGGGAGATATCAAGGTTTCCCATGTATCCCCTACACCCCAATACCCACAGCTTCTTCTGTTATCCACATTCCCCACCAGAGTGGGATATTTATTACAATTGATGAACTTGCACTGACAGATCCTCAAGAGTCCACGGTTCACACTATGGTTCACTCTTGGTGGTGTACATTCTATGGGTCTAGATAAATGGATGATGATACATATTCATCATCATAGTGTCACCCAGAATATTTTCCCTGCCCTAAAAATCCTCTGTGCCCCTCCTATTCATCTCTCCCTCTCTCCAATCTTAGAAAATACGAATCTTTTTACTGTCTCCATATTTTTGCCTTTTCCAGAATGTTATATAATTCACCTCATATGATATGTAGTCTTTTCAGATTAGTAATAGGCATTTAAGGTTTCTCCATGTCTTTTCATGGCTTAGCAGCTCATTGGTTTTTAGTACGGAATAATTGTCCTAGCCTGGATGTACCATGGTTTATGAATCCATTCACTTGCAGATTTTGCTTGCAGATTTTGGCGATTATGAGCAAAGCTACTATAAACATCCATGTGTAGGTTTTCGTGTGGACATAAATTTTCAACTCCTTTGGGTAAAGATCACAAACCCAATGCTCCTACACTCTATACTATGATGACCCCCTTTATAGCTTTCTTAGTGAGGGTACCAGGTCTGCTCTTCCAAGGGAAGTAAGGTTTATCTATTGAGTTCCATGAACCAGAAGACTCCAATTTCAAGAATTATGGAGGATTTAAGATTTTTTCCCTGCTTGCATGCTAATAAGTTTGCCTGCCGCGGTCTCGTGGATACTGGCGTGAGACTTGGGACTCCCAGGTCAGAGAGAAGGGACTATTATTCACAGCACAGCAGGCAACATGGGCTTCATCTGTGTACCAGTTTCCCTTGTCCCACTTCCCACGAGCTGAAGAGGGCCACATGAAACTGGCACATGTGGCAGGGTATGTTATAGGAAAGGAACTCCAGTCCTAGAGAATCCTAATAGTCTATAACCGTCCACTTGACTTTTGCCCCGAGGAAGACTTTTTCTCTGTTATTCTGGATTATGAACAAATCTGCACTGGTTCTAGAGGAAGACACTACTACTATATTCCAAGGCCATTCACTAATGCAAGCATCCTTAAAACAAAGACAGCCAGCATGCAAGAAATATAAGAGACTCATGGAGAATTATCCCCCAACACTCAGAATCCCTCAGACCTGCCTACACTGCCTTCCTGATACATCACCAAGTCAAGGCCCAGGACAAGCAAGCTCCTGGGAGCCCCTCAGAGCAGGGAGTATGGCAACCTCTTATCCCAGCAGACACCTGGTGGGCACTGCACAAGTAACCTTCCCTACCTGCCAGAAGCCAGAAGCCATAGGACCCAAAGTCTGACCTGTCAGGGCCTGGCAGTATAGGGGTGGGTGTTGTATTGGTACCCATGGGCTTCAATTTATGAAGGTGCTATCACAGAGAGGTCAAAGCCATAGAAGAACAATTTTCATTATTTACATCTCCCAAGAGGAAGGGTCACACCATGCAGGGCCACATGGGAGGCATTAGGTTTGGGTCGAGGGGAAGGCCTGGGCCCTGGCCTTTATTGAGGCTTCCATGAGAAAGGCAAAGTAGGACAGAGTAAACACTTTAGGATTGACCAATGTGAATAATTTGGTGGGCTTTGGGCTATAGGGATGGCCCTAGTATAGTTCCCATCTCTAGGATGATTTAGACCAGGAGAAATACTAGCTTGCTGTGTGAGTTAGATAAGGCCAGTGGGGCTTAGCCTTGGATCAGCCAGCGTGCTCGTGGGAGGCCAGGTGTAGGCAGGCTGACTTGCAGAAGAGAGGCAAACCCTTTGGCCAATAGCATGGCCCTGTGATGAATGATGCCAGGTAGTCCTACAGAACCTCAGAAAGCACAGAACAGTAAGGTGTGGGGATGATGAGGGAAGAATTGTAAAACCAAAAAAGGCAAGATGAAATGCAGAAATCAGAGTGACTTCACCTGGATCCTCCTTCACCTGCTCATCCGCTAAGGGGGAATAGAAATAACACCTCTCTCAGAGGTATGGTGAGGGTCCATAAGATCAAGGGTGTAAAATGCTCAGCACAGCTCCTGGTACGACCAACAGCTCACCAAATGCAAACTCTAAAGCACATGTGAGCAGGTTAGATGGCCAGTCATGCTTTAGTTCAAGTAAATTTAATGAGAAAACATGCAAATTTCCTAAAGGAAATCGGGACACTTTGCCTTATAGAGCAAGACTTCCACACTTACTGTGGCTGCTGCTGTTTATTTTAACTCAATAATTCCTCTGGTGGATTTCCAACAAGACCTGATTTGCAAAAATGCATTTGACACCAAATATTTCACAGCATATCCAAATACACAAAATGAGGCCAATTTGTACTGCTGTGCTAACTTCACACTAGGCGATGGGTGAAACCACATGCCTCAAACTGCAGTGTAAGAATTCTCTCCACGGGTAAAATACCGATTCTGCCTCAGTAGGTGTGGTGTGGGGCCTGACATTCTGCACTTCTACGAGCTTCCAGGTAACGGTCCAGGGCCCACTCTTTGAGCAGCAAGAGGTTAAAACACAGTCACTCTGTCTTATTTGGAAGTGAGGCTTCTCTAGAACTTGAAAAGGCCAAAGGAGGAGGGAAAAGCATTGACAAACACTCTGTGGTTGTCCTAAGTCGCTGCAGTTGTGGGGGAGTCAAGGGGGCAGGAGGTGGGATGTCTGCAGTGTGTGGGGAGACCTCTGGAGCCGTGCCAGTTAGGACACATCAGAGGAGTGATAGCCCTAGCCCTCGCTCAGAGCCAGTTGACTGCCTTACCGGCGATCCATATCATCTCACAGCACAGAGGGCTGGCTCTAGACCTTCACTCTGCTCCTGAGGTCTGCCGATTTTGAAAGGTACAAGTAGGCCTGTATTCTTGTCCTCTTCCAGCCAGCACTGTGGCCCTGCTGGGATTCACAGGGTAAGCTCTGAGACCTGAACACAGTATTGCTACTCTGCTTGGAGTACCTGGGACTCAGGCTCAGCCCCTGACCTGCTGTGTGATGACAAGCAAGCTGTCTTCCTTCTCCATCCTCAGCCACCCATCTGTAAAATACAGAGTTTTGAATGAAGTCAGTGGTTTCCAAACCTGAAGGGTCATGAGAAGCACCTGAAGACTTGGATAAAATCCTGATCCCCCACCCCAGCCTGGATCTAGATCTTTGGATAGAGGTGGGGAGTGGGTGGGGGAAGAGCTCAGAACAAGATCTGCTGGGATATAGAGGGCAAGCAAAGGTTGCAGGGAGGAAGGGCCAAAAGCCTGAAGATTATGACACCCTCCTTCCACCTACAGGCCTCCCCTCACCCCACTCAGTACTCCCCACCCCTGCTTAATAACACAGAGGGGCAGAGGGAGGAGTTCGCCACCACCAACCACTCCCTCCCCTCTGAGGTCCCAGAGAGGCTGGCCACCATCTTCTGTTTGCAGTAAACACTGGGAGCTACTACTCAGGCTTCCGCTAATCCTGTCTCCATGCCTCCCAGGGCTTCTGCTCGCCCACCTCCCTCACCACCTTCCACCTTCCTCTCGTACTGAGTCCCTCTTCTCTGATCCTGCAGGCTGCATCCCAGGCCTCCATGCACAGCCAGGGAAGCCTCAGAGGCCTTCGTACTCCTCTGATGTGTCCTAACTGGTACAGCTCCAGAGGTCTCCCCCACACTGCAGACATCCCACCTCCTGCCCCCTTGACTCCTTCCCTACTTCTGTATTATTCAGGATTCTTAGTCACAGTGGCAGGTACCCCCATGCAACCTAGCTTTCGGGAAAAATAAAGAAAGAAAAGAGAACCACTGGCTCATACAACCAGGAAGTGCCCTCAGGTCTGACGGGATCCAGGGGCTCCATGATTTGGCCGAGGCTCACTTTTTCTACCACAGTGTTACGATCATTCTCTCCTACCAGTTAGCTTCCAACAATCTACAGCTCCAGCCTCATATTCTCTCAGCCTCGGCAGCCTATAGAAAAAGAGGTTCTAACTAGGCCAACAGAGATTAGGATGTTCACACACCTTCCCTTTGTCCCTCCATTCTACCCATCTTTCCATCTCTTGTTCGGGAACGAATAGAACAAGGTTGCCATCCTGCGTCCTTGAAGATCTTACAGTCAGTGGGAAATACACTGGCCATATGTCAATCGCTGTGACATTTTATTATCAGGGTTATGGCGAAAGTTTGGACAGATTCTGCATAACTTTGGGTGGTGCCGGTTAATGCCGGCTCTGGACTCCCCTTTCCACTTCTGTGACCTGAGCTGGCCCCCACATCCTGTGCAGTGCCTATAGCAGGAAGAGCTGCCAGGGTGTAGCTCATGACATGGGAATTCAGCCTGGGACTCTCAGGCCTTCCCAAGCAGTGTCCCAAGCAGAGGGCAGGGAGACTTGGGACCCTTGGTAACCTTGGTGGCTCTGCCTTCTCATCCAAGCAAATCCTAGCAAGGGAGAGAAGAACTAATACAAGGGGAAAGGAGGAGAAAAGGGGCAAGGGACTTAAATTCTGAGTATAGTTGAATCTGAAAAGAGATGGGCAGGGTTCATGATGTGCTGCCCCCATGCAATATCCTAAAATCAAGAGTCTCCTTCATGTGCAGACCAAGGACAGTTTCAGAGAGCTCCCTGCCTCCTGAGATCTCATGCTACAGATTGCATATGCCACCTGGGTGGAGTGCATTTTAGGGGAAATCGTTGCTAATTTCCATCAGAGTCTCAAAAAAGTTGGTTATAATGTTATGATAGATCCAGAACCTGACCACAATGCTCCAGGGCTGCTACCAGGAAGTCTAGGCCAGCTGACCTCTTCACCTCATCTCTAGGCCTCAAATCCAAAAGCCTCCTGTCGGCCCTCACCTCACTCAAAACCCCCACCCCACACTCAGGTTGGCTTCAGTTCAGCTCTGCCCCCCAGCTGTGACCTTTCTCAGCCTCAGTTTCCCCATCTGTAAAACAGCCTGGTAATAATATCAATTCACATTTAGGACATGATCACAATGATCTAAACCCCTCTCCACAGCTCATCTCCTTTCACCCTCACATTGACTCTGACAGTAGGTGCTGTTAGGCCCAACTTCACAGCTCAAAAAATACAGGCCCAGAAAAGTCAGGTCACTGTCCTAAGGTGATGGAGCAGGACAGAGACATGGGTGAGGTAGGGACCCTGGGACACACCATCGAGGAGAGCCTCACTGTCAGATGCTGACCTCACACTTCCAAGATCCTGAGTGGGGGCCTCCTTAAATGATCCATCAAAGTACCTATGCATTTCTTTAAAAAAAAAAAAAAAAAAAAAAAAAAGATTTATTTATTTATTTATTTATTTATTTATTTATTTATTTTGAAAGAGAGTGTGTATATGCCAGCAGGGGGAGAGGCAGAGGGAGAGGGAGACAAATCTCAAGCAGACTCCCCACTGAGCACAGCGCCCAAAGTGGGGCTCCATCCCCCCACCCTGAGATCACCACCAAAGCTGAAATCAAGAGTCAGACATTCAAGTGACTGAGCCACCCAGGTATCCCAAAGCGCCAATGCATTTCGGATGTATTTCTGTACAGTGTGTTCTCTTCCCTGGTAGGGCTGCTGTAAGGCTTTGAGGGGATGTGTTTATTCAAGCACCCAGCATGATACCTGGCAAGTGACAGCGCTAAGTAGTGTCAGGCCAAAAGAGGATTAAAATCCCAGGTTTACCTCCCCTCTCCTTCTCTTCCCCTTTCCAGCCCAGCAGGAGCCAGGGAGGTTTTTCAGAGAATCCAACCTACCCTCTGCCACTCGCTGACATTAGGACACTGAGGCCTGAGAATTGGAGCCAGTGGGGTTCCCTTCCTGTCTGAGCCAGGTCTCTGACTGCCACCAGCATTTCCCTTAAAACCGGTTCACCTGGCTTCTAATAAGACAAACGGGCCCTTTCAGTAGTTAGCACTTAGGCAGGATTTCAATTTTTTTTTCCAAATTTTTATTACCTTACATTTAAAACATTTATTGCCTTGCTAGTTTCCGGCCCAGGGTGCAGACACAGAGATGAAAAATAGGACTGCTGAGTACTTACATTCTTGGCTGAGAGAAACTTCTGCCCTCCCCCATACCCTACTCTGCAGGGTGGGCACCCGAAAGGAACATACCAGCAGGGTTCTAGGTTTAGACACCTCCCCACAGCCCTTCTGGATGCACCCAGGCCAGGAATGGGCAGGCTGAGGACTAAGGAGGCTAATTTTTAGGGAAAGAGCAAGCTCTGCCTAGGTATAAAAGGAGTTGTAGCCCAGACTCCTGGGTGCCAGGACAAGGGGAGAAATTTGAAGTGTACTAAAGGTATCCATGAACCAGACCCTTTCGGAACATTTAAGCCTCACTGTATGTGTGGGCCAGGGATCATCATAGCCATTTTTCCCATGAGAAAAACAGAACTTGTGAAGTTATCACTTTCTCCACATAAAGGGCTTCTCCAGCATCACCAGTGAAAAATCGGGTCTGGTCAGCAACCACCATCTCTGAGAGGACTTCCAGGTACCCCCAGATAGTGTGAAGTCTGCCCGACGCTCATCATGGAACATTCCACATCCCGGTTAGAGGTTGTCCATCCCTGGAGGTAAAAACCACACCCACAGCCATTCCAGTCATAGAGACGGCAGCAGCCATCCCCTGTGCCCCTGCAGACAGGCACCAGTGCTTGGTTCACCACCATGACTTCCACTTGCATAACAGTGGCTTGGCGTCTTAGAGATGCTCAATGAGTATTTGTAGGGGTTTTGTGCAATGAATGAAATCAATCAAGAAAGAGTTAAACATAAATATGCAAGGCTTGCTGGCTGACATGCATTGGCTCCTTTAACATGAGGCACAGGGCAGTTAAGTAATATGCCTGTGATCAGACAAGTACTAAGTGGTGGGGCTGAGATTCAATCCTAAGCATCTGACTCCACAGTCACCATGATTAAACTTCACTATTTGCCTCCTCTAAGCCAGGATTTCTCAACCTCCACACTATTGGCATGGTGAGCTGGGTCATACTTTGTTATGGGTACTGTCCTGTGCACTCTAGGATGTTTAGCAGCATCCTTGCCTCTACCCACCAGATACCTGTAGCACCCCCCACCCGAAGTTACGACAAACCACAAAATGTCTTTAAACATTAACAAATGTCCCCTGGGTTAAGAACTCTGAGTTTAAAGCCACTGCTCTGAGGAGATACCACCTTTCCCTCCTCCTAAGTCAATATAGCCTTTCCCCATCAGCACTCCAGGGCCATCATCTCCTGGGACAGTGTGCTTTGATGGGAAGCCTGGGTGCCTGTACTTCCAGGTCCACTGACTTGTGAGTGATCTGGTGAGTCACCACTCCCACCCTCAGCATCTCTTTGCTCATCAGCTAAGGGCCCCCATATCCATCCAATTGCCCAATGAGTCACTGACCTGGACCCCTTCTTTTCCTTGCCATGCCACCGTATTTCTCATCCAGTCCCATTGCGACCACCTCCTACATAGTGTTCCAACCTATCCCATCCATTCCCCTCTCCGCACCCTCTCCACAACTTCCTCATCTGCCTCTGCCCAGACCGCCATCCCTTTACCTGTGAGTCAGCCCCCAGCCTGTGCCCGCCTCCAATCTCACCCTCTCAAGTCCAGGGTGATCTTCCTAAAACACAAAGATGATCACACCTGCCTTGGGTGTTTCCTTTGCTTCTGAAAGAGCTGAAGTGACAGCAAAGCACAGTTGGATGGAAAGTTCTGGAGTGAGGCATGGAGGGACCTCTATCAAGGCATGTAGTTCCTGCACTATGATCTCAGGGTGACCTGTCTGTCTCCTCCACTACACAGCAAGCTCTGGACATTTCCTGCTCCTCAGCGTCTGGCATAGGTCTTGACCTTGGCACACAGCTGGCACTGGGCAATACTTATTGGAAGGAGGGGTGAATGGATGGACAGATGGATGGGGAGGACAACCTGAGCCCACTGCAGGGGCTTCAGAGATACATGTGGGATGACCAACTCTGCCCTCAAGTAGAACTCCATTTTACAAGGAAGATGAACTGTCCCTCCTATAAGGGTTTTTCAGATTCAGAGAAGGGGATTGGAGAGGGAGATAAACAAGACATGATAGATTATTTGCCGTGTGTCTTTCTGACAGCTCTCTCCTGGGGCAGAATTTTCTTATGGGGACTAGTTCGAGGAAGGGGTCATTTCCCTAAGAATCTGGTTGTGGAGATTGGGGGTATCTGATGGTCTTTATTTTGGGGAAAACGCACAACAAGCTTTATGGTGTTTATTTGGCAGGTGTAACCTCACTCTGTCCAATGGGTTTTCTTAACAGGGTGGGGAACAGGTTTGTTCTAGCAGAGGGGCTGCTGGGACCGGCATGGGTGTGTCCATGTGAGAGCACACATGGCATCCTGCTCCCTTGTTCTCCTGCCCAAGGGAGGGGGCCAGCCAGCCAGAACTTGGGGCTGGGGACAGTGACAGCTGCACCTGCCCAGAGCCAACAGGATTTGTTCCCCTGGATTTTCCACGTGGGCGATTCCAAGATCGGACCTGATTGCTCATGTACCTCCTGAGGCCTGCCGGGGGCAGAACAGGGGGCTCAGAGTAGCTATGGGCCTGAGCTGCCTGGAAAGAGGCACTCCTGAAGGTGACAGGAAGAAGTGATCCCTCCTTTGCCCTGCTTCCCCCGCTTCCCTCACACACACAAAAAAGTGACTAGTAAGAGCAAAGGAGTCAGGTGATGGAACCTAAATTAGAGGTCAGCTGAGGCCAAGCCACATAGGGAAAGGGGGGTACTGTCTTCTTGGCCTTCAGCCAAGGAGATGCTAACAGAAAGACAGTTGGGGCTCCAGCTCAAGCTGTAGAATTGGAGTTGCACAGCCTTTAAGTCAGGACAATTTTTTTAAAAAAGATTTTATTTATTTATTCATTTGGGACATACACACAGAGAGTGAGAGAGAGAATGGCAGAGACATAGGCAGAGGGAGAAGCAGGCTCCCTTCGGGCAACCCGATGTGGGACTTGATCCCAGACCCTGGGACCACGACCTGAGTCAAAGGCAGACACTCCAACACTGAGCCACCTAGATGCCCCTAAGTCAGGGCAATTTAATAATAACTTCTAAGTAGGGAGGTCTAGAGCCAAGGAGAACTGGATTCCAACTCCAGTTTCTTCTTGTACCACTTTTATGATCTCGGGCAAGTCTTTCCCCTCTCTGAGCTTCAACTTCCTCATATGTAAAATGGGGATCATTGTGAAGACAGATGAAATAATAGATTAGGTGCTCAGCATAGAACCTGGCATATCCTGGTTTCTTAGCGCAATCAGTTTTTGTAGTAAGGGATTCTCCATCATGGTGACCTCCCCCATCCTCACATGGGATGAGACATGGATGAAGTGAGCAGTCCAGGGTGAGGAGAAAGAGGAGTGATGGGAGAACAGCCCCCTGCTGGAACAGCTGACTTCCATTCAAGCCTCATTGGCCACATCACTCCATGTCCCACATGGGAGATAGCTCCAGAACTGTATTGGCTGAGTGGCCAATGGAATCTTCTCTGCCCATTGTGGTAGACACTCCTGAATCCCCTACCAATGGCCATTCCCCTGCAACCCCACACCCTCTTCTTCCCTGCAGGCAGAACCCACTTCCCATCACAGAAACTAGAAAGGTATCTTTCCCAAGCTTCCTTGCACATGTACGTGTAATTCATTCATGGAAGGAAACATGCTTCTTTGGCTGGACACTGATGTGGGTAACTCTGTTGCTGGGAGCTGCAGCCCTCACATTGTAATGAGGAAACAAGCCCAAGAGCAGCCAATGTGCAAAAGATCAGAAAGATGGGAGGAACTTTTATGGCTTCAGAGTTCTTATAATGTGAGAGAATAAAATCTCTGCCCGAGCCACTTTTGCCAGGTCTTGTATTATGTGAAGCTAAAAACATCCGAGTCGCACCTTTTAAGCTTGAAGAAGGCATCTCGACCTGCTGTGGATCCGAGGCTATGCAGCAGCTGTTCCCAGAACCCGTCTTTGTCATCCGGGCTGGGTGGAATTACAGACCTCGGGAGTCAGGAAGGTTGCTGGACCTGAGGTCTCCCAGCATTCCAGTCCCCCAGACAGAGTTTGGTGAGTTACTAAGATTTTGAGTATCATTTGATGTGCTTACTCTTTCCATCAACAAAGTAGACACTAGGGCCTACAAAGTGGCCAGACTGCAGGAGGCAATGAAGACACAGAGTTGAAAATATGGTACGTAGAAGATGAGGACATGCACATTCCCAGACACTATCTGGACCTCAGCCCGTGTCTACCTCTTTCCTCAGCACAGTAGTTAACCTACAGGCCCTGGAGATAAAGGGCTTAGATTCAGATCTTAGCTGGTATGACTGACCCCTCTGAGCCTCGTTCTGTTCCTTCATTTATGAACCAGACGGTCTGGTCCCTACTTCATGGAACTGTGATGGGGATCGTTTAAGAGACACTGCAGGGCAGGTGGTGGGCAGCGGCCAGAGGGGCATGTGAGGACTTTTCCTGGCGTGCTGGCATCTTGATCTGGGTGCTAATTGCGCAGGCATGTGAAGTGTAGGAAGATCCACTGAGTGAAATATTTCTAATTTGTACACTTTTCTGAAAATGTGTTATAGTTCAATGACAAATGTTCCAAGGTGCAGTCTGATGCCTGGTGTTGAACACCTCTACCTACAATACATGTTAAATATTGGTGTTATTGTCACACTGTCATGCCTGCGGTAGATGCCTCACCAGAATCCTCTTAGTCCATGAGTTTGCTGCTCTCTAGAGTTCTGGAAGGTCAGCTATTGATGGATAAACTGAGGCACCAAGCCCCAGAGGCTCAAGGTCACAGGGCTCAAGGGAGCTGAGTGAGCCAGAGCCCAGCAACACCCCCTTCCCACACACCCACTCCCTCCGCCTTCCCTGGCTGCCTTCCTGGCTCGTGTCTGCACCTTGCCGGGGTGTGGGGGCCCATTAATTCCTAGGCAAATGGGCTCCAGGCGCGTGTGCATGAGACAGGTCCCAGGATAGCTCAAACAGGCCTAGGCCGCCTGGTGCCCCGTGGCAGCCGCCCCCTGGCCTGTAAATGACAGTGTGGAGCATTTGGCTATTTACAGAGTAAACAAGAGGGCTGGAGGGGTTGGGGAGGCAGGTATGCACCACTGCCAAACCAAAATAGAGAGCAAGTGCAGGGAGAGCTCTGCGCCCTGGGGGCCACTGAGGGTCAGCTGAGGCTGGCCTGGGCAGGGGCTGCTGTCAGGGTCAATACCAGTTGTCTTTACTGGGGGAGGCTTGGCTTCATCCACCTCCAGTGAGCTCCTGTGCACCCCGTCCTGGCAGCTCTGGCTCGGGGGGGGGGGGGGGGGGGGACAGACACAGTAGAGCTTACCCTTGCCTCCCCAGAAGAGGAGGGAGCAAGAGGATCTGCAGAGAAACACTGCAGCCTCACTCTGCTTCCATCTCCCCAGCATCAGGCACAGTCGGGGAGCTCTGCTGAGAGTCAGCACAATGAAATCAAGACACAGAACAGAGTGCAGAGCTTCAGGTCCGGGCTCTCCATTCAGCTTTGTATGACCTGGGGCTAGTTGTTTAACCTCTCTGTGCCTCAATTTCCTCATCTGTAAAATATAGCCACTGTGAATATTAAGCAGCCAATAACTTAAATGTCTAAAAAGCCCACATAGGTGAGTCCTGTCTTGGGAGCAGTCCCTCCCTGGCATTCAGCAAAGGTAGTGTGTGGGCCCAATGTGGCTGAACCTGTTGATTTTTCAGGAGATATGCAAAACTTGGATGTCTATGTGCAATCACCTGATTTTTAAATGTTGGCAGCTAATCAGAAAATACTCAGCCTACAAATCATGTATGAAGGTCGGGTTCAAACGGTGGGCCGTATTTGGGGACCTCCAATCTAATCAGGTCCTTGATCTGCTAGTGAAAATACCAGGTCCATACAGGAAAGTCATTCCCCCAACCTTGCACAGCCACTTGATTGTCAAGACTCCAGAGTCACACTGGGGATTCAGGTACCATGGGTAGCCTCTGGTTGAGCTTCACGGCATCTCTTCACAGTGGGCTGTACTCTCCCCAAGAAAGCTCAGAGGGCTGAGTGACTTGCCAACATCCACCAATTGGCAAGTTCCCAGCCTGAATTCAAAATCCAGGACGAGCTGCGCTGTCTGAGCTCTGTGAGTGCTGGAGTCCAAGCTGGTTTCGTGCCCCCCCCCACCCCCACCGCCAAGGCTCATGCTGCCAGTAAGAACCAGCCCCCCTCACCCTAAGGAGAAGCAGCCACTGCTCCCACCTGCTCACCTGAACTGCCTTCCAAATATCCCGGCAGGACACCTTGACCCTTGGCAGGATGGTACACAGGGACACCAGACTGTCTCAGGGAAGCCTTCATCATCACCATTATTATTGCCAAATAATATGTAAATATTTTCTTATTATCAAAAAATAATCAAATGACAGAAAACCCATAGAGCTTGTCTGCCCTATATCCAGTCCCCTTCTCAGGGGCAATATTATCATTAAAGTAATGCCACTTCCTTATAAACCTTTTCCTGGGAGGCTCTCAAAGCAACCCCATGAGGTGGCTGGGGGTACCTTGGCTGATCTGAGGGACAGGACTGCAGAGCTGGCTGTCACGGAGGAGGGGATGAGCATGGAGAGCTGCGAGGTGAACACCCAGGCATTGGGGAACAGAACACGTCCCAGATGGTGCTTCCTAAAGAGGCTGGCAGCCACCAAATCAGAGCCATCAGCACCCTGGTGCATGGTGGGGGTCTCGGCCCTCTCTCAGGCCTTCAGATGGTGTCAGCGAGAACATGTGTCTTGACCGCCTCTCTGACACTCGCTCTCATTGTGGCAAGCAGAGGGCAGGCCAGCTCAGGCTCTGCACCTCTGCAGGCTGCTGTGTCTTGAGATTGAATGGTTTTGTTCTCTTTTATCATCTTTATTTTGCAGTAAGCTTCTCTTTATGGTTAGCCACACTGCTTTTGCATTTATAGCAGTGATACAGATTTCCTCTTAAAAAAAAAAACAACAGAGTTTATTTTTTGTTGTGGGGTTTGGGGTCGTTGTTTGTTTGTTTAAATAGTAAGCTGCTTTAAATTAAAATAGTAAATAACATTTTAGGTGATTATCAGAAATGACAAAAATGGTTTTGGTGAGAACGAACTGGCTGAACTCTGGCACACACTTAGGTAGAGGAGGGTAGCCCTCTTTTGAGCAAAGCCCTGAAGGAAGTTGGCTGTCACCACGGAGGCGTGCCACCAAGGCCTGGGCAGCTGAGGGCTGGACTTCTGAGGTGTGGGCTGCAGGAAGTCCAAGAGACTGTTGGAACTAAGAAGCTGTGAGAAGACCCAGAGAAAGCCAGAGTTACCTCTGGAAGCCTCACTAACACCAGTCAAGGCAAGCCAGAGGAAAACCAGAGCACTGGAAGTCTCACAGCCGCCTTCTGCCTGGGTTTGCTCCTTTGGAGCAGCACCCAGGGATTGACATTAGCCTGGCTGCATGGAAAGGACATGCTAGATGAGGAGCTCCAGTGCCAGGGCTGTGGCAGTGATCTGCTGTGTCCCCGGGGGATTGAAGGGGCAGGCTCTGGAGTCTCACTGCCTGAGTTCAAATGTCTTCATTTTTTGAGTTTGGATTCTTCCACAATTTATTTATTTCCTGTGACTCTGTTTCCTCATCTGTTAAATGGGAATAATAATGGTTCCTACCATTGGGTTCTTGTCAGGATCAATTGAGATATTCATCTAACGTTCCTGCAAAGGGTCTGGCCAGGTTGGAGAGGAGACTCAGTAAATGTTAGCTGTCCCTCTACATCTGCTCTTATCAGGGTATTGTTTCAGAACAAAAGTTTCTCAGTGTGGGAGCCTCTGCGACCATCCTGCTTTGCCTGAGAGTCCGGATGGCCTGTTTGCATCCAACTTAGTCTCTGGGGGGCAATCTTTAGTAAGATTGTCACAAACCTTTACACCTCACTTTCTTTGTTCATAAAATGAGGCCAAGTGTTATGTTTGTAGTCAATGAAATGGCACATGTGTATGAAGGCACCTCACCTATTTTTAGGCACGCAGATGTATCTGAGAGGTGATACTTTTCCCTCCTTCTCCCTCCACACACACGCGCGCGCACACACACACACACACACACACTTGTATTTTGATCTTGGCCTGAGGCTAACAAGCCCTGGATTAGAGATGAGTGACAATGTTGGCTTTATCAGCTCCCTCAGAGGTATTCATAGTGGTAGAGAATCTGCAATATAAAAACACTTTCCATTTTGAGAGAGGGAAATAGTAGGATTATCAGATTTAGTTTACTCATTTCATTCACTGACGGTTTTTTTTGTGTGTGCTGGCCTCCTGACATTATTTCATTTCACACAAACACACACACACACACACACACACACAAATGATTCATGTGTTTGGGAAAAAGCAAACAATTCAGAGATGAGTAGAAATAAATTTAATAGACCCTTTAGTCTTGTTCTCCTCATCAGCCCCCCCTTCATACTTCACTTGCGGGTAAGCAATATTGACAGCTGGTTATGGATTGTTCTGCGTCTCTTGTTAAGCTCATAGAAACATATATCCCCAATGGAAGGAGGGGAAAGAAAGGCATTTTGTTTTTGTTTTTGTTTTATAATCACACTGTACAGATTTCCCTGCATACATTTTTCACTGAGTGCATCATGGCCATCTCTCCAGATCAAAAAAAAAAAAAAAAAAAAAGAGAAAGAGAGAGAGAGAGAGAACACTCATTATTGTCCACAGGTGCTTAATCTGATACTGTGGTTTGGCCACTGTTTATTCAGCTTCTCTCTTACTGATGCATATTAGCTTTGCAGGGCTTTTCTAGTTCCTTCTCAACAAATACAGCCAATGTGGTGATAATCATCCATGTCCTTGTATCCTTAGTTTTCATTTCTACTGGTTAGAGTCCCAGAATTGCAGTTTCTAATCAAATGAAAGTAGTATTTATACCCTTTCTGAAGAGTCAGAGATTTGCTGACTACAAAGTAACAACATTCTAAAAAGCTTGGAGATTCAGAGGGAGGGTGGAGTCCACATGTACTAAGCGCAGAGCGTTCATCTCCATGTGCCACCTCATCAAATGTTCCCACTAATCCTAGATTGGGAGAACAGGGTTAGGGAGCACCCATCATACAAATGTGGAAATAGAGACTCAGAGCGAGGAAAGCCCTGGGGGATTCTGACACTTCAGCCCTTCTTTTAGGAGCTGATGAGCTGTCATCTTCTCATAGTTGCTACTGTAGGCTGAGCCACAAGCAGAAGATGTTCTGGAACAAGAAGACCAGAGAGATTCTGAAAGTGCGAGGGGTCTGTCTGGTGCCAGGGCAGGTGAATAGCATCTGAAGGCCATTTTTCTGCTCAGGAACGACCAATGTCATTAATATCTCTGTGTTTTCTTCCCCCTGCTACCAATTCACCAACATCCTGGCTACATCCACCTTTGACAGAAAAACAGAAGAGATTCACCTGTCTAGAAGGCCTAAGGGTACTCACGTAGCCTCATTTTCTTTCTTTTCTCTGCAGGCTGGGGAGGGAGCTGATGCCTTATGGATAACCTGTGGGCCCTGGGCCCCACTAGGTTGAATGGACAGAGTCTCAGTGGCAAAAAGAGTGGCCGGAGCACAGTGGGAACCTTGGCACTTCTCCATCTGGGGAAGCCTGAGGGAAGAAAATTCTTGGGCAAGTTCTGGGCCACTGGGCCAGGGAAGCAACTTCTGGCTTCTGGTCATTCAAATAACTAATTTGAATGGTGAAGAAAGGGACAGATTAGAGATGGAACAGGGCGAGGAAGCACAAACCAGACAGATGGTCTGAGTTAGCAGAGCTAGAGTCAGATGGTTACGAGGCCAGCAAGGGGCCATTCCAGTGGACTATTTGGATCTTATTTGACTAGTGGGCTAAAGAGACAGTGTGATCAGAGGATGACCCCATACCAATCCCAACCTCTGAGCAGTTGTCCTGAGTAATGGTAGACATTTGACTGTACATTTGGGTTCCCAGAGGCCCCTTTTCCCACATGATCTCACAGAATCCTTGCAAATTGCCAGTGAGGCTATATTTTTCAAATAAGGAAACTGGGATTGACAACCAAAGGCCATGGGAAACAGAGCTGGAAGGCCTAGCTTCCTGGCTGCTGAAGCAATCTGAAAACAGATTGCCAGGGGTCCTGAGACCCAGATCCTTCTCTTCCCACCCTTACCCCCTTTCCTGACAAAATGCACAGGTTTCAAGGCTAAAGCCACATGGACTCTAGTCTGACCAGGACAGAACTACTACTGGTAGTGGCTGGGGTACAGGAGAGAACAGAAGGCTTAGGGCTGTCTATTATCTCCAAATGTTAAAAAAAAGAACTCTAAGCCCTTCAGTGTTTGCTGTGTGCCAGGCCCGCCAGTGTAGATTCCCAGGCAGGCACCCCTCTTGAGGGCCAGGATCATCCTGGCTCCTTTCCTTGGCCATGGGCTAGGCACAGGCATTGCTGCTCTCTAACCCATGCTCAGTTACCTGGAGAGTGAAAGCACTCATGCTCCAGAACCAGACAGCCCTCAGTTCTGATCCTGCTTCAGGTACTGGCTGCTGTGTGCCCTTGGGCACATCACTTCACCTGTCTGAGCCTCAATCCAGGTCATCATTTGTAAAGAGCAGATAAAGGAATATCTTAAAGGGGGAAATACATAGAACAGTATCTATAAAGAGGCGCCTGGCTGGCTCAGTTGGTAGAGCATACACCTCTTGATCTCAGGAGCATGGGTTCAAGCCCTGCTGGGCGTGGAGCCTACTTAAAAAAAAAAAAAAAAAAAGCAGTATTTATAGAACACTTAGCTCAGGGCCTGGCAAGGAGTAATCAATAAACAACTACATTCATCCCTTCTGTGGCCCTTCTAGTAGGTTCTGTTGCAAGCACAGAGCAGAGGCTGTCAGATGTGAGCCTATACAAAGTTTCCTTGGACTATTGGCTAAAACAACAGACCTTCTGACTCCAAGGCCCGGGGAAGGCCCAGGAATCTGGCCGTCCATGGGCTCTAGAACCACAAGGTGGTAAGCAAGTTCCTTAGGCAGAGGCCAGAGGGGTCCAGGTGCAGTTCCTAAAGAACACCCTGGACTCTACGTGGTCTTTGGTGGCTTGGGAGATGTCCTTCCTGATGGACTCCATCATTATGCATCCCCTGGTCCTGCAACTCCTCAGGCTGCACTGGCCTCCCTCACTTTCTGGAGGGCTGAGAATGTGCACATGTAATCCCTCATGGTCCCTGGACCAGAGCAGCCCTTATTTACCAAGCAGGATGGGAATGGCTGGCCAGGGAATGGGGATTTCAGGAGGAGGCCAAGCATCTGAATTCAGTGCCCCTCTGCTTCCCCCTCTCTCACAGCCCAGTCCTGAGTCCAGCTCCAGCACAAGCAGCATGGGCCTCAGCATGCTGTCCCCAGGGTGTCCTGGAGAGCCTCCTGTGGTACTTGCTTCCCAAGCAGAGCCAGCCTGAGGTTTCCAAGGCTCCTGCTGCCCCCTTGAGGCCAGCTCCTGCAGTTGTTGCTCCTGGGTCCCATCTGTGCTTGGAAGATGGGCCAAGTCTGTCTGGGATAGCCCCAGAGAGTTAGGGAGGTCAAAAGGCTGGGAGTATTTCTGCTCCTGCATGTGGCTGCTCCCGCACCAGTGCCGACTGGGCACCCAGAGCCCAGCCAGAGCACACCTGGATGGCCACAGGGTACAGGTGAAAGGATCTATATCTTGTGTGTTGGGGGTTCCTGCCACTCCCCTTGACTTCCCCACCTGCAAAATGGGAATAATGATGATTGTATCCATACATGGCCTTTGAGAAAACAAGATGATTCCTTGGCCAGTAGGAGATTATAATTAACATGAATATAGCTAAGTTTCACTGAGCACATCTGATGAGCCCGGCACTATGCTTTCCCTATATCACTTCATTGAATCCTCCATAAAAACAAACTTCTGAAGGAAGAACCATTAGTATCCTTATTTTACAAAACAGGAAACTGAGGCTCAGCGAGTAGGCAATTTGCCCATAGTTATACGTAGTGAAAGGAAGAGCCAGGGTCACCGTCCAGGCCTGTGTGATGCCATACCCTGGGTCCTTCACCTGCCTCTGGCAAGTTTTCACCTCCACAGGCACTCGACATCTCTCTCTCAGCTCCCTCCCCTCCTTCTCTCTCATCCTTTCTCATTTTTCTGCTGCTTTGAATTGATGGTCAGCTTCTTCAGGTCAACAGCCCAGTACCATTGTCCTGGCATGGGGGACGCCCCAGTCTTGGTATGGAGCAGACACATGGAGTACTGGTGGTGGCCCACAGAGGGCTGCTCTAGAGGCGAGTTCAGACGACCAGGGCCAGAACCACGCATAGTCTTACTGTGCTTCAGACTGTGGGTGAGGCAGAAATAGGCTATTCTAGGTTTGTGGCCAAGGGGGACTCAGAAGAACCCCTGCCATACAGTGAGAACAACAACTCTCAATGATTAAGCCCTTACTGGTTTCTAGGCATCGGCAATACCTTCCCTCACTAAATTATCTGAAGTAACATTGCGGTAGCTTGCTCTGGCTGGGCCCGTTTTACAGGTGAAAAAAGCAAGTCTTGCTCAAGGTTACACAGCTATTAGATGGGACAGTCTGGGTCTGGCTTTCAAAGCCCGGTCTCCTGTCTCGCCTCCTGGGTCATCTGCAGGAATGTGCCCATTTGAGCGAAGTGTGTGTCCTGTGGTGGGGAACAGTCACCACACACATTGCTAGGGAGCCCTGTGTGCTCCTGTCAGTGTTCCCAGGATGGCTGGGGGTCCTCCTGGATCTTACCTTCCCCCTCCACAACTCTTCAGCCACCTCACACCCCAGAAGGGCCTCCCTCAGAGGCAACCAGGGGCTCTAGGTTCGGAGGGCCTGTACGCTTGTTCTTCCAGCCGCAGCAAGATGCATGGACTAATGGAGGAGCCTGCCCAGCCCAGCCCAGGGGTTCTGATTGCCTGGTTCTGCTGTGTCCTGGCACTACAGCCTTCCTGGACAATGGTCACTTCACTTGTGAAGTGGGGAAAGTGAGTACTGACCTCCCAGGGTTGGTGGGAGGATCAAGCAGCTAAGACCTTCGCGTGTTTGCCTGGCACACGCCCTGACAGGTGGTGGGCACTCAGTCAGGGCAGCTGCCATCATACTGCCAATTCACTGATCACCTCACATTGATCTGGAGTTTTCGCCTTTGAGAATGATAGAATGGGAAAAAATAATTAGGGATTGATTAATAAAGATAATTTAATCGTTAGCCAAGAGTTTTCAAAACAAAGGCTGTTTGGGACCAAATAGCAAACAGTGTCTGATTGCGACGTGGGAATCCCTGCTCTGAGGTCTTTGGACCTGGGGGTGGGAGGGAGCCAGGAAATGGAATCTCACAAAAGGGCTGGTCTGAGATTTGTCCTTGAGTCCATCAGAGGTCACAGGAAAAGGACACAGCATTGTGGTTTTTTAAGGGCAGTTATGAAATGGTTTCTGCTGACTGGTTTCCAGAACACCGTTCTCCTTCACTCTGAACCCGGCATGCTGGAGACAGTGATTTGAAAAAATAGCCTTGTTCCTGGTTCCCTGCTTCCTTGTTTCTGGCAGCAATTTCTGTTCTGCCCCAGGGCATGCCATGGCCAGGAAAGTCCTAATCTGGGAGTCAGGAGGCCTGGGCCATAGCTCTTATTCGCAGCCAGCTGGCAGTGTCACCCCAGGCAAGTCAGACCACTTCTTTGGACCCCTGTCTGCTCACCAGCAAAACAAGGGAGTTGAACTAGATGATGAGTTACTAACAGCCTTGACATTCTTGGATTTCTTTTCCGTGAATATTAAACCACTGCTTTCTCTTCCTGGCAGCTAAGAATTCAAGTGTAACTGGACTGTCTTTGCACCCCTATGTCTAGGGCAGGGCCTTTCAGAGTGGAAAGCTGGTGTTCTAGCCCCAGCTTGGTCATTTACTAACTGAGGGAGCATGGCAAGCCACACCTCATGGAGCCATTTCTCTGCCTTAAATTGGGGTTTAGTTCCTCCAGCACAGGGTGGTCGAGAGTGACAATACATATAAAGCCCCTAACGCATAGTAGGCCCTCAGAATCCTCTGTTGAGTGACATTCCCCACAAAGCAGTGGTTTGAACTGAACTGTTAGCTTGCAAAGTGGAACCCTGTTCCTGCTCCTGCTCCACTAGTAATGGGGACACTTTTTTCCCCATCAAAGAGATCCAGGTCCAGCAAAAGACATGCGTCACAGCACCAGCCCGCAGACCAGGAAGCATGGAGCTCTATTATTCTCTGTGATGCACTTGGAAAAAATTACAGATTTAAGCCTATTGATGCAAAAACCCTGATTTGTTCTCAAAACTAGAGCTGAATCCTTTACTCAAGAAGAGAATTCTCAGAGAAGCCAGTTGTTCTCTAAAATAAAATCACATAAAATTTTCTAATTCTGGACAATCAGGCCATTTCTCTGATACACCAACACCTTAGGTTTCAAGTTTCAAGATAGAAGTCATCTAAGGAAATACAAGCTCAACCTCTCATTTGATGGGAAAAGAAATTGAATATACTAAGTCCAAGGTAACAGACCATCATCAATTCAATGAAATGATTAAATTTACTCTGACTATACAGTATCGTATTCTCCACGTTCAAACAGCACTTTCACACATATGTGCCCACTTAATGACCCTATGAGGTAGACAGCAGTGTCTCTATTTAACAGTTGAGGAAATCAAAGTTCACAGTGTTGAAAGGATCAGCCCATGATCACCCGGCTTCGCTTCCTAATCGCTGTGGCTGACCCAGGACTTCTCCCCATGGCTGTGGGAAGCATCAGACTGATTCTGAAGAGAAGTAGATGTATTTGGGCCCCCAGGACCCAGAAGGTCAGCCTGTGGACATGGAGGGGAAGACTGTTAATGTCGGGGTGACTGTTGGGTGTGGGTACAGAGTGGTCACTCACATGCCTTGGGTCCAGGAAAATGGGCTACACCACTCCTAAAGGTTGTCTATGTGCCTAGGCCCATATCAAGTATCAGGGTGTCAGACAATGCAGCCCCTGCCCTTAAAGAGGTGATGAATCATTAAGAGACAGGGGTGACTTCCATGAATCAAATGGAGAAGAGTATTCAGCAATGAAAAGCCATGAACTACTGATAGACACAGCAAGGATGATTCCTGAAAATATTATATTGAATGGAAAAAGAGAAGCTAGACACAGCAGAATGCTTACTGATTGCTTTATATGAAACTAGAAAACGCGAATCTATAGAGATAGTAAGCAGAGCAGTTGGTTACCTGAGGCCAGGGACAGATGGACCAGGATGAGGCAAAGAGGAACTTTCTGGAAACTGTCTATATCTTGACTGCAGTGGTGATTACACAGTGTATACATTTTTGTGTAAACTTGTCAAAACTCATCGAAGTGTATATATGAAATGCATGTGTTTGTTGTACAAAAATTATGCCTTAGTAAAGTTGATTTTTTTGAAAACACACAGTTCTTGGTCTCTTGAAGCTTACAGTCTGGTGGCAAATATAGATATTGATAAAGTTATCATGTAAATAAATACAAAATAACCATGACTGAGATAAGAGTTATGAAGGATGTTATGTGGAGTATGAGAATGTGTCATAGGGACAGAGTCCATTCAGGTAGACCCGGAAAGCCTTCCCTGAGGAGGCAACATGGATGTGGACTTAGGGATAAGTGGACATGAACCAGGGGAGATGATGGTGGTAGAGTGAACAGCATGTGTTAAGGGCCTGTGGTTGAAGGTAATCTAATGAGGATCACTGAAAGGACAGTGAGGGAAAAGGAGGGAGGTGGTAGGAGATGGGTCTCAGGAGGTAAGACCAGATAGGAATGCTTTAGCCTGAGTAACAGTTTGTATTTTTCCTGAGAGAAATAGAAGTCCATTGAGGCATTTAAGTGGTGGTATGTCAATAATGTGACCAGCTCAGTTTATGGATTAACAGCACAGGGTTAGTACTCACCTCTCTCTCCTTCTGGCTGTAAGATTCCTTTTTTTTTTTTTTTAAGATTTTATTTATTTATTCATGAAAGACACACAGAGAGAGGCAGAGACATAAGCAGAGGGAGAAGCAGGCTCCTCATGGGGAGCCTTGATGTGGGACTTGATCCCAGACCCCGGAATCACAACCTGAGCCCAAGGCAGATGTTCAACTACTGAGCCTCCAAGGTGCCCTAGCTGTAAGATTTTTGAGATTAGAACCAAGCCTTAACAATCTGTGTAGCCACCACAGAAACTTCAGCAGTAGAAAATATAAACAGAGGCACAAGAACTGTTATGAATGAATGAATGAACCATTCCTCAGCACCCAGATAACTGTTTTTCTGGTCATCTGATTAAATTATAAATTTAGAATTTCTTCTCCCCAAACGGAAGACATGACCAAAGATAAGAGAACCACATCTTCATACTGTTCCACATGGACATCCACTTCCAGGAAGACATCACTCCCAACTCTTCCCCTCATTACTGGTCCCTCAGCAGGTCAGTCAAGGGCCTCTGGAGGTCACCTCACCTGTGCAGTAGCCTTATAGCCCCAGATCTCCTCTGCGCACTTCTGTGATCCAGATGCTGCTGCCCACCAGGCACGTGGCAGAGACATCCATCGCTCTCATGTCTTTGCTAGAATTGCCATCCTCTCTCAGAGGCACTGGGAGACTGCTTACAGCGTCTCTGAAGACCTAGCTCAGTGCCTGTGCCCCTGGAAGCCCTTCCTGTCCACCTCAACCCATTAGCTACCACGTTGTCCTGCCCCTAGGACAGCACTTGTCCCATAATATGTTTGCCTTGTTCCTTCCTTATCCCAAAACACAGTCCTCCCAGTGTTCTTACCTGCCCTTCTTGTGCCAAGCAGTGCCTGGCACAGAGTCGGGTGAACAGAAAGGAAAGGAAAGAGGTGGGCTGAGCTAAAGGGGGGCTTACGTAGATTCCCTTTAGAAAGGTAGTTGACTAGAGGGACAGGGAGAAACTATCACGATTTACTATCTCCCAAGGAGTTATCCAGTTTGGGAAAGACATAAAGGTCCCCTCAAAGCAGAGGGAAAATTATTTTTCCTTGTTCCCCTTGGGGTGGAAGAGTTTACCTCATCGTTTTTGTCCCATCTCCCCCAGACTTCGCAGTTAGCCGATGGGCAATTGGTGTGTGCATCTTGGCTTTAGTTGTGGAGCTCCCTGGGGCTCTCCCAGACCCCACTGGCCCTCTCCTCTGCTTCCCCTTGCTCTCTGTTCACGACCCTCTTCCCTCTGTCCAGAGTGGATGAACCCCCTTTGACACACTCACAGTGAGGGAACCAGGAATACCCCAGCAAGGCTGTGTCACCACCACAGGCTGGGGACGGACTCTCTTAAACCAAGAGACAAACTGCAAAATGACAAAGTTGCAAGATCCAGCACGAGATGAGTCCGTCTTCTTCCGCTGTTCTTTAAAGCAGATTCATTTCTCTTTTGACATTTTCATGGAAATGTAGATTTTCTTCCTGGCAAGACCAAGGGGTGAGGTTTAGAAGAAATGTAGGTTAAACTGGAAGGGGAAATGCAGTAGCTAATTAGGGGAAGATCATTAGCTTTGAGGTTAGATAAAAGTGGGTGCAGACCCCAGCTCAGTCACATCCGAGCAAACCTGACTTCGAAATAGCAGGCATGGCACACAGAGCCATGTTGGTAATGGTGATTTGTGTGGAGGGACTGTTTGCAAAACACCTTGCTGAGACCTTTATGTGCAGCTCCATTTAATTTGCATGGTAACCCTGTGAGGTAGGTTACATTTACAGAAAAGGAAACTGAGGCTCAGAACTGACATGGTTAAGAAAGGGAGAGGAGTTCCTCTGTAGTATTATGATTATTATTTGACAGCCTAAGCTCTAGGATGAGACCTTACATCTTGTATCAGAAAGGGTCTTATTTCCTCAACTAGACTATGATTTTTCTCAATTAAATGATTTGCATATCTCATTCACCTCTGTACCCCCCCCCCCCCAGTTCAGTGATGTACACATTTTAGGGGCTTATGAAATGGCAACCAATTAACATGAACAGGCTTTGGAGAGCCTGAAGCTCTGGCTTTTTAATAGCATAATCTCTCCCCTCTCTACCCATTAAAAAAAAAAAAAAAGAAAGAAAGTCATCTTAAGTGTGAATGTTCCATTATAAATATATCAAATGTAGAAAATTCAGAAAAATACGAACATAAGGAGAAAAAAATCATATATGATCTTACCATCCAAGCATATCATTTTGTCTTATTTCCTTCCTATCCAGAAATTCTTTTATTGGTCTTTATCTAAGAGATTCTTTATGTTTATTTTTTTACAGTAAAAAAGTACATTCAAACATTGGAAATGGGATAAAAAAGTGAAAAATAATATGTTACTTAGACTCTCACAACCAAGAGTTGATTCTTGTTAGCATTTTTGGCATATTTGACTTGACCTCGCTGCATGCCACTCTGAGGGGCCCTCATGGCAGCAGAGCAACCCCAACCCAGGCTGATATTAAGATCAGCCACGAAACCTCTGCAATCCACGAAACTAGACTGCATAAGGCAGAGGGGTTTGTCTGGTTGTGTAATCTAACACTGAACATGGAAAGTATAGGATCCCTGATTTATTCCTAGTGATCGCATGGTATTCCATTATACAGCTGAACTGAAAATCAGTAACCCGTTCCAAGTTGTGGGAGTAGAAGTGGTTTTCAATCAGTCACATTTGTAAGCACCCGTGAAATAAACATCTCCGCTGTTCCTCTGCGAACAGGCTCCCCAGGAACTGAGTCAGGGGGTGAGGTACCCGAGACAGCCAGACTCCGAAGGCTGAGATTCATCTGCCTCCCAGTGCTGTTCAATTCAGTATAAGCCTGAGCCACTGTGGGTCTGGTGGAGCAGATGGACTTAGCTTATTTGTAAGAGTAGGTTTCTGACCAGGAAATGACTTGGTGGGTTCCCTTGAGAGACCTCCTGTGACTTTCCTAGAGTGTTGGCTTTTGAGCTACCCTGTGGACAAAGACATGAGAACAGAGATAGCAAAATAGTAGAAATTGAAAATTTTAGAATTAATAGGTGCCCATGAAAAATGTTCCAACATTTCAGAGGAAGCAAAGGCAAAAAAATAATAAAAAGCTGCCTCTCTCTCTCTCTCTCTCTTTCTCCACACCCCCCCCCCCCCCCCCCCCCCGTTTCTCACTCAGATTCCCCATTCCCTTTCCAGGGGCAACTATTGTCCATAGTTTTTTTGTATCCTTCAAGAACATACAAACATGGCCTACACTTACACGATCATCTCTGTCTTTCTGCCTGTTATTCACTTGTCCAGCTATCTTTCTCCCATCGGTGTCTATGGCTCCTCATCCATCCATCCATCCATCCATCTCAAAGATAGAGAAGCTTAAATGAATGGTGGTCACAGATAAAGCAGTTCAGAAGGGTCTTTAGGAGGTAGAACCCTGGGTCCCCAGCCCAGCACCACCCTGCTTTGTAACTTTGGCCAAGATGCCTTACTTCTCTTTGCCCCAGATTCCTGATATAAGGGAGCTGTGGATGTGCCTTGAAAAGTGGAGACACGAAGGCCAACTCGAAAGTCGCTGGCGAGTCCTGCTCTCCCACTATCTGCGGTGAGGAACGACATCAGTGAAGGAGGGAGCAGGAGAGGACATGAGGGAAGCATGGTGGCCCAGGAGAGTCCACCTCCCAGCACGAGTTGGTCGTATTGGCAGCCCACAGTGCAGTGAAAGGGGACAGTGATATTTCATAAACATTACCTCACCAGTTTTGCAGGAGATAAGATGTTTGCTAAACTTTGTTGGAAGAGCAGGACCTCCCGCGTGACCACCACCAGGACAGCTACCTGTTCAGACCGGCTGCAGGGCCCTCCAGCTCACCTTGCCCAAAATACAGGAACCAGCAAATGGCATCAGGGCTATTTAGTGTAAATAGAGGCAAATGGTCTCGGGATAAAGGACAAAGCGGTCATGGCTGGGAGAGGGACGGTGGCCTCCTCACAAGTCAGTGTCTGTGAACACCTTGCAATCTGGGGTTTGGCCCCCTAATGTAGCACTGGCTCACTTGGGGGTGCCCTTTGGGATTGGGGTTTGCATCAGAACCTCCACGTGGCACAACCCCATTGGGAAGGATTTACATGGAGTGCCATGTGAAGGGTGCCCCCTGGAGTTATGTGATGGGGCAGCCTGGCAGGTGCGCAGGGAAACAGGGGCTCTAGGATCCTGAGGAACCTGATCTGGCCACCAGCCTCTTCACCCCTACCATTTACTCTCCTCCTCAAAACAGCAGGGTTCTTGGCTCTGTAATATTGATACTGGGTAGCAAACTTGAACCTTTTCTTATCAGAGCAAGACCTGGCTCTAGTTCCCACACCTCCCTGTTAAGGACAGCCAGGGCATAAGTAAGAGGCACTAACCGAATGAATGTTCTCTAACCCTCCACACAGAGTGGAAACATGGCTAATATACAGATCGGAGCCCAACAGAAATGCCTTTGGTAACTCTTGGGGCCCCCTAGACATGGACTGTGGGGCAGGCCACACCCTGTGTTCTTTTTCAATTCAGGTTCAGGTGTATAAAAAACTGGGGAAAGGCTAGCACAACTTTTTTTTTTTCTAACACAACTTTGAAAAAAAATGTCATCTGATGGAAATGTTTGCATGTAATGGACACTTTCTCTGTGGACTATGCGTATAACTCATTTTGAGATATCAAAGGTCTGGAATTGGAAGGCCTTAATGATCATTAGGCCTTGGCCACATTTCCTTCTACACTATTTTCCAAAGACAAAGGATTTAACCCAGTAAGTAGTGATGTCCCCATGGCACAAGGCAAGCACCATGGTGTGAGTGCCACTGAGAGGGTTCACTGTGTGGGTCTGAGGCTGTTTAGGAAACATGGACTGCAGGATGGTTCCAGCACCAAAGGCACATTCAGTTCCAAATCTGGGAAGTCCCTCCTGATGGTCTGACTGGACTGTGAGCAGAAATAGAGTCTGGGAGGCACACCAGCCTGGACAGTATCCAGGACAGCATGGTGTTTAATGCAATAAATTAAAAACCCAATTTGAGAGTCAAGAAATGTAATTCACATTGTTCAGTGAGCTGATAGCCTTGTTTCTCTGAGTCTCAGTTTCTCCATCTGTAGAATGGAAGTGATAATTCCTGATCTGTGAGGTTTTGATAAAAACTAAATGAGATAATGTTTTTGGGAAGTCCAGATCAGTGCCAGGAAAAAAAGTATATATATATATATAGTTCATAATTCCCAGAGGTCTCTTGAGCAAGGAAAACTGAATTGCTAAGTGAAAAACCAGGTATCAGATGGAGTTCTTTCTTGCTCTCTCTTCTGCCTCCAGCTCCACAGCTCTGGAATTAGCACCTCCCTCTCTGAACCTAAGTGCCTGGCCTACCCTGGCAGGCATTAGCTTGGGATCTGAGGACAAGCATGGGTGAATGACCTCCCTTGGCACTTATGTATAGCTTCTGGGCATGTGTTGTCTGCAGGTCTTACTAACTCTGACCAACAGATTAAACAGATGGGCGGATAGTACCTTTATTAGAACAAGTATCATTTGTGCAGCCCTTAGTGTTTGCCACTTACTTGCTGTGTGACCTTGAGCAAGTTACTTAACCTCTCTTAGCCTTAGACTCCTGATATGTAAGTTGGAGGAAATAATAATACCTATTCTCAGGGTGATCATGACAGTAAATCCAGCTCATTCATACTTAAAAAAAAAAAAAAAAAGACAGACAGTGCTGGATACATAGTAAGCCTCAATATAAAATTGTTAAGTGCCTCTGCTCCTCCTCACCACACATTGGTCCCCTCTGCCTGATGTTGCCCCATCCTTTCGCCCATAATGTCACACAAGTTGCCTCTCAGGGTCCCATTTATCCCAAACCCTCTTTCTGATTAGTTCATTGTCCTGATGGCTACCAGGGTTCTTGTCAATGCAATCATTGGTCCTTAGCTATTTGAAAATTCTGTTGAATCCAGAAGACCTATCTCTGTCCTCGTAGGCCCTGGGCCCATCTGTGTTTGGCTTTTGCATTCTGCGCTTCCTAATTCCATTTCTGGGGCTTAATTATGATTACACAGCTTCATTACATAGAGTTGATTTTAAGTAATGGCCCTAATTAAGAGTGAATTTTAATTAAGCTTAATCCAGAGCCTGCCTCCGATTGCCAAAGATTTGCAGCCTGAGAAAGGGAAAGCCTGCTGGTGCACAAAACTTTGACCTTCATGCTGCTGAGCCATGTTGGCCAGATGGGTCTGCTTGATTTTCTGGCCTCAGGAGCACACTTGTTCACCAGGCTGCAGGGATTAGGAACTACATCTCAACTTTTTTCCCCACCCAGCAGCACACTCAGAGACCTGGCAGTAAGGAAACAGCACACAACTAACTTCAAGGTAAGGGAGTCTGCACTTCCCAAGGCTTGGCCCAGGGGTCAGCATCTCTGTGGATGCCAAGCACATTGCCCACTCTGTCTTAGGAAATGGAAGAAAACTGCTTTCCTCCGGCTGCTCATAACACCCACTTTACAGATGGGAAAACTGAAGCACACAGCTAGTGAAGGCAGAGGGACGATTGGAAATCACATCTGTGAGTTTGGGAGACACCTACCTCCTTCAACCTCCTGCTCAGCCACCTAAAGCAGTGCATCCCAAGCGTTAGCCCTCCTATGCCATGCAGGTGAGTTTTGTCACACCCACAAACAAAATCTCTTAATAGTAGAAAACATCTTAATCCATTGGTCTTAAAATAAAACATTATAGCCTACCTTTAAAAGTGCCATCAGTCAAAGTTATAAAAACAAAACAATAAAAAATCAAACAATATTATTCATTGGAAACGGTTACCTTCTAAAGGCCCAACACTCAGGCCTGGTCTTTCTTTATATATATAAAAGAGAGAGAGAGAGAGAGAGAGATGAGGAAAATGTTAAAGACAGAGCATCCAATGCAGACTTTGTCCTTTATGTATTCAGAAGGATTGAAAGACAGTTGGAAAAATAATCGTACATTACTATGGGATCTAATATTATTTAAAGTCCGGTCCAGTGTCACCTAAGGTCAACTCTCATTTGTCTGAGACTTTTGGAGACACCTATCTAAGCCAACATAGCACATGGTTGCAGGCTTTGCATCTGATAACACTGCCCCTCAGCAGCTCCAAGGGTGACAAAATTCTGGCCAGAGTTCTAGCTCTTCTGTCCCCTAGGCCTGGCCCAAGGACAAGGTGTGGAAATTCCTTTGGTGTTTCCAGTGCAAACACGGTGAAATCAATATGCTCTCTGAGGCTGGGGGGGTCGCTTCAGCTGCAGAGGACCGGCCTGACCACCCCTGTCTTGAATGTCCTCGCCACACCAATCTTTTTTACCATACTGAAGTGCCCACCTTATAAAATCGGTCACTTGAGAAGCTAAGTTCTAAAAACATTTTGATTCTTCTAGAAGGAAACGGAAAGTGAAAAATGGGATTCGGTTACCTTGAAAATAAAAGGGGCGATTTCACTCGCAAATGCCATACTTTAAAAGTTCAACTTGAAAACAGCCATTCAGATGAGTCGGGGAGGAATAAAAGAAAATCATGTATTAATCCCCTTTCATTTACCCCTTCTGACAGAGTGTATCTTCCTTAGACTCAAAACCAGATAAATGGGCTTGAAACATAATTAAATAAGCACTTTATGACTTCTTTAATCCAAGCCATAGAACTTTTCCATTAAAGGTTGAGTATCTAGAAGCCCCATTTGCTGAACTGAACCAGTGACAGGGTGTTCTTCTGAATGGAGCTGGAGCAGGTACTCTTCACTCTTTTCCAAACAGATTTGGGGTGAAGTTACAACCAAACCCTTGAATAGAGCCAAAGACTCTTAGATGTAGCTGCCTAGTATATTCCTACTTTTTACACCTGGAAAACATCACTAGAAAAGAAGAGAGGAAAAAAAAAAAAAAGACAGCCTTGACTGAAATAGAAAAACATTATGGAAATTAACTTATGCCAGGCAACCAAACAACATAATCCTACGACATAATGGGATAACATAATTATCCCATTAAAACCACTACTCATTCATTTTTTCTTCATATTTTTATCCTTGGCAGTGAAGTGGTTTTGTGACCACCATTGATGGTTTCTTAAGGCGCACTTAGCATAATTTTCTCCTTCCATGAATAACTACAGCCAGAGCCAGATGGCCCAGGGGATGAATTTCTACTCTGCAAGTTACCAGTGGTAGAACTTTAGTCCTCACTGTCCCCATCTGAAAAATCGGGCAATAGTAGCACCCACCTCATTGGGATTGTTGTAAGGATTAAATGAGAGAGTGCTTAGCACAATGCATGGCACACAGTCAGTGCTCAGTGGACAGCTGATGGTTGATAGCAACCCTGGCTCAAGCTTGTGTCGTGGTGTATCTCAGCAACTACTGACTTGCCTGTTGAAGGAAGAGGCTCCTATGCTCAGAAGTATTCAGAAGACCTGCAGGAAGGTGGTGAGAGACTGAACTCCTCCTTGAGTCTTTGAGACGCTTCTCTGTCCTCATTTCAGTTTTCTGCCCACCGCATGGGCCAACGAGCTCTAGCCATAGCTGAAGCAGGTGCCGATTGCTCTCCTGAGGACCTGCCTGGCGGGATGGGGTCATGTGTAGCACATAGAAGAAGCGTGTGCTCAGACCAGCTCCCTCCTGGAAATCCATTTAGATTGTGGATCCAAAGAAAATTCTTCCAGGCTTCATGGCACAATGCCCCAACCTGCACACATATGCATTTCTTTCTCCCTATACATATTCTCTGCACATCTGAGCAAAAACCAGTCCATGCAAGTGGCATCTTGTGTGGGTAGTTGTCCAGCCCTATGATAAAATGTACTGTTTCTCCCTGAGTGAAGCTTAATGTGCCTCAGCCTGGGGATTTATACCAAGCAATAAAATCCACAGAATAGAGAAATGCAAATAGATTGTAGAATATAATATTATCATTGTCAACATAAAAGACTTTTATTTACTGCCCCCCAAAAGAAAATACACTATAGTGTCATTTGTTTCGGGGAATGCAAAAAAGGTTTCAACAACTAACAGGGCATGTTTCTGAGCAAAATACACCCCGTATATGATGTTGAAGCACATATTGTCAGTGGCCACTTGTGTGTCTGTGTTCTTACAAACAAACCTGTGGAGTCAAGCTACAGAAGGTCACTTCCAGCCTGCCTGTCTGAGCCAGAGGCCACCTACTTGTCTCCACAAACAAACCAAACAACATAGATTTACTCGGAGGAAGGCCCTGTGAGGCCGGGTTTCAGTACCTCAGTACCTCATCCTCAGTCCCTCAGGATGAGGCACTGCTGACCTGGCTTTCTGAGGTCTAGGGATGCATGAGATGTTGAGTGAACGGGGGATATGTGCTGCTTTCGGCAAGGAGAAGTTGCAGCAGAGCAAAGATAGGAAGCAGAGACTCGCTCTAATCTTTTCTCTAGGACATGTCCCCCACACCCAGTGCTAAAAGACACTCCATCAACCCTTTTGTTGCACAGGACACTGACATCTAATGAGACCAACTATTTCTATGGATTTGTTTGAATACTAAATGTGTTATTTTATTTAGCAATTTGGGTGTCATGTTAGACCTGGCCACAGTTACAGTTTCATTTCTATCTGAGGCAGAAGGATCTGAATTTCTAAGGCTTTAAAAAGTAATAACTACCTGAACTATGTTTTATGTAAAGATACATTCTAGCTGATTCTCTCATTAGTCTTAAGAAATGTGCGACATTAGTATAGCCACAGTATAGATGAGAAAACAGAGGATTGAAAGAAGTAAAGTGCATTATCTGTGGTCACCCAACGTGGGAGAGGAAAAACTGAGATACAAAGTCAGGTCTGTCTGATGCCAGAGACATTGGCTCTGAACTCTACACCAACCTGCATACTCCCCCACACGGAAAGCCTCTATGCAACCTCTGCTGGGTGCCCCAACTTGGGCAGGTCACTCAGTCTTCACAGGTAAGGTAGGTATTATAGTTTCCACTCACAGATGAGAACTGATGCTCAAGAAGGAATGCATTTGCCCAAATCACACAGATTCTATGGAGCGTGACCAAGATTTAGACCCTAAGCCATGATTCCTAACCCTATGAGGTATAAAGTGACAACCAGGTGTGATGGTTCTGCTTGTTCCAGAAAACCACATTCTGAGTAACAGTCCTACATGTTGGACAAGTTTTGTAAGTTTCAGCAACCAAATCAATAACCTCACGTCACATTCAAAAATTTATATTTTTTTACTTACGGCTCATTTGGACAAGGAATGTCTCCATATTTGAGAAGATGGTTCAGAAATGAGCTCCTGGCAGTCCCTAGGGTTTATGCATCCAGGATGGGCTAGAGCCACTGGAGGGGGGCATGACAGCTAACTTCAATTAAGGAAGGAAAAGAGAAAATCCCAACCCAGAGAGGAACCTGGTCTCCCAGATCCCAGGGTTCAAATGCCCTGATCCTAACTTGGTCCTAACTTATCCACCACAGAGCCCCTCTTGAGCTCTCACTATATACCCCAAAGTCATGACGGGGCCCAAAGTATAGTAAACTTCATCAGTTTGCCTTTGTTGGGACCCATCATCACAGGGAGATCAAAATGGGAAAGGATTCATTTACTCAGGCTACAAATATTGGTGCTTAAATAAATTGGTGACCACCATGTCATAGGCTAGGGATCCAGTGGAGAATAACACAGTCACGTTCTCTGACATCTGGGGCTTATAGCCTACTCGAGGAATACAGTTAAGAATCAGATACAGATAAACCAGACCTGCTATCAGATAGTGCTAAATGTCAAGAAGACAATAAAATAGGGGTTTGATATTGGGGGGTAGGAAGTAACACTGGATGCAGAGGTCAGAGAAATCTTCCCTGAGCTGGTAACTATGCTGTGACCTGACTGCTGGGCATTCCAGGCAGTCCTGGAGAGCCTGTTTTGGATGGTCACCATGTCAGAGTTTCCACAGTGACATGAAGGTCACAAGGATCCCCAGACTCTAATTTCAGTCAACAATGAATCACAGTGACTCTGCACGTACCACCATCCTTTCTCCAAACCCCCACCACACCCACCACACCCAGGATGGCAATTTGTTTGACCAACAGGGAAAAGATTATTCCAAAATACACTTGGTGTAAAGCTGCAGTGTGGAAGGTGGGGTCTCCAGCTCCCCTTTCACAGTAGAATCTTTAGGGATCCAGCTGCTGTCAGGGCCTTGCTCCTGGAGTTTATTTCCACAAAGTCTGCCTCTTGACATTTCCGCATGATAAAAGAAATGGAGGCAGGAGTCTTTACTGCGGATAGAGGATAGTTAGCGTTTGCAAGGGCGAAGGGAATGGACATTACCTGAACTCTTCTATGTGCCAGTCTTGCACTGGACACTTCACCTGTGAGGTCTCTGTCAAGCCTGGGAGGAAGGTATTAAAAGTACCATTATGACAGCCAAGGATATTGAGTCTCTGAGAAGCAAAGCAGTTTCTTCAAGGTCACACAGCAAGAAAGTGGCAGAGCTGCACTAATAACATTATATCACTAACACATTATTAATTATATTATGCTAATTACACTAATGAAATGCACTGATCTTTTACTAGGTTTCAGGATCCTCGTCATATGCCTTAGCACCTCGCAGGGTTTCACTGAGTCCTTACCATAAATGATTAGTATTCCCATCTAGCGGATGAGAAGACTGAGACTCTGCAGGTGAAGTAGCCTGCCCCAGGTCACTCAGGCCCCCACGTGAGAAAGCCAGGATTCAAACCCAGATTTGTCTGATGCCCCCTTCTTTGTTTCAGAAGGAGAGACTGATGTCAAAGCAGAAAAGGATGGAATCATTCCATATTAAAAGGGACTAAACAAATATGACAACTAAATGTAGAGCCTGTTTCTGGACTGGAAACGGAACCGAAGGGAGAAGTGCTATCAATTACGATTCATGCTGACCAAATTGGAGTGTGAATGGTAGACTAGATAAAAACGCTGTATCAGTCTTGATTTTATGATGTTGGTGACTCTGCTGTACGTAAGACAATACCTTCATACTTAGGAGACACAGTACAGTGTGCAGAGGTAAAAGGCAACCTCTTCGTATGGCTCAGGTAAAGTGTGTGGACAAGTGCACGTGTGAGAAAAATAGGCAAATGAGGTAAAATGTTAATGATCGATGAATCTAATTGATATATTCACTTTTCTATATGTTTGAAAATAGTTCTAAATAAAAAATTAAAAAGCAGGAGAAAGGGAATTGCCAGATGTTGTATGATCAGCTTGTAGGTATTTCCTGAATCCCACTCCAAGGCTGTTTCGACCCTTTTCTGTGTCCTAATTCTTCTCCTCTGTCTGAAATTCTACCATTATTCGTTCCTTCAACTTTACATGTCCAGTTTTCAAATGCATATACTTTCGAGAGTTGTCATTCATATCTTCAGAAGACTGATGTGAGATATTAATATTCACTGTTATTTATTGAACATTACACGCTGGGCACATGGTAAGCACCTTCTCTACATTTAATTGACCTAATAGTCCCAAAGGACAAAGAAGTTAGTTACTCTTACTATCTTCATTTTAGAGACCCAGAAACCTGGCACGGAGAGTGTGGTAACTGGTCCCAAGTGCCTCAGCAAATAGACAACAAAGCCCAGGTTTGAACTGAGACATGCCTGAGTCAAAGGCCCAAACTCTTCACTTCTATAAACGTGTAATATTTCAAACAAGTAAACAGTTTGCTTTCATAGCAGAAGAATAAACTAGATACCAATTAATACACCTGTTTGCGTTCTTCCCAAGATGCACAACTGATTTCCTAATCTTGACTCAGTATCTGAGGCACCACTTTTATGTGATGGGTCAGTAACTTTCATTTTTTGGAGAAGCATCTTTAAAAGGTATCAAGAATGACTTCCTGCCTTGGGACATCAGCTGGCTTCTGAGCAACCACGGGGAATTTAGAAATCTCTAGCAACTTACCAGATGTTATTATTACCACTATCAGGCATCTGACTTTCCCAAGGCAGTCTTCTTGTCAAATGGCTATCCCACTGACAGACCACAGCTCTTCCCAAGTGTGTCGGAAAACACAGATCTCTGTGGCTGACAGCTCATGAGGATCCAAAGTCAGAACCCCGCTTGGAAGCTTCCCCACCACCCCAGTAGCCAAATATAAACTCTTGCAGAACATATATGTCCCTGAAAAAAAATCCTTTTTTTTAAATATTTGATTTATTTATTTGAGAGACAATGAGCAAACAAGAGAGAGAGAACAGGAGCAGGGGCAGGGGTTGGAGAGGTAGAGGAAGAAGCAGGCTCCCCATTGAGCAGGAAGCCTAGAGCCTGATGTGAGGCTCCATCCTGAAATTCCAGGATCATGACCTGAGCCAAAGGCAGATGCTTAACTGACTAGCCACCCGGTGCCCCAGTCCTTAATTTTCTAGTCTTATCTCTTCCTGCTCCTCTTTACTGTCAATTCAGATCATACTAAATTTCTGGCATTTCCCTGGAAAGTGTTTGATTCTATCTCATACTTGAGTAAATAGCTCTTCCTTATGCTCAGAATGCCCCTTGTCCTAATTCTAACTTTTCTTACTAAATTCCAGGTTGTTCTTTCTGTCACAGCCTAGATGTCACTTTCTCCAGGAAGTCTTCCCTGAAGATTGGAGTACATGCCCCTTCATTGGGGTCTCCAGGGTCAGGACATTAACTTATTTGGTCCCTTTTGAATATCATTGTAAAGGCACATCTCTCTCCCTTTTTAAGTTCTTTTCAGTCCCATGAATCAGAGACTATGTTTTGTTCCCCCATTATTGACCATAGCCTAGTATAGAACAATGACTCAGGAAATATTTAGTCCACAAATTTAAAAAGTGAAGGAAAACTAAAAAGAAATATTAAACTGAATTTATATGTGCATTGGTGAGGGCTTTAAGTGAAGCCAATGACATGAGTCTCTAATGTGAGAGGTAATTTGGAAAATTACTCAGGCCTTGGTCAAAGAGACATGGTTCTAAATCTCGGACCTGCAAGTCTGTGGCTTTAAGCAGGTCACCTAACTTCTCTGTACCTCAGGTTCCCCATCTGTAAAATAAACATTGCATTGCCTCTGCCTCAGGGCTTTCTTGTGAGCATTAAACATTGGACCCATAGTGCTCCTAGCACTGTCCCTGACACTGGCGAATACTGGATAAATGTTGGCCATTATGATTGTGACTTGTGTTATTATAGTATTATCATGCCTGTTATTGCTGAAGCCATATTGAAAGGAAAAGAATCAGACATAAACATTAAGACAGCTGCTGCCATGGAAACCTAAGTACCTGGAAGTGTAATTGACTCTTCACCCAGATGTTGGATGTTCCACAGCGCCTGAGGGTCTTGCCTCTAGTAGAATCTTCCTCTGCAAACAAAATTTCTGGTTTGTTGTTGTTGGTGGTGGTTTTTTTTTTTTTTTTTTTTTTTTTTTTTTTGTGAAACTTAAACTTGATGGGGAAAAACAAAGCACGTCATTTCAAATTCCTAATCTCTTGTGTCCAGAACCAAGATGGAAGTGTTCTGCTAATCTGGTCTGAAATCTTGAGTCAGGCGAGATAATTCTTAAGTTTCGAAGGTACTTTTTTCCAGGTACATTTACTGACAGAAAATGGATTATTAGTTATAGGGTCTTCAGTCATATTGGTGCACATGTTGCTTCTAAAGAACCTATAACTGAAGAGGCATCATACATAGGGGTTAGGTGCATAGACTTAGGTCTGGGCCCCCAGTTTATTAGCTGGGCAATTACCTCTCTGTGCATCGGTTTCTTCATCTATAGAATGAGGATAATGATGACATCCATCTGAGAGGTTTTCATAGGAATATTAAATGAGCAAGTATTTGTAAAATGCCTTGAACAGTGCCTGCTAAATGTTTGTTAAATGAAGGGAATATGAGTACTTTGTGGTTGATTCAAACAAGGTAAATAATTATAGATTCTAACATCAGAGCCTTGAGGACCATGGATGTGTATATTTATTTCTGCATTTTTGTTTCAAAGATATTTCTTTAGGAGGGCTACAAGGAGGCAGAAAGAAAATCCTTTTTGTTCTACCTGTGTAGTTGGCAATTCCTGAGGGAGAGAAATCGATGCGAATTTGATGAACAGTTTGCAACCCTCTCTGGAAAATCCCTAAAATTGATTTCACTAAGATCCTTGGCTTTCAAGTCCTCTAGAAAGAAGGCAAAAATAAACACAGGTTTTCCTCCAAACTAGGAGGTGAAATTTTGCTATTTCCAATAGTAATAATAATACTTTTTAAAAAGACCAGCTACATCCAAGGCAAAGATAATTTATTTTATGAGGGACTGTTTAAATATAGACTAAGAGAATGCTAATCATTATAACCAGCAACAAATACTATATATTTAAATGACATTTTAAAATCATAACGTCTGAAAAATAAAATGATAATGTCTGCCTTCCACATATGCCCTCTTCATAATGTACAGTAGAATAAAGAGCATAGGGCCCAGAATTAGACAACTTACATTATTCTATGTGAGCTCCTATTCATAAGCATGTGATTTCATTTCTAGACCTCCATTTTCCTGTCTATGAAATGGGGATGATACTCCTTACCCTTTGGTATGTTCCAAGTGTTAAGTGAGTTGCACAGAGCTTCTCACTTGGTGACTGGCACACAGTGTTAGCATTATTGTCTCACACAATAAATTTTGAAGAGGAAACTACAAGATTAGGATGTGAAAGTCAAGTGAATGTGCCTCGAAAATTTCACATGAGAGGGGTATTTTAAAAGGATTCATATTTTAAGAAATGACTGTTAAATTCCTAGGTATCATAATGGCAGTAGGGTTATATTTTTAAAAGGAACGTTTCCAGAGTGTAATCTCTAAATGCCATTAATCACTCCAAAGACACAGGGCTTCATGGGAGAAATGGCTGATTCCAGGTCTGCTTCTATTTGCTTAACAAACTTACACTCATCCTTCAAAGTCCGATCAAATGTTACCTTCCTTCCTCATCTGGAAAAATTGCTTAAAAATCCGTACCTGCTCTCTTCCTTTTACCCAGCACTGATATTGGCTGGCTTTTGAGAATAATAAACAACACCTACCAACGCTGGTCTGTAGCCTGCCTCCTCCCATCTTCATTGGGAAGATTCCTAATATTGCCAAGAAAAATCTTAGGTAAAGAATTATGTATCCCATTTTTAAAAACCTTATAAAGGAACAGTTTCAGATACACTCAAAAGTAGAAGGAGAAGTCCAGTGAACTCACATGTGTCAGGAACTATGAACTCATGACGAAGCTTGTTTCGTTTCTATTCTCCTTCACTCCCTTGTCAACATGATTTTGAAATAAATTTAAAACAACCTCTTTTTTTAAATTTGTGAATATTTCTATGTATTCATACCCTGGTGAACACCAGCTGTGCTTTAAAGGCTGGAGCTAGCCCACAGGGGTCTTTGTGCGAGGAAGAATAAAGAAGGGCAGCCTCAGCAGCTCAGCACCACTCCCAGTCTCCACCCACCCCCCTCTGCGGTCTGGTGGGGGAAGCAGTGGGGAGGGTGCCTTTCAGGTGCTAGGGTGCTGTTCTCTACTTCTCTCCCTCTTCCATCCACACGCAGAGACTCCTCCCTTTAGGTGGGGGGTTGCAAGAGAGGCTCAGCCTGCAGTCCCAAAGGCAGCCAAAAAAACATGGGCTGATATTTTGGGCCTCAGACACGGAAGTGCCAAGTCAAGGGATTTCTTCTGTTCAGAACCTACACCGTCTCTACCACAGGAACTTGCTGCTCCTCAGACCTCCAGCTCAGCTCAGTTCTCAAATCGTGTATCAAAGCGGCACTGTGGAGAGGTGGCTGTCTCTTATAATAAGGAAACAGCACCCCCTGCTGTCAATCCAGACTATAGCCAGACTCACTTAAGTGCTTAGGACCCATGTGCACCCCCTCACTACACTCCTGGAGTCCAGCCAGTCCACTGTTCACTGGATTTTTGTATTGCTTGTTTGTTTGCTTTATTTCAGACAAATGTAGCGCTGAGGATTTGAGATACCATCTAGTGTATTATCATTATTATTAATTATAATGATAATTACTAATTTTTGAACACCTCTGTGTTAAGCACTTACACGTGTTATTTTATTGGTCCAGCAATAAAGCTTATCGCCCCCTTTTTTGGATTAAGAAACTGAAAATATGGATTACTTGGTAGAATTACTTTTTAGTTAACAATTTAATAATAATAATTTAATAATGATTTATTTATTCATTCACCCAACACTCTTGTATTTAGCACCTGCTGTATCTCTGGCTCCAGAGACACAATGATGACTAAGCCACTGCCTTTGCCTTCATGAAGTCATCACAGAGCATGGAGGGTGAACAAGAGGAGAAAGGAGCTAATAGTGATTGAGCATGTACCCTGGCCTCTCTACTCAGTGTTTTTAATTGTACTATCTTACCGAATCCTCCAACGATCCTATGAGGTAGGCATTTCTATATCCATTTTACAAATGAGAAAAACTGAGTCACAGAGAGTTCAAATTACTTGCCTAAGGTTGTACAGCTGGTCAGTGGAAGAACTGGGATTTAAGCTCAGTTCTCCCTGATGCCAAAGCCTTGCTTTGGGGAAGTATATATTGGAAGAAAAGGAATTGTTAGAAGAGGCTTAAGAGGGGGTCAAGAAGATGGAATGAGTAACTCTTCCCAGAGGCAGGCGGATAATTCACTAAAATGGTTAATGATCTTTGAGTTCTGTTGAGCCATTCATTTCCTTATTTATCCAATGAGCCCAAAACAACAGTGTTTCCTGGGCACCTCCTATGTGCTATGCATCTTGCTGGAAACCAGGAGATGGTGATGGACAGGCTAGTATAATGATGCCTACCTTCATGGGGCTTATAGCTCGGGGGTATAAGGCACGTTTAGCTTAAAAGAGTGGAACCCCCAGTAAACTCTCTAGCTGGGAAGAAAGAAGAATAACAGGTGTTGAGTAGAACAAGAGCCCTGAGACCAGGGGTGCATTGGAATGGTCTGACCAAGGGAGTCACATTTGAGCTGCCTAGATGGCTAGGGAGCAGAAGCTAAATGGAGAGAGGATGGGAGAGCCACCAGGCAGGAGGAAAAGCACATTGGAAGGTTCCAGGCCAGAAGCAGGTGGGAGCATGAGTGATGTAGAAAGGAGAGATGGAGAGGAGGGTGAGGTTGGGGAGGGCTCATGGGTGATCAAGCCATAACTGGGAAAGTCAGCCTGGAGCAGTACTTCTCAGACCAGCTGTGGAAAGCACAAGTTCTGGTTTTGTTTCTCTGTTCCCCGAAACACCAATACTTCCATAAAAATACAACAAGAAAAATGTAGACTAAAAAGCAGAATTATACAAAATATCACAAATTTACAATTATTAGACTCAACAGACAAAATTATTTTGTCGAATTGCTATTTTTGTGCTTCCCTCCTCGTGGACCAGCACCAGTTTGCAAATTGGCCCCTTCAAAGCCCACACTTTGAGAAGCACTGCTTTAGAGCTTGGGGGAGCCGCAGTACCTGCATGTGGAAGAAATAACAGACAGAAAAGGAGAGAGGAGGGTGTCAGGGCAGGGGGCAAAGGCAAATCCATGCAGAGCAAGCTGGTGTGTCTGGGGAACGGCAGGGTGTTGGGTAGGGCTGGAGAGGGAGCAGCAAGACCCGCGGGCAGCTTTCTCAGCTGGGATGAATGAAGAATTGGGCACTGGGCAGGCCCCACGCCGCAGAAGCACTTGCCAGGGTCATTGTTCCCTTTTGAGTCCTGTAGAGCAGCCAAGGGACAGTTCTACCTGCAAAAATTGTCCTGTTTTGAGCATCTGATCACTGACCTTAGGATACTCCCTCTAAAAAGGAAAAAGAAAAAGTAAAGAAATTAGCCTTTGATCAGATCAATACTAAAGTCGCCGGCAGTGATCTATAATGTGATTAGAATGCTCAGAAATGCAATCGCTCAGGAACTTTAACCAGTAATAACTAATTGACTCAACATGGGCATTTCAGAAACACTAATTTTATCATCCCAAATATATTAGCAGCAAATCCTTGGCATAACAGAAATAGCTACTATTTCTGAGCCCTGGGCCTAAATATTTCTCACAATGTTCACAAAGAAATTGAGGGTAGGGCCATTATGTAGGGCACATAAATTCACACATCTAAGTAGGTGGCAGATGCAGGATTCCAACCCGGACCTGTCCAGCGCAGAGCCCCCGCTTCTTTCATTAGCTCACACACTCCAAGGCTCCCACAACACTGTGGCGCTGCCCACCTGCGTGACAATGAACCCTGGGTGCGGTGGGGGTGGCTAAAGAGCCCCAGGGCAAGACTGGGAGGCCTGAGGGAGGGGGGAAATACTTCATGTCACTAATTCATCTTCTGCAGCCACACCACCAGGAGCCTCGAAAGCAGTGGCAAGTAAACCTTTTAAACTTTTGGTGGGAGTAGAAATAAGAAACAGTCTAAACGACTACTTTACAGAAACAATGAAACTCAAAGGAAAGATGATACAGAAGGGGTACAAGGTAAGTAGCTGGGAAACTAGGTTGTTTAAAAATTACCCAGCAAAGGGGCACCTGGGTAACTCAATCGGTTAAGTTTCTGCCTTCGGCTCAGGTAGTGATCTCAGGGTCCTGGGATGGAGCCCAGAGCCCCAAGCCCCACACCCCCACTCCCTGCTCAGCAGGGAGTCTGCTTCTCCCTTTCCCTATGCCCCTCCTCCTCCCCCACTCACTCATGCTCTCTCTCTCTCAGATAAATAAAATTTTAAAACAAATAAATAAGTAAAAATTACCCAGCAGAACTGGCAGATAGGAAATCTGACATGTCCCTAAAATTGCTGCTTACCCTTCATTGAGCATGCACTAAGTGCCTTTTTTGCACTATCGCATTCAACTTCATTTTCTTAACTCCAGGGAGGTGTGGGCATTCCCACTTTACAGATGAAAAACTGAGGTCCAGGAAAGTTAAGTGAATTATTCAGAATCTGGGAGTTCTTGAGTGGGAAAGCCAGAATTAGAACCAAGTTGTAAGACTCCAGAGCCTGAAGTCTCAAACTCAGTGCTGTCTGTCTCTGCAGCTAAAGCAAAGTTCAAAGCTGTGGCCAGTGAACTGAGGCTGAGACTGTCCTCAGAAGGCAGCCAGGGGCTTCCCTGGAACCCCTGATGTTGCAAGTGGCGGCCCTTGCATGTCTGAAATGTGAGTCTTCCTTCTGGCACCACATGGATGGCTCCTCCTGAATGTCTTTTGATAAATTATCTGGGTGGACCTATGGGTAGGGTTTCCATTTCTTTTCTCAAGTGTACATTCTATGGGATTCTTCCAAGAGTGTTTGGCCTGATAATGAGCATTCATCTGAGAACAGCAACCCAAGACAGGTCATGCTCCACCCAAATGGGTTTCCCGTTCTCTTGGACACAGACCACTATTGAGTGTACACACTTGGTGGACATGGCTTGTTGGTTGAGATGAATTTGACCACAGCATGATGATAATTATGATCTTGACAGCATTGTCACAGTGGGAATTATCCGGGACAAATCCAGATAAGCAAATAACAATCAGGGCCAGTTATAAATCTGAAATGTGACCTTTGTTTGCATCCTGAAGAAGAGTCTTAGAAGGGACCTTTCCACTGAGACACCACCAACATTGTGTCCAACTGCAACCAATCGTTCCTGCAAACTTCCTGTACCACTGACAGCTGGGTTATGAAGATGGCCATCGTGACTTAAAGGAAAAATCTTTAATAATAAATCAGTAAAGTCCTAGTCCTCCCAAAGCTTACATTCTAGGGAAGAGCAAATATGTAATAAATGAAACAAATTAGTGAGTGTGGTAAGTATTAGACAGGAAATAAATTGGGTGATGAGTCAGAGAGTAACTGGGGGAGTGAATCTGTCAGGGTCTCAGCAGGAAATACTCAAATTGGATAATTATTAAAGAGACAGTTTTAAAAAGTGTGGGCAAGATCAGATAAAAGAAAAGGTTATGGGGCAGTACCCCTGTGGCTAAAAAGAGCTGGGCACCATTTCTACCCCTAGCTGAGGGGGAGGTGGCAGTTACCAGAATCTGGTCATCTGAAAGCCTGATTGACAGGAACGGTGACCCTTGGAAGCTGGACCACCAGCCTCAATGACCCAGCAGAGAAGGAACAGAGCCAATGAAGAAGGCCTACTATCAGAAATGTCATTTGGAGGAAGGCCTTTGATGCTTCACTTCCAGGTTGAATTCTCCTGACATAAGGCTCGACAAAGCCAAGTTAGGGAGAAGAGCTGACCAGTAACAGAGCAGAAACAACTCAACACTGCAGGTGATCCCACACTGAATACACACTCTTCCAGTACAGTAGCTTTTGCAGACACCCCTGGGACTTGACCTAAAGCACACAAGGCTGGCTTAGAGAAAATGAACTCTCTTCCATCCGTCTGCTCAGGCTGGGGGAAGGCAGTCTCTAGACCTTGAAGGACGACACTGGGCAAACCACTTAGGATTTCCAGGGCTCAGTTTCCTCATTTGTAAAAAGAAGGCATCAGGCTTAATGATTTCTAAGTATCGGGCAATGCTCTTGAGACAAAAAAACACAGGCTTTGAAGCCAGGCAGCCATGAGTTCAAATCTCTCTCTATTGTGACTGGCTGGACGAGCTTGGGCCTACCACATCTCAGGTCTCAGCTTCCCTATCTGACATAGGAGAATGAAAACATTTACTCAGGTCAATCATGACACTTAAACAATGTATATAAAATTTCTAGCATCCTGTGCATAGAGGAGGAGCTTCATACATGTCTTTTCCTGTCCTTAAAGGCAATATAAGGGTCAAGAAAGCAGTTTCTAAGACAGACAGCAATGGTTTGAAACTGGCTCTACCACTTTCTGGTCAGAGACCTTGGGCAAGTCACTTAATCTCACCGAACCTCTGTTTCCTTATCTGTAAAACAAGAAAGGGAAAAAAGAAATGCTGCCTGCCTCTAAAGGAATGGTGTCAGAATCAAATGAATTAATTCATATCAAGCACCTTGATTATCTTCCCCTCCCCCCACCCCTCATCCCTTCAGCTATAATATTCTGTGACTGTACACAAATTGCAAAAAGCTTTCCAGAATGTTCTCTGTGGTATTTTCTCCGTACTTTTAGTTCAGAAAAGTGACCTGGGCTTGATTAAATACGATGTTGCAGAACTTACACTATAATGGGATTGTCCTCAGAAGCCTGACACCTAACCTTACTTTGCCCTGGGTAACATGCATACAAAATGGTATATTGTGTGCCCAGCAAAGACAGCATGCATCAGAAGAAAAGAATTTGAGTTTATCTCACATCCTCAGAAGGCCACCAACCAAAGGAGTGCTGCCCCCATCCTCAGCATCTCAATTTATTGCCCTAGCTGCTTTCTCAGCCCCCTGGTGTGGCTTCCTATGAAGCAAAAGAAATTCAAGTGACTAAGAAGGGAGCTGCTAATTTAAATGAATAACTTTGGCAAAATGAGCCCCCCTGAAGAGCTCTGAGGGAGATAATGGCAGCTTCTGTTTAGAGGCTGGAGTCAGGATGGTTGTTTATTGCACTCTTGGGCCAAGAATTGCTATAGCAACAAATGACTTCGGGACAGTTTTGAACAGACTGTTTCTTTGAAGAGTTTACATAATAGGGATCACTTGTGTTCTTTCTGGAAGGGATAATATAAGGACTTTTTTCTCCTCTTAAACATGAGAACATTTGAAGGAATAACTCTTTTCAAAGCTGTATACATAGATGGGGCGGAGGGGGTAGACTGGAAGGGCTTTGCCCATAATGTTAGCAGTTGCATTCCCTACATGGAGAAATTGCAGGTGATTTTTTGTTTTTCTTTTTGGATGTTTTTCTGAGTTTTCTGTGATGGTTTTGGTTTTGTAGCCAGGAAAAAATATTTAAGTTAAAAACAATACATCAACTATGATAAGATGTAAGCCTGGAAATGTTAGGAATCTCAGGATCAAAATAGGAAAGTGTTCATGGCCCAAAGGAAGGTAGGGTCTGGCCTTGGAAAAGAATGGCCCACGGTGGCTTCACTACACTGCTGACTCGGGCCTGGCATTCACTGGCTTTGACTGTGGACCAGCACCCCAGTGGTTACTGAGTGACACGTGGGTGGTTGACATCTTGCTGAGGGGTGAATGTGAACTCCGCTGACCTTGAGCTGGAGGAAGAAAACTGCACAACTGCCCACTGCCCTATTCCACCACCTGATTCTGCAGCACAGATGCAGCAAGTCTCGTAAGATCAAAATGCTGTTTCTTGGTGAGGAGTGGTTATGGGTGATAGGGGAAAAAGTCAGTGGTTAATGTGTGATGTGAAGGTTTACCCAGAAATCTCATGACTTAGGAAGAAAATGTTATTTGAAAGACTGCCCCATGCTGTGTGGATACGATTTTTGTACTGTGAATTTGGTATTTTCTTAATGTATAGTCTTAAGATGTATTTCTCGAGGATGCTTTTTCCAGTGATCAATATAATTGTGCGGTGGGAGTTGGGAAATGAGGGGATGGGGAATTTCAGTGGGAAAAAAATCTAAGACAGGAAAACTTACAGCATGCAGTTTGTTGAACCCCTTCTGTATACCAGGCATTTGTTTAAAGGAGTTCATAGTTATGCAGTAAATATTTAAGGACTGATAATATGCCATATTATACTCAGAAAAAATATAATGGTGAAGGGTAGCAGAATATGCCACCTCAAAATATGCCTCTTTGACATAAAGATTATTTTGAGCTGATTATTTCTGAGAACCAGGCATTAGAGAAGCTATAAAACAGAGTAGAAGTTACTCTTTTATAAAGGACATTTATATTTATAAAGAAAGTCTCCATTTATAAATGTCTTCCTCTCTGCACCAAGAAGGATGACTTTTTTTTTTAAGAAGAATGACTCTTAATCACAAGAAACTTTTTTATCAGTGAAGAAGACACTGACTTCAATCTGCATAGCAAACCTGACCCTTGTTGACTGTGCTTTTCCTGATAAACCCCCCAAATTGGCCCCCACCTCCTCTTCCCAACATTTTTCTTTTGTCTTTAGGTGAAGATGGTGAAGCTGGTGGCTTGGGCTCTCTTGGAGAGCTTCTCAGTTCCTCTGGGTATCTCCCGTGTATGCATGAGATATACATACATATTGGTAAAAACAAGACAACAGGCCCAAAATGGAGTCACTTACATTAAGCCCCACATCACCAAACTGAGACCTAATTAAATTATAGTTTTGGCTCCCAGAAATGGAATCTTAAACCGGTCCACCAGAAATCACTGGATCAGCACTGGCTAGGTAACCTAATAGATCCTTGCCACCCCTAAAGGAAAAGTAACCTCACAATAACCAACCTTCTTTTTTGTCTAATAGTACTTCCTCATTCCTGCTCCCCTCTGCCTATTAGTCCATCTTGCAGAGCTCCTGGGCGCTCCTATCAGGTAGATGGGATGCTGCCAAAATCGTGCATCACTGAATGAGGTCAGTAAGATCTTTAAAATGTACTCAGTTGAGTTTTCGTTTTTTAACAATGTTAATAAACTTCTGTTTGTCTTTCTCTTGTTAATCTGTCTTTTATTATGGGGAGTCTCAACCAAGAACTTATAAGGGTAGAGCGGAAATTATTTTTTCTCTCCTATAATGGCTAAAAACCAGACTTGGGTTCAGATGTGCATTCAAATCCAGTTCTGCAAATAACCAGCTGAGTGATCTTGAGCCATTTGCTCAGCTTGCAGAAATAAACAGTGTAGTCCAAATTCAAACCCATGCATATGTGCTTCCAGGATCTGGGGTTCCTTAAATCCAACAGGTTTGGATTGAAAGGCTTTGTTGCTTTCTAGGGCGTTCTCAGGTTTCTCTGCTCCATCTGGATATCTGCCTGGCTTCAGCCACAGTTCTGGCAATGTAGTATTCCTCCTGTAGCCCCACATGTCCCAGGATCTAGGCTTTGGGACACTTTGTTTGCTTAGGCTCTCCTACCTGTCTCCATTTTTAATTTTGTCACAGCCATGAATTAAGCAAGAACCAGATCCAATTTATTAATTCCTTTCCTACTCTGTGATTGTGCCCAGAGGCATGTAGGCACACATTGTAAATCACAAAGAATAATAATAATAATAAAGAGCTCTCTGTTGAAAGCTGCCTTAGGAGACATCTGTCAGCTTGCCAGGGACCCCCAGAGAGCAGACTTCCCCTTTCCTCATTCCAGAATAAACCACAGGAAGAGGAGTCTGTAAGTAACAGGAACTTTGAGGCCAAGTGGAGAGAAATTCCCATCCCCATCCATGTTCTTGGATAGCCATGAAATCCTGACCCTTTTTTCCTACAAAAATAGGAAATGTATATATTAATGTGCCAAGCACTTGGCACAGATGACCAAATGCATCTTCACAATAGCCCTATTATGTAAATACTAAGCTTACACTCACTTTACACATAAGGACACTGAATACTCAGAAAGGATAAGTAATTCTAAGATGTACAATTTGTAAACTAAGGAGCTGAGATGGAAAACTCAGAGCCACATGATCCCAAACCTGTGCTCTTTTAGTCACACTAGACTACCAGAAATTTCTAGATCCTTCTTGAAAGTCCTTTTTGAGCATTCCAGAAAAAATTCCCAAGTTGTGGTGGTCCTGATACAAAAGAAGAATTAGCCAGTGAGGATGTTGTTTAAAAGACACATTGCCCTCCAACTAGCTCCCTTCTCAAGGAGATGGGTGAAGATTTTTTATTCACTTAACAAACACTCCCCGACTCCCACTCTGAGCCAGGCACTGGACTAAGTATTGACAACACAGGTGCAAACATACCCCAGGCCTCTGCAAGCTCACATTCTAGCAGAAAAGAAAAACAAGGAAACAAATACAGTGAGTATTTTGGAGTGTTCTTAAGAATATATGGGATACATTGAGAGGATGTGGGGGAGATGAGATCCTAAGCAAACACCCCATGTGACCTCAGAGACCCCAAATGCTGTGGGGGAGGAGTAGGTATATGATCCTGCCACTTCCCAGCTGAATGATCTCAAGCCCAACACTAAATCTCTCTGAGCCTCAATTCCCTCATGTGTAAAATGGAGATAACACTATTTTGTAAGCCTGGAACAATTCAATGAGATAACATAGGCCATTTTTATTATCCCTTTCCTTCCAACACCATGTATCATTCATCACTAAGTTTGTGCTGATTCTATCTCCTAAATGCTCTTTAATCTCATTTCCATCTCTTCTGCTGCCATTTTGAACGAGGCACTGCCATCTTTCACAGGAAGTACTGCACTAGGCTCCTAACTAGACTTCCTGAGCCTATTCTTCTGTTCTTTCTGTCTGCTCTCCATCATGAAGCTAGAGTCAGCTTTCCACACCACAAATATGATTGTACTGACTACCACCATTCCCAACCTCCACCTGTTTAAGAACCCTTGGTGGCTTCCCACCGGTTTCAGGAGAGACTGTAATCCTCAACACAACCCCCATGGCCCTGGCAGGGCCTCACCTCTGTCTCTCTGGTCTCCTTTTGCCCAAAGCATTCCCTTGCTTCCTGCACCCCAGTCTTGCGAGACATGCTTTCAAGCCCTCACATCTACTAGGTTGTCTTCTGAAACAGGGACCCTGAACATGCTATTTCCTCTGCCTAGACTGCTCTCCTCCCCTTCTGATCTCAGCCTGAATGCTCCTACCTCTAGGACACCCTCTCTGAAAGCTATCCCCACGATGACATGTCTTCTTCCTGGACAGTGCCTAAATTGTCACTTATTATGTATTTGTGCCACTTTCTCCAGACCATGAGCTGTTAATGTCTGGCCCAAGATCAGCAAAAGATCTGTTGGTTTGGGCTCACCACTAAATGTCTAAAACTTGTCCGAACACAGGCACCAAGAAGAGATATTTCAGAAAGATTCGTTGCATGCATTAATGCACGGTATTCAGTAAGTTTTCAAAATTGTGAGTTCCTTTTTCCTTGCCTATGGCTCCTTACACATGCAAGTTTTAGAACTCTGCTTTTGTTTTGTGGGTGTTTTAAGGAAATAAATGGTTTGAGTCCTCAGCATCCTGGAATTCCCCCCATGTACAAGAGATGGTCGGCAGAGGGCCCCAGAGGAGCAATTATTGAAGTCAGATCAGTGAAACTAGCAGTTGCTGAGACACCAGACCCTGTCCCAGAATCTGTCCATCCTTGAACCCTTCAGAAACCACCACCACCAGGTGGCATATGGCAGTGGAGGCCTGGCCCGCCATGTCAAAAATCCTTTGGATCTGGCCTTAAGAAACATAGGAATTCATAGGATAGGAGATCAGAGGCCCATGTAGATTATTTTAACACAAATCTACTGCTTGCTCCTTAATTTGTCAGTTTTCACGCTGAAGAATTTGTAATCAAGAGCTCACACCACTGGGTAAAATCATGCATGAGCGTTAGGGGAGATTTGCTTTCTTTGGGGGCCACTTTTCGCTTGCCAGTCAGTAGTTTTATTTCCATTTTAATTTTCAGAGCGTCTGCCCCCCAGCAACAGCCTGTGGTTTGGAATTCATGGCTCTGTTGTGTGTTTATGCACTATGCTTGCTTGTAATTGACAAATTTAAATTCTGGTCATATTTCATTTATTACACAGACCCGGGGAAAAATCCTCGGCAAAAACCTAATTACAGCGAAAGTGCCACAAGGTAATTGCTGGGAAAGAACTCCTGCAGAGGCAGGGCTGAATATTTCATCCACCCATAAAACGATTATGCTGACAAGATTCTGAAAAATAATAAAATCTGTTTAATAAAAAAGAAGCAAAATATCAGTGTTTTTACACACAAAGTATTAAAACATCCTTCATTTTGGACAGATCCTAAGTCATTTGATTTTTATTCAAGTGATGATCCACAGCCCTGATGATTCCTTTATCAGGGACTGGAGTTTCGTGATCCTTCCGACACAAAGCTGCTTTGAAGCTTCCAGGACTGTTGTTGTTTTCTAGAACAGCCATGAGTCTGCTTTTCATGGCTGTGTCGGATCTTTAGTCTCTGTGCCAGCATGAAAAAGCAGACAGAACTAAGGGGAAATGCTTGTTGTGTTTACACTGCTATAGTCCATCCATTTTCTGTTTCCCTCCCAGGGGGGCTGTCCCTCTTTCAGAGGACTCAGAAGTCATCAAGGAGGGGGACTTCTGCTGTCAGAGCTTTGCTGGGAGTCCAGCAGAGCAGCAGGTGCTAATGCATAGCTTGGTTTCTCTGACTCTCGGGGATACCACTATAGCAGCAGGCCAATTCATTTACCCAAGCTGGACTGAACTGAATAAAGGTTTATTGACCACTTACTCTATTCCTGGAGTTGGGTTAGGCACAGGATACAGTGATAAACAATGAGGGACGATGGGGAACAAGAGGTTCCTGCCCTTCCAAGAGGTATATGTTAGTAAGACAGACCCAAAGAAAACCAAGAAAAAGTAAGAAGAAACAAATTTTGAAATTTCAAATTGTATCGAGTGTCCTATGGAAACAGGGGCCTGGGAGAGAGAATGGGGTAACATTAGAGGATGGCCTCTGTGAACCCTAAAGCATGAAAAGGAGCCAGTATGAGAGGGTCAGAAGGAAACAGTTACAAAAAAGTTGTTGGCATGGGCTTGGAGTCATATGAGGAATGAGGAGGAGAGAGACTGGAGGTCGGGGCCTTATAAACAGGGTCCGCAGGTGGGTGCTTCTTCCCAGGGATACAGGAAGCCACTGGAAGGTTTTAAGTGGTACGATCTAATTTACATCTTAAAAAGCTCATCCAGCTGTAGTGTGGAGAGCCAACAGATCATCATGGGCAACAGCAGTGGTGGCAAAACCAGTTAGGATGCCATTGCAAGCAGCACAGGAAGGGCATGGTGGTTTCCCACTTCAGGGGAAAAGTAGCAGAGCTAGAAGTAGGCAGACTTTTATTGCCAAAAATTACATATAGAAATGTAAATGTTTGAAAAAAAATACATAAAATCTCAGACCTTAGCACTAGATTTTCCATAATGATGGCAAGAGAAATTGGAAACAAACAAACAAAAAACTAAGGAAACAGAAGAAATACAGACCTAAATTAAGAAGAACTAGAAGCTGGAATGTCCATTCCCTCCTTCCTTTCCCCCCTCCCCAAGAATCAAGAGGACATAGTGAGTCTCTGTGCTGCTATGCTGGGGGAGTCTTCCACCCAAAACACTTTCCTCTCTCAGAGGGAAATTAATTGGACTGATTTATGCTTGAAAATTATATGTATATATATATATATAATACGTACATAATATATATTCTTATATATAGTTATATATATATATGTGCATGTACATCATTATATATATATGTATAATGAATTCTGGCATCGGTGGCCAAATTAAGTTTCAACCATGGTCATGCACAGGGGATTTGTAGAAAATGCCCAGTGAAGTTCATAAGTCACTCACTATTCCTCACAGTATGGTCTGCAGTCAAACTAGGTTAAAATGGAAGGAGAAAGGATTAAGAATGCACATTTAGGGACCTCTACCTTAGATGTACTAAATCAAAGTCTTTGGGGTGAGCCCAGGAATCAGCTTCCTAAGCGATTGTGTACCATAAAGCTTGGAGAAGCTCTGCTTTACAGTGATTGATGTTGTACCACATTGAAAAATGCCCTGGAGAGTTTAAAATATAGAGAAGAGGATTGGGACTAAAATCACAGCTGGGCTAAATAAATAAACACAGGGAAATGAAATCACCCATAAATCTCACCACCCAGAGATCCTTATATATTCTTCCAAACTTGCTTTTATGCACATATACATATTTTCATTTTTAAAAGGTGAGTATACACTTATATTCTATTGTAGTTGACTTCATGAATATAATTTTTTTATGAAGATGCTCGTTTTTCATTGCGTAGCTGGCTGATGAGGGTGAGGTGTAGGGAGGTGAGGGTATTGCCTCGGGGGAGAAACATCTGATCAGGATCTATGTCTTTAATAAACAGGGGAAGTATTGTCGGGTGATGCCAGGCTGATGTGATTGAATTGGAAACATATTTTATTTGGGGACAGAAAAGGTTTTCTCTGATTGGTAGATCTCTGGAAATAAACACAACTTATATCATGAATATGCCTTGCTGGATAAAGGCATTTTCTAAAAAGCCAAGCACAAAGAGTTTTCAGACAAACAGGCATAGCAAGCAACTGTCAAAAACAGCATCATGCTGAATATTGTCAGCTTTTGTCCATTTGCTTTCTCAAAGACCTAGCTTCATTCTCGCATTACAGGAATGTTGAAGAAGAGGGCCAAATTCTGGCACAGTAAGTGTACATATTTTATTATTTCGGGCATCAAGTTAGAAAACTTCAATAGTCTCTTTTGGCTTCCAACCTACCAAATCTACAAGGCTTCAGACTGTTTGCTTTTCTTTTAAGGGTTGAAGTGTTTGGGGCATAGGGTTGCCAAATCTAGCAAATAAAAGTACAGGATTCCCAGTTAAATTTGACTTTTATATAAACAAATTTTAAATGTAAGTATGTGCCACATAATACTCAGGAAATACAGTAAAGCAATTATTTGTCGTTTACTTAAAATTCAAGTTTAACTGGGTGTCCTGTATTTTATCTGGCAACTGTCTTTGGGTAGTTTCCTATTTCAGAGGAAAATGCTGGTATAGATTACAATTTCTTTTTTTACTCAGCTTTATGGAGGTGTACATTAAATTTAAGGCATACAATGGGATGATTTTATATACATAACTATTGTGAAGTGTTTACAACATTACAACAAGGTTAGTTAATACATCCTTGACTTCACATAATAAGCATTTTATTGTTGTTGTTTTTATCGTGAAAACGTTAAAAGCTCCACTTTCATAGCAACTTTTAAATATACAAAAGAGCATTGTTAACAACAGTCACCATTTTGGATCCTTGGAATCTATTCATCTTGTAACTGAAAATCTGTCCCCTTTCCCCAGCATCTTCATGTTTAACTGCCATTCTACCCTCTGTTTCTATGAGTTCAATGTTTTTAGATGCTGTCTGTCTGACATATTTCACTTAGCATAATGGCCTCAAGGCCCATTCCTGTTTCACAAATGCCAGGATATCTATCCTTCTTTCATGTAATTTCTTAATTAGAAGTGAAAATATTTTAGTTGCAGCAAGCAATGTGGATTTCTGTTAATAACACCTTTTATAGTTCAGAAGTGTTTCTTCTGGAGAAAAAGAAAAGGATTTTGCCCAATGGAACATCACCTGCTTACAGAAGACAATGGACAAGGGTGGGAGCCCACCTTTTACCTCAGACTTCAGTGGCTTAAGTCACATGCTTTTCCCTTTCTTTCCATGAGGCTATGGGGAGAACATTGGTTGTTCTGACACGTGGAGATTACCTTGATCTATCATATACTAGTCATGCTCCACAAGTAATGATCTAAGCACGCACTCATCACCTCTGAAATTTATATGCAAGAAGGTTGTACAAAGAAAGCCATATTCAGATGGGAGTTGGCGCTCCAGAGGGAAGCCAATCCCCAGGTATAGAGACCAGCACTTCTAATTGATGATGAGCAGGGAAACAATGGAAATGAAAACTCTGAGAGCAAGTGCAAGAAGTGAGATAATTTACTCAATTTGTTTTCCTGGAAACAAAGACTTTATGTCAAGAATTCGTAATAAAACTAACTGAGGCACTCACACCCGACTCCATAAAACGCTTAATCACCTTGTTGTTCTGTAACAACTTTTCTCTTTATGGGAGATTTTGCCAGCTTTTTAATCTTCTTTATTTGATTAACATTAGAATCAACAACTGCAACCTGTGTGGAGTCCAGTAAAGCGTTGCAAACTTATTAAGGAAGATAGATTTTTTAGGGCCTCATCTATAAGAGTCTTCAAGCTTTAAGTAGCAGATCATGCTTTTAAAGTTTTATTTTCTCAGGAAAAGAAAAAAGAATCTATAGTTGCTTAGGAAGGAAAAATACTACAATACGTAGTCATCATTACTCGAAGACATTTTTATGAAGGAAAATACATTATTGCAATCTATCTTTTTCCAAGTTCACATCTCTTTTTTCTTCTTACACCACTTGTTTTAAAGAAATACAAAGTCGATTCTTCTTCTATTTTTTTAAAGGCTTAACAAAGATCTTTTCCAAATTACAGCACTGGAATCTACTCATAAGAATCAGCTTTTGGGATAATTAGAAGTTCTTTGGATTCTATCAGAAGTCCTGTAAGCAGAATCCTAATCCACAGATATCTGAGTAGGTCCTGCAAACACCTCTTGAATCCTGTGAACGGGGTCAGTCAGTCTGGAATGATGGGGCCCCACAGACACCACATTCTACCAAGCCCCAGCCCTCATCATCACTGGCTTTTCAGGATTCTGTCTTAATGCTATCTCAACCCACATATGCTTTTCACCTTACTTCTAAACCATTTTTTAAAGATTTTATTTGGAAGAAAGAGAGAGAGAGAGAGAGAGAGAATATGCACAAGCAGGGGGAGCGGCAAAGCAGAGAGAGAAGCAGGCTCCCCACCTAGCAGGGAGCCTGACGTGGGACTTGATCCCAGGACCCTGGGATCATGATCCAAGCCAAAGGCAGATGCCCAACCAACTGAGCCACCCAAGAGTCCCCAACTGACTTCTCTCAAGCACCTCATTTCCTCTTGCTATAATCTATGTGGAGTTTCCTTTTTTTAAAAAAAATATTTATTTATTCATGAGAGACACAGACTGAAAAAGAAAGAGAGGCAGAGACATAGGCAGAGGGAGAAGCAGGCTCCTTGCAGAGAGCCTGATGTAGGACTCGATCCCGAATCCTGGGATCAGTATATGAGCTGAAGACAGGCACCCAACTGCTGAGCCACCCAGGCGTCCCCATGTGGAGTTTCCAAATGCACATCTGGATGCAGGTCTGGGGTACAGTTTTTACTAGTCTGAATCAAAAGAAGGAGGAGAAAAAAAGACATATCCAGTAAGATTTTTATAAGCTGATATTATTCTGAAATTACGTTAACCTTCCTTCTTTTTTCTTCCTTCCTTTCTTTTTTGATGTTAATTGATCCCTGCTTTTACAAAAACAGTGATGGCAATTATTTTTGCTTTGCTAATGTTCTTAATTTAGAAAGTAAATGGTGTTCACCCTATGTTGGTCACTTGGATGCTTGTGTGTGCATTAGTACACGTGTGTTTAAGTTCAATGAGCTGTGAAGCCCAAACATTATAATTTTTTTTTTTTTTTTTTTTATGATAGTCACAGAGAGAGAGAGAGAGGCAGAGACACAGGCAGAGGGAGAAGCAGGCCCCATGCACCGGGAGCCTGATGTGGGATTTGATCCTGGGTCTCCAGGATCGCGCCCTGGGCCAAAGGCAGGCGCCAAACCGCTGCGCCACCCAGGGATCCCAAGCCCAAACATTATAAAACTGTGATGGTACTTGTTTACTGTTTCAAGAAATGGTGTCCTGGTCTAGGAGACAGCTTGGTGCAGAGAAAAGAACAGAAGGCCTTGGAGTTGCACAGACAGGGTGGGAATCTGGTTCTTGTGCCCCTGAGCAGTCACTAAACTTTCTGAGCTCAAGCTTTGTTTTCCACACAACTGGGGTGATAACAGCTACCTCAGAGAGTTGTCAGAAGATGAAAGCTTCTAACATAATTCTTTTTTTTTTTTTTTTTTTTAATGATAGGCACGCAGTGTGAGAGAGAGAGAGAGAGGCAGAGACACAGGCAGAGGGAGAAGCAGGCTCCATGCAGCGGGAGCCCGACGTGGGATTCGATCCCGGGTCTCCAGGATCGCGCCCTGGGCCAAAGGCAGGCGCCAAACCGCTGCGCCACCCAGGGATCCCCATAATTCTTAATATACAATGAATGCTAAAAGAATGTTTGTTACCTGACCTGTGCTTCTTTTTACTCGAAGAATTAAATGACAAATGCCCAGCACATATACCAGAAATAAGAAAATGCAAGACTCTGATACCAGCAAGTGTCTAACAGTCAAAATGAGTAAGAGAAATCTTGGCAGAGAGACTGGGATGAAACTGCAGGTTTGGGTAGGGCTAATTCAAAAAGACGCCTTCCAGGATTGAAGTGTGTTTTGAAAGGCACTCATAGCACGTTGAGAATGAAGGAGTTTTAGAAGGGGATTGTATACTGAACAGCACCGAAATCTAGGTTGAGCAAAGTATGGGACATATCCCATTAGGGATATGAGAGATGGTTTCATATGGTACCAAGGCATTAAATAGCATGGATCATGAGTGAGAGTTATTCCCTTTCCAACTCTTTCAATTCTTCTTATTACATCAAAAGAAAATTGCGGTTTGTGCTACATCATCTTCTACACTTCCTTAACACTTAAATAACCCATTTTAACAAAGGAGATCCGGGTGCAGGTACACAGCCCCCGGGAGACACGAATGTCTGGATGATTACAAATCTTATTTCCATTGTCTTTATTTTTCTTATTACTTTTTGTTTATATTAGTGATATAAAAATTTTAAGCAAATTTAAATTGTAAAGGGAAGTAATTTTAAAAGACTCAAGTAATAAAATAGGTGGTACAGGATTAGGGGTAAAAATCATAACAGTGGCCTTACAGTGAGTGAAATTTAGGAAATATTGGTCTAGCCCATCCCTCTCCTATGGAAATTAAGGTGGGGAGAAAGTCAGCCACTGGTTTCCAAGATTACATAGGTAGTTCATTTTAGGATTTAAAGTTGCTTCTCCTATGTACCTTCTCATCTAACTCTGCATCAGACGACATATTCCACAGTATCAAACTGAAAGCGACTGGATATAAAATAAACAACAGACTGTGGGTTGTCAGGAGAAGAATGGTTTGAGAGGCTGCTGGATATTATATGGGAGGCTTAGAGAAAGCAAAGGCTTACTTTGCAAGCCTGAAAGCCTTTGAGAGGGAAATTCCTTGAGTCAGCCCCGGAGGTTCCAGTGCCAGAGATTCCTCTTGGAATCTAGCAAAGATGGCTTGAATCCCAGCTTCTCCACTGGCAAGAGACCAGTGTATACCTCTCCATTCGTGCACACTCTTCACTCATCTGTAAAGATTTATAGGAATGGTAATAGCTAACATTTATTGGGCACATCATCTGCCAAGCCCCTTTGATGCATTATCTCACTTAAACCTAAAAAAGAACACTAGAAGGCAGTTATTATTATACTCACATGATAGAAGAGGACACTTGAACCCTAAATGATTACACTGCTTACTGGCCCCTCTCTAGCTAAACAAATACTAGAGTAGGATTCACACCTGAGCAGTTTCAGCCCAGAATCTGGCCTTAATCACACTCCTATGCTGTGAAAATTAAATGCAGACAAGGCCTGGGAAGCACGTAGCACAGTGCCTGGCACACAGGAAGCAAAAATGTCAGCGCGCCTTCCCCACCGACATTCTCCGCCCACAGGTCAGCGCTAGGCCCTCCTAGCTTCGCCTCCAGCATCTTTCCCGCAGGGGTCTTGCCTGGACTACAACTCCCAGGATGCAGCAGGCAGAGAAGCTGGCCAATCCGGTCGCAGAGTCCTGCTTTTCAGAGTCGGCTCCGCCCCACCTGCGGTCAGAGCTCCGGTGACCGTTGGCCCGGCGGGTCCTCGCCCGGTTAGTTCGTGGGCCGGCCAAGGGTACTGGGTTTTAAATAATCCTCCTCAGGGTTTAGGGGAAGGCGAAGGCTGTTGAGATTTCCCAGCTGCCTCAGGTTGTAGGGTCAGCCTCCCAGTGGGCGGGCTCCGCGCAGGCAGGCATCGGAGGGCGCCCCAAGGGCCGGGGGTCGTCCCCAAGGGCCGGGGGTCACCGGGACCGCGCAGCGCGCTTTGCGTGGGCTCAGTCGGGTTTGGGAGCAGGAGGGCCGTGGAAACTTCGAGGCTGCTTCAGTCACCAAGCGGCCGTGGGGCGGGCCGGCGGCACCTGGGGCTCCAGACTGGTGTAGGTGCGGTGGGGAGGAGGGGTTGGCCTTGGAAAAGGCTGCAAAGGCCCCAAAGCTGCAGGGATGAGCCTCGCTGCCCAGGACGAGGGAACTGGGCCTCTGCCCTCCTGGCTGGAGGTCAGGGCTGGTTGCATTAGCGCCTTCTGTCCACAGTGGCGTGGGCTCCGGCTCCTGGGGCCTGAGCGCCGCTTGTCCCCTCTGGGAAATGCCATTGGACCCTGCCCCTCCTTTCCCTGAGCCACGGCCTCACCGAGATCTCCAGGGAAGATCTGGACTTCTCGTCTCTGACTTCTCTCCAGCCCCGTGGGGTCGAGCCCCAGCCCAGCTCTGCCGTCGGACCCCACCCGTCCAAGGGCACTCCAGGGCGCTGCCCAAGCAGACCCGGGGTGGGGTCAACTTTCTTGGGCATTTCTCTGACCACTTAGTTTCTCCTTCCCTCTTGGATTTTTAATTATTGTTTTACAACCATTCCACATTTTTAAAGTTCTTTACTTCCACCTTCTCCACCCTCTTTTATCATATTTTCTCTCCCCCCTCAAACACAAATCGTTTGATTTGCTATTCCAAACCAAGTAAGATAGCTACCATTCCCTTTTTGGCTTCTAGGCTATTGTAAGTGGATGCAAAATATATTTTATTCATTGGAAAACAAAATTTTTATTCCTTTGTAGTGGCTCTAAAGTGAGTGCAATAGGATAAATTCCTCCACTCGGGAGAAAGCAGAGGCAAGAAGTTGACTAAACGGTTAGTTTATTTTCATTATTTTGGACAAGCAGCCTGACCCATAACTGTCTGCCTTTCAATTGCTGGAATTGTGTGTGCTAATTGTTTATTTATTTTTTCAAGTCATTTTGAGAGTTTGGAATGGCTAAGATTAGTTTCTAGTGAACCACCCGTTTATGTATTTCTACCTGAGACAACTGGTTAAAAAATATGTACTGTACATAGAACATGGTAACCTGTTGATTTACACATTTTAATTAACCAGAATTTTTAAAAAGTGTATTGCTTTAATTCCCAAAGCTAAAATAAAAGTTAGTTTTCTTAGTTTATGAATTATAATTGAATCTTACTTTGAGTTTTACTATGTACTTAGAGTTTTATTGTGGATCCTCTCATTCAGAATAAGTTAGAATACAGTGTCTTACATAAAATTAGAGAAAGTTTTATAACTAATTATAAGGTAGTTTATAAGGGCTAAGGCTTTCTGAAAAGGGGATATCTGCATTTCCATTATAAGGGCCCCATTTTGTCTGATTTCATTAAAGAAGAAACGTACGAGTGCTAGTTGGAGGTGTCTTCTGTTTGAAAATATGAGCAAATTGATGCCTTATTATGTTAGAATTCTAACCATTATATTGACTTATTTCACAATTATTTCAATTCTGAAATAATAGACTTTACTTTTAGAAATACTGAAAATTTAAGTATTTTCAAAGTGCACATAAATGCTTCTGATTTATACATTTTATTTCTCTTTTAAAATCAGATGTTTAAGAATAATGTTACTGACCATAAGCCTAATGTGGAAACCATAATTAAAAACATTAACACAATTTCTTTGGAGTTAAAGAAGATGAAAGGTAAGTATGGAATCCCTGAATTAAAATGTTTGCATGCCTTATTTTTAAAACAAACACTAGAGCAAAATTGTGCTTCTTCTGGGATATAACTGAATTTTGCCTACTAATTAGGATTTCTTTACTTAAGAAATGTTGACCGTGTAATATAAACTAGATCTTTTAAGGATGGATTATGTTTGAGCATTTTCCTGGAAGTTAGCAGACTTGAATTCCCATCCCTGACACTAACGAGTTTATGGTGTTGTCTAACTAACCTCTTTAAATTTACTTTCCTTCCTTCCATTCAATAAACTATTGCACAATGATGTCACATTCTGCAAAATTCAGTATCTCTATCCGTTAATTTTTACTAAGCCCCTAAATTTCCTTCCAAATTAAAATTATGTTTGTTTGATTCTGTGAGCTAAGGGTTCTTCATTTTAAACAGACTCCTAGAGTAGGATTAGACCTTACAGTTCATGATGTTTAATCATTCATCTCAGACATTCTGTTATTTTATCCCAGACACGCAAAATTTCCGTGATTGAATATTTCTAGGGATAATCTAACCCTGATCAAATATTTCCTCTGTTGGAGAACTCCAAATCTCACCTGTTAGCTTCTTCCTTTTTAGATGGTTCCTCCTTATGGACTAGCTGAAATGTGTTCCCATCTTCCTTTCACACACTGGTCTAGTTTCCTATGAAACTACACTGAATATGTAAGTACTCTTCTTATGAGAGCCCTTGGATATTTGAAGATAGCCTCTCTGTCAGTTACAAGGAATTCAGCTACAAGTAACAAAATACCAACTTAATGTGGCTTATACAATAAGGAATTAAGAGATCCAAGGTAGGGCAGCCCCAGAAATAATTCAGAGTTTTAAAGGCTTCTGACTATACCAGGTTCCTTCCATTTTTCTGCTCTATTATATTCACTCTATTTATCACTCTTATCACTCGTAGTCATGACCAGCAGGTGTGGCCATCTACAGATACTGTATCTGCCTATGTTTCTATAGAAACATTTTCCCAGGTCCTTCTAGCACATTTTCCCTTTCCTTTCATGGCCAGATTTGCATCAAATGCATATGACTACACCAGCCACTGTCAAGGGGAATGGGACTGCCAAGACTAGTTTGGACCAGTCAGGACTTATTGCTGGAGCTGGGGAAAGGATCATCTCAAATGGAATCAAGTTATGCCACCAAGAAGAGGGGATAGATTGTTAGTTAGGCACCAAATAGTGAGTGCCTGTTACGTTTTTTCTCCGTGTTCTTCCTAGGGCAACATTTCCCAGATTTTGATCAGTGAACCTGGCTATCTCAAGAGATGTTAATAAGTGGTGTGCAGTAAGAATATAGTCCATGTTATTATGGTCAAATAAATTTGGGAAGTGCTTTATGCCGTATATTTCTCTCAAAAATTCACAGAGCATATTAACAAAGGCTCTGAGGAATCTGATGTAAAAAAGTCTGGTTATCTTTGCTTAATTCATCATCTCTCAAAACCAATCTCAACAATATAGCAAGAATTTCGATTCTAAAATGTGAATCTCCTGAAAACTCTTACTAACTCACTATTGACCCAGAATAAAGTCCAACAAACTTCCTAGAATGGACTATAAGACCTCTTGAGATCAAGCCTCTGCCTACCTCTCCAGTATCATCTTATCATTGTTTTATTCTTGCACATTGTGTGCTTCAGCCATACTGAGCCATTTGCAAATCTACATATCTGCTCTCTATTCGTGTCTGTACCTTAACACATACATCTTCAGAAATGCCCACTGTGCAAACTCCACCTCCACCTAGCCAAGTTAACTGCTGCTTATTAGTCAAGGTTACTTACACTGGCAAAATTGTTAAGCAAGCATGTTATCGCTTCTACTGTTTCATATCATCTATCACATTGTGTTGTAATTGCATGTTTACTTACTTTTCCTATCCCTGCTCAACTGTAAGCTCCTTAAGGTTTTTCCTAGCACTTAAACATAGTGCCTTGATATAAGAGGTTCTTGGAAATATTTACTAAATGAATAATTGGTGTCTGGATGCTTGTGCTCATTTAAAACAGAGAAGCTTTAGATTTTTCTCAAACTGATTATCTAACTGTTATAGCTTGGAGATTATTCTTTCATGAAGTAAAACAGAACTAGATGTGATGGATGTGTTCCTGAGAAGCTGTGGGGTAAGTCAGGCAGTTAGGTTATAGGGATTCGTAGAGCTAGAGTAAGAGGGCAGACTTCTAATAAAATGATCAACACTCCTTTTAGCCACACTTCCTTCTCTCAATAATAATGTCAATAGCTGACACATAGCATTTACCATAATCCAGATACTGTTCCAAGAGCTCTGGATAAATGGACTCAATTCTCATCACAACCTTGTGAGGTAGAAAATACTACCATTGGCATTTACAGATTACAGAAACAGATATAGAGAGGTTAACTAACTTCTCAAAAGTCACACAACTAGTCACTAGTAAACCTGAGATTTAAATTTAAAGTGATTTTAAAGAGACAAAAATGCACAAGATGAAAAGCTCTCAGAAAAAAAGTTAACGAAACAGAAGGCAAATAGAAGCAAACAGAAAAGTCTGAACCCTAAAGTCCAAAAATTTGAGCTATGAGCTCACTGATTAGAGCCAATGAAGAATCAATACCAATACCAATTCTGGTAGCACCAGAATCCTCTGGAAATGGGGATAACGGTGGAGCTAAGAACAGGAAGGCTGGTTAAATGTTTAAGAAATTGTAGACTCCTAAAAATAATTAATTAATTAATTAATTAATTAAACTTTAAAAAGGGGTGCCTGGGTGACTCGGTTAGGCATCCAACTCTTGATTTCTGCTCAGGTCAAGATCTTGGGGTCATGAGATCAAGCCCTGCACTGGATTTCATGCTGGGTATGGAGCCTTCTTGAGATTCCCCCTCTCTCCGTCTGCTCTGTGTCTCCCTCACCACTCTCTAAAAAAAAAAAAAGTTGTACCCCCTAAGTTCTCTTCTCTCTGAACTAGACAACGGTTACTTTTCTGTGACAGTACACTTGAGTTTGATTCCCTGAGAGGATCTCTGGTCTGGAGCCATTAGTCATAAATTGAGGCAAAGAGTACTGTACTGAAAACAAAGATATTAAGACAAAGTTTTACAAACTGATTTACAAGATTCCCAGCTTTCTTTTCCCACTTGGCTATAAAACATTAGCAGTCAGACTTATACCCTCAAGCAGATTTTTATTTCAGGAATCTTATGAGCCTAAGAGAAAAAAATCTAAAGACACTGAGAGCAGAGGTTACCCCCAACAAAATGCCCACCCCCAATACAGGCTATCCCATAGGCACAGAGTTTCCAGTTATCTTTAGTGCCCTGGTCTTAAATATGAGTAGATAGCTCTGGTGCAATAGATATTTGATGAAAGCATCTAATATGAAAAGCAGAGACAAAGTCAATACATGGATTCCATCAATGAGAGAGAAACAAATAATGGAGTGAGATGAAAACTCCCAAGAAACTCTCAATAGCTGAAGAGAAGTAAGAGATGATTCTATGTCCATGAAACAGGAATATGGTCCTCGGAAAAGTTTGGAGAAGGGAATTCTTGGAAATTAAAAGTAGGACAATAAAAATAAACTCTGCAAAGGGGTTTAAAGATAAAATGAAGACAATTCTCTAGAGTGCAAAAAAAAATAGAGGTGGATAGTTTTAGGGAGAAAAAAATTACAAGATCAATCAAGGAAGTTCAACATTGGGACACCTGGGTGGCTCAGCGTGGTTGAGCTTCTGCCTTTGGCTCAGGACATGATTCCAGGATCTGGGATCAACTCCCACATCAGGCTCCCTGTGTGGAGCCTGCTTCTCCCTCTGCCTGTGCCTCTGCCTCTCTTTCTGTGTCTCTCATGAGTAAATAAATAAAATCTTTAAAAAAAAAAAAAAAAGGGAAGTTCAACATTCAGTAAATAGGAGTGTTAGAAAGAAGGAACACAGACAATGCATGGGGTGTGGAGTTCATTAAAGAACTAACCTGAGAAAAATTTAAAGAACTGAAGGAAGGGAGTTCTATAATGTTAGAGCCATACATAACTGTGGTCTGATCAATAATCACTTAGGAGAAAACTAAGAATTAGAAATAGCTACTAAAAGTAATAATAGGGGCACCTGGCTGGCTCAGTTGGTAGAGCATACAACTCTTGAACTCCCACATTGGTGTAGGGATTACTTAAAAAAAAAAAAAAGTCATTTTTTTTCCAAAGATTTTATTTATTTTAGAGATAGAGTGCAAGCGACCGGAGAGGGAATGGGAGAAAGAGAATCTCAAGAAGACTCTGAGCCGAATGCAGAAGCCTGCACAGTGCTCAATCCCAGGACCCTGAGATCTTGACCTGAGCTGAAATCAGTAGACACTCAACTGACTTTTTTTAAAGACTGGGTGCCACCCAGGCACCCCCAAAAGTAGTTTTTTTTAAAAAAAGTAATAATAGTTGTCTATGACATATGTTCTCCAAGATAGTATCTTCTATTATTTTGTTTTACACAGAGCTCTCCCAGTTGCTGCTTTGTGACCTTACTCTACATTTTAATCATCCTGTGAAGACGGATGACTTAAAGGAACCAGAAGGAAAAACCCGCCTCTTTGAAGAGTCTGCAATATCAGATGTGTCCCTTGCCTCTAATAATTTTTCTATCTGATTTCTTTTTGTTTGTTGTGAATTTATAACTGTATTTATTGTGGAATTAACATGTATCTGAGAGAATTGAGTTTACTAATATATTTAATATGATAAACAAAATAAAAATAGGATGAGTTGTAAATAACCATTTAATATTATTGAAACTTGTTTTATTGTTTCAAAGAATGGCTAATTCATTTCACTAGTGGCAAGAATATGACATAGGAAATTGACCATGGGGGCATTGCTTATCCTTTATGCTTGAATTTAGCTCAGATGGAAAGAGTTAACCAAATTATAAATGGATCGCATGAGTTTGAATCAGATCTCTCCTTGTAACAAGTACCAAAAAACTCAAGCTAGCTGAAGCATTTATTGGGTCCTGTGACTTGGAAGTCCATGGTTGAAAGAGATGTCAGGGACTCTACTAATTTATCCTATGTCTCTAACCTGGTTCTATTTCTGTGCATTGATTTTATCTTCTTCTGTTATAGACTGGTTTCCTGCCTATGGCAAGTTGAGGAGGGTAGAGACATGGTATCTGACATGATTCACTACCAAATAGCTGCTTTGAAATCTGTTACCTCCTTCATTTTAGAAATTTTAAAATTTTAAATTAAGATAATGTAACCTAAACCAAGACACAAGGTCAGCTCAGTGTCTGCTGTCCTCACCACTCAAGTCAGTGTTTAACACAGATTAGGCACTAAATAAATGGTTGTTGACATCCTGTTGCATAAGCATGTAAATGAATGCAGATTTTTCAACTTTAGAACTCTCTAGCTCTGGACCCTAGAGACCTACCAGTTTGTAAAGATGAAGCTTGATGAAACATTATTATCATCATTGGTTAAAAGTCTCCACATACCTGTTATCTTAGCAAGTTATCAGTTTTAACCAGGTAACTTCTAAGCTCCCTTCTGATGTTCTATTAATAAACTTATGAAAATGAAGGTGCAAGATATTTTTGGCCACTCAGAAAACTTGCAGATTAACTAGAGAAGCCAAAAATTTTTGTGGTTAATAAAATTTGTGGAATAATAACAGAGCCCCAAAGGGGAAAACTTGAAGAACAACAACCAAATGCCTGGTTTTGTTGTGCTGAACACCTACTACTGTCTGCTAAGTAGGATGAGTAAGCTGAAGGAAAGAGCTGTATTGCTTCAAAGGATTTATAAAGCCTTTTTAGGAATGACAATGAGAAGGGCTTTATGGTAGAGTTGTCAGGGGATAAAAGAGATAGAAGAAAGGCATCTAATAGGAAAGTCTGGTCACATTTTTCTATGTATATGCATTGCTCTTTCATCTTTGCTGGAAGACTTGGATAAAATCGACATCACTTGGAAATGCTTTTGGAGTTGTGGGAGTTGCAGGGGAGGTGGAATGTGGGTGTTGGGATGTGATGAACTTACATCCAGCTATATTTGACACCAAAGCCTTATCTCTAAATTTAAAATGATTACTTGTGGTATTAACAGCTTAAATTTGCTTTAAAACAAAAATATAATAGGATGGACTAAACAAAGTCAATAGTTTTAAGAACACAAAAGTAAAGCAAAAGGTAAATTAATTTTAATCCTAGGAAGTTATCGCATCATGCATTTATCTTTTCATAAAAAAGTACACAAATATGCCCCCAGCAAAAAAAAAGAAACAAATAAGAAAGGATGAACTAGTTTTAAGCCTCTTAAATTATTGCTGCCAAGAAAGTGAAATTTGGAAATTTTCAAATCATATATATAAAACTGATGATTGCCTCTGACTAACAACAAAGGTTTAGCTATTAAAAAATCAGTTTTATGTGATATCAAAAACTATTACTGTTTCAGTGTTTTTAATCTTGCCTCAAATTATTTCTGTAGCTATGCAAACTACTGTACTTTGAAATGAATATTTCAAAATACACATTTTTTAAATGAATCATTACAGTGCACTACTAGACTTCAAGTGTGAACAGTATTACTCATGCTTACAAACATTGAAGAAGAATAAATAAATTATGATATATTTGACAGTCTTCATTTCAAACACTTTTTTATATGAAAGGTCAAAACCTTGTGTTCATGTTGAGGGGTTTGATTCAGTCCTAAGTGTTTGTCCGTTCACCAAGGTTGATTGATCTTCCCATGCTGGCAACAGAGGCAGGAGCAAGGTTCATTTGCTTGCCTAACTCGCTAGGGATAACCTGCAGAATGTGTTAATGTGCACTGGTATCTGGAGCCTCGGTTTTTCCCATCAATGAGCAGAAGTGGCATTTTCCTGAAGTAGTCTATAATATCTGACACAGACAAAAAGTCCTGAAAAATTCAAAATAAGGAGATAAATCAACATTGGGATGAGTAGCATGAATTTAACCCTCAGGTTTTTTTCGTTTTTTTGTTTTGTTTTGTTTTGTTTTTTACCTGCATTATATCCTACCTCTACAAGTTATGAGGATGGTAAGAAAAAATATTTAATACTTCGCAAATATTTTAATGATTTCTGCTGTAGAATTTTGAAAAAATAATTCATCAACAGCAACAAATTATGGATAAAGACTATATATATGTGTGTGTATTTGCCTTAGGATTACTCTGTGTTTTTTATTTTGGTTTCTGTATCCCTACTTCACTCTTAGTCACAAATAGTGTGATGAGGTATAAGAAATCAGGAAGTCAGTGTCCCAGTGTCTAGAGCTGATATCCATAGCATTGCACAATGGTTCCCTCATGATCCCTCTGCTATGTCTTCAGTGCCACCTGACATTCACAAAGTCTCTGCAGCCAAGTCTTTGCAACCATTGCCTTCATCATCTTATCCCTAATGGCCAGACTGGAAAAAAAAAAATGCATCCCTCTAGACATAGATCAAAATCACATAGGTACCCCAGGAAGGATATGCACTTCCTCCAAAACTACTCTGCTGGCGCCTCTTTCAAGGGCAGCTGCAATGTATGGTTTCTACTTATGTTTCTCACACCAGACCAACAGAAGTTCTAGAGGGCAGACATCTCTGTCTCTATAGCAGCTTTGCAGCTCTATCCACACTGAACCAGCGATTGAAACATCTGATCAGAATCATGTGGGGTTTTTTTTCCTGTTCATTTACATAATCATAACTTAAAAATATTTGGAGTGAAGTAGAAATTAAGAGTTATCTGGTTTTCATTCTGGAAATGTTTGATTCAGCTGATCTTCCTCCTGGAACTTTGAACTTAAAAAATATGTTTGGAGCCTAAGTTTAGCTGTTAGTTTCCTTTGCAAAAGCAGCTTTTTTGATTGCCATCCAAAAAGTAATTAGCATAAACATTGGCTAAACAGAGGAAAAATTCCCTGGCAGATTGGCCACCTTCATTGGCCAAACCTCTTTTTTAAGTGAAAAAGGACTCAAGTATTTAAATAATCACCACAACAAGAATTCTGGGTTTGCTTTTGTTTCTTTACCCTTTTCTAAATGTCAATACAGCCTTATAAGTACACTTCAATCTTACATTAAAATTATGTTACAGAGGTGAATGATAGAAATGACTTACCTTTGACACTATCAGTTTTTAAATTCAAATATTATTTTTTTTAATTTATAAGTTATACGTGTGATTTTAGACTACTTGGAATAAAAGACATAAGAAAGACTCCATGGCACAGGTAGCTACTGTCATTTTGTTTTATTTCCTTCCAGTAAAGGAAGGACTTCACCAATGAAATTTAACTCTAACAGTGCCATACAGTATGGATCCCCAAAGAATATTACAGTAAGGTTCCATATTGACAGGTATGTGAAATGGCATAAACAGAGGATTTGAGGAAATTTTGCAACTGAAATTTCTTACCTCTTTCCCCCGGAGTCCAGTTCCCAACAAGTAAACTTGGCTTTCCTCTTGATAACGGATCTGGATGTTATAAACTTTATCCTTGTACAACACCATGAGGACATACGGATTAGTTATTGTTTTTTTAGAGCTGTCTCTAACCAGAAAAGTGCCATCCTAAAAGAATAAATTCATGTTATTATGTGAGCAGCAAATGTCAATACTTCCTTTTTAATTGTTTTTTAAACCTATTTATTTTAGAGAGAGAAAGCACATGAGTGTGCATGCATGAGTAAGAGGAGGAGCAGAGGGAGAAGCAGAGAGAATCCTCAAGCAGACTCCCTGCTGATCACAGAGCCCAACACAGGGCTCATCCCAGGACCCTGAGATCATGACCAGAGCTGAAATCAAGAGTGGGCATAACTGACTGAGCCACCCAGGTGCCTCAGTAAATATCACCGTCTGTGTTGCCTGTAAGAGCAGTAGACAAGCCTCTAAAGATCTAGAAACGTAACCAGTTGACAAGTCAGTGAACATTTAGTTCCCTGAACGGTTACAGTCCCATGTGCCATGGATTTGGTTGTCAAGAGGCAGCAAAGATTGTATTAGAGAAATTTCCAAATTTCAGAGACCTCTTTGAAGTCCCTTGATGAAAGATACATCGTTTTTTCAGTAGTAATAAGACAAATAATAAGTGGTTGAGTGGATAAAGGGCCAGACAAAATAAGGACTTTATTGGTTAACTAAGTATCTGTTTTCCTACTCCTGGGAGCTAATTCCCTAATCCTTTCTTTCATAGCCAAAGTCAGAAAACACACAAATGCCTATGAAATTCATCCATTTAAAAACCTCGTGATCTCCATGTAAAACATTCATCATTAAACCACCTGACCAAAAAAAGAAAACAAAACAAAACAAAACAAAAACAAAAAAAACACCTGACCATAAATAAATGTGGACCATCTTGCATTCTTAACCATTTTTTTCTGTTTACTAAAATAGTGTTGTGATTTGTCCTGTACTTTAAAATGTTATTCCATAAATTATTGCTATATAACATTAATATTACAAAGATCTAATATTAAAATAGGATTAATTAGTAAGGCAGCTTTAAACTACTCCCTCGTTTGTGTATTAAATCATGATGGTTTTAAATAGCCATCAATCTGCAATAATGGCTTTCCTTTGTTCTTTTTATTTCAATTGAGTAAATTCCATTCAGAACATCTTCTATTCAACAAATATAACTGTGGACCCATTCTCAGTCAGAATTTAGAATTTAGAGTTTTGAAGACTCCCAGAACCCACACAAAACACCTAACTAACTAAATCAGAATCCCTCCAGGTGAAACCCAGGAATCAGAATTTTTAAGATCCCCAGGTGATTTAAATGTGCATCTAAGATTGAGAACTATTCTTGTAGACTCAAGACTTGAGAGATGAAGGATCTTTGTTTTTCTTTCTCTGATATATAGATTTAAGGTTATGGTTCTTACCAGACCACAGGAGATCTGGTTAAACTAGAAATTTCTAGGGGAAAGGGCATGAAGTTTCTGCTGTCTCTCTCCATATGGACCCCTTCACATCAGTGTAGATGACAATTGTGTATTAAAAATGAAGATAGAATCAGTAAGATGTTCAAAGTTTGGGGGAAAGAGTCTCCTTTTGATAAGGCTATGCTTCCTATGACAAGACAGACCTTTCTAGTTAATAAAGTCTTCTCAGATTCTGCCAACTGAATGACTGCCTTAACTTAGATTTTTCCCAGATCCTAGGAATCATTGCTATGGATGCTGGTAGGTATAAAGCTGTCACTAATGGGTCCCCCTAGTATAACAGCATGAATATCACCTAGCAGAATTCCTAGCCCATAAGTGGTCCTCAATAAAAGCCAGTTCCCTTTTTCTCCTTCCATCAATATTTATAACTACTTAAAAATAAACTTTAGCACAGTACCTGGTTTATCTTTCTAAGAGCAGCTTCTGCCTCTGGTCGGGTAATATAAGAAACGTACCACTCTTCATTTAATGAATTCTGAAAATGTAAATTTTTAAAAACTGAATAAATTTTGCGGTTACATATGTAAGTGAAAAGAAAAGTCTCCAAGTAATCATTTTCATAAATCACCACCTCAATTCCATGAGCTCTGAAATGTTTGTTTTCTTAATTTGAATATAGAATCACTTAGGTGGGGTTAAATAGAGGATATTTTGCATGAAATACTTTTTATCATGACACTGGTTGCAAAGGTAGTTGTGAATAAGCATTCCATATATAATAGAAGTTTTAATCAGGGAAGATACGGGTATAATAATTTCTTCAGTTTAGTATGATATACTTAATGAAAAATCTGGGCTAGTGAGCAGTTAAGTGGCTTATTCAAGGTCATGAGCTAGAAAACAAATGAAAAATAGGATTATTTTTCTCATTGTTAAAAACAAAACACATATTTGCTACTGGAAAAACATTAAGGAAAAAGAACATATTTTTCATCTGGATCCTCCCCTTTAATTTTTTTTACTAAAAAAAATTAAAAGTAATTTAAAATGATAAGAATACAAAAGAGTATCAAATGGGAGATTGTTATTTTCTGGGAAAAAAAAGAAAATAAAAACATATGCTTTATTACCTCTTCTTCCCCTGGAGACAGTGATCGAGGTTTGTTTGGAACTGGCAAGGAAAAGTTTCTTCCTTCAGCTCTAGGAGGGGGTCTGTTGCCAAGGCCTTCAAAAATATAGTATTTTGAAAGTTAACTTGCTGTAAGCTATTCTTCATTTCTGTCATCACACATTTCTCCCCTAAAATGCCCTTGCAATTGTTCCCAGCAATTAACATTTTAAGAAGCCATAGCTTCAAAAATAATTTTCACCTGTTCAAAACCACAAGGGCTGTTGACTGTTCAGGCATCATTCTATAACCATGTCAGTGAAATTCTGAGAACAGTTCCACGAATTTGAGTGATTTCTTAAATATGCATGGTACATAATATAAAATAATTAGTCCATTAATGAAAAAGTCACAGTAGTTTTAATGTGACCACCAAAAAGAAAATTCAGGGGACTGATTTTTCACAGACTCCAGCACACCCAGAATGGATTCCCAACCACTGATATTGTGACAGTGTAGTAAATAAAGACAATTATATCCTCATTTGTTGACACAATAAGAAATGTAAGTCACCCAAGACAAGATGAAATTACCTGGAAAATATTGTTAGCTTCAGGAATCAGAGTTTGCTACCCACTCTTCCTAACTGAATGTTCTAAAGAGGTAGAAATCTTCAACCCTCACAGAAGACGCTGCCAACTACCTAATCAATCAGGAAGTCTGTGAGGTATCTGTAAATTACCCAGCATTTGTGTCTCAGCTTCCCTAACACCTTATTGTCTTTATAGTTCCCTGAAACTTTCTGAGGATGTGTTTCCCGATCTCAGCAAAGGTTTGATTGTGTGGAATTGTAATCGCCAAGGCTGTTTTCTATATGCCAGAACAGCTATTAAGAACTGAAAAATTCTGTGAGCCGCATGTTCTTTGAATTATTCATGTGTTATCCGTTCATTTATTCAACAAATATTTATTCAGCACTACTCTGCCCAGGCCTTGAGTGAAAAGGCACCCCTATATCCTACCTTTAATCCTCACAGCAACACCACAAGATGTTTATTCTCTTCTTTTGAGTATGAGGAAGCAGTGGCTCAGAGAGCCTGAACAAATCACACCAATCATGGGATCTTAGTGGCAGGGTCAGGACTTGAACCAGTGATTCCCAAACAATATTCTACATAAACAAGAACCCTGGGGGCAGAGGGTGGGGGGGAGTAAGGGGGAGGATGAAATTCAAATCACCCAATCTGCATTTAGCAAGTATTGCAGGTGGTTCTGCAGCAGGATTGTTCCTCCATCTACAATATGCTAGAAGTGTCACACTGCCTGCCCAGGCCACTGAGCCAGGAGAATAACCTGGGAAAGGCTGAGGTCTTCTGAGCCATGCTAGCAGGAGTCTTCACCATGGCATTCCCTGCTTCTAAATAAGCAGATCAGACTGCCTGAACTGTTGATCTTCCTTCTTAAGACTCCCAAGGCCTAAGAAGATTTTTCCTATCCCTACCTTTGCAGTCCAACATGCCAGGCAGTTTTATACTGTTTCTTCAATGAAAGAAACCTAACCCTACAGTTAACTGAAGTAGAAACAAGGCCTATATTGCATGGCTACTTTGGAGTTGGATTATTCTCTTTCTGCTTCTGCACCTGCAGGCCAGCACCATGAAGTCACATTTGCAACAGGCAATAGACTACTTTTTACTGCAGTCACACACCACCCTTATTATTGAGATCTTCAGGGTAGCTGGGGTGGACTTTTTGGATAACCTACAGAGCAGCTTTTATCTTCCTAATATGGGAGCAGCCAAAGGAGAAGACTGAGGACCAGGTGTCCTGCCTATCTTAGGGGAAAAAAGATCAATTTTGATTAAGGTAAGTATTCCCCACCAAAATTAACCAACTATTTATATCAATAATCTCTGCTACCAACTCATAAAATTGTGGGTCTGTGGAACTTACTTTGGGAGACACTGCTATAAGTGAAGTATTGGAAGCCTAGATGCCTGTAGAAGCCAGGCAAATAACACAATGTGAATTCACAAAACACAGTGAGTTGTGGACACTGTGGAAAATTGAGGGGTGTAGGGGCAACTGTGGAAAGCACTATACCCTCAAATGCTTAGGAAACATTGAAGACATAATGGATTTTATTGGTATCAGCAATAGGGTCTTGCACATCTATGGGACAATATATTCAACTAAATGTAATGGATGTGCTCAAAAAAAAAATCTTGACTCTTGAGTCATAATTGAAGTCCTAACATACTTTTCTATTTATAATACACACTGGTATTCTTGCATGTGTACTATGACCAAAATAGTTGTTTTGTTCCTTATAGCATTTTAAAAAACTTTAAGTAAACATTTAAAAATCAGGCACTTTATATTAAAAGCCATATTTCCATTTTTTTCCTGAAAAAAAACAAAAAACAAAAAAATCTGGCATCACTAAGACCAGTTTCCTGGCATGAGAAAAATCTATTTACTAGAGTTGGGTAACTTTCCACAGTCATTCAACACTCAGTCATTCAATAAACATTAAAAAAAGTGCCTACCATGTGCCAATCACTGGCAAGTCTCTAAGGCTAAAAGATAAACACAGTCTAGTCTTACCTTGTAGGCCTTTGCTGCTACTCAAAGTGGTCCGTGGACCAGCAGGATCAGCATCACATGAGAACTTGCCAGAAATGCAGACTCTCACATCCTACCCCAGACCCACTGAATTAGAATTTGCATTTTAACACAATTTCCAGGTGATCTGTATTCATATTAAAGTTTGAGAGCACTCTCAGCAATATTTATCATGCATGCCCAGAGAAGGTATTATTAAAAATGCAGGTCCTCATCCAGACTTACTGAATCAGAATCTTGGAGGGTTGGGTTCTCTTAATCTGTATTTTAAACATGTTCCTCAACCTGCAACTCAAGGATGGATTCATCATAGAAACCTAAAACTACAGAGAAAGTCAAGCACTTTCCTGAGCACCATATAAAAATAGCAGGGAGGAAAAGCTCTATATGGGATAATTAATGCCAAAGCCACCTTTCTGAGGTCAGAGGGGTGTGTGTGTGTGTGTGTGTCTTATGTAGCATCCCAGCATTCCATCAGTCCTTGGCACATGGCAGAAACTGAATTAAGTATTGAATAAGAAAACATATTTTCTGGCTTTTAGGAAATAACCAAACCTTTGCCAAAAGGCTTTGTGACAATTGGGAATCCGGTCATTGAAGCATGTTACCTGGAGAAAGTCACTAGAGCCCAGAGTACAAACCTTGAGAGAAGTATGGCGGCAGGGAGGCACTCTGTGGGAAACCACTGTTACTGCAGAGACACAGAAAGAACAGATGTAAGTTGGGTTGAGCTGAAGAGGCTGATGGGGAAGCTGGGTCAGGGAAACCCACTGGAATGCCACTTCATTTGTGTCTACTAACACCCCTCCCTGAAGCCATGGCTGCTGAGCAAAGAGGAGGGCTGATGGGGCACGCCTCACCACTGCCCCAAGGTGGCCTACCCCAAATGCTAATAGACTTTGCAAGCCAAAACCGTGAAAACCTGAGAAGGGTATTTGAAGGTTATTTTTAAGAATAAGGCCTTTAAGGCCTTTGAATTTGGAGAATGGCAGATGTCTCTGAGGAGAGGACTTCACTTTTGGTTAGGAACACATATAAATGGGCATGTCGTTTGGGAATAGTGAATCCTGGGGTCCGATGGTCCACAAGGGTAGGTGGCTGGGTGAAAAAACCAGAGAGGGTCAGGTGGAACTGCAGCAGACAGAAACAGCATCTTCAGGGACAGGTGTGGGAGGAGGCAGCTGTGGGGGCCCTGAAATGCTTCCTGCTCCATGCTGAGCAGCCATTCCTCTGCCCCCTACACCAAACCTGTCAGTCTGCTCTGTTCAGCAGTGGTGCTTGCTGGGTGGTATTCAGCAAGAAGAAGGACAGAGCTGGGCCCAGTGAGGGTTGGAGCAGGATGAGAGAATGGGAGAAGAGAAACAGAGAAGAGTGAGAACAAAGAGCAGAGAATCAGAGCAAGAGGCACCCAGGGGCAATGAAAACAGTTAGAGAGTCCTTCTAGATATCTAGCAGGGGTAGTGAGGTGGTGCTGGTGGTTTTCTTCCATACTGAAGGTGGGTCTGAGCCTCTCCTTTTGCACAGAAGAGAATGAGCTGGGGGCCTTGAGGACATCAGGTAGTAGCTCCTGGGCTTGTGGAGGGAGAAATGGCCTGTGTCTTTCTCCTGTTCCTGCCTCTGCCTCCAGACAGCCTCATCACGGGCCCTGAGAAACACCGTTGCTGTTGCAAAAGCAGGCCTACTAGGGACAGAGCCTGTGCAGTGACCTCATAGCATCTGCTAGGTCCTCCCATCCAAGATCTGGATGAGCTCCAAGTACTTAAATTAACTGGGTTTCTTGAGAGTTTGTTTCAATTCACAAAGTGAAAACATTCCCCATTACTGCCCAAGGGTCCATTCTGCCTGGGTGACCATGGAACAGTCAGTTCTGTACCCCTCCAACTCCAAGCACAGAGACTTCAAGAATAGCAGTGGATGAACATGTGTAGTTCTTTATGCTCAGCTTGATTTTGTTTCTGAAGACCCAAAATGTTCTGACCCGACTACCACTGGCTCATTCCTCTCTTCCCCAAACCACTCAACATTAGGTCTTACCAATGGACCTGGGTGTGATGTTAAGTTAGCACTGAATGATGTTACCACATACCTTTCAGAGAATGCTCCAGGCATGTGAGGTGATGGGAGGGTGTGCTTGGGTGATGGCTTGGTGGATCTGGAAGGGAAAGTGTTGGAGCTCATGGAGGGCATTGTGGGCTGAGGCAATGGTCTTTGATGCACTGTGGGCAAAAAGGAAAAATAAAACAGATTGTTAGTATCCAAGTGTCACAGGAACATTCCAGAACTGTTTCCCAGTAAGTTAGAAGCAGCTAGTCAAAAGATCAAACGTAATTACAAAGTGGTAGGATAGAACTCCACCTCAAAGGTATTTCTAGATGCTTTGCCACCTTAGAATGCATTACAATGCTGCCATTCTGTATCATTCTCTATGATATACATTCATTTTATTTTTTCATTTTCGAAATGCTATCTTGGCAGAAAATTATCAGTTGGAAACCATATGAATTTCAGAAATGATTCACAAGTTTTGTTTTATGTGAGCCAAATTTTATGCTGCCTCATTTATCTACAGCTAGTGATCCTTTCCTGTATTAGAAGGCATAAATATCACATTTTTTCTATCAAACTACATATGCAATTTTTAATTTGTTGTACTATTAAGTTACTTGCACTATTATTTATGAACATAACAGTTCTCTTTGGTAACCCAGATAACTAATGCAATATACCAACTGATATATGTCTACTTAATACTAATTTAACAATTATAGTTGATTCTATGGAGCTTCTGTACTAAATAATTCCATGTGATGTCTGAGCAGAAAAATGAAGGAATGGGCTATAAGTTGTAAGAAAGCTTTTCCAAACATACCATCATCTTCATCCTGGTAAGGGTAAGAAAAAAAAAAAGCTATTAGCCTATCATCAAAACACAATTCCTAAAAGAAGAACTGCATTTTTCAATCATATAAATGTCTGTTTCTTTCTTTAGCGGTTGTGTGTCTCCATTATAAATATATTGTGGAGAAGAGTAGAGCTTGCTAAGTAGTTCATCATTTCTTAATACAAACAATCATCTAAGGACACTCCGATCTGAGACTTTCCTTGTATACATTACATAAAATAGGTTCTGAGGTGCCCAAAAGGGCCTAAAGACACAATAATAATGGCAGTATCTACTATGTGCCCTAAAGATTTATACACAATGTCTCATCCAATTCTCCTAACAACCCTTTAAAAATTTAACATCCTCATTTTACAAATGGAAACATGGTGCTCAGGAAGGAGTCCTAACTTGCCAAGGGTTATAGAAATGGATTCGATCCCTAATTTGTCTCAGCCTTCTTTTGGCCACGCCCCGTAAAAGCAACTCCATCTTACTTATGTATAACGTGGTTTACAAGGTGTCTACGTTGCTCAGCATTTATCTTCAGGCAATCCATGAAACAGGCAAAGGAGGAGCTAGCTATTTGCTGTACTCCTCAGATGAGAAATGACATTTCAAGAGGCGAAACAATTTTGCCATTGACAAGCAGGCCAAAATAGACCACTTGGACTTGTTTTGTTAGGCCAGCACACTGGTGAAGAAAGACCACCTTATTCAAAGTGTTGCTGCAAGGAGTAAGTTGGTTATCACATGTGTCTGCTGTATGTGGAGTGCTCAGGAAAAGTTAGCTGTCATTAGTCCTATCCATTGAGATAAGATAAGAAGAATCATAGCCAGAATCATTCATCCCAGTTGGCCAACTGGGAGTCCCAGCAGAGGGCTCCATGAATAAGTACACATGAGCTCAGTAAATGGCCACAATGAAATACCTCTTCAGCACCATTACAACCATGTCATGTTTCTTTCTACAACTCTCAGATTCTCACGACATGACCGTCAACCCTTCCAGAGACTGAGAACCTCAAGAATATAATGTTACCCTCACTTTCAACCTTGTCTCCTCTTTGTCCCTACGGCTTTACAGCCAAGCTGCTGTCCTTGCTATATCCTTAGGGTCAACGGGCAATGTCACCCACGTGCCTTTGCTCGGGATATTCCTGAGGCTGTAATACATCTGGGCTTTTCCTAGGAAGACTCTATTCTGTGCTCTCCCCATCATTCAATGATATCATAAATCTCAAGTCTAAGAAATCACCCCTGGGTCCTCAAGCCCCATCAATTACTTTCTTCCCTCCATCGCTAGAGCTTGTTTCATGATCACATGCTGTTGAGCATGTTGGATGTGGGTCTGCTCATCTTTCATATCTTAGCACTTTATCTGAACCATCATAGCATCTAGCACAGAGCTACAAGATAGCAGGCACTTGTGGGCTGAGCCTTTGAATAGTGATAGGGGTGTGATCACCTCCAGAGGGCTTAGAGTCTCCAGGAAATCAGACAGACCTGGATTCCAATCCTGGCTAATTACTAGCTGCACAACTTGTGATAAGTATCTTACCCCTCTGAACTTTGAATTCCTCTTAGTAAAACAAACAATGATTCTTCATAAGGTCATTAAATGCAAAACATGTGTAAAGTTGGGGTGACCAACTATCTCAGTCCAGTTTGCCTGCACCTGATGGGGTTTCTGGAACTTCAAGATTTTCATTGCTAAAACTGGACATAAAACTTCCATTGCTGTTTCCCAGGTAAACAGCTTATCATCCAAACATTCCCTAGCTTGGAACATGCACATAGCAGGCATCCAGTAATTGCTATTCCCTCTGTTATTCAGGTTGTGGACTTATTAAAAGGGAAAACAAAGGCCTCGTAAACTTAGCTGTGAGACCCAGACTCTTGGGTATCCCTCCTTTCATCCTTCCCTCCAACTATGGTTACTTTACATTGTGAATTAGCACCTGGTACATGGGGCTGTGATTAACCCCACCACTCCGGGACTTCTCAGAGGGACCAGAGCTAAGCAATGCAACACCGGGGGCAGGAGAAAATAATAGAGGCCCCAACAGGCACCAGCTTAAGGGCCTACTGTGTGCAGGCTTTGCTCCCTGTGCCAGGTCTTAGTGAAGTCTGAGAAAGGAGCGACCCCAAGCTCCACAGAGCTTGCGCTGGTTTGCCCTGTGCCGGGCATTTACCAAAAGGGTTTTTGTACTTACATTCTCTCTTCTCTCTGGTCCCCATCCATGCCTGAAACGAATTAGGGCAGAGAAAAAGAACTGAGCATGAGGAGTTCCAGCAAGCCAGCCTCAGTGTTCGACTTAATGAGAAATCAAACCCACTGAGCCGTGATAAAATGGGAAGAAACTCCCGCCCCCAGCAGAAAAGCAGGGGAGCAGGAGCGGAGGGAAAGTTTGGGGACTCAAAGTTCTGTCACCACTGTGAGCTGAGCTAGGCAAACCTTTATTCTTTTAGCTACCACAGCAAATAATCACATATATTTAAAAAAAGGTTTAGTCAGCAAACTAACTCTTTAGTAGCTATTAAATTTCACCGAGTAGATGTTTCTCCAAGCAAATGAAAACATGTTAGGTAATATTCTCCTTTGCTGATGTCTTAAAACAGCCATCTCAGGGCTCACCCTCTGGGTGAAAAGAAGACAGAAAATGCTACTGCTCTGGGACTCTTCCCAGATGCGTGAGCTAGTCACACAGATTTGGTGACAGCTGCCTTTGAGCTGGGGCAGGCAGCCGTGTGTCTGGGCTGACGTCACGCTCTCCCGGGTCAGGGGGATGAGAGAAGGAATATACTGAGCGCCACCGCCTCTGTCAGACGCTTCACGTGTCAGCCTCCCATCAGGTGTTCACTTACACTTTTGGTATTTTGTTCATCATATATTTTTTACATTCATTTTGGTTTTTTAAAAGATTCAAACATCCATTAAAACATCCATTAAAGGGATCCCTGGGTGGCGCAGCGGTTTAGCGCCTGCCTTTGGCCCAGGGCGCGATCCTGGAGACCCGGGATCGAATCCCACATCGGGCTCCGGGTGCATGGAGCCCGCTCCTCCCTCTGCCTGTGTCTCTGCCTCTCTCTCTCTCTGTGTGACTATCATAAATAAATAAAAAATTTAAAAAAAAATCCATTAAAATATTAACTTGATTCCTGAGGTCTTCTCAGTGCCCTCTAGCCATGGCCCTGGTTTAATCCTCACACCAGCCACACGACAGCCAGAGCTAGGAGGCCCCATTGCACGGACGAGAAAAACAGAAGCCTTGGCTGTGTCCTTAGTATGCAGTAAGGTGGAAACGGACCTCAGATACATTTATGCCATTTGGTGCAATAGGCCCCAAAAAACCTTACAGTAACTTTAGAAATATTGGACTTCAGAACTCTGCATTATAAAATGTGGCTGGACGGTGAGGAAGACACTTACACTGCCCTAAAAACCTCCCCCAATTATTTCCTCTCTGTTACCTGACTTGAAAAATGATGCGGCAGGTACCGTTCCCACGTACTGAGATGAAAGGAAAACACTGGTTGAGGATGCCTTCTCCACAGACGGCAGCCATTCCCATCCTCCCAATGAAGCATCTCCCTACTCCTTTCTTTCTTTTTTTTTTTTTTTAAGATTTTTAAAATTTATTTATTCATGAGCGACACAGGGAGTAAAGAGAGAGAGAGACAGGCTCCACGCAGGGAGCCCAACGTGGGACTCTGGGACTCGATCCCTGGCCTCCAGAATCATGCCCTGGGCCGAAGGTGGTGCTAAACCGCTGAGCACCCCCCGCCCCCGGGCTGCCCTCTCCACTCCTTTCTTTGCTACATCACTATCATCTTCAAAAGGACCCGGGATTTGGCATCCAACTTGAGAAGCCAGAATTCCTCCAGCCACAGCCGCAACACCAACCGCTGCTCCCCGGGAGCAGCCGGGATCTGTAGTTCCTTGTGGGCTACTGCTGGGCAGGTTGTTGCCGTCACTGCTCTGAATGACAAACCCACACAACAGAAGCCAGTTACCTGGGCACAGGTGGCTTCTTCCCTGGCAGGGGGCTACCCCGGTCATGCCTTTCTGTGGCTGGTGGTAAAGGAGGCTTTTGCATCTTGGGTAAATGCTCCCCGAGAGGCCTGCAGGGTTGAGAGAAAGGAGGAGTGAGATACAGCATATATCCCTGCACCCTCACACAGATGCAACAGGGCACCTTACCTTCCCGCTGGGGCTGAGGGCTGTAAGACAGGGGAGAAGAGATGTGAGTGTCCTCAGCACTTTTCAAAGAACAAAGAAAAGACACAAAATAAAACAAAAATAACGACAGACATAACAAACCAGGGAAACAGCTTACCTTGTCAGGAAACGGGGGCTTCTTTCCTGTAAAGGACAAACAGCAGGCAGGCCGTGAATACTTTATCAGCTAAGCAGGAGGTATCCATTCATCCCTTAATGAAACCTTGAGCCCGAGCCCTGTGAGGGGGCTGATCTTGTAAGCTCTGGAGAATCACAGACTTCGGATGTGGAAGATGCCCACCTAGAGCACCTAATTTTACAGGCTCCGAGAAACTATGTGACTTGCCCGAGGCCACACAGAGTTGTGTACATACAAACAGTATTCCAGAGTCTATGCTTTTTTTCCACATTTGATTTTATGTAACTGATGATAAGAAGGATTAATGTCTACTTGGGATTTCATGCGTCTTTCACGGACTAAGAAGTTCTGTGGGTAGCCTAAGTTTATTCCTGTATCTGAAATAAACCCATTTGCCCGGAGGGGTTAATTTTCCTTCAGGCTCGTGGTACATTGGACATTACATAAAGTATTACACTTCCTGTCCGGGAAAATGTTCGATGTGGGGGGAGAGCATTTCAGGAGATACTCCTGATGGGGTGCCAGTCATACCGCCTTAACTTTTGTTGGGTTTTATTTCTTTCTTCCTTTTACTTTTTTCTTAGAACAGATGACATGAAGGCTCCCTAAAGAAATGCGAGGTGTACCTGAGAACTCTGCACTGCAAAGTCATTCAAAGCAACTTATTTTTCACTCTGTCTGGAGTCCCTTTGAGTAGATATGCCCTATGGTTTCAGTGCAGGAAGAAGTACCACTTAACTGTATTCAACTAGGTCTATAAGCAAATCCTGTATGCCTTGAGCAAATTATCTAAGGTCTTTGAGTCTCAATTTCCTCCCCTGTAAAGTGAAGTTTATAGGTTAAAAGTGCATAGGTTTGTTGTAAGGATCAGGTAACAATTTATATGCAGGGTCAAGTACATGATCCATGGGGGCCAGATGTTTCCTCTTCCTTTCCTTCCTTCTCATACCTCTGTGCAGTTAACACCCCAAGGTGAATGATGATATGATTTTCACAACATGATATACACCCAGGCCTGTGACAGGTCCTAAGAATCTGATCCTACCGTGAAAAGCTCACTGCCCAGTGGGAGACATGGTATAAGAAAAGTTTATTACTCATAAAACTTCAGCCTAAGATGGAACCCTACCTTACAGGGTTACTAAGAAAACTTAGATTTATATTCTTAGGCTTATGTAGATTTTCTTTTTTAAAAAATCTTCCTGATTTGTGCATAGTCTCTGGGCATGGTCTCTGTTAAGAGTCCGAGCATCATAAGAGGCTAGTACTCTCAAAACATCATGAACAAAGAAGTAATCAAGAGTACGTATTGTCAAGAAAGGCTTTAAAAAGTTTTTTTTATAAAAGAATCTATCAAAAGGAAACTTTTGTGCAGGAGGTGACTCTCAAGGATTTCATACCAGTATTCCACTTTCCTGGATGCTTTGACTTCTGGTAGGAAGCAGACCTGGGGTCTGAACTTAATCTCTCTGGCTTCATTTTGACATAATTTGAACAGCTCTCTGCAGCAGACCAGTCTGAGCTCAAACAGCCAGCCGACAGAGCTTTGCATGAGTCATCAGAGCTGTGGTACAGTAGAAAACAGCCCCAAGCAGCAGCCTTAAGAACTGAAATTCGTTGCACACAGAGAGGAATCTGAGGCCACAAAAGCCTAACTGCCTTGCTCGAAGTGCAGGTCAGGAAGGTTGGGTGTGGCCAGGATTTGAGGCTCCTTAACTTTCAAGGCTCACAGCTCCTTTTCCCAAACTCCCTACCCCATAGCAAGGAAAATCCAAGGTCTCTGATTGTCCCATGATGTAGTGGAAAAGAGCACTGGCTGTGAAGTCAGTCATGGATTCAAATCCTACACCGAGTTATGCAAATATGAGAAAGTTAGCCAACCTCTCTGAACCTCAGTTTCATTATCTGCAAAATGGGGGTAACAATACACCCCCTTTCATTGGGTTGGTGTGAGGATAATATGGGTAAGTTATTTTTGGTAGATAAAGTATTTATTTGCCGCATAGTGGGTGCTCAGAAAATTTTAGAATTGAATCAAAAGTAGCTTTACATAGAGGTAGCCATACTCCAACAACACTCTGGGCCAATTTTGGAGGAAAAGGACTGTAGGATACAAACAGTTTGGTCAATAGCACATGTGCAACAATAAAGGACCTTGACATTTTAATAGCACCTTGGAGTTTTATCAAGCATTTTCTTCTTCTAGTCACCTTACAAGTAAGGAGACATCTCTGAACACATATGGTCCCTGTGGTCAGTAAGCTGCTAAGTAGCAGCCAAGGTAGCTGACAACACTCTTCCATGCCTCCTGTCTCTGCCTGCGCGACGCCCCCCCCCCCCCCCCCGCCACACTGTGATGCCTACTGCACCATCCTTCAGGAGGACAATGAGATACGTGTGCACCTGGAACCCGTGAAGAAGCAGGCCCAGCACAGGGCTAACAGCAGGAGCTCTACCCCCATCACTGGGTTGCTGAGTGATCTGGGAAAGTTATCTCTTTGTGCCTTGGTTGCCTCATCTGTGAAATGAGGGTGATTCTAATAGTCCCACATCACAGTACCATTATGATCGGGGTGGTGCACGTGAAAACCATGCTGTGAGCACCCCATACATATTGGCCATGATTACTTGGCATCAAATAGAGTAATACTAACCTAGTGTGAAGGGCTCTCTGTCAAATGGGGCCAAGGAACGATCGAGGGGAGGTTTCGTGCTTCTGTCTATGGAAGGAGCAGGGACTGGAAGGGGAAAAGACAGAAGTCAATTTTAAGAAGAGAGCAGTTGTTTGGCGCCAAAGGAACAGGTACGCTGGTGGGCGATGGAGGGCAGCCCCTGTACTTACGCTTTGCTGTTTTATGGTTTCTACTTCTGCTAGGCTCTTCGTGGTTTGGCTGGGGCGGGGGGAGTGGCTGTTTAAAAAAGATCCATATGTTAAGTAGCATCTCACTGGAATATAGCCACAAGTCCTAGTGGCCTTATTGCCGCTAATAGCCTGACTGTTCACTTTCCTCATCATTTCTCTCTTGGACAGTAACCTCTTACCTGAGCTCCCCATCCCACACTCTTTCATCCAAGGTATTATCTGCATGGCAGTGGAGTGAGCATGTCACTCCCTTGCCAAGCTTGCCTTGAATGGCCCCTCTCATAGGGAATACAATAAGAACTCGCTGTGTATCCATCTTTACAAGTCCTTCTTAGATTCCTCTCTCCAGGGTCCACTGGGCGCCCACTCTAAATGTCATCTTACAGTTCCTGCAAAATCTCAAGCTCATGCCATGGCCTCTTTCTCATCTCTGTACTTGTGTTTTTCTCTGCCTAGAATGTCCTTTCCCCACCTCCTGCCACAACTGGCCCATTCTGTCCAGCTCAATGTTGCCTTCCCACCCATCATCAAGTTACTGGGTTTTCTGTCTCCCTGATCACACATTACTATTCAAATTGTCTTGTGTATATATTTGTTTACTTGTTCAGTATCTGCCTCTCCCTAACCAAAATTGAAACTTCATAAAAGCAAGGACCTTATTTGTCTTGTTTGTGCTCTATTCCCAGCAGCTAGAACACTGCTTAGCACACAGTAGCAGCTAATAACTGTCTGTTGACTGAATGAGTGAATTCTGCATCCCAGTAGTGGCAGGTGGAAGCCTTCAGATTTCAAAGCAGAATGTTTTTGTACATCAATTCATCTCCATGAGTCTCCCCCCTCTTTGCAAGAAAACTGCACAAGCAGGAGGAAGCCACGCATGCTTAGATGAAAGGTCCCAACTGTGGGGTGGTCTGCATTTTGAGATTTGGGGAAAACACATTCTCTCTCTCCCTCTAGGCCTGGACACTGGCATTTGCCTACCACCCTTAAATCTCTCAGACCCCTCACGAAGAGAACACGTTTCCAGCTATTGGCACATTAGCCTGAACTTCTGGGGGTCTCTCTGAGTACTTAATTGGACCCACAGGGCCTGAGACTGTAAGCTTGAAGAAAGAGGAAAGGGGGTTCTCCGCCTCTCTCTCCTCTAGGTTCACTGCATTGTGAGCCTTGGGGGCTCAAGCCACCTGCCCGCGGCATTTCCGCCTCTGGCCGGCAGGTGGCACACGTCTTGCAGGTGAGAGAAAGTGACCCCGCGCTCCAGGCCATGGCCATAGGGACCATTTACTTACCCGTTTATTTCAAAGCTTTGATTAATTTCAAAGGGGAGGGAGATAATAGCACAACCTCATTATTGAAGCGGCTTAAATTGTTTTGGGTAAGGGATGCCTGGGTGGCTCAGCGGTTTAGCACCTGCTTTTGGCTCAGGGCGTGATCCTGGGGTCCCGGGATCAAGTGCCACACGGGGCTCCTCCCTGTGTGGAGCCTGCTTCTCCCTCTGCCTCTGTCTCTCTCTCTCTCTCATGAGTAAATAAATACACTCTTTAAAAATTTTTGTTTTGGGTAAAAAGAAAATGCCGATGATGACATGCACTACGATGTGGACAAGAACCAGTAGGGTCTCACCCCCCAGGCCCCACTGCCGGTGCCGGGTTGCACGCTCGCAGCCTGTCCTGTAATCTCCGCTCACTGGTCGGCGCCGGGTGAGGTCCCTACCGTCTGGTCTCTGGCAGAGGAGGGATCAGAGCGCACCCAGCCCCGGGGAGGAGGGCGAGGGGGCCTACCGCGTGACTCCGGGCCGCGGGCGGAGGAGGGAGCCCGGGCATCGGCCGCTGCGGGGGCACGGGCGGCTGCTGCGGGACTTTGCTGGTCGGGGGCCGGTCTGCGGAAGGGCAAGGGCAGGAGGGCAGTGAAATGAAAGCAGACATGCCCCACCACGGCCGGGGGCTGCGAGCACCTCTGCGCCGCGGGGAGGTCGGGGGCGCCCCATCCCGCAGCCCCCGCAGCCCCCCGCAGCCCCCCACCAGCCCCCATCAGCCCCCCCAGCCCCCCGCCAGCTCCCCATCAGCCCCCCCAGCCCCCCCGCCAGCCCCCTGCCAGCTCCCCCAGCCCCCCGCCACCCCCCGCCAGCCCCCCACCAGCCCCCCCAGCTCCCCGCCAACTCCCCACCAGCCCAAGGCCTGCCCGCCCGGGTCTCAGACACTCTCACACGCACACCCAGGTGACCCCGCAGGGTTAGGTCTGCTCTCGTGCCTTCTGTCCTGGGTCCCCTTCCTTCCCCTCACAAATGCTCTGGGGCTGACCTCCCCTTCCCACTTCCTCCTTTTGCTCCTCTCTTCCCTTAAAGGGAGGGGCTGGTCACCAACTCCCCTTACGGAATCCCAGATTTTTTTTGTTGTTGTTAAGATTTTATTTTTAATCTGTACTCCCAACATGGGGCTCAAATTGACAACCCTGAGATCAGAAGTCGCAGTCTCCATGACAGAGCCAGCCCGGGGCCCTGGAACCACACATTCTTAGCTGGTTACTTGGACTTGCTTTGGAAGAAACTCAGTATTCTGAACCACTGAAGTATCCCAAGGCCAGGTGGATAGGCTAGCGATGTCCCTTCTCTTTGATGGGGTAGAGACCAGGCCAGGATAGTGACTGAGAGCTTCTCACATTCTGTGCCCAGCATGCCTCTGTTGCCTGACCCAATCCCAGCTTTGGAGAGGTACTGCTCTTCCACAGGGAGTGGGGCTCAGAACCTGGGCAAGCCTGGTCTAATCTGATGCCACTCTACCCGCACTGGCCAGCTCTCAGCTCTTCTGACATGCTGTCCTCCTGAGAGCCAGAGCCTTTGCACAACTGTTCCTACCGTTGAAAATACCCACCCTCACTTTCCATATCTACCCCAATTCCACAGCCAACTCCCACTCATCTGTGGAACTGCAACTTGAAGCTCATATCTTAAGTGAAGCAGCCTGGACTAGGCATATGTCCCAGCCTTCTCACCCGCATTTGTCTTCCTAAGTACATATCATGGTTTAATTAAGGCATTTGTGCTGTGTGCATTTGATGTTACCTCACCCACTAGACTATGAAGTCTTGGGGTGAGGACTGTCTTCACTCTGTGTCTCCATAACTGGCACATATAAGGCACTTGATTTAATCATTTAATCATTTCTTCTCTGGACCTCCATTTCCCTGTATATGAAACCGGCATCATCCTTGCTCCCCATATCATAGACTGTGCTTAAAAACACAAAACAAAATGTTGACAAAGTGTGAAAGGGCTTTAACATGGCAAAAGTGTTCTACAGCATGAAAGATGGATAGTGTCCATTTGCTTATGGTATAGATTGTCAACTTTCTAGCTGACTCTCTGATACTCTGCTGTGCAAGTGTGCATGAGCCTGTTTTCTTTCACCACCACTCCTACAGTGTGACCTATGAGGCAAGGGCTACATCTTCTTTCCTGAGGATTTCAAATTTTGGCATTTAGAATGATGCCTGGCTCACAATAGACCAGTCATTTTTGTTGAATGGATAAATGAATGAATGAAGGAGACACAGGCTGATAAGAACAGATTGACAGTAAAAATCTTAAATAACGTATAAAAAATTATTTTGAAGTTACGGTCACACCCCCTCAGTATTGTTATGTTGATTGTGGCCGTTTGTGGGTAGAAGAAGTCCCACATAACTATGAGTTGGTGGAAAGATGGGGAGAAATGGGAAGGTACTCTTGAGTACCTAAGTAATACATGAAATGAGTTATTATTACTGCCGAATACCTTACGTGGTAGTTCAGTGTCAGTGTCAGCCACCACAGGCAATGATTTGTCTGCAATATTTATCATCCTCCCAGCAAACGTCTGTGGTCTATATTTTTATTATCCTATTTCGTAGATGAGGAAACTGAGGCCCAGAGAGAGGGAGCACCTGTCCAAAGTCGCATGGCCGCAAGGAAGCTCTGCGCTGCGTGGGCACAGGCCCGTGAGGGGCAGCGGGGCAGCAGTGCTGGCGCGTGGGCTGCAGGGCCTTACCGATGTAGGTGGAGTTGGAGTTGGGGAAGGGCTTGGCAGGCAGGATGGAGCTCTGTAGGGCCTCCTCATCATTGGAGGGTGGCGGCTCGTAATCTGCATCGTCTTCCACGGGTGCCTCTTCCTCCTCGTTGGGGGACTCGTAGTCATCATTGTCCTCCCCGTCCTGATCGTCGGTGGGGCTCTCATAGTCATCCTCCTGCCAACACAGTGACGGAGACAGACCGGTTTGTAGAGCTTTCTGTGGTACCCGTGTGCCTGCATCGATTTTCTCTCTGCCAAACCTCCCAACAGTGCTGGTGTGGGGGGCAGCAGCACCGGGACCATCACTCCCATTTTATTTATGAGGACACTGAGGTTGGGGAATGCATTATCACAGGGCCAGCGAGTTGTGGAGTGGGCCCTCCATCCAATCCTTTAGACCACAAGGCATTTTCCTCTACCCCTTTTTGCACAAGAGAGAAAAGCACACGAAATGAGCAGGACACTGGAATAGAGGGGTGAGGAGAACCAGCGCTGTTGTGAGTAAATGTGTTTTTTTATTCCAGGAATCACGAAGAGAGAAACTAAGTGCCTGGAGCATCTGGGATGCCACTAGTTCATTGTCAGTTCTGTTCTTAGTATGCCTGAGCTCAAAACATTCTTCTCATCATAACTTCATGCAGTGTTGAAGGCCATGCTAATGGGGAAACCAGATAACCAAAGCCTATTAATTAGAAGGCAGATGAAATTGTGTCTGAGAGGGGAGAGTCAGGGCTGTGCGATTCTGTGGGCTGAGGGCTGAGTGTATAGAAACAACAGCTTATTATTCGTCACATCTGACACTGAGTTTAAAGCTGCTTTCTTTTTTTTCTAAAGATTTTATTTATTCATAAGAGACACACACACAGAGAGAGAGATTGAGAGAGAGAGAGAGAGAGAGAGAGAGGCAGAGACACAGGCAGAAGGAGAAGCAGGCTCCATGCAGGGAGCCCGGTGTGGACTTGATCCCCGGCCTCCAGGATCACGCCCTGGGCTAAAGGCAGGCACTAAACCCCTGAGCCACCCAGGGATCTCCCTAAAGCTGCTTTCTTTTAGAAAGGACTCTTTTTCTAAATTTTAAATTTTGTGTCGTATTTTACGTGTGCTTCTCTATGGGCCTCAGGGAAAGCGCACCCTGGGGATTGAGTGATTGCCTTTGAGGCAGCTTATGAAAGGGGTCAGTCATAATAATGATTTCCCAAGCAAGGGTGGCACCATCGGCCACTGTGTGGCAAGTGCCTTATCCTTCTGATGCCAAAGTCAGGTGGGTAATAAATGGGCCCGGGGCAGTTCTCTACAGTCAACAGCAGTATGAAAAGAAGCAACGGGGGTTGCATCTTGATGAGCAAAGTTGTGTACCAATAGCCTAGAAACCCTCATAGCTTTGCTAGATGACTTAAGAAAGACTAAGTTGTTCAATTGAAACATTCCTGTGTTCATGCTGGATTTGAGGAATATATATATTTTTTAATATTGGAAGGCAAAGTGAGGTTGAGTGTCTTCCTGAACTCTGAGAAAGACTTCATTGTGTCTTCTGTGTTCCTATAACTTGAGAGCAGGGGAGGGAGCCCCTGAGTCAGGGGTCTTGAGAACAGTGGCCTCCACCCCTCTCCAGGGAGGGGGCTGCCATTGACAAAAGAGAGGAATCCCTAGATGGTCTCAGCCTACACACCCCAGCCCTGTTGCTCCTGCTTTCTACCAGCCTTTACCCTGAACACCTTCCTCAACAGCAGACCTTTCCTCTCCACTTCTAGAACAGTGGGTTTCCCCAATGATTTGGCTCCTAAATTTGCATGCATCTATTTGTTTCTAATCACGTTCTGCTGTGTTGATGCGATATCCATGCTATAAAATGCTCACAGGGTTGGATTCCTTATCTCCACCCCAGCCCATCTAGCGCCCTGTGCAGGGCTGGACATGCAGTGAAATCCATGAGCGTTTGAGGCAGTGGCTAATGGGAAGCCTGTGTTCAGTTTGTTCATCGAGAGAGGGAAGGACACCAACCTCAGGCTGGGCTCCCACACCGAAGAAGCCACGTGGCCAACAGTGGCAAAGATGCAGCTTCTGTGCAAAACTGTACACAGTGTGGGGGAACCTCTGGTCTATTTTCCCTTTTGCACAAAACAAATCTGTCCAATTCCTTTGTCTTTTTATAGAAAGCACAGACATAGCTAGCATTTTTCAAATGCATTGCTTCCTTTTGCCAGAATCTCAATAGGACAAGGGATGTTCTCCCTGTTTCCTAAAGGCACTGAGGCAGCTGCTCACCAGAAGGACCACTAGACTGAGGACCCAGGACCCCCACCTGGGTCCCAGGCTTGCCCCTAACTAGCTGTGTGGCTCTTTGTAGGTCCCATTCTCCCCAGGGCTCAGCTGCTTCATCTGTAAAATGAACACACTGGGCTGTGAGCCATAATTGAGCACCTAGCCAGAGTCCAGCTTCATGCACAGTAACCCTGAACACAGTCTTCTGGGAAGAGGATATCCAAAGTCCATCAGACTCTCAAAGGGCTCACTGTGACCACCTCAAACATAAAACCCAATTGGACTAGACCGTCCCTGAGGTCTTTTAGGGTGAATAGTCGATTCTGAAATCTCTCTCCCTCTGTGTCAGCAGTGGGAACTTAGATCTATAAGACAAGCTCTTTTGGGGATCTCTGGGTAGCTCAGCGGTTTACGCTGCTTTTGGTCCAGGGGGTGATCTTGGAGACGCGGGATCGAATCCCACTTAGGACTTCCTGCATGGAGCCTGCTTCTCCCTCTGCCTGTGTCTCTGCCTCTGTCTCTCTCTCTGTGTCTCTCATGAATAAATAAATAAAATCTTGGGATCCCTGGGTGGCGCAGCAGGTTTGGCGCCTGCCTTTGGCCCAGGGCGCGATCCTGGAGACCCAGAATCGAATCCCACGTCAGGCTCCCGGTGCATGGAGCCTGCTTCTCCCTCTGCCTATGTCTCTGCCTCTCTCTCTCTCTCTCTCTCTCTCTCTGTGACTACCATAAATAAATAAAAATTAAAAATAAATAAATAAAATCTTAAAAAAAAAAGATAAGCTCTTTTAAGCTACTTTCGTGTGTACCATCTAGGGAGGGAGTTTGGGAAGGCCCTGCTGTGGGGGTGATAATAGTGAATAATGGTGTGATCTGCAAACTACAGCCCATGGGCCAAGTCCAGCCCACCACCTGTTTTTGTAAACAAAGGTTTATTGGCATACTGCCAAGCGCAATTTTCAGCTATCATCTATGGTTGCTTTTGTGCTATAAAAGCAGAGGTGAGTAGAAGAGCTGGAGGCTGGAATGGATGGCAAAACTGGAAATATTTACTATCTGACATTTAGAGAACATATTTCATGGCACCGTGAGGGGTTATACTGGCATCTTGTTAGAGGCCTTGCTCCTTTTGGCATCATGCTAGTTCCTCATTACCAAGGTGCTCTGCAAACTGCTGTAAGGGTAGAAGAAGAGCCCACACCATACTCACAAAGGATGACCAGCCCCCATTGTCTTCTTCATGGCTTTCTGTGGAAGAAGACAACACCATTATCAGTACCAAAAGAAGCCTCTAGAGGGAAAGTCAAAGCAGTATCCCATCTGATGTGCTCTCACGCCACTGCCCATCCTAGGCCCTCATCCTACCTTCCTCATATCTGAGGGTTGCTTTAGTATCAGCTCTAGAATTTCCACCTGAGCAGCTCATTCTACCAGGAGGCAGCAGTGGATCTCAACCTTTCCCCACAGAACAGTCACCCAAGAGGGCTTTAAAATACACAGACACTGGGGACCTACCCCTAAAGCTTCTTTAAAGCTTTAAAGATCCAGATGGAGGGACACTGGCTTGACTCAGCTGCTCAGTCAAAGCCTGGGTCCTCCCAGGATTCCCCACAGAGTTCGTCATTTCAGATCTATAGAGGCTCCCAGCTGAGCAGGGGGCATAAAGCAGGTGTCCAGCATGATACCATTTCTCCTGCTCTCACCTTGGACCCGAACCTCTTTCTGGGAGAGAACTATCTGACAGACAAATGAATAAGGTCATCTGCACAATACCCCAGGAATCCCAGGAATCAGGCAGACAGAAGAACCGAATTGCCTGTCACCTCCTAAAGCAATCACTCTCAACCCCTGACACCTTTACCTGTCTCTTCAGGAAACCGTGGGACTTGGGGTCTGCAAAGGCAAACAGCATTGCATTAGTGGTATACTGGCTTAGGAGTACCTCCCTCTTTCCTCAATCCCATCCTGCGGGAGGAGCCCCCCACAGGGGGTTGTCTCACCTCCCAGGACTGCTCAGCAACCTGAGCCAAGCTGCCCCCAAATTCTAGAACCTATCAGAGTCACATTGGTGGTGTAACTGGGAGCTCATGACTGCCTGTGTCTTTGGGGGAAGTTCCCCTGAAGTCATAGGCCAACAAGCAGGATGAAGGGCAAAGAAAAGGAGCTCCCAATTCCCTCCTTGGCACCAGCTTCAGGACCCTGGGCCTGAAGGAGTGCTGTAGGTCGAAAATCGAGGCAAAAGCAGTCCTGGGCCTCTCGGCTTGGATTTGAAAATTCTCTGGGTCTTATTACAGTGTCACTGGGCTCTTGGATTCCCTACTCACTTGCGTGTGAAAATGCTCCTTCTCTCTTCATTCTTGTTGATTTCTTGACTTAACTTACTGAGAATCCTACAAGATAAAGGACAGGTAAGGTGACAAAACCATCATCTCTCTCCCAGTCCAACTCTCCCATCAGTCCTGGAATTCCCTGATCTGCGTAACATCGGACATCCAGGCCAACCTTGGCCAGCCTCCTTGACTGGCCTCCAGCCAGTCCTCTCCACTGGGCGTCTGCTCCTCACTTCCCCCGAGCAGTTGCTGCCTTCATCCCCTCTCCGGTCCCCTGCTTCTGCCCAGCAGGCCCTCTGTCCTGGCTCAGCCTCCTCAGTGAAGCTCACAGACCCTCTGTGAAGACCTGCGAGCTCTCACCTGGCTCCCCTTCTCAGAAATTCTGTAGCCTTACAACCTTGATACAGCCACTGTGTATTTTATTGTCTTACTGCTCTTGGGGCTCAGGTCCCCTGACTCTTGGTTTAACATCCCTGTGGTGATGTCAGGCTTCCAGGAACCCTCAGACCACCTCTGAAACCTGGAGGAATCAGCTGCTCATTGCAGAGCTTGACGGGAGCTCTGGGGTGAGCTGTTCTTTGGCCTGTATCTCCTTTCATCTCCCTCCTGTTCCCCCCCTCCCCCGCCCCCGTGCCTCCTCCTCGGTGACATGGATTTTTTATAAACTCTGGAGAAGCATTCCCAATCAGGGCACACCCGGCAGAGTGGGAGACTCCCTGGTTCACCCACGTCCTGAGGCCAACCTTGGCCAGGACCCTTGGAGATGCTCTTAGTCCTCGAGTGCTGTGAGCTAGCAAATCCTCAAACCCCACAACAGGGAGGGCCTTCACAAACAGAACTGCAGCTCAGGCACATCCAGCAGTAAGAGTCCAGTCCACGGGGTCTCTCAAGTCTCCGGGACAGGAGATTCCAGCCTCCCTTAGCACCCACTGCTGAGACCAAGGAAACCCTCGTTAGTAAACAGGCTCAGTATTCCCTAGAGATTTGGAGGCAGCTAGGAGGAGCCTCAAAGATGATCTAACCCAAGGTCATTTTATAGATGAGGCCACAGAGGTTCACAGAGCAGTTTAGTGATGAAGCCCTCCCTCCCCACAAAACACACCCGCCCCTGAAGCCAGACTCCCCGATTTCCAACCTAACATAGCCTCGTGTTAATTTCCTCTATGCCTCAAGCTCCCCAGGAGCCGATGCAATTGAGCCTGTGGCCCATCTGAGAATGAGCCACGATCAACATTCCTGCAGCTGAGTGACCATCTCAAGGTAGCAAGTCTGGCCTCAAACAGAATTGCTAAGTTAGCAAAGGTGGCCCTTTGCATCCACTACTTCCTGCTTCCCTCATCACTCCCCCAGGCTCCCACCCCCCGCCCCCCACTTCGCCATGGTCTCAGGGAACTGCTGCTCTGAGCCCTTCTCCGTCAATCAAACGACAGGATACATTTTATAAACACCCTGGGGACTTCAGGGAACCGAGCAGTAAAGAGGGCAAGTCTTCGTCCTCCATTGTAATGTCGCTGCTAGGATTTCACACCCGGGGAGGAGATGCTTTAAAGAGGGAGTGGGGACTTTGCGGTGACCTCTTGAGCACACCGCCACCGGAGCGCTTGTGACACACATCTTTTGTTTCCTTTAAGCAATCATTTTGAGAAGCTGTTGGGAGTCCCTCTCCTCCCTGCCCCTGACATCCTCCAGAGGCACCAAAGGAACCCCGCTGGCGTGGGCATCCCGGCCACATCCGGCAGCAGTGGTGGCCGCAGCAGCCCTCCCAGCAGGCATGCTCCACCCAACAGTATGCGGGAAGGGCCCTCAAAGCGCCAGGAACTCTGCTGAGAGCTCAGGAGCCTCGAGGAACAAAGCAAAGGTCCCGGATCTCAAGGAGCTTAACATGCCCGTGGAAAGACAGACAAACGCTGAACGTTTAGGGAAGTGAAATTCTAGGTAAGTGTTGTCTATATTTACAGGCAATGGGGGTGGGGCTGGGCGCAGGACAGGGACGCCCGGGTAGGGCGCAGCTGCAATTGAAAACCAGCAGGCTGGGCACCCAGATGACCCGGCAGCAAGGAGCTGAGGAAGGTGGGGCCGGGCGCCCCTCAAGGTGCCCCTCCCAAAGAGCCTGGCTCTCTGACCGGCTCACGCCGCTTTGATCCCGAAGGACCTCCCGCTCTCTGCGTGTCTCTTCTCACCAGTATCTTTAGCAGCCAGGCTGGAGGCCTTCGGGGCTCTAACTGGCGAAGGAAGGAAATGTCAAACCGCAGGCCCTGACAGAAGAGCAGCAACGAGGCAACAGAATGCAGAGCGGGCCCACCAGGCCAGCCAAACAGGGGCTCCCGGGGCCCCCGTGTCTCAGCAGGCCTCTGAGAACACCTTCTGAGCCAGCTGTGACCACTGCTGAGGGGGAGTGGGCCGGTGGCAGGTGGCAGGGCCCGTGGGCCGGGCAAAGAGCTGGTTGCCGCCTCTGTGTGCGAACCTTCAAAGTCCCCCACTCTCACACCCGCAGGGAACCAAGTGACAGTGAGCGGCCGGAGGTGACTCATTCCTCCTCCTCCCCGCAAACCCCAGGCCTCACTCAGCACCGGGACTGGGCAGCATGTAGACATAATTCTCTCTGCGTTGTCTTGTTTTAGGGATAAGCTGGCCTCCAAATTGGGGCTGAACCTCTGACAGGAAGTCAGGCCATTGCAGCAAGATGGTTCCAAGGGTGGTTGCATCCCTTGCTTGCTACGTGACGGCAGCCAGGCTTTGATTTCTCAGCCGCAGGACTTTCCTGGTGATGTTAGGAGGCACAGACTGTGGGTCCTTGTCCTGAGTCTGACTGCAGCATCCTGCCCCATAAGCCTTGCCTGCTGCATGACCTCCAGCAAGGCACTTGTCCTCCCGAGGCTCAAATTCTTCACCAGCAAAGTAAGAGAGTTAGCCCTGGTGAGGGAATCCCTGACCAGCCTGACTTTGGAATTACACTGGGTACACCTGTTACAAACAGATTACCAGGCTCACTGTAGACTTCACCTGTCAGAACCTACAGGGCTGAGTGAGGCCTGGGAGCAGTGACACCAACCAATTTCCTGGTGATTCCTATAGTCTGTAAATTTTACGAAATCAATCTTTTTTCTTGCTATTCTTGGAATTTTTTTTTTTTAATTTGAAGGAGGAAGGAGGAGGATAAGGAGAGGAGGAGGGGGCAAGAGGGTGTGGAGATGGGGGAGGAGGAAAAGATGGAGGGGGAGAAGAGGGGGAGGTGGGGGGATAGTTGGGGTAGGAGGAGGAGGGGGAGGAGGGAGGACTAGATGGGGAAGAGGAGGGAGAGAAGATGGGGAGGAGGAGAAGATGAAAGAGGAGATGATGGGGAGGAGGAGATGGGGGAGGAGGGGAGGAGATGCGGGAGGAGGACACGGCCTCCTTTTCATCGGTCTCTTGTGCTTTACCAAGAGCAAGTAGAGGTCCACTCTGGGTTTTGAAATCAACTTTGCTGGTCACAGAGAAGTAAGAAAGAAAGCATACAAAGAAAGACCAGCAGAAAGGAGGGAAGGGAGAGAGAAGGGATGGCCAGGGCAGAAGGAAGCAGGAGAGGACGTACCAGAGCCCTTAGCACAGCGAAAGAATAGGTCACTCAGGAGGCATCTCTCTGGTGCCCACGTTGTCGCATGTGTTCGTGTTACAGTGTACACACATTTCTCACCAGAGCTCTCAGTAAGAGCTTTAGACAGCTTTCCTTCTCTCCCTCTCCCGGCATCCCTCGGTGGGAGCCTTATTCCCTGGACTTGGATTTCAGAGGGCACGCTGCTCCCTCCCAGGACCCCACCTTCCCACACCCAGAAGGTTCAGGTGAAGTCGGCCCTGTGCTCTCCTGCAGCACACCCCTCCAGCTCCCAGTCGGCCTCACTGCCCGCCAGTCCTCTGTCCCCATCTCAGTCCTTCCACCCGCACCCAGCACACATTGTCACACTGCCTCTGGCTCTTGCTCTGCGTTTCATCCTTCTTTATTTTTAATTTTTTTATTGTTTTAGATTTTATTGAAATTCAAGTTCACATACAGTGTATTACCAGTTTCAGAGGTAGACATCAGTGATTCGTCAGTTACATACAACACCCAGTGCTCATGACATCACATGCCCTCCTCAATGCCCAGGCCCAGTGACCCCACACCCTCCTCCAGTAGCCCTCAATTTGTTTCCTCTGATTGAGAGTCTCTTATGGTTTGTCTCTCTCTCTCTGTTTTCATCTTATTTCATTTTTCCTTCCCTTCCCCTATGCTTACCAGTTTTGTTTCTTAAATTCCACATATGAGTAAAAAATCATGTGGCATTTGTCTTTCTCTGACTTATTTCACTTAGCATAATGTCCTCTAGCTCCATCCATGTCACTGCAAATAGATTCCATCCTTCTTTAAAGGAGCACAGGGTTTGACCCAAGAGCCAGGCCTCCAGAAGTTCTGTCCTTGTGACATGAGAAGCCAGGTGTGGGTCTTGGGACTCAGGGAGGTGCCTTTCACCATCATCACAGGCCTCAGGGGAGAACCACATGTGGGAAGGCCTAGCATGGTCTCCCTGCTCCTCAGCTTTATACCCCCCCCCTATAATTTTAACATCTAATATTTTATTGTCACTTCACACTTATTCTGTGGTAGGCAGATTGTTCCCATTTTTACCACCAAAGAAACAAGACACTGAGAGAGGGCTTTGTCGAGGGCCACTTGAGCAAGTTCAATATGGAACTGAGTTGGGAAGTCAAGTTTTCAGGACTTACTTTGGTGGAGAAGGAGTGGCCGTCAGTTGAGAGGAAGCACTTCCCCTGTGGGGAGGACTGGCTCCCTGGACAGAGATTAGCCCATGAATGGGAGAAAGTGGAGACAGATCTGTCACTGTAGCAATTCTGTGGGAAGGCATGGTCACATTTTTTTGAGGGGCCTGGGAAAGGCCCACTTATCTCTGGGTCCCTCCCTTGGTCCTCACTTCCTCCTTTTTTCCCTACTATTTCTCAGGTAGACTTGACTCTGCTGTTAGAAGGCCTGCAGCTTTCACAGGAGGATTGACGAATAACCAGATATTACTGCATCCCCTCTCTGATAGGAGTTAGCTTTTCCTAGCCCAATTCCACTCTCGGTAATGGGTGCAATGGGAACTCATGATATAGACCCATCCAACATCTATCTATTGGCTACACCACCACCGCATCACTCCCTTCTTATTTTTTTAAGTTACACTATGGATTTAAATACAAAACTCATCACATTTTTAAAATAAGCTCCAAATAAGCATCAGCAGATTTTAACATACATTTTAACATGTATTCTATTGTATTCCAATTTAGCCAGATAAGGCTCAGCTATACCATGGATTTTAAGCCCCTCCCTATATAGGAGGCTTTATTGTTTTATTTTTTATTTTTTTATTAAAGAATTTATTTATTTATTCATGACAGACACAGAGAGAGAGGCAGAGACACAGGCAGAGGGAGAAGCAGGCTCCATGCAGGGAGCCCGATGCGGGACTCAATCCTGGGACCCCAGGCGGAAGGCAGTGCTAAACCGCTGAGCCACCAGGGCGGCCCTGCTTTGTTGTTTTATTTAGAAACTCTCCTCCATTTCAGTATTTGGGGTGTCTCTGGGAGAAACTGTCCAAGGGAGTAGCTATATCTGCAGACAAAGCCTTCCTCACCAGAATCTGCCTTCTTACAAATCTACTTAATAGAGATTTTTTTTTTTTTAAGCATGGGGAAAGAAAATCAAGATATTTAGAGGAGTGCAATCTTGTTTTGGTCTGCTGTACATAAACACAGTTTCTTTCCCATAGCCCTTTAGGGTAATGATGATGGCAAATGAACCTATGTACAAGGGAACAGAACAATCCTATACAATTGAATAACTACACAATACCAAGCAGCTTATGTGGGCTGCCTCCTTTAAAATCCAGCATTCCCAAGAGCTAGTTCTTTTCCCTAAAAATAGGTGAGGACACAGGCTCAGAGGATCGATGGGACTTTCCCAAGGTCCCATGGCTGGTGGGAGGCAGGGCTTGCTTTAGAACTTGGCTCTCTCTTGTTCCAAAACCCATGCCTTTTAAGTCTTCAATCCCTCCTTTGACAGCATAGCATGATTAATAAAAACTTAGAACTGTGTTCATTGAGATTTTGTGTAAAGTAATGGAAACAGCTAACACTCGTTCAGTGCCTACTATTATTTCCCCCATTATCTTCTCTAACATTCCTGCTAACTCCCTGAGGTTGGTTCTCCTATTACAGATCTCCATTTTACAGATGAGAAAGCTGAGGCTTGAGGAACCCAGATAACTTGCCCACAGATTCATAGCTAGTGAATGGAAGAATTGGGTCTCAAGTAGTCTGACCTCAGAGCCTACATTTTTACTCACTAAGCTCTTCTGTCTGCCTGTTCATACCTAAAATTATAACCTTTAGAAGAGGGAGCCTCCATGGTCATATTCCTTTATTTTATAGACTGGGAAACTGGGAGTGGACTACGGACTCATCCCAGCCACAGAGTTCTCTATAAATAGAGCTGGGACAGGTTATTATGTCTGTCAAGAGGGACAGTAACCCATAGAGTTTCCTAATCAAGGCAACCAGGACCTTCTCTAGACGCCTACCCCAGCACTCCCCATTCACCTCCGTGTTCCATGGGCAGGTTCCTAGCTTGCCTGGAGCACACATGCGTGCATTGGAGGCTAAAGAAATGCCCCACCTCTACCACACCCACAACATGAGTGTTTACAGTCCGCCTTCCACACTAGCAACCATGTCTCACCTTCCTCCTTCTCCAGACACTCAAGCATAGCTCCAGACAGCAAGTGAGCTCAGCCCTAAGATAAAACAGAATCTTCCGAGCTGAAAGTGCCTTCCTTATCTCTTTTCTTCCACTGCTCTGATTAAATCCCCTCACCCTGCCTGTGCAGGGCCACGCCCCTCCCTGAGGCTCCTACTCCATTAGCAGGGTCATGCCCATTACCCCCTAGCTTGTATCCCTGCTTGCAGCTGGGCCCCCCACCCTGCTGTGTTTTACACTGCCCTGGAGAAAGCCAAGACACCAGTTTGACCTCTGTGTGCTCCCTTCTGCCCTCACCTCCCCACCCTTCTCAGACTCCTTAGGACAGCTCACAGGATCCTTCTCATCTGTGACCAGTTACTGCGGCCTCTTTGTTCTATGTGTGCCCCAGCTGTTCTGACCCACTTGCAGTTTCATTAAACTCCCTGGTGTCCATGCTTTTGCAACATATTCCCAGAATGTCCTTCAACCCATTCTTTATCTGACCATTTCTGGTATATGTCAAAATCCAATTTAGCCTCCTTGCCTCCCCAAAGTCTTCCCTGAATGCCATTGTTGGCATTGTTGCCAAAGTTGACTCTTCCTTTCATACTCCTGAGGAACATGTACCTGCATGTGCCACAGCACCATCGTAATCGTAGTATGATTGTTTTGTATTTCTGACCCTCCCTCTAGAATGTGAGTGTCCTGAGGTAGGGAATCTGTTCCTTATGTCTGTAGCCTAAGTAACAAAGGCCTGACACATTATATTGGCATCTAGTAGCAGTTCCTTAAATGAATGAAGTATTACTATTGTATGGGGACCAGAAGATGCAAACCCAAATGCTCTCAAGGACCAGGTATATATATGTATATACATATACACAAAAATATATTCTATTACATACTTATTATTATGTATATGAAGAATATATTACATAAAACTGATAGTTCTAGTGACTTGATAATTTCAAAGATTGGACATCATTGGGTCCATATGGACTGGAGCTCTCTTCAGATAGAAATCATCATTCTGATTTGCCACAGTCTCCACGACCCCTATTTTTTCAACAACAGTGAGGCTTTGTGTTGATGACCTCTTTTATCATCATACTTGTACTATTATTTTTCTTAGAGTAGAGAAATATTTCTTCATAGTCTATCCAAAGGTGGTAAAATGAAAGAGAAATTGATAGGACTTCATATTTTTTGACCTAGCACATTTTACATATTTACATCACCTGCCTGGCTCCAGTAAGCTTTTGAGTATGTGAGACATTTCCTAGAGGAATGAAAACACATGGTAAGAGGTGCACGATGCATCTCATTTCAGCACCCATGTGGGGTGTACGTCAGTCATTACATCCCACTTCCCTTCCTCAGGATTCTTAAGACTGTGCCCCTGGAAGCCATCCAAGCAATTGGTATTGACAGCCAGAATGATGTCCATTGTCATTCTTCATCTAGTCCAACTCTGTCATTTACTAAGTTGTTGGAAACTGAGGTCTAGAAAGCTTAAGCAATCACTGTTCTGGTGATGACACCGTCATGAAACAGGTCTCATGACTCTGGTGCCCAAGTCTCCCCACTGGTAGAGAGGAAATGAAAACACAGTCCCCAATCAGGCTTGTCTTTGGCAAGAGCAGCCAACACACCAGCTGGGCTGGATCCGTTACTTCTTTTTCTCCATGTATCATGTCACATCTCTTTCCCATCCCCTGCCCTTGCCTCTACTCTTCCTGCTCACTTTCCTAGTGTAAACCAACAGTGACAGAGTGAGGGTCTCAGCTCTCCCTGGACTACTTCCCACTCCGACCTCTGTTTCCCCAAACAAGGAATCAGGGGCAGTACTTACGGTACCCGGAGCTTAGGAAACTTCTGGATGTCATTTTCTGTCAAGTTCTGAAATGAAGACACATGGGCAGGTTACAATCCACAGGAAGGGCCCTGGGCCAGGTGAGTAGAGAAAGTGAGAAATAGGGAGTAGCCAGGACCACAGCAACCCAAAGCATACACCTCCCCCACCTACCCAAAGCAAAGCGACACCTTCTAGATGTTGCATAAAACGCCTGTGGGCCTGGTGTTGCCAGATATACTTTTTTCCAAAGGGAATCCCCAAGTCTGGATTTTATGTGAAATTGCCTGAGTTTGAAGTATTGACAAATAATTTTAAGTTAAGCAAACACACAAACACTATGAGAGCTAAATTGTAGAACCAAACAACTTGTTTTGTTTTGTGGGCCGAATTTGGTCATGCTGTGACCCCTTCCTAAGCTCTTACCCCAGACTTCAGGGTCCCTCTCAGTTTCCATATGGAGAAGCTGTGAGAAGCCAGCCTGAAGAAGGGGTCGGGGCCCTTATACCACCATCACACCCCAAAGCCTCTCTCAGCAGGGCTATTGGTAGTGTTCTCTAGATGTGGGGATGCAATAAAGAGGCTTTCCTGAAGGAACAGAGAGGGGGAAAGGAGAAAGAAATATTTGTGAAGAACTGACTCTGGGGCTCTGTCTTACTCTCACCCTGATTAGCCCTCACATCATCCTGTGATTTAGAAACCATCAGTGTTCCCATTTTACAGATGAGAAAGCTGAGGCTCTGGGATGTTAAAGGAATTTCAGCTTGCAGGTGATGGAGCTGGGGCTGAAGCCCTACTCTGTGGCATCCATGGTTAATTTTCTTCTTGCAAACCTCCCTCTTCCCACATCTGATCCCTTTGAGGGACCCGGGGACAAGGTGGCAAGAGGAAGAGAAGAAGGTGCTCGAAGAAGGAGAGGCAGGGTGCCAATACCAGAAACAGAAAAGAGGGTGAGCATACTTTCCACGGAACTAATGCTGAGCCATAGAAAACGATCCATTGACATTCTAACTGAGGCTAGAAAACAGGGGTTAGAGTGGAAGTTCTAGGGTCAGACAGGCTGGGTTTGAATCTTGGTCCATCCACTTAGCAGCATTCTGATTTGGGGCATACCCTTAGCTCTCTGAGCCTCTGTTTCCTTATCTGTAAAATAGGAATCAGAATACTAACAAGGGCCACCTTTCAGGGCTTGTGAGCACTGAACGAGATGATGTGTGTCCTGTGTTTGTCTCTGCGCTCGACACACCCTCTGTGAATAATAAATTTTATGTGAGTAACATATGTGAAAATAAATAATAAATATTAATGAGCTGGAGTCTGGCTGGCTCTCAGAGGTTAGTTTTGCTTCTGCTCCCACTCTGGGCTGGAAGCTGCCTGGCAGGTTCTCCATAGGGAAGAGGGCACATGGTCCCCTCTGAGGCCAGAGGTGCAGAGGCTAGGTAGGGTATCTTAACAATGTGTTTATCGGGCTCACCTGCCCCCTTAGCACACCTGGCAGCAGGGTTGGTGCTGGGGTTTGCTCTGAGTCCTGAGACAATCAGGCTTTTGGTCAGGTTTCTTGATTTCTCTCTCTCTCTCTCTCTCTCTCTCTCTCTCTCTCTCTTTAAGATTTATTTATTTGAGAGAGAGAAGAAGGGGAGGGGCAGAGGGAGAGGGAAAGAGAGTCTTAAGTAGACTCCATAGTGAGTGTGGAGCTGGACTTGGGGCTCAATCTCACCACCATGAGATCATGACCTGAGCCGAAACCAAGAATCAGACTCTTAACCGACTGTGCGACCCAGGCTTCCCACTCTTTTATTTGCAATATCCCTAAGCAGTGGCTCCTCCTTCCCCCAGCACCAGTCCCTCTCAGGGATGTGCCGAGACTCATGTTCAGAATGGCACAGTGAGCACAGGGCTGCCTGAGGGCTGGTGGCTGCGTGCTGGGCAGCTGGCCACTACCTTCTGTTTGGCTTAGTTGAGGATGTAGGCTGAGGGAATCTAAGAAGAGCATGAAGGGGAAGGTGGACATGAACAGGTTGGAGACACAGAGGAACAGGATGTTAGGAAAGAGAAAGGCCTTTAGAACAGGGACAGGAACTAGCAGGAAAAATGAGGGATGTTCCAATGGGATTTTCAGAGAGTTTCTGCCACGTGATGTCAGCCCTCCTCTACCTCCTCCTTAAACCTCCAGCAACTCTGTGTTACCTTCAGGATCACCTGTACCTTTGTAGGAGCGTGGTTAGGTGCTGAGCATGCCCTCCAGATGGGCCCTGCCTGGGGAAGCGACGTGCGGACACTGCTGACTGCCCACCCAGTATCTGCTCTCTCTTGCTCCCTTACTGACTTCACCTGGATTTTGTTTGGGGCTGTAAATGTTCCATGTCCAAAATACTTAACACCCTACACTTCCTTGCAGATAACGGAGATTACGGGACTCTGCTGTGGCCAATGAGATATAACCTGAAGTCTACTGGATAGAACTTCTGGAGAAGTTCCTACTCCCCTTAAAAGAAGGAGAGTCATTACCCATGCAGTTTTGTGCCTTTTAATCTTTGCCCTACTTGCCCCTCCTCCTGCCTGAAATGGAAGTGTGAGGTCTGGAGGTGGCATAGCCAACTTGCAATGAGTCGAACAGAAGCCACAAGCTTTTTCCATAGACTAGACAGGGTCTGGGTTCGTGATGACTTCTTAAAGTAGCTCACCAGCCCCTGGTGCCTACTCTAGATTCCTTATCACTTGAGAAAGATAAACCCCTGTTTGTTAAGCCACTGTGGTTGGGTTTCTGTTATAGGCACCCATATGCCTTCCTAACTGACATGCTCCCAAACACTTTTCATCCTCTCTTTCAACCTACTTCCAGAAGGTTGAAGTATGGAAGTATGGCACCCCCTTCCCCACCAGACAAGGTCCTACTCTTCTCACTGGGAAACCAAAATAGCAGCAAAACAGATGCAAGGGACCTACTAGCAATGAAGAGAGAGAAAGGGATCCCTGGGTGGCGCAGCGGTTTAGCGCCTGCCTTTGGCCCAGGGCGTGATCCTGGAGACCCGGGATCGAATCCCACATCAGGCTCCCGGTGCATGGAGCCTGCTTCTGTCTCTGCCTCTCTCTCTCTCTCTGTGTGTGTGTGGGTGTGTGTGTGACTATCATAAATAAATAAAAAAAAAAATTAAAAAAAAAATGAAGAGAGAGAAAGAAAGAGGGACAGAGAGACAAAGAGAATGTGGACTTCCGCTGCTGCCTTCAAAAGCAGAATGGCCCTGGATATTATAAAATCAGGAGTTGGGCAGCCCGGGGGGCTCAGCAGTTTAGCACCACCTTCAGCCCAGGGTGTGATCCTGGGGACCCAGGATCAAGTCCCACGTCAGGCTCCCTGCTTGGAGCCTGCTTCTCCTTCCGCCTGTGTCTCTGCCTCTGTGTGTGTGTGTGTCTCTCATGAATGAATAATAAAATCTTTAAAAAAAAAAACACAGGAGTGATAGATGAGAAATTAGAGCTCTGATCGGAGCTCACACTGTACCCAGAGCACCTGGGGGTGGAGGCTGAAACCCAGCCTCCCAGTTGCAGGGCCAGGCACAAGGTTCTGCCCCCTGCTCTCCTGGTGCCTAGGGTACTTCTTTCCACTTCCTCCTGGTCACACAATGAGGAGACTCTACTGCAGTCTCCAGGGACCGATGGGTCCTAGATATGGGAGCAGAGGAGCCAGAGCCCCTCAGATACCATTTCTCAGCCCACTTAAACAATCCTATCCTAGCAGGCCTGAGGTTCACACACAGAGTGCTGGGGGGACTGGAAGGGTCTATCACCCACCGTGACCCAGTCCAACGTGCTCCTTCTCAGGAGAAGAGAGAGGCCCTGAGAAGGCAACTGCTTGCTCAGGGTGAGCTAGAGCATCAGGGCTGCAAGCAGGGCCACCCTCAAAGATGTCTTACTCCCTGTCCACTCAACACTAGTAAGTCTCAGATCTTAGTTCTTGGTGGTAAAGGTACCAGAAGGAAGTATTTACATTTAGTACTAATGTGCAAGATCAACAACAACAAAACTCCAGATATTGTGTAGGCTCAAGGCTCAGTATGAAGAAATAACATTGTTAAAAATTCATGCAGTGTTAGAGTAAATTAAATGTGTGCTTTAGTTCAATGACTAGGTATGGGACTTAGAAAATTCACATCACTCTTCTGTACACATTTCCTCGGTTGCAAATGGGGTGGTTAGAGCCTTCCCAAGATAACTGTTGTTGTTTTTTTTTTTTTTTTGAGAATTTATACAAAAAAAATTCTACGATTTTTTTTGTATAAATCAAGCTCTGGAAGGCCGAAATCACACCTTAGTCGTCTCTATATTCCCAGGATGTGGCATGGTCCAGTACGTAAAGGGAGCCCAGGAAAATGCTTGTGAAATGAATGGATGGGTGAATTCATGCATGATTTAGGTGAAACAGTGACTAAACGTGTTTTACATGGCACATGAAAGAAAAACTGAGACCAACAGGGCACAGTTTGGTCTCAGCATGAAACTTAACAGCTGCCTAGAAAGGAAGAGGACTATGTGTGGTAGTGAGCTCACCATCCCTAAAAGAATTCAAGCAGATGTTAGTGGTAGGGATATGATATGGGAAATGGATTGGAGTACCAGGTGGAAAGTTAGAGTTCGTAACCTCTCTGGCCCCTTCTAACTCTGAAGTCTCATGGCTGCTGACCTCAAGGATGCTGACCATGGCTTGTAGGGAAACACAAGTTACTTTGCCCTCCTTCCAACTCCAACTGGGAGCATCTACCCAAGAGAACTTTGAGGTCCTATTCCCACTTCTTTTTTGAAGGGCAAAGAAGCATGAGATGGGAAATGGGTAGATTGGTAGAGAGGGTCTGTCTCACCCACAGACAAAGGTGGCGTTTCAAGGGAAATGCTCAGACCACCTCCCAGCCACCTACCACCTGTCAGAGCTGCATCTCTTTCTATTCAAAGGATTAATCCTCCATGTATGACTGCATTTTAGTACTATATTAAAGCTCTTGGCAATATAATGGAGTAGCGTCCTATCACATATGTGTTTAATTGGCAAAAAACCAACTATGTGAATTTGATAGAGAGAAAGAGGTATGTAATGAAATAATGAGGGTGATTTCACACCGTATTCCACTCAGTGAGTATGTACTCCAGCGTGAGAGATGGGAAAAAATAATCTTCTGTTCTCCCAGATGGTCTTTTTTTCCCTTAGGCTTTTCTCAAAGTATGGATGTCATTTGAAAAGATTTTTAAGGTGTGTGTGTGTGTGTGTGTGTGTGTGTGTGAACTGTATCTGGATTTCTCCTTATACTTTGACTTTAGAATGTGCCATGGTATCAGGGAAAGACCTGGAAGGTATCCAGAATAGTAGTATCGTGAGAGGTGATGACAGCAGAGGGCATAGAGAACCTCAGAAGATGGCAAAGGGCTGTGTGCGGATCCTGAAGAGGGCATTGACGCTGCGCATCCCCATGAACTAGGTAGACCAGCTGGCCTGGCCATGACTGGTTAGAGTGTAGAGCAGCTTTGGTCTCACTGTGTCGAAGTGGTCAGCACTTACCAAAAACCGCTGCCCGTCGATGTGATACTTTTTCACTACCTTCTCACAGTCCTTGTAGTTCAGCTGCAGAGAGGAGGGGAAGGTGCTGTCAGTGGCAGGCAGGTGCATCCCATTGGTTCCCCTCACTTGCCTGCCCAGAAGCTTAGCAATCTGTGGTACTTGTGGCTAGCCAGACCCCCACCCCCCTACCCCCATAGTCTAATAGAAGGGCCCCATCCCTACCTCAACTCTGCTTTCACTTGCCCCTTGGGACTCTCTGAAATGGAGAAATTGCCCCGGTCTAAGGTTTTGAGGCCAACCCCTACAGAAAAAGAGTGTCCTCAAGCCTATAGAGACTGGCCACATGCTCCTTAGGCACATACGGAATAGGTGAGAAAAAGAAAATAAGTAGCAACCATTGTGTCACCACCAAAGGATGACCCTGGTGAACATTCGATGTGTTTCCTACAGTGCTTTATTCTGAGCTTATCTCTAAACAGAATGGAGGTTAAATTTCACATTTAATCTTATTATCCTAACTTTTTCTCTTAAAATTGCTTTAAAATGATAATATAGGTACTGCCTCATGTTATCACAAACTTATTCTAAACACTATTTTCTTTAACTACTCCCTTATTGCTGTTCATTTAGGTTGTTTACCAAACTACTGTTCCAATAACGGTAACAGAAATTGCTGATAATTGAGCGCTTGCTATCTGGCAGGCGCTCTTCTGTGTATTTTAACCAATCTTAAGTCTTTAATCCTCACATCTTCCAGAGACAAAGGTGCAGATGGCTAAGCAATTTGCATGAGGTCCATGGGTAGCAGGTGACAGAGGTGATAATCGGGCTTCAGAACAAAGCTTTAATGTCTCTGTCAGGAATGTCCTCTCTTTGTTGGTAACATGATAATTTACAGTAAGTAAAGCAAACAAATTTAAGTGTACCTTAATACACCATCCGGATCAGAGTATAGAAAGAACATCATGGATATCCTTCTACACACATATTTTTTTTCTATTTAAGATAAATTAAACTGGATTCTCAGAATAGAGTTATAAGATTCACAGGAACGATCTTGGTTGCTTTCCCAAAGAGTCACATCTGTTATTAATCTCAGTTTTCTGTTTCACCTTGTCTTCAGCAGCATGAGAATTTGCATTTGAAACATCTCCAAATGTGATACTTTGGGCTGGAGTATTTAAAGTGAAATGTCTGTCCTGGAGAACCTTTGGTTCTTGTCAAAGTATGAGGCTCAAAATCTGTGGCAACCTTCTTCTGGGGGCAAATCTTGGTCTTTTTTTTAATGGTCAATCAATCTAAAAAGTGAATAGAATTGTTGTAATTTCTTGGCTTGAAAGGATGGGATAAACTTTAAAACTATCAGAAAAAGCTGATTTAGAGGTCAAGTTGGAATGTGAGCAACATTTGAGGCACCCTGATCATCCCTTCTATTTCCATGCAGTGAGGTAGAAGTAGTTCTTGGAATATTTAACTGCCTTTAATTCATCATTTACTGTCATCATTATCAGATACAGCTCTGATTTTGCAGATTGCTAGGTTTGACTCTACATACACAGATAGCTCTGCAGACTGGGGCTGCTCTAGAAGTTGATTCTGATCCAGTAACCAGATACCAGGAAAGCATCCGTAGGCCTGGGGGCTAGAATTCGTATTTTTAGCAAGCATATAGGGGATTCTACGAGCACTCAGCTCTGGTAGTCTAGAGGAGGTACTGTTGTTGTAGACGGGACAGCTGATGCTCAGAGAGGGGAAGGGACTGGTCTGAGGTCACACAGCTGGTTGGGAACATAACCGGGATTAGTAATGGCTCTGAGTCAATGCCTTTCCACTGCATGGCCCAGGAATGCTTTCCTGCCAAGTCAAAAGAAATTGGAGGGGTTAAAGAAATCCAAAACATGACCTCAGTCCTCAGAGAGGACTTCTATTCTAGGCAGGGGATGAACTACACATATCTAAGATAGGAAGACACAAAGGCCTGTCAATCTGCATAAACGTCCGCAGCTAGGGTCCGGTAAACAGAGCAAAAAAGGGAATTTCAGACATGAATTGGCCCCTCAATCTGTTGAGTGCTTCACACACCATATTTCTTTTAATTCTTTCAACAATCCCATGAGGGAAGTTGCTGTTAGCATCTCTCTTTTCCTGGTGAAGTAGCTGAGGCAGAGAGAGGTGAAAGGAAGGTCACTAAGCTAGCAGGTGGTAGAGCCAGGATTCAGAGCAAAGTGTCTGACTACAGGGCTGGCTGGGAAGTGTCTCCGAAGAGGCCCAACCTCTCTGCTTTGTTAGAAATTGCACCTGCTCATGGATCCTTTGAACAGGATATTTGATGACTAAGATCCATTCCCAAGTGACTCCATGGTCAGTTCACTTGATGTTTTCTCTCTGGAGAAATCAAGGTTCCTAGGATTTGCAGTTGAGTCTGTGGGGGCTGAGACTTCCCGAATCACAGATTCCCTTCGATCTCCTTATCCTACCATCATTTTGATGAGGGATTGGTTTGGGTTTTTTTTTTTGGGGGGGGGGCGGTTTATGAAGAATGAAACTGTCCCAGTGCTGCAGATGGGTCCCAGGGTCTGAGGTCTCCAAGAAGCAGCTCTCCCTTCCCCCACCTCAAGCAGATGGCCGGCACAGATTCCTTTCGATCTCCTCATTCTACCATCATTTTGGTGAGGGATTTGTTTAAATCACCCCTGACCTGTAGTCCACCTCCCTGCACTAAGGGGAGATTTGCCCATGGATTCTGCTATTACTCGACCAGGTTGTGTAGTTCTTCTCACACTGAAGACAGGACCTGTCTGGGCATCTCAGTCTGTTCCTAGGGTTCTCTCACCAATTCTCAGTATTTTCTCCTTTCTTTAATTGAGGTAACACGCCCTTTACAGCATCTTGGCAAGTTTCGTCTTCTTGCCCTAATTTATTTGGTCTACATTTAAGAAAAATACTTCAAAAGGCAGTTGTCTCAAGCATCTTTGTACCCACAGTGCTGAAGCTTAAGCTTATTGTGACCTTTTGGAGGAAAGAACAAAAACAAGATACACACAAAGCAGCAAATAACAGGATCTGTGGGCTATACATCTTTCATGCCACACTCGATTCTATATCTCCACATGTTTCTTCTTTAGGTTGATGGGGAGCAGTTAGGTATCATATAGACCCCATGTGTCTATACATCCCAGGGAGCCCCATTCCACCCCCAGGGGAAAAAAAAAACAGAAAGTTGACTTAAGTGACATCTAAAATCTTGACTTTAAAATATCATCTTTACAACCATGTGAAGTGTCAACAGAATTCCATCCCATCCTCCAGGGACTGGGGTGTTGGAAGCTCAGATGTTCCTTACAAGACTTCTTATCTTTTGAACAGGGATGGAGAGTACCCAAGTTGTGTGGCTTGGAATCTACTCAAGCAGATGTGTGACCTGTGGTCTCCTCAGCAGATGACCAAGCACAGGTCCTTGAGCAGCTCCTCCAGGGCCAGAAGGCAGGATGGTAACACTCTAGTTTCAGGTCTGCCACAGGCTTGGCCTCTGACCCTGCTGGCAGAGCTCTTCCTCTTACAGGCCTCAGTTTCCTTGGCTATCTCAACTGATCATAACCTAGAGCTCATAGCAGTTCTCCCACCTGCTTCACAAGACCCTCATAAAGCTCCAGTGAGACTCTGTTCTCCGTGAGGAGCCCTCCTTCAGGTCACGAGCAATGACTGCCCAGCCACCATCTCTGGTATTGTTCGTGCTAGCCTTCTCCGTCCCTCCTGCCCTGCCTTTTCTTTCTCCCATGCCCAGGGCCCCATTCACCCCTTTCTAGTAAGCAGCCTTGATCTCATTAGTGGCTTCAGCAGTTCTGAGTCCCCTGAGCACGGACTTTGAAGCCAGAAACGCGTGACTGGAATCCTGCTTCTGTCACTCGTAGTCCCTGGGGCTTTCGGCCATTTAACCTTCCTGAGCCTACTTTCAGCTGAGCCCAGAGGACCGCAATACTGGAGAGTGTTAAATGGGACAGTGCCTGCAGAGCGCACACTCAAGCCCGGCGCTCAGTAGATACACATCCATCGGAGGGACCCCTTCTCCCCAGAACTCATCGCCAAGAAACTCAGGGGTGTATGGACATCTACATGGTGCTCGCTCAACTGGTAAGGCTGCCACGGGGTTGGAAGTTCTCTGCGCTGTTCTGCCTGACTCCTTCTTCAAGCCACTGCCCACCCCGCTGAGGGCAGCCAGCCTCCCCGCCCACAAAAGAGCAAAACTCACCTTCCTGAAGTAGTCGGCCAGGTTGTCGGGGTCCCAGGTCAGGACGTCTGAGCGAAAGGGCACGTTCCTCAATGCCATGGCTGCTCTCCCAGGACAGAACTCACAAGCTGAGCATGGGTGCTGCACCCATGGATGGAGAACCCCAGTCCAGAGCGTGGAGGTGTTCTTGGCTCTTCCAACTTCCAGTCACCGTCTGGAACACCCTTGTTGGAGCACAGGGCTTTTCTGCTGTAACCAGATCCCAGAAAGCAACAGCTTCCTCTGCGAACAAATATGGTCTCTTCTCAGAAAACGACTCAGCAAGTTTCCTTCACCACTTCCTCTGCTCGGCTCTAAATAAGTAAACAAGGAAGCCCAGCTCTGGTGGCTGGAGGAGGTAGAGAGAGCGACAGGGTTGGTATTGTACCCCCTGGCCCGGCCAGCCCCGCCCCGTGGGAGAGGCAGTGAAGGGGACTTGGATTCCAGTGTGAGCCCAAGTATGTGTCCATTAAAACTCCTGGCACCCAGATATTTGTCCCGCAGTCCTGCTGGGCCGGGTCTTTGCAGATGAAAATCTATTTTGACAGTTGACCTAAAATACACATGATCTCCCACATCAGCAAAGTGCCAGGGGGAAGGAGCATGGCCTTTTAAAATTTTTTTTTAATTTTTTTATTATTTATTTATGATAGGCACACAGTGAGAGAGAGAGGCAGAGACACAGGCAGAGGGAGAAGCAGGCTCCATGCACCGGGAGCCCAACGTGGGATTTGATCCTGGGTCTCCAGGATCGTGCCCTGGGCCAAAGGCAGGCGCCAAACTGCTGCGCCACCCAGGGATCCCTTTTAAAAAATTTTTTTTTTTAATTTTTTTATTAGAGCATGGCCTTTTAATGCTTTCCAGCCATCCCTCAGTCTCTCCCAAAAGGACAACATTGACATTCCTTCAGCAGCCTCCGTATAATTATGAGAGGATTCTCGGTGAGTGAGCTGGGCACCCAGGGTTGAGAAAGAGGTAGACCTAGGTTCAATTTCTGGTAAGATTATCTCCATGCTGCGTAACCTCCTGCAAGGGCTTAAAAATCTAGGAGTCTCAGTCTCCATATCCGTAAAATGGGAAAACAAGAATTGTCTCATATACACATAACCCTTAGATGCAGCTAACTAGACAAACTTAAAGAGAAAAAAATTAAGGGCACACAAATAGTGACCACTGTTGATGTTGCCCGAGGCTCTATTTTCTGTTGTTTCCCCCAAAGACTCTAGTCACCACTGATCCCCCCGTATCTTCTACCCAAAGAGGACATTCGCTGGAGTGGCCCTGCAGCAGGGCATCTGCTGCTTTCTTAGCTGGTCTCAGACCCCGGCACTTCTCCTAGTATGTGCACCTCATTGGAAGTGGGAGAATCCAGTGTAAAAAAGCAAATATATTTGTGCAACATCACAGTCTCTAAACATAGGTCCTCCACTTCAGCCAATGCTCTGCGCGCGCGCACACACACACACACACAGAGCCATCAGCTCTGATATTTGAGGGAAGAATCAAGCTCTGTTGCACTAAGTGACACTATGTCATGTGGAGGTACCTTCTTGAAGCCTTTCTGAGGGGAGCCTTGGCCATGCGTGGTTCCCATCTTACACACAATCTAAGGAGCCCTACTTTCAATGCACCAGCCTCTCCAGGTTGTTGTGCGCTTATAGGAGATTTGCATTTCATTCCAGGCCCAGCACCTGGGAAGCAGTCCATAAAATGTGGTGCCAGGGGGCTGGGGGCATTAGTCAATCCAAAGCTCTTCTCAAGGCCTGGAAGAGCCCTTGATAACTAACTGTGCTCTACAGGGCACAGCCCTGCTGTTCAAAAGCTCTGCCATTGGTGGGAGAGGTCACTTGGTGTTTCAAATCACTGGAATAGTGGTCAATGACAAAGTTATTTGCAAAGAGGGAAAAGAGAGAAATCACTTCCGGATAGGGTAGTCAAAGAAGATGTCGTGGGGGGCACCTGGGTGGCTTAGTTGGTTGAACGTCTGACTCTTGGTTTCCATTCATGTTATGATCTCAGAGTCATGAGATCGAGCCTGAGTTGGGCTCCATGCTCCTCGGGCAGTCTGCCTGAGATTCTCTCTCTCTTCTCCCTCTGCCCGCCCCCCTCCCGTGTACCCACAAGTGCACATGCATGCTCACTTACTCTCTCAAATAAATAGATAAGTAAAATCTTTTTTTTTTTTTTAAGAAGATGTTGTGTAATTATCTGAGACTTAAGTGGGGACTTGGAAGTTGAATGAGAGAGAGGACATTCTGGACCTGTGGGTATGTGTGTTGTCATATACTTCCTGAGCAAACAAAACACACAGCACCTGTGTAAAGGAATATTTAAGATCATGTTATAAAGAGAAACATTTTTTTAATGATGTTCACTCCCACTCAGAAAAATAAATATCTACAGAAGCACTGACTTTGAATTAAGGTATAGCTAAATACTAGGTTCCTTTGAAAGAATTATCCTATAAATGTGGCCAAGATGAACAATCCGTGGAGCTCATTTAGAAGAGAGACGCAGAAGGTAAGAAATGTGAATGACAGTGATGATGGAGATAAGAATCATCACGGGTAAAACATGTGGAGTCTTTCTCCTGTGCCAGGGAATAGGCTAAAAACTTGCCACTAATTGTCTTATTTAATTATTGGCACTATTGGGGCACGGGTGGCTCAGTGGTTGAGCGTCTGCCTTTGGCTCAGGTCTGATCCCAAGGTCCTGGGATTGAGTTCCATATCAGGCTCCCCCCGGGAAGCCTGCTTCTCCCTCTGCCTATGTCTCCGCCTCTCTCTCTCTCTCTGTATCTCTCATGAATAAATAAATAAAATCTTAAAAGAATTATTGGCACTATTATTTATCCTATTTTTACAGAAGGGAAAACTGAGGCTCAGAGAGGTAGAGCTATTTGCTGCCTTGCACCCAGCAAATAGGTCGTGCAGCCAGGTCTCAACTGGCATCCTTTCTGGGTCCAGAGCCCCTGTCTTTACCTCTCTGCCAGCTCAAGGCTCTGAGATATTACATAAATCACCCAGGTGGAGTAAGGATTCAAACCCAGCTTTGTCTCCTGAGCCTGTGTTCTGTCCTATTCTATCAGTCTCCTTTCCGTGAAGAGCAAGGGAGGTTGTCGATCTGGACAAGTCACAAAGAGAATCCAGCACTTTCTATGAGGCAGGCCTTTGGTGCCGCACCCCCCTCCCCCCCCCCCCATATAACCACAGGGCCATTCCTCAGAAGAGCTGTTGGGCAGGCAAGAACAGGTGACTCGAGGGGAAGTGGGTTGCATCGGGTCTGGAGACTTTCATCTTCCTCAGTCCTCAGTGATTTCCCAACACTCATGAATTTCACATCTCCTGTCTCTGGCCATGGGTTCCAGAAGTTCTGGGGGCAGAGCCAGTTAGTCCCCAAGGGAGGCTCAGGATGCCAGAAGGGCCATAGTGATCCTGCGCAGGCCAGCTCACCCAGCCCAGCCTCAGGCCACCTGCTTGTGTAAAACAGAGAGTCACAATAGCAGCCTCTGGGTATAGCCCACAGCAGAGGGGACGCTGCCTCGATGAGGGCTGGGCCGGCTCCCAGCAGTCCTCCAACGGGCATGGGTCTTGGCTTCAAGCATGAACCAGAGCAGAGAGGGGCAGGTTAGGTGCAGCAATCATTGTATAGCCCTTGCCTGGGTGGTAAGTCCCTCTCCCATCGCTCCCTCTCCCTCAGCTGGGTGCAGAAACCCGGGACTCACGAAGGAGCAGATGGAAAGCTTAGCAGAGGCCTTCTTAGGCTTTGTGATATCATCTCCAGACTAGGAAGGGGGCAAGCAGTCCCAGCACAGAGTGAGAATGACCTGCTGGTATAGGGAACAAAGGGTCCCGAGATAGGAATTTTAAATGTGTGAACAGTGAGCTTGTGGACAAGAAAGTGACACTTACAGGCAGTGATGTGTCAGATTTTTCTACCTCAGGGGAAAGAAGCAGATGTAGGAACCGCACAATGCAACCCAGAGTCGGGGATCTGCCCCGTTTTCCCCTGCATCCCCCGTCCCACCTGGGCTTGAAGCCCCTCCCTGCCCACTAACCCAGAGCAGAACCAGGTGGAGAGATAACTGTCTTCTTCACAGCTAATTTGAGAGGGAGGAAGATAAGCAGTTCATCAGAAGAGACTTGGGAGCTGCAGCTTCTGCGCGTGGGGTAGAGGCAGGGTCTGGGGAGTTGTCATTAGACACCAGGAGAGAACGGAAATTAGCGACTTTGGAGGGGGGAGTGTGTTGCCCTTCCTAGGAGAGGCCCCAAGACACTAGAAGGTGGGTAAGAGGATGTGCTTATTCGGATTGGATTTGTACCGAGGGTCTTGTCTGGGGAGAGAGACAGAGGTAGTGGCGTGTGGCTCAGAGAAGGCAATGACATGGGGTGCTATGGGCAATGCAGACAAATGCCATCTCATGGGTTCACCCCAGCCTCACCTCCACCAACCTTACCTCCACCAACCCTTTATGGCTGCCAGTACCGCTTGAGGTGAGGTACTGCTGAAGTGAATTGCTGTTGAACTTTCTTCAGGGCCTGGGTGGATTTGCTTGGAAAGGAAATAAGAACTAGAGTTGTCACCTTCACAAGGAGAGGACGGTTTCCCCTCCATGCACAATTCCAACCGTGTGGAATCCTTCTGGATGGCAGTGGGCTCCCTCCACACAGGAGAGTGGAGCGGGAAAGCCAAGAAGGGGCCCTGACCACTTCCCCTGGGCAGGGTAGCTCCACACAGCCAGTGTGACGCACTGAGACGCAGACTTTGGTGACGCTGCCTCAGAGTAGGTGTGCCAGGAGGGACAGGCTTGCCATGCCACCCCTCCCCACACCGGGAGGTGCAGGGGCCTTGCTCACCCATGTTCCAGGAGGCTGCGGGGTAGGAAAGGAGGGGAGACACTGGTGCCAGCCCACAGCAGCCCTTCTTCAGGCCATGCTGTAGTCTCCCGATGGCCCTCGAGGGACTCCTGCCCCCCGCAGCGTGGACACAGTCCTCACCTCCCCCATCCCTAGATCCACATGGGGAAAACAGAAATCAGCTGCTACATGTGAGACGATAAGGAGCAATATTTTCCACTTCCTCCAAGCTGACAAGTTCATTCTTAAAAAAAAAAAAAAAGTGTATTTTTCATCCTCTCTATCTCTTTCTCTGTTCTTTTAACTGAGGTACCTCAGAAGTTTGAAAGTGGGCGGGAGGAAGTGCTTATTTGGACTTCCTGTCAAGCCTCCCTTCCTTGTCTGCCCTATTTTTGACGGCAGCAGCCTATCCCCAGATAGCTCTGCCACCAAGGGAAACTCCCCAAGTGGCCACAAAGGTGGGTGGGATGTAGGCAGGGGCAGGAGAGGGGAAGGCAAGCTTTTCATCTCCATAAAAGAGAAAAGGCTCTGCCCCCTTCCTGAGGCAGGCTGGGGAAAGGCAGAGGTGGGGGGGCGGGGGGGGGGGCGCTGAGGGCAAGAAAAGCAAAAGCAGTTTCACCCACAGCTCAGAAAAGGTGGATGTGGCCTACTTTGGCTGTTTCTTCCCAAGGAAGAGCAGTGGCCCAGGAAGCAGGGACATGCCCTGAGCAGCCAAAGATTTGCCACAAGAGAACCCAGCAAATTCCTTATAGCTCTCAGCCCTTTTGATCTGCACAAAAGCCCTGTGACTAGATGGTAATGCTCCCATTTCACAGATGCTGAGATACCAGAATTCTCTTGCCCACATTCCCACAGCTAGCAAAAGGGGAGCAGGAATGTCCACTCAGGCCTGGGTGATTTCCATCCGTTTCTACTTGTATGACTTGTCCCTTCAATCTTGGCAAGTCACTAAGCTGTTGATGTTCATTCTGGGTTTTCCTGCCTCACCTGTGGCCTCGGTGCTTGTGGCGCTCTCACGATTTCTGGAGCTCCTGACGTTGGCTGCATTGCCTGTCTTGAAAATCTCAGTGCCCTGGCCACCAGTTTCTGGCTGACCTTCCAGGTGTTTGACCCAGACAGAGTGCATCTTCCAATACACTGTCCAATACAGAGTCACCCCGGTGGGCTTTATCAGTCCATCCCACCTTAGTGTGCGTGAGTGTCAGAGCTTTCCTATGAGCGTGGTCCTGGAGCAGGCAGCGGGTCCCTTAGAACTGGGTTATGGGCTTGGGGAGAAGAGGATCTAGAAAACACATGCTGTGCCTCTCCAACCCTTCCATGAACCATCAAGGGTTTGGGGGAAAGGAATGCTAGAACCTTATGTGTATTACAGCATGTGGCCCTATGAGTGCTCTTGGGGAAAGGGTGATGGAGGACACATACCCATTTTACAGATTGCAGAGAAAGGCTTGCGGAGAACAGGTGCCTGTCCATGACTTCACAGATAGAATCTGGGATTTGAAACTAGACCTGTCTCGGGACACTTGGGTGGCTAGCAGTTGAGTGCCTTTGGCCCAGGACATGATCCTGGGAACTCGGGATCGAGTCCCACATTGGGCTTCCTGCAGGGAACCTGCTTCTCCTCTGCCTGTGTCTCTGCCTCTCTCTGTGGCTCTCATAAATAAATAAATAAAATCTTTAAAAAAAAATACAAGCTTGGCAATTCTAATGCCAGGCGAGTGGCACAGGTTCACTGAGTCCCTCAAATGTGTCCTGTAAGTAAGTAGGGAGACATGCATGTGGGGCAGCAGCTCAGCCGGGTTAGGCTGAGCGGGAGATGGGAGGTGAGGTGCTGGAGAAGAGTGAAGTAAGAGAGGAGAGGGACTGCCCACACTCACTCCAGCTGGGACCTTGAGGAGCTCTGTATCGCCCCGCTGTGGAGACTCCCTGGAGTTGTCTGGCTTCTTCATGTTTAAGCCAGTTCTTCAAACCATCCTTACAAATATGTGTATACCCCATCTTCTTCTAATAAGTTACACTTTTGCACAGAGTTGGGTTCTGTTGCCTGTCCAGTTCCTGCTGCTATAACAAAATTTCTCAGTCTGAGTAGCTTATATACACACATAAATTTATTTCCCACACTTCCGGAGGCCCGATGTTCACAGGCAAGGCGCCAGCATAATCATGTTCAGGTGGACCCTCTTCCTGGGTCTTAGGCAGCACCTTCTTGCTGTGTCCTCTTGTGGCAGGACAGGTTGGAGAGCTCTGTGGACTCTTCCAACAAGGGCACTAATCCCATTCTGGAGGGTTCCATCCTCACAATCGAAGTACCTCCTAAAGGCCCTGCCTTCTAATACCATCCCATCAGGCATTAGGATTTCAACATAGGAGTTTGACACAAATATTCAAGCCATAGCATCATAAAAAATCCATAACTATCCCAAGACATATGGACTGTTCCTCATCAATTTGGCCCAAAAACTGTCAAGGGGAAGAAAAAGAGGCAGCCTGAGGTAAAGATGGTAGCTGTGGACTGGGAGGTGGGGAGGTTCCAGGCTTGGGCTCTAATCACAATAGTGCCCTCAACTGGGTGTCTGACCTTGAGTCCTTTTTACAGGTTCTTCATCTTTTAAAAAGGCTAATAATACTTAACATTCCTCTAGGCACTTTTATGAGGAATGAAGCTGCTCATGTTATGTGCCTGAACTGTGTCTGGCCTATAATAGAGATGCCATCCATTTGTCTCCTTTCCCCAATTTCTAGAGCTTCTCTGTGATGCTCGCTTTCTATGCTACTTCTCAATAGCTGGTTAATTTTCTATCCATTTTCTTTGGGGATAGAAACAAAAAAAGATACCAATAACCTGATACAGAGGATTTATTTTAAAAAGTGTTCACAGAGGACCATTGGAGGGTGATCATTTCTATTATCGACTAAACTGGGACTTTTTTAAAAAGTGGAAGGGGTGATTTAAAAGCTATTCCAAGACAGAAGGCATAGTTTTGGGCCATTCCTGCAAGTGGGCACCCAACTCAGTTATCACACATTGTACTGGTGTCTTGGCCAGCCTTCTGCGAGGTCTCATCTGCCCTCATCCAACAGAGTTTCCTATGCTTTACTCGTCCTGGCAAATGCTGACTCTGTTTGCATTTAGCAAGAAGTCAGAATCCCATTTGCCACAGACAGACTGTAATTTAGGTGGAGGCATGTTCAAGCATATGGCCATGAGCCCAGTGCCTGTTACTGCCCAGCTGTTCGATGGGCCTCCTCAGAGCATTGCTTTAACGTGTCCTTACTAGATGTGGAGGGCCTGGCCACTCTTTTTAAATCCAGAAAACTATGCAAGTTCACAGCTCTAAATTTAATGTGTGAAAAGCAAACAGAAGTACTAGATTTTCATAACAAGCTTCCCTCCTCCTCCCCCACCCTGCCAGTGTTCCCTGTTCATCTCTTACAGAGTTCATGCCCTTCCACAAGCATCTGGTACTCCCAGACTGTAAGGGTTATAATTTAGGAAGTCAAGACCAAAACTCCCCCAAGCCATAACATCCTCTGACAGGGCTTTTGCTTCTCTTTCAGTCCCTTGTGAACCTAGGGACTCAGAGGACTCAAGTCCATTCTGGAGACCTGCTAGAATGACCTCTGTGGTATGGCTTTTCTTCCCAAATCCAGCCTCTTAAAAGCTTGAAAGCACATGCAATTCTCTCTAATGACAGAAGCTACAGGAGTCAAGACTCAGATTCTGGAGTCAGAATAACATGTCTGAATACCAACTCTTACTCTCCAGCTGTGTGACATTGCGTAACTTACTTAACTTCTCTGTGCCTCAGTTTTCACAAAGGGATGGGGAAAGCTAAATAATAACATCCATCCTCACTGAGTGATTGAGAGGATCCAGCAAAAGAAAATCACAAGCAGAGTGCAGTCCCTGGCACACCCTACATGGTGATCTTTGCCGGCGTTGTGCACTGTTGGGAACTCATCTGTCTCATCCCTCCCCAGGCACCAGCCCAGAGGGGCAGTTAGTTCCCTATTGCTGTGAGTTCCCTAGGTTGCGTGTAACACCAGGCTCCCCTTGGGGAGATGGTGGCGGTCAACTGCATACATCACTCTGTAATATTTCTGATGGAGACATGTAGCAAGAGCGACAGAGTTAAACTTTCTGAGAATTAAGAAGAGGTGCTACAGGTTCAGGGGCTGATAAAGCGGGGAGATATGCAAGTGAGTGAAGAAAGCTTGGTAGAAAAAAACAGTAGCCCCGTGAAATAACAAATGGCAACTTATAAATGGCATTAGTCAGAAAGATGACAAGGAAGGGTGAAGTCTGGGGGAAACGGAGCAGCTCTGTTCAAGCTAATTGTTGCCATATTGTAATGAGGGCCTGCTAGTGCAGGATTGGAGCCCAGGGTCACAGTCAGGAGATATTTACTTAAGGGAAACTGGAAAACTAGATTTTATGTCAAAAAGAAAAAGAAAAAGAAAAGAAAAGAATAGAAAAGAAAGAAAGAAAGAAAAAGAAAGAAAGAAAGAAAGAAAGAAAGAGAAAGAAAGAAAGAAAGAAAGAAAGAAAGAAAGAAAGAAAGAAAGAAAGAAAGAAAGAAAGAAAGAAAGAAAGAAATGTAATCAATGTCCTAATCCTGGAATCTGTGAATATGTTCAATTACATGGCAAAGAGAAATATAGGTTGCTAATCAGCTGGGCTTTAAATCTCAGAATCCCAGAATATCTGCATGGGCCCAGTATAATCACAAGGGTCCTTAAAAATGGCAGAGGGCAGCAGAAGAAGAAAGAGCTCATGGAGATGTGACTATGGAAAAAAGGCACAGAGAGATATGATGTTCTGGTTTTGAAAATGAGGAAGGAGGCTGCAAGCCAGGGAATGTGAGTGGTGGCTGGGAAAAGCAGGAAGAGAGGTTCTCCTGTAGATCCTTCGGGAAAGAACGCAGCCCTCTTTTTAGCCTAGTGAGACCTGTGTCAGAAATTTTACTTCCAGAAGTGTAAGAATGAGTTTGTATTGCTTTGAGTCACTAAATTTGTGAAAATTTGTCACAGCAGCAGTAGAAAAATAATGTATCGAGTAACTTTTTAAAAACCATGTGGGCCAAACAAACCACAGGTGTTGGCTATAGTGTACCTATGAGCCACTTCCGATTTAGAATCACTGAATGATGTATTACTTTTCATGTTAGAAGTACCTGATGGCCTAATCAGTTTCTAAGAGGTGCCCAAGATCACACAGTAGTGACTCACACTAGGGATGCTGATTCCTAGAATAGCATCCAAGCACGTCACAAGTACTTAATGCCTTACATCAACACCACGATAGGAGCTGGGAGAGAAAGAACTAGCTGTTCAAATGGTGGAGGCCTTTTTGCCAGCTGTTCTATTCAACAATGAAAACTGAATGCCCCCGTGAGCTCCAGAAGGCCAACTACAGCTGCTGTTCTCAGACCTTAAATCCTGTCCAAAAAAGACTTCTTTCTAGACAGAGGGCATTCTGCTGGATCCTTTCTTTGTCATTGCTGCCACTTCCCAGACGGATGTTCCTGTTTTGCAAGCCATTCTCATGTTCTTTCTTACTTGCTTTCTCTCTCTCTTCCTTCCTTCCTCCCTCCTCCCTCTTTCTTTTCTTCCTATTTCTTTCTTTCTTCTTTCTTTCTTTCTTTCTTTCTTTCTTTCTTTCTTTCTTTCTTTCTTTCTTTCTTCTTTCTTCCTTTTTCTCTTTCTTTCTTTTTTCTTTTTTCGTAATAATTTCTTAACAAATATGTCTTCATTCAGCACCATCCACAGCATTGGTTTTCTGAGCCCTGGGTCTGGAATTGCTTTACAATGCAAAGAAAGCCTATCAAGACAGGAATGTCTAGAACTGAACCTCTGGGAAAGAAAAGCAGACACTTGTAATTGTGGAGGAGCAAAGTCCTCCAAAATACCAGCTCATGGGTGCCTTTTAGCTGTGAGTGTTCTGTCGGGACCACAGTGCTCTCTGCTGCCCCCACCCTCAGAAAATGACCTTGAAAGCCTTTACCTGGAGCATGTTCTCTTCAGTTCACCATAGTCCTCAATCCTCCCCCAATATCTTAGACCATTCCCCTTCACTCATTTACATTCCCTGCTAAGAGCCGCAGAGAGTTTGAGTTTGTGGCAATTGATTTTTATTCAAGTCCCACAGTCAATTCAGTTCACTTATTCATTCAGAAAATATTTATTGAGCACTTACTATGTGCTAAGAATGTTCTAGGTAATGGGATTCACCAGTGAACAAAGTCCTTGGACTTACGGAGTCTCATAATGATAATAGGAATGACAATGATGGTGATGATTATGGCAATTAACAAGCACTGAGTATATACTTTATGCCAGGCTATGTCCTAAGCCCTTTATATACTATATATAGGTATAGATATTGATAGCTATAGAGAAATATAATGTAATAAAATTATATAATGTGTGTGTATATACATACATTCATGCTCACAACAGTCCTATGAAGTATTTCTATCACTATAAAATAAGGAAACTGAGGCACAGAGAAGTTCCCTCTTTATATGGGAGACAGTCATTAAGAAAGAACAAGTTAAGAGGCAGTAGGGTTCCACTGTCCAATATAGTAGCTACTAGCCACAGGTAGATACTTAAATTTAAAATAATTAAAATGAAATAAAATTAGCATTTCAGTTCCCTGGTCACACACATTCCAATCACTCAATAGACACTTGTGGCCAGTGGCTACCATTATAGACTCAGAATGCTTCCATCACACAGAGCTGTTTTGGGTAGTGCTGGTCTAGAGTGTTGTGGTTAATAATGGAAACTCCAGGATTTGAATCTTCCCTGACACTCTCCAGCTGGGAGCCTTGAGCAAATTTCTTAACCTCTCTGTGTCTCAAGTTATTGACCTATAGCATCTAGTTAATAATAATACCATCTTCAGAGAGATCGAGTGAAGATAAATTAATGCTTGGGTGTTTAGAACATAACCATTTGATCAATTACAGCTATTACTGTGAATATGTAAAACGATGTGAGTGATGAATGCTATGAAAACAGGTAAAACACAGTGAGGGGGCTAGAGGGTGATGGCTGCTTGTGTGGACAGGTTGGTGAGGTGGTTCTCCAAAGGGGACGGCATCTGGATGAAGTCAGGAAACCAGACTTGGGTAACTGGGGAAGGATATCTCAGTAGATGACACGGGTAAAACCCCTATGGCTGCAGCTTGCTTGCTGTGTACCAGAAACAGCAGCCTGGCCAGAGTAGCTGGGAAACAGTAAACCAAGGCAAGAGGAGAGATCTAGGCTCAGTAAACAGTGAAGGACCTTCATTTGCTCTGAGTGTGGTAGGAGCACCTGACCAGTTTTGAGCAGAGAAGTGAGGGAGTCTGACTTACTTTTTAAAGGGTCATCCTAGTCATGGGTAGAGACAGGGGTAGAGAGGGGTGTAGGAGTAGAGGCAGGGAGGCCCCTAGGTAGCTGCTCAAACCAGAAAGCTAGCTGGGAGCATGGAAAGGAGTGGAGATGAGAAAGTTTCATATTCAAGACAGCTCTGCCCACTGGCTGTCCCCTCTGCCTGGAGCCTCCTTTGCCCAAATGACATCCTGGCTCACTCCCTTACTTCTTTAGGTCTTGACTCACACTTAACTGAAGTCACTATTTTGCAAAAGTCTCTCTGTCACCCTTCCCTATTTGTTTTTCTCCTTAGTGCTTAATCCCGAACTGAGATACAGCATATTTTCCTGGTTTCATTTACCATGGGCAGTAAATGTGAGGGTGGGCATTTTTGTCAGCTTTACTCACTACTGAACCCCCAGTACTTATAGCAGTCCTTGGCACAAACCAGGTAGGTGCTTGAGAAATATTGTTGAATCAGTGAATCAATGAGCAAATGGTAGAGGGCAGGAAGGAGAACAGGTGGTAATTGAGAAAACTGAAGCCCAGAGAGGGGAAGCCATTGGCCTAAACCCACACAGCAGTTAAAGGACAGAGCCTGTATTGGAGCCCCAGGCCTCCCACCCCTGGGCCTGGACTCTCTCCAGTTCCCTACCACCCAATGCAGCTTTCCCTTTGTTGTCAGAGCTCTTAATGAGCATTTCCTCCTCTGCTCGGTCATTGTTTTTCCCATGACCCAGCTGTTTCTTCCTTATTTCTCCATTTTTTTCAGGCTGTGTTCTTCTGTTTGGCTGAACATTCCCTTTTTCTTCAGGCCTGGCCCAACGGCAATATCTGAAGAGTCATCTACATCATGTGAAAGAAATGCAACAGGACACCAAGACATGCAGCCAGGTTCCCCTACTGGGGCAGTCTATGCAGCAAGGTGTACAGATAGGGCCCTGTGGCTGGGGCATGATGGGGGAATGTGGCCCATTCTGAGCATCCACCCCAGATACATTCATGCTTCTGAGCAATGACAGTGGGTCATGAGTTTGCTCTGGTTTCTGCCCAGGGATTGCTCAGAGAAACCACACTCAGCTTGCTCTTGAGAGCTGAGGGACCTGGCAGCTCAGCCTTTCCTCCCACCACACAATGGCCTGGAGGGCCTGAGAGCAGCCCATTCCATCTTCTCCTTCCAGCCTCCCCTTCCTGACCCATGCAGCTGGCCTGCTGTCCATCCTGGACTCTTACCCATCCCACCTCTGGTAGAAAAGCAAAATTCTCCCTCTTATTCTTTATCATAGTAGTAAAATTAAATAGCTACCTTTTAGAACAACTTATTCTACATGAGGCACTTTGCAAATCCACAATTCTTACACAGATTTGGACCCTGGGCTCAGAGATTACTCCATGCGTAAGTGGTAGACTTGGGTTCAATCCTGGGCCTGTCTGTGTCTGATTCTGGAGCTTATTTTCTTTCCCCCAGACACAATCACCATTCATTCGTCTATAATTAATTCAAACATTCATTCAGCAGTTTTCTATCAAGCCACACTAAGGGCTAGATAATGGTGATGAACATGACAGGGTCCTGTCCTCAGTGCACAGTGGGAGAGAAAACAATGAATGCAGCAAGAAGACCATTTTCAGGAGGGATGACCACTGTGGACACATGGAAAGGAGCCAGTGTGAGAGAGAGCATAGTGCAGGGGCAGGGGTGGGAGGGTCTTCTCAGTTGGGTGCTTGGGGAAAGTTACCTCATGCTGGTGGATGCCAGATACAGCGGGGAGGAACCATGTCACCAGGAAGCAGGTTCCAAGTTGGGAAGGGGCCATGGATTGGGGCAGGCCATCGGGAAGGTGGGGAGGTGCATAGCTGACCTTGGGGAAACCACAGGGTGGTGTGGGTCTCCTTAACTGCTAACTAAGTAGGGGAGTCTTTGACTCTTGTTACCGGCCCTTCTTTGTTAAGTGTACACTCTGTCTCCCCTGTTAGGTTTAATGTCAAATACCACTCCTTCTATCCTTGTCCCTCTTTTCTCTAGTTGGTTCCCTAACAGGTCTTTCTACTGGCACCAAGCTCAAAGCAACAGTCACAGTGGAGAGAGCTGAAAGCAACAGCTCCCTCGAGCTCCCCCTGGGGGCCTTGCTCCAAGCTGCATGCCTCTGGGCCTCTGCTGCCCCTACTCTGCTCTATCCTCTCCACACACACCTCCATTCTCCCTCTCTGCCCAACCCTATTAAGATGGAAGCTTGGTTGGACCTGATGTCTACCTTTGAGTTTGTTTGCCTTCTCCCCCACCACTGGGCTTATGGACCCCCTCCTGATTCTTCTCAGCTTTTGTCTGGTCACCTGACCAAGGCTTTAGGACCCCATGACCAGACTCAGAGCCCCCAGAACCCACTTATCTGGCAAATGCCTGCAGAATCACTTCAAATGACTCAATGCAAATTAAGAACATTATCCTATACCTTCTATAAGGATGTGTAAAGGGCCCCCTTCCTAATTCTCTTCTCTGTCAATGCTGAACATCACCTTCTTTGGAATACTTCCCTGAGCCTCCAAATGTGGGTTAGGGGTCCTTCCTCAATGCTTCTGGGGGTGCTGCGCCTCATTAACACCAACCAGGAGTGGTCCTCTGACTGCTCATCTCCCCCACTAGAAGAGGGTCTCTAGGAAGGCAGACCAATATGGTATCTGTAGGAATGACAAGGGTACCTGGCACACATGACTGACTGAGGCTTATAAGGTCCAGCTGGTCCAAGTATGAGGCTGCTGCAGGCCTGCTGCCAGGACCGTAGCAAACCAGAGGGTGTGTTCATTTTTTTTCCTATAGGTGGGAATCCCTCCAGCTTTCGTGACCCTTTAGCTTCCTCTCTGATTTCTCCTAAAAAAAAAAAAAAAAACTGAAGGATCCATGGGCTCACCGTGGGTTGGAGAGGTTCAGAAGCACATGAATTGAGAACCCCTGTGATTGCAAGCAGGGAAACCAGACTTCTATAACATAACCGCAATGGCCTATAGAGATTTTTGCATCTGCAGGAAGGCTCTGAGACACCCCTGTTTAGAAGGTCTGAATCCCTGGCACGATCTAGGGTGCTGAGCCAGTCAGAAGGCAGACGTCTGGAAGATTGCCAGAGGGGCTAATGGAGGACTAGTGGCTTTATACACATGTATTACCCAAATCCCTTGAAGTTGTCTGTTACCTTCATATTTTATTTTGTTTGAACAAAGTTATAATTTTTTTCTATCTACAAAGGTAAAACATAGTCATCATGGAAACAAAGCAGCAAGAAAAAAGTATAATAAAAATTAAGCACTTAAAATTTTATTATTTCCTTTTGCAAAAAAAAATTTTCATGCTGTGAAAATGGGATCACACTTCACACAATTCTTTATAACATTTTTGGTCTTTTTATATATTGCAACATGTTGTGAGCAACTTTCCATATGGTTGAATATCATCCCAAAGCAGCTTTTTAAATGGCTGCAGCATGTCCTGCGATGTGCAGGTACTAGAATTTATTTCAATAATTTCCTATTGTTGGATACTTAGGTTGGTTCCAAATTTCACTGTTATAACCAACTCAGAAATGAACATTCTTTCAACTAAACTGCTTCACAGCCACAATTATTTCTTTAGGTTAAATTGCTAGATGTAGACTGGCTTAGGTGAAGAATATGAACTTTTATAATTTTGTCATGCCTCACCCACTGCTCTCTACCAAGAACGCTTTAATTTTGGCTCCTGACAGCAGGGCAGAAGGGTATGCATTATCGTGTTGTGCCATTTCCTCCTGCCAGACCTGCCTTTGGTGTTCACTCAATCTGTTTTCACTGGGATGGTAGGTGGCAGGCCATGCAGTTGGCCCCAGTACCCACCTGGGAAAAGCTCTAGAGAAACATCGATAATCTGGCTTATGCCAAGGATGGCAGGTAAGAATATTATCATCACACTTGAAACAATGATTTTATTTTGTTGTTGTTTTTTTGTTTTGTTTTGTTTTGTTTTGTTTTAAAGAGATAGAGAGAGCACCCAGGGGGAGGAGAGGCAGAGGGAGAGGGAGAGAGAACCTTAAGCAGACTCCATGCAGAACACAGAGCCTCATCTCACAACTCTGAGCCAAAACCAAGAGTCAGACACTTAACCAGTTGTACCACCCAGGCACCCTGAAACAATGATTTTAAAAATGCCATGATGGGGGCATCTAGGTGACCCAGTTGGTTAAGCATTTGACTCTTGATTTTTGATCAAGTCATGATCTTGAGGTCATGAGATCAAGCCCGGCACCAGGCTCAGTGCTAGGCTTGGAGCTACTTAAGATTCTCTCTGCCCCTCCCCTCCTCCAGGCACTTGCATGCACTCTCTCTCACTCTCGGTCTCTCTAATAAATAAATAAATAAATAAATAAATAAATAAATAAATAAATAAATAAACTTTTTTAAATGCTGTGATGGTCCTATCAAACACAACACAGAGGTTAATAGACTCTAGGGTCATACAGACTTGGGTTTGAATCTTGACTTTGATTTGGGCAAGAAGGTACTGAGCCTCTGTTTTCTCAGCTGTGAAATGGAATATCACATCGTAGTATGTTAAATCAGGAATCAAATGTAACCAGGTGTTTAAAGCCCACAGCACAAAGTACCAAGTGAGGCTTCAGCACAGTGTAGCTGGAAGTACTATTAACTAGGCACAATTCTTTGAGCCAATATAATAAATTGTTTAGTTGAGGCCCTTAAGAGACCTGTTACCTTAAGAGAACTGTTAAACTCTCAAGAATGATTTCTAATTAATGTAGCAACTATTCTCATGGGAAGAGATGTCCGTAATGAGTTTCCTTAAATATTTCCTTAAATATTTTTTCCTTAAATATTTACTATATTTTGTTTTGTAATTCAGTGTTTCTTAACGTTTTCTGTGAAATTTTACTTGGTCTAATAGACCCTATTTTCATATAGCTTGTCCTAGCTAGCTTTCTCCAAGACAAAGGGAAAGCTAATTTGGGTATGGACACCAGGTCACAGACTCCTTGGCTGGTGCCCTTGGGGAAATGCAGATCCTGGGGTCTCAGTGAGTACCCCAGCTCAGGCCTCCAGGTGGCTCCCAGAGGTCTCATTAGCAAACTCCCATGTAATCCTTATAGCTAACTGGGCGCCAGACTATGAACTGGCCTTGGAAGTGCTAGACATAACCATAAATTGAATATTTGGAGACTTATAGAGAAAAGGATGCCATTTTTGTTTCATTCTGGTAAAAACACTAACTGAAGTGTCATTTCTACTATATCCAGAAGACAGCATGGTCTTGGGCCTCTTAACAAGGTCTTAGTTTTAAACTCTTTTTTTGTGATGTTATATTTTTCTTTCCACCCTAGACCAATCTCTCAGGGGGCCTGTGAAGTGTGCCTTCTAGTTCAGAGTGCTGACTGAGCAGCAGAGCCCAGTGTTCCACTTGCATCCCTAAGAACACAGTCATTCTGGAGGGTGTCCTGTTTTCCATTTAAATGTCCTTTGGCAATATAAGTGCTGCCTCCAACTGGCTCTGTCTGCAGAAGCCTTGTGTTAGAAACTGCTGCATTCATAACTGGTGGCTTAGTCTGGAAAACAGAGTTTTGTTTTTGTTTTTAAAGATTTTATTTATTTATTCATAAGAGACAGAGAGAGAGAGAGAAAGAGAGAGGCAGAGACATAGGCAGAGGGAGAAGCAGCCTCCCTGTTGGGAACCCAATGCAGGACTTGATCCCAGGACCCCAGGATCACAATCTGAGCCAAAGGCAGATGCTCAAACACTGAGCAACCCACGTGTCCCAAAAGAGAGTTTTTAAGTGTAGATCTACAATGGTTCTTTCAAGTCCTTCCAGGAAGACAGTTGCTATTTTGTTTTATTTTGTTTTGTTTTATGTTACTTCATTTCATTTCATTTCATTTCATTTCATTTCACTTCATTTCATTTCATTTCATTTCATTTCATTTCATTTTGTTATTGTTCCTATTTTTACCTCTCCTTACAGGTTTCCATGTATCTGTTCAGGCCACAGATCTAATTGTTTAAGTACTAGGCACTCTGTCAATCACCTTATGCAAATTATTTCAAATTCTCAAAACAATTTGAATTGGTCAGTGTCAGCAGGTTGCCACTCTAGGCTGTCCAGTGTTACCACCCTGCTTCCAATTCATGCCTTGCATGTCCCTCAGGGAATGCTCCATCAGGGTATGAAATGTGAAATGGAAGGGTTGTGTATTGTGCCATAAAATCAAAGTGGGCCAATTTCTCCTATTGATGTGGCCCATCAGACACTCTGTCCCAGGATTTTGAGCTCTGAGCATGTAGTGCGAAGAAGGACATAGGTTCAGCTGGAATATCTGGAGCACTGTGCGGCTCACCTGGCTCCCGCGGTGGGAAGCTGCTGTGTGGGGCCAGCAGCCCGGCCCTCTGGGATCCCATGGCTGCTGCCCACTTCCCAGCCCATTTGCATGCCCTTCAGTTCTTTGAGCCCCCAGCCCCTTAAGTTGTTAGATACTTGCCATTTGCTGTTCCATGCAGAATCTATTTCTGCTGCTTATGACTAAAAATCTAATCTGACTCCAGAGATCCTTTTTCCTTTTTTAAATTTTACTTTTTAACTTTTATATTTTTTATTGAAGTATAATTAACATACAGTTATGTTAGTTTCAGGAGAACAATATAGTGATTTAACAATTCTATACATTACTTGGTGCACATCATATAAGTGAACTCTTATTCCCCCCTATCTTCCCTAACCCTCCACCTACTTCCCGTTCTGCAACCACCAATTTGTTCTCAGTATTTAAGAGTCTGGATTTTTTTGACCCCCAGTTTACAGATAAGGAAGTTGAGTTCTGCCTTATAGCTCTTTTTGCAAAAAGCTCCCCTCCTAGAGAGCTCATGTATCAAAAAATACCTAGGGCAGGCTGGGCTAGGCTGGACTTAGAACCAAAAAGAGTGTGGTACCCAAAAAGAGTGACTTTTTGGTTCGATTTCCTTACCAAGGCCTGCATACCAGTTTATTTCCTGAGTTGTACATTCAGGGTGGTGAAATACAGGCTCCCCAACAATGGCAGCTTGGTATTGTGCAGAATTCTAGTGGTGTGATACCCACAGCACTGTGACTTAGGACTCAGATGAATACACATGCTTGACAAATCCAAGTACTGTGCATGCAGCACTCCCACGCTCCCATACAAAAATACTATGAGTTCATCTAATTCATGATTTCATGGATGTTTTTCAGAAAAAGGAAAAGATTTTTTTAATTTAAAAAAATTAATTGAATTAACATAAAATGGTAAATAAGTAGAAATAATGGTGGTTCATCTTAGAGGAAACAAACACCCTGATAAGTGAGACATGAAGGTCTGAAACTCGAGATCCCGGGAACATGGGAAGAACCTCTGGAAAGCGTCTCAGGCCAGAATCTGTTCCTGAGTGGGAATCTTCTTTGCACCGCCTCTTCACTCGTGAGGGATGCTCTTTAAGCTTCTGCTCACTCTTGGACATCTGTCTTTTACCTGGAAGTACCACCCCAATCAAGAGATATAGGCTCTTCTGTCCAGTTGTAATGAGCAAATGATAGAGGCAAGTTGAGGTTTTACTGATTATATAAAGGGAAGATCTGGGAAGCCCATGAATTAGAAAATGAAGAGTTCTGGCCAGTATTAACCCAAGGATGTGGATGAGGCTTGTCCTCCTAGCACTGGAGAAGCTCAGATCTGAGCCACCTTCTACCCATTTGTTGTTTTCTTCAACATTCACTGAAAACTTATTACCCATTTCTCAGGTGCCAGACACTGTGCTGTGTGCTGGCACTCCACAGAAGACTAGCACACAATCCCTATTCCTCTTGAGCAAGACAGGTAATCCGTTCCCATGGCTCATTGGTGTTGGCAGAGGGGCACTCATAATCATAGGACCAGAGGAATAGGAGAGCGTTGACCTTTCTCTCTATTGTGGAAGAATTGTAGAGGTGAAGGAGAAAGGTGAGGGAAGCCATGTTTAAGTCAAACAGATATTTACAAGTCTCCCCTAATTACTATTTATCTTTGGAGAAACCATTTAACTGGACCTTTGTATCCTCATCTTTAAAATGGGAATTATAACACAGAGAGATTAAATTAGGTAATATATTGAAAGGGAAAAGGCTTGGTAATATTCAATTATATGTCTTACCACATTTTTTTCTTTATCCATTCACCCGTCAAGGGACATTTAGCAAGTTTCCACTTTTTGGTTACTGCAAATAATGCCAGAGTGAACCTGGGAATGCACGTTACTCATCCTCAAAAAAGAAGGAAACCCTGTCACCTGCTACAACTAGGAGGATTCTTGAGGGCATTGCCATTATGCAGGATGCAACAAGCCAGCCCCAGGAGGATAAACTGCATTATTCCACTTATATGAAGTATCTAAAGTAGTCAAGCACTATTTAGTAGAAGTAGAAAGTAGAATTGTGATTGCCAGGACTGGAAGGGGAGTGGGGAGTAGTTCAATCAGCCTAAAGTTTCAGCCCTGCAAGATGGAAAGGCTCCACAGAACTGCTGTAGAGCCAAGTACATATAGCTAACACTACTGTATGGTGCACATAAAAATGTGTTAAGAGGAAAAATTTCAAGTCACTTTTTTATCACAATAAAAAAGAAAAGGGGTATAAGCTAACAATACAATATGTTCTTATGAATATTTACATTTGTAGTGAGTATATAAAAACACGGAAGAAGGCTGCCTACCAATTGTTGGCAAGCAATTGTTTTTAGGAAGGGAGAAAGAAATGGGTTTGGGGAAGGCGGACATCAATGTACTTGTAAAGTTTTAATTTTTATAAAAGGATCTGAAGCAAAATGGGCAAAATGTTAATTAGTCAAATTGGAGTGAGGGATAGGTTGGGATTTATCATCATATAATGTGTTTGAAATATTTAACAATAATAATTAAGAATTAGTGCTCAGCAAAGTGCTTGCCATAGAGAAAGTCTCAAAAAGTAGCATTCAAATCATACAAATAATGCAAATACAAATCAAAATTCAAAGTGCATGCAGAAGTCCAAAAGAAGTCTTGAAGCAAGAGGGAGCATGCTATGCTTCTAGAAGAGCGCATGCATGTATCCATGAGGGAAGGAAGCCAGGGCCAGATCATCAAGAGCTGTCAGATGCCCAGAGGCACACTGCTAAGGCTGGCTTCAATCCCAGGGACCTGCACTGCTGGTCGAGCATGGAGAAAATGAAGTCTCAGCTCTAAAGCCTGCTCCATTATTGGGGACTGGATGGGAAAGCAACTGGAACTCTCATTCTGTTGATGAGAATGCAAAATGGTACAGCAACTCTGGAAAACAGCTTGGCGGTTTCTGATTCAGTTAAGTATTCACTTACAATGTGCACTAGCATTCGCATTCTTAGGTATTTGCCCTAGAGAAGTGAGAACTTAATGTTCACACAAACCTGTGCAATGAATGTTTATAGTGGTACTATTCATAACTGTCAAGAAATATAAACAGCCTGGATGTCTTTCAAATGGTGAACGGGCAGACAAATGGCAGTACATCTATACCATGGCATACTAGTGTGCAATGAAACAAGTGAACTATCAATATGTGCCACATCTCAAAGTTCTATCAGTGATTGCCAAAGTCTAGGGATGTGGGGGTAGGGTGGGGTAAGGATACAAAGGGGTAGCAGAAGGGAGCTTTTTAGGGTGGTTAGAACCCATTCTGTATCCTGTTTGTGGTGGTTGTCACACACTCAGATCTTAAAATTCATAGAACTACACACATAAAAAAAGACAGTATTACTGTGTGTTAGTTTAAAATGTAGAATTTTTTAAATCCTGGAAGTCATAATATATTTCAAGGGTTGTCAGCATCACTACTAATACTTCTTAATGGAAGCAGGAAGACTAAACGGTACGAGCAAAAGATCAGGCATTTCTTAGAAAATATATAGAAATTACATTCATCCATCCAAATAGCCAATAATTCTGGGTTGTTCTGACGAGCACACACCCTGGGCTCATGAGATATACAAGATGATATAGATGATAGAAGATACAGCAAACATGACAAAGTGTGATGAGTATCATCAAAGAAGTATGTTGATGGCTGAAGAAAAGTTTCTGAAGTAGTTTCCACTTAAGCAAGAATTTTCCAAATTCAAATTAAATCCAACAGTTTTCAATTACTCTTCCCCCTGGATTGTACCCATGCAGCTATTTGCACATTGGCACAAAATACCTAATTTGGCATGTTTGCAAAATGTGCAGTAGTTGTTATGTTGTGTATACCTTATAAAACACAACATATCTGTCTTCAACTCCAAGTTCACTTATGTGAAATGCAAATCTAATGTATGCATGTGTACTGGGAATTGGAGACTTTGAGTTTCAGTTTGTAAATCTAGTATCCATCTCGGTGGGGATAATTAACAAAAGAGGGAACTAGGGCATGAGAATGTAACCAGAAGGTCAGCAGAGGTTTATTTATTCTTTTTATTTATTTCCCTTTATTTATTGCATTGAAGCCCTATAAGTGATGAAAGAACAGGCCAGAGGCAGCTAGGATGCACGGTACTGCCCGTGCATGCTGTGCAAGATATTTACGTAGCTGAGCCAAGACCTATCATCTCAAAGACTAGCAGTTGCCTTGAGAAATGTCTACTTGATATGCAAACCAATGGATTAAACAGTCCATGCTTATTTCCTTTTCATGATTGACAGTATTTTGTGATTTAGGGATCCCAGTGGGAGCCAGAAGGCAGAACCAAGAAGGTACATACAATCAAAACTTGGAATGAGGACCAGACAAGGCACAGAAATAATACCCCTTCATGTGTACATCACCTGCAACAAAATAAAATAAATTTGCGAATTTATTTTGAGATATAGTTTATAAAAGAATATGGATTAATGGATAGAGGGATGACTAACTGGTGGATGAGGAAAAGAAATTTAAGTCCTTGATGAGGTGGAGCCAACTCCCAGCTCTTCACATGTGGGCTACATACGGGGACTTCCTTCCAATGGGGACAGATGAAAAGATGTGCTCTTTCTTCTCCAAACCCATAATCCCAGTGTAATGGTGAGAAAATAATCATATTAGGTGAAGTACCAAAACAAGGTAATGTCCATCGATAGACAAATGAATAAAGAAAATGTGGTGTACACACACACACACACACACACACACACACTGGAAAATTCTGCAGCCATGAGAAAGAAGGAATTCCTGACATTTCTGATAACATGCAGGGCATGATGCTAAGTGAGATAATTCAGGCAGAGAAAGCCACATACTGTATGATCTCACTTATATGTGGAATCTTTAAAAAAGCTGAATTCAGAGAAACAGAATAGAAAGGTGGTTGCCAGAAGGTAGGGTATGGGGGAAATCAGGGAAATGCTGGTCACAGCTTGGTGGTAATAGTCAACGATACTGTATTATAAACTTGAAAGTTGCTAAGGAAGTAGACCTTAAGGTGTTCTAACCATAACAAAAAGCTAAATATATGAGGTGATGGAGGTGTTAACTAAGTTGCTGTGGTGATCATTTCATAGTACATAAGTATATCAACTCAACAGACTGTACACCTTAAACCCACATAATGTTTTAAGTCAGTTATATCTCAACAAAGCTGGAAAAAATTACCAATTAATTTTAAAAGGAAAAGAAATTCATCAGGCAAATCCCAACTGAGGGACATTTTATAAAATACCTGACCATTATTTCTCACACTTTCAAGGTCATCAGAAAAAAGGAAAGCCTAAGAAATGTCACAGCTGAAAGAAGTCTGAGGAAACAGGACAACAAAATGTAATGTGGAATCCTGGATGGAATCCTAGGACAGAAAAAAAGACATTAGACAAAAAATGAAGAAAATCTGAAAGAACTGGACTTCCAACAATAAAGATATATAAATAGGGGTACCTGGGTGGCTCAGTCAGTTAAGCAACCAACTCTTGATTTCAGCTCTGGTCAAGATCTCAGTGTCGTGAGTTTGAGCCCCCATGTTGGGCTCCACACTGGGTATGGAGCCTTTTTAAGATTCTCTCTCACCCTCTGCCCCTCCTCACCTCCCATGTGCACATTCTCTCTCCCTTTTAATAATAATAATAGTACATCAATATTAGCTCATTAATTATGATAAATATGCTATATTATTATTCAATATTAATGATAGAAGAAAGTGGCACATGGGACATGGGAACTCTGCATGATCTTCAAATTTTTCTGAAAATCCAAAACTACTCTAAAAAATTTATTTAAATAAACAAGCTGAGGGGCACCTGAGTGGGGCAGACGTTAAGCGTCAGACTCTTGGTTTCAGCTCCGGTCGTGATCTCAGGGTCCTGAGATTAAGCCCTGAGTCCGGCTCCACACTCCGTGGGAGTCTGCTTGAGATTCTCTCTCTCCCTGCCCCTCAGGCCTTGTGCAAGCTCTCTCTCTAAAATAAATAAATAAATAAATAAATATTTAAAATATGCAAACAGATGAACAAGCAAGCTTAGTAAAATGTTAATGATAGAATCATTGGTATGCACTATAAAATTCTTTCAACTTTGTTGTGTTTCGAATTATTCATAATTTAAAAAATGAATTTGTAAGCATTTTGTTTAACCTGCAGGGTAGGAAGGGCTTGAAAAGCTTCCAGTAGCTCACAAGCAAACAAAGGATTGTGAATTATGTGAGCTGCTTAGTACTAATAAAGATGTGCAGATTGCCTCTGAGGTTGTCCTCTTGATATGCTGTGTGCACTGCTTTGTATTGCTCGATATAAAATAACTTATACGGATATTAATAGCTTCATCATCAGCTTTGGTTCCCACAGCCTTGGTTCCCCCCCTTGAAATTTTAAGATTCTTAATCACAATTTCTCCTAAATGCCCTATAGTTAGAGAGATGCTGTATATTTACTATTTCTGCAGATAACACATCATCCCACTTCACAGAATAAAACTGAGGTCAACAGGCATAACCCCCCACTTCCTGTCCTCCTACATACACACTTATTTATAACCTCCCCACTTACCCCCTTCCTTCTAGACTCAGAGAGCCATTCATGGTTGACCCCTCATCTTGTCTTTGATCCTCCCCTGCCTAATCCTTCCAGGATAGCCACATTTCCCGTCAGTTATTTCATTGCTTTCCCAAATTTCAAATCTTCTGCCTCGTGTCTTCTTCACAACCCCCAAAGCCTGTGTTTTTCATCTCTAAACAACTCACTTCCTCCAGTAGCGAAACAAACCAAGTACCCCAAAGTTCTGTCTCCCTCTCTCTCTGCCTCTGTACTCTTTCCTATGGCCAGGGTCCTCCAGATCACGGTCTACACTTGCCGTTTGCACATATGTTCATTCCTCAGTGTCCAGTTCCACTCTGAAGCCCTCAACGAGCTCACCAATGACTTTCCCTAAAACCCACACCAGAGCCTTAATTCTCAGTAGCAGGTGACACTCATGACCAAGTGCCTGCTGGACAGTGTCTCCTCCTCTGGCTTCCAGGGCCCACTCTCCCCACCTCACCCATTTGGCTGATCCTTGTCAGCCTCTCTTGCTGGTTCCTCTTCCTCTGATCATACTGATAAACATTAGAGCTCTGTCCTTGGCTTTCTTATCATGCCCTAACATACTCTTCCTGCATGATCCTTCCAAGGCCTCCATCACTCTGATGATGCTCAAATCTACACTTCTCCACATAATATCAAGAGCTGACATGTAGCTTGTCATGAGGACCAATGATGCTGTTGGCACTGTTTAAGCATTTCACAGACATTGTCTCATCTGATCTTTACAACAATCCTAGGAAGGTGCTACTAATATCATCGTCCCATTTTACTGAGCACAGATTCCCAAACACCTTGCCCAAATTCACACAGCTTGAAGCCAGGATCCAAACTTTGACGGATGCTCTCACCACCACACTATGCTCCTTGCAGAACATCTCCCCCTGGAGGTTTTTCATCTACCTCAAACTCAACATGGTCCAAATGGAACTTAGAATCTTTTTTGCAAAATTATCTCCATTATGTTTCCAGAAGAGGCTCCAGGCTGAGTGAGGCCTGCAGCTTCCAAAACTGGACAGAGAAAGGCTCTGAGAAAAACGAAACAGTGAATATGAAATCAGGTTCAGGAAAGTGGCTTGTGAGAGTGAGGAATCCTGGCATAGCTTTCATTAGCTTCATAATGAACCCCTCCCCCATACATTGTGTGTTTCGGTGACCAGCACTTAGTCACTCCAGCTGGAGACCTGAGAGCCTTCTTCTCCTTCAATTCCCTCCCCTTTCCCTTCCTCACCATAAAAAATCAAGGATGCAGTCTTGTAAAATCTCTCTTCCTCACATCTCTGGGGTGTCTCATATAAACCTCCTCATATAAACCATCTTCTATGGCTCAGGTCCTCAACATCCCTCCTGGACCACCTCTCATCTCTCACTTGAGCCACTACCATAATCTACCTCCTTCCTGCTTTGGCATGGGCTTTCCCCAGCACATTTCCTGTACTATAGCAGGGTGGGTGGCTATCAGAAACACACATCTAATCAATCTTTCTGTGACTTCCCTGTGTCCTCCAGCTAAGGTCTAAATTCTCTAGTCTGGTCAACCTTGCCAGGCTTCTTTCCCATCGTGCTCTCCTTTTGTTTCTTTCTTCAACAAATAATCCTTGAGTACACCTTTGCTTGAGTAGTATTATCAAGTACCAATAGTAGGGCAACTAGATGCTAAATACCTCAGTCCTGGCAGTAAACAGTACAAGATCTTACACACCCCATGTTCACCACAGCAAACAGCTTACAGTTTCTAGGCTGTGTAAGACTGGGTTCAGCCTTTTTGCCTTTTCCTGAGCTATGGGAAAGGCTCTTAAATTCACTGATCACCTGACTAATTGCCATTTATCCTTCATGGCTAGAAGTGTCACCTCCCTATCATCCACCGGCAAGAATGGATCCCTTCTCCTTTCTACTTCAGATATGCTTCTTTCTTCTCCCAGAACATCACGTCCACCTGAGTGTGAGAAGATCTCCCTTACTTCACAGTCAATTCTTTGACCAGAGAGACAGCATTTGATTCATCTCTATACCCCCACTGGGACCTGGGATCTAGTAAATACCATCTATCCAACCATTTATCTAATCATTCATCAGTTCATCAATTCAGTTATTCATTCTTCCATATAGCCATCTGTCCACCTGTCTATCCATCTGTCCATTCACTCATCCATACAACAAATCTTTCGAATATCCTCCGTGTATCAGCCATTTTTCCAGGCTCTATGGATGTAGAGAAGAACAAGACAGATAAAGGCTCTGCTCTCACCAACTCTACACTCTAGTCAGGGGCACAGAATATGGAAATAAAGAATCAAAGAAGCAAAATAAATGAGTGAGACTTACTATAAAGTGAATTAACCAGAGTGATGGTCACAGAGGGTGTTGCTTTATAAGGAATGGTCAGGTCACCTTATAAGAAGGTGGCATTTATAATGAACCCCAAATGGTAGTAAAGGAGCAGCCAAGCAAAGTGCGGCATCTGGGAATGAGCTTTGTGTGTTTGAGAAACAGAAAAGCAGAGTAGGCAGGTGGAGGGGTGGGAGGTGAGTTTGGAGGGTCCCCAGGGACAGGATCATGCAGCAGCTTGTAGGCCACAGAATGGAGTTTGGATCTCATTCTGAGTTAGAGACAGATGTAATTCTTCAGTGAATGAAGGAGTAGATGAATACATAAACACAGCGCATATGTATTGTTTTGAATTCAGTTGGTCTGTGGCTCATCTGCGCATTGAGTCCTCAGCAATGCCTTTACCCAGGCCTCTCCTCTGACTACCTGGTATCTGGTGAGCCAACCTTTGTCCTGAGCTCTAGACAAGTGGCCATTAGACAAACTTTTGGTTGCATCTCAGAACCAGGACAGCAGCCCTGCCTGGAAACAGTCCAGGGCTAGCCCTTACCTCCTGGTCCAGGACTATTTCTCTTGTAGTTCCTCAGGATCCTGGGAGAAGAGCAATTGTAGGCACACAGATAAAGGGGAGAGAGCTGGGGATGGTGTGAGAACTCGGGAAACACACAAGTTTGTTGGTTATTGGCCCAGATTTTGAATCCTTTCTCTGGCATTCATCTCTGCATGTACGACCTTGGACAAGTCACTTCAACTCTCAGCCTCAGTATCCCCACCATGACATGAGGACACAAGTACCTATGTCACTATCCATCCCCATGGGGGGAAAGATCAAATAAGACAGTTTGCTAAAATAAGGTTTTGACAAACATTATTTGCTCTCCTGTTATCACTTTGAACTAACAATGGCTTTGTTGCCTAAAAGTTACCATTAGAAAGCAACTTCATGCTTCTCCTCTGTTCTACCAAAGTGAGAAAATGGCAAAAATCATGCAGTGTGTCTCGTTTCCCCATTTCTTTTATATCCAAATTAATATTTCCCGCTTGTGACAATAACAAAGAAATGCAAAACCAAAACCGAAACAGCTTCACTTCCCTGTCCCTCAAGATCCAGCATGACAATCCCCATTGCCCTTGAAGCAAAATTGAGTGTCAACACAAGTGGCTGAGGAAGGAAGGCAGTGTGGCCTCTCCAGGGCTTTAGAAGCCCAGAAGAAGAAGCCCTCTTCCTGGGCTCCCAAGAGCTGGGAACTCCAGGAATGGCATCAGGCTGAGCCTCTTAACGACCCCCCCGCCCCAAACCTGGCTTATAGAAAGTGCTTCCCCTTCCCAACAGGAGTGGGAGCAGCTAATTCAGCTTCACACAGATCAAGTATTTTTGTTTTCATTCAGTTCTATTTTCTTCTTGTAAAAATACCCAAACAGACTTTGGGCCACACCAGACCTTTTCTTAGGAGGCCAACTGTGAACCCCCTCCCCCTCCACACATATGCTGGTCCCAGTTCCTCACCGCTCCCCCACCCCCTAACCCCAGGAAGTAGGTTTCTCAACCAGTGAGGCTGGGTATGAGTCACAGGCAATTCCATTCTGTTTGGGGGCATAAGACACCACCACCCCCTGCTCTCTCGGGGTCAAAAGGAGTTGCTGAGAAGGAGATGTGGTTCTGACCCAGAGGGAAATTCCCATGTCTATACAGTGGCTTGGAAAGATCTTGGTCCCTTGGCTCATCTCTCTCAAGGATGCCCTTGTTCCTGGTAAAAGCCCATATTCTCAGGACGTGGCTAGGGTCTGGGGATGGTGCGGCTGCTATGGTGTATGGATGTGGCGAGGGTGGGAAAGGGGGCTAGTGCAAACAGCAGACTCCACCGTGAGTGGCAAAGGGGGCTATGTGCATGTGTGTGCTCACATTCATGTGCAAAGGGAAGGCATGGGAAGGGAAACTGAGGCCATTCATATCTGGCACCACAGCTAGTTACTGGTGCGTTCAAACTTTTCTTCAGGAGCTGCTACCTTTGGGGAGACAATTAGTGAGAACTCCATGGCATGCCCCAGCCCTGCATGCCACCCCCCTTCATCCGGTCTTCTCCCCGACCCTCATCGAGGAGAGTGGCCAGGTCTGTGGCTCCCACAGGGTTCTTTCTTTTCAGCTCAGACTAAGCAAAGAAGTGGGCCGGGAACCCTCTCTCCAGAGAGCACCAGGGTGATCGAAGAGGAAGGGGCCTGCAGGGAGGGGACCCCTGGAATCCATGAAGGGTGTTTCCACAGCTCCTTGAGGATGGGGAGGATGAGCCTTTGGGAAGGCTTGGATCAGGCATCTTCTGCTGTTTTCCTTGTTCTGGTGAAAAGATGCTTCCTGGTCCTTATGATCTACCTGCAGGCTACCCATCACCCTTGAGAAGGACGGAGAGGAGAGAGACAAACCAAGCAAAGCCAAGAGACTCTCCAAAGCATCCATAGCTCTGACCATGAGCGCTGCTCTGTGGACCAGTTGTCTGCCCCCCTTCCACCCCCTTCCACACCACTTGGAGGCTGCCACAGGGCTGTTCTGGTGACCGAAAGCCAGCCAGCACTTGTCTCTGGCCACAGAGGCTTGGAGTGGGTCGGGAGGTTCCCAGGCATCCATCCGGACAAGAGGTCAGTGCAAAATGGCATGGGCCCGACAAACCACAGGCAGGAGAGAAATTCAAACAGTCATCCAGGAAACAGAAGACACTTCACCGAACGCAGAGATGGGCAGATGCCTACACGCCCCTTTTAGGAGAAAAGGGAACATAACAAACGGATATTGTTAGTGAAGCTTTATCAGAAAAGAAAAGGTTGTTTAGCATATGACCCGGGGTGGGGACATGCCAGGACCATTCTGAGTTTGAGTTCTGGTCACTGTCTTTTCCAGGCCGAGGGTCGAGACCCCGTGATGGCCTCTGCTCTACCAGCCAGGCAATGTCTCCGTTTCCTCCGCTCGTGAGGCACAGAGCGCACTAGGGCTTCCACCTGGATAACCTGAAGCCAAGAACTGTGAGAGCCAGCTCCCCCGCCTTGGCCTCCAGGATTTGACTGTACTTGGCCCACAGAGGGCAGAGCAGCATCGCTCTCCTCCCCCACCCCCCACCATGCGGTCCGCAGCTACAGGAAACGCTCTTTAGCCAAAATGTGGCCTTTCTCCAGGGGTGGCAAGCTGCAAGCCAGATTAGCTCTTGAGTCCTCAACTGACCTAGGTGTTGGGAAGGTCCTGCTGCTGCTGCTCTGAGCATCAGTGCTGTGGACTGTGTCAGGAGAAGCCGGGGAAAGTACGGGGGCTGAAGCCTCTCACCTAGGGCTTTGCCCCATCCCTTACATGGTGAGGCTGAGAAAAGGGTGCGAGGCCTCCCCGGGGCCCCTCCATCAACACCCTGGCTCCCCTGTAGACCCTGCCTGGCCACCGTCGCCTGCTAACATTACTGCACCCTTGTACAACCTTCCCTCTTTTAGCAAAGTGGTGTTTGGCTGTTGTTTGTTGGGTGGACCCCAAAACTGAAAAGAACAGGAGTCAAGTGGCAGTGCTAGCTCCTTAGGAAATGTGCTGCTCCTCCGGAAGACTGCAGAGGCCCCAGACGCATTTGGCATGCAGAGCTAAGTCAGCAGAACAGCAGGTTTGGACTAGAAGGGCCAGTTCTGTTCCGCTGGGAGAAAGAGGATGCAGAATGTGTTTTTTCAGTTTCTGGGGTTCAGGAGCTCCGAAATTCCCTTTCTCCCTGCCCTCGCTGTGCCGCCATCAATAGTGGAGCAAACTCAGCCTCCTCTTCCTCATATCGCCTTGAGGTTCTTGCAGCCTCAGTTTAGAAGTCAGTGAAATGGAACACCTAATTTTAAACTTTTAAAAAAGATTTTATTTATTTATTCATGAGAGACACAGAGAGAGGCAGAGACATACGCAGAGGGAGAAGCAGGCTCCCTGTGGGGAGCTTGATGTAGGACCCGATCCCAGGACCCCAGGATCACGCCCTTAGCTGAAGGCAGATGCTCAACCACTGAGCCACTGAGGCGCCCTAATTTTAAACTCTTTACCTACAGTGTGAGAGAGATAGGAGTGACTCTCACGGGCCTCTCTGCAGCTTCCCTCCCCCCCACCCTCCATTGCCCTCTCTCTCTCTCTTTCCCTGCCACATCCCTCAGTTCCTTCTCTTTTCCTCCCATCCTCGGGGAGCCTCTGGCCTCTCCCCTCTCTGCTCCCCTCCAGGCAGGAAGACCAGAGTCTGCTTTTTTTTTTTTTTTTTTCTGGTTAAAAGGCCCCACTTTGCAAAATCCTGGCCAATTTATGACCCTGCCCTTCCCGCTGAGGATGATGTTTATTTACATTTAGGGATAGGAGGAAAGAGGCTTAGCTGTGAGTTTTCTGAGGCCAGGGAAAATCACAGTGATAAATAACAAGGTGCTGAGCTGGTACTGAGTGAGCCCCAGAGGCTGCAGGGCTTGGGGAGGGCAGCATCAGAAAGGAGATCTCACACTCCTGATTTGGGGGACTCACTCCTTCGATGGTGAGTCCCCCAAGCCAAGAAACAGGGGCAGAAGCAAAGAGGGAAAGAGGGAGGCCAGAGCAAGACACAGAGACTGAGACAGAGAGACTAAAAATGAAGAGTGAGGGAAAGAAAACAAGTGAAACACTTCTCAAATATTTTTTAAAATCATCAATAAGATTTGAAGAGAGCAGAACGAGTTTAAGGATTTTTCCTTATTTACTACTGAATAAAAACCCCCAGAGCAGGTAATTGGAGATCCAGGAAGTTTCCATAAGAATCAGGACCAGTTAAGCACCAGCTGGGACCTCAGAGCTCTTGTTACTGTCCCATAGGATGACTTATAGGTATAAGGCATTTCTCTGGGGTGCAGGGTGGCTGAGAAGTACAGTATGTTAGATATAGAAGCTTGTCCTAGTGGCCCAGGTCATGAGTTGATCTGTCTGGGGTGCTTCATGTCCCCTTGTCCCCTGCAATATCCCTGTCCTAGTGCTGTCCCCAAGCTGGAGATGAGGTCATAGAGGGGGCCCAGTGGCCTGGGATCATACAGCCCTCAGGTGGAACTCTGGTTCTGCTCCTCATGAGTTATGTGTCCGAACCAAATCACCTCATCTCTCAGAGTCTTGGTTTTCCCATCTGGAAGGTGGAGATATTAATATCTCATAGCATTATTGGAAGAATTGCTAATAATATTAGTATTAACAAGGAAACAAGTAATGATTTCTGCATGCAACTGCCATGTATTCAGCACTGCACCAACTCTGTGCTTTACATTCATGATCCCAGTTGGTCTACACATCATCTCTACCATGTGAGGGCCACAAAATACCCCCACTTTTCATATAACACAGAAAGGCAAAGCCAAAAGCTACTGTTGACAGAGTGGCTCCCAAACCCTTCCCATTAGCAGCCAACACGTCATAGGTGACAAGAAATGTGAACTCCCTTTCCTTGCCCTGCCTGTCATCTTTTTGGTTTCCTCTTTGGATGAGCCCATAGCTCGCAACTCAAGCCCAGCCCTGCACAGCTACAGAGCTGTAGAGAAGCAGTTCAGCCCTGGTGGGGGGTGGGGTGCAGAGGCCCCCAGTCCTGAATCTATAGGCCAGTAGCTGGCTAAGTCATCTTGGGTAAAGTCATTTCATCTCTCTGCAGCCTCTGATTCTTCATCTCTAAAAGGGAGATGGAGGTGATGGGATGTTTACTCCTGCCCAGACAGGCTGTTTTGAGGACCCAGGGGAGGGAGGCAGTACCATTAATCTAGGGACCCAAGGGAGAAGACAGGCCCAGGCTACATGCGGACTTTAGTGGGGGAAGTAGAGGGACCACACACCTGGAATTTACTCAAATCTGGGATTCAGGCCCCTACTCTGTTGGAAAAGCAGTCAAATCTCAGGATAGATGAACAGGCTAAGGGTTCAGATGTCTGGGGCTTCAAATCCCTGTTCTGTCCCTTACTAGCTAGGTGACCTTGGGCAAGTCATCATCCCTCTGAGCCGTAGATTCCTCATCTGTAAAACGGGAATAAAACTAGTGGCACCTTCAATGGTGGATATAACAAGGCTTAGAAAAGACCTGGCACAGCCTCCAGCACACAGAAAATCCCCCCCTCACTGCTGCAACTGCTCCTGCATCTTTGCAAAGAGCCCAGGAGCTGTGCTCTCTGGCTTCCTGCCCCACCTGACTTGGGGCCTCACCCCGCCACCGCTGCCCACAACTAAGTGCAAGTGCCACTTACAAGGTACATGAAACAGCATTTGAAAAATGAAGGCTCTGTGCTGCTCAGGGATTTTCTATTTAAATTTACTGATTCCCTAATTATAATCTCAGCAAGAAAGAAGACTGAGGACCAGCGGGGGTTGTCGAGGAGCAATTACTTGGCAATTTTCTTTTTTCCAATGGAAGCAAAGGGAGGTGGAAGAGCAGGACGAAGGACAGAGCTCAGATTCCCTACCCTGTCACTTATCTGGGTTTAATATTCTCTGCCCATTGGAGGCAACTCAGCACTTCCTTGGAGGGTAGGCCGAGGGAATGGTGCTTGGGGGGGTGCTGCGGGATAGGGGCTGGCAAGTGTGGGGAGCAAGGGGAATACCCATAGACCTTCATCTCTTTGGCATTCCCCTCTTTCTTGAAAAGCCAAAGCAAGCCTGCTCATCCCTTCCCTCCTGAGTACATACCCATCTAGTAGATCTTTTTTTTTTCTTTTCAAATTTCCAAATGTAGAAAGAACACTTGCTTAGAATTACCCAAGTCGCTTGTCATAGAGTCAGGCCCCAGAGTCTACCTACAGAATCAGCATCCGCTTGTCCTGATCAGCTGGAGGTAGGCACTGGCCTCTACACTTGACTAGCACTCTGCAATTGATCATCGAGTCCTTGGGCAACTCAATTCATCAGCTCTTGGGTTTCTCTGGTGATAGACTTTAGAAGCATCACCTGCAGAAAAGGATGGCCGGACACTTTCCTTGTCCTCTACACAAAACGACCCCAAACAGTACATTGTTGTTTGCAGAAGACCAGATCCAGAAGGACTCTAAGCAAGTAATTTCTAAGTGTGAGAGCAAAGCTATAGAGTCAGACTTGCTGGGCTTAAAAATCTTCTTCTACTACCACATACCAGCAGAACACACAGCACCTCTGTGCCTCAGTCTCCTTAACTATAAAAGTAAGATAATAATAGACACATCCTCCTGGGAGGGTAGAATGAGATTATGTGAACATACACAAGCACATGTACACACATGTATGCACACAAATGCATAGCCAGCACCTCACAGAGTGCCTGGCACGTAAGAACTGCTGGGAGCTGCTATTTATTGCAGACTACACACATACTCATTTAGTCCTCACCATCCCCTGTCTGGCAAGTCTGTTTTTGTCCTGTCTTACAGATGGGGAAACTGAGGCTTAAAGACTTGAGGTAACTGGTGCAAGGTTAAAGAAGCAGTAAAGTCGGAGCCTCTGGTTATTCATAAAATATTGACTGCTCTCCTTGTGCCAGACTCTATTCCAGGCATCGGGGATTTTGTGGTACACAAGACAGACAGTGTTCCTGGTCTCTCAGCAGTCACATCTAGGTGGGGAAAATTTGGAAACAAGATAGTCTGACTCCAGAGCCTATAGGTCTGACCACCAAACTGTCTCCTTGATCGGTGACGTGTCTTATCGTCTTGGTCAAGCACATAGCGGAGCCTTCCCATCACCTATCCTGTGTCTGGGCTGCCAGGATGCTGCACTTGGTGTCACTTGCTGAGAAGAGCCCTGGTCCGGGGATGGGGAAACCAGGGTTTGTGGAATACAGACTACCAGATTCACGGTGGGGGTTGTAAGTTCTTGCAAACTGTGAGGAGAAACAGTACTCATTTGTAGTCAAATCTAGCCTTTGCTGCCTGTGATCCCTGAAACCATTTTCCAAAGTCTGTTGAGACCTCCCCAGTCCTAGGAGGGAGGGCTGCCTCTCCCATGCCCCTGGACCCACATCCTCTCCCCAGCAGAAAAGCAGCACACCTGGCCAGGTGGCCTGCAGGTGGCGAGTGGGAACTTGGGCTCCCCCTAGTGAGGCAGTGAGGCAGTGCAGGACTTGCATGCATCCTGGGCACAAAGTCACCTCTGCAGGACTTCTTCCCCATCAAGAAGATGGTGGGATTGGCTGAGTCCTGATCGAAAACGGCACCTCCCTCCTGTGGCTATCAAGCCCAGCAACAACGCCCCAGTAGAGCTGCTTGGAATTCTCACCCTTTTGAGGTACTTGCCTCTGAACCTGAACTTCCCTCAGCTGTGTACATCCAGGTCACTGGATCTAGCCTCACCATAGCCCCCATCAGGCCTCTCGCTGGAAGGGGCCTCCTTGCCATCCTCTTTGCCACATTAAGCACACGCCGACTCTTCTGCTGGGCCTGCTGGGTTGGGCTTGCCCCTGACCCCAGCCTGCTTGTCACCACAACCCCACTGGGCTGGGGGTAGGGGTGTATGGGTCACGACAGAGATTGGTCCTGAGTCCCATTGCCAGGTTCAGCTTTGCCTCCTAAGAGTCACCCCATGATATTTTTGGAGCCACTCAGCATCCTAATGATTAGCAAATTATTGCAACCAGATGCCTATACTCTGCTGAGTCAGCAGAGGTCCCCACAGCAGTGAGGAGCAGACCCGGGCCAGTGTAATTTGGAAGGAGTCACATGACCTCTCAGGGCTGCAGTCTCCTTGTCTGAAAATTGAAACAAACTAGTGAGGTTAAAAGGGACAAAATATGGGAAGGCACTCTGGGAAGTATAATGCACAAGCTGTTATTATTATCTCTATTATGTTTGAAATGGAGAAGTCATCTGAGATCCCTTATATTTTAAGACTCAGATATGGGTTTTGTGTGAATGTCCCCCCACCAGGTAGCAGAATCCTTTCTGTCCCATTCTCCTCCCTATTATGTAGATGGAGTGGGGTAGGGGTGGGGTAGGGGTTTTCCTGGTCACCTGGACCTCTGAGCGCCTGCTTCCACTGAATTAGGCCACTTTAGGGACCTGCTTGGTTTCCTCTGTGCCCTGGTCCTATTCTACCTCAAATCTTACTGAATTTGTACTGTAACCCTTTTCCTAATTTTCATTTTAAAAATATCTGACAAATCCCTTGTGTGTAGCCAACTTCAGAGGAGATAGAGGGAGTTTATCTCATAGCCACACAGATAACTGAAAGTTGAGTGTCAGACAGGCATCTTCCTAAATGTCCTTTGGCTACTTCTGGTACCTTGAGGTCAGTCTCCCTGTCCTCTTTCCTAAGCCCTCATCAACTCTCTCTCACCCCCAATTTCCTGCTGGTTCCTGCAACAGAGAAGTTTACAAATTTCTTTCGGCATATTCTGTCAATCATTGTTCATCAAGGCAACATCCAGGACCCACACTCCAACAGGACTAATGCCCCAACAAAGACAATTCCTTCCCTAAGAGGAATTTACGTGCCAGCTGATGGGATAATGACTTCTTTCTCTCCACCACATTTGTATTTATCTTTGGGCTCCCTGTTCATGTGGGCCAGGGACAGGAGAGAAGAAGGATGGGCACAGAGCAGGGGGCGGCGTGGGAGGCCCCAGAGGGGCTCCAATGCCTCTCCTTGTTCTTCTGCACAGTTATTTTTGAGGGGTCTCAGCTCCCCAACTAGAAGTCAGAGAATCAAACTCAAGCATTTTTCCATCTACATGGCAGAGTCTTAGTAAAGGTGTGTCCTGTGAGGGTGTAGTCCACCAACACTTTGGGGGATGCAGGATCCATACCCTTTCCAACCTAAGCTGAAGCCACATCAAGAGGAGGACTCAGGAAACTCACATTATGTCCAGTCCTTTGTCCTCCTGCTCTGGAAGTTTTGAAGCCCAAGGACACCTTGCTCTCAGACTCCTGGCTGGAGACAGAGACAAGAGCTCTGAGTGGTAAAGAGGCGAGACTCACAGTAATTCCAGATTCTAGATAATTCCATGTGGACTCACACACCCTGGATGGGCCGGATGTGTGTAGTGGGCTCCGCAGTTACTATAACAATAACAATGGCACTGATGGTAAGTAATAATGACTGACACTATTTGAGCACGTATTACATCCCAGATCCTACACATACCTTTCACTGGAAACAATAATCATATGATCTGAGTACTGTGATTACCCTCATTTTATAGATGGGGAAGCAGAGGCTTAAATGGCTTCCTTTGTCTCAAGTCACACAGGTAGGAGGTGTAGGAGCTGGGCTTTTAACCACCATGTAGCACTGCCTCTTAAGCAGTACGCCATTTAATGCTTGTGTACAATTTGCAATTTAGAAATGAAACTCTCACATATTATTTCGTTTGTCCTCATCTGGAAACACCTAACCTGGAAGCTCTTTTACAACTGTAGCACAGGCAAGAAACTGAGGCCTGCACAAAGAAGGGGTCAGTCTGCCTTCCCTCTGCTCATAGGAATGTGAGGGTGATGCAGAAGGAAGGGGTATTGACTCTGCAGCAGAGACACCACTGAGGACAGGGGTGGCAGAGGGTGTATATAAGAGGAGCAACAGAGACCTTCCCTGTCACGAGCAAGCCTACAGGCTAGATGGACAAAAATGACACAAACCACCCAAAAAGGCTGAGCGTCTCCTCTGGCATGCTTATTGCCTCTTGCCCTTCCCGGAACACACCAACTTCAGGCTGGCTTGAATTCCTCTGAGAGTTGGGTTGGTTTTGCCATCTGAGGTACTGGGCACAGTGACAAGTTATCTATCCCGCAGTGAGCATCACACCAGAGTATGGGAAATACTCAGCACCCCACTACGTTCCCTATGCAAACGCCTCACTGTCTCCTGCCTGCCCTTTAGCCACCAGGCCCTCTGGGCACTGATGTAATTACCGAGAAGAAGATGAATATTTAAAGGGGCTCTTATTTAACCAGTAAATGCTTCCTCTCCAAGTTTCCTCCATCGCCGTTTCTGGATGGATTCTAGAAGGACTGTTCTGACTTAGACCAGGAGCTGCCTGTGGTTTGGCCCTGTGAATGGTCACGTGACCGTTCTCCCCTCTTTCTGGGATGCGGCCTTAAAGGTAGAGGGGACCAGTCATTCGGGCCTCACTGTGAACATTAAGGTTAGCTCCCCTGTTCTGCAGGGACCTGGTCATATAGGACCCTGACCTGTGGGGAAAGGGAGGAAGAATCAGAGACACTAAAGGGACTGGGCACCCTTGACTCATTCATTACTCCTTTACTATTATCCATACCCCGCCTTGTTGCCACAAATGGATAGTTTCTCTCCAGAGCCAACCCTACAGACCCTTGATCTCAGACTTTGGGCCTCCAGATCTATGAGAGATGAGACCCTGCTGTGTCAAGCCCCTCGTAATGGGTGATTTGTTACAGTTGCCACAGAAACCGACGCCAAGAGGAAGAGGAAGAGGGAGAGTCGAGAGTGACTTTGAGTGTTACAGCCCGAGGGTCCGAGATGTTGACAATGTGGTTTGTTGAGCTAGAGGGTGTTAGAGAAGCCATCTGAACTATTTGCAAAGAGCAGGACCCCGAGGAACGGGAACACAGGACAGGTGTACAGTGATGAGAAAGCAGGAGAACAGAGGCATCCGGAATCCATTGTATCTAGGAATTGGGACCCCAGCCCTAATCTCTGCACTTTGCGGCGGGGTGGGGGGGGGTCCTGCTTTCAGTGACTCTGGGAGGCAGAGGGGAGGCAGCGCTAACACATTAATTGACTTGTCTTAGAGGGCTCTCTGCTGTTCAGCCTGGAGCAACCAGAGCCCACACCTGTGGCCTTTGGTGTCCAGCTTCAACTGGTTCTTCTCTTTCTATGATTACAAAATAAAGTGGTCCCCGTGATATTCCAGGACCAAGTCCAGCTGAGAGCATAGCATTTTATGGGGGCAGGAAAAGATAGCAATGGGCAGGACATGTCAATGGGCAACAATGGGGTAGCAGTTGGGGACACAGAGGAAGAAAGGGTGGCTTCAAGGACCAACGTGATGTCTTCCTACCTTTTGCCTAGAAGCAGCTGCAGCTGCGCACTCCCCTTCCTGCCAGTTCTGTAGCAAACTGTGGTTCCTCCAGCTCCCAGCCAGGCCCTGCAGACCTGCTGACACAGTAGAGAGCAGAGGGCGCTGGACCCCAACACGAGCTGCCCTGCCCTCCACACGAATAAGCCTGAGGACCTCCCGCCAGCCGTGCTGATGAATGCCGATCAGCTCTTAGGCATCATTTCCCCATAATCCTGGCAGGCAGCAGACACCGGGTCCCACTGAGAACACGGAGCTGCCACGCGCCTAGACCAGGGCAGACTCCTCTCTGAGGATCCACTTAAGCAGAGGGGAATTTTTTTCTGAGACTTAGAGGAAAAATAAAATCTGATTTAATTCTTAGGAAATTGCCTTTATACCCACCTGTGCAAGCCTGTATTTAAATGCTAATACGTTTGGCCTGTTGGGATACCACAGTTATTATTTTTTTCCTAAGCGGCAACAAAACATCATTTATTTTTGAGAGTTCTAGAACCCCTACCCTCTCTCCTGAGTTTCTCATCTTCATATGCACCTAGCAGCTGACTGTGTGACACTTGAAATCTGTAACCATCTCCCTCCCCAGACCAGATCCTCTTTATACCTTTCCTGGTTTTGTTTCCAGAACTGCTGGTGGCTTTTGAGCCCCTCCTGTTCCCTAGACCTCCTCCTATCAGTCACCAGTCCTACTGACTCCACTTTCTTCCTTGGGGCAAATTACCAAATCTGACTGAGCCTCCACTTCCTCATCTGTAAAATGGGTATAATAAATAATACTGACCTCAGGTGTTTGTTATAAGACCCAGATAATCCAAACACAACACCCAGCACAGCATCTGGCAACAGACTAACAAATCAGGATGATTTATTTTTATAATGACCATGACCCCCATGGAATCTGCCCTCTTCATCTTAATGATTATTCTATCATGATCTGTTCAGTGAGCTCTGAGAGGGCTCTATTAGATTGGAAAACACTGGCCACTATTTGCTTGAGTATTTGCATGCTCTAAAATTCTTTACCTTATACCTTTGTCTGCTTGTTTATAGTCTGAGCACTCCTACCCGACTCCACCTCTAAAATGCAATTTTCACAAGGGAAGGGATGCTATCTTTTTACCGGTGTAGCCTCAATACCTGGCACAAGGTGGAATTCTAATTCTGGTTATTAAACTACCAACTCCCAGGCACCTGGGTGGCTCTGTCGATCAAATGTCCACCTTCAACTCAGGTCATGATCCCGGGGTCCTGAAATCAAGCCCTGTATGGGCTCCCTGCTCAGCGGGGAGTCTGCTTCTCCCTCTGCCTCTGCTCCTCCCCTACCCCTCATGCTCTCTCTTTTACTGTCTCTCAAATAAATAAATAAAATCTTTTTCAAAAATAAAAAAAACAAACTACTGACCCCCAGCTTCAAGGGCGCCCCTCTCCATCCTGCTCGGTGCTGCTGGGATGGGACTCTGCAAGCCACATTTCTGCTTTGCCATCAGCAGCCCCAAGATAGGCTCTGCCAGTAGAGGGACAGGGAGGAGGGGGCCAAGTTGCTTCCAGGCAGCTTCCTGCTCCTGCCTGTGTCCCCAGCACAACTAGCAATGGCATCGGGTTCCAGTGGCAGAGGCTAGTTCATTGCTGATACCTATTTTTTGAACTCCCAGAGTCAACCTCATGACTCCCCTTCAGAGACCCCAGCACGAGCCAGCCAGCACCCCATCCTCAGAGGACCAGGTCTCAGGTTCAGGGAGCCTCTCCTCCAGGCTTCTAGGCTCTGAGAATCCCAGTTCTTTCCTTGACTGCCCCCCGCCCAGCGCCAGAGCTGGCAGCTGCTTCCTACAGTTACCACCTCTGTGATTCCGCAGGGTCCCCTTCTGCCCTCATCCGTCCTCCAATAACCGTGTAACAAGTCTTTATATGAAATTCTTGCTGTCAGAAGAGCAGGTGTGGCTGTGTTTCCTGGCTGCAGTGTGGCTGAAATCTGCGTCTAGCCATGCCCACCGCCACCTCCTCTCACACCCCCATGGACATGGCCGTGGAGGGAATTCCTTTCGGGGCTTTCGTCTCAACTCACTCCATGATGCTTCCAGGAACGGGGGCTTATGATTATAATAGCTGTTTGTTTCTTTCAAATCAAGGCAAAATATGTCTTATTCAAATGCCCAGGGGCTTTAATTTTGAGCCCTGGTGAGATACGAAATAAATTTCCATGAATTTTAGATTCAAATATCAAATGGCCTTAGGCTCAGCTTCTGCCCCAGCTGTGTGACCATCAACAAGTCCCTTTCCCTCTCTGGGCCTGTTTCCTCATCTATAGAATGGGTAGCATAATAATACTTGCCTCATAGGGTTGTAGGGTTACATATATGCAGGTAATCAGTGAATGCTGGCTGCACATAGAAGGTTCTTAGTGAATGTTTCTATCTGGTCAGCCTTTCAACCTTCCAGAGGACAGCATACCTCTCCTCTTGCTCTTGGAGAAGTCAGCACACTCTTGTGGGCAGAGACATCTGGAGCCCCCATCTGCTTTTCCTACTGCCCCTGGAAATCCGTGTGAAGGTTCTTGTGAACAGTAGCAGGTGGACCAATAACTCTGCCTTCCCAAGTTCCTTTGGCTAATGCACATCTGCGACAGGGAGGCTGACTAATTACAAACCTGCTGATGACCTAATTTCCCTGGTGCCACCTGAATGCTCCATTACCGTGTGTCCCTTTCTATTCCTTATTTGCAGAATGGTGTGTTCCTTAAGCCGAGAACGATTCTTTCCCATACTCTTCTATTATGAATTTAATACTGACAAAACCAGGCTTCCTTTGCTGGGAATGGTCTTGGCACACTAAATACCTTGCCCACGTTATCGGAGGCTTTGCTGTGTAATATTTTGGATGCTGCTGGCCCTCTCTGGGCCCGAGTCCTTTCCCTAACACTGAGAGTTCAAATACTTATCCTTGCTGAGATCAGAGGAGAATCTGAAATGCTTAGTGTTTGAGTTACTACTAGGGGAGATTAAAAATTGGAGCCTGGCTCCAGCATTTTCCATCATCACAAAGGTTTACTCATACAGCCTCTACTTGTATGGAGTTGTTTTAGATGCCAGGGGCAATCGTGGTGGCACCACCACAACAGTGGTAACAGTAGGAGCAGTAATAATGACCTGTGCCCTGACAGAGTGTCTTACTATGCCAGGCACTAGATTAAGCACATTAATTTCATCACGAAGCCTCCCCAGATGAGGTTAAAGATTATTATTCCCATTTTCCAGAAGGAAAAACTGAGGCTCTGTTGCTTGCTCAACAGTTGCTAGATTACAGACCTTAGCATCTCAGGACTGTCTAGTCTTTGCACTTACTGTTCTCTCTGTTGGAACAGTTATTTCCCTACAAGCTGTGTGGCTGGTTCACATCTCTGCTTCAATGTCATTTAATGGAGCAAAGCTTTTCTCGGTGACTCTGTCACCTTAGGAGCTCCTGTCCCTTTCCACCCATTTCGTCAGATCTCTTCCTTCAAAGCACAGTCCTGTATGCAGACACATTGTCTATCTGTCCTTCCACCATAGGGATGTGACCCCAGTAAGCCCAGTGACTTTGTTTTGTTCCCCACTTTCTGCTCAGCACCTAGAGCAGAGGCCAAGGTCGCCCATCTTCACCAATCATATACATGGAATGAACAAGCCTCGGGCAAAGGGCCATGCTCTTAACCACGAGTTCATGTCTTGCCTGGAGCAGGGATAAGACACTTACTCCTTCTTGGGATTTGCCAGCATCCTCAGACCACGATGCTGGATTTCTTCCCCTCCACCACCGCCCCCAACCCGATGTTTCAAATGACAAGACTCCAGATTCTGGAGCTGGAGCCCAAAGGCGAGTCCCTCCAGGACTTCTCCTGTCATCCCGAAGTAGATGCTGCCCCACAGCCTTCAGGGAGCCACTCTTCTTGCAGTGTCCTGGCCTGGTTCGAGGCAGAAGAGTTCTGGGTCTGCTAATGCCACTAAAGTCACAGCCACCATTTATTCTGGCTTCTCACTCTTCAGTGTCCCTGTCTCCTGTGGGATGGAAGAGAGAGGCAGGGGGGTCTAGCCAAGGCAGGTGGTCAGGTGACTAACACAGCCTCCCCCGATCTTTCTCTAAACATTCTCCTCCTCCCTGATGCCAGGTAGTACTGCTCCTTGTTAGCTCTTTGCCCACCAGCTGTGTTCCAATGTCAAGTTCTTTCCTTCCCCTTCTTTGTACCTACCTGCCCTGTCTCCATCCCACTAAGATTGTGCAAATTGAACAAGGTTTATCGGATAAATGAGCTCCTGACAAAGGCTTGGTGCCTGATGGTGAATCCATTCCACCCTAAGGTTGGGAAGGCACTGACTCTGTGTGTCCAGTTTGCCTGGCCCAGTGTTTCTACATCCTGGGAGCTTGGCAAATATTCACGTGAATAGGTAAACCAAAGACAGTGCCATTATCATTCCCAGACACCATGGGCCTTTTAACTGGAACCTTCGATCCCTAAAGACAAAGAGTGAATAACATGGCAATTCAGGCCCTAAGACATCAAGCACAATGGGATATTTTCCATCAGGACTCCTTTCTCTGTATATGTTGTGACTCATACCATGCTGGTGAGTCAGGGTGCTCTGTGTGTATGGACTGTCTCCAGAGTCTGGTCTTAGAGCTGAAATTTGATGGTGACTCCTGTCCAAGAGCTGATATTTGTTTCAGGATTCACTTCCACATGACTCATGGAAGATGGGAAGGGCCCGAATTCCATTTATCTGGCATTTTATCAACTGGTAGCCCATCTTAGACGATCTATTCTTCTCAAACATCCCAGAGAAGCAAATAACAGGGAGACAAGGAAAGAAGAGAAAGACGAAAGATGGAGAGGAAGAGAAAGGCTTTCCCAGGGTGTGGCTTAGTGCAGCAGATGGGGGGTTTCACATCTGCTCTTCATGTGGCCACAGTGCATTAGCAGGTGACGCCCATGCCAACGGCCCCCGTGAGGACCTTTTGAATCGCCAAAGAAAGTCAAGTGCGGCGTCACGGGAGAGGTTCACGCCGTGGGCAGGGGCTGGGATGCTGGGATGAGGTGTCCGCCGAGGTCCTTGCGGATGCGCACAGCGCAGGCCGTGGTACGGCGGGGCAGTCGGGGTCGTTAGGAAGCTTCCTGTTAGCAGAGGGCCTTGCAGTTTTACTTCTGAGAGTGCTGCGCCGTAATCGGATGGAATTCTGCGCCGGCCGTTGCGAGGAGCCCTCGGCACCGCGGGGCGCGCAGCGGGCTGGGGCTGGAACGGGTGGACGGCGCGGCGCGCTCCTGCCCTGGGGAGAGCCGCACGGGCTCTGCGCGGCCCGAGGCGGCCGGAGGCGGGCGGAGGCGTTGGCCTTCCCGGTGGCGGAGGCGGGCAGCCCCTGCTCTGGAGCCGGGGCCGGGGCCGGCTCCCCGGGGCTCCCGCTCAGCCCGGCTCCGCGAGGCCAACCGGGCCGCTCGCGCCGCTGCCTGCGAACTTTCCCCGAGCTCGGGCGGCGGCGGGCGGCCTCGGCGGGTCGGGCAGGGGGACCTGCTCCACTAGACTAAGCAGCAGGACAGCGCGGGCGGGCGAGCAGGGGCCGCGGAGCGCAGTGCTGCGCGGCGCGGTCCCTCCCTTCTGACCATTAATTGCTACATTACCCCTGCCATGTAAGAAAGACGTCGGCCAAGCCTGCGAGAGCGCCGGCTCCTCCTCCCGCTCGCTCAGCCTCGCTCCCCCTTGGCTCCCTCGGAGCCGGAGCGCCCTGCGCCCTGGCACTGCGTCCCCGTCCCAGCCCGGCGTGCCGAGGTCCTCCCACGGTGAGGACTTGAGTGGATAGCAGGAGGGGGTGGAGGAGGCAGGCAAGGAGGAAGGGAGCAGACATCGTGCCCCGCAGGCTTTCTGGATGCTGAAGCCGGACTCACTGCAGAGGCAGCTGTGCTGTTCCCGGAGCTTGTGGGGTACATCCGCTCGCAGGGGTTGCCTAGGGGGGCTCCTAGTTCCAGGGCCACGCAAGGTGGGTGCTTTCCCTTCTGGGCGCTGACCGCAGAGCCCACCTTCCCTCCGCCACCATGAGCGGCTGCTCCAAAAGATGCAAGCTTGGGTTCGTGAAATTTGCCCAGACCATCTTTAAGCTCATCACCGGAACCCTCAGCAAAGGTAGGGAGCCTGGCCTTGACCCTCATTTTCCGTCGTCCTCATGTGGTCTGGCTGGCCAAAGTGGCAAGTGTCTTGGTGCTGCGTCTGTGGCTGTTCTGGTGTGCCAGGGTCTCCGAGGAGGGTGGGGGGAAAGGGGTGGCTGGGATTCGGGGCTGCTGACAACCTGGGTCCGGCTCCGAGCCTCCGAGCCGGCGGCACCACGCCAGGGAGCTCAGCCGGCCATAATTGCCTGGAACTTTGGAAATGGATTTGGTGGCGTGTGGCTGATTGGTTACAGGCGGGCAGAAGGACAGAGCCCTTCCCAGAGCACTGGAAGCTGCTTAGCGTGACTAGAGTTTCAAGAAGTTATCCAGGGAGTGTTGTGTCTTGTTGATAAAAGGGAGATTTGATGCGGTGGGCTGCGAGTAATTGTGCAGACCAGAGCCGCCTGGGGAGGCCAGCAGGGCAGGAATCCACCGCGCTGGTGAACGTGGGATTCGGATCCGCTCTGGGTCTCATGTGCCAAGGACTTTCTCCCACTGGGTTCCAGGGTCCTGCATTTCCGGGGCTTTGTTCATCATTCTGCTTTCTCGGACCCCTGTTCCTCTGCGGATCTTGCCTGTGTCAAGGTCTGTCTTCTTCTCTACTTCTCCAAGAACTGGGGCAGCAGGGGGGTGCTAGGTTCAACTCCCCAGGCAGCAGAAAGGGTGGTTGTGAACCAGACCTAGGACCGTGTATGCGCCAGTCAGCCCCAGGACGCAGAGGGGAGGCTGACTTCTCAGGGCCATCCTTGTCCCTGGAGCCCCCTATAGACACTATGTCACAGAGGGTGAGGCACTCGGAGAGACTCTGGCAAACTTTTTGGAGATAAAATTTGGAGAAAGAGCAGCATGATGTGGTTTCACTGGCTGAAAAAAAGTCTTTAAATATTCATACCCTCTTTCAGGAGGAAAGAGTCTTTAGGGGAGATGCAGTGGAAGCAGCAGGCTGGGTATCCAAGGAAGGAGGGCCGCAAAACCTTGACCAGGATTTTTTTAAATGACAAGGAGAGAAGATAAAAGCTGCGTGTGGCCAGCTGTGATGCTGCGGTGCAGGAGCTCCAGGCCCAGCAGGTCGGGCTTGGTACAAACTGAAAGGCAGGTGTGTTGGTGGGGGGATGGTGAGGTCTGCCTACATCCTTTCTCAGCCCCATCATCACCCCTGTTCTGCCTCCACCACAGTTCTCAAATAGGGCACTGAGCCTCCAGGACGCCCAGGGTGACCAACAGTCTAATGCTGAGCCTCAGGCTGTGTGCAGATGTACTGGGGCCCACGTGGGATGGACAGGGGTGAGGAGCAGGGAGCCAGGATTAGAGGATACAGCAGTGATCTCCCCGGATTTCGATCCTTCCGAACCGGATTTTCTTCCCACATCACGGATTCCAGGATCTTAGGGAATGAGGGGTGAGGGGTAGCTTCCCATCTCAGCCTTTGCTTCCCAGAGGTTTAGCAGAAAGAGCTTTGGCCCAGACTCAGGTCTGACCTAGGTCTCAACTCTGGCTTTGCTCCCTGTGCAGGCCTCAGCCTCTCTGAGCCTCAGTTTCTTCATCTGTAAAATGAATCTGTTCCCAGCATCCTGTTTATCTCCCAGCATTGTTGAGAGGATCCGGGGCAGCTGAGACAGGGGATCCCTCTACGGACTCCATGGTAGTGACAAGATGTGAGGGAGCCATCAGGGACTGAGATGGGCATGGGTCTGGAGAGGGTAACCCAGGCCATGCCATCCTCAGGAGCGGGGTCAGAGGCCCTTAATGTAGCTGACTGCAGGTGGGTCTGCACACTCCAAGGAGCTCCAGAGGGGGAGAGACCACAGCAATAGAGTTAAGTGTGAGAAAGTGAGTCAGGGAGACAGAGCCCGTAAAGGGGTGTGTGTGTGTGTGTGTGTGTGTGTGTGTGAGAGAGAGAGAGAGAGAGAGAGAGAGAGAGAGAGGGAGATGGCTATTTGAATAAATGAACAGGAAGATATTGTCTTTGTATTTGCCTCCAATCATTTGCTTAAGATTTATTTACTAAGCTCCTACCCTGTGTTATGCTAACTGCTGGACACTGGACACATGGACAATATGACACAAGACCTCCATCAAGACATGTGCACTCTGGTGGGGCATAGGATAAATACACAGACATCACCCAGAAGCCATGCTGAGTGCGGAGATGGAGGGAGGCAAGGGGACCGAAGGGCACCCAGAAGAGAAGCCTGGGGCAGATTCAGAGGCTCCTCCAAACATGGCATCAGCAGAGATGAGAAGCAGGGCAGGAGAAGACAATGGAAGCAGGCTGGCGCTAGCAGAGGAAGCAGCACTGGGGTGTCAGCCTCTGCAGAGACACCAGACAGCACAGGTCAGGATGTGCCCCTCTCTTCGCTCAGAATCAAGGGGACTAAGATCCATGGAACACAGAAAGGGGTCCCCAGGGACCAGCACTGAGGACCCAGTGGCCGCCTGGCCCTTCTGCGACCTGCATCCTTACAGCGTTCCCTAGATCCAGGGCTCACGGAGGCGGCACATAGTGGGCACCAGGGCAGGATGGTGTCTCCCCACTCTGCAGAGAGCACCACGTGTTTACATAGCACTGGCTCTGTGCCGGGCACGCACTGGGAAACTGGTGTTCTGCCCAAGCCAGGTGTTTGCTAAATATTTGTTAAATAAATGACCATGGGAGCAGGGCCAGGACTGGAGCACGGGAGCAAAAAAGGTCTTTCTAACGCATAGGCCACCCTCGGTGACTCTAGGTCAGATCCTACATGGACATATTATGGTAGTTTAATGATTGCTGGGTTTAATTGCAATTTCACTTACTCCTTTCTCATTGCACTGGGTCCTCAAGTTGCAAAAATCCGACCCTTAGAAGGACTTTTCCCTGTCCCTTTCAGAATTGAAGAAAGTAAAGATGCTACAGGACCAGGCATCTCCTGCTGGTTGTGGGTTCAACTCATTATGTCTTACCTGCCTTGGGAATTCCTGGAGAACGGAGAGAGCCCAAGACCACCCCTCCCTGTCCTTCCCTTCCTGGACCACAGCCACCTCCTCCCAGTTTTAGCAATCCTGTTGCCCACTGGTCTCAGCTGCGGGTGGCCCAGACTTTTCTCACCCTTTTCAGAGCTGAACTGATGAGGTCCTCCTGCTCACACATCTCCTTGACCTTGAGCTTTCCCTTCATAGCTCTGATCACAATCTGTGGTCCACGTTCCTTTTAAGAACATGTTTGCTGAAGGCTGTCTTCCCCACTGGACTTCCGCTCTGGGACGGCCGGGGTCATAGGCGTCTTTCGTCACCACCGCGGCCAGAGCCGCTCGTCCGGTGCCAGGCCGGGAGTGGCTGCTTTGCCGACAGCAGGACATGAACGAAGCAGCACCTCGGGGCACAGACGTCAGCCAGGGAGGATGTTTCGAGTGGGAGCTTTCTAGGACACACTGTGCGAGCCCCCGTCCCAGATGTGCCCAGTAAACCCTCTGTGAACTCTGTCCGGCTGCAAGACCTGAGTCTGGGGCCAGAGGATGAGCCTCCAGCCAGGCAAATCATTCAGAACCGTCCCTGAGCCTTCTCCGTGTCTCGGGAGCGGCATTTAATTGTCCCGCAAGAGGGAGGCTGCGCAGGGGAAGAGCTGGCACATCCATCCCTGCCCCTTCAGCTCTACTTTGATTTGTTTTATGTACTGAATTTCCCTGAAATTTAAAGAACAGGTTTCTCTCGCTTTTTAAAAAACAAAACAAAACAAAGTTTGTAAACCACTTATGCAGTGCAAAACACAGTAGGTTGCCAGACTGGGACATCCTTGGGTCCACTGGGACATCCTTGGGTCCACTGCTGGCCAAGGAGTCTCCTGCAGGGTCCCTCACCTGTCTGGCCTCAGTTACCTAATCTATAAAATGGAATTACAATGCCCTCCTTCAAGGATTAAACAAGAGTGGGTCTATAAAGCTCCCTGCATATTAAGTCCTGGGAAATGTTTGTTGATGTGCCTGCAGTTATTAGCTGCCCCCAGGCCTGTGAGTGCCTCAGGGCAGGGACTCCATCTCACTAACTGTTGCTTTCTTCGTAGCTGGTACAGACTCTGAGAGTGGCCTCTCTAGAATATTCTATTCCCCTCTCCAGAACTTGCTTTCTTAAGGTCCCACCTAGTAGTAAGACTGACTTTGAGCCATTTCCCATACCTGATTCCCTTATTAGGAGTTTAATAGCATGACTCCCAGGGCCAGGCCCTCCCTGGCTCTTTAACTGAATGGAAGCTCAGCTCCTGGCTTAGATGCCTGGTTAACCCCAGGGTCTGGGCACCTGCCTGGTTCTCTTCCTACACAGCCAACTCCCTCACCACTTCAGAGACTCTGGGGCCATGGGTGGGAACCTAAGTCGTGCAGGCTTCACTCTGGTTGGGGAGGTTCAATCCCTTCTCCTTCTGCACTTTGGGAACCCATCTGTCACCCCTGGCACAGATGGCGAAGCCAAAGCCAGCAGGAGGGAAGAATCCAATCCAGGAGAGCTTCTCATTGTCCAGGCCACCCACATGGCTGCAGGGTGGGGAGGGGGTGGAAGGGCTGACCTCGTGAGATTTATCTCAAGGACAATGTCCTAGAACCCCGACTCCGCTCTCCCACTCTGGCGGGTGGTTTCTCTCTGTGCTTCAGACCCATCGCAGACACACTGTTCCTCTTGCTGCCTCTCAAGGAACTGACCTTGAACTTGGCTCTGCCTTCAGGCAGGCCCAGCTTGAGTCCCAGCCCTGTCATCTAGCAGCTGTGTGAGCTCAGGTCAGGTACCTCCCTAAGTCAAGGCTCATCCCTTGTAATTGGAGGTAACAACACCACCAAGTGCAAAGGTTGTTTTGTAACTCTGTGAGGATGACACAAGTGGCAGGCTGCGGGCAGCTGACGGTGAGTCCCTCCTTACATCGTACCTGTCTTGTCCCAGTCCTGACCCTGGGAGTAGGGGCTGCAATCACCATTTTACCAGATAAGGAAACTTACCAGGTGGCCCAGCTGGCAGTAAGTGGCAGAGCTGGGATTGGAACCCAGGTCCTACTGGGGCCAGGACCAGGTGCTTGCCTTTCCACAGCATGGGCTGAAGACACCCCTGAGGGGATTTCTCCCCACCTGTCAATGGCAAAGAGTACCCCCAGCTTCCCACTAATTTTATAGGTGGGTTTGTAAAGAACTGTTGTACCAGCTGGAGCTCTTCGGGGAAGCCACCCGTCTTCCAAAGGGTTGTGACAAATTCCTTAATGTGGCATGACCTGAGTTAAGAAATAAGCTTTATGGGGAATAGAACACTCTACAGGCCAAGGTCAGCAAGACAGCCTCATATATGCTCTTCCAGCATCACCATCACCTCTCAGATAGGGACACTGGGGCCAGGCACCTGCTGGTTGTTGAATGGGCTCCAAGCCCATGAGGGACACTCCACACCGCTCTCCCTTCACATAGGGCAAGAGTGGGGAGTGGTCATGTCAGTGGGGAAATACACAAGGTTTTAGGCACCAGGTACTCTGGAATTGAGAGACTGACTAGTTACTAAATTTTCTGGGAAAGACCCTGGGAACCCTAGGACCTATGAGATGTCACAGAGCCCTCTGCCAAAAGGAGAATGCCACCAGTTCCATGAGCAGCTCAGCTTGCGTGCACTTCCCCACCGCCCTGGGTCCCAACTAGCTCACTGTCCTGGCAGGAAAGACCAGCCCTGCATCATGGTACTACTCCCTGAGTGCTTGTGCCTTGCCATATGCAGAAAGTTCAATCACTGGGGCTTCTGGTCCACTCCCACCTCTTTAGTCACAGCCAGAACCGACAAGCGTGGGAAACTAGCTCATCTGGGCTCTCCCATTGCCCACTAGCCCTCATCCCAGCCTACCTGTCTCTCATCCTTGCCCTCTATACACACACACATCACTCCCTCATCCATCTCACTGGCCTGGTGCTCTCTAGGGTCCCCCTAGTCCCATAGCAGCTTCCTGACACCTGCCGAGGCTGTCCTTCTTTGGGGCCACTGGGCCTGTCTTCCAGATAACCTGATACTAGCTAGGAATAATTTGTTCAGGACTATCCTGGCACAGACATCCTATTAACTTCAGGACCACGGGGGAGTGGCTGGTTTGGTCCAAATTAAAAGTAGCTGGAAATGGCCTCTCTGGCAGACAGGAGGGGCATTACGGGTTATGATACCAAGACAAGGGTGGAGTGAATCAAGTCAGGTCCTAAGGGAACTGGAGGTCCCTTATCATGTCAGTATGACCCTCACCTCCCCCAGTCCTTGCAGGATTACAGAATCTTCAGGGCACAGAATCTTCCTTGGATCACCTCTCTCACCAGACCCCAGGCCCCAGGTCCCTGAGAGCTGCTGATTCCCAAGTGTGGATGCGGTCACATGAGGCAGCCTCGGAGGAAGGCAGCATGATGCAGGGAAAGCCAGAGAAAGACTGTGGGGCCAGCCAGCCCTGGGTTCAAATCCTGCCACTTCCTGGCATGATAGCCTTGGGCAAGCTATTTTTCATTTTGAGTCTATGTCCTCCTCCTGGAAAGTGGAACCAGTAGCTCCCACTGTACAGGGTGACCAGGAGACTGAATCGGATGGTGCCTGTGACATGTGTGGTACCTAGCACTTAGCAACTGCCTGGTAGAGGCCAAGTTCTGTCATTCTCTTCTTCTCAAGTGATGAGCCCTTGGACTGGTAGGCAGGAGAAAGGAGACACTGCTGAATGAGGTGGGCTGGGTGTCAAGTCTTCTAGTTCTTCTCCAGATGTGCTGCTACTCAGGTCATGTCCCGTCACCCTATCACTTTTTTTTTAAAGACTTTTATTTATTTATTGATGGGAGACACACACACAGAGAGAGAGAGGCAGAGACACAGGCAGAGGGAGAAGCAGGCTCCACGCAGAGTGCCCGATATGGGACTCGATCCTAGAACTCCAGGATTATGCCCTGGGCCAAAGGCAGAGGCTCAACCGCTGAGCCACCCAGATGTCCCCCCATCCTATCACTCTTAGTGACAACTTCTATAATCGAGAACTTGTCAACAGCTGAAATTATCCTTTTTATTTAGTGGTTTATGTGTTTACCTACCCAGTCCGCTTGAGGACATGAACCCTATAAAGGCTCATATGTGGGGCTTGTGCTTGGCTCCTTGAGTACCCAGTGGGTTGAATGCACGGTGACTGAAAGTGTCCCCCCCCCAGCAACATCAGTGACTGGAGTCCCTTGCTGAGGCCCGCTCTCACTCTCCATCATGTCGTGCTGGATTCTGTGCAGGAGTGTGACAGACGTGACCAGCCGGAACCACCGTGATGACATGATGGGTCAGCCCAGTCCACACCCAGGCTTGGTCCCACTTCCACTCCAGTTTTCCTGTGCTCTGCGAGATCGGCCCCTCGACGGCAGGCCCGCACCGCCTGTCCACCGCGGCTGGCCAGCGCCCCTCGGTGTCCATCTGCGCCCCAACAAGGAGGGCAGGAGGGAGGGCCGAGGCTCTGAGGACCCCACAGAAAGGCAGAGGGCTGGAGAAAGAGAGGAAGCAGGAGATGAGATAGCCTCGCCGGGGCCAGCAGGGAGGGAAGGAGGCCAGGACCCCAGGAAAAGACGTGAATGGAAGGCGTTTACCATCACCAGCGACCACCCTCCCTGCATGCCTCACAGATCCTCCGTCTGGAGGCAGAAGAAAGCCTTCCTCCTGATGAGGTGAGGGCAGGGAGGCCACAAACACCAAGTCAACCCTGGTTCCCTCTGGCTGAAGCCACCACACGCCCAGCCCGTGTTCTTAGACCTCCATCAAATAACAGCCTCGGAGCCAAACCTGAGTTCAAATCCAAATCATCATGTTTGCTCACTGAGCAGGTGGCTTCCTTCTCTGGGCCTCAGTTTCTTCATCTTTAAAATGGGGGAGTTGTTGATTTGGAAGTTCTTGTCCAGCTTTAGAGTTTTAAGATTCAATACCAGTATTTGCCATCCTCCTTGCTGCACCTGCTCTGGGCCGGACACTGCTCCAAGCACAGTGCACGCCCAAAAGCACAAGAAGGTGGGGTGCTCTCGTCAGCCCCATTTACAGTGAGAAAACCGGAGCGTCAGAAAGGGAAGGACCAGGCTCTGAGTCAGGTTGTCTGTTTCCACATTCTGGCTTTGCACCCCTCATTTCCCGCCCTCCGTCTCTAAAACTCAGATCCAGGGTGGGAAAGCAATGAACACAAAGCTCGTGCCTTCCCAGTTTGGCCAAGAGGCGATGTGTGGTGCTCTTTCAGAAATCAAGGCCTCAAGACCTCTGTTCTGACTGAAGCAGCACAATCCCAGAGAATTCCCCTGAGACCCAAGTCCCCCGCAAACCACCACCGCTGGCCATCTTTTCCAGCTAAACAGCAGAAAATACGAGAGAACTGGCTGGACAGCCCAGCCTGCAAGGACAGGAAAGAAAGGAAATGCCACTCTGCAAGCCTTCCCCCTGTAATTGCCAGTCTGGCCAGTTTCCACTTCTTGCTGGAAGGAGGTGGTTGGAAGCAGAGGCAGAGACCTGGGCAGGAATCAGGGAGGGAGATGTGATTTTGATGCTTGTGTCTGGGAGGCCGGGGTTAGCCTGCCCTAATTTTCTTTCTGTAATCTTCTGATTAACCCTGGACCAGTTTGGGTGGCATTTTTCAAACCATCTACGCTTGGCAGGCAGAGCCAAGCCGAGGCTTGCCGCTCACTATCTGCAAGCATCAGCTTGGAACTGGCTGTCATTCAGAGCCTGGGACAACAGGAGGCACACTGCCTGCAGAAGGCACGGCCATCCTTGTGCTGGTTAACCCTGCCCGTGCCTCACAAGCCCAGAAACAGCAGCCTGTCATTCCAAACTCAAGAGGCACCGTGCAAAGAATAATAATCGCCATGGTCCCTTGAGTGTTATTTATTTGCTGGGGCTTTCTGAGGATCCCCACATTCAGTCCAGCCTCAGCCCTGAAGTTACCTACTCTCACCTGAGGATGGGAGAGGTTGAATAACTTTCCGAGGTCACAGAGCCAAAGTGCGACTGAAGATTCCATGCAGTCCCTCAAGGAAGGCTCTTTCGGTCAAATCTCTCAGCACTTTTACTGCCAAGTATAGACTGAACTGTGCCATCTCCCCAATTCATTTATTGGAGCCCTAACCCCCAAGGTGACTGTATTTGGAGACAGTGCCTTGAAAGAGTTAATTAAGGTTAAATGAGGTCACAAGGGTGGGGCCTCATGGCGTCCTTGTAAGAAGAAAGGCACACACGGAGAGGTTGCCACGGGAGGTGACAAGGGTCATCTGCAAGCAGAGGAGAGAGATCTCACCAGAGAGATCTCAACCTTGCCAGCACTGTGATCTTGGACCTGCAGCCTCCAGAACCACGAAAATATAAATTTCCGCCAAGTTACCCAGTCTGTGGTATCGTGTTATGGCAGCCCTCAAAAAGTGACATAACCTCAGAGACAATTCTCTGCATAGCATCCTTTCCCATATTTTTTTATTGCAGTAAATATACATAACATGATATTTGACATTTTTACCATGTTTAAGTGTACAATTCAGTGTCATTAAGCACATTCGCGCTCTTGTGCAACCATCGCCGCCGTCCAGCTCCAGAACTTTCCGGCATCCCAAATTGAAACTGTATCCTCAGTAAACACTGACTCTCCATCTTCCTCTCCCTAGCCCTGGCAACCACCAGGGCTCCTTTTTATCTGTACAAATCTATCTGTTCTAGGTGCTGCATGTAATGGGATCATACAGTAGCTGTCCTTTGGTGTCTGGCTTAGAAAATATTCCCTTGGCAATTTTTTCAAGGTTCATCCACATTTGTATCAGAATGTCCTTCCTTTTCAAGGCTGAATAATAGTCCATGTATGGATGGACCATCATTTATTTTACCCATTCCTCTCCTGCTATTCATCCATTCCCATATATTTAAAATACAAAATAGATCCCATTCACCCCTTATTCACCACTCTGCCTCCAGCAGTTTCTTGATACCTCTGGGGTCAAATGCAGACTTTCCTCTGGGACCTACGGGCTTTGCTTGATGTGCCCTCTGCATTTACATCCTCCACTCCTGGTGTCCCTGCGGTGTACCCGAGCCACCAGGCCCAGTTGCTCCTGCTGGCACACCAGCACCAGCTCTGGATGCTCCCAGTTACTGTTACCTGCACCGGGCACTGTCAGCTCTCATCTGTCTGGCACATCCCCTCCTGTGTAATCCCCACCTCCTCATCCCCCACTGCCCCCCCCACACACACACATCAGTCACTTTCTGTCCATTAAGGTTGCCTCGTTTTTCCACATAGCATTCATTGCTTATGCAATGACATTACACATTGATTCCCCTGTTTCTGGTCTGGCTTGCCCACTAAGAGTTCTGCTTCACTTAGTGAAGGCAGGGACTGTTCTGGCTATCACTGTTTACCCAGTACTCGGTGAAGGGCCCAGCACATAGTAAGACTCAGTGGAGGCTGAAGGGTCAACAAGGCAGGTGAAAAGCCCGAGGCCCAGGGAAGACCACTCAGCAAGCAGGCAACAAAACTGGCCTTGAATCTGGGCCTCTGGTTCTCTTAAAGGCCCTGGTTCTGTAACCCACCTTCCCAAGTCTATCTGTCCATCCACGCTCATCCCTTAGCAAAGCCACCAGTGATCCTGCAATCGGACATGAGGGTTTGAGCCTTTTGTCTGGCTCCTTAGCCCCTCATCTTGAGAACTGTCCCTTCCTGTCACTGTAGCTACAGGCCATTTAGTTAATCTTTGATCTATTCTTCCCATGGAAAGAGGGCAGTGTTGCCACAAGGGAAGGACCAGTATTATTTTCCATTCTGGCTCTGCACCATTCAGCTGGGAGTCTCCTCTGTTACTGTGTGAAGTGACCAGTCACCGGCAAAGGCTTCTGGAGGCTGTAGACACAGCTGGCTTCCCTACCTGTGCTCCAGCCCTTGGGAATCCAGGACCTTCTGGGAACATGATTTTTGGAGGTCATTAGTCTCCAAAGCCAACCATTAGTCTTTGGATGCTATTTGACCTTCAGAAGGTCCATCGCTTCTTTGAGTCTTGCTTTCTGCCGGGAAGTGGGCACAAAATAATAAGTACAGCAATGAGACCTTAGCTTTATAAACCTAAAACCTGAGTGTTAAAACATCTCTTGTGGCCTGGGTCAGACTCCCCTAAGGACACCTCTACCCTGGGTCAGACTTCCCTAAGGACACCTCTACCCCTAAGCTAGACCTCCAGTTTCAAAACCCCAAGGCAGATGGGCTCTGGCAGGACATTTAACAACATCTGGTGAGCTAAAGGCCAGAAAGTGATGAGCACCTGCCCCCGCCTGCTGGCCTTCTCGCTGGACTCTTTAGTGTAGAAGGAAAGCTAGCATGGGGCTCCCCAGCACAAACCAGTGCCTCTACGTCATACCTTGGACTTTGAAGTCCTCCCAAACAATCTGCCAAGAGCCTGATGGCAAGCAAGCAGTTGAAAGGAAGTCAAGGCCACCCAGGCAAGTGACCAGCGTGAGACTCCTCCTTAACACTCCAACCCCAACCCCTTCGGTGTACAGATGGAGAAACTGAGGCTAAAACAAGGAACACCCTTGAAGTAGGTATCTTGAGGCAGAGTCTGGGGGCTGGCAGCCAGGAGCACCAGGATGAAGAGAGACCCAGCTCCCTACAGAGGTGTGGCCACCCAACAGTTGGCTCTTCCAGGCCATACATCAATGACTGCAAGACTCCTCGTCTCTTCAGCCGTGACCCTGCAGCCTTGACCTTGTGTCTTCTTCTCCAGTAGGGCCTCCTGTGTCTCTCTCCCTTGCCCCGGCTTGTCTCTTAAGTTCCAGGCCTGCAGGAGATGCCCTGGCTGAACTGTGCGCTCATGGAGGACAGGAGCCATATCTTAGTTGTATAAGATGCCTGATAGGCAGCACAAGGCCTGGTATGGAGTAGGAGTCCAACAGACAGATGAGTTAAAAAAGGAAGGAAAGGAGGAAGGGAGGGAGGGAGGACAGATCTTAAACCCTTCTATATGAAGGTCTTCTTGTGCCACTACTCGACCCTTATAAAAGCAAAGCAGCTCCCTCTCTCTCAACTCCTCTGTTTCTCTATGTCCCCAGTCTTTCACCCTGCAGTTATCTTCCTCACTAAGTCCTACTGATCATTTCTTGCCAGTGTTTCTCCTATCACTGTCTCTCCATTCTCAGAGCTGTTCCTGAAGTCCACACCCTCACCATGTCTCAGTGGCTTTGCTGCAGCAGCCTGCAGCCTGCACTTCCTCCCATATCTCCCTCTCCCATTCCCTCTACACCACGGGCCAGGCAAAGAGAAATCCATCCAGTCCTTCAACCCAGGATCCCACTTCTAGAATCTGTTCTAAAAGGTGACCAGAGATGTGCACAGAGACTGTGACCCAGGGGTGTTCATCATGGTATCGCACCATAGCAGTGAACAGTCAGGGACAAGCAAAGCTTTAGTCAAAAAAGAGTGGGTTAAAATCACTTAGGCTCAGCTATCTGCTGGAATAATGTTACATCTCTGAAAAATGATTTTGAGGACCACTTAAAAACAAGCAGAAATGCTTTTAACGTAATATTAGGTAAAAAAAAAAGAAATCAAAATACAAAACTGTATGTACAATAAAGTTCCAATCTGTGAAAAGATATGTGTACAGAGGGACGCCTGGGTGGCTCAGTGGTTGAGCGTCTGTCTTTGGCTCAGGGCGTGATCCTGGGATCCCAGGATGGAGTCTTGCATTAGGCTCCCCATAAGGAGCCTGCTTCTCCCTCTGCCTATATCTCTGCCTCTCTCTCTCTCTCTCATGAATAAATAAATACAATCTTTATAAAAAATGTGTACAGAAAAGTGAAATAGAAAATAAATAAACTGAAGTAGTAGCATGGGTTTCAGTTGGACTTAAGGGTGATTTTTTAAAGTTCTTGACACTTATCTGTATCATCTACACTACACTGCCTTCAACAAGCATGTATATTTAATCAGTCCATAAAGAAATCATTTGCTGAAATACATCTGCAGGTTTTTCCTTCTTCTCAAGAACTTCAGTGACAGCCATGCTTTCCTTATCATGATACCACAGACTCCCACATGCTAGAGCATGCCCTGAACCTACCAACCTGGGTCCCACAGCTCATGGCCTCAGCCCACATGCTGCTCGTGGCTCCCTGCCTCCATCTGCGTTCTCCCTCAGCCAGACTGGTCCCCACGTGGTTTCCAAACCAGACTTGTGTTTTATGTCCCTGAATATAACTCTCCAATGATTCGGAAAAAGAAATACACACACACACACACACACACACATACACACACACACACGTACAAAGAAACAAAGAGGAGGAATGCAAATATGGCAAAATATTGACAACAGTTTGTGAACAAAGTACATCTCCTAGTACTCATTTTGTAATGCTTTATATAGTTGGAAATTTTTTAAATTAAAACTGGTGAAGGGCACCTGGGTGGCTCAGTCCGTTAAGCATCTGCCTTTGGCTCAGGTCATGATCCCAGGGTTCTGAGATGGAGCCCCACATCAGGCTCCCTTCTCAGTGGGAAGCCTGCTTCTCCCTCTCTCTCTGGCCCTCCCCTCAGTTGTTCTCTCTCTCTCTCTCTCAAATGAATAAATAAAATCTTTAAAAATAAATAAATAAATAAATAAATAAATAAATAAATAAATAAATAAATAAGAAATAAAGGAGCAGTATAATGTCATGCTTAAAGATATAGGCTGTGCTATGAAATAAGCTGAGTTTAAATCCCAGTTCTACTGATAGGGCAGCAGTGACCTAAAACAAGTTACTTGCTTTCTAGGTCTCAGTTTCTTTGTAGGTAAAACGAGGATAATGAAAATCATAGTGTATTTCTATCCTACAGATGCCTGGAGGATGGGATAAATGTGTTCAAAGGGCTTAGTGAAGAGTCCGGCAGACCCTTGAGCATTGTGAACTATTAGTACCAATGTTAAATATAGAAACTGAATGGTGATGTTATCCATGATGCCTTCTACCTCCCAAAGCAACTCAACCCTTGGGTAACTAAGGGAAGTGTTATGGCTCAGAAATCTTTTGCTTATGTGATTCTCTTCCTGCCTCTGGCCAGGAGCAGCCAAAACACAGTACGGTTCCCACTGGCATCCATTCCTCCAAATCTTGCCACAGCATCTGGCACAAAGGAGGCAGCCAGTAAGTGCACAGAACCCCAAATAAGAAACTTGAAGGGCTCAGGTTGCACGTTAAAGAAAGTTCTCTTCATCAGATACAAGCTTGTCATTTTGCTGATGCAGCCAGTCTATTCCCATGGGCTTCCTGGAGATGAGGCATCACCTTGATAATTTAGCTGTGGATATAGGCGTCCTGCAGTTGGCATGGAAATGCAATTTAATTTCCAATTAAGCCTGATTTCTGGGCCAAGGTATCTGCATGGCTCGCAATTGGAAGATTATTCCAGGCAGATCTATTGTTGTCAGTGTTGATGGTTCTCCCAAGAAGTGGACTTTCATGGTCACTGGTTCATTGGCCCTTGGATGGTTCAGCAGGGTGGGGATGTGGCCCTTGTGTGCAGGCACTGCGTTTCCATGGGAACTAAGTTTATGTGAGTAGATTAAAGAAAGTTCAATGCAGAGGAAGGCAGTCTGTTTGTGGACAAAAATTTTAAGACGGAATACAGCTAGAAATGGACTGAGAGGGACAGAGAGGCAAGGTGGTCCCCAGCGCCACTCATGAGAACAGAAAGTGAGAAGTTAGTAGTAAGGAAAGGGGAGCAGTAGGAAGCTCTATGGGTTCAAACAGAGAAGAATTTATAAAACGAACGGTGTTAGGTTTGTTTTCCAATTGAGGAAGGGGAGACTGGAGGACATTAAATAAACTGCCTGAGGTCCCAGTTCAGCCAGATTCCACCTCTTACTTTTCTGAGCTTTCTTCCCTGCAGTTGCCCTCTCCAAAGACAAAACATGTAACTCAGAGTCATGAGAATAAGGTCACACGAAGTTGAAACTTACCTCCCAAAAATGTAAGGATAAGAAAAAAGCTTTTAGAACATGTTTGGAGAGAGAGAGACGGTGAAACTAGCTGATGGGTGAGTCTACTTGGGGAGATAATCTGATGGAGAGGCAAGCAATACCCACTTGTGTTTGGGTACTTTCCCGCCTCCCCCACAAGGAGTGAGATCTGGACTGGGAGCCATGTGCCAGGATGGCTAAGAGGCTCACGTCATGTCAGGAGCTCAGAGCGCTCTAGCTGCTCCAAATCAATGGGGTTCTGGCTTGTGGCTCAGGGAATTTCAATGGAGGGAGTATAAACCAGGGTTTAAAAACATGTGTATATAAGACATTTCCAAGAATATGACTACTTGAGTGGCCAACAGAGTCACAGAAACATTACTTAATTGCCAAGAAGAGTCACATGGCCTGATTTTTATTAATGATAGTAAGAGAAGACTCTAAAGCTATGCATAAATAAGCATGCTGTCAACTCCTGGACAAATTCTAGAGTGGCCGAGTGGACTATTAAACCAATGGTTTAGGAATAATGGGAAAAGATAACAGGGGTTGCTGAGAGAAGCATGGGGTCCTCAAGAAAGAGTCATGTCAGACCAGCCTCTCTTCCATTCTGCTTTTTGATAGAGTGACCAGTTCAGGGACTGTTGTGGTCCTGGCCTGTCTGGTTCCCGCCCAGTGTTTGACGGGCTGTGGGCTGGGTGGTGCGTGGAATCCTGCAGATTGTAGCTGACTGCGTGGCCCGTCTGTCTTAGCAGCGCCCATGTCAGAACCTTTGCAGGCCTTTTTAGGACACCTATGTTTGGACCTCAACCTACCTCCATTCACTCTTCACAGGCATGATTCCAGGGAGGAGCCCACAGGAAGCCTGGGCTCTGTGGGAAGGTATATGGAAGCATCCAACACACTGCCACTCCTGACTGTGCTCTGCTCAGCATTTTCCATTTTTGGTACAGAGACCACGGGGCAGGAATCACAGAGCTTTGAGAGTAAGGTCTGAAGCCATGCTATCCGTGTTTGAATCCCAGCTATGCATTTGACTAACTTCCAGTCTGTGGCAAGTTAAGACCCTCCCCTGAGCCTCAATTGCCTCATTTCGGAAGTGAAGATAGCAATGATAACCTAAAGGGCATTGTTTGGGTGACATAAGCTGCACATGTAAAATCTCAACTCGTATCCTGACCTAAAAGTTCTCCATAAATATTAGCTCTACTATTAGGGATGACGTGTTCTTGTACAGGGAGGCATTTGCTAAACATATCCCCAGTGGAAGTGGCTGCCTCCTAGTACAATGAGTTGCTCGTCAAAAGGATATTAACATAGATTGTCACTAAAGAGGAATGTTGTTGGAGGACCCAAGCACCAAATTAAAAAGTGAGGAAGCATAGATGATCTTTAAAAAAAAAAAAAAAGATTTATTTATTTTAGAGAGAGCATGAATGCTGGCAGGTATGGTGGGCAGAGGCAGAGAGAATCTTCAAGAAAACTCCCTGCTGAGCTGAGCACAGAGCCCCAGATGCAGGGCTGGATCCCAGGGCCCCAGGATCATGACCTGAGCCAATTCCCAAGTCAGCGGCTTCACTGACTGAGCCACCAGGGCGCCCAGCACTAGATGATCTTTAAATAACTATTTACCTTCAGAGAACATGAGTTTGTATTTGAATAGGAGCAATCAACGTGGAATGAACTAGCAGGGGCTCCAGAATTGACACAAGAGGGCTCAGACACTCGCAACCATCTCACCGGGAGTGGGGAGAGAAGACATGTCTTGAAGCTGCATATACTTAGCAAGCCCCTGTGTTTAGTTTACATATATCAGAAAAGAGAGAGATTGGTATGGGGTGATGGAGATTACAGGAGATTAAAGACTCTGCAACTGGGGTACTGGGTTCAGCTCAGGTGGTGAGCCTGGGGTTCTGGGATCAAGTCCCTCATAAGGATCCCCATGGGAAGCCTACTTCTCCTTCTGCCTATGTCTCTGCCTCTCTCTGTGTCTCTCATGAATAAATAAAAACAATCTTAAAAAACAAAAGAGTGCAACTGAGGGAGAAGGTTCAAGCCTTTGGCTAAGTCCCCAACTTTGTCCACTGGTCAGCTGGAAGTTGTTGTCTTCACATCTACATCCAGGCCTTCCCCATCTCTCAAATCCTTTAAGGAAGTTGACTGAGGATCATCTGCTTTATAGGAGTGGGAAGGGAGAGTCGTGGAAATCTAAGAAGAAACTGAACATCTTAAGTTTATCATGGATAGTTCTGACCTCATAAGCCTCCTCCCTGAGAACCGCTATACAAGTCTGAAGTGAATTTCTCGGTGTCTTTCTCATCTTGCTTCAACCTTTCTCTTTTCCCTCCATGTGAAAAGGCAGCCGCTGGTGAGGTATAGGATAGCTACACTTTGTTCAAAGACCATATTCCCGAATATTTCATGTAATTAAAAATTCCCAAAATGCAATTCTAATTCTAAAGATATGACATATTTTTACGTACCAGCCTATATCGTCAATTAGCAAAGAATGAATGCAGTTTACAATCAAGCCACTCACTTTAGAAAGGAGTTTGAAAATTAGGAGAAATTTTGGATAAATTATTGATGGGGTGGGGGCTGGAGTCACTTCAATAAGTCACAAAAAGATTTTATTAATATTTTATATTGCACTATTCTGAATTTGTGTAAATTAGGCTCTTCATTGTGAAGGAGGCCCCTGATAATGGTGGGGGTGGGGGTAGGAAGAGTGGCCAGCTCCATGAAGGCAGGCACTGGGTCTGATTCATCTCTACCCTCCCCATTTCCGGCTTTGATCCCCATAACGTGGGCTGAGTTCCAGGGGAGGGACACAGGAGAGCAAGCCAGGTGCACCTCTCCAAGTGTGAGTCACTGGCCCATGAGATGAAAAGCAAAAATGGTGGAAACATGAGATGTTCATTAGCAGTGATTTATTAAGAGCTGATGAGGGCTTTTTGTTCCTAGGCAGCCATTATCCCAAAAAATTTTTTTCCTCAGTGTCTAACTTATTGTGCTGAAATGCCCATTACTTCATGTTCATCCTGCCCATGGAGTTCTGTGAGCAGGAGGCAGATGGAAGCCAGTCTCATTGACAGGAGGAGGGCATTTGTCCCAACCCAATGAAGGTCATTATCAATAATGCATAGGGCAGTGGGGGCTGGGCATTGTTCTAGAGCCACATGGCCTTTCCCCTAGCAGAGGCTGTTTGGATTTTCTGAGTTTCCATGTATTTTAGCCCCAAAAGCAGGTACATGGAAACCATGTGCTAAGAAGTCCCTTTCAGTGAGACTAATGGTGGGGGCTTTTTTTTCTTATTATTATTTAAATTTACTCACATTTTTTAGATACTTGCAGATTCCCACAGAATTATAAGAATTAATACAGAGAGATCCCATTGTACCCTTGGCCTAGTTTCCCCCCAAAGTAATATCGTATCATTAGTACCATTACCATAGTACAAGGTCATCACTGTGGCTTTCTTAACAAATCAGGAGACTCGAGACTTCCCTGACCCCAGAAGGGAGAAACTCTGGGGAATGGTGTACTATATTCCCTTGGAAGGAATGTCCCCAAGTAAGAAACTGGAGGGTATGGGGACACATCAGGGATTCCTGGTTGGAAGTGAGAGATGCTCAAGCAGAATATAGATGCCCTCCTCTCACATCCCTGACTTGTATGAGGGCACATTGGGTTCCAGAGACACAACACTGTTCCCTACCTGGCCCCTGGGGCTTTGAGGAACTAGGGTCCCCAGCTCTTTAGCTGAGTCTGCTCAAGTTACTATGGTTGATAGTCTGATCTGGAATCACACAGCCCAGAGCTTGATTCCCAGCTCATCACCTGCTATATGAATGACCTTGGCCAGTGACCTCTTAGAGCTTCAGTTTTTCATAATATCATATAGCACTTACCATGTATCAGTTACTATTCTAGGAAGCTTATAGAATAACCAATATGATACCAGCACTTAAAGGGAAATATTATTAGTTCCTATTTTGCAGATGAGGAAATTGAGGCAGAGAGGTTATTTGCCCAAAGCCATCCAGCTAGTGAATGAATGGGAAGGTTGGGTATTTGAAGCCACATTTAAGTTGACATACATAACCACTGTCCTGTATTGCTTTTCCTCCTCTCTGAGGTAGACTCAATAGTATCTAACTGAGTTTCTACAAGGCAAACTGCTTAGCACAGTGCCTGGCATGTAATACATTAAGCACCAATAAATGCTAGTTAACATTATCACTGGTATAATTGCTTCTGGAAGTTTCTGAGTATTCAATTACTTCCATTCTGGCCACCTACCATGTGTCAAATCTCTATTCGGCCCTCCCAACTACCCAATAGGAGGAGTCCTTTTTTATATAGATGAAAAAATTGAGAACCAGAGAGATGAAATCTAGCAGAGGCAGAGACAGATTCATATCCAGGGGCTGTGGCTGGAATCACAGCTCCTGAAGGAACTTCAGAGACATCAGCCTAACTTCACATCTAGCTCAGGACTTGCCCTGTCAAGCAGTCATTTATTTATTCTGAAAAGCCCAATGACAGGGCACTGGTTCTCTACACGAGTGGTTGTCATGCTTGAGGGCACTCAGAAGCCACTGAAGCCAGTGTCAAACCACAGAGTGCTGTCCCCGTCCCCTGTCTGCCACCTCGTCTCACCCCATCACATCCCCTTGAGGCTTCTGACTAGGAAAGGCTGGAGAGAATGTGCATTTCTCCCAAGGCCCCACAGAATGCTTATGTCACAGCACCAGGGACCATACTTTGAGAACCACTGTTCTAGGAAAACTTCTTGGAGTAGTAATAATAGAGATGATGGCATGCCACACTTATGCCCTTTTCAAGTGTGAGACACGCTTCCCTTGCAGGGCCAGTGCCATACACTTACCTGCATTATAAATTATAAATCCCCATCTATGTGGTTACCTTCCTTCCACAGAGAGTTCTTAAAATTTGTATGTTCTCAAAAGTCTGCCTCTGATTGGAGCCCAGCCCCTTCCCAGTACACTTCCTCCTGCTTGGTGACGTGAGGTTCACTCCTCCAAATCCTTCCAAGATAATATCTGTCACTGCTTTTCTGATTAAAAACAATAAAACCACATCTTCCAACTGCTGAAAATTTAGAAAAGTACCAAAAATAAAAAGAGGGATGAGAAAGTAAATTAAAATTAGCCACCATCTGAATTCCCAATCCCACTGTTAATATTTCGATATACTTTAGTATATTTTCTTATAGCCTCCTGTGATACATATTTTTGTTGACATATTTTATGTCAATTGTACATATAACATTACATTAGTTCCAGGTATACAACATAATAATTCGATATTTGTATATATTGCAAAATGATCACCACAGTAAATCTACTTAACATCTGTCACCATACATAGTTACAATGTTTTTTTTCTGATGAGAACTTTCAAGATTTACTCTCTTAGCAACTTTCAGATATGCAGTATGGTATTGTTAATTACAGTCACCATGTATAACTGGAAGTTTGTAACTATATTTGTTCATATTGGAATAAAAATGTATATAGCACCTAGTGTCCTAAAAGTAAATTCTGAATGTTCTCTATACATGGGAGCTGCTGTTATTCTCATTATGGAATTCAAAGAAGAAAGTAAGGTTTGCCAAGGATGGCAAAGGTAGGCTTTTGGGCCAACCATGAGAACACAGGCACAGAGATAAGCATCATTGTTATCTGGGGGCTGGTGGGTGGCACAGTAGGGTTTCAGTTAGTTGAGTGGGGACAGGTAATGGAAAGCTGTTACCAGCTGGCCTTGGGCTCTCTGAAGCCCCAGGGACTCATTGTACATTCTTACCCGAGAATGACTTATCAGAGGCATTTCCCAAAGCCCAACCATGTAGCAGAAGTTGTTATGGATCCTAGTGGAACAGTGCGAAACCAGGGGGAGGAGGCGGGGATACGTAATTAGGGAGCAGCCAGGGGACCCCCTGCAGCTTTGCAGTGAGGCAGCTTTGGGGTGTGGATAGGTCTACTTCTGAGCTGCCAGGATGGAAAGGGACTGGTTTATCTTGACCATGGCGATGATGAGGAGACCTCCGGTCAGCAGGAAGGTGGGCCAGAAGAGAGAGAAGAGGAGGGTCTGGGGCCCATAGAGGCGCCGATACAGGACAGTGGTCTCGTTCTCCCGGGTTGTTGAGAAGCAGTAGAAAATCTGTTGCTCGTGGAATTTGGCTTTGACCTTCTCCACATCGGCCCGGGCCACTTGGTAGTTCTCCAGGCTGCCTGGGATGTAGGAGCACTGCAAGGGGGTGGGGAGGGAAGCAAGAGCACCCATGAAGTTGGAAATCCCTGTTTCTTTGGGAGACATGAGGGGCCAGCATGAAGTAAAGAAAAGTGTTGGCTTTGGAATCGGGGCCCCCAGTGGGAATGAATTTGCCGAAAGCTTGGCAGGCTGTGCACTGCATGGTTCTAGAGAAGCCTTCACAGTGTTGTTGGTGAGGGTGGGGGTCCAGGAGCTGCTCAGGGTACCCACTGCACACCCAGAGCCAGGGGCCCAGCTGCAGCTCTGGCTCTGCTTCCATTGGATGTAGAACCTGAGGCACATTGCTTACCTTTCTCAGCCTTGATATCTCAGCTCTTAAATGGGTTCATAGCAGTATCTCTTTCAAAGATTGTAATTAAAGAGGGACTTCAAGCTTATCTAACCAATGAGTGACACAGACTGAGTGGGCTCTGTATTCAGGCTCGGGACAGAGGTCATACACTCAATTCCCCACAGGGCTCATGCACGTAAATGTCCACATGTGAAGTGGGTGAGGGAAGAAGATGACAAATGCCAGCTGACACTTGCCTTGCACCAGAGAGGACTGTCAGGGAGTGGTGGCGCCTGATGAAATGGAGAAAGCCAGAAGCATCCAGACTGGCAATGATCATGCCATCTGTATGACGGATGCCAGGCGATCCAGGAGACCTACTGTAGCCAGGCCTCTGACATTTCAAGAAAAGCCAGAAAGCCAAATTTTAATGTGAACTCTCACAATTTTAAAATGTTGGCAAAAATTTAAATTGAAAACCCTTTGAGGGTTTGTGTGAGCCAAACAAAAGATCATTGGCAAGCCAGTAATTGACACTGGGATCCAAAAGTAAGAGAGAACACATTGGAAAGAGCTTGTACAGGCAGAGCATAGTATACACTTAATTCTGACACTGATTGTTGTGGCTAGGAGCCCCTGGCTTGGTCAGATGAGATCCAGCTGGAAAGCTCTGCAAAGAAGGCACAAAGTAGAAATGCTGGTTTTATCTCTGCTCTGTGCTGGGAGGTCTGAATGTTGTTTACGTGAGGCTCTGGGAGATGTTCTGCAAGGTGGTTTCCCCACAGCACCTGCAGCAGACTCCCTGGAGAGCTGACCATAGCACAAGTTCCTATTCACTCTGAATTGCTGAGGGTGGGGCCCTGCAAACAAGTGACTCCTTCACGCACAATAGTTTGAGACCGCTGGCCTGGTAGTCATGTCTGAGATCAAAACATGTAGTGTTGATCCAGCTTCTCCCCAGGCCTTGGCTACTCCCTGGGTTTGAATGAGACCCTGGCCCCAAAGCTGCCTGCCCTGATAGCACTCAGCCAGCAGTAAAGAAAATGGTTGCATCATGGCTCTGACAGTCTGGGAAGTGGGGAAGCTGTGTCCAGAGCAGGTTTCCAGCCTGCCAGGGAGCAGCTGAGGTGCGGGAAACCTGCCTCCAAGGAATCTGACATTCAAAGTCATTGGATACTGCAGGGTCCCAGTAGCAGCTGAATTCAGAATTCTGAGCTGAGAGGACCTAGACCATCTCCCCAATGCCTCTGACTCTGGCTCTGGGTAACCCAGCTCATTGAGCAAAGGTGTGGCTGTAGAGCCAGACAGACCTGCATTCAGCCACCAGTTCTAAGTTATGTGACCTTGGTGAATGCCACAACCTCTCTGAGTCCTGTAAAATAGGTTTGTGAGGGTAGCTGCCTGGATGAATTGTCATGGAGACAGGACTGGAGGGTGTGCTGCAGAAACTGACCCAGGGAGAGGCTGGCGACCTCAGGTCAGGCAAGCCAGTCTGCTCCCAAGCCCTAGCACACCAGTGATCGCTCCTGCTTGTCTTTGGAAATTTGTGTCTTGCTCCTCGGGATAAATCAACAGCCACTAGATGTCAAAGAAGAAGCAGGAGTCCTGGTAGAAGCTGATGTAGGGAACTTGGGAGGCTCTACCTCCATCTGGTGGCACTGAGTCACTTGCCTTGCACTCTCCAGACCCACTTCTCAGTGACGCCCCAACACTGTCAGTAATCCCACTGCACGCCCTCGCCCTTGGCACCCTGCCCTCCCCATCCCATCAGCTACCAAACGCTCACCAACAGCACCCATCCCTACCACAGGCTCAATCTCCACCCCTACTGTTGGCCATGGCCTCAGCCTCTCTGCCCAACCACTGAACTTTCCACTCCTCTGTACCACCCTGATCATGCATCTAGGACCACAGACCCTTTAAACACTCCTGGTCACTCATAGAAATAATTCTAAACCTCAGAATCACCTGGAGACTCCAGAGATTCTGCATCAGTTGGTCTGGTGTAGAAACCCAGTTTGGGTAAGTGCCCAGGTGGTTCCAATGCACAGCCAGAGCTGAGCAGTGCCAGCTTGCCCAATCACATTTTAATTCCATAATTCAGTGGTCCTTGGCAGAGATGACAGGCACACAGCCTGTACGGTGCCAGAATATTATTAGCATTTGCCTTCTCTACGGTCTACTTGAATTTAAATTCTTGGGAACCAGTAGAACCTTCCCCTGGGAAATGCTACGGGAAATGGAGGATCAGTTAGGAGCCGCTTATGACTCTGCTCCCTGCTAAAATCTGCACCATGAGCATTAATCGGAGTGAACTTGTTCCAGATAAAGCTCTGACCTTCTGAAACAAATGCAAAGGAACTTCGTGTGTTCCGAGCCCAGGTTGGTGAGAGACCCGTCCTGATAGATCAGAGAGACCTGACTGCCTTGGCATTCACTCTTACTATTTTTGGTATTGAGGAAGATCACCTCCCCTCTCATAAGGTTGAATCAGTGTGTTTTTTGGTAAAACGGTGATTATAGATAAGCTTGGCCCTTCTCCCAATTCTCTTCCTTATGTTGGACTTTTAAAGCTTAAAAAAAAACCCCAACTGGATATAAATGCCTAACCCCATGTTTTGTGGGATGGCTTCTTCCACCTGCTTCCTTAATCGTGCTATGTGGTGTCTTGCACTGGAATTCAACACACGTTTCTCCTTTCCTACTGCGTTGTATCTGCTGTCTCACTCAGATATCCTTAAAGACTATCTTTTTAGCAAAATAAATAAATCAGTAAAGTGTTTTCTATATTAATTTCTTTAAATATGGGACTAATTATTATCCATAACTTGTACCATTCTTCATTAAAGTTTTGCTTCTCTCAAAAAACAAGCAGCAACTTACTACAAACAAAAAGCGTTCTGATTCCATAATTGGGTCTTGTGGAATGCACCTCTGCAGCCTCTCCCTGCCCCACCGCACCCTGTCTCCTTCCAGTCCCGTCTCTTCTAGGCCCTTCCTCCCACCATGCCATGGTCTATGCCCTCCCCTCACCATGCATGCTGCCCTCACGTGTCTGTGTATCTAACATCTGCTTGATTTTTAAAGTCTAACCCAAATGCGTTTCTGATACCCTCACCTCACTGTTGGCTGGAAAAAGTTACTGCCACCTTTAACCCCATACTTTTCTCTGTTCCTCTCCATGGCACCAATCCCTCCCCACTACATACTATTTCCCAGATGAGCTCTCTCCTCCTGAGTCCAGAGCTCCTAACACAGGAAGTGCTCGATGACTACCAGATGAGTGAGTGAATCATTAAATGGATATGGCCAACTTGTATTTTCTATATGAAAGGATAGGATGGGGGGTTGGGGTGTGTGTGGGGAAAGGCAATGATGGGAAAATCTCCCGGGCGTTGATTGGCCTCCAGAGATTGCTTCAGCCCTGGGCCTCTGGTTTCACCGGGGTACAGGGGGTGTCTCAGGTGTTCTCCTCCAAGGCTCAGCTCTGGGTCTGGCCTCTCATTTGACTTGCTTTATAGAAATGCCTTCTATCCACCTGACATGGAGCTCAGCACACCACACAGCCTCTGATTTCATAACAGCATTTCAGCAAAGGTGGTACCTGCGACTTAGAAGGGCTCAGTGGCCTGGCCATACAGCAATTAGTGGCAGGATGGGGATTCAAACCCAGGTCTGTCTGACTCCGAACCAGAAGAGCTAAGTCTAGCTGGACCTCCATGTCAAGTAAGCTCAGCTTTCCTAGCCTTTACTCTCCAGAGCAGGGATGGGGATTCCTTAGGAAGAGGCCCCCACACCTGCCAGGGGCAAGGGGACACGTGCCCAGCTGCCCCCCCCCCCACCACCACCATCAGTACCTGCTGGTTCCGGTCCCGAGTGTCCTCTGTGTGGTACAGCACAGCCCACCGGCCCACAGCTGACACGTTAACCCACAGGCACGGGTACTGGGGCACCTTCTTGCCCTCCAGCTCCTCCTGCTCCCTGATGTTGGTCTCAATCAGATGGCACGTGGATTTCTGCGTCCACACACTGGGGAGACCATGCACACACGTACATATCTCAGAACATGGGCTCCAGGCTTGAACCCCTTTAGAGAGACCTAGGGCTGGGACCCTCGTCTTGTCGTAAGCATCCAGCACTAAAGGAGTGTGAATGCAGAGTTGCCCAACCCATGGCAAGAACCATAGAATCAGAATATCAGTGCTCGTTTGCCTCTTAGATATCACCCCTTGGGTAAGATTCCAACCTGGAATCACTCCAGGGTTATAAAAAGTGAGGAGGAAGCAGGCCCAGAAGAGACTAACAGGCTCATCAACACATCAGAGAATCAACTGTGACTCATCTCCCGTTTATCAGGCAGGACACACATCACCAGATGGAGGGGTTGCCAGCAGCTGGAACATGCCCAGAGGCGAGGGTCAGAGACTTAGCCTCAAAAAACAGGATGAGAGAACTGAGCATGTTTATTCCAAACAGAGAATGGGTCAGGAACTTCACAGATTTCCTTTTAAAAGCTCAAGTGGTTGACATGTTAAGGAGCAAGGAACATTCTCTGAGATTCCAGAGCAGAGCTCCACTGGAGCAGGTTTTGGTTCATTGTAGACATTTCCTACTTACAGAAAAAACCCAAAATGAAATATGCACAGTGACGTACTGAGCTCCCCGTCACTGGAGACATTCAACAGGAGGCTAGACACCCACCTGACCAGGAGGTTTCAGAGGGGGAGTCAAGCAGTGCAGACAAGCTATGAAAATCTAAAACCTCTGATTTCTCCTGGGATCAAACTCACACTGGGATGTTTGCTCTGATCCTTCTTTGTTTCTTGTGAGAAGGGCCTCCTGTATCTGCTATCCCCAAGTCCCAGAACCCCCGATGATCAGAGTCCAGCCAGCCCTACCCTCCCTGCACTTGAACCCTTCACCCTAAGAATGATTGTCCAGACCTTCCTGCCTGGTGTGGAGTCAAGGGGAGGGGTATGAAGAAGACTGGGGTCCCTGGCAGACCAGAGCCTTAGGAGAGGGGCTGGAGGATGGGAGCAGGCCAGGAGAGTGTCCTACCTTTTCTGGTAGAGGGGCAGCATGGTCGTGCCCAGGATATAGTAGGCAATGACCGCACACATCACCATGGCCACACCCAGGCAAAGGGCTCGAGTCTCTCCCCGCTTTTGGGCCATCACCAGCTTCTTGCCCATGTCCACGGCAGGCAGTGGTCATTTCTAGAGCCATAGAGGCAAACAGATATGAGATCAGCCCAGGCAACAAGTAATCCACAGAAGGGGGGACAGGTAAAAAGGGAGAGTGCTCAGTGATCAACATCACCTCTAGTTCTGTATGGAGTTTTGTAACTTCACAGGGCTCTTTGAACTCATGCAAACCTCCCATTAACTCTGAGAGGCAAGTGTTATCATCTCCATTCTACAGTTGAAGGATCTGTGGCTCAGAGAGGTAGAGTGACTTGTCCAAGGTCACACGATGTGAGATAGGTTCAGTAATGGCCCCCAAGAGGTCCATCCTCTCAGCCCTGGGATCTGTGAGTGGTACTTCACGTGGCAAAGACTTTAAGTTAAGGATCCTGAGATAGAGAGATTATCATGGACTATCCATGTAGACCCTAAATGTAATCATAGAGGTCCTTACAAGAATGAGGCAAAGGGAGATTAGACACAGAAGAGAAAAAGGCGATATGACCAGGGAAGAGAGATTGGAACATTGTAGTCACATGCCAGGAAGTATGAGCAGCCACCAGATGCCAGAGGGGACAAGGAACAACAGATTGTCCCCTCAGCCTCTGGATGGAGTGGGCCCTGCAGACACCTTGATTTCGGCCCTACCAACACCTCACTGGCTTCCGGAACTATGTGAGAGATTTCCGTTATTTGCAGCCACCAAGTTTGCGGTGATGCATTATGGCAGCAACAGAAAAGTAATACAGGAAATAGATGAATACAGTGGGCAGCAGGGGTGGGACATCTGAGCATTTTTTTCTAGGACACTCATCTTAGAAAAACCTGTAACATTTCACAGTTTGTGAACACAATCCCAAGCAAGCCTGGCTGAGTTGGGGGCAGCAAACAGAAAAGTGGTAGCAGGGCCCACTCAGTGTCCCCAAATAAAACCACTTCTTTCCTGGAGATGGGGTGTACCTGAGGAGCTGCCCTTGGCGTGTGCCCTACCTTCCAGGCTACTCAGTTGTCTCAGGGGCATTAACTCCTCTGCTGCGAAACATCTTGTGTCCTCCTGGCCCTGGGCACTCCGGACACTGGGAAGTCAGGCGTGCTGTGTGACCAGATCTGGGAACTCAGGAGGAGAGGAGTTGAGAGGCTCCCCTGTCACAGAGAAGTCTGAAACCTGCCGCTTGCTCAGATCCCACCTGTCTACAACGCTCTGGTGAGATTGTGTACACTGAGTGAGTAGGTTTGCAGAGTCATGATCAATGCTCCAAAGACCACTCAGGAATGGGGTGAGGATATGGGTATGTGTATGGGTATGGGTATACGATTTGACAACCATAGTGAGAACCTTCAGACGGGACGAAGGGTAGGCACTGCTGATGGCCTAGAAAGGAAGAAATGGATTGTGGCTCTAATAGGGGGGATTTCAGTTAAACTCCAAGAAGAATTTCTCACTTTTTTGAGTTGCTAAATACCTCTGGACTTTTTGGCTAATCTTCCATCTAGAAAGTCACTCAATGTCTGGGGTGAATTTTGGAAAGATGGGAAAAATTAAAAGAAGATAGGACCTAGCATTTTGGTTGGCATTCTTGTCCTTAGGAGGACAGGGCACAGAGTAACAGTGTTCAAGCGTTTGGTGGAGTGTGGGGCAGGGATTCTGAAGTCAGTGGATCTGGGATCAAATCCTGACTTTGCCACTTAACAACCATGTGGCTGTAAAAGGAGAATAATAGTACCTGCTTCAGACAGTTCCTACAAAGACCAAGTGGCATACCAAATATCACATATTGATCCCAGTGTCTGACCCAACACAAGCTCTCAATAAATATTAGCTGTTACTCTTAACAAAGGGAATCCTGAAGGCTTGGAGCAGAAGTCCCCAGGGCTCTTGCTGAGCCAAGTTTTGTCCCACTCCTCCCCTGGGGACAAGTGCCAGGACTGGTGCTGCTCTCCAGGCTGCTGCCCTCTGGCTGCTCTGGAACCTGGGACCTGAGTGCTAGGAGTGACCCAGCCATGGAGCAGGCCACCAGAATGGGCACAAACACCAGCAGTGCTAGTCTTGGGTGACACCACTGTCAGCCCCCCTGGAGCCCAGAATCCTGATGGACTTCCCTTAAGGAAGCAAGTTCCCACTGCCAGCCTCTCTCCCCCAAGACCTCCCCTCTAGCCCCAGTGTTTGGAGAAACCACTCCCCGAGTGCTCTGGACGCAGTACTCACAGTTTCTGCTGCCCTGGAGTCTTCAGCAGGCGGATACTTTCTGCCTGGCCCCCAGCCCCCACCCCAAAAGAGGCTGTCTGAGCTGCAGCAGCAAGCTTGGGCTCCCAGCCCATCTCTGGGAAAGCGGCCTTTGGTCCCCATCTGGGACGAGCCTCCATGCCCAAACATGGTCAAGTCTGAGCACACAGCCCCAGGACACAAACTCCAGAGAGCCGGGACCAAGCCCAGGAGAAGAGGGCAGCTGTTACCCAGGCCTCCACACCTGTAATTTTCAGGGTCTGTAGGAAACAGATCTTGAACAAAAAAAAGACAGCAAAACTGAGAAACCGGGAAAGACCATCCTGGTACATTTAGAGACTTTTCTTCGTCATTCACTCTCTCTGGGCTGGCAGAGAAGCCAGGAATAGGAAATGATTTTCCTTTCGTTGACACAAAGGAGGGAGGAGGAGTTAGAGCTCCAAGGGGTTGGGCTTATCAGCTACTAGGGGGCTGACATATCCCCATAGAAGCATCCAAACCCTCCTGAACCTTTGGCACTTACATACTGTGTGAACCTGGGCAGGTCACAGCTACTTCTCTGAGCCTCAATTTTCTCAACTATGTTATTAGGACTTTTTTTTTTAAACTAACTTGTTTAGGGTTATGATGAGTGTTAGGGATAATAGAGATTTGAGGCAGAGGAAGAGGAACCCACCTTTTAAAGCTCAGCCAAGCAGAAGCTAAAAGCAGTGAGAGCTCCACGGCAGTTCCAGCCAGCCAGGTCCAGGGACAGCTTGCTCAGCTAGTGGCCTCCTTGAGACAGTCAAAGGACAGTTTGGGGTCATGGGAAGGGGTTTGTTCCTCTCAATATGACAAGTGAACAGCAAAGAGGTCTTTTAAGGCCTGAGACCTCACAGGTAGATTGACAACGAGAGACACAGGGCCTGGAATGAATCCCTGGAGAAATGATTTTTCAAGATGGTCCTCGGCCCATCTAGGGGCCAGAATAGTCCTTCTGGGGCCCAAGAATTAATGCAAAAATGCCAGTCCTTCCTCCTGCTCCTGTGGGGGAGACATACACAGTACATTCAACTAAGCCACTCTTAAGTATGATCAAAGCGTGCATAATTGACTGAATGAGTTATTAAGGGTTACACATTTGGAATTTATAAGCAAATACCAGCATTCTTCACAAGGTACTTTTCCCCTCAGAAGATAGAAACAAGCAAGGAAGGGGGACCGTGAGCTCTCATCATGGAAGCCCCCTTCAAAATGCTGGGACAAGCTCTGTTCTCTAGATGATGTGGAGAAATCTCTTGTCCCCAGCTGGCTGTGGAGCTGTAGGTGAGGGGCAAGGAGATCACAATGCTATGACCATAAAGATTAGCGCTCTGCATTAACACTGGCTGTTAGAAATCACAAAATGCTTTCCCAACTCCAAACTTCCAACGCCCTAACATAATAAGCACTGCAGGTTCATAACAATCTATTCAGGTAGAGATTTTTCTGCCCATTTTATAGACAGGGTAACTGAGGTTCAGAGAGGCTAAATAAAATGCCCAAGGTAAGTTACTTTGCATCTCTGAATCTCAGTGTCCATTTCTAGAATGGAGGTATTTATACCTAACCCCTTTTTGTGTTTGAAAAAGAAAAGATCACCTAAGCTACCTAGCCAGCAGACTGTATTTTTCAAAGATGGCCATGCCAACATGCATCCTGTCTCACATCTTACAGCGTGACATCAACACTCCTCCATCAAGAGGGGCGTCTGCATCCTTCAACCTTAGCAGAGCTCTGTAACCACCTTGCCAATAGAATGTGGTGGAAGTGACACTGTGTGATTTCCAAAGCTAAGTCATAAACAGTGCTACAGCTTTCACTGGGCGCCCTCTCAGGACACTTCCCTTAGAGCCAGCCCCCGGATTATGAGGAAGCCAAGAAGCCACATGTAGGTGTTCCAGCTGACAGCCCCAGCTGGGTTCTCAGCCAACAACCAGCATCCCCCAATGACATGTGAGTGAAGAAGCCTGCAGATGCTTCTAGCCCCAGCCATCAAGCCCCCCAGCTGAGGCCTCAGACATCATGGAGCAGAGATCAGCCCCCCACTCTGTGCACTCTCTGAATTCCCCATTCACAAAATCCATGAGCAATTAAACAGTTGTTTTATGCCGCTATATTTTGAGGGAATTTGTAATGTAGTCACAGTAACTGGAATATACTGCAAGTGACTTAAAAGAGAAACTTACTGTTGCTGGTGATTGTGGTAGTATTGAACCAGTGGGGATGAGAAACCCTGAGATGACTACAGGGAGTATGATGGGGGAGCTTTAGAAGTGCTCTATATGTTCTGACCTCAGGTTGCTCACTGCTACACAAATGGAATAGAAGGGAGGTGTTGTAAGAGGGAATTCTCATTTCTTAAGCAACTACTATGTGCCAGGGCATGAGCTACATCCATATGTGAGAATACACACACACACACACACACACACACATGCATCACATGCATATACATATATGCATGGCTTTACATTTATACATGCAAGCAGTGCACACGTGCAGTAAGTATGTACATATCTACATATACACATATGTATGCATATCAGGGATACTCATACATTTACACACATATACACATGTGTGCACATATGACACATACATGCATACACATGCACATATGCATTCACACATGCACACATGTACAGATATATGCATATGCATGTGCACACAATGCACATACACACATGCACACACATACATGATCCATAAACCTATACACATATGGACACTTATATGCACACTATGTGCATATATACATGTGTGCACATGCACGTGTAAATGCACGTGTACACATACACACAGATGTATATGCATACACAAACATATACACATATCCATTCTTCTCAGCAGTCCTCACAAAAGGTCTTGTTTCTATGACTTGCCCAAGGTCACTCCCCTGTCACCTGATGCAACGGAGCCTAATGTGAACCTGCGCTTGCTGACTCCACAGCCCATTCCTATCCGCCCGTGACTCCCTGAGGCACAGTCTTTAAGAGAACCAGAGTTTTTTCACAAGTCAGCTTCAGCTGCTATGCAAACCCCTCTCCTCAGTCCATAGCCCTTTCTGGATGCTGCATCCACTTATTTATTTAAACCCGTTTGAATCAATATCTATTCTCTGCCACCACTTGGGATAATAAGTCCCATAAATCAAATTGGCAACCGTGTCCTGAGCCCGAGCTGAGGGTGTGTCCCCAGCCGCGTGTCGCTGGGAGCGGGTGTGAGTCGCCCTCAGTCCTCACAAGGCCATTTGCTCACAGACCCTTGAGGACCTGCCTCGCAGAGGCTCTGAATACGTCACTGTGCTATAGTGGATCCCGGTGGGAAAGGGGAGACATAGATTTTAAAAACTGCAAAAAGACACAACGGAAAACTAAACTATTATATTTTCAGGGAGAGAGAGTAATAAAAGAGGAAATCAGTGAAAAATTTTTCAATGGAGTTGAGACAAAGTATAAAAACAGGACAATTAAATGTCCATATTTGAATTAAATGGCAAGACTGGACCCAATGAGGAACAGGATAGGCCTGCCCCTTCTGAGGGAAGGGAAGTCTCCCACCTTTCTCGTCTGATTCTTCCAGCCAGTGTTTTTGCTTCCCCTCATTTTTCTTACTTAGTGACAAGGTATTTTAGCCTGCTATATTGTTAACATAATTGTAAGCAGCTTGAAATCCTCTTTGAAACAAGGAAGAGCATAAATAAATAAAGAGCACTGCTCTCCATCTGTGCGGTCAGGTTGCTTTCTGATGCCTCTTCCTTACTGCAAAATCATCCACGCTCACTGTGAAAAAGTTGTACAATAGAGAAGCGCACTAAGAAGATGAGGCACAGTGATAACTGGGAGGGAATTGCTGGTCAGGGTGTGTGTGTGTCCTTCCAGATGCTCATAAAAGGATGCATGCATTCTCTCCCTCCGGAGGGCACATCCCTGTGTCCCCACCTGCTAGGGCGCTCTTCCTCTTCCCTGGGATGTGATTTTGGGATCCTCACCCCACCTCCTGTTCCCTTAGCCACTCTCCTTGCCTTCTGGGCCAGGTCAGTGCTGTGATTGCACATGCTCAGAGCACCGTGTGCAGCATCTTCAGAGCACTCACGGTCCTTGTAATGTTGCACCTATTCCCCATTCACAGGTCTCCCCACTGGAGTGTAAGCTCACTGAGACCCGGAGCAAGAACTGTTCTGATTCACTGTCACATCTCTAGATAAACAGACTCTTTGGGGTATTTGCTGTGGTTTGTGGTGTAATTTGAAAAAAAAAAAAAAACTCTTTTTTTTTTCAAAAAACATTCGCCATCTTAACCATTTTTAAATGTACAATTTGGGAGTGGTAATTGTTTTGATATTGTTGCGCAATAGATCTCCAGAACTTTGTCATCTTGCAAAACTGAAACTCTACACCCATTAAGCAACAACTCCCCATCTCTTCCTCCTGCTTGGCAACCACCATCTACTGTCTGTTTTTCTGAGTCTGACTACTTTAGATACCTCGTATAAATAGAATCATGCCAGAATTGCCCTTTTCTGTCAGGCTATTTCGCTCAGCATAATGTCCTCAAAGTTCATCTATGTTGTAGCATTTGACCAGGAAAAAACCTCTTGCTCCTTAATGTAATGGAATACTGTCATCATTTTGCCATACCAGGAAACATTTTTTAAAAGTTTGCACAGTACTGTTTTATATGGGTAAGCTGTAGTATATTTAATTTAAAAGGTATGGTGTTGGATATTTATGAAGGATGCTTGTTAGTTCTTGGAGCTCAGAGTCCTCCTCTGTTGCTGGGTGGACCTGTTCCATCCATCTCCACCGCACTTACACCCATCATTGTTCTGGAACTGACAGGTACGGGGGAGATTGGATCTATGAGGACACAATTTAAGCACCAGAACTTGGGGATAAAGATGACAGAGCCAAAGAAGTAGAAGATGGCAGCAGATTTCAATTTCCTAGCCTTGTCCAGGCCTGATTTGAGCCTTGGGGGAAGAGGGAGAAACAAGGCAGAGGGAATAGATGCAGGCTGATGGAGCTCTTTTCACCCCATAGTCTTTGGGACTTTGGGACTCTGGAGTGATGAGAACAAAGGGCTCACAGTGATGCTGTGGCCCTGGGCAGTAGCCCCCTAATAAGGGAATCTGCATCATGACTTTTGGCAGCTGCAGCAGAGGCAGTGGCCCGACATAGTCCTGCACCAGTCAGGGTCTTGCAAGAAGGGTAGGGCTGGTGATGTGCTGAGGAGGTTCACACCAGCTTCAAGAGAGTGCTTGTTGTTAAGTCACTGAGAGCTGCAAATCAGCCACAGGGGGAGTGAAATCTACAAACACTGCAAAGCAGGGCTTTTGCTTTTTGAAGAACCCATTTCCCAGGTTGCCACTTAAAGGGCACACTCGAATTGGGAAAATGGAGGAGGTTTTAGGAACTACTGACAATGGGGTGGATAGGGAAGCACAGGGAATGTTGTAGTGCCCTGGAAGCTAGCAACATGGGCCTGAGGGCTGAGGGAAGGGAGCTGTATCCCACCATCAGAAAGAGAGTCTCCTTGAGAGGGGCTACCTCCAGCCTGGGACCCTCAGTGGCTAAGCTGGGGGAATGAAGAGCTGATTTCACCGTCTGGAGACCCTTCTTCTGATTTCCTGAACCCCATTCACTGAATCCAACTGGTAGAGAGAAGCCGATTGCTCCAATCCCTATGGTCAGCCTGCAGGAAGAGTCTAAAGCAAAGTGGGGAGTGGGTCTGAAAGGGTACCCAAGAAGATATGAGTCCATCTCCTTGAGGTGGCTTTTGGGTTAGAGAATCAGCAAGCAGATCAGAGCAGAGAGCACTGGAGCACAAGAGGGAATCTCTGCAAACCCCCAGGAATATCTGCAGAGCTGTGAGCTGTGCCTCTGAGCCCAAATGTTTGTATATCAAAATAAATGTTGCTCATTTGTAGCCTCCAGCTGATGAGAGCTGAGAAAGCTCAGGTGACATAAACAGTGCTGCATTAAATACTCCTTGCAGTTTTTTGCCCATTCCATTTCCCTAGAATAAAGACCAGACAGCTGAACAAAAATTCTAGAGCAAAGGCTTTCGACATTTCTCAGATTTTGATATTTATTGTATACTGTTTTCCATAAATTGACACCAATTGACAAATATGTGTACACAGCCGGTACATAGAGTAGCTGATTTCACACATATTCACCAATCCTGGGCACGATGAAATTTAGAAATATTTGTCTATTAGCTCGAAGAAAAAATTTTAGTCCCAGTTTTATTTGGCTCTGCTTAAATTACCAGCAAGGATTGAGCAGTTCTTCATATATTTATTTAGATGCAAAATATTTTATTTGTCCCCATTTTTTTTTAAGTTCAGAGGAAGAAAATCTATGAAAGCAATTCATATAGTGCCCAGCACATGGCCAGCACTCGATTTACCACTCATTCCTAAACTCATTGGGCACATGTTCATGGCATGTCTAATGTAAGTGATGCTCAGGATATGTTTGACTCTGGCAAGACCAGGGCCCCCAATCTACATTATCTGCTCTTACAGGTACCTGTCAGAATGGGGTCAAAGGACAGATTGACATTCCCTTGCCTGCCCACTTCCATCTCCTTGAGTTGTGGAGATTTTGAGGCTGCAAACAGAATATATTTATCCCTTTTGTGAGTCAAAGAATATCCCTCATAGGTTAGAGATCATGTAGGTTGACAGCCTGTACGTGTGTCAGGTTTTCTATTCACAAACTGATAGAGGCAAGTTATAGAGAATCTAATAAGTACAGAAAGATAAAAGGAAGCAATCAAAGTCCAACATCCCAAGGAAACCACTGTCAAAGTACTGGTGTTTAGAATATGTTATTTAAAAAAAGAATGTTTTATTATTATTATTATTATTATTATTATTATTATTATAGAGAGAAACGGGGGGGGCAGAGGGAGAGGAAGAGAGAGAGAATCTTTTTTTAATAATACATTTATTTTTTATTGGTGTTCAATTTGCCAACATACAGAATAACACCCAGTGCTCATCCCGTCAAGTGCCCCCCTCAGTGCCCGTCACCCATTCACCCCCACCCCCCGCCCTCCTCCCCTTCCACCACCCCTAGTTCGTTTCCCAGAGTTAGGAGTCTTTATGTTCTGTCTCCCTTTCTGATATTTCCTACCCATTTCTTCTCCCTTCCCTTCTATTCCCTTTCACTATTATTTGTATTCCCCAAATGAATGAGAACATATAATGTTTGTCCTTCTCCGATTGACTCATTTCACTTAGCATAATACCCTCCAGTTCCATCCACGTCGAAGCAAATGGTGGGTATTTGTTGTTTCTAATGGCTGAGGAATATTCCATTGTATACATAAACCACATCTTCTTTATCCATTCATCTTTCGATGGACACCAAGGGAGAGAGACAATCTTAAGCAGACTCCATGTCCAGCATGGAGCTGGACACGGGGCTCAATCTCACAACCCTGAGATCATGACCTGAGCCGAAATCAAGTCAGACACTTAACTGACCGAGTCACCCAGCCACCACTAGAATATATTCTAAAGACAAATGCAAATGCTTTCTAAAAATAAATTTAGGAATATTCTGTATAATTTTAAATGTGTCCTTATTTTAAACAGGAACACCTTCCCATTAATGTAATATTATTTTACAGCATAGGGTTTCATGTCTCTAATAGATCATTTTACCAATGTGCTATAACATGTGTATTTTCCTATTATGAGACATTTAGCCTGTTTTCAAAGTTTTGTCATTATTAGCCATCCTCCAATGACAATTTTTGAACATCAGTCTTTGCTCACCTGATTCTTTTCTTCCAATAGACTTCTAAAAGCAGGAATCAAAGAATATTAGCCTTTTAAAGGCTTCAGCCCCCTTCACTTTTCCTGGAAGCATTAGATCCAATAAGATTCAAACTTCCCTTCTACTGGTGAGCTATCTGAGATCAGAGACTTATTCAAAGCAACTTACCTAAAGCCATGCAGCTTTAATGGTGCAGGGACTGGGATTCAGACATTACAGCCTCTCATGGGTGTCAGAACTGAGGCTGGAGCCCATGTCCACTGACTCCCAGGCAGTGTTCTTGCCTTACTCCTCTTCTGTAGACTACTTCTCTACCCATAACTAGAGCCCTCAATTCCTGGCCACTAACATGTGGCAGGCCCTGTGCTAAGTACTGAGAACATAGTATCTCATTTGATCCTGACTCTATGACGGAGGTACTATGATTGCCCTCACTTTACAGGTGGACACACTGAAACAGAGAGTGTCTGAGACAAGTAGAGACCTACTTGTCCAAGGTCATAAGATCACATACAGAGCTGAGACTCCTACCCTTCCTTGCTATGATGATGGAAATTTGAGCTGTCGAAATATGGGAGCCACGAGTGGCATGTGGCTTTTGAGCACTTATAAGTGGCTAATGTGAGTGGAGAATTGAATTTTTAAAATTTTATTTCATTTTAATTAACTTAAGTTTAAACAGCCACATGTGACTGGTAGACAGTCTACAAAGTCATAAACTGCTGGCCCCTGGCATTGCCTTTTCTTTGGCTACTTGTCACCATTCTCGACAAGTCCTGGGAAGGCACTCCCTGCAACCTCTCCTCAGCTGGGGAGGGACCCGGCCTGGCCTTCCTGAAGCTCCTCATCAAGCCTCAGCCTGTGACTCAGTCTGAGCCAGGACCCCGAGCAGAGGCCACCCCTTGTTTCTGACGCTGGCTCTTAGGCTGCCCAGAGGGGGCTGGATCCAGTAGGTGCCTCCTGCAGGCATTTAAAAAAAGATGCTGCAGAGAAAAGATTTTTAATCCGCCTGTTGCACATTAATAAATATATATGTTTGTGATCCACAAATAATAAGCTCAAAGTCTCCATTTACTCTAAGTGAAAATACCTTTATGAGTTTCACTAGAACCTTCTCTGGGAGTTAAAAAGATAGACTTGAACTCTATCTGTCCCAGAAGACCCTATCTTTAAGGAGCAAATTGTAGAAGTGTACAGTGCTGATTTTTTTTTTAATTCACCATTTACTGAGTGCCTTCTTTATGCACAGCACCTGGCTAGGCCCTGTACACACCTCACTGTGTTTGTTTTCTAGCATTGCGGTAACAAATTGCCACAAACTAGGTGGCTTAAAGCAATCTAAATCTGTTCTCTCACAGTTCTGGAGGCCAGAAGTCTGAAATGAAGAGGTTGTCAGGGCCCTGTTCCTACAAAGACTCTAGGGGTGGATCCTTCCTTGTCTCTCACAGCTTTTGGTGGCCCCAGGCATTTGGGGACTTGCGGCTGTGCCACTCCAGTCTCTGTTCCTGTCTTCACACAGTCTTCTCCTCTTCTGTGTCGCCTGTCTCACAAAGACAGTTACCATTGGATTTAGAGGCCTCCCAGATAATCCAGGATGATCTCAAAATCCTTAATTACATCTGCAAGACCTTTTTTTTTTTTTTTTTCTTCTAATAAGGCCACATTCACAGGTTCCAGGGATTTGGACATGACCAAAGCTTTTCTCAGGTAGGGGGGGCTGGGGCAGGAATTGGGACTCCACTGAAGCCACTAAACTCACCTTATTTAAGCTGCATGACAACCTTGAGAGGCAGGGGAATTGGCCAGGATGGATTAACTGCTGCAACAATTTCAAGATATTATTGGCTTTCCCCAATTACAGTGCATTTCTCATGGAATGAGAGTCCCGAATATATGCTTCTGGTTGGGTGGATCCCCTCTAGGTGGTTGCTAGTGGCATCAGGCTTCTTCATCTTGTGGCTCCACTGTTTTGTGGCCTTGAGGTGACTCCAGAATTATCTAGCCAATAGACTGGAAGGAGGGAGTGCGTGCAGAGAGAAAATGAGGGTAATTGATAGATAACCACCTTGACCTAGAAGTGACCGATGTGACTTATCTTTATATTCCATTTGTGAGGACCAGTCACATGGTCCTACCCAGATGCAATGGAGTCTGGGAAATGTAGTCCTAGATGAGCAGCCACTTTCCAGCATGAATTGGGTGGGAGGATGAAACTTTGTTGGTCAGTCTGTGACTGCCACAGTATGATTCATTTATTTATTCCTCATTCATGTAATTCATTCTTTCACTTATTTTCCAGAAGATGAATTTAAGGCTCAAAAGAGTTAAGTGATTTGACTAAAGTCACACGGTTTTTAAGGCAGAATTCAGTCAATATTTATTAAGTGTCATCTGGATTTTGTGCCCCTCCTTCAGGTGGGTCTGTTCCATCTTTGAACTTTGCACACTGTTATTTATCTGTGTGTTTGCCAAGAATAAGATTGATCAGATTTATCTACTCGAGCCTCCCTGTTCCTTCCCCACTACCCGAGCAGTCAGTCCTTTGCCCTCAACTGTCAGATTCTTTTTCCCTCCTTCTGCCTGTCCCTCTAGAGGATGGGGGGAGAGAAGTGGCTTTAGAGAGGCGGAGACAGAGAGGTAACACAGAGCTGAGAGCTGGAAAGGGAGGGGGTGGCAGAAGGAGAGAAAATCCATATGGGCCAGATGTCCTAGAAAATTTTCTCTGGTTTGACATGTGAGGGGTTTTGGAGCAGCTCCTGTTAGAAAAATTCAGGAGCAGAGGAAAAATATGAGAGATGTAACTGTGAACTATGAGTTTTATCCACTTTTATGCATTCAAAGGAAATCAGTGATTTTCTTTTTAATTTGTTTAAATGTCTTCTTTTTTTCTGGACTGTACTTCTAGACTACAGCTCCATGTGGAGAGAATGGGCTCCAGGTAGCATGACCACAGGTACCTGGTAGCTCAGACAGCCTGTGTTTACTCCAGTAAGCCACCTTCACTTTCAAAAATAATCCAACTTGAACAGTAGGTTATGTGGCCATGCTAACTTTGGTGTTTGAGTGGATAGGTCTCCCCATAAGACCAAGGACTCACCTAGGAGACCATGTCTGCTTCACCTCTAAATGTCCAGGCCCAGCTCAGGCCCTTAAGCACAGTCAGTGCCAAGGAATGGATGCAGGGACCAGGAAGGCAGAGCTGTAATTTGGGTCCAGGCCTTTGCATTCCAAATGCCAGGCTCATCCTGCTATGCCAGCTCTGGTTCTGGAGCTCTCCAAATACAGTGAAGCAAAAGGTAATGGGGGTGTCGGACTGCCTCCTTTCTGGTTTGTGAATACCATAGAGATTCAGGGATGGGAGCCACTGGTGGCTACTGAAAACACCAGAGAACAGTTCCCAAGTTTCCCGTTTCAGAGCCTCTGGGAAAGAGGGTCAGTGTCCCAGGGACACCCTTCCAGAACCTACCATCCTGGCCCTACCTGGAGGACACAGCTCAAGCCTCCCTCTGCATCCGTAGTAGGCAGAGTAAAGAGATCATAACTCAAAACACCAACATGCCAGACGGATTTGAATTAGAACTCTTCAGATAAGGAAATTCAGCTCCTTTTTCACTTTTTAAAATGTGCATTTATTTTTCATTGCAAATTGTGTAAACATAGTCTTAAAATTTTGAAATGAATAATCTTTTAAAGAAATGATCCCACCATTTAATCCTAGTCTTTGCATTTTGGAATCTTTTCCTCTGGGAATTTTTCCCCATTGAAATGGTTTTTCTGTACCTAGTTATACTCATAGACAGATGTATCAGTTATCCACTGCTGGGTAACAAACTACCCCCAAATTTAGCAACAATGACTCATGACTCTGCTGTGTGGTTCTTCTGGTCTGATCTGAGCTTGGCCAACCTCAGCTGGTCCCCCTTATGTACTCAGTTGGCCCTTGTAGGCCTCAGTCATGTCCCTTGATTGGCTGGCTATCAATCAGCTGGAGTGACAAGGGGCTTCTTAGCTTACTAGATGAGCTTGTTCTCATGGTGCTGGTTTCAAGGGCAGTGAGTGAAGTGGAACCTGTAAATCCTCTCAAGGTCCAGTCATGGCACTTATGCCATGTCACTTACACCATATTCTATTAGTCCAAGCTGGTCACAAGGCTGGCCCCATTTCAAGAGGGAAGGAAAGATCACCTCTTGGTAGAGGAATCTGCAAAATACTATGGCCATTTTTGCAATCGATTGTAACTATATAGTTTTGTACTCTTCTGATTTTTCATTTATTATTGTATTATGATCATCTTCTCTTATTAATACAAAGTCTTCACAACATTATTTTTACTGCCTGCATTATGGTTAGATGGTAGATAGACTACAGTTTACTCAACTGTTCCTCAACTGTTGAATATAAAGATTACTTCCAATTATAAATAAGTCTGCACAGAATATCTTTATGCAGTTAGTTATTTCTGTCATTTTCATTGTTGCTTTGGAATACACTCCCAGAAATAGAGCCAAAAATGGTATATTTTAAAAATACTCTTGATGTATACTGTCCAGTTGTATTGCAAAGAAGTGCTGCTTTGCCTCCAACCCCAAGAAAAGTGATTTTCAGCAGTAGCCTGTATGCAAGCCTTCCTGCGGGCCACCTGGCTTCCCTCGGGTCTCCTTGCTTTCTGGTGTACCAGGTCAGAGAGCTGGAATAAAAGCACAGGCTTTCTTTGGGCAACATTAGTATCTGTGGTCAGTGTCCAAGGGTCAGCCTTGTGGTAGACGACAACTGATTCAGGCCCCTGCAATTTCTCACCTCTTGTCTGTCAGCACCTGGATAATATGTCTCCTGGACCAGTGATTCTAACCATCTGTACCATCTGTATCTGAACTGGGGAGCAGGTGGGACCTCAGAGAGATTCCTGTGTTGGGCTGGCTATGGCAGTCCCTCCCGTGGCTGTGTGCAATGCCCCTGCTCAACCATAATTCCAGGTGATCCCCATGGAAACCCACGTGACTGGCAACACTGAGGTTGGTCACACTTCTGGATGGAGACTTGGGACCCATCCCCATTTCCCCTGGGACAAACCTCCCAGTGGGGACACCCTCTTCCACTTCCTCAAAACTTATTTGCCTCCACTGCTATTTCTTCAGTTCCCATGTTTTTAACACACAGAATAATCAGGTAAATGATTGTGTTGACTATGCTTTCCTCTAAGATAATAGACTTACAGCTATATGGAAGGCTTCTGAAATGGATGGCATAATCTGGGGGGAATATTGGATACCATGATTAGAGGGTTGGTGGAAGAGAGATTTGGGGCACGTTCATGGGAAATCAGATACATGGGTCTGGATGTTGAAAGAACCTTGTGGAGCCTGATGGGACTGACTTTTGGAATGAAGCAGGGAGGAGTAGGTTGGAGAGGTTGAAGAGGCATCATGTGTGAGCTCACAAACTTGAAGTTTGTACACCCCAGTTCCAACCTCTACTACACCCATTACTGGCCCTGTAAACATAGCCAAGTTATTTCACCTCTCTGTGCCTTAGTTTTCCCATCTGTAAAATAGACATAATAATCCATAAGGATAATTGTGAGGATTAGGGCAGTAAATGGTAGGTAGTAATAATTGCACCTATTGAATTAAAAAAAAAAAAAGAAAAAAGGTGATTTGGACACAAAGAACTCTGTGGCTTGTCCAAAGTAGCCTTGACTGGGACTTGTTCAGCGGGGACCAGAACCAGCCAGATGGCCTTCATATCCCAAGGAGCCTCTTCTGTCTCCTCCCATAGCATCTTTCTCTACTTCCTGTTGGCTCCAGCTTGGAGAAGACAGAGGATTTATTCACTCACCCTCTTAGGCTCCTTCCTCCCTCCAAGGACTGTAGCCAGAAGGATCCTGATGCAGAAAAGACCTTCCTCCCTGCCTAGAGTGTGGAAAGTTCCAGGCCTTTCACATTGGTGAGGTCCAAAGCCAGAAAGAAGAGAAGGCCACTTGCCTGAGCCTGGGCCATGATACTCTGTAGGGAGCGACAGTAGAAAGGTCTCAGGGCTGGAGACCTCATGTAAGAACCCCAAGTGATGTGAGGCCATCAGCTTATTTCCCTGAGCCTAGTACAATTTTAAATAACTTGTTGGCTTTTCGAGACAAAACAACCTCTCTTTTTGCTGATGAAATATCCAGCCTATGAAACCATCAGTTGATGGAATCCACAGAGCAGTGTGGAACCTAGAGATGAATCCGAGGGGCTGAAGCTAGTGGGCAGCCTGGGGTCTCCACGGTATGTCTGGTGTGCAGTTGGTGCAAATGGGAGGAACACCTATAGATCCAAGAAAGGGCAGGAATCTAGAAAGAAAGAGTAAGCAGAATGCCTACATTGATTGATACCTCGATTTTCCTTTTCTAAGATTATAACCAAAAAACTATTTTTAAAAAATCCCACATTAGGAGGTTGGACAGTATATTCGTCTTTGAACAGGTAGAAAGGTGAGGTGAGGTCCAATGAGGTGATGAGGCCCCCAGCTAACATGTGAAGGAGCCAGACCGACTCTGGTGCCGGGGCTCTTTCCTAGCAGTGTGCTCCATGCCCTTTACATACTCTTTCCTAGACAACCTTCCCAACAGCTTTGCAGTAGGTACTGTCATTGTTCCCATTTTATAGATGATAAAGTTGAGGTTTAGCTCTGGAGACTAACTGCCCAAGGCCACACATTTAGGAAGGTTGTAGCAGGGATTTGGATTCAGCGTGGCCTGTCTCCAGAACCCTTGGTCTTAAACCTCACACTGTGTCTCTACTGTCTGCAAGGTGAGATCCCTATGTCCTCCCATGGTTCTCAAGACCCTGTGTGACCTGGACCTTTCAATGCCCCGTTCTCGACTCCAACATCTAGGTTACTATTACTAATTTTATTCACTTCCCCTTATCCTTCAGACCTTGGCTTAAAAGCTACTTCCTCCAGGAAGCCCTCTCTGACCACTTCCCAGCCAGGAAGGGCATCCTCCTCTGGGCTCTCATAGCACCCATATTTCCTCTGCCATAGCCTGCCTGGCCTGGGCTGAAACTGATGATTTTAAGCTCTCCATAATAGACTCTGAGGTCCCCAGGTCAGGGACCACAGCTGCTTGCTCCCTGTACTCGGCTTTTGGCTGCATGGTGGGGAAATATGTCCCAAGAATATCCTCCACCTGCTCACTGTAGGCCCCCTTCATAACAGGGTGCCATGCAGGACACAGTCCCTGGGGTTGGAGGAGCTCTTCACTGTGTCCCCAGCACCCACCCCACGCCTCTCCTGCCTCTCTTTTTTCCCACTTGCCCAAATTTCAAGAGGTACTTCCAGGCTGCCTCCCCCAATGTTTCCTTGGCCACCTGAGCTCTGAGGTACTCTCTTCTCCCTCCCATGGTGTCCAAAGATTTTTTTTTAAGATTTATTTATTTGTTCATGAGAGACACAGAGAGAGAAGCAGAGGGAGAAGCAGGCTCACTGTGGGGAGCCCGATGTGGGACTCGATCCCAGGACCCCAGGATCACGCCCTGAGTCAAAGGCAGATGCTCTACCACTGAGTCACCCAGGTGTCCCATCCAAAGACTTTTCTGAAGAACACCAGTCCCACATGAGACACTTCCTTGGCCCAAAGTCCTGGGAAAACCCTGCCTGATAATACATTTCCTTGATTTGCACATATTAACACTTTGGAAATCAACACGTGTCTTACACTTTATATATATCAAATGTGAAAGTGTTTATTTCCTAGGAAAGTAGTTATTGCATTAATGATGCCTCTTAGAATTGATGGCATCTTGAGGCCAAGGAAATGCAGCATGGAGAGCCCCTCGCAAATTGGGAGAGGAAAGGTCCTAAGACGTCCTGTGGTAGAGAAGCAAAATTGGCAAAGCTCAGCCCACAGCTTCACAAATGAAAGCTGAGCCCCGAATATTTTTTTAGAAGATGTATTAACACTTCATGCAACTACCTTCCTCTAAAATGTACTTTGAAAGCACTCCCTGTGACATTTATAATTGATGGGATATATTTCATGATCCACCTTGCATTGTTTCTGTCATCGTTTCCAGGTTACTAATCTTGCCATCTCGCCTACACCACGTGCCTCCCAAGGGCAGGGCATATACACCATAGAACTTGCTGAGAGGATGAGTGCCGACTCGGACCATGTGCCGCATGCCTGCTTGGGAACAGGGGATTTCAGGGTATAAATGCCACTGCTGCCCAGAACACTTCCTCAGCAGGCGAGGGAGAGTGACTTTTGCTGGTGGCATCTTATTCAGGGTGGTAGCCCTTCAAGGATATGGGTTCTGTTGAATCACAGTTTGTTCAGCTGTGTGACTTCAGACAAGTTGCTTCATCATTCGGAGCCTTCATTTTCCCATCTGTAAATGGGGAGAATTATGGTTTCTAGCTTCTGTGATTGATTAAGGGAGGTAACATGAGTAGAGCACTTAGAACGAATCCCAAGATAAGAACTCAAAAGGTAGCTGGTGTTGTTATTTTGTCCTTACTGTCATCATGAAATTCCCCTAGTAGTCAGTGGTGGGCAGGATTCACTGGAGGAGGAAGCTGGATGATGGAAGCGGATTATTGTTATTATTAGCTGGAGGGAACTACTTACAGAAGAGTCATTGGCCTGTGGGGGCCTCCACGAGACAGGTTGGGCCCATCAGAGGGGGATATGCTGCTCAGGCGCTTGGGTGCGAATGTGTCCCTTATTCCTCAGATCGTCTCCTGGGCTCGGCCAGACCCTGGCCTGTAATCTGCTTTCACCAAAGGCAGAGTGAGTGATCTCTCTGTGATGTAACTCAGTAGAGGTGCTGGTGTGAGCAGAATTATCCTACATCCTAAATTTGGGAGATCCAGAATACCCTATCAGGACCACACTTGTCCCCCCCACCCCCAGCCCCTGCAATGTGTGCCAGACAAGGAGGAAATGGTCACCATCCAAGTGTCTTGTGTTATTTTTGGTAGTTCTTATTGGGGCAAAGGGAAAACAATATTTTAAATGTTCTCTGGCTCCTTGAAGAATGTTTTCTTGGCTGTCACCACAGCCCTTGTTCAAAGTCTCAGTTGAAAAGAAAAATAAGCACAGGAAAAGAGAAGCAGAGTGAAGATTCATTCAGCTGAGTTCCTACTCCTGTGTGCCCAGGGGGGATGGTGCAGGTTAGTGAGGAGAGGCTCCCAGCCGTCCAGAGCCCAGGTGATCTGGGAGTAAAATGTTTCCAGAACTCTCCCCTATCACCTTCCTTCTTATTAAAACACTCATGCAGAGACCCTCTGGGCACACAGTAGGAACTCTGTTCACTTCTCCAGGTGAGGGGGCTGTGGGCCTAGGGGGGCAAGAAGGATGGTTGGTGTGGTAGGTTGGTTTCAGAGTGTGAAATACCTTCCACAGTTAAAGAGCTGGGGGAGCAGAGTGGAGAGACTGTTCTAGGTACCCAAGAAGGACAACTTGTTTCATCCTCAGACTGAGCGTGGCGGGTGACAAATATACCCAAAGTCACACAGGTGGTGAGAGGCGGGTCTGGAACAGAAATCTGGTCTGTCTGATGCTTAACACCATGCCGCCCTTGTCTACCATGCCATCTCCTGAAACTGAGATCTCAAACTTGGCAGTGTCATTCTGTACCCCCCTTATCAGAGAGTGGGTTCCTAACCTACACAAATCTATACAGAGACTCACCTAGGACCTGCCTTCAGGAGCTTCAGACCCCAGAGAGTTGCCCTCTGGGCTTAGTCCTGGGCCCTCAACATGTTCATGAACCCTCCTGACCAGTTGCTCTTAGCAAACCAACAAGACTGAGTTCTTTTTCCATCCCCAGCTCTGCTCTCAGCTCTGGTAACTCAGGCACAGAAGAGCCCCCATGAGTCAGCTCAGCAGAGGCAGGGTTGTATAGGAGTTTTGCACACAGACTCCAGAGCCAGTCTGGGTTCAGATCCCACTTCTGCTACCAGAGCCACCATGGAGTATTGGATGGTTTATACCCTACGCAAGGTCTTCGGTCCAAGATGGCAAGGGGGACTAGCACCCAACACTTCTATCACCAAGCTGTGGCCACTGGACCACCACCCAAAGAACAAGGTATCTTACACCAGTTCCAGAAGGGATCCATGTGTGCTAGCCACAGCTGTCTGCTGTTCAGAACTAGGTTATTTGGTTGAGTTGCATACCTTCATGGTGCCTCAATATGTTCACCTGTAAATGGAAAAAATATTATATTTCTCAGATGTGTGAGGGTATGAGGGACGAATACCCAGGAAACATTTAGAGCAGAGCCTAAGGCATAGTAAGTGCTCAAGGCATATAGTAAGTATCTAGAAGATTAGCCATAGTTTCTGACCAATATTTTATTTTAAGATTTTATTTACTTATTTTAGAAAGAGAGAGCATGCACAGGGCTGGAGGTGGGGAGGGCAGTGAGGGAGGGAGTGTTAAAGCAGACTCCTTGCTGAAGTTGGAGCCCAACATGGGGCTTGATCTCATGACCCTGAGATCATGACCTGAGCCGAAACCAAGAGTTGGACGCTTAACTGAATGAGCCACACAGGTGCCTATGATGAGCATTTTTAAAGGACAATTTTACTGATGGCCAAATTTGAATCCACAGTGTTATTCAATTTTACTCTTTTATTGTTGTTGTTGTTCTAAGCCTGAGTGTCACCATCAGAAATCTAGAAGAGCCTTTGGAGGGTCTGTGAGGTCCCCACCACAGCCATCCTGCCTCATCAGCCTGCCCCTTGCAGGTCCCCTGAGTCCTTCACACAGGACACTGCAAACACGACACAGCTATACCTGCAGTGTCCTTCCTACACCCTGAAATGGAAAAGGAAAGCTGGTTTTTTTTTTTCTCATCTTCTGTTTTAGATCAATTAAAAGAAAAGCATTTTAATAAGCCCTGTGGAAAGAGAACTAAAGCTGTTCCCCAGGCTGAGCACTGAACCCAGAGGTCAGGGCAGGATTAATAAGGATGCTATAAATGCAGACAGTGGCCCATATCTCTATGGGCAAAGTGCTCTGGTTTGAGAGAAGAGAGAAAATTAAATTATAATGGGAAAATATACATTATTTGGATCAAGATAAAAAGGAGGAACTCAGTGGAGTATAAATGAATCTGAGTGGGTCTGGCAGAAGGATGTGGAGGCTGGCTCAGAACGCTGCCCAAGGAAGCCTGGCAGGGCCGTGAAACAGGGCCCCACCGAGAGTCATGCTCACTCCCAAGTTAGGCCTTACCCCTTCCCAGGGCCCTATCAGCGGGCTTGTAGCTCTGTTTTCCTGGGGTGACAGGTAAATACACATGGTCACCCACCCAACAAGCATTGATGAGACATCTTCCCTGTCCCAGACCCCCACGGGCACCATCCATTCAGAGGGAAGCAAAGCCGGCCCTGGACTACCCCCAGGGAGCACGCAGACACATTATGTGGCTAGCGAGAAGATGATGCTAATTTACCGCGGCTTTCCAAGCACGGTGCTGGAGCCCCTTGGCAGCATTTGCTCACTTTTTCTCACAGCATATGGCCCTCTATCCCTGCCAAGAGGCAAAGGTGATTATGATGCCTATTTTATAGACGAGAAAGCTGGAGCTCTAAGGCCTGAGGGAACTGCCAGACAGCCCGTATGTGGCAGAGCTGAGTTAGAACCCAGGGGTTTATGCCTTTGAAAACCAAGTTCTCAACCACTTTGCAGACAGCTGTTGTGACAGAGGACAGCGGAGGAGCATGTGTGTGTGTACACGTGTGCATGTGTGTGTGTGTCTGTAGGGCATGGCACTGCACCAACCTGAGATAAGCATTCCTGGAAGGCTTCCTGGAGGAGGTAATGTCTAGTCAGGTCCTAAAGTAAAGATCTTGAGTACCAGGCTAAGGAATTTGGATTTTATTAAGTGTTTTTTGAGTAGAGGTGAAGAATGATCAAATCCACAACAGACGATATTTAAAAAGCAAGTATGATGTGCCAGATAATCTATAAGACACAGAGAGCATCACGAAGATCTAAAACAAGGTGTACAGCCTTCTGTTCTCTCCTAGCTCTAGTCTGGTTGGAGTGCTGAAACACAAAGCTATCAAAAATAATTAGTGGTCGTGGAAATAAACTCAGGCCAAGTGCCAAATGAGAGGCAGAGACCAGGTGCTATAGGAGGTGAGAGGAGGGAGCTGACCGGGCTCTGGGGTGATCAAGGAGATTCCTAAGGTAGGTGGAATCCTAGTAGGGTTGGAGGAATTCAGAGAGAGAAATGGGAAAGGCACCAGAACTGGGCCCTAATCGTACCCATATGGGGGTCCGAGGGCTTAACAGAGAGCCTGCCTCTCACAGGTGATGATACGTGCTTGCTGAATGAATAAATGTTGGGTGACAATAAAGGACACATGGTTGAGAGGTAAGGTGTGACCAAGGACTGTGGGGTATGTCTGTTGGAGAAGTGAGTAGATGTGTAAGGTTGCAGCAGAAGAAAAGGTGGGAGAAGCCTGTCGGGAGCCGACGGGAGAAGCCTTGACTGCCAGGCCAAAAAGTTTAGCCTTTTCCCTCGGGCAAGCGGTGGCCGCTGAAGTCTCTGAACATTCACGTAGCAGGAAGCCAACAATTTGGGCGAAGTTGAATGTGAGTCTGTAAGCAAAACGTCCTGAGGTGGAGAAAGGAAAGAAGAAAAATACTACAAGACAAGCCTTCAGGAAGTGACTCTTACCATCTAAAATGGGCAAACTCTTTGATCTAGAAATCTGATTTCTAGACATTTGTCCAAGGATATCAGGGAACCCCCATGGAAAAAAACTGTTTCTGGAGATTCTTTTGTTTGTTTGTTTGTTTGTTTGTTTGTTTCCGTCTCCCTTTCTGATATTTCCTTTTTTAAATTTTTTTAATTTTTAAAAAATTTTTATTTTATTTTATTTTTTTACATTTTTTTTAATTGGAGTTCAATTTGCCAACATATAACATAACACCCAGTGCTCATCCCATCAAGTACAATGGAATATTCCTCAGCCATTAGAAACGACAAACACCACTTGCTTCAACGTGGATGGAACTGGAGGGTATTATGCTGAGTGAAGTAAGTCAACTGGAGAAGGACAAACATTATATGGTCTCATTCATTTGGGGAATATAAAAAATAGTTTCTGGAGATTCTTACAGCACCATCTAGGACAGAGAACACTGGGACGTAGCTCCCTCTAGGGGCACAACGCAGAGCGGGCCAGCGGCCCCAGCTCCCGGGCTTCCCATTTGCCCTCTTCTGCCTCTCACCTCAGGGCCTGTGCACCAGCTGTTCCCTCTGCCTGGAGTGCTTTCCTTTCCTCCAGTTATGCGACTCACTCCTTCTCATCTCTGCTTAAATGCCTCCTTCTCAGGGGCGCCTGGGTAGCTCAGTGGGTTACGCGTCTGCCTTCAGCTCAGGTACGAGTGTCCGAGTGTCCAAGTGTCCAACTGGGATCGAGTTCCCGCATCTGGCTCCCTGCTCAGCGGGGTGTTTTTCTTCTTCCTCTGCCCCCCATCTCACTCGTGCTCTCTCTCTCAAATAAATAAAATCTTTTTTTAAATATGCCTCCTTCTCAATGACACCTTCCCTGACCACCCATTGAAATGCCCTTCCATCCCCCCACCCCATTTAGACCAAACACCTGCCACCCCATGCCGCTGCTTCACTTGTCTCCCAGCTCCTGTTACCATCTGACATACTCTCTATTTGACTTACTTTGTGTACCTGTCCCCGTCACCCTCTACCCACAGGCCCTCCGCATTTCAAGTGCACGCAGGTAGGGATTGTCATCTATTTCACAGGCCGGGTGTATCCGGTGCTAGGGCAACACCTGGCACATGCTAAGTGCCCAATGAGGATTTGTTGAATGAGTGAGTGAATGAATGAATGAATGAATGATGGGCAGGTGAATCTGTGAGTCTGTGGCTTACACGTGACATCAGTTTGAGCAGCACCAAGGAGCGACCAGGGCAATGCCTTGCTATTTGCAGGCCTGCAGGGTCTGAGCAGCTGGAGGCTGGCCTGAGTACCTCCATGCCCTACTCACTGGTGTCAGAAGGGCAATGAACACTTTCAAATTAATTATGCCCGCCTTTGGCACTCAGTGGGGTCATTTCCTGTCCTAATGAAACCTTTCCAAACATAGCCACACTCAATTGAAATGTCGTAGCACTTACACTGCAGCTGTGTCATATGGGAAAGGACTCAAGGCCTGCAGTCAGAAGACATGGATTCGCATCCCAAATTTACCCATCTCTCTCTCGGGGAGGACTCTTCATTTCTCTGAGCCTCAGTTTCCTTGTCTGTGAGGTGGGAATAATAACAGTCAGTAGCTATGTCACAGTGTGGGGCTTGATCAAGGAATTAACCGAGATGAGAGATTTTTATAAATTGAAAAGTACCACACGGATTACCCAATGTTACGTGATTCTCATATGAAGGAGGACAGGTTTTACCATGTACCATTTATGAATGAGGGCACCAATGACAGGAAGGGAGCATGGCACAGGCTGGCACAGATGGAGGGGGTGCCTCTGAGTTCTCCCCTTCTAGAATCCCAGTGTAAGTGATGAGGGGCGGTGCTTTGAGCTCATTTTCTTTGTCTGCAGGCTCCAAGTGCAAGCAGAGATCCAAACTGTTTCAGAATTTCCTGGGGGAGTGTTTGGTTGCCATTTATTTCGTTCTGTGCTCGTGCCTGGGAAATGGTAAGGAAGGAGGCGGGAGGGAGGAGATGTGGCTCGAGGCCTGAGCTCCATTAAAGGGAGTAATTTATCTAAAGTGCAAGGACAGTGACAGTTCGTGCTGGGCAAGGGACAGGGAAGGGGCAGAGGAGTGGTCTGGGCAAGAGAGTTTCTAGCTCTGGTCCATGGTATTAGGCCCCCAGGACCATCCTTGCAGGAACCAGGAGCTGGCTCTGAATGGGGGAGCCGGGTGATTCCATATCATTCAGCGTCTCCTGGCAGCCTTCAACTCCTAACTCACATCTGATCTGCCCTCAGCTCCAGGGCTCTCCGCTTTGCCCGGCCCAGCCCTTTGGACACGACGTATATATATAAATATATAAAAATGGTCTCCTGACTGTGGCTCTGCTTCATCATAGACTCTGCTGCCCCCATTCATCGGCCCAGCCTCCCCCTGGGACCTGCCGTCACAGCAAAGAGGAGCAAAAGCCATCAACCAACTCAGCACCAATCATGTCTCTTTCCTGTAGGGAAATCAGCAAACCACAGCCATTTACACATCCTGACTCTTTCCCTAATTCTTGTCTAACTGTGTCTGTGACCACTTCTGAGCTAAGGTTTCATAAAAACAGCTGCACCAGTTGAGATTGGGGAAGAAATGACATGATGCACAAAACAGTCAGCATAGAAGGCTAAAATGTTTCATCCTCATGGTAACCTAGATTGACTGGCGCTGAGCGCCGGGATGCCGCATCATGAAGAGCTAGGTCCACAGCTCTGCATCCAGTCAAGAGTGCTGCAGTCAATTAGCAATGTCTGCCCCAGGCAAGGGACGGGGAGCTGACTCGTAAATGTCGTTTACAATAATCCTTTCTTATATCTAGCCAAATCTATTTTGAGACATGCAATCAACCTAATGACAGCTTTTCTGGAAAAGGTCTCTATTAAATGTTACATGTAGATGTTGATTATTGGATGGATCCAAGTTTCAACCTTATAAATATAAAATATATATTTTATAAAATATAAAAAAGATATAAATGTTAAAAATATAAAAATATATAAGATTTACAAATATAAAATATAAAATGTGTGTGTGTGTGTGTGTGTGTGTGTGTGTGAAAGAAGGAAATAACTATTTGCTATCCCTTCTCTATCAAAACCTACCTGAGCTCTTCAACCAAAAATATGATGGGTATTTTTTGGAGAATAAAGAAATGTCTTGAATTTACCCAGACTTTCCCACTCTGGCTGTTTCTTGCTTCCATGTGTACTGGTAAGGTCTCTAATGTTTGATACATAGTGGGTACTTGGCAAATATTCATGGAAGGAGCTTTGAATGATGAACTCAGCATCTGTGTATTTTTTTAAGATTATTTATTTATTTATTCATGGGAGTCACAGAGGGAGAGGCAGAGGGAGAAGCAGGCTTCCCTGTGGGGAGCCTGATGCAGAACTCGATCCCAGGGCTCTGGGATCACACCCTGAGTCAAAGGCAGAAGCTCAACCATTGAGCCACCCAGACATCTCTGTTTCTGTGTATCTTTAATGATTCGTAAGTGTTGTCACGTTGGCTGAATTTCAATATAAAATATTATATCCTGTCAAATTTTTATTTTTCTAGGAGCAAACATGATGGGTTAATTGGGATAACCCATATGGGCATTGGTTCATTATTTTTCTGAGTGAGGGGATGTGCTGGATTTCCAGGGAGAAATTCTCTTGCTAATTGTTCCCACTTCTGTATTTGTTTGTTTGCTGTCCGTCTCTCCCTCATATTTCCCCTCGTATATTTCTCATCTTTGGATTCCTTATCCTATAGCTCTCACTTCTGAACCTCAGCTCTACTGACACTTGGGGCAGAATCTTTTTTTTTTTTTTTTTTTTTCTGTCTTGGAAGACTGTCCTGTCCATTGTGTAGCAGTTGGCAGTATCCCTCACCTCTATCCACTAGATACCAGTAGCAACCCCCTATCCCAAGTCATGACAACCATGTTGTCCAGGGTACATGTCCAGTGTGTCCCCAGACATTGCCAAATGGCCCCTGAGGAGCCAAATCTCCCAAGTTGAAGACTACTGCTGTAACCTCCCTGGGAGCACAGATGCTTTCTTCTTTCTGAGAGATTTCAGCATCCATGCCACCTCCTCAGAAAGCCTTGTGACCACTTGGTCCAAACCAGCCTCAGAGCTCTCCATTTTGCCACAGGACTTCATTTATCTGCAAAGCACGTAACTCTCTCTGATAATTCCCAGGCATAAGTTTGTTTATTGGTTGTCTGCCTCTCTCTACTAGAGTGTGAGTTCCATAAGGGGCCTATTCTATCTTGACTGTCTTTCTATCTTAGGGTTTAGAAGTGCCCAACACTTAATAGTTCTCAATAAATGTTGTTGAATGGGTGAAGGCAAGGAAATGCCTCTTTGGAGGTGATATCTCTAGGATATAAAGCTGCCAGCCACAGGAAGTTTGAGGAAGAGAATTCCAGGCAGAGGGAACAGCCATTGCAAAGCTCATAGGCAAGGTTACACTTGGCATGTGGAAGGTTGCTGGCAGACAGGGATGGGGGAGAGATAGGAGGGGCATGAGAGCCAAAAAGTAGCCTGATTTGTAGGCCTGGGGGACCAAGCTGAGGAGTGCAGACTTTAATTCTAAGAGTGACAGCAAGCCCTTTGGAGACCCCCTAGATGCCTCCAAAGGTATCCCTGGCCTCCTGTCTCTTTCTTCTCTCTGTTCTCCAGCCCCACAATGGGCAGTGTTGGGGAGGATTCTTAAATCTGGTCTGAACTCTCAAGGCTGAAGCAAGAGTTGATGTGACCCCCCCAAGCCACATCTCAGGGTAGGTGAGGGTCCTTCCATCCAGGAGGCAAAACTGCTGAGGGTGTTTCTTTCTCGGGAAAAGCTTGCCACCCTTTGCAAGGACATAGGCTGCCCTTACAGTATCAAGTCCTGGCAAGGGAAGCCTGGAGTGTCTGTTTGCAGCTCTTCACAGAAATCCGCTTAAAGAAGTGATACATAGGAAAGAGCATCGAAGAGGCTCATTATGCCCAGTGAAGCCATCCTGGAGCCTTGGGTTGTATTAATTCCACTCTACCAGAGCTCCTTTCCCCATCCTGTGCTGTGACATTATGGCTGGGTTGGTATTGGAGGACTTTAAGAAAAAAAGCTGATTTCTGCATTTAATATGAACAACTCTACTCAGTATCTCCTGCATGAGAAGACTTTGGGTAATAATAACAGCTCACTTTGTTTTGGATATTTACCATGTTTTAGGCTTTATTCTAAGCATATCATGCATAATAACTCACTGAATCCTCACAGCAAAACCCGGAGGTCCATACTATCAATTTGCCCCATTTTATAAGTGAGGAAACTGAGGCCCAGAGAGATTATTTAATTTCCCCAGACTCGCTAAGGATTCTAAATCAAGTTAGGTCAGGAAGTCCACACTCTAACCCTTAAACTATATTCTCTTTTTTAAACTAATACCAGCATATTGCACGTTATCTTTTAAAATTAACATGCCTTTTGCCTCAGCAATTCCATGCTTAGGAGCGTATAATATCCTGAGCCTAAGAAGATATAAATATTCAGTGGCAGAGATGCAGTATCATTTAAAATGTAGAACACAACCTGCACCTCCATTAAGAGGGGTTATTCAAATAAGTTGTGGGTCCTCCATATAGAAGGAGCTGCTCACAATGACATTATTCATATGTACCAACATGGAAAGTCATCTACACTACATATTTAATAGAAAAGTCCAGAAAAATTGCATTTTAATAAACAGTGATTTGATTTGAGCAATGGGATTGCTAATGATTTTTAATTTCTTCTTTTTGCTGGTCTATAATCTCTAATTTTCCGACAATGAATATGTACTACGTTTGTAATAAGAAAGAAACCCAATAAAATGTATTGGATAAAAGAATAAGCAGCTGGAAATCATTCTCTCCTGAGGAATTCGCATCTTCTCTGACAATCAGGGCTACAGTTACTTTGTGGGAGCCTTCTGTTTATCTCCGAGGATCTGCTTTTGGCCAATGGGGAGACGAAGCAGGTGATCAGAGGTGGGAGAGCCCGAGGCCAGGGTATACATTCACCTGGCTTGTTCTCCATGAGGTCACTTGGACAGACAGCCATTTTCAAGGTACCTGACTTTACACAACCCCCTATTTGCTGGGTGCTGGTGAGCTTCCCCTCCCAGTGTGGGGAGAGGAGACAGCAAGGTTGTCCAGCTCTTCCTGTGCTCTCCACCCCCTGACACCTTTGTCATTAGTCCTTTTGTAGATAAACTCTCCTACATCACCACAATTTAGTATGTCATCTTTTTCTGGTTGAGACTCTCATACACTTACCTATTTGCTTTTTATTCTTTTCCTTAGACATAATTCTCTAAAATAAAATGAACTCTCCAGTTGACCTGTCCAACTTGACTTTTTCTCCTGATGGTCTGGTCTTGCCCACCAGACATCTTCATTTGGACAACCAGGGAACTCATAATACTCATGCCCAAAACACGACTTCAACATTTATTCCCAAACTGAATTCTCTCTTCTTTTCCCTTCCATTCCCACCCTCTCCAAACCTCAAATCATCCTCATCTGTCCCTCTTTGTCACATCCTTTCTGTGCCTAAAGCCTGTGAAGTTAACCTCAGCAATGTCTTTTTCAAACAACCCCTTCACGCCATTTCTCCACTTGGCTCCCACATCCAGGTCTCCTGGTGGGGTCTGCTTGCCTCCCATATCCTCCACACCTCCCCTCCTCAATCTGTGTTATGTGCGACTTCCAGCAAAGGGTCCTTGAAATACAGTTCTGGTCCTATCTACTCTCATACTCAAAACCCAGGGCCACAGCGACCAAACCCAAATGCCTCAATCTTCCACCCTTTGAACAAACTGAGCTGTGGCCCTACACCCCCAAGTCTTTGCTCATACTGTGTCCTCTGCTGGATCACGTCCTACCACCTTTCCAAGTGTCCCTCCAAGGCTGTTCAACAAAGCTGATCCCCACACAGTTTTCTTTCCCATAAGCAACCCATTCCAAAGTCCTAATCTGGTTGTACTTCTTTCTAGGAAGTGATTCTTTCCCAGTTGGCATTTGGGTAAGTAACTTGATTAAGACTGTGCTGTCATAGAGGCCGGTGTTATTTTTGTCTCTGTATCCCATGAGCTCAGCCAGGGGTCTCAATCTAAGTAGTCACAAAGGCTGTGTACCAAAGGCTCCTGCTCTACAGTGTAAAGTCGTCGTCTGAATGAGGAAGGAAGGAGCTTACATAAGAGGGATGGACAGTGTCAGCCTCCGGTCCCAACCTTTGCAGAGACAAACAAAAGCCAGTCCCTAGGAAGGTACGAAGACAGAGATTTTGGGAAGGAGGGGGGTGGCACAGCAGATGAGGTACTGTGGACCGTGACTTCATCAGCCACGGACACGATGACCAGAGAAATGGAGGAACAACATCTGGTGGAGAAAGCAAATAAATAGCCAAAATCCCCTCTCCCTGCCTGCTGCTGTCGACTTGCATGACCTCCCCCAGGCTTAGATGCTGGAAGAGAGGAAACAGAACTCTGAATTTGAATACAATCCTGAAATAATGAATTTGCCAGAAAATGACTAGGTTGAGTTTTGTGCTGCAAGCAGAAGTAGAGCTCAAAATTAGAATTGCATGGAGCCACAGAAGTCAGCATCTTTCATATCTCAGTTGTATGATCTTTTGTATATAAAACTATGTGCTTCCAATGTGCCAGGTGCTCAATATTCATATTCTCGTTTAACTAGGGAGACTGTAGAATGTATTACTTTAACTGGGACAATTCTGGGACTGAAGAGGGTGCTGTGGATGTTGCATTGGGATGCAGACTTGTGTGAACCACAGCTTACCGCTATCCTACAGCTAAGCCTCTCAACTTTCATATAAGCAGATAACATTTGTGTGCCCATTTACAGATGGGGAAAACGGGGATGGGGATGCCTAAAGTGATTGAATGGGGATGGGGATGGGGATGGGGATGCGTAAAGTGATTGAATTATGAGTCCAGAATAAATAAGAAGCCACAACTCAAGCCCAGCTGGTCATCTGCCAAAGCCTGCATATTTTCATTTTGCACAGAGCCTTATGCTGGCTCTGCCCAGCTGTCCCATCACCATGTTGCCCACACACTCTGTTCTCTTTTCTTTGCCAACAAAAATATAATGAGGCCCCATATACATTTTCTAGTGGCCACATTAAAAAGCAAACAAAAACAGGTGAAAGCAGCTTTAATATCATATTTTATTTAACCCAATATATTCAACATGTCATGCGATGCAATCAATGGAAAACAATTATTCATAAGATATTGTACATTTTCCCTGCCTCCACGCACCCCCCCCCCCCACCAACATAGAACATACCTCAGTTGGGACTAGCTACCTTCCAAGGGCAATAGCCACATGTGGTAGTGGCTACCGTCCCCAGATGCCGCCCAGTCTGGAAGACCTGGTGAGAGCTGGCCGCAGGCACACTGCCATCTAGTGGACAGATGCTCCTCTCCTGGAAAACCATTCAGAACAAAATTCTCTGCACCCAGTACAATGGTCCCCAGATAAGCTCCCCAAATAAGAACTTGAGGGGAGGGGGATGTCATTTTGGAGTCAGTATCCAGGGTAGATATGCAGCCATGGAGCAAATTCAGGTTAACACGCTGTTGGTGAACCTCAGCTGCGATTCATTTTCCTTTCGTAGACACAGAAAAAAAAAAGTTTTTTCAGGATGTGTTGAAAACAGTCCTTCAAAAAGAGCTTTTTTTCACACCTAATTTCGCTGTATGAAGGACTTCTCCCCAGATAATATACAGCTTCTCTTCTAATCCATGCTAAAAACCTGGTTTCTTCCAAGTTGTACCTTTCTCACTCAGATTGGGTGCAGTTACTCAAGGATTTCGGTTACCAAAGTTTTCCCAATGTGAATAATAGATTATGAACCTATGATGAGAGCTGATGTGATTCTAGACTTTGGAATTACCCCCACAGTGGAGGGGAAGCCTTAAACATGGCTTTGTACGAATAAAATCATATAACTGCATCACTCCGGAGAGGAGGCTTGGCACCAACATGGCTTGGCAGGCAGAGTAAGAAGCAGGTGGGGCATTCGTTGACTTGGCACTGAGAGTGTTGTCAGCACCTTACTATCCTCAGGATAGTGTTGGGTTTTGTACAGACACAGACATGATGGTCACCTTTAAGGAGATTATAGTCTTCCCAGGGGAGCCATACAAAACCGTCACAGCTAAACAATAACAAGAAAAACAGCATCATGATAGAAAGCAAGGACTTAAATTGTCCTTCAATTGCAACACTGGGCGGGATGCAAATTAGATATAAAGCAAGCATTTGAGGAGGACAAGAAGGGAACTTCCTTCTGGTTTCAGTCCTGACACTCCCGGGCTGTGTGACCATGTTTCAGCCACACAACCTCTCTGGTCCTCAGCTTTATCATCTTATACTAAGCAATAAGCAATCTGGACAATTTGCATTTAGAAGATGGGGAGCCAAGGAGAAAGGAAAGACAGATATGTTAGATATGCAGTAAATGGCTGAGAAAGAGTTTCCCACCAGTGGGAGGGCATGAGCCCAGGCACAGGAAAAAAAGATGCTCAGCTGGCTAACCTAGAGAAAAGTGATGGGCCGGGATGTCCTCGTTCTCTATGCCAGGGATAGTTAGAGATTATCCTGCTCAGGGGCTGAAAACTGGCTTAAATTATTAACTTCAAGAACATTGACTTGAAAAGGATCTTTGAACTAATTCAGAATAACAAATCTCAAAGACTATTTTACAGAACACTGGTACCTCATGATGGTTAAATAGGTATTTAACAAAACAGACCTCCTTGCCACAGGACTTCTCAGAACCTCTAACATACTATGATTTTCCCAGAGTGCAGACAGTAAACAGCATTTCCCAGACTTATTTAACTATGGAACTGTTTTTGTTTTGCTTTGCTTTGTTTTGTTTTCTAAGGGACATCACTTAAGAAGTGATTCAGGAGGGATCCCTGGGTGGCACAGCGGTTTGGCGCCTGCCTTTGGCCCAGGGCGCGATCCTGGAGACCCGGGATCGAATCCCACGTCGGGCTCCCGGTGCATGGAGCCTGCTTCTCCCTCTGCCTGTGTCTCTGCCTCTCTGTCTCTCTCTCTCTGTGACTATCATAAATAAATTTTAAAAAATTAAAAAAAAAAGAAGTGATTCAGGAAACAAACTTTGAAAAACACTGCTGTAGCCCAACTCTGCCTTTGCACAGATAGGGAAACTGAGGCCCAGAAAAGACAAGAGGTGAGTCAGATTCACAAAGATAGTAGCAGAACCAAGACTGGAATTTCACTTTTTTTACCCAGTAAATTCATTTTTCTTTTTTTCTATTGCTGTTATACACTACTTAGGGATACAAAAAGATCTACAGAATTACACAAGATATGCATGTTGCCACCACCTGCTTAAAAAATAAAGCATTGCCAATGTAGTAAAAAAAAAAAAAAAAAAAAAAATCTTGTATAGCTGCCCCGTCTCTCCCCAGGGGAATCCCTGTCCTAAATTTGGTGATATCATTCATGGATATTCCAGTGGAATTTCAAGAAAATCCCATCATCTTCAGAGGCTTCTTTTAGCCTCTTCCATGGTTTGTAACTTGTGATGGTCTTAGAGTTAAAAATAAAGACAAAATATCCCACCTGGGCCAGAACAATGAAGATAGAAAGCCCACCTAGAGAATCCTCAGATTACCTACGCACAGCTCCCAGCACAACCGAGAAGTGTTATGAATCAGTAAACTTTTTCATTCTCAAATGGGCTCTTCATATGCTTTATTAATTCTGTTAGATGCGGGGGTGCTTCTTGCTTCATTCCGTGTGAGACTTTCGTGGCATGAATTCACTGTACCACCCCACCCATCCGCAGGCCAGATGGGGAGCCGGGTGCTGCATAAATGTTTAATTGTGACACAGTAAAAATATTTGCTTTCAGTAGCTAGAAGCTACCAAATGGAGGTAGGGCTGTCTACTAGAGTTGCCAGACTTCATTCTAATGAGAACAGAAATAAAGGCTGATTAAATCAAATTCCCCATAGTGCAGAACCACTTAAATAAATGTTTCATATTGTTTGCATGATGCTTTTAAAATGTAACAGCTGCTTATGTAACCATTAGGCTGGACATAAATCATTCATTGCCATCACCACCGTCAGAGCAGAGCTCGGCTCCTTTTCTTCAGCTGCTGACATTTTCATTACTGGGGGATTTCTAGACAGACCATGTGGCTCCCCCTCCCTACCCGCATGCTGGGTAGCAGGAGCGCATGTGAAGGGATGTGGACTGTATGGTGGGCATGAAGCAGACATTTCTGGAGGCCCTGTACTGCGTGTGACCATTGTGCTGGCTTCTCACATTTCATCCTCACCACAAGAAGGCATTATTCCCCTATTTTATAGATGCGAACACTGAGGCCTATGGCAATTAAGTAACCTGCCCAAGGTCCCACAGTAAGAAACAGGGCCTGTATTTGAACCCAGGTCTGGCTGAGCCTTGGCACATCACACATGTCTTTCCAAGAACAAAGGACAACATCACTTCAGCCCCCAAACTCCACACATCTCATGATGCCTTTTGGCAATGATGAGACCAACAGAGGCCAGGGCAGGACTTGAAGAACTAAGGATTCATTTGAGCTGGGGCTTGGGGATGAGAGAGGATCAGAGATTCTGACCTGAACTCCATTTCCTGGGCCAGCAGCCTAGTCCAAGTTTCTGCTATCTCTCACCATTTACCATGCTCGCCCCCTGCCAGCCTCCCTGCTCTCATTTTTGCTCACCTCAATCCATCATTCCCCCACTCACCTCATAAATCAGACCATGCCCCTCTTCTATTTAAAAGCATCCAATGGCTTCCCTCCACTTTCAAAATAAAGCCCAACCTTCCCCCCATGGCCCTCAAGACCTTGCATTGAAATGACATCTGCCACACTTGCTTGCTCTTCCCTACCTCCCTCCTTTGTCCAGACATCCTGGCTTCTTTCTGATCCTCAGACACCTTTGCCTTCTTGCCTGCCTCAGGACCTTTGCATAGATCTTGCCATGGCAGACTCCAACCTGTCAATCCACCTCAGTTCAAAGTCACCTCCCAGAAACCCCTCTCTGCACCCTCCACCGAAAGCTGCTCTCACCTAGACTCTCTCCATTACACAGCTCTGGGTCATTTACTTTGAAGCACTGATTCCTTTCTCAGTTTCTTGACTTGCTTATTATATTCTGATTCACTAGAACATAGACTCCATGAGAGATATCTGAGCTATTCACCACTGTTTCCCTAGCCCTAGAGTAACGTCTGAAACATAGAAGGTACCCCATAAAGATCAATTCAATAAATGAATCGACTTGCCACATCCATTTCCCCTGCATCCAGACAGAGTAACCCTCACCTGGCCCCTAGAAAGAGAGGATTTGAATCTGAAAGCCAGTTGTCACCTCCAGGTCCAAGCTCCCTGTAGGTAGCCCAGCCTTGCAGGTGATGTCAGTCATGGAGGAAGGCAGAGAGGTGATGGAGAAAATTCAGGAGACCCTCTGGGGTTCCCTATATTCACAGGCCAGAGAGACAACCAGTGTCCTATCTCTGCAAGGTTGAGTCTAAAGAGAAAACAGAACATGAGGCAGGCTGCTGGTGCCGACCAGGCTGTAGACACCCCATCATGACTGCGAAAGACTCAGCTGCTGGCCCTGACTGGGCTCCAACCCCACCCACCCCTCCTGCAAGTGCCCCTTGCTCTGCAGTGGAGGTTGGATGGCTTGACCCCAGACCTCCTGGAGCCCAGACCCTGGACATCATTCAGGCTTGAGCAAGCTTTGGAAGGCAGAAGCCACCTTTCTGCTCCTGTGGCAGCTCTTGGCTGGCAGACCAAGTGCTGGAGACAGGTTCTCCGTGGCTCTGTTCCACCCTCTGCCCTTCAGCTTCCCGGGGCCTGCTTCCTGCCCTGCAGCCCCAGCAGCGGGCCCCTGAGCTCAGCAAAGTCAGCGGCCACCTCAGAGCAAGTGGCCCCGGCAGGTCAGTCCTGCGCTGCTCCAGGGTCTCCCTTGAGGCCTTTTCTCCGGCCCTTCCAGAGACTTTGGAGACCATCGTTTTTTTCAGTAAGTCCCTTCCTCATCACAACAGGTAGTTCCTCTTTCTTGCACTGACTCTGAAACGAAGCCCTTCCAGGGAAGGGGCGCTTCTTGTCCACCTCTGGTCTCTACAGCCTCAGGGTCCCCGCCACACCTGAGGAGCTCCTTGGGCGTCAGGGACGGGGGGGGGGGGGGGGGGGGGGGGGGGGGGGTGGCTTTACAGACACTGTGCTCACACGCTCTGTCTCACATTGTCATGCACACCATTGAGGAGGCAGCTCTTAATAATACCCGCTGCGTTGATAACCTGTTCATCACCCACATGTCCTATTTGCTTCATTTCCGGGCCCCATTTGGGAGCCTGCCCTTCTCTTGCCGTGCACCACCCCCCCCCCCCCCCCCCCCCCCCCCCCCCCCGCTAGGAGCTAATACTAGGACGCAGGGAAGGGCGGGAGGCTCTGAGCCAGGCATGCGTAGCTCATGGCCACCCTCTTCTGGAGACTGGCCAGGTGCAGCGTAGCTACGACCACATCGCTTAATCCTGTCTCCATGGGCATTCCTGTTTCCCCAGTTTTGAGAAAGGCACAGGGAGAGGAAGTGACTTCGGGGCTCGCACAGCCAGTGGGTGACAAGACCTGGCCCCCACCGCAGCGCCTAGCAGCTGGAGTGTGGAAGGGAGCTGTTCCCGGGAGCCCTTGCACCCAACCCCCCGCGTTCCCAGCGGCGGCAGGTGCCAGGGCTCTTCTTGGGCCAGGCCAGAGAGGTCTGTCACCTTCATCTTCCTCCTGAGAGTGGGGTCCCCATCCCTCCCCTGCCTCCCATGGGACAGTGCGCTGCCAGGCTGCCAAGACGCGGAGACATCACTTCTGCTCACACTCTCTCTAGCCTCTGGGTCTGATCCCCACCCCCAGAGTCAGCAAACTGCCCAGAACCTCCCAGAGAGGCCTATGGGTTGACTTCAAGTTTAGCATTTTTGGTGTATGATAGAAAGAAAACAGCTTTGTGAGATTTACAAATGCAGTTCCCTACTTCCAGAATGCCCTCTTCCCTCCTCTACTTGGCTTGGCGAACTCCTCCTCATGCTGCCAAACCATGCTCCGATGTTCCCTTCCAGCCTGTTTCCCCCCACATGAATGGGTCCTACCAGGCACCTCTGGTTTCCTTAGCGAAGAAGTTAAGGAAAATCTAAATTGCTCCACATAAGAGAAAAGGAAATCGAGAGCTGAGAGGAGGCTGGGAAAGATGATGTGGCAAGCACCCGAGCTTGAGAGAAGGGGCAGAAAGGGTGAAGGGGTTTTCCCCTAATGCAGAATGTAGGGTACAAGGCCCTTCTCCATCTCCCCACAACAGTGTAAGTCGGGGTCTACACTGCTTACCAGTGTCCTGGGGCCGGGCCTCTCTTTAATTTTATCTTGTGTTTTTATGAAAACAATACCCCTGACTGACCAAATGTAGCGGCAAGAAACAGTATCTGACTTTAAAATCGCTTAAACCCCTTATTCCTTGCCTTCCAGAGCAAAAGGTCACAGTGTGGGCAACCTTAGGGCCACGGGTTCTGCAGCTCCCTCGTGCCGAGCCTCAGGTGGCTTCTGCCACAGCCTGCTGTCCTGTCAATAGTCCCAGGACAGGTCAGCGTGCCGCAGGCATCACAGCCTCGTACAACCAACTCCATCCGACGTCAGACAGGAGGGAAGGTGTGTGTCTCCTTCGCTTCCGGCCTTTATGTGGGAAAGAAAATGGGCCCCATCCTGGCGCCCCCTTGATCCCACCGACTTCCATGCTATGCCCCCACTCACCTGCTGGGAGTGTGGCAAAGTATCTGGGGTCTGTCAACCCTGTCGTGAGAGTTGGACTCTGCCATCAGGGGGGCAGGGACAGCTGTTGAGCGAGTGAGCTGCAGCAGGGCGGCCCAGTGGGGCCCAGGCGCCCCAGTGATGAGGCAGGGGTTGGGGGGAGCGAGCGTGGAGAGGCCTGCTCTACTGCACCCCAGCCACAGATGTTCTCCTCACATCCTCTCAGTTATAGGAGTCTCAGGACAAGAAGGAACCAAAGGAGGCCTCCCCTCCGCTTGGATCCCCCCACTGATGGGGAACTTGTTACTCCTGGACACCACCCCTTCATCACAGGACAGCTGGATGTGCTAGGCAGTCCCTTCTATAAACGCAAGGTGACTTCTCAGTAACCTTCCATTGCCCTGGTCCCGCCACGTTCATATCCCTTCAGCAGCCGGTTTCCACAGCAGCCACCAGAGGGCACATGGTAGACCACAGAGCTGGATTGGATAAATCATTCTTGCTAAAAACCCTTCAGTGAGTCCCCAGGGTCTAGGGAATAAAATCCAGCTTCATGGCAGGGCAAGAAGCTTGAGAAGCTTGTCACAGCCCAACTCCAGCCTGGTCTCTTATGACCCTCCCTCTAACACATATCTTCTTATACCTTAGGTTACAGCACACTGAAGCTCTTGTTACTCCCCCAACACTTTGATGCTTTCGTTCTATTTGCCCAGCATATCCCTCTACCTTCTCCAGTTGTCAAACTTCTGCACACCCTTCAAAGCCCAGTTCATTTGTACCCTCCTTACCTGGGCTACTATTCCACCCAAAGGACAATATGTTGTTACTTCCTTGGTTCTGTCACACCCTGGGTGGCTAATGCAGCACTTAGTGTTGTTTGGTGCTTGGTGACTTTCCTAAATACTCATTTCTAGCCAAGGCCTGGAAAGTCCTGTTGGGCACCTTTGCAGCCCTGTGCCTAAAGAAACCAGTCGGCAGATGCTTGCCTAAAGCGAAGGGTCACCTTGGGAACCCTGGCTCACTGTCAGGAAGTAGCAGAGATGGACCTAGAACTTAGGAATCATGGGGATTCTGTGAGATGATGTGCAGTTTCCCAGCCCCCGAGAAGTGACCCAAGAATGGTAGCTGTGGCTACTACTGTGGTCACTGTGGCTGCTATGGGCTCTCAGCTCTTTCTTTAACTGACGTCTTCACCAATTCCAAAAGGGAGGGGGCCAAACTGCTTCCTCGATCCCAGAATTTGCCCCCAGTCTGCCTTCCTGGCACAGCTGGCTGCATCCAAGCAGGCTCCCGTCCCACCCTGTCCCTCCCCATCCTTCCTCTCCCCCAGGGCAGATTCTCCCACTGACTCCATCAGTAGGTGCTGGCAGACAGGTTCAACCGCTTGCCTCTGAGTTAGAGAAATGGATTCTAATTATGGGACCTGCCAAAAGTGGCCTCATTTTACAGACAATTGGGTTGTGAATCGAAGTGAACATTAAAGTTTACAGGCTCGACAGAAACCAACTGGCCTCATCATCTTCCCAGGCTGAGCCGCTGCCTGTCACGGTGCAGGCTTCTCCTCCATTGACTGGACAACCGTTTGTGGTGGGAGCGAGGAGCACTCCATGGTCGTCCTCCCCATGTTCAGCGGTGGAAGAAATGTCTGTCCATTTGTCTGTTGTTTGTTCTTGAAACCTGGGCAGGTGCGGCATCTCCTCTCTCAATGATTTGCTCTCCCCCTGCTCTAGCCTCACATAAGAATATATTAGATAGGGACACCCGGGTGGCTCAGCAGTTGAGCACCTGCCTTTGGCCCAGGGCGAGATCCTGGAGTTCCAGAATCGAGTCCCACATCAGGGCTCCCTGCAGGGAGCCTGCTTCTCCCTCTGTCTGTGTCTCTGCCTCTCTCTCTCTCTGTGTCTCTCATGAATAAATAAATAAAAGATCTTTTAAAAAGAAGAAGATATTAGATGGTGTGGAAAACAAAAATAGGGAAAAGGGGAGCACCTGGGTGTCTCAGTGGTTGAGCATCTGCCTTTGGTTCAGATCGTGATCCTGGGGTCCTGGGATTGAGTCCTGCATGGGGCTCCCCCAGGAAGCCTGCTTCTCCCTCTGCCTCTGTCTCTGCCTCTCTTTCTCTGTGTCCCTCATGAATAACTAAATAAAATCTTTAAAAAAAAAAAAACAGGAAAAGGGTTCTAATCCTTAGACCCTTACTCATAACAGATCCCCAGTGTCTAAGCCCCCACAGTCCTGCTAGTCCAAGCCTCTGCCATTTGGAGTCAGTGGAGCTCCAAGTCTCTGCTTTTTCTGGGCTTTCCAGACCCGTACACAGAGAGCCAGGGGCTCCCACTGGGTTCCTCAGGGTTCTCCACAACAGGCAAAGAACCAATAGGATCTACATAGATGTAAATCAGAGGACATTTATCATAGGAACTGGCTTTTGTGTTTGTGAAGGTCAAGAAGTCACACAGTCTGCAATCTGCAGGCTGGTCAACCAGGAACCCATCTGACTCCAAAGGTCTGAGAATCGAGGGCCAATGGTGTTAGTCCCAGTCAGAGTCTGAGGGTCGAAGAATCAGGAGCATCCACTGTGATGTCTGAGGAGGGCAGGAGAAGGTAGACATTCCAGGTCAAGCAAAGAGACGAAATCCATTCGTCCTCTGCCTTTTGTTCAATTCAGGACAACAAGGGATTGGATGATAACCACTCGCATTGGCGAAGTACTCAGTCTACACTCTTCTGGAAATACCCTCACACTCACACACATCCAGAAGTAATGTTTTATTAGCAATCTAGGCATCCCTTAGCCCAGACAAGCTGGCATCTGAAATGACCCATCACACCCACCAAATCTCTACCACCCACCCATGTGCTCAGCATCTTTGTGGACTTAAGGAGATGAGTCTCTCTTTTTTCCCTCTTCCCCCCTCCAAGATTTCTCTTACTCTTATCCCTGCCTAGCTCCAGGACATCCCACCCTCTCTCCTCAAAGGCTGAAGGCTGCTCAAGGGCAGATTCATCTTATAGCTGAGTTTTGGTTAGCCTCAACGGTATTATGTCTTTTTTTTTTTCAAATTGGGCCATTTTCTAAAAGCTGAGGTTTCCATATAAAAATGCAGACTGCTGGTTTCTCTTTAAAAGTAGGGCAATCTGGCAGTTCTGTGCTTGTGCAGAAACAATTTGATGATGCTGAAGAGCGGAGTTTTTCCAGGAGGTTTGAGATTGCAACAGCTGAAGGACCATTCCTCCCACCAAAAACCCTCCCTGAACTTATTTATATCAACTCCTGTCCCTATAGACATTTACTTTAGGTTTTAACTAGTAATAGGGGGACAGGCTTTATTTAAACGCAAAACTGCTTAGGTGAGATGATACATGTAAGGCATTTGGGAGGAGGCCAGGTACCTAACTGGGTCTTAGGTAAATATTTATGGAGTAAATAATCTGATTATCAAAAATACCAATAATCTGAGCACACAAAGTAAGAATACTAGCTCAGGGTTGGCCCTAGAGGGCTCAGGATTCCACAGTGTAGGGGCTCTGATGTGAGGCCACGCCATCAGGGGAGTTCAGATGACCTGAGGATCACCTCATGGCCTAAATCCAAAGAGACTGATGCCAGGCCCACGCTTGATGCTGCCAGATGTTTATTTTGGGAAATTAGAAGACAGCCATATGTTAGCCCTAGGGCCCTGGAGCCACCTAGAAGACCCCCCCCCCAACCAAGCTCTTTACCTGCAGTTTGTTATTAGATCCTCACAAGAACCTTGTGATGTAAGACCTTAGGTCCCCATTTTACAGATGAGAAAAGTGTCTACTGAAAGAGACAGACATTGAAATGGCCAAGCAAATAAACATAAGTGAGATAAATTCTGAGGGAAAGGGATATATAATGGTATAAAACAAAGAAAATGGGCCTGGTCTAAGTGGTCAGGGAATGTTTCTCTGAAGATATGATACCTGAGCTAAGATCTGAATGATAAGTAAGTGTGACATGGGATAAGAGCAGGCAGGAGGGACTGTTCTCAGCACTCCCAATCCCAGGTGCACCACATGAACCACTTGAGGAGCCATGATCTCATGTTGCGTGGGTCCAATTAAATCAGTAGGACCTGGGTGCCAGTGTTTTTAAAAACTTCATGGCTAGGGGCACTTGGGTGGCTCAGTGATTGAGCGTCTGCCTTTAGCCCAGGGCGTGATCCTGGGGTCCCGGGATTGAGTCCCACATCGGGCTCCCTGCGTGGAGCCTGCTTCTCCCTCTGCCTGTGTCTCTGCCTCTCTCTGTGTGTCTCTCATGAATAAATAAAATCTTTAAGAATAAATAAATAAAACCTTCATGGGTGAATCATCAAAATGGAGCAAAAAGAAGTCCAAAGCTAAGGCACTCACAGACAACAGCCATTCAGAGTTATCTGGCTGAACATAGTGGATGTTCAATAGCGGTAAGCAGGAGGGATTTTCAACATCTCCATCCTCATTACTCCTGCCTCCTCCAGATGGCTTGGTGGCGTAAGCCCAATTTCAAATAAAGGAAAGAAACCTGCCTCTGTTGAGGGCTTACTGAGTGTCACATTATTTATTCCATTTAACATTTACCAAAACCCTCAGAGAAAGGAATGTTGTATTATTTTACAGATAAGGACACTGAGGCTCAGAGCAGGGAATTGGCCAGAGTCACCCAGCTCACCAGGGGCAGCACTGGGATCCTCTCCCAGGCCCACCTGGCTGAGACATTGCATTCCTTCCCCTGAATTCTGCATCTCCATCCATCCCGAGGGGTCTCCTGCTCACCTCAGCACCATTTGCTGGCCTGGATGCCTCACCTTGGGCTGCCTTGCTTTGGTCTGGCCACAGAGGTAGTTGCATGGGTTATGCCTATTTTGAGCAGGGCAGTGCCATGGTTAAAGAGCAAGGACTGAGGAACCAAATCCTGAGTTCAAATCCTGCTCTACTGTTTCCTGGCTGTGGGATCTCAAACTAGTGTCTATTTTTGTCTTCTGTGGCATGGGGATCATATTAGTTCTGCCTCCTAAGTTTGTTGTGAGGACTTCATATGCATATATTTAATGCGTATTCATTATATTTAGAAAAGCAACTGGAATATAGTCAATGTTCAAGTAATGTCAGGAACTCCAGGAGCTGGAGTGAGAGGAACCCTGGACTCTAACGTCCCAACCCCCAAATCGGGGCCATTCTAGGTAGGGTGCTATCTGGCCCCTGCAAACAGGAGGAACAGCACCAGGGACCTGGGTTGACAGGGAGTTTGAAGTGACAGTCATTCCTCCTCCAAGAACAGAATAGAAGGGAGTGCGTGGCTCCAGCGAGCGGCCAATCTATGGATTTGGATGCTGCTGATGTGAGACTGTCTGAGCTGGAGTGGAACTGGCCAGGGTCAGGTCTCAGCCAATCCCGCTGGTGACCTAGCCTGAGTCCCGGACAGCCCCAAGAGCCGGTCCTGACCAACTGTGACCAGTACCACTTGTACCAGCAGAGGGCGGCACAGGCCACGGGCTCGCCTGCTCCTGCTCACCCGCCCACCTTTTTTCCTAGCAAGGTTTTACCACCTAAGTCCAACCTCTTGGGTTCAGGGTCTCCCTCCTCCTCCCTGAAAGCCAGAAGCACCCTGCCTCTCTTGTCCAGTTGCCCCTGCCTCAAGTCTGAGGTCTTCTGGATTCTCTTAGCCTGCATATAGAAGTTTCGCTGCAAACAGAGAGTAAGCCCTTAAATTCTTGCAGAGCATCCCAGCATCTATAGGTCCAGACAGCTCACCCCTCAGAGCTTCAGCTTCCACATCTGTGAAGTGAGGTTGGAAGGGGTGGTTCATTAAGCTGTTTTGTTTTTTTTTTGTTTGTTTGTTTGTTTGTTTGTTTTTTTCCAGAAGCTCACTCTGTGCGGGGCACTGAGCTATGTCTTTGACTTTTTCTCCCAAGAGGAGGAGGTACAACAAGATGATGCCAAAGGCACAAACTCCAAAACAGAGCAGGACTGTGATTAATACCGACCAGTGATGTGATTCTGGACCAGCCACTTCACCTCTGTGAAGTCAGAGAGAAAACCCCTACCCCGTGGGTTTACAGGTGGATGAAATGAGAAACCATGTGCACAGTGCTCTGCACAGTGCTTAGAGAGTAACACTACTGCTTTTTAGGGTATGCCTCTCGGAGACCACCCAGAGCATGCTCTTTCAAGGGCCAGTACCCCCATTTCTCCCCCCTCCTCCCATCACCTTCTTAGTTCCACCTCCAGGGGCCTCCTACCACTGGAGCAGCCCCAGTGCCCTCAGGCTGCTACAGAGGTAGTGTAGGGCAGCTGTCTGGATCTCAATCAGACCAGCACCCTTGTACCTGGTCACTGGCCAAGACCATGGCCTCATCTCAATTTTATGTAGATTGCAAATGGAGCTTCCAGTTACACTACAGGATTCTGGAATGAGGACTGGTTGGGGGTGGGCATCTGCATTTTCACAGGCTGCCCAGGTGATTTTTTGAGGCACTACTCCAGGCAACCAGACTAGGGAAGTAGTATTCCAAAACAATTAATTAAGGCAAGTGAAAGGGACAAGAGAACCATTATGCAAATATGCAGCCATTCAAGGCTATTCATTTCCAGGAGAGAATGTGGATCCAGGTAAAGATTGCCTAAAACACTGGCTGAGTCAGCTTGCTCCCCCATAGGGCCAAGTCCTGCTCTGCTTGATGAACAGAAAGGTCTCAGCAACCACATCAGAGGGTGATAGGCTCCATGCTGGGTGACAGGGATCAGCTGCTAGGCCAGAGGCCAGAACTGGGAAGGCCCACCTGTTCCTGCTCGGCAGTTCTCAATTTGAGGACACACCAGACTTCCCCTGGGAGGGCTCAGTGAGACCCCCAGGGCTGGGCCCACCCCCAGCTTTGGGGCCTGACAGTTTGCATATCCGACAAGTTCCCAGGCATGTACAAGTGCCTGAGTGAGTGAGTGTGTTTTCCTGTTTTCTGCTTTCTGCAGTGTTTAGTTCAGGCTCCTGGTTGGCAACCAGCTTATGGACCCCATTGTGAGTCACAGAGAACAAGACTAGACCAGAAACAGTGACTGTGGCCCAGCTCCTTAGAATCCACAAATCCTGTCCAGGCCGTTGTCTCCAGGCCTCACAGTAAGTAAGCCCACTAGGCTGCTTACAAAGTACACCTGTGTGCTCTCAGTAGGCCAGCCACTGTCCTTGAAACAAACCTACAAACCCACACTTGCCCATGTCACAGAGATGAAGCGACTGCCCCACCGAGGAAGCAAGCCAAGGTTCAAACCAGAGCATCTGGCCCGGGAAGGAGGCTTGGAGCCCGGCACAGGGTGAGCCTACTAGCAAGAACACAGAGAAGACACCGTGTGACAAGCAAAACCGGACCCTCCCCTTCGAAGCTGGGCTCAGTCCCCCGGTCCTGAGCAGCCACGCTGGGCGGGGCCCATGGCAGGAAGGCAGTTCCCCCACCACTGTCCCGTGCTTTCTTTCTCCTCCCTCTTCACACTCTTAGATGGAACTAAGTAAAGACCTAAAAGCATTCCGGCTGTCCCTTAACTCCGGGCCTTTGCGGTCTTCAGAGACACACTGCAGTGGATTTCCTGGTCCCTCTGCCCTGTACTGTCAGCTCATGACCAGGCTAAGCTTGGACTCTTTCCAGAGTTTGCTCTGAGGCTGATGTCTTGGTTTCACACCATTTTGTCATCCCCAGCCCTGATCCCCCCATGAAGCCTCTGCTGTCCTTGTTGGCACCGGCCTCCGGGTTTCTAGAAATGCAAGGCTACTGGCTCCACCAACAGGTCTCCAGTAGGCACAGGACACCCAAGAAGTGTGTGACTCTCCTGGCTCTTCTGGGTGTTACTCAGGCACTTTGGCTCCCCCCCAGACCCGCACTGGCCAGCTTCTCCCTCTCATCCTCTGCTGAGCCAGCCCCTTACCCCTTACCTCCTCCCTTGGCCAGTGCTGAGCTTTGCCTTCCAGCCTTTTGGGTCACAAGAGCCAAGATTCCCGTGTTCCAATTCTAGGTCTACCTTTTGGCATCAGGCCAAGGCAGCCATTCTGGTTGGGTATTAGTCCCATCAAGCACGTAACTGTCATTCCCTCCCAAAATCAGTCCCCAGGCTGCTACAGTTGCTTTTTTCAGTTGCCCAGAGCCTGAAGTGCCTGGGAGTGTATCTCATGCTCCTTCATCCCTTCTTCAGGACCTTAGCCCATGTTGGGAGTGGGAAAGCCCTGCTCCCTTGCCCAGAGGTAGGACTAACCCTGAGCACAAGCGGCCTTCCTGAGATCCAATAGGATCACACCTGAGATCATAGCCTCATGTGGCCTCTTGCCTTCCTCTTCTGTTTCTTCTCCCCTGCCCTTGCTGGTTTCTCCTGGAAACAATTCCTTGATCAATCTCATGCACACAACTTCTGGTCTCAGGGTCTGCTTCCAGAAGCCTGACCTAGGACAAAGGTGGTGTCGTGGCAGACTTTGCCTCTGGCCTGCCATGTGAGGATGGATGGGGGACAGGGAGCAAGGCTTGAAGCAGTGAAGAGGGATTTGTGGTCATCCTGTCATGCTCAGCCTCTTGCTGTTGCCACCCCAGTCACTGCAGTCTGTGCCTCTCTGTCCCCTTCTGTCACCTGTGTCCATCCCTTGGAGGAGCCTCCTGGGTCATGGATGCTCCCTGTCCCTGCAGCTGGGTGGGAAGAAGGGGTCCCTGTCGTTTAGCATCTCCACTATAGAAGGCTCAGGAACCAACCAGAAGGCTTTAGCCCCCACCTACCCCTTCCTCTGCTCTTGGCCAGCATGCTGCCAGATGCAAATAAGAAGAAGATTTTAATTCCACAAATTGCAGCACTTATAAAGCTCGTCAGGCTAACTGGCAGGCAGGCACAGGTGAGGAATAAGCGTTCAGGCTCGGCCGAGTGCCAGGGCCCCGGGCTGCCTTCCAGGAAGTCCCCCACCACCTGCCGCTGCAGCTCGTTCCTCAAATGTGTCAGGAGAGCTGAGCATGATGGGAGGAAAGGGGATAAGCTTGGCATCTGTCCCCCTTTTGCTTCCCACTGCCTCTCAATAAGAAGACCGGATGCTTACTCAAGAAAGGAGAGAGTGGGTGGGGTTCCTGCACTCTGCACGGTCCTTCTGAGTTAGCCTTAAGGAAGAAGGTTTTTCCAGGGGTTGCTTCCACCTCAGTATTTCCAGGTTGAGGCAGCAGATCAGAGCCTGTGGAGCTATTCCCCTTCCCAGGCTTTGCAGCCCCCGCCCCAGTTCCGTCCCAAGATGGCATGTGTGTGGCCATTTTTGCCCACTGGGGGCAGACAGCCCAGGACCTCCTGAGAGTAGATGGGCCTGCAGACCTCAGAGGACTCAGAGCCCAAAGGAGTGGTTCATCCTTGCTTTCACAGAGATTTCATGATTCGCATAATTCACAAGTTCAAGGGTAGGAGGAATTCAGGCACTGCTGGATCCAGTGATATGAACAGGACTGGTTTCTCTCCATTTCCTGCCTCTGCTTTCCTGTGTGGGCTTCTTTTTCACATGGTGGCTTCTGGTGGTCTTTCCTTCCAGATGACAAACTGGCCTCTCAGCTCCAGCCTCACATCAAATCAGGCCCGAATCCCATGGGAAAGAGCCAGAGTCTTTGACAGTAGCTCCTGAAAACCTTCTGGGCTTCTTGCTGACCAAATAGCTTATGTTGGAGGCCAGGGTAACAAGATGCACAATTGGCTTTGGGCCTGGACCACGTGGCCACCCCTGGCAATAGATAAAGGAGGAGAAGACATTGGCATGCAAACATTCAGAGCTGCCCCAGTAAGGAGCGGGAGTGGCTACCAGAAGGCAGACACACATGGTTGACCCAGAGGTCTCAAAGCAGAGCCTTCTTCTATGGCTCAGGGCTGAGACCAGGCGATCCTGGAAATGGGGCTCCGTACTATGACCCGGGATTTGGGAAGGAAGCATTTGAAAAAAAGCCAGGCTATAGCCTCAGAAATTCTGCTAGAAAACTGCAATTAATGTCTGCATGACAAATTCAGACGTTTTACCACCTAAGGTGATTCTAACCGAATTTTCTTTTACAATCAATGAGTTAGGTTCTGTCTCCCTGGGAACGTCTTTTCCTTCTGCTGAAAACTCCTATACATCCTAAAAAAAAAAAAAAAAAAAACAATACAGTGCAAACACCACCTCTTGGATGCCCTGGTAGAACTGTGCTTTCATTCACCCATTTGACAAACATCAAGTTCCTGCTTAGAGCCAGGCTCCGGGCTGGGTGACAAAGACACTGAGACCAATCAACAGGAGTGATGGGCAGATGGCGCCTGCGCTCACACAGCAGGTGGGGAGCCAGGTATTTATGAAACATACACATAAGTGTAAAACTGAACTGTAAAACGTGGCACAGCAGAGGCGCCCACTCTAGTACGAGTCTGGCCTGGTCAGGGGAGCCAGAGAAGCAGTTTGAGGCTGTGACCATCAAGCTGAGAGTTTTAGGAAGAGTAGAAACGTTGGAGTTAAGAACTCAAGAGGGCAAGGGTGAGGAATGACATGGGAAGATTCTGCTGCCAAGGGGAGGTACGGGTGGATAGGAGCAAGGGGTTACTGTTTCTGGAGGGGGAGAGATAGAGGCCAAATACATGGCACACTGGAGAGGATGGCAGAGATAGACTATGCAAGTACTAAGGGCAGCCAGGAGCCACTGAAGGTTTTATGCAGTGGGTGGTGTGATAAATTCTGCGTTGGGAAAACATTTCTTTGACCACATTGCAAAGAGCAGCTGCAGAGAGCTTGGGAGAGGCAACAGGAGTGTGAGTAGGCCAAGTGCCAAGACACAATTCCATGGTAGCCTGGACCAGGTGTGTGTGGAGGTGGACAGAGATGGGCAGAACATGGTGATGGATTGGGTGTGGGAGGGGAGCACCTGGAAAGGTCAAGGATGACCTCTGGGTTGTCGCCTTACATGTGTAAGTCAATGGTGGCATCATTCCTTAAGAAAGGGAAGGGTCTGGAAGACATAGACAAGGCTGAATTGGAAAGAGACCCTGAGGAGTCATGTGAGTGGAGGGCAACAGAAGCTCTGGGGGCAGAGGAGATCACCCAGGGTGATGGTATGGGATGAGAGAAAGAGAACCTTGGGCCAGTCCTTGAGGAGCACCAGTGTTTGATGGTCAGTTAAGGGATGTGAGCCTTGTAAGAAGGAAAAACAGGAATGGCCAGAGAAGTAGAAGGAAAACTAGGAGAGTCATGTGCCATCCAGGGTCCCCCCAGGAAAGAACTGGCACATTCAATGAGTTTAAAGGAAGAGAGTTAGAGGAGGGACTGTGTATAGAGGCATGGACAGTGTTAAAGAAACCCCAGGATGGCAGCGTGCCCAGGGACCAGCACCCCTGGGCCTGAAGCAGCTGGGTTGGAGGGCAGGTTGGTGCTGTGGCCTCGGGGATGCAGCCACCACCAGGCCTGCAGGTGGATGGGAGGAGTTTGCAGCAACACGTGCCTGACCTCCCGTCTTCCTGCTCTCCGATCTGTTGATGTCTCTCTCCTTGCCCAAACCTAGCCAGAGTCAGAGGACGAAGGAGCCAGGGTAGCACAGGCCAGGGGGACAGAGTAGGGCATGAAAGGGCAGAACATGGATCAGGGAGGGGGAAATGGGGAAAAAGCAACCCAGGTATGGTGTCATGGAAGCCTAAGGGGAGAAGGTTTCTGGGAAGAGGAAGTGATCACGAGTGTGTCACACAGCTGAGAAGCCAACAGAACAAGGGCCAAATGAGTATGATGCGTTCAGCACCACAGAGGTCACCCGTGACTTTAGAAAGAGTTTATTCTGTTGAGTAATGGGGGTAGAAGCCAGGCTGGAACATGATATGCAAGGTCTGTTGGTGGTGGTGTTAAAAGAAGAACATAGAGGTCCGGAGTTCAAATCACGTCACAACCACAGATCTGTGACGTGGCCTCAGGCCCCACCCCGCTCTAAAGTAGAGAAATTAACGGTAGCCACCTCACAGGAGAGCTGGCGGACGTGATGACACCGTGACACACAAACACCACAATCAACTCTAAAACAATGATGATGGACAAGAGAAGGACTTATTGTACATGGTGCCCCTGCCCAGAACAGTACGGAAGACCCCTGGGTCAGTCCCCTGGGGCTTGGACATTTGGGCAGAGTTCCTGTTTCTCTGCCCCCTGCCTCGGCCAGGACCTCAGCCCTGGCTACCCTGGTCTCTCCCAGGGGTAGCAGCTCAGCGGCGAGTCCCGTGGGGGCTGCAATCGCTTTGCCCCCTGAGTTTGGGGCAGAAATGGGGCTGCCGACAAATGTGAATGGAACTTTGGCCAAAGAACATCTGGTGTTTTGAGGAAGCCTGGTGGCCATGGAGACAGCAGAAGCAGGCACACATTCACAGCTGAGGATGCCTGTCTGCAGGGCTGAGGCTGGGTGGGCGTCGGGGCAGGCAGGGCTGCTGGCGCCCCAGGGCTCAGTCGGAGTCCCCCCGGGCGTCCGCGGCTGCCCCCCCCGTCCCTGCTCTCGCCGTCCTCTCTCCACCTGCCGTGTCCCTCCTCGTCGGCAGTCTGTCTGAACGCGCGTGGCCGGGATGTATCTCAGGTCTGCAGCCGCAGGGATGCGAGAATGTGACTCCCCGAGTGTCTTGTAAGTAAACTCTGTTTTCAGTTTGCATGAATGTTCGTCCGGGCGCCAACCCCAGGCCTGCAGAGGCCCTGCCGGAGGACCGCAGGACATCTGCAGTGATCTGATCAGACCTCGAAGCCAATGACATGCAACAGCCCTGTCTGAAATCTGTCTGATTGGAAGCAGAAGGAATACGGGGCCATTTTTAGTGAGGCTTTGTGATTCAGGTAACAGAGCTAGCTCCAGGGAGCCTAGAACAAAGGCGTGCCCCCCTGTGGGGAGAGACACCTCACAGAGCCCGTGCTCGCAACACAACACCCCCACCCCTGGCCAGGATGGAGGTCCCTGCCTGTGAGCATCTGGTGGTGCAGCTGTGGTGGCCACTTGCATGAGTTTGCGCACATCTGTGCACGCACTTTGCACCTCTGTGTGTTTCCATTCCCAGCCAGGGACCAGAGTGGGAGACAGAGGAGCACAGGAGGCAAGAGGCATCTGCAGTTCCAGAGCCTGCTCTGGCCTGGGGTCTCTGGGGCCCATCACAGTGCTTGGCTCTTGGGAGAACAGGAGAAGCTCTTTACTGAATGAGCACGCACTGACACTGTACCACAGGAAGCACAGCTGCTACTCTAGCAGAGGAAGCAACTGATCAGAGAGGGAACCAAGGTTCTTCTCAGCATTGGTCCATTCCCCAAAACTTTCTTTAGCTTTGTCCCCTTTGTTCCCTTGCAGGCCTGGGCAGGGGGTAGACGCTCGAGTCACATCCCAGGTTAACCAGTGATGAGCTCTGTGACCTTTGATAAGTGTCTGTCCCTTCTGGCAGCTCCTGGTGGAGGAGATAGCATTACAAAGGCTCTGTGTGCTAGGTAACAGGGTCCTTTTAGGGACAGAAAGGAGGCCATATGGCTGAAGCTGTGAAGCTGAGAGGCCAGCAGGGCCAGATCTGCAGGGTCCCTGGAGCCCTACTCAGGACTTTGGCACTAATTAGATATGTGCCATGGTCAGGTCCTGGCCTCATTCTCAGCTGAGAGTGTGCTCATCTGCAAAGGGCTCTGGACTTGACCTAGGATCCAGCCCGACCTTGGGCCCCCGCCCTGGGTTAACTAGAGATGGGTTCTCACTCAGTGTATAAGATGAGTGTTTCTAAGGGAAACCCATCCCATTACCTGGCTGAGTCTGGTTGCAGGAAGCACATGTGACTCTCAGAGCATTCTGTCCCTACACTCAGGACAACATCCTGTTTTTGTCAAGTGAATCTAAGGACATCACCACCACATTTGAGTCACTTGACATCCTCAACAACTCCTTCTAGGGTGGAGATTTTCTGGCTTTGGGGAGGGAGCATGTTTATAGATTAATGTTGCCAGTCCAGGCATGTTTCATAGCAGAAAAGAACCCAGAACACAGGAGGTGAGTAGAAAGAAGCTGGGCTTCGATTTGTTACAAAAGGTTTTCTGCTGCAGCTATGTTCCAGGGGACACAGAAACCTGTGCCTTTGTGTACAGGAGCCCCTTCTACAAAACCCAAAGATAACCTACTCTTGAATACTCCCTTCCATGGGAGGTTCACTACTTTACAGGGCAGTCTCTTGAACAGTGAAAGGCTGAGAAAAGGCTTCCCGCCTTTCTGGATTAGCCCTGACCTCGAACTCTGCAGTTCTCTTCCCCATGACACATTTGGTTTTTGAGGCCTCATCATGGATTTGAACCACATATTCACCTAATGTGACATAGTAAGCTTTGGTTCAGCAAGATTTACTTTGTCAGTAAAGGAAGGAGAAAAAAAGTTGAAGTACTTTCCCATGGCTACAAAACTCAGCTGCCCATCAACTTATCACTCAACTTTCTCTGGGCTTACGAAGGCTTATTGGTGATGAGGACCACCCTTAGGTTTGGACAAGAGGTGTGCCTGCCTTGGAATCTGTGAGATAATAAATAAATATATCTGTCCCCAGTTCCTAGCACAGAGCTCCTGATATCCTCGTACAGAATTTCCTGACTGACAAGAGCACCAGAAGCATCTTTTGTTCTAATGTTTGGTCTATGATCCCAGTTCCTGACATAAGGCTCCTGAAACCTAATTTCCTAGGTGATAGGAGTAGCTTTTGTTCCAACAAGGTGCTTCTGGGGCCTGGATGGCTCCTGGAAGGGGGGCTGGTCAGCAGAAAGACCAAGCCCTGATCAGAAGCTGGGTACTTTCAACTCATCCCCATCCTCTTGAAAAGGGAGAAGGACTAGAAACAGAGTTAATGACCAATTTCACCTACATGAGGAAGCCTCCATAAAATCCTAATAATACAGGGGTCGGGGAGCTAGGTTGGTGAGCACCTCCCTGTACTGGGAGGGTGATGCACCCCCAACTCCACAAGGACAGAAACTCCTGCCCTTGAGACCCTCCTGAATCTCACCATATGTATCTCTTCATCTGGCTGTTCATCTGTAATCCTTCATCATATACTGTAGTAAGCTGGTAAATGTAAGTAACTGTTTCCCTGAGTTCTGTGAGCCACTCTAGCAGATTGGTTGGACCTGAAGAGGGGGTCATGAGAACCTCAGATTTATAACTGGTTGGTCAGGAACACAGGACAGCCTAGACTTGTGGTTGGCACCTGAGGTGGGGTGGGGGCAGTCTGGTAGGCCTGAGCCCTTCACCTATGGGATATGACACTAGGTCAGCAGCATTGGAACTGAGTTGCATTATAGGATGGCCAGCTGGTGTCACAGAGGATTGCTTGGCATGGGAAAACCCCTACATGTTTGGTGACAGGAAGTGTTCTGTGTGAAAGTAAAGGGGACACCTAGGAGGAAGGATGGGAGATTTCGCTATGTGGGACTCCTGCTTAGATGACACCCCTCTGGTCCTCCAGCTGTGCCCTCCCCACAAGTGAGGAGACAGAAAGGGCCATGGGGTTTGGCCCACCAGGAACCCATCCCCTCTTTCCATCTAGACCTTACTCTTGGTGCCAGGACCCCAGGATTCCCTATCCTAGTAGCCCTGGGACTGCTTCCAGAGCCTCCGCACAGGCCTGTTTGCTGGGTGTGTCTTCCTGAGAAGCAGCCGTTTGCAAGAGCTGTGGATCGGCTTCCACAGCGGGCCGGACGCCCACAGGCATGTGCAGAAGGCCTCTTCCAGGAGGGGTGAGAAGTGGAAGAAGAGAAAGGGATCAGGTCATGGGCCAGGAGTGGGAGCTAAGGCCTAGTTTTCCTGCCCTGCCATGTTCTCCTGAGAAACTCCAAGGAGGTTAAAAATCTGCAAACTCAAGCAGCTAAGAAGCTATCTTTGTTAACATAGGAAGATAGAATACATTTTATTTAGCACATAGCTGACTTGATATATAACTTTAAATATTTAGACATAGGGTAAGTAGGCCTCTACATGTTTCCTCTTGCTACTGCCACAAATTACCACAAATTAAGTGGCTTAAAACAACAGAATTGTCTAATCTTACAGTTGTAGAGGCTAGAACTTGGTCTCACTGGATTAAAGTCATAGTGCCAACAGCACTGTGTTCCTTCTGGAGGCTCTAAAGGGAATCCATTTCCTTCTTTTTTCCAGCTTCTAGAGGCGCTCACACTCCTTGGCCTGAGGCCCCTTCCTCCCTCTTCAAAGCCAGCAATGGCCAGTCAAGTCTTTGTCACACTGCCATCTCTCTGACTCTCTCACCCCTGCCTCCGGTCCTCCACTTAAAAAAGACCCCTGGGATTACTTGAGCACCCCCAGATAACCCATGATAATCTCCCCATCTTGCAGTCAGGTGATGAGCAACTTGAATTCCATCTGCAAACATTGTCACAGGACATCACATAACTTCAGGTTCCAGGAATTAGGATGTGGACATCTTTGGAGGGCCGTTATCGTGCCCACCACAGCTTCCATTTGTAGTTTTGTTCCAAGCCATACAGAAATTTGGAGTCTGATTTGTTGAATCCTGAAAGAGTAATATTAGCGCCTGACAATGACTTTTAAAAAATACAATTCTCCTCAGAGTCTGATTTCTTTTAGACCTCGGAGCTATGTACCTGACACAATTTGCAGGCCTGGGCATGAGCTCCACATTTCCAATGACATTATTATGTTACTTTGGCAGTGTTCTGAGAGTAGAGATAAAAGCCCTTCAATTCTCTCAGCCTACCCTTTACAGAGGGAGAAGGGAATTGGGGCCAGACAGTGAATAGTACTAACCCTTATTCCTCCATATACCTGCTTTCTGCCCAATTATTTGGGGACAGGCCACAGAAAGGGCACTAGACTGGGAGTTATCGACTTATGCACTCACCAGTTCAGCAAATATTGATTTAACATCTGCTCTTGCCAGACCTAGTGCTTGTAGTTGGGAGACACAGAGGTGGCAAATACATAGTGGCTAGCTCAGTCACTGGGGGCAGAGGCCTTCTTCCTTCTGGGCCTCAATTTTCTTATCAATCTCATGAGCAATGGAGCCACATTGTGATGGCAGGGCGCTGGCCCCTCTCACTCACTGTTGTCTCTCCCTGAACCTTGAACACATAGTAGATGCTCAGCAAATGTTGTTGAATGAATGAATAGCCCTCCCTGATCTGACAGTTAATGACCATATCACGTCAACCAAAAAGCAGAGAGCAAAGCAAGAGGAGAACTGGCTGAGCATGTTACCATGGCTTTGAGAGAGAACATGGAGGAGTTCTAGGGTAGGTTCCTATTGCTCCTTACAGAGCACTTGCTGGAATTTATCAATCCACACAGCCACCTTATGATTGTGGGGCCTAGACGGCTCCTGGAAGTGGGGCTGGTCAGCAGACTCTTTATCATTCCTGCTTTACAAAGAAAGCAGACTTATTAAAGAGAAACATGCTTAAGACCACACAGTTGGTAAGAGTCAGAGCTGGGGTCTGAACCTGGACTCTCTACTGAAGAGATCAGCTTGTCTCCTTACCTCACTGGTACATATACAGTCACCCCAGATCCCACTTGGTGGCTGTTAACCTCTCTTCCACTACGCCCTGCTACCTTCTCATCTCCGGTGATCTCCTTGGGTCTAAACCACCTCAAGGCCAGGCTATGCTGATGGGGAATGAAGAAGGCGAAAGGGCTGAGTTGGGGCGATACTTCGAGTCCTTACCTCCTAACTCAGTTCTCTTGATTGCTCTCAGCTACTTTCCCTGAGCAAAGGCAGAAGTGCTTGATTTGTGCAGCTTCCAGGAAGTCTGCGCCAAGACCAGGGAAATTGCCATCGGCCATCTGTTCTGTTCAAGCCTTCATAAGTGTGCTGCAGGATCTAGAGAGAATGACAGTTTAAAATATATTGAATAGCTCCTGCCTCTTCCTTTATTACCCTTTGACAGGCTCTGAGGGCGAGCAGCCATTAAAGTAAGCCCCAGCAAGTGTCCCAGCAGCACGGCTGGCATCAGCTGGTACCTTTACAGCAGCCAGGGGATGGAGGACTGGGGATTTTTCTCCCCTTCTGTTTCACTTGCTGAGGCTTAGAAAACTCTGACTGGAATAATCCATTTCTGATGCCTGCTGCCGTGGAGTAGTGCACAGAGCACTGGGTTTGGAGTTAGTCAACTCCCGCATGGGCTGTGTGAACTCAGGCAATTACATCTTCTCTCTGAGCTCAAGTCTTGCTGCCAGTTATCTGTGTCCTAGCCTTTGACGTGACTGCCAAGAAACCGCAGCGGGCCTGGGCAGGCAACTGCTGACACCCCACCTCTCCTCTCCCAGGTCTACCTTAGCCCTGTTGTAAGTCAGGCAGGACCTGCAATTCGCCTTAAACTCCATTTCTTGTCCTTAACACTCTACCAAGTGGTCCGGCTGGGCCTCCGCATCCCTCCCCTGGGATCCTGGGAACATAGGAACCCCCTCCAGGTCCTGACTGGTTTCCTTTCTCTGGTGCCGAGGCATAATAGGTGTTCCTGCCTTAGCCAATGGTGTGCTTTAGATATAGTTTCATTCTCTAGATGTCCGTGTCTCCCGTCGTTCGTTTTACCCCCGGAGGTCCCGGCGAAGCCCCACCAGTGCCTGGCTCAGCACCCTGCACACACGGTAAGAACTGGTGTGGGGTTCCCAGCTGGGCTGCAAGCTGGGGAGCTTCCCACTCTGAGTGAGGTGACCCTGCCTCCTGCTGGACTAAGGGTGTGGCATTCTTCCATTCATCAACACAATGGACTGAATAAGGGGGACTCGGGTACATCTGGACCTGCATTTTCAGACAACGTCTTCAGGAGACTTTCCCCTCCCTACTGCCGCTTTCTGCTATGTTGTCTTCACCACTCTTAGGGGCTCTTCTGTCTTCTAACAAGCTGGTCTTTGGCAGCACTCAAATTACCTTCCATCCATTTAGCCAGCTTGGGCCAACTATGAGCCAATCACTGTGGCCAGAGGAATGGAACTCTGGATTGGCCAGTTCTGGGTTGTGCACACCCTCCAGTTAGCAGATGTGTGTAACCTCATCTTAGCCGAAAAGATTGAGTACGAGTGGGGTAGGTTCTCAAAAGAAAATAGGGGAAATATTTCTTAGCAGAAAGGGGAATAGTAGACATTTGGCGTGTGAAAAACAAAACAAAACACCCGAGATATCTGCCCTGGTCTCATTGGTTTCACATTACTATCCATTCAGTTCTCATCAAATATTTAGAAATGGGTTCCTTATTTGAAACTGTCCTGCATTTTCACTTAGGATCTATTTTAACCTCTGAGTTCCATCCTCTTCTGTTCTCAGCCTGCACAACCAAGCTGGGAGTAACCTCCAGGAGCCACACCATCCCCAACAGGCTGCAGAGCAGCCCAGTATTCTTAAACCTGTTAGGTTTTAAGAAGCCCTCCCTCCACCATTAACTCACCTCTGTTTCCCATGTTCATCAATTATATTACTACCACCAGTAGATATGACCCCTCAAAAATAGAAAACAGAAACCTGGCTGGCAAAATCTCAGGAATGTCTTGATGTCACAATGGCTAGCAGGTAATGCAGCATCTCAGGACCAGTTCAAAGGGGGATATTTTTAAGATCAGGCTCCCCACATAAGGTCAGTAGTTGCTTTCAGCTCAGACTAACTTCTTCCCATCACCATAACAATCGAATCTCCCATGACAGGACATTGGGATCATTATTTATCAGGAGCAAGTGTACATACAATGGCATTTGTTCTCTCTTCAGAACTCTACGCCCTCAAGGGTATTATACCTTCCTTCTTCCTGGTAGTTTCTTGCCTGATAGTGAAGTTGTGACAATGAGCACTGTACCTGTTTCTTTTGCTGCTGTAACAAATTAACGTTCATCTGGTGGCTTGAAACACAAATTCATTATCTTAGAGTTCTGGAGAACAGAAGTCCAAAATGGATCTCATCAGGCTACAATGAAGATTTCAGCAGAGCTGGGTTCCTTCTGGAAGCTCTAAGAGAGAATCCATTCGCTTGCCTTCTTCATCTTCTAGAGGTTACCTGCATTCCTTGGCTTGTGACTGCCTTTCTCCATCTTCAAAGCAACATAGAATATTCAAATCTCTCCTTGAGTCTTACCTTTCTGGCACCCTCTTTCACATTTAAAGGACCCCTGTGATTACATCTGGTCTGCCTGAATAATCCAGAATAATTTCCTCATTTTAAAGTCAGCTAGTTAGCTGCCTTAATTCCATCAGCATCCTTAATTCTCCCTTGCCATGTAACATTAATATATTCACTGGTTCCAGGGATTAGGACATGGATATATTTGGGGAGGCTGTCATTCCACTCACCATAAGCACTGAGAATTCTAGGTGACTATGGACTTTCTCAGTGATGTCTGTCTAGCATTAGAAAGTTAGAAGAATAGCAGGATTGCCTAAATACAAATAATATAAATGATCTGAAAGATGAAACAAAAACATTCTAGGACAAAAAGAAATACAGATGTCCCCCAGTGGTCCTATTTAAGAAATAACATACTTGGATGTATGATCCTGAAGAGCAGAGATCCTGTCCAAAGAGATCAGAACCTAAATGCTCCCTCCTTAGCTGGGCCCCCATTATAGCTTCCAGTTCTATTGAGGTATTAAGGTTTGCCTTCTTAGGCTCCCTCAGCACTTTCTCCTATTCTCATAAGCTTGAAGACCCCTCAAATCCATCAGGAATTATACCATATTCATTAGGCAACAGTCCTAAAGATTTGAGGTGATCTTTTGGGAGAACTCAGGTGTGAAATTATAGCCCTGCAAGTTCAAGTACCCAATAATGTAGGTCATTACAACTATGAAATATAAATTATTTCTGGAAAGGTTAGATTAATGACTGATGAAGGGTAACCAGATGTTTGGAGGACAACCCTTTCTTAAAGGACTGTTATGTTCTCCTGGTCCCACTGACTCATACAGACCTCATAGGCAGAATGGCTCAAGGTCAGCATTACTCATACCGGGTGTCAGATTGATTCCTACCACATCACAATCCCAGGACTCCAAGTTGGAGCCTTGATGTTGATCCCTTCTCCTTTCCCATATTCAGCCTGGATCCCCTCCCTGCACTTTCTCTATCCTCTTGTGTTATGGAGAGTACTGTCACTTCCATTAGATTGAAGGCAATTATCACGTCCCATTCACCTCTTTGGGCCCAATGTCTTCCATGATGATGCTCTCTTTGTTAGTTCACTGCTGTTGCTTATCCCTCCATACTATATTTGGAAAAACACTCAACTTATGAGGCAGACCTCACCTCCCACCATAAAGCTGGGAATGCCAAATACCCTCTGCCCCAGCCTCCCTTGCAGCTGTGGTGAACATGAATGTCCTAGGCCAAATCAACCAAATTCTCCTGCCCCAAAGTTTGAACCAGAAGCGGTGACATGAAAAATGAAGAACCACATAGAACCTATTGTGAAGGAAGTGGCAGGGAAGCCACCATATCTAGTTTCCAGGGACAGCATCCAGAATTTAGCCTCAGTGCAAGCTGACAGGGATAGGGAGTCTTCACAGGGCCAGTTCTTCAATGTCATTTCAGGGGTTGTTTCTGGCTCATGGCCTCAAGTTGATTTTAGTCTCTTAGAGATTCAGTGAGCCAGCTAATGTCACTTAATCAATCCCCTTTCTGCTCTGATAAGCCAGGCTTAGCATTTGTCATTTACAAATAAGACCCTGAATGAAACAGATGGTTTTGAGTCTCCAATTGGAGTCATCCACACATGCCATTTCTTCCACCTGGAGCCATCATCCACATCCCTGTTCTTCCACATAACTTGTACTTATCCATCTAAGGGCCAGCATTGGTGGCTCTTCCTTTGAGAAACCTCCCAGATTACCCCAAGTCTGGGCTCCTGCAGTACTGTGAGTCCCTCCTGGCAGCACTTACCTCTCTGGATCTCGTCTGTTCATTTCTGTATCTCCCTCACTGCTCTGTGAGTTATATGAGGAGAGATACTCTATTTCATTGTATTATAGTACCTGGCTTATTCGTATTGTTGAATGAATGAATGAATGAATGAAACTATCGCAGGTCAGAACAATCCCCAGTAGAGCCCCCACCATCACTTTCTGGCAGTGTAGGGCATCTTAAGCTTTCAGATTCAGGGCAATTGCCCTGTTCTAGAACCCCTCCCTACAATGGTGCTGCCTTATCCTACTTCCACCAGCACTTCTTATGTATCCACTGGGTGTCAGATCTCTTCCTTCCCTCTTCCTGCCCACATTTAAGATCCTTCAGGTAGAAGCACTTACACTGCCACTGTCCTTCTTCCTCAGCCAGTCATGGAGGCCCTGGGCATTTGGAGGAGTGGCTGTTGCTCCTTGGGAGAAGCGCGGGCTAGCTGCAAGCCTCTTTAATGGGCAGGTTGCCATGGTGACTCTATAATAGAGAGAATTGCTTGAGAAACACTGACCACCAAAGGGAACAATTACCAAAGAGGCATCCATTTATTTAACCATTTTCAAGACTGGGTAAGACATAAAGCCACAAATGAAAAGACACCGCAAACAAATAATAGTGCATGAGCTGGTCTGGACCCAGTTCCAGGCCTGCTCCTCACTCCTCCACTCCCACTGCAGAGAGAGAAAGTTCTGCTTTTCAGTGATCTGTAACACTGGTATAAAATTACAGTTTTTAATAGTTACCAGCTATTTGCTCAGCACCCATTATGTGCCACATACTCAAACAGATATTTAAAATGTATTTTCTAATTCTGAAAATAACCCTGTAAAGTGAGCATCGTTATTCCCATCTTACAGATGAGGAAACTGGGGCCCATGGAGTTTAAATGACCTGTCTAGGGTTGCAGAGGTGGGAAGTTCAGGGGCAGTGTTTCAGTTTACACTCCGCTCAAGGCAGCAAATTCTCCCTGTGTTATAACACTGTCATAGCATCTTCGTGAGAAAGCTTTTTCAGGGATGCGACTCCAGCTCTCTCCTGTCTTGTCTGCACCATGTTCTATTGTCATCTACTTCAAAGATAGGCAGTTGATTTGTTTATCCATTCACACATACATTCATACAGACCTACCAATTTCAAACTTCTAGTGCAAAACCAGCAAGCTTTGTGGTGGGCACTTGGCACACATGCTAAGTTAAAAAAGCTTCTCCATAAATGCTGAGCTTCCAGTCCATTTTTTTCTACTCCTGAAAGTAGCCTTTCCTTTCTGAACTGCACTTTGGTTCCTGACTTTATCAGCCTAAGCTCCACACTCAGTTTTGTGAGCTGCACATTGCTGCAGCGTGTAAAGAGCCCAGAGCCTAGCCTGACATTTGGAGGGCTGAGGAGAGCACAGAGGAAAGTATGACAGATCCTGAACTGGCTGCTTAGGGTTGAACCCCAGTTCTCCTGCTTAGGAGCTAGATGATCTGGAGCAAATGGCTTAAGGTCCCTGTGCCTCAGTTTCCTTCCTAGAACTCAGAGCTAAAAAAAAAAAAAAAAAGAAAAGGCACCTTCTCCATAGGATCATCATGAGGATAAAATAACAGAATCATGCACAGAGCTTTGAGCAATGCCACCGGGTTTGTTGATGGCCCAATAACATCAGCCAGCCCTGGAAGTAGCAGCAGTTCTCAGTCTCAGTAATGGGTCAGTGCTCTCAAGTTCACCTCTGGCCCACCTCCCCATGCAGCTTCTTCTCCTCTTGGATAACCAGGAGCAGTTGTATGGCCCTAGGGTCTCTACTCACTAATCAGGATGCTCATTCCAGCCACCAACGGCTATCTTCCTTTCTCCCATTCTGTGAGCATCTCTTCATGTAAAACATACATGGGATCATGTCTCTCCCAGGTAAAAACTCTTCCATGGCTCTCTGTAAGCCTAAATTCCACCCAGACTCCCCAGGGGAGTGTGAGGCCTCCCCTGACCTAGCCCCTGACCTAGCCCCTGCCTACTGTCCAGCTTCACCTCATCAAAACCATTTGCAGCTGCCAGAGCTTAAGGATCTGTTTGACCTAATGGTTCCCCTGACTAGAAACACTTTTTTTTTTCTCTTTCTCTGGCCAACTTCTCTCGTTTTTAAGGTTCAGCTCTTGCAGAAAGTGAACCCTGGCCATGCCAAGTGCCTTCCATTTTGTAGCTGATAACATCTTTGTGTAGTTCAAGCAGAGCACTTGCAGCACTCCATTGTAATTGTTGCTTCTGCAGGATCAGGGAGGGCTGAGCTGTGTCCTGGCACTGACACTGGCAATAGGGGAGGGAGGGCTTGAAAATATTTAGAAGAGTATATGAAAATTACTGAGAACATAAATATGAAGATGTTCATGACTCTGAAGCTGGCCCAGCACTCACAGCTGGGCCCTGGTGCTGACTTTTTGAATATAAATGATTTCACAGAACATAGAGGTAAGGCTACACTGACCAGGATGGAGCAAGTCACAAATAAGACCACTTTGTAGTCATGTCTGAGCACAGACAAAATGGAACATTGAGGGGGCACCTAGGTGGCTCAGTGGTTGAGCGTCTGCCTTGGCTCAGGTTGTGATCCTGGGGTCCTGGATAGAGTTCCGCATCAGGTTCCCCACAGGGAGCCTGCTTCTCCCTCTGCCTGTGTCTCTGTCTCTGTCTCTCTCTCTCTCTCCTTCTCGAATAAATAAATTTAAAATAAATAAAGTCTTCAAAAATGGAACATTGTCTGAACCACAAAAATGACCAAGGTCCCCCTTTCCAAGCTAATCTGAGGAATGGCTACTTATTTACCAATGACAGTATCATTCCTCTACCTTACTGATTGAATTTATAAAGATCCCTATTGATAGAGTTACCTTTGCAGCCTGACAACATCCAACTAAGGGCACAGCCCCACTTCTCTGAGCACTCCCTAAGTTCACCTAGCACAAGCCTATATTCTTGAGTGAGTCTTTCCTCATACCCTCTTGCTCAGGTACTTCATTGCCCCCCCATGATACACATCTACTCTCACTGCAGACTCAAGAAACCCAGCTCTGTTGAACTAAAGTGTGTCCCTGGAGGCCTTTGGTTAAAGGGCATTGGTATCACTCAGGTTCTATCACCCTGAATTTGTTAAAAGAAATCTTAATTTAAAAATACCTGCGGGATCCCTGGGTGGTGCAGCGGTTTGGCGCCTGCCTTTGGCTCAGGGCGCGATCCTGGAGACCCGGGATCGAATCCCACGTCGGGCTCCCGGTGCATGGAGCCTGCTTCTCTCTCTGCCTGTGTCTCTGCCTGCCTCTCTCTCTCTCTCTCTGAGTGTGACTATCGTAAATAAATAAATTTAAAATAAAAAAAATACCTGCAAAACTAATGGTGAGCAATATATTTCTGATAGAGAGCTTGTGCTGTAGCAGAGTACCCTGAGCATCATACTGCTTTCCAGAGAGTTGTTGCCTCAGATTCTTCTTCGCTGTGGACCTCCTGGCTGTCTATGATGGGTGTGTCTCCCCTGGAAGAACATCAACTATCATTTCTTGAAAAATTGAGTGTCATCATTGGATAATGACATCTGCTTCCTAGGGAGCACATGGCAGATGGTGTCCATCCCAGGAGCTTCTCTGTACAGATAAAGCCTGAGTCGGTGGCTGTTGTCATAGTTTGGTTACTGTCTGCAAGGCCATCCTCAAAAATGCCTGGTGATATCACTGCCATCCAGTGGACACCGTTGTGGCTCCATTTCTACCCCCAGTCCTGCTTCCTGTGGAAACATCAATGAGGATGCTGATTGATAGCACCTGGGACAGAGAACAGAACAGATTTGGGTGCTAAGCGCCCATCGGAGACATATTATGTGGTGATTGGATCTTCTCTGACAGTGGATGCATAATGGGTCTAATCTCTCACAGAGGCAGAAGGCCAACAGATGCTAGTCTGCCTTGTGAATGATTATTTCTTTTCTTTGTAGAAATTCAGAGTATCTTAATGGGCAAGATTAAAGTCCAGGTAAGGCCTCTCCTCAGCAGCCAGAAAGCACCTGGCGTTTGTGGCAGCAGAAATCCAATATGAAACCCAGATGATAAAGATGGCAATGGGTGTCACAAATGTCCCATCATAAATTTCTACCTGGAATGAGAACCAGGGCATCACAAATGTCAGCAAAGGCCAGTGATGGCTCTAGAGAGGGATATTAGGCCAGGATTGATCTATGAGGAAGTCTCATTCAGGGCTCCCGGCACCTCCCATCCATGGGCTGAGCTGACATGGGCAGGTGTCAAATTGTCACCCTTCTCCTCACCTCTCAGAAAAGTAAAACTTCTTTATGATGCTTTTTATCAAATTTGTCTTTTGCTGTTTCTTCTCTCTCGCCCCTCCCCTTCACTTCGTTCCTGACAAACAAATGAACTGTTACTCTGTCAGTTATTTATCTGAGTAATTTCTTGATGAAATTGCAAATATAATTGAATTTTCTGAAAACCATGAATTCAAATGAGGCAACAGTAGAGGAAACAGCGTGATTAAGGAATTGTTATTCGCTGGCTGTACATCATTACCACCCAGAATTCGTCGCCGGAGCGCTCACAGATGGAGTCACTGAACTATGATTATATTTTAGAAAATGAAAGGGGACAAATCTAAAAAGGCAATAAAGCAAATTAGGAGCCTTCTTGAGGGATAGGATTATTACTGATTAAGTATATTTGGCATCAAAAATGTGCTAGCACTTTGGCAGTTTAAATTACACATTCGTGCAGTCAACGTTTTTACTGGTCTCAAAATTCGTGTTATTTTGGTCTTCTAATCACATTTCCTTTCACCCTCCAAATTGACAATTTGAAAGAACATTAGAAATGCTCTTTTCTGAAGGACCATTTGCCTTCAAAATGCATTTACACTCAGCAGCTATTAAAAGGGTATCACCCACTCATTTAGTTTCTCAATTTAACTTTAAAGGAAAGTTACTGTACTAGAGGAAGTAGCCCCCATTTCAATATAACAGTCTTCGTCATGTCTCTCCATATGCTGGATTAGTGCTGTAGGATTGCGGGAGGCAATTTGCAGGCATCCATGGCCACCATGTGACCCACTGACTGGAGGTACGCTGCCACATACCCTATAGGAATGGAACTACATTCCTGTTGTCAATTCACTTTTTAATGGATCTGAGAGTAACTTTGGGGCATATCTCTTGAAGAGCACTCTAACAGAAGTCAGAGTTAAAAGAATTTCCTTGTAGTCCTGGCTCACCCTCCTATCAGCTGTGTGACTCTGGATATATCATTTCACCTCTCTGAGCCTCCGTGTTCCCATTTCTACAAGTACATAGTACCTGCCCCATAAGGTTGCTGGGATGGCAACTGGAGATGAACGCCTATGGTGTGCTTGCACTGTGCCCTGTGCACAAATGATGTCCATAAGGGTGTTTCTCTCTGCCACCCTCCTCACCCTCTATAATCATGATCTAATCCAGCCTGGATCTCACTCTGGAGGTCTCTTTCACCAAGAGGATCATATCTATCAATTTTCTCTCCTGGTGCTCATTAACCAGTGGAATTCTACTTGGCCAACACTTTCAGCTCCATTCAATGTCTCTTGTCCCTGGGTACAGTCCCCAGGGTAGAGCTGAGCTAAAAAATCCCTGCCCAAATGCCAGCCCCATGCAAAGCAGCTTAGGCCAAAACTAGGCCTTGGTCTTTAGAGAGAGTCCTGGCTCAGGGTCTCAGACCCTAGGCCAGGGTTGAAGGTGGCAGGAGATGAGCAAAGAAAATCCTAGAGTGCAGGGTCACAGAAAGGGTACTCACTCATCACAAGATGGGCTTGGGGCCCTCCTCCTCCAAGGATAGGCATGGCAGATTATTTCCCAGGATGACAGCATCCTACATTGTCATCTGTGGTATCATCTGGCTAATCCTCCCATTGAAGCTGGGGTTTGTGTATCCTCCCCTGAAATCTGTATGGTACTTGACTGACCAATAGAGTTCAGCAGAAACGACCTCATGTGATCAAATGACCCAACTAAGGCTAGATCATCCAAGGCAACTCAGCTTCCACCTTGCTTACTGGAATGCTCTCTCTTGAGATCTTTGGCTGATTTGTAAGCAGTCTGCCTATCCTGAGATCCCCAAGCTGTAAGGAGGTCCAAACCTGTCCACATACACAGACCATGTAAAGAGACTCTAAGACTCCCTGAAATGAGATGGATGTCCAACCAGGCCCCCACTGCAGCCACCATCTAGCTGCACTTGCATGAGACACTGAGCCAACACCCAGATAAGCCTTTCTTGAGTTCCTGACCCACTGAGATGATGAGAGAGAAGAAAATCATAGTGTTGTTTTAAGCCACCAATTTTAGAGGCGATGACTGGAACAGAGGGGTGGGGGGTGGGTCCACTGTGGAGTAAGTTCCATTAAGTCAAGTGCATCTGTTTTACCTTCGTCCACACCATCTTCATCTCTCTCACCTCTACCACTTACCTGCTGTATGACCTTGGGCAAGTCTCTCCAACCCTCTGAGCCTCTGTTTTCTCATTTCTAAAACAAGGTCATGGTAGTACATCCTCATCAAGTGATTATGAGGATAAAATGAGACAGTTATGAAAAGTGCATAGACTAGTACCTGACATGTAATTTAATAAATATTAGCTATCCTGGAGAGCTACTTCAGAATTGGCAGCATGATGTGGAGAAACTGGAACCCTCATACGCTGCTGCTGGGAATATAAAATGATGCAGCCATTGTGGAAAAACAGTTTGCTGCTTCCTCAGTAAGTTAAATATAAAATTTTCCACATGACCAGCAACTCCACTCCTGGGTATATCCCCAAAAGACTGGATAACAAGCATTCAAACAAAAACTTGCACATGAATATTCACAGAAATGCTATGCACTATAGCCAACAGGTGTGAACAGCCCAACACCCATCGAAAGATGAATGGATAAACAAATGCTGTGTATCTATTCAATGGAATATTCTCTATCCATAAAAAGAAATGAAGTACTGATACTTGCCATAACATAGATGAAGCTTACAAATATTAAACTAAGTGAAAAAAAGGCTACAGGCTTTTTTCAACAAAAGATACCTCTTATATAATTCCATTTATGTGAAAAGCCCAGAATAAGGAAATCTGTAGTGACAGAAAGTATATTTAGTGGTTACCGAGGACTACAGATGGGGCTGGGGAGAAAATGAGCAGTGACTACTGGTGGGAACAAATTTTTTTTGGAAGTGATAAAAATGTTCTAAAAGTGATTGTGTTACTGGTCACAGAACTCTGCGAATATACCAAAAGCCACTGAGTTATACACTCTAAATAGGTGAATTATATAGTATGTAAATTATGTCTCAGTAAATCTGTTATATAAAAACATGAATTAGCTATCCCTAAAATCCCCACTGGTTATCCTGCCTCCAACTGCCCACTTTCATTCTCCTCTCTGGCCTCGTCAGTGCAAATAAAACATACATACATAAAGCAGATTGTGTCCCTCCTCTGCTCAAAATCCTCCAGTCCCTCCTGATTTCACCTCAAAGTTAATTCATTATAATAGCTATGCTGATCTGAACCTTTTACCTCTGACATCATCTCTGTCCACTCTTCTCTTTGTGTGCTTCATTCCAGCTACACTGAGCTCCTTGCTCTCCCCCCAACACATCACGTATATTCCAGCCTCAGGACATTTGCGTTAACTCTTCCCTCTGCCTGTACCATGCCTTCCTCAAATAACTATATGCCTCACACTATCACTTTTTCTACATTTTTGCTCAAAAGTCAACTTCTCAAGAAGGCTTCACTCTGAGGACACCATTTAAAATTATGACTTGTACCCACCTTCTCTACCACTCCCCAGGAACTTTCAATTTCCCTTTTCTTGCTTTATTTATACTTTTACCATAGTATCTATCTCTCAGGATTCTCTTTAATTAATTAATTAATTAATTTATTTATTTATTTATTTATTTATTTATTGAATCTATTTATTGTCTAACCCCTTCTACTAGAATATACCCTCCATGGAACAAGGAATTTTTAAATCTGTTGTGTTAATTGACTTACCCACAGATACATAGTAGACACTCAAAAAATTGCTAAATTGTTGGACTATATCTCACTCCTCTGTTCTTCCTTGATCTCAAGATAAAGCCCAACTTCACACACTCCTGCATGACCTGCCCAACCCTTTCACTTCAGCTACATTCGGCTATTACAGCTTTCCTACCATTCTCTGTATTCCCAAACTCTGAGTCTCAGCCCATGTTCTCCTTCTGCCTAGAATCCCCATCGCTAGCATGTATTATTATTCCCCATTGTACAGATAAGACAACAAAGGCTTAGAAAACTCAGTCATTTGTCCAGGGCCTCTGACTTCAAAGGGCTTATGGTTTACTGGGGAAGACAGATTTTGATCAAATCATAACACTAATACATATGCATTATATATGGAGATACTGCTTTGAATGTCATCTGAACTGGAGGGCAGAGAAGGCTTTCTGACCTAGGTCTGAGCAATGAGTGGGAATTTGCGAGTAAGATAGGTATGAGAGCACATCGGAACAGCATTCTAGAACATTTATGCCAGGTCCCAAGAGAGAAGGAAATGGTCCATTCCTGCCAATGAAAGACCAGTTTCTCTGGGACACAGAGGGTAGAGGGGAATAGCAGGACAATCAGGCAGGGGAGGGTCAGGAAGGCCACATTGTGAAGTGTAAACTTTACCTTAATAGTTACATTTAACCACTGAGGGGTCTTTGAAGGGATGATCAGAGTGATAAGCCTTGCATTTGTGAACTGTGGTTTGGAGGACAAGTGAGGGGATTTGCAGGACAGATGTGGGAGATAGTGAGTAGGCTCTTGCAATGGTCCAACAAAGAAATAATGCCTAGCTGGCACTAGGGTGTTTTAAATTGAGATGGAGACAAGTAGGAAGGTTAAAAGATATTTATGAGTTAAGAATGGACAGGACATGGTGACAGATGAGGCATGACACTAGAGAGGAAAGGCAGAGCCAAGCATAACACCCAAATCTGCATTGCATAATAGGGTGAATGGTGGTGTCATTCACTGAGAGAGAACGCCCAAGAGGAAGATGTGGTTGACAGGGGATAGGGCATGAGTTCAAGCTGGACCACATATCCAAGTGAATTTGACCAGTGAGAAAGCAGGTATATAGGGCTGGAGCTTGGAAGACAGGTCTGGAGTAAAGATACAGACCTCATCTGTGAAGAGATAGTGACTGAAGTCAAAAGAATGGATGCAATTGCCCAAGGGAAGAGTGAAAAGTGAGAAAGGTAAATGATCTACGACCAAGTCTTACAGCTGAGGAAGCAGAGGAATAGCCAGGAAGGAGAGATGAAAATCAGGCAAGGATGATGTCATGGAAGGGAGGAGAATACAGTGTTTCAAATGCAGCAAATCTGAAGTCAAACATTACAGAAAAGTCCAGCAAAACAAGACTGGAACCTGGCCACTGGGTGTGGTGACATGGCTGCCATTGGTGACCCTAGGGAGAGAAGTTTTGGTGGAGTGAAGGCGCAGAGCCAGAGTACAGTGTGCTAAGGGACGGGCAAAGATGGGGACAGGAACATACCCAGTGTAGACAACCCCTGAAAGCAGTTTGGCCATGACCCAGAGGAGATAAAAGGGAAGATGGCTAATAGGGCTTGGGAGTCACAGTACTTTCGTTTACTCTTTTTTTTTTTTTTTTTTTTTTTTTTGAGATTGATTCAAGCATGTTTAAAATGCTAATGAGAAGTATGCAAGTGAGAGGGAACTGTGGAATGCTATAGGAGGAAGAAAATGATGGATGTCAGCAATAAGAACGTGTGAAGCCCACAGCAAGACCAGGGTATGGGTCTGGGCCTCAGCTGGGAGGAGGGCCAGCTGTATACTCACAGGAAGAAAGGAGAGGCAGGTGCAGGTGTAGGGAGGCCAGCGGGTGCAGCAGCAGGCAACAGAGTGGGACCCCACACATGGTCCAAGTTAGGAGGGCATCCTCTTAGGATGAGGGAGGTGACAGTGGCAGGCCCATAGGTTTGAGCCATAGTGGAAATGGTCACCAAGGGAGCAAGTTGGATTAATTTAAGGAATAGAAATGGAGACAAGGCATATGAGAAAATGCTGAAAATAAGGGGAAATTGGGACCTTAGGGCAGCAATTACAGAAGGGGGAGAGGAAAGATTGGGGTAATGGGGAGGGATGGAAGACATCCAGGTGCAAATACAAAGATAGGTGTCATGAAGTAGAGAAAGTCAGGAGTAGAATCCTCAAACACAATTCAGTGAATGCTACTGTGTCAAGGTTCAGATTGAAATACATTTTAGTTATACAGTTTTTCTTATAAGTAATTCATGCTCATATTCAAAATGTATTTTTTAAAAGTTCGGAAAAGCATAAATGGAAAAGGGAAGTCACCATACCCTAGACATGCTTGCTATGTGCCATTCTCAGTTTATCTTTTTACATTTTAGAATGTTAACTCAGGTTCTCCAATGAATTGATCTTAAGAATAAGTGCTTCTTGGTCTTGTTAACAAGGGAGCCAGCATAAGACAAAAGAATTAGCTAATGTGTACTTCTTAGGGGTATGTGTCTATAAGGACAGGAATACACATGGGAGGTTTTTATGGGCCAGACTTGAAGATGTTCATGTCACTTCTCCTTCTATTCAAATCCCTGAGAACTCAGTCACATGGTCATACCTAATTATAAGAAAGGCTGGAAGACATACACTCTGGAAGATGACTCTTGTGGTCAGCTAGGAGCTTCAGCCCACAGTAGGGGAGCAACTTTTACCCTGGGAATATTTGGAATTAAGTGGATAAGTGTAGTAGAAAATCATACCCTTTGCAACACAATATTTGTGCTTTGTAATAAGCTGAGCTTATATACCTGTCATGTTTAAGAAAGTGTGGCCTTTTAGAGTCACAGACTAACTTTTCCATTCTAATGTAAAATAATTAATTGAGCAATTAATTGACTTCAGATTTTAAGTTGAAATCTAACTAATAAGTATTGGAACCTGTAAAAGAATAAAAGATTTGCTGTATTTGTAAGTTTAATGAATTATATTTACACTAGTTACTTAATACTTAAAAGGTTTGTTAGACAACTGAAGTACTTAAAAAGAGATTCAAATATATTAAATCTATAAATGCAGTTTACAATGTTTACAGCAATTTAATTAAACCCATTTGTAAATGCGAAGAAACATTTCTCAAAGGTGCCCTTAAAAGTGATTGTTAAAATTTGCTAGACTTATAAATAAATAATAGGATTTGTAAACTAAACTTTAAAGCATATGAAAGAACTTGGGTCTGTATGAATTTGTAACTTTAATAAATTGAACATTAATTTTAAAAACCGAAGAAACCTTTGAATAATATTTTAAGTGCCAGAGAGCTTTCCTCAGGGCATCAAATTAATAGTTTTTTATTATTAAAAAAACATATAGTTATGATAAAAAATTCAACCAACATAGAAGGGAAAAGGTGAAGCCCCTAGGGCCAATCCCCCAGGCAACCATCACTACTAGTATCTTGAGGATCCTTGCAGAAATCCTCTACTCATCCACTTATGAAACACCCTCCCCTCTGCTACCCCACCATTTTGTATACAAAGAGGTCTACTCTGTCTAATATTCTGTACTGGTTTTTTCGCTTAATGATATAATTCACGTAGCTTATAAAAATAAAGGTAAAAGCTGCTCCCTTCATCCCTCACCTCTTTCTTGGCATATGGCTTCCCCTCTCCCCTTCAAGTTGTGGCCATACTCATCTTGAGTATGGAGCTGGTGCTCTATTCCCACCCAATGTCCCTGGCCCACCTTTCCACTCACCCCACAAACCCCCTCAGCACACAAAATGGCACATACCCAGGTACCAATGGCTTCCACAGCAGCAAATCCACCAGAGAGGACTCAGTTCTTTTCCTCGATCTGTGGCCGTGACAGTTTGCTCTCTCTTTCTTCTTGCTCACTGGGCTTCCCACAGTCTCTACCTTCTCCTGCCCTCTACCACTTTCTTTCCTCACATGTTCTCCTACTTAGATATCACATCTACAAGTACTTTAGAACCTGGTCCTTAAGTGTCCTCTTGTCATCCTAAACCTTTTCCTAAAGTGTGTCTCTGCCCACAGTTTCTGTCCCCACCTATGAACAGCTGATGCATACATTTGTATGTCTCCAGCCCGGGAGCCCCATCCAAATTCTTAATAGATCTAGACAACTACTCAAGAAGCTCTTCTTCTCCAATGGCTCAAAGGAGGACTGGCTACATAATTTATTTGGCTTAGTGCAAAATGAAAATGAAGATCCCTTTGCTAAAAATGTATTAAGGATTTCAAGATGGCAACAGAAGAGTATTAAACCACGTGTGGGCCTTATGTGACTACACAGGTCTTGCACCCAAGAGGTGGCCCCATTCAGAGACATCTCAAATTCAAGCCTATAAAGAAGCACACACCTCCCACCCTACCACCAAATCTGTCCTTTCTTGTCTTTCCTGTTTTCATAGATGGCAGGGCTACCATCCAGCCCTTATCCATGGCACCACCAAGCCCCCCAACAAGTTCCTGCTCCTGCCGCTGGCTATCCCACCTGCAGCCCCCCCAAGCCACCATCATCTCCTTTCTGACTGGCAACAGGCAACAGCCTTCTCTTGATCCCCACACCCTCTCCCCACATCATTCTACCATCTCCACTACGCTCAGAGAGGGTTTGTTGGTTTGTTTTCTTCAAAATATAAACCTAACTATGATGACTTATTCCCCACCCCCACCCCCCGCTCCATCCGTTTCCCCCACAATCCCTTGCTGAAAACCCCTTAGCGCCTTCCCATTGAAAATCTCTTTCCCACATAATCATTTTTCTTTTGACTTTTTTTTATCATATAGACATTTTTATGTTTTTGTAATCAAATATGTCAGTCTTTTGTGGCTTTTGAGATTCATTGTTTTTCTCAGAATGATTTTTTTCCTACTCTAATATTATAAAAATCTTATCTGTGTTCCTTCCTATATCTTGCATTCTCTCTTTTTTCTTTTTTGCATGTAAATGTTTGATCCATGTTTGGATGTGAGGCATGAGCCTTCAGCTTTGTTTTACTCCCAAAGCCCAGTAGCCCTCCTCCAGTGTCCCCTGACTGAGCCATCTTTTCCTCTCTGAATTGCAAAGCCACCTTTACCTGGTCCTGAATTCCTATTGGCATTAGGGCTTATTTCTGGACTTTCCACTCTATCCCATGGATCACTCTTTCCTCGGGTACACGTTTTCTGATGGCCTGATGTGAATCAAGGATAAAACCTAGATTCTTCCAGGGCATGAATGTCCTTCGCTCAATCCCCCATAAATAACAATTGCTTCCACTAGGCTTTTCTCTTTCTTTCTTAATAAGAGATGGCGATAACAGAGGTCTGAGACTCTATTTTCTGGCGAGGTCCAGAATGCTATTACTCTGGGCTATTGATTGAGGGCAGAGCTATCAGCACATGTAGAACTGATACCATTGTGTGGGAAAACTGAAGAGCCCATCAGAGATTCCATCCCATCCTTATCGAAGGAGCTGCAAGTCTTTGAATTCCTAGCACTTGTTCATGCCTCTGGGCTTTCCCTTGGGTCCTTCCCTCCTCTACTTCTTCTTTCCTTCTGCTAAACTATCCAAATCTTCAAAACTTAGCTCAGGTGTCCCCTGTCAATAAACCTCTCCTGAGGCTCCTCTGTGCTGCTGGCCTGGGTTCACCTCTGCCGCAGCCCCTAGCACATGCACACCATGAATGACATCCCTTCTTGCCCCACATCCCTCTCCCCAGACAGGGGGCAAGACCCAGATCTGGATTGACTTGTGCTCTCCACCTTGCCCTGACCCTCAGCCCAGCTCTTTAGGGTGTGCGGGGTAGAGGCATCTATTGGTTTTCTGTACAAAAGCTATACCTGATTATTATAGAAGAGAAGATCCAGATAAAAGAATAGCTCTAAGTAATCTCATCTCCCAGTCCCAATGCCTTTTCCAGAAGAAGCCGCTATTGGTGTGCTGGATAGCTTGGTAAATGTCTGCAGAAGAAATGGCCAACTTTCCTGCAATGGAGGGCTGCTCACCCCTCTTCAGACAAAGAAAATTCTCGTACTTTTTTTACAGCTCAGGGAGACAGGGAGGCTCAGAAAGGCAAGCTGTCATAGCCAACAGTGGCCCAGCTGGGCTTTGTAGTCTGTTCTGATAAGGAAGCTGCACTTACCATGCCACAGTGCAAGTCCCCCGGCCTGGATACTGCTCCTGGCAGAAGCAGGGACGTACCAGGCCTCGTCCCATGTGCTGCCTGGGGCACGGTGCTCAGGCCTCCTTCCACCTGCATCCCAGGCCTGAGGCCCTCCCTGGATCCCTGCTTCCCCCTCTACATCTCGCTTTCTTCCAAACCTATTCATTTATCACCTTTTGATGAGCTCTTCCAGGCAAGCCATGTCAGGAAATTTCTTGGTGTTCGTTTTAATAAAACTTAATTATTAAGACAGCCTCACAAGTCATAATACATTTAGTGGCTCATTTTTCACTTTTCCACTAGAGGCCTCCTGGCAGCCAGGTGGGAGGAGTGGAAGCTCTGGGGAGAGAAGTGTCAAAGGCCTTTCTGGCCCTGTAGGAGCTGAGGTGAGGGGAACATGTCCCTGACCCTTTTTCTCTATCAGCCCTCAGGCTTCACTCTCATATCAGAGGGGTGGGGTGGAAAGAGTACCCGACATGGAGTCGGGAGGTCTGGGGCAAAGCCCTGCTTCTGCCACAGATTGCCAGGCATGTCTCTGGGAAATACAGATCTCCCCACTACATGAAAGTAGAGTGCCCCTATGAAACTTTTCCCTAAGCCCAAATGGCATAAGGCAAAGAAGCAGTTACTTATGTGGAAGAAATTTTGAGCATTTCCAGACCCCAAAAATCACCTCTCTTAGGGTTTTTTTTTTTTTTTTAATGTCTTTGGCCACCTCTTGCTAATGGATGCACAAAATAAATTAGGATAAAGCACAGATGCTCATAGACACAGTTCAGAGCTGTGGCGGCCTGATGCTGAGATGCTGAGTGTGGCTCCCAGGGAAGGAGAATCGTGTGGCCACTGTCACTGCTCTGCTTGGGGTGTGCGCTGCCTCTATAACAGCTCTCTGCAAAACCCACACCACAGACTATTTTCACTTTCACCTTTGTTTGCAAAAAGAAAAAATCTTTGGATTTCTTTTAGTAGCAGAAAGTGGTACTAATTTAGGTCTTCTGTAAAAATGAAGTAATATAACACAACCTTTCCTCATATGGGGGATACCTGTATAGAGTTTCCCCAGGCCTCAACTTACTCATCTGCAAAATGGGAATAGTTTTGGTCCAAACCTGACAGAGCCATTGTGAGAGTCAGAAGCAAGATCCTGAAATGAGAAGCCACCCCAATAGGCTGATGGAGGCAAACCTATAAGTATGGAAGCTGGCCATGGTGACACTTGTCTCCACTGGCCTATGAATCAGATCATCTGGGGAAAAGATGGGGTGAAACTGCAGGTCATCTATAGTCACAGGCATGGTCGACATTTATTAACGGCTTAGCCTATTCTAGGCCCTGTTCCAGGCCTGAGGGCTTTATCTGCACAACTCACAAAATCCTTACGACAGTCCTAGTTGTTACTAGGATTATAAGGTTGAGACTAGTAGCATCCATATTTTACAGATGAGGAAACAGAGTCAAAGGGAGGCAAATGCAATATTCCCAAAGTTACAGAACTAGTTGGTGGTGGAGCCAGATTTGAAGTCAATGCCCTGGGAGGAATCAGGGAGAGGCCAGGGAAGTTTATAATCAGGGTGACCCTCACCCTAAAGTTGAGGGGAATGCAGAGGTCAGTGAATACCAGAGTCCATGGCAGTTTGATGTGGAGATGTGAGCACGCTTGTGGTGCTTACGAGTAAGCTGGATTCTACTCTTGCCCCCTCTTCAACAGATCCCATAATAGCAACATGGTCCTGGCAACATTGCCAATTCTCTGACCCCAACCCCACCAGGAGGTAAGCAGGGAGACAGGTTGGTAAAGCGTACACAGAATGATATTTTTATTCTGAAAAGAATCACAGTGTGTGGGTCCAGGAATGAAATCACCTTCCATTTATTGAGTACCTATTAAGTGCCAGGCCCCATCCTACTGTAAGCTTTATGTACGATGATTTCTGATTCCCACAAGAACTCCTCTGGGGTCATCAGTATTATTTCCATTTTGCTGATGAAGAAACAGGCCCAGAGAGCATAAGTGACCTGTCCCAGTTCACACAGCCAGGTCAATAGGAATGCTGGCAACTAAACCCAGCTCTGACCAATCTCAAAGCTTTTCTCTTCTGCTGCCCTGTTTTCCTCTGTATCATATCCACTCCCATACATTCATGTCAGCCTCACTCTGAGCACCTACTGTGTGCCACACACCAGCTGAGTGCTGTTTGAACAGGCCAGGTCTGCTCCCTCCCTCCCCCCACCACCTCCATGGAAGGGGAGGGTCTCTGCGGGGAGAAGCCTCCCTGCCTCCCACCTCAGACCCAGAGAGACAGTCAGTCTCCCACGCTGCTGTCCCAGGAGCAAGCAGGCAGCTTTTCTTAGGTTGTTCTAAGTTAAGGATTCTCTCTTCTGGTAAAACAAGGAAACAGAGGAGATAAAAATAAGAAAACAAAAAGAGAAAGTCACAAAGTTACAAGAACTCTCAAAATATCTTTCTGTTCTGGATACAACTCCCTAACACAACTGGGGTAAGGGCCCCTTTGGGAAGTTTTTATCTGCAGTTTCAAGGGCACTTAAAGAGGGCTGGAGCAGGCCCTGGTTATGCACCCCACTTCCATTTCTTCCCTCCTTTCCTTCTTACCTCCCTGCTAACAGACCCAGGTTTTATTCCATCCCCCAGGGAAGCTAACCCTACCCTCGGCTCAGAGTGAAATCCTGAGTGATCCAGGACGCCCTCTTTCCAATGATGGGTTCAGGGGTGGCTGTGACCCCATCCTTCCTGGGGTCAGGGAGATGATTTCATGATTATTGGGTTGGCTTGGGTTTAAATTTGTTTCTAATTTGCAGTTCCAAATTATCAGGCGCTAATTCTCTGGTTAGTCACAATGGCAGATGACAAAAGGTCAAAGCGTAGAGCTGTCCTCTTACTTCCTGTTGGGGCCCACAGGTTCTTTTCCTCCACAGTCTGACTCAATTATTTTAGTGTCCTCACCTTAGATGGCAGACTTGTCTCTGTTCCAATCTGGGTTTTTATTTTCTTCTTCATGGCTGACCAGTTAAAGGCATACTGTTGATAACAGAACGAACAGAAAAGATTCTGGGTTAGCCTTAAAAAATAGACATGTTGTAATTTGTCTTGAATTTTGACCTTTCAATAAATAACTTGTTTCTAAATTATAGTCTTGGTACAGTGGTATGACTCACTGAAATGGTTAATAGCCTGAAATCTTGATTTTAAAGCAAATTTGGGTAAATAAAATTACCTGTTTTTCTGCTGACTTCTGCTTTGGAGAGCCGTTCTCCGAGAAAAGCATTGTTACCCCACAAGCTAACACATCACTCCTTTTATGGAGCAAAGAGCCTCAAATTCTTCACATTCAAGAAAAACGAAAATATTCTGACCACGTCCTAGCAGTAATGCTCAACATCAATTACGAAGCACAAAGACAGTTTTGAAATGCAAAATATTTTGTTATAAATGGCTTTCCCTTGGGCCCACAGATGAGGACATTTCCTATACGTTACTTGGACCTATAACTTCCCCTTGGGATTTTATATCTACCAGAAAGTAAATATTTCTTTTTTACGAGTCTAAGACAACCACTTGTTTATTTCATGGATTTGGCTCTTAACTTTTTACCTGATAGCCTGATTTAGAGTCATTCGTAGCTCTTGTCATTATTCATTCGTTGAACAGATGTGTTTGAATGCTGCTGTGTGGGCCTCTTGCAGTGCCACTGGAGAGATAGAGATGAATCCAACATGGCCCTGTGCTCAGAATTCACATCTTCAGAGATGTGTAAGTTAGCATTTGCCATAGAACATGACAAAAACTCCAGTGTTCATGCATTCAAGGAGGGTAAGAACAAGTCACCTTGTGGTCGGAGGTCAGGAAGGGCTTCAGAGAAAAAGTGTCACTTGGATCTTAGCACCTTCTGGATGCTTGAAGCAGCGGGGTTGAATTCAGGGGTCAAGATGCATCTAGAAGGGCAGTGGGGGTTGAATGATAGAAGGCCTAGTAGGCCAGGTAACAGCTGGTGCTTTACCCAAATAGACTCTCTGGTAATCATATTCCTTTGGTATCTTTTGTAAGTTCCTTGTTTAGTTATTACACACTCATCCTAAACTTTGGTGGATGATGGCTAGAAAGGTATCACAGACACAGGCAAAGGACAGAAGCCCTTTAATTTGGCTTTTTCAATGGAATAGGAGAAGTCACAGCACCTATGATAGTAGGAAAAGCTTCTTTGGCCTTCAAGTCGCAGGAGAGTACCTGCTGTTGACATGGGTCTTGATAAGGGTATGGATCCCTCAGGCCCATGGAATGCTTCCTCTGCTGTTCTCAAGAGGGGGTCTTAACCCCCCAATTCCGAGGCACTCACAACCTGATCCTGAAGACTCCAAACTCAGCCCAAGCTGGAGGGCTTATGCAAGACCATGCAACTCCAAGGTCAATTTTCCATGCTCACTTTCCTAGGAGCACCATCTCCCTGTCAAGCCCAGTTCTGCATTGTCAGAACAATTCCCTGCATTCCTAAGTTTCTAGGTGAGAATTTTGGCATCTTGGGTTCCTTTTAAGTAGGACATACTTGTAAGCTCTAAAATAAAAAAGAAAAGGTTCTTGAAAGGTGTTAGCTTTCAAGATTATGGTTCAGTGGGATTTTCAAGGTGCCTAGGGTGAATAAAAATGACACAGACAGCTGAACACTTCCTACAAATGAAACAGCAATATAGATCTGAGTTTCATGCCTGACTCTTGAGGTGGTCAATGAAAAGGAAAAGAAAGCAAAGGGTTGGCAGGATTTTCAGGGCATTTGCCCCCCAGATGTTTCAATCTTATTTTCTTTGGACTTTGAAAAGTGGAACTGCAAGTTACCTGTCAAGGAAGCATCAAACCAGAAGAATTCAAAATATGTGGTGTGGCCATGCAGGGGCAAGCCTTCAGAGGGGACCTCTCTCTGTTGGTTGCTTAGAAAACTAGGACTTATTGCCTGGGGGCATCTTGAAGAAGTCACCAGCTGGAGGCACTGAACAGGCCTATATGATAAAATACTGCTTTTCTAAAGAAAATAATAATAATACCAGATAAAATCATATATTATAACATATACAATACAATGTCATAATAATAATAACAAACCTCGGGGGAGGGACTGGTAAGGCACCAGAGACAATTGACTGAGAGGTTAGGACTCCTGCCCCAAAGATTCCTCTCATCTTCTGCATAGGACCTGGAAAAGCTCCATTTGATCAATTCCTTTGAGACATGAAGACTTCTCCACTTCTAAGAATCTTCACGTGAAATGCAAGCACAGTGTGGCATGCCCCAAGGCAAAAATAATCTTCAGTCCCTTCTGATCATAGTGCAGTTCCATGAGGATGATACCTCTCTTTTTGGCCCTCTCAGAGGCTCTGGAATTTTGGCTGTGATGCACTGATAGTCCTTTCATGCCTGTGGGACATATGTCATCAGGAGGGAGCCACATACACACCTCTTTACACTTTGCATAATATTCAACTTCCCAATCTCATGAATCTATTCAACAATCTTTCCTTGACATTCAAACACTATTTACTTCATCGATAAATCAAAACTTATTAAACTTTGAACCAATTAGAATTTATCAAACTTATGAACATTTGTTACAAAATTATTTACCCACAGTCTCCAAAATTTTTCACTAAAACCCTAAGTTTAACGTGTCAGACTCCCTTAAATGCTTTAAGCACCTAAAAAGTCAGCCAAAATGCACACAAAAGATCACCAGGACTGAAAAATACAGACTTACAGTTGCTCTTAAACTTGTTACAAAGTATAAAGATCATGGATATAGGTGGAATGTTTCATTATTTTTATACTTACAGTTTCTCAGAGTTACTTTCTTAGAATTAATATGGCAGTTTCTAGAATTAGGGCAAAAAAATTATTTTCTGCTCTGATTACAGAGTTCTTCTAATACCAAAAGAAAAACAATATCATGTCAGGCCAGCGTTTGGGGGTCACTGTTCCTTATTTGGGACACCAATAAAGAGTCTTCCAACATTATTACGCTTACTATTAACAGATTGTTAAATGTGGCTTCAGTAAGAATGTGAAAGTCCATGCCTTTCATGTAGATGTTCTTTTCTGTGACCAGAAGTTTCTCCCCAATGATGTTTCATCTCCTGCAAAACCAGGGATAGAAAGTCAGCATCTTGCTGTTTTCATGAAGATAGTTAGCCGACTCAGGGTCTCCTACCACTTTATTGCTTCCTTCCTGTTACTGTGCATTACTACTAATTTCTATTTTTTTCTCCATAACTATTAGATGTATTCAAAATCCACTCTTTCTTCCTTACAAGGATTGAGAAAAGTGCCAAGGTACCTAACAAACCAACATATATTTAATAGAAGAAACAAGATCATTCATATTGGCAGCTATTTAAAAAAATATAAAATGAAACTGTATCATGTTCACCATGTTTTGTACAATTTAAATCAACTTTTTCTCTTTTGAGCTTCATTAGGAACTTATGGCCCTTCACAAGAGACCATGTGCTTAAATTAATTATAGTTATCAATCTCATTTGATGCTCAAATTACCAGAGCCTGACTAAGTGGAAGCCTCTTTAATCAAGCTTTTTGGTCCTTTCAGAGCTAACCGGTGGCATTCTGAAGAGCATCCTTACTTTCTCTGCACAAAAGGAACTTCCTTCCTACCTAAGGTGACCCTCCAAAGAGCTCTATTTCTTTCACTGGGGAAAAGTTATTAGAGTTAAAATCTGAGCATCAGGGGGCACTTGAGAGTTGGTGGCTGGATATAAATGCTGCTGCTGCCGTGGTCTCTTTTAGCCACAGAGATGGGAAAAATGTTTAAAGTCAGGGAGTTCACATCAGTGCTTCCAATAGAACTATTGCATTGTTCATTTATGCTGTTCTGATATGAAAGTTTTAAATAGATTTTCTCAATGACATGCCAGTTTAGCCTCTCATCCAAGCTGTAAATTGTGCCTTACTTTTCTTTTGTCTTATATTCATAAAATAAATAGATATAAAATTTTGTATGTTTTTCATTCATCTGTAGTCAGTTGATTAAAGAATGTAGATATACGGTTGAGTCCACTTTAATGAAGGGTTAAGTAACCATAAATAACTATAACCATAAGTAAAGGAGTTTATTTATTAGGGATTTATATTATTTATTAGAGATACTAGGACAGAAAGAAACATTGAGATTAACCTCACCCACCTTCCATAATGATGGTTGTTTATAGTTGATTTTATAGTGAAAAGGCCTAAATCTACATTGGGGTTGTTTTCTGAGTAGCCCACATGGTCAGATGTGAAGTGCAATTGCCATTGCTTGCTTTTGAGCCTTTCTTTCTAAGTCTTATTCTTTGTTTATGGATTTAGTAAAGTGAATTTCTGGAATTCCAGTCTTTTATCAACTGCTAAAGCATTTTGCTTCTCTCCAACATGGTTAACAGAATGTTGGCTGTGGTGACGGGATGCTTTGCAATCTATATCTTCCACCAAGCGTGATGTATTGGCATTCCCTCTAGCAGTGGTATGTTAGGCCAATTGAGAATCTAGAAGATGTTAATGCTTTTTAAGAGAGTTGTTAGCAGGAAAAGACACTGTATCTTTTCACTGATTCCAGAGTGCTTGGAATCCACTCTGAGAAGAGGTCTACCATTGAGATAGCACAAGATACTTCCTCTGCAGTGCCATTTGTCTTCCTCCAACATTGCTCCATCAACCTGCCATAACTCTAAATGTTTCAGGTCAAGTTTATGTCCTTTCCCCAAGGAGGCCAAGGAAGGGTCGACTTTTAGCCAAGTATTAGTCAATGTTTATTAGCAGGAATAACAATAATTAAAACAATGGCCACCTTTTGAATCTCTGTTGAATGCCCAGCACAGTATGAGGCTCATTACAGTTATCATATCATAAAATCCTCATAAGAGTCCAATGAAATGTGTACAATTATTTGCTTCATTTTACCTTTGAAGAAACCAAGGATTGGGTAAGTGAAGTGATTTCTCAAGGACTCACAACTGATTAATCGTAGAGCTCAGAAACAGGCATATGTGATGTTGGTGTTTTCAGGAACCACACCTCCTGACAAAAACCATAGTCCCCTGAGATTCTGATATAATTTCTCTTTGCTGGGGATTCAGTAGTGATATTTTAAAAATCCACAGAATCCTGACAGAATTATGGAAGGTTTTATCTAGTATGCTATGAGAGTCAAGTAATGTCCAAGGCCAAGGCTGTCAGAAAGAGAGAGAGATAGAGGGAGGAGAAGGTGAGGGAAAGAGAGATTTATTAACTCCAAAATTATAATAGCTTCCAAAGCCCTCTCTCACCAATTTCTCCCTCTACTGACACAGCCTCAGTGACATTCATAGCCATATATTTGGGATACTTATTAGGAGAAGCATTTTGCTACTGCTGTCCCAATCTCTTTGTCCTAAAAGGTTTTATCTGATCATACAGTATTTCAAGTAGGCAATAACTAGACTCCATGTGACCCCTGGAGCCTTATTCCAGAGCCTAATTCTAAATTTAAAATATCAGATGGGAGAAATAAATTTTCTTCACTTTTGTTCAGTCTTATTTCCAAGGATGAATGGGGTCAAAAGGGGGTCTTGTGTGTGAAAGTCTGGACAGTGTGGGCAGTGACAATGTTCATTTGCAGGCTGTTGAGATGGGTATTTATTTGGAACTACACCTACTTAGGCCCAGAAATTACAGGTGACTGTTGGGTGGGAGCCAGCTGGGTCATGGGGGAAATAACTTAGGGCGACCCAAGGCTGGGAACCATCTGACTGAAAAGATGAAAGCCAGAAGCCACTCCAGGAGGAAATGCAACTTTTGTACTCTCTTGTGATCATCACTGGGATATTGCTCAGATCTGCCTAAGGTAAGCTTCTGAGTCCCCTTAAAATGCGCTGATCCAGCCTCTCCATCTCTCCTGTCTGCTACCATTTCTCTTGCTTTTTTTTCTTTAAAGACACCAACATTGTTATTTGGAGTTAGCATGCAAGAGGAAAGTACAAATCACTGCAAAACTCAGGCAAATGTCCGTCAATGATGATTTGCATGGGCCGTGAGGTTCTGGAGTGATGGTTAGGATGACCCCGGAATCAGACAATCCTAGGTTAAATCCCCACTCTTCCCCTTCCCAGGTCAGCAGCTACATGTCTCTGAGCTTCCTTTTCCTCATTTGCAAAAGGATTGTAAAAGATACCTCCGTGGGATAAGATCTCAGCATCGCTAGATTCCTAAATAGGCACATTAGTGTCCGTTCGTTCTGTAAGTGCTTCTTGAGAGGGCACCGTGATGCTGAGGACTCCACAGCCCACCAAGCCCATGGCCATCCCTGCTCGCAGGAAGCTGTCAGTCTACTGGGCCCGACAGGCGGTAATGAGAATGAGAACACCGCACTGAGAAGTGTAACATCATGCCTCCGGGAAATGCAAGAGGATAGAAGTAGGGCGGTACCGAGGCAGCGTGAAATGGGGGTGAAGCTGCAACCAGAAGGGAGAACAGCCATTTCCCACCTCATCACTTTGCTTCCAAGAGAAACAAAAAGTTCTTAGATAAGTTCTCTGGTCCCCCAGTGGGACTTCGTCCAACAGGGGCAGCAGGAAAGCAGTCACTTCAGGCCAACAGACTAGTCAGCAGCACTCTGCCGTCACTTTCCTGCCCTGGCAGTCCTTTGGATTCACACAGACCCCAGTGGGATTGATAAACCCACTCATCTGAATCTCTCCTTCCGCACTCACCCCCTCCGGGGCCGTCACCGCGTCCCTGTGGCCTTTTCAAGGTGCACTCCTGACAAGCACTCTGCATCAGATCCCCAGGGGTTGTGGCAGCAGGATGAGTCACCTCACAAATATAGTACGTTTCCCTAGGGGGCGGCAGGGGGCGGAAGCATTTGTAGGATTCACCCTGCTTTAATAGATCATTTAGTGCTGTCATACATCAGGGAGCGAAAACAAGCCAGCAAGCTAACCAGGCATGCAGCCCCTCCCTGAACCCTGGTTGGCGACTCCTAGCCAGCACACCCCTCTGCCACATGCGTATCTTGGGGAGGCTGCAATAACTGGGTTCACAGGGCCTCACTCAGCTCCACCTCTACCTCCAAGGCCAGACACTCATTTTCTCTCTCAATCTCCTCTCTCTCTCCCCCCCCCCTTTCTTCTCCCTCCCTCTGTCTCTTCTTCCTTCACTCCATCTCTCTGGCTCTGGCTCCCTTTCCAGCTTCCTCCATCTCTTCCTCCATTTGCAACCCCTCACCCCATCACCCTATCTCCAACCATACCAAACAGGAGTGAGAGCTGATTTTTCACTGCCCTACAAAACTCTTGGTCCAGACAGGGCCCCTGGCCTTGGGCCTAGAGCAGAATCCCATTCCTCCTTCCAGCGGGTGGTTCTGTTCCCTCCTTCACCACTCCTCCTTCCATATCCCAAAGCCAAGCCCACAGAGCCCAGCTCTGGACCCAGGGTCTGGACAAAGAGGGTGGCTGATGTTGCCCACACACATTCACACACCCCACCTTCAGGGTCCTGTGGATTTGCAGGGACTATTCTGGGAACCACCTCCAGGAATCTGCAAAGGAGCTGGGGCAGGTCTGAGTTTCCACGGGACCCACCCTCCGCCTCTCAGGGGCTGAGCCTCTTCTCCCTTCCTGAAGGGGCTGAGGAGGGGTGGGTGCTACTGAGTCTCAGAGGAAGGTAGGCAGCTTTTAGGCTTCCACTGGGTCTGGTACATGAAGGAGGAGAAAGCCAGGAGCTCAAAGATAGAACAGCTAAACCCTGCCCCAAGACCCACACCGTTGGCCCCACGCCCAGCCTCAGATCACTGCTGGTCTCAATTTAACTGAAAACTGACTGGACAGGACCCCCTGTGTCATTCTTCTAGACACAGTACCATTGCCAAGATTGGAGACAATCCTTGGAACAAAGAACAGACCCTTGGGATTGTCAGACCCCGAGCCAGGCTTTATCCCATATGTCTTCTCATTTACCTTTCCTCAGAAACCTAGAGCTAGGTACAGTGGCCTGTCCCAAACAACAAGGATGTTGAGTTTCAGAGAGGCTAAGTGACTTGAGCAAGTCCGTACATCTGCAAGCATCAAGGCCTGTTTAGCTCCAGTCTTCCCCCTAAATATCTCAACAGGCCACCTGTGGTCCTGACACAGCTGGGGGTAGGAGCAGTGTCATTGCTGTAATAGAGACCCAGGAACTCAATTCAGAACACCAGGCCCCAGCTCATTTAATAGATCATTTAGCGCTGTCATTGGCTGGGCAAGGATCCCAATACCATGCGCTTCTGCTGATATCCAGCACCCTGATTAGGCACCCAAGATACCACCCAATTGGCAGAGAGGTCAAATGACAGCTCCTGTCTTGCCCTCCCAGTTTAGAGGTTGGGCATATGAACTCAAGAGAGGCCACTGAATTTTGCCTTCTGAGACTGTACATTTCAAACTGAGCAACCTAGAACAAAAAGTAGTGGCAATGGATTTATCCTGAAGAGACCCTACTCATAACCATGACTTCTGGAATCCTGGCAGTTCCTGGATTTAGTTGTTAAGCTTCTTCTGGGTGTAGGAGTCTCCACACTCTTCTCATAATTTCCTCCTTCTGCTAAAGTTGGCCAGAGTCAGTTTCTGTTGCTTGCAACCAAAAATAAGTCTAACTAATATATCACTATCCTACAGGCAATAGAAAGCCATACTGTGATCATCAAGGCTGTTTATGGTCGGGCCTCCCTAACTTTCCCCGACCAGCTTCTTCCTACCTGTGCCTGCAATACCCCAAGTGTGCCACACTGGTTCATTCCTGCCCACTTATGTTCTATGGTTGTGCCATTTTTGTTGAATTAGTCCCCCCACTAGCAAGCATGTTAAATTTGAGATATAACTCATTTATTAGTCAGGGTTCTCAAGAAAAACAGGACCAATCATATTAATATATTGGTTATTACATATAACAGTATTATTTTTTTAAGATTTTATTTATTTATTCAGGAGAGACAGAGAGAGAGGCAGAGGCATAGGCAGAAGGAGAAGCAGATTCCTCACAGGGAGCCCAATGTGGGACTCGATCCCCAGACCGGGGATCATGCTCTGAGCTAAAGGCAGATGCTCAACCACTAAGCCAGCCAGGTATCCCTATATAACAGTGTTATATATGAGATATATATATATATATATATATATATATATATATATATATATATAGAGAGAGAGAGAGAGAGAGAGAGAGAGAGATTTATTTCAAGGAATTGAGTCCCATAATTGTGAAGGCTGGCAAATTAGAAATCTGCAGGGCAGGTCAGCAGGCTGGATACCCAAGGAAGCGTCTCCAGGATATTGCAGCTCATGCCTGGAGGGAGAATTCTCTCTTCCCCAGGGGAACATCCATCTCTTTTAAGGCCTTCAACTGATTAGATGAGGCCCACCCACATTATGAAAATTAATTGGCTTTACTCAAGTCTACTGAGTCAAATGTTCATCTCAGCTAAAAATGCCTCTGCGCCAAAATTTAGACTGGTGTTTGACCAAGCAACTTGACACCGTGGCCTAGCAAGTTGGTACGTAAAATTAACCATCACAATTCACATATCATAAAATCATCCCACTTAAAACATACAACTGAGGGGTTTTTAGCCTATTCGCAAACCTGTGCAACCATCATCACTATCCTATCATGGAACATTTTGTCACTTCAGAAAGAAATGCGGCCCTTCAGTCACCCTGGTTCCTCCCTCCCCCAGCTCCTGGAAACCTGCTTCTGTATTTTGCACATGCTGCCTCACCTTCCTCCTCCTCTCCCTTTGCACACGTTTAGCAAATTTCTACTCATTGCTCGAAAGCCAGCCCTTCTGAAATCTCCTCCTTGACTCCAGCCTCCCTGAGACACTCCATCCCACTCAGAGTGAGTTAATCATCCCATCTTCTGTGTTCGCCAGTATACACGCTGTCTGTGCCTCCTGGCAGAGCCCTGAGCAAGAGATGTTAACTTGTTTCTCTTTCTCATCAGATTAGGCATTCCTAAACTGTGACTGGCGATTTCAGTTTTTGAAATGGACCCCACATTTTACCCACCTGTGGGTGGGTATAGCTGTGGGTGTGGGTGTGTTTGTGTGTGTTTCTGAGGTGAGGGGTTATAGATTCATCAGATTTTCAAGAATCCCATGAAGTCAGAAGTCACGACATTAGGGAGAGCTTCTCAAGGGTAGAGACAAGCTCATAGCTGCTCTAGGCCTCATGCCTGGTGCAGAGTAGGAGGTTTGCTCAACATGCCTGGGTGATGAATAAAGTACATTTAGGAAAAGGTCACTTTCTTCAGGGGCTTTCCATCATCATTCTCTGTGAAGCAGTTAAGAAGCAAAGCCAAATAACATATGGCTAAGTGTCAGAGGAGGAGGATAGATGTATAAGTGCATACTCATTCATCCATTCATGCAGTCACCCACTCCCCATTTATTTTATGCACCTACAAGGAACCAAGCCCAGTGCCTGGTGCTTGGTGCTCAGAGAAGCAAGCAGTCCCTGAAAGAATCAAAGGTCTCTGAATGTGGAAGAGATGGTATAGGAAATCAAGGAAGGCTTCTTGGGGGAGGTGCTACATGAAGTGAAGTCTGGAGTGAGGAACAGGATTCACATGGACAGGATGAAGGCTTGAGAAGGGCATCCTGAGGGTGTGTGTTGGAAAGGGCACTCACGTGAGCAGATGCCAGCACAAGGCCCTGGATCAATAGTCCTTGTGGCGATGGGAGGACTTCTTAAGTCTCCGAGGGGTGATGGTGTAGAGAAACCTTCCTCATGTGCCAAGACGGACTGTTCGTAATGAGGTGTGGGGTGTCATTCCAGAGCCGGAGCACAAGGCACGGCTGAATGGGTAAAAATACTGACCCTGAGTCCGGCTGAGCCCTGAGCAGAAGGAAGATTTCATTAGCGTCAGAGGGAGGAAGGATGTGCCTGCTACCCCGGAGGCCTGAGGGCAGGAGGCTGGCCAGGCAGGGAGGGTGACCCCAGGGAGGGTGACCCCTAGTGGTGATTGAGCAGCCTGGGAGCACTGGCACTGAAGGAGGGCGAGACCCCACCCGTCACTTCAGCACTGACCCTGCAGGATGGAGGATGGCTGCCAGGAATGGACATTCTCCTTGAGATAGAAGAAGCCATGCTGCAGGAAGTGGAGATTGCAACTCTGTGGTCAGAGAAGGAATGAGACTGTCAGTGGCTGAGGGAACTCAGGCCAGGCCTAGAGCAGAGTGGCCTGGGCTCACAGCCTTGTGCAGGAGCCCCCTGGGTGGGGGCTGACCCTTCTGATCTCCCTCAGCACCCTGTGAAGGCCCCGGAGCCACCTGGTCCTTACCCTTCCCCATCTTGCTTGACCCTGTCTCTTCCTCTCTGTTCCTCTGCCCTCCCACACCCCTGCATCCCTGGGCAGCTCTGAGCAGACCACTCTAAATGAAGTGGGACGTTATTTGGGGCAGGAATGCTATGTGCAGAGCTGTGCTTGGTTTCAGAGTTTAAAAGCCCTTCCCAGGGACCACTGGAGAGAGAGATGGAGAGCCTGGATGCGGTGAAGGCTCCCCCTCTGTTGCTGCTGGGAGACACACTGGGGGATGGTGCAGAACTTCTAGCCTCCAGAGCTTGGCCACTGAGTCCCGTGCAGAGCAAATGGAGAACTGGGAGCCTCTGGTATGTGCAGACAGCCTGGGGTACCTGCCTTGTGCTTGGGGGTGGGAGGGAGGCAAGAGCTGAGACCTACAAGCCGAGCAGTTGGAAGAACGAGCTGAGCTACAGGATCTGAGGGCTGATCACCAGTCCCCCAGGGGGACCATTTCCAGCCTCCCCACTGAAATGGGAGAGGAGGGTGGAGGAAGGGCAAAGGCTTCTCTCCAGTACTTTTGGGTCAATGTTGGCATGTTGACAGCAGAAAGGATTTTCCCTTATGCCTGGCACTTTGCATGTATCTTCTCATGGATCCCTCACCTGTTTCAGATAGGTAGTAGAGCCTTCCACCCATGGGGATAGAGAAGTACAGGAGATTGGGGATTGAGGCCTTGAAGTGGTAGCCTGGGGAGAGGCCCCTTTTCTCCACAACGCTTGGTTTCCCATGTGACCAGCACACCAGGCTCTGCAGACTTGACACAGTCATCCAAATAAGAGACAGCCCATAAGCCCTGAGTAGTGCTGTGTGATCTTGTTAGAGTTGCTCAGTCTCTCTGTTCTTGCTCTTCAACTGCAAAGTGAAGCCATCTGAAACCATCCATATGGATGTTGAACCTGCTCTGTTGAGAGGCCTCTAGGGCCTCCAAAGATGGGTAGGCTAATGTCCCTGCCCCCGCTGACAGCTCTCCGATCTTCCCACTCCCCACCTTGAATTTCTCGCATGGTGATGGGACACAGGGGTGTGGGGCGACAATAAAGGGAAAGCACAACGGAGTTTCTTTGTGGTGATGGAACAGTTTTGGTATCTTGATTGCGGTGGTAGTTACAACAACCTACAGATGGGCTAGAACGGCTGAGGAACACACACACACTAATGAATAGGTGTGACGCTGCTGAAATATGAACAAGGTCTGTGGATTATGCCAACATCAGTCTCTTGATTTTGATGTTAGACTATAGTTATGGAAGATGTTAACATTGGGGGACACCAGATGATGGGTGCAGAAGACCTCTCTGTACTATTTTTTTAGTTTCTTGTGAGTCTATCATTTTTTCAAAATAAAAAGTGAAAATATATTCTCCTATGGCCTCTCCTTGCTCTTAGCATAAATCTAAACTGCATCCAGGATGACAGACCCTGTGCAACCTAGCCTCCCCAGCCTGCTCTGGAGCCTTCTCCCTTGTTCTGCTTGGCCCGGCCCCAGTGCCCTTCCCTCTGTGCTTTGAGCCTGCCCAGCACACATTCCCTCTGCAGGGCCTTCATGTCTAGTTCTATTACCCTAAATCCTAAGCATGAATAACTCCTGTCTGTCATTCAAATTTCAGAATCGACCCTGCCTCTCTCAGCAAGGCCTTCTATCTCAGGTTGTCCCCCTCAGCTCTCCCACTGTAAGGATTCCACCTCCTGGTACCTCCTTAGAGTGCCTATCACCAACAAATGTAACCTGATTTATTTGCTTCTGTGCTGTGCACTGTCCTGATGTCCCTTCCCTATGAGAATGGAAGGTACGGAGAGCAGGAAAATGGTCTGTCTTGGTCACTGGTATATCCTAATACCTACAACAGGGGCAGGTATCACAGATGGGTAGGGGATATGTATTAATGATCAATGGGTGGATGGATGGATGGATGGATGGATGGATGCATCATACCAGACTACATTTCAGCAGTGGTGAAGAAAAAAAAGAGAAGAGAAGAGGAAAGAAAAGGGCAGAGAAGAGAAGAGGAAAGAAAAGAAGAAAAGAGGAAGTTAATGCAGAGGTTCTCCACCAGGACTCCTACTATTATTTAGACATGCACACCCACCTCCCTGAGGCCTACTACAGGCCCAGACTACTCTGCTGGTCCCCACTCCTCAATCCAGTTCAACTCTCCTGTGCACTTACTTCTTCCTAATCGCCACCCTTCCCGATCACTAGCAAATCTGGCTTATAATATCAGTCATTTAAACTTTAGTCTGAATTTCCGTCAGTGCCAACTTCCTCCAGAGATTTGTAGTATAAACTTTACTTGATATTCATCTCGAGGGAATTTCAGTAAAGGGGAGGGAGGTCCATTTTGGGCACATTTCCTGTGCCTATTAAAGTTATGCTTCATAGAAAGCCAAGAACAAATTCAGATCTGTTTCTGGAAGAGGCTGTGACAGCTGGGGACAACCTTTAGTACTTTATTTTTATTTTTTTTTTTTAAAGAGATTAGTTTCTTTTTTTTTTTTTTTTTGATTTTATTTATTTATTCATGATAGTCACAGAGAGAGAGAGAGAGAGGCAGAGACACAGGCAGAGGGAGAAGCAGACTCCATGCACCGGGAGCCCGATGTGGGATTCGATCCCGGGTCTCCAGGATCGCGCCCTGGGCCAAAGGCAGGCGCCAAACCGCTGCGCCACCCAGGGATCCCTCTTTAGTACTTTAAAATATGAAAGACCCTTTCCAGAGCCCAACTCTATTGTTCTCTCCCTACATTTCCCTAAGCAAACATCTTTCCCTCCCCTGGCCATCTGTAGAGTGGCATATAAAGTCCTTTACAGCTTTGAGTTGTATAACTCTAAGAAAGGGTACTATTCTGGGGAGAATAAGAGTTTTCGAGAAAATGTGCACATTCAGAATTAGAGCCCAGGGTGCAGGTCAATCCCTTAGCCACCCCCACACCCACTCTAGCCGTTCAGTTGCCGCTGTAGAAAACAGCTATATCCCCCCCCACCAACCTGGGCTTTCCCTCTCACCTGAGGGCTTAGCTTGGGGAAGTCAGGGCTTTGTGTGGTTCTGGCAGTTTGTATAAAGCAAGGCTTTTAGCAAGGCATTCCATCCCCTGCTTTCTGGAATATTAAGAGAATATTAAATCCCCTTCAGTTTAGCAGATCGGTGAGCTGTTAGGAGGCACCTCCTAGCTCTGGGCATGATAAAACGCTAGAGCAGGTTGCACACAGAAGCCAGGTGGCTTCCAGCCCTGGAGATGTTTCTGGATGACTCAGTTGCTCACTTCAATCATCTATCACAAGTTTATCTGTCACATGATGCCTGGACCTGCTTTCTCCAAAGTCTGTCCAACTCTAGGTTTGGGGAATCCATAAATGGGCACAGTGGTGCATGGCTGCTCTGGCCAGTGAGACATTCCCATGAGAGGAATTAGGCTGTGGCTCCGTGGAGCTGCTGAGGAGAAGGTCCCTGAACCAAGTCATGTGTTTACAGTGATGTTTGGCTGCCAGATTTGATTTAGTCTTCAAGACCCAGTGCCAGCGTCTTCTGCTTTGGAAAGCCTTGCCTGACTGCCCTCACCACCCCCACTCTTCCCCCAGGTTGAATCAGACATCTCTTCTCTGAGCTCATGTGGTCTCTCAGCTGATTGCTCTAGGCCCATCTCCCAGTCCTCAAATGGCTTGTATGTCACACTCTGTCCCCATAGGACAAGAGCTTCCTACGGGCCAGGATGGAGCCCACCTCACCTCTCTCTTCTTCTCTGCTACCACCACAGGACAGCTGGGGCAGAGCACGGGCTCAGTTGTGCTGGCGGATCATTGGAGGACCTGGCTGGGAGCTCATACATCATAGATGGCAGATTCCAGGGGTTGGCAATGTGGGAACCAGGCGAGGAGCCCCAGTCTCATCCTGCAGCCTCCCACAGCCTTCCCTTACTCGGCAGCCTTGATTCGCAGCAAACTGCACCAGGTCCCTATCACACACCAGGCTCGATGCTCATCTGCATAGCATCCTCCATCCAGAACAGCCCTGAGCTGCGGGCACGAATACTAATGCAGCATGCAAATGCCAACCCAGAGAAAGAGAGCCCGGACTGTCAATGAGCTCCCCCAGCACCTGCTAGAGTGCCCAACCCCCTTGCTCACTACGGGCCAGCCAGGACAAGAAGGGACAACAGACACAGTCATCTCAAAGTGCCACTGTGGTCAAAGCAATGCCTCGTGGCTTCCCAGGAAGGGGGCCTCCATGCAAGGGAGTGGGAGAGAAGGCCAGCCTGGCCTCTCAGGAAGGAGGCTCCCAGAGGTGCTCAGGAGGAAGGATGGTGTTCCTGTTCTCAGAGGTGCTTTATTACCCTTCCCGCCACTCCGACAGCTGCAAGCTAGGCCACCTGGGTGCCAGCTTCAGTGCACGTGGCCTGTGACCCACCATGGAGCCCTCTAAGCCAAGACACAGGCTCCTCACAGGCATTCTCCTCTGACCCAGGGCCTCATCTGGGAGGACCTCAAGTAGAGAACACCCCCTCATCCCACCTGTTCTTCCTGGCACTGCTCCCCCCTCCCCACTTCTTCTCTTTTTTGCACTGATCTCCTCCTCTTTCTTTCCTGAGTAACAGCGTGGTTTGAAGATAGACAGAAATGGGTTCCAACCCTGACTCTCCAGCTGTCTCCGGTTTTATGGCCTTGGGCAGATGATTTCACTTCTGCCTCTCGGCCTGCTAACGTATAAAATGGAGGAGAGAGCCGAGACAGGAGTCTTATGAGGAATGTTTACAGATAGCTAAGGACTTCGGGCCACTTCCTCTGGTGTGCCAGAAGCGCTACTTGGCTTGTTTCTTAAATTGCCAATCTTAATTTCTATTCCAAATTCCTACTCTTCGTGGGGGTGGGGGGCAAAAAGGAAATCTCAATAAACTCAGAAGAGCCCGATCTTCTCAGCATTATCTGATCTTCTGAGGGCTTATGAAGCATGGAGGTGTGGGGTGGGCTCAACCTCTGCTGTGCAGCCTATCGCCTCTCCAGGCAGGCAGCCCCAGGATGTCCTGCTTCCTGAGCATTCTATGCTTACTCTGCCATCCAGGTCATAGCTGAGCCCCCCACCCCCACCCCCGGCCTACAACCAAGGTTTACCTGCTCTTTGGGGCATGGTGGGCCATGGCCCTTGTGAGCCCAGAGGAGAGATTTCTCTCCTTGCCGGACTCCACTAGGAGAAACAAGTCAGGAGCCCCTTCTGAGCAAACACACACAGGCTAGTGGAATATGCACTGTCTATGCTGCATAACGGAGTGGCAGAGCCAGGAGGGGGACTTGGGGTCAGGTCCACTTTCCCAGACACTGCTTGGGAAAGGGACAGGGTCTCCCTGACCCCTGGGTTCCACCCAAGTCTGGAGTTTCAGTGCTCATGGCGCTTGGCCTGAGGTAGGTCAGGGACAAATCCTGTCTCCGAGCCCACATTCTTCTATGCCTTTTTTCAAACCAGAGCCTTTGTAAGTCAAAATTCAAGAAGGTGGCCCCTTCGTTTCTGTGTCTTATTGCCACAGGCAGTGAGTGCTACAGATCTCACATGTGAGGCAGGGTGTGTGGTCACAGAAAACAATAGAAGAAGCATCCATTGATACCTTGTACTTTCATGTTGCCTCATTTCTGCAGCTCTGTCCCAGAGTCAGCCCTTGGTATCAAGGCGACAATGACTTTTTTTTCTCCCTGCTTCCTTCCTTCCTCCTTCCTTGCTTCAGACTTTTTTTTTTTTTTTTTCCCTCTTCAGGCTCCAATTGTGGCAGCAGCCGCCTAGCTGGGAAGCTGGGAGCCAGCGCTGACAGGTTCAGCGGGCCGTGGAGGGCCAGGGGCGCTCATCTCTGGCATTATTACTAATCATCACTCAGCATGGTTGCTGCTTCCTTCCCTCCTCCCCTGCTCACTTCCTCTGGGGTCTTCAGTTTGGAGAAGTCACAGAGGGAAAACAGACTCTGTGTGCATTCGCATTTCCATAGGCAGATGGGTATGGCTGCAGCCGCCTGGCAGAAAAGGTATGGATAGGAGCCACAACTGCCAGCCAGAGGGCCAGGACCCAGTGACCTCCCCTTGGCATCTATCCCTTGGCTCTAGGAAGCTACACCATACCTGTGAGTTCCTGGTGAATTGCTACCTCCCAGAGAAACAGTGCTGAAAAAGGAAGTTAAAATAGCTGCAGGAGGGCTTGGAACCAAGGGGAATATAGGATCTGGAATCAGACCACCTAAGTTCAAAGCCAGCTCCACCACTTCCTTGCTGTGTGGCTTTGGGCAGATCACTAACCTCTCTGTGCTCTGGTTGCATCATATATAAAATGGGAGATAATAACGATACCTACCTTAACGAAACAATTAATAGGACCAGGAACAAACTGGTACTTAGTGAAAATCCCAAAGACAATGGCTACCACTGTTAAGGTAATTATCATATAATCTAAGGAGAATAAAGGAGGGGAGTAAACATGCCAAACTCCTGCATATTTACCCAAGGAGATCATGGATCCATGTTCTGCAGACACTTTTGAAATTCTGTCCTCATTGCCCCAGCCATTTTAGTGTCACCACCATGGCAATTTTCCAGGGCCACCCTCACTCCCTCTCAGTCCTGTCTGCCCCGACTCTCACCTGCACTACCTGCAACTCCATCCATTTCTACCTAGTTCCAGTCTTGCTTTTTCCACCCCACTTCCACCCTGACCTTGTCCTCCTAGGTTGCTCTAGGTCCCTGGCCTTGCTGAGTCCAAACCTTTGCTTCTCCCAGGACTGTGTGGGGCTGGCCGGCTCAGCCAGAGTCCCAGGGCTGGTTTTCTCAGTGGCAGACCTAGAGAAGTCATTCCCACTCTTTCATGGGGAAATCTGGGATGGGTTGTGAGTTGCTTACCTGCCCATTGCCCCCTTAGACTCTGAGTTCCCCAAGCAAGTGAGCATAAACTTCTGCAGCCCCAGAGACCATCTCAGGGTGTGATGGAACAGAAGGCACTCACTACCTTGTGACTGAATGAATGAATGAGTGAGTGAATGAAGTGTAATGAGGCTGTTTACGATGACTGACACCTCTCCCTGAGCCTTACCAGACATTACACTAGAGCCCTGGAATGCTTCTTCTCATGTAATCCTTACAACAGTCTCAAGAGAGAGGCACAATTATTTACACCCATTTTACAGATGTTGAAACTGAGACTCAGAGAAGTTCAAGTGGTACAGCTAAGAACTGACTGAATCAAATCCCTGATTATCATCTTTCCCCTGTTGCACAGAGTTTCTTAACTAGGTGTCCATGGATGTGCCTCGTGTGGGAGAGTCGTGAACACCATAACATTTTATGCAAGGTGTGAGTGCGTGTTCACACATGCATGGCTATTTTGGGGAAGAAGGTTCACAGGTTTCATTGGATACCTAACTGTTTGTTTGAACGTATTTGAATCCACCTCCCTCCCCACCATTCCTTCTTCTACGCAGCCTTCCATCCACCCCCAGAGAGCCATCTGATCAATTTCATGAAGTAGTGACCTTGTGCCTGGCCTAGGGTTGGCACCCATGACCCCTCTGGTCTCCAGGGCACATTATGTATGTTGCTTCAGATAATGTAAGCCAGGATGCTCTGGAATGTCATCCCCCCCCCCCTTCTGGAACTGGGTAACTTGGAAGGGCTGTGCTGCAAGTGTCTGGGCTGTGTGGGTGGCTGCACTCTGTCTGAACTCATTTCAGCCCCAGGCAGAGACTGTTCCAGCACTGGAGCATGGAGGGGGAACCCTTGGGGCAGTGCAGCCATCAAGACACCCAAGGCAGAGCCTGTGACCTGGCTTCCCTGGCATCAGTCCTGCTCCCTGAAGGGTCACGATCAACCTTGACAGATGAGGCCATGCTTGATGCATATGGATGTGGCCCTGGGGAGGCACTTCCCAAGCCCAAGTCCTATTTCAAGATCTTTTCTTCCTCCTGGGAAAGTGGGGAAGAAGTTGCTTGCAAAGAAGACTGGAAGGGGAAACGGAAGAATGGAGTTAGCATTTTCTGAGCCAAGGCTGTGTTCTAGGCAGGAGACCCTCTGCCAGGCACTTTTGTAATCGTGATCACTTTCAGCCTCACCCTGCAAATGAGGTTGGTGGGATTATTCTGCTTGCAGATTTTGGAAATGGAGGCTCTCACACGTCAAATAACAGGCTTGAGGTCACAAAACAAACCCAGCATTTGCAACCTGATCTCCTTGACTTGAAAGCTATATCTAACTCCCTGCCTTCTGAGGATCTATACTTAGTTGTGACATAACTTTGTACTTTGCAAAAGGTTTATCTACCTGGCTTCTCTGAGCATCACCCACCCCACCTCATCCCAAACTCATCTGCTCCCTCTTTCTCCCCAGCCCGATCACAGTTTGTAATGGTAAGAGGATCTCATTGTCTTCAATCCTAGCCCACCATTTCCATGAGGACAGGACTCCTGCCTCTTTTTGTTCATTATTGGTCCCTTTCTTTCAAATGGTACCTGGCAGGTAGATGGTGCTTAATAAATATTTGTTGAATGAATGTATAACTAAATAAGCCCCAGCACAGAAATATGATAAAAGACATTTGCAAAGTGCTTTACCGAGAAATGAAGTATTTTCCCCTTACTTTATCTGACCCAATCCTCACACCAACCCTTGAAAGGACGGACCTGGTTCATGTTTCAGAGAGAATCAACCCAGGCCCGGATGCACATTTAGTAAGAGAAGTGGGACCTGATCCCAGGGTTAAGTGATGGTGCCCTTTCCCCTGTCTTGATAATCTCAGCTTGAATATTTGCCAAACACTTAGGATGTCCTGGGGCAGAGTAAGCCATGGTGAGTGGGGGCAGGGAGGGGGTGCCTGCTTTGCTTTCTAAAAACTCAGGATCTATTTGAGGCGGCCAGACTTATGCATGCAGAACATTTGGGAAATGGTACAAGACAGCAGCTAGCATAGTGCTGAATTGCACATAATCAGGTGCCAACCACATTCCCTTCCTTAACTAATCTGAGTCTTTTAATACCAGATGGGGACCCTGAGAATAGATTTCCTATGAAACAGATGAAGAGCAAAGATGGAAGCCAAGGGGAAGGGCTGTGGCTGACTCATTTCTACACCCCTCTAGCCCAGCACGATACCTGGCCCACAGCAACAGTGATAGTGGCAGTCCGTCCTCCACAACTAGCCACGCTATGTGCCAGGCACCTACTAAGGGCCTTACATCACCTCCAAGTCTTCACAGCAGCACTAAAAAGTAGGTGCTAATGTAGTCCTCAGAAGGGGAGAGTAGGGTTCAGAGAAAGTACTCATCAGGCTCCAAGTCACACAGCTAAAAAGCAGCAGAATCAGCATCGGAACCCAGATCCAGCAGCACCTCCAGATCCGTGCTCTTCATCTGACACTGCTGCCTCCACGTGTGACCTGCCCAGGCCCCCAAGGACGGAAAGAAACGTGGCTGAGTGAGTGTATGCCAGAAGAGGGGAGGGAGCAAACTTGGCTTGTGTGTTACATAGCCCAGCACGGGCATGCTTTCATCGGACCCCTCTGGGTCTCTAACCATTTCACCCCTTCCTCCCTGAACAGCCTTCCAGGGGGAACTTAAGGAGCCCTACATGGGTGTGTATGTCAGAGGGATGGGAAGGCCTTGCCTCCAGAGCTTTCTGAGGGCACGGACAGGCACCGTGGGTGTGTATTACTCAGCTCAGGCTGCTATTACACAATGCCACAGACTGGGTGGCTTAAACAACAGAAATGTATTTTTTCACAGTTCTAGAGACTGGAAGTCCAAGATCCAGGTGCCAACAGGGTGGGTGTCTGGTGAGAGCTCTCCCCTTGGGTTACAGATGGCTGCCTTCTGCTCCCTGTGTGCTCACAAGGCCTTTCTTAGTCATGTGTTCAGGGCTTGGGGGAACTCTCTGATGTCTGCTTTTATGAGACATTATGGACTCTAATCCCATGGGACCAAGACCTCATCCTTACGACCTCATTTAGCCTTAATTACTTTTTTAGAGGCTACATCTCCAGATACAGCCACACATGCAGGGATGGCGGCAGGGGGGTAGGGGACATATGAATTTAAACATATGAGTTTCAAGGGGACACAAACTTTCAGTCCGTAAGAGGATAGGTGAGGGAGGGATCAGAGCTGGCCATGGAGCATGAGCTAGCTCACCTTCAAGGATAGAAGGAGCCACAGCCAGTGAAGCCCCAGTTGGACAGAGCTGGCACAATGGCCTTAGTGAGTACATGTTGGGGACAGCAGGACAAATCACCCACATGATTCTCTGCTCTCTGCAGCAAGTCTCCCAGAGGCAGGAGTGGGTCTGTTGTCATCTCTCTCTTGATGTGCTCTCCTCCCTAGATGTGTTCTTTGTTAGCCTCTCATGGGCAATGTCTGCTGCATCATATAGTGTGTGTGTGTGCATTTACCTTTCAATAATACCTACCGTGCAGGACACCATCAGGAACAAGGGAGCTGTTGTGCATATAAATATCTGGTACATGGTTGACATATGAATGAATAAATATTTGTTGAATAAATGAATCTTGGCTTGGAAGAGTGTGCTTCTTCCTTTGAAGAGCTAGGATGATCTGGTAATCACCAGTTTTTACTTAATAATTGAGTGAGCAAAGAAAATTAGTTCATTCATTCATTCATTCATTCACTTGGCACAGACTGCACAGGGGCTTAAGTAGACAGTGTAGAGCTAAATCAATAGTGGTCCCTGCTCTTACAGAACCCTCTGTGAGGAGGGAGAGACGGACAGGAAAGGGACAAGGAAAACCAAGGAAATGACTTTTCTGATGGGCAAAAAGCCCCAAGTGCTGCAGGAACTTGGGGCAGGCACCAGTTCAGGGCCAGGAGGGGACTGCTGGAGAAAATGACACTTGAATTAGATGTTGAAGGATGGGCAGCAGGTCACCAGAAGGAGAAGGAGGTGAGGGACATTTTAGGCAGAGGGAATGGCAAAGGCCCTGAAGCACAACCCTAGAGGGCACCAGTGAGGTCCTGTTTGGACAGAGCCCTAAAGGGAGCACCAGTGAGCAGAGAGACTGGTAGATGAAGCCAGGCCACAGAAGGGCCTCATAATTAATACTCAACGATTTGGACTTCACCTTGGTGATCTCGTTTTATTCCCACTGCTTAGGAGCAGCCAGTCACAAACTCCTCCAGATCTCTGATCTCTAAAACGGAGCAATTCATCTCTCCTCTCCTTTTTTCACATGGCAATGGGGAAGAAGAGGAAATGCACGAATGGCATCCTAGCTTTCTGTAAACTCTCAAGTGCTGGTCCTGGTCTTTAGGTAGTATGAAGATGAGCAGGTGCCTGACCCGAGAGGGCTGCACCACCGTCTCTCCGGCAAAGTCCCTCCTCTGCTCCTTGAGTCTTGGCCATCCTGATGGGACCTCTCCTGACCCCTGGCTTCAACCCCAGCTCCACCCTTCTCCAGCAAGGTGCAGTCTTGCTCCATCAGCCAGGATTCTAGTCCTCATGGACACACACAGATAAGTTCTGACTGGTATGAGAGCTGAAGCTTTGAATCTAGCGGGGCCTAGAGGAGGTCTCCCTGGCTCAGGAGTCCCCGGTGTCCTCACCTGTCGATAGGAGGTGGTGACACGGTCCTGAACTCCAAGTTCTAATCCCACATTCTGGCTAAGTCACTTCAGGCAAATTCCTCACCCTAGGTAAGCCTCAGTTTCTCTTTACAGTAATGATTAGACGCGATCCGTCTAACTCACAGGGCTGGAGGTGATGTGGGTTATACATAGCAAACGGCAATGCAAATAAAAGGGACAGATGTTATTAAGCACACCTTCCCTGTTGCACAAAATATGACGTGTTTGGATTTGTGAAAGCATTAAGCGCTGAATAGGTAAAGGAAACTACTCAGGGTCCCTGGCCAAGTATCAGGCCACCTTTGTCCCTGAAAGGGCAGCTAATGTGCTGGAATGAGGAGAAACAGTACCTGAGAGGCCCTGTAGGCTGGAATATGGCTATTTGCCTGTGTGGCTTTGAGTGTACGTGAATGTTGGTAACTCCAATGCCATTTCGCACTGTTTGTATGTCTTTGTGCCTCTGTGTTCCCGTGTCTGGATCTTGTGTGAGGTCCTGCGGATGATCCTATGAGTGTATGATGGGCTGAGCGTGTCTGTGTGGACTTGTGGGACTGTGCCTCTATTTTTTCGTGTGACTGACTACGCGTATGTGTGTGTTTGTGAGCCCATATGTTGGGGGACCTGTGGTCTGCAGGCACAGTGTATACTGGGAACCTAGGCAGCTCCTACTTGGATGAGGCGTAGGTCCTCCCCTGGCTTTCAGGGAGCAGACCTTGCATTTCGGCATCACAGGATGCTGAGGAGAAGCCATGGGGGTGAACCCAAACTTTGCCCTTTTGCATGAGACGCTGAGATAGGAGTTGTGGTTCTGTGTGATCTGGAGTGAAAACTCACAATAGGGAGACTGTTTCCCAAATTCAGCCATTACCCCTTCAGCACTAACTCACAGTCTACCCCATGACTGATGGTGAAGAAATTACTGTGGGGTCTGAGAGGAGGTGGGAGGGTGAAGGAGGGAGAGAGTGAGGGGAGAAACAAGAGAAAGCAAGGGCCCAAAGGGGCTCCTTTACCCTGTCCAATTCTCAGTCCGCAGAAGGTGGCCCTGGTGTTGGCGGAGCAGGGGGGACCCTTCCTCCCACGACAGCTCAGTTAGATGTGGATCTTCCGTCTCTCCCTGGGTGGAGCAGACTTTATTTCCCCCACCCGATGAATTCGGAGGGTGGATTAAATAAGATTTCCTTTAAGTCAGGTGAAATAGTGCATCGCACGCAGGGACACACACGCGCGCGCGCACGCTCTCCCGGGGCGGTCTGCGGCTGCCCCCCGAGCCCACCCGCCAGGCGCCGGCCCACGCGGGTCGGTGCGCCCCGGCGCGCGGCGCTCACAGGTGCGGGCGCGCGGGGCGGGGGGCAGCGCTGCGGCTGCGGCTGCGGCTGCGGACGCCCCTCGGGGCCCGGCCCCCGCCCCGCCCCCCGGTCGCCCGCCGGCCCGCGCCGCCGCCTCCTCCGCCCCGCGCCGTCCCTGGCGCTGTTCATTCATGGTTGGTCCCGGCCCCGAGAGCCCGCCGAGCGCCGGGAGCGCAGCGGGGCGCAGCGCGGCAGCAGGGGCGGGCGGAGCGCGGCTGGCTCGGGGGCCGGCACCGCGCGGGCTGCGGGCAGCGTCCTGGGCCCGCGGCGCGCGAACAGCCCGGCCCGGTTCCGAAGGCTCGCGGGGAGCGCCCGGCCGTGAGTCAGTGCATGTGCGGGGCTGAAGAAGGGGAGACAAGGCTCCCGGCGCCCCAGCCCCACGCTCGCTGAATACCAAGCTGCAGGCGAGCTGCCGGGTGCTTTTTTGTGTCCTCCTCCAATTCGGAGTAGAGGAGCCACACTGGTTTCTTTCCAGGGGAGGGCAGGGGCAGGGCGAGGGGTCCCAAGTCGCACACAAGTCTTCGCTGCCATGGGGGCCGTCATGGGCACCTTCTCGTCTCTGCAAACCAAACAAAGGCGACCTTCTAAAGGTAAGCCACCTCCTTCCTCCTTTTGTTCCCCTGACTGGATTTGGGGGTGCTGCATGCTGAGCTGGGGTGTACCACCTGCCTCCCTTGGCCTGGACCCTCCTCTTCACGAGGAGCAAGGGCAGGTTCTTGCAGCTAGAGGAGTGAGAAACCTGGCGGGAGGTTTGGTGTGAATATCGTGAACACGCAGAGGAGGGAGCCAGAGTGGGCGCTGGCCCCTGGCGTGGGGGAGCTCCCCTCTGGGGCTCCAGGTGCCAGGACACTCCTCCTGGAAAGCTCTAGGAGCAGAAGGGAGAGTCAGATTCACAGGTGGGGGTGACTGGATTGTCTGGGTGGAAATGTTGGGAAGCTCTTCCCATTCCCATGACGGCTGGCAATTGTGCAACTGTGGGCACCCAGCAAGTGTGCTCACACATTCACACACTCCTCCGGGTGACAGTGCTGATGCAGACCTTGGAGCCCATCATCAGGGAGAGTGCTCTGTCTGCTCACCCCAGTAAACCTCTGCAAGCCAAAAGGAATCACCAGCTGCCAAGCGGTAAAACTCCCAGGGCTCATGTCCTGGTGGCTGGGGGAGTCATTAGGAGCGAGGGTATCACACAGGGTGCTGCTGTGCTCTGGGAGCCGCTGTGGAGCTGAGGGCGCTGTCAAGGTGTGATGGAGCAGTGAGCTTATGTCAAGGATTAGAAAGCATGATAGCCGCTGTTCCCTAGCTGAGACATGCCCAGTCTCACCAGCGGGACGGTTGTCAAATAGGTCCATGTGAAGTTGGCGCTGACATATGTTGCGCCATAGGGGACTTATGCAGGCCTCCTCCCCAGCAGTGAGAAAGTTGATTATTGGAATGAAGGGACAGGATGCGGTTAAGAAGAAAGAAAATGATGAGTTTTATTTTCTTTTATTTGATGCTCAAATCCTGTTGTGAGTGGAAGAAAGATTTTAAGTAACCTGAGCCGTAGACCTTCACATTCCACCACTGGATCTGGATCTCAGGTTCTGGTTATAGGCAGGGGCTGTAGTTCCCAACCTTTACTCTGGGTTGTGATTAGAACTGTAGTAAGGTATGGGTGGACCCCAAGGTACTCAGTGAGTCTGCTCTAGGACTTGCTTGGTCTCTCCTGACTCAGTGGGCAAATTCGCATCTCAGAGTTCCCCATGAGTAGCCTGTCTTCAAGGGGTCCAGGCATCTGGCCCAGCTCCCAGAGATATCAGTCTGGGTGAGCAGTAAGGAATGATATCTCTGGGTATAGATCTTAGGGGATAAAGCTGGATTGGTGTTTAAGTCCCAGAACACAGGTCTAAGGCCACATGAGTTACACATCCTTCTAGCAGGGAAGGGTCTGGGTGCCTTTTACCAGTCTTGGGCAGGCCATGTCTTCAAGCCTTGGCCCAGGACCTTGACATCCAGAGCCTTGATTCTCACAGATCCTCGGATACTACTTGTGTAGGAACAAAATTCAGCACCAAACTCCCATCATTTATCTGACCGCTATGAGGTCCCAGAGGCCAGGAGACTATGGAACAAGAAACCCAGGGATTTGTTTTAAAATATTTTCAATGCCTGTCACACTTCTGCGAGGCAGATAGATGTCACAGAAAGGTCTTGAGCTTTGGAGTCCAGTAGGGTCTGGGCGTGCATCCCAGCTTCATCACTCCCTCCTTCTGAGATCTCAGGCCAGCCTTCACCCCTCTCAGCCTGTTTTCTCATCCATAGAGTGGGTGAGAATAGCATCTCCAGGCAGGAAACTCAGTGTGGAGGGAGTAGAGGGAGGGAGGACCCTGTTTCATATACAGTGTTGGCTGAACCACCAGGGACCCAAGGGAGATTGTTGTAAGGACATGAAAACACGAAGGATGGATACGGAGCTCCTTGCATAGGGTCGGGCGAAGATTAAGAGCTCAGACATTACTGTCTACCATTCCTGTCTCCTACGCAAAATTCTAGGTCACTCCCGTGAATTCCCATAGGATTCCCAGAGGCCAGAGCTCTTCATTCTCTCCCAGGAGCCTAAGAAACAGAAGACGGGGGTGGGGGGCAAGGGTGACAGCTTCCAGTGATCCCTCCCTTACTGTGTGCCTGGCACATTGTGGCATGCTTTTCCTGCACTTTCTTATTTAACTCTCACAACAATGCTTGCTTGAAGCTCACAGCAGGTCAGGGCTATTGGGCAGGCCACCATGACGAGCTGCACCATCCCTGGGTAGTCAGGCCCTCTTGGACAGAGTTTCCACCACATTGGCTGCATTGTTCAGGGCTCCAGCTGTGTACCTTTCTCCCGGCATTTGCCCTGATCAGAGTCTTATCTTAGCACCTTCCTCTGTGGAATGCTAATCAGCAGGAGACCTTTCCTGCAGAGGAAGGTGACTTGGAAAGTGGCTGGGGGAGGCCAGAGGTCAGGGACCGCTTCCTGGCTAGGTCCCTTAACCCCTTGGAGCTTCAGTTTCTCCTCAGGTTCCATCCTGTTCTCAGATTTGAAGATTTTTCTTGCTGATGCTCTTAATGGAACTGTTACTATGATCTCTGAGACATCAGACTCAGATCTAATTAAGGCATTTGGAAGAGGGTGGTAAAGGTTCTCAATTCAGGATTCGACCTCCCTGGTAGGTTCAAATCCAGGCTCTACCACTCCCTAGCCTTGTTTTCCTCAACTGTAAAACAGGAACAGTAGTAGTTACCATCTTAAAATAGCTGCTGTGTTGAGTGGATTTCAGGGATAATGCAAGTCAAATGATCAGCACAAGCTCTGCTGTGTAGTAAGTGGTCAGCAAATCTTAGCCACTGTTCAATTTATAGCTCTACTGTTTGTGGCTTCCAAATGTCTAGAATAAGGCCATCCTGGAAGTAGGCAGTGCCTCTGGGAGTCCTAATAGCTCATTTCCGGAGCCCTCTTTCAGTGCTGTCCAGGGAACTGGACCCAAAACCCTAAAGGCACAGACGCTGGTCCTGTTACTGCAGCCCCCACTGATCTCTGCTCTGTGGCTGGTCCTGAAACAAACATAGCCTACTGAACAAAGGCCCTGAATGTTTCCAAAATATAATTTGGTGGCACATATAAATTTTTTTAAGTAGGGCAAAGCTCCACGTGATTAGTGCCAAGAGAGAGAGAAACACCTAGCCCAGCCTGGGTGTTCAGGGAGAGCTTCCTGAAGGCAGCCGAAATCTAAATTAATTTTAGAGCCATGTCACCGAACAAAAATATTCTAATTCATTTTCTTTCTCTGTTTAGAATCTTTGTTTGTCTTTAATTAATGAGAAAAGCCCTGCTTTGGGGGATTCAGCCTCTGCATCCCAGTCCTAGATAGAATTTCCGGCTGCAAGAATTTTGTCTGTGCTTTTCATACTGTTCTGGGCTTTAAAGAATAAGTGCAAAGGGTTGGGGTGTGGGATGGCCAAAGAGGGATGATGCAGGTGTAGCTGCTGGGCCTGTGAGGGGCAAGAGAATTTAGGTAGAACATCGCTAGACCGAGGGCATCTCAGTGAAGATTTTTGCCTATAAGCAAACTGGTTATCAGTCCTCTATGACCAAGAGAAAGCATTCAGAACCTTCAGGAAGGTCTGAGCTTGGGATCTTCAGAGTGCTCATTGAATAGATGAGCTGACTAAATCCCACAACTACTTGAAGCTTATTCTAACCACATGGCAAGTTAGAGATAAATATGGAATTGGTTCCCCGCTTCCTAGATCAGTGAACACCTTGGAGAATATATGCAACCAGAGGGCTCCTGATGAAGCTGGGTCTGTAGTTCCTTCATTGGGCAACATGTTCAACCCAGAAGCTGTAGGAGACCAAGGAGAGGCAGTGAGGCAGAGAGAAGCAGTAACCCTGCTGTCACACAGCCCTTGTCGCAAAGGACCTTTGGCAAGTCATTTTACCTTGGAAATGCCAGTTTGCTGATGTCTAAGAGAGGCATACTAATTTACAGGGGTGTTTGTACTGGGCGGTGTCAACCACTTCTGCATCTTTGTTCGTCCTTTTCACTCTGTTACCCTTCCCCCCATCTCCTAGCCTAATAGTTATAATTCCACTCATATTCCAAGACCTCACTCAGCTGTTTCCACAGTCAAGAAGACTTCCCCAGGCCCCATCTAAATTCCTTACTTTTTTTAAGGTGTGCATTCCCATGACTCTCAAGTCATGCATTGTATTGGGCACTGGATGGAGGTGTTAACCCATCTTCCCCTGCTATCCCCCACCCCCATCCACCACTCCAGAGTGTCAGCTTCATGTAGGGTGCTTGTCTGAATCATTCCTCATGGTCCCCAGCTTGGATTCTTACACATGGTAGGTACTCAAAAAATCTTTTCTGGAGGAAATCATAAATAATGGAATTGTTGGCTGCTCTCTGTTATTTTCTAGAATAGCAGACCCTGAAGGAAAAGTTAGCTTCCCACTGGAATTTCAGTTACCAGCCCTCTGCCTGGAATGAATTCTCTTATTTGGTCTGCTGGCTTTGAATTGGCTTTGTCCACAAAATGTACTGAATCTGTTTACCATTTAGCAGGGAGATGCTGAGAGCAGTGTTCCTACTCCCCTGCTCCTGATAGTCACAAAAGGATGAGGAGCCCACACCCAGTGCCAGACACAGTTCTTGGGCCCTCAATCCCAGAAGAAACCCAGTGAGGATCAAGGCAAACAGAAAGAGGGAGGTGGGGGAATGCCTGGGTGGCTCAGTGGTTGAGCATCTGCCTTCAGGATCAGATCCTGATCCCAGGATCCGGGATTGAGTCCCCCATTGGGCTTCTCCCTCTGTCTATGTCTCTGCCTCTTTCTCTGTGTCTCTCATGAATAAATAAATAAATCTTTTTAAATTTTTTTAAAAAGAGGGAGAGGGAGGTGGGAAGACCAAAAAATAAAAGTGAGGGACTATTACCTAACATGAGGAGGCTTTCAGACTAGTATCTGGAAAGGGACCTCGTCTTGAACCTCATTATATGCCTCTGAGGGCTTTGCTCAATAAATGCTTCATAAATGTGCAAATGAACAGTGAGCGCATGTGTCAACAAGTGAGTGAAAGAATGGATGATGAATGAATGGAGGAATAAATAAATGAATGAAAGAAAGGAAGGAAGGAAGCAAGCAAATGAATTATCAAATGAATGCCAGAAGGAATGATTGAAGACATGAGTGCATGCATGAATGAATGTACCCATAAGTTAATGAAGTAATGAAGTCCTAGTCCTAGTAATGAAGTCTTTGCATGAAGAGCATTGATTGTCATGCTACCCCAATGCTGGACCTTAGCTGTCTACCATGAAATTTGGAAGGAGTCAGTGGTACAGGAAGCCCTGGTGCAATAATTACCAGTAACTTAACAACAGGTGCTTCTTAGAAAGCTAAAAATTTTAAATTCAGTCAAGAAGAATTCTGGCAGTTTTTGGATATCCGTAGGGGTGTAGTATTTTGGGGGGAAGGTGAGAAGATGGGAAAATATCTCTACTTTCACTCTTTTGTTGATTAATTTAAAAAGAAAGGAAGGGAGGGAGGAAGGAAGGAAGGAAAGAAGGAAGGAAGGAAGGAAGGAAGGAAGGAAGGAAGGAAGGAAGGAAGGAAGGAAGGAAGGAAGGAACTGATCTAGAATGACCTCCCTTATGTTTCAGGTTCACATTTACCTTGTCTAGCTGAGATCAGGAACCTGTCTATTTGTCTACCCATTTATCTGTTCACTAAGCAATCTCTTAAGTACCTGTTAAGCATCATTGCTTCTCTGATGTTACCTCTGCCCAACGCCCACTCTGGCTTCCACTCACCCTCCACCTCCACCTCCCCAGTCACCTGGCAAACTCCTACACATCCTTCAAGACCTCATTCAGCATCACCCTCTCCCAGGCTCCTGCAGGCAGAGCACATCTCTCCCTCCCTCCCCTGTTACCTCTGCAGCTGTTGCTTGCCCTTGCCACAATCGTGAACATTATGTGATTATGGATTAATCATTCATCTCTCTGACTAGCTCTAAGGTCATGAGTCTTATTCCATAGTTTCTGTCAGGCCGGATGTTGGGTCCAGAGTTGATGACTGTTGGCTGTGTGGGGCTAAGGATGGATGGGCCAGGGTGTGTGCTCTCCATGGCTCCGGGTAGTGCAGGAGTGCGGCGGCGCAGATGAGAAATCCAGGTCTGCTCATGGCGAGAAGCGCCGCAAAGTTCTGCATAATGGCCCTGGAGTTGATGTTGCCATTCATCAGGCAGAGAGTGAGCAGTGTTTAGGAGAGAGAGGGAGAGAGACTGACTGAGTGACCGAGTCTTGGGACCTTCAGAAAAAGTCGACTTACCTTTAAATGCTTCGCCTCCCTGTAGGAAGTATTTTAAATGGGTCACCTTTGGGGAGCTGCTGCCATCAGCTGGAGCTCTCTGGCTTCCTGTCCCGTAGCCACAGGAGCAGAACTTTGGATGGATTCTTGCCATGCCAGGCCAGGCGGAAACCTCACTGGGGCAGTGGGGGAAATGGTAATGGCACTCGACTCAAATCAGGGCACCAGGAACAGGATCTCAAAAGTGATTAGGACCACTGAGTGAAAGTAAGACCTGGGTTTAAACTCTGGCTCTGTGACTCCTTAGCTCAAGGTCTCTGGGCCTCAGTTTTCTGTTCTATCAAATGGGGACAATGACAGTGTCTCCCTTACAGGGCTGCGTATGGGGTCAAGGAGGTAGTGAGCACAGTACTTCGCCTAAGGTGCGATGATTTTGGCAACTCGGGGTAGTACTGGCTCTGCTGCTTCCTTTATCGCATCTCAGAGCTGGTCCCTTCCTCCTCTGTTGCTTCATCTGCACCGTGACTGGGCAGTCCTTGGCGAGCTGTGTCCCTTAGAACTGCAGCCTCTGATTCCATCCCCCTGGGGACCCAGAGCTGTCACAACCCTGGCCACTGGAGCCCCAAGCAGTTTCCCCGGTAACTCCTAGGGGAAGCTGGGAATTTTAGGTCATGAAATTCCCAATGGTGACATAGGAACGTGGGGATCATCTGCCAGGGTGAATAATAGTAATAGCTGATATTGACTGCTGCTGTCTGCCAGGCACCGTGCTCTGCCTTTTTCCTGCGTTATTTGATTAACATCTTCCCAGCCCTGAAAGGGTCCCATTTTGCAGATGAACAGCTGAGGTTCTAAGAAGGGAAGCTCGTCCGTCGCCCAGGGTCACTCAGCTCATGGATAGCAGGGCCCCATTCTGGCAGGTCCCAGAGCCCGAGCTCTTAGGCACCACATCACCCCCCTCCCCTCCTGGCCTTGCCTCACAGAAGAACAGCCCAAATGTGAAATGTGGATGTTGAGAAGGCATTCAGGGATAGACCTCATTAGCCATACAGAACAACTGAGCCATCTGCAGGCCTTGAGCAAAATGCTTTCAGCCTCATCTCAGACCACCCCTGGATCTGTTTCCATTTAATCTGACACTGCAAAAGCCTAAATATGAAATGATTGGGGGCAGAAGGCCAATTAGCAAATTCATTAATAGGATTAAACACCGCTCCTCTGCTCTAATCATTTATGTGAACTAAATTCTTTTCCCTTTGTTGCAGACATCATTGCCTGTCAGTGAAGGATCGGGCACTTAAATCTCTAAGTATGTTAGAATTTCAGACCTTCCGAATCGGGAACCAGAATCAGTCAGTGTCTTCACGTGATCCAGAGAGGCAGGGAGGGGTCAGTTGTTGTATGAGTGGTCATCATTGCAAAGGAAACGAACACTAGTTCCTTCCTGTCCTTGGCCACAGGTTGGCCTAAATCTCTATGACACATCTGCAGGTGGTATGGCAGTTATGGGCATATACTCTAGACCCGGATATAAACCCTGGCTCTGCAGCATGTTAGCTGTGTGACCTCAAGCAGGCCCTCCATGTCTGTGAGCCTTCATTTCAACATCTAGAAAACTGAGATATTGGTAGTAATCCCCTCCAAGGCTGTTATGAGGATGAACTGCAATAATGCATGTAAGACACAGTGGTCAAAAGATAGTAAGAATGCAGTAAGCAGGGAGTTATGACTGTCGAGAACTGTGCTACTCAATGTGGTCCTCAGACCAGCAGGCCTGGTGCCCTGTGGGAGCATGTTAGAAATGCAGTCTCAAGTCCCTACTGGACCAAAACCTTCATTTTACTACTATCTCCAGGTGGCTTCTGTGCCCACTGACCCAGAGCACAGAAGCACAGGTCATAGTAAGTATGTATGTGCTTATATGTATATTTATAAGTTTACATACCAAGGTGGAAGGACCTTTGAAACTTCCTGGTTCAAGTCTCATTTAAAATTTAAAAAATGGAGTTCCTAAGGAGGTGAGTGGTTTGCCCATAGTCACCCAGCTTGAGTGTCCAATCTGGGATCCGAACCCTGGGCCTCCCCAGCCCTGCTTGTCTTCACATGAATTGCTATGAAGTCAGATCTCCCCAGATTAACATTTCTTCAACTTTTCTTTCTATCTTTTTTTAAATAAAACAGAAGTGCAGGGCTATATATGCCCATTAAGTTTTAATTTACTAATTTAAAATGTTATTCCAGCTAAGTGAGATCCTGAATCTTAATTCTGCAGCCCTCACCTTAGCAGTACCTATAAGTTCTGTGCTATCTGAAGATGTGGCAAGGAGACAGCTAGTTGTATCTCAGATATGGGCCAGGACAGAGTGCAGGCTGAGCCATGTGGGCGAAAGACCTCTCTCTCCACAAGGGATTTCATTGATAATGCTCAGAGTCACAAAGCTGGCAGCCTGGTTTCTGTACAAAGCCTTGGTGTGGGATTTGAAGCCAGAAGGTATGACAGAGTTAGTAGGAGTCTAAGAGGTAAAGGAAGAGCCTGAAGCATGGAAGTGAAGTGCTTTCCATGGGGCATAGTAGGACCTCTCTGTTGGAAAACCAACAAGCAATCCTCCTGGCTGTCGTAGAAAGCTTCCTGTACTAAATGGTTGAGCAAGACTCATCCGGGGTCAACAGGCTTGTTTGGGATAGAAATTGGAGGGATAGAGAAGCATCACTTGAGGAGGGATTCAAATTGTTTAAGGGCCTGTATGTCCCTGACCCTTCTGCATACCTGACCTCCGTTGACTTTTGCAGTAGCCCTGTGATGGTTGTATTGTTAGTCTCCCTTTGCGAATTAGGAAACTGAAGTTCAGAGAGGTTCTGTGATTGCCTAGTGACTAAAGAGCAAGGATTTGAAGCTTGTCTGATACCAAGGTATCCCCCTCCCATGGCCTCCTCCTCCAGCCTGAGGCCCCGTCCAGGATAGGCAGGCTTCTGATGCCCAAGAAGCAGTTGGAACAACAGTGGCTAGCTTTTGAGCCCCTGGGAACCAAACATGACAGTCACCAGCCTCCCACTGGCCCTGTCACCTCCTCATTCATGCAGAGCCTACACCCAAGATAGAGGAGGGATCTGCTGGCAGCTGAGGGAGGGTTCTGGAGGCCACACAGCACGCAGGCACTGTGGGGAAGCCAGTGCGCTGGCCTCTGTGTGGGGCTGAGCCTGCACTTTCTCTCCATCCCTGGCACTCATCCATGTGCCAGTCTCCCAGATGGCCAAACTGCACACTCAGCAGGGGTCTCTTCCAGAGGCTTCCCTGCTCACCTAGCGGGGGCAGCAGGGGGCTCAATTCCATTCCCTTCCTCTCTCCTTTGTGTGCTGTCAGCCCAGGGCTAGATTAAGGCTCTGAGCATTTACAGCTACAATGATTGTACTGCCCACCCCACCCCCCTTACCTGCCACTACTTAGACAATTCACGACAGAAACAGTAAAATAAGTCTAAGGAAGCCAAATGAAATTTGGATTTTTTTCCATGATGACTGCTTTGATGATTTAAAAAAAATAGAAAATACATTGTCAAAACATGTTTATGGTGCTTAAAGCCTCTCTTGCATGTGCCTATTGGGTATTTCTGCATTGAAGTTGGAACCAGACAGGGGAAAAAAAAGTGTATTGAGGACCGAGGCACATAGTGCCAGGCACTGTGCAAGGTGTTGACGACTATAACAATAATAACACAAATACTATTTTAAAAGCTGTCATAGTAATAAGAAAAAGAATAGTAAAAACAAATGACACCTATACAGCATTTTTTGCCAGGTGCTATTTATTCTTTTTTTTTTTTTTTTTTGCCAAGTGCTATTCTAAGTGCTTTTAGTATATTAAACTAATTTAATCCTTACAACAACCCAATACTATGGTTATCCCCATATAACACATGAAATCTCAAACTATGAAAAGTAGCATTCAATCCCCCATTTTATAGATAAGAAAACTGTGGCTTAGGAGGAAGTGACTTGACTAAGCCCCTCTAGGTGTGTGGTGGAAGATCCAGGATTTCCACCAACTCTGACTGCCTCCAAATGCAGATATGTGCTACTCTCCACCCTAACCCCGCCCCCGGGGTGCCTTATATAGAGCGGTGGTGTGAAGGCCTGAGACTAAAGCCTAAATATTGAATCCTGTCCTGACTTTTTCAGGAGCACCCTCCACTCCCCACTGCCTGTTCATCTGCCCTCACCTTGTGCTACCATTCCGACATCTCTGGGTCTTCCTCACCGTCCAGAGCAACCACTGTGTGCTTTGGTCCACACCGTATAGCCTGTACTGGAACTAAGTCAGGTTCCCATCCCCCGCCACCCTGAAGAAAAAAGCTGCTAGAAGATTAGTGGTGTAGGATACTGTCTTTGCCCTCAAGGAGCTTCACTCTGGTGACAATAATATTAACAGTGAATCTGTAGAGCTCCAACTATGTGCCAGACACTTTAGCAGCTTGGTTTCATTTAGGCCTTATAGCATTACAAGAAGGTCAGCATTATTACTGGACTCTCTGCAGATAAGGAAACTGAAGAACAGAGAATATAAAACAATGTCCAATGTCTCACCTCTCAGAAGTGGCCAGGCCAGCATTTGAATCCAAATAGTTTGACTCCAGCATCTGCCCACTTAATCACCAGGCTAGACTGTATCCGAACATCAACCTATACCCTAGTGCAGATTGTGTCACACCGTGCGGGCTTGTAGGAGGAAAAGGCATCTCTCTCCGAGGGTGCCTCTGAAGAATCAGGGAGGAGGCCTGAAAGAAGTGCCATTTGAGGCTGATGAAAGAGCAAGGGCTTGCCCCATGCCAAAATGTAGGTTAGTAAAGTTCTAGGCAGAAGGAATAGTATGAGCAATGTCATTGAAGGAGACGACAATAAAGGAGAAGGAATAAAAATGACAGTGATGTTTCTCACTTTTGTGACTTGGGGGAAGTCAGTAGGAAGGTCATCATTAGATATGTGAGGGAACAGAGTGGAGACAGAGACCAGAGCCAGGTATCCACATTCAGGAAGGTGGGGGGCGAGGGGGAGGAAGGTCCTGAAAGGTGCCAGAGAGGAAGGATGAGAATAGGCCAAGGTAAGTGGGGAGCAAGACTATCCCCTCTCACCCTCATCCTGTCTCCCCAGAAGTCTCCCAGGGATCACTTCAGCCCACAGCTGCTCCCTCCTCTACCCCCTCCCGGTGTGCTTACTGTTTGTCCTGCATGATTTAACAATTGATTGCCTTGAATTGCTCTATAATCGCTCCCTGTAAACATGTCCTGGCTCTTCAGTAAGAGTACACTTTCCTCAAAGACTGGAACCTTTCTTTCTGCCCTTCTGAGCTTCTCCCACGAGTCCAGCACCATTCTGGGCACATGATTGGTGCTCAGTGGCTTGATTTGACATTTTACTGAGATGCACTGAGGACTTGGAATTATTCCCTAACTGAGATTAATGTAACAAAGAAGGCTGGGCATAACTTTCAGGCTCCCCTCAGCATACCCACAGGATCCAAGACAGTAGGTTAGTGAAAAAACATAGAGCATTGGAGACATTTCATAACAGCTTAGAGTTGATAGAAAAGGTATGGCATGTTGGGTGAAGTAGAACGGAAGGCCAGTCCTGGCTTACCCTTTACAAGCTGCGTGGTTGAAGTAAATTGTTTGACACCTCTCTGTATGTCAGTCTCTTCATCTATTAATAACAGCAATCATGACATCAACCCACTAGGTTGTCATGGGGATTAAATGATATCATGTGATTGCAAGTGTTTATAAACTTTAAGGCAATGTACGAATGGTGAATATTAATATGTAGATGATGATAATGATCACAGACGTGGTAATGCTTTTGATGGTGGTGGTGATGATGCTCATGGTGGTGATGGTGGTGTTGGTGGTGTTAGTAGCAATGATGACAGTGATAGTTGATAGCAGATAGTGTTATTAGTGGTGGTGCTGGATACAATAGGGATAATATTGGTGAAGGCAGAGATATCGATGAGAATAATGAGAATAATGGTATTAAGGTAGTAATGGTGGTGCTGGTAGGTCATGGTGTTACTGGAGCATGATAATGTTAGCAGCAATTGTGATGATTATAGTAGGGATAACAGTGATGCGGTAGTGGTGGTAGTGATGGGGCACGATGGTGGTGGTGTGATGAGAGGTGGTATTAGTAATGGTGGTGATAATAGTAGAAGCGATGTTGGCAACAATGGTGGTGGTAAAGTAGTGGTGTTGGAGGTAGTATTGGTGGTGCGATGATGGTGGTAATAATGGGGGTAGTGGTGGTAGTGGCACTGGTGGACTTGAGGCTATTTTTCCCTTTGTTCAATGTATCCTCTTTACTAGTCTACACAGAAGGATTTCTAACTCTGAGAATTTGAATTCCCCCAGATATATTTGTCAACAGTAAGAAAGAATAAAACACATCAGCTCATGCCTCTAGATTTATCCATGGTTGGCACTTTCAGAATAATTTTCATACAGACTGCCTTCTTGACACTTCCGTTCCCAGGACATAGCATAGTGCCGTGCCTGCTACACAGTCAGTCTTTGATAAATATTTGTGGAATGAAAGAATGAACTTGCAGAAGAATATTGGCTATACTCATGGATGAACTCATCAGATTTAAATGTACCACCTCCAAAAGTATGCAGGGTTGTCAGGCAGCTCTCTATCCCATCAGAATGCAGCTGAGCTGCATTCACACCATGACCAGCATGGGCAGTGCAGCCACCCTTCTGTTCCAGCAAGCTGGGAAGACTTCTGGGGAGCTCCGTGAATGTCACCCTGGCCTGAACACATTCTGCCCAGACTCTACAGGAACTAAGCACAAGGAACAATGGAGAAAATGGCATTTCCCATCAGCTTCTTCCGGAGTGTTCATGTCTCTCTCCTCAGCAACCTTCCTGTTGCATCAGGAATGGGAGGGGAGGCATGTCCTGCCCTCGGAGACATTCTTCTTGGCAGCAGGTCCCCTCCCCCTGAGCCTGGGAGGGATTATAGCAGTGATTTCAAATCCATTGCCTCCACAGCCCACCTTCTACCCTGGGCAAATTAGAGGCACCTGGAGGGCTTTTCTCTCCATTCACTGTAGAAAAAGAATAGTCACATGTCAACATTGTAGGGTTCCTTTGGCTTTTAAGTATGTGGCATATAGTAAAGGCTCAATAAATGGTAGTAATTCTTAATATCAGTGGCACATATTACTTCTATCATTAGTGGAGAGATTAACATAGAAAGTGGTGAATAATGATAGACTGGAGGCTTTGCATATCTTTCTTTAATGGAATACGTGTGGCTTGGATTCATCTTGAAAACCCTGGTCTTGGAAATCTGAGCCCACAGGGTCCCCTGAAGAGATCACACATTGTTGGGGGACAGTTGTTGAGAAAGATGGGGATGACCTATAGGCAATAGCATTCAGGTGTTGTTGTGCTGAATAAGGACTAAGAGTGGGAGATTAAATAGTCTTAGATTTAAATCTCAGACTTGCTTCTCATTGGCCATGTGACCTTAGGTGAGTTACTAGGTGAACCTTGGTTTCTTTGTGTGTCCAGTGAGGTTAATAATACTGACCACATCTGTTCCTTGGGAAGAATCTGGAAAATAAAGTGTGAATGGAGTGAGGGTGGAAATTTGTGTTCCAGGCAGCTCAGGACCGGAGGTAATGGAAAGGCCAAAGTACTTTTGGGATTAGAGCTGCTGACAGCCTTTATCTGTCTCTGGAGTTGATTTATTATTCCTCCGAACCCTGAACAAAGTCAAGGAGGGGATAAAGAAAGGGAGAAAGAGGGGTAATAAGAGTATGGAAGAAAATGTAAACATGTAAAGTGCAGGTAGCAGGTTGCCTTCCCAGAGCAAGCAGTTGATAGAGGGTTCACTGGTGTCCTTTTTATTCTGATTGTTCTTGCTGTCAAAACATGTGGAAAGGAATCCAGGTTGAAAGGAGAACTCAAGCAGAGACACAGGGTGAGTGAGATCATGGAGGGATGGACAGATCCTAGGCTGAATGTGATCAAGGTTACCAAGCATCATGTGTAATCTGCAAAGGGTGGAAACTGAGACAGACTGCTCCTGAGCTGTCCCCCTACAACTTCTAATACCATCCAGTGACTCTTTGTGTCAAATGGGAAGAGCTCTTTAAAGATTTTTTTTTTGAGAGGGGAGACAGGCAAAGGGAGAGAAAGAATCTCAAGCATATTCCTCGCTGAGGGTAGAGCCCAACATGGGGCTCCATCTCACAACCCTGAGATCACGATCTAAGCCAAAACCAGGAGTCCGACACTCAGCCACCTGAACCACCCAAGCACTCCAAATAGGAAGAGCTCTTTAAAGGATGTTTGGTGTGTGTGCATTTGTGCAGAGAGAGAAGGCATGCTACTGTATATAAAATATCAGACCCCATGCTGGTCACACCCCCTAAATCATCTTTTAATTGTCACACAATCTTATGAGGTAGGTGCTGTTATTATATGTATTTTAGAGGTGATGAAACTGAAGCCCAGAGAGGAGAAGTGATTTACCCAAGGTTACTTCACTGGTAAATGTAGGGACAGTATTGAACCCAGACCTGCCTGTCCCTTAGTTTCTGTAGCACTGTCACTCAGAGACTCTACACCCACTCCCTGGTATTAGCTCCATTTGACATTTGGGGAATTTGAAGCTCGCAAAAGCTGCTTCCCACAGTTGAACAGCCAACGTGAAGCAACACAGGACTAGTCCCAGTTTTCCTGACTGCCAACCCCACAATATCACCCTGGTGGCTCACACATCATTGGAACTAACAACACAAGAATCTCCTATTCCTTCTTCTCTTCCTGCCTGTCTTGGCCTTCTTCCAGAACTGTGGAGGAACAATAAACCAACTCAGGAGGCAGGGGAAGGCTGTAGGAAGCTCAAACCCCAAATTGGTTTGGTCTTTACACGACTTCCATATGAGTTTTCTGGGAGAAAAACCCACCTTGCCCTATGGGGCAATATGTCAGTGGGCAGTAGCCAGGCCAAAACGTATGCTAATACATTGCTCCTCTCAATCCAGACCCCACTTAATTTAGAGGTTTTCCATGTAACAGTGAGATGCACAGACTGAGAAGACAGGCAGCCCTAGCCTGGACCTTGGCCTTGCCTTTCTTAAGCTTTGTGATCTTGGGTAAGTCACCTACTCTCTCTGAGCCTCAGGACCTTCATCTGTAAAATAGGGGTAATAGCTCTCTCCTAGGGACTCCTCTTTCCTAGGAGGAGGAATTAAAAAAGTATGTATGAAATGCCCTCATTTGAGGGTTAACAAGGGCTTCGTTGTTATGGTTTGACCCAGTGAGTCTCAGGCTATATAGCCTTGATGAACATAAGCTCCTCTGCAACCACATCCTAGTCCCTAGCCCAGGTATGACAATTCCTGGCACATGCTCTTACTCCTTTTCTATTGCCCATGACAGATACTGATCACCTGTCATAGTACTTTTTCCTTCAGTGCTAGAATGTGATCTCAGCATCCTTCTTAACACAGCACGCCATTCATGCAGCCCCTACCAATTGATTACAGTTGGCATGGGAGACAGATGAAATTTATTTGCATCCCCATTCTGATGAAGTTTATATCTGCTTCTCCCTCTCTACAGTCCAGGATGTCTGGCTCCTGTCTGCATTTCTGCATTTGTGAGTGTGTGTGTGTGTGTGTGTGTGTGTGTGTGTTTAAACTGCTCTTCCAGGCTGTCGTTGGTTTGTTTGTATGTATCTCTGTGCTTTGAGAATTCTGCTTGCCATGTCATGCCTATGGCTTAAGATCTGCAAGGAATATCAGCTCATATCTGGGAGGAGGGAATCAAGTTAGAACTTAGGAAAACAAAATCCATGCACAGAACTTGCCATCAGCCACCCTTAGGAGTGACACGAGAGATGGTGATTTAATATGAATTTGAAGTCTCAGAAGGTTTAACACTCCATTGGATGATGACTGAGGTCTCAGGGAAGTAGACCAAGAATAGAACATTTATTCATTAAAGTAATACTAACTGTGGTAACAAGTAGGCCCCAGTGTTTCAATGGATTACTGCATAGCATTTTACTTATCGTGCATATAACTGTTCAGTGTGGGTGCTCCTGAAGGGCAAGTCACTTTCCTCTGTGTGGTCATGCAGGGACTCAGCCTCCTTCCATCTCATCACTCCACCAATCCTAGGGCCACCTTTACCTCTAGGTGAAGGGTTCACAGATGGCACACTGCTTCTTAACCGCTGTGACCTAACAGTGACAAGTCTCACTGGGGAGAGCTTGCTGCATAACCCCACCCAGATGGAAGGGCGGGTAGGGGTGCAGAGAATGTGGTCTCTGGCTGGTCCAGTGACACCTCCATACCCTTGGAGAAGCACCAGATGGAAGTAGCATAAAGACCACAGCTGGGCCTGTCACAGACAAAATGGGCCCCCTGTCAGTGGGCTGGGTCCTGCCTGGGGAAGGAGTCTGAGTTCCGAGCTCATGGGCATGAAGGAGGACAGTTCAAGAGCCAGAGGTCAACTGGCAGGGGTCACACAGAACCTGCCCAGGGAAGTCCTGCCTTGACCAGGGGGACGTGCCCATGTGATTGTGGTGTCAGCTGTCCCCCTCCCAGGGAGAGGAGGCAGTAGTCGGAGCCAGAGGCATCCAGTGGTCTGACGGCATCTGGACAGTTCTAGGTTCCCCAGGGGACATTATTGCGATGTGCCTCCCCAGGCAGCCCTGCCTTCAGGGGAAGACAGGGCCGCTCGTGACAACTTCAGCAGCCCGTGTTTTGCAGGGCAGCTCCATTTCTCAGTGTGGTTTATATTTTGGTCTCATGATCTGGGTTAATGAGAGTGTTCTCCTGACAGATGGGTCCCTTCTGGGTGTGCCAGCAAAATCAGGTTTCCGAACCTCCGAGCCTGGGGGCCAGAGGCTGGGGAATGTGCCAAGGTAAATGCCACCTTGTGAGGTCTCTGGGAAGCAGCCAGCAGCCTCCCCTGGGCATCGCTCCTGCCTCATCACGAGGCTTCTCTGGCTGGCCCGTGAGCCTGTGGGAGCCACGTTCACAGCTCTGGAGGCACGGGTCTGTCTCCAGCTGCATGTGGGACATTCCAGCAGTTTCTCCCCAATCTGTGGAAGGAAGGAAGCAGGAAGGAGAGGAGGTGAGAAAAAAACAATCCTGTGCTTAGTCTTCCCTCCAAAGCATACCTTGTGAGCCTCGTCTGTACCGGATTTGGAACAAAGGAATCCTGGCGCTTTGATTATTGTGTCTGCAGCAGTTGGTGAAATGAGCCTGACGCTCACCAGTGCCTTAGTAGGAATTATAATTACATTGGAAGACCCGAGGCAACCAAGTAAACTGATTAGCGGCTCGCTTCAAGTTGATGGATATTTTTTTTCCCTCTGGGTCATAAATAGGGCCATGGGAGATGGCGGCTCCCGGGGTGGGAGCAATCGAGATGGGGCTGTGTGCGTCCAGGAGGCCAAACCGAGCGGTGCTGAGGGGCTCCTGGAGGGACGGACGTGCAGGTGCCCACCTGTTCCTGCCTGGGATGTGTCCGCTCTGTTCCCTCGGGCGGGGACTGGCTCTAACGCTGGGCAGGGCTCACTTGGGCTGCAGCGGGGGTCCTCAGAGCGGTGTGATGGTGATCAGGCTGTTGGGTGATGCTCTGGGAAGCCCTCCCCCAGGAAAGCTGCAGCTTCTGCCAGGCATAATTATTGCATGGATAATTACACGATTCAGAGCCTGCTGGAGAACTCTGGGCTGGTGCCAGAGCAGAGAGGCAGGGTTCCGGGACGGCGGCCGGTTGCCGCTTCTCAGAGCAGAGTCTAAAAGAAAGAGGGTAACCATTCGGCTTCCTAGGATTCCAACCTGGCAGGGCCAGGATTTGGCAAACGTAAGGCCGAGAGAGGTAGGAAGCCAGTGAGTTCTCTCTTCCTCCGCTCACCCTCTTTGAGGAAGGGGTCCCCAGCATTCTAACCTAAGCCCCCCTGTACACCCCCCCAAGCCTCACCTCCCCAGGAGAGCCCATCCCCTCCCACTAGCACCTGCATGCTGATGATGCCAAGCTCCCCAGCACCCACGTCGCCCTCTGAGCTTCAGTTCAGCTGTGCATCCTCAAATGCATGCTGGGCATCTCCTTCAGTTGGAGCTCATCACACCCCCACTGACACTCTGCCTATTTTACTCCAATCTGCCCCCCAGCCAGCATTCTCCTTTTGGCCAGCAACACCTCATCCTCCCAGATTAGACCCCTAGGTAGAAATCCAAATCCTAACCTTCTCCTCCCCCATCCTTGTGTCATGTGAGGCTGAGGCCACGTCACATCAATTCATTCTGCCTCTCCTCCCCACCCCACTTGCGTGGCCCAGGGACAGGCTCCCTGGTCATCTCCAGCTTTCATATAGTGGTCTCCTCACTGGCCTCCCTACCTCCACCCTCATCTTCCGGAGACCATCCTCCCACTACCTCCAGATCCATCTCTCTTAGTGTCAATCTGGTTGCAACTTCCCACACTTAGTGCCCTTTAGTGCTTTCCCATTGCCCTCAGCACCGGCTGTACCCCTTCAGGCTCTGCTCAAGCTGGTTGTACTCCAACACTGCATGGCCTGCCAGTCTCATGACAACCAACCCTATGGGATGCCACACTTCTGCTTCCTCAGACATGTCTTTGTCATGCCTAACAGTGCAAGTGTGGAAGGAGAGAGTGTAAGAGTGAATGTTCTAGGCTCTGGAGCCAGCATTTCTACGTTTGCATCTTGGCTCCATCACCTGCTAGCTGTGTGACTTTGGACAAGTGACTTGACCCCTCTGTTCTTCTTTCTTTCCATTTATAACATAACAGTGGTGATAACAATAGAACCTATCCCATGGGGTTGGTGAGAGGATTCAGTAAAATAATTCATGTAAAGCACTCAGAACATAATTGGTGCACAGTAGCTATTTTATCAAATGTTTGCTGCATGTCCCAAGGTGGATATTCACAAAATGTCAAATTCAGGAAAAAAAAAAAAAAAGATTCCAGTTAGTTCACATCTTCATTGTACAGAGAAAGAAACTGAGTTTTTGAGAAGGAGAAGGGCTTCACCCTGGTCACCCTTGGAGCCTGGCTCCCAAACCCCAGGCTGGAGCTCTCTGGAGCCAGACAGCTCCCTCTGGACGGTCAGGTTCTCTGAGTGATGAGGGCTCTCCAGTCGTGAGCGGGGAGTCCTCTCCTACAAGACCACTGCCTCTGACAAGTCAGTTAAAGCAGGAGGGGAGGAAAAATGTGCAACTTGGTTTATTCAAAGTTAATTAAATAAGGGGACATGTGATGGCAGGTGCAATGAGGGGTGTGCTCCCATCCAGGGCCTGGGGAACTCTGTCTAGGACATTATAGTCTCACTGAGGCCTGAGGTACCCCATTTACTGGGTCCCATTGTGTGCCCAGCATCGTTGGGAAGAGCCCATGCCTGGAGAGGCCAGCCTGGGCTTGGGAAGCAGCCGAGGGCAGGAGGTCCCTGTCTCTGAGCAAGTCCCTGTCTTTGGTGTCTGAGGAGCCTGTCCCAGAGGGGCTGGGCCTGCCAAGTTCTTGGATCCTAACCTCAGCTGTAGCACTTACCAATTGAGTGATCTCAGACAAGTGACTTAACTTTCCTGAGCTCAGCTTGCTCTTTTATAAAATAAGGGATCATAATATTCACCTGCCTCCTAGGGTTTTGTGGGAATTAAGGACATCATCTGTGTAAAAGCCCCTAGGTCATGCCTGACTCTTAGCAAAGCCTCCACACACATCTAACAGTGAGAATAATCAAGCCTGCCAGTGTCTAGAGGACACCCATCCCTGCACATGACTAGTGCATGTTTTTTTCCCTGGAATGCACAAGAAGGAAGACCTCTATGAGAACCCTACATAGATCTTTGCTGATTGGCAGTTTTTCCTCGAGTTAATTAGGAAGCTTTGACCTGTCTTGCCACATGGGTCTCTGACTCAGAACGCAGTATTGCAATGACTGCAGAACGTGGTGACAATCCAGCCCCTTTCTCAGACAACTGAGGAGAGGCAGGCAGGGGTGTTCTGAAGGCTTGAGGTGAGGTGAAGGAGCCATCTGACACCCAGGGGTGCCCTGGTTGAAGAGAGTAATTCAAGTAACTCTGTCCCCACTGTGTCCCTCAGTAACAGGCGAGAGTATTCATTGAGGATGTGTTGACTGTGCCTCCTACCCTCTGCCCCATGCCCAGGAATCTCATCTCTGCACAGGACTGTGTGTCAGAGCCACCAGGGAAATGGGCCTGCTGAGAAAGCCAGAGCCAGCCAGGCTCTCCTCTGGGGCAACACGCACTCCGTGTCATTCCACCCCTGGAATCTCCCCTGTGCCAGGCCCTGGCTCAGCCCTGCCGAGTCTCACGTTACGGGCTCCCTCTCTCTGTCCAGGATCATTAGGCTTTCACCTACGGCTGGGTTCAAAACCTGCCTCCTCCACCTTCCAGCTTTGTGGACTTGCCACACTCATGTCACCTTCCTAGAGACCTACTTTCCTCATTTGTAAAAGTCAGTTTGTGTGTTGTGACCATGAAGTGAGAACCAATTCTGCAGAGCTTAGAATGGTCCCTGGCCAGTCGTACACACTGGAAATCATCCACTTTATGCAGTAGCCCATTCCTACAGATGAAGTAAAGGAGGTCTGTCAACTCAATGGACATGCTTGGGGAGACTCAAACCCAGGTCTGTCAAGTTCCAAATCCTGGGTTTTTCTGTTTGCAGGCTGTGCTGGAGATCATTGCAGAGGTTCATTCTCCAGCATATCAGATACATACTGCACCAGATTATGCCTCTTTTAAACTGGAGATCTGTCCTTTCTGGGCCTTGAAGATTTGCTGGAACTAGAGAGTCACTAGTGGAACCCAGGTCATGACATCTGGAAGGGGAAATAGAAGTATTGTCAGCCTTGTGTTTGGGACATCTCTGCCCGTCCTTGCACCTTCTTCTGACTAGCCACTTTCTGTCCTCTGGGACTTGACACAGGCATCACGTCTCCTAGAAAGCCATCCTTTGCCTCTCCTCCATCTCAAGACCGGCTTAGGTGAAACTTCTCTCTGTTCCAGGACACTGCTGCTCACAGGAGCCCAGCATGCGGGTCCAGGCCATGAAGCTTTAAGGTCAGAGAGCAAGCCTACCGTTTATAGTGCCTGACATATGGCAGGAGTTAAATAAAGCTATATATTTACTTACTTATTTGCCAATATCCTGCCTCATTACAAAAAAGGACTTGAGACATCTGAATGAATGAATGTTTGCAGAGCTGAATTAGACTGAGGCGGGGTGTTGACCCAGAAGAAACGATGTGGGCATGGCATCAGAAAGACTGAGGAGAAAATTCTGACCCTGACCCTGTGGCTTCTGTAGAACTTTGGAGAAGCCTTTTATTTCCTACGGCCTAAGTTAGCTCATTCATTAAATGGGACTCTGAATGTTGTAAGGACCCAGTATGAGGCCATGTGCTGAGGTCAGCGGCTCAAAGCTGTGGCAGATCCAAGCAGAGGAGTTTGACATTGGCCTTTTAAAATATTCATGAATGGCGGCTCCTTGGTGGCTCAGTCGGTTAAGCGTCTGTGTTCAGCTCAGGTTATGATCCCAGGGTCGGGGATCAAGCCCTGTATCAGGCTTCTGGCTCAGTGGGGAGCCTACTTTTCCCTCTTCCCTCTGCTCATGCTCTCTCTCACTGTCTCTCTCTCTCTCTCAAATAAATAAAATCTTTTTTAAAAAATTAAAAAAATAAAATATTCATAAATGATTGGAAGACTGTGTGGCAGATAGTCACTGTTGTACAAAGTCTGAACTTGAATGGTGCTCTTTGGAGGCCTGGACGTGTGGGGGGAAGGGGATGTCAGCGAGCTAGAAGTTTGTACATGTGCTTGCACATTCATACACCCACCCCCAGGACACATATCTCAAAACAGTTGCATTTTCCTCTGTCCTTGGGTCCTTGGTAAGAGCAAAAGTCTTAAAAAACAAAACACCTTTGTTTTGAGTCATGATGTGATCTAATGTTACATAGCATTTATTTGGGGTCAGAGTTTATTTCAATAGTTTCAAAAACAATATTGTCCTGTATTTATAGAAACATAGAAGTTCTAACGGGGTATTTTCCCTCCTCTACTGTATGTTATTGGGGAGATGGCAAGCTGCAGTGGTATATGTGAGTGGGAGGATTTGGGAAGGTCTCTGGGACTTTCCTTGGAATGTCAAGGATTAACTGTAGTCGGAACTCAGGAACTCGGAATGATTTCTGCCCTGGGGCCTGCCCTGGAGGAAACTTGCATCTCAGCAGTGACTCCCACCCAGGCTGCTCTGGCTCAGCATCCCAGGTGCTCTGGAACCAGAGTCTAAGGCGGGCTCCCTGGCTCCTACCCTACCCAGCACCCCGACCCTCCCTGACCCAATCCCCATGCCCCCTTGTCAGGATTGAGCTGTAGGTGAACGGTCTCTGCGTATCTGGAGAGCTGCTTTGAAGGCCTTAGGCCCTCTTAACATCATGTGGACTAGTGCAAAGAATGCAGGCCATACTTCATTTTGCTGTGATATTTGCTAGCAGGGCGACCTTCCTTATCTGTAGATAAGCCTGCGTGGCTGGCATGAGGAGGTAATAAGAAGCTTCGTGTCTAGTGCCTGGCACACAGCAGGAGCCCTGGAAAACTTAGTCCATCTTTCTCAAGCGTCTGGGAGATGGCTGGAACAAATGTCATAGGATGTGATGTTGCTGATATGGGGCAAACCCCAGGCTTATTTGGAACAGTGAGGGCTTTGTGGGATGTCAGAATAAATAGGGCCCATTACCTCCCACTTCACACTCTCTGCTTTAGGCAGGACCCCTTCTGGGACCTCAAGATGTCACAGGATCAGTGACAGTCAGAGAAATCCAAGAGTCTAGAAGAACTTTAGGCCGTTTTTTGTTTGGGAAGGAGGAGACTTCTCCCAGGGATTTGTGCTGCTTCTGTCTCCAAATGCAAGTGGGAATTCATTCTGGAGAGGGTGAAGCTCTGAATTTGAGATTGGAGCCCAGTGGGCTCCATCCAACTGATCTTATTAAATAGGAGATGGTCAGGGTACCTGGGTGGCTCAGTGGTTGAGCGTCTGCCTTTGGCTCAGGTTGTGAACCCGGGGTCCTGGGATCGAGTCCCACATTGGGCTACCCATAGGGAGCCTGCTTCTCCCTCTGCCTATATCTTGGCCTCTGTGTGTGTGTGTCTCTCATAAATAAATAAATTAAAATCTTTAATAAATAAACAAATAGGAGATGGTCATTAGCCTCAAAGATGGACTTGTGGGCCCTTTGTGGGATGAAGGGTGAGTGGGCATTCCATCTGGGATGGAATTAGCCAGGACCTTATCAGTTTTAAATACAGAAAGCCAACTTTTACCATTTAAGAAGAAAAGAGGATTTATTGATTCATCTAATAAGAAAGCCAGGATAGGGTTCGCTTTAGGCATAGCTGCATCCAGGTGCTCAAAGAAAATGTCAACAAGAATCTTGATTTCCATTTCTCTCAGGTCTGTTCTCCTCTTGTTTGGCTTTGTTCTCAGGAGAGCTCTAACCTTGGGGTGCCAAGATTTGTACACTGGCAGCAACTCCAGTGGGAAAGGCTTCTCTTCAGTAATCCCAGGAAAAGTCCCAGGGCTGACTCTCACTGGCCTCGGTCGGCTGTGTGCTATGCTCTGATCGGCCAGGATCTGGGACAAGGATAATTCTGCCTCAACACCAGATGGACTGTGTTCGGAGGACAGTGGGAAAACCAAGGAGCGCTTCCTAGAAGGCAAATGGCTGCTGGGTCAGCAGAAACAACAGATGTCACTGCCTTGTTCAAGGATGCAAGGTTTCTGTAAAGCCTAATCTCACACGGAGGCCATGCTCACCCTCCCCTCTATCATTCTTGCTTATGTTTCCTGAGCACCTGCTTTGTGTTAGGTGCCCTGCTTGCTGTTGAACGCGCCTCTTCTGTGGACTCTAAGATCACTTCTATTGCCAATATTCCCATTTGATAGAAGATAAACCATAGACTCACAGTGTAGAGGGACAGAGTTGCCCAGAGTCAGAGCTTATAAATGGCAGCATTGGAATTTGAACCCACATTAAACAGGCTGACTTCAGAGTGTAGATTCTTAGTCATATACTCTTCCCCCAAAAAGTGCCTCATGATTTCCCCCTTTGTTCTCGTTGGTCTATAAACTTTAGAGGCCCTTCTTCCCACTCCTAGCTCACTTGCCAAACTTGTCCTTAAATGCTCTCTTGTCTAAGTAGTTTCTTCTAGGACTAATGATGGGAAGGACTCTTTTCTGCACCACTATGTGCACAGAATTCTGTGGAGGTGTTCATTTCTCCTAGCTGGCTAGCACTTGGAGAGCAGAGACTGTATCTCTCATCTATCACTCCGGCACCTCATGCGGTACCTGGCACATAGCAGGTGCTCAGGGCTCATCAAATGTTCGCTGGTTCAGAGGGCAACACAAATACAATCAAAGCACAGCAGTTTGCTAAGACTTGACAATGGGAGTGGTGTCCTGGTGGTGACCTCATAGCTATTGAGTATTATGTTAATGGTAGTTGGTGTGTTGGATACTGTATTAGGGGCTTTGCAAGCTGCTCCTTTTCATCTTCACAGAGATGCTGTACTCTTGTCATTTTGTCAAACTTGAACTCAGGGAGATGAGATGATTTGCCCAAAGGCTAGCATACATGTAGCTGGGTTTTAAGGACAAGGATGGGGCTGCCTGACTCCCTCCTGCCTGCCCTCTGCCTCACATACTCAGGGCGCTGCCTGAAAGACTGGCCCCCTTAGCTGGGAAGTTTGTGGCTTTCCAGAATCTGTTGAACATTTTTTCTATGTTTGGAGAGTTTCTGACATTAGAAATACCCCCTCCCTAGGGAGGGATCTCACCTTCAGACTACCTACCACCCTCACATCTAGGGCTAAGATAGCACACCAACCCAGGTGAGGCTGTATTTGGAAGAGGAAATGGATTAAGCCTGGAATCCATTTTTGATGAGAGAGGCAGCAGAGGCCCACAGCTCCCTGGAAGTCATGGTGGGGAAATCCTGGAGCCTCCTTCTGTTGTGTCCATGGTGCCTGTGTTGAACAGTGGGGTCTTTTCTGGAGAGGTCTCCATGATAGGGCTTGAATCTTGCTCCGGGTTGGATGGCCTCCAAACCTAATACCTTGATCCTCTTGGAGATTCTCTAAATTACTAAGTATCTTTTAATAAGCTCCTTCTCTGGATAAAGCAACTGGAGGGGATACTATAGTTTGTAACCAAGGGCCCTGACCAATAGACCCATCCTCATACAGTGGAATGTGTGGGTCCTAGGCATGGTCCTCTGGGAAGGCAGCATGAACTCTGGACTGTCCATAGAACCAGGTGAGGCTGTGACAGCAAAGAGACCTGTGGGAATTAGAGAGGGTTACACCAGTGGGTCTTTGGAAGCCTTTGCCGTCTGCATCAGCACTTTGAAACTTTTGTGCACATAGATCACCTGAGGATGTTGTTAATATGAAAATTCTGATTCAGGAGATCTGGACTGAGACCTGGGATCCTAATTTCCAGCACTTCCCCCTCCCAGGTTTTGCTGATGCTGATAATCTGAGGACCACCAGTGAGGTGGTGAGGTTCTTATGACCCTTAGGCCTCAGGCAAAATTTCACATATGCATGTCACATAAATGCTGACTAAAGTATCATGAAATAATGAGCTCACATCCTTCCCTGGCCAAGTCCACTACTAACAATTATCCCAAATTTTGGTGATAGCAGTCTTCAGGTACGTGGCAGCTTCAAATCTCATAATTAACATGCTTTGTTATGTCACTCCTGCTCCTAATGAGGACTTTTTAGTAATTTGCTTTGTTGAATAAACAGGATGGTTCCTTTGCCCCACAGGGCAATATGATAGGAGTGTGATGTGCTATTTTTACCTCTAACTCAGCCCAGAGAATGCCAGCAGTGTGTGAGGCACTGCAGGAGCCCCAGCCCCCCATCTGTGGGAAGCAGCCTGTGAAACAGCCAGCATGGCCTCTGAAATCTTCACTGTAATCTTTACCATTTCTAACATCCAAGTCCTGGCCCTCTCTCTTTCCAAACTGAACTCATACTATTTTCCATTGTTAACTGGCCCTAGGCCACTATTTAATTCCCTAAAGAGGACTGCCCTCTCCTTCTGCCAAGCCTTTCCTTAGGCAGTTCCCAAACCTGGAATATGCTTATTGCTTATTCCTCTGGCCAACTCCTCCACAACCTTCAAAACCCAGTTCCTGAGTCATCTCCTCCAGGAAGCCTTCCAAGACCCTTCTTTTTCTTTTAGTCCTTAGACTGATCTAAATCCTGGAGATTAGTGCTTCATTTTAAGAATCTTTTTGGCTTCTAGCCTGCAGCAAACTCAGACCACAGACTTGGGCCTGCAAGAACTGTTATATTGTTGTTCAGGAACCAAACTTAAATTTCAACTTCAAGCTCCCGTTCTGCCAAGTGAAAGAAAGAAAATCTTACTCAACTCAGGTTTCCCACCTTCTTTTCTGGAGTTGTATTTTCATGACTGGCAGTTTCCATCTCAGGCAGGGATGCCAAAGGAAGGAGCAGGGTCAAGGGCATTTGGTCCTCAGCCTTCTCTCTGTGTTGGCATCTAACCAGGTGTCCTTGACTCATCTTGCTGCAGTTCACAGGGCAATGATGATCCCTGGGGTATTCTCATCTGAGCTTCAAGGCCTCTGGAGTCCAGTTCATTCTTTCCTTTGCCCCTCCCCCTTGTGCACAAACAGATGCTGGGCTTTGTGAAATGAGATCCTCTGACACCACCTCAGACCCTTTGCCCTGGACACCCTCTAAAACCATCCTGGTGCCTGGATCATGGGCCACAAAGCTGTGTGGTTACCCTTTGCTCTCAAACTCACTCCTCTGGCTATATAGGGGCTGTCTGCATTCCCCCCACCCCGCCCTGCCCAGGGACTTGGCTGAGGGCAGGATGACAGTCCCCTTTCAGATGACCACCAATAAATACCTCAACTTCCTTCCCTTTCATTCTCCTCTTCCTCACCCCAGTCCAGGCACATTGTATGTACAGGGCAGGGGAGGGAGAGGTGAGGCACCGAATTCTCTGACCGAGCATGTAGCCTTCCGTGTCTGTTATTTGTGCATGAGTCCTTCAAAGCTCTGGGCTTTTGGAATTCAGAGAGCCCAAGAAATCAGAAAGAGTTCCTCTCACGTCTATATGTCATGGCCTACAGTTGCCCAAGTCTGTTTTGAGACTCAAAAGTCAAGCAGTACCTTCTTTGTTCCCTGCTTTCCGGAGGCGGTCAGTGTGGAACACCTGCCTGTACCCCAAATTAGGGAGGGGTTTCTGGGCATTGAGAATACCAAGAAAGGGGAACACATGGATCAGAGAGCTCAGAAAGGGCAAGAAGGCACCTCCCTAATCTCTACATTTCGAAACCAGGCGTAGTATAGCGAGGGTTAATAGGAGCCAATATTTATGGGGCATTTCTAGCGAGCATGGCACTGCTTGCCTCATGCTACCTCACAGACCTCTGCAGCAAGTACTATTTTTATCCTGATTCCTCACCTAAGGAAACTAACTAATGCGGACAGGGTTGGCTAGCTTGCCTGAGGCCACGCTGCCGGAGTCCACAGCCCAGCTGGCAGTCGAAGCCTCAGGAGGCTTACCCACTGGACTCTATTGCCTCATCTGCCCAGGCCTTGGCACAGTGCCTAGGACTTGTTAGGGAGCAGCATGTGGAACTCTGCTCGGTGACTTCCTACTTACTGGCATCACATCAGTGGCTCATCAACTCTAGGCCTCACTTCAGTCATCTTTAGAAGGTGGATAATAGGCTCCTTAGCCAGGGTACCTGGATGGCTCAGGTGGTTAAGTGCCTGCCTTTGGCTCAGGTCATGATCCCAGGGTCCTGGGATCGAGCCCTGAATTGGGGAGCCTGTTTTTTTTTTCTGTCACTCTGCTGCTTCCCCTGCTTGTGCTCTTTCTCTCTCTCTCTTTCTCTCTCTCTCTCTCTCTCTCTCTCTGGCTCGCTCTTTGTCAAATAAATAAATAAATACATCTTTTAAAAAAAAAGATAGGCTCTTTAGCCGAGGGCAGCTGTGGACATAAGTGACTGAAGGCTAAAGTTTGATCAAAAGAGCTCAGACTTTGAATCCTAAGACTTGTGCACACAAAGTTTAAATTTCTTCTCTTAGATTACAGCCCTGGACATGTCCCGTCCCCTCTCCAAATGCCAGTCTCCTGATCTACCAACTGGGCACAACCAGAATCTCTGATAAACAGTAAATAAATGTTCGTTGCAACAGGGAGGGGGCAGGAGGGTGATGGACTTGACTAGGTAGGCAGTGGGGTCAGGCCTGCAAATGTGTTCCCAGGGAGTTTAGCCGTTGGTTTGGTATGGTTGCAGGTGCTTGGGGCATGAGGCCCCAGGAGGCCCCCAGCCCCAGCCTCCAGGCAGTCTCGGCCCCATGCAAGCTCCAGGCAAGACTGGCGGCCTGGCCCAGGAGGCATGAGCCTACGGAGTGACGCTCAGGCCCTCCTGGGAGTTTCGGCTATGGCCACCTTCTGCCTCCCATCCCTGGACACTGCTTATGAGCAAAAGCCCGGTCCTGTGTGCAATGTGGCCTGAGCTGCCTGCCTTGGTTTCTTGGAGAGTGTCTGATGAATATGTTTCCTGCACAGCAGTAGCTGCTTCATTTGTTTGTTCTCAAAGTTTCCATTTCTCATTAGCTGCTAAATCGTCCTGTTGTGGCTGACGCAGCCACTGGGACCACAGGGGCTGCAGAGTTTGTGGTCCCAGGGACATCCCAGAGACCTGGAGGGGGATCAGGAGCAGCAGGGCCTGCCAGGATGTGCCCCACAGGGTGTGGATCAGGTTAGCTCCTATCTCTGGAGACTTTAGGAGACGATGCTGTGTCCTCCTCTCCCCAGTGCTGAACTCTGGCCTCACAGCTCAGCACCCGCGGGTGAAAAGAAGAGGAGGGAGGATACGAGCTCTCTTTAACATCGTTACTGTGAGCCAGAGGCTGCAAGGAAAGGCCAGAAGCTTTTGTGGGCTAGAAAAAACCAGAAGACAGGTGGGGTCTTAGTCCGTTCTGGCTACTGTAACAAAATGCTAACAAAACAAAACAAAACAAAAACAAAATGCTATATACCCTGGGTGGTATATAAGCAACAGTATTTATTCCTCACAGTTCTGGAAGCTGAAAAGTCTAAGATCAAGGCTTTGTCAGGATTTACTGTCTGGCAAGAGCCCCCTTCCTAGTTCATAGAAGGCCATCTTCTCACAGAGTCCTCACATGGTGGAGGGGGTGAGAGAGCTCCCTGGGTGTCTTTTATCAGGGCACTAATCCCATTCAGGAGGGCCCCACTCTCATGACCCAAGCACCTCCCAGAGGCCCCATTTCCTACTATTAGCACATTGGCAATTAGGTTTCACCATATGAATTGGAGGGGATGAACACAAGTATTCAGACCAGAGCAACAGGGACCTGGGTATTGCACATTACATTGTTCTCCCAACAACATCTAGTAGATGTATAATGAACACCCAGCATCTGTTGATAAAGGACCAGAGAAAAGATGGGAGGGACCATTTTCAGAGGCTCCCTCCTCTTTAGTCCCAAATTCTTTCTAACTCCAGAACCACTTCACCCCCACCCCATCCCTCCCTGTTGTTCTACTATGTGAAAGATCACCCTATGAAAACCTGCAAGAAGTTCAGAAATCCCTGGCTGCTGGCCTCCACCCCTTGCCTCTCTCGCTGGTAGAGGCCTTTCCCTAAATAAACACTTGTCTCCCATGAGTATTCAGGGAGTGGAAATTAATATCATTGTAAATCTAACTCAAACACAATTAAAAAGGTAAATCTACTTTTGAATTAAAAAAATCTTATCATTCATCTCTAGCCCAAATAAATACAATTTCAGGTCTCTGAGATCTGCAGCATCACCTGAACTACACTCTGCTTCTCTGCCAGAACATGGAGGTGGGAAAGAATTGTCTGAGGAATCACCTCCTCTGGTCCCATCGGGGCAGAGAAGAAGCTTGAACTTGTCACCTATGAAATGGCATCAACAATACGTATCTTAGTTGTTTGTGTGAGGGATTAGAAACGATGCCGGCTGAGGGCCTAAATGAGACTCTTTGGGAATGATCGTAAAGTCCATAAAAGGAACATTGTTTTTGTCCTTTGAGGTATCCTGGTGCCTCACACATGGTGCTTAATAAAAACAAAACCATCAAACTCTGACACCCAGAGAATGGCAGTGACTTGCGCAGGCTCACACAGCAAGTCAGATGAGAGTCCAGATTCACACTGAGGACTCCTAGTCCTGACCTGGCCCAGGGCACAGGTGGTTTGCTGTCTCATTCCACCAATTACTACTATCTGTCCTGGGGCACTGCCTTACTTTCCCTCAGTTTTCCCATCGCAGAATGGGACTTTGCCAAGTCCCCCTTAGGCAGCCCTGTCACTGGGTCCTGCTCCCTTAGGAAGCAGGTAGAGTCCTCTCTCACTTTCCCTCAAGAGCTGCCCATTTTCTTTCCAGACTGTGGCCAGAACCTTTTCTCTACCATCATCAATATGACCCTCTCCTCCTCTGCCCCTTTTATCCTCACCTCACCATCCCCAAAGATGAAATAAGGGCAGGCAAGTCTTTCCCTGCTGCCAGCCCTGTCCCAACTCTAAAGTTAGAGGGAGGGCAGGGGAAGGGAGGAGAGGGACTAGAGTGTCTCCTCCCCCTCCACACTCCTGATGAGAATTTAGGGAAAGGGGAGCCGCCCTGGCTGGCTGTCTATGATTTAACTCTCCTTCCCTCCCTCCTTCCCTCACCTGCAGTGCACTGGAGTTAAAAATGACCTTGGCAAACAGCCTTCTGTATTATCTGTCTAGTGCAGAGAACAGAGTCAAAGAAAACCCACTCAGAAGCCTGGAGAGCTTTTGGGGGGAGGAGGAGGAGGGAGAGGGAGAGAGGGAAGAGTGGGGAGGAAGCATAGTAGGAAATGTCCCCAGGGCAGTAGGCAAGATGGATTAAGGAGAAGAGAGTCAAACCTGTGAAGCTCTGCTCTGGAAAAATCATTGCTGAGGAGAGATTACGTCCCACTGCTTCAGCAGAGCAGGGCTTCTCCAAGTGAGAAGGGGGAACAACCAACCCTCCCTGGGCACCCATCCTCACAGCCATTCTTTGGCATAGAGCACCTCGCTTTGGGTTGGTGCCTCAGAGAGGTAGCAGCTCTGATCTCAACATAGCTTCTGGAAGCTTCTCTCTTCCTGACAAGGCAGGATTGTGCTGAGTGATGAAAGTAGCCAGGTGTTGGGACCACCAGGCCTGGTTTCTACCATCTGGATTTTGCTATGTGACCTTGGACTGGTCATTTTACCAGTCTGAGCATGGGTTCCCTTAATGTAAATGAGGAAAATAATGCCCAACTCAGGGTATTGATGAGTGGAGCCATGTGAGATAATGGTTAAGAACATGGACCTGGGAGTTAGGTGGCCCAAATTCTGTGATTCTGGACAAATGATGTCACCCTTCTGAGCCTCAGTTTCTCCATCTGTAATATGGGCATGCACAAGTGTCTACTTTCCCCTCACATAAACCCTTGTGCTGGATAGGCTCTGTTTGTGCCTCCTCTTCTCTGTGTTGTAGGGAGGCCAATCTGGGGGGACCGTAATTGTGAGGCCTCTGCCTCTGGCTTTTGGCTGTTCTGAGTGGAGATAGCTGCAGGAGCCTGAGGGCAGAAGAAGAATGACATCGAGATATCTACTCATGGGATCACTGGATGGCTCAGTGGTTTAGCGCCTGCCTTCAGCCCAGGGCATGATCTTGGAGTCCTGGGATGAGTCCCACATCGGGCTCCCTGCATGGAGCCTGCTTCTCCCTCTGCCTGTGGCTCTGCCTCTGTCTCTCATGAATAAATAAAAATAAATAAAATATTAAAAAAAAAAAAAAGGTATCTACTCACAGGCTCCTTCCCCATCAGGTTGTAGTGGACGGCCCAGCCAGGCTTTCAAGAAGGGGCCAAGTCCCCCTTAGGCAGCCCTGTCACTGGGTGCTCATAGCCACCCTCCACTCTTTAGATTGGGGTGTTAAAGGCTCCCACTGTCCCTAGCCCAGGGTCCTGTGCTGTCATGTGCTTCCCCGTACCCTGGCTATAGCACTGTAAATAGTCCCTCTGTTAGACTGTCTTTAAGTTACCCAGTTGGAGTGGGCTCTGTGTCCAGCTGAGACCCTGAAGCAGTTGTCCCTGTGGCCACCGACTTGGTACTTTCAACAAGAATAATTAACACAAGCTGAGTTTAGCTCCATACTAAGCCTTTACAAGTGAAATCTCACCTAACCTCTCAACTAGCACTGGGAAGGAAGCTACTGTGATTCTTCCCAGTTTGCATTTGAGGAAACGGGGGCTCTGGGAATTGCTCTAGCCAGGACTAAGTCTAAAGCCCTTAAAGACTATCCTGCATTCCCTCCCTGGTACAGGCAGAGAAGCCTCTGAGTGCACACGGCTCACACTTCCAAGGCGTGTTCTCAAGTAGATGCGTTGTCCTTAACCAACTCTGAGGAACATGCTGGTCTGGAATCCAGGCTAATAATTAGGCACAGCTGATATGATAAGTCCCGCATGGCCTCCAAGGCAGACACACAATAGATGGTAAATATTCTATTTGCTATTGTTACAAAACTCTTTCACAGTAGGGCAGTGATGGGAAGTCCCCTGAGGCCAGCTTCTACCTCCCACCCTGGTAGCTCCTGTTTTCAACACCTTAGCGGGTGGCTGTGGCTTTGGACTTTGCAGGGTGGGGGCTCCCCTTTCACTCTCATCTCGCTCCCTCCCCATCCCTCCTCTAGGCTCTCTGTCCTCTCCTGGCTCCTCTCCTCCCCTACTGGAGCCTAGGGAGGTGGGAGAAAACATGCACCCCTCTGGGCTGTAAAATCTAATTAGAGACAGGGTTTCACTCAGAGTGAAAGATCCAGCCTGGAGTGGGTTTAAGGCTGGAGTTTCAGACCCCATTGCCCCTGGGTGTGAGGGGAGTTGAGAAGGAAGGGATGCTATTTTAGGATAGATGGCTCTGGGCACTTCTCATATCCCATGACATACATGGTTGTGTCCTCCCATTGTCATTCCAGAAGCCCCCTTCACATCAAGCCTTGTTCTTGGCACAAGAGATGCATAAATGACACCTGGGTCCTGCCCTCAGAAGCTCTTTGTCCATGGGGACGACCTTGAAGCAAATGACCACAGTATGCTCAGCACTCCATGTTCCAGCTGAGGGGTATCATCCTTCTCAGGAGCCCTTTACCATATTTCCTTTAAGGCAAAGACGTGGCCATGTCCCCTGACACATCCATTCATTTAGCCGGTATTATTCCATGACTCAGTTTCTGGCCATGCCTTCTCAGCCCTCTTCATTGGCTTCTCTTCCACTGCCACCTACTCAATGGTGGCTGGCCCCAGGCCTCTGGACCAGCTCCTGTCTGTCCCTCTGTGGTTTCATGCATTCTCCTAGCCTTAAACATCATCATACATAGTTCACAGGTCCTGTGGTCATGACCTATAAAACGCATCCTGACTCTTCCATTTCTCCTCACCATGTCTACTGCCCTCTAGTCCAAGCCAGTCTCACCTCTAGCCTGGACTGTTGCAGTAGTTTCCAGACTGGTCTCCTTGCTACCAACTTTGCCTCTTAGAATCACTCTCAGTTAAAATATCAGGCTGTCACTTCCTCACATAAACCTTCCAGCGGTCTCCTTTGGCACCTGGAGTAGAATCCATACTCCTGACTGCGGCCCTCAAGACAGCCCCTGGCCTGGCCCCATGACCTCCCTAAACTCATATCCCACCCTCACCATGGCTTTCTTGTGCTTTTGCAAACAAGCCCATTCCTGCCTTCTACTGCCAGACCTTCCGATGCTGGAAGCTCCTTCTTAGCATTCAGGTCTCAGTAAAAATGCACCCCCCCACCCCCCTCTCCTATCTTTGACCACGGTAGCAGAAGTAGCTTCTGCTCCCATGGGTCTCTCATCTTACCTCCATTTTATCGTCCCAGTAGATTTATCCCAACCTAAAGGTATCTCTTGCAAATTTGTTTGCTCGCTCATCTGGTGTCTGTCACCCCTGCTAGACTTCAGACAGGGCCCTGGTCAACCTGTTCACCAGTGTCTCTGCAACATCTGGGACAGGATCTGGCACAGCACAGGTGCTAAGCAAGTTATCTTTCAGGGAGCAAATGCCAAGCACGTAGCTCCAAGTTTGTCTTCTAAACCCAGCTCTCTGCTCTCAGGGCGAATATCTTGTATATGAAGAACTCAAGGTGAATAAACATTTATACTCCCCAGTGACTTATATGCTCAAGCTGAAGTAAGAAGAGATTTGATTTTTAAAATAATAGTAATAATAAGGGAATCATCCCTCAAACTGTGTTCTGGTGTCAGTGGCTCAACCAGCTTGTAGTGTGGATCTGACCTGTTCACTTTCTGTGAAGCAGAAAGTTCTGAGTTCTGAGTTCTTCCTGTGTCTGATGAGGTTCCAATACACACTACTTTGCTTCTAGATCCCAAGGAGATTTCTCCTCACTACACACCAGGAAAACTCAGATGAGAGACAATTAAGATTTCCAGGCATGGCAATGAGCCCACGAGCTTTCCGGGGGCACAGCTCCTGCTGCCCACGCTCATGCCCTACAGAGCGACCAGCTGCACTGCCCAGGGGCGATGCTCACTGCACCCCTGCAAAAGTCTCAAAAGGCATTTTGAGACATAGTAAGAGGCTGCTAGAGCCCAGAGAGACTCGCAGCCCTGGGTTTGGCAGTTAGAAAGCCGCATTGCTCACACAGCGTCCCCACAGTGAGCTTTTGTCCCCATATCCATTGCCCAGCACTGCTACTCAGATTATGGACTGCAGAGACTGTAACTTAGCCAGATTGTTGCTGGCTACCGTGCACTTCTTAGACAACAGGTGGCAAGTACACAGGGCCCATGTGGTGAAGACCTGCCCGTCCCTTAGCACAGCACAGACTGGAGATTGACAAAATGGAGTGGTCCCCTCCTTGGTAATAAGATATAATGAGCTACTGATGGTGACCCACTCCCAGCAGGGCCCTGAGGCAACTGATACATCAGAAACACTGATGAGTTACGTTATTCCCGCATCTGCCCTAAGGGTTGCATGATGGCAGCTCTTTCTTCAGACTAACCGACCTTCAGCTGCAGAAGATGAGGCCCCAGAAAGGTCACAAGCTAGATGGGTGGTCGAAGGGTTGAAATGTATGCTGGGTGGCATAAGAACCCCAAGCATTTCTCATTGTCGCTGGCGGAGATCTTTGCAGCTGCACCAAAAGGTGTCCAGAAGCTGGTAGATCTGATGTTGCTCACTCTGCTATTCTAGGTTGTCTCATCTCTGCCTCAGTGGTCCTCTCTATAGAATGGAGGTGTAAGGCTAGATGATCTCATAGGATGTGTATGCAAACGACTTCTCCTTTCTGAACTCATTTCTCAACTGTGGAAGCATGGGCTTGGAGAGCCGTATAAAAACAAAATACACTTGTGTACACTGCACTTTACTGAAAACAGAACATTCTGGTACCTTTGAAGCACCAATCCTCCTTTCACTCCTTGTCCCATCTACCTTTCTCTTTGTTTTTCTTAAATTTACCCTTAAGAGACATGTCCCTCAGCAACACATTTCTAAATATTGCATTAAATTTGAAATTTAATAAGAAATAAGGGGCCTGATAATCTTGGCTATGTGATTCGAGACAAGTCCCTTTGCCTCTCTGGGCCCTGTTTTCCCAGTCTGTAAAATGGGCTAAACGTGGGGAGTGAGGAAAGGATGACCTTTGAGCCCCTTCCTACTGCTGCACCTGCTCCTACACTGCAAGTGACCAATGTTCCACATGACCCTGTGGCCTCTCTGTCTCAAATGCCAGGCCTGAGGCATCCTTGTTGGGCAGGTTGGTTCTTTCCCTGACCTTCCTGAGTCTGCTGCATTGTCCCTCCAGTCCCCCAAGGTGAGGCTTCTGTCTGAACTCAGAATAAGCTTTTACCCAGTCCCTGATGGCAAGTGCTACCAGCTCCATGAATCCCACTGGGAGGGATTCACCTCTCTCAGCTAAGTGAATGATGCTCTCAGCCATGCCCCAGAAACCAGGGCTGGGTGAGTCAATACTTGTCACCAGCAAGCTCCTTTCCTGAAACCCCACCTTCCATCCCCCCAGATGACTAAGTACTGTGCAGTCCTTCTCAGCCATGACAGCACCACCAAGCAGAGCCCCTCATCTCCACTTTCGGACCCAGTCCGGACAGTCCAAGCCATAATAATAAAGCAACATTGTGAAGAGGGAAGAGGTTTGCAGTCAGACAGCTTGAACCCTGGCTCTGCCACTTGCAGGCTGTGCGGCCTTGGCAAGTGCCTTCATCTCTCTGAGGTCCAATTTGTGCATCTTCAATAATGAGATTGTAATGCCTGCTGCACCATTCTTAGGAGGTACAAATAACAGACTTGAAACACCTCAGACAGTGATTGTCTGGCACACTGTAGAAGCTCAGGACCTGGTGGTTCCCTTCCAGTTCTCCCATTCCCATGATATCTATGAACTAAGATGGGGAGAAAAATGCTCCACCATCAGCTCCTGTTCTAAAGAGGCATCCCCATCTTCAGATTGATAGCACCTGGGCTTCTCGCCATATACCCAAAAGTCGAACTGAACAATGGTACTCGTAGTTGTTTGGCCATATTACACTGAACTGAGGACCTGCCAATGTGGACCTGCCAAAATGTACTAAGTACCTGCCTTGTGGCAGACTCTGTGATGGCCCCGGGAGAAAGATGAATAAGAAAGTATAACATGCAAATCAGAAGCTTGGTTTGGAACTGAGTCGTAAACTTCCTGTATGGCACGGGGCAAGTTCAACTTTCTAGACCTCAGCTTCTAAGTCTAAATGTCTCATAGGTATGTATTTAGCAGAGGGTCTCATTCATAGTAACTGTCAAAACCCAAGAAGTGTCAAGACTCAGTCTTGCATGAAAAAGAAGACACACATATCTATATACACAGGTATGTAGGTAAAAGATACATCTTAGGTAAAAGAATTTTTCTAAGGAAAATTGGTACCAACAAAATACCACGAGAAGAGAAACTTCACAAAACAACAAATATTAATTATAAATATTGAGGGGAAAAAAGTGTGAATGGGGTCTTACCTTGAAAAACAAACAAAGCATGAAAGCATTTCTCATAACAAAATGTAGGTTCTAATGTCAAATGAGCTCATTTTTTCTATTAAAAATAGGACTTATTAAGTGTTGATTAGGGTTTTTTGGTGGAGGAGGGGGTGAAATTTTTTAGACAGAGTTCTATCCTAGTGCAACATAACATTCTTCATTTTGTGTTTGACTTTCACAGCACGGTGATAGAGAATGTCATTCTGAACAAATATTTCAGAGGTTTATCAGCTTTCCCAAGGGCATCTTCTAGTCATTAGATGATAAAATTATTCTCTTTTGAAACACCTGGCATCTTTGTCGATTTTCTCTTCTTCAATTCTTAACTAGTTTAACTCTGCCAATTCTTCATTGTACTTTAAATGTCAGCAGAGCTGTTTCCCAACAGCATTTTTGCTAACTTCAGGAAATCCTGATCTAGTTCATGATTTGCACCTTTTCTTTTCATCAGTTTCCTTTGAATTTCCATTGCATCTTCAGACATTTAAACAACCAACAAGCTGAAGAAAACCAACAAAGGCTTAGGTGAGGTGAGTAAAGTCAGAAAAGAGTGTTAATGGGGAGTGCTACTTGAGTATAAACGGTAGGTTCATTAGTAAATATTTTAGTGTTATGAAGACTTACTGCTCTACCAAACCTTGTAACTCTACAGACGTGAATAATGACTTAATTGTCAAATTCAGAGGAACTGACAGGAATTTCTAAAGGAATTCACAATAGCGAGCTTACTAGGTTGATTCTTTTTAAGTATGTATCCTAGATGTTTTAACATGCACACTTAACACCGATATCTTTACCTTTCATCTGAATAATGATAGCTTGACAGTGTTTGCACTCTGATTACCTCCTTTCAAGCTTAAATGTCATGGTTCATTATTTTAGTTCTATCTTGTTATTTTTAATCCATTTATATTTAATATACCAACTGATGCAGTTGCTATGTTTTCTATTTCTATTTTCTATTTCTATGTATATACCACATTGCTATGTTTTCTATTTCTATTTTCTATTTCTATGTATATACCACATTGCTATGTTTTCTATTTCTATTCATTTCTTCCTTTATTTTATCTTTGCTGGCTTTTTTGGAAATTAAACAAATTTTTCTATTATTCTATGGTTTTTCTCATATTGGCTTTTGGCTTCATGTTTTGGAATTATTTTTTGGTGGTGACCACACAAGTTTAAATATACATCTTGAGCCTGTAAGGCTTAGCCATCCTAATTTATTTTTAAGTTTGGACTTTTACTGCTTACTGAACAATGCAAGAATTTTAGAATAGATGAACTCCATTGGCTACTGTTGTTAAATATTTGACATCTACATATTCCTCAAGACATTATTAATATTGTCATTTTAACCAGTTAATATTCTTGAATATTTAACCACATATTTCCTTTGTAGTGTCCTCTAATCTTCTTACAATTTTGAATTTCTGGCTGGAATACTTTTTACTTCAATCTGAAGAACAACATCCTTTGTATCCTCTCACGCTGATCTAATGGCTTTCAGTTTTTGCTGATTTTTAGTTTCCATTTGTCTGAAAATGTCTTATTTTGTTTCATTTTCTGCAGGACATTTTTGCTGTGTATATAAAATAAGAGTGACAGTTTTGTTATTTTTTTTATTTCAGCATTTTAAAGACATTTTCTAGAGTTCATTTGTTATTGTTGAAAAGTCAGGTAACAGACTTATTAATGTTTCTTTGAAGATAATTTGTTCCCTTTTTTCATCTATGATTGCTCTTGAGAATTTCTCTTTGGTTTTCAACAATTTAACTGTAAAGTGTGTAGGTATGATTTTTCTTTGTGTTTAATTCTTTTGGGGGCTTCACTGGGCTTCTTGAGTTGATGAGTTGGTGTCTTTTCTCAGTTTTGAAACTCTTGACTATTATCTTTCTAAATATTCCTTCTGCCAAATTTCTTCCCTTACTTTTGAGACTCCTATTATGTGTATGTTAGACCTTTTACAATGACCCACATTACACTTTTTTGACATTACTTTCTTTCTTCTCTGATTTTAGTTTAATTTTTATCTATTGTTCTGTCTTTAAATTACTGATCTTGTAGTTTGTTATGTCTTGCCTACTGTTAAGCCCATCCAATAAGTTTCTACTTTTTTATTCATTTCCAATAACTGTGGAAAGATAGTAGAATTGGAAGGCTACATATTTTCATCCATTTTGCCCACGATTTTCTCTGTGGTTTTTTTTTTTTTTTTTTTTTTTTAATTTATGATAGTCACAGAGAGAAAGAGAGGCAGAGACACAGGCAGAGGGAGAAGCAGGCTCCATGCACCGGGAGCCTGACGTGGGATTCGATCCCGGGTCTCCAGGATCGCGCCCTGGGCCAAAGGCAGGTGCCAAACCGCTGCGCCACCCAGGGATCCCTTTTTTTTTTTTAACAAAGTAATCATAGTTAACATCCTTGGCTCATGACTGCAGTATCTGGATCTCCTGCAGATCATTGTTGTTGTTTGCTTCCTTTTTTCTTTCACTTCTAACCTCTTCACAGTCCTTATAAATTTGACTGAACATTGTGTAGTAAAGCATTGTGAAAGCTCCAGCAGATATATTCTACCAGAGAGATTCCCCCTTTCCTGTATCAAGGGGATAGGATGAAAGGCTGACTATCTCAGTCCAGTCAGCAATTTAGGTGTGTTGTAGACGGCTTGCAATTTATACTGCACTGAATCTATCACATCTAGTTTGTCCTTATTACTTGAGTGTGGCCCTTCAGGGCTGTTGAATGAGAGCCTAGATCGTCTCTGTCTCCTTATCCCTAAAAAGGGCAAAACAGTCAGACATTTATGTTGGGCTCTCTCCGCCTAGTGGAACTCTGTCTCCAAATACCATGAGATTATGAAACTTTATTCCAACCTTCCATCCCAGCTTCCATGCTACCTGTGTTCCTTCAGCACTCAGCAGTGTCCAGTGGGGGAAAACTGTCCTTATATTTTTGGCTCCTCTAGTGTTCAATCCATCATGCCAGTTCTGCACAACTACCCAAAGCTCTGCTAGTTTCAATTTCCCTCAGAAGACTACCTCTCCTTGGCCAATGCCAGCCTCAACCCATGTCCAAAATCACAAATGTCTCCAGGGGAGAAAGCTGTCAGTGCTCATCAGCTTACCTAGGAAGGGCTGTTCTCTTTCTGCAATTTTGGTCCATTTAATCTTCATTTCCATACTCTGATATGTTCAAAATTTTGCAGCTTTTTTTTTTGCACTGGGGAAGTTGCTTGCCACAATCTACTACATCTTATCTGAAAATACTACTTTATCTTGTTATTTTCAAGTCAAGAAATTAAAAATTAATTTATACAGTAATTTTAATGTAGATTGACCTGAATATTAATCACATATCTGTATTCTTTTGTGAATCTTTGACCTTCTGTCTGGGTTAATTTTCCTTCTTACTAAGCTATATCTTCTAGAATTTCCTTTGTTAAGGATCTGTTGGTGATAAACTCTATTTTTGTCCCAAAATGCCGTTAGTTTGCTCTCATTCTTAAAATATACTTTCTTTTGGGTATACATTTGCAGGTGGCCAATTCCTTTCTCTTGACACACTGAAAATATCATTGTCCTATATACTGGCTTCCATTGTTATTGTTGAGAAGACAGCTGTTACCCTAATTGCTGCTTATTTGTAGATGTTCTAACTTTTCTCTTTGACTGCTTTTAATATTTCTCTGCCATCAGTTGTGATGTACCCTACACCTCATAGAAGTTTACTGTATACTATCTGAATGATCATAAGCAATGACCCTGAATTAGGTCTTCTCACTCTGTCCTCCATGACTTTTAATCCTATATCATTTTTCCACTTTTGTTTCTCTAGCCTGAATTCTAGAAAATTTTTATTTACATTTATCTGTTTACTAATTCTGCCTTCAATTATGTCTACTTTGTCATTTAACCTATCCATATCCATTCACTGAGACTTCAAAAAGTTTAACCAGTGTATTTTTCAGTTCTATATGCTCAGTATGATTCATTTTCAAATCTGGTAAGACATTTTTATAATATCATGTTACTTGCTCATATTTTCACACCTCTCTTATTTCTTTAAACATATAAACATTGTCATCTTACATTCTGTGTCATAGAAATTCTGATACCTGAAGCTTTATATGTCTGATTTTTCTATATATTATTCCTGATGGCTCTCTTTCATAGTGCCTTGTTATTTGAATGTTTTGTATTTTGAGGCTTTATCTTCGAGAATTATCTGAGGACTGTGTTAAATTTTCACTTCTCCAGAAAGAACTGTCTGCTTCTTCCAATCATCTGGGAAAACTACTAATCATTGACCATTCAAATAAGATTTTCTACTTGAGATTTTTCAGACCAAAAACCCAAGGAAGGGCTAAAATCTGGTTACAAATTTTCAGAAAAATGAGTTCCATTCCTTCCCCACCTAACTCCAACAGCAAAGTCAAAATAGGCAGATTTTTTGTGTTAATTCATTTCTCATTTCCATTATATTAAAGGTCTAGCCCTTTGCGGTTCAAGATCTATGTGGACCCCACTAGGTTTACTTCTTGGTTTCCAAGCAGGGTTGCAGTTACCCTCAGGAGTTTGGAGTGGCCCATGGGTGCATAACTCTTTAACAGCTCATTATTTGACTACAGTAGACCTGCTTTCCAGAGTCACTGATTTCAAAATTGCTCCAGGCTAAGCCATCCTGAACCTCTCTAGATGGGAGAGTCCTAATGCTGGGACTTTTAGCATAGAGACAGACTGGAGAAGGTGGGCAGTGCACTAGGGAACTCATGGTGACTATGAGGAATAGGGTCCCTGCCTGCTTGGCTTCAGCACACCCCAAGATAAGCCCCTCTGTCGCTACTCCAAGTCTGACAGAGACAGTTACCTTGTCATCTGAAGCTGTATTCACTATAATAGAAAAAAATTCTTGCCTGGGCTAAAAAAGTATATGCCTTATATGAGCCTCAGCCAATCTAGACTTTCACCCACAGTTTCAGATATGGACTTCCTGGATTCTTTTTAAAAATTAATTAGGGGTACCTGGGTGGCTCAGTGGTTGAGCATCAGCCTTTGTCTGGGGTCCTGGGTTCAAGTCCCATATCAGGTTCCCTATAGGGAGCCTGCCTCTCCCTCTGCCTATGTCTTTGCCTCTTTTTGTGTGTCCCTCATGAATAAATAAATAAAATATTTTAAAAATTAATTTATGTATTTATTTGATGTATAATTGACATTCAAAATAATATTAATTTTGGGTATACAGTGTAATGATTTGACACTTGGATACACTGCACATGATCATCATAGTAAGTCTAGTCACTATCCATCACCATACAAAGTTATTTAAAAAATTGTTTGTGTGTGTGTGTGATGAGAACTTTGAGAATCCACTCTCTCAGCAAGTTTCAAATATGCAGTACATTACCATTGACTATAGTCATCGTGCAGCACAACTCATACCCATGACCTATTTATTCATTTCTCAACTGGAAACCTGTGCCTCCTGACCCTCTTCCCCCATTTTATCCACCCCCCTGAATACCCTTCTCCCTGGCAACCACCACTCTTCTCTGTGTCCATGAGTTTATTTGTTCATTTGCTTTATTTTTTAGATTCTGCATAGAAATGAGATTATATGGTATTATTTGTCTTTCTCTGACTTATTTCACTTAGCGTAATACCCTCAACATGGGTGTCCTTGGGTTCTAAATTTTTAAGAGAAAAAAATTTTAGCACCAACCTTAGGCCATGATGTTCTTAGCTAAGCAAACCTGCTCTGATTTAAGGAACTGATATTCATACAACTAATTGATAAAATTGATTTTCTGTTCCTTAACCACATTGACAGTATAAATAAGGAAACCTGGCATAATATAATGATGGCTGGTCTACAGCTGCTGAAATCACTGAGCACTGGACTGAACTCTAGCATTTCTGAAAGTGTGTTCCTGAAAACATTAGACCATGTGGAGGGCCTCTATGTTTAAATAAGCTTAAGAAATGTTACATACTTAAAACTTCTCTTAGAGATTCACAACATGCATTAGAACATTCAAGGTTCTGAGAAGTCCTACACTTGAAAAGCTTGTTTGATTTGTTTTCATCATATTTGAGAATATTTGACCACAAAATTATAAGAAATTTGGAACAGTGAGAATTCGTTTTTTGGATGGAATTCATTTCTGACATAGAAATTCATATGCCATCAATAAACACTGAGAAATGGGTTGTAGAGATACAAATAACATTGATTCAACAAATACTTGTTAAATGCCTCCTATACCTATGACTATAGGTATACATTGGTGAAGAAAACAGACATGGTTTCTGTTTTGTAGCATTTATAAGAGCATTAAACTGTCAGGGAAAGCATTAAGAAATAAACATCAAGTATTAGAAACCAGTTCCTTAAGCTGTTGGACCAGAACCATGGAACAGGCCCATGATCTGGGCAGTTGGCCTGGCAGTTGGCTATTTTGCCTAGACTAAAAGCTCCAGAACTAACTAACATAACTGACAAGAACCATAAGGAATACTAAGCACAAACACACTTGGTTCTGGAACAGAAGAAAACATTTATCTAGGAAAGGAAGTTCAGGGAAGACAAGGAAGTAAAGTAGGTGGTTTTTAAGGCTTATAGAATTACCATGGATCTGAAGAGTCTTCCCAAAATAAGCCATGTAACAATATCTGATTTATAGTTCAAGTCAAGTAAATGTTAGCTGGAATGATGAAGATGGTATTGGTAATGATGATGATGATGGCAGTGATGGTGGAGATCACAGTGATGGTGACGATGGTAGTGATGACAATGACAGTAGTGATGATGGTGATTTTGGTGGTGATGATGTTGATGACAGTGATGATGGTGATGATAGTAGTGGTAATCTTTAACTCTGTCCTAGTGCTTAATACTACATTCAGTTGGTCACTAAGAACTGAACTATAAGTCTACTTTTTAAATAACTCATAAATACATCTCATTTCTCTTTGAAATTCCATTACCTTCGAATAGGCCTTGGTCCTTTCTCAATAGCCCCCTTACCTCATTTTCCTGCCTCTATCTTCCAGTCTTCTAATCTGTGTCCCCACAATAGCAACGACCCTTTGGCAGGCCTTCAAGTCCTACTGTGAAGCTGCCTGGGTGGTGTAGCAGGGATTCCAGACTCACTAGCATCCCTTCCCAATCTTATCTCTTCCCCTTTCACATGTATCCCCTGTTCAGCTCCACTCAACCAACTGGACCCCAGGCACACCATGCACATTGACACTTGCATGCCTTTCTCATCCTCCTCCCCTTACTTGTCTTTTCTCCTTCTTGTCTTTTAGCAAAACATATACTCATCCTTCAGGGTCCAGCTTAACAGTCAGAGTGGAGGCTTTGATTCATCTCCACCCTGGAATGGACTACTATATGCTTTTGCCTAGCTTCCTGCGTGCTTTCTGCATTTATCTGTATGACCTTCAGTAGAGCTATGTTGTTATGCACGCATGTAGGTGGCTGTGTGAGTGTTCATGGTGAAGTCAGGGATGAGCTGGAAGGAGAACCAATCTTCCACTCTATAGATCAAGGATGCTGTGTTCTCCCAGGCTTTAGGAAGTTATTAAAATTAGAACCATTTGTCACAGGAGGTCTCACTGTAGCATCAGACCCTGGGAGGGACCAGGGCACATCTCTTGGCCTCTGAAAGGAATTAATCCATTCATTTACACATTGATTCCACAAATATTTATTGAAGGTCTGCTGTGTACCAGACACAATGCTGGGAGCTGGGGATATAGAGTTGAACAAAAAAGCAGAAACAAGTGCTTATTTTCATGGGATTTATGATCTGTTGCTCTACTAATTCAGGTAGAAGTGGGCAACAATCAAGGAAACAAACCAATAAGGCAACTGGGGGTGATAATAAGGGCCACAAAGGAAATAAATGGAGGTCATGAGCGGGTAGTGCAGATGGAATGGAGAACTGCTTTAAATGTTGAAATCCTGGAGAACTGCCTGAGGAGGTGGCACTTGTGCTCAGATGTCAGTAACAGGAAGGGGCCAGATGTCTAAACATCTGGGGGAAAAAGGAAGGCCCCTCAGGCCAAGCAGAGAGAAGGGAAGGAAGGCAGTAAATGAGGGGCAGGGTAATTGTAGAAGCAGGTAAGAGGTAAGCAATGGCCAGGCAATGCAGGGCCTTATGGGTCATGCTAATGAGGCAGGGTTTTATTCTAAATCCAATGGAAGCCTCTCTCATGTTTTAAGCAAAAATGACCAGTTCAGTTCCCATTGATGCTTTTAAAGGTTTAGGTGTGGGAAATGAATTGCAGAGGGGATAGTGTGGACCAGAGGCAGTGAGGCCAGGGCTGGTGCTGGTGAGGAGCAGGAGCCAGCATCTCCCTCCCTTCCCTGGAAACCCTGGCAGCCCTGGAGACTTGCAGTGAATGACATCATCCTCAGCTCCGGGCTGCTGGGATAAGCAGGGAACTCCTCCCAAGGGTTTGTTGCGCTACACACCAGCACCAAGTTGTCAGCTGAGTGCCTGAGGGAGAGAGGAAGGAACAACCTCAAGGAGTACCTGCTGTGGCCCAGATACTGGATAGAACACCATAGGCACTTTCTGGATAACACTCACAACGGCTCCGTGAGGAACACCTCTGCTTTGCAGATGAATCCTAAAATCCTGAACAGGGAAGGATGCCTGGAAATCATGTGATTGCTCTCCTGTCTCAGAACCTGTGTGTATCTCTGGTTCTCATTAGTTATTAATCATATCCTTAAATAAAGTGCTTGCTACCTTCCAAAGATCTTACAAGTATTCTTATAACCACTTCATGAAGTAAGAACTATCATTATCCCCATTTAACAGGTGAGGAAAACTGAGACCTACAGAGGCTAACTTGTCCATGGTAGCACTGAGCCAGGCTTTAAACACAGGCAGTCTGCCCCAGAATCAACATTCTTTTTAACCCTCTGTGATGCCACCTCCCCTCTATTGTCCATGAGCTAGAACAGTAGAAAGATCTATCCCTACCCTCCCAGGCCCTAGTAGGCTAACACATGTTTTATACATACAGTGGTGTTGCAGAGCTGTTTGGTGGCATAGTTACCACCTTGGGTTCTGTGAGAGTAAGGACACCTCATGGCAGACTGGCCTGTCTGGAAGGGGAAGTCGTTCCCAGTTACTATTCCTTCTACATAAGGGCAGGGCATCGGACAAGAGGCCTGGAGTAAGAAGGTACATCTAAGATGTGTGTCTGGTTTAACTTTCTGTCTCCAGACTTCCCATAGTACCTAGAAAGAAGGAAGTGCTCAGTAACACCTGACCAGTGAGTGGAGAGCTAGATGAATGGTTGAACACAGGCTTACCCTTCCCATGAGAAAGTCCGAGAGGACATTTTTACAGCTAACTCAACATGTAGTACAATGCTAGCAGGCAACATCTGGTTCTTTCCCTCACACTCCAGAGTCTAAACCAGTGTGACAGTGTAGAATGTTTGCAAGGGCACATCCTATCTATAGGGAGCAGCTCCTCCTCAGCTCCAGCTGGTCATTAAAGCCTGTGGGAATGCGGCCCAGTGTGGCCAGGTCTTCATGAGAATCATATTTTTTTTCATGATGACCTGAATATACAGATGTCATACACAGTTGACCGGTTTTTAGAAGGCTACATCCCAAAGCAAATACAGCTAAGGGCTAGCTAGACCAAGCCCATGGGCCACTGGTTTGAGGCCCCCGGTCTAGAATCAGTAGGAGGTGGGCCAGAGTGGACTCTGGCTGGTGACCACTAAGAAAGATAAGGGACACCTGGGTGGCTCAGTGGTTGAGCGTCTACCTTGGGCTCGGGGAATGATCCTGGTTCGAGTATCAAGTCCTGCATCGGGCTCCCCATAGGGTGCCTGCTCCCTCTGTCTGTGTTTTTGCCTCTCTCTGTGTCTCTCATGAATAAATAAATAAAACCTTTTAAAAAAGAAAGAAAAGAAGAGAAGAGAAGGTCCCAGGAGCCTCCGGGAGGAAGTTGCCTTCTGCATGCTGGCTCAGCCAGACTCAAGGTATAATCCTTGTTTATTTTCTGGTTGTCATCCCAGGATTTTAGTTTCATCTTGTCCAACATTGGGGTTTTGTTTTTGTTTTTGTTTTTGTTTTGTTTTTTTTTTCTTGTCTTGTCCAACATTGTAACCAAGCTTGGACATTCTGCAGTGGGATTAAGGATGGATCTTGTGTACAAAACTGGGCCAATGTGGAAGGAAGCCAGGAAGATGTCTTGATGAGAGCATTAATCTCAACAAGCTGTGTTGTCTTAAAGGCCAAGTTCAGAGCTGACAGCCCAGCTACCCTTCTCCAGATGGAGATTCACCACCCATGGCCAAACTCAAACTCAAAAATTTTCTCAAGAGAGAAAATTTCTTGCAGGCACTCTTCCCAGTTGGGAAACTCTTTTCATGTTCAGTTCAATCCCTTCAGCTGCAGCCAGAGCTCGCTCTCTCTTTCCTGTGTTTTTCTCATCTTTCTTCTCCCCCACTCTCTTCCTCCATACCACCCAGAGCCTGCGTGGGGAAGGAGGGAGGGGGCAGCGTGCTCATCCTGGCTCCATTTGGGGTGGACTTTTAATCCAGGCGTGTTGCCGACACCTGGTGCTGAGCATTTGCAGGTATTTAATTAAACCAGGGATTCCCAGGGGATTTGAGAAGCCGGCTGGCGGGCAATGGGCTCTATCTCCACATCTTATTTTGACAAGCGCTGTAATTATCCCTCGTTGCTGGCAGGCGGAGCAGAATCACTTTCCTTCCCAGCCCCATCTTCTTAGAACAAGAGTACACAGACTGCTCCATTGCTCCACCAATAAACAACCTGCCTGCCTAGGTTCGCCAATGAGGCTGAGACCGAGCTCAGCCATGATTCAGGTTAATGCAGACATGCCACTGATTATCAGCAGCAGTGGAGGTGACTTCAGAGCACTTGCTTTATGCACTAGGGAAACTGCCCCCAAGGATGGCCTTTAAGGGCAAAAGAATTGAGGTGGGAACCATACCCTCCAAAAGGATAGAGTTTACCTCTCCAGGAGCCAACATGTATGAAGCACCTGCTATGCACCTGTCTGGTGTTTTGTTTTTGTTTTTGTTTTTTAAAGATTTTTATTTATCCACTCATGAAAGACACAGAGAGAGAGGCAGAGACATAGGCAGAGGAAGAAGCAGGTTCCCCACAGGAAGCCCAATGTGGGATTCAATCTGAGGACTCTGGGATCATACCCTGAGCCAAAGTCAGAGGCTCAACCGCTGAGTTACCCAGGCATCCTGTGTCTGGTGTTTAATTTAAACTTCACAATAATCCTGCCAGGTCAGCATCATCATCCCATATTATAGAGAGACTGAGGCTTTGTGAGGAAAAGTCACCCAGTCAGCTGTGGTGGCCTCAGGACTATAACCAAGGACTAGCTGACCCTACTACTTCTGCTCTTTCTGCTTTATGGCATTGTGTCCCAGGGATGCCACATATCCACCCCCACCTCCAGGCCCTTCCCCACCTGATTACTGGGGAGCTGCTAGAAAGTTCTAGCCAAGTCAGGAGCAAATGCTTCCCTCTGAGGCATGATGCCCAGTGGTTCTATAGTGAAATGAGGGTGAACTCATTTGTGAAAAAGGGGCTCAGAGTTCTTGTGAAATGAGCTTGGATAGCATCTTTGAGAGTCTTAGGAAAATCGAGAAGGCCTTTGGAATTGTAAAGAAGCAAGTTACTGAGGCTGTGCTGTAGTTCAGAAGGGGACCAAGGAGACGAGGCAGGGGAAAGAAGTTGCTGAGGAAAGGCTAATGGGACACCCGAGCTCAGCCTGGCTTCCAGGTACCCCATGACCTGGCTTCTTGTGCTAGTGCCAGGCAGGGCTAGGCCAGTGGAGACCAGCCTGCCAGGGACCTTGGACCTATTCCAGCAAGGCTCATAGCAACAACTTGACTGTTATTGTTACAAAATTCATACTAGGCACAGCATCATATCATGAAACACGTCACTACACTTAATTCACAAGACACTAAGAAGCAAATTCTCTTATCCCTGTTTGATGGATGAGCACAGTGAGGTTCCTCAAGCCTCTTCCCTCATGTCAACAGCAAATGAAGAGTGAAGCTCGGGCCTAATAGTTTGTCTAAAGCACTGTGTAATAAAACCTCCTTCCACATGGGTTGTATTCCAGGTGCCCTCAAACTCCAGAGCTTTTCTTGGAGGAGCTGCAAGGAATGGTTTGAGAGGTGATGGTGGGGGAGGAAAGCCTCTGAGCTGCCAATCTGGGGAGACTCTGGAGTTTCACACTGTGTGCTCTCAGGCCCTGGCTTCACTGCCCAGTGGCCCCACTCTTGGGAGCACCTTCAGGTGCTATTTATGCTGCCCTTGCTCTTGCTGGTCAGGGACCTGCTTCCCACAGATTGAGCCTTCTCCCCAGGCAAAGATGGAAGGATGGGGGCTGGTGTCAGCAGGGAAGAGGGGGGGTGGGAAGGGAGACACGGGGTGTGTGGCAGATGGGCCCGGAAGCAGGCTGGAGCCAGCTGCCCGGCTCTGGCAGTCTGAAGCATCTTTTCTGATTGTCTTCATTCAGCCCCATCTGCAGATGACTCGTTTTTTGAGAGAGGCCCTGGGCATTTGTTCCAGGATCTGAGCTGTGATTAGCAAAGGCACTTGGGGGACCCCACTCCTCAATGCAGCAGAATGCTTCTAGATCCTTATCTTGCTCCAGCTGCCATAGAAGGGAATTCTTGCTTATCTGCAGCCTGGATTCCAATTGCTGAGGTTACCTGTCAAAAATGTCTGGGTCATTCTGCCTCAGGAGTTGGATAGACCTGGGTTTATATATCCCAGGGTTTCTATATACTAGCTGTGTGACCTTTTTTTTTTTTTTTTACTAGCTGTGTGACCTTGAACAGGTTCCTCTACTTCCCTTGAGAAGCAGTGGAGTGTAGAGGTTAAGTACATGGACTCCAGAGATAAGGCTGCCAAAGCTCCAATCCCAACTCCAGTGTGCAATCCCCTTGCTAACTGTGTGACCTTGGCCAAGTGACTCAGCACCCCTGGGCCTGTCTCTTGAGCTGTAAAATAGGACTCCACCTTAGTATCTACCTTATGGGGTTGTCAAAAAGATGAAGCAAACTCATGCATTGAAAGGACATGGTACATTTTAAGCACTGTAAGTTATTAGCCACTATTAGGGCATGGCAAATATTTTCCGGAATGAATATGGATAAACTTCAGTCAATAGTTTTCTCTCCTGAAGATATGTCCATTGTGAAGGCATCTCAAAGAGGTGTGGCCTGGAGGAGTGGCAACAGGCAGGTGGTTCTGGTACCTCATGCCTTCTTTCCTTCTTTCCCTTACCTCCGGCTCTCCTGCCTCCCCCTGGCATTCTTCATGCAGCTTATGCTATAAGCACTTACCAAGGCCCGTGTTGTGTGCCCAACTTTGTGCTTTTGGTAGTAGGCATTCAGCAGTGAATAATGTGGGCCCTGTCCTCTTAGGGACAATCACAGTGTTGTGAAATAGTGCTCGTGGGGATCAGGGAAGGCTTCTTTGTAAATGTAGTATCTGAGCCATATGACCATTAGAAGGAAGAGCATTTTCAGGCAGAGGGAGCAGCTTATGCAAAGACCCTGAGGTGGAAACATATTTGAAGAACAAGAGGGAGGCCAGAGTAGCTGGACTAGAGTGAGGGAGAAAAGTGGACAGAAATAATGTTGAAAAATAGCCAGGGATCACGTCATAGAGGGCTCTGCAGTCACAGTGAGAAATTTGGGCTTCGTCTGAATTTTCTAGCATAAAGTTGTTATGAAGGTTAAATGAGAAGAGACTTGGAAACACACTTGTAAAGTACTTAGAACAACATCTAGCATATTGGTGCCTTAAATAATTGTTAGCCTTTATTATGGCCACTCTTCATCTTCCCACACTTAGTACCGACCCTGTCGCTGGTCTGCTAGCACATTATAGACATTCTGGCTTAAGAAAGAGCACTGTCCTTAAAGTTACATAGATTTGGGCAACAAGTCTCATTTCTGCCTCTCCCTGGCTTATGTGCCTTAGCTAAGCCCCCTTTGTTCCCTGAGCTTTTATAAAATGACTACATCACATTCCCTGCCTAGGTGGTTGTGTCTGTGAATTTAAAAGTAAAGAATTATGGTCAAAGATGTTCATTATTTAAACTGCTTTTGCCATCTAAATCAGAAGGTTCAAGCTGGCTGGGGCATCAGGGAAAAATCCCTTCTCACTACATCCCTGAACACCGAGCTCACCAGTAGAGCAAGCTCAGAGCAAGGTGGGAGTGGGTAGAGAGACTCTATCCCAGGTTTCAGGAGGTCTCTCAGGGTGACCCTGAGTGTGCTGTAAGGGAAGCTGTCAATACAGCAGCTTATGTAGCCCCTGGGACCAGCTGGGAATGACCCTGGGTGCTTCCATCCAGTGCACCTGTGCATTTTCCAGAACGAGGCAGCCAGGTGCTGATTCAGGGAAATCCTAATGGTCCCCAAGTCTATTATTATGTTTTAATGAGCTGGAAAAGCACAACAGAAATCCTTAAGGGTATCGGCTGTGACACACAAACCTAATAAAATAAAACAAAGTGCCTGTAAATCCAACCCATAAATCGCAGATTGACATATGAGGTTGTATCTTGTTAGCCCCTAATAAACCATGTGGCCTTAAACAAGTCTCATCTCCTCCTAGGGCCTCAGTTTCTCCATCTGTAAAATACAAGGGTTAAAAAAAGACATGACACCCATGTTGTCTTCCATCCCAGACAGGCTTTGATCCTAAATATTTCCTAGTGCAAGTCTACCCGGGCTACCCAGTATCTTTATTTGGCACCTTGACTGATCTGCTCTTGAGAATTCTCTTCTCATTCCCAGTTTAAGTATCACTCCTCAAGGTAGCATCCACCATCACTCTAGACAGATTTAATTCCTCTCTCTGACTGCATACACTCCTTTTACAGATTTGATAGCGATAAAGTGAATTATTTTCAAAATTTTACTTCTATAGCCACAGAGCATTATTTATATTATTCTTATTTAAGCTATCACAATAAATCCAGTTATTTGCATATATGTCAAATTGCCTGCAAAGCAGGAACACATATTATTTATTTTTGGCCTCCTCCCCAGTACTTAGCATAGGAACTGTTTGCCAACATGCCCTAGTTCCTCAAACTTCATAACTTCACACTTTTTCTGTCTTGTACTTGGGATGGCCCTATCTTTTCCTTGGCCTGTAGGCAGACTCCTCTTCTTCCTTCAAAGTCCAACACCAGAATCCCCTCCTCTGTTAAACTCTCTCTTCTCCAGGCTAGGTCTCACTTTGAGAGCCTTCATACCCATCCTCTGCTCTTGTCCTGGAAATCGTGTGCTGCCAAAACCCATTTACTGTCAGCTCTCCCTTCTAGGCTGGGGATCCTCAAAGAAGGGCCCCTGGGCATCTTACCTCTACATCCCCAGGGTTCTTGGCCAGGATCCATGAGTGCTTTGGTGTAAGTTAGGTAATATGAACTCAATTGTCTGCCAATGGTAAGGCTATTAAACAGATGTGTCAGGGGTCTGAATAAAGCCACTTCAGCATGGACAGATGCCCCCAACTGAGCAAGACCTAACAGTTCTAAACATCTCATCCAGAACGCTAGACAGAATCTTGATTGCCGTTCCAGCTCCTCTGAGCATCTTTATCACACCCCAGTTTCCTCCTGCTTTCTCCCTCATCCTTATGAATAAGGCCAACAGTATCTGCCAGGGGACATTCAGCTACTTTGTCACTGTTCTGTTTCTTAAGTATGGGGGTATGGGTAGTTCATATACTACCAAGTTTAATGGTATGCTTTGCAACGCAAACATATATTCCATATTTTCATTTTGTGTAAATCAACTGTTTGTAAGGAAAAAATTTATGAGATAAAATTTTTAAATTGATAAGTAATGCCAGTAGTCAGTGTAAAAGTAGGTTCCAGAAGTTCCCTAAATGCTTTCTGTGGAACCAAGAGAGGTCAAGTTTTCAGGGTAGTAAGCTCTCAGATGGTAGGCATTGCTCATCAGGCCAACCATCACCCAGATTCCAGTTCCCCCTCCCAGCATCTGAGCCTGCAGCAGAAAGCAGATGCTTTCTTAAGAGAATTCTCTGTTCTCTTCTCAATGACTTGACCCAGTGAACTGTACATGCTCCAGTCTGGATCTTGGCTGAAAGCATAAAAGTATTGGGTCAGGCTTCAGATCTGATCAAGGAGGAGAATCAGAATGTCTGGGTAGGTACACTGGCTTGTGGCAAAAGCCCTGGGAAAGACAAGACTTGGGTTTTATGCTCAACTCTACCTGGAACCTAGGCATCTCACCCTGTAACCTTGGCCCTCATGAGGGCAGTGGGACTTCCCTGGCACACAGCACAGCATTGTGAGTTTGCTGACCCTCTCCCTCCTGGGACAACCGCATGTTAGCCAGTAGTCCCATCTCTCCACCACCCTACCCCCAGGGATCAGAGTGATCCAGTTGTGAGAGTGAGAGTAAGAGGCGAACAACTTGTGTGTGTCTCAGAGATTTCCAGAGTTTTCAGGACTGTCCAATAATTTCATTTAGAGATGAATGCTTCTTAGATGTTGTCTCTTTCTCATCTCTCTGTTAGTTTCTCTCTGTCCCTCTCTGCATATGTTTGTGTCTTTTTGTGTTTCCTACTGCCTTGCTCTGTCTTTGTCTATCTCTTTCTGTCCTAAGCTGTCTCTTGCATTCACCCCATTTCCTTTGGTCACCTGCTACTTTTACTCTCAGTGGTTTTAACTCTGCTTTTACCCCTGTACCTGCTTCAGCTCTTTCCTTTCCTTCCCATCCCTCTCTCTCTGCTTCGCCCTTTACCACTCCTGCTCCTTCTCACTTGCTTCTCCTTCTCTACTGGTCTCTCTCTATTTCCATCCCTAACTGTGCATCCTTGTCATAGGAGAGATCCCACCTGGGGCCCAGTTGCTAGGCCAAGCACCCTATACAAGATAGCATAAGACAGACATTCCTGCTGTCCAGCAGGCAAGAGCCCAGCCTCCTGGCTGAAGCATGACATCTGCAGTGGTTTGTTTCCACTTACCAAAGGGCATCTGTAATTAATGTGGGCAGTGATTAAGGAGCTGGAGATGTGTTTATGCTCCTCTCGGGCTGCAATGAAACACCCATAACATTTAATGTGGTGCATTGACATTTAAATGTCAATTAAAAAGTCCCTGTTCTGCTTGGCTGGCCCCTAGATCGTCAGATGAACGTTGCCCTCCTGCCTGCACTGCCAACCCCACTGAGGGCTTTTGGCATGCAGATGACAAGGCAGCCACAGTGGCCATGACAGTAGGGGTGGGCAGATTCCAAATGGGCTGAGGTGGCTGTGAGAGTATTGCAGGCATGGAGAACCTCACAAAAAGAAGCAGGGAGTGGAGTGAGGCCGGGCCAAGAGCAGAACTGTGCAGAAGGTGTACAGGAGCAGGTGTATGAAGGGGGTTCATGGGAGGCAAGGTCAAAGGCAGCATTTGCCTTCTTTAGCTCTTGTCCCTCTTGTCCCTGAATACCTTCAGGGCATTGCCTAAAGCTCACCTGTGCACTTATCCCTTAGATGCAAAGTCCCTGCCTCTGGGGCTGACCACCCTTCACTAGACTGGGAACTTCTTGAGGCAGGGGGCCCATGTCTGATTCATCTCCCCACCATCCATGATGTTTGATACACACACAGTCTAGCACACAATGGGTATACTAGGATGACCTATTCAATTCAATGCAATACTTATTTGTTGAGTTCCCTCTAGGTAAGAGGCCTTACTCTAGGAACAAGGCTACAAAATGATCAGCACTCCGATCTGGCCCCAAGAAGTGTATTATGTTCTCAAAGACAAATAGAAAAGGCAAATGCTAAGGTAGATGGATGCAAAGAGGATAGGCAGCTGGCCCAGCAAGGATAACAGGGGGAGCTTCCTGGGAAACCTTAAATAAAGCCGAGATCCAAAGATCAAACATGCATTTTCGAGGCAGATCAGAGACAGAGGGAATTCTAGGCAGAGGACCTAACACTAGTGTGGAGGTAGGGCTGAGCCTAGGTGTGCTTAGTGACAAGGGATAAATGAGTGGTCAGTGACATGGTCATAACAGCTTCATTGTGAAATCTGTGCCCAGGGACCATGTGATTGTTGAGTTTCTGCCACCAGCACATGGGTTCTGTGAGAGCAGGGACCTAACCTATCTTATTCACTTCTGTATTTTCATGATGGGAAGAATGCTTGACAAGTAGCAGACACTTGATAAACATTTGGCACACGTCTTCTCTGGCCTTCCTTCTCTTGTCCAGTTCCAAAGTCCATTGGGTCCTGAAAGTGCATTTGTTTTGCAAGAACTCTTTACAAAGCCTGGCGTCCTATGGATGCTCCATTCCCTCATCCCTTGTATGCCATCTCTCAGCGTCTGAGCTGCTGGGTCTAAGAACAGCATGCTCCAATTTCTCAAGAGTCCTTTCAACAAGGAGCAAATTTGCATGTAAACTTTCCTGGAATTGTAGTACAGAGAAATATGTCTTCCTGAGCCCAGGGCTCTAAGCTGTAGGTACAGAATGAAACACAACAAGTGGGACATCTGCCCAGAATGAGGTTCAGGCCCTGAAATAACACATAGGACCGGGTCTAGTCCTGTGGCTCCTATAGTCCCTGGCCCCAAGGCAGTGTCCATCTTCTCCTCCACTCTGGAAGGGGAACCAAGAGCCTGAGCCACCCAATTTTTAGACTGTTGGTTTGGCTTCCTGAAACATTTCTCAGGTCACCCACAGCCTTCCAAACCCAGATCTAGTTCCCTCATAATCTTCCCTTTCAGTCTTGGGCAGTGCTGGAGACTTGCTAGGAGAGCCTACGAAACTCAGTGCTCCCCTGTCTCCCATCTACCAATCTGTCATTTGCTCATCCCTGTTCATGGTCAGAAGCCTCCTCTGGAGCACAAATGACTCTCTAGCCTGTTGATTTAGCAGGTGCTGCTGCTCTCCACCTTGGCTGGGACACAGTTTACACTGCCCAACCAAGCAGGCACAGCAGGGGAAGGAATGAATCTAGTGAGTGTTCTGACGCTGGATCAATCAGCTGCTCAGTTTATTGGAATTACATCCCAGTGGCTGCTATTGATGGATCTGCATGGAGTGGTACTCAGAGCCTGCTAGACACAGGCTCATAGTCCTGCATTCAATTTGTATAGCCCTGACATCACCTGCCCATGTACTGAGCATCCTTTCCTGTCCTTTTCCAGATACCTCACACTCTGGCATGAGATTTCTAAGGCAGGGGGATCTGCACTAAATATTTGGCATACATGGTACAGTTAAAATCTTCCTTAGTCTTCTTTCTGTGTCTTACCTACGAGGAATGCAAAGGCACATGCACACAATTTAAGCATGGAGGTTTTAGGATTTTAGACATATTCAGGAAAGTTCCCATCTCAATACATCCCCGCCTCCAAACACTGCTCTTATACACACATACACATGTACGCATGCACGCATGCATGCACAATCCTCAGCTACCCTGCATCCTCCCTCCTCTATTGCCATGTCACAGCACACTGTGAACACACCAAGGAGTAGATGCACAATAAAAGTCTGCTGAATCTTCAACAGCCATCATTATGACACTGAGGAGCGTGCATGCCAAGGGTACACAAATGGTTATCACAGATATAGAAAAAAACCATTGGCCTTCTATTGATAATTTTGAATTTTATCATTTGTAATTGCTATCACTATGCATGTTTGATAAGGTATGTTATAATAACACGGTAGTGATGCTAATAATGTATTGAAACCCTATACTCCTATTTTCTGGAGGTGTCCCAGAATTGTAGCTCCATGCTTTTCTTATTGTCTGAATATCTCACCCCTGTTCAGATATCCTTAAATGTCCCTAAGGGTCGTGGAGGGTAAATTGAAAACAACACTTAATTGAATAGCATCTTTCCTCTCTTTCCATTTGGTCTTTTTGGTAGCAGAGAAAATGCTGTGTGGTGGTGTTGTCCATGGTGCTGAATTGACTGCTCACAGGGTGAATGGCAGGAGGCACAGATAAAAATTCAGATTCCTGGATTCTCCCAACCCTCCCAGGACTACTGAACAACAGTTTCTTCAGAGATGCAGACTATAAGTCTGTATCTTTAAAAGCACCTCCCTAATCGCTCAACCTGGCATGGGCACCCCTAGGCTAGGACATGGTGTTGCTTTTCACCACGAGATACAATGGACTCTTGTCCAACCTCACCCAGAAGCCTGCATGTGGTTAGTCATTATTTTTTTTTTATCTTTAGCAAACTTTTTTCATGTTTACACTCTTTCAGAACAGATCGTTTTTATTGATGATGTCTTAAAAAGTCCATCAGTTTTCATCCATTCATTCAATAAATGTTTTTGCCTGTTATACTTACTATAATTTTATTTTCATTTGGCAGATACAGAAACTGAGGCTGAAAAAGATTTATTTCTGACCGACTTAGCTTGTAAGAAATAGATTCAGAAGTTACCTGGTTCCAAATTCTGTGTTCTTTTAGTTTTACTTCAGGACATTTTAATGAAATGGCCACCAGACAAGATCTTCATATGTAGAACGTATTGTGCCCCTCAGCACTTCTTCCTCTCCCTTTCTTATCCCCCACCCCAAGTGCAAGCTGCAGAGAAAATTAACATTCAGGGCACATTCCGCTCCCTTCTGATTCCCATGGAGAGAACACAGCCTCTGCCTGCCAATTAGTGACGTTCAGATCTTTATTAAAGATGGGGACAGCACGTTCCAGTTATGCAAATGCCCTTGTCTGAAAGCAACCACGGGCCAGCGCACCAGCTCCCCTGCCCCCCACAGAGCCACCACAGAGGTGACTTGGCACCCCCAGTGCTGCTTTAATCAATGGTTGAATCAATAACTATTTATTAAACCTTCTCTGAGGTGCTACAGGGAACATAGGGACATATACCACCTCTGCCTATGAGAACCTGGAGCCCAGTGAAAAGTATGGCCAGGGAGGGAGAAGAACTTATAAAGGCCTTTGCTGTTTTTTAAATACTCACACTTTCCATTTATTACTCCCCAAAAAATAGGTGAGGAAAAGATTTGACCTTTGATAAATATTGTGTGCAGGCACTGTTAGGTGCTCTACATACATTATCTCATTCAAAGCCAGTAATTTTATGTGGGAAGCAATATGCCATTTGTTTCAAAATGTGTGTTTTAAGTAGGGGATATTGAGATTGTAATCCCAGCCCTGCCACTTTCTCCCTGTGAGACCTGGGACCTCAAATTCTTCATCTGCAAAATGAGAGGAAATAATGTGCGTCTTTTAGTATTGTTGGGAGGAGTAATTAGATAATGCATTTAAATTCAAGTGTCTGACTCCACGTGAACAGTAAAGTGTTAAGATGCTTCATATGTAAGAAGATGACAAAAATGAGACAAGTGCAGGACATATATTAGCAATAATGTCTGTATAAGATGGATTCTGAAAGACGACAATTGTGAGAAGAGATTCATCTTCTAATTCTGAGCTATCTGCGCTATTATGTATTTTCATTTAACCTTTTAGAGAAAAGGGGAAAGACGTGTGAAACTGAACCTCCGAGAGATTCAGTGACTGACCTGAACAAAGTCATACAATGACTGGAGGGACCAAGACAGGACTTGGAATAGTCTGTTTGCAATACCCATGCTCTCCCCCTACACCATGCTGCCTCACTTGGGAAATAGATCTGCAATAGTTCAGAGACTACATAGTCTACATTGGTGCATGGGCTGGTGTTGATTTCTCTCTTGGAGATTGGACCAGTGGAGAAGGCTTGAATTAAAGCAAAAAACAAGGTGGAGGAGGGGGAGGATGGAGGTTAAATGGGTCCCTGATTGTCAGAGGCAATGCTGTTAAGATGGAGCACCATGAAATTAATGACCGACCCAAAGCACCTGAGAAATAGAACTGGTTATTAAAATGCAAAATCATAAACCAGGAGACGGAGGAAAACAAGCACAAAGAATCAGGAAGAAGGAAGCTATTGCATGGACTACAACGGACAGAAAATCTGTGACAAGCAGCTGGGTATTCAGAAGAAGAATCTGATTCGGAGGGCAGGGCTTTATAGCTTGAGCAGTGGGAATACTTGTTACCTAGAAGAGCTGTAAACAAGTGCATAAGTCCCAATTGTTGTAGACAATGGAACACACATCGGTGTCTGAGGTGCAGGGGCAGGCACTCAGGGGAGAGGCACTAGTTTTCAACATAGAAGGGTTTTACCTCTGAAAATGTTTGAGACTATCTGGCAGCATGTTTGACTGTCACACTGGTGGGGACTACTACTGGTATCTAGAGAGTACAGGCCAGGTGTGCTGCCAAACATCCTCCAGTGCAACAGGGCAGCTTACTTTCAAAGAATTAACCAGTCCCAAATGCCCAGGTAGAGAACCTGTGGTCTAAGGGATGAGTGGAGAAGTAGGAGGTTAGGGTGTTAGAGGCCAGACTGAACATCAGATGGGAAGCCATAGAAAAAGAGGCCAGACTAGAGATTGAGTTAAAAGGACACAAGGAGGTTAAGTAATCAATCAGATTAGGAGATCATACAGGAGGTCGGACAAGAAGGAAGAAGGTGTAAAGGAATTCCTGAGCTCAGACAGAAGGTCAGGATCTAATCATCAAAGAAGCAAAGATCAAGAAGCAATGAGGGAGAGCATTTGAGGCCAGAGCCAGGAAGAAAGGCTGTCAACAAGGAGCGATCATAGTCTGAGTTTGGATGGGAAGTGAGCATGGGGGCTGTGCGTCAAGACAATGGCATTCTGGACAAAAGTTTGAATAAAGCCAAGAAGTCTGAGCACTTTCCTGCCAGGGGCCACCAATGAACCAGGCAGCCCTGGTGTGTAGAGCATAGGCTATGGAGTCAGAGCCAGGTAGGTCCAAATTCTTGCTCTGCCACCTTCCACATGCACAGCCTATGGCAGGTCATGCCCCTCTCTGAACCTAGTTCCTTCATGTATAAAATAGAAGCAACAGAGATTAGCACTGTGGATTACCTGAACTATAGACTTTGTGGCTGTTATTACTGGAACATGATTCTGTCCCTGGTGTTTCTGAACACTTTGGATCATGTCTGTTGCAGATAATCATTCATTCACTCAGGAAACATTTCCTGGCAGTTGGTATCCCAAACACATTCTGAATGCTGAAATTCCTGGAGGTATGGGGGTTGATTTCTAGTCTGTGTTTACTACACTCCTAAGGTTTGAAAGGTATCTTAAAATTCATAAATGCCTTCCTTAGGCTTGAGTACCCTCTATAACATCCCAGTAAGTAGCCTTATAGCTCTCACACTTCTAGTGGTGACCAACTCACCACCTCCAGAGGTATGTCACTCCTTTCAGAGAACACTGTAGCTAGAGCATGCATACCTATGTTGAGCTAAAGTCTTTCTGGTCCTGTCTTTTTCCCTGAAACTCCCCAGACTTGTTTATTTCCTCTCCCATACTGCATCCAATTTAGAAAGAGGCTTCTCTAGATCAGGATGGTTTTCAGACTCTGCACTGTTGAGTGACCCTCCCCAGAATGAGCCCCAGTGTATTCCTTCCCTCTCAAGGTGGAAAGCAGCCAATTGCTGCAACCCTGTGACCCTTCCACCAACAGACATGGCCTCCCTCCTGTGACCTCAGGAACATAGAGATAGAACTCTTTCGAGGTAACCTGAAACATTCCCAAAATTGAAAGGACAAATCGACTTCTCTGGCTCTCTATGGAGCCCATTCTGAACCAGTTGATCTGCACCCGAAGCACAGCAGGAGAAGGACTTTCACTGACGAGGCTTTCTAAACATAAGCTCTCCTTGACACTCTTGGCAGACATTCTGCGCCCTCCCAGACCTCACTCTGGGAAGCCTCAAGCCCACAGTTAGCTTTGTTAGGCTTATTATTTTAATCAAGACAGAGAAGTTGTCCCCAGTGAACTTAGACTCCAGCGGAGTAATCAAGATTCAGTGAAATGAAGGGAATTAACATGGAGAGTGGCTTAGAAAGAGCTGTTGTCACAGAAAGAGTAAAACATCAGACATTTGGTATCTAACCATTTGGAGCTGTTCTCTCCAAAGAGGACTGTCATGGACAGGAACAGAGAAGAACCGAAGGTCCCCTATTTTCTGCAGCATTTTCTTGTTTCTGCTTTATGGTCCACAGGGGGTGTAGGGCCCAACCTAGCATTTCCAGTAACTGGCTGAGTGATACCAGAAAAGATGAGATGCTCATCTCATCTCTCTGAGCTTCTGTTTTCTGTACAATTAAGAAAAAACACACTCCCTTAGAAGATCATTGAAAAAATTCAAGGACAGTTATTCCTTACACACAGGTTTGGCATATATACCTAAGAAATGGTAGCTGCTAGTGTCTCCTTCTTATCATTATTTCATGAATAATAATGTTAATTATGACTGGCATTCAAGACCATGAACAACCTGGAAGAATGAGAATCTCATCTCCTTTTCTTGTTATGCTTTTTTCCCTTGGAAAATGCACACCAGTTCATCCTTCCTCATATCCATTCTCTCTCTCTTTCTCTCTCTCCTCTTTTCAGTGCCCCAGTAGGTTCCTGAGAGGGCTGGAAGCTGGGATTGTAAACTGCCAGATCTCATGCCTTGCTCTCATTCCTCTCTCCAAAATCTTATCAAATATTAAAAGCTGTGAAATAGGAGGCAGGTTTTTAATCATTTTAATCACAGCATTTTTCAGCCTGCTCAAAAGGGCTCGAAGGAATCGATTCAGAAGTGGTAATTATCCTTGCAGCCCCGTGCCAGGCTCCAGGTCAGCACTGGAGCGCCAGTGACAGATGGCAGGCACTGGGGAGGGCTCTTCCTGGGTGGGGGCACCGAACAGGAGATGCCTCATGGGAGGATGTAAAGCTAAGTCATCCCAGGTTAGGCATCAGGTTTTAAAATGCACACCAAAATCAATTGAAATTCAGCTTACTTTTATTACATTCTCTTTAAGTGCCAGATGCTTGTAGCCTCATTTATCCCTCACAGCAGGTCATGGAGGTATTTACCAGTATCCCAGTTGGTAAGTGGGGAAGAGGAAGAGGAGGCTGCAAAATGGAAAGTAGTGGCCCAAGGCCCATCAGGAAGTGGCATGGCGACCTCAGTCCAGCTCTGAAGCCCGCACTGTGTCCTCTGTGCCTTGATCACTCCTGTGATGAGGGAACTGCTGCAAAGATGTTGGGGGGCCACTAACCTAGATGTCCTGCCTTCCTTATCAGCCTGCACTATGGGTCCAGTCTGCTCACCTCCCTCTCTTCCCCTGCAGGGTTATTTTATGGGCTGTGGCTAACTCTTGTTCTCCCCTGGCTACTGAAATTTATCCGTGCATTTCAGACCCTCAGTGAACCACTAACACTTTCCAACAGCCTGTGCATCACGTCCCAGCTGTTACCCACCTCACCAGCTCATTTCCAGACAATTCCCCCCACCCATTCACCTCTGTGCTGTGTGCTCTGACAAGACTTAGCTTCCTCTGGTTCCAGATACCCTCCTGCCTTTGCACATGCTTTGCCTATCTGGGAAGAGCTCTCTATGTCTCACCTTCCAGATCTCAGCTGAAACATCAGTTCTTCCTGAAAAGATTGCTAACTCTTAATTAGGTGTTTGTTCCCCTCCCCCCCCCAATTGATACTGCTTTGGCTTTCCTCCTATTACAACAGCCAGTCCTTTGTTGGGATGGCCTGTTTGCATGGTTGGGATTCCTTTGGCTGTCCAGGCTGAGAAGGGACAGAAGGCATGTCTGCCTGGTTCAACACCATAGTCCAGGGCCAAGCATGGTGCCCAGGGCAGAGCAGGTGCTCAGTAGACATTAGCTGAGTGAGTTACAGAAATAATGAGACTGGACTTAAAGGGGGGGGGGGGGTTCTGGAGGTTTAGGGAATCAGGCAGTCTATAGCTCTGGGCCAGATGAGGCACACAAGTGATCCAAGTTGGCTATTTGCATACAAAATCCAGAGGAATATTCTTCAATATCACAAGAAAATATGTTTTCCATCGTTTTCCTTGAAAAATGCATCCCTCTTGATCTATCTTTCATTTCCCTACGTTTAATAGAGATGTGAATACAGAGAACTATGTCTCTACTATAAGACAAATAGCACCCCATGCACAGTAATAAATGACGACCCAAGCAGTCTACTTGTCGGAAAGATGAAAGGATGTGGGGAGGGAGGGCTGTGGGGAGCGGTGGCGCACAGGTCCCATCTAAAGGGAGAGCTGCTTCTCACCCCCAGTCTGCTGTTGCCCAGGGGAATATGGCCAGATCTTCCGGCTTTTCAAAAGAAGCTAGAAATAGACCACAAGTATAATACCCCAGTTTTTAAGAATTGCCTCAATTACATACACACACGCATATGCACAAACAAAAACAAAATAAACAAGCCAAATAAAACATCTGCTGAGGGGTTTTGGTTGTTAGATTGCTACTCCTGCAGACTTTTCCTGCTGAGCAGAGCAGTCTCCTTGGAAATGGACTCAGGCGGGACCCCAACATCCGAATCCAGTCAATGCCCAGGGTCCTGTGCATGAAAACACTCCCTTCTTACACTCACAGTGCTTTCTTGAAGCTTGAGCAACTCTCAACACCAAAGGCAAAATATTTATAACCTGACCAGGCAGTGCTTAAAAGATCAAGGCGTATGAGGAACACTGAAATCACTCACATTGTTCACACTTCCTCTCTGCTGTAGGATCAAATGCTTCCGGTTTCAATGATTAATCGCTTCTCTGTTTTCAGCACAAGTAGTACGATGTTATTGATGGGAACAGAAGTATTCATTTCAAGGCTTTGCCTCTGGAACAGATGCAAGTCGGGGGAGGGGCTAATGATGGCTTAGGGCATCTGTGGGGTGCCCAGCACTTTGTGTTGGCTGATTCGACCCCTGAGACTAAACGAAGCTACCCCATGCTCCCATTTACCTATGGGCTCAGGGGAGTTCAAATAACTACCCAACAACTGTCATTACGAGGACAATTAATGGCTACTATCTGTGGACTGCTTACTATATTCCAGGTATCATGCCAAGCACATCACACCTCCTATCTTGTTTGTGCTTCATAACATCTTGTAATATATGTGGGGAGGGGAAGGGCAAGGAGCCTTGGTAGCAGCATGACTGTTTTACACACAAAATAAATGAGGCAGAGAGAGGTTAAGCCAAGGTCACACAACTAATAAACAGTAGAGCAGAGGCCAGCTCGGCGTCCAGGCTCCTGCTTCACTCGGCTCAGGCATTCTTCCCTTATGTCCAGCCTCAACATAGAGCAAATAGTCTCTCCCCAACTGGCTGGGAAGGAACAATTTTTTCCAGAAACCCTATTTACTCCACTGCTTCTCTGAGGGGTCCAGGGTACTGCTGGTAATTTTGTTCTACCTCTAACGCGTCACCTATGCTTGCGGTTGGGGAGGAAGATATGGTGGAAGATTGAGATGATTTACTCCAACAGCTCTTGCATTTCTGTTGAACATGCCTGGAACTTGCTTTCCTCGGATACTCCAGGGCAGTGCCCCTCAAACTCAGATCCTTGGAGATATTTATTCTCCAGGTCTATGAATTCTCAAGGGCAACTTTTTTTTATTTAAATTGTGGTACTTAAATAAGAATAATTTAAACATCACTTTAATATTCTAGATCGTCTATCATAGCCACCTGTAATAATCTGTGCCTGGAATCCACAAACTACAGCCCATGGACCAAACCCAAGCCCAACTTGTTTTTGTAGGCCCCAAGAGCTAAGAATGATTTTTACAGTTTTAAATCATTGGGGAGAAAATCAAAAGAAGAAGATTTCATGACATGTGAAAGTTGTATGAAATTCCAACCTCAGTGTCTGTAAGTAAAGTTTTATTGAGACACAGCCACTCTCATTGGCTTGTATGTTATCTATGGCTGCTTCTGCAATAAGACAGCAGAGCTGAGCAGTTGGAAGAGAGACCATATAGCCCACAAAGCAGAAAATATTGACCATTTGGCCCTTGACAGAAAAAGTTCACCAACCCATCATCTATGCAATGAGATTTTACAATCCATATTTTACAATTGCTTCCAGCTGTGTTGGGTACTTGTTTATTTGGGGGGAGGGGTTGTTTGCTTTTATTTTTATTGTCATAAGAGAATAAGGAAAAAGAGCAGGATTTAGGTACCTAAAGTGCCTTCCAGTGAACAAAAACAATTTTCTAATGGTTCCAGGAGAGAGGAGCTGTGAGACCTGAGCCATCATAGCATAAGGTAGTGCTGAAGTAAAATGAAAGAAAATGTCAACTCCACACCATAGTCACACTGCAAGCAGCAATTCCCTTTCAACCAAACCACTTCACATTAAACTAATATTGTTAATTTGAAGTTTATTGGTTTTGCAGTCTTATTTGTGTTTAATTTGGAAATTTGTTTCCATTTTATAGCTCGGTAAAAGCCATAAGCATAAGGATTTTATACCTGGCTTTATATGTGTCTGTATTAAATAACATTATGATAAAAATAATTTAAGTCAACACATTGAAATTTTTCCTCTTTAATAGGGTGTATGTTACTCAAGTTTAACAGGAAAAAAAAAGGGATGCAAGAAATATCAATTACATTGTATCTTAAAATCAGTGTAGTCTGTTCTAAATTGCCACCTGCCACCCTGCTAGAAAATTCTATCTTAGTTATTTTGGGAGGTCTCCACCTCAGTCTGAGGGTAGAGAGGATTATCAAGTAAGAACCCTAAGCTTAAGTTGGAACCAGGTTCTCATTTTTGGGTGGTGATTAAATATTTTTCATATTGCTCCTGTGGCTGCATGCTATTTGTGTGTGCTGATACCCACTGCCCATCCCTTAGGCTCTGCTACTCAGAATGGCTTAAAGCTGCCCCTCACTTAGTCCTCTCCCCTGCTTCCTTTACACCCGCTCAGCCCACTTCCCCTTCGTCCTCTCTCCTTTTGGACAAAGAAAGAACGATTTTTCTCAATATGCCTTTAGAAGCATAGTTGACTTTGTGAGGTTGGACAATGAAGTAGAAGTGGGAGAGAACAGCACACAACAAGTGGTCTTTCTTCTTAATAATTCACTTTATTACAACTGTTATATAGAAAACATCTTTTTTCTCTTGCTGCAAAGTTTCACCCAGGCACTGAAGATTAGAGAGTGAATCCGGCTCTTTTAATCATCTCCTGAGTTCCCCAATGTATCACTTCCCTATTGCTATGTAACAGATCATTCCAAATGTTACACCTTAAAACAATAAAAATCACTTCTTTTTTCACAAGTCTGCAATTTGTGCAGTCTTTGGTAGGGATGGTTTGTCTCTATTCCATGTGGAGTCAGGTAGGGTAATTCAGCTGGGGTCTGGAGGATCCACTTTCAAGCTGGCTCCCTCACGTGGCTGGCAGACTGGCGCTGGCTGTCGATTGAGAGCTACTGGCAGGCAGCTTGTTTCTTCTCTATGTAAGCTTCCCCATAGGCTTCTTGTTTGGGTTTCAGAGTAGATGGTGGCTTCAGGGCAGCCGGGATGCTTCAAGAACAGACTAAAAGCTTCAAGAACAAGCATTCCAGTGACAAAGGTAGAAACTGTATTGCCTATTACCATCCAGCCTCAGAAGTCACCTAGAGTTATCTTGCCACAGCCTGCCACCACTCTGCATCATGTGGTAGCTGCTTGGCCAAGTGACTTCAACTCTCCAAGCTTCTGTCTCCTCTACGAAAGTGAGGACACATACATAATATTACCTCAGGGTGATGCTGTGATCATTTAGCAAAATACTATATAAAAAGTTAGCCGGGTACCTGGCGCTTAGAACGTGTTAGCTTCATTCTCTCCTCCCCAAATCCATGTCAGTCAACCTGGACAGACTCAAATGGCATTCTTCTTAGCTACCACCTTGGAAGCATTTTCCCTCAGAAAACTATGTATGTTTTATTCAATAAATTTACAGGCTACACATAGATCCTTATTCAAACCCTGCAGGGTGATTGGCCTTTTGAAAGTAGACTTGTTTTCAAAGCTGCTGGCTGTGGGAAGGAGCCCAGCAGGGGCCCTTTTGCCAACACTCGTCTATGGGTGGGGGAAATCCAGATCTCCCTCTGGTGGGGCTGATTGAAGTGGAAGGGCCACCATATGTCTTTCCCAGAAGGGTGACTGACTTCCCACTTTGGTCCCATTTCCCCTGAGGGTTTCCTGAAAGCCCTTCCGGCTAGCCCAGTTGGGAGTGTTAGCACATCAGATCCCATGCTTTGGTGAAAAATGTAAACACAGACCTGATTTTTCATTTTAAATGAAGCCAAGCATATTGCTCCCAGCAGATGCCGAGTGACTCAATCTGTCCTCGCGGTTTTGAAGGGAACTGAAGAACAACATGGTAAAATAAAGCAAACAGCACATTTATTGGTTGATAAAATGCTGTTTTAGTCTACCCTGGCATTATGTGGTGATTGCTATGCAGCGAACATCTGTTATTAAATCCAGACTTCTGTTGCCTGGATACATTGAGTCAAAAGCTGGAGCCTATGAGAAATCCATTTATGTGTCTGTTGCATGTGAATGTCAGAGCTCATATGATGCCTTTGTCTTCATTCTAACTGAATCATTTCATAGACAATGTCTTGCTTGTTAATTATGCTCTGCGCTGATACTGTTTTCATTTGATTTAAAAGGGTAAAAGAAACAAAGAAACAGTGTTCTCTCTCTAAGGTGCTCTAAGTAATTTTGTTGACCAGTTTTGGGGGACAGTATAGTGTATTTGGTAGGCCTTTTTCAAAAGAGTTAAGATCAAATGACCCAATAATTTAAATTTTAGAGATCTATCCCAAGGACGTCAGAAATGAGCAAATGTATTTGAGAAGAAGAATGTCCAATGCAATGTTACTTACAACAGCAGAAAAGAGTTGGAAGTCACCTAAATGCACATAAATCAAGAGCTTCATTTCTATCGGCTGCAAATCCCATATTATTCTACATCACAACTTATCTAGTTAGTCCCTTCTCAATAAAAAGATGTTTTGGTGAACCATTTTGTACAGATTTGATTACCTCTTTGGGATAGATCGCTAAATGTGGAATTGTTAGGATAAGTGTATAGCGTACTATTTATTCACTCAGTCGGCAAATGTGTCCTGCGTGCCAACTATGTGCTAGGCAGGTACTGCTTCACACACTGGGAGCCCAATGGTGTGCAAAAAGGTTCCCACCTTCATGGAGCCAACAGAGGGAGAAGGGAGGAAAGAAAACTAGAGGAATCTCGCAGGCAGCAGTGCATACTGAGGGGGGTAAGGCTGAGAATGGTGGAAAGCTAAGGCAAGAGATCCAGAGTGCCACAGGTCAGAGGACACTGAAAGAATCACCCCAGGGCTAGCCCTGGTGACCTTAGACACATGGTACTGGGAAAAGTGGTGCATTTACTCATTTGCCAGATGTTTGTTAAATGCCCGCTATATGGCCAGCTGTGTTCTAGGCAGTGAGTACCCAGCAATGAACATAACCAATATGGTATCTTAAAGTAGAATAAGATGGACAATGAACAAAAAAATAAATTTCAAGAAGTGATAAGTACCATGGAAGAAATAAAGGGGACCGAGGAGGGAAGAGGGCTCCTTAGATAGCCTGGTCAAGGAGAATCTCTCTGAGGAGAGGTTGCTTGAGCTAAAATATCAATACTGAGAAAAGGATAGTTGTGAGGGCGCTAGGAGAATGGGACCAGCAACAGCAAAGCCCTGAGGTGGGAGCAACCTTGTCATGTTTGAGGAACAGAGAGGCAGCCGTGACTAGAGCCTGGTGAACTGATTTTAAAATAGCTGCCATCAATGTGTCAGTCAGCGATTGTCACTATCATGCTGTGTAACAAACCACCCCCAAATTGAGGAATATACAACAACTAGCTGGGGCTGTGAATCTCCCCAAGCTCTATTCTCTTTCCATCCATATTCACTACCTCCCTGTATACACGCTCTCTGCTCTGAAAGCTACAGCAGCCTCAGAATGTCTTGCGTGTGTAAGAACCAGGCTTACGTCCAGATGCAGTGACTCTCAAATTCTACTGAGCACGAGAAATACACATTAAGCTAGTTAAATATGTAACATCCCAGGCCTCAGTGTGAGGCCCCGGGAATCTGCATTTAAAAATCCCAGGCCCCTGGAAGGCCCCAGGAATCTGCATTTAAAAATATCACTCCCAAGTAATTTTGATGAAGGCAGTCCATGAACCACACTTGGAGAATCAGTGGTGGAAAATTCACCAAAGACAGCACAGGCACAGCAGAAAAATAGTGCTGGCTGTTTACTTTCAGGGTAAAGGAGAAGCTGGCCCTGCCCTCCTTGGTTTCCAATGTCACAAAGCACACCTGGGCATTTTTAGCATGCACTTCTCTTCACTGTGATGCCATGTGGCTGGCCCAGCCAGCCAAGGAAAGCCATGAGTTAATGGCATCTCCTGGGCAGCACACCTCCCCTAGCTCTGCTCCCCACTGAGCTCTGCTGGATCCTCCGGCATTTTAAAGGGAAGTCGGAGGTTCTTCAAACAGCCTGGAGAGGTTTCCTGGGATTCTAAGGCTCCTCATCCTCTGCTTAGAGCCGGATTTGGCTCCTAGCTTGGAGGCGGGAAGACCTGCTGGCCAGGACTTATAGTGGCTCACAAGGAATCAAAGCAAGCGTTCTCCGCCTTTCTGTGACAGCCCTTCGTGCATCTTCTCTGATCTCTGCCTGAGTGGGGGGAAGCGTTCTGAAAGCTCATTATCAGTTCACATACTTTGCCCTGAACCAGCTCTCAAACACCCTGGGATGAGCAGCCCTAATCGGGAAAGAAAAAAAGAAAATAATGAGTTTCTTGCAAGTTCACAGGTATGCCAGGTGCTTTCTGTCCGGCCAGGGTTTAGGCTTCTCTGTTCTAAATTTGATTTTCTGAGCCTTTAGGAGAGTTGGCCATTGGTCCCCTGGCCATTAACTGCTTGCGTGTGCTAGCCTCCTCCAGACCCTTCTACCACCACATGCTGGACCTTGCCCATGTCAAAATGACTGGACTGCTCCCAGGATTCAGTACTTTCTTGGAAACACTGCTAGAAAGTTATTTCTTTAGTCTATGCTAACAGAAATACCACGTCTAGAAAAACAGGATGGTAATAGCTAGTATTAATTGAGCACTTCCTGTGTGTCCTTTGCATCTATTAGCCAACTTAATCTTTGTAATAACCCCATGAGGCAAATACTGTTATCATTGTCACTTCCAGATAAAATAGTGGAGATTCTGAGAAGTCCCTAATGGAAGATCACACAGAGTGGAGGTGCAGATCCAAATGTTCTGTTCCTAGGACCCAGAATCCCAGCCTCCTCACCACCTGCCACTTCATGTTGCATTGAGCAGACGATGCCTACATGGCGACATTTAGGTTGAATGGTGTGTAGACAACCCTGGGCATACCCAGGGCATGGACACTCAGAACCACATCACATAAGGAATAGTGTCAGGACTTGAGAATGTTTTAGCATGAAGACAAGCTAGTCTCGTGACAGGTTGAATAGGAATAGAGAAGTGCAAGGTATGGAAACTAATTTCAAACGCCAGAAGAGGCAAAAGGATTAGATGACCCCGTATGAGCCCAAGAGTTATAGAGTCTAATGAGGTAAAGTAATGGCAGCAAATTAGGGAAACCTTTCAAAACTCAGAAGTGTCCCAAAAAGGGTGGGGTTGCCTTGGGAAGTAGGACTCGCCCTGTTGTGGGAAGCGTGCAAGCAGGCACGTGGCAACATCTCATTGGGCATGGTAGAGAGTGGACTCAAGTGTCAGATACAGATGGCCCAAATAGTTTTTGAGGCACTTGTGATCCAAAGTATCTATGATTCTAGCATGCGTGAGTCATTGGTGCCCATCTTAAGTAGCACTTTATGCTGTAATTCAAATGCCCAACATAGACACCTTCTTAATAGGCCTAAAGGTAGGTATCATCACTCCCAGATGATGTCTTGTTGGCCTAGCATGCAAGTTCTGTGGGATCACTTCCCATCCAACCCCCATCCGGTGATCTGCTGTGAATCACAGGTTATTGAAACTAGATAGGACCACTGAGCTAAATGATACAGATGAAGGAACTGAAAACAAGAGACAGGGATGAACTTGTCCCAGGTCACAGAGCTGGCAAGTGGCCAAAGTGGGCGAGACTCAGAGCTCCCAGCTCCCGAGCTCACTGCCAGGTCACCTCTCACACCCTGTGGCCTCGTAGCATGTTATAACATGAAGGATACTTTGCAGTCTCCTCAAGCAGCGGTGGCAAATAGGATTCGCTTCCTGTGCCAGTTTTTAATTAATCCGTCATGGTTTCCTGAAGAGCTCTTTCAGAAAGAATCTGGGGCCACATCTGGGTTCAGTGAAAATGAGATCTGTAAATCATTTTTGATGGCTGCCTGGGGCACAGGTAGAAAAGTGACAACCTGCGTGCCAAGGATTTGGCATCCTTAAGCTGGTCCATCTCACCGACTTTCTGGATGAGCGCACTGACCTCTCTGGAAGTGATATGAATACTGCAGAAGAGATTATGAGGTGAGATAAGGCCTTCACCACCTCACTTGTGCAAATGAGGCAAGGGTCTTTGTATGATGATTACACGTACCTATGGAATGTAAAAAATACACAGTAGCCTTAAGCCCCAGCAATAGAGAGTGATGATAGGTCATATGTAGATGGTTTGAATTAACAATTTCTAGTTCATTTTTACTCAAGTGCTTTGCTCTGGGTTGCAGGTGGCTAAAGAGCTTACTCGGGTGATCATAAGCTGGTACTTCTCGGAGATCTTTTTGCGAGTTGGTAAAACGAGGGCTAGGTCCTTCCTCAGGAGGTTCCCACGGGAAATTGAGAAAATGTAAGTAATCAGCACAATGTAATGCTTAGTATTTGCTCAATGAATAGTTGCAAGTACTAGCAGCATAGCCTCTACTCCCTTCTCTCCGTGTTAGCATCTGTCTGTGTTGTTAAGGGTTCAAGCAAAGGCCACCAGAAACAATTTGCCAGGGAACACAGGTCACCAATGCCAGGCTATTGGTCTGGGGCAGATTTTTTGAGTCCTTTTTTTCCCAAAGAGATTCCAGGAACGGCTTTCCTGCTGAGGGAGCAGAGGAGAACCGGGTGGGGGGGAAGGGAGGCCAGAAAAAGTTCTTAACCTTCGTAACACGTTTCACTCTCCAGTTCTCCTCCATGGGCACTCTCGAAGTCCACACTATGGTCCTAAATGTCGGGAAAGAGCCAGAGACCATGAATGTGAAATTTGCCGAGGGCTCGATGTTGAAGGACTGCATGCTTCCTTGGATTACAGGGGAGCAATCTGCCTCCCAAGCCTGCTGTTTCCAAATTTATCAAAGTGCAAGCCATTTTTTAAAGACCATTAAGTGAATGGGATCAAATGTACTTGAAAACAGAGCTAGCAGCCAGTCAGATCATAAGTCTCACAGCCCCTGAGAAGTTGCTTATATGGTAGAAATGAGAGTTTCTCAGATTCTGTGGGTTTTAGCTCTGCCAACGGGGAAGGGAGAATGAGGAAGCTACTATTACTGAGTGTCAGTGCTCAGTACCTAGTGCTACTGTGTGTCACATGGCTTATATAACATTATTCCATTTATTCTCCACCATAGTAACACTTATAATACTTCCACTGAACAGTAATAATTAGCAGGGAAATGGCTGAAACTTGCAATAGCGATAGCTAGCAGGTACTTTGTTTGTATGCAGGTGGTAAGCATGAATTGCGGTCCTCAAATTCAGAACAAAGAGAAATGTAAGTTTGTTTTTCTATCATCCCTGAATTTTATGCCCATCCTGAGCAGTCAGCCCTTTGCGTAGGAGGACCCAAGTCACTGTCCTGTCAGTTTCCTCCCACCTTCCTTCCCGGCCACTGCATGTAAGCGTGGGGCAGGAGCTGCAGGTGCAGGAAGGGTCAGTGGAGGCTAGGGACACCCAGCTCTCCCAGTTATCCTCCTCTACATCACTGAATGCAGACACCTCCTCATTCCCATCCGGTCCTGGGCACTCCCACTGCCTTCTTCCCATCCCACCCAAGACCTCAGCAAGGTGCCCCCCAAGAGGCATGGAGGAGCTGCCTGTGGTTCTGGGCCAGCCGGCACTAGGGCACGGCTATGCTGGGAGGCTCCCTCGGCCCATCTTCCTAGACGTCCCTGCTGCCCCTATGCTGTGCTGGACGGAGACAGCCGGTGCCCAGCCTGGTTTCCAGTTGCATCGTCATCTGCAAATGGACTTAGGGGTTCACCTTACTGCCCACCCTTCTCAGCGACCACCAGCATCTTTAGTGCCCCTCTTCCCCTGCTTGCCCTGGCTTAGAGAAGCTTTATCTAGTCTGAGGGCAGAGTAGCCTGCCTCTTCCTCTGCTCTTGGAAATCTACTGTTTGGGGCACAAAAATGATCCTGAGGGCTTAGGCTCTTGAGTCTTAATAAACTGAAAATCTTTTCTCAGCTTTCCCATTGCATCCCCCCACCACCCCTGAGGCAGTGAATGCTGCCGAGCAAATAGGAGAAGGGTAGCAAGAAAATCCCAAAATGTTATCCTGCAGTATTCATGAGCTCCAATCCTCCAGCAGCCCTGGGAGGTAAAAATAATTGGCCTGATTTAACCCTGTGGATATGGATGCTCAGAGTGGACGGAGGCCTTCCCGGAGATCATGCCAGGTTAAGGGTTAAGTGGTGGCACTGGGATGGGGCTGGATCCCCCATCTGTCTGACTCTACTACCTAAAGATGGAATATGGGTATTGCCAACTCCTTTGATGACTAGAGGCTGGCTGAGGAATTGCTTTGAGAATTCTGAGGCTGAATCTAAACTTGGTGAGTCAAAAGATCTGAGACCTATTAGTAATGTCTGCCATGGGCAGCAGCCACTCCCGAGCCACCAGGGCTACACCATGCTTCCTAGACTCTGTGCTTCTTAGAAATTCTGGTGTTCACCCATTGGCTAGATAAATTAATGAATGCATAAACTATTTCATTAATGCCAAGCTCAGAGAAGGGTTTTGAGAGAGGCTGCTCCTGGCCCATTCACAGGGGTCTTCAGAGACCAGACTGGGCAGATAGAGATAAGGTCACCAGTGGAGATTGGGACCTGAACTTACAAAAGCCCGGAATGCCAAACTCAGAAGCCCATGAGTCGTGAAAGGTTTGGGCTCAGGGGAATAATGTAAGAAAAGCCACATTTCACAGCAGGATCTGGCAGCAAGGAGTTGAGGGGCCTGAGGGAGCAGCTTGGAGAGCTTTGCAGTCAGTGAGGTGTGGGGGAGGTGCCCAGCCCATGGGAGAGGAAGGTCATGGTGACAAGGACAAGAAGATGCGGAGGGACAGCTCATAGGACTCAGCGGCTTGCAGAGGGCTCTTTTCCGTAGTGACTCACATGCCCCTTCCTTCTAGTTGAAGTTCAGTTTTATTTTCAGCTTCAATCAGTGGTAATAGAGAAATCCAGGTGCTTTCTTTCCCTTGCTCCACATTCTTCTCTGCAGTGTCCTGGGGTCGAATATTCCCATATTCTCCCAAAGACAAGGAATTGACAACCCAGGGCAGAGAGGGTCTGCGGCGTCATGATGTCATGATCGTCATCGTGATCCCCTCTAATGAGCGCTCTGTGTCCAGCAGAGGGTAAACTTCACAAGCATCATTCCCTTTAACCCCCAACAGCCCTAGAAAGTAGGAACTTCTAGTGTCTATAGTTTACAGATAAGAAAACTGAGATTAAGAAAGACAAAGTAACATGCCGAAAGTCACACAGCTAATAAGTGGTAATTCCAGAAACAAAAATGATTTAAAAAAATAAAATCTAGGGGCACCTCAGTGGCTCAGTGGTTGAGCATCTGCCTTCAGCTCAGGTCGTGATCCCAAGGTCCTGGGATCAAGTACCATATCAAGCTCTGAGAAGGGAGCCTGGTTCTCCATCTGCCTATGTCTCTGTCTCTCTGTGTGTCTCTCAAATAAATAAAATCTTTTTTAAAAATAATTAATTAATTAATTAATAAGATCTATAAATATTCTAAGTTCAAATCTTGCTTTCTTAACTGTATGCCTCTGGCCCAGTTGTTGGGTGATGTCCTGATACCTAGATTCTCAAAAAGGCCTTCACCACGACTGGATTCACTACATCCCCCCAGCCACTCAGCACTGTGATTCCCCATCCCCCTCATTCAGAGATGTTCAGCTGCACCTGTAAGTCTCCCAGGCACATCGTTTCTGCCCATTACCAGGCTCACGGTCCTTGTGAAGATATCAGTGCCACTTCTCATCCCTGTGGCAGAGATGGCTCGGTTATTACTAGAGGAATCAATGTACCCAGCAGCATCAAGAACTTGGCTGATAATGGCATAGCAAATGGAGAAAATTAGAGCTGAATGCATTCATGGTGAAAATTCCTCCCAGGTTAGATGGGACCATTCTCTGAGTGACCCATGACAGATATTCACATGGAACTCATTTGCAGAGTCACCTTCATACCTCTCGGGAGCAGGACTATCTACCACTCTGGTCACACATCAGACAATTCTCCATCCCTAGACCCTGGCCCTCCTGAGTCCTGCCTGGGAGGAGCTGGTGTGTCTGCATGTCTCCTGTAGCACCTCACAAGGACACAGCCTTGACCCTGCAGGTAGGGAGGCTGGAGGATACGGTGGTTGATTGCACAGCCTTTGATGTCGAATGAATATGCTTTCAAGTGTCAACTTTCCTCTTCATGCTGGGCAAGCTGGTCAACGTCCCTGAATCTCAGTGCCCTCATCTGTAGAATGGGAGTAATTAATACATATGACATAGGATGGCCATATGAATGAAATGTGATCAAGTATCAAGGTGTCTGAATCAGTCCCTGTATATAGTAGATGCTCAATAAACACAGGCACCAATAATAGTAACAATAATAATAAGGTTTACCTATGTGTAATCTTCATTGTGTTTATTAAGTGCTATAATAAGATGTTGAGATTAAGATGGTGCTGATGATAATGCTGATGATGAAAATGATGGGCAGGAGGCGGATAAGTGAGAATTTAAAAGCCTTACGGGACCTTGGAAATCATGGGGGAGTCGTTTGTCATAGTAGAAATTGAATGAACTTTAGAGCCAGACAGTTAAGACAGTTGTGCTTAAATTTATTACCAGTCTGTGTGACCAGGGCAGTTACTTCATCTTTTCTAGTCCGGGCCTCTGTCCCTCATTTTCTATAAGGCTATTGCCAGGAGTAAATGAAGCCATGCTCATAAAGTGCTAAGCACAGTTCCTGGCCTAGCACACATTCAATTTATAGCAGGCATTGCTGTTCTTGCCAGTACATTTCTGGTCACCCCGCCTGCGGATCAACACTCCCCTTTAGACCAGGGTTGTGTACTCCTTTGTACATGCACCTTGAGGGACAGAGAAGCTACCAGTTTGTCCTTACAGGTGGGGGTAAATGCTCTGGAGAAAGCCAACAAGTTGCATGATAGGAAATAATGTGGGGTGAATGAGCAATACTAGTTTCCTATTGCTGCTGTGACAAATTATCACACATTTATTTAGTAGCTGAAACAACACAAATATATTATTTTACGGTTCAGAAGGTTAGAAATCAGAAATGAGTTGTAAGGGGCTAAAGTCAAGGAGGGCCCTCCAAAACCAACCATGTACAACCATGTTACAGGGCTGTGCTCTCCAGGGGAGAATGTATTTCCTTCCCTTGTGCAGTTTCTGGATGCGACCTGCATCCCTTGTCTTATGGCTCCGTCTTCCATCTCCAAGCTCTGCTTCTGTCTTCACACCACCTTTCTCTGTCTCTCATCCACAGGACTCCGAGAAGGAGCCTTGCAATTACAATGGGCCCACCTGGATAATTCCGGATAATCCCTCCATCTCAGAAATCCTTGGTTTCATTCCATTTTCATTCACTTCATACCATGTGAAGTAACATATTCACAGATTCCAAGAATTAGGAACACAGGCATCATTGCATTAGGGGGACATTGTTCAGTGTCACAGAGGCTTTCTACTTCAGATAGATCCTATGCTCATCATCACTAAGCTCAGTGCTTGGTACAGCAGAGGTCATGAATGAATGAATGAATGAATGAATGACAGAGAAAGATGGAGGGAAAGCAACAAGACTAAGCTGGCCTAAACAGTCCATATTTGAAATGGACTCTTATGGGTCCCCTGAGAACCAGTTGCTTTGTTATGGATGTGCCCTCCACCATCGAGCATCAAACCTGCTGGAAAGTTAAACCTTTCAGGCTCATTGTGCACAAGAGCTGAAAGTCAAGGAGGGCCCTCCAAAACCAACCATGTACTATAACCCCATGTGGGATGCTTTATCTCATCCACAGTCCTCTGTTCCAACAGCCACTATTGTCTCCATTTCTCAGAGAATGACTAAAGGCACAGAGAGGTACAGTCATTCACCCAAGGCCACACAGCTAGAGAATGGCAGAGACTTGACACCAGCTGCCTGACTGCAGAGCCAGCACTCTCATTTCTATCCCACACATTTAATAAACCCACTTCTGGGGCTGCCCAGCTTTATCCCTAAGGGAACTTTCTTTTTCCCTGCTGGATTATGTGTATGATTTTGCAGTCTTGCAAGATTTTAAAAAGCATGCATCAGCTTCTGGTGTGCTTGTCACTCATTCATGCCTATGGGCATGCCCTGTCATTATTGAACAAGGTGGAGTCGGGAGAAAGGCAGGCAGGACCAAGGGAGAGCTCCAACCCTCCTCCTCAAATCCTTTGGCTGCCTGGATTGCGGCTGTTCTATGCAGCTTCCCTGGGGAAAGAAGTACAAGACACTGCCAGGGAGCCTGGTAGCTTTGCAGAGCAGACCATTCCCTGTTCGCATATCTAAGCTGTTTCCCGTGACTTGGTCTGACTGCAAATGGCCACAGGTTGAGGGCCAAGTTCAGCCCAAGGGGAGAAGGGGTGTATTATGCAGAGGCTCAGCATCCAGGCTTGGAAGTTAGAAAGACCAGAGCTCTTCGTGTTTTTCTGCTTCCAGCTAATGGCCTTGGGCATGTCACTTCTCCCCAGTAGCCTCGTCTGATAAAATGGATATAATAATGGTGTTTACCTCCTCAATAAAATGAGATAATATTTTCATGTTAGCATTAGCACAATTCCTAACACCTAAAAGGTACCAGTCAGTGCTATTTGCTATTACCTAATTTCATCAGGTGTTCAGAGTCTAGAATGAATAATTCACACATTTATGGAGCACCTGCTCTGTGCCAAGCATTGTTTGGCACTAGGAGTATGGCAGGGAATCCAGGACATCCCTGTCCTCTTAGAGCTTATAGAGTAGTGCAGCAGAGACACCCAATACAGAAATAAGCATGTAAGTTCAGAGATAGAAATGCTCTGGAGGAAAATTAAAGCAGGGTAAGGGGTAGAGGGGGCCAGCAGCCTGGAGCTCTGTTTATTTTAGACCCAGAGGAGGTGATGTGGGAGCACAGACCTGAATGAAAGGGGTATGGGAAGGTGCTTAATGACTGTACTTAAATTATTCTCTTTTTTGTGTGGGCTGATTCTGGTCTGGGAGCCCGCTGGCCTTCAGGATCTGAAGTCTGGCTAGAGCAGCGGGCTTTGTGGTCAGACCACTGACGGTTCCAATCTCAGCCCTGCCACTCTTGAGATGCACAGCTCAGGTGGTTTCCCCTCTCCTAGTGTCCCTTTCCTTCCCTGTAACATGGGGATGGGGGTGGCTCCGAACTGCCAGGAAGGGCATAGGGATGAGAAGAGAAAACACATTAAGTGTGAGCAGAGACCCTGTCCTAGAGTGCACACTCTATAATTGAGAAGTGCTGATATTTGTATTATTGGATGTGAGTTTGGCAACTCAGAGCAAGCAGGGATGACCTTAAATGTGAATAGAAGGTAGCTGGAAGCTTTTACACTTCCCTGGCCTACCCAGGGGATACTGGGGAGCTGTCATCCTAGAGCACCCTGTTAACGGGGTTTTGGTCAAAGTCACTCCCTGCCAGAGCATCAGCTGTGATAGTTGCCAGACACAGGTCCTCACAGGGAAAGCCTGGGGATCAGACAGTCACATCCTGCTGATTGAAACTGAGAGCTAGGAGGCAGACAAAGCAAGTGTGGGCAAGCAAGTCTTGAGTCAGATATGAGCTCCCCAGTGAGGGGAATGGCTGTCACTGAACCATTTCTATCCAGTTAGCAGGAGCTTAGGAGTTAGGCTCTGGTTTATGGTTTGGTGATGGTCAGTGTTGGTGAGAGGCCCTGGCTTGGAGGGTGATGGGAGGGTTCCAGTCTCACACTGAACCTCCTGTACCTTCCCCACCAGCTATCACCAACCCAGCTGGGAGAGATTTACTACTTTGTTGATTATTCTTGAAACTGTCTCTATTTGAAATAATTGGGTCCCCTGGTGGGCTGTATTAAAACAATGCCAATGCTGTAACAGACAGCTCCAGGATTTCTGTGGCTGAACATGACAACAGGTGGCTTCCCACCAGAACATCTTCCTCTTTCCAAATATTAATTCCATTCTATTAAACAAGCATCACAACATACTAGCACATTGATTTACTTATCTGCCCTCCTCCCTGCCCCCTCCCACCACCACCACACATAGATTGTGAGCACCTAGAGACTGTGGGTGCCTCTCTTAATTACCTTGGACACAGTGGTAGGCATGGGGAGGAATCTGTCAAATCTGAAGGAGTGGACACACCCAGTACCACACCTGAAAGCACCACATGGCACAACAGAATACTTGTTGTGGTTGCTCTGAACCTGGGCTTTCTCATCTACAAGATGGAGAGAGGAGTTCAGTCCTCAGTGGCCTATATGGAGGATTTTAACTAGCACCTCTGCGGAGTGCGGAGCATGGTGCCTAGCGTGGTCCAGGTACTGCCTGAATGGTGAAAGTCTTTAAGTCGGCTGTGCTGGGAACTGTGGCCGGCACGGGAGAAGAAGCTTAGAACATCATTCCTGCCTTTCACAGGGTTTCCTCCTGGTTGGGGAGATAAAAGAGTCGTGCCACAGCTAAAGAAGAAGAGCACAGAAGCCAGCACAGGCTGCAAATGTGCTTGAGTTTGTGTAGGTTATCTCAGGACCAATTCAGGAGAATCAGGATGCTAGTTGCATCCGAGAAGGAGAGCCAGAGGTCAGGGAGGTGAAGGAAAGTGGCTCACGTATTCCAAGAGACTTAATTTTTGCTGTATACATGTTTATATAGTTGGAATTTACTGTGGGCATATATATACTGCCCTTTAGAAAAGAGTCTATGCGCTAAGAAAGTGTGGGCAAGTGGGGCTCTGGGTGGCTCAGTGGTTGAGCATCTGCCTTTGGCTCAGTCATGATCCCGGGGTCCTGGGATCAAGTCTCACATCAAGCTGCCCATAGGGAGCCTGCTTCTCCCTCTGCCTACGTCTCTGCCTCTCTCTGTGTGTCTCTCATGAATAAATAAATTGAAAGAGAAGAAAGGAAGAAAAGAAAGGAAGAAAGAAAGGAAGAAAGGAAGAAAAGAAAGAAGAAAGAAGAAAAGAAAGAAAGAAAGAAAGGAGAAGAGAAGAAAGAAAAGAAAAGAAAAGAAAAAAGAACAGGAACTAAAAAGAACTCACCCAAGAAAAAGAAAAAAGAAAAGAAAAGAAAAGAATAGAAAAGAAAAAAGAAAAGAAAAGAAAAGAAAAAAAAGAAGGTCTGGTCCGTGGAGATGGAGGTGGAAGTAGGGACCCCTGAGAGCAGAAAAGACTGTGAATTCATCCAGCTTGTACCTACCAACTTCCTGTGTCTCAGAGACCCCACACACCCCAGCATAAATCAGAAACCCTCCGAGGGATTCACCTCAGCAACTCCCAGAAGTGTTTCCCCAGAAAGAACCTGCCATTTGCTTCTGCATCTCCAGCACCTAATGGAGTTATCATGAAGAGGGAGCATTTTTAATTTACTCTGGAGGGGTGTGTGGAGGCCTGGTAACACCGCCTTCCATCTCAGTGACAACAAACTCATTCTTCACTATAATTAAAATGTCACTTTGATAAATAATTCCATCAGCCCCCTTCCACCTATGAATAGCTTCCTGCTATAATTGTTCACATTCTGCTGAATTAGAAGTATTCAAGGGAGAATTTAAGAGGTATTTAGGCAACAAAGATAAATTGAGCGCGTTTTCCATCCTCCCCCAATCCCTCATTAAGCAAGACATCATCCCTGGCTGGGGTCCCTCTTCCTGATGCTCTCTTCCCTCTCCAGAGTAGAGGGAAGTGGAGCGGTGGAGTGGTGGAGGGCTGCCTCGCCATGGGCCTCAGAGAGGGCTGGAGTTTTGGAATGTGTATTAGGGGACTTCCTTTCCCAGCCATTACTGCAGAAAAGGGAGAGGAGGCCAGAGATCAAGGGAAGAACATAGACTCCAGTTTCAGGAGGGATCTAAGCTAGGAAATGCCAATTAGCCTTTCTGGACCTCTGTTGTATAACACAATAATACAAGATTACCCATATGAGATTGAGTCAGGATATAATTCATGCTCAAGAAGGAGTCACCTGACCTTGTGTGAGGGACTTCTCATGTTATAGATGAAAGACCCAAGACTCCAAAAAGTGGACTTCCCCTACCTGACACCTAGAAATGGGCAGGGCCAGAGTCTTTAAATACTCGCTGAGACCTACGTGGTATGATGCACATAGTAGGAGCCTCACAAATGTTCCTGTCTTTCATTATTTTTGTTGGTACCTCCTCCTTCCTAATACATGGCATCCGTTGGGATTATGTAGGGTGCACAGCCAGCCACAGGGTGTGGAACACCTTGGGAAGTGTCCTGGATTATCCCTTGCCTTGGGTAGAAAGAGACAACATTTAGCTCTTCCCTCCCCAGGAAAGCAGTAGAGCTGTGTGGTTAAGAGCATAGCAGTTTGTAGCCAGAACACCAGGGTTCAAAGACAACCTCTCCCACCATGGGGTTGGGCATGTTATAGACTCTGTTTAACTACAGTTTTCTTATCTATAAATTAGAAATAACTGCAGTCCTCTCAAGGAGTTGCAAAAGGCAGCGCCTGGCACAGTGTCTACATGTGGTACACATTAGCCATTGTTTCCATTGGGTTTCTCATGAAGCATGTAGCAGGTGCCACTCAGTCATATGGTTTTAAGTGCTTTGTGCTCAGCTAGAAGGGAGGGAGCATCAGGCCAATCCAACTGAACCACCCCTTCTTCAGACAGGCACGCCAGTCCACTTCCTTCACAGTACATGTAAGGATCCAGTTCGAGGCCACCAAAATCCTGCCAAAGAAAATCCCACTCCCCAAGCCCAGCTCCTTCCAAGAGTCCTGAGGGGCAGGTGTGCATCAGTGATAGTGGGGTTTAGTTGGGGCTAGGGCTTGGAGGCGTGAGGAGTGGAGATGGGGGTGAGGATGGAGTGTGGGATGGGCGCCGGTAAAGGAAGGAAGTAGCACAGATCAGTTGTGTCTTCCCTGAAGTAGAGCCCACAGGGACAGCCCCTGGACCAGGAGTTCTGTCTGAGAGAGCCCCGTCCAGTTTCATCAGTAAGGGAATCCATAAAAAGAACTCACATGCAAGTGTGACTAGTCAAAGAAGCCAAGAACCCTATGTGCTACCCACACTCCCTCCCCACTGAGCTATTTTAGAAGATCTGCTCTCCCCCAGGGAAAGGCTCTGGGATCTCCTGAGCAAGGGGGCACTGATTTGCACTGGGCACCTTGCCTGGAAGTGCTCTGATAAAGAGGCCCAAGATGATGGGAAGAAGGGTCTCCCCCTACTTCTCCCCTGCAGGCCTCTCGGGGCTGATTTCCTGTGCACCGCCAGGGCTAACTCCCCAGGGTAGAGTCTGATGGCCAGAGTGCTGAGGTTTTAGAATGTGGAGGGAGGAGAGAGTTCATTCACTCTTCCTAAGAATTCTGCAACGTAATTATTTTTATCCTCTTTTACAGAAGGGGAAGTGGAGGCTTAGATACCAAGGATAATTTTGCCAAGGTCACACTGTTAACAAGTGGCTGGATTTGAAGCACTATGACTCCAAAGAGGCAGGCTCTTTACAGCCTATCAGTGATCCCTTTACATTGTGCAAGTGTGCATCACAGGTATAGACAGATGCGATTGACGTGCAGTCCCCTCTTCTAGCCATAAGGAAGGCATCTGTATGGGGAAATGTGGAAATGTGTTGGGGGGGCGAGTGGTGAGTGTCAGGGTGGTGGTGGACCTCATCCAAGTTGATTCCAAACCTGCCTGGACAGGAAGGCTGCCAGTGGTGCAAATACCATCTTGCAGAAGTCTTTTCAACATTAATATGCAGGGACCCAGGGACACCTGGGTGGCTCAGTGGTTGAGTGTCTGCCTTTGGCTCAGGGAGTGATCCCAGGGTCCTGGGATCAAGTGCTGCATCAGGCTCCCTATGAGGAGCCTGCTTCTCCCTCTGCTTCTGTCCCTGCCTCTCTCTCAGTCTCTCTCATGAATAAAAAAATAAAATATTTAAAACAACAACAAAAAATGCTCAGGGACCCAAAAAGTTGTTTCTGAAGCCATAAGATTTTGAGAACATGGCTCTGAGAAGGGAAGCAGCATGCAAGGGCGTATTTATTCTCACAGACTCAAGAAAGAACCAGCAATCCAAACAATTTGTTCTGGAAGATTAGCATCTCCCAGTTCCCACCCCTATCCTAGAAGGCTCATGTGTCCATTTGTAAGTCAGTACATGTCTCTGTGAACATGCTGCTCTATGGCATGCCTGCCCATGCACCCAAGGACCCGTGAGGCCATGGCTGCCATGTGGACATCATGTCACATGGGCAGCTGCTTCTTAGACCAAGAGTGAAGGGAGAAAGTCCTACCTTAGAGACCCACGCCAGACTGTGGGTGGCATACAAGAACCCAGACTCCAGCCTGAGCCATAGTCAAGGAGAAGAGAAGTGGCACAGCAGAGAAAACACCATCTGAGCAGCATGGAGCAGTGGTGGAGAGAGCACTGAGTGAAGAGCCAGGCTGCCAGCTCCTCCAGTCCCTGGCCAGTGACGTCCAACAGGTGCCTTCCTTCCCCTGGGCCTCCACCATCTGCAGAGACAGATCCCACTGGACAACTGGCTCAAAGCTCTCACCCTGCCTGCACACCCCTCCAGTTTGGGGCCTGCTTAGTCAGCAGGATTCTGGTGGGCCTGAGCTGCAGCTGTGATCAAAGCCACGTATATGCAGGAAATGGGGATTCTAGAAACCAAAGAAGGGTGCCCCAGAGGTCCCCCACCAACGGAACTGGCAGCAGATGTCAGCCTGAGCTTCTGGGAAGTAGACAGGCCAAGCAAAGGATAGGAAGTAGTGTTAGCCAACAGTAAGTAAGTGCTTGCTGTATACCAGGTAATGCTCAATGTTTAAAGTAGAGTCACTCCTCTTCTGCACAGTCAGGCTGTGGGTGAATTTTATAGAGAAACTGAGACACAGAGCGTTTAAGGTAAGCTCATGCAGCAGCTGCTGAAGGGAGAAGCCTGGGTTTGGACCCAGCTGACCTGGTGCCAGCATCTGCACTCCTCATGTGTCACTGCTGGTTTTCTTGCCACTGTTGGGATGGGTCCAGAGCCATCACCCAGAATAAGCATTTGGGCCCCGGAGCATCCACCGGTAGTGGTAGCTGGCTGGCTCAGTCCAGTTCAGAGGCCAGGAGCAGGACAGTCACTTGCAGCTGTGGCAATCCAATAACTCAAACCAAGGCAGAAGTGATAAATTGGGGGTGGGGGGTACCTCTCATCCTTTTCTCCTGGTGAGGGAAGAGCTGTCAGGATCATTGCAGGGTTGAGTCAGCCATCTCAAAAACCATCTAATTGAAACCTCCTCACTGAGCCACACTTCCCATCATGCAGAGGAGCTGCCCCACGTCTCTCCTTTATCTTTGTTTGTGAAGAGGCTTCTCCCCTGTTACCCTGCTCCCCCCACTGCACCCCGCCCCACCACCTCCTGCAGGAATGGACAATCATGGATTTTCGAAACGAGATAAATCTGGAAGATGAATGTATTCATGAGCCCATAAAGGGGTCATGAATCACTGGCCCCAATTACTGCCTTCAATCCTGACAAGATGAATTCCCTCAAGCAGATTCTCCTTGTCAGACAGACACGGGAGGCAGTGCCACTACGAATCTTGGGCCACAGATAACATCATTATTCCACACCAGGCTGGTTTCAGTTTCCCAAGCCGCCTCCACTTAATTTGTGGCTCACTTCCGATGCTGAAGAGAAATAAAAGTAAAATTATATATGTGTGTGTGTGTATGTGTGTGTGTGTGTATAAAATATGTGAAAGAAAAGAGAGGAAGACAAAATGGGGAAGCTTTCATGCCAAATGGAAAGGAGACAAGATAAATGTTCTGAATCTGATTTCAAAAACTGTTTGAAAACCCTGTCCGGAATTGTCAGAAACAGCCCTGGCGTCCCCAGGAAATGTATCGCTGCCAAAGCCCTGTGCCGCTGAACTCTGCGGCCCCCATCCTGCCTCCTGGTGACTTGTTTAGAACTACTTCAAATCAGAACAAATCACAGCCAACTTCACTCTCTCTCCAGCCCCTCAATCACTCGTAATCAGACCATGTATTTTAGCAACAAAATCTTCCCTGGCTGAGCAGCTCATTCATCTGCCTTCTGCAAGCTCAACACCCTTTGAATGGGAGATGAGGGAAAGCCACCTGCTTCTCTGGCAGCCAGGGAAGCTGGGAGGAGGGAGGGAATGCCAGTCCTCCCCCTGCCTGCTAGATGGCCAGAGGGAGCCCAGATCCACAGGACCTGCAGGAGAGGAGGCAACCCAGCAGAGGGATGCGGAAGGTGGGGGAGTCATCTGACTCCACATTTGGTGAACACCTGCCCAGCGCCAGACACCATGCATGGTCTCTGGGTTCAGGCTTTGTCAGTGCTCTTTTCTACCCGTGTGACCCCAGACACATTACCTAGTCCTTTCCGGGAAGCAAACCCCCGGAATCCATGCACAGAAGAAGCAGAAAATCAGGACTCAGACCTGGTTTGATTTCTCACTCCAACTCTTGGGAAGCAAGTCATTTCTCTAAGCCTTATTTTCCTAATCTGCAAAATGGGGACAGTAATGCCTCCTTGGCCTCTCTCACGGGGTTTTGTGAGGATCAAAGAAGCAAGAGAGAGGAACACACTCAGAGTCCTACAAGTGAATGGCAGAGGCATTATTTAAGCATTGGGAACCTTGAACAAACCCCCATACCCTCTGATCCATCGAGCTCATCTGACTAAAAGTGCGCACACTAGGAGCTGGGGCAGGGCCTGTTGCCAGGGACACCCACAGCTGAGAAGGAGGAGGCTTGGAAGATTGCACAAGAGGAGATCTCTATCTTGCACAGACAGGGAAGGCCTGGGAGGTGCCAAGGGGGCCCCTTCACACTTCCCTGCACAGGAAGAGGGGGCTGTCCTGCCTTACATGGGCCCAGTGAACAAAAGTCAACAGAGGCCATGCAGGGCGGGGGCCTTCCTGCCATTGCAGATTCCTAAACTGAAACAGATATGGAGAGTGCAGACAAGCCCCGAAGCACATCTGACATCCCCCCGCCAGGACCCCCACCTGCAGGGGGAAAGGGGAAAGGGAAAGGGAAAAGGGAAAGGGGAGCCGGAGGGGAAGACAGAACAGAGATCATAAGGCTGAGGTCCCTGACCCTAAGTAAGGCTGTTTCTAGATCCCATAGGTGTACACAAGGGTGCCTTAGGGTCAGGGACATTCTCTTAGTCAGAACCAGAGGCTTGAAGAGCACTAGAGCACATGCCAGACAAAGGGGACTCACTCCTCCTTCCTCTAGCAAATGTTGCTTCTAAAAATTTGACATCAGTTTGTGAGTGACAGTGGGAAAAGCAATTAAAATGAGTTAATACAGTTCCAGGCATACAATAAATACCTAATAAATGCTAGCTATTATGGTTACACTGGAGGGGAAGGTTGTGGCACCACACAGTGCATTCATCTTTGACCTGTGGCCTCTCACCCAGACACCACTCAGCAGGCTGTTTCCTCCCTCCTGGAATCTCATGCAACATAATGGTGGCATCTGCTTCGTTTTCTGACTTCTCAAATGATACCAGGGCAGCTAAGGTCTTACCACTGCCCACCTCTTCAGAGTTATAGGTCCTTTATCTCATGTAATGAGTCTCCTATCACTGGACACAATCAAGTAGAGCCCTCCTGGTTATAGGTGGAGGAGGAGGCAGTTGCCAAGGGGAGCTCAGAGGTGCCCTGTCATGGCAGGATTCCATGATGCTCAGGACTGCGGGGTGGACATGGGTGTGTGGTGGGTCTGGGAACAAGGGAGCCAGAAGTCAGAACACTGTGAATGGGGAAAGGAAGAGAAACCGGAGAACCCAGAAAGCCAAGCAGATGATTTTAACCTAAATATCTTCTCCTTCCTTTCCTCCTTTTCTGTAGCACTGACCTGAGTTATTTGAATGAGGACAGACAGAGGGCTTAATCAACAGTACTTACTGAATGGAAATAGAACAGCACTTCCCCACGTTTAAAACCATTCACTCTCTTTCCACCACCTACACCCTTCAGCGGAAAATGAGGGCTCTTTAACTTGGTACTCAAGATCCTCATCAATCCTGAGCTAACATTTATTGAGAGTACATGTGTGATAGACACTCTTATAGGCACCAACCCATTTAATCCTTATAAGAAAAACCCTATGGGGTGGGTTCTTCTGTTGTCACCACTTCAGATAAAGGAACCGAAGCCCAGAGAAGTCAATTAACCTGCTCAGGGTCACACAGCTAGTTAGCGATAGAGCTGGGACTTGAACTTGGGGTCAGTAGTCCTTGCACTGCTGTTCTTAACTCATACTTTAGTCAGCCTGGCCTTGGCCGGCCTCTCTAGCCTCACCTTAACTTGCTCACCACCTGGAACTCCTGGCCAAGGCTACAGGAAATGACCTATGTTTCCTGAGTATATCATGCTGTACTTTGCACAGGCTGTTCCCTCTCCCAAATCCCCTTTTCCCCACCCAAATCCTACTTGTTCTTTAAGATCCAACGTAAGGTCCCCCTATTCTTGGGAGCTATGTTTGAGCTCTGTGCACCCATGCTCGTTCCCTTGCTACTCTTCTCCCCCAGCTTGGTCAGACATCTCAGACCACTCTTCTCACACTGCCCTCCAACTGAGGACTTCCTTGGCATCTTCTGGAACATGTCCCCTTCTTTGCTGTCCCCCAAGGCCCTAGCTCAATGCCTTGCATTCAGTAGGCACGTACTATTTTCAGGGGCAGGGCAGAAAACGGTTAGAGCTGAGGCTCTAGAAACAAAAAGGGCCTGATACAAATTTCCAGTCTGCCATTTGTTAGCTGTATGACCCTGGGCAAGTCAGCCAGCTGTTTGGAGCCTCTGTTTCCCCTTCTGCAAACTTGATTTAATAGTAACTAGGATCCACCTTCGAGGTCCTTGAGCTGATGCATCGAGATAGCTCATATAAATTAATTAGTGTGGTGCCCAGCATGTAATGAGCAGATGGCCAATCAATGTTTGGAAACAATGCACCTCCAAACTGGGCTGGAATCAGACAGGCTTAATTTTGAATCCCAGCTCCACCACTTACCATCTTTATGACCTTGGACAAGTCACCGACTTTGATCTGTTTCCCATCTAGAAAGCAGGCTTACTGTTAGGGCTCAATTCAGAAGACTGTTGTGAGGATAAATGCCTAACATGGTACCTGGCCCACAACCAGTGCTCAGTCAAGTGTTCCTTACCATTATTTAAGTGCATGTTTATTGAATTAAGTCTGCCGTAAACTTGGTGCACACCTTTATGTATAGGGACATGAGGTTTCACAAGGGAGGCTGGCCTGGACCAACCCAGAGTGAGACTGTGGGGTCAGACTTCTGGCTGAAGGTGTTGAAGGGAAAGAGGGCTCTGTGAGGATGGCAGGAGGGCGTAGAGCTGCCTGGACAAGACAGAGCCACCGTTCACCGGGACTTGTGGTTTTACCTATCCCAAGACATGATCCCAGGTCTCCTGTGGTGCTTCTGGGAGGACATGTGGGCAAGGCATAGAGTATAGACCGGGGACCAGTTAGCCCTGATATAAGCTCAGGTTCTGTCTCTGTGTGGCCTTGGGAGGTTATATGCCTCAACTTTAAAACAGGGTTGTAGGGACGTCTGGGTGACTCAGTCCGTTTAGCATCTGACTCTTGATTTCGGCTCAGGTCATGATCTCAGGGTCATGAGATCGAGCCCCGAATCATGCTCCGTGCTCAGCTCGCAGTCTGCTTGAGATTCTCTCCATCTCCCCCTGCCCCTCCCCAGCTCTTTTAAGTAATTAACTAATTAATTAAATCTTTTACAACAACAACCTTGGATTATAAATGCAATACCAATGCTACAGGTCATTGCAAAGAGTGCACCTGCCCTTGCCAGGTCCAAGACACCTTGTAGGTGTTTGATAAGTGTCTGTTCCTGTCCTCTCTCTCCAGAGAAGTCCTGTTCCAGTTCATATGCTAGGGCCATGGGCTGGGCTGCAGCGCCTTTTAAATATACCAGCTCCAGGTTTGGAGCTAATGGGGCACGTGGTGGGGACAGCTGGGAGTCACAGCGTTGTGGTGGAGAATATGGCTTCATGAAAATAACATTTGGAAGTGATTATGGGAGCAATGGATCAGAACCACAGTCAGTTGCCAGCCATCCCCAGAGACAGAAGAGGAGATGGAGGCAAATGGGGGATCCTTGCCTGGAGCTGGATAGAGCACCCCCTGAAACTTCACACTGGCCTGCCTCCGCCCTGCCCTCAAGCTTCATCACACCTTCTTTGGGATAAAGCAGTTTATACACTCAGGGCTTCTCTGAGTTCTTAATCCCAATGGGACACAAGTTGTTTTACAAAATCATACAATATGAAAGAACATGGAGCAAAATCCTGAAATCTGGGGGCAGGGACAGGAGATAACCACAAGGACGTCAGCAATGGAGACGGCAGGAGGAAAAGCTCATTCCACTTCAACAATTCCAGCAGACACCTGCTCCCTGTTCCCGGCCCTGTGCTGGGTGCTGTGGACCAGAACGAACCCGACCTGGCTCCTGTGCTCAGGTGCAGAGAAGGCATTGGAACGTGGGCTTTGCACTGTGGAGGAGGCATCACAGCGCAGAAGGGATCCTCGGTGCAGCTTTCGGACATGAGGGAAGACATCCTTGAAGAGCTGGAGGTTGTCTGGCCTCTAGCTTGGGCCTCAACCCTGATAGAGGGCAGTGAATCAGGCAGTAGGGGGGCAGAAGGTGCTGCCGACGCTGAGATGGTTCTGGGAAGATGAAGCTCAGGTCAGTCTCACCCTGCACCACACACAAATAGTTCTGTGGTGCCTTTAATTCCCAGAACTCTGACAGTTTACTATCAGATCCTGCACAAGGCCTGGGTATCCTTGGCTTTTAAGGCCAGCCCATCGACAGATACTTACCACGGGGCCCCGTGCCCTGGCACTGGTCCAGGCCTGCAGAAGTGGCCCTGCCACCTGGCCTCACAGCTCTCCACCTCAGCCACAGGGGCTCTCAGACTAGACACGGCTGCATTCAAACCCCACAGCTGAGCATGGTGCTCAGAGAGACGCTAACAGCCTCATCACCGGCTGTTTGGGAGGACGAGAGGGGCTCCTGGCTCACTTCCTGGCTGTAGCAGAGGCTAGTAAGTGGCAGTCAAAAAAACCCTCAGTGTGGGAGGGAAATCTGGAGGCTGAGCACCAACTCTCTGCCGTGTGGGCTGTGATGCCTGGAGCGGGTGATAGAACAGTGACCTCGGTTCCTCTGCTGGCTCCTTGGTTCAGTGGTGGGCATAAGTAGGGGCGCTCACTGGAGGCCTGACATCCAGGGCTGTGGTTTCCAGGAGCCCCGGACAGTGTCAGGCCTGCAGGATCAAAACAGTGGCCGTTCTCGCACCGCCTCTCAGTGCTAGCCAGCACAGCAGGCTTTTCCCATAGCATCCCATTAAGCCGCCCACAGCACAGGCAGCCGGATCTTAATATTTACACTGACCTGATGAGCAAACGGGACTCAGCGAGGAGGACTTTCCCAAGGGCATGTGGCTAAGTGCCAGTTCTGGGCTGCAAACCCCAAGCTTCCTGATTCCACAGTGGGTAGTCTCAGTGTTCCGCACTCGGTCCCACAGCTCTCCTCTCCTGCCCCCAGAGTGAGCCAGTCAGGATGGCATCTCTGCAAGAGGTATCTCAGATGTCCCCGGCATGATTAGCTCCTGTCGGTGCAGGGCTGGGACCCCCGCCCAGCTGCAGCTGAGGTACCCAGCAAGGCAGTGGGCTGCAAGAGTGGAGTTCTTCTCACCCCCGACCTGTTCCAGGACATCTTTTGAGCAGATGATGTGTGGATGAGGCCCCTTGATAAGGACCAAATCCCCTCTCGTTGCTTGGCAACCCAGCTTACAAGTCATAGCAGGAAAGTAATTTACAGGAATTCAAAGTGTCGCTGGAGGTTCTGCTGAGCCGAACTGGTGCAAAGAGGAGCCGCAATGATCCAGATCACACCTTTGGTGGGAAGGAGGGGAGGAAGGAAATGCTTCCACTTTCCTTACCCCTACAGTTGAGGGCCCTGAACTAGGTTCATTGATCATTTTCCATTAATTTATTTACTGAATCAAAGACATTGAACCCCCGCCATGTGGCAGGCCCTGTGCTGGGAACCAGGCACACAGTGACAGATGAGACAGATGCCATATCTGGATGCACAGACCTCACAGAGACAGACAAGTACAGAGAGCATCGCAACACGTGGGCCACGACAGGAAATGCATGGGGCTCTGGGTGGGAGCCCCAGGGAGGCCAAGAGGTACAAATATGGGCATGAGAGGGCAGGGCTCATGAAGGTGACCAGCTAGCCAGAGGACAGAGGGTGTCCCAGCGAGGGGCCAGCGTGAGCAAGGGCATGGGGTGGGAGAGCCTGGCACTCTCAAGAATCCCATGTGGTTGGGAAAGGGCTCCTGCTGGGGCTGCAAAATAAGTGGAGCCCCGACCAGACAGAGCCTTGAGTGCCAAGAAAAGCACCTGGCCTTTAGTATAGTCCCACAGCTATTGCTGATGGGCGGGGGGATGGAGCATGAAATCTGTGTTTCAGGACAACCACTCACTCTGGCTTTATTTTTACTATTGGAGGGTAGACTGGAGGAGAAATGAGAGGTGGGAGGGAAAAGACTGGGGACAGGGAAGCCCATTGGGAAATTGCTAAAGAAAATTGCTAATGGCAAGAGTTGATGAGTTCTGAACTAAGGAGGAGAGAAAGGGACAAATTCAAGAGGTGGTAGGAAGTAAAATCAGCCCAGGTGATTTACCAGTGTTGGGAATGTTGGACTGGAAGGGCCTTGAACGTGGCTGCTTGACCAGCAGATGGCACCAGTTAAGAGAGCGGGAAGGGTAGGATGAAGGCCAGGTGTGATTTTAGGGATGTTTCCTCAGCTCCTATTCATGGGGATTCATTGGGTTGCCAGCGACAGAAAATCAATTGGAATGCGATTGGGGAACATATTGAGTCATGACATTTAGGAAAGATGGGATGGGGTGCAATGGAACCTTCGTAACCTTGTCTCATGCCGAAGCCCATGGGTAGCAGTTTATGTTGGACACAGTGTAATGGAGTGGATCTGGAGCAGCAGAAGAAGGAAACAGCAGACACCACACTGAGCTGAGCAGGATATGCAGGATCCTTGGCACCAGAGCCCATCTTGATCTTCACTGTGGCTCCTGTCACACTGTAGGGAAGGACAGTTGGGAACGGCAAGGCTTTGTGCAAATGTGGGCTGTGTGGTTCCCAAGAAGCCTGACAGGTGAGGAGTCAGGATGAAGAAGTAGAAGCCACAGAAAAGTAATGTTCTCTGCTCATTCATTCCAGTATTTAATGGAAGTTGGAGACCCCCCTTCATGAGCTAACTGGGAGAGCTTTTCCCGCAGGGCAGCTCAGGCATATCCCAGATCTGCCCTTCCCTGACTTCGTCTCCCATGCAGCTGGAATGACTGAGAACTGCACCAAGACAGATTCAGCCCCCAGGGAGAGGACCAGCTAATGCATGCATCCACATATATCACAGCTTAAGAAGGGCTGCAAACAGCTTCTTGGCAGAAAAACAAAGGGCCATTTGCATTGGCTGCCTGCAGTGCCTCTTTCCTGAGCAGATCCAGTTATCCGAGCCACTGAGTCCCCATGTCTCCCTCCTAGGGTGCAGTGTGGCTCAGCGGTTAGAGACATGGGTTTTCTTCTCAGCTCTGTGACAGTGGGCAGCGTGGAGTGACCTCGCCTCTCTGAGCCTCGGTTCTGCCCTTGTAGACCGAGGTGAACTACCTCGGCGGTGGGAGGTATCCTCTGTCCTCTGTCTTGTCTCCATGCATCCTGGTCTCTGCGTGCTCATGACCACAGCAGGTCCTGGAGCCCTTCTGCCCTGTTCTTCCTCAGGATCATTAAGCATCTGCTCCTATTTCTTTGTTTCCTTGTTATTTCCCAGTGACAATTTCTATGGCACGTAGGGGGAGAATCCGATAGACCCAGCCTATCTTTATTTTTTTTTATTGTGTCAAAATATGCATAACCTAAAATTCACTATTTCCAAGTGTATAATTCAGTGGCATTAATGTTCACAATGTTGTGCCACCATCACCACTGTCTAGTTCCCACACTGTGTCATCACCCCAAATGAAAACCCCGTACCCATTACGTACCCCGTCTCCCAGCCCCTGGCAACCACCAGTCTGCTTTTTGTCTTTGAGGATTTGCCTGCTTGGGATATTTCACATTAGTGGAGTAATACAATATGTGGCCTTTGGTGTCTGACTTCTTTCACTTGGTATCATGTTTTCAAGAGTCATCCATGGTACACATTCATTGGTGCCTCGTTCCTTCTTAAACCCCATTGTATGGATAGACCACATTTCATTCATTCATCAATTAATGGACATCTGGAATTTTCCACTTTCTAGCTGTTGTGAATAGTGCCGCTATGAACATTCATTTACAAGTTTTGGTTTGAACACCTGTTTCCAATTCTTTTGCGTATATACCTACGAGTGGAATTGCTGGCTCCCAGTAGTGTATTTAACTGACTAAGGAACTACCAAACCACCCTCCACAGCAGCTGCATCATTTTACATTCCCACCAGCAATGTACAAGGGCTTTAATATCTAATATCTCCACATCCTTGCCAACACTTGCTATCTCCTTTGAAAAAAAAAAAAAAAAAAAAAACCTCGACAGGCAGTGATTTCTCCCAAACCTATGAAATGCTGATCGTGTTTGCTGGCCAGTTTGCCAGGAACAGAAGTAAGGGAGAAGCCTGGAGCCCCATGGCCTAAACTTGGCCATCTCAGACTTTTCTCTTTCTTCTGGGGCTGTGGGTTTGGCAGTTTGGGGATCTGGGCCTGGCAGGCCATGTGACATGTGTAGTACACATGCATGACCTCAGTCCTCAACACAACCCTTATTCAAGTGAATAAGTGTTACCTCACCAGCCTATGTTGGTGGGGCCACTGTCCTGACCAGTATTCCAGTGTCCCTGGCTTGTACTCTCACTTGTTCTTTGCAGAACCTTAGCCACAAATGCGGCATCAGCTCTTTCTTTCTCCTGCTGATCTGGTTTCTCTCCCTGAAACAGTGCTTTGTCTGAGAAATTGCCCCCTCCCGCCAGGCAGTGCCCATGGCTGGGGCCAGATGCCACCATGCTGCCCACTCACTGTCCAGCTTCTCCTGTGAGCTCCGTTCCCCTACGGTGTGTTCTCTCAAAGGAAAGGCCTCAGGTCTCCTGGCCAAGGCCCATGGAGGACCCATGCCTGGTTCACAAGTGTGCCCAGACATGGCTGGACATGCTCGATTTTCCACTTCAATTCTCAACAGGACGTCTCTCCTCTGGCTCTCCCCTGGGTCCTGAAAGACTAAGGGTGTGGCCCTGGAGTTGGACCGCAGTTGTTTGGATCCATCCACTTACCAACCACAGTCACTTTCTGTCAGCTCCTGTTTTTAGCCTCTGTATTCCATTGTCTCATGGATGGAATGGTGGTAACAATTCCTAATTCATAGAGTTAGTCCTTATAAAAGGCTTAGAATATGCCTGACCCACAGTAGGTGCTCAGTTAACCTAAAAATCATTATCTAATATAAACAATCATTGAGGGATGAATATATACCAAACCCAGGACTGGGGTCTGCTTCTATTTTTGCAATGACCATATCCAACCATCACTTAGTAGATGAGGTCATGAGGCACCAGCAGTTAGGGGAGGAGCCAAGAGGAGGACTCTGGATTTGTCTGACCATAAAATCTGTGCTCATTCCACTCACGGCCAAAAAAAATGCAGTGTCTTCTTACATAAGGTTGAGCCCCACCTCCTGGGTGCTCTGTTTCAAGGAATGTGCTTTTTGCCTGAGGATGGCAGTGGATGATCTGCTCAGAACTCTCCCAGGTCACAGAAGAATTATAGAGAGATAAAGTGAAGGTTGTAGCTGAGTGAAGACCAAGGTCTCTAATGCAGTCTGGGTAATTTGCAGCTATATCCTACTCAATGTGAATTCTTTTTCTCACCCCCCACAAAATTTTCACTAAAATCTACACAGTTTGCCAATGCTTTTAGAATTGAATTTGTGTATGTGCGGGAGGTATGTTTCCAGTGGCTGCTATAACAAATAACTACACATTAGGTGGGCTGAAAACAACAGTAATGAATTCTCTTGCCATTTAGGAGGTCAGAAATCTGAAATCAGTACCCCTGGACTGAAGTCCAGGTGTGATCATGGCCCCATGCCCTCCAAAGACTATAGGGGAGATCTGTTCCTTGCCTGTCCCAGCTTCTGATGGCTTCCAATGTTCCTTGGCTTGTGGCCACATCCCTCCAATGTTTGCCTCCTCAGCCGCATTGCCTCCTCCTCTTCTGAATGTGTCAAAGCTCTCTCTGCCTTACTCCTGTAAGGACACCTGGGATTTCACTTAGGGCCCACCTGGATAGTCCTAAGTGGTGTTCCATCTCAATATCCTTAACTTTGTTGCATCTGCAAAGTTTTTTCTGTACCAGGGAACATTCACAGGTTCCAGGGATTAGGATGTAGACATCTCAAGGACCATTATTCAGCCTACTATAGGGAGGATGGAATGAAGGAGAATGGCCTCAAGGCAGGTGTGAAGCTGGAAGCCAGGCTGTCTGAAGCAGCTGGTTCCCACTTAGGTCAGACACAGGATCACACTACCCCTGGCAAATGGCAGTACTAGGGCTAGAACTGGGTCTCCTGAACCCAGGTCCGACGCTCTCTCCCACTACAATACAACACACTACTCCCAACTCTTGTTCCACTGGGTCTTCCATGGTAATGGCCCCTGATTTAGGGCCTGTCTGGGTGACCTAGATACTATCTGGAAGGTTTTCACCTGAAGGCCTGTGCTAGGGCCTACAGAGTGGTGACATGGAAAGCATGGGTACCAAGCCTTGACAGAGTCCTATTTGACACATACCTCATATCCTACCCCCTCCTCCAGCCTCCCACTGCTGTCACCCAGGCCCCAGGCTCTCCTGGGAATGAGGAGCATTAATGTCATTCCAGATAAGAACCTCTTTCATCCAGCTGTCATCAGTGTTGATAAGCAAACCCAAGAGAAGCCTCAAGTGAGGTGAAGGGGAAGGGGCATGCATCCAGCTGAACCTGAGTTAGCACATCTGTGGGATTACATATCATAGTCACGTGAGAATACTTGCTGAAGTTAGATGACATCAGTGATGTGACCTCTGCTTCTCCGAGCCTCAGTTTACTCACCCATAAGAGGGGGACAACTATGTCTGATTGATTAATAATGAAGATGAAGTTGGTGTGAAGGTGATTAGTTAGGTGACCACCCTTAGTTCAGGGAAATGACAGTCACAGGGCCATATGACTCCTTCTGCACTTTGCAGAGTCTTTTCTGCTAGAGGAAAAGTTGAAAACCCAGGATTAAGATGCTCATTGGAAGCGTGATCCCCGGTGGAGGTGAGGAGGGGGACTCCTCTGGCTGGGAGTCACGGATCTGTCTGCCTGGGTTCTGTGCTTTCACCATTACCTTTCTTCACCCTCCCACAGCCTGCTTCCTCCCAGTGTGGCAGCAGGAGAATAGGGCCTCACAGTACTCCCCACAGTGTCGTGCTCTGGGCAGGAGAAGTTGATCACCATGGCGAATGTTCTCTGTATCTCCTACAGAACCATACGCAGCAAAGACCAGAAAAGAGAAAGCTTCTTATCGCACAGAACAAGAAAGTTCTCCCTTTCTTCCTTCCAGTCACATGGGAGAGTCAACAGAGAGCACTGACAGCCACCAGGCTATTTTTTTCCCTGATTATAATTATAATAATCACTTCCATTTATCGAGCTGTCTGTATGAGGCACCGTGCTAAGCACTTCATTGCATGTGTTACTGCACCCTGTCTCTCTGAAGGGCTTAGGAAGCAGAAGTTATTATTTTACAGATGAGGAAACTGATGCATAAAGAGATTGAATTTGAATCCCTTGTCAGCCTGAGGCTCCAATCTAAGCTTAGCCCTTTCAGTGAAACTTTCAATTGAAACTATTTTTTTGTGCATTTCAGGAGGTTTTTGGTGATAGGTATAGACATACAGTTGAACAAAATTTTTGTTAATGCTAGTTTATTCATTTATGTGAGTGAGGGAATGGACAAATGGACAGATGCAAACATCCAGCTGTCATCTGGATAAAGATAAAAGGAAGCTGGGCAGAGTTAGAATGGAAAATGCATGAACTGTTGCTGGAGTGGCTCCTGACTTGGCCACTTGGCTGTGAACTTCCTTGCTGCCCTAGCAAAGATGGAAACAAGATCTGTTATGCAAATCTCCACAACAGTGGTTCTCAGCATATGGTCCCCAGGCCAGTAGCCTCAGCATCACCTGAGAACTTGTGAGATGCACAAATTCTCATGCCCCAGCCCAGAATTTTGGGGTGAGGTCCAGCCATGTGTGTGTGTGTGTGTGTGTGTGTGTGTGTGTGTGTGTTTTAAAGAAGGTCCATGTGTGTTTTAACAAGCTCTCCAGGTGATGGTGATACACATTCCAGTCTGGGAACCACTTACCTTAGAATGAGAACATACTAGCTCCTGACATATATGTCTAGAAGAGATTTCTCCCACACCCTTGTGTTGCAGCGAGCAATTATTTTCACCAAATCCCTATCATACAAACCATCATGAGCCTGGAAGAGCTGTTTCCTTAAGTGTCCCCTCAGCATAGACCCGTGGAGCCTTATGAAGGCAACAGAGGGCCCAAGCAGTACCTCCAGACACACAGGATGATGGTCGGGCTTCCTACTCTTGCACAGCTCAGAAGCCTGGCGAGCTTCCTTGCTTAGCTGGTAGGAGCCAAGACTCTGGAGCCAGGCTGACCTGGATTTGAATCCTGGTTATGCCTTTCATTAACTGAGTGACCTTGGCCAGTTTCCTGAATTCCCTCTCTATGCTTCAGTTTCTTCATGTGTAAAGTGAAAATATTGTACCTATTCTATAGAATTGTTCTAAAAATTTAGTAGGCTAATGGGCAAAGTGTTTAATATGGCTACTAAGATACTTTACAAATGGCCCAATGATTATACACTGATGGAGTGTATTTCTTATAGGTGACTGTGCAAGCCACCAGCCTATATCCATGTCTCTTGCCCTGGAGGACTAGTCTAGAGATGCGTACTTCAAACTAGTGAGCTCTTAGGATGAGCAGGGTTCTTTCACACATGTCATCCCCTTTCATCTTTTCAATGGCTCTGCACTCTATCACTGCCCATTCTCTGTGCCAGATAAGTCAAGTCCCCCAAATGAGCTGACTGTTCTAAAGTCATGCAGGTAAGAAACGCTATAGGCAGGGCTTGATTCCAGATCTGTGGCTCAACAGTTCAACTCAGATTCATTAGTCATTTCTTGAGAATGTGCTCTCTCCAGCTCCCTAGATTCTGAGAGAAATGGTTCTCAGCCCCGCTCAGAGTGGGGAAGGGAGGCAGCTTTCAGCATGCCAGCAGGGCTGGGCATCTGAACTCATCTGGTTGAAACCGCTGATTCACGGTTGTGAAAGTCCAGGTGCTGAGAGGGGCTTCACTTGCCTGGGGCCCCCAGGGAGACCTCAAAACAGCCAGTTCTCCAGCCGTCCACCTCTGCTGCTCAGTTCTCTGCCCCATGCCCCACTACATCTCTCAAAGTTACAGTTAATCCCCATGAAAACCGTGGCACAATAGAGTGTAGGAAGAATCTGAGGGCAGAGAGTTAGGGCCAGTTGCTCAGAGCAAGAAAATGTCAGAAGATGTGGAACTACCCATGTAACCCTTGTGGGGGGGTATCATTCAAACCCATTCAGGGTCGGGGCCACAGAGATATGGGCGTGTCCAACCTCCCTTCTGTCCTGGCCTCCCGGGAAGTCAGAACACTCTCCTCCAAAGCCCACCGTGCCCCGCCTCCAAGTGTGACCCCTTTCCTGAGCTAATGGCCCTCACAGGAAAGACAGAGACTTTGGAGTCAGGCCAGGGTTCCCAGTCATTGTATTGGGCACATGACCAAACCCAAAGTCAGTGGGGCTGGAAAAGAAAGGGAGTGAAACATTGTATAAACGATGCAATCTGCCACGTCCACCTTGCAGGGTGGCTGAGAGGGAGGATTGGCTCATTCATTTATTCCATGTGTATTTGCTGAACACTCACCTGGCCCCACACTGGGTGCTTATATGCAGCAGCAAACAAGAGAGACACAAACCCCTGCCCTCATGGAGCTTACATTCTACCGAATAAGTGCCCTGATTTATCCACAGACATTTACTGGGTGTTTACCCTATGCCAGATTTGGACAGATGTTGGAGACCAAGATGTCCACGGCAGGACACTGATGTCCCTGCCTTCGGTGAGCTCATGGTCCGTGGGGAACTGGACATGCAGACACCCACTTACCACTCAGATGGAGCAGGAGGCAAAAAAAGGGCACGAGCTTCAGGGAACACCTGGCCCACCTGGCACTGCCGCTCTAAGCCTCTGCCCCCCACCAGCACCTCCCAGCCCCCGCCTTTGCCAGCTCTCCTCGCAGCCCGCGGCCACAGGCCTGGTTTTCAAGCGCCTGGGCCAGCCAGCCTCCCAGAACGCTGCAGAGGAGTGCAGTCGGCGGACCGAGCCGTCGTCGTGAGTAGGAAGCACCTGCTCTCCCCTTCCGAGCCTAGTGGGGGTGACTGGAGAGGAGGGTGCAGATCCCGCAGCTGAATCACACACCCCGGGAACCGCAGTAACCGCGTGGGCCAGTGACAGCACACAGGCCTTCTGCCCGTGGGCTGAAGAAGCCCTACTTCCCTGGGGTGAACCGGAGGTCAGGGATCAGCCCTCCCCAGAGATTGCTCCCATTTTCCTGAGTCTAAGGAGATGGAGTAAATTGGTTTAATGAAGTGGAGTCTCGTTGTCATGGTGGCGGGAAGAGAACAGACTGATGGCCCTGCCCCAGACTAATGAGGTTAGGTTTGGCTTTTAGTGAATGTGGCCAGCATAATTCAGGGAACTCAGTGTGACCTGTGGTGGACCCTCTTTCAGACAATGGCTTTGTGCCCTGCCCTGCTCCCTTTGGGCAGGCGAGAAACCTGAGGCTGACTCCCCTTCTAGCCCAAGGGTCCAGCCTGTGGGCTCTGCTGGTCCCTCCCCTGTCTTTCTGCCTCTCCCTGGATTGTTGTGCCAGCCCCTTCGGGTCCTGGGCTGAGTTCTGGTCCCATCCACTCTTCCTAGCTCTCCTGCTGGTCATCATGAGCATGACTCTCCTGCTGCAGGCCTCCAACCCGGAGCCGTGCCCATCTCTCACACTGTAGTGACTATAGTGTCTGATCCCTTTGTCCTCAGCGCACCTGCCTCCACCAGGCAAACACCTGCCTTTGCCCTAAAATTCCAGCTGCAATCTCCCTTCTTCTGGCGAGCCTCCTTTGTCTCTTTTTCTAAACTGCCCTTCCACCAAATTAGTGTTGATCACTATGAAGTTTTAATGCCAGAAATATACTCTATTCCTGTTTATGTACCATATGGACAGCTGTGGTATCCATTCATTAAAAAAAGGTGAGTTTTTTCCTGCACACACTCCCATCCCCTGCAAGAAGCAATTTGCACCCCTGTGAAGATGCTCCCATCCCCACTGAGGTGCATGTTGCACACAAAAGCCCTTCATATAACACATTTCTGTAATCAGTCCCACATCACATTTTAGGGGAGAAAATCAACTCAGCAAGACGGAAATTTTTTTGCATGGTGACACCTCTTCCGGGAAGCCTCTCATCCTCCTTGAGCCAGAACTGAGATTTCGAACATCCGCCACATACGCTGTTTTCCTGTACATTTAACCACCATCTTGACATAGGAGTTTCCCTCCTGGGTTTACAAATTCCTTGAGGGCTGGAATTCCACTCTCAGTGCCTGATACATAGTAGGAGGCTTACAGACGGGAAAAGCAAGGCTGTGGACAGGCCCAAGGTAGTGTACAGCTGTGGGAGGTCACCCTCGCCAGCACAGCACACCCCGACACCATCACTCTCAGTCAGGAGCACCAAACAATTTCATTAAGGCAGCGGTTCCTTAGCACCAACTGACAAGCCCGTAATAACATTTTAATGGCCTGAGTTCAATTCCCAATAAATTACTTAAGTTTCTGCAATAATAGAGCTGGCATTTTCATTAATACTCCTGATTAATTGTCTGTCCTAGGGAAAAAAAAAAAAAAACCATCGCCATCACAATCATGATCTTGCTAGTTCCTAGCAGAGAGAATCCCAGCAATGTGGGTTCTCCCACCAGATTAAAGTTGGCGAAGAGTAGAAAAGATTTCTCTGTCACCTGGCATCCTCCGCAGCCGTGGGAACAGAGGAATGTGAGCTGAGTCCAACTGCATGTACTTGAATCCGATCTCAGCATGTGCTGTTGGGGCCTCGAGCTACTCAAACTGCCTCAGTTTCTTTGCCTGTCAAAGGGGGTGATAATACTTATCCCATTTGGTTGCTGTGAGGATTAATTGCCTTGGTTCAGGTTAAGTCTTGAGCACAGTATCTGGCATACAGTAGGTGCTCAATAAATAGTGCCTATTCTTTATTTAATTTTGGTTTGACTGTCCCCTCCAGAAAGCTCAGGGAGCTGTGTCACTTAGGAAGAGGCAGAACTGGGATGTTCAGGAGCGGGTTACTGTAGCAGGGGTGGCAGCCTTTGAAGAAATATCATTCCAGCCTTTTGAGTAGCAAAAATCTGCAAATTTGGATTGATTTCCTGACTCTACCAACAGCTGACTATGGGACCCTAAACAAATCCCTTTTCCCACCAAGCTTCCCCAAAAATGAGGATGATATTTTGGGTTTCCTGGGGTAGTTTCCATATATGTGGAAGCATCTGGTGCCTGTAACTGTTCTTTAGTTTATTCATTCAACCAACAACTTTTATTAGGCACTTATTCTGGGCCAGGCACTGACAAGGCATGGGGGTTCAGCAGACATGGCCCGGTCTCCTGGAGCTCCCCAGGGTGGGGAGGCAGGGTTGGGCTACTCTCTAGAACGGGTGTTTGAACAGGGTCTCCTGCTCCAAGTGACACTTGAGCATCTGTGGAAAAGTCTGAAGTGAGAGATCAAGTCATATGATCACCTGAGGGAAGAGTTCTAGGGGATGGAAGAGAAAGGACAACTAGAGGATGCTTCTGCCGTTGAATGTGTGTGTGTGTGTGTGTGTGTGTGTGTGTGTGTGTGTGTGTGATTACAAATCATTCCCTGCACAGAACCAACAAGGTCAGGGGAGGACCCTGCAAGACCCAGGTGCCCAGATAGGACTGGGAAAAGGGATGGGCACCTCTGTTTTCCTATCTCTGCACTCGCTGTGAAAGCCAGTGATCCCTCTGGCCCTGAGCTTCCCTTTGTCTGTGAAAGAAGTGCTCCCTCTTGCTCCTTGGACACCTAATCTGGCATTCATTGGTCTCTGCATCTCCCATGCTCCCCCAGAGCCACCCTGACCTTCATCTAGTTCCTTAAAGCAATATATTCTTTCTCGCCTCTGGGCCTTAGTCCAGGCTATTCCATCTGCCCGGAACACACCCCCTTATACCTGTCTTCACTCGGCTAACTCATATTTCCATGTCATTGCTTACATGGAATGCCTTCTGGAATCCAGCCTTCCTGAATGTCTCCAGGCCAGGATCTGGTACCTAGTGAGTGGATGATAAATATTTGTCCTGTGCTGGAGATCCTTATCTCAAGATAGGGACACAGGGTCCCTGACCTGAAGATTCCAGGTCTGGATGGGAAGACAAGATGAAGTTACATGATAATACGCTTTCTCTATAAAGCATGGAGGAGGCCAGAGGATATGACAGAAGCAAAGGCAGGAGGCCAGAAATCACAAGACCAGCAGGTTAGGATGAGTGGAAAACTTTTTTTTTTTTTAAGATTTTATTTATTTATTCATGAGAGACACACAGAGAGAGAGAGGCAGAGACACAGGCAGAGGGAGAAGCAGGTTCCACTCAGAGAGCCTGACATGGGACTTGATCCAGGGACTCCAGGATCACACCCTGGGCTGAAGGCAGTGCTAAACCTCTGAGCCACCCGGGCTGCCCATGAGTGGAAAACCTGACTGAGGTCAGATGTTGACCCCTGCAGGCTTACACACCATGAGCCTCTGGCTCCTGTCCATCCCAGTTATGCTACATGCTTGGGTTGAGACCTCGCCCTCCAGAATCTGGATTATCGTAAACCAGACTTAGAAATTATAATCGGCCAGAGGGAGGTCCAGGCTTCTGTTAGTTAGGCTGTCTTGCATGTCCTTCTGGAGAAAGTGTTTACTTGACTTTTCCAAAGCTGGTTCTGCTTATGACCAATTCCATAAAAGGTCTCCTACAAAGGGAGCTCAGAATCCCATAACCACATGTGCTCTTGGAGAGTCCTTTTGCTCAATAGCATCACAAAGATTCCTGAAATGTCCTGCAGGAAAGGCTGGGTTAACTTTCGCAGCCCTGTTCCCTACACTCAGTTTTAGAATAAGCAGTCCTTCTTGTGACCCACCAAAGGTCCTGCAGACAAACACCAGGAAATGCAGATCGAACCCATTCTCTGTGCAGGGACTGACAGAGGAAGTTAAAGCGATTGCATTTATTGCACACTTTTCCTTCGAGCTGGAGGAGAGAGTAAATACGATGAAGGAGAGAATTACCAACCGGAGATATAAAGCAGTCGTCTTACAGGGAATGTTCTGTTTGCCCAGGGAGAGGGCTTTCAGAATATAAAGCACCATTTCTTCCCCTAAACATCCCTGGGGAGAAAGGAAAGAGAAACTGAAAGAAGCCCTCCGACCAACCACTGGAGATGGGAACATTTCTGTTGGTTTCATTTACATAAGTGTCCTTGGCAATTTGTCCCAATTTGCCTCATTACAAATGATGTAAACATCCGGCGCAATCACAGGCAAAATGGGACAGTTTAAATGCTGCCTGATTAAAAACCCTGGGTTGGCTGCAATGACTTACATGTATGCTAACCATTTCCCTACAAGGACCTTGATTGCAAAGTTCTGGAACCTTTAGGGAAGGTTCCTAGGCCTTGGTACTATTCCCTGTGGCTGCACTCTCCACATAGAGCCTAGTAAAAAGACACAGTCTTCTTTATATTTTTATGCCAGAAAAGGAGGGAGGGAAGGAAGGAAGGAAGGAAGGAAGGAAGGAAGGAAGGAAGGAAGGAAGGAAGGAAGGAAGGAAGGAAGGAAGGAAGGAAGGGGAGAGGAAGAAAAAGAAAGAGAACTGACATTTTCACCTTTGCCATCTCACTGGTGGTCAAGGCACTACAACCAAAGGGGTGAGAGAACCAAAATTCAAATGCTAGTACTCAGGTTATGTGTGTGACCTCAAACCAATCACATCATTTGACTAAGCCCCAGTTTCCTAGGCAGTGATATCTGGCCTGTCTCTCACTGTTGATGAGACACCTAACTAGAAACTTCATAAGGACAGAGACCCTGTCTTGTCCATCACTGTATCCTTAGAGCCTGAACAGTGCCTGACAAATAGCAGGTGCTCAGTAAACAGTTACTAAAGGGATGGATGGATGATTGAATGAGGAGGGTGCGGCTCTAGGGGGATAGCACCTAACCTTAAAAACACTGTACCAAGGAGAGGGGGACCCTTCAATAGCTGAACTTGCCCCTCATCCTTCAGAACATAGATGTGATGTTCCCTCCTCCTCAAATCCTTCCCCAGGGCCTCAGCTAGAGCTAGCACAGTCAGGCACTGACTTGAGTTCATAGCCTGGTTCATGACTTTGGGCAAGTGGTTGAACTCTCGGGGCCTCAGCTTTCTCACCTGTATCCTAGGGAAAACAAGACCATTTGCTAAGATGCAAATGGCCTGTGGACCCAAAGGCTTTCTGGGAGCCTATGGGCAGGAGGCACCTCAGGAGGTCTGTTGGATCAGAGTTTCTGGCAGGCCCTAAGAAGCTCACCACTGTCAGAGCTGGGGTGAAGTTGATTTGGCCAAAGTGGTTCCCACATGTGAAGCTGAACTCAAGGTTCTGACAATGTCCAGCAACTCCAAGTGCAGAAACACTAGGTACATGTCCTGCTTCAGCTCCAAACATGAGGGGCAATTGAAAATGATTGGAAGAAGACACGATCAGAACACAGGCCTTCTGGCTCTTGCTGGTCTTGGCCTTTAATTAGTTGCTTTGTGATCTTGTGCCTCTACCCAACAATCTGAAAGGCGGTTGTTGGTTGATGGTGCTGGGGAAAATTAGAGGATTCTGTGAATTCTTGGTACTGTCAACACTGGATTCTGTGTACCTTTCAGCTAGGAACCTTCAGATCTACCTGTGCCAGCATCCCCCACTCACAGAGCTCCAACTGGGAGGAATGGTAAAAGGTTTGAAGAAAAAAAATTGAAGAAGGGAAGTAACAGAGCCAGACCCCCCTCAGCAAATGGCAGGTGCATGGGGCAAATACCCTAAGATTCTGGCCCAAAGCCTACCACTTGCTGACCTCAAGAGTATTATTAACTACTAACCTCTGAGTCTCCGTTTACTCATCTTGAAAATGGAAATAAAACCACATACCATGCAATGTGGTATATAAACTAATGTAGGGTCTGGTTCATAGCACATGCTCAAAAAATGTCAGTTCTATGTTTTTTCCCCCTGGAGAACTTTATAGTAGACATTGGGGTGTCTTCCCAACATCCCTCACACCCTTTCCTTGTCCTGCGGCAGCTGAGATGGCATCATCCCGCCTCCAGCTCTGAGAGTGGGCTCCAATGGGTGCACATGCAGCAGCTTAATCCCATGGGTTCCCTTGGTCTCGATCACTGGTCTGGGGAAGATAAATGACCTATAAGTTGGTCCAATGAGACTTAAAATCAGAAATCTAGATTGTTGATTAGAAAGAGAGGAACTTTCTTTGGAAGGAGTTTGGTGCAAAAATGAAGACTGGGGCTGCTACAGCCATTTTACTACCATGAAGGAACTCGCCATGAGAACAGAATTAACTTGGTTAAGTATAGAGCAAGTTCCACCGGAAACGATGCTGAGGTTTCACCAAACTGTACCTGAAATCTACATCTGCACATCTTAGATCCATGAGCTAGTGAATTCCCTCTGTTACTTAAACCAGATAAAGTGAAATTTGTGGAGGAATAAAAAGCATACTAACTAATAAAAAAAAAAAAACCCTTCAGGTATTCAACATGCCTGAACCCACCCCCAAGTCTATTGGGAGCTTGTCACAGTTTTCATAAACCAATTTAGATATGCCAATTCTCTCATATTAATTGGCTTTCCAGGGACTGGTTTCTGCTCTCTCTTCAGTCATTTAAAACTCAGAGCAGTACAAGGACCTCATGGACCTCGTGGACCCAGGAATCCAGGTAGCGGCCTGGATACTCTGCTTCCTGGAACCTTGTACTTCTTCCCTTTGCTTAGGGAGTCTGCTATAGGAGAAGTGTCCATCTCCCAGTCATACTGGAACCCAGTGGCAGGGAAGCTGGGAAAAAGCAAGATAGGGCCAGAGAAAGAACACCAACTTCAGGGTCAGAGAGACTCAGAAGCTGAGCTCTATTTTTCCAAGCTTCCAAAGTCACATCACCCCTCTTGAGCTTCGGTTTTCCCATCTGCCAAGGGGAGGATGATACTCACCCTGCTGGGCTCTTGTGACAATTTCAAGACATCATGTGTAAAATGCCTGCCCGAGAGCCTGGGGGCAGTTGGCATTTGATAAATTGTAGCTGTTGTTTAGATTTTTGTCATAACTGTGGTTGCTCTTCCCATTTTCCTGAGCCAGTAAAGATCTAAATTTCAAGGGGCTTCAAGATTTCTCCGTGGAGCAGGAGCTATGTAATAAAAGATAGCATTATCATTTGTCACTGCAGAGCGTTGTTGGGGGAGGTCTATAGAGGGTGGTCAGCCACACACCTCAGCAGCCCTAACATTCAGCACAAGTCAGTGATACACCCGCTCTGGGTCTTTCTTAAGGTCAGTGACCCCCATCTTCTTATCAGTTTTTAGAGCTATCAATGTACAGAGCACCAGGTCCAGAAATGATGAGAGAAGAAAGAGGAAAAGCTGAATAAGACAAAATTCTCTGTCCTCAAGCTGCTCATAAATGAATATAGACAGCTTTGGAGTCTCATTGTCCTGATTCCAATCCTGGTTCCCTTGGTCCCCTTGCTGAGCAGCTGTGTGACTTGAACCAAGTTATTGGACCTCTCCGAGCCTTAGTTTCCTTTTCTGGGAAAAAAAAAAAAAAACAGTGGGAACAATCATGTATCTCTCTTAGTTTGTTGGAACATAATCAAAAGTAGGAGATAAAGGTGGCTTGCACCATCCCTAGGGCAAAGGAAGTCTTCATCAAGTTTCTTTTTGCATTGCGTTGCACAGTGTTCCCCCAAAATTCATGTTCACTCGAAATGTGACTTTATTTAGAAATAGTGTCTTTGCAAAAATGGGGTCTCTTAATTAGTTAAGGATCCAAAGATGAAGTCATCCTAGATGGATTTAGGGGTGGATCCTAAGTTCAATGACTGGTGTCCTTACAAGAAAAGAGGACTGACTGGTGTCCTTGTAAGAAGAGAGGACGCCGAGAGACACAGAGAAGACACCATGTGAATACAGGGGCAGAGGTGGAGTTCTGCTGCCCCAAGCCAAGGAACACCCTGAAACTAGAAAAGGCAAAAAGGATTCTTCCCCAGATTCTCAAGGGGAGTATGAACCTGCTGGCATCTTGGTTTCAGACTTGTAAGCCTGCAGAGCTGGGAGGGAATCCATTTCTGATGTTTTAAACCACCCCAGTTTGAGGTGCTATGTTACAGCTGCCCTGGGAAAGGAGACCACCCTTCTTCCCCCACCCCTCTTCCCTGAACCACAGTAGAAGTGAACACTGACTGCTTCATTAAGTACACGTAAGGAAGTGTGGGATGCAGGCGCAGTAAGGATGGGCAGGAAGGGGTGGAACCCTGGAAATGAGGGGTGATCCCCGTGCCCTCTGACAATGGTCTGCAGACTAACAGGATGGGTGGCCTACATGAGTGAAATAGGAAGGCTACTGCTGGGGACTCTGGGCCACCAGCCCCCCAGAGCTGTTCTTAGCAGGAACTCAGTTACATCCCATGTCCCAGGGCTGCGGCCAGACCCTGCCTTCATTCCACAGCCCAGACCCCCCGAGGCCCTGTGCCTCCTGCCTCCAGTGGTACAGCCTCTGGGAGAAAGGCGCCCTGCCTAATGCACTGACCTGAGCAATCAGTCCCTGGGCCTGAGGATCTCAGATTGCTTTAACCGGGACAAACTCAGTCCTCAACCGCTGAATGACGGATTCAACCAATTTCGTGAGATAGGTCGTAGCAATACTGGTGAACGTATTTGAGTGTCTACTTCGCTGTTCTTTGACTCATTCAGAGTCCATTTATTGAGCACCTACCATGTGCCAGCCACCGTTCTAGGTACTGAGCAGCTGTGTGACTTGTACACACAAGATACTGAGCACACAGTGTGACCTTGACCGAGAAGATCCCAATCAGGTGGCACTGAGAGTCAGGTGGGGGTGGGGAGGCAGGAAATGAATGAACAATAAGTGAAGCAGCGATAACCAACCACTGATGGGGCTAAACTCAGTGAGAGGTACCTACAGACAACAGGGGCTTCATTTTCTCCAAACTTCATCTTCAGCCCCCTAGTCTTTCATCTCCATCCCTCTCCATTTTACGGCACCTCTAGCTGTTCTCCTAGCTTTACGGTGGCTTCCACTGTCATCTCAGTAACAATGTCAGTTTTTGATTGTTGAAAAGTCTCATCCAATCAGGACTTCTTGTGCCATTTACCATTTCTGTGCCCCAGAGCTCAGACCTGGAAGGGAGCTTCCACACTTCTTCCCCTCCACTTGCTACCCTTCCTGCTTCTGGCCCAGGGCAGGGAAAGCCTTGGCAAAGAGAGACAAAGTTCTCTGATCTTGGCTGGGGCTGTTAGTGACTTTCTCTGGGCCAACATGAGCTGTCTGTGATGTTCCGTGACATGGTGCACTGCCAGCATCGGGCTCCTTGGTGGAGGGTTCTTTCCCAGTCTTTTGTAGATAGATGCCCCTGTCAGCTCCCTGTGTCCTCTGCTCCTGGGCCCCCCCAGCCCCTGCTTGGGTCCTTTCACCCAGCAGCAGCTCCCTTAGCAAGGAGGGGAGGGTATCTCACACCAATGCCTCCAGCCCACTTACCTTCCTCAGCGTCCCCCTGGCCACAGACTTTGCCATACCAGATGGCAGGAGGGCATGTGCCCAGCCGGCCTCTTTACTCAGCCACCTCAGGCTGCTTCAGCATGTCCCCAGATCCTGAATCTTTTAAGGGGGTTCAACCTCCAGGGCTCTGTCGCCACCTCAGGCCTGTGTCTACAGCTCAGGGCCCCCGGCTGTGGTGTGAACCACCAGCCTCCTTTTAGCATGGACACTCTCATCTCTGAGAGGGGCACCCCCGGCTCCCCACTACTGAGCCATGACACAGGGGGAACACCTCTGTGTGGTGAAGAAAGAGAAAATCCAAAGTGCTCTCTACTACAAATCTCCTTCCATCCCTTTGAGAATTTCTAGCCTTTGCTTGTATACCTGGGAGGGGTGTGGTCACCAAACCCATCCCACTTTCAGCAAGTCTAACATGCATCCAACTCTGTTTGTTCTACTTATGTGCACAGAGCCGCTTCCCAGTCATTGTCCCCAGATTTTAATAAGCGTTAGCCAGAATCCTGGGCAGCAAGATGTGTCCTCCTACCTGCTATTCCGATGATTTCAGGGAATGCAGAGCATTCATTGGAAAGGCAAAGGCAGCAAAACAACACCCACCTACCAGGCTGGAGCTAAAGTGGGAGGGGAACTGGGCAGCACCACCAGGAGGCAGCAGGGAGCCCCAGAGCCCAGACTGGGCGGCAAGCATCCGGGACCATGCAGATCTCATGAGTGAGGGCAGGGTCCCCACGTGGGAACAGCTGGCTGGCTGGAACAAAACAAAAGAGGCCCAAAGCGTAGTGAGTGTCAGGGTGAGCTGCATGGGATAAGTCAGGTCAGAGAGAAGGCTGGCCTGGGCCTGCAGGTTCTTGCGGTTTGTGGTAAGAAATTTGGAAGTCCCTGGAAAGTTTGAGGGCCAAGGAGGGATATGGCCACTTGTCACTGTTGTGGAGATTGGGCTAGATCTGTGCCAGGTGCTATGTGTGGCATGTTCAAGTGTTTACTTCCTTTAATCCTCAGAATAACCCTGTCATCTAGGTCTGAGCTCCTATATTTAGGAAGCAGGGAAACTGGGGCTTGGGAACGCTGTCCCAGCCCCAGCTGTTAGGTGCAGAGGCTGAATTTCATGCCCAGGACTTGGAGACTCCTGGCTCTTAGCTCTTTCCATCAGAGCATGCTGACTTCCTAATGGGGGTAGAGAAGGGACCCTGCAGGCTCTCACACCACCCCGAGCAGGTGTCACTGCTCCAGCCTATAAGCCTGGACACCAGCCAAGGAGGAGTGGGTGCTAGGAAAGCCCTAGAGCAAATGCTGCAATCTGAGAAACTCCACACCCCGCTGACCGTGCTGGGACAGGGGCAGGGCTGCTCACACAGGAATAGGCAGGCTTAGGAGGAGCTGCTAGTACTGCCCCTGACTCTGCAGACCTGAGGAGTGTCCCCCAGGGCTTCCTTGCCCTACCATTACCCAGACAGAAGTCAGAAGCTGACTTCTCAGGGCTGTGGCCTGGCAAGCCTGGGTGGCACATTGCAGGGAGGTTGTCACTCCAGTAGTGACATCAGTCTTTTAGGGGCTGGGATTGTGATGGCTACTTCAGCATTTGAAAACCCCCTCCTCAGTTTGAGAGATCCTTTCATCTCTGAATTCCATGGGAGACAGGGCCCACCTCCCTCTTGAGAAGCCTGGAAGACCAGATAGCCACTTTCCCAGCCTCCTTTGCAGCTAGCATGTGAGCACATGTCCTTGGCCCAAGAAGCCTGGGAACCAGAGACAGAGAGGCAGGTGACTTACCAGGAAGAAGAGAACTGGTGGCTGCAGCAGGAGCTGTGGCCAGTGCCTTCCCAGGGCGCGTTGTGAGCTGCGGCCCTGACCGTGCCCCGACTTTTGTGTGTATGTGTATATACACGCAGTTCACAGGGAGGATAGTCAGGAACAGGGGGCCTTGTCTCCAGCATTTTCCCACAGCCTGCTCATCATTTGTTCAGTGGCTCTCAAAGAATGCTACTGTGACAGAGCTGCTAATGGTCCTGAACAACATGAGAAAAAAAAATCATTTTATAATGAAGAGAGAAGATCTGTATCTTCAGGCCTGATTGTCTGGCCTTCTGGGTCATTAATCCCCCTTTGGCTTCAGCAGCCTGAGGCTCAGGCTGAGATCCACTGGCCCTGCCTGGGATGGAACCCTCACTGGGCACCCCGCTGGGGCACATTCCTCCTGAACTGTGAGCTCCCCTGCTTCTTGAGCCCCTTCTGGCAGATTGCTCCTGCCTATGGCAAATATCCTGCACTCCCCCATCAGAATGAGCACTAGGTTTTTCTGACCCACACTAGCTCAGGGAATGTTCCAGACTGCCACCCCCTGTGCCCAAGAAGTTGCCTACAGCCTCGCACGATGCCAAGCTACAACTAGTAAGGGACCAAGGTCACTGCAAGTCCCAGAGAGACAACAAAGCTCCAGGTCCCCCTGCCACTGCCCAAGAGGCTAGCTGACCCCATGCACCCACATGCCCAAGCACTCATGGTCCTCAGGTATCCATCCACCAAAGCCTACAGCACTTTGATTTGACTTGAAGACAGCACTTGGCAAGTCTGTTTTATTTTTGGTTTTTTTTTAAACATTTTTATTTAAGTTAGATTTGCCCACATATAGTGTAACTAACACCCAGTGTTCATCCCAAGAGATCCCCTCCTCAGTGCCCATCACCCAGTTACCCCATCCCCCTGCCTGCCTCCCCTTCCAAAACCCTTTGTTTCCCCGGAGTTGGGAGTCTCTCATGGTTTGTCACCCTCTCTGATATTTCCCACTCATTTTCTCTCCTTTCCCTTATAATCCCTTTCACTATTTCTTATATTCCACGCATGAGTGAAACCATATGATGATTGTCCTTCTCTGATTGGCAAATCTGTTTTGAATCAACCTGTGGTGTTTAGCTCCCCCTGGGTAACACATGAAAAGGCCAGAGCCAAGGGAGAAGCTCCCTGCCTGTCCCCTGCTCTCTCGGGGCGGGCAAGCACAGAGGCCCAGGCTGGGGAGTTGCTCCTGCTTTGAGGGATGAGGCTGGAGAGGAGAGGGACTTGGGGGCTCCCCTTGACTCCAGAGCCCAGGGGCCTGCGGAGAAGTCTCAACAGCATGGGAATATCAGGCGGCCTTTCTCTCCAAGCAATATAAGAGCTTTATTATTAAAAAGTCTTCCTCCCCAGGACGTGTGGGCGGCTCAGTGGTTGAGCGTCTGCCTTTGACTCAGGTCATGATCCCGGGGTCCAGGGATTGAGTCCCCCCGCCCCCATGGGGCTCCCTGCAGGGAGTCTGCTTCTCCCTCTGCCTACGTCTCTACCTGTCTCTACCTCCGTCTGTGTGTCTCTTATGAATGAATAAATAAATAAATCTTAAAAAAAAAAAAAAGTCTTCCTCCCAGACACCATGCCTGCTCTAATCTCACAGGTGTTGAGGATTCTGGCCTGGCCCACCCTCCTTCTTCCTCTCCCTACATGCAGAGAAGCACATAGGGATTTCCTGCCTTGGGAATCCCCAGCACCACCACCACCACCACAGAGATGGCATTAGGAAATGAAAATGTTGCTGAGAGAGTCTCTGTGGTGGCATTTGGCCCACACGGGGGAAGTACCGGCCGGGTGTCTTCCCAGGCAGGCTGTTAGTCACACCCCCTGGCTGGCACCCCCTCACCCTCCTCCCAAACATACATGCTGCCTCCTTCATCACTGAGAAGTCAGACAAACCATCCCCAAGGGCCACTGTGAGCCTGACTCACCTTATCCAAGCCATGGCTTTTCATCCTCATAAAGCACCTGTACATAATATCCCCATTCATACAAGTGGGGAAACAGTCTCAGAGAGAGCAAGATTCTCAAAATTGCATATGAATAGGTATTAGAGCTAGAATTTCAACTGAAGTCCTTTTGACTCCAGAGGCATGGGGTTTTTTTCTCCCTAACTACAATGCCCTCCATAAGACCCTACGAGGAAACGGCTAGGAATGCTGTTTGGTGTGGGGGGACGGAAATCAATAAAATGTGTAGTAAAAAAGGAAGCATTTATTTCTTCATAAAAGTCATAAAAAGCAACATGGGGTATTTTCCATGGCCAGGGCCTGAGATCTGAGGCTGTGATTTAAGGCTCCCACTCCCAGCCTGGTTGTCCCACCAAGACGCCCATCATTACATGAATATTTACACACACACATTGCTGCAGTGCATATGTCTCTGGGAATGGCGTTTCTCCTCTAGGGGAGCTCAAGGTTAATTTGTGAGATTCATGGTTGGCGTTTCTGAGCAGTACAGGTCTGGCCCCCAGCCCGCATCGGGTGGGACAGAAAACCTGCCCCTGGCCTCCTCCCCTCCTACCAGACCTGCAGCCTGGCCCTGGGGGTAGCTCTGGATTGGAGCCCACCCAGTGCTTCTGACAGGCTCCCCCTCACCCCCAGCCCCGCCTGAGCACTTCCATCCATCATGCTATGGGCTGACTCCAGAATGCAAAATCATTTCATCCCTCCTTCCCTCCCCTCCCACCTCCGGCATCTATGGATTTGCTGTTCAGAAAACATCTGTTCCCTCCTTCACCCCTGACATATGCATCGATCTCGTGCTAGCCTGGCTGCTCAGACTCACTGCCTGGGAAACATGCACTCGCTCCTGACCCTCGTGCAGGTCTGGGGGCTCTGAGCTGACAGGGTACAGGCAGGCCTAGTGAGTCTGACAAGGGGAGTCACAGGGTAGGGGGGAGCCCTTGTCCATGCAGAGAGCTCCTGGCTGAGACCCTAGATCAGAGCCAGAAGGGAAGATGTAGATCAGATGGATGAGTCGGAAACTCTTGGCAGGCTAAGGAGCTAGTCTCTGGGAACATGCCCTACCTACTGATAGAGGAGGCCTGGACAACCAATCCCCCCCACCGCTCCCTGCCCCCACCTCCCCTGTTCAGTCAGAGACCCATCTCCCTGCAGGGGGAGTGAGGAAGGATCTCAGACAGCCAATGGGAAGCCCTGCAGCTGCAAGGCCACCACAGCCCAGAGAGGGTAGTCGAGATACCTGGCCCCACCACACTCTCCCTCCAGCACTCCAGCAATCCTGGTCTCCTTGTCATTACCCAGTTAGGTCAGACTCACCCCACCTTGGGGCCTTGTCTGGGCACCCTCCCCCTATGGGACTGCACCAGGGCTCAGGGCTGCCACCTCCATCCCCCATCCATGCCCCACAGTATCCCCAGCACCACCCACCTAGTAGGGACACTGAGTGCACACCCAAAGATATTTGTGAAATGAATTAAACTTGAGCCTGAGAAAGGAAAGCCACATAACTTCTGTTCCCTCTTCGGTGAACAGGGACAATCCGTGAGATCAAGGATGTGACACAGCCTCGGACAGGAGAGGGCATCTCCCGTCTGTAGCTCACTGGACAGATAGTTTCCTCCTATGTGAAATGGGCGTCATGAATCCTGTCTCCCCAGGCGGCTGTGAGGATGACAGCGGCGAATGGCTGGGGAGCATGAGCACTGTGGGCCTGGCACCAAGTAGGAGCTCTGGAAACATGGAGCATGATGCTGCCAGCACCAAGCAGGGCCCCAGGGCCCAAGCACGGGGCTTCGGGAATCAAGAGTAAGTCTGAGCCTCGGTGATTAGTCTCTGCCATTCTCCAGATCAAAAGCTTTTCCAAAGCAGCTGGAGACCCAAAGAGGAACTTTTCCCAGATGGGATTTTTAAAAAAACAACAACACAGAATTATCTCCCTGCACAGAAGGAGATCTGTCTCCCAACCACGGAGCCGCCAGTCCCCAAACTGCTGATTTACTTATTTTTCCTAATTCCTCAGGAGCAGAAGAAAAAGCTCGAACCATCCCGGGGGCAAGTCAGGCCACAGACCTGGAAGGTATCCCAGTTCCCCCTTGGACCAGCTGGTGACCGGGGTCAGGCCCATTGGCCCGAATCCCCAGTCCTGACCAGGGAAAGGGCTCCATGATGCAGCAGCCATGGGGGGACCATCTGGCCACACTCAGGGTGTGCCTCCCCTTCACAGCCCACCCTCAGTGTCCAGGACAGCCAGACGCCAGTTAGCACACTCAGCTCTGTGCCTCCCCTCTGCAGCAGAGGCCATTCATTCCTTTTCTTCTGTCAATCTGCCCATTTTCCAACCCAGGCTCATCTGGATGGATAAGCATCTGAAATCATCTTTAGAAACAAAAAAAGATTTTATTTATTTATTCACAAGAGACACACACACAGAGGCAGAGACATAGGCAGAAGGAGAAGCAGGCTCCCTACGGTGAGCCCTGTGCGGAACTCGATCCCAGGACCCCGGGATCACGCCCTAAGCTGAAGGAAGATGCTCAACCACTGAGCCACCCAGATGTCCCAGCATCTGGAATCATCTTGATAAGATAAGCACCTGAATCAGGGCTTAAAGTAGTGAGGGAAAGAAGATACCCCAGGGTGAAATATAGGAAGAGTTGCAGAAAATACTAGAAAAACCCTGAAATCAAGCCCCATCCAACCAAAGCCAATGATTGCTGAATCATTAGCTCTTCTGTAATTCTGATTCTCTCCTCCAATCCTGTATCTCTCTCTGAGAAAGGAGGCCCCTTCCGGGCTTCAGCCCACTCCTTGGCGCTTCTTTGCAAAGCTTTGAAGAATGCTTTGAAGAGAATCTACTCCTCTCTCTCTGCACATGACCTCCCTTGGTACAGGCTGCCTAAAGCTCTGCCCGCACCCCCTGCCTCCCCCAGGTATCCCTGTGCCCGGAGGGGGCGGGTTGCGGGCAGAGGCAGGGAGGTCAGGATTAAGAACATAGCTCTTCTGCATCACCTTGGGCCATAGATTCTCTGGGCTCCGCTTGCACATCCTTAGCACCAGGACATGGACAATGAGTAAATGAAAGCAAGTGGTCATCGCAAACAAGTATAATTTCTCTTGAAATGTAAAATGGTTTCTGAACTGTGATAACCCAAAGATGGACCAGCCCCTGAGTTTGCCTCTTCTCCAGGCCATTCTCTGCTCAGTGTAGGAAGTAGAGGGGACGGGAGATGGACACATCTGATATAGCAGAACCCTGACTCTGAGTCCAGTGGGCCACACTTGGAACCCCAGGACTGTACTCACCGGCTGTGTAACCTCCGGCAGACAACCTGGCCTCTCTAAGCTTCAGTTTCCACATCTAAAGTCTGGAAATGAGAAGACAGCTAAGACAAGGATTCTGTAGGACAACTGGGAAAAAGCACCCAGCTCAGCAGCCAGCACACAGTAGGCCGTCCTCGAGGTTCGTTAGCGTGGGCAGGGCGGTGAGGAACTTAGACCCAGACTGCACCCAGAAGAGGCTGGTTCTCCACCATGGGGAAGAGTTGTGAATCCCCATGTCTCAATGGAGCCATCCTCATTACGGACTCAGAAAAAAAACATATCCTCCTCTCAAGGGGAGGTCGCTAGATGAGGATCAGGCCCCTGGCCTCCCTGGGCGGATTTCTCAAGGTGTCTGACTCTTGCAGGAGCTGAGCAGAGGAAGCTTGGAGCAGTGTGGGGCTCCACCTGGTGTCCAAAGTGGGTAGCACAAGGCCAAGCGGGAGTGTGCGCACAGGGCTATAGGAAACCAGGTGCAATTTAGGGGAGGAGGGTACCCTGGGAGCAATGCCCAGGGGAGTGCACCCCTTACTGAATATAGACAACAAGCTAAATAAAATAATAATAAATAGGGCAGCTAGTCATAAGGGCAAAATAAAAGTCGAATAACTGATATTTCAGGTAGGGTGGTCGGGGAAGCCTGATAGAGACTTAGGGTACCACCTGAAGGAAGCTGAGGCCTGATATGCAGGTCTCTGAAAGGAGAGCTTTTCAGATAGAAGGAACAGGCAGTGCAAGGCCAGGAGTGTGCCAGGGCCAGAGGAGAACCAAGGGGAAGGCACAGCAACGCGGCCTTCAAACCAACACAGGAGGTCAAAACCATGTCACCTATAGGGTCTTGGTCAGGGCTGTGGCTTTTACTTGGTATGAAGACAGGAGCCAGTGGAAGGTTTGGAGTACAAAAGAAAGAAGATCTGTGTTTTATATATATTTTTTAAGATTTTATTTACTTATTTGAGAGGAGAAAGTGAGAGAGAGTATGAGCAGGGGAAAGGCAGAGGGAGAGGGAGAGAGGCAGATGCCCCACTGAGCAGGGAGCCCTACACAGGGCTCCATCCCAGGACTCTGGATCATGGCCTGAGCTGAAGGCAGACGCTTAACCAACTGAGCCACCCAGGTGCCCCCGACTGCTTTTTAACAGAGTCCCTCTGGCTACTGGGCCAGACTGTGCCATCCCAGGCAGAAGGGGGAGCACCGGCAGGTGACGGTGGGTCCAGCCAGGAAGGTAGCAGCGACAGTGGGGAGAGGCCTGTCTCTGAACGGATTTTGAATATAGAGCCAACTGGGCTTGCTGACAGACCGGATGTGTAGGTGAGGTACAGAGAGAAGTCCAAGATGACCACAGAGGTTTGGGTCTGAGCAAAAGGCAGGATGAGGTCAGGTCAATACTAAGCTAGATGGAGAACACTGGTAGAGGAGCTCATCGGGAGGAAGTGTCAGGAGCTCAGGTGTGGACATGGTAAGTGTGAGGTGCCTGTTACACATCCAAGCAAAGAGGTCAGGAAGCCAGGTGCTTCCCAAGCTTCAGCATATCAGGTCCTCTGGAGAGTTTGTTAACCAGATGCTGGACACCACCCTGGTCCTTCCCCACCCGAGGTGCTGATTCACTAGGGTTGAGCTGGGGCCCAAGATATTGCATTTCTAACAAGTTCCCAGCCGGTGCCTCTGCTGCCAGACTGTGGACCACTCTGAGTAGCACTGAAGTTGGTGACTGGCTATGTGACTCTGATGTTCAGGAAAGAGACCTCAGCGGGAGACAGGCTTTTGAAGTCTTTGGTGCCTGAAACCATGAGACTGGAGGACATCTCCAAGGGGTGTATGTCCAGAGGGAAGAGAAGAGGGACAAGTCTGGAGCCCTGGCCTTCCAGGGGCAAGAGACTGGGAAAGGAGGAAGGATTAGTTCTGGACACTGAGTGGAAGGAACAGTGAGATGGGAGGAAAACCAGGCAGATATGATGCTCTGGGGGCCTGAGGAGAAAGGGTTTTAGGAAAAAGGGGTGATCGACACTGCCCAGCACTGCTGACTCAGATGCATCTAGTCATATGGCCTCATACTTAATATGACATAATGTGTGATTCTTCTTTTACTAAAAAATAAAAGGAGGGTAACTGAGGTGGTGCAGCTGGTTAAGCGTTCGACTCTTGGTTTTGGCTCAGGTCATGATCTCAGGGTCGTAAGTTTGAGCTCCGCGTGGGGCTCTGTGCTCAGAGCAGAATCTGCTTAAGAACTTGATGTTCCTCTCTCTCTGCCCCTCCTCCACTCTGTGTTTTCTCTCAAATAAATAAATCTTTAAAAAATAAATATATAAAGGCGATGTATATATTATGTTATACATTACATTATCCTCTATATCATATAATTATATAACTATATAGTATAATTATAACATATTATGTATTACATATAATCTGTATTATATATTATGTATCCCTTTTTACTTTATGTATGTTATATAACAAATATAAATATATTTGTATATGTAATATATAATACATATAAGCTAATTTAATATATATTATCTTATAATAAGATAGGGATATACTAAAAATAAATATGAATAAATACAAAAAAAACATATAAACTTAAGTATAAATTAGACTTAAAATATAACATATATATATATATAGATAAATATATATGTATTTTAGTGAAGAGCTTACTATCTCATAGCATTCCCCGACATCACTGTTGGGAATTGCGGCTTTAGGCCAGCAATCCTGAGGCATGGACCAGGCTGTCAGGAGGCCTACTTGGAATTCCAGTTCTGTAAGGTATATGCAGTGTGGCCATGGGCAAGGCACTTTACCTCTCTGGGCTTCTTTTTCCTCCATATACAAATGGGGAAGGAAGATTTACTACATAGATGTTTCAAGAGTCCCTTTCAGTTCTTGGCCTCTTCGACATAACCATCTCTTCAGAGGACTTACCGAACCCCTGGACGAGGTAGCCTTCCTCCCGAGTCAGCTGGGACTTCCTAGAACCATCGCAGTCTGAAACGATCTGTGCCTTGGCTGTTTACACACTTGCCAAGGGCTTCCTCCCCCTGTAAGCCCCAGGCGGACAAGCATAGTTTCGGCCTTGTTCAGGGTTTTAGCTCCAGCCAACGCAGGTCTCTTCACAAAGATCTTTTTTCAATTCTGAGGGGATATTGGGAACTATGGAGGATTTTAAGCAGAAACCTTCTGAGCTTTAATTTATAGAATTTATAAAATGATCTCACTTCAATTTATAAAAGTATCTCTGGGCTTCAGTGATGACAATAGACTAAGGGGGTGGGGTGCAAAGAGACCAGGTGGGAGAAGCCACTGCCAGGTAAGGAGTGTCAGGGCCTGGGATGGGGCAGTCCGGGGGGATGGTGGCCATGGTGAGATGTGGCCAGTCTCTGGGTGTGTCTTTAAAGGAGAGCCAGCAGGATACACTAACAGACTGGATGTGGGTATGAGGGAGACACACGTCAAGGAAGTCCCAGATGTCACATCTAAGAGACAGGGAGAAGAATTGCCATCAAAAGCCATGAGGAAGACACAGGGCAGACAGGTTGGAGGGAAAATACCAGAAGTCTTGTTTTATTAAGTCTGAGGGTGCTGGTAAACACAAGTGGAAATGTGAAGAAGAAAGCAGCTAGAAATGAGGGCCTGGAGTTCGGGGGAGAGCCTGGTGGCAGGCTCACAGGCAGTGCCCAAAGCTGGCTGCCAGCTGAGTTCAAGGGACAGAGTCCAGAGAAGAGCTGGAGGAGACCTGATCCCTGCGGGCCTGGCCATCTCCCTGTGGAGACTGCAAGGACACGCAGGGACGTTGCGGGCAGGGCCTCAGCCAGATTGACTGCTCCAAGGACCCAAGCTCTGGCCACGAGGGGATTGCGTGAAGAGGCCCAAGGCCCTGGAGCCATAAGAACTCTCCCAGGCCTGTTCCTCTGGACCAGCAGCATTGAGTCATCCCCAAGGAAAATATCAGCTGAGCACCTTCTGCATACAGAGACCTCATCAAATTGCTCAACCATGACACAGTCACATGCCCTGATCCCAGCAATCTGAACACATTTTTTCCATACTGGGTTCATCTCTGTTTAAAAGGGAGGAAATGGTGTGCCCTAAAGGTGGGCAGGCCCCCCACAATCACACAGCAAGCCAGCCTTCATGAGCACGAGGCCGGGCTGAAAGTGTGGTGGAAATCAGCATTTACTGAGCACCTCCTATAAACACCTCCTACATACCGAGAGCACTACCCAGAGTATTAGCTACCCCATGAAGTAGGTCTGATAATCCTCATTTCACAGATGGATAAATGGGGGCTCAGAGATACAAAATGACCTGCCCAAGGCCACAGCTTATAAGTGGCAGAGCCAGGCCTGCAAGCCAGGCTGTCTAAATCCAGATTGCACTTCCATGTCTGCGGTGGAGGCAGTGGGTACGCTGACACCCCAGTGCCCCCAATCCACCCCCACCACCAACAGAATAATGGGTAGGATCCAGTGAATGAAAACATGGATGCCTTCAAAGCATATGATAAATCAGCAACATTTTAAAATGAACATTTTTGTGACACAGCATCTACAAACATTAGAATAAATATACATACATGTATCCCAGGCATATGTATACTTGGTGGGAATCTGGATTCATCTGTCCTTTCCAGCTACTTTCCAGCACTCTCAGGGTCCTACCAGCCTGGAAACACTGGCCCAGCCCTCCTTCCCCTACCCTGATTCTTCTCTTCTCAGACCCTAAATATCTGGCAAGGCTTCTCATTGGGAAGCTACCGCTCCCACCTCCCTGGCCTGGATTCTTGCAGGAGATTCCTCACTGGTCTGCCTACTTCTGCCCTTGCCCCCTACTCTTCTAGTCCATTTTTTAGCCAGTACACAAAGGGATGGTCCACAAAATGTCAAAATGTCAGGCCATACCTCTTCTCTGCTCAGAACCCCTCCAATGCTTGCCATCTCACTCAAAGTACTTTGAGTATCTTTACTCAAAGTAAAGGCCAAAGGCCCTACAAGATCCTAAATACTCCCTCCCCCACCCACCCCACCTCCTTTACCCCCTCCCCATCTGCCCTACCACTCACTCTGCTCAAGCCATGCCGCCAACCTCCTTGCTGCTCCATAAACATGGCACCCATACTCTTGTCTCAGGGCCTTTGCTCATTCTGTACCCTCTGCCTGGAGCATTCTTCCCCCAAACATCCACAAGTTTTGACCTCTCATCTTCTTCTCTTCAAATGTCCCTTTAGGCAGACCTTTGCTGATCCCCTATTTCTGGTATCAACACTTCTCTCCTCTGCTGTGCTTTCATATTTTTCATATTTCATATTTCTCCCTGACATTTTCACTCTTTATCATACTATATATATTGTATATTGTATTTGATACATATTGATTTCCTATCTCCCTTAACCCCTACTTAAATGTAAGCTCTATGAGGGCAGATTGATGGTCTATTTTGTTCGTTGCTGATTCCTTCATCCCTAGAATGGTGGTAGGTCCAGAAAGGGCATTTGGTGCATATTTGCTGAATAAATGAATGTTGAATAAAATGGTGCAGGGACTCTGAGAGAGATTTGCCTGTTCTCCACCCTCTCCACTCAGCTCAAAGCAGGAAGTGAGAGGTGTCCAAAAGATGAAGAAAAGTGGTTCCCAGGGGTGGAGGAAGTGCTCAGAGATCTCTGAGATGCCATGGACTGTAGGCAAGAGTTGAGATGACTGCAGGAGGGCCCGGCTGTTGCCAGATGTATAGTTTGCCTATTTCCCAGGACATCACCACCTATTACCTTGGCACTTGCTCCATTAACCTCATTCACAGCTGCCTGCCTTGCAGCCATCTGCTAGGGGTGTTTTGGACAGAAATTGCATTTGCTCCGTGGCCTTGAGCTCTACCCCACACCAGGCCTGTGCCAGAGTTCCTCCTGCACCCCCTCATGGGTGCCTGTCCACTGCCACTGCCGCTCTGTTGGTTTCCAGTGGGAAAAGCGGGCCTGGAAGAAATGAAGTGCCTTTCTGAGGTCACCCATCTAATGTCTGAAACTGGAATGCAAACAGAATCTTAGTCTGAGGTCTTGGCAGCAGTGCATGGACATCATCTCTGCCAAGCCACTACCCTGAGTGGCAGTTTCTGAAAATGAAAGTCATAACTGCTGTATGCAGGTGGTAGGTGTGTCACTAAAGGCTGCAGTGAGGTTGTCTCAGCCCCTTCAGTAGAGGTCTTCTTTTCTCCTCCTCCTGACCCCTACCCTAGGCCATCCTGGTTCAGGCCCCCAGGACAACCCTGTGGGTAGTTCCTGGGGGCAGCCAGGTGCATCTAAGGCAGCCTCTTCCTTCAGCTCCCGACAGGCCATGTGGCCGCTCCCCACACAGCAACGAAGATAGGCCAGCGGGAGCAGCCGCTCAGGAGGACCCCCCACCCTCCCAGCCCCCCAAACCTGTGGAGCTTCAGGCCTCTGCACTGGGAGGAGACGTCCACCAATTCCATATGTGCCCAGCAGAGGGCAGCAGCAGCCTGGGGAAGACCCAGAGCAGAGCGAGGCTGCAGAGAGTGCTGGAGTCTCCACATGATGGGTGGTTTCCTCCACAGGAGGAAGAGAGGCACACATTGGAGGGCAGGCAAGATGTCTCTGGGGCCAAACACCCCGCCTCACCTGGGGCAGCCTACCCTTTACTCCTTCACAAGGTGCCACATGAGATTCCATTTGACCAATAGTAGTACTGTATTAATAATAATAAACCGAAAGCCTTTGAGTTACATCATATTACGGTTTCCTTTGAGACTGATAGTTCGATTTGCAGTTCAACAACACAAAAACATACCATACAAAACACCTATCTGTTGGATATTTCACAACAACAAACACACCGCCAGAAGCTAGTGGTGGAAGGCCAGGCCCTGGGAGCCAGGCTTCCTGGGCTTGAATCCTGCCTCCACCACTAACTGTGTGGCCTTGGCAAATTACTTCACCTCCATAAATTCACTTTTCTATTCTGTAAAATGGAAATAATAATGGAGCCAAACTCATAGGGCTGTGTGTTGTGAGGAGTGGCCAAGGTAACACAGGTGGACGTGTGGTGCCCATGTCGGGTGACTGCCCAACCACCTGTGATTGCATGATAACTCCCCTCACAAGTCCCTTAGTCTGCTCTCACCTGCAGAACCTTCGTCTCCTCCCCCCTGTACCCACCCAAGCTTTTCTAATTTAAGAGTCATGTGGGTTCCACCTCGTGTACACCTGTTCACAGGTCAGACTCCCCTCTCTTTACTTCAACCCTGTAGTTGGATGTAGTTCATCTGTGTGTGATCAAACTCCAAGATAACATTATGTTAGACCATGAAGAGGTCTCTCACACATAAAAGAAGGCAAGAGAGGGTTGGTACAGGGCTGGTATGGCAGCTTCAAGGAATCATGAGGAACTCGGGTTCCTTCTATTTACCTGTTCTGCCAATATCAGTCCGTGGCTGCTACTTCATGGCCCAAGATGGCTGCCTTAGCACCTGCCATTAGTTCCACAGAATGTGGTAGCCTGGTCTAAGACGGTGGTAGTGGATTCCATAGAGATTTAGAGAGTAAAATCAATAAGACTTGGTGATGGATTCACTGTGGAAATGAGGACCAGAGAGGCTCAAAGTGTGACTCCTGAATGACTGATGTGAGACCAGATGGATATTGTTCCCATCTCCTGAGACAAAGATAGTGATCCAATGGTCAGGAAGCAGTGGACTCTAAAAAGTCACAATGTGCATTAACAGATCAACATAGTAAGGAAGCATGCAGGGCAGAACCTGTCTAACCCAACCTGGTGCTAGAAAGTCATTAGCAGGCTGTGGAAAAATCAATAAAATCTAGGTGAATTTGAGCCCAGAACTGCCATCTTGAATTTCAGGTGAACATTTGCCTTATTCTTTAGGCTGTGTGCCCCTGGACAATGGTGCTCCCAAACTTCAGGCCAGTGTTCAAAGATGGGTTGAAATTAATCTTGTTAAGGGAAAAATTGACAGTGAGGGTGTTTGGTACCTCAGGCCTTTGACAGTAATGGAGTGTCCATTACTCTGCATACACAACAAGAATATAAACTCAATCAGAAATGGAGCATGACTTGAGGGGATAAACTGTTTACTAAAAATCTCCTCATGTGTGCTAGTCATGTTCGTATCTATTTGGGGATAAGACTTGGTATTTCTAACTCTCAGCCCTATCTTACCATTGCCTGACCTAACACACCTCATGGTCTAGAGAACTATAGAGCTTGGGAATATCCTACAAGGAAAATACGGTAGTAAAACATGCCTTGGCATGGGAAGAACAGAATGGGCTCTCTGTCTCCTTTGGACACACAGGAAACAGGCAGCAGTGTCATCTTTTAAAAAGAATCTAAAATCCACCCCGTAGTAGCAGATCCCTTTTGGCTTGCAGTTTTGCAGAGGATAAAGCATTCAGAGAACCACAAAGTCCCTGATTGTGAAATGAAAAGAATATATCTTGGCCTTACTATTCTTTTCCCCAAGAGAAAGATACATGAAGAGGAAATCCTCACCTTTCAGCCCAGAAAGCAAATCCCTTGCTGCCTCCAGAAGTGTATTCATGTCCATTACAGCCTCCCCGTCACCCTGGATTCCTGGGAAGAGCCTCTTTCCAGACCCACCTGTCTGCATGGTCCCATTTCTCTCTTAACTGTTGACCTAGTCAAAGTCAAGGCATCAAGAGAAGAGTGTGGGTTATCCTGATGGCTCTGCCCCACTCGGGAGGCCTTTTCAGAGCCAGCTTGCCTTTGGTTGAGGGGCTGCAAGGGCCTGGTCCTGGTGGCCATGCTGGTCCCAAGGGAAGGTCTCGGTCATCCCCCCATCTGTGTTCTCTCTTGCAGGTAAGTCAGGCTTGAGCAGCCGGGAGGGCGGTGTGATGACACACTTGGCAGTTTGGGAGCAAAAGCAGCCACAGTAAGACATGATTGATTCATTGCATCTCAATTCTCAGCTGGGGTAACCTTCTGTGTACAGACTTCTCCTCTCCCAAAGGAGACTTCTCCGGGACTGGAAAAGAGGATGCCAAACCTCAGGGTCTCACTGGGAGTCCTTAGCCTTGATTGCTTAGCCTTGATCGGGGGTGACAGAGGTGACAGTGGCTTTAGGTACTGTCGGGCCAGTATCTGGCCCCATTGTCTGTGCATGTGGCTTGCACTGGGCTGCCTGCTCCAAGGGGGGCATCTCTGTGTGATCTACGACATGGGTTCTGAAGAGCTTCTTCTGGCAGCTTCAGATAGCTGAGACCTGCTGGCTGGGATGGAGGGGTGAGGGAGCGTTCTGGGATCTTGACAGTCCCACCTGGATGCTCCAGAAGACCCTCATCCTTGGCGGCATGCAGCCTCGGCCATTTCCAAACTCATGGCATCCCACCAGACATGTCACCCACCCTGGCTGTTTTTCCTATCACTGTCTCTCACCATCACCTCACATCTAGGTTCCAGCCAGTAGGGAAGAGTTTTCTATTCTAATTACTGCGTGTGTGAGAGGGTTGGATTGTGATGTCTCTGTAGGGCCAGGTTTCTGAAGCAACATTTGATCTCTCACATTGAAACATCAAACACTCATGGGGCACTGGTGAGGGCAGCACAGCGAGGGTGTGCCTGGGTGTGCATCCCCAGGACCTAGCAGTTACCCATCATCCTGACCCCCTTTACTTTCTTGGTAGTCATTTGGGCAGGACCTTCCCTTGCCTGGAAGGACATTTGGGACAGTTTCTCCCAAGTGCTATGCAAATTCATTTTTTCTGGATTTTAAGGGAATAGGACATGGTAGGGATATGCAAATCACTCTTCCCAAGATGCTTTAGTAATGGGTGCTCAAAGGTTTGCAGAATTTCTCCTGAGGTGCTCTGGGGTGGCTGCTCCCAGACTCTATATCCAAGGGAATATGGGATGAAGGGATAGATAAATGCCTTCACACCCCAGCTTTAAGAAAGTGAGTCTGGAGCAGGAAATGCAGGGTTTGGCACTAGGCTGCCCTCTCTGATAAGTGAAATGTCCCTGAGACCAGTGGCAGTGATAGGTCTCTTCCCAGGGGACATGCTTCATCCGGACCCTGGATCCTCCTATCTGTCTGGGCTAGGAAAGTCCTGTCTCCCTGGGCCCCAGCCTGGTCTTTGGCCCCACAAACAATACCATTTTCTTGGGGATACTTCAGCTTTCCAATTGGCTTTGTTTTCCCAAAATCAAATTGATGATATGTTGTTGCTCATAAACCATTCCATTCTTCCCAGGACAGAGTCTTTCTGGCATAAATGAGGCCTTTGGAAAAAGGGCTCAGAAGCCCAGGATCCTGCAGGGAGGGAGGGAGGGGGTAACTGAAGTGCCCAGCATCGCCTAACAGGAGCTGGCAGCAGGGGTTCTCTCAGGGCTCACATATATTTTCTAGTCTGAGGCCCACAAAAGCCCTGTGAGCTTAAGAATAGTTCATCTTTAAACACTTTAGAGGTCTCCTTTAAAATAATTGTAAGGGTGTAATGGTTAAGACTAAGATGAAAAGCTCTTAATGGAGGCAGGGGGGCCATAAGCATAGCGAGAGTCAGAGAGAAGGCGTCCAAAGTGTTGCCTCTTGCAGGACACAGCTCCCCCTCCCATTGCACAGACCCTCCCCCTCCAAGCCCTTCTGCCACCTTCCCCCCCACACTCCCTCCAACCTGCCTGAAAATCTCCTGTCTGTGAGGTGGGATGAATGATTATCATTCCCCACATATCAAACAAGGGTACCCATAGAAGAGGGGACTCACAGGTCTCAAAGCGTGCCACTGAGTCACACAGCCCCAAACACCCCATGGAGGCCCTGTGCCTGAAAACTCCCTCCTCTGGACTATCCTCCCTCCAGCAGGGTCTTCACCCCATCTCCCCTGTAGACTGCAAATACCCCTGGGAAGGGTAAGGCACAAGACTCTCATTTTAGCTGCCAGCATTTATTCACAGAGCATTTACTCCCTGCCATGGCCTGGGGGTGTTTCCAGGAACTGAGGACAGGGCTGCTCAGCCATTGCCCCCAGGAGGAGGCAGCAGGGCTGCTGGGGAGCCCTAGCAGATGCTGTCACCACCCCTCGTGGCCTTCTAGACAAAAGAAAAGAAAGGGCATCAAGAGCCCAGGAGCTGCCCTCAAGAACCATGGGGCAACCAGAAGACGAAGGAGGAGGAGCCCACATGTACTGAGCACTGACTGTGTGCACACAGTGCAGGGACCCTGACACTCCTGTCTAGTGCCACAGAGCTCCAAAGCCTGTGGAAGCAGATGGAATTCTCCCTCCCTCCACTTGCCCTTCTCCCAGCATGCACTGTCTTTAGAGGGTCCTCACTCACTGAATAAACACGGTGGTGATGGGGGCAGCCGGGTGCCACCCTCAGCCTCCAATCCTGCTTTCCCAATATGGCCATCAAAATGAAGCCTGGGGCCCCACAGGCCAGTGCTCCCCTGCCCTACAGCCAGGTGTAAAAGTTGGAGGAGGGGGTACTCCCAAGGGAATTTACTTCAAGCCCACCCTCTTTTGTTTTTGAATTTGTCTACCTATGTCTGCATCAAACCCAGCCAGGGCAGGGCCAAGGGCTGCCAGCAGATCTGAGCAAAGTGAATTCTAGGGCAGTGATTACAATCAGTATCCCATGTAATGCAGGGTGACTTGCTCATATCCTTCCACTTAAACTTCAAACCCACAACCTTCTTGGGATTATTATCCCATTGAGTTGGGATTATTATCTCCATTTATACTGGAGAAAACATATGTTTCTGAAAGACCAAGTGACCTACCCAAGACGTCAGGAAGTAAGTGATCCAGGTGTGGCAGGCTGAACAATGGCCCCCAGAATGAAAGCTGTGAATGTTCCCTGCTAGGTCAGGATCTTGAGATGGGGAGAGGGTGTTGAGTTATTCAGGTGGAGCCAGTGTGATCACAAGTGTCCTTGTAAGAGGGAGGCAGAAAGATGTCAGACACAGAGAGAAGGAGACATGACCATGGGAGCAGAAGTTGGCATGGTGCCAGGACAGAGTCCCAGCCAAGGAAGCTGGCAGCTAGAAGCTAGAAAAGGCAAGGAAGCTGATTCTCCCCCAGACCTCTAGGGAGCCAGGACTTTGGCCCAGGAACACTGATTTCAGGTTTCTGGCTTCAGAACTGTAACAGAATAATTTGTGTGTGTGTGTGTGTGTTTTTTTTTTTAAGCCATCAAGTTTGCAGTCATTTATTATAGTGGCCATAGGAAATTAAAATCCCAAATCTCGTGACTGGCATTGCCTCACTGCTCTGCCTCATGGTGAATCCTGCCGGTTCTGCTACTGACAGGGGGGTGTGCAATCTGGTCTGACACCTTCACTCCCCTGGACTCAGAGATCCCTGAAGTCCAGACCATGGCATCTCATCACTATATCCCCAGGTCCTGATGCGTAACTGGTGACCAGGAAGTAGGACTCGCCTTCCCCCTCATTAAGAACAACATACAGCTACTGTGAGTTTTCCCTTAGATCCCATCCTTTCTAGGACAGGGGCCCTGCTTATCTAACTACCTCCAGTGTGTGTGGCTAGTATGGCTTTTCTGGCTTCTTTACCTCCCACCCCAGAGTAGGAAAAGGTGGTCAGGTAGAAAGCAGAGGAACTGCAGTCAGATTTTGGTCTCAGCTCCCAGCCAGCTGGGAGGGTGTGGACCAGGCCTTCAGCCACCTGTACCTTATGCTTTCATCTGTAATGGGACATTAGCAGCTCCTCCCAGAGTTGTTCTGGGGATAGAGTGAGGGGATGCATGCAAGTGAGTTATGCATGCTCAGGCTGTTACTCACCAGCCCTCACTGGACAGGTTGATGAACCTCTCTGAGCATCTACCTCCACATCAGTGCTAACCTCTGCCTGGCAAGGCTAACCCAGAGCAAGGCTGTTGCCTCTTTGTCCTCCTGGACAAGTCTGGGTACAAGGGCAGATAAAAAGTCTTGAGAAGAGTAAGGTGCGGCCAGATTATGAAGGACCTTGAATGGCACCTTTCTCCCATTGTCTCCGCAAGCATTTACCACACAGACCCCATGCCAGGCTCTGATTCAGTAGTGTCCACAAGGGACAAGGTCCCTGCCATCATGGAGGGGCCAGACAAGTGCTGGCGCTGGTCAGCAATCGAAACGCAGTAGACTTTTGAGCAGAGATGAATGTGATGACATCTTTGAGTATCAAGCTGACTTTTCTAGGTGAACACAGAGAGGCCAGGGGCAGAGTCAAGACAATTGGGTCAGTTCAGGGAGGAATGGGGAAGAGGCTAAGCTGAATGACAGCAGGAGCAAGAGTACCTGCCTGTCACCCCAGACCCTGTACTGATTTTTATCCATGAACCCAGCACCCAGGCAGGTCACAGAGTTGATGCCCAGAGTGGTGGTCGGGGGAAATGATGGGTGTCCCAACAGCAGCTGGGACAAGAGAAGTAGGGAAGAATTCAGGATGATGGAAAATGGAAGGGCTTTGAAAAACAGGTCCCTCAGTGTGGTGCTGGCTAGACTCTCAGATCCAGTTGACTCTCTGAGGCCTCCTGTCACTGCCCTGGTCAGGTCACCAGCATTCTGGCCAAAACTTCTGCTGCAGTGAGTGCAGCAAAGCAGGGCCCAGAGCTGAGGCAGGGCACCCCTCGGGCCTCAGGAGAGTCCCCATGCCCTTCGCAAGTTGGTCTGAAAGACCTTAATGCTTGTATGAGAAAGGAAGGAAGGGTAGAAATTCATGAGCCAAGCATACAACCTGACATATGGAGAAAGAAGAACAATAAAGGGACCCTGGGTGGCTCAGTGGTTGAGCATCTGCCTTTGACTCAGGTCATGATACCGGGATCTTGAGATCGAGTCCCACATTGGGCTCCCTGCAGGGAGCCTCCTTCTCCCTCTGAACTATGTCTCTGCCTCTCTCTGTGCCTCTCATGAATAAATAAATAAAGCCTTTTAAAAAAAGAACAACAACAATAAATCTAAAGTAAGTAGATAAAAGGAACTAATAAAGGTAACAGCAGAAATTAATTTTTGTAAAGAATAAACTTTTTGTTAAGATCTATCAAGAAAAACAGAAGATATAAAAATATTAAGAAGGAAAAAGGAAAGATTATCTGCAGATGTTGAAGACCTTCAAAGATTTAAGAGGATATATTGAACAACCTTCTTGCAATGAATTAGAAAACTCATAAGAAGTATAACATTTTCTTATAAAAATGAAGACTTGCCAAAACTGACTCAAGAAGAAATTGAAACCTTATAGAAATTGAAGACTGAAAAGGAATTACCAGGTGATAATAGGTGATAAAAGGTGATAAACACCTTTTCTCGACAAAAACCTCAGTCCATACACTTTTACTGGTAGATTATAATGACTATTCAAGGAAAAAATTCAGAAGGAGTGCCCCCCAAATTCTTATGACGCTAACATAACCCTGACATCAAATCCCGACAAAGAGAGGAAAATTTAAAGCTAATATTACTCATGTAAATATACATAATTTTTTTTAATCCTCAACAAAAAACTAGTAAACAGAATCCGGCAACAAAAAAGTCAAATCTCAAGAATGCAGGGTTGGTCTAACATTAGTCACTTCAAGATATTTACATTAACAAATTAAAAGACAAAAATCATATTCATCAACAGATGAAGTGAAAGTATTTGATAAAATCTGCCATCCATCTATTATATTTTTAAACATAGTAAACCAGGAGTAGAAAGGAATTCCTTAGCCTGATAAAGGACATCTACAAAAAGCCTACAGCAAACATCACACTTAAGGAGAAATTATTGAAAGTATTCCATTTAGGTTTAAGGACATTGAGATCACTCCCTTTAAACATGGTTTTGGAAATCCTAGCTAACACAGGGATGGCAAAAGAAAGAAATAAAATGTGTTGGAATTAGAAAAGAAAAAACTTAGTTATGGATAATATGCTTGCCTAATTCAAATAATCTAAGATGTTATTAGAATTCCAGTACTCAGTAGTTTTCTGGATAAAAATCAATAAAAAAGCAAACACCAGAAGCCAAAAGATAGAAAACAGAATTTTTAATATACTACATGTAATAATATTTAAACATATAAAATATGTAGGATTAATCTCACAAAAGTTGTACAAGACATTTGTGGAGGAATTCTGAAAACTTGATCGAAGGCATTAAAGAGGACCTATATAGATGGAGAGAATATGCCATGATCATGGATTGGAAAACCCAACAAGGTAAAGATGTCAATTCATCCCAAAATGAACTATGAAATTTGATTCATTTCTGATCAAGTTCCAACATTTGGGAAATTTAAAAGCTAGTCCCAAAATGTTTAGGGAAACACAAATGGTCAAGGATGACAATGATACTTTTGAAGAAGAGGAACAAGATGCAAGGACTGATTCAACTCATAAGACTTCGGGTCACACAGGAGCAGTGAGGTAGTGCAGTTGTGTGGGAGTCAATAAATAGACTGTTGGAAAGCTCAGGAGAGCCACACGTGGAGATATTTGCATGTGGTAGGGATGGCCTGCAGAGCAGGGGACAGGGTGATGGGCTTACATAACTGGACTGGGACCATTGGTAATCTGTGATGGAAAAAAATGCAATTGAACTCCTCCTTCCTACCCTACATAAAAATCAATTCCAGGTGGGTTACATACATAAATGTGAAAAGGAAAATGGTAACACTTTCAGAAGACAATATAGGAAAATACATTTATGGCCTCAAATTAGGAAAGAATTTCTTCAATGAGATACCAAAAATATAAGCCAGAAAGGAAAGATTAGTAAACTGGCCACATTAAAATTAAAAGTCCTGTCCAAGAATTTCAAGAGGGTAAGAGTACAGGCCATGGCGAGGGAGAAGATATCTCCTGCACATATAATCAACAGAAGACTAGTATCCTATAAACATGGCCTGTGAACTAAGTTGAAAAGACAAACACCCCAACATAAAAGTAGACAAAAGATATAAAAACGAATTTCAGAGAAGAAAGTATTTAAAGACCCACAATTTATGCAAAGTTACTAAACCTCATTAGTTGTCAGAAAAATACAGATTAAAACATGTGAGATATAATTTCACAACCACTAGATTGACAAGAATGAAGAAATGTAATAAAGAATTGGTGAGAAATTGGAGCTACAGGGTAAGCTTAGAGATTAATTACTGGTGGGAAAGTAAATTAGTACATCCACTCTGTAAGATAATTTGGCAATAAAAGAACTGGAAAAGTTGAATGTGACCCCAGGTGACCCAACAATGTCACAATGAAGTATTCACCCTAGAGAAACTCTTGAACAAGTTCCTCAAGAGACATGTGATATTACTTGTAGCATCATTTACAACAGCTAAAACTGGATGCCACTTGTGTGTTCCTCAATATTTGAGTGCCTACATTCATTTTATGCAAAATACAAATACACATACGGATGAGATTTATTATCAAGCAATATTTCCCATTTCCCTTCCTGTTAAGTATATTTGGCTTTGTGTGCTATCAAAGCTTCTTCTTGTCAGGGCTACCACTGTGTGTGGCTTAGCTCATGCACCAAACAGAAGGTCCTGAGAGGGTGAGTGGGAGCTGAAATCCAGCCTTGGGTCCTGGTGCAGGGTATGTCTATGCAGAGAAAAGGGGCACCTTTTACTTCACATAGTGATGCCATCTGTTCCCCAAACCAGGTGCTTGCAAGTCTGGCTCTGCCCAGTGGGTGGCATTTTTTTTAAAATTCATCCACCTAGTGGGAGCATCATTTTCTAATTCACACAAAGGTACTTTTTAGGTTTGTAGGATCCCTGCCCTCTTCTCCACCCAATGCCTCCACTCCAGTACAATCCTGTCCTAACAAGGCAGGTACTCAGGCTTGTTTAATGCAACCAGGGAAATGGAGAGAGGCAGGAGGAAGCTGAAGCAATCCCTTGTCCTGCCTTTGTCATGAAGAATCCAAGTAAGGGACCCAGGGAAGGAAAGAATACTGAAAAGAAGCCAGAGCCGCACAAATGATCATAAGAGGAGCTAGAGGTGAGTATGGGAAAGAGCCAAAAGAGTTGCAGAGGATTCATGACCTTGAGAGCTTTCCATGCTTTACAGGGTGAAAGAGTGAGAGAGTCCTAAACAGTTGGGAGAAGGAAGAAAATCAGAGAGGAGAAAGAAGGGAATATTAAGAAGCATGGCTGAGGATTATAAATTAGGTATCCTTTAATGTAAAGATTCAAATCTATTTTTTTAAAAAAAACAGATATATTGTTCTTGAAATACAAGAAATTGTACATGTCTACAGTTTAAAATGTTATTTGTTTTGATATATGGCTACACTTATGAAACGACCACAATCCAGATATGAATATAGCCATCATGCCCAAAAGCTTCCCTGTGGCCTTCCCTCCATCGTGCCCATCCTCCCATCCCCCACCTCAAAGCAAACACAAGTCCACTTCCTGGTCACTACAGAGTAGTTTGCATTTCCTAGAATTATATATAAATGGAATCATACAGTATGTATTCTTTCTTATCTGGCTTCTTTCACCCAACACGATTATTCTGAGATTCATTCATATTGTTGTGTATATTTGTTCCTTCATTCCTTTCTATTGCCAAGTAGAATCATAGAATTCCATCGTGTGGATATGCCACAGTTTGTTTATCTGTTCATTTGTTGATGGACATTTGGGTTGTTTCCAGTTTGGGGCTATTACAAATGAAGCTACTATGATATTCATGTATGAGTCTTTATATGGACATATGGTTTCATTTTTCTTGGGTAAATACCTAGGAGTGGAATTATTGGATCATATGACAGGTGAATGGGTAACTTTTTAAGAAATTGCCAGCTTAGGTCTTTTCAAAGGAGTTGTACCATTTTACATTCTATCATCATTCTATTAGCAAATTGGATTTCATTAAAATTTATAACTTCTGCTCCACGAGACATTGTTAAGGAAAGGAAAAAGCAAGCCACAGGGTGAGAGAAAATATTTGCAAAGCATGTAACTGATAAAGAATATCAGTTATTCAGAAATTGCAAAGAGAATAACAACCATATTTCCCACTAAGGTATGAATGATTCGTACAAGGAATACATTTTACAAGGAAGCTTGTGAAGCCAGAGACATTTCTAGTCAGGGAAATTTTAGATCAAGGAGCCAGGACAAAGGGTGGGTGGGACTTGATCTCTGGTAATATATCTGAGGACAGAAGGGCTTGGGCTCTTCTTGGCTCTTGGGGTGACAACTGGAGAAAGGTAGGTCTTAGCAAAACAACTCTGGATGCCAGAGGATGAACTTTCTAATAGTCAGGACCTCCAGAGATAAGATAAGTCACCTTAATAGGCAGTTAGTTGCCCTCAGCGGAGGATGCAAATCAAAGCCAAATTTGGATTGGACCCAGGGAGGGACAGAGAGTTCTAGAACTTTCTAAATATGTCCCAGTGGCTTTTTCCTTCTCCAACTACACATAGGTTTAGGCCCCGATAAGACGTCCACAGCATGAATATCTAATGCTTAGCTCTGACATCAGGCCAATCCTGTCTCCCCATGGGACACTTCATTCCGTCCTCACCTCGTCCGTCTCCTTAACAAGTGCCATCCATTCAGTGTTAGAGCAGTGTTGGAACCCTGGCCATCTGTAATCTTCTCTCTCCCTCCCACTGATTTTTTTTTTCTTTTTGTGTCTCTCCTTCCTGGACATTACTTATTCTTAACTTTTAAATATCTGCTTCTGTTAAAAACAACAACAACAACAAAAACAAAAACAAATGAATGCCTGGGACAGCTTTATAAACAATGTTCCTGGAGAGGCGGGTGGATTAATTATTCAGCATCCTTTCCCTTTGTAACTATTTATTGTCTCATATGCATTTATATGGTACCTATCACTGCAGATCTCGCTCATGCTGGAGACATAATTTCCAGGGACTGACTACTTGTCTAAGATGCATAGATAGTATTGCAGTACTATTTTATTTCTGACTGTAACAGCACGTGCCATTGTTGGGTAATTGTGTTCATGTTTTTAAATGTGAAAAATAATCAAATATAACTTGAAAGAGATTGTACAGTAATTCAAGGGGATAGTAAACCACCAGGAAGTTAGTCGGCAAATAAATAGGCATTTGTGGCTGTCTGGGTGAGCGATGGGGAGCTGCCTGGCTGTGGGAGAGGAAGAGAGAGTGTGAGAGACAAAGAGGAGGATATAGCTGCCCTACCTGCTGCCAGGTAGTTGTAGGGGGCAAGGAAGGAGCCTCGATGTGAGAGGTGGGGGTACCAAGAGAAGGCCAGAAGTTACTGGGTCTCATCTGAGATAGCCAGACACAAAGGAAAAGGAGCATTGCCCTCGTGGGATAAGAAGCAGAGGGCTGGATTGGAGCAGGCTTTGGGTTTTCACGTGTGCTTGTCTGAGTGGCATCAGATGTCAGACTCCCAAGGGAACCTGGTGGGGCAGGTGGGAACTACCATTTGTTTATAGACCTACAACATGCTGGGCATGTGCTAGTGCCTTTACATGCATCATCTCTTTTTTTATTATTAAAACATCTCTATGGAAATATGGTCGCTGCTTTCCCATTTTACAGATGGGGAAGCTGGAGGTCAGGGTGATTAAGCAAAGCACAAAGACAGACCAGGTGCTTTTCCTGAGGCCCCAGTGCATTTCCCCCTCCCCACTCCACAAAAAAAAAAAAACACAAAAACCTAAGGCACAGTCCCTGCCTTCCAGAAGCTTATACCCATTAACATTGGTTCTGGACGTTAACATGCCCTGATTTTCATTCTTTCATTTCTCCTGTGCTTGTTTTGGGATGACAGGAGACACACCAGGCCGGGGTGAAGGTGTGGAAGTCTAGGCCTACATCCAGAGTGTGCAGCACCCCCTTCCCACCCACTGGGAGAGGACTGAGGAGGGGGATGGCTGGGAGTCAGAGGAGCAGTCCCAGCCTGGCAGGACCAGGAGGCAGACAGAACTGACATGGGGGAGATGGAGGAGGAAAGATGACCCTGCTCTGCAGCCCCTTTCTTTCAGTACCAGCCAACGGGATGGCATCTGTCAGAGTTTTCTGGACCCAGAATTCTGCATCTTGCGTGCACATGGGGAGTAGGACAAGTGTTCTTGCTGCCCAGATGTGATCACCTTGGTGACCTTGGCAAAGATGAGGAAGCAGTACGACACATGCATCTCCTTCCTGGCCTCATCTTCCTCACTTTCCTCACAGTCATAAAATACAAATCTGTGAGACCCCCTCAGGTTGGAGATGGGTTTTGTGCCATAACTTTTGTGGGGTCCTTTCTGCCCAATCCAGACTCATGAGGCAAATGCACATGAAAATCTCTAATTTGGTGTCTAGTACCAGAAACCAGCTCCTTTTATCTCAGGCCAAAGGGAGGGCTTCTCAGACGTGTGCTGTGCTGACAGAGGTGGCATTTGGGCCCGGGGCGGGGTAGGATGGGGGCCTGGTGTGCTCAGGGACCCCCCCTGCAGCGTGCTCCCCTCTCCCCACCCCCACTTACTCTCACTCTCACTCTCTCCCATCTGTGCTTCCTTCGCCCTTTTATGTCAAAGGCCTGGCCTCCCAGAGAGTGAACTGATAATCCTGTCAGCTCCCACATTCCCTGAAGAATATTGGCAGGTCCTGCCCATCAAGCAGCTCGGGGCCAGGGAGCCGCTCATATTGTAAGAATATTGCAGTCTTCACTAAAAACATTTGAAGTGGAGGAGGACATTTCCCAAGAAAGAGAGTGTGCTGTGACCAGCCCACAGGTGACCCCGTCCCCCAGTAATCCATCTTCCACAAAAGTCACATGGTCCTTATTGCTTTCCTGCAACGTTTCACTTTTCCTGCACCATTGCTTCTATCTTTCCCTTCTCTCATTAGGAAGTGTCCTCTGCACAACTTTCACCAATCACCAGTGTTCCCCTTCTCTGGGCTTCAGCTCTGTCATCTCCCACCCCTCATCCCAGAACCCCCACCCCCCAAGGCTGCCCTGGTCCTTGCAGCCACCAGGAACTGCCTTTCTTTGTGCTTTTCGGCCGCTAAGTACTTATGCCATTAGCCTGGGTGCCTGTTTTTTTCCATTTGTCAGATGTTGTCAAGAGCCCATCACATGCCAGGCTCTGTACCTCAGTGCTGGGGGGATGACCCCAAAGGTAAAGCACCACTGAAACTTGAATGAATTCACATTCAAGTCATGTCCACAAACGGGTAATAAATTCATAAAATTCTACATACTTCTCTAGTCATAATAAAACCATGCTGTGCTTGAATGCTGAGTATCCATTTTAAAAGAGGGAGGATTGGCTGAATCTGGGTAATTACCAAAGAAAATTCATATATATGATTATTTACTCATGAATATTAATGCATTTAATGAGAGTAAAACATATTTAAAACAAAGTGTTCATTCCAGCTACAATTGAATTTGCTCATTACTCTTTCCTATGTAGATATTATCTGTGATCTACCTGTATATCAAGCATCTGGATACAGCTCAAGTCTACCTGTGGCTAAATTAGGTTAGACATTTTCTGGTGAAAATTACAATGTTAACTTATTTCCAGAGTATTCTTGGTGCCAATAGTTTCACATTTAGGTGTATGACTTGCATTAACATTATCTGGTTAATGGTACAAACAGAATTTCTTATGGATTTTTAGAATATACTAAAATGATATTAACACTATCTGGTTCTGAACTCTAGCTATAATGTGTATTATAAAACCATCTTAGAGCGTGCTAATCTGAAATTTGAAACAATTCAAAAATGAGCTAGGGTCAAGGTTGCATCATTACAACTTACAAAAATAAGGATTGGTAAGTTAACCGGATAAAGAAGGTTGTAAAATAATGATTTCAGTGACTCTGGAATTGACGCAAAAGAGAACAATTCAGTGTAATCAAAGTTACCCCTGAAATTCCCTAAATCATCCTTAAAATGTAACGTGAAAGTACACTAATTTAGAATACCTCCAACAAAACCTACTTTTTTTCTCCAACCTCAAGATAAATTTCTCTTTCCTTGGTTGTGTGTTAGATGAAGAAGTTGTGCGTATCTGGAGCTATGCTGTATGAGAACTTCCTGTTTCATGTGTGTTACTGTTAATATGCAGGTCACACTCAGCCCGTGCGATGCTATCTAGGACAGGTGCTGCCGGGAAACCAAGGCGAGGAAAAGTCATGACCCACTGTAGGGCTTTGCTTCAGATGGCAAGACTGAATTTCTTCACCTCCATTTCACTTCTATTCTCATCTCTCCTTCCCTCCCCCTCCTTTTCTTCCTCCCTCCCTCACTTTTCAGAAAGATCTTTTACCTCTACCTGGCTTCATTTGCATGCAGCTAGCCAAAATCAGGGTCTGAAGTGACTTCACCCACACTGGCCAACTCCAAGCACTGTGCCCACCTTCACAAAGACAGGTCTGGATGTGGTGGTGGATGTGGTGGTGGCTATTAGGAATACAGAGAGATCTACAGAGCTGATTTCTTCTCCCAGTGTCAGCAGCTCCATGCTACTGCCCCTTGGTGGGTCAGAGTAAGGGTAAACTTGGCTTTCAGCCTGGTAAGAACAGGCGCATTCCATGGCTGGGATCCTGATCCTATTTCCAGTCCACTTCTGATTTGCATTGTGCTCTGAGAATTGACGTTCTGCTTGGGGAAATTTTGTTCTCTCCACTAAGACAGAGTTTAATTACCATGTTCTTGCTGTGGAGGAAAATTCTATTCTGGAAGCCAGTCCCTCTCAGACCAATCAGTCATCCTACTCATTGACCGATGGCTCTCAGGGCAGGCAAATAGAAAAGATCTGCATTTAGGAGAAAGCTTGGGGATGGTTGGAACAATGGCCTTGGAAAGGCGTGGGGGCCCCAAAAGGATGGTGTGGGTGGGGCAGGGCTGAGGGGAAGAGGAAGTGCAGAGCAGGCCTGGAACTGACCCTATATGCACCTGCCTCACTCTGCAAGGCTCAGAGCTCTGGCCTCTGGGGCCATCAGGGGCAGAAGCAGACTGGGTCCGCGGTGGCCATGGAGACTATGCAGCATGGTTACTGTCTCAAAAGTATTTTCTTCTCTCTCCTACACTGTGTGACTCATAAGTTCGAGCAGGACATTGGGAGCATCCCCATAATGGATGTCTCTTTCTGTCCTTTAAAAAAACCCACAACAGGAGGGACCCCTGGAAGGTGGCTCACACGGTACATGTGTACTTGCTCACACGGTAGCCCACACACGCTCACCTATATCCCTGTCCTTATGGGATGGACACATCCAGTTTAAGGCCCCTGCTCACCCACATAACACAGGCACACTCACACCTGAAAAAAGCCTTAAATGTTGCTCCCAGAGGACCCCCAAACCACATTTTTATTTCATTAGGTTCAAATGACAGGAGAGGTCCCAAGGACAGTGCTCCTGAGTCCTACAAAATGGAAAAATGGACGTAAGGTTAGGAGGTTAAAGGCCTGGATTGAAGCCCCAACCCTGCCACCTGCTCCTTCGGGCCAGCCCCACTCCTTGTCCAGGCCACAATTTCCCATAGGTAACGTAACGGGTTCGATTCGTGGGTCTCTATGGGCTCTCCAGCTGTGTGGCTCCACGTCAAATGCGCTTGACACCCCTGAGATGAACCACTTCCCAAAGGCAGACCATTTGCCTTGGAAACAGCAAGGCAATGATGATGGAACATTCCAAGCCCCCTCATGCTCCCTCAGCTCTACAGAAACGACCTCTCCCATCACCTGCGATCCTGGCCGCTGGTGGTAGAGCAGAGTTAAAAACATAGACAGACCTCAGTACTAATGCAAAATGAGCACTTTAGGAGTACATGGTGCATACCAGGAGTGTATATGCATACCCACAGACTGCGGGCAGTCAGGTGGCTTTACTTCCAAGCTGGGGAGCCCCTCTGGATCTCCTCTCAGTTGCTCATTTAACAGACCTTCACTACATGCCAAGTGGCCGCCAGACTCCATGCCAGATCCCAGACATATTGAGAAGTGAATAGATACCCAAATCCCAGTTCATACCCCAGGAAGGAAATAGATGAGGCCCCGGATGCAATGACTGCTGGGATAGGAGTCCTCATATCAAAAAGGTCTCTAAGAAGGTCATTGCTTTATGAAGGAGATAACACCTGAGTTATGCCTGAAGGAATGGCATTGCAAGCAGAGGCATCCATACAAGGCAAAGCACAGACACTCCCAAAACTTACCATGGGGAGTCTATTGAAGCGAAAGTACAGGGTGTCATACCAGCAATCACTTTTCTTAGAAGTGGCAGGAGATGCATTTTAAAAGCAGAGGGAGAGGGGCTGGTCATAGAGGACCTCCTACAAGTATTAAGACCTTCTTTTTAGGAGGAGCCAGGGAGGAGTCTGTCCTGTGCCCCCACCGAAGCCACAAGTCTAGCATCATGCCCCGATCTGGGCAGGAACATGGGATATATTTACCGAATAAGTGAATTGAGGAAGAAACAAAGGTAGCCATGTGACTTAGTCAGATTTGCATTTGAGATAGGTCACTCTAAAGACTGCATCAGTCCCAAATTTCCAACACAACCATGTCTTCCACAGTGGGTCTGAACACATAATAGTTCTTAGGTTCTTTTCTGGCCTTGAGAACCTAGAAATTCTTGCAATCTCACAGCAGACAAAAAATGAGCAGCCACCTAAGCCAATGTTTCCAGAAGCATGGGGTTTATGGTGCACATTTCTCAAAGATAAGCCAGTCTTCCCCATCCACTTTTTTGTTTTGTTTTGTTTTGTTTTTAGTAACCAAAAGAAGGCAGGTGGGGATCTTAGAGCCTTTGGCAAGCAACAACCTCTCATTGAATTTCCGTGGCATTGATTTGTTTTACTCTCTTCACGGTTCCAGTGGCCTTCTGTGTAGAGCAAATGTATGTCAGGATCCCAACAAAACAGATGGACCCTCAAATTAGTATATTGCAAAGGGACTCATGACAAAGATGTGGCAAGATGTAGGGAAAACCCAGTAGGGCGTGCAGCAACGGGGATTTTATTCTGAATGTGATATACGTTCATTATGGAAAACACAGAGGACTAGCAGGAAGGCAAAAACAAGTGACCTGAACTGCTGCTACACAGTGAAAAGCATTGTTGACACTGTGTGGAGAATTCTCTTCTTCCTTCCTCCTTGTTTCTCTAGAGAAACATTGCTTTCCTGAAGGCTCGCCTGGCATCCTGCAGGTTTGAAAATTTCTTACATATTCCAGAATGTGTGGACGGTAGCAAAGAACTGGCACACACAGCACATGGAATGTTCCATGTTTTGTCTTCAACCAGGCCCTAAACCAGACCACTTGCCTTTTTGTTATGTTTTCATGTACTTCCAGCATTTTAACCCTGAGAGCAGAGCTTTTACTACTGGAATTACTTTTATTTCATGACAACCCTTCTATTCACCTGCTGACAACCCCCTAGATTTTTTCCTGGCCCCTTTGGGCTTCCATAATTAGAATGATGATAGACCTACTATTTATTGCCCCCTCTGGTCTATTTCTTGCTGTCCATGTAATCCTCACCTTGACTTGCTGAAATGGAGGAGTGTGGGAAAGGTAGAAAGAAAAGGTTATCTCAATATGTCACTAGCGTTAAAAGAAGGTAGAACATTATAGACTTGAAGTGACACTGGTTTCTAAGTTAGCTTCATGGAAAAGTGACATCCAGTTGCTTTTCAAATCCCCAAAATGTTAGTATGGATTATAAACCTATTTATAGTCTTCAGAACTTCTGACACAGTCTAAAACTGTTGGTGGCAAAACAAAGTTTTCCAAATCCAATCATGTTTCTCATTGATTTCCACTTTGAACTTGGAAGTCATTGTCCTCAAGATATAATAAAAACCGTGCTTAAAAAAAAAAGGGAAAACTACCCCCCCCCTTGATATTTAAAGGAGAATGTTTTTTATACAACGCACTCGTTTGTCTGCTTGAAGTAAATCACAGGGCAGTGCCAGCTGGGGTTCAGAGTCTTAACACTTTTGATTTAGTTTCTGTAATGAGAAGCCCTTCTTTGCAATTCAACATAATAATATAGCATATATAATGTAACAGTATATATTGCACACCTACCAATCTGTTCATTCCTACCACGCCAACCTGAGGGGTCCGCCTAACATCATGCATGCTTCACATTTCTATAAGAACCAGGAGGGAGATGGCCTGCAGCTTCATCTCCCACCCCACCAACCCCTCCTTCCCACATAGTCTCTTTCCCTGACCAGCTCATGGGGATGTTAGCCCCAGCCTCCAGGGTTTCTGCTGTAAAAGACAGGGAGTGGGGGCACTGTCAGAGTAGCAGAACAGAAAAAGAACTTCTAGATTCCACATCAAAGGCCCCTTTCATCTGATCACAGGTAATGTCTCATATCTGTCCTTCTGCAGTGCTCCCAGCCTCAGGGACTGGTGCCCAAGGCAAAGACATGAGGGTCATCCTTGAAACCCCCCTCTAGACCCACAGCCAGTGATGTGACACATTCTGTCCTTTCTACCTCCTAAGAACCTGTGGCAGTCATCCTCCACCCCATCAGCATCATGTGTCACCAGATCCCAGACTGCCTCCCAGCTACCTGTGTGCATTCACTAGGCCTGCCACCAGACCTGTCCACAGCTTTCTCCAGTGACGTCTACATGCTCCTCTGGCCCTGTCTATACCTTCCTCCAGTTCAGCTCTATCCTCCTCTAATCTATCCCCACCTTCTTCCAGTCCTGTGTCACCCTCCTCTAATCCCATCTACACCCGCCTACAGTCCTGACCACTCACTGCAGGCCAGAGTCAGCTCTCCAGAACACAGGTCTGACCATGCCATTCCTTTCCATGGCCGGCCATCACCTTCAGGATCATGGGACTTCCGGTTTAGTGGGGGACAAAACAGAAAATAACAATAAATAAACATATTCAATATAATATCAAGTAGTGATGAACGCTGGGAAGAAAACTAAGGCATTGGCCCCAGAGGGTGTGGGCACTGATGTTTTAGATAGGGTGGTAGAAGGGAATAAGGGAAGGGGGTCTCTCTGAGGAAGTAGCATTTGAGCAGAGACCTGGGTACCTAGTAGGTCCTCAGTAAAACTTAGTTGGCTCTCTGTCACTCTGAATGAAAGACTAACCCATTTTTCTAAGTCTCCCTCCAGCTGATATTGTTCCAAATCACAAGCATGAGGCTTGAGGGACATGAGTGGGAGTTTTAATTAACCCGATATGCAGCAGAGAGAAGGGCAGCCCAAAACCCCAGAAGCCTTTTCTGCAAAAGGTCAAGGCTTGATAATAAAATGGTGCTTTCATTCTCATTAACGGGGCAATTGATTTAAGGACCAGACCCAGTGGATTATTGATCAGTGTTAATGATTAGAAAATACCAAGTTAATGAATCTAACTGCCATGAAACCCCTGTGGACCTGGAGAAGGCCGGTTAGATACAATAACCTTGTTCCCCTCCAGTCCAGCAAACAGACTTATTTACAGAACTCTAGATTTTTCTAAGGAAACAAAGGCAAAGTAAGAGTCACTGATAGTCAAACAGTTTCTCCTTCCAGTGAAACTGCTGCTGGACCTGAGTGATCATCCTGAGTCTCCACAGAGGTTATTGCTGACACCCCCTGTTCCTATCTCACTTCTTAAAATAAACTTTTCACTTTAGAATAGTTTTAGTTTACAGAAAAATTGTAATAATCGTATAGAAAGTTCTCATGTACCCCATACCCAGCTTCTCCATTAATCCCTTACTTCAGCATTGTCACAATTAATGAAGCAACGTTGTTGCATTTTTATTAACTAAAGCTCATTCTTAATTCATATTTCCTTAGTTTCTACTTAATGTCCCTTTTCTGTGTCAGGATCCCATCCAGAATATCACAGTACATTTAGTCATCATGTCTCATTAGGCTCCTCTTGGCTGTGACAATTTCTCAGAGTTTTCTTCCTGTTGATGGCCATGACAGTTTTGAGGAGTTACTAACAAGGTGTTTTGCAGAATATCCCTCATTTGGGTTTACTCTGAAGTTTTTCTCATGCTTAGTCTAGAGTTATGTATGGGTTTAGGAGGAAGAAAGGGTAAAGAGCCATCCACACCACATCATGTCAAGTACACTTACAATCACATGGCTTCTCACTGTGATGTTGACCTTGACCACCTAGCTGAGGTCGTGCTTGTCAGGTTTCTCCTCTGTAAAGCTTCTCTCCCTCCTGCTTTCCACACTGTTCTCTCTCTCTCTCTCTCTCTCTCTCTCTTCAAAGATTTTATTTATTTGTTCAGAAGAAACACAGAGAGAGAAAGAGGCAGAGATACAAGCAGAGGGAGAAGCAGGCTCCATGCAGGGAGCCCAATGTGGGACTCCATCCCAGGTCTCCAGGATCACGCCCTGGGCTGAAGGCAGGTGCTAAACTGCTGAGCCACCCAGGCTGCCCCACACTGTTCTCTTTAGAAGGAAGTCACTATGCACAGCCCACACTTAAAGAACAGGGACTAATGCTCCACCTCCATGAAGGTGGAGAATCAACATAAATTATTTGGATTTTTCTGCACAAGATATTTGTTTATATTAATATGGAATCGTGGATATTTATGTTTATATTTGAGCTATAATCCAATATTATTTTACCTTTTTTTGTTGCTCAAATTATTCCACCTTTGGCCATTGGAAGCTCTTTCAGTTGGCTCTTGTATCTCTGACATATCCCCATCAATGCTGGGTGGTGATTGTTTGTTTTCAAGCACTTCCTTACTCTCTGGCACTACAAGATGCTCTGGGCTCATTTTGTATATTTCCAGCCTTAGCCCTGGAACAAGTCATTTCTCCAAGGAAGAAATATATCCTAATATAATATATTAGTTTTCATAATGGGTTGTCTTGTTTCATTTTCTTTATGAGCATAAAAGTAAGTCATGCTTGTTGTGGAAAATTTAGCAATTCTATGAAAGAATAGCAAAAAATATAAGTATCCCTAACTATGCAACAGCAAAAAAAAAAAAAAAAAAAAAAAAGCCACAGTTAACATTTTGGATATTCCCACATGGTCTTTTTTGCAGTTGCTATCTCTTGAGAAGTCCTTTCTGTACTTTCACTCTTGATCTTATCCATCAGACCATGGACCCCTGGTGGGTGGAGAAGTGGTTTGCCTCCTTGTCCCACAAATGTAATTGGAGCAGATGAATCATTCTGGCCTTTCTTGTGTTGTCTATTCACTGGGTCCCTTCCCACTCTTCCTTCTGGGGGTCATAGGTTCAAAAAGCCCAGGAGTCAGGATGTGTCTTCTAGCAGAGTCTGAGGATAAGAATACATCCTACTTCTGGGACCTTAGACATGACTTTTGACTTCACTTTTTCTCTTTTCTAAGGATTAAATGAAATAATGTGTGCAAAATACTTAAAAGAGGGCTTGGCAAGTAACAGGCATTAAACAAGTAAAAGCAGTGATCGCTATAATTACAATTATTAATAATTCAAAGAAACACATTGCCAGTGATAGAAGCATAGCTTAGTGTGGTAGGCAGGCCTCTGGGAGAGACATATGTGCACATACTACCTCTGCGCCAGAGACCTCAGGAAACTGATCTGGTCCTTTCCAAGAATTGGGGCAGACTGGCTAAGAAACTGTCTCTCTACAGGACCAGCAGTGCAAAAGTGGGCCCTTGGGTCTCAACTAAAAAGAATACATATGGAGAGGCAGTACTGCACTGTGGTCAAGAACAGGGGCTCAGAACCAGGCTGCCAGGGTGGCAAACTCTGGTCCCATCACTTACCCACCAGGTGACTCTCACTCAGCCATTTAACCTCATCAGGTCTAATGTAAGGATAACCCTATTGGTTGTCTACAAGGTTGCTGTGAATATTCAGTAAGTTCACAAAATTAGGAACTCAAAACAGTATCAGGACAGAGTAAACACTCAATTCCTACTATTTACTATGTTTATTATTTTATCATTCGGGATTCTTCAGGTTGAAGGTAACAAAAAAACTTAGCCTCTTATTGCACTAAGCCGAAGGGTATCTATTGACACGTGCAGGCGTGCTTGGGAGTTTCTCAGAACCTCATTGGCTCCCATCGGATCATGCACTGGTCTCTGAACCAACCGCTATGGCCGAGGAGATCCTAGGCCTGGACTGGCCACTTTGAGTCTCACATTTCCCTCCTAAAGAAAATCTCAGGGAACAGAGGTGGTGAGTCCCATGGTGATAGACGCCTTTCTTTGAAACTATTTCCTTTTCCCTGAAGATGAAGCAGAAGAGGAGAAGCTTTGGAGTGGCCAAGTATTGAGCTGACAGGGTCAGTCACAGACAGAGTCCCTGTGCAGTGAGGCTCCCAAGGAAGGCAGTAGGGGAGGAGGTAAATCAAAGGTGGGGAAACAAGAAGGTAAGCTTTGGGCAAGATTCACTTTCTACAGCATCCTGACCCATCACTTGGTACAGGAGGATCTCCTTAAAATTCCCCCAGGGCTGGGCTAGGATAAGAGAAATACATCGAACTAAAGTCAAGAGTCTTGAGCCCAAGTTCTGGTTCTGCTCTTTGGCATGGGGCAGATGGCTTGCCCCGGTCCAGACCACCACCTCCTCCATTGTCAATGAGCAATGAGTTGATTTTCCTAACTCCATGACAGCCCTAGAAATCCCTGAATCTCTGCCCATATCAGTGCTTGCTCTCTTGCGTTGATTTTTTCCCTCCAAATAAAGAAACCGTGGGCATGCAGGGGAAAAGCCTACTTATGGTAACAACTGGAAACCAGAAAGAGTTGGGGAATCATGACAGAGGAGGAGGGAAATGCAAATATCTATCAGTGACTCATCTGTGCCAACACTGATGCTTCATCATTATCCATGGAGCCTGATGCCAGGTAGTACAGATGAATGTGGTCACTCATGCTGTGTGGGGATAGTTTCCAGGTATTTCTTAGAAGCCCACTTGCAGTCTCACCAGATGAAAATTGTGCCATATTTGCTACTGGGAGCTGGAGTTGGAGTTACCAGTCTCTGGAAAGAAGAGCCATTAGGCACCCTTCTCGCTGGGTCCTTCTATAGGAATTTCAGATGAAACTGTTCTATGACTCTTACCTCCTTGGAGAACTCTTCCCAGATTCCTAGGCTGGGCTTGGTGTCCTTGAATCATGCTCCTACAGTCCTTCTGGTGATCTTTGTGAGCACCCATCACTGACTTGTCATCACCATACAATTGTCTACCTACCTACTGAACCTGTGAGCAAAGGAACCAAGGTCTCTCCAGCCCCTAGCACAGATGCTGGCACACAATAGGTGATCTGTGTTTGTTGAGTGAATAAACAAATGGATTTAGATAACCCAGAATACTCTTTCTAGCTCAGCATTGTAAAACAGGGAAACATGGAGTCAATATGACCTTGGGCAAGTCACCTAATTTCTATGGACTTCAGTTTTACTTCCTATAAAATACATGCAATAATAATTTGCTCCCACTTCCCATGGGACTGTTTGATGATTAAATGAGATAATGTAGAGGCATCTCGGTGACTCAGTCAGTTAAGCATCTGACTCTTGGTTTCACCTCAGGTTGTGATCTCAGAGTCATGGGATAGAGCCCCATGTGGAGCCTGTCTGGTTTTGCGCTCAGTAGAGTCTGCTTGGTATTCTCTCTCCCTCCTTTCCCCTCTGCCTCTTTCCCTATTCACGTGCTCTCTCTCTCTCTCTTTTTCTCAAATATATAAATGATATAATGTATATAATACTGCTAATTACCCTTACCTGAATGTTCCCTCTATTCCCACTGCTGTATTAGCCTTCATATAATGTATTTAAAATGATAAAGACAATAGTACTTAACAAATATTTGTTTTTGCCTCCTCTCCCCCGAACTACATTACAGTTTAATTGTTGAAGTTAAAGGTTATTTGTGGAAGGGATGGATGGATGGAAGGCTTCCATCTAGTAGTGGCCTTCCAACAGCAAGGGATAGAATGGGTGTGGTGGGTACCACTGGCTCAGCAGATGTTTATACCATTTAAAATAACTACCTTGGACTTCAGAGAGTTCCTGGGTATGAAGGTTTGGCTTTAATTAAAGTCTCAGCACAGTGTTAAATGCCATTTTATTTTCATTCATAATTAACACTAATGAGATGAGTGGATCACAAACGGCCCACATTCTGAGAAAGTGAAAAACAACATCCAAGCTTGGTGGTTTCCATTTTTGCTTTTCTCCCTCCCATGTTCTGTTCAATTAAAAGTTTTGAGAAAATATTGCAACTACACTCCTTGTCTTATGGTAATGAAGCATATTAATTTGAATGTGATGAATACAATATTCCACTGACTTTTTTATTCCCTTATCTACAAAAGTTTAAAATAATGGGCCAATTAAATCAGGAGAAAAGAATGCAGGGTTTGCCTGAGGCTCCAATTCAGCAACCAGAGAACTGAAAGAAAATTCAGTGAAGTGTCTGGGTCAGACTGCATCCCCTTGGCTATAGCTGAGAGACACTAACTCATCATGACAGATGTGGACCAGGAAAGAGCAAATACTGTATCAAGGGGCCACGTTCTAGACACTCTTCAGTGTTGTCTCAGTGAATATTTATTGAATGGAGGGTGGGTGGGTGGATGAATGGGTACATGATGGATAGATAAAAATGGATGGATGGCTGCAATGGAAAGATGAAATCAGATGACATCCCAGGTCCCATTCTTCCCAAAATAGAAACGTAAGTCTAGCCTGGAGTTGACTTAACCCTTCTAAGACCTAAAAATCAAAGGCAGAACTTAGAAGTGAAGTTCAGCTCTCTAACCTCTTTACCTTAGATTCATAAACTATAAATAATCCTGAGTTCCGGTAGGACAGCCCCTGGGAGCTTAACTCTAAAGTAGAGGCCTCCAAACCGACTAACTCCAGTATGAGTTTCTGCATTGGAAGAGAGATATCCTGGAGCAGGCCTATGACCCTGAAATATTATTTGGTGTCTCCATGAGGACTTCTAGAAGACTCCCTACCTCATTGTGGTGCTTCGGTCATTAAGTTCACTTTGCCACTCTGTCCTCTGAGGCAGTCTACAGGTACATATCCCCCAATATCTGTGTACTTTGTCACCTTCTGATCTGTTCTCTGCATTGAAGGCATTTTAAAACACAAAACACTCTCTCTCTCCACGCCCTAACCCCCGTCCTCCCCACACACACACGCAAACACACTCATGATGTTATTCCTAGCCTAAAACTCATTGTTCACAGGCTAGACAAATCCCTAACATGGTCTACAAGACTCTGCATGGCCTGACCCTTGAATGCCTCCCAGTCTTACCTTTCATCATACCCTCTCCCCCTGTGCCCATTCCTTGGGCTCCTGCATTGGCCTTCTGGCAGTTCTCTCTTCAGCACTCAGGCTCCCACATACCTCAGGACCTTTACGCATACTTTCACTTATTCCTTAAATGCTCTTCCCTATGTTAATACCTATCCATCTGCAGCTTTTAGCTCAAGCATCACTTCCTCAAGGAAGGCATCCCTGGTGATACTCCCTACACCAATATCAGTGTGTGTTGGGCACTGTGTTTATATTGTCATAACTGAGTATTTTTCCTTTGTAGCACTTATCACAGTTTATAATTATATGCTTGTGCTATTATTTGAGTCTTATACCTCTTCCTTATTAGGCCATTAACACTATAACCACTGATTCATTGTATCCTTAGTGCTTAGCACAGTGCCTGGCTCATAATAGATGCTTAATAGATATTTACTGAATGAATGAATGCATGCATAAGTGCCTATTCAAGAGCCTTGGCTCTTTCTGCTCTACTAACTGCTTCCAAGTTTGGGATTTCTTAATTTCTAAAGTACTTACTTGCACTAGGCTTTATGCTAGGAACTTGAACAACTGAGATCTACCCTTGCTTTCATGTAGTTCACAGTGGGACAAGAAACAGATACATAAATACACAATGACAATACAGCGTGTCAAGTCCTACAATTCATGTTAAGTGTGAGGTTTCATGGAAGCAGGAAAGAAACACTCCTTGTTCCCCCTAGAGATACTTCCCAAATGAGATCTTTCCTAGGTTGAATCTGAAAGGAAAAGGTGTTGGCCAAGGAAATAAGGGTGGAGGTAGAATTTGTGGTGAAATGACTAGTAGTAAGAAGGCTCATCAGCGAGAGCCTAGCACTGGAGTAAATAAGTCCCAGGGATGATAGCACCCCAGGTGGAGAGGCCGGGCTGTGGGAGATGAGGCTGGGAGGTGAGCCTGGGCACTGAGGACCTTCGATGACAGTCAAAGATGGCAAAGGATGCTGTGTGACAGGGGACTAGCATGGAGAGACCTGTGATTTGGAGAACTCTGGAGGCTCTTTGGAGAAAAAGTGCTCATACTTCAAGTGACTCTTCCTCCTCTGAAGAAAGAAAGGCTCAGTCCCAGGACTGTCAATCAAACTCTTCTCTAGAATCCAAACTTCCTTTTCCAAAGGGTGCTCAGTGTGGCTGACCTTGCTTATTCATTGCAGGGAGAATTAATTTCAGGGAGGGGGGAATTAAAAAAAATACAAGATTAAGCAGTGTAATCATCTGCTGCATAGAGTTGGAAATGCAATAAATAATAATAGCATTGAGAGCTGTTTTTAATAACTCACCAGTGTAATTTAGCCCCAGCTTCTTGGAGCATATGTAAAATATGTCATAATGTGTATAATGGCAAATGCCTCATTGCCAGTCTCTAAAGACAAATGTCTTCCCAGGAGGAAAGGGGGTGGGATGGAGAAGGGAGGAGAAATTGGAGGACATGATTGCAAATAGGGTGTAGGAAGGCAAGCATCGTTCATTCTGACACCACTAATACAAAATTTGTGATCCTTTGCAGATGTGATAGGTTTCAGTTGGTTTGTCTTCGAGGATGGGGCAGGTTAACAGCAATAACATGCTAAAGGAGATAGTCATAATTTGTGAGAGAGTGAGTTGTTTTCATATTCTGCAGAATCACTGTTCGCATGCAGTCTGTGTTATAATTACAGATCATCGTTGTCTGTCTATGCCAGCAGGTCCCCAGGGCACTGAAGTCTTGGCAGCATTTGTTTGACTTAGTTGAGTTACTAAATATTCATGAAACCATTAAAATGTGTTATTTAAAAGTATTTGATAAAGCCTCACTTTTAGTAATTTATATGGACTATACCCCCTCCCCTAAAGTCCAAATTAGTGGGATGGAGCTGGGAGTTCTCCTTTCTTGGGAAGCCAACATGGCACAATTAAAACAAGATAGACTTTGGAGTCAGACAGATCTGAGTTCAAATTCTAGTCCCACCACTTACTAGTTGTGACCTTTTGCAACTTATTCAAACTCTGAGGCTCCACTTCCTTACCTATTAAATGAGCAATGATGATGATGATGATGATGACAGCTAATATTCATGAATCACCCATTGTGTTTCCTCCATCACAACACCACTGTGATATAGGTATTGGTATGATTCCCATCTTACAGGTGAGGATCCTGAAGCTTAGAGCAGTCCAGTAACTTTCATGAGGCACAAGGCTAGCAAATATTGTTCAGGAACCCAACACTGGGTCCCTATGACCTCAGAGTCCATACTAATCCAGCTAGTAAGTATGCTATGTGATCCTCTTAAACTAAGTTCTACAGTTGGGGAAGATGAGACATAATGTGTATAAGGTATAGTTCCTGGCACATAATAGACACTTTGTAAATGTCTCTTGCATTGAAGGACTATATTTATCTTCCTTTGATGTGTCCTCTCTGGAAAAATACATCTGTGTCTTTGTCAAAGTTTTATTAATGCCCTCATCATTCCATGCTCTTGGCCGAACAACTGAGCACCCATCCCAGTCCTCAGGTTTTTAATCTATAAAATGAGGGGGTGTGGGTGCAAATTAGTACAACCACTTTGGAAAACAGTGTGGCAATGTTTAGTAAAGATTCTGTGATGCATCAATTCTACTCTTACCCTAAAGCAGGGTTTCTCTACCTCTGCCGTATTGACACTGGGGTCAGGGATTTCTTTGTTGTGATATTCTGTGCATTGTAGGATATTTAGCGCCATCCACAGCCTCTATCCTCTAGATGCCAGGAGCATCCCCCAGTTGTGACAGCCAAAAAGGTCTCCAGACATTGTTGCCAAAGTCTCTTGTTGGGGAGGGGGGGCAAAATCTCCATTGAAACCACTGCCCTAAAGGCACTCTTGCAAATATGCATCAGCAGCATGTTCAGTAGTGAACAGAACCACATTGTTTGCAATAGCATAAAAGTGGTAACAACCTGTCTAATAACAGCTGAATAGTGTATTTATCACAGCATTGCTGTGAAATGAAATATAATACAATAGTGAAAATTAGCCATAGCTACCTATGACAATGTGGATGAATTTCCTAAATACAGGCTTGAGCAAAACAGTAAAAAGCAAGTTACAGAAGTCTGCATGTCATATGATTCTATCCATATAAAATTTAATGACATAAAATGATGCCACATACCATTTAAGGAATATACATATACGTGTATATGCAGTAAAACTAGAAAGAAATGAATGGAAGTAAAAATAACCAAATTCAGTATATGGTTCCTGGGAGTGAGGGGCACAAGTGCAATCTGAGCAGGGCACATGTGCTTCCATTCTATTAGAATAACTGTTTCCCAAAATGGGTATATGAGTATCATCAGATTATTTTTATGGCTCTTTCTAAGTCTGAAATATTTCATAATGTTTTTTTAAAGAAGTCAGAGTGGTTCCAATGGGGGATGGGCACATAGAAGAATCACTTGGGAACTTTTCTTAATTATACACATCTGCCTCTTAGAGATTTTGAAATCTTTCCAGTTCACTCCCCATATCATCAAACAAGAGTCACTGCCTTGGCCACTGTTCCCAATAGGAATGTGTCCTCCCCTCAGGTGTTGTAGGGTTGAGAATCATTGATCACTTTGAAGAATTCCTGAGGTTGTGTCCTTAGACTTATTCTGTCCTCTAATATTCTATGATCCCCAAAAATAAAGGAGTTGGGGGGTGTCTACTAGATGGATAAACATATAAGCAAACCTGCATCCCTCCAGTTTTCAAAGCTCAGCCCACATACTGTTTCACATCGGGCCCTTGACAGGGCTCTGAAGACAGATCTCTTGGGGTTAGGAGGAGATCACCTTCCTTCAAGGGAAGTGGATGCTGCTGCCAGAGTGTTTGAAACCAACACTGTATTCATGACCAACAGGGGTGTCCTAGGACTCAGGAAGCACCTCTATCTTCATTTGACAAGTACAAAAAGGAAGACTCAGCAAAGTCAAGTTATTTGAAAGTCATCCAGCCAGTGAGTGGCAGAGACATGAATAGACTCAGATCTGCCTTCAAATCCCATGTCCTTAGCATGTTGCCTTCCTACAGTAGTAATAACTCTGGCCATTGCAACTGAGAGCTAATTAGGAATGCAAGAAATCAAAGCAAGAGATTTCCCCCCAAAAAACACATGATTGACAAACAAATATGTGCTCTGCAGTCAGAGAAAAGAGAGCAGGTAGGAGGAGTGTGGAGCATCAGGTGTTCAGCTGAGCCTTGACAGGTTGGCTTTAGTTAGCAGAGAAGAGAGAACATTCCATATGGGGAAATACACAAGGGAATGGACAGAGGGCAGTGTAAGTCAAGTTCTGCAGGCCAGGAAGGCAATGTCAAATGCATTCTGTTTGGAACATAGCTGGTTGGAACTGGTGCCCACATCTTTGTAAGTATAGTCACTGGTCTAGAGGCTCCTTGGTGGCTGAGATAGATCTTAGCAATGTATCCCCAGTGCCTGGGGCATAGTAGGCAGGAAACATGATATTGGAGGGAGGGAAACAGGAAGGTAGGAAGGCAGGAAGGAAGAAAGCACTGAAGCTGAGGGAGAGGAGGGAAGGAAGGAATGAAGGAAGGAAACAATGTGTGTGTATCATATTAGAATTTCTGTTGAAATTCCAACAGAGCCTGGATCCCTTCTGAGAAAGCAAAGGAAGTAGAAATTGAAACATGTCAGTGGATATCTAAATACCATATCTCATTGACTTTATTTACAAATGAATTTCCACCAACAGCAGTTAAGTGTTGCTCAAATCAACAATTTGCCAGTCCAAATTGACATAAACACTGTGCACTCATTAATAAATGTGCTCATTACTCTTCCCTGCTAGGCAATGTGAACTCCTGTGTTCTGGCCTGTTTTAAGCATAGAGACCTACATCACCATCTCCTTAGCCTGGCACCCTGGTAGGGGAGGGCAGAATGTAGAAGGAGCCTGCAGGCTGAAAGCTTGGGGAGGTGGGGAGAGAGGGGCTCCTGAAGTTCATCCCAAAGGACACGGAATTCTTGAAGTAAAATTCAGGATCCTCCCAAAATTGATCTCCTAAAGTGTTTGGGATGATCCTTCCTGAGGGTTTTCTAAAATCCAAGAGGAAAAACCAGAAAGCTTTCCTCCCATTGTCTCCCTTGACCCCAGGCTCCATGGAGCTGATGATGAATCAAAATCAAACAAAAGTGAAACCATATGATTGTCTTTCTCCAATTGACTTAAGGAGAGAAAATGAGTGGGAAAAATCAGAGAGGGTGACAAAGCATGAGAGATTCCTAACTCTGGGAAACGAACAAGGGGTGGTGAAAGAGGAGGTGGGGGGCGGATGGGGTGACTGGGTGACGGGCACTGAAGGGGGCACTTGACGGGATGAGCACTGGATGTTATACTATATGTTGGCAAATCGAACTCCAATAAAAAAATATACAAAAAAAAAAACCCACAAACAAACAAAGATGGCTTTGAGAAATGACTGCTAAGAGCTGAAGCCTGGAGTCCATGGAGAACAAGCCCAGTTGGATTCCACAGGAAACTGCTTGGAGCTGGACCCCTCTTCCCAATAATGCACCTGTAAGAGACAGGCTTCCAGGTAGATGCATTGAGGTTTTTTATATTTCAGCATCTGCCCCATCCCCATAAATCCCTAAATATCCAATCAGGGGCACTAATGACCAGCAAAGAAGTAAAATCATTGTTGGGACCAAATGAGACAAAAAGTCTAAAATATCTGACCCAGTGGGGCGGGGGTGGCTATTGGTACCATAGTTATTCCTGGAGAGAGAAGCAAAAGGGCCTGAGGGAAGAAAACTGAGCAGAAACAGGACAGTTGGGGACCAGAACCAACTCCAAACCCATCCCTAACCACCCAACACTCCTCACCAGCAGAACCTGAGCCTTCAGTAGCCAGAAAATGCCTTGAATGAAAGGATACAGAGACCTGAACTCCAGGACTGCCTCTGCCACCTAACTAGCTGTGTCATGTCCTGAGAGACACTTAACCCCATCTGAGCTTCCTCTGGAAGTTGGTACTGGTGAACACCTAATTAGTTATTGTGATGATTCAGATAAAGGAGAACCTTGTGTGAAAGTCCAGCACGGTGCCCGGTCCAAGAAAATGCTAAAGGCATTTATTTCCCTCTCGTTGCCCCTGTTTTCTTATCTGCAAAATGGAAGTAATGCTGCACCCCAACTTAAAGTTAGGGCATCGTATTTTTTCAACAAATATTTGTTGAGAAACTACAATATGCAGAGTGATTGAAAAGGTTAAACAGAACTCACAAAGTAAAAATCCTAGAAGACTTTTTAGACATTGTGAACTTCCTAATGAGAAAGGTTTTCTTTTTATCTATGCACAGTCTCTAACACATGCCCAATAAATATCAGAGAAAGAAGGAGAGGGAAGAAAAAAGGGAAGGGAAGAAGGGAAGGAATGGAAGGGGGAAGATGTCATTACTTTACTATTGTACAGTCATCATCATCATTATGAAACTAATTTAAACAAACCCAGCCGGTGCCCCCAAAAGGCCTCCAAGATAAAGGCTAGGATGAAGAACACAGAAATAATTTTCCCATTTTGACCAGTGATGGGAATAGTAATGATTTTCTCTCTGAACCATAACCATCTTGCAGTTAAATAATTTGCTTTCTGGTAGAATCAAGAGCTCAAAGATGGTGCTCTAAGGAATTCTTTCATTTCTTTCCCACCTTTTAAAGAAAAGAAAACTCCAAATGCAATTATTGGCATTATTTTTATACCAACTGCAGCAGAACGTTCTGGAAGATGAGGCTCCTACCAAATTAGTTTATCCAAATGAGATTTAGACAGTACCTTACCAGGAGACCACTCAGAAACCCACATACCACCAGCAAGCCCTTCTATGTCTAGTGAATGTGCACGTAGCTTTGCGTATGCAGTTTCAGTGAACTACATGAACTGCTTCAATCTTGTGGGATGCTACACCACTGGGCAGCCCTGTTTACTTCAGGTTACACAACAGTGAGCAAACTGACAGCAGAAGAAGTAGCTCACTAAAACAGAGTTTTATTTTCTGACTGCTGGGGGCTCACACGCAAGTGAAATTTAAGCAGCAACAAATATTTGCCTGAAACCATTTGTCTGGAAGGAAAATCTGTGGCTAGAAAACTGAAGTTCAAGCACTCAGGGGAAGTTTGATTCCCCTACCTTAAACAGTATTCCTTCCTCTCCCCAGATCCAAACCTCCAAATTATAACAGCTCAATCTATGACTTCTCCATCACACCTAGCTGATATATTATCTCCTCAAGTGTATGGATAATAATGATAATGATACTAATATAGTTCTTTCTGTGCTTAATTACTAATTCATTTCAGTCTTTACAACTCTCTTGAGTAGCTACTATGATTATCTCTGTTTTACAGGTGAGAAAACTTGGGCACAGAGAAATTGAGTAACTCACCAATAGTCACATAGCTGAATAAGAAGCAGAGTTAAGAGGTAGTGCAGGCAGTCTGGTCCTGGAGATTGTTCTCTGAACCTCCATGTTAGTCCCATTCACTGGGTGTCAGAGACTGTGTTAAGAGGTTATAAAATTAGGGATCCCTGGGCGGCGCAGCGGTTTAGCGCCTGCCTTTGGCCCAGGGCGCGATCCTGGAGACCCGGGATCGAATCCCACATCGGGCTCCCGGCATGGAGCCTGCTTCTCCCTCTGCCTGTGTCTCTGCCTCTCTCTCTCTCTCTCTCTGTGACTATCATAAGTAAATTAAAAAAAAAAAAAAAAAAAGAGGGGATCCCTGGGTGGCGCAGCGGTTTGGCGCCTGCCTTTGGCCCAGGGCCGGATCCGGGAGACCCTGGATCGATTCCCACGTCGGGCTCCCGGTGCATGGAGCCTGCTTCTCCCTCTGCCTGTGTCTCTGCCTCTCTCTCTCTCTCTCTCTGTGACTATCATAAATAAATAAAAATTTAAAAAATTAAAAAAAAAAGAGGTTATAAAATTATTTCATTTCATTATTGCAACAATCCTAGAATATGGGTATCAATATCACCCCATTTTATAGATGAGGAAACTGACTCCAAAAGTTTAAATTATTTGTTCCAGGTCACATAGCTAGTAGTTGACAGAGTTAAAATTCAAACCCAGTGATTCTGTGAACTCATAATTGTTTGGCAGAAGCTAGGTGCCATGGATTGACTGTTTCCCAAAAATTCATATGTTGATGCTCTAACTCCAAATATGGTGGCATTGGGAGGTGGTAATTAGGGAGATTATTAAATTTGCATGAGGTCATGAGGATCAAGCTTTAATGATGGGATTAATGACCTGATAAGAAGAGGAAGAGACTAGAACTCTGTCTCTACCATGGGAGGACACAGCAAGAAGGCAGCCATCTACAAGCCAGAAAAAGGGCTCTCACCAGATCCCAACCACACTGATGCCCTGACTTCAGACCTCCCAGCTTCTAGGATGAAAAGAAATAAATATCTGTTGTTCAAGCCACCCAGTCTATGGTATAACATTAGAGTGGCCTGAGCTGACTGCAACACTAGGCATTTGTGAGTGTGACCATCTTGGTCCGTCAGATTTCTAAAGGACCCTGGAGTCCATGGCCAGTATCCATGTCTCGGGTGTGATGGTCTGAATTGGAATCCAGTCGTTTGTGGTGTCTGGATCAGAACAAAAGTCAAGTAACTGGTATATGAGGTCAATTCACCACCCACCAACCCACCCCTACCCCTCCCTCAACACCCCTCCTTTAGCCCTACCCCTGCCATCCACACCCAAAGAGAACGTCTCTAAATGATCAAACCTTTATTTCTTTATGGCAAACAGCCCAGAACAGGGGGGTAATAAAGCCTGCCAATGCTGACAAAGAACTGAAGAGGGCCACAAAAGTGAAGACCCTTGCCCAAAAAATAGTAAATCGGGACAAACTAGGGAGAGAAGTGCCCAATTCTGTGTAGGCTCACGCCTACAATGCAGACACATTCACCTTACGATCTATGTGGAAATAAGAAAAAGCAATTTGTGAGATGGATTCCACAAGTGCTCCAGTTAGGGTGAAAATTTCTCATCAAGTGAAAGATGGAACTCCAATAAAAATTTAAAAGGAGGTTATACTTAGACGAAGAGTTGTGTGGATACCACGTGATGCTGGATGGAAATCGGATGGAGAAAAAAGCAGGCTCGCTAATAAACAATTCATGTATCTTTCATAAATACCAAACCGCAGATGCTTCATGTATTAGCTGGACATGTGAGAGAATATGGACTTTGGGGCAGGGAGATCTGAGCCTGACACTCAGACAACCATTACCTATAAGAACTGAATTTACTGTTGATCTTCTTAGAGATGAAAGTGGCAATACTCCCAAAGATAAATTGTGAGAATCCAGGGAGATGGACTGTGTAAAGCACCCCACATTTGCTTAAAAAAATAAATAAATAATAGTTCTGTCTGTCTAGTTGCCATTGAGCTAAGTCACCCAGGAGGCATATGTCCCTAAAAGGGTTTGGAGATCATCAGGAGGGGTCCAGGCTTTGAGACCAGAGAACTCTGGAAGAATTTAAGTCCTTGGGGTACCTGGGTGGCACTGTCAGTTTAGTGTCCAACTCTTGATTTCAGCTTGGGTCTTGATCTCAGAATTATGAGTTTGAAACCCTGGTTGGGCTCCATGCTGGGCATGGAGTCTACTTTAAAAAGAAGAAGGAGGAGGAGGAACGGAAGAAGAAGAAAAATTTAAATCATTACATGGTGATAGCAGGCAGAAAGTGGGAGCCATTACTCCTTTTTCTCTTGTGATTCATTCCCAGAAATTCCAGAAAGCAGCAAAAGTTGAAGTCTAGCTCCTGGCACCTGACCTTGCATCTAACAGATACTCAGTAATCCACGTCGGTGGAACTGCTCTGGAAATGCTGTGTGTGAGGTGAAATAGGGCAAAAAGTGAAAAACGTGGGACAGAAACATGGCTGAGATCAGAGTCATCTGCCCCGAGCTGACATCTGGAGCAATGAGCATGCATCAGCTCGCAAAAGGGGAGAACGCAGAGGGAAAGAGAAGTGTCAGGGACAGCACCAGTCTTATAAGGCAGAGAGCTGTTGGAAAGGAAGCAAGAGAGAGGGGGCAAGAAGCAGGCAGAAACCAGGAGAGGTACAGGCCAGAGAAGCCAAGAGAACAAAGTATTGGCTTACCAGAGGTCTCTCTGCTCCTAATTCATTTCCTAATGTCTGGCCATGCTAATGCCTAAAATTCCACTAAGCCCATTGGTTTAACGGTTATACTCACTAGGGCTCAGAAGAGAGGAAACACAGAAAGTCAGGAAAACCTCTGGGCAGGTGAATTTGTCAGGTTTCCTTCTGGATGGGTGGGGTCTGGAATGGCAAAGTGGTGTGGGGGGGGCAGGGGGGGCAGGAAGCGGTCAGGTGTGGTATTTGACATCTCCATAGTGTAAATATTCCTGCTGTGGCCCATCAAACCACCAAAGACTTAATAACTGCCTTGCTAATTCCCTAAACATTTAGCCATCAGCTTTCATAAGCTGGAATGGGCTGACTCCAGGCAGCACCACCCACGTGCAAATGAGATTGGAGATTGATACAAAGAACCAAGAAGGTAGGTGCAGAGCAAAGACAAGAGTGTGCTGTGCCTCAGTCTGATATGTAGACCATCTTTCCTTCCACAAAGAAGGAAAGGAAGGAGAGATAATCATTCACCTTTAGTTATTGTTGCTGTTTAAAATAGATCACATACATGGGAGAAAATGGTAACAGTGGGCCTCCCTCTGACCCAGGCCTTGAGTTCTCTCCTCCATGGACAACTAAAATTCTCAATTATCAGTGTATCCTTCTGAAACTATATTATGTATATGCCCACAGATGGCGTATGTGTGTCCCTTTTCAAAATTAAAATGGTAATGTACTAAGCAACTTACTTTTTTCCTTTAATAATACTTTTTCAGCATTCTTCCAAGAGAAGGTACATAAATGTGTTGTATATCTGTAATGGCTGTGTAGTATGCACTATGATTTATTTAACCAGTTTCCTCAGTGATAAGCACCTAAGTTTTTTCTGTCTTCTCCTGTTACAAACAAATGATGTGATGAATATCTTTTTACATATATAGACCTACATGCACACACATAGGTATCCTGTAAGTGAAATTCCAGGACCAAAGTGTGTAGACACTTTTTATTTCTGATGGGTTTTTCCCTCCTAAGAGGTTTTATGCATTTACACCCACCCCAGGTCATGAGAATGTCTCCCCCCTCCCCAGGCCCCACATTGTTGCCCCCCCCCCCCCCCCCCCCCCCCCCCCCACCCCCGTAGTATATGCTCCAAATCTGAGCCGGCATTTGCTAAGTACCCACTCTGCTCTCACACCTGGGGCAGGCACTCTTCTTTGAGGCAGGTTTATTCCCAGAAGGGGAAACTGAGCCTCATGGAGATCAAGGAATTTTACCACAGGGCAGGTCTCTGTGATAAAATTCCTAGTCTTCCTTCTCTATGTTGTGCCCCCTTCCCCACCAGGCTCCCCGCTGACCATCCAGTGTAGGGAGAGTGTGATGCCCCCCATGGAGCCCAGAAGCTTAGGACACACTGGTAACCCATACTTTTGCTTCCCTATCTTTTCCTTTCTTTCTAGGAGTTTTGCTCAGTTTTGCTTTTAGTAATTTCTTCTACTGAACTAAAAACTGCCCAAATACAAATATAACTGTAGACTCAGCCCAGTTTACAGTTTCTTTCTTGGTGATCCAGTTTCCAGGGGCAGTTTGTGATGTCAAAACAGGGACCACCTGTACTCCAGAATAAGCTTGACTGGTTTTTACTGGAGGACTACAGGCAAATTATTGTCCTTCTGAAAAATGGCCTTTCCCTCTAAACCTGTCACAGATCGAAAGCAGTTTTTTTCCCTTATGTCTTGAAATAATCTACAGTCCCACACATTCCCTCCAGAGTCGCGAAGAGGATGTGCCATGAGACCCCGCCGGTTAGGGTTACACTTGGGGAACAGATGCGTAGGGTTGGTGAAGCCTTTGGCGGGGGATTGTCTTGGGAAAAGAGGAGGTAAAAGTACAGATCACTATGAAACCACGCAGAGGTGGCCGGCTGGGAGGAGGAGAAAAGCGGAGGGAGCGGGAGGAGTGGGAGGCGGGGAGGGAGGGCAGGCGGGCGAGAACGTGACAATCCCCGCGCACTTGGGCGAGCCGAGCCGCGGCAAGACCGCCCGGGAGGCCGGCACGATGCGGGCGGAGGGCGAGGCAGAGGGGCTCCAGACGTTGGGAATAGTGGTGGCGCTATGCTCCTCCCTGAAACTTTTGCACTACCTCGGGCTGATTGACTTGTCAGACGGTAAGCGCACTCTTGAGCTTCCCTATGTTATAGGAACGTGTTTTTCAGCTTCGGTCGTTACGCGTAGTTTAGAGACCGCGCGCAAAGGAGCGTGGAGACCCGAGAGCTTTGGAGGCCTTGGCTGATCCCAGGGGTACCGGAGCTCGCCCTCCTCCGACGCCCCAGTGATGCTCTGGCCGTGGTGCAGAAACCTATGCCTGGAGAGCTGGGGGGACTGGAGCCGTGAGCTCGTCTCTGCCTGCCCTGTGTGCATGTGGGTCCCGGCGGGTCACTAGCTGCGAGAGACCAGCACAAAACACCACAGTCCTGGGGGATCCCTGGGTGGCACAGCGGTTTGGCACCTGCCTTTGGCCCAGGGCGCGATCCTGGAGACCCGGGATTGAGTCCCACGTCGGGCTCCTGGTGCATGGAGCCTGCTTCTCCCTCTGCCTGTGTCTCTGCCTCTATATAACTAATCTATCATCTGTCTTTTTTTTTTTTTTTTTTTTTTTTTTTTTTTTTTTTTTTTTTTTATCATCTGTCTATTTATCTATCTATTTATCATCTGTGTCTCTCATGAATAAACTAAAAAAAAAAAAAAAACACCACAGTCCTCTCTCAGAGTGTCTGATAGCTATGTTGTTGATAGAAGCCAATGACTTTTAGAAGTCATTATGTTGTTCAAGAAGTCTGTGGGATGATGGCGGTGCTAAAACTTTTGTAAAATGCTAATCACAGTGCCGGACAATTAGAAGACATACAACAAGAGTCGGTTTCTTTCCCCAGCCCTTCATCCCCAACCCTTATAAGAATCCTTACCCTAAAAGCACCTCATGAGCTGTGACTTTAGCTTCCATTCCTTGGTGAGAAAGTAGTCAAAAATTCGAGTCACCCCCTGCTGTTTATGACTAGGAAGTTAGTGGTTTGATTCCCAAAGTTAAAGGACCTCAAGAAATGAGTATTTTCTTCCTCCTTTTGAGATTTTGTACCAAGTAGGACATAGTTTGTTTACATAATGTCAATCACATAAAATGAGACTCCTGGGAAAATTTCAGTTTCGATGAGCAATGAATTAAACAAAACCAGCCTCCAACAATATATATTCAATGTATATATGATGTGTGTCTGTTGTATATTCTTCCATAATTGGACAGTGTAGACAGAATTTCTTTTCCAAGAGGCATCAGATACCTCCTGTAATGAATGTAATGAAATATATTTGTAGGCAAATTTGTAGACAAAGGACTAGCTGAAGTACCAACCAAAGCTGAGATAGACCAGAGACTGCATACAGGATGATGTGATTGGATGAGCTCCAGACTAGGAGCCAAGATACCTGGTGTCTATCAGTGATCACTCTCTACTTAATCTTGGTCAAGTCACTTTTTATCTGGATCTCGGTTTCCTTATGAGAATATTGATCATTTTCAATCTCTGCTTCATGGGATTCTGGAGCAACCCAAACATTTTCTTGTTCACAGTTTGTGGTGGGGACAGTAAGGCAGACACTGGGCTCTTCCCTGCTTCAATAAAACCAGCTTCCCTTGATCTGCCCTTTATGCCAGACCTGTATGTGAGAGCTTGCTAAGCTTCAGCTACATTTTAGTGAATCCATGATTCTATGATTCCATGAGTGTGTTTCCCTGAGATTTTGGAAGATGAAGCACATTCAGAAAAGTTTTTCTTTCTTGAAAACCACCTGAAGTCTAACAATCTGAAAGAATAGTTCTGTGTGCACATAGGAACTCTTCCAGGCCCTGGGTCCCTTCTTATATGTGCTCCTCTCAACTCTAAACTCAGCCTGCCAGCCCATTACAATTGAGCAAAACCCCTGTTCTCCACCAGATCCCCAAAAGATGTTTCATCCCTGTTCTGAGCTTCAAAGCAGATACCCACCAAGATTACAAATTAAAGTCAGAGAAAGTTCCATAGAAACTTCTTTATAAAGCTAGAGGTGTGGTGGAAAATATTACCCTGTTATTCCTTTCTGTATCCAATCATACCCATCTCTCTTCCCCTGCTTTAGCTTCTGAAGATTATAGCTTTTGATTTTATTACTATAGAAGATATCAGTTACTCATCTAATGTTATAGTAATGAGGGGATTAGGATAAAATGAAGAGAACATATGTTTAAGACCGCCTCCAGGAACCCTCGGTGAAGGAAGGGATTAACATTTATTCAGCACCTACAATGTACCAGGTATAGTGCCAGATGTTCCTATATGTATGAGCTAATGGAAGCCTCAAAATAACACTCTAAGGAAAAAGACTAAATAGAACTGGAAATTAGATATCATTGTTCCTTTTTAAAAGTATTTTTTTTAAGATTTTATTTATCTGAGAGAGAGAGAGAGAGAGAGAGCGAGCACCAGGGGGTGGGGGGAGGATGGGCAGAGAGAGATGGGGAAGCAGACACCCCTCTGAGCAGGCAGCCCGACCCCAGGGCCCTGAGATCAGGACCTGAGCTGAAGGCAGATGTTTAACAGACTGAGCCACACAGGTGCCCCTCATTGTTCCTTTTACATAAAGAAGAAGATAGGTTTAGAGAAACTATGTAAAATTTCCAAAAACACAGTAATAGCAGGGTGAAGAAATTTGTCTCTAAAATTTCACCCTCTTTCCTCTATACCAAGTGGCTCAACAAGTAAGATGGGGTCTGTGGTCTGTCATTAAGTCTATACTACACAGGCTGTTATGCCAGAGCCTTTCCCGTATGGTCCAAAATGTCATTTTTAATGTGTATGTGACATCTGAAATTCTGTTCACCCATTTGAATATCAAGAGGAGAATACCACTTCCTATTAAGTACACTGGGACCAGTGTGATCCTGCAATCATCCTCAAGAGAGCAGGAGAGCAATTCTGAAGAGCCTATCAGTAGTCTTCCTTAGGTGCTTCATCTTAATTTTATTTTTCAGTAGTAATTTTAGAATAATACAGATATTGGGCCTAGAATGAAAAGAGCTGCATTCCAATCTTGGATGTGCCATTTATTGATGGCATGATCTTGGGCAAGTCCCTTTTCTTCCTGAGCTTTCACTTTCCTTATTGGTCATAATGGAGACATGAGGATGATGGTTGTATTAATTTCCTAGGACTAGTGTAACAAATTATTTCAAATTGGGTGGCCCCAAAACAACAGAAATTTCTTCTTTCACAGTTCCAGAAGCTAGAAATCCAAAAGCAAGAAGTTGGCCAGGCTGTGCTCCCTTTAAGCCTCTAGAGGGGAATTCCTCCTTGCTTCTTCCCATTTCTGGTAACCCCGGGTGTTCCTGGGCTTGTGGCAGTGTCACTGCATTCTGTCTCCACCTGCACATGGCTATCTTCTCCCTGCGTGCCTTATCTTTACTCCCTCTTCCTGCAAGATATCAGCCATGTTGTATTAGGGCCACCTTAATGACTTCATCTTAACTTGATTCTATCTGCAAATATTCTGTTTCCAAATAAGGTCACATTCACAGGTACTAGAGTTTAGGACTTCAACATATCTTTGTAGATGACCCAATTCATCCTGTTCGAATCTTTATTAACTCCTTTCTTCTCCTGGGTGTAGGATCTATTTGCTGTTTTTTCTCTAGCTCCTTTATGGGTAAGGTTAGCTTTTGTATTTGAGTTCTTTCCAGTTTTTGAATGGATGCTTGTATTGCAATGTATTTCCCCCTTAGGACTGCTTTTGCTGCATCCCAAAGATTTTGAACGGTTGTATCTTCATTCTCATTAGTTTCCATGAATCTTTTTAATTCTTCCTTAATTCCCTGGTTGACCCTTTCATCTTTTAGCAGGATGGTCCTTAATCTCCACGTGTTTGAGGTCCTTCCAAACTTCTTGTTGTGATTTAGTTCTAATTTCAAGGCATTATGGTCTGAGAATATGCAGGGGACGATCCCAATCTTTTGGTATCGGTTCAGACCCGATTTGTGACCCAATATGTGGTCTATTCTGGAGAAAGTTCCATGTGTCATCCTGTAACAATAGTAAGCAATGCTGCATATTGTTGTTGTAGGGATTAAATGAAGTGGCACATGGGGACGGACCAAGCTAATTATCTCTCCCATAAAAGATTAATTCTTCTTCAGCCTTACATCATGCAATAAAATGAATATACTACTCATCACAGAAAAAAGACAAATCCCAGGTTCATCAGGCCTCTTGGGCACTATAATCCTTCCCTTTGGGTTTGGAAGTTGCCAATGAAATTTCCAGAGTAGAAACACTGGGGTGACTTCCCCCCATATGCTGTTTCACAGTGCATGCCTAGGCCTCACTGCCATGACCTGCCAATCAGACTTATCACTCATCCTTCCAAAATGAGGACAGCAGGGGATGCAGAGAGGAGAAGGTTGGGCAGCGGCATGTGGTGACAGACAAGTAATCCCCCCCAGAAAGTTCAGAGACCATTAACAGTGAATTCTCTGCTTCTCTCTCACCTGCTGCTCACTGGGCCAGTCTGAGGCAGCCTTACCCTCACCAGATGGGAGTCCTCTCTTCCCAAAGCATCATGTCTACTGGCGCTGCCACAGTAACTTCAGAAGTAGCTCACTATTCCAGGGCCAGACATTGACTGTAGTGGTGAGGCATATACATCAGTGTTTCTCAGAGTGGATTCTCCTGCTGCCATGTCTTACACCTGTCTTAATATAGAGTTATTTTGCTCTGTGTCTAACCATTGCTTGCTTGTTTACAGAATCGGGAATGTCACAAGCTATGCAAACTACCACCAAAAAAATGATAGCAATAGTAATAACCTCACAAACTCAGGGAAACCATGAGAATCCAGGTGTGTTTATTGGGGTCTTTAAAAAGAGTCAACTTTCTATGCATTCTAAAATGTGTGAAACAGGTAGTATTAACTCCAGAGGTTTGCTGGATCCACTTGATAGCAAAAGATTTGAAATATGTTTTGTATGAGGCCAACTACCCACACATAGCCTGCTTTAATTATTTCTTAATGGACTTAGTGCCTGTATAGTACTTTATAGCCTAGGAAACCATTGTCCATCAAGTGTTGAATCTGGACAGCAGAGAAATCTTGTTATATATGGAGATCTTATATTACTATTGAATTAATTTTATGGCTTTGAAAAACTGAAATTCTGGGGCTTTGACTTTAAGCCACATGGGTAAAAAGTAACAATTTCAGAACTCAATTCAAGTCTTCTGAGTCCCACTACAGAGCCCTTTCTATTGTCCAATGAAGCAAAACTTGTAATTAAACTGTGCCTGGAGCATTGGGAATATCACTGTTTCTGTTCATTGAATGTTTGTATCACTCCTCTTGGTAAAGTACTCATAACCTAATCCAGTTAGGTTTGTCGTGGGCTGAATCATGACCATCCAAAGATATTGTGTCCTAATCTCTAGAACCTATGAATGTCACCTTATAAGACAAAAGGTATTTTGCAGGTTTGATTAAGTTAAGGATCTTGAGATGAGATTATGCTTAATTATATGTATATGTGTATATATATATGTGTGTGTGTGTGTATATACATATATGTATATTCATATATATGTATATGCCATCATAAGTCCTATATGTCATCATAAAAGAGAGGCAGGCAGAGATTAGACAGAAGAGTTGAGGGTGAAAGCAAGGATAGGAATGAGGGCTGCAAGGCAAGGAGCGCTGGCAGCCACAAGGAGCTGGAAGAGGTAAGGAAATGGATTCTCCCCAGAGCCTTTAAAAGGACCATGACTTTGCTGACACCTATAGGTATATACCCATACACCTATAGGTATATGAGGTATACCTTCATATACCCTCCCACCACTGAGTAAACAAAAGAACCCAAGTAGATTACTCTTCCACAGCCTTGCCTTTCGAACTACCAAACCTGTTAATTATATTATCTTTTTACATTGCCAAGGTTTAAGATGTTCCAAGAACATACCTCTTTCAAAATAACTAGGAGGAGTTTCCTTAGACCTCTCATCCCCCATGAGAATGACCCTGTCTTCTGCACTGAGTGGGCTCCCAGGTCTGTGTCTAGAATTGTCTATCTTTATGACCAACAGAAGGACATCTGTTTGTCCTGAAAGGTCTCCTATGACATACATGGCACTAACTGAAAGATCCCCTTTTCCAGTCCTTGCAATCTCACAGGGACATCCAGAGCTACCCAGGCCTATAAAGCTAACCCCTCATTCAGCCACACCTTGCAGACCCCCATCCCCTACACCTGATGATAAAATGAGACTCACCTCAGGTCCCACTGTGCTACTGCCCATCTCCTCCCCCAAACACATCCTGCATCTGAGAAAATCTCTTAAAATCCAACACAAAGACACACTAATTTTGCTGGCATAGAATAGCTGGCAGCTTGGAGTCTGTAATAGCAAGCCTAATAAACTTTTAAAATGTCTTTTCCTATCTGAGAAGATAGATTCTGAGAAAAAGTGAGGGATGCATACAAATCAAAGCAACTGCATGTGGCTGGTTTGAGTTTCTTTAGAGAAGAGAACTATCAAAGGTACAACTCACTTGCTTTGTGAAAACATGTTCTCCTATTTATTTACATAATAATTACACAAGTTATACATGAATGAACTCTCATGGTTTGACAATCCCCCACCACAGAAATAAAGTGAAAGCATTGATAGCCTGCCTAACTGTCCCAGTCCCACATTATCCCCAGGGCTAAGTGCTGTGGTGACACCAGTGCTTAGACTTCTGGTACCAACACAGAAGGATCACAGCCTGGTCTATAGTAAGAAAAGTAAATATAAAATACATTTAAGAAATAAAATGGACCTGCTTAGGGAGTCCATCATATTTTCAACTTCAGCAGAAATAGGAGGAGAAGAAGATGAGAGAAACAGAATAGGAAGGAGAGAAGCAGGGAATAAAGGAAGAAAGAGAGAAGTGGTCAGAAGTGAGAAGAGTGAAGAAGTGGGACTGAGAAAGGGCAGGAGAGAGGGTAGGCAGTAACAGGAAGGAGATTCAGCTCATTTGGAGGCAAGCACTCTGTGGTTCAGTTGGGTGTCCAGTAAGTTCCATCCTATAATCATTCACCTTTAAGAGTCTGCTTAGCTTACTAAAGGCTTACCAACCACTCTCTGTGCTCCAATCTCTTGAGAACATAGGCTGTAAAATAAAGTCCCAGGAGCCCACTTGGCACCTGAGCCATAGCCAGAACACCATCTCCATCTCCCCTGACAAAGCCAGCCCCAGGGAGGAACCCAGCCTTTGTCTCCAGTGCTACAAACCTGGCAGTAAATGGCAAGTCTGTCTCGTTATTTCCTCAGACCGGGCATGCGAAGTTTTCTGAGCCAAGAATTCAATGGCACACACATACTCATTTGTTTAATATATTCGGCCTCCTACTCCATTGATCCGATGCCCTGGAAATAAGTAAGCACTGCAGTATTGTTCCTTTATTTCCCTCATGGCAATATTCAAAGATTAAAAAGTCAAAGCTGTCCAAAGATTCCTCCTGTCTGCCTTCACCCTCCCTCCGCATACATGCCCCTCCACCCCATCTTCTCTCTCTCCAGCCCCAGGGCTCTCAATCTGTCTCATGTTTCTCAGTCCCTTCTACCATGATGCCCACCTGGGCTGACTTTCATTGGTTCTCTCCTGACTTCCTGGCTTTTAATCCACCCCCCTCGAAACATACCCTTCTGCACTGACTCATCTTAAACTGCCCCTGAAAAACACACCCCTGCTTAGGCCTTCATTTTGTCCATGAATTTGTGGGTGAAGAGCCCATGTTAAAATCTTTTTTTTTTTTTTTTAATGATGGTGCTAACATAGTATACTGGCTTTCCACTGTTACCTGCCTTCACATTTGCTTATTTTAAAAACTAGAGAGAGAATAGCTGAGGTGACCTTTCCCCTCACAAGCCACTCTGCCTCCCAAGGGAATCAGTTTTAAGAGACAAGTTGCAGGGTGCCTGGGTGGCTCCGTGGTTGAGCGGTTGAGCGTCTGCCTTTGGCTCAGGTCGTGATCCCAGGATCCCAAGATCAAGTCTCGCATCAAGCTTCCTGCAGAAAGCCTCCTTCTCCCTCTGTGTCTCTCATGAATAAATAAAATCTTAAAGAGAGAGAGAGAAGAGTTGCTCTGGCACCAACAAACACTTGTTGAATGAATGAACAAATGCCTTTAATCCTGACGACTGCTGGGTTCATCACATATTCCTTCTGCCCAGCACAGTGCCCAATACATAGTAGATGCTCAAGAAGTGTTGAATGAATGAATGATGAATGAACAAATAACTAATGAATGACAAGTCCAGAGGTTTACCTTCAAAGCTTCCTCACACCTCAGAATGCATTTGGAGGACCTTCCAACTTCACTAGCAAAGACTCTGTATAGAGTTATTTCCCACTCCCCTCCAGTGGGCCTTTGTTTTCACCCAAAGCCTCCATCTCCAGACCTCTCTATTCCCTGCCTAATACACATTCTAATTATTGACAAGCTGGTTGTTCCCCTCTGGCCTGTCTGGGGAAAATCCCTTGATATTTCAGAGAATATTCCAAGAATAGAGCAAGTTCTCTGACTTGACAAACAGATACTCAGTAAAAGCTGGTGAGTGAATGGGCACAAATTAATGGCCATCCCTGCTCATAGCAAAGAAGCTGAGAATGCATTCAGGCCCAACCTGAGACACCCTCATTACTGCTTCTGTGTTGCTGTTGAAAGAACCCCAGGCCCCATGTCAGTTGGCCTGGACTCCAGCCTTAGCCCTGCCCCTCAAGCCCACCCTGTTTCTCTCTGGGTTCACCAGAGCCAACCATAAAAGGGGCAGGTTGAATTAGATCAGTGGTCTCCAAATGCTCAGCTGCAAATTTGCCATATGGGATTTGGGGAAGGAAAAAGCCTTCTCCTGCTCTCCCTCCCTAATCCAGCCTCTGATTATTCTCATCTATTTTACTTAGCCTCCATGCAAAATTGTCTTTAATTGAAGAAGTCCTTGCCTTTATAGGAGCTTGAAAACCACTGATAACATCTAAGATCCATCCAACCTTGAAGTTTTCATGATCTCATGATTCTACTTTATGTAAGAAGATCCATGATGTACTTGCTTTCAAGGTAGACAGAAGGGATACGACCTTGCCGGGGCCACATTTCTCTATAGCACCATCACCGTGACAACCAACCCACAGGATGCCTTATGGGTTCACTGGCCTAAGCCTAACCTCTAGAACACTGCAACCAGCAACAGCCGTAAACACAGAACTAATGAGCAATATATCTGTTCTCACGGCTGCCAGAGTCTAAATAAGTTGAGAGAATGTTGCAAAGCCAAGATGAGATCACCAAGCTTCTGGTACCGAAAAGGTATATTTCATAGGATGTTTATCTGGACAAGACCCTAAAGAGCATGGAAATGATCTGGTGCCTTGGAAATAAACCTGCCATTGGAGTCAGAAGCCAGAATTTAAGCCCCACTTCTGCCATTTGCAGACTAATGACTTTGGGCAAGGTACCTAGTTCCCAAGAGACTCAGTTTTCTCATCTGTAAAATAGGGTAATATAACCCACCTTGTAGGATGTTGGGAAGATTAATTAAAATGAATTGTATGAGGGTATTTGGCTCAGTGCTAAGAGTTTATAAGTACAAAAGCCCAAAGGGAGGAAGTGACTTGCCCAAGGTCACACAATGGCATTATCATCACGTTGCCCACAACTCGGCATAGCCATGCTCTTAGAGGATTCTGGTGCCCAGGGGGAGGCAGAGGGGCCCACTAAGCCTTCTACTTAAGTTCCCAGCACTTCAAGGGTGCTGCCCTGGAGGGGGCGCTGAGACACCACCCAAGAGTCTCACTCTCAGGAATTCAATATAGAAAACACATTAAGACCTGTTTACATGGAAGTGCTGTTTATAATTATTGTCCCCTATGGGATATTCCCCTACTGCTTCCTCCAATCCTGTTTTAAACTGCTCTGCTAATAGAGCTTTCCGGGCTTCCCCAGGGAGACATTCACAGATGCTAATAGAGACATAATTCAAAAATTGTTTGATATACATGCCCTCAATTTTCTCCAAGAACCACCTAAGATACCCAAACATGCAATGCACTCATTGGCCAGATGCAATTAAACATGCATGGTATTAAATGTGCAGGCTGCTACTCGGCCAGGTCTGCTTAAGTTGCAGCAGTCCAGCACTTCATCCTAAGATCCTGCCAAGGTCAGGTGCAACAGGAAAGAAGCAAACTGCTGGATGAGAGCCCTGGAGGACCCTTCTTATAGAGTCTGCACTACAAGGCTTTCCAAAGCCTTTTTAGACATGACAAGGAGGCTTTTAAAAAATCCTCCAGGTCTGAAGAAGCAAAGAATCAATGCTGAGCAACTCTGAGAGTAATAACTTCCATCTCTCTGATGTATAAAGAGGAGAAGGAAGGCAGAAAGAAGCTGGGTGCAACTCTACAACATTGCAACATTACATTACAGAAAGATCTGGCTCCAGATCCCAGAACAAGTGCTTACTCTGCGGGACCCTGGGAGAGTCACATAAACTTTCTGAGATTTAGCTTATCCAATGGCAAACTGGGGATTCTAAGAGCACCTCCCAGGATCTCTGGAAAGATAAAAGGAAATTAACAAATGAAAAGCACTTAGCGTATCTTCACATAGTAGGAATTCATTAAACTTCTTTTATATAAATCATTTTCCTAAAATCTGAATATGGAAAGCATGGACATGCTTATATGCTTGTTAAACAAATACATGAATGTTGAGAAAATTTTAAATATGCTAAAATTAGAAGATCAAGAGAAGTAATCTAGGACTGATTAAAAAGAACTCTGACTTACCCAAAAATAATACATTTAGTAAACCTTGGTATCTCAAGAGAAAATTAATATAAATTGAAAATGGCATAGGTTCAAGGTGACTTTAGAGATGTTTCTGAAGACTAGATCCATAATTAATTAATAAACTAAAAATATAAAGAACTGGCAAGGCTAGAAACCCAATGTCCCTGTTCATCCCCCCTTTCTCCTACAGAAGGAATTGCACCCCAGAGATGGAAATGTCCAGCCCAGGAAAGAACACCGAACCAGGGGTTTGAGGGATGTTGTTCAGTGCTCTTTGCCCTGAGAATGGGCCAGCCCTCCTACACATTGTCCCTTAAAGATAGTGCCAGACTGACACCCAGGCAAAGTGACCCAGAGCTCAGTTTACCACCCTCCCCTCCTCACACAGAAATGGACAGGAGGGGAAAGGACAGGGGCCACACCTACTGCACACCTACTAACTTCACACTTCTGGGTATCCATCTAAATCCTCAGGAAGACCCTAAGAAGTAAGTGTCCTTCATGTACAAGAAAATGCCTTTGGGTAGACAACACAATTGTGGAAGCCACACAAGTGTGTGACAGGTATGGGATTCAAGCCACACTCCCTGGGCCCAGCATCCAACCCTTTCCACCTCTCCAACATGACAGATGCAAACATCTGACCTCAGAAGGCTTATAATCAACATGGCCCGATTGGAATTGACATAACTGAGCTTCAGTCAAACTATACATGTGGGGATTTTTCAATCAAATAAAGATTGGAAAGAGCCCCTACGCTCTCCTGTCATATAATGTGGGCTGCAATCACTATGGCAGGCACTCTTTGCAGTTTGCCTGGGAGGGGATTAGCAAGCATGTAGGGGCCTTCGGTAGGACAGGCAGCAGAGAGGGGGGAAGAGCAGCAGAAAACTGAACATAGTGCTCCCCACGGTTTTCACCTTCACCTGTGCAGCCCTTTCCAGAAAGTAGGGGTAGAGGCTCCCCCGTTTGTCCCAGAGGAAAGCCTTGAACTCTTAGGGCAGATCTGAGAAGCACAAATGAGAAGCCTGACCTGGCCCCTGTGGGTTGACAGATACGGTTGCTCCTGCATGGGGAAAGGGTGAAGTCTCTCAGCCTGAGACCTTCATTTATCTTCAGGACAATTTTAATTGGAAACCTCGCCTCGCTGCTGCCCACTTTTTCAGAAGTAATTAGAATGCTAATCTATAAGAAAGATGTCTATTAAAAATAAATTAATAATATATAATACATTTTGGCTTACAATTTTGAATAATATGGCCATCCCGTCTTAAAATAAAAATTCATATATTTTTAATAAGCCTGAGACATGTTTCCCAATGAACCACAGATGGTTCATTTTTATTATCCTATAAAGAGATATTATGGGTAAATGTGTTTTAAAAATGGCAAAACAGAACCTCAGAGCTGCTCTCTTTTGGAGATCTCCAAGCACTTCCTAAGCATCTGGGCTCCCTCCTGTCATCATGGAGACAGACACCATTGATCCCCTGACCTTCATCCCTAATCAGACAGAACCAGTGAGGCAAAATCAAAACCAGACACAGTTCAAATTCCAACTTTGTTACTTGATGACTAATAACCAAGCCATAATGACCTAGAAAATGGATATTTATAAAATAAATCCTTGTGAGGTAATTTAAAGAGTATATAAAGCAGGGTATGAAATGCATTGGACAAAAAAAAAAAAAAAAAGAAATGCATTGGACATAGTAACTCGCACTGAGAAGCTCTCTTTAAAAGTCCCTTCCTCTCCCTCAATGTCTAGAATCATGATGAACATCTGAAGCTATTACACCTATGTGCCCAAGCACATAGCCTGCCATTGTACCTACAAAGAGGGTAAATATGTTCTGTCCATTTGACAAACATCCATGAACCCTACCACAAAAAGCTATTGAGTTCGGAGAACAAATAATTTGTACTATCCTAAGAAGGTGAAATGTGTAGAAGACAAGGGGCGGGTAACTGGCTCTTCTCCCAGCACTGATCGTCAACTTATTGACTTAGAATTTAGCGGAAGGTAAGTCAGTATTAATCAAAACCATCCCTATAACAGCCACATTGCTGGGGCCAGGGGACAGAGGGAAGTGTGCCAAAGTTCCCTCCCAGATGTCCCCACTGCACAACCCAGTTCCACTAGCCACCCAATTGCTCAAGCCTGGAAAATCTTCCTTGTCATCTCCTGATCCCTTTCTTTCAAGCTTCCCCTCCCCTACATCAGCAGGTCTTGTGGATTCTGTCTGCTGGAGAGACTGGAAATATGGTTTCACTCATATGGGGAATATAAAAGATAGTGAAAGGGATTATAGGGGAAAGGAGGGAAAATGAGTGGGAAATATCAGTGAGGGTGACAGAACATGAGAGACTCCTAACTCTGGGAAATGAACAAGGGGTAGTGGAAGGGGAGGTGGGCGGGGGATGGGGGTGACTGGGTGACAGGCACTGAGGGAGGTACTTGGCGGGATGAGCATTGGGTGTTATACTATATGTTGGCAAATCAAACTCCAATAAAAAAAAAAAAACATTAAAAAAAAATTTTGTTTAATTTGCCCTTGATCTGTTTCCTTCAAAGTTAACATCATCTCTCATCCAGTCGCAACTCTCTCCTGGCAGTCTTTCTGCATCTACTAAGAACAAAACAAAAAACTAAGAACAAAACAATAACAAAAACCTCTTAATCAAACTATAGTAGGCATCAGAACCCAAGTAACCAATATCTAGATTTCTTTTTTAATTGGAGGAAAACCATTACAGCATCCCAGAAGCTCTCTATTCCCTCCTTTCTGGTCACAAGTTCCCCAAGATAACTGCTCCCCTGACTTATAGCAGCATGGGTAGATTTTTCGATTTTCCCCCCATACTGTTGGATGGTGCTGTCATTAATTCATTTGCATCACTGTGCAGCATTTCATTTTGTCAGTGTGTTAACAATTTGTTGATTATAATGTTAATGGATGCTTGGGTGGTTTTCGACTTTGGGGCAGTTATAAACTTGATACCCCTGATTCCCATTGCTTTAATGATAAAAACTCTAAATTGACTGGTCTGACCAATAATTACCTTCTTACCTGACACTTGGTCATTCTGCTCCAGCACTTGCCCTCTGCTTAACTTCCTCAAAAGGCCAAATTCATTCTCATTTTCTCATCTGGGCACATGCTGTTCCTGCTCCCTGAAACTCTTCCTGCTATGCTTTCTCCTCTTTATACTGCAGCTCCCATGTGCACAGACTCTCCCTCCCTGTAACTCAAATCAGGATCCTTCTGGTTTTTCTTCTTCACACTGCCCCCACTCTTTTTGTCAGGGTTCTTAAAAGGATTCATAATTGCATATTCATGTGTGTGATTATTTAGTTAACGTGTGGGTCCCACTGAACAGAGGAGTTGCCTGACTTACTTGTGTTTGCATTGCTGGCACCCGGAACAGAACCTGGCACAGAACAGGAGCTCAACACATATTTGTTAGGTGAGTGAATGAACTCACCATCCCATCAAGGTGCCCATGGTCAAGGGAGACAGAAAGGCCTCTGTATGATGATGTGGGGTGGTGGGTGCTACAGGAGAGAGATCTTGCCATACAGATGCTATCTGGGAAAGAGTACAAAGCTTCCATTTCAGAGGAAGTAGCCCTTGAGGTGACATATTATAGAAGACTGTACAGTTGCAGTAGGTACCATTCACACTAAATGGTGCCCTCTGAGAGAGTGCAGCATAGGGGGATAGATTTGAGGGAAACACAAGAAATAACCCAGCACAAAGGGAAGGAAATCAGATGCGAGATGGAGCAGGAGCATATGCAAAAGTATGAAAGCATCACTTAGAAAGTCTGGTTGGGAAATAGCAGTTCTTCTTGAGAGTGAGTATATGGGGAGCGTGGTGTGGCTGGGAGAGAAGACCCTGAAAGCAAAGCAGGAAGCAGATCATAAAAGACCTTGAAGGCCTTATTAAGGAGCATGGCCTTCCTCCTGCAGGCAGTGGGGAGCCACTGAAGGCTTTAAAGCAAAGGACATATTCAGATGTATTTCCTTTGAACATCTTGTTTTCTCCTTCCCCAGAACCTCCAGACAAGAGGTTCCTGAAAAGCTCCCCCCATCTTCCTTCTGCAGTTAGGATGTCTCTCTCTCTCTCTCTCTCTCTCTCTCTCTCTCTCTCTTTCAGATTTCAGGCTTACCTTCACTCCCTCAGGGAAGCGTCCCCTGACTACCTTCCCTGCACCGGAGCCTCCCCACCACTCCAGCCCTTAACACCAAACAGTTCCCATTTACCGCACTCCTCACAGTTACAATTTTACACATGTGTCTGTGATTCCTAGGTTAAGTCCCTCATGCACCAAACTGTAACCCTACTGTGGACAAGAACCATGCCTGTCTTTGCTTACCCTTGGAATCACACTGCCTTTCAAGTGCCTGGCACATACTGGGTACGCCACAGTTAAGTGCTCTATGAATGACTGTTTTACAAAGAACCTTCCACCTATTCATGCAGAGAACCCATTCGTAGAGTTGAGGCAACAGGCTGGAGGCTGAAGCTTTCTGGTAGTCTTGGGGAGAGATGCTGAGTACATAGCATTGAGTCCAAGGAATGTTCCTGCCCAGTGCTCCAGCGGAAATCTCAAAGTAGGCATTTTGAACCTCTGCCTAACTGCAAAACCAAACTCTAGCGACTGTATTTTATTTTCTGTTTTTCTGGATACTCTGGTATTTGGGACCTTGATCCTAGAGAGACTGCCTCTCCCAGAGCTGGTTAATTTCTAGGGATAGCAAATGACTCCCTTGCAAGTGTGCCTTTGGTACACAAACAAACAAATCCAGAGCCCACACCCAACCATCTCTTTTAGCTAGCTCTCACACACCAAGTCAGTATTCCCTCTGCCCTAAACTACCACGGGACCAGGTACCAGACAGGTGAAAACCCTCCTACAGCCTAGAGGTGGCCAAGATTCTTCCAACTTTCCAATCCCAGCATACCTATCCTGCCTTGCCCATTCCTTCCCACAAAAACCCCAGTAAAGGCTCTGGGCCATCCTCTCCCCTCATCCCTGTCTGCCTTCTGACCGACTCCAGTGCTTCCCTGTGTGTCCCTGTATGGTGTGTCATAACTCCTATTTCTAGGGATCTGTGAGTATAAACTTCTTCTCTCATGACAGTCATTTCCCTGTCTGCATTTCCTACTGTACCTGATTAAAACAAATCCCAGGTACACATTTTAACATAAAAAGCCTTTAATGTATTCAGGTGTCCCAGGGTCCTAACTCCTCAAAGATGAAACTGTGTGGTGAAGGTCTTTCTAATCCTCATGGCTCTCAATGTGGTATCTCAGAAGACACTCATGAATGTCTGCAGATAATGAACAGGAAGCTCTCTGGCACCCTCATCTCCTGAGAATCTGCTTTCACTCCCGGAATCAGGCCCAGGCGTGGAGCTTTTCCAATGGCCTTGGGACCAACCAGTTTTACAAATTATCAACATCTCCCCATTAGCTGTTGCAATATTAAATTGTGTGACTGGAAATGAATGAATAATCCCACAGGCAAGTGAGAGAGACCAAGCAGTGGGGATTTAATAACAAGTCCTGCCCTCTTTCCAAGCAGAAGGTCTTCCTAATTAAATATTAAAAATCTATCCACACAGCTCCAGCAAAAAATTGCTTTTTCAGCAGCATCACTTTGAGACATTTCCTCAAAAGACCCAAGTGCTGTGGGAATGTCCTCTTGGGGCCCCAGATGATGGAAAGGAACCACCAGCGACAAGTACTGCTGGGTGTCTTATCACATGGGTAAGATCACATCCAAGTGGCAAAGTTGGCATTTCAATCTAATTCAGTGTGGTTACGAACTGATACAACATAACAGCAGTTCAGAACATAGTTTCAGTATCAAGCAGACCTGAATTTGAGTCCTGGGTCTGCCATTTGCTAACTGTGTGGCCTTGGGTGGATAACCTCACATCCCTAAGTCTCAGCTTCTTTGTCTTTAAGCAGTGTGGAGCTCACAGGGTTTGGGGAGGGTTCTGTGAGATAATGTACATGAAGCACTAGATGCAGGCCTGGTAACTAGGAAATGCTTCTGAAATGTCAGCTACTGTTCTGATCAATCTGAAGACTCCCCCCAACATTCCCTCTGCCCCCCAGTGTCCCAGAAAGGCCTCCATCAGAACGAAGGGCATCCTGTCCAACCCACGGCCTCTAGCCAGGTGTGTCTTTTTTTTTCCTCACAGGTTAAGGAGTTATTAGGAGCTGTTTCATATCTAGGGATATACTCCCTGCCAGTTGCACTTCCGTTTATTACCTCATTTAACTCTCACAAGAGTCCTGCAAAGTAGGGATTATTCCCACCATCTCCCAGTGTTGAAACTGAGTTGAAAAACATAATGTGTTACCAAGGCTACAAGCCAGAAGCACTCCACCCTCACCTCTGGGTAGCTTCCTGGGCTCCTCCTCAGAGAAAGGGCCCCAGGATCTGGGCCCCACCCTACCCCCAGTCAGGGCTTCTGAGGTGCTCCCCATCTGTTCTTTAAGTCAATCGAAAAATAACCTTTTGGATTTCGTATTAGAAATCTATACCTACTTATTGCAGAAAGTTTAGAAAATATACATAAGCAAAAAGAATATAACAAATCTTAACCCTAACCCTAATCCTAATAGCCATCCATAACTCCAACCCTCAATAATAACTAAAATTTTTATGTATGGTATCTTTGAGATGGCAGATAGATATTTCCTGTTTCACAAAGCCTGCTTTTTTTCCACTTCCAGGAATATAATCTTAAATGCATATAGGGTTTCCCACATCCCTAATCCTAGCCCCATGGCTTTCTACCTGCCTAGGCTTTGCTTTAGTTATTATTGCACCTCTTTTGCATATTTAACCTCTCCCTTTTAATTACAACTACCAGGACCTGCTTCTCCCACAGGGTATGGGTAACTAAAGTAAGAATAAAGGAGGAAGTTGCTTATGAGCTAGAAGTCTAGCAGTCCTGGGAGATTTTCTCCAGCATTCTAGTATTCCTGATGCCATGGAGTCAGATCTCCAGTCACGCCTGACTGGCCTTTGGCATTCTAAACAGGAATTACCAGGCCCCTTGGCATTCCAGCAGAAACTTCAAATATCTCAAATTGTGGATTTCATTAACTGATAGGAAGAAACAGACTTTCTTTCCTGTCAACCACTTGCAGGGAACTAGGACCCAGCCTAAGGTCTCAGGCCTATTTGATTAATGGAGGCTCTCCATCGCAGTGAGCTAGCAAGGAGAGGAAGGGCACAAAGCCATGAGGCAAAGAATTCACCCTGCAAAGCCATTCTCCGTGAGGTCCTCACAGGTCAGAGGGGCCAAAGACATCTCTGTTCTCTTATGATTAGTATTAGCTCTCATTGGGTGATTAATGTTATAACTCCTAACTCTCCACTGGCTTCTCAAAACAATAAAGCCTTCTGTACTGTGCTGTTTGCCACCCTCAAAAACTATTAACATGGACCCCAAAACCCAGCACAATACAGTCCATAACCACCTTACACTCCTCTGTCCCTTGTTCACCATGTCCCTGACTCCAGACAAGACACCTTCTCTCATGCCCTGGAGCAGGCTCTCTCCTTGGGAGTCCTTGGAGAGGCTGCTCCCTCCCTCACTCTGCACATGGCCATCCCCTTCTTGTCCTTGGCTCAGCATTTGGACTGCCACAGAGGAGTCCAGTGGTGACAGCTAGGTCTGCCTGTTAAGTCCACAAGGCATCCCTCCATTGCACATTGCACTTCACTTAAAAATTTTTTTAATTATATTTATTTATCCATGAGAGACACACAGAGAGAGGCAGAGACACGGGCAGAGGGAGAAGCAGGCTCCATGTAGGGAGCCCGACATGGGACTTGATCCCGGGTCTCCAGGATCACGCCTCAGGCCGAAGGCAGCACTAAACTGCTGAGCCACCAAGGCATCCTCCCAAATTTTTTATTTGCTATCTGCCTGCACCCAAGGACACACACAGCACCCCTGTTCTTATTTGATTTGATTGGCTAGGACTGGCCACATGATCACACCTAACTTCAGAGGGGCTGGAAGTATAGGCAAACATGCACATGAAAGGAGGAGAACCAGGAGTAATTGGTGATGAGCACTAATGATCACCACAATGTCATGTTTTGTTTGAAAAAAAAATTATTCCATAAAAACAATATCACAACAAACATAACTAACACCAAACGCAGTAGACCAGACTTCTGGGACCATCTTCACAATGAAACAAACAGCATCTACTTACCCCCTCGAAATGTCATGTTTTTAACCACAATATTAAAATTATCAAAACAACCCATACAACATAGCTTTAAACATATTTCAAACCCTAATGAGCTATAAGGTGAAAAGGAAAATGTGCCTCCTTGCCCAGTCTCCCCACCCCATAATCCTGTATAAGTGACGATTATAGACAAAGTATTTCAGGATTTGAGATGCCAGTGGGGAGGACTAGGAAGGCTTCACAGAAAGGCATGACTAGAAGCTGTTTGGGTTTCTTAAATGTGAGATTTAATTTTCAAAGACTCCTATGATCCAACTTAAGCTTTATGGCTTTGAGACTCATATGATGAGAAAAACCGCTGTCTCACAGCAGGGAATTTAGAAGGGTTAGGAATTCCAAGCCAGAGCTCCACTCTGGAAAGTTCCATCAAAGCATCACTCCAGGCTTAGTGGTTGCCACCCACCACTCCACAGATTACAAAGCTTCAGAGTCCTGTGACCCACTAATGGATTCACAAACTAACTCAGCTAATTAATCCTTGTGCATGCATCCTCTTAAACTGCAAAAGCCTTCTCCTGGAGCTGGCCACCCTGGCTAACAGAGTATCATGTGGGCTTTCCAGAGCTGCACCCTGCTTAGCCAAGCAGAGACACTCATTAGGAAACTCAGCCCCCACTCACCCCACCACGTGAGGAGAGGATTTAATTAAATGCCTTCAACGTGCCAGGTACTTCCTCTGCAGTGGTTCCTTTGATCCTAACAGACTGGGAAGATGGATGCTGTTGTGCCCATTTTACCATTGAGAGGACTGAGTCTTGCAGACTGGAAGTGACTTGCTCAGGCTCACCAGCTATTGAGCTGCAGAGCTGGGATTCAAGCCTGACTATTTTGATTACAAAGCTCACCATTACTCCCCTTCTGCTGATGCTCAATTCAGCTACCTACCACCTTTTTCAATGATCCTGTAGAAACTGATGCCTCCCCTGACCCATTTCTCTCTAGTCCTGGAACCCTGCTTCGTTTTCATTCACAACGCACATCACCACCTCTGTTCACTGCTTTGTTCACCACCTTTTGTTCACTGCTTTGTCACCAATGCCTGTAAGAGTGGCTGGCACCTCGTAGGCACTCAGTGATTATTTGTTGAATGAGTGAATGGTGCTGTGAAAAGAACACTGACCTGAGTTTTAAGCCTGCTCTGCCTGGAATCCAATGTGTGGCCCTGGACGAGTCCAGTTCTGCTGGGTTCTCTGGCCCCCAGCGGCCATATCTATGAAGTCAGAGGGCAGGATAAAAGCATCTCTTTGTAACTTGTATGCTCTGTGACTTATACAGCTTGTCACCCAGAGCAAAGTCTGCTGTAAGGGAAATAAGATTGGAAATGTGACATGAATGGCAGAGAGCTTGAGGCAGAGGAAGAGATGGGGAAGGGACCCTTGAAACTCTTTGGAGTCTTCCCTCCTACCACCTCATACTGGGCTCTGCAAATTCTCAAGTGCAGAAGTGCAAGAAGCTTAGAGTAATTTGGTCCCTGACTTGCCAAGACAGAGCAACAACCACAAAGACACAGGATGAGGCCCAGGGCAACCCATAGGATGGTCCCTTATACCAAAAAACATCTGTCTATCAGTGAGATGATGAGATTAGTCTTTGCTCTTCTACTTGCCATCTTTTTTATTTCAGAGAGGTCTCATAAGATCTCTTGAACCCATTTCTCCTAAAATGGGAAAACTCATTTTTTTTCTTTCCTCTCTGAACCTCAGTTTTCTTGTCTGTAAAAAGCCAGACATGTGCTGAAATGCACTGAAACAGAACCTGTAAATCTACCTCATTCTTGGCACGTGTGATATTAGCCACACAGAAGCATACATCTCAGGATACAACCTGAATCTGTACAGAAATCCTCTCTAGGGCAGCCCAAATGGCTCAGCGGTTTAGCGCCACCTTCAGCCTGGGGTGTGATCCTGGAGACCCGGGATCGAGTCCTGTGTCGGCTCCCTGCATGGAGCCTGCTTCTCCCTCTGCCTGTGTCTCTGCCTCTCTCTCTCTCTCTCTCTCTATGTGTGTGTGTGTCTCTCATGAATAAATAAATAAAATATTTTTTAAAAAAGAAATCCTCTCTAATCACAGGGCATCCTCTTTACTCCATGCTGCTTGGGACCCCCAAAATGAAATTGTCCTGTTTCTAGATTATCACAAAACACACAAAAGTCACTTGGAAAAACATGGTATGGGGTGGGGGAAAGAGGCAGTTAAACTGGCCTCATAGGGATCCCTAGGTGGCGCAGCGATTTGGCGCCTGCCTTTGGCCCAGGGCGCGATCCTGGAGACCCGGGATCGAATCCCACATCGGGCTCCCGGTGCATGGAGCCTGCTTCTCCCTCTGCCTGTGTTTCTGCCTCTCTCTCTCTCTATGACTATCATAAATAAATAAAAAATTTAAAAAAAATAAAAAAAATAAACTGGCCTCATAGAGGCAGGCAATGTGGATGAGTGATAATAGAGATTTGTCCCATGATCTTAATTCTGGGGAGGTAATAGGGAGTAGAAGGGATTGAGGTTTACTAGAGAGCAGTGCCATGTCTAAAGCAAGCAGCCACTCCTCAGCTCCAGCCAATTGTTGCCATGTGATAATGTGATAATTCAGGCCTACACAGACATAAATTCCAATTTCTAAAGAGAAGCCAAAAAATCCATATTTTATGTGAAATAAATGTTGTCAAAATTCACATTTAAAAGAAGTGAAACAACAACTGTACCCTGTAGGCTGCCAGACTGTGATTTCTAAACTAAACTGTCAGACAGAATTAGCCACCGAATTAGCCAAATACTTCCCAGATAGTCTCTTGGCTGCTTTCTCAGGACTCAATGTATTTCCCATTTAGCTTCTTGTTCTACACACTTCTAGCAAACAATGAGCACTTAGTACCTACTATAGGCAAAGCGGATAGACATCATGGCAGGAGTGGGACACAAAATTAAAAACAAAACAAAAACAGGCACAAGACACAATCTCTCCACCCATACCCTACCCCACCCCACTCCCATAAGTGAAATCTGCAACATGCAAGGGTAGATTCTGACACTTGCTGGGTGATGATAGAGACAGTAAGTGCCTCAGGAGTTTGGACAGAGAGCTTTCCCTGTGGTGTCTGCGAGAGCTGCCCAGAGGAGAGAGCTCTCAAGGCAGGCTTAAAGGGTGGCTGGGGTTGGGATCAGCTGATGACACGCTCTGGCAGAGACAGAGGACTGCGGCTATTACGGAAGACCCCGGCTGGGTAGTTGTGGGAAATTGTTCTGGGGGGATCCAGGCTTCATCCTAAAGATCCCTCAGGAGGGAGCTGGTAGGTGGTAATGGGGCAAAGCTGATGGAAAGGGACCCCCTTATCCTGCCACATTCTCCAGGATGAAGAGGCTGGGCACTGGCTCTGGAGGCCCCTCTGGGCCTGACTCTTCACTTCTTGCGTTTCTATGCAAAATAGACAAGCAGGACAGACCTTCCCATGACAGCTTCTTGTGGGCTGTTTCCTCGGGGGTAGGGGAGATGCCTTCATGGTAATGATCTGGATCCTGAAACAATTCAGAGAGGCAGCAGGGCTCCGAAACAGGCAGTATTTCCTTTTTTTATGATGGTTTCATTTTACATTTTTATTGGCTCTCCACTGATTGCTCTTGGGCTCTCTGACGGGATGTGAGATGCGCTGACATTTATAGAAATCAATACATTAATAAATCACGAAGTTCATAATGTCTGATTTGCTTCTAAATGAGACAGAACTATTATCACCATAAAGTTGCACATAAAATATGCCCAATTGTGATGTATTGTATAGTCTAATCAAAGGCATTTGAGTGAATAACCTTTCCCCAAAAGAAGGAAACAATCAAAGCTGAATAACGTCATTAATAATTCAAGGTATGTCTGCCAAGGCTTCATTTATTAAGTGCACAGTTAAGAGGCTTCCGTGCCGAGTCCTGCAGATGACACCTTGCCATCTTCTCCCTGCCTCTGGGCAGGCAGACATCCGTTCTCCGATGAACTGGCTACAGTCCTTGCATTTGGCAGTACATGTTCCAGTGGAGGGCAATGTCCAATTCCCTTCTCCAGCTAAGAAATGGACCAAAACAATACACACTTTGACTGTCTGGATTATTAAGGGCAGAGGACATGGAGCCATGTAATAACTCTAGGGGAGAAGAGGCAGGAAATTTCTCAGTGATGATCAATTATTAGATCTGTTGACTTAACACTCCAGGCCCCATGTTTCTGGTGTCCACAACTCACAGATGCTCATCCCTGTTCCCTGGCAATCTGCAGACCAAGGTGCTCTTGCATCCAGAATCTTGTGTTTGCTTACGTCCACTGCAGCTAATACAGAATAATAATATTCCCTTTAGCCAGTTAATGTCCAACCTGAGCTCGCAATTGGATGCTTTTCTGACAGAGTAAGTCACAAAACAAACAGATCTTCCTATATTAAAGAGGAACACATTTAATTAACTAGATCCATCAGAAAAGGCATAATCATGGTCTAGAAAATATCTACAGACTTGATTATTGGATTCTGCCTTTGAGAATCACCCTCAACACTTAACATCATGGACATGACACACAATTGTATAGTTGTCTCCAAAAAAATAACATTTTTGAGCACCTACTATGTGCATAGATCACTTTACGTATCTTATCTCATTTAGACTCACAACTACAAGGTGGGTATGATTATAAAATTAGTCTAATAACGATATACCTCCTAGGGACAACCAGATGATTAGATCAATCCTAAAACTATTACCATGCTCTCTGAGCTCCCCAAGACAGGTACTTAATATGAAGATGCATTAATACTGAATTCCAGCAAAAGCTCACCCAGCCAATCTCCATTATTTCCCTGCTTGTGTTACTCTATATGATGTACTGAACTTTACTTTCACAATAACAACAATGAAAAGGTTTATTTGGTTGGATTACAGAGGCTAAACCTACTTTATGAATTTGGTTTTCAGGCCCTTAGCACACTAATTGGGATAATTAAACATACACTAGCTATTCTGACATAGCAGCAGTAATATGATGGAGCTGGCTCATACCCACAGGCTGCACGCTTCACTTCTCAAATCCACATCCAGTGACTTCACATTGATAGCCTGGTGGGAATATTTACACCAAAGATATTAGAAAATGATATCCATCAGGTTTTTCTACCATCCCCAAATGCCAATTGTTAAACATTTACCAGCCCACCAAAGCAAGTCCTCTGCTTGGAAACCCATCACCTGGCAAATTGCCGAGTTAGCTGGAAAGCAGTGAACTACTCTTCAAAAAGCAGGCTGAAAAAAAACAGGCTGAAAGATTGGCTTTTCACACCTTAGTCTGACCTTGATCCATTAAATTTCCATTGATGAGAAAATTCTGTGCCAATCTTGGAGAAGTCCTATTTATGTGGCAATTTTACTTTTCCTGTGAGTAATTTTTTTGACTTCTCTCAGCACCTTCATATTTCCAACTTAAAGCTAGCAATGCCCTTCTCCGTGGATACTTCTACTCCCTTCTCCCCTTCATTTACAGTGAAGTGACATGTTAGCCTCTCAGTCAAGAGGAGCAACAAAATCCCATTTATGCAATCCTCTTGCTTCCTACAGAAATATTCAAGACTCACTTATCCTGGGCAACGTGTCCCCCATCCCCAACACAGGGCAGCCAGCACTCATGAACTGGCCATCTCCATGTGCTGGAACTTCAGGGCAGTAGCCAGCTAAGACCAAAGAAGAGGTGGTAGGAGGTTTCCCACTGCCTCCCGAATGCCAGCTGGCTGTAGGATTTGGGCCTCGTGTGACTAATTGCTCCCTGGAGCTGTGGAGACTACTGGTGCCATCTAAGTAAATCATCCAGAATACTTTTTTCAGATAGAGTCCATTTAAACATCATCTAGAGATTTCCACCTGTGGCTGAGACACTATTTCACAGCCTGGCCAGGGGCTTAACTGGACTGCAATGTTGCCATGGAAGCAAAGGGACACAAGAGTCCCTAACGTATGTGACCTTGCTCCTTGTCCTGAGACATCATTTAGGGCTGCCAACCCTGGGATCTAAATGATTTGCTTCTTTCCTAGTAGTTTGTCTTTCCAGTCTTGTTGGAAAATGTGTGAATTTCATGCTGTCACACAACAGAGTTGTGATTTATGTCACGGTCTGTTTAATGACTTTGTGGACTTTTAATAATCACATTATATTTCTGACAGTTAATTTCTACTACCACCACTTTCCAAGGAACATCTGACACTCCCTTTCCACATACCACACCCAATATGCTGATCTGAAGGCCACATTCAAAAACACCCTTATTCTGAGAGAAAGGTCACAGAACTGAAATACACTATATATGGAAGAATTTTCAAGTCCATCTAATGGAAATAGCAGTACTCAAAGATTTTTTTATAGGACTCTTTTTTCCAGAAGATTTTCAGGACTGAAGTGTAAATGAATGAGAAATGTATAAATTCAATTTTGCTTAAAAGGGGCAGGAGGGCTTCAAGATTAAGAGAACAAACGCTTGGAGCAAAACATGATTTGAGTTTTATTGAAGCAAGAAGACTGAAAAAAATGTCCAGAACACTCAAAAAATCTTTATCAAAGCTCAGCTCAGCACTCCCGGGACTCATCGTTAAGTTTATAAAATTCAGAGCTGATGAGTTGTGTGTGCTGTGTGTGTCTGAGTGAGTTTATGACTAACCTCCAAGCCCTGGCTATAAGAATCTCAGCCTCCAGGATTATACTTCAAGACCAAATGAAACTCGTCCCTCTGTGCACCACCATACCCCAGCTCCTCACCCTTGGTTCCATACAGGTGCCACCGAGATCTTCACTCATTATAATGGGGTAAATTGTCAACCAAAAGATGGTGTTAAACTCATCCAGAATAAACCAATCAACCATGTTTAAGGAGAGAGAAAAGATCACATTTTCAAATGCCAGCATGCCATCTCTAATACAGTCTTTAATGTAACCAACATAGTTTAGGCACACTGAAAATGAACCATTGGAAGCACTAGAAATATGATTTCAAGAGGCAGCATGGCATTCAATTTTATGCACACTGTCACCTAAATTATTTGCAGCTCAAGTATGTCATGCTCTTTAAATTTCCCTCTGGGCTCAGTTTTCACAGTGTCCCACAGTTTCAATATGTCGTATTTTCATTATCATTTGGTTCAAAATGCTTTCTAGTTTCCATGAGATTTCTTCTTCCATACATGGGTTTCTTAGGAATTCAAACCATGTTGTTTGATTTCCAAACATTTGGAAATGTCTTTTTTTTTCTTCTTCCCTTGATTTCTTGTTTAATTCCACTGTGGGTAGAAAATGTTCTGAATAGGGGCACTGAGTGGCTCAGTGGTTGAATGTCTGCCTTTGGCTCAGGTCGTGATTCCAGGGTCGTGGGATCAAGTCCCAAATGAGGGTCCCCAAAGGGAACCTGCTTCTACCTCTGCTTATGTCTCTGCCTCTCTCCCTCTGGGTCTCTCATGAGTAAAGAAATAAAATCATAAATAAATAAACAAATAAAAAGAAAACATTCTGAATAATTTCAGTTCTTTAGACTTTGTTGAGATTGGCTTTATAACTCAAGAAGTGGTCAGTTTTGGTCAATGTTCTCTGAGTACTTGAGAATGTGTGAGCTCTGTGGCAGTTGAGTAAAGAGCTCCACTCCTATCAATGGAGATACATTGGTTAATTGCACTGCTTATATCCTCTTTACCCTAATCGATTTTTTTATCAGTTGCTAAGAAAGGAGTTTTGAAATCTCCAGTTATGACTGTGAATTTGCTATTTCTCCTTTTCTCTGTTAGTCTTTGCTTTGTATGTATTTGAAAATTATATTATTTGTGCATACTAATTTAGAATTGTTGTATTTTCTTAATGGATAGTGCCTTCATGATGCAAACTCCCTCTTTCTAGCAAAGGTTCTTGCCTGAAATTCTACTTAATCTGATGTTAACATAGCCACGCCTGCTTTGCTTGATGTGTGTTTGCATGTTGTATCACTTTCCGTCCTTTCACCTCTATCTTTTCTGTGTCTTCAGATTCACAAGCAGTACTGAGTTAGGGCTTGTTTTTTATCTGAAGTTTGTTGTCTTATATCAAAGGTTTCCTCTTTGTCGTTGTATTTCAGGTTTAACTGTGATGTTCTCAGTGTGCCTTCCTTTGTGTTTATCTGCTTGGGTTTATGCTTCTTGAATTTGTGGCTCAATCTCGTTCATCCAGTTTTTTAAATGATCAGTTGTTATCTCTTCAGATATTGCTTGGACATCATTTTTTATCTCCTCTTTTTTAGGAACTCCGGTGGCATATATGTTAGAACTTTTCTTCACATCCAATGTCTCTTTTATGGGCTTGTATTTTCCATGTTTCTCTCTATGTGTATATCAGTCTGTATATTTTTCTCTTGACCTATCACTGAATCACTAATTCTCTTTCCATCTGTGACTATCCTGCTGTTAAACTGATCTATTTAGTTGTTAATCCTGGATAGCATGTTTTTCAATTCTAGGACTTTTCATTTACTTTTATAGGTTCTGATTCTCTAGTGGAATCTCCATCTTTTTATTTTCTTGAGCATATTTCACCATCATTTTAAAGCTCACTCTTGATGAATCCAATATTTAGATCACCGATGAATCTATTTACTATATTTTGTCTTCTGTCGGTCCAGTCTCTTAATATGTCTGGCAAATTTTCAATGAGTGGTGAGCATTAGAATACAAAATGTGAACACTATCTGGCTGAGCCTTCAGCTCGTGCAAGGTAACTGAGCAGGAGCAGATGAACTTAATCCAAATGGGGACTGGGCTGTTTTGAGGCTGGATTTCGATCTTTGAAAGACCTGATCTATTTCTGATGTGCCCTTTCTCCTAGAACATTGTCCTCTCCGGGCCAAACTGAAAACCTGAATGTTCACCAGGAACCCCCTCCTAGAAGACTCTGATACCCCATTACACTGTGAGCCTGCCAAGAGCTCCATTTAGCTCTGCAACCTTGGGGTACAGTTCTTGCTTCGTTTCCCTTGACCTCTGTCCCTTGGGATAGCTCAGGCAATTAGGCTTATGTCTATGCATCCATCCCTCCTCTGAGACCCCTCGAGCCCTGAATGTCTTAGTAGAACTGATCCTATTTTTGTCTTCCCAGATTGGTGAAAGTTCTGCTTACGTTTTTGCTCTTAGCAGACCGTTTTTGCTCAGTTTCTCAAGCTCATTATCCATGCCACTTATAAATCAGCATACACTGCGAGATGAACAACAGCATCGACTGTCAAGCCACTTAATGAGTTTTTCTTCCCTCCAGAATCACGGCTTCTAAAGATGGGATACCTTGGTAGCTCTCCAGTGCCTTCAAACACATGTGTTGCTTTTTACCCCTGCTCCCCACCACCCCCAGGCTTCAGGTGTCTTTTTGTTGTTACTATGTTAATTTTTTTAAAAATTTTTAATTGATTCATTTTTTTAATCCTCCTTTTCAAATTGTTCTCAGTGAGAAGTCAGCTCTGCTGTAGGAGAGCTCACCATTCCTGGGCCTTTTGGCTTATGTATCATTGCATAGGCTATTCCCTTGTTCCCCTTTTCCTTGAAGATTCAAATAAATTATCACCTTCTCTTGAAGCCATCCCTGTCACCCCTTCCAATCCTATGCCTTCCAGGTGACATTCATCAAGAGCTTTTTCCTTCTTGGCTCCCAAGTGTCTTAGCCAGATCTACACTGCTTGCTACTTGGCATGATTTACCAAGGAAGAGTTCCAGACCAGCAACCCATAGCATCCTATGAATAGGAATATTATATTTGGCTCATGCTGTATGTTCCCAATGTTAAGCTCATTAATAACAGCTAAGAATCAAGATACAATCTTTTAATTGTAGCAGCTCCTGAGAAAAATCTAAAGATCTGGACTCCCTGAACCTAAATTCTACATAATAACAACTGGCTGTGTAAGAGCTGTTCCCCTTTAATGGGGCAATGACTCACCAGTTCTCAGTCCCTGCTAGTCTCTCTTGGTGTATACCTAGCACCTGACTCATCTAAATTCCATACTGACTACTGGTGGCATTTGAGTTTGTGATCTTGGTCTCTGTGTGCATCTCCCAGCCGGTCAGAGAGCTCCATATGAACTGACAGTACATCTTTTCACCTCTTTCCAAACCCATCCCTGGCATGGCAGTGATGGTCAATACATATTTATAGATATACCTCCACAAAAATGCTACCAAGGTGTTTTTAGGGCTATGAAACTATTCTGTGGGATGCTGTAGTGGTGAATATGAGACCATTATACACTTGTCAAAACCCATAGAATTATACCACACAATGAACTCTAATGTAAACTATGGATGTTAGCTAAAAATATTTTAATCTTGGTTCATCAGCTGAACAAATATATCATACCAGGGCTAAGGGGAAACCGTGAGGTGACAGGCATGGGAACTCTGTATTTTCTGCTCAACTTTTCTGTAAACCTAAAGCTGCTCTAAAATTTATCTATTAGAAAAAGTAAATGAATGTAAATGTGATTAATCAGATTGATAAAAGAAAGCAAGTAAATCTGGCAAAATAAGCTTCTCCCAGGGGATTCAGGTCAGGACACAAGACAGAAATATTTATGAGTGGATATCTAACAGTACCACCACCTTTAGGGACAGCAGAAAATAAACCACTGCTGTCTGAGAATGTGGGTGGGAAGTGATCAAAACACACTTAAAGTGAAGGCTGGGCTGTATGACACACTCTCTCCATCAGGAGTGATGGAAGGAAAAAAAACAAAGGAGTGATGGAAGGACAGGAGGAAGTTCAAATAATGGCCCACAAAGGAAAAACCAAGCTGACCCCTAAAGAGGCCCCAAAAGACCAGCAGGAGAGCAGCAAGTAAAGCCCCCCATTTCCTGTTTTCTGGGACCTGGACCCGCCCAGCTCCATCGTGCCATAGCAGATCTTCCAGGTCTGATGATTTGTCTTATGTTTTGTATTCAGCATACCAGGGGACTTCACCTGCATCCACTCTGCTCACCCGTCCTAATGTGCTAATCAGTTTTTTTCAACAGCCCACCCCCTACTTATCAAGCTTTAGAAGGGAAGAGAGAAGGAGAGAGAAGGGTTGTAGATTGTAAGCTCCAGGAGAGCAGGGAATAGAGTTGTTTCGTTCACTGAAATGCGCATAGTAGATACGTCTTTGATGATGGTTGACCGAGCAAATATAGAATCCTACAAAACGTGCAGATTCAAATGTCAAAGCGGCAGAGGGGGACAATGGGGCCTCTGTTGTGAAGGGTATCACATAAGACACTTTTCAATCAAATATGCGAGTACTTCCAAGGACCCATTCACATCCGTGCATCCTCTGCCCCATGCCATTCCATCTCTCTTCAGGTTGCATGGCTGCATGGCTGCGGGCATGCTCAGTGAGCCCCCTGCTGGGAGCCGTGGGCACTGCGAGGTGACCCATTGCTCTTGCCTGTTCGGACTGTGGGAAAAGAATAGGGAAAAGGTCAGCCCCAGCCCTGCTACAAGATCTCTTTGCATATGTCGAGCTGTATGGTGACCTGGACACCTTCAGAGTGCAATCTCCATGGAAAATAAAAGTATGTTTTGTTTTTTTGATGAATGGATTTGGTAAAATGTTTTCTTACTTTTTCCTAGACATCGCCTGGTGGTATTACCAGTATCAGAGAGGTAAAAAAGTTTAAACTAACTTGACTACTTTGGTCACATTACTTTCAAAAGAAGAGCTTCTTAATCAATTATATTTTGTAATTGTTCTACTCACTCACCAATTTTCTTTGCCCCTTGTTAGCAAACCCTACTAGAAACAGTCGGAAACATTCTTTAGAGACAAGTTATAGGAAAAGCTTTGCTCCCACTATGAAATTGTTATGGTTTTCTCTCATGGGCAACAAGACATATATAAAAGCTCAGAGCCAGTTTGTGGCTCAAGTTAGTCACTGCTTGGAACAAATGACCTGAATTTCTAAGTTCTCTTTTTCCCCATGGTCTTGACCTCCTAATCTACTCAACATTTTCTGGGGTGGTTTTTTCTTATTACTTTATCTCTTTTTATTTTATTATATTTATTTCATATAATCAGTTTTAAGTCCTTTGTGAAACAAAGTGGAATGTGTTTAAATAAATAGGGAGAGAAAAGTTGGTTGACTGGGTGGTAAGTGAGGTAGGAGAAAGGTAGGTAGGTGGGAGGTAAGCAGGCAGAAATCAGGACACAAAAACTCAAATGCCAATGGGGCCAGGAAGGTAGCATAAATGAGCTAAGTGAGCCACAGGTGAAGAAAGGGAGCAATAGAGGCATTGGCTGCTCAGAGGGAATAGCTACTGCTCAGCTCCTGTAAACTATTGCCTTGTGAGAATTTAAGATCAATGTTGTTAGATAATCCCATTTTCCAAGAGAAATTTTAAAAATTGACTTTGTCAACCTCTCATCTTTAAATATTGTCAGTTAATTCCAAAAACATAAAACCCACCACATTTTATACACCAAACAAGACCAATCTTTGGACTACATTCTATGTCGAAGGCCCCATTTTGTAACTTTGAAACTAGATGGATGATTATAAAATCCAACCCAGAGATGCCATGATGGAGAGACTATTTCCTAGTCCAGGGAGAAGGAGCTAGCAAAGGAGACACCTCACTAGGGAGGAGACCAAAGGCTTGGTCCTCCTCCTACAGCTCATAGTCTAGGGGTCTGACTTGAACTCTGGCACAGAGCCCTGCTCTTGTTACTTTGTAAGGTTGGTTACAAACCAATTTGTAGTCTGTGTTTGAGGGAAGCGGAAGCCAGTATAGGAGCACTGGAAGCCAGATCTATAAAAGAGACCCTGGACTAGCTGGATTCTAGGTCCTGTTCTGTCATAAACTGGCTGTGTGACTCAGGCAAAGCCATTTAGTGACAGAGCTTGGAAGAGATCTCCTTAACATGGGCTCCACATGTTTAAAATATCTAATATTCAGATAGAGAGGGTAATGGTCCCTCACTCCCCAACACATACAAGGTTGTAATGGGACAACAGGCATGGCAACATTTTACAGACTAAAAGTACTTTACCAACAGAAAGTATTCTAATTTATTCTTGTTATGTAGTTATCGCCATAGTATTACATTTCTACGTTAATTTTGATGACTATCACCCAAACTCAGTCTGACTTAGTAACTGGTTCACCATTACTTTTAATTTTTTAATAACAAAAGTAACAATAAGCAATATTTTCCCTTGCAGACTCTTAGCAGACCTCAAAAAGAAACTGTCAGGGAGGCTCCCCACCTATTAATTGTTGTCCTCTTCCTCCATCCAAGTAGCTGAGCGGCCCTGCTTCCTTTACTGGGACCACCTGGGCAGCACCCAGGGACTCCCTGGAGGTGGGTGGGAAGTGGGGTAGGTGCAACAGGAGGAATGTGAAAACCTCAGAAGCCCCTTCAGAAATCTCTTCAGAATGTCTTTACAGTGGCTGGAACCAGACAAAGGCTGGGAAGGGAGAGCAGGCATGAGGGAAGGGGATGCTGAGATGTGGGCCCTTCTAGAAAGTTGCCACATGTATAGACAGCTTAGTGTCTTCCATCCACAGGTCATGACACATGATGGTCACAATCAGCATAATTTTAGAAAGGACCAGACTAAAAGTGAGAACAGAGTACATCTCACATTAACAGGGGAAAGTGTTTAAGGAGATTTTTGCTTCAAAATATTTCATAAAATATTTGTTTATATGTTTGTGCATACTGGATTGTGATGTAAATTGTAGCTCTTCCTCTGAAACACAGTAAAACAAAAAAAAATTGGGAACCACTGGTTTAAGACATGCAAGCTATTTCCCAGCATCTCGAGCCCCAAAGACATGAATTTCCTTCAGTGACTGATGTTACCACAGCCTGACAATTAGAAGGTGATGAAAAGCAAAAGCAAAGCAAAGCAAAGCTTGGCAGTCAGCATCCCAATATTCAGATATTACTGAATCCGATATGGAAATTGATCCTGCTGCCCAGACAGCAAACAAACCATTTATTGATAAAGTTGATTTCTCCCTTAATGAAGTGGGCTTAATATTTGATATTTCAGTAACTACTTAGTGCATTTATAATAAAGGAGATGGTAAGTGCAGCTTATGAAGCAGAAAGATTCTCTCAAACTTCCGCAGAGACTTCCCTGATCTGGTGAAGAATTCAATCACAAGAAGATTAATAGAAATGAGACAACACTGTAAAAGAAGTCTTTTTAGCTTCTGGATAAGTTAAACTGGGAAATATATACCAGACACCTGCAAAAATACATCATTTCTTCCAAAAAATGTATTTCTGTCTTCCTGGTTTACATTTTCATAGTTCACCTCTTCTCAGAGTTTTAAATATCTGTATACTTTTCAAAATAAAATTGCTATTAAATCTAATACTGGAGATTTAAACTAACAATTTTATTTCTCTTTTAAAATGAGCTAAAAATACATGTGAGTTTTCTGAATTAGATTTATGTGGGGAGAGTTGTTTTTTTAGGGAAATTGGCCCTTTGATTTACATAGAAATGCTGCAGTGTTTAGGTAATTACTACTTAACTTGTTAGTAACAAACATAACAATAATTAAAGGCTCTGTAAGAATTACGAAGAAATCAGTCACTTGTAGCTATGTTGTATTATCAGAGTATCTTATTTATATTGAATAATCTGCCCTACTCCCGGGAGGATAAAGTGATACCTGTTGCCCAGCACATACGAAAGACAACCATTGGGGATTATTACCAAGTTCTTCTGTCTCTCCCTTGGAACCTTACCCAAACGTCCATTTCCTTAGGGAAGATGTCCAAGATACAAACTCACTTTGATGGATTCCTTTTGTATTGAGATCACAGTCTCAAAAGAAAAAGTGACAATTGGAGAGAAAATCTGGTAGCAAGAACTTGGCACTGACTGGAGAAATGTACTCAGTGTTAAGCACCTGCTCACCCTGTTCTCTCAGACAGAAATGCAGTCTGTCCCCACTCTCTATGGTCATGGGATGTGACATGGTGTGTGTGTGCATTCTCAGCACCCTGCCCATCTCATCACTATTCTTGCCAAACCAGATTTACAGTCGTTCAATATATGGATTGGGTAATGTCTGCATGACAACAACGGGCAGAAAAGGTTAGCCGACAATTGATTCTTGATTGGAGTAAATTTATAGAAAGCGTCTGGCAGGAAACACTCATTTAGCCTTCTGGGATGGTAAAACATTGAAACTTCCACTTATTTGGAGGTTGTGATCCTTCAGGAGGCAATGGCAAATCTCTTGCTTTAACTGACACTTTCTCAAAAACTAGTGGAAAATTACATTACATTGTCATACTTAGTGGAGAAACACACTGCTACTTCAGACAACTGTTTTCTGAGCCCTTCAAATGCTTCAGAAGCTTTGATTTATATCAACTGGTTCCCATTTAAGTCATTTTCCTATTTAAGAATATCTAGTATATATCATAAAACAACTCTATAAAATACATTCATATTCTTGTATTAATATTTAACATGCCATAATTGGAACTTTTTGCTAAATTGTATTAGCTTCATCTAATTGTACCAAATGGTAAGACTTTGCTCTACATATTTAATAGATTTTCTCTTTGCTATTTGGGAGCTGTTAATGATTCCACTCACTTACCTGTGTCTCTCTGGAATATTCAGATGGTTCAGGGGGACAGCAAATTGAATATGTGAAGAAGTTACTTTGAAAAAAAGGGAAATGTTTTCGTATAGACTTATTTTTAGCCCATCTACCCTCATCTCCACTTGGAAGGTGTTTCTCTCCTGCCTGAAGCTCCCTTCTTGTGTGGCATCTGACACAGCTGGAGTTATGGCTAGACGAAGTGTAAGACAGAAGTGACTAGGCAAGGAACAGGGGAGGTGGGGGAGGAGGGATCAAGGCAGAAAGGTCATCTGCACTGTGACCCCAGCCCACGACCCTGTGTCCCAGGTCACACCACCCACTCTTTTGACAGCCAAGACTGTGGTCTGACGAGTGGCCACTGAGGTCAGCCACTCCAACTCCATCTCCTCTGGTTCCAGATAAGATTGAAGATGAGTTGGAGATGACCATGGTTTGCCATCGGCCAGAGGGACTGGAGCAGCTTGAGGCCCAGACCAACTTTACCAAGAGGGAGCTGCAAGTCCTTTATCGAGGCTTCAAAAATGTAAGGCCCACAGGGAAGCTGAAGGCCCAGGCAGGATTTCCCACCCAAATGCCAACAGGGCCCATTAGGGAGCTCTTCCATATATGCAGTTGTAAAAGAAAGGCCAATTCTATAAAGAGGGCATGAGAGCAAGATCACCTGGCTAGAAAGAAAGACTCCAGGCAAGAATGAGGCAATCTCTATAGATGGGAAACTGGCCAGTAGCCCAGGCACTTCACAGGATAGCAGGCGCAACCTTGGAGAAATCACCTTGGCCCAGCTTTTAGCCTTAGTATAACCCATTCACACTGTCAATATTGTCCATGCCCCAGAACTGCTGGGACTTAAGTCTGTGCTAACTGAGCTCACAGAGACTGATGTGTAAGCCTGAATTCCAAAGTATTAATTTGCTACATTACTTCCTATATTAAACTTCATGATAGCCTTGTCAGGAAGGTACTATTAGCCCTATTTTACAGGTAAGGACATTGAGAATCAGAGACTAACTCACCCAAAGTCATAAAGCCTAGAAGATGCTTAACCAGGATCCAAATCCAGGTCTTCCTAAGCCCAAAGCCCATGCTCTTTCCAACTCACAGTACCTATTCTCTGATAAAGCCTCATCATTTTGCAAAGCAGCTCCAGTCCTAAGGCAGGGTAAACTCCCAGCTACTCACTTGGTGATACAGAAGCATATGGGTGGTTGTCCAGTCCCTACTCATCAGGGATGATGAGGAAACCTAAACCCCAAGGATGGACACAGTCTCCTCCTTCTGGGGTGGGCCCCCATCCTCCCCCCCCCCCCCCACTGACTGTCTCCCCTTCATGCAGGAGTGCCCCAGTGGTGTGGTCAATGAAGAAACATTCAAACAAATCTACGCTCAGTTTTTCCCCCATGGAGGTGAGTCTGATCTTCAAAAGATCTTTTCCAGCCCCCTTTCTGGTGAACAGCCTTTCTTCCTCCAAGTGCATGCTTCTCCTCCTCAATGTCAGGAACAACTCAGGGTAAGATTTCATTCCCTTAGTATAAGATAAAGAATTAGCTAAAGCTTGAGCGGAAAAGAGCTCTGAAATGGATCATTTTCAGGAGAGGAGAGATTAATAAATATCATAAAGTCTCCTAACAGCTCTAGAAAGCAGCTACTATACCATATGCCAGATGGGGCAACTGTCTCAGAGAAGTTAAGCAATTCACTCAAGGTCACATAGCTAGTAAGTGACAGAGCAGGATTCAATCCCACAAGCATCTGATGAAAAGCTTCTCTGTGTTGGCCCCACCATTGTGCCACGTGCCCTCCATTCTTTCCCTCACAACAGCTGAGGCAAGGTGGAATTTTGAAAGAGAATTTTAATAAATACCAGAGACTGTAGGAATAAATGAATCCATAAAGACGTAGGGAACATAAAATTGTGCATGTAAGTCCAGGTTAGCGAGTATGCCAGGCCACAGGCCACTGTGTTGCCATGCCATGCCACGCCTTCCTTCCTGAAGGAAGCTACTCTGGCTCCATGGGCCTAGGACATCAGTGGCTCTCCCCATGGCTTCCATGTGTTACATGCCACTTCCTTTCCCACCCCCAGGAGCTATCTCCTGCAGGACCCCTTCCCTGGGTCCTAATGAAATGGAGATCCAAGTGTCCCAAACACTTCTTGGACTCTGTTTCTCCTGGGCCTCTTTGGCAGCAGACAGGGCCCTCCTAGGTGTGGGGACTCAGGATAGGGTCCCTACCCAGGTTGTGGGGAGGCAGCTTCACCCCATGCTGGCTCCAGAATCACTGTTGTTGAGTTCTTGAGCCTCAATCTCTTGAGTTTTGACCATGTGGTAGGCAAGATTTCATTGAGTTTGGTGATGGTGATGGTGACATGGTGATGGTTCTGATGACATGACTATGTGAAAAGTTAACACACTTTTTCCAAAATTCTGAGAGATAGATCTTGCTATATCCCTTTGTAAGAGACAGGAAAGAGGAGCTCAGAGATGCTCTGGTCACAGAGCTACACTGGGACAGAGCTGCTAGCCAAGCCCAGGTCTGTCTGCTCCCTAGTGGGTGCTCACTCCCTGGCATTGCTCTTTCACTCATGAGAGCATCTTCTGCACACAGTCGCCATGTCACTCACCCACCAAGAATTATCCATGCAGCAGGCAGGAGAGTCTTTCTCCCAGGATGGCTAGATATAGGGGCAAGGGTCAGTCTTTGCTCTAAGAACTTCCTACCTAAACCCCAGGACAGTTATACAGGTCCCAGATTCCATGGTGGGTTTGCCTTTACCACCTTTCCTCCTTCCCATCACCCCAGTAGCACCCTCTTCTCTTTATCACTGTTGCCAAGGATTCTTTCTCCCCTCTGTGAAGCCCCAGCTCCTGTCACCTACCTTTCCTTCTGTGCCTTGCAGATGCCAGCATGTATGCCCATTACCTCTTCCACGCCTTCGACACCACCCAGACAGGCTCCGTGAAGTTCGAGGTATGCTTGTCCCCAAGTCCTAGACGCCCCCCCCCCCAAACTCTTCCTTCAAGCTGTGGCATATTGAAGGGATTGTTGGATCATCAGACATTTCAGTGTGTTGTCCACTTAACAAGCATTTCCTGAAGATAGGGGAAGAAGCAGCAGCTGCCCTTCCCCTCCAGGAGCTCAGGGCCTCAAGGGACTAAGGATAACAGTTTAATAGCTCATGTGCACATGGAGCTAACCACATGACAGACTGCAGTTGTGCTTTGCATGTATTAACTCATTTAGTCCCCACAGTAACCCTACAAAGTAGAGTTCTATTATTTATTACCAGTTTGCAGAAGAGGACAGTAAGGCAAAGAGAGATGGAGTGATTTTCCAAAGGTCAACCAGCTAGGAAGTGGTATGGGAGGAATATGAACTCAAGTAGTAGAATGTACCACCATCCTTGGGATAATTGCAGGTGTGGGATTAGGCAGTGTCTACCTAGGTCTGGAGATGTCAGCACATACATTCTTCCTGAAGGAGACTCCATCCCCTAAAATGTGGCAGGGTAAGGAATGAAAGAGGAGGTACTTTCCCTGAGGTTGACCACATCCTTCAGAGGACAGAGGACATGGGAGATATAATTCAGTGAAAGCAGTCATAGAGTCTGATCCAAAGACAGAGGTTCCACCCACCCCATGGCTTGGTGGTTAATGTCATTTATGCCTCTTCCACTTGTCAGGACTTTGTAACTGCTCTGTCAATTTTACTGAGAGGAACCGTCCATGAGAAGCTAAGGTGGACATTTAATTTGTATGACATCAATAAAGATGGATACATAAACAAAGAGGTAAGTGAGCTGAGGCTAGGGGCATGAAAGAACTACAATGAAGGCATCTAATAGAAAGCAGCCTCAGTCATGAGGGTGAAATTGTCTGAATGAGCAAGGACCTGCTTTGGGGCTAACAGAGCTGATTCCTGGTGAAGGTCACCTTGACCTCCCCCTATTGTTCCACCCTGCACAGTTCCCAAGTACTCAAGAAAGGATTAAGCAGATTCATTATTACTGAGTCACATGTATTCAATCCACATTCCAAAAGGGGTGTCAGTGATTTTAGTGTGGAGTTACTTTTCCCAGGGGAACTCACATTTAGCAGGTTAACAGCCACAACCTAAAGCTAAATGTTGGAATGGTACAATTGAAAGCAAGGTCTAGAAGAGAGAGGGGAGATTTCTGAGGAAGAGGAGACTACAATAGGATCATATTGGCCACAATCTGTTTTGCCTTCTAATAAAACCACAGAAGGGATGATGGCAGGTATGACAATCTCTAAAGACATGACAAACGATTTCTGAATCTTCACTGCTTAACACTTTTACAGCCTCAAAGTACATGTGGTATCTAGACAGTGAAATACTCAAAGGTATATCTCAAAACTCTCTTTGATATCCATTGTGTCTTAGTATTTCATTTGTAGCTTGGACATAGCATCCTGCAACATCCCACTCCCTGAGCTTCTATGTGCCAGGTGCAGTGCCTAGAGCTACAAATATCATCTCCAATTCTCACTTCAATCTTGCAAGCTTCTCTATAATGTTCATTCAGTCAAGTATTTGCTCAACATATACTTGAGGGCTTATTAGATGTTCTAGATGCTGCAAATAAAGTGGTAGATGATCCCTTGAGTGTGAAGACCCTAATATCCACTAATAACAGATATGTTCAATGAATTCCAGTAAATGCATGTAATGGAATAGCAGGTGGCCATTTAAGGTCATACAAAAGTGAGAAGATATAAAAATTCATCTGACACATTACATTACACAAGGTGATTACACAAAAATCACCTTATAAAATAGTATGTATAATATTATCTCAATTTTGCAAATAATTTAATGCTTCTATACCTATTCAAATATATGATACTCCAAAATATTCCAATACTACTTTACAAAAATATAAAGAAAGGACCCTAAAGTAGGACTTATAACACAGTCTTCAACCTTTGTGCAGCCATAATTTCATCACTGAATAATCTCACTAACCCTGGCTCCCTCTTTCTTATCTGCAGACTAGACAAAATGGTCCCCATTTATACCCATAGATCTCTCTAGATGGTAGCCTTAATAAAGTACCCTTTAAAATAAAAAGAAAATGTGGATAAGTAGCTTCCTAGAAAATATAGCTAGCTGGAACTTCCCCCTGGCAATCATTTGGAGATAATCTCTTCCAAATTATAGGCAACAAAAGTCCTGAGAGAGCAATCAAAATTGGTCTTTAAGTCCCCTCTCTTATAAAAGATACTCAGGAAAGAAACGTTTGATAATGTGGATGTGAAGGACTTATGAAGCCCACATTTTAAAAGAAACACATGGATAGAGACATGTATTTCCTAGTTCTGTTTGTTGGGAGGGCCTAAAAGCAATGATGCCCACTAGCAATGAGGGTATCTTGCACCCAGACCTTGGTTTCTGAACACCATTCTCCAATTAAAGGACCCAGTCTCCTTGGAGAATTGGGTGATACCAGGACTGAGAACAAGAAAACAGAAGATGAGCCTGGAGTACCTTGTAGTGCTATAAAGTATTGGAGTGCTTTAAAAAGGAAGGAAGGAAGGAAGGAAGGAAGGAAGGAAGGAAGGAAGGAAGGAAGGAAGGAAGGAAGGAAGGAAAGGAAAGGAAAGGAAAGGAAAGGAAAGGAAAGGAAAGGAAGGGAAGGGAAGGGAAGGGAAGGGAAGGGAAGGGAAGGGAAGGGAAGGGAAGGGAAGGGAAGGGAAGGGAAGGGAAGAAAGGAGGGAGGGAGGGGAAAGGATGATATGTGGAATCAGTTGAAGGAGTTCCCAGTCACCAAAACCAGAACAATTTGAGGAGCAAAATTAAAAATGCTAATATTAGATTATAAGCGATGAAATAAACATGCCTGAGTCCCTACTAAATTAAATATATATAATTATAGATTATATATATTTAAATAATATGTGTTCAAATAAATAATAAATATATATTCAAATGAATAATTGAATTCACAGATAAATGAGGGACAAGGGACAACTCTTCCTTAAAGGAGAATTCCAATTAATAAATAAAGAATGAATAAAGGAAATACAAAGTCAGCATTAGACAAATACCACAGTAATAATTTTTGCAGGCAAGATCCACTGAAAGATGCTAAAATCAGTGGAGGAATTTGGCAGCCACCACCTTAATCAAGTGATCAAGGTTAATATCAACATTAATAAGATTATATCAACTCCATATACCTCTTTGACATGATGCACCAAGAAGGATATAGTATCACTGCTATAGTATTCTCATAAAAAATGCGTAATTTCAATCTTATCATAAGAAAACCAGGGACTAACCCAAACAGGGACATTCTACAAAATAACTGACTAGTACTCATATCAGAAGTGTTTTGGTCTTGAAGACAAAGAGTGAGAAACCATCACAGTTTAGAGGAGAATGAGACACAACAACTAGATAGATGAGGGATCCTTAACCATAAAAAAGACACCAGGGAGAAATCTAATGATATGTGAATAAGCCCCATAGTTGTGTTAATAGCACTATAGCACTGTGGTAGCATTGTTAATTCTCTGGGTTTGAGCATTGTGCTGTGCTTTGGCAAGTTAGGTGAAGCTGGGTCAAAAGTATACATACATGAACATCTGTTCTATTCTTGCAATTTTGTGTAAGTCTAAAACTATTGATAGGTTATAAATGAATCAAAAACAATAAAATAAGCACATGGAACCAGGAGTAGCAGACAAGGAACCCGGGATAGAGGCTGTCTCCTGGGTCTCCATAGATCTCAAAGACAAGGCCGTCCTCCTGTGCCCTCTTGCTTGCATTCCAAGGAGGGGCCGTGGAATACTATGCTTGGCCAGTGTGATCAGAACATCACAGAGCCACTCAACAGTTACTTGGCTCCCTCCCATGCAGGGACCTTAGGATTGAGCATAGGTCCTCACAAACTCTTGAGGAAATAGCTATAAACTAAGAATCAGAACTCTTTTAAGAAGTATTTAATAATCACTTATTCTGTATCGGGAAGCATTGAAAGATGAAAGAAAACATGATGGGATTTGTACCATCTATCAGGCCATCAAACAAGAATGACTCTATAGAAAGTAGTCTTTTGGTTAAAGGTAAAAAATCATCAACACAGACTAGCCTAAGTTGAGAGGTTTCCTATAAAAATACAGTTAGCCTGATGGAATATGTGTAATCCCCATTGAAGTTAGAAGGTTGTTAGCTTCCAATCTCTCTCTCTCTCTCTCTCTGTTCCTCCCGCCACCACCACCTCTTCTTTCCTCTCTCTTCCCTCCCCATCCTCCAGCACTGCTGAGATCAAGATGGCCACACTCTCCTCTGCAGGAATGACACAAATTGCTAGCAACATAGGGGTGGGGAGGTACAAGAGGAGGTTTTAGTTTATAGGGTAACCATTCTGAAATACTGTCCCTCTAGGGATTCTCTCAGTCTTTGTAACTGTTTTTCTTCTTCATTTGTTTTTCTCCGAAAGCCTGAGTGTATGTGAGTATGTATATGTGTGTGAGAGAGTGTGTGTAAGTGTATGTGTGTGTGCAAGTGCCCTTGCATGTGCTCATGGGAAGATTTCTGTGTCTCCCCAATCCCTAACTCTCTTCTCCTGCCTCTACTACTTTCCTCTCTTCTCTCTCTCTTTCTCCCTGCATTTTTCCCATCTCCTCTACTTTCTTGTGTATTTGCTTCATTCTACTCTTCACAGAAGTTCTACTCTTCTGCAGAACTTTTAGGTGTCTGCTCTCACTCAACCTCAGCTAAAACCTGGAAATGGCTTGCCTGTGGCACCGACTCTGGTCCTAAATCCACTTGACTTTTGAGCTCCAGGGTTCTATCACTCCTGATTACAGTTTCTGCACCTCATCACTTAAGCTTCTCAAGAGAGAAAAACAGAGTAGCTCAGCTTCAGTCAGATGTCCACCTTTGTTCCAGTTAGCTGTGATCACAGGGACAAGTCACCCAGTACAAACACAGCCACCCACCCAATCATTCAAAGGAATTGTGGAGTAGGGAGAGAGTCTTCCAAAAATGGGGTGTGGGCAAATCAGTACACAAACATATTCACCCCAATCCCACACATAACCCCTCACTGAGGATAATGCTCAAGAAAAGGTAACTAACCCAACAGCTTTTGAAGGCAAAGACAATTTTCCATTGCCCTCTCTCTAGGAGGAGGCTCCCAGAATATAGCCCCTTCAGTTTGCTTTCTAACTTCCTCTCATCAGCTGAAGAGAGTCCTTTTAATTGCCTTCATTCACAAAGGTGACAGGGAGCCTCAAACTGTCACCTAAAAAGAGCTTGACTTCATGGTTCCCACTTTGTACTTCCATATCGTCTCTCCAGGAAATGATGGACATTGTCAAAGCCATCTATGACATGATGGGGAAATACACATACCCTGTGCTCAAAGAAGACACTCCAAGGCAGCATGTAGATGTCTTCTTCCAGGTAAGTGCCCACACAATGTGTGTGAGCTTTAAGCCCAATTTAGACCAGTCAATCCACAAGCATCTGAACAAGTGGTTCTGTCCAACTCTGTTCTAAGCATAGTAGAAAACAGAAAAGAATCACAAGATGTGCTGACCTCAAGTAAGAGATGATCTCATTAAGTAAGCAAGTATTTACTATAGAATAGAACAGGGAAGTATATTATGAAGTATAAATACTACGGTATAGCCTCTAAGTTCCATAAAAATCCTTAGTGGAGCAGAGTAGCCAGAAAAGATGCCATTAAGCATGTTTATGTAGTTGTTAAGGTTTTATGTCCGGAGAGTGATGGGAAATAAGGTTGGAAACAAAGGTGGGTTGAATTGAGATCTTTAATTGAAGAGGTTTAGCCTTGCTTGGGTGACTACTGTTACTCCACAAGTAGAAGAGTGGCATGACTATAGTGGTGTTTTAGTAAAAAAAAAAATAATAATAATAAGGCTAGTGGTAGGGTTTTGAAGAATGTCCGAGCTCATTCTAGTCTAATCCTCTCACTTTGCAGATGGGAAAAGCAGAGGCTCAGAGAGGCTTAAAGACTCACTCAAGGTCACACAGTAAGTGACAGAGACCGAAGTCGAACCTCTCATGTGCAGTGTTCTCTCTGCCAGGTGGACAGGCTGGGAGAGAGTCTGGGGAAGACATGTTAGGTGTCAGCAGAATAATCCAGTGATGAGAGTCTGGAGCAAGTCTTTCCATTTTAAGGAAGTTCATGGGAGTCAAAGTGCTATAACCAGGGCCTGGGTGGGGTTGTCTGGCCAGTAGAAGACCACTTTAATTCTCGGGGCAAAGGTGGTTAACAAAGCGAAAGTTTTGGAATGCAGATTACCAGGTTTGTTAAAGTGCTTCCTGTTGTGTCTTCCAGAAAATGGATAAAAATAAAGATGGCATCGTGACTTTAGACGAATTTCTTGAATCCTGCCAAGAGGTAAGGAGAGACCTCAGAGCATAAAACCTCTAGATCTGGGAAAGGAAATCTGGGGGCTTGGGGTCTGCAGAAGGGAGAGAATGAGAAACCTGTGACCTCAGGTCAGAGCCTTCACCACCAACTCCACCAAGAGCAACTCAGAATCCCAACAATCTCCACTCCTCCAACTGGCCTGTGGTTGGTCTTGGGTAAACACAGCCTGAGCCAGACAGCCTGAGAAGGACTGGGGGGGAGGGGATGTGGAAGCCCAGAGGGGGTCTCTGTGAAACCAAAGACTTCCCAGTTAAGCAATACTCGTTTTTTAACCTGCTTCCGCTCCTTAGACTACAAGGGAGTAACTGAGGAAAAAAATCTAAGGCTGTGAATCTCAAGCCATAGTGTGCCCAAGAATTCCCCAGTGATACTGAAAATGAACACTAGATGGGGCAGGGCGGGGTGGGGAGAGGCTGTAGAAATCTTTGTTTTAACACAAATGGCCCTGGAGATCAATACTTCTAAAACTTTAATGGGCAAACCAACCTTCTTAAAGACCTGGTTAAAATGTAGATTCTAATTCAATAGGTCTGGAAGGGAGTTTGAGGGGCTACTTTTCTAACACTCTCCTCAGTCATACTGGTGCTGCAGGTCCTTGGACCACATTTTCACTCATTTTAAGGCTAGACTAGCCCAGAGTCTCTGCCAGAAACTCAATTGGAAATAGTTACTTTTATCTACTTTAGAAAAATGCATTTCTATCCCCACCTTATTTCAGAAAAGTACACAGTTACTCCGAATTTACCCATAAGAAAAGGAGATGCACAAAACCAGGGAGAAGTTATCAACATATACCGAGCACCTACCAAGTTTCAGGTGTATGTATAAACTTCACTAACAGCCCTGAGAGGTGGTGGCACTATATCCAGGGTGATATTCAACATATTTAATAATGAGAGTAGAGGGATCCCTGGGTGGCGCAGCGGTTTGGCGCCTGCCTTTGGCCCAGGGCGCCATCGTGGAGACCCAGGATCGAATCCCACATCAGGCTCCCGGTGCATGGAGCCTGCTTCTCCCTCTGCCTGTGTCTCTGCCTCTTTCTCTCTCTCTCTCTGACTATCATAAATAAATAAAAAATTTAAAAAATTTAAAAAAAATAATGAGAGTAGACTGAGAATCGACCACTCTTAACTGATGTTGACAAATGCCATGGGGCAGTGCCCTAGAGGAACCCTTCTAAGCTTGCCAACCTGTTAGCCAATGGACCTTTGGGTGCTCCAGGGGTCCTGGGCCAATTACCAGATAGACAGAGGGAAAGATGCTGGGTAGAAGGCTCAGGTCAGCAGTTATTTACCAACAAGGCTAGAAATATTTCAACATGTTAATCCTCAGGAACCAGGTGACCCAGGAGTATTGATCATGCCCATTTCAAAGAAGAGTAACCTAAGATTGCAAAGTTAAGAGAAATGGCTAAGGCAGAGTAGGTGACAGAGATGGAACCTGAACTCCATCATTATAATTTTAAATTCTATGCCCTACTTCGGTTTGCCTTTTTGCCTTTGCTTCACAGGTGAGCGAAGTTTTTTAAATTTGTTTAGTTTCTCACATTAGCAACCTCTATAGCTATTCATTAATTCACTTATTTTTTGCTCACAACCCACCTTTAGGTAGATACTATGATTGATGCTATTTTACACGTAAAGAAACTGAGGCACAGAGGGATTCAATAACTGGCCTAAGGTCACTCAGCTATAAATGACAGATCTGGGATTTGAATTCTGGACAGCGTGACTCCAGAACCCATAGACTTACTTTAAAAGTTCTAGCAACTTTTAAAAGATTTCAGATACCCAGAGTCAACTTTTGTCTTTCTTTTTTTCTCCTATTATACATCTGCTTTCTGTTTCATCATTTGTGCTCTAAATTATTTCTTCCTTCCTTCTAAATTTTAATTTAATTGTTTGGGTTTTCTTTCTAGCTTTTTAAGATGAAGATTTAGATCATTATTTTCAGCCATTCTTTTCCAATGTGTTCACATAAAGGTATAAAATTTCCTTTAAGTACTGTTTTAGATCCCACAGATTTTAATGTCATATTTTCAGTATATTTTAATTCAAAATATTTCCTTCTCTGCCTCATGAACTTAAAAGTATGTTGCTTAATAGCTAAACATTTGAAGATTTTCTATATTCAATATTTTTCAGAGAATATACAATAGAACAATGTAAAATGGAGAATATATAATAGAGACATACAATAAAAAAATCAACAAAACCAAAATTTGCCTCTTTTCAAAAATTAATAAAATTGGTAAGTGCTTAGCAAGACTGATTTAAACAAAAGAGAAAGAGATAGAAAACTCAAACTATCAGTATGAGGAATGGAAAGGGTAACAACACTACAGGTTTTACAGACATTATAAAGAGAATAGTTAATTATTCAATACATTTGACAACATAGAAATCTACAAATTCCTTGCAAATATAATTTATCAAAACTAACACAAAAAGAAATAGAAAATCTGAATAGTCCTATCTATGTTAAAGAAATTGAATCTCTAATTTACATTTTTCCCGTAAAGAAAATGGCAGACATAGATCCCTTACCCTGTAAATTCTTTCAAACTCTTTCCAAAGAAGAAAGGATATTAGTCTCATACAAACTCAGAGAAAAGCAAAAGAGGAAAAACTTCTCAACTTGATTTATGAGGATATCATAACTCTAATATAAAAACATGACAAGGCCATTGCAAAATAAGAAAATGTTCAGACTAATATATTCCCTCTGGACATAGATGCGAAAAAAATCAAATCTAGTAATGGGTTTTTAAAAATGAACAAATAGGTTTATTACAGCAATGCTAGTTTGGTTTAACATTCAAGAATCAATATAATTAATAACATAATAGAATTTTTTAAAACACAATCATTTCAGTGGATGTAGAAAAATCCTTTGATAAAATGCAGTTGCTCAGAACTTCTTAAAAGAAGTAATACTGCTTCACTGGATAATTTATTTCTTACAAATTTCTTAAGGCCACAGAAGGTGCTTCTTGCCTTGAGTTGCTCACACTCTAGCGCCCCCCCACCCCCTCACACACACACCCTGTACTTCACATACACACCCTGTATTTCTCATACCCTTGCAGAGTTCTTTCTGCATGGGAAACCCACATGCTCACCATTACAGAGCTTCTCAAGGAGGAACCTCAAAGAGTTCTAACCATCCTCTCTTTCCCTCCTCTTCCCCTTCCAGGATGACAACATCATGAGGTCCCTCCAACTATTCCAAAATGTCATGTAATTGTGGACATAGCCATCTGGCTCTCAGAGACGTTGTACTGAACAACCACCTCTTAACACATTGATCTGCCCTTGTTCTGATTCTACACACCAACTCTTGGGACAGAAACACCTTTTACAAATTGGAAGAATTCTCCACTGGAGACTTTCTATGGAACCCAGCATCGCGTGGCTCAGTCTCTGATTGCCAACCCTTCCTTCTCCATCTTCTTCAGAGAGAGAAGATTAAATTGGGTTTGTTTTGGAAGCATGCTCATCTCTTCATGCTGCTGCCCCATGGAAGGTCCCTCTGCTTGAGCTTAAACAGTAGTGCACACTTTTCTGCTTGCGTGCCCCAGCCCACCACCTCCAAGTCCAGCAGACCTTGATGTATCTGGAAGCAAGATGACCTGAGCCAAATGCACACCATCCTCTGATGGCCTCCCAAACCAATGTGCCTGTTTCCCTTATTTTGATGGGAAGAATGTGCATTACACAGAACAATACAAATCAGTATATGACTAGATTGGGAGAGCCAGCACCTAACATATGTAGGATAAAACTGAATTCTTAAGCATGGCCTTGTCTGGTGACCCAAACTGCCCACATCTTTTGTTTCCAGAGGCAAGAACCAATAATTCTTTTTCACACTGACATCTGTGCTGGTAATGCAAGTCCCTTAATGTGCCCAGGAAGAAAGCCAATGCCCAGTGGTCCATGCCCTCAGTCCATCTCCTGCTAGAGTCCAGCACTGCATGCCCCTCCCAGAAAGCCCAGAATGCCTGCAAATTGCTGTAATTTTATACCATGTTCTAATCAATAAACAGAACTATTTCTTATACTGTTAATCTTCATTTTTTCCATGACTCCATCGACCAGAAAAGGTAAGCTGTGAAAAGGGAAGGCTCATCCATTGAGTTGTCATCCAGTTATTAATACCTGCTCTGTGTGCCAGACCCAGTGCCAGTCAGAGTATCCTCCTCCACTGCCCCCAAGCAAGCATGCCATTTAAATACAAATACTGTGACTATAAACAAATATGTCTTTGAGAGGAGACCCTTCACAATACCTTCCTTCCAACAAGATTACTGCTCTCAAGACCCTCTGGTATAGAAAGTCTGGAGCCTCATGGTATGGTTGGGGATACAGAGATGAAGAGGTGGCTGGAACTTCTGCTGAGCGGCTTAGAGTCCAAGGGTTGACCAAGTGGCTTCAGCTTATAAACAACAAATTACTACTTATGTTGGACACTGTCTTAGATTCCTCATTTAACATCACATTAAAAAGATGAAGAGCTAACCATGGCATTTTTGGAAGGAAATCAATTTACTGAACCCCTAGTATGTGCCAAGTGCTCTACTAGGGTCTTACATACATCTCATTTCATGCTTATGTAGCACATTCTAGGAGATAGAGTCCTCATTTTCCTGGTTTCGACACTGAAGCTCAGAGGTGAGGGGACCTGCCTAGGGTATCACAGCTCCATTAGAGATTAAACTCTTCCCATTCTATCATAGAGCCTTCCTGTTAGGAGAGTCTGTTTCCCCTCACCCCAAGGCAATGAAGGTACCACACACAAATCTCATTCATCTGTAGTCAGTTCAAAGAGGCATGGATATTCTCTGAATCCAAACAGCAGATGAGGAAACAGATGCAGTGAAGGGGAAAGCCTTAAGTGCCCATGGACCACTAGCAAGAGCAGGCCACAACATGTCATGGGTTCATGAAATACTCCCAGTCTGATTGCCATTGGCTGCTGCCTCTCATGGTTGGAAACTTTAGAGAAGGCAGCTCTGTTTCTCCAGGCTTCCTGCGTGCTGCCATGTGGTCATCTAGGACTGCTAGACATGTGGCCAGCCCCTAGCAAAGCACACACACACTTAGGCCCAAGCAGAGGATCTGTATTTATGAACCTTCCCATGTGCGGGGTCTGAACCTGCATCATGAGGCTATACAATTTCTAGGCCATGGTTCTCTACCTTGGCTGAACATCACAATCACCTGGGGAACTTTGAAAAATTGCCAGTGCATGGGCCCCACTTCAGACCAACTGAAGTAGAATTTCTGCTAGTGAGGCCTGGGCATCAGGATTCTTTAGAACCTGCTCAGATGATTGTAATGTACATTCAGAGCTAAGGTGGGGAACTGACCACACTCAATGCCATGAATGGAGCACATGATCTGAACCATCGATCCTTCTAACCATAATGATTAGTTCAGTGATTGGCTTGATACCTAAGCCAGTCCAAACAGCATGAATCACAAGATTTGTGTTGGGAACAAAAGGATAAAGTTGGTCTCTCTCCTACTGGATATGAATGGGATGCATGCAGTCCTAAGGACATGTTGGTAGTGATTTAGGAATTCTAAGGGGTTATCTGGTAACTGAAGAGCAGATAAACCAGAATCACAGAAGACAAGGCAGAGACGTTAAAACAAAACACACTGGAAACTGAAAGCTTAAATTAGATCACTGAGTTGCTGGAGCAAGCTGGACCTGAAGCTAGAATACATCTGACCTTTTCAGATGCCTGTGTTAGATCCTTATATAAGGTCTAGGCCAGTCCCGGAATGGAGCCTGTTTCTCCCTCCTCCTATGTCTCTGCCTCTCTCTCTATGTCTATCGTAAATAAATAAATCTTTAAAAAAAAAAAAAAAGGTCTAGGCCAGTGTATCTCTACTCTGGCTGCTTATCAGAATCGCTTGGGGATCAGAGAAGGGGAAAATTTTAAAGTGCCAAAGGCCTGGGTCTTATCCCAGATTAGCTGAATAAGAACCTCTACAGGTGGGGCCCTGAGCATCATTATGCTTTAAAAGCTGTCCAGGTGATTCCAGTGCACACCCAGGGCTAAGAGCCCCTGATGTAGAAAAGTTGAAGGGTTGGCACTCTTCTTCCTGTGCTGGCCAGGCCACAAGAAACCCAATTCAGTCCTGAACACTGAATGCCAAGAGGAAAATCAGTATCTGGAGATATTCAGAGAGAAATCAGGATGAAAGAAAGATTCAAAATTGGTCCTGAGATGAATAATCAACAGAAAGAAAGTTGTCTGTCCTCGGGCTATGGGTGGGGAGCAACTATTGCAGCAATTACAAACATATAGGTATCCATTCATCTTTTTTTTCCATTCATCTTTTTAATAAAAAACAAATGATCCAATTTAAAAATGGGCAGAAGACATGAACAGACATTTCTCCAAAGAAGACATACAGATGGCCAACAGACACATGAAGAGATGCTTAACATCACTCATCATCAGGGAAATACATATCAAAACTACAATGAGATATATCACCTCACACCTATCAGAACAGCTAAAATCAAAGATACAAGAAACAACGTGTTGGCGAGGATGTGGAGAAAAAGGAACCCTCATGCACTCTTGGTGGGAATGCAAACTGGTGCAGCCACTGTGGAAAACAGTATTGAGGGACCTCAAAAAGTTAAAAATAGAGGGATGCCTGGGTGGCTCTGAGCATCTGCTTTCAGCTCAAAGCATGATCCCGGGGTCCTGGGATCAAGTCCCGCATTGGGCTCCCTGTAGGGAGCCCACTTCTCTCTCTGCCTATGTCTCTGCCTCTCTCTCTGTGTCTTTCATGAATAAATAAAGAAAATCTTTTCAAAAAAGTTAAAAATAGAACTACCCTATAATCCAGTAATCACACTACTGGGTACTTACCCAAAGAATATGAAAATACTAATTCAAAAGGATACATGCACTCCTATGTTTATAGTACCATTATTTACAGTAACCAAATTATGGAAGCATCCCAAGTGTCCATCAATTGATGAATGGATAAAGATGTGATTATATATATTAGAATATTACTTGGCAATCAAAAAGAGTAAAATCTTGCCATTTGCAACAACATGGATGGAGCTAGAAAGTATCATGCTAAGTAAAATAAGTCAGTTGGAAAAAGACAAGTATTATGATTTCACTCACATGTGGAACTTCAGAAACAAAACAAATGAACAAAGAAAAAAAGAGACAAGCCAAAAAACAGACTCTTGACTCAAGAGAACAAACTGATGGTCACCAGAAGGGAGGGTGGGGGGATGGGTGAAACAGGTGATGGGAATTAAAGAGTCCACTTACCATGACAAGCACTAGTACACACAACTGTTGAATCACTATATCATACACCTGAAACTAAAATAACACTATCTGTTAACTTCATTGGAATTAAAATTTAAAACTTAATTTAAAAAGAGTGATACTAAAACCAACAAGCAAAAAGCTTTTAATAAAGGAACAAGGGAAAAATAAACACAGCAGTTTCCAAAAGAGCACAGAAACAAAGAGAGGCCCATGTTTTGTGAATCCATGCCTCTCAGCATTTGAGCTATCGGAGAAACTAGGCTCTCCGCTTAGAACACCCGACTCCAACCTGTCCTCCTGGAGGGATCCTGCTCCTCCTGAATCACCCAACACATTTGTTACCATTTGCCAATAATCATGCCTGCTGATGGGGATTCATCCAAGCAGCAGAGTGTGTGGCTGTCGTACCCAGACACCCTTAACACTCACTGTTACCACACAGTTGCACTCAACTGTGCCCCCTGGAAATGCCTGCAACTTTTGTCTATAACTCTGTCATAGAAAGACCCTGGTCAGGATGCCTGCACTCTGCCTGTGAGCAGGACAGGCCAGAAGTATCACGTAGTGAACACTTCCCTGGAGCAGCCCTTAACCAATGGCTGGCAAGAGTTGGTGTATAAATATCCCAAACCCATCTCCTTTCCATAGGAAGAACTCCAGGGTGACTTCTATATCGTCTCCCAGACTTCACCAGTAGGATTGAGACCGAATAGTTCACAGCAGTATTGTGCTCAACAGTGTAGCCCTACTGACCTCTTTCCCTTTCCTCTCTTCTTTCCTATACTCTCTTACCATTGCTTCCTGGGATCCCCTCCCAGATCAGCTACTGGACACCAACACCCAGAAGTGTTGGCTTCTGGAGGAACCTAACTAAAATGTTGAACAGGACAGATAATGTATCCCGCTCTTATGAACCTTGTATCTCGTAGGAGTAAATAGTAGATAAAACGTTTTCAGTGAAGTGGCATGAAGAAAATACAAGTGTGACATGGTAGAGAGTGAGTGGGCTGGTCAGGGAGGCAACTCTAGACAGGGTAGGGAGGGATGGCCCCTCTGAACTGATATGGACATGATCTCAGGTGGACCAGGGATGGGAAGGATCACTAGGCATTTACAGAAAATCTGGTTCTAAGCTTGCTATCACTTCTTGCTCAGGCATTCAAGAATCTATCCCTTGTTCCAACATGGAAACCATGTCTAGAAATACAGAATCCCTCCACGACCCATCCTGTGGTTCTCTAACATCACATCTCTGAGTAATCCTCTGAGCAGAGGCCAGTAAGGCCCCTCCAAGAATTTCCCAGGAGGAAGTACAGAAGGCTTTGGGGACCATGGTTTGGTGCCAGGTTGTCTACAGATGATATCATACTTGAATTGCACAACAACTCTGTGAAGTAGGAATTCTAGGCACCTGTTTTTCAGATAAAGAAATGATGCCCCAAGACATTGAGGGACTTGCCTACACAGCTGGAAATGGGCTTTAAAGCATGCCAGGCTCCAAAATCTATGCCCAGCTCCATTTCTTAGAGAACATGAAGACCATTCTCCACCTATTCCTAAAACAAGCTCTAATGATATACAAACACCAGACGGTGTTGGAAAGCAGCTGCCATGCAATCTATTAGTAAAAAGCAATGAAAACAAGTCCATGAATTCAAGCCAAATTACTCTTCCTCTATAAGGAATAATGCCAAGGACATGTGCAAAGATGCCCATATGGATTTCCTAGAGGACCTGAAATCTGTGTGTCCCTCCATATCAAAATAAAGCCCAATCTAAGTCTCAGACTTCCACAAGCTCTGCACTCCAGTACAGTGACAGCCTGGAGGCTAAAAAAATCCAAATCTTGAAGATCGGAGAAAAACCCTAGGGGCAGCCAGCCCCACTGAGTGGACTTTCGAAGACCCAGAAGACTCTGGGAAGGTGACTGCACTCTCATTTTGGAAGGGAACACTTGACCTATACTAAACCAATCATTTTCTCCCATGCCTCTGGCCACAGGGACTGGTTCGGGGATAGCTTAAGACCTAAGCCAATGCAAACAGCATGAATTTTATTAGAGTTACTGCTGAAAACAAGGAAAACAATGTCACTCTTCCCTACTGGACATGAATGAATAAGCACGTAGCCCTAGAACATACAGGCAAATATTTTGTAACCTGCAGGGAAGCCAATCTATAGATGAACATCATACCACAGAAGACAAGACAAGGCAGGGAGATGAAACAAATGGACTCCATGATTTCATTGAACTGCTGAATCCAGTTTCACCTGAACTACATGTACCGCTAGTGGTTTGTGCTGCATACATCAACAAATTAATTTTTTATTATTTAAGGCAGTTTTTTAAAGATGTTATTTATTTATTTATTCATTCATGAGAGACACGGAGAGAGAGAAGCAGAGACATAGGCAGAGGGAGAAGCAGGCTCCATGCAGGGAGCCCGATGTGGGACTCGATCCTGGCTCCCAGGATCATGCTCTGAGCCGAAGGCAGACGCTCAATCGCTGAGCTATCCAGGTGTCCTCATTTAAGACTGTTTGAATTGAACTTTCTGCAACTTGCAGCTTGACACATGCTAACTGATCCCCCACTACTTCCTATAATAGATGGGGCAACCAAAGCCCCAAGCTACAGAGCTTGGACCAGAAATCTAGTCTAATGCCATATCCATTGTACTGCTCTGCCATCTACTTTGCCACCATAATATAACAAGAATATTAAATATCATTTATTGAGCACTTGTTACATGCTAAATAGTTCACATGCATTCAGTTCTCACTACCCTAAGGTTGTTTCTATTATTAATGCCATTTACTAATGAGGAAACTGGAGTTCAGAGAGTTTAAGTGGCTTGGCCACAATCTAATAGCTAATAAGTGAGAGAGAAGTTTGAACCCAGGACTCTCTGACTGCTGCACTGAATGCTAAGCCTGAAACTGCCAGGTTCAATGAGTATATGGAGCCAGGCAATTAAAGAAATTAGTGGCAACCCAGAGAATACACGCCCAGGGTAAAGGAAGGAATTATGTCACAGCTCTAGGGATGGTTGTCATGTTGCTGGTATGTGGGTGGGCCCAGTTATTTGACCTAGCAGTTCTTCAAGTAAAGTTGAAAATCTGGACTTGCGTGTGAAATCCCCCAACCTTTGTATTCTGGCAACTAGACAGAAAGACAGGAGAAACACCCAATCAAACAAGTATAGGAGATGCATTTGGCACAGGGGTCACCAATTTGCAACCACTGCACTAAACTCTACCAGCTCATTTCCCCACTAGCAAGTGGTGGTAATAGAGCAGGCTGATGCCAACTATCCATCAACAAGTAAATGGATAAACAAACGTGGCCTATCCCTACAATGGAATACAACTCAGCAGTAAACAAGAATGAATTCTTGACACACACAACATGAATGAATCCCAAAATCATGCTGATGAAAGAAGCTAGACCAAAAAAAAAAAAAAAGGTACACATTGTATGTTCCCATTAATATAAAGTTCTAGAAAATGCAAACTGATCTATAGTGACAGGAAGATCAGTGATTGCCTGGGGATGGGGAGGGTCAGTGCAGAGAGAAGGGGTAAGAGAGATTACCGAGGGGGCAAGAAGAGACTTTTGAGAATGATGGTTGTGTTTATTATCTTGATTGTGCGATGGTTTCACTAGTGCATACATGTATCAGGTATATGAAATCATACATTTTAAATACGTGTGGTTGATTCCCTGTTGACTTAAAGATGTTAAAAAATACTTGGTCCGGAATCCCAGAGCACACCACCAATACCATTCATAGGTTGTCTACCAACCTGGGACCCCTCCCCCAACCCCCACAAGAAGAACTTTGCATTAGTAATCCTCATCATCCTACCTTCCCTGGTGTTTCATTTGGCCAGCTCATTCCCAGCCAAATTCCTCCAGCTACATCGCATCACTCCCATTCCCACCAGGAAAGCTGCCAAATCCAGTCCCATCTCTCCTCCTCTTCTCTCAAAGCCCAGTCGAGGCCCCTTACCCAGACTAGAATGCCTGATGAGAGGCAAGGATTTTGTGGCAGGGGATTGTGAACTAAGGGTATCCAGTCCGCCTATCTTCTAAACCCCCCACTCCCTGCCCAGTCTAAGGGGCCAAAGCCCCTCACTGTTAATGCCAACATAGAATAGATACATGCTTGGAGAGAGGTGGAGAAAGATGGACTCTCACGGATTCTACAGAGGAGAGAATGCCATATGTGATCAATATTAGCCCACTGTGATGATTCATTTTGTTAACTTGGCTAGGCCATGGTACCATGGTCAAATTCCATTCTAGTTGTTGTTATAAAAGTATTTGGTAGATGTGTTTAACACTTACCTCCGTAAAAACAACAACAAACATTGAATTCTGTAGACTTTGAGTATCGCAGGTAATTTTCCACTATGTGGTGGGCTTCATCCAATCAGCTGAAGACCTTAAGAGAAAAGACTAAAGTGTCCTGGGAAGAAGGAATTCGGCCTCCAGAGCATAGTAGAATTAAGTCATTTTGGAGAACTAAGAAGGAACTATGAAAGGGGACTATCTGTTGAGCATCCAGGGGATGGCATGAAGGGTAGAGGACCCCGCTCACGATCACCTGCTACATGTCTAGCACCTTCTGTGCTGCGCCTCATGCAGTATTCTAACGAACCTGTGGGATAAGGTTATAAATAATATCCCCATTTTCTGGATGGGAAGAGCTCAAGGAGGTGAAATCACATGACCAAGGTCATTAACAATTAATGGTACAGAGTTTATGAGGATAATGACTGTGACTACCTTTACTGTGCTTATGACGGGCCAGACACCGTTCTGAATGCCTAATGGAAGTTCTTTCATCTCATCTTCACAACAAAAATCCCTGCATGCGAGCTCCTGACCTGGCCACTTCCGAGTCCGAGGACCCCCGGCGCTGCTGTGCGCGCTCCGAGGACGCAGCAGTCCCGGGAGGCTGTGGTCAGAGGCGGGACCTGGAGACACCCCCGGCAGGACATCCCCGGGCCGGCCCCGGATGCCTGGCCAAGGAACGGGCTTTCCCCGGAGCGGCGGGGAGCCCCAGCAGGGCTCCGGGGAGCAGCCGCGGGAATGGAGGGGCGGAGGGGGCCGCCAGGGGCCCGGGGCGGGACCGGCTCCTTCTCCGGGACGGCCGCTGAGGACCTCAGCGGAGTGAGCCCGGCGGCGAGCGGACCCGGGAACTCACGAAGGAGAGGGACAAGGTGAGACCCCGGAGGACGGAGCCGACCACGCGCTGATGGGCCGGAGACGCAGGCGCACGGGGGCCCCGAAGGTGGCGGGCGGGTGCGCGCGGCGGGTGCTGCTCCGCCTGGCGCCGCTAGATGGCGCAGGCGCCCCGCCGGACGCGCCGCGGGCCCCTGGGCGGAGCCTCCCGGCCCGGCGGGGCTCAGGGCTGAGGCTGCGGGAGGAGGGCGCGCCCCCGCCACCTGCCACCTGCCACCTGCGCCGGCACAGGGCCCCGCGCTTCCCAGGGCCCGGCGCCTGGCGTCAGGCTCTGCTACCACCGCCTTGAAATTCTTCATTATGTGACAACAGGAACATCTGCGTTTTCCTCCTGTTTGCACCAGGCCCTGCAAATTATGCAGCAGGTCCTGCCGAGAACTTGCTGCTTACAGCGCTTGCACACCCGCACTCATTTATCAGTCCCACACTGCAGCGAGGCGAGGACACGGTTCCATTTTATAGGCCGAGAAACTGAGACCTGGAGAGGTGAGGAGACCTGTCCAAGACCACATACAGGCTGCTGATGCGCCGGCTGGGAGCGGCTTCCGTGACCCCAGCGCGGGCCCTTGGCTGCCCACGGCTGTCAGGACCCCGGGCAGCTTCTTTCCGGCCCACCTGGTGCTCAGAGGCTCAGATGAGGCTGGGATGGAGGATGGTGGTGCAGAACAGCCCAGAGTCTCCATTTCTTCTAGTGATTGAGAAATCCCGGGCAGCCTGGAGGAAGAGGCAGCCCTCCTGGCCCAAGTTGTTAATCCTGGCTTCTGTCTCCTGCACAGACGGACGGCGGCAAGTCCGGTCCTTGGCTGTCGTCCGTCTGTCCGGGGATTGTGCACCCTGACTCGAAGCAAGGGGTAGCCTTCCCAGTGAGAGCCGGCCCAGAGCTGGAGTCCTGGCTCCCCCTCTCTCCAGCTGCTTGTGCCCCTAAGCAAGCGGCCTGCTGAGCCTCGCTTTCATCAAAAGTAAACAGGAAAGAATTCTCAGGGTTGCTGCAGAGGATTAAATTCTTGAAGCGCCTGGCAAGTTGCAGGTACTCAGTAAATATTCCTTTATTTGCTTTTGGGTTTTGTCACCAAGGCGAAGCTGATTATCTGCGCTGGAATCTCCCCCGCAGGGAGTGAAGTACTCTGCTGGGTAGGAGGCCAAGGGTTGGAGGGCTGGAGGGCAAAGGGCGAGAGAACTGTGAGAATGCTGTCTGACAGGCTAGGCCAGGCCCCCATGGAAAGGTCTAGAAAGAGGCCTGCACAGCTCCTTCCCTCCCTGCTGGTCGTGGCTTCAGGAAGCAGGGGGGCAGAGGGGAGGAAGAAAACCACAAAATGATAATGTGGTCCTACAACCCAGGACTGGTTTCAGAGTCTTTTCTGGTCCTTCATGTTGCTGGATTCTCCTCCCAGCTCCCCTGAGAAGCCAACAGGGCGCTTGCTGCCCCATTTTACAATGAGTGACTTGCCCACAGACAAGAGAGTGACGCCATGGCTTGACCCAGTCTTCTGGGTTTTGATCCAGGGTTCATGCTGAGTCAGGGCCGCCAGGCTGGGATGAAAGAACAGAAAAGACAGCATGACTCTCCTCTTTTCTCCATCTCCCAGACCCACAAAGCTAGGAATGGATACTGGGATTGAAGATTGGGGACTAGAGAACAAAAGATTCTCCAAGTCTAGCACCTGTGCCCTCCTCGGAGTCCAGGCTAGCCCAGAATGAAAGGTTGTCCTGGAGCCTTTGACTCACACAGGTTTGGGCTCCAACCCTAGTGTTGCCATGTACTTGCTGTGTGACCTTAGGTAAGTGACTCCACCTCTCTGAGCTTCTGTTTCTCATTTCGAAAGCAAGGATGATGATAATAACTTACCTCACGAGATTGGCATGGTGTGGGGGAAAGTGAGTGGGTTTTATAGTCGGTCAGACTGGGTTCAGATTCCAGCTCTGCTATTTATTAGCTGTGTGATCTTGGGCAAGCGTCTTCACCTCCATAAGACTCAGTTTCCTCACCTGAAAAATGAGGATGTTAAGACCTCCTGCCCAAGGTGGTTTTAGAAATTGGAGATAAAGCTGTAGACTGCCAGACACTTTGCCTAGCCTCTCGTCAAGCCAATAATGTTAATCTCCTCAGGACAGAAGGAGGCCCGGGGTGGCTTCTGCTGCTGCATTTCAGTGGGGAGGACACCCCAAGACCAGGCCTGGCGCCTGCCCCAGCATCCATCCACTCCGAGCCCCAGGCACATCTGGTGCCTGTAGAGCAGTCAGCTCAAAAGCATCCTTTCAGGAATCATAGCTGACGTTCAGTGAGTGGGACATTAACCAGGCAACATCAACAATGGAAAGACTGTGAGTCTTTCCACCCCTAGGAGGTAGAATGAGAGTGGGAACTAGTATTTACCGAACACCTACTATCTCTGTGCTAGCTCTGCAGCAGGCTCTTCACGCACACCAATCTCAGTTTCCCCACAGTGAGCACACGCTAGAGAGAGAAGGTACACGCAGGTCTGCCTGATTCCAAAGCTCACATGACAGCACTTTCCCTTACACACCAGCAAATAATCTATCAGCCCACAGTGTGGCCTGGTGCTTAAGAGGGTGGACTTAGTACCAGTCAGCTTTGGTGCCAGCTCTGCCACTCATTAACCATGGGACCATGGACAAGAAGCTTAACCTTTCTGTGCCTCAGTTTCCTCATCTGTAAAATGGAGGTGTGGCAGCCATGGAGATAGGCTGCTCAGACCTCCTTCAGGAGAACTCGCCTGCCCCCTCGTGTGCAAGGGTTCAGAGTCAGGCAATGATGTTAATGTGACCAGCCCACTCCACCCCAGGAGAGAAGCACCTGGGCATGGCTGCTGCTGGTCCACACTGTGCCCAGCCAGTGACTGAGCGTGGAGGGCATATTAGTTCCAGCCCATTCTTGCAGGACGCCACATCCTTCTAAGGGGCATCCTTTACGCAGAGGCTGCCATCAGCCTTGCCAAGCGTTTCTCAAAACTGCAAGGCTGTGCAAGGCTCTTGCTAGCCAACCTCTCCTGCCCTCTCTCCTTTTCTCAGCGGTCAGACCCACAGCCACAGTCCCACTCTTCACACACCTCCCGCCCAATAAGTCCCTGGCCCATCGAACCGCATCTTGGCCTATGCTTCTTGAAGGACCATACCTAGCACAAAAAGTAATAAAAGTACCTGTCTCACCGAGCTGCTGTGAGGAGGGAGTGCATTTCTTCACGCATGCTGCTCAGGACAGTGAGTACAACCCAAGGGTTTGCTATCACTGTTGCTACAAATGACAGCCATTCACAGATCTGTCTGGTACAGAGATTTCTGTGCAATCCCCTTACAGACCTAAAGAAAATAATGGAATGGCATTCCCTGACCTCAACATCCCCCCAGAGGGCCTCCCCCAGGGAATGGCATGGGGGTCTCCACCTTCCCCTGAATCTCTGTGCTCTTCACTCACAGGAGCACCTTGCTTCAGACACCTGTGCCAAGTGTCCACCCCCAGCACTCCTCTCTTCAAGCCTGACAGAGCAGGTGAGCAGAGAGGGTGGAGGTCTAAGAGACAAGTAGAAGAGTGGAAGCTGGCTTTCCTCACCTAAGGAAGGGACCTGTGGCTTAAAGCCTTTAGGGGAAAAGAGTCACACAGCAGGACAGCCTTACTTCCTAGGCAAAGGAGAGAGTCAAGGCCTTGGGCCCCCTCCTCGCTCAGACAGAGGCCAAGACCAGGTCACTGATCAGATAAACATCCCAGAAAAGGCTGAAGCAGGCCGAGGGCTCTCCCTGACATAGGGGGCCCCTGAGCAAGTCCACCTTTCTTTTAGGGCACATTAACGCTAAATGAAAGGGTCAAATTCTAAAATAACTAGACTTTAATAAACTGACATTTATTGCCCCTCAACTGGGAACTTCACATGCATTTTCTCATGAAGCCTCACAACAGCTCAATAAAATAGTTATTAATGCCCTCTCATGAATGAGGAAGTGAAGGCTCTCAGAAGCAAAGGGATTTATGCAAGTTCACAGGGCCGCACGTGGCAGTGCTGGCTGAACCCACATCCACGATGCCTCCACGCCAGCTCCGCCAAGCAGGAATAGGGTTCTTACCCCAGAGTCCATCTTTCCGGGCGGCCAGATGTCTCTGTGCCTACCCTGTCCCCTCACCCCATTCCCGCTCACCCCAACCAGGTACTGCCATCATCCTACCACCAAGGAGCAGGCTCGCCCATGGAGTTGGGTTGCTGTTGGAAACTCCATCTAGAGAGGTGTGGTGCGAGGAAGGCAGACAGACGGACATCTGTGGGGTCACATTCACAGACAGACAGATCATTGCCAGAAGGAAGCCACATGCCTTACGTCTCAGCTCATCTGACTGGACTCAGACACAGCCAGATGCTGTCACAGTCGTGTCCCAGAGGCCCTCAGGCAGGCAGAGCCTTCACAGCAGCTGTTACTGTCTGGAAGGGCTTTCTGCTCAACACTTAACCCTTCTGAGGCCCCTCAGGGCCAAAAGATGCCACAGCCCCATGAGAGAGCTATTTCAGAGGAGAGGGTCCCCTCCACTGAGGAGGAGCCAGGGCACCCTAGAGGAACCCCGCTTTCCCCCACCCCCTTCTGCTGCTTCCCAGGAGGACAGGGTGGAGCAGGCAGTGCTGGGAAGGGGAGAAGCCAACATTCCCCAAGGTAGAGACCGTGAGCCTCTCGGGTTTCAGGAATCAAGGAAGGGACACACCCAAACACCTACCATGTACTCCAGAGCAAGAAAAAAGGCTCCTGAATCCGAAAGGCTTGGGGGGGAGACCCAGAGTGCAGCTGAAGAAAGAGGCAGAAGCCGCAGCGTCCTGGCTGCCATGGGTGTGCAGCGCCCTGACCCGGCTTCTCATGGGCTCCCAGGAAATGAACAAAAGGCTCACACAGTGATTCTGAGGTGTCAGTTGGCAGCTGCGTCTGACTGGAGGCCATTCACCAACTCCCGCTCAGTCTCTCAGCCCCCCACACAGCCTGGGGGTGTTGGCAGCTGACAGAGAGACTGTCACCCAAGACAGGTCTGGGTTTCTCTGAAGAAAAAGAAAGGAGTCAGCTGACTTCCTGGGGCACTCTCTTGGGGGTCTCACCGGAATGAACAAAGCCATTAGGTCTGAAGTAGGGGGGGCCACAGCCTGCTTTGCTAGGAGGTCCCCCAGATTCAGGATTGCTTCCTCTGCTCCAGACAACACCTTTGCAAGAGAGAGCCTCCCACTGTGGGGGCCCTGGCTCTACTGGCTGACTGGCTATCCCATGTCAACAGCTTGGAGCCATCCTCAACCTGGAGACCTCTCCTTCCTGCCTCCTTCCTGATTCAGGCCCGGTGCACTGCATTCTTGCTTTTCCTCCTCTGCTCTGCTCCACGCCCCGGACATGTTAATAGGGGGTGTACTCCTGCGGGCCATGTGAGTGACTGACCTTTCTCTTTCACCTGGGGAGCTCAGTAGAGAAGCCATCACACCTATCACCTATCAGTTCTGTGACCTTAGACAAGATATGAACTTCTCTGAGCTACAACTTCCTCATCTATAAAATGGGAAAAACAATATTTATATCAAATGATTGTTATGAATATACAGAATAGACAAATCCATAGGGGCAGGAAGCAGGTTAGTGGTTGCTGGGGGATTGGGGGAAGGAATGGGAGTGACTGCTTTCATGGATCTGGGGATTTCTGTTTGAAAAATGATGAAAATGTTCTGGAACTAGGTAATGACAATGGTGGCACAACTTTGTTGTGAATGAACTTAATGCCACTGAATTGTATACTTTTAAGAGGTTACAATGGTAAATTTTATATGATACATATCACAATAAAAAAGAAAAAAAGGTTATTATGAGATTAGATGAAATGAAGAGTGTAGAAATGTTGATCACAGAATCTGGTAGGCCTTGAACATATTTTAATTTCTTTCCTTCGGATCATCACATTGAATTGTATACAACATGCTCCCTCATGCCTACCCAGGGCTGATTGGCTTTCTCTTTAGACACCTGCTCTGAGATGCTACTAGGAAAAATACACATGTTTTCCATAAAGTAAAGCCTTTATCATTGTCCAATGGAGAGAGTGCCCGATTCTACACTCCCACACACACACTCCTGCTGCTGACCTCTTTTACCTGTTCCACCACGGCCGTACCCAGGACTGAGTCCTGCCAGAGGAGGGTAAAAGCCTTCAGTACCAAAGCTGAGGACTTTCCTCCGTATCTCCTTCTCAGTTTCCACAAAAACTATCATCCTAAAGAAACAAAGCTGATCATTTTTGGGACACAGTTTTCCAAGAGTCTCTCATGTCTCTGCACATCTTGTGAACAGGGACATTGTCTTAGTTATGGACTATCTTTCCAGCAAGTTTGTACAGCAAATGGCCTCAGAAGACAGATAGGGTCCCCCTCCAAAGCAAAGAGCCAGTAGGCTTACTGTCCACTATAAAGGATTCGGGTTCCCCCAGCTCAGGTCTCCTCTCCTATAATGCAACCCATGGTGTGTGTGAGTGACACCTGGCTCTCTTTCTGTCACCCAGAGGAAAGTAGGGGTTCACACAAAAATGTACTGTACATAGCAAGGCCCAGTTAGTATCTCTAATCATTATGACTGACTTGCCTTTCTCCCCTCTAAGCATCTTGAGGCTAGCTAGGCAGCATGTTTCATTTCTCTTTGTGTTTCACAGAACAGGTACTGATAAATTTGTGCTGAGTGAGTTACTGAGTGAATGAATGAATGAATAAATGGAGGGATGGAGAGGTGTTTCTCTTCTGTCATCCTGATGCTCTTACTGGGCCCTGCCTCTCCCATTCCCATGGCTTTCCTGTATCCAAGATTTCATCCACTTCCCTAGCCTGCTGATTGCCTAGATAAAACCATATGATGCAGATAATAAAATGCAAATACTCTGTCTTGGGGCCTGGAATTTGAATGTGGGGAGGAATCCGAGATCTTTATCCTTGCCCAGGTCCAGATCTCTCTCATATTAGCCCTGCCCTGCCCTTACCACCCAGCTTTGTCCTATGTTCAGCTCCATTCCCATCTCCATGACCTAGTGGTGCCCTGTAGTTCTAATGTGTGCAACAAGACGTAGATTCAGGCTACCAAACCACACAATGCTGGTCACCAGTGAACCAGCAAACAAGATGTTGACTTCTCAGGTTCGTTCCTGTTAGTCTGAAAGGGGATTATAACACCAGATGCTCTGTTAATATTTATATAAAGGATACACAAGCCTTCCTTTAAACTAAATGAATTGCCTCCTTCTTGTATTGTTTAAGCCAGGGAGCTGAGCAATAGCACTCAAAAATATAACCAAAAGGAGAGGAACCTGAAATGTCACTCCGGACATTCCTTTTGGCTCAGTGTCAACATGGCAAACACAATCTCCCAGAAAGAAAGCAATGGCATTTAATGGGACAGCCAGTTGTCGCTTGCCATGAGAGCCCCTGCCTCAGTGTAGAGCCTCATCACACACTCTATACAGTGTATAAGAGAGGATTACACTCTATACACTCTATACAGTGTATAAGAGAGGATTACAGAAGCGTACCTGCTCAAGATGTGCTTGAAACTGCAGGCAGCTCCTCACCTTTTCTGGAACAAGGCAGAAAGGATAGCCAGTTGGTATCTTGCCAAGGGAGGCAGCAGTGAATAGTTACTTAATGTAAAGACTTTGGGGCCCATTTTTCAGGGGTCTTGGATCCTTTACTCATAGGAACACTGCATTCTAGACTACATCAGCTTCCCCTACCTTAGGTCACCAGAAGAAGACTGGCCTCTTATTTTCCATTCAATGCCTAAGAGTCAAACCATGCATTTCTTTACTTCTACCTCCCTTCACTCCGGGAGGGATCTGTGTCTGTCTATAAGACTGCATACAATAAGACAGGCTCTGGAAAAATACAGGCAGTATTTACAGGATTGTATATAAAACCACAAAACTGCCTGCCTATTTGCCCAGGGATGTTGCAATTGAACAAAGCTCAGAGCCGGGCCCAGGGGCGGAGGCCATGGTGAGGTGGCCCTGATGTGGTAGCTGTGGTGTGGCAGCCTTGTCCCAGGGCCTGGCCCCAGTATTCCTAGTCCAGCAGTTCGACTCTGCCAAGGCCCTCAGAGGCTCTGAGGGAGCCAGGTCATACTACCCACGCTCACAAGAGGCTCATGGACCAAACCAGAATTCACCCTGCTTTATGAATTTATTCTGAGAAATGGACCTACAAGGAAACTAAGAGCAAGAAGACAGGGAGGGGAGGAGGAAGCACAGGGAGAAGAAGAAGAAGAAGAAGAAGAAGAAAGAAAAGAAGAAGAAGAAGAAGAAGAAGGAAGGAGGAGGGAGGAGGAGAGGAGGAGGAGGAGGAGGGAGGAGAGGAGTGTAGGAGGAGGATTAGAAGTACTCTCATTACGACGAAGAAAGAAGAAGAAGAAAAGGAAGGCAGAAAAGGAGGGAAGGCGGGAAGGAAGCCAGAATAGGTATGTGACATGGTCGGTGCTGGTGTCTCTGTAAAAAATACAAAAGGGAAACCAAATTATAAACAGAACATCACTCCCTGGATTGAAATCAAAGCCAAGAGAAATGAGCTGGCGGTGTGGGGGATTGAGGGGAGTGCCCAGAACTGTGCTGAGGCCTCATGAATTATCCTTTTCCAACAAGAGACAGACCTTTCCAATGACCTGAAAATATTTCTGGCAGATTCCAGCCCCTTTACCTTGGCAGGTCCTGGATAAACACTGCCCAGGTCTTGATCTGTGAGCTCTGTTTAAGGTTCCAGACTGATAACTCCCCTCTGGATAACTCCCACATTCTTCAGAGAGCACGTGATCCTACTGAAGACCTGTCAGCCTCCTTCATTACAGCTCCACTGTGGGACCTGGTCCAGGAGACATTACCCAGGTCCCCTTGATTGTGGAGTGTGAGCTTTCAAAAACCACTCTGTCGGGCAAACCGGATGGCTCAGCGGTTTAGCACCGCCTTCAGCCCAGGGCGTGATCCTGGAGACCCGGGTTCGAGTCCCACGTCAGGCTCCCTGCATGGAGCCTGCTTCTCCCTCTGCCTGTGTCTCTGCCTCTCTCTCTCTCTCTCTGTGTCTCTCATGAATAAATAGATGAAATCTAAAAAAAAAAAAAAAAAAAGATAAAAAAACACTCTGTCATCCTCTTGGATAATGTCTATAGATGATTTCCTTCATTCATTTTGTGTGAATTTTATTCTGTGACTCTCAAAGGTCTACTCTGAGTTCTAAATTACTGGGGAGTGGGGGCAGGGGAGCGGCCCCTCTCTCAGGTATGAGTCTATCTGCTCAGTCAGTAAAGATACCACATATGGAGCAGTACAATGTAATGTGATAAATGTGGTGACAGAGATGAATCCAGCGTAGCATGCTGACACAATAGAAGAGAGGTAGAATCGTGGAACTTCCACAGAAGAGGACCTGGAACCTAGAGGGTAAGTCAACTCACCAGGTGGCTTAGGACAAATCCAAGGGGGCTGCCTGGGCTGACACACTCTCTTGGAAGTGATTATCAACGAGGGCTTCAGTGCCAGGAATTGTGTAGTGATCGGAGCCAACTGCAGGAGAGGGATGGGGCCATCACACACTGGACCCAGCACAGTATGGCCTGGAAGGCTGACTCGGAGCCTCCACTTAGAGCAAGGACACCTAGCCACATACACCAATCATCTGAGCCAGGGCCGCTTGTACCAAATGTGCTCCCTCCCAAATGTGCTCATCAAATGAATGAGCACATGGATGAGTGAACATCCCATCTATAAAATGGAACTGATAATATTTAGTCCAGCTATCCCGTGGGGTTACTGGGAGGGCGAATCGGAATTGCAGGGATGGAGAAAGCTCCAAAAACTGTAAAACTGTACTGTACTGACATGAGGGTTAGTATGTGGACTGATACAGTTGGCTGCCCGGAGACAAAAGCCATTGGAGCAGGCAGTTGGTGAAGTGTGGTGACTTCTCCCACCTGCAGGGGGCAGCTCTAGTGGAAGCTGTTAAGAAAATCACTTCTCTTCATCAGCATGTTACCTGGACTATGATGACAACTATGAGAGGAATCTTTTTCATCAGTGGAACATTACAACGGGCAAGACTATAAGTCATAAGGAACAGCAGCAGGATTGGGTATATAAATAGGGTGGGGATAAAGATCTAAGACCTATCCCATCTGAGCATTCCACTAGAGAATTGCTGATGACCAAGTCTCAGCCCCTATTTTAGAAAAAGGGAAACTGAGGCCCAGAGAGGGTACAGGTTACACAGCTCATCTGAGCCAAATAATCATAACAGCTCACATTACTGAGGGCAGCCCTATGACCGAGCACCTCCATGCATTAGGCCATTTAATCTATTTAACAACCCTATGAAGTAGATACTATAATTATCTCCATTTTACAGATAAGAAAACAGACTGGTTCATACAGTTAGTAAGCAAGGGTTAGGACTTATATCTCCCCATTGCCAGGGCAACCGGAATTCCACAGGTAAAGGTATCTTTGTGGGAAGAAATACACTATTTAATTTGTTATTTATTTATTTGTTTGTAGGTTGCGGGTATTTGACTAAAATAGAGAACACCAATGCTGGACATAGTACGTGGGAAAACCTATAAGGTTCTCTCTTACTTGGGAGTGAAAACATGTACAAGGATGCTCTTAGGGCCTGGTAGCCGCTTAGCCGTGGTTCAGCTCAGGCCAGTTCCTAGAGAAAGGAATTCAGTTAGAGCCCTAATGCCTGAGCCCTCCTGCTCCCTCTCTCTCATTAGCTGACACCATCAATTCAAGGTTAATGCATGCCAGGACTGGGAGCTAATTATTCCGCCATTACAGACACAAATTTCCCCTGGAGGACAGCTAGAGATGGGAGCCGGACAGAAGAGGAAGAGGCTTAGAAAGGAAAGAGACTGCCTGGGTCTCACAAATGGGAAAATAACATGGCATCAGCTGGAGTGGGCCTCCCTAACCACTGGAACCTGGTCTCCAAAAAAATCTCAGTGTCGTCCCTGGGTGTTCCCCCAGCTGACCACTCGGCCATGCCCCATTTGCATGGATTGCCAGCCATTACAGAGCCCCCTACCTCCATCTGTGAGCATCAGTGCTTCCTACAAGAGTTTGTAGAAAACCCTTCATTTCCACAGTTTATTTAATTCCTAGTCCAGACCAAGCACTTGGATGCAGGGAAGGGAGAGGGGGATTAGCCACAACAATTAATAACACACAGTTTCTGACTTCAAGGAGCTTTTGATACTGCGGAAGATATAAACATGCATCCGATCAACTCTTGCCCTTTGCTAGATTACAGGGGCAAAGAGCTATGGGACAGATTCACTCCAAGAAGGATGTTCTTGGAGAGAAGAGGCGCTTGAAGTCTTAAAGGATAAGCTACCTAGCAGGATTGGGGGGGCGGGGGGTATCCCAGGTGATGGAAGCAGCAGAAGAACTGTGGTGTGCAGAAAAGTCAGAACATGTTTGGTGCGGCTGGGACACGGGGTGAGCATATTGAAAATCAGCTTGTAGTGGAAGTAAGACTAGGAAAGTCATTTGGGAGAGACCACAGAGAGCCTGAAATGGCATAATGTGGAATGTAGAACCTTCTACTGAAGGCAGTAGGGAACCACTGATAGCTTTTGAGGCAGAGTGACATGACTAGATCTGCATTTTAGAAAGAGGGCTGGGGGACACCTGGGTGGCTCAGCAGTTGAGCATCTGCCTTTGGCTCAGGTCGTGATCCTGGAGTCCCCGAATCAAGTCCCACATTGGGCTCCCCGCATGGAGCCTGCTTCTCCCTCTGTCTGTGTCTCTGCCTCTCTCTCGCTCTGTGTGTCTCTCATTAATAAATAAATAAAATCTTAAAAAAAAAAAAAAAAAGAACACGAGATCAGAGCATGGTTCCCCAAGATACCATTAAAAAAAAAAAAAGAGGGCTGGGGCAGTGTGTGGTATATGGGAGAAAATAGAGGCAAGAGGATTAGGGGGAAGCTCTTGAAAGATCTCCAAGTAGGGATTTGAATTAGTGAGCATTTGGCAACCTCATAAAGATGACCTTTGAGGATAAGAGATGCTTTTATCCATTGATCCAAATTCATTTAGTGTTCCCTTTGCCCAAGGACAGGTTGAGCCAGAATATTTCTGGTAAATTGTTTTGCCTGGGCGTTTCTTAAACGTTGCCTTAAAGTATCTTCTGAAGCGACCCAGATAGGGCTCTTGGTTGAGAAGTGAGGAACAGAAAATGAACAGCCACAGCCCAGGATGGGACCTACTATGAGAGCTGTGCCCAGCACTCTACAGAGCATGGAAAAGGGGTGGCTAGCTGCTGTGTCAGGGGAGGGCACAGAGGGCACTGTGGGTGTATGATGTGTGTGGGAAAAGTGGGGCAGTGGAATATGTTTGTGTACATAGTGGGGGTATTTGGAAGGGAATAGGGGTGTATATATATTTAGGGGAAGGAGATTATGGATATCTATGTATCTATTAAGTGTATAGATGTGTGTATCCATGTGTGTATAGGGTGTGTGGTGTATGTGCATGTGTATTTTTGTGTGTACGTGTGTGTGTGTGTGTGTGTGTCTGTGTAGAGGGTCAGCAAGCAGAAAGACCTCCCAGAGAGGCCAACACTGAGTCTGGCTCTGGAAGAATGAGGAGCAGTTCAGTGGGTGGGGAGAGCAGAGCAGGTGATCCAGGAAGTGAGAATGGGGTGTGCAACAACAAGGAGGCGTGAATGAACCTGGTATGTTTGGGGCATGGTGGCAGCAGAGCTGAGAAGGGAGGAAGGCAAAAAGATAAGTCAATTTGGTGCTACATTAGGGGGTCCTTCCTGGAGACCTTGGCACTTGTTAGCATTCTTGGTTGACATCCCAGCCTCTCGGTGAGATGGCAGTAGCAACAGGGCATTTCTAGGGTGGCTCTGGAAGAGGACTGGCGAGGCCACAGACAGGCCACAGCCACACCTGAACTGGCTGCATGAATGTTTACAAAACAAATGCATGTTAGAGGGCTTAAAAAACCACACTGCATTCTATAATATTCAAGGAAAGAGGGGGCTGGAGCAAGCCAGAGCCTGTGGCAAAAATGGGTTAGGTTGATTCTCTAACCTCATAGGACCGGTCAGGCACCTCCAGAATTAGCTGCTCTGGGCAAGCATCACCTCTCTGCCAAATTGTTCCCCTTGCCTTCCACCTGCCTCTACGCCGTCCCCCACCCTAAGCCAAGTGTCTCGAACTTCTATCCTTGAGCATGAGAAAAATTCAGCACAATCGACTACCACAGCCCGAAAGCATCTTCTTGTTCCAGGCTCTACCTAGGGCAGATCTCCATAGCAGATCTCCTTTGATCTGGAGGAGGGGGACCTTGAGAGTTTCCCATGGGGCTGAGGGGGCTCAATCAAGGGAAGGGACAGTGGGCCCAGAGGTGAGACCACATCACACAGCCCACTTCAGCTCAGGGCTCAGCCAGGCTGGGTGGAGGGGACACAGACTTGGCAGTCAGCCACTTGCAGGTTGTGTCCTTGGGCAAGGCATTCCAGCTCTTTAGCTGTTTCCTAAGACAGGAATCCTAAAGTGCCAACAGCATTGAGTCACCGTGGTTTATTCATCAAATCCGTCTTCCTACTATGTGCCAGGCACTGAAATATATCAGGGAACAAAGCATATGAAGCCTCCTGCCTATGTGGAGCTTTCATTCTATAGGGAAGAGACCAATAGATCATAAGCTATAGGGAAGAGACTAATAGATCATAAGCAATAAACATAGTAAATGAATTCTGGAGGGTGGTAGAAAGAGATAAGATACAGAGAAGAGAAAGGAGCAGGATAAGGGAAGATGTAGAGGCTGGGGAGGCAAACACTGACATGAATATAGCTGCCAGGGTGGAAGCAGTTAGGCAGAACTTGGCATAAACCAGCAGGAGATGGTGGGGCTGAGCTGGAGTGGGTGTCTGATGATGCCATGGGGTGGCTGTGTCTGCCACTCAGAGGGCTCTGAATAGCTCAGAGGGGTGATCAGGCTCCCAGCCTGGTTCAGTGTCTCAGGCACAGGAGGTGAGTCTCATAGACCTCATTCTGCCCCCTAGGACCTGAATTCAGCATCTCCAGCCACCCTAGAGCCCTCCTGGAGATGGACTGTTGTCCCAGGCTTTTGCACCCCACTTTACCCACCAGAAACAGGGTGCTCCTCTAATCTGGCCCGACTGCACACTGCGTCCTCCTCAGTATCTTGAGAACCCTGCTCCCTATCTCAGGGAGTATGAACCCTCCCTGGGACCTTAGGCAAAGCAAATAGGCCTTAGAGATCATCTAACTTAACCCCCTTCCTTTTACATCTGAGGGACAGGTGGGGAAGTGACTGGCCCACGCCAAGCTCTCCAGTTTAGGCCCACATCAGTGCTTGCCGGGATGCTGCTCTGGTTTCTGAGCTAAGTTCCTTGCTTTTCATTTCTCCAACTGCAACCTTTCCACCAAACATCGGCCAGAGTAATCTTTCTACAATACAAATTTGATCATGTCAGCCCCCTGTGCCTCACTCACACTGTTCTCTCCACTTGAAATGCCCTTCTTGCCTCTGACACCTACTCATCTTTCAAGATTCAGCTCTGGGGTATCACCTTTAGGGGTATCAACCTTCCCTGAACCCTGCTTCTCATCTCAGATAGAATGCAGCAACACTTTTCTCATGTCCCATTACCTTTAATTCTACCACTCAAATTTCCCACCTCCATTTTTGGCTGAAATGGATACTTAAAACAGTACGTGTTCATTCACCAAATATACTTTCCTAAGGTTTCATGTTACTTTGTTCTGTTAAAGATTCAGGTACTTCTCAGTTCTCATGTGCTGGTGTTTCACAGAATCACAATTTTTAGACAGCTCAGGGATGAAGCAGTGGTAAAATGTACAACAATCATGGCTGCCCACTGCCTTGTTTTCGTAAATAGCTTTATTGGAACACAGCCATGAGCATGTGTTTATGTATTGTCTGAGACTTTTTTTGAATTACAACAGCAGAATTGAATAGTTGTGAGAGACCATGAGGCCCACAAAGTTGAAAATGTTTACTCTGTGTCCCTTTTCAAAAAGCATTTGCTGACCTGGAAGCTCATACGGGCAAGCACCATGTCTATTTTGTACCTGGAACAGAAGAGGCACCTGATAAACACTTTCGAGTAAGTATAGAAGGAAGAATACGAAGTGATGAGCAAAGCATATGTTCCATAACAGAGGTGGAAGCAAAGTAGAGTGCTGGGTGTGGGTTTTCAGGAAGGAGGATTTATATTAAAGAAAAAAACAGAAGGAGGGAACAGATATTCATTTGCTGGGGAAAATTCTGGAAATGAATTCAGTTTTCAAAATGTTTCATTAAAAGAGGTCCAATCAGGGCTACCTGGGTGGTTCAGTGGGTTGAGTGTTGCACTCTTGGTTTTGGCTCAGGTCATGATGTCAGGGTCATGGGATCAAGCCTCAAGTTGGGCTCTGGGCTCAGCATGGAGTCTGCTTCTCTCCCTCCCTCTGCCCCACCCCCCACTTGCTCACACACTCTCTCTCTTACAAATAATTTTTTTTAAATGGAGGGGGCCAAATCACCACACATGAACAATGCTCTTGGCACATAGTCTACAGAAGCAAATGCCAGTCTGTGAGCCAATCCTGCCCAACACCTATTTTCATAAATACGTTTTCATTGGGACATCACCTATTCAGTTATGCATTACCTGTGGCTGCCTCTGCTCTACAGCATCAGGACTGTTGCTGTGGTATGGCCAGAGAGCCTTAAACACACACCATCTGGCCTTTTACAGAACACATTTATGGACTCTGATCTAGAGCCTAGCAAAGGGCCCAACCCATTAAATACATGTTAAATGGCTGAAGCCATGCATGAGTATATGGTCTCTCACTGAGAGAATGACCAGTCAGACAGTCTGGTCACCAGGTTCAAGGCAAAGTAGTGAATCAAACTAACAACAGGTCAGAGTATTTAAATTTCTAAAGCTCAAGCTAATAGAAGCTAAAGCTGGGCCATGTATTTAAGGTGGTGGCCAAGGGATCCCCAAAGCCAACTGCTGGACTCTAGTCAGTGTGGTCAATGCAGATAACCCTTTAGGACCTGAGGTCACAGTGACATGGGCAGCTCCATTGTCTGCCTTTGTCCTCAGGCCTGGGGTAGCCTCCAGGTTGGCTCCACCTGCTTCAGCAGATGCCTCCTAGCTTAAAATGGCTTCAGTTCTAGCCAGCCAGGACCCACTGCCCATCTCAACCTGGGGATTCCAGATGAGATCTAGGTCATCTGGAAAAAGGTCTGGGTCAGCTGGGAGGAGTTGGAGCAAGGCTACAGATGTGCAGCCCAGCCATAGCCCCACAACTGGAGATGCAGGCCTGCAGAGGAGAGTCCAGAAAGGAGACAGACAGTATGAAGCAGGAGAACCAGGTGACAACAGTGGAAAGGACCCCCTAAACATACAGTGGGGAGAAAAAGGACACTGCTTGGAGGAAACAGACTGGATCTAATTTTCTTGCTAAATAAAATACACCATGCTGGAAAGGGCTCACTAGGGTGTCAGAAAATGAATAGAATGGATTCTTTTCCCTATTTATTAATTCATTCAGTGCTTACAGAGTATTCAGTTCTGTGCTGGGCCTTAAGGATGGTTGCAAATACTTTCCCTAGGAGCTCATCATCTGTTGTGGAGGCAGGCAAGAACAGGGTACTCTATGGTCTGTGGTATAGTGGATGCTGTGCTATGGTGTAGTGGTCAGCTTAGAGAAAAGGGAGAAAGCCTCACTGGGACAAGAGGGACTCCAAGGGACCTGTTGGGGTTGGCCTGATGGATATGAAGAAAAGGACGAAGGATGTTCCTGACAGGGAACAGCATGTGCAAAGCCAGGTCAGGGAGGAGGAAAGAGAGGGAGATTTGGAGAACTGTGGGCCATTTGGTATGGATTGATAATTATAGAGTGAAGAGAAGGAGAGATGGTAGATGAGTATCTTTACGGCCAGACCCTGAAGGCTTTTGAATGCCAAGGCAAAAGGTCTTTCTTTAGAAAAAAAAAAAAATCCACTGAAGGATCTTCAAGCAGAGAATTTACCTGATGGTAGAAGAATTTCAGAAAAAGAATTGGCAGGGAATGGGCTTGGAGGAGGGAAACCAGGATAGGACAGCATGCTTTCCTTTGGGCCTCCCTCTAATATCACCTCCTCAGAGAGGCCCTCCATGACAACCCCATCTAAAACAGAACCATCTCTTTAGCTTGGTAGTTCTTCATAGCACTTAACTCTACCTGATTTTGTAGCTACGTGCATATGCATTTATTTATTGTCTCTTCTCACTAGAACATAGGTTTCTGGAAAGCAGGAACTATTGCCTGTTTCATTCACAGCTGTGTCCCCAACCCTCAAAGAGCATCTGACACGTAGTAGGCTCTCAAATTAGATCCTGACCTTCTAAGAAATAGAAAACTTAGCTGAGGGCCCGTTTTTATCTGAAGCAGTACGCAGCTCAGACTTGGGTGGCCCTGAGGGTGGCGAGGAGCTGCTTTGAAGGTCAGTGAACTGAGCCCCACATCTGTGATATCTGTACTCCCAGGCTCTGAAACTACCCCACAGGCTGACAGCACCACAGGACTCCAAGAACGGGTAGCAGAGAGCCCTGCTATGTAAGCTGCTCTTAATGTCTTGGGGCTGGTAGGTTTCTGGTACCAGGTGCCATGTCAGCATCTTATAACACAAAATACTGCCACGGAGAGTACAACTGGCTTTTAAGGACCCTGGGCCTGAAATCCCAGATAAAAAAAAAACTGATTAAGTACCACCTGCATGCCAGGCAGAGTGCAAGGTATACTACCTATGCTAATGCTGCAGGGTAGGTATCATTATCCCCATTTTACAGATGAAAAACTGAAGTTCAAAATGATTAGGTGATTGATCATGATCAGAGTAGGAATTGTCAGAGCCAAGATATTGGAACCCACTTTGACTCCAATACTTATGATCTGTGCTACTCAGCCACGTAAATTGAAATCGCTAATCCCAAACCAGGCCTAGTGCCCTGAGTTCTGATGGCCTCACCACAGTCTTCTCACCTCCTTATGATCAACAGATCCTCGGTCCCTCTCATCCAGAGGCACTCCTGGTGACTTCTGAGGAAGGTGTCAGGGACCCTGGGTGGGCAAGGGCAAGTGGGTAAATGAAACGGACCTTGCTGAGGAAAAAAAAACGTTTCCCATATCTTCTTATGAAGGTGTTTAGGGGTCTGTGAATTAAACAGACGAAAAGCAGATTAACAAGAGAAAAGACAGATTTTTACTTACATACATATGGGAGTTCACAACGAAACACCGCTCAGAGGCAGTTAGAATTGGGGCTTATATGCCATCTTAAAAGGGGAAGGGGTGGGCAGAAGGACACTTACAGAAAACAAGTGACCTCTTAGAAATAGGAGACAGGGGAGAGAGCGAGCACTTACAGGAAAACAAATGACTTCCAGGAAAGATAAATGGGCCCTGAGGAGAATAGGTAGGAGATACAACAATTTTTGTGACAACGCCTATTTAGGATGAAGTGGAGACTTCAGATCTGAGATGATAAGAATCAATATTTTATGGTTGTTCTGGAGGAAGGATTTTGGGACAATTTTGAGTTCTTTTATAAAAGCAATGCTTTCAGGAGCTCAAAGGAGATTTCAGGAGCTCAAATGCCTTCTGTTCAAAAGAATTTTTCTTCCACTGGAGCTCTTCAAAGCAGTGAGAGGCCACAGTGGGCTCATAGGAAACAGCAACATTCAAGGACCTCTGAAAACTGACCAGTGAAACATTTTGACAAATAAAAGTCATGTAGATAGCCGGACCCTCTGGTGATGACATACGGGTTTGGTTTGGGTTTGGGGTTTGGTTTTGATTCGTTTCTTGAGCACAGGGAATATGGTAAAGCTGGGTATACTGGGCATGATGCCTTACAGGAAAGTGATGGCAGAGGTTTGGTGCCAGAGCTTGCCCTCTTCTGAAGCTCTGCTGCTGGCCCAGTGCACTGTCTGCATCAAATCTTTCTTCTGACCACTTTCCTGGGAATGGCTCCACTTGGTACACGGTAAGGGACATAGGTGGTCTGCCCTCTTTAAACACCGCTTCCCTGCAGTCCCGCTCACTTTCTCTACCTGCCCGATGGCCAACATGCCAGCGATTGTGTTTGTGGCTTGAGAGTGAGCTCTGAGGTCTTTCATACTTTAGTACAGCTTCTGGCAGTCTTCTATAGGTTTCAGTGACTTACCAGCTCAAAAGAAAAGGTTGAGAGAAAAAGAACAAAGTGGGTATCCCCCAGCCCCCATCCTACCTCCCTTGCCAACTCCTTCCCATCCTCTACGGATCAGCTTTAATGTCATGTCTCAAAGGACCATCCCAGGGTCACTCTAAGTTGGCCAGCTCCCCCTATAACTCCTGTTGTTACAGCCTACTCCTTTCCCACTAAGTTCTTATCACAAGTTGTAGCTAGATATGTTTCTTATCTCTTGCCTATCCCTACTTTTAAACTATGAGCTTCAAAAAAAGGAAGGACCAGGTGTGAGCCACTAATATTCCACTAATACTTAGCACAGTGCCTGGCACAGAACAGGTAGGTATTCAGTACTGTGGATCCTCTGAATTGATGAGTGAATGAAATAGCTCTGCCTTACAGCAGCAGTCCTCAGATGTTAGACCCAGAAAGGATTATCTGGGGAGCTTATGAAAATTCAGATTTCCTAAGCCAAACTTCTTGAGATTCCAATTCAGTGGGTCAGGAGAGGAGCCCAGGAGTGTGGTAGACCATACTTTGGGAGCCGCTGCCTGGGCTCCATGATTTTGTCTCCACTGCAGAGATATGGCCCAGAAAGAAACTTTTACCACTTGCCATTTCTTTTCCTTCCTGTCCCTAGGAAGGCCTAAGGCACATAAAGTCCAAAAGTTTATGCATTGATGCTGAGGAGTTGCAGAGAAAGAGCAAAGAGGTGAAAGGATAAAGCATATACTTATTATTATTAGAAATAAGAAGCAAATAATAAAGTTAATAATGCACTACTATTACCCAGAGTACAGGTGCCATTGTTTGCATGCATTCAGTGACCTAGCAGACTTACCCACTATGTGACCAGGGTGCTGACCTTCATATTGGGGATGCATTGATTAACAAGACCTCAAGGAGCAGCCAGCTTAGTCGTGGAGGCAAGCAGTTCAGTGATGTGTTGAGAACAGTAAAACCCAACAAGAGCAACATGTGAAGGCAGTGCCAGGACAGAGGAGCCTGAGTTGCTCCATAGAGGAGGCAGTATCAGAACCAGGCTTGTTCAACTGGGGCTTACCTGGCCAGGAAGAGAGCCAAGATGAACACCAATTAGCAATGACCACAATGTAGAATCCATTTGGGAGGAAGCAACAGGAGACCTGTCTGGAGAGATGGACAGTGTTGTCCAAGGTTGGCCTTGACCTGCTCAGGAGTTACAAATGCCAGCCCAAAAGTTCTACCCAGACCATGGCAGGGTTTTCTCTTCCCTGTCCAGAGTTTAAAATTTTAAATTGGAATGTTTTTAGGCAAAGAACTCTCCTGCATGCCGTGGTTCCTACCATGCCTTACACTCAACCCTCTTCTTGCATCAAGTTAGCTGCCCAGCCCAAGAAGGCGTTTAGGGCTGTGCTCTTTCTAGGAGAGGGGGTTCAAAAGAGAGCAGAAATCAAAGTTAGGAATTTGATCCCCTCTGAGTTTTTATGAAGATCAGTCCAGTGATATGTGGTAGACAAAATATAATTGGAAACCGAAAGAATAGCCAGGAACTTCCTCACTAACCTCACACTAATAACTGTCTCTATACTTTCTTGACTCTATACCCTCAATACCTATATTTATGTGCTTAGAAATCACATACATGTCTCATGTTCTAATACAGTATGGGTGTAAGTAACGATTCTACACCCAACTCTGATGTGTGGGTTTTTTCCCACACCAACCAACAATTCTCCAACGCCAGCTGGGTGTTCTGTAACTCAACTCAATTCTGACACTATCTACTCTACTTGGAGAGAGCATCAGATCACACAGGTTAAGGGCTCAGGTCCCACAAGACTGCCCCCACCCCAACCTCAGATGCCAATCACAAATATAGATTGTCGGTCACTTGTGCTTCTGACCAACTGCCTGTAGATCAGAGGTCCTAAAGACTCCCTCCCTGGGGTCAATTAATTTGCTAGAACAGCTCACAAAACTCAGAAATATTTTACTTTCTAGATTGGGTGCAGAGCTCCCATGCCCTGTCCATGCCCACCACTCTCCTGGCAACTCCAGGTGTTCACAAATGCAGAAGTTTCCTGAACTCTATCCTTCTGGAGTTTTATGAAGGCTTCATTACTTAAACATGATTGATTGAGCCATTAGCCACTGGGGGTTGATTCAACCTCCAGCCCCTCTATTCTCCTTGGAAATAGGGGGACTGAAAGTTCTAATCACCTGGTCGTCTCCTCTGACAACCAGCCCCCTCCTCAGGTGACCCAGGGGCATTCCAAAAGTTATGGTATTACCATAGCAAAAGATATGATCTCAAGCTCATTGGCCTGGAAAATCCCAAGATTTTTAGCTCTGTGGCAGAAATAAGGACAAAGGCCAAACACATATTTCATATTATAAATCACAATACCACAGTTAAGACATAGAAAGAAGAATTTAAATGGATGAGCTAAGAATAAAATAACACTACTTTTAATGTTTTTATTTTATTGTATGTATCATACAAAGAAACCTTTTTCACTGAAAGGAATTATTATGAATGTTCATGTTTCTCGTGAGTGCAATGTGGTTGAAATGTTTTATGTTTGTGCCATTTTCATATTAACATTTTGCAGTACAATTTTTAGAAGATCTGGTTTTAAGTGTAAATTACTTTGATACTTGATTCTTTCTTATAGCTTTCAGAATTGAAAAAAGATACCTCAGTAAGGTTCAGGGATCCAAATGAAAAAAGCACTTCATTGGCTGTGCTTATTAATATTAATGTTTCAGTCTTTCTCACCAATTACACAAAGGCTTTTGTTTAAATTCAGCTGGTAAATTTCCATCTTCTCTGATGTCCATCAACTGTTCTTGCAAACGGATCAATTGTATTTTTTTATATTTTTCAGCAGAAGGTTTGAAAACCACTCAAACTCTTCATTTGGAAGATGTTTAATTATGTTGGGCATTAGGTAGGCCAAGTGTCAACACTACCATTTTCTTGCTGTTTGCCTCTGTTTGCATTATTAATGCTATTTTCCGCAAGTAGTTTCTTCCGGTGGGACTCATTTTCAAGCCATGTGTCCATTCCTTCAGGGTTTATTTAGTGAAAACAAATAATAAATCCATTTAACCTGGCAAACCTGCGCTGCAGAAAGTCAAGTTACATGAAAAGCAAAGGAGTGGGAGCCAAGCCTTGCTCTATCTCAGGCCAGTGTGCTCGGGCTATTCGGTATGTGACCTCGGTTTGTGACCTCAGATGGTCTGACTGACTGACAGAGCAGTGAGCTGCCAGTACCTATCACATGGTAGATACTAGAACATACAAAAATCTTTCCCGTTGTTTAAAGTCTTAGAAATTCTAATATTTTCTCCCCAAACCTCAGTGGTCTGGCTCATCTTGCATAGGGCCTGGTGTTTGTGGGCCTCTTTTTGGAGACCCCAGTCTCCAAGGTAAGGAGATGCAGATGAGACAAATGAGAAAGTGTCTGGGGTCAGTCAGGTGTTGATGTGGGATAGGGAACAAGGAGTTCCAGGTTGTCTAGAGTTTCCAGCTGGGATGGTAGGTTGGTGGGGTATCCAGTATGATAGGCAGCATTTCCTGGGAAGCACAGGTGCTAGGTAGCCTGTCCCACCATCGCCTCTCAGGCCAGAGAAAGATCCAAAAGCTGTCTCTGTCTCCTGCTCCACTTGAACTCTGTTCCTCTGCTCTGCTCCCCGCACCCCAAGTCACTGAATGGACATGTGAGGTAAGCAGCTAACTCAAAATCCTAAGACCTGGATTCCAGTCCATACATAGTAGCTATGTGACTCTGCACAGCTTTCTCATCTGCAAGATGTGAATAAAGGAACAAACCCTGCTTGCTTCATAGGAGTATGCTGCAGCTCAAGTAAGACAGGCACATGCAAATATAAAGGCTCTAAAAACTGCAAAGCACCATATAAATGTATGACGTTATTATGACCTATTAGTATTTTGTGTGCTTGGTGATTGATGCACCAGGCAAGGCATACTCCCTCACTCCAGCCTTTGTTTTTCTGGGACACATTCTAGGAGGGTGTGTAGCCATGTGGTGTAGGAGGTGGACACCAGGATGAGTAACCCATGGGTGGTAGGTCTACATAGCTGAACATCCTGAAATACCGCTGACCTCAGGTGCCCTCAGAGTGGAGGTCACACTTGGAAGATAGATGGCCTGGATGGTGCAGAGGGTGACCTGTGGGTTCTGTAACCAAGAAGCAGGCCAGAACCACTGGAGCAGGACTTAGCTTCCATGGAAACTCTCCACTTAATGACAGAGATGATAAATATGATAAAGTAATGATAGATATAGATACTTAGATGGGTGGAGGATTGGACAGAGAAGTACAAACATGAGAAGATGCTGACATCAAGATAAAAAGAACAATTTAGTGAGCACCTACAGTGTGCCAGGTGTGATGCACCAGGTCATTTCAGATATGCCCGCACACCTGTCATTGCTGAATTCTTCAGCGACAGGAAGAGAAATCATCCTCTCCATTTGTCAGAAAAGGAAGCAGGTCCAAAGAGGCTTAAGGAACTTGCCAAAAGCCACCCAGCCGGCCCGTGTTCTTTCATTTAAGTCTCACTGTTCCTACGTCAGAGGACACCCCACGCCCACTCCCCTACCCCTGGCTCTGAATTGCCTTTGTTATTTTTCAGCCTTTGTTTTATGTGAACACATCTTGGAAGCTCTGAGAAAAGCCATTGAGCAGTTTCCATTCATTGAGAACCTGAAACCAGCTCCTCATCCATTCCTGTTTCAGCCGTCTTCAAGGTTCCCAGGTGAAAGTGAAGTGGCCTCTTAAGAGAAATCAAAGAGCTTTCTCTTCAGGCACACAGAAATGTTTGCAAAGCGAGCCAGGTTCTGGGGTACACTAAGGAAACTGGTCTGGAGCCAAAGGTGTCTATGGGACATTGCATGCCATGGCCCACCCGCTCTGTCCTATCTCCTGTTGCTCCTTGCAGCTTCATTCACTCGTGTCCTACCTCTCTTCTGTCTTATCACCCTCTCCCCTCTGAGATTTGGCCTGGCAGGGGTCTGGGCAGGAGCTTGGCAATGGTGTCAGGAAGGCAGGAGGTGCCTCAGGGCTTCACACCACACAGCCTCTGTACTCTCCCAGGCCCCTCCATCGGACTCTTGGCTCCTGGCTCTCTCAGGGTACAAAGCCAAGCCTCCAGGGAATTCTTTGCACCTTCCCATGGGGCTGGAGCCAGGAGTGAGTTTCAGGGCCACTGGCTATAGTGACAGGGAGACTTTAGGGGTCAGTGTACACTGGTGAAACCCTTCTGTTAGGAGGTTCAATTGGCTATGGAGGATGGATGCTCCTAAAGGGACTTTGCAGGGGTTAAAGAACCCTCTGTGTGAAGAGCAGGGATGGGGAAGGAGGAGAGATGGAGAAATCTAGCCAGATTTCTCCCAGTCCCTCCCACCTCTTTCTGGGCTGGCCTCCTCAGGCTTTATCCTCCTTTCCCTTGGCCTCTATATCTCCCTTTGAAACTTCCTAGCCCAGAAAGCATGTTATTCTCACATCTGCAAGTCTCCTTTTACATAGACTAGGCTTTCTGTTGATTCCAAAGGTGCTTTTAAAATGCCCGAGAAATCAGAATTTTAGAAATGGTCAAGTTCTATCTTCAGGATGGAATGCTGAAGACAAGAGGTAAAGTGGCTTTGCCCAAGATTGTACACGCTGCTAACTCCTGTTCCATGATACCAGGATAGAGGTTGTCCTCAAAATTCAGGACCCAGGACTTGTCTTCCAGGCATGGTGGCTGGGATTACCCACTGTGTTTGACTTTCATTGGTCTTTGATCTCAAAATTCTTTTCTGGCTGTGGTCCTGGAACTCAACTCACAATCAAACCCCTGGCGTAGCAGTAGCCATAGCAGGAGCTGGGCGATTCTCACAGACACCCAGAACCAAGTCAGAGCTCCACCCGAGGGAGGGGCTGTGGGAGGTGCTGCCCACCTGTCTGCCTAGCCGGTCTTGCAGCTCTGTCTTCTCGGAGAGAGCCGCTCCATCAGAGAGTGGCTGTGTGTTGCATCCAGCGGGTCAAGGCTGAGGATGAGAAGACTCGCGGGGACCCAGAAGACCATGTCCTGCCTGAATGCCCGGCCTGAAGGCCTGAAGGCCCTGCCCTAACAGAACCTCAGAGGCATCCTGGTAAGAAAACTGCTGGCCCCTCTAGTACTTAGAGGGAGGAGAGGGAAGGAAATTAAGTCACAAACACTGCTGGGATTGAGAGGAGAGCACTGGATCTAGAATTCGCTGATCACCTACTCTGTATCAGGTCTCGCCACTGTCTGAAGAACTATTGATTACTCTCCCATTTTATAGTGGAGGGAAACTAAACCCCAGGGAGAAGTAAAACAATCTCAGAGTCAGGGGCAGAGTCAAGATTAGAGCTCCTCCTGTCTAACCCTAGAGCCCAAGATGCTCCTTCCTCTCTGTACTGCCAACTGGGCCCACACCGCACAACCTCACCTGTTGTGATTTTCTTAAGGCAGTTCCCATGGCAATAATGCTTTTCTCACCTCCACCTAATTTAGGCTCGACTGCTGCTTTCCAACAAATGATTCTGTCTATGCCAAAGTGAGAGAAGTCAGGGGAACTCTACCTGTGTGGGAAGGAGGCTAGAGCATGACATGTTTAGGGTTTACTGTCTACGTGATGGAGATTCTGGGAATGGGAGCAGCAGAAATGTGCACATACTGGAATTACTTCTGCTTCTCAGAGCCAGTCCAGAAAAAGCTGCCTTTTGCCATGTAGGTGCCCCTGAAGTCCTATGTCTGACCCTGTCATTCCTGAGGTGGTGGCAAAATGAGTGTACTCGAAAGGACACAACAATTATCTCACACCCTGGGTGGCAGCACAGGGCATCGGAGGAGTTTGAGCTTTGGGCCCTCATGGTCATAGTGGGATCATTGAAGTCCGCATAGAAGACACCAAAGGGAGAGGAGAATGATTTCTGCTCCCGTTTCTCAGATAGGAAAGCCCAGACTCTGAAAGGTTAAATGACTCAGATGTGTCAACCCAAAAAGCTCAAGCTTTTCTGCTAGTAGAGGAGGATCTAGCCTTCAGAGTAGTTCATAGGCTGCCCTTACTCAGGAGCCTCTGGAGACCTTCTGAGTAGGTCTGGTGGGAATGGGGAGCTGCTTCTGCAATCTCCAGGTCCCCTGTAGCTGTGGGGACAACCCTCAGGGCACTGTCCTCTAGTGGTTCAGTGCATGGCTCTATGAATGCCATTCCCAGTGTCCGTATCAGCACTGGTGGCAGGAAACTTCTTTCAGGCAGGCAGACACACAAATCATCACTTGATAGTTGGCTCCTCTGCCATGTGTGGTGAAGGCATCAGCGCAGTTGCAATGTGGAACATAGTGTGGATGCAGCACTCTATTTCAGAGGTGGGTTTGGTGTAAGAAGGACCAGAGTCAAGTGGAATCTGATTCACTTTGGTAGCTGGGGCCCTCTTCCTAGATGCAGTGCAAAGAAAAGGGGCCTGGAAGACTTGGATTCAAATCATGGCACTTAATTGCTATGTGGCCTTGGCTAAATCCCTTCACCAATCTGAGACTCTGGAAATTAACACCTACTAGACCCAATGGTCATGAGAATTAAATGTGATTAAGCACCAAGCACAGGACCTAGGGGGCATCTAGGGGGGAGGTTTCTTCTCTTTTCTTCCTTAATAAAACAAGACAGGTTCAGCAACCTCACCACAGCAAACAGGGTCACATGGGGTCATATGTTCAGGTCTGGTGTGGGCAAAGCTTTTCAGACACAAGATTCCTTGAAGCAGATTCAGAGGCCTTGGGCCCTAACATAGGGCTGGGCACAGGGAAACATGATTCAATAGGAGTCTTGGAGCTGAAGCTAGGTTGTTCTCCAACTTGCCTGATAAAATTCAATTTCCCATAGGAGGAGGAAGAATTTAGGAACATCCCAAAATAAGAATGAAGCTGATTCAGAACAGACTAGGAAGAAGTCACAGAAGGCCATGGGCTCGAGGGGAAAGACAGAGTATTGGTGAGCAAGCCTCCCTATCTTTGCCCAGCGTCTGGAGGGCCCCACCTTCTCTTGTTCACCTGGCAAATGCAAACACATTCTTCAGGAATCTGATGATATTCTCCAGGACCCCTGTCCTGGCACTGTCCCACCCTCCCCCAATGGAGATGACCACTTGCTTCCTTTGCACACCATATATCCCTTTGCTTCAGTTCCTGTTATAGGACAGTTACAGGGAACAGTGTCATTTCACTGCTTACACTCTCTCTCTCACTAGACGGGAACTCTGGTGATGCCTCACATCTGTCTGATTCCCAGAAGGAGTTTGTTAAGCCTTTGGAAAATTGAAAGAAGGGATGGAGGGCATGGGAGCCAGTCCATAGACCCTATTAAACTTGATACTGGGGACAGGGGAATGAACGGAGACTGGGAGGATGAACTAAAGGAAGAAGGTTTGAATATGATCATTGGTGGATTTATAATGTTGATTTATCAAAAGATGAGAAGGAAAGGGCTGAGATGGAGAAATATGACAGAGTGCAGAGTTCCAGGAGCTTACATATGTGCAAAGATGTTCACTACTGATTTTGTAACAGTAAAAAATGTGGAAATAAGTTAGTACCATACACAGGACATAGGTTATATAAATATTGGTATATTAATCTTATGAAATACCTTGAGCCATTAGAGAGAATGAAACATATCTTAGGAATTGGAAAGACGGCATTGGAAAAGAACATGTGTCATGGTGCCATGGTTAGAAGTGATGGGGTGAGCTTGCCTGGGTTCAGGTCTGTCCCTCACTGGCTAGACAACCTTGGGGCTGTTTCTTAGCCTCTTCAAGCCTCAGTTTTTTCATTTGTAAAATGAGGAGAATGGAAGTAATTACCTTGATGAGTTGTTGTAAGGGTTTCTGAGGTTCTTAGAGTACAAGCATGCATTAAGTATTTAATAAATGTATGCCATCATTATTAAGCAAAAAAGTAAATGTCAAAAAATGCATACTATCACCCCAATTTTACTTTTTAATTTTTTTCTTCATGCAGATAAACACGTATATAAATATACAATAATATATGCATAGGATCAACAACTGTTAAGAGACAAATGATTGTCTCTGAGGTATGAGACTAGAGAGAAGTGAGGGAGAGGCACTATTTTTACAGACTTTATTTTTTAAGGAAATTTTGGGCTTGCAGCAAAATGGAGTCCCCCACCCCACCCTATGCACAGCTTTTCCCACTATCACATCCCCCTCCAGAGTAGTATGTTTGTTAAACTAATGAACCTCCATCGACACATCATTGGGACTTACACTGTTAAATATACATTTCTAACTTGTTTTCATTTCTACAATGAGCATATATTTGTTTTCTAAGTAAAATTTTATTAGTTGATTAATGGCTAAATCACACCCTAAGTCCCAGAATGGCTAGACTCTTGAAAGTGGCCTGGTTCACAGAGACTGCTACAGAGGAAGGGATCCACCCTGGGACTGCCTGCCTAGGCACATGGCCTGAGGCGCACCCAAGAACCCCTACTCTGCTGTCACCAGCATAACAGGTCACAGGCTCACCTGCCTGGCTGCTGGCTACTCTCTCAGAGGAACATCTGACACTAGATCCCAAGCCTGAAAAGGCCAGGCCCCTGGGCCATGTCTTTCCTGACAGTCCTCACGCATACACGATGCTCACCCAACCAGCTGAACGGCTTCAGAGCATCCAGGGAGCAGGTCTGGGAGGTTGGGAGAACAGCCAATATCACGGGTGCGAGGCTGCCAGCCCTGGACTCAAAGTCTCCTCTGACATTCACTAGCACAGTGACCTTTCTGTGAGCTTCTGTTTCCTCATCACAATATGGGATTACCCTGCCCACTTCACAAAGGCACATGACAATAGAGTGAGAAGATCCGTGGGAAAGGATCTACTGTATTCCTTGGCACATGGAAAGTTCTTGGGAAGTTTGTTTGTTTATTATTGGGAAGTTTTCATTTCCTGTCTACATGACCTACTTAACAGTCCTGGGACTTTGTACAGATAATTCTTCTTGAGCACCTTCTTGCCACCATCCTGCAAAGAAGCTGTCACTTGCTAATCTCATTTAACCCTCTCCATGACACAATGATGTCATTAGCATTATCCCTCTTTGCCTGTGAGAGAACTTAGTTCTGAAAGATTCAGTAACTTTTTCCAGGTGTAGACTCACATCTTTCCCATTCTTGGCTTTTCTTTCACATCCCCAGCTAAGAAGGAACACACTGCCCTGGCCTGGCTTCTGAGAATGGTGGCTCCAAGGCCTCTGTCTCAAGAGGCAAGACTGGCACTCTCAGGAATTTGGCCTGAGGATAAATGGCATTGTCTGGATGAGTACATAGTTGGGGTGTCCTTGCTGGCATAGTCAGGATAAGGACAGGGAAAGGACAATTGGGGCCCTTCAAATATGCAGCCCGGGATGAACTGGCTGCATTTCTGGTGCTAGCGAGCCACTCTCTGAACAGGTGTCAGCCTTTATCTGGGTTGGATTTAAAATGTGATTCTTCAAAATGAAGCCATTCCTGGATGGCATGCAGGGAATAGGTGCTATAACTAAATGGTTGAAAGAGAATGCTCCCCATGCATTCTGAGAAAATGCTGATGACCCACAGGATGGAGCTGGGCTTAAGGAGGTGAGCCCTTTGGGTCACCTCTCCCACCTTGTTTCCCCAGGTGATTCCTACTTTGGTCTCTCTCTGCGTGAGTGCCTCATCAACATGAAATATAGTCTCTACTTGACCTTCATGTGTCTGAGTCTCTTCACTCCAAGGTGAGTTTGCTGCCTCACAATGACCTGGGTCTGAATTGTTTTTGCATATGTGCTCAAAATAGGAAGAGTGGCAGGTCCTCCTACTTTCCAACTGCAAGACAAAGCCTAGTCCATTCATCTCCCTGATATACCCAGACAACACAATTTCCTGCCATGTATTTTATTTGGAGAATGCAAGCTTCCAAAATGGTCATAGATGGATGAAACCCTTGTGTTTTTTTCTAAAGACACTTGAAGGGTTTCTCAAATTACCTCAACATTCTGATGTATGGCAAATGGGTAATAAAATGGAGCAGGATAGGGAGATGTTAACTCAGCAGCTTAAAATTAGAGATTTCTCTCTGGGCAAGTCACGGCTGGTACATGGGCACAACACTTATACATGCAAACAGAGCTCAAGTTTATGTGTATACGTGCTTATTCACACATAAATAAGCACGTGCACCAACATCCATTTTCTGTTCCAGGATATGTGTCCAGGGGAATCAGTTCAACATCGAGACCAGCAGAAGTGACAAGCTCTCCCTGCCTGGCTTTGAGAATCTCACAGCAGGATATAACAAATTTCTCAGGCCAAATTTTGGCGGTAGGTCATCCTTTTTGTCCAGGACATCGATCCCAAAGGACAAGAGCAGAGGCAATATGCAGAGGAGGGTTTCAGGAGATTCTAGTTGACTCCATTTTCTGGTCTGCAACCTGTTAAGGATTAGCAATGATGAATGAGGGCAGCCAGTGATTTTCACACTACTTTGGAGAACGTGCTTAGCCTCTCAACCTGCAGGATAAAGAAATCCTCTTCCCCACTGAAGAGGTTAGCAGAGTCTCTAACAACCTCTCACATACTATCTTCCTTCTGTCCCCATTTCTGTCATTATTTAAGGAACCTGCCAGGACCACACCACCTAGCCTTCCAGCTTTCAGCCTGGTCACTCAAGGCTAATCCCCAACTGGATGACCTGCCTGGGTCTTTGGCCTGCTCAATATACCTGCCTATGTCCCAGCCTCCTCAGCATAGAGTCCAGAGCCCTTTGCTACACCAGGCTTTCCCAGCCCAGCCTCTATCTGCCTGCCAGTCTTGCCTGCCCCAACCCCTCCCCCTCTCTGCCCTGCTATGAGTGTACCCCAAAGGCTCCCTGACCTCCTTGGCTTCCCCTGGTCTCCGTGCCTTTGCTAAGACTGTTTACCTGCTGGGACCGACTTCTTGCAACTTGACACCCTGGCAAAATGCCGATTTTTCATGCTTCACATCAAAGGCTTCCTCCTCTGAGAAGCCAGCCCCGTCCTGCAGGCCCCCATCTTTCATACTTTGTTTTGAACATACTTCCAAATCATAGCCATTACCTGGCAATACTACCATTGCCACTAGCTTCACATCTGTCTCAGCTTTAGGCTGCAGCCCCTTGAGGGAGTCTTGCTTTATTTACCTCACTAACCCCAGCAGCAGCTCAGCACTTGGCATATAGTGTGTTGTAAATTGGTATTTGTTAGCAGACTGAAGCAAGGAGGGAAGGCATGAGACCAATCACACACCTCGTCATTGGGTCTCCATCTCTCTGTTTATAAAATGGAGATTAGCCAAAGTGGTTGCTAACATATCCTTACCTAGAGCAGGAAGTGGTAGAAAGAGACTCGGAGTTGAACAAACCTCCATCTGGCTCCTGGCTCTACTGCTTGCCAAGCACCTTAGCTTTCTAAGCCCCCTTTCTGTAAAATGGGGATATATCTTCCACCTCACAGAGGGGGCTGATTGAGAGGAAGTGTGTGAACACGAAGCATGGTGCCTGCCACATTCATCAGGGTGCAGTCTATTCTAATCCCCTTTCCTTCCTGCTCCTCCCTTCACATGATAAAATTCTGTGGTCAAATCTAGGATTTGTGGGTTAGTCCAGGTCCTCTGAGGAGCAGACACCAAAAGGCAATTATCCATGCAAGAAATTTATTGGGGCAGTATCTACGACAGAACATGGGTGGGAAGAGAGAAAAGCTGACTGTGGGGGGAAGGAGAGAGGGATAGCAGGAAGGCTGAGTAGAGATGTCTTAGACTATGGTGCTGGTGCAGTTCTACACGTGTTTAGAGAGGCCCCCAGGGAGTCCTTGAGCCCAAGTTCCCATCAGAGGAGTCTCCCATCTCCATGCCTTCCACTAACAGTGTGCTTAGTATCCCCGCCACACTCTGTCACTGGTGGGGTGCAGCCTGAGGAAAGCATGGCCTAAGAGCAAGTGTGGTAAAAGATTTCAGAGCACAGCATCTGGGCCAATTACACCCACTCAGTTGGAGATCAGAGAGACCATTTTCATGGCCACACAATAAAGATTTAAGGTCCTTAAGTTAACAAACCTAGGCTTCAAGCTCTCCTGGTCTTCCCAGGCCCGGCTGAACACTACTGATAAGCATATGAGTCCATATACCCTGGTCAGGTCCAATTTCTCTGCTTCCCAAGCCCTAAACATTTAGGCCAGGATATTGCCTTTCTTGTTGCCTGCTCACAGGTCTACAAGAGGCAAGGTTCTGAGGCAAAGTTCCCATTCTGAACCTGGGGTGGACCCAAGGAGTGTGAGGCCCTGATCCACATGGGCTGAAAAGGGGGCAAGGAGTTCTTTGTCAAAAAGATGGGAAGGCACAAACCCCAACACCTTGGCAATCTGTCTCCTAAAGGAACCTACATTTATGTGGCAGCCTGGAGTTCTGTGCAGGGGAGATGTTTTCCGTAATGTCTGTCCACCTGGGTTCTAGGTCCCTGAGGTCCTTAAGAGACAAGTCCTCTATACGATTTTTCAGGGAATGAGGTAGACAGAGCACAGGTTTGTAAGCAGGCCCTCGGAACACTGTCCAGGAACTAGCTTTGACCTCTTTCCTAGGAGGAAGCTGCCCTCTGGTGGCACAGTTCACTTTTATAACTCAAGGGGAAGAAAGAAATTTCTGGTCCATAAAGAAGCCAACAGAAGCATGGCCCGCCTAACTAGCCAGAAACAAACAAACAGAAAGCGCAGTGGGATGGAACTTTCTTGTGTATTCTGTTTTTCATATTCCTCAGGGAGAGCATATAACACTGACCCACTGCTCACTGTGCTCCAGGCACTTAAAAATAGATCCTATAATCTTCCCAACCCAATCCTCAATAGTAGGCACTAGTAGCTCTCACACACAGGTGCAAAACTATAGCACAAAAAGCTTAAGCAGTTTGCTCAAGGTCACCCAGCTGTGAAGCGGTAGGCACGGGATTCAAACACTGTGACTCCAAGTTCCTTTTCTTAATTTCTGCCTTTTAGCACCATGCTCCTTCAGCACCTTCCAGGGTCTGTCCTCAAAGATCCCCCATTTTTCCACCAAGTATTAACACCAAGTACTAGCTGAATTAATTTCAATTGCATTCATTCTAAAACTCCATTTCCAGATTCCTGCCTGTATTTTATGCCTGGGTTTCCTTCTGTTAATGATTAGGTTGCTCTGTCTGATTCCTACCAGTTAGATGATTTTAAACTTCCTTTTGAGTTCCACCTCACCTCATCCTGGTTAATGCATTGTCACAGTCCCCTGAGGCACCCTACTTATTTATTGCAAGTGGAAGCTATTGCAGCTATTAACCTGGTGAGTAAATTTGTTCCTCTTCCAGAATTAGCTAGGATCATGGAGCTGATGGGGAAGGCAAATGCCATTTATTGAGCCTCTATTATTATGTGACAGACACAGTCCTGGGACTTTGTACAGATAATTCTTCTTGAGCACCTTCTTGCCACCATCCTGCAAAGAAGCTGTCACTTGCTAATCTCATTTAACCCTCTCCATGACACAATGATGTCATTAGCATTATGTGAGAGAACTTAGTTCTGAAAGATTCAGTAACTTTTTCCAGGTGTAGACTCACATCTTTCCCATTCTTGGCTTTTCTTTCATATCCCCAGCTAAGAAGGAACACACTGCCCTGGCCTGGCTTCTGAGAATGGTGGCTCCAAGGCCTCTGTCTCAGGAGGCAAGACTGGCACTCTCAGGAATTTGGCCTGAGGCCAAATATCTGTGATCCCCCAGATGACAGGGGGAAGGTTCTGGAATTCTAGATAGTTTAGGCTATCTGGGGAGTAAAGGAAGAGGAGGAAAGTGTCAGGAGGTGAGCAAGAGCTCAACCATGAGCAGTCTTGAATGCCATCTTGTGGTAAATTTACTTAGTTGAGGGGAGAAAAAAAAAGATATCTGTGCACAAATTCCCAAATCTCTTACTATATTTCTAAATGATTTGTCCCTTGCCCCTTGCAAGCACCATTGGAAAAATCCTCCAAGTAAGAAGTAGCAAATACCACTACATCCTTTAAAATATGCTCATGAGCATGGTGTGGTCTCTTTTACCCATTAAGCTATTTATATATTTGTGCATTTCTTATACAAAAATTTTTCATACTTTTTTTTCTCATTCCACACAATGGTTCCTCCTGACAAGGGAGGATAGAAATTTACCTTTTACTTTATGTACTTCTAGAGTGGTTTAAATTTTCCAATAGGTCAGTGTTACTTTCATATTTTCTAATTTTTAAAACACTGTGCTAATGTAGAATGTTTTTGTTTCTAAGTCCTTCTGGTTTTTTCTTAGGAGAACCAGTTCAGATAGCACTGACTATGGACATTGCAAGTATTTCTAGTATTTCAGAGAGTAACATGGTAAGTGTGGCCCTTTCCTCTTTACCTGAGGAGTCCTTCTTGTGTTTTATGGGGATATACTTTCTAGCTACTCAAAAACAGAATAGGGACTCACAGCCCCCTTGTACTTGAAATGACAGAAACTGGAGACCTATCCCAAAACTCAAGACAGTGGAAGATTCTTGTAAAACAGATCTTCTGAGTATCAGGAAGAAAGTGGATTCAAGGGCCAGGAAGGAAAAGATGAGGGAATGGGGCGGGTGCATTTGATGAGGAATAAAAACTGGGTAATGAATGAAAGCACAGTGGAGAAGCCTGAATATCAAGTGGACCCTCCCAGGGTGGAAGCTAAGCTAAGCTGATGAAAACTGGCAATCACATAAGTGCTTTCCACCATTCTCTCACTTAAGAGAACCCATTAAAGACAAAGTGACACTAAAGGCAGGTTGCCAAGGGGGCCTGCTGTGCATTCTGGGTAAATCCTGGACAACCTAAGCACTTAGCTCACCCAAAACTTCAACCACTCGGAGGGGCCTTTGGGTTAGAAGGCAAGCAAGTTAAGGTCCTGAACATGCTCCTCTGGGGCTCCCTTTTGGCAGTGAGAGTTCTGGTGGAGAATAAATAAGGTGCTTTGGTCTCATTGCTACACGCCCCTCCCCCAAGAATAAGACTTTATTCACCAATGTCTATTATAGTATGTACTCCTGACCTAAGTGCAGGTGGGAAGGGGAGTAAGACATCACCCCTTTCCTTCCATTTTCAGTCTTTCTCCCCTTCCCCCCATCCATTTCCACTGCCCTTCTTCCCCCTCAGGACTACACAGCCACCATATACCTCAGACAACGCTGGACGGACCAGCGGCTGGTGTTCGAAGGCAACAAGAGCTTTACTCTGGATGCACGCCTCGTGGAGTTCCTCTGGGTGCCGGATACATACATCGTGGAGTCCAAGAAGTCCTTCCTCCATGAAGTCACTGTGGGAAACAGGCTCATCCGTCTCTTCTCCAATGGCACAGTCCTGTATGCTCTCAGGTGATTGGGTACCTGCCACCTCAGGATGGGAGGGGAAATGGCTAGAAGAAAGGGTCGTTCTGACCACCCCTCAGATAAGGCTGAGGTCCCCCCTTCTCATGCTCCTGCCTTTCTAGACTCTTGTCCTTGTGATAGAAGAGCCCTCCCTCAGCTTAGTTTGGCTCAACTAGCAGCTACTGAATGCCTGCTCTGTACCAGGCCCTGCAGCAGACACTGAAAATACAGAGCTGAATGAGACACTGTCCTGAAGCAGATGGATAAGCCAAGGAAGACCAGAATCCCAGGGGCCTGAGGTAGGGAGGAAGTTAGAGGTTTGGGGGTGATGCTAGAGTATGCTTTCATGGAACTTTGAGCGGAGTCTTACTGAGTAAAAAAAAAAAAAAAAAAAAAAAAAAAAAAAAAAAAAAAGTTAGCAAGGGAATAAGAGAAATAGCAAGGGAGATAGAGAGGTAGGTCCACGTAAGGGATTTTCTTTTCATGAGCCTCAGTGGAGTTAGAGTTGTCCCAGAATGCATCTCTACTTGCCTGAATCATTTTTCTACACAGAAGCCAAGTGCAGTGCCTCAAAACCTCTGCCCTCTGTAGCCATGAGCTCCCCTCTGTCCCTTTCCCAAATCCCTGAGGCCAAAAGTTACTTCCACCCAGTTGTTCATCAACTGGCTGGTTGGCCAGAATAGGAAAGGTACTCCCAAGGTGCCACAAGAGGCAGCCCACAGGCAGAGGCTCATCACTGCCTATGCAAGGGATGTGCAAGGACTGAGCAAACCTTATGCTCCCAGTCCTTGGGGAGAAAGCCAGGAACCAATACTCGTGGGACTTATCTTAGATCCCAAGTAAGAGGCTGACATGAAACAGACTGAGCTATCCAATAAACTGAATTTTTGAATTGTTCATCTGGCATTCTTCAGCTACACTGAATTTTGCAAAAACCAGCCAAAACCCCAACCCTTCCTTCAAGAAACCAACCTACACCTCTCCCTTGCTTTCAACTCCAATCAACATTAATGTCTCCCTTCCTGTGTGTGAACATGTGTGTGTGTGTGTATGTGTCTGTCTATATTACGCACATGACACAGTCTATCCTGTCCAAGGATTATTGATAATGGTTAACTGCCTGGCTCTAGAATCAGACACTTTTGGGGGCAAGTCCCTATTCTTTCCCTGCTCTGTGACCTTAGGGAAATTGCTAGACTCTTTGAACCTTGGTTTCCTCAGCAGCAAAAGGAGAATAGAATTTCCTACCTCATAAAGCTATTGTAAAAATTCAAAGGGATAATGCATGTGAAGCACTTTGCCCTGGGACTGGCTTGGGGTAAATAATAGCTGTTGTCATTCTCTGTCTCCCTTAAATAAGTGTAGCTTCCTCAAGATAGGCACCATGCATGCATCCTTTCATTTTCCCCAAGAACCTAGCACACTGCTTAATAAATAAGGGTGTTTGATAAAAATATGTGACGCTGAAAAAAAAGGAAGATAAAGGTTGCCAATTGAAATCTCCACTGTGATGGCTTTACTGATGTTTAATTGAATGTCTCTGGGTGTTGATCCCCCAAGAGCCACAGTGCCTAGGACCTTCCAACATCCTTTACTTCCTCTGAGAATCCTGATCCCCTCCAGGAGACAGGGTCCCTGAGAACTGCTCAGCCAGGAGACCTGGGATCCAGCCCCAGCTCTGCAACTAAGGGCTGTGTGAGCTAAGGCACCCCCTGAGTCTGTTGTCAAATGGAGATAGTGGTGACAGTGTTCTCTGTTCTAGCTCCTCATAGGTTTGTCATGAAGATTAAATTCTAAAACTGGATGCAAAAGCATCTCAAGCCAATAAGTGATTCTCTTCTGTGATATTGCTGCAAGTTTGCCTCTTCATTGCCAACATTCTAGCTTCCTCCATTCTGTACTCCAGCTTTTACCACATCTCAAAGGTGTTACTTAGCACAGAAAACCTCAGGAATGTTTTGAGTGTAGGCTGCAAGTCACACATTCACTGTAAGTCAAGGTGAAAGTCCTCCTGGAGTGGCCCTTAAAAGGGAATGTATACTTTCCCTCATAACACTCTTTTTGAACCCATTTTTCATTTCTTAGAATCACAACGACTGTTGCGTGTAATATGGACCTGTCTAAATACCCCATGGACACACAGACATGCAAGTTGCAACTGGAAAGCTGTGAGTATATATCCTGCAGGCCCCTGAGATGATTTCCCTGGGTGACTTACATCAGTGTATTCATGAAGAGAGACCTATATAGAGCAGCCTTTTTTTCCTTGGTCCTGATTCCAATTGATTCAGGCCTTCTGAGCGTTTGTCCAGAGAGACTTAGAGACCTCTCAAGGACAAATCTTCCAACATTACATCATTTGGGGAGGACCATTGTGAATGAGCACTAAATATTTCTACCTAAGAATAGATAGAACGGTGAAGGAAATGGGAGTCGATAGGACCAGGAGTGGGACTCAGAATCTGAGAAGGCACAGAAGCCAGAAAGAACACAGCAGAGGTTAAAAATGGTAAATAGCAATCATTGACATTCATTGCACTACTGCTTCCAACTTTGAAAAGCAGTTGTTAGGTTTATGTATAGCCTAACACATCATTGTGGGCATCTAAACTGCAGTCTGAGGACTTATGATGAAGAATGAGCATTTTTTCTAACTTGATATGTATCAGATGGCATTGCTGAGTAATCTCCATTGTTCTGAAGTGCCCACCAAACTTGGGAAAGTGGTTCCTGTGACAGGTGTCCTGGGGAAACAATGCTTCAGATAGGAGTCATTAAGGCATCAAGGGATGGCCTGTGTGAAGAGGAAAAAACCATAGTCAAGCACTGGAGATCAGTGGACACTTCTGACATGAGGACACAAGTGGTCAACATCCAAGAAGCACAAGCATTATGAGGCAGCAGTCATTTTTCAGGGGTAGACATTTAATTAAAGACTCAGGCAGATTAATTACTCTATTGATTAAATGCATGCAAACCCTCCTTCAAGCAATACAGCTATTTGGGGCAGAATAAAACTTGAAGTTATCAAAAACAGAACTCATTTTCAGCCCCACATGGAAAAAGTAATTGCCCTCCATGTGTGGCTCTGCTCATCTCAAATCCCAGGAGCGAGATTCTCCTGGAAACTTCAGCACTTGGCTTGTACGAATACCATCCCCAGTGAGCAGAGGAAGCTTTCACTGAGTGTTTATTAGCAGTTATTTGGGTACAGAAACCTCACCAAGGGTTTTTTTTTTCCTGAACACCATCCCTAGGAAAGAATTGCTAGCATCCCACAAGAGCAGTGATAATGTAATGATTACGAGCATTTAATAGTTGTAAAAGTAAAGTGTCCAAGTAGAAGCTTGTACATTCACTTGTTTAGATTTTTTTTTTAATTTCTTTGGGATCCTAGACCTATTTGGACAGCTAGATTGAACAGTAGATTTTAGGGTGCTTCTGAGAGAAAGCCCATAGAAAATTTTTACCTGGAAGTCCCCTAAGAGCTCATGACTACTTCTCGGCCCTATGGAGGGAAGATAGCCACTGTTAAACAGTGCATACCGCAAGACTTAAAATATTAGGCCCAACACTGAGCCTCATCTCCCAGTAGCCTGAGGAAATGAAGGCAATACAGTCCAATGTTTAAGACCACAGGTTCTGGGATCACTGTGTTTCCCTGTCACTAGCTGCAGTTTTGGGTGACTAGCACTAGCCTCTCCAGACCCCACTTTCCTCATCAGTGAAGGAGGAAAAGTAATAGTCTCTGACTCAGAGTTATTTTTTAACAGCTTTACTGAGGTAAAATGTACGTACCTTAAAATTCAGCCCTTTCAAGTATATAATTCAAAGATTTTTAGTAAACCTGCCAGGTAGTACAACATTGCCACATTTCATCATTAGAACTTTTTCCACCAGGGCACCTGGGTGGCTCACTGTTTGAGCCTCTGCCTTCGGCTCAAGGCATGATCCCAGGATCCTGGGATCGAGTCCCACATCAGGCTCCCCACAGGGAGCCTACTTCTCCCTCTGCCTATGTCTCTGCCTCTCTCTGTGTCTCTCATGAATAAATAAAATCTTAAAAAAAAAAAAGAATTTTTCCACCAATCAAAAAGATCCCTTGTGCCCATTTACAGTGTCTCCTGTTCCCACCACCAGCCCACAGGCAACTACTAATCCACTCTCTATGAATTTGCTTTCTTTGGATATTTTATTGGAACAATAATCAATACAACATGTAGTCTTTTGTATCTGGCTTCCTTTACTTAGCATGTTTTTGAGGCTCATACATGTTAGAGCATGTATCAGCACTTTGTTCCTTTTTATTCCTTTACTCTTCATTATTCCATATGAAAGAGTACAAGTAGTACAAATCCCTTTGGCTTGTTTCCACCCTGTAGTTACTAAGAATAATGCAACTGTGTACAAGTTTTTTGTGGACCTGATTTGACTTCTCTTGGGCAGATACTTAGGAGTGGAATGCTGGATCAAATGGTAAATTTATGTTTCAGTTTTCAAAAAGTTGCCAAACTGTTTTCCAAAGTGGTTGCACCATTTGACATTTGCACTGGCGATGTCCCATCTTCTCCACGTTCTCATCATTGATTATTGTGTCTTTTTCATCACAGCCACTCTAATGGGTGTGAAGTGGTAGCTTACTGTGATTTTGCCGTGCTTATCCCTAAGATGCCCTTAATGATGTCAGGTGTCTTTTCATGTGCTCATTGAACACTTATCTATTTTCTCAAAGAGATATTTTGAGGATTAAATGAGATGACAATATTATAAAGCACTTAGAAATGTAATTGCTCACTAAGTGATAGCCATTATTATCACCATTATCACCCATGGGCTTTGGGTTTAGACTTTCCAGATGTATAATCCTGACTTTGTTTTTAACTTGCCTTGCTATCTGAGTAAGTTATGTAATCTCTCTGAATCTGAGAATTTTCATGTTTCAAATGGGTGAAACATTACAGTTCCTCCATTCTAAGGCACAGCATCTATTGAATAAAATTTTAGGGAAAAAAAGTAAGCTCTACTTTATATGTATGTATGTATGTATGTATCAACTCTAAGATCCATCCCAATTTCAAAAACTATAAAGAAAAAAATTTTTAGTGAAGAAATATAGAAATGGCTGTCTTGCAAGTTTATGAGAACATTAGAGATGTAGTGTATAAAAGACTTACCATAAATGTTTCATAAAAGGTAGCTATTATTATTATTATGAACTATATTAGTAAAACCACTTTGAGATTTATCAAATGCTTATGTTAACAGACATCAATAAAGGGGCTAGCTGCAGGTTTTTGTTTTGCATTTAAGTCAATATGGAAATTTGAACAGGCCAATGGTAAAGTCGCTGAAAACACCGTTAGAACTGCTAGTCTGTCCTGAAAGGCACTATGGAGCATAGAGCTATGTATGCCCACAGATATGAGTTCAATAAATACCATTTAAATAATGAGGGCAGCTACTTCTAGAGGCCCGTAACCTATCAAGTCTATGTAATGCTTAGCAAAGAACTGATTTTTGATTGATGGCAAACAGCCCTAGCAGGTCATCCTATTCTGAGGAGACACTGCAGTGCCCATGAGAAATCATGCCAAGTTTTGCATGGCATCATCCTTGGACTTAGCACCATCAAGACAGAGACCCTGCTGCCCTTATATTGGAGTAATTTCTGGACCAGTTCAATCTGCTACCTTCTTGCACTGACCAAGGCACTGTTTTCCTTGTCAGGGGGCTATGATGGAAATGATGTGGAGTTCAGCTGGCTGAGAGGGAATGACTCTGTGCGTGGGCTGGAAAACCTGCGGCTTGCTCAGTACACCATACAACGGTATTTCACCTTGGTCACCAGATCGCAACAGGAAACAGGTGACTTGTGAGACGCATTGCTCAAAAGCAAAGTAACTAGGTTGCATTCTGAGTCAGAATTAGCATCTCTTCTCCATTTTATCTCTTTGGGGCCCAGAAACCCCTCCACAGTGTGGTAGGGCAGGAGGATTTGGGCCTTGCACTATTATCTGCTTCACATTCAATACTGAAATGACCCCCAAAGGGCTCGCAGTCTAATGAAGTAGACATCAAGGAAACCAGCAGGTATAATGTTGCAGGAATACTATGACAGAGAAAAGCATAAGAAAGGGATCATAGGTGGGGGTATCAGGACCCCTATACATCCCATTCTATACAACAGTAATTTCTTTCATTCAAACTATAGTGACAGTTCATGGTTAACTAGGTTTTGGTGAATAACAGATAACTTAATGTGAATATATCTAAATTAAACATCCCATATTGAAAGCACTCTGCCATGTGAGGAGACATGATTTCCTATCAATTATTTACCCTATCAGGAAATTATACACGACTGGTCTTGCAATTTGAGCTTCGGAGGAATGTCCTGTATTTCATTCTGGAAACCTATGTTCCTTCTACTTTCCTGGTGGTGTTATCCTGGGTTTCGTTTTGGATTTCCCTTGATTCAGTTCCTGCAAGAACCTGTATTGGTAAGCAGCTCCAACAGGAGATTTCTTTTTTTTTTTTTTTTTCAACAGGAGATTTCTAATAACTAGAGTTACAGGTCTTTTTTTGTTTCTTTTTACCTTCTACCAGTTTTTTTTTTTTTTTTTTTTTTTTACTAATATTCAGAGGGCAGTTCCAGGAGTTGGTTTCTTGAGAAATCTTTTGCAGGGAGAGAGAGACAGAGACAGAGACCGAGAGAGATGTAGTGCCTTTTTAAACATATTTTACAATTATAAGAGAGAATTGTGATTGGATGGTCTATTGCCAATTATTTTGTATATTGAGCACCTCCCTCCAATGGGAAGACAGAAGGTGAAACATTTAGAAAACCATATCACTCATATTCATTCAAAATGGACAAATCGATCCTGTTCTAGAAGATCACAGATTTTTCAAAACGAAAAAGTCCCATTTCTGAGTTCTGTCCCCTTTGCCAGCTCCTGAATGGTGAGTCTGCCAGGTAAGGGTGAAAGGTGCACTAGCCACAGATGTGAGAACATTGCCTACTTGTTTTCCAGGAGTGACCACTGTATTATCAATGACAACATTGATGATCGGGTCCCGCACCTCTCTTCCCAATACCAACTGTTTCATAAAGGCCATCGATGTGTACCTGGGGATCTGCTTTAGCTTCGTGTTTGGGGCCCTATTGGAATATGCAGTTGCCCACTACAGCTCCTTACAGCAGATGGCAGCCAAAGATAGGGTAAGAATTTTGAGGGCCCTATATATAATTCATCACTTGCCATGTGCTGGTCTGTAGAGATGACCCAGACTGGTTCCTGTCCCCCAGGGATTCACTTTGCTCCAGCGACTCTCATCCTTGTCTAGGTGAGGGCATCTGGAAGTCATGGAACCTTTTGAAAAAGACTGCTCTTCTCATCAAGTACAATGGGTTATTAACATGTTTAATTTGCTAGCAGAAAATAACTGTTGCCTGTATGCCACATGAAATCACAACCACAGGAACAAGTATCCATGAAAAACCCAGTATCAAACCAAATGTGATCAGCTGCTTACAAGTTTCAGATTAATACGTATTTACTATTTAATTCTTTTGTTGCACTCTTATTTTCTTAAATTATACAAATAACAGTTTGGTGGAAAATGTATGGAAAAAATTAAATTGCAGCAAATTTCTCAATTAGCATATCTTTCTGCTAAGATAATGGGAAAGACTGCCATTATCTGAGTTAGCAGTGAAACACTGTGGTCCAGCTCTCAGAATAATAATAATCATTATTATCAATTAAACATTTATATGCACCAGACTTAATCACAAGCCTTTTGCAAATATCATTTAAAATACTCATAACAACCCAGTAAGGCTATCTCCATTTTTATAGTTGTGGAATCTGAGGTACAAGAAGGGTAAGTGACTTATCCCACGGGATGTAGGTAAAGAGGTAGAGCTAGGATTTGAACCTAAATCTGCTTAGCTCCAAAACCTGACCCTTATCTGCTATTCTCACTTACAGTGGGCAATGGCCATGTTCCTAACTATTGTCCTCTACAGGCCCATGAAACCCTTGGATTCTTTGGAAGCCCAGTTTGATAAACACTGGTATACCAAAGCTCATGCTAACAAGCAAGAAACTGATAGGGATCAGCACAGAAGTGATGCCCATCTTTAGCAAAGTGCCAGGACCACACAGGGTCTAATGGTGAGGAAATTAATCAGAATAGCCCAGAGACCCAGTTGCCCATTCCTTTGCATTTAACTAACGTGAACAATGTTTCATACAGTCATATTCCCCAGTACCAAACGCAAATAATCCTATCTGCTAGCCAAAGAAGAATATGAATTTCATTTATTTTACTCCTTTATAGGCTTCCTTAAGAGGACAATGGTTAATTACAAAAAAAAAAAAAAAATCTGGATTTAGTAGACTGGCAAAAAGGGATTGGAGAACTATTAAAATCCTTCACCAAGTCACTAGAAAGCCCTTATTTTACTTTGTGTATAATAATAGCTTCACTACAGAGTACTTGCTATGTGCTAAACATCTTCTTTAGTTCACCCAACAGTTTATTAGATGGCTACCACTGTTATCCCAAATTTACTATTGAGGAATCTGCCACTCAAAGAAGTGAGATAGCTCACCTAAGCCCTCATAGCTAGTAAGTAGCCTGGCCAAGGATCCAACTTTGCTCTCTCTGACTTCACTACACTTCCTACGTGCCGTGCCATTCTAGGCATGTTGGAAAATGACACCTCCCTGGAATTGTAGGGAGCGTCACTATTTCTGTTTGTGTGGCAGAGACTTTTAGACACTGCAGATTCCTATTATCTCTCATAATCAATTAATCTCTCCTCACTAGAATGGAATTCATCAAACACCTACTAAATGCTTTCCACAATTTATACCATTTAATCTTACACAATTTATACCCTCTCGTGAGGTAGGCATTAATATCATCACCATTTTGCAGGCAAAGAAACTAAGTTTTAAAGGAATTAAAGGTGACTAAAATTTCACAATAGCAAGAGGCAGAATGGAATTCAAACCCAGGCCAGCTAACTTCAAAGCCTGAGCATTTAGCAAACAGCTCTGCATATCAATAGTAGGCAATGGTTATTCTTCACAGTATACAAGCTGTTGACCCAGGGATAGATGCCCGTAAGCAGGATAACATGACTGCCAAGTCTGGCTCACTGGCCAGATTCTGAGGCATTCCATGCCACTTTCTATTAAACCTAATTATTCAATACTTAGGCTTCTAAGTACATAAATACCTACTTATTTATTTTGCTTAGTCAAGTCCTTCAAGTTAACTGTGTTCTCTATGACCTAGGGGACGTCAAAAGAAGTGGAAGAAGTCAATATTACTAACATCATCAACAGTTCCATCTCTAGCTTTAAGCGGAAAATCAGCTTTGCCAGCATTGAAATTTCTGGTGATAATGTCGACTATAGTGACTTGACAATGAAAACCAGTGACAAGTTCAAGCTTGTTTTCCGAGATAAGATGGGCAGGATTGTTGATTATTTCACAATTCAAAACCCCAGTAATGTTGATCGATATTCCAAATTACTATTTCCTTTAATTTTTATGCTAGCCAATGTATTTTACTGGGCATACTACATGTATTTTTGAGGGTACATTGAATTGTTGCATGTCATGGTTCTTTGACAGAACAAGGTAATGGTGTAAATGGTATTCTAAGCCAAGTGTGTGCACTAATAGTGCTACAAGTGACTAAAATAACATTTGAGCATTTCTTCTCAAAGAATATTCCCCCAACCATTATTTAAGCTGAGTAGAAGTCCCAGCATTACAGAGTCTTGTAATAGAAACATCAACTCATTCCTTTTTATCTTTACCAAAGACGTCCCCATGGAGCCTAAGATTACAAACCTACTCAGGGTTGCCTATTTGCTCAGTGGCTCCCTGGTCTGCATTTACCTCATATAAAAAATGAGAAGGAAACTATTATATGTATTGAGTAACCCTCAAGTGTCAGTGGTTGTTTCTAAATTAATCATACATGCTATTTACTAAATCTCTACAGTGCTTATAAAATGCATTGTTACCTATTTAGGGAGTAACATTTTCTAGTTTTTGTTTTTGATTAAAATAAAATGTGGGCCTAAGTCAATTCACTGGAAGTCACTGCACTAACTCAATACTAAGATGAGTTTTTATTACAGTATTTGATACCACAGCAGAATTGTCCCCAAATTCCAATAAGTTCTGCCATTGAAAAATCAAATGTAAATGAAGGAAACATTAATGGATCAATAATCTCAAACATAAATTTGTTTCAAAGATATGATGCATTTCCCTATATCTGAACTGAAAGGGCTCTGGAGCTTTATTCCCCCATTTATATGTCTTATCATTTTACTATTATATGTACACCAGTCCTCAATAATGCGAAAGCCCATTCCCCCTACCAGGGACGGAATTGGAAGATTTTTCTAAAAACTTAGTCTAAGGCGTCTTACTTTGAACTGTTGCCATCAATACTTGAAGAACTGAGTCCGTTTCTATCTGCTTCTCTGACACTGAGCACCACTTTCTCAGCAGCAGATCTCCTGCATCTTTCCAAGAGGAGCTCTTATTGTTATGCTCTAGTGACCAGGAATGATGCTTATTAGATCATGAAGTACATTACCCAGAAACAAGTAGCTTAGAACAAGTAAGCTTGGCCTTGCTCAGAACCCTGATCCTTCCAGCTGGATTACTTTGACTTTCTTATCCTGCATGAGTAGGAGAATGTTGGCCCTGAGTCCTGAACTTTCTAAGTAACAATGGGACTTGTTCCAGAACTTAAATGCAGGCTGCTGATGAGCTACCTTTTTCAAGTCCAGCCATTCTCACCCTAACACAAGAAACACATTATGTGCATCCTTGCTCTTTGGTCAAGCTCAGCCAACAGCATTGTAAGTGGAGATTTGCCAGCATGTCATGATAAAGGCTTCAGTTCAGTCTCAATCTCCATAAAAGGAATCTTGCCATCTTTAATTCTTTAGCTTCCTTTTCTAATAATTGTATGGCTATATCTTTTCTTTCAGAAGCAAACTATGGGTTCTCTTTTCTACAGCCCTCTGTACCATAGACTCTCATTCTTTTTCTCTTTTTGATAATTCTCACAATTCAGTGTGTATGAGTGTAATCACTTGAGCTTTCAACAAAATGTTTCTAATGGGATGAGGGAATTAAAAGTGGTGGAATGTGGTTGTATGGTTCAATCATATTTGTGATTTTTTTCAAGTTTTGAAATATCTGCTCTAAAACCCTGTTTAAGCATTACATATTTTTTAGAAAGCTGTAAAGGTGTGAAACTGTGAAATAAACATACCATATTAGCTACCCACCAAATCAAGTGGTCATCTGTAGAATGACTAGTGTAAGATTTCATTTGGAAAAGGTATACATCATAGTGCGGACTCAATGGGCTCACAGTCTTACATCTTCATGTTCCCCCCACTAGAGACAGTACACATTTTCATTCAAACACACACACCTACTATTTCCTGCCAAGGAAGATAAGCACTGAGGCACAATCTCTTTCTTTGAGATCACGGCACCGCAACACTTGCCTTGCAGTTAAACAACTGGGCCTGCTGCTATTGAAAGATCAAATTCCCTGAAAATGTCACAGATTCCCTTCTAAGCCTTCTTCATTGTTTGGAATTAACTTCTGTTTTTATTTAATGATATTTTTAAAGTTTGAGAATATACTTTGGGGAAAATTCTTGCATTTTGTATCACTCTGACATTTATGTAGGCTACAACATCAGAGTTCTCAGTAAAAACTCCTAAAATTTTAGATCTGTTCCATGTATCCAACCTACCCAGATTGGTCCTAGAACTCACTTCATTCAAAATATTTCTTGGGTGAAAATTCAAAGACTAACCTCACCAAATTTCCAAAGACATGAAACTATGTAGATTTAAGAATATTCTAAGTCATAGAAATATGATTTTTGATTCCTTTGATGTTGGGAATATCAATATTCTCAATATATGAAATCACATATATGTATATTATATTAAATAATATTCATTAAATATATATATTAAACATTCAATAACAAATTACAGAGGGTTAATTTCCAATGAAAGATAGGGACAAATGGAGAAATGAGCATAGCAGAGAGGAGCTAGAGATTACAATAGACCATAAGTTGAAAACAAACACAGAGGGGTACCATTAGGAGAAAAAGTATAGTAGGGGCTTTCAGTGCCAGGAACATTTAGGGACAATCTGAAATTAGGGACAGTTAGTCAGCCAGGATTGAAATGTGGTCCTTCCTCGATGCCATACATTACTATTACACATACAGAGCATTCTTCTCAGCTTCTGGCCCATAGTTAATTTTGATTAGTCCATAATACATTCACTACCAAAGATCCTTGCTTCTTAATATACATTTTTAAAATAGAGTCATATTAGACAGGGAATTATACCCCAATATATATGGTCAATGTATTTTATGCATTACACCAATGACTTTATTTTTTTTTTACACCAATGACTTTAAAGGAGAGAACATTTGATCACTTGTTTCATGTTTTTTGAATAATTAAATATGCAATATAATTTTCAATAGATTTTGTAGAGAATTTAGATGTATGTCAGATTGACATATATTTGAGTTGAAAAATATTGAGTCCAATTTTGGTCATCATACCTTTAAAAAGGATGTAGAGAAAGGGAAGAGTCAAAGAAAAATGGTAGAAGTGATTAAAATCATGAAAAACAGGTCTAAGGGGGAGGAGCTTTTGCACCTTGAAAAGCAATGCTGCATAATGATTGTCATTATTAGGTTCACAAAAGGCTTTGTATAAAGTACATGCTGTTCTAATCACCTGAATAAGTGAGCTGAATAAAAAGTAAATAGAAATGAACTTAAAAGAAAGTCTAATTGTCTAGAAAGAAGAAAATGTGCAAGTTAAATAACGAAATGCACTTGAGTAATGAAATGCTCAGATAAACTTCTAGTCTCCATCTGGTAGTTTCCCATGAGAATAAACAATCATCTCTCTCCTCTGATTTTGCCATCAACAGGTCTGAAAGCAGACGACTCTATTCTAGCAGGCAATCTTGGGAGATTGCAGATTCAGGGGGATGCCGCTAGCCGGAGAAAATTAAAGTGTCATACTACGTATTGCTAACAAAGAACGTATGACTAAGAATATTCCCAGGTGACCCACAAGTATTCCTGGTGGCCCACGAGGCTGAGTTCCAAAATTATAATTTCTCTTTGGGGAATTGGGGGGGGGGGGGGAGGTCATGTGACTCACAGCTTTCAGTGACTTGGATATGAAAAAGGCTTTTTGATTATCCAATCTCATTATTTATAATTGTGTCTTTCCAAAAATTAAAGAAACAATCCTATTTGGAAAAGTAGAAAGGAGGGATGCTTGGGTGGCTCAGTGGTTGAGCGCCTGCCTTCATTCAGCTCAGGGCATGATCCTGGAGTCCCAGGATCGAGTCCCACATTGGGCTCCCTGCATGGAGCCTGCTCCTCCCTCTGCCTGTGCTCTCTGCCTCACTCTGTGTCTCTCATGAATAAATAAATAAAATCTTTTTTTAAAAAAAGTAGAAAGGGGAGCAGAACATAAAAAGTGAGTAGCTAGCTTCATGTTAATCCAATGTCTCTGTGATCTCTTTTTCTCTAAATCAGACTAGAGCCAAGGGCCAAGTGGACTTGGAGAGTCAGGAGCTCCATACCCTGCATTTATGGCCTGCTTCAAATTTTATTAAAATACTCAAGGAATAGGATTTCATATTTCATCACCTGAATCTCCATTTTCATCTGGAAGTTTTTCCTCCTACCCAATACTGAAACTTGGCTAACACACTATGTAGAAAAAGGTTAACATACCAGAGTTGAGACTGTTATCTTTAAAAAGGTCTGTTTGCAAGGTTAGTTGGTCCTTAGTTGGCATGTGGGAATTTGGATTTGGGAAGAATTCCCATTATTCCCCAATAGGTGATAGTGGCTCGCTGTAGCTAAACTGTATCAGACATGTGATTTATGCTGAACACCTGCTTCCCTTCTGGGAGTGTGGAATTTTGGATCGTGCTAAGCAGAAGTTGCCAATTTTTGCCCAGCGAAAATCTTGGACACTGAGTATCTCTAATGAGCTTCTTGGTAGAGAACATTCCATATATTTGCCACAATTCCATACCAGAGGAATTGGGCACATCCTGGGTGACTACATGGGGAGAAATCTCCTGGAAGCTTATGCCTGCTTTCCCCCAGACTTTGTCCCATGCTCTTTTCCCCTTTGTTGATTGTAACATATCCCAGCTGTGGATAGGACTATGTGCTGAGACCCATGCGTCCTTTAAGAAAATCAGTGAATCCATTGGTGGTCTTGGGGGACCCCTGACACACATTTTGGAACCCACCCAAGCATAAGATTGACCAGTGGAGCCTTTACAGACAACAGATTTCAGAATAACCTCAGACCTACTGACTCAAGATCTGTGTTTTTCAAAGCTCTCCAGATGTTTTTGATATGAAGTCAGATGGGAAAAGAGATGCCAAATGCCTTGGTAGAAAAGACAACAGCAGCATGAAAGCTATATTTTCTAGGAAAAAAAAATAATAATACAGTATGTCTGTCACATAGAAGGAAAGAATCCAATTCAATATGATGATTGAGTATGAATAATGTACACAGCAGCCAGAAAGCAAAATTTTTCCATTTTTTCGATGAATCTTCTATGTTAGTGCCAAAAAAGGAACAGGACACCTCCTATTTCTGATACGGCCACAACATGACCAAAAGACACCCAATGATTAACATGTGGTTGAAGGTGGATAGGGATGCAGCAGTTGTTCATTGCAACTCCCAGTTTCTGAGACAGTAAACCTTAACATTCATGCAAATGAACTAAAAATCTTCATAGGAAAGCAAAAAGTTAGACTACATGCAACCGAAGACTCTGGCTTCTGCAGTGGTAAGCAGGGCAGCTGGTCTGAATGACACCTCATAAGCAGCTCTCAGGAATGACCCCAAAGTTTCACTAAGAACTCTCAGAACGACAAAGGGAGAAGTCAGAGACCATCAAGTTGTGACAAAAAAGGGCATCTGAAAACTCACTTTCCTTCCTCACTCTTAAGGTATCTTTCAGTCTGGTTCACTGGCTTTCTCTGCATTTGTACCAAAGGCCTTGCAAGGAGCCAGAATACAAATTATATTGTGCTTATTATGTCATGGATGAAGACACTTGTTTCATTTCTAAATTTTAGAAGTAGTCTTGAAGCTGACTCTTCAGGTTAAATACTTCTATGGACAAAATGTGGATATGTCCTCATAACACACAGAAATGGGGCATGACTGATGAATAACCAGTTGACTCGACCAGAGATTTCTTTTTACGGGAAGTAGGCAAATGTGTCCCTGATGGATTTGCTTTTCAATAACAAGTTATTGAACCAATTCACCAAAATACATCTTGAAGAATCAAAATGCCCTCATTCATAAATCAATTTGTACCTATGAAACAAAACAAAGGAAATGGGAGAGGATGACAGCCGAAAGTGATAACCACAAATATCACCAATAAAAGCTAGACTCAGATGGCATGGCATTTAAAGCCACACACCTTAGAATGCAATAAAAAAAAAAGTGAATTTTCAGAATGTAAAGAAGTCCCAGGAGAAATTATCCGTTTAAAAGAATACGAGACGTAACTTTTCTAAGTTTGTATATTTCTGAAATCCAAACAAAATATTCTAATCCATTTCACAGAAGGAATCAAAGGCAAATTCTCAACAAGGGAAATAGAACTTTGTTTTACCTACTCCTATAGTAATTCAAATAACTTATTCACTTATATTTTTCCACAAAGAATTCAATTGCATACCCTTTCATGCATATCCCCAAAGACTAATCTGGTTTCATTTAATATAGGAGCCCAGGAATGAGAGTCAAGATATCTGGGCTCTGCTATTAACCTAATCTCTATTTGCCTAAGTTACTCATATGTTAAATGAAACAAAAATATTTGTCTTTCCTACTTCACCGGTTTGTGATAGGGTTAGACATAAGATTATAAAAGTATTTTAGGGGATCCCTGGGTGGCTCAGTGGTTTAGCGCCTTCCTTTGGTCCAGGGCGTGATCCTGGAGTCCCGGGATTGAGTTCCACGTCAGGCTCCCTGCATGGAGCCTGCTTCTCCCTCTGCCTGTGTCTCTGCCTCTCTCTCCCTTTCTCTCATGAATAAATAAATAAAATCTTTTTTAAAAAGTATTTTAGAAATATGTAATAGAAGCAAGTTCTAATTAATCTGAGATATGATTGTGCACATATTATATATCCCTAGACAATGAGAACTGGGATATCGCCGGGACATCATGATATCTCACAAGCTTATATGACATATTAATAGATAAGGATCAAAGACATGAAAGAATGATCGGAGACCAAACACGGGATACCACCATAACTAGAAGCCATGCCTCATAAACCCAGCCTCCTTTTCACTGAATCTGTTACTTCCTCAACTAATTCTGTACACATAGTTTCACGCTCTGTCTGTGCAGAAGCAGCACTAAAATATGACAACATCTACAGTATAACAAAAAGTCACAACCACATCAAGATTTAATGGCATTATCTGTGTGTGGCCTAAGAATTGAAGATCTCTTTCAATTTGCCAGGACTGTCCTACCCCCAGGATTTTGAGACAAAATCTCCAGAATCTTTGCTACCCAATCAGATCATTCTTCCCCATGAAGGACTTTTGAAAGTCATTTTCTTAGCCTACAGGCCCCACTTTCCCCCCTTCCTTCTAAAACCCCCTGTAGAGGAGATCACAAAAACTGGCATCCTTCTCACAAAACGTACCTCTGACCTGGCTAGCTGCTCCTGGAATGCAGTTAGCAAGAAAATCCTATTTCATTTCTGCAATGGTGAAAGACCTCAGATCATGAATTCTCTCCTCACTGTGGATTGTCTTACAAATGCGTCTGTATGTATAAGCAATGCCTTCCATTGCAATGAATCTTTTGCATTTTTAAAGGTAAGTTGTATGTTCTGACACTATAAATGGCAGTAAAAGTATTTCAAATTATCTACCATTTGCTTACTGTATTAACCAAGAGAGTACATAAAGGGCAATAAAGTTATATCTTTATCAGAAAAGCATACATTGCTTTGGTAAGCACTGTGCTATCACAACACTGTTGTCTGCTCAAAGTTTTATAATGTTTTGCAAATAGAACATAGGCACAAAATAACTTTTATTCAGTCTTTTAGGGGGAAATATTAAGAATAATCACCATGATGTAATCCATCAGGGGTTTTATCATTTTGCTTCTTCTAGGTAATTTAGACAGACTTTCTATTGTGAATCACATAAAAGGATAGGAGCCCATGATGTGAAGTAAATGTAAGCCAATAGGTATAATTTACTAAGTGTCCATCATGTAATACACACTTAACCCTACTCGGGCTCTCATCCTGCCAATAATCCTATAAGGTAAATGCTATTAACCCATTTTGAAAATAAGAACAGCAATAATTAATGAGATTGACTGGCTGGCTCAAAGTTTCACAGTTGGTCAGAGCTAAGGTTTGAACCTCGTTCTATTCGGTCTCAAGACCCATGCTTTATCTATTATACCATAGTGCTTCCTCCTTCTTATAGAAAGTTGTTAGAAGTCTTCAGAATCTGGATCTGAGACTGTAATAAGAATTAAACAAACTCAAATGATACTGAGAACATGTCTCCTTCACCTTCCTACCTTAGAAATATCCATTGAACTTTTCCCCCTCCAAAGGCAGTAACTCACAACGGTGATAAGATGAGGCAAATAGACTGTGGAAATCCAAGCAGTACCCTGGAGAGGTCAATGGCTATGGCTCTGACCTGAGTCAGGTTGGTTTTAAGCTCTGGCTCTGCCTGTTATTAGTTAGCTGTGTGACCCCACTTAACCTCTGTGAACCTTATTTCTTTCTCTGTAAAACAGGAAAATCGTCTTCATAGGCTTGAATAATATGAGGTGTACAATATACTTAACCCAGCACCTAGCAGATTGTTGCATGCTCAATAAATACTACGTATTTTTTTTATTGGAAATTTTGCTGTTAGGTATCTATATAAAAATAAAAGACACATTATTGGTTAAGAAAATTCACGGTCTCTGGTTTAACTGGTTTTTGTTGGCACCTAATGACTTTACATGTCTTGATTTAAGAGAGCCTAAAAGCAAAGAATGGATGTCGAGCATTGGGTTTCTACTTTCAAGAACAGATGCTCTTGTTTGGGCTCAGCTAACATTGAAGTCTAGTTGGCAGCCCAAAATAGAACCCATTTGATTTCTCCTGCCAGTTTAAGTAGGAAATTGAGGCTGCTAAGATTGTGAAATTAGAGTCTCTAGATTTTTTAATTAATATGTCACACCCTGAAATGCACATCCCATCCTTTCTTATTTTTACATAATTAAGTTTTAGCTCTCATTCCCACCATTCCCAAACTCTTACTTAAAAAAAAAGTTCTAAATATGTCTACTGAAAATAAAGTAGCAGACTGGTTAATGCAGAGCTGAAATGAGGACCTTCTTTTGATAGGTCTCCTATCCAAGGAAACCTTTTCTGTTAGACCTTCCGTTTTTCGCTTCTGGCTTAACCTAAGAAAAAAATGTAGATTTACCTCAGTATGAATGAAGAATGGGAGACATTTGGACAGGGAAGAGGGAAAGGAGAATGAGGCTGCTGGGAGCCTTAGGATTTGGAAGTGACAATTTGACCAAGAGTGGACACCACATAAAATTTCACATTAAAGAATTAAAACCCATAGTTCCCAATAAGCAAAACTAAAACAAGTCTTTATGGAGGTTTTCACTAAATATCAACTGCAGGCCTGAGTCCTTACAGAGTAGTAACTCTTTAGGCTTAATTTTTATTTCCTAGGGAAGCCTTCCCTCTTATGAACAGCTCATATCTCCATGTTTCATAGACTGTAGCAGTGTATGCCTTTCATTAAAAGCCCCATAACTGTAATTTTACACCTATTTGAATAATTTGTTGGTTACTGTCTGTCTTTCCATGAGATTTACACCTTTTATGGCCAAAAACTCTGTTTGCTTTTATTCACTGAGTATCCACAGTGGCTAGCAGAATAACTCACATAAAAAATGCCCAGTGAGGGGTCCCTGGGCTGCTCAGTCGGTTAAGCATCTGCTTTCAGCTCAGGTCATGATCCCAGAATCCTGAGAGTGAGCCCTGCATCAGGCCCCCCACTCAGCAGCAAGTCTGCCTATTATTCTCCCTCTGCTCATATGCTCTCTCTCTCTCTCTCTCTCTCAAATAAATAAATATATATTTTTTAAGTACCCAGTGGATGTTGTTGAGTAAATGGATGCATTCACTGAATCCAGAAATTCTGAACCAAATTCTGTCTCTGGAGACTAGAGCAGTATTTCCCCAAGCAGCACCCCCTGGAGCCAGAATGCCTGGGTTTGAGTCTTGGCTATAAAATTTACTGGCTGCGTGGTCCTAGTCACATTAATCCCCCTCTCTGTGCTTCATCTGTCAACTGAGGATAGTAAGAGTCCTTGCTTTGTTGGGTTGTTATCAAGATATCAAGAATTACAATATATACACTGCTTAGAGCAATGTCCTACATATAACAATACTTGAGTGAATATAACTACTGTCATTATATTTCTTGAAATACCACTGCAGCTAATGATTTGGAGATAAAAAGGCATTTTTTGTCAAATAATTTTGGAAGATATTGGGTTAAATAAAGTTAAGGGGCTTTCTTTAATGCAGGACTTCTCAGAGCTTGTAATATGCTAATGTGCACTGGAAATGTCTAAGAGGAGAGCATAATATACCATGTTTCCCAAACTCATTTGACAACAGAATCCTCCTTTTTTAAAAAAAAATTATTTATTTATTTGATAGAGACCTAGCAACAGAAAGCAAGAAAGCACAAGCAGGGGGAGTGGCAGAGGTAGAGGGAGAAGCAGGCTCCCTACTGAACAGGGAGCCCAATGCAGGGCTCCATTCCAGGACCCTGGGATCATGACCTGAGCAGAAGGCAGATGCTTAACCAACTGAGCCACCCAAGTGCCCTAACAACAGAATCCTTTGTGTGATTAAAATATATTAAAGTATCTCATGGATACTTTATGGAACATACTTTAGAAAATGTTGAATTAGACACCTTAGTAGCAAAATAGCAAGAAACAAAATTTGGGACTGGATATCTTTCAATATTATATGTAATGAAGAAATACAAAAATAACAAGAAAGTAACTCTTTCATAAAATTTAGTTAATGAGACATACATGGAAAAAAGATCTAGCCTTAAACTTTTAGATCCCAACAATTCACCTTGACCGAGATAAGAGACCCCTGGAATACCTGAGAGCAGAGTTTGCAGATACAGCTTGAAGAAGAGTTCAAGTACAGGAAAAGGCAGAGCTTCCCACTTAAAAGTTCACACTTTGAAAAGAAGTACATTGTGCTTGGTGCTATGCAGTTAGGAACTACTATCTGCCCTTCTCCTCCTTTCCCCCCAGATGACTTCAGTAAATGTATTAGTTTGCTAGGGCTGCCATAACGAAGTGCCACAGACTGGGCAAATTAAACAAAATTTATTTTCTCACAATTCTGGAGGCTAGAAGTCCAAGACCAAGAAACCTGTGATTTCTTCTGACACTCTGTCCTTGGCTTGTAGGTGGCCATCTTCTCCCTGTGTGATCTTCCTTCTGTGTGTGTCGGTGTCATCTCCTCTTCTTATAAGGACACCAGCCATACTGGTTAAGGGACCACCCAAATGCCCCCATTTTAACTTCATCTCTTTAAAGGGCCTATTTCCAAATACAGGTCCCCGCCCCCCACCCACACCCACCCCAGGCTACTGGGAGTTAGGACCTCAACATATGAATTTAGGGCAGAGATGGGGGGAATGATATAGTTCATCCCATAACACCAGGTGTAAAGAGTCTTAAAGACTCTTTAAGGATGGGCACCTGGTTACTGTGTGTCCTGCTCAATTTCCTGCACTACAAATACAAAAAAAGAAAAATATTTAAGCTCTCTCCTAAGTTATCTATCGCTCTTGTTTCTTGCCCAATTTTTCTCCAATTATTTTAGATCTTACTCTGTCTGCCCCAAAGCAAGAGAGCCCCTGTGACTCGGGCCATGTTGTACCATCCAGTGTCCCTTTGAGAAGAGTTGTAGTAACATGCTGCTTCGCTGCTGTCTCCCAGAGCCCATCCTTAAAGAGTTTTTGTACCGTCATACCCACCCATTTTTTCCAAACCTGATAACCTCCTCAGCTGCCAAGGATCTCCCATCACATTACAAAGATTTAAAACCCACAGACTCTGGAAGATACGCCCAGGTAGTGTTAAAATGGGAGTAGTGTTCTTTTCCAACTGGGAGAACACTCATGATTTGCTGACAGTTTGCAGGTCTGGGAATAGTACTAAGTCAGCAGAGGGCTCAATATCTAACCCAGGAAAGGCCATTGTCCTGAAACAGTGAAGAACAGACTTCACCTCACCTCAGAGCCAGGACCCAGCTTGGAAGGCAAGGCAAGGTGTTTTGTTTCTGCAACGGAAAGTAGTAGTAGAAAGTATTTTTTTTTTTCTTTTTAATTACCTTGTTATGTGATGGAAGTCATAAGGTAAAAGAAAAGTGTGAAAAGTTGATTTTTTTTTAACACCTGACCTTCTGATAGCCTATATGTTTTAGGGACAAACTTCCTAATGAGACTTTTTATAATAAAGCTTTCATTGCTTTGAAAAATATTAACTTTTCCAGTTCTTCCGGGTAGATCAAACAGACCCTGCAGTTATAGTTAACAATATCCTAAAGATTTAGCTTCTCAGTAATAATGGGTAAAAGCCTTAGCATTGCCACAGGCCAAAACTATATTATTTGAAATGAAACCTCTCATAAATATCCAACTATGAAGTCACTATCTATCAACTGCTGTTATATAAACAGGACAGAGCTAAATCTCCCAACTGCCAATATCTGAGCTGCCACAAAGCATGATTTTGTGTCCAGAACTCACAAATTTAACAGTCTTTTGCTCTGTCAATCAATTCTAGGAAGCCAGGTTTGGTTTTGGGAGTCACCATATAGTCCAAGTAAGGAGGCCTGGAAAGTCTGAATTCTTCATGCATTTCCCTTTTGCCAAGAGCTTAGACCTCCCTCAGACTCAGAAGCTGTCTGCAGTATAAAAGATGTGACCAATCCTTTAGAAAGAACACTGTAGCTCCCAATGTCCCACTTCTTACCTCTTCCTTACCACAACTTTCGCTGTACCTTTGTGGTTGGGTTAAGCCTTAGACTTCTGCCCTCACTCTGCTCTGAGCACTTATGTATCATAGTCTACCAGAGTTTTGTTCAGCACCAGAAATGCTAACGGAAGGTCTGTGGGCCAAGCTTTGAAAAACTGCTCAAAACAGTATGAAGCCATTGGGGTGCCTGGGTGGCCCAGTCAGTTGAGCATCTTTCTTCGGCTCAGGTCGTGATCTTGGGGTCCCAGGATGGAGCCTCACATCAGTCTCCCTGCTCAGCAGAGTCTGCTACTCTATCTCCCTGTGTCCCTCCCGCTGGCTCATGCACTTGTGCATGCACATGTGTGCGTGTGCTTCTCTCTCTCTCTCAATCCCTCTAATAAAATACAATCTTAAAAAAAATATGAAATCATCAATAAAATTTAATTTTTCACATCTTCTGTTCCAGGGCCTAGAACATGACAGTCACATAATACACATGTGATAAACTAAACTGAAACCAAGATTCTTTCTTCAAGCCTCAGATTTTCAACTAGAGGAGTAGCACAACTTCGGTTTTAGAGAGTAAATGGGAGCAGCTTAGAAGCTGGAGAAAGAAAACAGAAATCAGAGTCAAGGGGACCAACTGTGCATCCTCTAATTAAAATTTTTTAAACATACTGTAATAATATTCACCAAGATTGCCATAATTCTTATGATATGCCAGGCCCTATCATAAAAGCTTCCCTCATATTAATTCATTTAATTCTCACAGCAACTGAAAAGGTAGAGACTATCATTATTCTCATTTCAAGATAAAGCAAGGGAGATCCAGAGAGAGTAAGGCACTCACTCAGAGTGACATGGTCAGTGAGTGGCAGAGGCCTGTCACTGAAGCAGGCCATCTAGCTTCCAAGTTCAGTGTGCAGATCACTCCCACGTGCATGGTCTCAAGCAGTTCTTACTTCCCACCTACCCCCCCACCCAGCCTCCCAGTAAATTAGTGGCCAGTGTGCCAGCTCCTCTTGCTGGCCTGTCCTACTTAACTTGACTAGATCTGGCCTGCCCTTCCTTGCTTACCACTATCAAAACATATCTGACCTTTATCCTATTCCCAAGGACTCTGTGTTAATTGACTGGTTTTAGCAGCTTACTGTGTTGTAAGTCATACTAGTATGACTCATTATTCTTTCAACAAATGTGTATTGAGAACCCACTATGTGCCAGGCACTGTGCTAGGTGCAGGGGATATACAGAGAATGCACCACCAAAGAAATAGACATGTAAACAAATTCAGTAATAACAAATCCTGAATAGTGCCCTTAAGAAAATAAAGATGATTGCATCTATAGGATAATGACTCAAAGAAATATTTCTTTTGTGTTGAGAATTTCAGATGCTATGACAAATCACACAGGAAGGATATTTTAGGACATTGGCAGCCTTTCCATCAGGCCCCTAAATACACCAACTTCTCTGTAAAAAATAAAATCATCTTTACCATTCCCCTAGAATCTTTTAGTAGTTCTTCTCAGCCTTCAGGATAAAATCCAAACCCCTTAACATGATTCACATTGCCCTCCAAGTTTGGCCTTCTGCCCATGTTCCAGACTCAATATTATGTCAGTCCCTTCCCCACCCCTTTCACATTCAAATCCCACCATATTTAAAACTAATTATCGCATGATGGCCTATCCACCTTGGTTGCCTATCCCCCTTCACCACACTTCACCTGAACAAATCCTATTTATCTTCCAACACTCAGATTAGAGTTACCCTCCAAGAAGCCTTCTTCATCTGAAGCTGGGTTTGGAACAGCCCTTTGGAGATCCCTTAGTGTTATGGATTGAATTGTATCCCCAGCTCCCAATTCATATGTTGAAGTCTTAACTTCCAGTGCCTCAAAATGAGATCGTATTTGAGTGTGGGGGTCTTTAAACAGATAATTAAGCTAAAATGAGATCATTGGGCTGGCTCAAATCCAATATGGCTGGTGTTTGTACAAACAGAGATTAAGAAACAGATGCACACACAGAGAAGACTACATGAAGGTGTAGGGAGAAGGTGGCCATCTGCAAGCTAAGAAGAGAGGTCTCAGAAGAGACCAACCCTGTGGTCACCTTGATCTTGGACTTTTAGTCTCTAGAACCACAAGAAAATAAGTTTCTGTTGTTTAAGCCACCTAGTCTATGGCACTTTTTTATGACAACCCTAGCAAACTAACAAACTTAGCATCCTGTGTAAGCCTTAGTGATAAACCTGCTTCATGGACCTAAGTTAAAAAACCTCATCTTTTAAAATTCCCCGCCCCCCCATGTTGACCTCAGGCCCGGGCAAGTGGTCAACCCTTGGTCAGTGTTTACTGAATGAGTGAAGGAATGAATGAACCACTTATTCCACTTGCGTGGAAGGCATCATCATCAATGCAACATTACTTCTGAAAACTGGAAAGCAGGCTGGATAGTGTAATCATCTGAAAGAAAGGTTGGCTCCCTCTCAGAGAGAATAAAAGGAACTAGAACTACAGTTCCCACTGCAGCAATCAGGACTTGGAAAAACAGAAGGTTACAGAGGCACCCCCCGAGGCACAGATTTGTGGTATTTCCCAGGTCTTTCAAGCACATTTAATTGTGCACATGGAAAAGAATGGCATCATTATTTAATCCAAAATACAATAACAACAATAGATTGCTCATGTAGGCGCATAAGTCCCCTACAGAGAATTTAATGTGCATGTTGCCTTTACCCACATATACAGCCAAGGCAGTGGGAATGGGGGCCAGCCCATTCTTGTGGCCTGGGAAGACAAAACATGGATGCCTATGGTTGTTATAACAGCAAAAGCGGGGGGAAACAAAAGAAAGCCCAAGGGTAGAGCTACGACTCCACTTAAGACTAATGCATATCTTTATTTTTGTCCTCAGCAATAACCCAAAGAAATATCTGATGCTGCTGAAAGACTGCTGTCATCCCTAGTAGATACTCATCAATTATTATTAAGTATTGCACGGTTCAGGTCAAGATATAATATGTCTGAGAAAAACCATGGCACCTCCTTTTAATCTTGCGTAGAAAACAATTAAAGTATATAAAGCACATTATTAAAATATGTAAAATTTATAATTTAATTATAAGATTGCATAGCTTTATGATCTAATAGTTCTGCTGTATTTTGCATATTAGTGAACAATTGCTTTCTTAAAGCACACAGTAGAATCATTTACTTGATGCTGGAGAATAAGTTAATTATGGATTCCCTGTATATGACTAATGGATTTAATAATCACTTTACTGTAGAATTAACTTATACTTCCCTGTGCTTATAGCACTAATGATGATATTCATAAAAGTTATATTTTTTAAAAAATGTAAGATTGGCACAAAAAGAGGAACCAATGTACAACTTGGTTTCAGAGCCAGCAGTTCTAAATAGATAGTTTAGAGCCATCAAGGCCCTCTTCTTGCTCCATAATAAATCATACACACCCTCTCTACCCCCACCCCCGCCACCAACCCTGCCTCCATTGGCTTTATTAAGGGAATTTATTTTATTTAGGGGAAGACGAAATGCTTGCCACATGCATTTAGTGAAGCCTCTGATTTTTTTAACCTCAGTTGCAGGTCACAATGAGGATTATTCACTTATATCTATTTCATAGCACTCTGGGAAGCCCCATACGTACTAAGATCACATTGGGTTGCCCAAGTCTCTCTTTTTGTCCTCAGTTTCATTCTCTCAAAGCCACTCATTTTTCTCCTTCAGCCAGAACAAGCAACATTGGTGGAAGGAGCAGCAGGAATGTTCTTTGTTTAAGGAAGAGAGTCCCTAGCGCTGCCTTTCTGAACTGATATCCTTTCTAACTACCAGTACCATAATCGTCATCATCACCATCAGCAGCAGCACCACCATCATTGTCATCAGCATCACCATCATCACTGCCATCACCACACCATCATCACTATCATGTCTACCACCATCATTACTGATGGTCATCATGACCATCACCGTTATCATTACTATCATCACTATCACCACCATCATCTGGATTCTTCTTTCTCATGGAATTAAGCAATGAAAGATCTTGGATTTTATTTTCAGTTTTGCCAGTGTACCAGTGGGGATGACCTTAAGAGGGTCATGAAACCTCTCCAAACTTGTTTCCATAGTTCTAAGATGTGAAAACTAATTCTGGTGGTCCTTTGTTCACTGTCAAATCCTAAATACAGTCAGCATATTGTTTTGGTGATGCCTCCTACCCAAATGTACATCACCCACCTCTCCACGAATTATTCTGCCAATTCTGGCATAGAGGTTAAATATTCTGGAAGAAAAGAATGATGGCTTACACTTTGATTTACAGCATTGAGCTTTTCACAAAGTATGTGCCCACTACATACCTGTTGATGAATTGATTGATTGATTGAAAGAGTGTAAATTCTTAAGGACCCAAGGGATTATAATTCCCTTTAAATCAGGGGCCCAGCAGTTTAGCGCTGCCTTCGGCCCAGGGCGTGATCCTGGAGACCCGGGATCCTGTCCCACGTCGGGCTTCCTGCATGGAGCCTGCTTCTCCCTCTGCCTGTGTCTCTGCCTCTCTCTCTCTGTTTCTCTCATGAATGAATAAATAAAATCTTAAAAAAAAAATCAGAGACCATAGCAATTGCTGCAAATTCTTGAATCTCTGTATCCCTGCCTCATGCCTCCACCAATCTCTTCCAATATAATGTTCTGCTGAGAGTGCAGTCATAAATGGTAATGGCAGGCTGCCAGGAAATTTGGCCTAGCCCCTAGCAGGGACTCAGAAGACCTAAGAGTACCATTTCCTGCCCCACTGCTGGGTTCTTTACAAGGTGCCAGATACTCCAGATACCCTTTCCCTCCACCTCAGCACACCAAAGGAATAAACTAATCTTCTTCATAAAATACTGAATCGCTTTGACAAGTGAGAAATTCACAAAGTTTTGCTTTTGTTTTAATCAGCATGTAATGTTATAGAGGGAAGATTTTAAGCTAAATTTTCAAGATTTCACTTATGTCTTCCTTGGCATAATTTATTTAATTAACTACATCAGTTAAAATATAATTGGTAAATGACAGACTGAATTAAAGTTCCTACCCCTTTAAGTCCCCTAAACTTTTTGTTTATTTAATGAACTTTATTTACAACATAACTTCCCTCCACACCCTACTCCCCAGCCACAGTCAAGACACTTCTGTGGCAACTGGAGTCATGCAAAATACTCAGTATACTCCCTGAAATTCATTTTTCTCATTAGAAGATCTAAAATATAAACCCCTTGCCCAAAGTTATGCCCTTTCTCTTCATCCACAGCCATTATTAGCTTCTGGCCCAAAGCAATGTTTCTGAGACTGCACTGTGCAGATCTGTCATCCGGGGTCACAGTCAAATGTCCACCCTGATGCAGTGGAGCCCAGATTCTGCATTTCCTACAAACATCCAGCGGAAGTAGGTGAGCTGTTGTTCCTGAGCTACACTTTATGAGTAGCAAGAACCAACACTTTCTGAGGATCAGCCTTGAAGTAATACCTTAATTTTATTCCCAGAACATTCATATTATATAATTTTTCATGCAAGAGACAAATATTTAAACTTTAAAATTTCTACTACTCAAAAATATGTGCGTTATTCTTTTTCTTTGAATCACTAAAACTTACTACCTTTCATCTCCATCTTCACTTCATCTCCATTTTGTTACCGTATTCCCTTCTCTTTTCTTGACGTGCCCCACAAACTAAAATATGTTGAACGTTACACAAGCATAACTACCTCTCTGGTTTTCAAGTATCTTTTGCCTTTCAGATGTTAAATAACATCTAAAATGTTTTGGATTTATATAATACTTTATGCCTTACAAAGGGCTTGTGTGCAGTGCACTTATTTCATAAATAGAAGTTCATGTCTGAGGAGAGAATGATAATGTGAAAAAAGTAGATGGACTTCGGAGAGAAATACACCTGGGTACAAATTCTGGCTCTGTAAATATTCAATCTTGGACAAATTACTTAACCTCTTTGCTTAAATTTTCTCATTTGTCAAAGGGGAGTATAAATAGCTGCATCATGAACTAGTTTTTGAGTGAAGGTTGGGGTGGTACGGTTTCAAAAGAAACTGACTAGCTAAGACTTGGAACATAAGAGATACTTCATGTGAGTCCCCTCCAAACTCCCATCCAGCTGCCTCTAGGCATCTCTCAATGCCCTCTGCCCTGCATAGCTGTCCTTCTCCAGGATGGCAACCAGCATCAGACAGGAAATGCTCCTTTCCTCTTTATCTCCCAAACTTTCACATTTTCTCTATAAAACCTGCTTTTTTGTGTGAAGCATGCAGTGTGCATTTGACACCTAGATTTCAAGTGATCAAACAAGACATGATGACAAATCTAAGAAAAATGACACAAGCCTTTTGAAGAAAACTAAAATCAATTCCCTCCCCTCCTTCCTTGAAGTTCCCTCTTTTCCAGTTGTTATCTCACCTCATCTATCATACTTAGACAGAAATCCATACGTCTAGTTTAAATCACTGTTTCTCAGGCAACAGCCGGGCCACTTAGCAAGAGTCTAAAGAAAGCCAATATAATATTCTGCCTAGAGTGATACTTGGTCAAAGGTTACTATGCCAGAGTAGGTTAATTATTCTAAAAGGACTTACTTTTACTATAATTATTGATTGCCATGAACTAATAAAAAAAAAAGCTGCTATTTATTAAGTGCATCTATATCCCCTAGAAACTTTTACATGAGTATATCATTTTGTCCTCATTACGACTCTACAAAATTTCTCCAATTGTAAGAAAATTTTAAGATCAAGTTGGTCAAAGTCATAAGTTGGTGATAGGCTGAGCCAAAATTCAAACCAAGCCATACATGATTATCTGATTGTGTTATGTTACTACCTTTTTTTTTTTAAGTAGGCTCCACGCCCAGTGTGGAGCCCAATGCAGGGCTTGAACTCACAATCCTAAGGATCAGGATCTGAGATAAGATCAAGAGTTGGACACTTAACTGACTGAGCCACCCAAATGTCCCCTATTACTATTACTTCTAATTTAGAATTTGTTTAGCCAAGTAAGATGTGCACATATTAAAGAATTCCACAAGACTTAGAGCAAATAGCAGCAGTCCCTTGCCTATACCTCCCACCTGTAATCCCCATTCCCCAGAGGAAACCTCTTTTGACTGTTTTTCTGTTATTTATCTTTATATTTCTTTTAAAATATGCTTAATTGCTTTCTTAATTTTTCAACTTTTGAATTATAATGGACTTATTACTATGAAAGATGAAAATTTAACTCTAAACCACCCTGTCCCCAATAATTCGCCTTTCCCCTCCTCCTAATATAATAAGATTTGTTTTTATTAAATCAATAGGGCAGCCCGGGTGGCGCAACGGTTTAGCGCCGCCTGCAGCCCAGGGCGTGATCCTGGAGACCCGGGATGAAGTCCCATGTCAGGCTCCCTGTATGGAGCCTGCTTCTCCCTCTGCCTGTGTCTCTGTCTCTCTCTCTCCCTCTCTGTGTCTCTATGAATAAATAAAATAAAAAATTAAAAAAAAATAAAAATAAATCAGTAGTCAATGTTTATATTGATTTGGACATAGAAATGTTATTCACAGCTAAGCAATAGTAATAGTCCGGTTTGATAACTTTTCTTGTATAATAGTTTTTCTTGGAATTAATAATTGCATCACCATTCCACTTCTTTAATATTTCATGTTTTTTGTAATTAGTAATTAGTAAATTCATCCCCAGCTCTTTGCCAAACCATAAAACTCTCAGTATGGTCAAATGTACCAAGTGATTTATGGTTTTTCAATTTGTGCATGTTTTGTTTTGTTTTTCTCCAACATTCATCCAACAGCCCTAAACTACCAATCCACACTGATTTCTCTTGAAGTCTGCTTTATTCATTGTGCTGGGCTCTTAGCAGGCTCTTTCAACCCACAGCTGCACATCCTTCAGGTTTCCTGTATGGTGTTTTTTTTTTTTAATAATATTCTTCCCTTTGATAGTATCTCTGTTCTCTATTTCTGAACTCTCACTAGTTAGATGTGGGAATTCCAGAAAAGATCCTCTGTCTCATTTTTTTCTTGCCTCCTTTTTTTTTGCCTTTTTAGTGTATATTTTAGATGATTTCTTCAACTTTTACTCCAACTAATGGGTTATTTGTAGTATTTTATTTTTCATTTCTAAGATCATTTCTTCTCTGAATGTTTCCTTATTATGGCATCCAATGCATGCTCCAAAAAGGCAACACTTTATTTTCTCTAAGGATATTAATTATAGGCTTTTTAAAATTATAGTTTAAAAAAAGTTTTCTTTTCCTTGAAGTTTCTATTTCCTCAAGCAGTATTTTTCCAGTTTATTTGGCTCTCATCTTCCATATGAGAGGCTCTCTTCTTGCCTGTACCACTCTGAGGCGCTCTTAAATATGAAACAGAAGCTCTGTGCATGGACAGAACATCCAACTAGTGAACTTTCTAGAGAGTAATAAAAGGATGATGAGGTGGTGGGTCAGCTTTTTCACAGATATTCAAACTCACTACCCAAAGGTTATATTATATATATATATATATATATATATATAAATATATATATATATATATATATATAAAGGTTATATATTTCCCAAGGACACCCATTTCTTCCTTGGAAGATAGAAACCTGGCTGCCAGCATCCCTGGAGCCCAGAGGGAAAATGGGCATGTGGTCTTGCAGTTCCGGAAGCTGACTTACACTAAATCTCCTGGTCCAGCTCTTGAGCCCTGTCAGCTGAGCAAACCTTGCAAGAAATTAAACTCCAAGTTGTTGTTGTTTGTTTTGTTTTGTTTTTTTTTTGTTTTGTTTTGTTTGTTTGTTTTGTTTTTTAAACAGCTACCAGAGAGTAGATCTCACTGTTCTATATGCTATCGTTCAAAACCTGCTTTCCGCTCCGCTCCACAACTTTTGTCTCTAGAGGTTCCTGTTGCTGTCATATCTTGACATTGCAGAGTTCTGCAGTATAATGTGGCTGGCTTCCTGTCACCCTCTCCTACTGTAGGTATCTGGCTTCCCACTCCCTCTGCTGTGCTAAATCCGTAACCGCCAGCTCATTTGCTTTCCAGCTTCCAACACTGATTTCCCCACTTGCTATGGAGCCCTCTCCTGTTCTCTTTGTCTTCATTTATGCGTGTTTCTCAAATTCCTTCACTATCATTTTAGTGGGATGCGAGGAGGGGACAGAAATACATATGAGAACGCATTTACCGTGTTTGACCAGAAGTCCAATGCTTTATTCTTGTTTAGCAGTTCTCTTAGAATCATAGTGTATTATGTAATGGCTTAAAATCTCACTTGACTCTCAAATAAACACAGGTAAATTAGGTTGAGCCATAGATATTTTTTAGTATTTCATAAAATAGTAGCATAGGTGTACTCAACGTGTTTGTCTAAAACTCTTATGACTAGAGCAGAAGGAAGATAAGAAGGGAGGGAGGGAGGAAGAAAGGAAAGAATGAAAAGTCCCTAAATTTTTTTAATCACACAGGATAATAAATAAACGTTATACTTTACATAATTTTTCTTCATTAATACTTCTTGGGCTTCACTATTAGGTGGTATAAAACAATTTTATTCTCATAAAAGAACTGTCTGGAGACTTGGCTTCCAGAACCAACAGGTGGCAAAAACTATACTTTCGTTGCCAGGAGTATAGTTTGTTTTAAACCCAAAAGCTGTCCTTGTAAAACTGCAGCCCAGAAGAGTACTTGTGGATTTTAAAATATCCTATGTATCTTCTGTAGACTTAGAATTCGATGTCAATATTGGCTTGAAATAATCTGTGGCAGACTCATGGGTTTTTTAGGTGTTATGAGGTTTTTTGTGAGGTTTTGTCTTTTTTTTTTTTTTTTAAGGGAAAGAGGAAAAGAATAAAAGGATGACATGAGGACATTTTTTTCTCTTCACTCAAAACCAAATTCAAAACCAAATATTCAAGACTTGTGTTCACTTTCCTTTGAATAAAGCCTCTGGTGAGTATAGTGGTATTTGCAGCCCTGCTACATGGTTTGCAGCCTCCCTGCCCCCGCCCCCCCCTGCCCCCAGCAGTTTGCATCATGCGAGCTGGCTGACATTATTCAAGGAAAGAGATGACCAAGGAAAATAGGATTTAAAACTTTGCTTCTAGCCTGCAAACTACCTGTCTGCAACTATGTTTGATCAATGCGGCTGCTGCTTAGAATGTGGAAGGTAAGCTCTGTGACTTGGACAGAAAAAGTCACTTCTATGGTTATTTTGGGCACCATCTGGTATGTGTCCTAAATGCAGAGGAGCTGATGGATGGAAAACCCCCCAATCCATGAGGCATCTGTGTGAACTAGGAAAGGGTCTGTGGGCCTGAAGGAAAGACCTATGAGAATGTCTGCCAGTTTAAGGAGCTAAACCTTCAGAAGAGCACCAATATTTGCATGAAATACAAAGGATTTCATGAATCAGGTAATACAAAATCCCCATACCACCCCCTTGAATCTTTAAAGAATAAAGAATAGGGATCCCTGGGTGGCGCAGCGGTTTGGCGCCTGCCTTTGGCCCAGGGCGCGATCCTGGAGACCTGGGATCGAATCCCACGTTGGGCTCCCGGTGCATGGAGCCTGCTTCTCCCTCTGCCTGTGTCTCTGTGCCTCTCTCTCTCTCTCTGTGACTATCATAAAAAAAAAAAAAAAAAAAAAAAAGAATAAAGAATATATATCTCTGCATATGTTTTGTATTTCTGACATTGACTGTGTGTGTTGAAATGATGGAAGAGCCTGATATTTTCTTGTAGCTACAATCTGACTTAATTTCCAGGTTATGTGACCTCCGGCAGATCTAAAAAACTCAGGTATAAGGAATTCATTGCCCGAAACTTGATTTAATGCTCCCTAGATAAAATTATACAAGAATAAAAAAATTAACTGTACTAGAGCTCAACTATGTGACCTTATTGAATAATAGGAAATGTTTCTGTTTATACATTTCAAAACATTAATAAAGCTTTCTCTATCTTTTCTATAGTTATCATGCAAAATCAACTAAATTTTAATTTAGTGATATCTAGATGGAATTAAAAATAATAAAAGGCAATACAAGGTAAATGCCTTGATAAATATGAATTATATCTGTATAGGACTTAACACTTTTTTTTTTAAGTGTAGACATGGCATATAATCAATTGGATGAAATTTCATTTTGGTGTAAGAGCCAAAACTTATAACACTTGAAAGGACCACATTAAATAGATAGTAAATCTACATTACTTACTAAGTAAGTAGGAAAGACTTCCTATGTCATTTGCATTTATTTTGGGGCACTTAAGCACCATTACAAGATAAAATAAAGTTCTTATAAGGCTGCATTTTTCCTGACAGGATACAGAAGCCAACGTAAACATAAAACTACTATACTTGTTGGGAAAGATGAAGAAAAATAAAGCAACTTTCACAGACGTAGTTTAACATCCTCACATTAATGTAATTTCATTCTCCAAAAATGAGTCATTCCAATATCTTATAGATTTTCAAATGTCTTAAAGCATGCTCTCCAGAGCTCTAAATTGTTCATTAAACACTTCAAAATACAGTTCTGGAGATAGATATTAATGGAATAGGGCAAGTTCAACAGTTACATCAGTACGCAGAACCTACTGTGTCATCTGATGCTCATTGTATAAACACATGTATTTCAGAATATAATCATTCCACTTAGTTTTCAAAAGACCATCGGTGCAATTTATCCGACTACATTTGTTTCCAACAAGTAAAAATTTGAGATCTCAAGAAGCAGATTCCCAGAATGAAATAAGGCTTAACCAGCAATGTCCCCACTATAATAATGTTAACCCATTTCAATACAGTATGATAATTGCAAATACGGATACACTGTTTGCAAAGCATTGCAGTACTGGATTGCTGAAAGTCAAAACTCTGGAGAATTACATAGCTTAGCAAAGACAATATTTTTGCCTAAGATCCATGTGTTCAAAATCTCTCCATTCAGCAGTAACCTATTATTGGGAATGTATTCTGTTGTAAATGAATAACAAGAGTTGTTTTCTCCAGAGTAATAGAAACAAAGTGACACTTGAAGTCTAGTGATCCTAATATTATTAATGAGTATTCATAAGATTAGGTTTTCCAGTGTCTTCCTCCTCTTTCTCTTTCTCCTCCTCCTCCTCCTCCTTCTTTACATTTTTTAAATTAGGGTAGGTCCTCTAGTATCACTTTTAAACCCATCAAAACTAGTTTTCAGTAATCTTCAACATCATTTGTATCATTGAATCACAACTTCTCAATGCAATCTGCAAGTTCCTAGAGCTGAGAAGATGAGTCTAAAAGAGCTGGTGATGTCAATGATTTGGGAATATACAATCCTACCATTTTTTATTTGGTTATCCACCCTTCCATACCATCATTTCTAATTTCTACATGGATAATAATGTTATTTGAAATTAAAGATCAAGAAAATGAATTCACAGAATAGAATTCTTTCAAAATCTTCTGATAAGTTTCTAAAACTTCACTACATTTACAAAAATATATTTAATCATTATTCTGTTCATTTACGTTACTACCTTCTTGTATTGGCCTGAATTCACATGCTTTGCAAGATGACCATTTGCCAACATAATTATGATTTTTTTTACATTCATAAGAAATCATTTGCAATTATTTTAACGTACTGATATATACTTAGCAGAAATAAGCTAAAATCTTTTAAAATATTTCCAAGACTGCTTTTACTTAACTCTGATTCAATGTTCTTGAGTTAAATAATACAAATCTAATGTGGTTTAACAGTCCATTGGGTATGATTTTCTTTGGGGTTTTGGCAGATAATATGATAGATTGAGTTTGAACTTTGATCACTGGCTATGGAAAGTCTGTGAGACCTTTTTGCAGACAAGACAGGTAGATTTATCATGAATAATATTAGCACAGGTTGTTGTGAGTATATTGTTTGTAATACACAGAAAAATTAAAGGGCCAGCTTTGCTGATTAATATGTGACAGTAGCTGAACAATGAAGTCAGACATGAGTTTTCTTTAGCCAACCATAAAGTAATTGATTTGTGGGCAATTCAGGTTTAAAACTGAATAGGTTTGATTCATTTATGTCCAAGAAAAGGTTACTGTTGTTAGCAATCAAAAAGTACTCCCCAAAGAGGAAAAACAAAACAAAAAAAGTATTACCAAATATTAGGAGCTTTTAGCACAAGATAGAACAAAAAAACTTGGTGGTTAGGAGAGCTAAGCTAAACCATCTATTCTTTATGAGTTTCTTGATATAAAATGTACTCCCTAATGTTGAGAAGCAACAATTTAACACCAGTCCACTTTTTGTTTTATTTCTTATCCCATTTATTTTTGATTGGATGTTCACAACTTAATACTTCCAAGGGCCACATAGAGTAGTTTTGCCCTAGAAAAGGGGGATTTATGTGATTTCTAGCTTTTTTTATTTGGTGCCCTTGGCATCACCTACTTTCCTGGGACAAAAAAGAAAAATTACTTTAATGTTAAATTGACTGATGGCCCATTCTGATTTCCTGAGATTACTACTAATGAAAAAATACTTAATATTAAGAAATAGAAGCTATGAAATATAAAATTTACAAAAGCTATCTGCCTTAAAAGGCCCATATCAGCCATTGTCATTATATGATGTCAGCTTATATCAGTTGCTATCTAGACTCCAACAAAGAGTTAAATAAGCGGGCAAGAAAATTCGTATAGCTAGATTTAAAGATGGGCCGACATTTTTTTTACCCTGGGCCATAACTAAGTCAATTTCCAAGATGTTATATCACTAAGGATAAAACTAAGCTATGCAACAATGATATTGCATTATTTTTCAGAAAGAACTTTTAGCATACATAATTAAATATTAATTGAACATATGTGTATGCATATATTTTGAATTTTATTCTCCATATGGATAAAAATGTCCTCTGTGGCAACTTATAGAAGTTTAGGATATTTTTAATGTGATTTTTAAAAAAAATAAAAATAACACTGAAATAGAATTTACCATATTCTTACTTGCTGTATTTCATTTCTGGATAAAGGGTCTGTTTTAGATTTAGTTCCATTATTGAAATAAAATTATAAAGCTAGTTATGGTGTAATGGGAAAAATGAGATGTATGGGAAAATGTTATCGGAAACGTAATGGGAAAAATATTTACTTTGTAGACAGACAAACCTTATTAAGTGGCTCTGCCACTTAATGATGTGACTGACCTTGGGTAAGGTGCTTAACTTTCTTAAAGTCACTTGTAAGATAGAAAATACCTGCCTTGCCAGCTGGTAGTGTTAAATAAGAATTGAACAAAGCGTGGTACACAAATGTTCAAAAATATGTTTCCCTTTCTCCCATCCACAGAGAAAATGAGATCCTAGAGTAATGACTGTTTTTATCCCTTATATGATATTTAAAAGAACAGATTTTGTATTTTCTAATATGGTCCATTTTTTTAATTAACAGTTTTATCAAGCTCTACTTCACGTACCATACAACCCACCACCCACTTAAAGTATACAATGCAATGGCTTTTCGTATGTTCACAGAACTGTGCAACCATGGCGACGATCAATTCTGTTTACCACAATCAATTTTATATTTTCATTATCCCCAAAAAGAAACCTCGATCCCCTTAAGTCATCACTCTCCAATCCTCCCATATTGTTCATCCCTTGACTTTCCTATACTGAACATTTCATATAAGTGGAATCATATATTATGTGGTCAATTGTGACTGACTTCTTTCCCTTAACATGATGTTTTGAAGATTCATCCATGTTGTAGCATATGTCAATATTATTCCTTTTTATTCATTTTTATTAGAATAATATTCTGTTGTATTTATACACCACATTTTATTTATCATTCTTCAGGTGATGGATATTTGGGTTGTTTCCATTTGGGTAGAACTACTGTATTATATGGTAACTCTGTTTAACCATTTGCCAAACTTCCAGACAATTTTCCAGAGTATCTGCATGCAACATTTTACATCCCTACCGGCAGTGTTATTAGGATTCCATTATCTCCACATTCTTGCCAACGCTTGTTATTATGCTTTGTTTTGTTAAATTATAGCTATCCTAGTGTGTGTGAAATGGTATCTCAATGTGCTTTTCATTTGCCTTTCTTTCTTTTTTTTTAAGATTTATTCATTTATTTATGAGAGACACAGAGGGAGGCAGACCTAGGCAGAGGGAGAAGCAGGCTCCCAGCAGGGAGCCTGATTTGGGACTCAATCCCAGGATCCCAGGATCATACCCTCATTTGCCTTTCCAAGTGGCTTATGATGTTGAGCATCTTTTCATGTGCCTACTGGCCATCTGTATATCTTCTTCATAGGAATGTCTACTAGGATCTTTTGTTCATTTTTAGTTGGGTCATTTGTCTTTTTACTATTGAATTCTAATAGTTCTTTATATATTCTAGATATAACCCCCTTATCACATATGTGGTTCTTTCCCCCCCCCATTATTTTCCCATTTTTTTTCACCTCAACATTCCCCACCCAACTTAGTACAACATCTTCACAGCTTTATTCTTACCAGGTCTTTTAGAATTTTTAATTTTTCCCCCATCCTAAGTAATTCATATTCAATTAAATGACAGGCACTTCTGAATAAGTTTTTAAGTCAATGTGATGAAATAAGTTTTTAACGCAAGGTATTTTGTCATTAGGATTCCCCTTTCCATGTGCTTAAATACCATATATATTTTAGTGGCAATTTTGGTTAAAAGTCTACTATTTGAGTAGGAAAAAAAGAGCCCTCAATTATTTATGCCAACTGAATATATACATGGACAAATTATTTGCAGAAAAAAATTCTTTAGGCACTAGAGTGATTTTCTTGACATAAATTTCTTAATTTTTTTCCTTATTAGCTCCTTATTAGCTCCTGTTATTTGCCTCCTCAAAACACAGAGAACTTCACTCAAAATAATGTCACCTTTGGGACACCTGGGTGGCTCAGCGGTTGAGTGTCTGCCTTTGGCTCAGGGCATGATCCTGGGATCGAGTCCCACACTGGGGTCCCTGCATGGAGCCTGCTTCTCCCTCTGCCTGTGTCTCTGCCTCTCTCTCTCTCTCTCATGAATAAATAAATAAAATCTTTTTAAAAAATAATGTCACTTTTGGTTGTAAAGTTTCATCTTATCCAGTACCATATCTAAAGTGGAGGAAAAAGGCATATTTCAATGCAGGTATTTGAATTACTTGTGCAGTACACATAGGCATGTTGATGATGTTAATGAATGCTTTCCTCCAGATCACATTTTATGATTCAAGTTTGGAATATTAAAATGTTTCCACTGTAGTCATGTCACAATATAATAATAACTTATATATTCAAGGCATTGGTCTTACAAAATCATTTCACATATATGATCTCATCAATATGGCTTAGAGGTCTGTACATGGTAACAGAGAAAAAGGATGAGAAGGGTAGTGTAGTGTTTCTCAAAGTGTGGCTCAGAGACCACAGTCATAGGATCATCTTGACAACTGAGCAAAAAGACTAACTGCAGGACTCAATTGTAGCCAAAAAGTATCCAAGATACAGGGGATGTGCCTCACAAATCTGCTTTTTAAAATAATTGTTCCAGATGACCCCAATTCATGCTAAAGTTTGACAACCACTGATGTAGTTAAACAACCAAACAAATAAATCACATAATATGTTTCAGAATGAAAAGATAGTGAGCAAATTACTTAACTTCTTTGACCCCATTGTCTCACCTTCTCAGGAACATCTCAGGATTGTTTAATAATGAGTATATGTCAATCACCCAGTGCATTGCCTTGTCCAGAGTAGGCACTCAATAAATAGCAGTTACTAGTTTTTTAAACAACACCTCTAGGGCATTCTTCTCAGAATAATGGGTGAGGAGAGCATTTAGTGGAAGAAACAGTGTATGCAAAACAGAAAGGGCAATCATGTCATGCAAATCACTCACTATAACTGTGCAGGGGGAGTGAGTAGGAGTAATAATAAATAAATCTGGAAAAGAAGGATTGGGCTAGATAAGAGGACACTACATTCAGAGTACAGAGTTGGGATTTTTCACAGTAAGCCATGAAGCCATTGAAGAATTGTTTAATTATAGAAATTTTCTAGCACCATCAAAAGTAGAACAATATAATAAAGTAGTATATACACAATACTCAAGATTCAATAATTACCAACATTTCGTCACATTGACTTATCCATTTCTTTTTTACTTTGCTCTTTTCTTTGCCAAAATATCTTAGAGGTATCCCCAGCTTTCATGTTATTTCACCTTCCATCCCTTCGTATTTGTCCATAGAATACACAACCCTTTCATACATAACCACAATTCGTTTGTCATACCTAAAAAAGTTAACAGTATTTCTTTGGTATCATCTACTACCCTGTCCATAATTTCCACATGTCCCCAATGGTCTTAAAAATGTCCCTTTATAGTTTTTAAAAATTAGACTTCAAACTCAGTCTACACATCACAGATGGCTATTTGGTTTCGCAAATTTCTTTAATCTAGAAAATGCCCTCACCCATCATTACTTATGTCATTGGCTTATTGCAAAAACTAGGCAATTTCTTTACATAAAATATTATACGTTCTGGATTTGTCTGTGGGTTCCCTTGGGAGTGGGGATGGACATTTAAATTGTTTTTCAATTCCTCCATACTTCCTAGAAGTGGACGTTTTCTCTGAGACTTATTTAGATTCAGGTTCAGCATTTTGGGCAGGAGCCCTTCATGGGGGTGCTGTGGACATCCTCTTGCATCAAAGTAGAAGGCACAACAGGTCTGTTTGTCCTGCTTTCAGTAATGCTAATACTGGTCAGTTGTTTCAGGAGATAAAAACCTGATACCACTGTGATAAATTTCCCCATCATCTTTCAATGAATAATCTCAACCAACTGAAGATTATTGACTAAATCAATTCTTTATTAGGTGTCACAAAATAGTGATGTTCTAATTCTAGCATTCATTCTATGCATATAGACTGGAATTTGTGTGTAAAGAATTATTCTGGAAGAAATAGACAGCAATACAATAATAGTAGGGGATTTGTACACCCCACTTTCAGCAATAAATAGATCATCTAGGCAGAAAGTCAATAAGGAAATATTGAACTTAATCTACATGTTAGACCAAATGGACCTAATAGACAGGTATAGAACATCCCATCCAACAGCAGCAGAATACACATTCTTCTCAAGTGCACATAGAACATTCTCCAGGATATATTGTATATTACATTACAAAACAAGTCTTAATAAATTTGAGAAGACTGAAATCATATCAAGCATCTTTTCTGGCCACAATGCTATGAAACTAGAAATTAATTATAAGAAGAAAACTGGAAAATTCACAAATACATGGAGATTAAGCAACATGCTCGTGAACAACCAATGGGTCAAAGAAGAAATGAAAAAAAATAAAAATAAAAAACATCTTGAGACAAATGAAAGTGGAAACAGCATACCAAAATTTATGGGCAGCAAAAGGAGTTCTAAGGTGGATGTTTATAGACATAAATGCCTACATTATGAAAAAAAAGAGAGATCTCAAATAAACAACCTAATTTTACACTTGAAGGAACTAAAAAAAGAACAAACTAAGCCCAAAGTTAGTAGAAAGAAGGAAATAACAAAGATGAGAAATAGAGACTAAAAAGACAATAGAAAATATCAATGAAACTGAGAGGTAGTTTTTTGAAAGGATAAGCAAAATTAACAAATCTTTAGCTAGATTAGCTAAGAAAAAAAAGAGGAGACTCAAATAATATCAGAAATAAAAGACATTATGATCAATAGCACAGAAATAAAAAGGATCACAAGAAATTACTATGAATTATTATATGTCAACCAATTAGATAATCTTTAAGAACAGGCTTAATTCCTAGAAACATACAAGCTGCCAAGAATGAATTATAAAGAAACAGAACATCTGAACAGACTAATCACTGGTAAGGAAATTGAGTCAGTAATCAAAAACTCTCCAACAAAGAAAAGTCTAGGACCAGGTGGCTTCACTGGTGAATTCTAACAAACATTAAGGAAGAATTAATGCCAGTCCATCTCAAACTCTTCCAAAAACTAGAAGAGGAGGGAACATTTCCAAAGTCCTTTTATGAGACCAGCATTACCCTGATACTAAAGCCAGACAAAAGATGCTACAAGAGAGTAAAATTACAGGCCAATATCCCTTATGAACATAGATGCAAAAATCCTCAACAAAATATCAGCAATCATATACTATGACCAAGTGGGATTTATTTCAGGAAAGCAGGGATGATTCATATATGCAAATCAATAAATGTGATATACCACATTAACAAAATGAAGGATAAAAATTATATGATCACTTCAATAGATGCAGGAGAAGCATTTGACAAAATTTAACATCCTTTCATTACAGAAAACCCCATAAACTAGGGATAAAGAGAATGTACTTCAACATAATAAAGGCCATATACATGACAGGCCTATAGCTAACATCATACTCAATGGTGAAAACCTGAAAGCTTTTCTTCTAAGATCAGGAATAAGATAAGGATGGCCATTTTTACCACTTTTACTCTACCAGAGTACTAGAAGTTCTAGCCAGAGCAATTAGGTAATAAAGGGAAATAAAAGGCATCCAAATCAGAAAGGAAGAAATAAAATTGTCTTGTTTGCAGATGATAGATTATATGTAGAAAACCCTCAATACTCCACCCAAAAAACCCTGTTGAACTAATAAATGAATTCAGTAAAGTTTCAGGGTTCAAAATCCATATACAAAAATCAGTTGTATGCCTATACACCAGCAACAAACTATCAGAAAAAGACGTTATGAGAGCAAACAGAATGTGATATTTAGGAATAAATTTAACCAGGGAGTTGAAAGATGTGACTTTCATCAGGTTGGCATTTGTGGAGATTACAGGCCAGTTATTTTGTAGAATGTCTCTAAATGTGAGTTTGCCTCAATGTTTCCTCACATTTAGACTCAGGGTATGCACCTTTCACAAGGCTATTACAGAGATGGCATTGTGTTCTTCCTACTACATTCTGTCAAATGGCACATGGTTTAGATTTGTTCCCTTACTAACGTTATCCACATTAATCACTCAATTAAAAGTGGTGGATGATAGTCTTCTGGGCTGAAAAGTTACTCTTTTTTACTTTGTAATCAATTAGTATTTTGTGAGGAACTACTGTGAGACTATGTAAACTTTCAATTTATTCATTCATTTACTTATATTAATATGCACTAATAATAATATATTATTAAGGTTTCTTATTTTATTCAATAAGTGATAATCTATCACTATCATTATTTACGTGCCTGAATTGTTCTGGATTTGGCAGGTGGGAGCCCCTTCAGGTTGACTCCCTGTCCTGTTACCATTCGTTTGTATTCTGTTCCATTTTTTTCCTATGCCTTTTTTCATTTGATTGAAATGATATACTATTCCTTTTTTTTTTTTTTTTCAAATGAGGCAATTTATTAACCCAGCATTTGTTCTAATGCTTCTTGTTGGCAGCTGCCACCTGTCGGGCAGTTCTGTCCAGATCCCGCTGTCCCCAAGGTGTCCGTTTGCGGCCCCCATCTTGGTCCTTTTCCACCACTTTCAGCCCCTCTAGGGCTCGGAGGACCCTGCAGGCCACACTCTTGGGGCGTCTGCTGAAGTGGCTGGGCATGACCCCGCTTCTCTGGCCCCGCAGAGCTTAGTCACGGGCCGACCCCAGCGCCGCCCGGACGCCTGGGCTTACAGGTGCCGGGCTGTGGAAGCAGCTCGTGTGTAGAACCAGCTCTCATGGTGGGGAGCCAGCTCTTCATGCTCGGCCAGCTTGACAGTGTCCACCTATTCAGGGACTTTCAGCTTCCTAGACTTTTTGAGGAAGGCTGCCAGAGCTCTGATGAACTCCTGCTGGTTCAGATTCCTTTTACAGGAACTCCAGGCATCTGCGGCCTCCGCGCTGCCAGCCAGGGGAAAGTGATATACTATTCCATCTTGTCTTTTACACTTAACCTCTTAACATAGTAGTTTCCACATTTTTACAAAACTCTCCATAAATATAATCCTTAATGACTGTATAGGATTATGCCATAGGCTATATCATAATTTTTTTTTTTTAAGATTTATTTATTTATTTATGATAGACATAGAGAGAGAGAGAGAGAGAGAGAGGCAGAGACATAGGCAGAGGGAGAAGCAGGCTCCATGCACCGGGAGCCCGATGTGGGATTCGATCCCGGGACTCCAGGATCGCGCCCTGGGCCAAAGGCAGGCGCCAAACCGCTGAGCCACCCAGGGATCCCCTATATCATAATTTACTTAACCTTTTCAGCTTTTCCTTATTATATAAATCATGCTTTAATAAATACTTTCACATATAAAACATTTTTTCTTTTCTTTTTTTTTTTTTTTTTGCAGTTTACGTTATTTTCTTAGATTCACTTTCTAGAAGTTGGGTGAAGATGATAAACATTTCCAGGATTCTTAATATATTGTACTTTTCAGAATGAGTATACTATTTTATTTATCCAATAGCATTATACATCAGTGACATTTTACTATGACCTTGCTTAGGGGTAACTTTAAGGATACATAGTTAACATTTGTTGCTATCTTACTGATGTAATCAATGCTTTAAACTATCTGTTAGTATGTGAAAGAGTTAACATGCAAGTAGTGTAAGGTAATATACAAATGAAAAAATATTAGTTTTTATTTGTCAAAATGATGGCATTATTAAACACAGTAGTATACCCCTATTATTATCAGTATGTTTAAAGTGTAAAATCACTTAAAGAAAAAGCAGGTATGGATTTTATGTGTATGTGTGTAATAATAAAGTTTGTTAAATAACTCATATTTACATCACCAGAGAAGAAGAAATGTTTTTTGTTACTCTGGTTTTACACTGGATATTTTAAAAAATGGAGTTTAAGGTTAATGACTTGATAAAATAAAAACATGATTGAAATCAACCAATATGAAATAAATACACACAAGTATACATATTTTATGCAGCTGTTATGTTTTGGAGAGATTTTATATAAATCTGAATTTTTGGATGTATTTTCCTCCTGTTTCTCTCACTTGCCTGCCTTCTGCTGAATTCCCAAAACTTACTGAGGTATTAAGTAATCTTAGTAAGTGTACTTAATAAAATTACATTTGTTGAATATTTTAAGGGAGGTATATTCTAATGTTTCCTATTTTTTGTTTATATGTTCTACTAAAGTAAATGATTGATCATAGGTTTTATAATTTAAGTATTAATAAAGTGAGAATTTTAATTGGATGTTTTGTGTTTTTTTTGTTTGTGGTTTAAGTTAGTTGGATATTTTGAAGTTTCAGTCCCATATTTCAGTCCCATATAAGTCCTTCTATAGAAACAGGAAATAGAAATGCCATTAATGGAGATAATGTCACAGCCTTTCAATATTCTCTAGGGTAGAGAAGCTTGATTGAGTGGGAGGGAAAATGAGGAAATAGCTAAATTGTAAATTTACAAACTAAAAGATTTTGGAATAATTTATTCTGTTTGATTAAAATTATAATCCCATTTCATTAAGAATATCTTTTTAAATATGACATTCAGAGAATGATATGGATCTGATTATAATAATTAGTATTTTTGTAGCCCTTATTATTTGCCAAGTACTAAGTACTTCATATACATCAACTCATTTAATCATCATAGCAACCTATGAGTTAGATACTGTTAGTTTCCATTTTACAGATGAGGAAACAAAGGCATGGAGAGATTAAGCAACTTCCCCAAGTTTACCAGCTAGTAAGTGATACAGCTGGCATCCAAACCCAGGTTTTTTGGCTTGAGTGTCTGTTTTCCTAACCAGCGTGCTCTAATCTCAATGTTACTTCTTATAAAATCTTTGAATTTTGGCCTTACTATTTTCTTGATCTTAGAATAACAATAAACACGCTAATACATACATACACTAACTCAAAGATATTAGGTAAATTTCCTAAGGTACCAGAATTACAAATGTTAATCGAATTTCCTGAAAAGGTATAAGATCAAAGATCCGTCTTTTTTAGAAGGCCAGTTGCCATTAAAAAAGATACTTTTGTAATTCCTAAGTGTTTTTTTTTAATTGTATTTTATTTTTTACTTATTCATGAGAGACACAGAGAGAGAGAGAGAGAGAGAGAGAGAGAGAGAGGCAGAGGGAAAAGCAGGCCCCATGCAGGGAGCTCCATGTGGGACTTGATCCCAGGACTCCAGGATCACGCCCTGGGCCAAAGGCAGGCATAAACCCCTGACCCACCCAGGGATCCCCTCCTAAGAGTTCTAAATGTCCCTCCTTTAATTGGATTTTGTGATAGAAATGGATTATTTGACATCCTGTAGCATCCTTTTGCTAGTTTTAATAGCTGTGGTGACACAATTCTTAGATTTTATTAATTGACAAAAAAGATATGGACCTGTATGCATATTTTGTTGATAGAAAAACATGGAAGGGAGAGTTCATTATAAACAGAAATCTGAAGTGGTCACTCAAATTTTATGGGAAAAAATAATTGGCTTTTTATTTGCTGAATTTCCTTGTAAATCCACAGAATAGTCAGCTGTTGTTCTTATCATAATCTTGTATTTGTGCCAAAGATATTCTGCTATGGGAGAAAAAAGCAATATGATCACATCTCAAGTAATTATTCCTCCTCATTTAATTGCTTAAAGTTTGAGGTAACAGAAATGCTACTTTACTGTTTTGTTTTGTTTTGTTTTTTTTAGAAATGCTACTTTAAAACAATAGCTTTAAAAATGTGGTTGGAATCCAGAAGTTAGATAAAAGAAAGTTAAAATAATGTAGTGTTGTATGGCAGATGCAATAGAGAGGTCAGAAATTAACACTGGTGCTAGGGATGTAGGAGTCACAAATGCGACTGGATATCAAAAGTCTTAAAGCATGGAAATAGGTATTAGAATATAGGAATCAAAAACTTTGGGATATAGGAGTAAAAAATGGTAGGATGAGGGTATCCCCCTCCAAGTTTAGGAGTTAGGTTATGGGGCAGCCCAGGTGGCTCAGCGGCTTAGTGCTGCCTTCAGCCCAGGGTGTGATCCTGGAGACCCTGGATCGAGTCCCATGTCAGGCTCCCTGCATGGAGCCTGCTTCTTCCTCTGTGTCTCTGCCTCTCTCTCTTTCTCTCTGTGTCTCTCATAAATAAATAAAATCTTAAAAAAAAAAAAAGGAGTTAGGTTATGGGAATGAGGATTCATGGGCTGTGGATGAGCTATGAAAATCAAGATGCAAACAGTCTGGTCTTAAACCTCCCACTTAAATGAATTATAAAAGCAGGATAAACTTTATATATGTGTGTGTGTGTGCATATATATGTATACATCTAACACATATGTTAATATGTTACATATATGGCAATTATAAATAAATGAATTTGACAATTACTGTGTATTAACAACTACACAGACACCCAGGCATACACACACATATAGATATATATACAACAACTGCTTGAAGGCACTAGAGAGCAACCAATAGAGACAAGACTTGATTGGCTTCAACCCTTGAGTGCATGAAAGCACTAAGGGCAAGATCTACATTCAGGTCACTTCCCACCTCCGGGGCATTTTGAATTGGCACAAGGGTAATGGAGCTAAGTAGATAATAGCAATCTCAGTGGTCTAGGAGCAGAGATGGGAGTTTAGGAACAAAAGCAGCTGAGATTTGAAGGACAATTCTAGAGAGGAGAAAATTACAGAGATGTGGACCTCCAAATCATTGTACAAATTCCCCTTAAATTATCAGGAAATTCTTAAGATGCATATGCTCAGGATGCAACTTTAAGAAACAGCCAGACAGCAGCACCTGAAGCATTAAACAGAGATTTTAGCAGCTTCACACTATGGAGGAAATGGGGATTATAGTTCAAGCCCCATGAGGTGGCAGTATCTTGGCAAATATTCAGGCTTTCAAGATCTAATAAGATCTAGTAAGAACCATGACCTAGGAATAAGGGCAAAACTAAAATAAACCTGAATTTAAAAGCTGAAAACCAAGTCTCAATTAGATTAAGGTGATTCACTTGTATTCTGTCTACTACAATAAGAAAACTTAATCCTTTTTGTAGAAAGCTGGTATCATCCACAGCCTCTACAATTTTTCTTCTATACTGTCTAACATCCAATAAGAAATTATAAGGCATGCTTAAAAAATAGGACCAAATACCAAAAACCAGGAGGACTTTTTGGAAATTCATATATTGGAGTTATCTTTAGGGGCTTTAAATAATATGATTAAAATGTTCAAGACAATAGAGGGAAGATAAACAATTTCACCAGAGCCTTAGAATCTATTTAAAGAATGGAAGGGGAGGACTCAAATGAAAATTCTGGAACTGAAAATACTATTACTAAAATTAAGATTCCAATAGAGGGTTGTGTAGCAGTTCAGACACAGCAGAATAGAGTTTTTACTAAATGGGTGACAGGTCAGTTAAAAAATTATGCGGATTAAAGCATGATGAGAAAAAAAGAGAAAATACAGAAAAGACTGTAAGAGACATATGGAATACTCAAAAAAAAAAAAAAAAAAAAGAGTCTAAAATACATGTAACTGAAGTTCCAAAAGGAGAAGAGAGAGAAAGGAACAAAAGTAATATTTAAAGAAATGGAGAATTTTCAAATACTGATAAAAAATATAAGATTTCATATTGAAGAAGCCTTATGAATCCCAAGCAGGATCACACATACACACACACACACACACACACACACACAGTTACACTGTACTCAAACTGCTGAAGACCAAAAAGAAAGAAAAAAATTTAAAACAGGGGGGTGGGAGAAGGAGTTGTTTTACCTGCAAAGGAGCAATAGACCATTGGCTAACTTCTCAATAGAAACAATGGCAACGAGAAATCAAGGGAAAAGACTTTTTTTTTTTTATGCTGAGAACATTTGTTTTAAAAGACAAAAATGGAATTCGATACCTAGCAAAACTATCCTTTAAAAAAATGCAGGTGAAATAACGATGTATTCATGTTCACCAAGGCTGGATTTGTCACTAATAAACGCGAACTATAAGAAATAGCAAAGTAATTTTTCACACGACGGTGCAACGCCCCCAGCAGAAAGCTTCAATCTTCAAGAAGGAATGAAGAGCACCAGAAAGGAGTGACTTTGACCCACTCTTGTTCAAATAAATTGTCATTCCAACGGAATCATTTGGTGTAAAATACAAGCTCACCTTAAGTGAACCATAGGCAAGAAGTAGTAAGAGGTGAGCTAGAATTTTACAAGTCAACAGTGTCGGTTTAACTTTAAACCAAATAAAGTCAAAAAGGAGATGGAAGCTGGGGTCCGGGAGTCAGGGGTCAAGCACAGCGGTTGGCGCCAGGGCATCAGAGGGTGCGGCTGGGGGCGCGGCCGGGTGGGCTGCTCGGGGAACAAGCGCGGTGGCGCCGATGGGGCATCGGAAGCCACGGCAAGGGCTGTACCCTGGGGCTTAGGGATCAGCAGTTTGGGGGAGATTCAAGGCCAGGGGTCATGGCTGACGGTTGGGCGGCGGGGCCAGTGTCCAGGGAAAGCTGCGGGACGTTAGGACCCTCGGCGCTTCAAACTTGGTGCGCGGGCGGTTGGGAGGCCCGGCGCCGCGGTCCCCGCCTCCCCCTCGCGCGCCGCCCCCCGCCCCCGTCAGGCCCCGCCCCCGTCAGGCCCCGCCCCCGCCCCGTCAGGCCCCGCCCCCCGCCCGTCAGGCCCCGCCCCGTCCAGCGCCGCGGACGCACCGGCGGCGCGGCGGAGGCGACGACCGCGCTGGGCGAGCCAGCGGCGCAGGGACCCCGCGGGCGGCTGGGGCTTCCGCGGCGCCCGCCTGCGCTCCCTCCCCTCGGGCGCTCGGGGCGGCCGGCCGGCCGGCGCCGCCTCCCGGGAAGATGGCGCTGCACTTCCAGGTCAGTGGGCTCTGCACCGCGGGCCCGCGCTCCGCCGCTCCGCCGCTCCGCCGCTCCGCCGCCCCGCCAGCGCGGCGGGACGCTGCGGCTCGGAGGCCGAGGGCCGCGGCCCGCCGCCTCGGGGCCGCAGCCCCCTCCCCGGCCGGGGCCTCGGGCACTGGCCTGGGCTCACGCCCCGGCCCGGGCCCCTGCGTGGCGGGCGCCGCGGCGGGGCCGGCTCCGGAGCTCGCCCCTCGGGGAGGTGTGGAGGCCGCGGACCGGGAGCGCGGCCGGGCCGGGCCGGGCCGGGCCGTCCCTCCCGCCGCGGCTCGGTCGCCGGCCCCCGCACGGTTGCGGCGGCGGGGGCCGGGGTCCACCGGGGTCCACCGGGGTCCACCGGGGGCCGGCGGCCGCGGCTGGGTTTGTAATCGGCTAGAGCGGGCAGGGGCTGTATCTGCAGGCGGGTGTGGAGGAGTGTTTTGCAGCCGCCTTCCTGGAGGAGGAAACCCGGGCAGCGAGCCCGAGGGGCGCGGAGATCGCGACGGGACGCGCGCTGGACGAGGAGGTTCGCGTACTCTCGGGCTGCGCCCGCGTGCGCGGCCAGTTATTCATTCAGCAAACATTAATGGAGCCCCTCGCCGCGTCTCCAGCACGGTGCACAGTTCTGGGATAAAGGATTACATCATCGTGCCATCCGTGCCCTCCTAGAATTCGCAGAGAATTACAGTACGTGTGAAAATGATACGGTAGAATTAATCACAGGCTATCATGGCAGCCTCCGGGGGGGGGGGGGGTGCGTGCGCGCGTGTTGAGGAGTGCGGCGGAGCTGCTCGGCCTGGCAGAGCAGATGCTTTGAATTTCCTTGAGCGCCCATTCGGCCGGTTGGGTACTGAATTGCACTGCAGACGGCTCCAACAAAACTAGGACTTCTACTTTCAGGGAACTTGCAGCCTAGTGGGCCTTGAAAGAATTGTAGGAGCCAGCCACGTGAAGGAAGGCGAAGGGAAAGTTACCGAGGCAGAAGGACCATGTCACGGTGGCCAGGAACTGTGCAAGAACATGGCACACGGCAGGAAGTTTGGTCTGGCAGGAGCGTACGGTTCACATAAACTGGAAGAGGGGGGCAGGCTGTGGATGGCAGGAGTCACCTTGGAGGGGTTGTCAGTTTCATAATGTGGTGACAGTGTGTCTATGTGTCATGTTCCTCTCGTAGACTTCTTTGGACTGCCTGTGGTCATACTGACTCATTTCTTACTTATTGATTCTTCCAAAGGATCTTTTCTTTCCAGCCAGCCACTCTCCTGTCCGGTAATTGACAGCTTCAGGACTTACAGACCAGGAAGCAGTGAGCCCCACACATTACCGTTTGACTCCTTGCCATTTCTAAGGATGTCAAAGTAATGTTATTTATTTCCACTTTGGTAAACATGCCCCCTGGGAAATTTTCACAGGGAGGACTTACAGGTTGCAAATAGGTAATCGGGTGTTCATAGTTCTGGTGTAAATCTTGAGGGTAAAGACTGTGGTGGAAGTTTGGAAGTTTTCAGACTTAGGAAGGTGATGCATAAATGTCAATACCTCAGTCCTGGAAGACTTCTTCATACTTAGGTAGGGTGTTGGAAAAACTGGTTTTCCAGGAATGTATTTCACAGCAGCTTGAAAGTGTAGTTGGACAAATAAAAGATCAGTTTTGAGAGCTAGAAAAAAGCTCTGAAATTTCTCAGTTTGAAGTATTTCCAGCATATGAAACCATATTCTGCAGTTAATTCAAGGAACATTGACTACTAATAATAACTGGTACCTAGCATTTTGAATTTTCACATGCTTATTAGTTTTTTGAGCCCCACAACTAATTTGAGAGGTATGTACATATGTATTATTCTTGAAGACACTGAATCTTAGAACATTTGTGACTTCCCAAGGCTATAGAGTAACCCTAGTAATTCGTAATTCCATATTCTTTCACATCAATATCTTACTGTCATCTACTCACCAGGGTAGCTAGTAAAAACTTATGCCATTAGGGTGATGAGTAAAGATGTGGACCTGTGTGAGGTGAGGTTAGAGTACTTCTTCACAATCTTTTTCATATCATGGCATACATAATAAATGGTAATTGTCTTGTTCATTGACATAAACTGCTCACAGCCAAAAGCCTGGTTGCCTAAAGGGTAGAAGAATCAATATGCCAGGCATATCATTCAAGGTACATGCATTCTAGTTAGGAAGCTGTGAGTGAGTTGGAATACTTTATCCCAAAAGAGACAATGGATATGGATTATCTCATCCGAGAGGAGACAGTCCAGATTAGGGGGAGGAAGACAGAGTGAGGAAAGATAGAGTTGGGAACGGGTAAGATACAAGAATTTCAGTTAGAACAGATTGATGTGAGAATCAAGAGGTAATGTCAGGGGCCTTCGCTCGCTCGCTCTCTCGCTCGCTAGCTACCTGCTCCCGGTGGCCCTGAAGGCCTGTGGGCCAGGGGCGGCCCCAAAGAGTAGGAGGCGGAGGGGGAGCAGGTGGGCTGGTCCAAGTGTTGAGGCGCTGCACTCGTGCATCAGGAGGAGGAGGAGGAGGAGGAGACTGCAAGGATAGGCCCAGGAGCAGTGGTGTCCAAAGAGAAACAAGTGAAAAATGTCAACATGGAAAATGCCCAGCAGGAAAATGAAGAACAGGGCCCTGTGCAGAATGAAGAGGAATCACGCAATTCGAGAGGGAGTGAAGAGCCAGAAGAATGGAAGAAATGTTAAACTGGGGCAAGTGAGACGACTTGTCCCTAATTTTCGATGGGCCGTACCTAACAAGCATATTGATCACAATGAAATGGGAGATGATGTGGAAAAGTTTGTAGGGCAAATGATGGAGATCAGGAGAAAGACTAAGGAGTAGCAAATGAGGCATCATAAGCACTTCCAAACTCCTGAACCTGATAATCATTATGACTTTTGCCTTATACCTTGAATGTTAAGGTTTTCCCTGAGGTTAATAATGTGGCCTCTGCTCCACAGGCTTGTAATTTTGTGATTTACTTCTTCTGTAAACCTTTTGGTGTTTCCAGTTACCAGTTTGTAATTAAATACTGTTTTGTCTCTGTAAAACTTTCTGTCTAGCAGGACAATTTCACCCAGTTTTAGAAAAAACTATTCTTTTCATAATGTAAACTTAATAAAGCAGTTGAAAAAGCAAAAAAAAAAAAAAGGTAATGTCAGGAAAAATTTAGAGTACTCATTTGGTCGATCTTTTTGTTCTCAGAATTGTTCCAGGACCAAGGACTATGGCTATGCTTCTTAATACCCAGCCAGGCCACCTGATTTGGTCTAGATGTGATTGTGCCCTGTTATATTTGAACATGATGGTAACAAGATGGGAAAGAGGTTTGCGAAAGATCATGACAGCATGGACTTGAATGGGAGAAGTTATAGACAGACAATCAATATAGGGTATTATAATTTATCACGAATCGAAGGAATTATTTACAATTTATTCTTGATCTGCTGTGTGCCAGGCACTGGGTTTAGCTTTCTGTCTTCTATCTTACTCTTCACAGTTATTTTGGAAGATGGATATTAACTACCTGCAGTTTCAAAAGTGAGATTTAGAAAGGTTAAGTAATTTGCTTGGGATCAATAAGAGGCAGATTCCAAAGCTTCCACTCTCATTCCCGAAGAAGCTGCTGAAAAAATCCAGGGCACTAGAGGCTACTGTTAGAATATATTATTCTATTCCTCTGTTGTCCATGAATATCAGGTAGAAGTGTTAAGTCTGAGGCTCTAGTTAAAAAAAGAATTGTTAGGATTTTATTACAAATCAGGTGTATACCAGAAACTAGCTAAACTGTGGGGTTTCAGGGCATAGTTCACCAGAGTGCCCTCACTTCTGACACCAACTGCATATTTGAGGTTTTCCTAGAACCATGCTTAGATTTGATAATTTATCAAAAAGACTCAAATAATTTACTGAAAGTTGTCATATACATGCAGTTTATTCCAGGGAAAGTACACAGATTAAAATTGATGAAAAGAGATGCAATGTGCAGAGTCTGAGGGGGTTCCAAAACAAAGCTCTTGCTGTCTTTAAGACATGTTACTCTCCCAGCCTGTATGTAGGACAGTATGCATTGGGAACTTTTTATTGAGGCTTCATTATGTAGTGATTGAGTATTGATTGCCCACATAATTGATCTCAGTCTTTAGGCTAATACTAATGTGATCCAAAGCCGGCCCCCCCCCCCCCCCCCAAACACGTGGTTGGTCTTTCTGGTGTGGCCAGCTCCCAGTTTAAGACTGTGGAGTGTGTACCCTCCCAACTCCTGGCCCCTAAGCAAAAACAGTCTGATCAGGTATGACCTAGGTTAAGCTTCCAGAATCCGAGGGTAAAGGCTAGATTTTTCTTTGGGCAAGGCCAAACTCTTAACTATACAAGAGAGACTAAGGAGAAGGAAGAGGCAAAATTAACATCAAAATTGTAAATCTAGATCCTGGTCTAGACCTTTGAAACCACTGAAAACAAAGAGCCACTTGAAGTAGAAATCTGTGGGAAGTATGTTCAATTCAGTTTCTGACATTTTTGTGGTTTTATCATCTTTCTGGATTTCCAAGAGAAAGAAATTGGTAGATACAAAGATGGTGAGCAGACAGGGTTGAAGGTATGGAGTAGGACATTTCCTGCTTATTCTCCCTACAGACTGAAGATAAAGGGTGGCAAGATGGCAAGGTGATAAGGAGACATGTTCTTGAGGTCTGTAGACTTGTATTTATTTGGCTCAAAATTGACCATTTACTCCACACTTGATCTTAAGCAACTTATATATATATTTGATCTCTCCGCCTCAGTTTTTTTGGTCTTAAAATGGGTGTACTACAAATATATACTCTGCAGGAGTCTACTTTTCAGGATTGGTTGCAAATAAAAGATGGAAATTCTTTTGTAAACTATAAAACTTTAAAAACAAATACTATCTAATTCATTGTAGAAGGAAGAGTTCCAAAAGACCCAGGAATAAGCCTTCAGGTATACCCAGGAAAAAGTAGTAAAGGGAAAAAGAAACAAAGATTTGTGACTTCGGGATGAAAGTGTTTTCTATTAAGGATAATCAAGAACTTTAATTCCAGATGGCAGGAAAGATACAGAGAAGTAATTGAAAAGAGTTTTAAATTCAATTGGGGTGGGATTTTTGTGGCTCATCAATTTATTTTTTATTAGGGGCCATTTTTTTTCCCTAGAACAAAAGCCATCCTTTTTTTTTTTTTTTTTTAGCTTAATATTGAGGTGTACTTGACAAATAATAAACAACACATATTTAAATTGTGCAGGAGACTGACATGTTTACATCTGTGAAACCATGACTAAAATCAAGATAATGAGCATATCTATCACCCCCCAAAATTTCCTCTTGTTCTTTTGTAACCCCCCATTGCTGGCCCCCCATCCTGTTCTTCTTTCCTCCCTTCCTATCCGCAACCTGTGATCTGCTTTCTGTTCCTATAATACCCTCCAATATATACTCTTTTTATCTGTTTTTTGTTTGTTTTATTCAGCATCTACCCATTGATGGATACATCTGTGAGAATTACTGAATAGAAAGAAGTCACATCATTTAGGGGTTAATTTGTATGTCAAGTGCAAAGACTAGAAATGAGTTCAGAATAACATGGTAGATCCTTAAGGCAGAATTGTGTGATTGTCTCTTATGCTATGGAAGTTGGATGCTGTTTATATATGATAGTTATTCTCTGGGAGTTAGGTGATGTCCAATTCTACTTATTTTACCTATTAGTTATTTTTATGGGCTTCTGATATTGATATTAAGCCTTGCAGGAGCTTTAATAACTCAAACCTCATTTGTCAGCAAATAGAGAAGGGATCCATTTCTCTGAGGCATTCTAATGTTAACCATATGCGTAGACATCAATGTGTAAAACTAAGATGCGAATGTATCAATTCGTTGTGAAAAATAAAATCTCTTTATAGATTCTCTGGAAAGTCAAATGCTAATCAGAAGATTGCTTGGTCAGTCAGCATTCACCACATTGTGAGTTTAAGTGTTTTAAATGTTTAGATAATGCCTTTCCACCAGGATAAGGATCTTTGTGGATGTATCCTTTTCTCTCAAAAGATTTGATATGCCTGGCATGTGTTTCACTATTATCATTACAGTGAAAGAATGACTTGATCCCCCCCCCCCTTAGTTTCAGTCTTTCGTAAGAGAAAGTTCACACCTTTCCCTTTTTATCTTGCACTGCCTTTCAGTTAATACTTTGAAATACCTTTGAAAAGAAAAAGATAATTTATAATATTGTTGACTTAAATACTATTTGAACATATTCCAGAGTTAGTCTGTGTTGAGGTTGTTTAAATCAGTATAGCAAAACAGACAAAATAATTTCCAGAATTTTTCCAGAATCCTTCTGAATAGGTTAACTTAGGTACTATTGAATTGATCAATATTAATATTTATATTAGTTTTCTAGTACTACTATAACAAATTACTACAAACTAGGTGGATTAAAGCAACAGAGAATTACTGTCTTAGAGTTATGAAGGCTAGAAGTCTGAAGCTAATATGCCAGTAGTATTGGTTCCTTCTGGGCTCCTTGAGGGAGAAGCTGCCGCATGACTTTCTCCTACTTTCTAATGGCTGCTGGCAATCCTTGGTGTACTTTGGCTTGTAGATTTATCGTTCTCGCCTCTGGCTCCTTCTTCATATGACCTCCCTTGTGTATCTCTGTGTCTCTGCATTTCACGTGTATTTCTTCTTTCTTTTATGAGTCATTAAGACTGAGGACCCACTCTAAATCTAGGATGGTATCATTAATATCCATAATTTAAGGATTTGCAGTGATCTTTATTTTCAGATAAGGGCACATTCAAAGGTACTAGGGGTAGGAATTAGGCATATCTTTTAGGGGAATATACCATTACTACCCATTACAGTATTAAGTCATATTAATAACAAACCACTAGCCTTTATAGGGTATACCCTGTGCCAGAAGTTATGTGACCCTTACTCATTTTGTTCTCCAAAAAAACCTAGAAGATAGATTTGAGTCTCACTTTTTTGCTGCCTTCTGCTTTTAAACAGGTCTTGTCACTATTTCTGGCCCAATTCTTTTTGAATTCAAAGTCTACTTCTTCAAAGACTCTTAGACCTTGATGAATGCATGACAGCAGGATTAGTTTATCATTAACTTACTCTGGGTATTACCAGTTCTAAAATTCAGCCCTTCAGATTTATTAGATGAAGGAAAAGGCTTGTAAGGTTGATCATGAAGCAAAAGAGGGAAAAAGGTAGCTCTTTCTATTTTTGTATTTCTTACCCTTGGAGAAAATATGGAATTCATATGTATTTATGAACCATAAATTTTCTATGCATTTTAATATCATGACCATTATGGAGCAGTACTCTGAGGGCTTGTTGGGCCAATCTGGGTGGGAGAAACGTTTAAAATGTGATGCATTTGAGGTCCTTTATCTTAATTTATTCATTTGAAACCCTTCTTTTTTACTTTCATTCTAGCAGAAATTTTCCAAGTCTGGGATGTTGGGCTTTGACATGGATAGAAAGTAGAAAATGCCATCAAGGATCTAAGGAGAGAGGAGTGAAAGGATAAAGGAAGCTAGAGAAGTTCTCATTTCTGTGTTTTGTGGGCATTTCTATTAGGCGGAGATATATGTATTTGAGAAAATGTTTGGACTAGTGTAGCTCTAAGGCTACCCATAAAAATTCAGACCAGAAAGGATAAAAAAAATAGCATTTCTTTAGGAATAACCCATTACCTTCATATGACTAATTGATGGTGAAATCTGTGCCTTTTTTTTGTCCTCCAAAGAATTCTAAGTTCAAAGTGAAGTAGTTTGTTTTAGTCAAGTACCTTTAACAAAAATTGTTTTAAGCTGAGAAGAATGCTGATCTAATTTTTTTCAGATCTTATCCATGTGTTTTATATCTTCAGATGAAATTATATTTATAAACAGAATGAATTATTCTTTGTGCTTATAAAATAGGAGCCTACAACATGATAACTAGTTATTACACTGCTAGAAATAACATGGGGTTAGGTCATAGTTCCAGAAAATCATGACAGAATTTGCCTGCAGCACTATGAGTCATTAGTTCAGAAGCCCCAAATCAGCGTATATTTATAATTATCTTTGCTTTTTTATGGATGGAACCATTGACGTTCTTACAATTTGAGAAATAATGTAATTGGCGTAGTGTCTGCAATTTGCTCATGATAATTCCCCCCACCTATCTCTTTAGCGTCATTTGGCATCTCCTCCTTGCTGTCTACCCAGTGACATTGACCTTCTAATGCCTGGAAATGATTACGCTCTGTTCTGGGCCCTGGTAAATGCTACTGTCTGCCTAGACTGCTGTCTAGTCTTTTTTCATCTGGCTTTACCCTTTTAGGATAAATGTTACTACTTCAGGCAAGCCTTTCAAACTCCTTGGTTTAGGCAACTCTTTCTCTTTCTATACTCTTACCTTTCCACTACAGTACTGTCAACTTATAATTAAATAATTTGGAGGAAAGAGACAGGCCTTTTTTGTTCACCACTGTGACCTCTAGTAAGTAGTTGTAGCTCAATGAGCATTTATTGAATTGATGAATTCAGGCATGATATTTGCATCCCTTGGTCCCTGTGATTAATATATTTACCTTATTTTTCTCTTTCAAGTAAAATTTATTTATTTTTTTTCTTAAGAGCTTGGCTGAATTGGAAGTGTTATGTACTCATCTCTACGTAGGGACGGATCTAACACAAAGAATAGAGGCTGAGAAAGCACTCCTGGAACTTATTGACAGCCCAGAATGTCTCAGCAAGTGTCAACTTTTATTAGAACAAGGAACAGTAAGTATTTGATAACAGCGATTAACCATGAAAAATCAGTAGATATATGTCCGTGTTATTGAAGTTGTGTAGGTAAGCAATAATTGATAGATATTACTTTTGGTATATTTTTTTGGTTTAGTTTCTTTTAGTGTCAGAGAGATTAATCATAGAAAGAATTGAAAAGCACACTTAGAGAAGAGCCCAAGAGGTAGACATAGACCTGAGTTGACCATGAGTTGAAATAATTTCTTGATTCTTCTTGACCCCTTTTGATGTCTCATATCAGTATGGGCAAAGGTTGCATTTTTCGAAAGTTGACTAACAACTTTAAAAAAAAAAAAAAAGCTGCGTAAGAGACACAGGTTATAATTAAGTCTAAAGCATGAAGGAATGGTTTACAGGAATGCTGACTACCTCTTGCCTACCTCCCTTCTAGAGATTCTTAGCCATTCAGTCAGTCATGCAGCAAATACTTAGATGTGAAACTAGGTATAGTGCTACCTACTTGCTTTATGTACATGTATTAAAGTAACTTATAGTTTAATTGGCGAGGCATAAGTGTAAATAAATAGCTATAAAATGATATGGTAGCACTATAGTAGGGGACTGGAGGGGCTAGAGCACAGGTCAACAAACTTTCTGTTAAGGGCTAGATTATAAATATTTTAGATTTTGTAGGCAAAGAGGCTAAATCAAGGATATTTTATAAGTGCGTCTATAAGAAGAGAGAAGACAAACTTCCATAAAGTTTTATTAATGAAACTTAAAGTATAATAATTGAGTATAGTTTTTTGTAATACAGATCTACTAATCAGAAGAATGAAATTATTCTTTTGGAGATAACATGTAACTTAATTGTGGTTCAAAATTAATATTTCTGTCATCAGTGTTGATTATAAATGTTCATGTGTTAATACTCATCTGTGATGAGATTTTTATATTTTATCTTTGAAAATATCTTTTTGCATAGATAGATACTGCCAAATATTGGTATCACTCCACAAGCACATGGTTTTAATTAAGCATATTCATCACTTAGGAGGCATTTATAGAATTCTGTTGAACTTGTCTTGATGTTTGACTTTCAGAATGTCATTACATTGCAGATTAATCACTTCCAATTGAAGGTTAGGTGGAAGCTCCTCAATTGCTCAGTTAAATAGATTTTAAGATATGGAAATTTCCTTTGCACTTGCATCAGGGTCTGAAAAATGCTGCTGGAACTATAGTATGAGCTCAGAAAATATACTCAAGAATAGAGATCTTGCTACTTGCTTTAACTTTGGTAATGTGGAAAGTGTATAAAGCAGCTTAAAGCTTAATATTAGTTGTGATTGAAATAGTGTTAGTTATTATTAAAATAACTTTACTGCCTTGTCAATTTTGTAGTATAAGTACTAAGCATTCATTTCCCTTTTTAGGCAATTTTGTAACTTTAGGTTGAATTCATTAAATACATTATCAAGTTTGCAGCAAAAGCTAATTTTCAAAGCCCTTGAGCATTCAACAATAGTTTAGGATGGGTGTCAAAAAAATTTCAGTCTTGGCCCTGAGCCAAAAAAAAATCACAATAAAACTTTACCACTGTTAATCTATTGAACTACAGTGTGGTGGAGCAAATCAGGACTTTCAGCTTTTATTTCTGACAGAAATTCACACAACTGAAGATAAGTTCACAAACGTAAATTGAAGTCCACTATTAACACCACTGATTCAGGATCCCTGGGTGGCTCAGCGGTTTAGTGCCTGCCTTCGGCCCAGGGCATGATCCTGGAGTCCCGGGATCGAGTACCACGTTGGGCTCCCTTCATGGAGCCTGCTTTTTCCTCTGCCTATATCTCTGCCTCTCTCTCTGTGTCTCTCATGAAATAAATAAATAAAATCTTTAAAAAAAAAAACTGATTCATTAACACATGACAGACCTATATAATTTACTACAGAGTATATATTGATGAATATATAATGGATAACCATAGGTTTTAGAATCTTAGATTTTTATAAGCTTTATAAATTTGTACAACTAAGCCATTTTCTGCTCCATATATTTTTACTATCGCTTGTGATGCATCTTAGCAGCTACTACTTCAGGTTGTACACAATTAGTGTTTTCTCAACTTCTTTGTAAATATTTCTGGCCTGAAGTTCCAGACTCTTCAGAGGTCTTTAGTCACTTCAAACTTAGCATTGACTTCTGGAATAAATGGATAGTGTTGATAACAGAATGAACAGAATTAGCAACATCTGTCAGCTCGTCAGAAACTAAAGAGAACTTCCAAATCATTTACCTTGTTTGAAATTGACTTTTGAAGTTGCTCCCATGTCTTCAACTATTTGAGCATTATTCTCACTGAAAGGCTAGTAGTTTGGAGTTTATTTTCTCTGCATACATAACTTCGCTACAACAATAAAGTAGTGGTGATTTAATTAATTCTTCATTGGTAAACAACTTTCCTTGCTTGGCTAACAAATGAGTGACTTCAGAACTTTGGTCTCCATCCCATTTTATTTTTGTGAGGAAATTCCACTGTGATGAGATACTCTGTTCTAATTTTCTACTTTTTCTGACTGTTGATTCCTGTGGGTTAGGAACATTGTCATGAATACTTAGTCTGATATTGTCAACATATAATCTTTTAGGACAGCTATAGTACCATTGCATAAAGAGCACATTGCCCTATCTAATTCAGTAACAAAATAATTCAAACTCTACTGTGTCTTAAAAGTGAGATATTTGAAATCTGCATTCATCTTGTTTTGACATGATTATGCCCTGGTAATAATCGAAGGTACATGTCATGGTGATACCCATGGTACTCGAGATGCTGTGGAATTATAACTATATTATTGCAATTTATAATGCATTGAGCAGCAGTATGAGGCAATGAGTGCCGCATACAGTCTGTCTCAACTATTCAGCTCTGCTGTCATGGTGAAAGCAGCCATAGACCATATATAAATGAATGAGCATGGCTATGTTCTAGGTTTATTTATGGACACTGACGTTTGGTTTCATATATTTTTCACATGTCACAAAATATTAATTTTTTCCCCAACTGTTTAAAATAGTAAAAACCACTGATACCCCTTGGACCTTGCAAAAACAGAAAGGATTTGATCCATGGGCCTTAGTTTCTGACATCTAGTCAAGAGAAAAGAAAGGACTATCTTTACAAGAAACTGCTAGAGGTATAGTAAAGAGCTGAACCAAATTTTGTAAGATTGAGTATACTATTAAGTTAAGACAATTGGAAGCCAAAGAGAATACGATAGTCTAAGACGTGGATCTGAAGGAGTAGGGAAGTCAGGATGGAAAAGGCATTGAAAGGGATAAAGATGGCTGTGATGGTCACAGGATAGTGAAGAATAGAACCAGGTGAATTTGAAGAAATAGAGGCCAGAACATACAGGACTGTGTAGACATGTAAGAGTATTTTATTTGAACTTGCTCAAGATAATTTTTTTCTCTCAATTATTTGCTGCTGTTTGAAAAAGTGACCTACACCTTCCTCAACTATTGAACCCTTATGAGAGATTGTGTACATATATGCGTATATTTGTGTAAATACTTTATTCATTGTAAATCTGCCAGTTTGGAAAACCAGAAACATTTCCATATTTGCTTAGGAAAAGTTCCTGTCATAGTGTTTTGATGATTCTAATTTCATTTGTGATAATAATATAAGAAATTTATTATTCTTTACAGACATCCTATGCTCAGCTCCTTGCAGCAACATGTCTTTCAAAACTTGTTAGCCGAGTCAGTCCTTTGCCAGTTGAACAGAGGGTAGATATCAGTAAGTGGTTTTATTATGCTTTTTATAAAATTGTATTTTATTTTTTCATTGAAGTATAGTTGACACACAGTGTTACATTATTTAACATTGCACTTTCAAATATTTTTTTTTCCTTTTAGATATGTTAAGCTGTTAACAGGTATGCAAGTTATTTAAAATTCTGTTAATTTTTGAAGATGAGTTGTCAACTCTCCTTTACCCATCTAGTGATGAAGTTATGTGTTACACAACAATGTGTAATAAAAAAGAATTTGTTTAGCTGAATAACAAATAATAACTGGTATTTTATTGTGTGGACTGTGATAAGATTTGTACTATCTCATTTTATCTACTGCACTTATAAAGTGGGCACTCTTATCCTCATTTTATAAATGAGGAAACTAGATTTGATAGGTTTTGTTATGTACTCAAGATCACATAGCTCAGAAGAAGGAGAGCTGTGATTCAAATCCACACAATTTGTGTGGAGTTTTTGTTCTTAGTCATTGTTTTAACTTCATATGCAACTGAATGATAGAAAAGAAGTCAATTCTCCATTTATTTCTCAGGATGTCACACAAAATCATTTGGGATGCATGTCAAATCAAAAGCAGGTTCCTACTTACTAGGAAGATAATGGGTATATGGAAGAATAGTATTTGGAGCTTAGTATAGTTGGAGAACTGATTCTATGAAGTATATTTTTTGGAAGTAATGCATTTTAAGATTTTGTGTTTGTGTGTATTTGCTTTTCAAATGGGCAGAAGTCTAATAATTATGGGAAAATAAATTTTCAGTTATCTTTATAGTAGAAATGAACAGTTGACTCTTTGGTGCTCTCTAGCCTCACAGTTCACATTATTTGTGTTCGTGTATCAGAAAAATTAAAATGTATATGTATGTTGGATCTGAAGCCCAGTTTTTGAAGGATTAAATTATACAATGACATGTCATTTGTCTCATGTATTTGATACTTCTTTTAAGTATCCTATCAGAACCATAGGCACTATGGAAAGCCTGGAGGAGGATTTATCTATGTGTTCATGGACTTGGGTGATTAAGAAAGCAAAACAAATTTACAGTTTTAAAAATTAGTGTTCAAACATTATAAACCTAACTCATAAAACATTATTTTTTTGACTAACTTTTACAGACACACACACACATACGCACACAATCACTTTAGGTTTTATTTTTTTAGAGCAGTTTTAAAATTATGCAGAGTTGAGTTCTCATATCCTCTGTCCCACACACACATAGAGCCTCCTCCATTTTTAGTGTCTTGCACCAGAAGTACTTAGTTATAATTGAGGAACCTACATTGACACATGATCATTACCCAAAGTCCATAGTTTACATTAAGGTTCACTCTTGGTGTTGTGCATTCTGGGTTTGCATAAATGTGTAATGAAATATATCCCCCATTGTAATATTCTACGGAATAGTTTCACTGCCTCAGAAAAAAATCCTCTCTGTGCCACCTGTTCATTCCTCCCTCCCCTTTAACCCCTGACATCCACTGATCTTTTTCCAGAATGTGAGGTAGTTGGAATCCTACAGTGTGTAGCCTTTTCAGATTGGTTTCTATTACTTAGTAATATGTGTTTAACCTTCTCTCATGTCTCTTCATTGCTTGATAGTTCATTTCTTCTTAGCACTAAATGATATGCCATTGTCTGGATCTACTACAGTTTATTTGTTCACTTACTTGATTGCTTCCAAGTTTTGGCGATTATGAATATAGCTTAAAGCAGGTTTTTATGTGGACATAAGTTCATCTCATTTGGGTAACTACTAAAGAGAGTGATCGTTAGATTGTATATTGAGTGTTTAATTTTGTAAAAAAATCATAATACTGTCTTCCAAAGTGGGTGTACCATTTTGCAGTCCCATCTGCAAAGAATGAGAGTTACTGTTGCTCCACATTCTTGCTAACATTTGGTGTTTTCAGTGTTTTGGATTTGGGGTGTCCTAATAGGTGTATAGTAGTATCTTACACTGTTTTAATTTGCAGTTCCCTAATGACATATGACTGAACATCTTTTCATACTTTAGTTTACTGTCTGTATATTTTCTGTGATGATGTGTCTAACTAAGTCTTTTGCCCATTTTTAAATCAGGTGGTTTTCTTACTGTTGAGTTTTAAGAGCTTTTGTGTGTTTTTAGATAGCAGTCTTTTATCAGATAAGGCTTTTGCAGAGATTTTTCTCCCATTCTGTGGCTTGTCTTCTCATTCTCTTGATCATGTTGCTCACAGAGCAAAAGTTTTTTACTTTTAACTGAGTCTAGGTTATCACTGTTTTTTTTTTTTTTTTCATGGAGTGTGCCTTTGTTGTGTGCAAAAAGTCATGCATACCCAAGATAGTCTAGGTTTTTTCTCTATGTTGTCTTCTAGGAGTTTTTATAGTTTTGTGCTTTACATTTAGGACTGTGATCCATTTCAAGTTGATTTTTGTGAAGAGTGTGTAAGGTTTGTGTCTAGATTCATTTTCTTATAACATCTTTGTCTGGTTTTGTTATTAGGGTAGTGCTGGCCTCATAGACTGAGTTAGAAGGAATTCCCTTGCTTCTGACTTCTGGGAGAGTTTGAAGATAATGGATACAATTTCTCTCTTAAATATTTTGTAGAACCACCAGTGAACTCATCAGGGCATGGTGCAGAATAATTATTGATTCAGTTTATTTAAAAATATAGGCCTATTGTCAGATGGTCTAGTTGACATATATTTTTAAATAAATACTTAAATAAAAAGACCATTCATTAAAGGAAATTTGGAAAAAAGAAAAAAGTAGAAACTTACAATTTCATGCAACAAGTGATGTGTTTCCTTTATGAGTTTCTTTGGTTTGACTTACTCTTATTTCTGCAAGTAGATTGGAATGTTTGTCGTGACGTTATCTGATATATGTCAAAGTGGAAAATGTGAGGAATTGCTTCAAGAGTCACATTGTCTTTACAGCACTGCAGAATCCTCAGTTCTTCATGATATGGTCCTAGACTACATATCTTATTATTTTCCAACATTATTGCCAGTTTTCTGTATTTACCACACTATTTTCTACCTTTATTAGTATAATTAACAATGACTTACTGTTGCTCATCAGTTAAATACCATTTTTTCAGCTAAGTAGTCGAGTCCCTTTATGACGACCCCTAATTGATAGACCATTCTTGTAACCATGTATCTTTACGTTATTTCACTCTTTGACCTTTATATCCTTTACCTAAGAAACAATATTAATAATAGTATAATAACAGTATCTTCACATTGCTGTGAGAGCCACAAAGGGAATTTGCTGGGGAGCACTTCTGTTCTAACCAAGGCACTTCTATTCTACAGGGTTCAGCACCCGAAGAGCCTTTAGTGCAGAGCTTTCCAACATTTTTTGAACGTCTATGTGAGAGGTTTTTTTAGCTGTTTTATTTTATTCTCCTGTGTGTCTTCTTGAGTATTGCATTTTCTTCTTGGTATGGCTTTTCTCTGTTATCTTGGGCTGGTGATGATGAGATGGGTATTGTTTTACTTGGTCGTTATCAGACACTTAGTAAACTGGACAAATATTAGAACTCATGTAAAAAAAACGTAACGAGAGTTTTATGTAAAATATTCAGCTGAAATAATAAAAATATAGTTTATTAAATTTTTTTCTGCCTTAGATAATAACTCGTTGGTCGATGTCTTAACTTGGGCAGTCTGGGAAGGTGTATTTATTGGTACCTAGCTTAAATGTGAAACTTGGTTTATCTCCCATTTAGTTGTGTTATTATTTTGAGATTATCCTCCTTGTGGTTATCATTACCCACCTACAAATTTCCCACATCCCCTCCAGGTTAAAATATTTCAAGATAGTAAAAATAATTGAAGTAAATAAACCAGATTTTCTTTTATATTCTAGAAGCAGTGTCATCTTCTTAAGCTTCATTATTGAAATAAAACATAGGTAATGAAGCTTAGGATATCCTTATTACCATAATCCATTGGAGAAACCTTTATCAGGCTTATCCTAATTCTAGGAAAATCTGTGCTTTTTAAAAAAGATTTAATTTTTTTATTTGTATAACTATATAATCTTGATGTTAATAAAAATTAAGGCTGAAATATAGTAGTCATGAGAATTTTTAATGTCAGGAATCTCACTACAGCTGTTTTTAGTTAAATATTGAAGTATTTACCTCTCCTTCATTCTTTTCCCTAATGGCCTGACAGCCTTTTTAAACATTTTTTTTCCTTTGTTTTTCTGTTAGACTTTTGGCATATGTGTTATCTGACCTCAGTTATTCAATCCACTGGGAAGCTCATAGCTGACTTTGCTACCCACTTTTAATGATTTTGGTGTATCAACTTTGTTCCAAGGTTTTTTTTTTTTGTTTTTTGTTCCAAGTTTTAATTTACTATTCTATTTGTACTTTCTGTAACCTAATGTACTTAATTTTATCATACTGTACTATTTGTATTTTTTATGCCACTTAAACAGGATGGTATACAGTCAGTTTTGCTATAACAGACATACGCATCCCTAAAGTGACTGTGTTATGCATTGTTTTGCAAGACTCATGAGAGAAATGGGATATGGAAATAAAACTCAGGTACTTTGTCAGTGACACATTAGAAAAAAGAAATCTAATATAAGGTTTAGTAGAGATTTACATGTTTTAAATGGTTAAGAAATACTTAAATGGTAAAATAAATATTTTATCTTGAAGAAGATCTGAATTTTGTTTTTGGATATGGACTTGTGAGTTATAATGAAGTGGTGGAAGGTGATCAGAAATGGAATAGAAAGGTGTAAAACCAGATAAGGATGCATGAGGCTGATAACACATGAGGTGAACTGATATAGCTACTAGATGTTTGAAGTGTATGCATTTTGTGTATAGTTTACTTCATTTGGCCTGGTTGCAGTTTTCTTTATTCACCTGGCAGTTTTTTCTACATGAAATCATGCAAAAACAAAAGTGACATTCTCATTAGACTCAAATTCTCCCTAATATTAAATTTAAATTGGAGCAAATTTCCCTTTTCACAATAGCCTTATGGTAGAAATGACCATTTTGGAGAATGGAATTAACTTTTTGTCAAAGAATGTGTCATTACCAGCTATTTTTCTTAACATGATTCACAGTATGTTACTGAAAAGTTCAAATGATCACAGAATATTTTCTTATAGGAAACTACATTCTTAATTATGTGGCATCACAACCCAAGCTGGCACTCTTTGTTATCCAAGCTCTAATTCAAGTCATTGCTAAAATCACTAAATTGGGATGGTTTGAGGTTCAGAAAGACCAGTTTGTCTTCAGAGAAATTATTGCTGATGTGAAGAAGTTCCTTCAGGTAAGAAGGCATTATTACATTATTAGAACATCACTAGGTGGTTATTTTGTTTTGTTTTTTTGTTTTATAAAACTTTTTTCTTAAAGCCATATGAGTTATTCTGTGGCTACCAGTACAATATTAATTATGATATATTGTTTATCCTCTGGATCCTTTATTTTTTATTGCCAATAAATGAGGATCATGCCATTATAAAAGTTCCAAACCAGAGAAATGAAAATTAGAATGTTAGGAAACATCAGAAAATTAGAAAATACACAAAAATTAGAAAACTTAAAAAATACATGTTCTGTCCTTTATAACATGGTTGGCTATGTGCTACATATAAACAAAATGGATATAATATTTTTCATGTATTATGTGATGTAATGCTCATAATATCTCTGTGAAGTGGATCTCATTTGCAAATGAGGCTTAGGAAAATTAAGTAAATTGCGTAACTGCACAGTGACCCAGTAAAGCATAGAGCAAGCACTTCAAGTTTTCTAACTTAAGAGATACATATATTTAATTTTTGCATTAGACTATATTGACTATGCTAATTTCTCTATTTTTAACCTAAATGTTTCAAGTTATGGCATATGCGCATTTAACCTACACAAATTTAGGTATTTGACCTGCAAAAAATAAGAAAAAGAAAAATAAGCAAGAGGACAGTCATATAAATTGTGCTGATGATCCCACTTGCCATTCCACAGAGTAGTACATGTCTGGGAGTGTGATGTGGCCAACCTAGATCTGTCATTTCCAGTCTCTGCATGCCTCTCAGGGTGACCATCCTGCCTTGCTCAGTGTGATTCAGATATTTAAAGATACATATTTTTTCATATAAACATTATCCCTAATTGCAAGAAAAGGACTTTAGCTGGTGCTCTGCTGCAGAAGCAGTGATCTGTTACAGTTCTTGAGCAAAAACCAGCAGTTTGGGTTGAGAGATGGTTCAGTATTGGTTTATTGGCAATTAGAGGCAATTTGGACTTTCTGAGATTTTATTTCTTAGGCAATAAATCCCTGTGTAAGATGTAACTCTACCATGCAGTGCAATTCTAGAAACCTCAGAATACGAAACACTAAACTATGTTGCTTCTTTTTTATTCAGATTGTTAAAACCCTGGTTAATCTTTGATCATCTAAAATTTCACAAGAATGAATGTATTTTTAGCCCTGAGGATTGCAGCCCTGGGGTGGTGGGAGTTTATTCAGAGACAAATGAATTTCTCACTCCAGGGTTGTACTCATAATTTTGCCTAACAAAATAGCAACCCTTTCTTGTTATTTTCTAAGATCACACACAGCTTACCAAGAATCATTAGTCTAGTAGGCAAGAATAGACCTCAGAGTTTTTTAAAAATAAAATTAAGGTCGGAAACAATGGAATGAAGTCATTCGTGTTGTCTAACATTTCTCAAGCTCTCTTTCCAATGGCTGGTAAGTTGAACTTAAAGTTGAGCTTTTAGTGTGTTTTTGTCAATTTTGGAAAACCAGAAGAAACAGAAAATGTTTTGTCTTCAAGCTTTATCAGCGTATCACAAAAAAAGCACTTGCTTTCTGGTTTGACTTAACCTAACTTTGAATCATGCGAAAGGCGACTGACTTTAAGTACTCAAATATAGTAGTACCACATGGTTCCTTTGGGTATTAGCAGCTTCTGTGATTTTTGTACTAAAAATTATTTTAAATTTGCTAAAATCTTTAATTGCTTGAAGTTTTGTACATCTTCTTTTCTCTGTTATTGCAGTCTTATTGCTGCCATACTACAAACATTTATGAGCTTCCTTTCTATATACATACCCAGGAAGAGCCTCCTGTTATTTATGACAGTGCTAGTCAAATTGCTAATTCACAAGATAAAGAGCAAATGTAAATCAACGTGGTGCTTCCTTCACTGAGGAAGACTTGCTATGAAAAAAATGCCAGCTAAACTAAGGAGTGTGCTTAGTAGGGATTTAGCTGTTTTATAATCTTGTGCAAACTCTTTCTGTCTCATCATGAACCAGTACCAACCGTTCTCAGATAAGCAGTGAGTTTGTAGATGACCAGCCATGGTCCCTGGGTGGCTCAGTAGTTTAGCTCCTGCCTTCAGCCTGGGGCATGATCCCAGGATTGAGTCCCACATCAGGCTCCCTGCATGGAGCCCGCTTCTCCCTCTGCCTGTCTGTCTGTTTCTCTCTCTCTCTCTGTCTTTCGTGAATAAATAAATCTTAAAAAAAAAAAAAAGAACAGGAAATCTGTAGCTCAGTTCAAACTGTTGAGATAGTTGTGAAGGACCGTAAAGAATTAAAATGTCAAAATTATGGCCCATTTCTTTTGTTTATTTTTTTTTTTTTTTTTTTTTTTTTTTTTTAAATTTTTATTTATTTATGATAGTCACACATACACAGAGAGAGAGAGAGAGAGAGAGAGAGAGAGAGGCAGAGACACAGGCAGGAGAAGCAGGCTCCATGTACCGGGAGCCCGATGTGGGATTTGATCCCGGGTCTCCAGGATCGTGCCCTGGGCCAAAGACAGGCGCTAAACCGCTGCGCCACCCAGGGATCCCTTGTTTATTTTTTTATCCTGAGATAATAAATAGAAGAATGACCGACTATAAAATTAAGACTTGAAAAATGTGTAGTCTGTATTAATGCTTTTTTATGATTATACTATAATTGGATGTTACTTTTTTATTTTTTATTTTTATTTTTTATTTACTTAAATTCAATTAGACTTTTTTTAAAAGATTTGTTTATTTATTAGAATGCATGGGAGGGGGAGGAACAGAGGGAGAAGAAGAGAAAGAATCTCAGTCAGACTGTACTGAGCTCTGAGGGTGATGTGGGGCTCAATCTTAAGACCCTGAGATCATGACCTGAGCTGAAATGGAGTCCATCATTCAACTGACTGAGCCACCCAGGCACTCCTGGATGTCAAATCTTTAATTTTTACACTTCTAGTGTGATTTTGCAGCAGGGTAATTTGTAAGTAATGGTGCATATAAAATCTGAATTTTGATTTGAAGGAAGTTTTTGAGATTAAATTGGAAGCTGATTAAATTAAAAACATTATTTATCATGTTATGAGGCTATGAAACTGTGTACCATATTGATAGTCATGTACTTATTTACCCCAGTGCATTGGACATTTTAGATGCCTTCATTATAGATACCATAATAAATGTATACACAAAGCACTGTTAAATAATATTAGAAGGGCCTAAGTGATCTTATCTGTTATTAGATTGATAGATTTAGATTAGTTCTTAAGTTCTTTTTATTTTTTTATTTTTTTATTTATTTATGATAGTCACACAGAGAGAGAGGCAGAGACACAGGCAGAGGGAGAAGCAGGCTCCATGCACCAGGAGCCCGACGTGGGACTCGATTCCGGGTCTCCAGGATCTGCCCTGGGCCAAAGGCAGGCGCCAAACCGCTGCGCCACCCAGGGATCCCTTAAGTTCTTTATTAATTATTGAGTGCAGCTATCTCAGTAGCCTTCAAGCAAATTTATAGAACTAAAAGGCATTTTTTTGGTTCATTCTTATGCAGAGTCTTATGAAAAGTTAAACCCTTGTATTTTAGGGTTGGGTTAATGTAAGTCCTAGGTGCTATAAACATTTTGTGGAGTATTATGCAGTTCTAAGGTGAGCTTTTTTGCCCACTCAACTCTGTGTGTACCTAAATTTATCCTTTAAAAAAATGAGCTTGAAATCATTTTTGTAGACCTTCTAATGATTTTTGTACATATTTTAGTAGATACATTATTGAGAAAAATGTGATGTTTCAGTATTTAATTATTTGTTTACACATTAAGAACTGATAATATGTCTGTACTTAGGGTATACTTGGTTGTTTTCTCCATAGGGTACTGTGGAGCACTGCATAATAGGAGTAATAATCCTTTCAGAGTTGACTCAGGAAATGAACTTGGTAAGCCTTCCATCTAATAGTGACATGAAGTTCGCTGAGTAATGCTGATTCTTTCATATAAAATGTTTGTGTGGCATGAAACTCTGAATAATCAAATCTTTTGTTATTGTGGGATAATTGAGTATTGGAACATTTATTATTGAAAGTAACAGCAACAGTGTAAAGTGCTACAAGGAAGAGAATTAGACATGGTCATTGCTCAGACAGTTGGTGAATTGTCCTTTTATCCTCTCTGTATAGTCATATACTAACCATAAGAAATAAATGATATGAAGAGAAACAAATCTTTATTTGCTTACAAATAAAAGACAGAGTTTGGCAAATGAATTTTCAATAATGGGTACACAGCAGGACTCCTCAAAAACAGGCCACTTGGCACTTGGCCACTTGCTAGCATGGATTTTCACTCTGTACAAGGAGAGTTTCCCCTCAACAGTGCCTTTATGAGCTCAGTAGCTGAGCACATTGTCACCTCTTTCTGCTCACTTTTGTACTTATCATAGTTCTAAACAGCACAAAAACAGAAATTGGGTCCTCTATGGGATAATGTTAAAATAAAAGGGGCTAAAGGTAGTGTCTATATTTTAAAACTATTGTCATGTTAAGTAGTCTGTCTGTGTGTATAAATATGAAGAGCTTGCATACCCAGGACTACTTGCCAACTCCCTTTGGAGTGTCAGTATAGTTCCTTTGCATAAAAAAAATCCCCCAAAATAACTATTTTCATCTTTGTTCAGTCAGGAATTAGAAAATATTTCTAGTTTTATTGGATGGATATCTTAAATTTAAAGTGATCTCTTAATTTATCATAGACGCCTCTGCCCCAGAGTATATAAAGATTTTTCACTTATGGCTGTATGCCAGTATGCATGTATGTATGTATCTCCGGGGCTAATAACAATAGTACCTGGAACAGAGTTACTGTGTTAGCAGGTATATTATGACAAGGACTTTGGCTAATCCTATTAGGGTCTATAAATACATCTAAAGAACTGTGGCTTTCTTTTAAAAAATAATTTTAGTATGAAAATTTTATCTCATAAAAATGTAGAGAATAGTACAACAACCCCATGTATCCATCATCTAGTTTATACAACCATCAGCTTTTTGCTAATCTTAAAACCAGCATTTTTTTTCCATTTCTTGTTTTATAAAAGCCTAACAGGAGTACAAATTGCTCTGGTAATAAGGGTTTGCTATCGAGAGAGGTCTAGGTGACATGGCATTCTAATAAAAATGTGATTAAAAGAGCAACCAAGTTTTTCTTTGAATTAGCTGTGTCAAATTTACGTAAGATTCCTGAGTACAATACAAAAAAAAGTTTTTTTCTCAACCATTTGATACTAAGTTTCCAGCATGATCCCTGAATACTTTTGTGTATATCCTACATACAAGGACATTCTCCTGTGTAACTCTAATACAACCATTACAATCAGAAAGCTAACAGTGGCATATTCTATTTGAGTTCTCATATTCTATTACTATTACTCTCATATTCTATTTGAGTTCACCATTTGTCCCAGGAAGGAACCAGTTTAGAATTGTGCATCTCATTTATTTGACATGTCTTATTAGTCTCCATCTATCTAGAAAAATTCCTCAGTCTTTCCCTCACTTTTCATGACCTTGACATTTATAAAAATTACAGGCCTGTTTTGCGAAATGTCTCTCAATTTGGGATTGTCTGATGTTTCTTTGTTATTAGATTCAGATTATGCATATTGGTTAGGAGTGTCACAGAAATGATACTGTGATCTTCTCACTGTTTCCAGTCAGGAAGAACGTTATTTGATTTGTTACATTACTAATGATGTTTACTTTGGTTACTTGATGAAGATGGGCTCTACCAGGCTTCTCTAATTGTAGATTTATTTTTTCTCCTTTGTAAATAATAAGTATTTAAGACTGAAAAGACCCATTCCTCATCAGGCTTTCAGTTTATTCACTTATTTATCAGCATGGATTCCTGGCTTCCTTTTTTATTTAATAGGTTATAATTTGTTACTAACATTATATTTTGATGTTCACATTTGCAAGATTTGGCCAGTAGGAACCTTTTCAAGCTAGCTTCTCTGTCCATTTGACACTCACTAGTCTGAATATTTTTCTTACTTTCTGGCACGAGATATTCTAGGCTTATATATCACCAAGTGCCTTTTGAAAAAAGCTTCAAGGTCTGAAGTTTGATTTTGGTTTTGTATGGGAAAAAAAATACATGGCTTTTGTGGACACATTTTATTAGTCTAATTTTATGGCATTTATAGTATCAACAAGTGTTTACTAAGTACTTCTGAACCAGGCAGCAAGGAGATAGATCTACAGTGCATGATGAAAATCAAACACTATCATTGTTAAATGTGAGCCAGGTAAATTCATATAATATCAATAACAAGATGTATTTTTTTAAAGAAAAACATCTAAACTTGAGGTTTCCTAAAAGAGGATTGTATGCTATCTTGTTTTTTTCAAAGCCAAACCTATTATTTTACTGTTCCTAAAGGGTATTCAATATATAATCCTCAAGAAGTAAAATATCCTTTACCTACATTATAGAGGTATAAATATATAGTAGACAATACATACATAGTCCCTCTTAAAAGACTGGATATCAGTGAGAAGTCCAAGTTAAGTAAGTATGTAGGCCTTGAAGATAACTGAAATAAGACCTGGATTTGTCAAAACCATAATGAGATACCACCTCACACCAGTGAGAATGGGGAAAATTAACAAGGCAGGAAACCACAAATGTTGGAGAGGATGTGGAGAAAGGGGAACCCTCCTGCACTGTTGGTGGGAATGTGAACTGGTGCAGCCACTCTGGAAAACTGTGTGGAGGGAGGTTCCTCAAAGAGTTAAAAATAGATCTGCCCTATGACCCAGCAATTGCACCACTGGGGATTTACCCCAAAGATACAGATGCAATGAAACGCCGGGACACCTGCACCCCGATTGTTTATTAGCAGCAATGTCCACGATACCCAAACTGTGGAAGGAGCTTCGGTGTCCATCGAAAGATGAATGGATAAAGAAGAGGTGGTTTATGTATGCAGTGGAATATTACTCAGCCATTAGAAACGACAAATACCCACCATTTGCTTTGACATGGATAGAACTGGAGGGTATTATGCTGAGTGAAATAAGTCAATCGGAGAAGGACAAACATTATATGTTCTCATTCATTTGGGGAATATAAATAATAGTGAAAGGGAAAATAAGGGAAGGGAGAAGAAATGTGTGGGAAATATCAGAAAGGGAGACGGAACATGAGAGACTCCTAACTCTGCGAAACGAACTAGGGGTGGTGGAAGAGGAGGGAGGTGGATGGGGGGAGTAGGGGTGACTGAGTGGCGGGCACTGAGGGGGGTACTTGATGGGATGAGCACTGGGTATTATTCTATATGTTGGCAAATTGAACACCAATAAAAAGTAAATTTAAAAAAAAAAGACCTAGATTTGTATTTAAGTTCTATTGCTTACTACTTTGTACAAACTTCTGAATATCTTTAAACTTACAGACTTACTGTCTGTAAAGTGGGAATGGCACTTTCCAGGATCTTAACTAAGATCAGATAAGCTACTAGCAGCGTAGGGCCTAGTTGTACAAGTGCCCCCATAGGAGGTTCTTCTGTTCATGTTATAGATATGGTAGTAATGAGAGATTGGTCTAAGATAGTGTGTGCCTATAAACTTTAATTTTCCTGTGTAAAAAGAGAATAATCGAAATAATATGTGAAGAGTACTTCATAAATCACATTTGTAATATTACTGTATGCTATTACTAATTTGTATTAAGGAAAATATATATTTTTTAATATATTGAGGGAAATATCAGAGAGACAGATGAAGTTTGATTTAAAAGAAGGGAAGAAGGATGCCTGGGTGGCTCAGAGGTTGAACGTCTGCTTTTGGCTCAGGACGTGATCCCAGGGTCCTGGGATCGAGTCCCACATCCCAGGCGTGGGGCCTGCTTCTCCCTCTGCCTGTTTCTGCCTCTCTCTCTGTGTTTCTCATGAATAAATAAAATTAAAAGAAAAAATTTTTAAAGAAAAATTAAAAATAAAAGCAAAAGAAGGGAAGAGTGCTGGAAATGCTAATTTGAATCCTACATACTGGTTATAGATTCCAGTAACTGCTTTCTGTAGTCATTTCTGTTATGTTTCATATTTCTATAAGTAAATCTGGCATTTAAGTATAGTCTAAATTATATGATAGAGCATAGAAAGTATCAGATAATCAATTTTGAGCTCACTGCTTTTTTTAAATCTATAAGCATTAGCAAAGAAAATAGTTTATTTTCTTCTTCCAAATAGCAAAAAGAATGCGATGGCGACTGTAGCCCACAGTGTTGATAGTCATTTGGGTATCAGACTTCAACTTCGTTTACTGTTTGCTATTGATAAATGGAAGTATTAATGGCATTAATAGTATAGTTTTGACCATATCATATTTTAGATTAGAGGCTCAAGAACTATTTGTGAGCGTATTCTTAAAAATTATTTAGCGTTAACTAATATTCAGAGGGAATGTACTATTCCTTATGTAATAAGATTTCAGGTTATTTATAATTTCTGCCTTTCTTTTTAAAACACCAAGGATATATGAACCAATGGCATTTCTGGTACATATAGAAATATTACTTTTTTATGAAGAGTTTTTCCATAATTGATTATTAACTGATTCACAGAAAGTTAGAATTTGATTATCTTAGAGATTCTCATTTTACAGGTGAAATCTGAGGAAAGGGAAGTTGTTACTTGCCTAATGTGAAATGGTGCATGGTTCAGGAGTTGATAGTCTTAGGATTCATCTATTATTTTATAATCTATATTTATATTGCCTCTGAAAGTATGATCAATTCTGGTTTTTAATTTTGGAATTGGTATGGTTAGAAATACCAATGAATTGAAACAATCCAGGGATCCTGCCTGCGGGTCTGCCATTAACTCTTAGAGTAACAGTAAGCAAGGCACTTATCCCAGGAGATTTTCAAAAGCTCTCAACTCTCTATTTGATACTTCTTTAATCATTATTTCCATTCCTTTTCTTAGTAAATTTTTGCTTTGCTATTTGTAAGTCTGCTTAAATAAATTCATCTTGTTCTTTTAAGGTTGATTATTCTAGACCTTCAGCAAAACACAGGAAAATAGCTACCTCATTTCGTGACACTTCTCTCAAAGACATTTTAGTGCTAGCATGCTCTCTTCTAAAAGAGGTAAGTTATTTAATCATTCAATATCCTACTTAGAGTATTTAGGAAATTTTAAGTTTCAAAAGAATTTCAAATGAGTCCCTCTTCTCCAGCCCCCATTCTGCCTTTTGAAGAGTTATTATGAACAATCTTAAGTACAGTAGATTTCCACAAATCTGTGAGAGGTTCCAAAAAATTCAATTTTATTTACCAGGAATATAAGAAAACAAAATACAAAGGGAATTTAGTAACTCGTCTTTAGGTAGTAATTTCATTGCTTTCCTACATTGTAGATTATTTATTATAGAAGCTGAGACTTTTTTTCTTTATTTTAGTTGCCTATATTTTATGGGATGCAGATGAACAATGAAATGACTCTAAGTTTTCCTAATTCATCAGTTATCAATATTTATTTATAGAGGAACCAAGATGGTTAATGGTAATAATTTCTTTGGGAAATTTGCTCCTTAGTGCCCTGTTGAACATTGGGGATAGTACAATTCATAATTGTATTGTGTTTGCTTGTAGTATAGGGATTCCATCATACTATTCAAGCTTTTTAATTGGCTTAGTATAGCATTTCCTAAAGTAGGTTCCACTAAATACCAGTTTCTAATTATTTCAGTTCTATGGTATAGTTAGTAATAGGATAACTGCCGCAATAGACCAGACTGAAAGATTCTCTGTTATTTTTAAAATTTTCTTTTTGTGTGGAAAATTTTATCATATACAAAAAGAATGTGGAGGAGTAATAATGAACTCCCTTGGACATATCAATCAGTTAAAGCAGTAACAGTTCATGACCAGTCTTGTTTCATCTCGGTACTTTTCTAACAATTTTCTTTTTGTGTTATTCTTAAAGCAGAATCCCAAACTTCATATCACTTCCTCCATAGATACTTCACAATGTGTCTTTAGGAGATAATAATATATTCTGGTTGTGTCAGAAAGGACATTTTGCTGGGGTGGGAGGTGTGGCGGGTAGAGGCAGGGTGCAGTCAGGATTGTTCTCCAAAAGCTTGTGAGTGTCCTTCTTCATTCAGACAGCTCTGACAACCTTTGTTAGCTGAATATGGATCATTTATACATAAAGTTTCCCCACTTGAAGAATATTATATTTTCAGCTTGTTCTAAGCAGCCTTTGAGCTAATGAATCCCAGAGATTTGTGCTGAGTAAAGTATTTGTCCTAAAGTTACTTTTTATAACTTTAGAAGATGACCTACAATTTGCAGTTAAGTGTAAAAGGTCTTATTCTCACTTTAGAAAATATAACTTGAAATAATTTATTGTAGATTTTTGTCAAAAGTGATTTTGCAACTTTTCCTAAAATATACAACATAACTATGCAAACTTTTCTTCCTAGTTCTAATTTGGCATTGAAGAAAAATTTAAATCAGTGAAGTGAAAATTTGTTTATTGACATATTCCATAATGTGTTGTTTGACTTTCAACTTTTTTCAGGTGTTGGCCAAACCTTTAAATCTTCAGGATCAAGGTCAACAAAATCTAGTAATGCAGGTCTTGAAACTGGTCCTTAACTGCCTTAACTTTGACTTCATTGGCAGTTCAGCAGATGAGTCTGCAGATGATCTTTGCACAGTCCAGATACCAACAACCTGGAGAACAAGTAAGAAGAAAGTTGAGTGTGAGGGACGGTCAGAGTAAAAGAACAGAATTAAATATAGTTGCCATATGTATCAAAAAATTAAAAAAGATTTGTAAACAAGGTAGTTGCTAATGCCCAGTATTGAAATCTGTTTTCCTTAATTCATATCATAGGCGCTTCCATATTTTGATATTGGAAAATAGGATAAATAGCTCTAGAGTTAAGGGGATAACAGGTTTGGGAGGGCAAATGAAGAGTTCTGTTTTGAAACTTGCAGATAAACGATATAACACTGGCAAGGAAAAAATACTTTTCAAAGTTAGGAAGAGAATGAATTAGAGTAAGTGACATAGCAAAGCGAAGTTGCAATTTATTTTCTTACAGAGAAGGATACCAAGAAAAAAAGCAAGCCGATTTACTCTCACACATTTCAGAAAGATGATGGTACTAGGGTATTCCTGAAATCAGAGGTGAGGAATAGGGCTGAAAGGGCTTGGTAAAAACTCTGTATTCTGCACAAAGTCCCTAGAGTCTTCTCCACTGCCAGAGGTGCAACTACCACCTCTGCCTTTTCTCGTCTCTTCCCCGTGTGTACCTCACACTTCCCAAGACCAGACCTTTTTTCTCCCGAGAAATTAAACTGGATATTCAGGATATCAAAACTAGTAGAAAAACACCACAGATTTTGTGAAAGCTAACATGGAAATCAGAGATTAAAACAAATTAAAAGGGGCTTAGTATTTTTAGTATCATGATGAATACATGAACCAAGAAATGTAATAAAAATTGCAAAGGCTACACATACACACAGACACACACCAATGCATACACATGAGTATGTGTAAAAATGGGAAATATCAGTAAGATTGATGGATTATATCACTGCCCTTTCCTGACTGTGATATTGTACTGTAGTTTTTGCAAGAATTGATTATTGGAGGAAACCGAGTAAAGGGTGCTTGGCGTCTCATTGTATTATTTCTTGTGACTCTGTATGCACCTATAATTATCCTAAAAAGTATTTTTTAAAGGGAGATTTTATAGAAACAGACAAAGTAAAGAGTTGAAGTGTTGTGCCCAAGATTGCGAATCCGAGAAACCACCAAGGAGCCGACACCGATGCAAACACACGAGGGTTTATTTACAAGCTCGAGCTTGGGTCCAAGTGTACCCGACACAGCGGAGCAGGGACTTGGACCCCGAGGTGGGTTTCAGTTTAGTTTTAAGGGCTGGTCTAGGGGACCTCCAGAAGGGGTGGAGCAATTCCTCAAGTTCTGTTTACATTTTGATATGGGGCCTTCAAGGCATTGAGCTCTGTTCTTATTCTAATAGGGACTTCCTGCCCTTGGCTTGGGCTCTGTTTTTATTCTAATATGGGGCTTTCTAGGACGTTTAGCTGTAAGCTGTTTTCTTCCTGTAACTGAAGTAAGGTAAAGTTCAGCTCTTATTCACAGGGGCCTGGGATGGCTGTACTTGTGCTAACGCTGAACTTAAAGTGGAATGGCCTTAATTTTCTCCGCCTCCACAGAAGTAAATGTCAAAAAAAGTATAGTTAATGTCCTCAGGGAGATAACACATTTCTGAAACAAGAATAGGATATTGCCTTTTTTTTTTTTTTAAGATTTATTAATTTATTTTAGAGAGAGAGCAAGCACATGTGTGAGAACATGGCAGGGAGGGGCAGAGGGAAAGAGAGAAGAGAAAAGCTAAGCCGACTCCCCACTGAGTGTGGAGCCCAAAGTGGGACTCAATCTTACAACTCTGCGATCATAACCTGGGCCAAAATCAAGAGTCGGACGCTTAGCCAACTGAGCCACAGGTGACCTGGAATAGCAATTGTTTTAAAAAGGAAAGTTCAGGGGATCCCTGGGTAGCTCAGCCGTTTAGCGCCTGCCTTTGGCCCAGGGCGTGATCCTGGAGTCTCAGGATCGAGTCCTTCGTCGGGCTGCTGGCATGGAGCCTGCTTCTCCCTCTGCCTGTGTCTCTACCTCTCTCTCTCTCTCTATGTCCATCATGAATAAATAAATAAAATCTTAAAAAAAAAACAAAAGGAAAGTTCAAAAAAAAAAAAAGAAAATTAGAAAAAAAAAAAAGGAAAGTTCAGAGAACATTCCAAATATAAAAGGCAGTTGCCAAAATAAAACATTTAATAAAAGAGTTGGAAGGAAAAATTAAGGAAATGTTTCAGAAAGTAGAACAGAAAAGAAAGGAGAGATTTGATAGAAAAAAATACAAGAATATGAAAGCATGAAAATAGGAGACCAGTATCTGACTACTAGGAGTTTGAGAAAGAGGATAGGAAAAAAAAAAAAAAAAAAATTTGCAAACAAATAACACCAATGAAAGTTCTCAGCACTGAGACTTAAATTCTCAAATTGAAAGATCTCATCAAGTGCCCATTGTAATGAATGAAAAAAATAAACACTGAGCTTCATAATCATAATCATTCTAGAGTAAAAATAATGAAAAGAATATCCTAAGTTCTACCAGAAAGGAGAAATAAGTCACCTACAAAGGATTGGGGTGAAGAACAGTGTTGGCCTTCTCAGCATTAGCACTAGAAGCTAGAAGACAATGGAGTAGTATCCTCAGACTTCTGAAGGGAAATAATTTTCAAACCAGACTGAAATGATCAAGTAGAAAGTAGAATTTCAGACATGCACATCGTCTTTGAATTTATCCCTTATGTGCTTGCTCTCAGAAAGTTACATGAAAACAAAAAGCAAGAACATGGAAGGTAAGGGGTTTGTGAAAAGGGAGCTTTAACACAAAATGACAATGAACAGACATAAAAAAGGGGCATAATTATATAACAAACTTAGCAACAACCAATCCCAAATTGAAGGCTCTAGGAGTTGGGGAGGGGAAAGGAAGGGAAATTACAGGTTACTTGATGCTATTGATCATGTGAAAAATGGCATGAAGAACATTGTACAGATCTGTCAGAGTGTTTGGAAAGAACTAGTGACAGATATACAATTAAGCACAGAAACGATGCTATAATTAAATCCAGAAAGTGTTAGAAATGTATTATAGTGTACTCCTTGGCTCATCTGGTTAACATTACTTACATAGCCATAATAAATGTAAACACTTAGAATTGATTTAATCCCAAATAATAGTGTATGGATTTTGAGAGAGGACGTAGCGGGGAGGAGCAAAATCTTATATACCATAACAGGAATTCATTTGATGTTTAAGGTAAAACAAATAAAAAAATAGTCATATAGCATGTTATTTGGAATGATGTATATAAGTGTAGATAAAGAGTTGAAAGGTACTTGGAATGAGGTTAGGTACAGCTATTTTTTGTTATACATTTTTTAGTAGTGTTTACTTTTTGATACTGTTTGAATTTTTATATTTATACAATTCATATAACTTTAATACAAATGAAAATGGTAAGAAGATTCTCCTAGTAAGAACTATAAAAATAAGTTCTGCTACATAGAAATAAGGAATATTTTAGCTAATTCGTTTCTATTTCTGTATTCATTTTTCAAAAGAAAATAGCTAGGAATTAAAAAGGAATTAAACCTAACTGGTAAGAGTGGCCATATGCAGAGGCCTTGGAATTCTTATTTGTGTGATAATGTCTTAATGATTACATTAAGCTCACTGAATGGAAGTAATGGTATTAGAAAATCCTTTTTTTTCCAGTTCTCCTGGAACCAGAAACATTGGATCTTTTCTTCAATTTGTATCATTCACTTCCACCACTACTATCTCAGTTAGTAAGTAAAAATCATTCACTACTTCATTGAAAGATACCTGCAATCTTTAAGGGTGGTATATATTTATGTAAAAAGTCATATTTATACTCTTGATTGGATTTACCTCTCACAAGCAATTTTTTCTTACATCTCCTGGGATTAATGTTACTTGAACTACTTGTCAGATTCTGTTTATAATCACCAGTGCATTCCATTTCATGAGTGAACCCAGAACCTCTAGCTGTTGATTTAGTTCCTGCCCAGAGCCAGAAAACCTGTCAATCTCTAGTTGTACCTTCCTTTCTACCCACACCCCATCCTTTCTTCTGGATCTCTGTCCAGTAGTTGGCCACAACCATCTGTTGCTTTCCCTTTTCCTACCCTCTAACTCTTATTCAACCCTTCATGTCCTAGGGTTGCCAGGCAGCCCCTATCAGGTATCTCTAAAGAGAAACACAAGGGATTTGCTCATTTGATTTTGTGTTCACCTCTCCAGTTGTTCATTTACTTTTTGAATTAAATTCTTTTGTGTGCTTTAAAAAATCTTAAAACTCTTTAGTTATATAGTAACTTTGAGTATATGAACCCCACTTTTGTGGAACCTAAAACAGAGACCAGGCAAGATTGAAAAAAAAAGAGAAAAAGTCCGTTTAATATCTAAGTTTCTAGAATTAAAGTTGGAGAATTCTGATCTTGCCATTTCCTGAAAAAAGATGTTCCAGATTTAAAGTACGTATCAGTAGTGTGTTTGTTTAGGTATGTTATTGCCTAGAAGGGAGGAATAGATCTACAAAAATACTCTATTCCCCTCCCCTTTTTAAAAAAAACCAAAAAACCAAAAAAAACATGTCTGCTCTCCAATCTAGGGTTTTGAGGTGGTGGGTTTGTTTGTTTTTTTAAAGATTTCATTTGTTCATGAGAGACAGAGAGAGAGAGGCAGAGAAATAGGCAGAGAGAAGCAGGCTCTCCCTGCAAGGAGTCCGATGCGGGATTGGATCCCACATTTTGGGATAATGCCCTGAGCCGAAGGCAGGCACCCAACCGCTGAGCCACCCAGGTGTCCTGAAGTGGTGTTTTTTTTTTTTTTTTTTTTTTTAATTTTTATTTATTTATGATAGTCACACAGAGAGAGAGAGAGAGGCAGAGACACAGGCAGAAGGAGAAGCAGGCTCCATGCACCGGGAGCCCGACATGGGATTCGATCCCGGGTCTCCAGGATCGCGCCCTGGGCCAAAGGCAGGCGCCAAACCGCTGCGCCACCCAGGGATCCCGAAGTGGTGGTTTTTAAACTGAGTTTCACAGGATACTCATGTTTCCAGGTGGTGGCAGGGTTTCAGCCTTCTGTCTTTTAACCAGAGTAGTTTTGTTTTTAGTTATTTAAAAACCATGGTTTCATGCACAATTATGTTTTGCAATAAAACAAGCTACTGGTGCTTTAAAAATTAAGTGGAAAACAACTGCTTTAGGTGAAAGTAACGTTTATTGGGTCTGCCCTATTATATCGTGCTTATCTCACTTCATCCTCAAAGTGGCCCTGCGAGGTAAGTATTATTACCCTCACTATGTTGACAAGGAAACAGACCCAGACTGGCTTAATTGAATTTCATTAGGGCAGCAAACTAAATAATAAAGCTGAGATTCAAACCCAGATGTTTTTGACCCCAAACCCTTGATATTTTTAATACACTAGTGGTTCCTAAACCTTCCACACATCAGAACTGCTTAAGGAATTGTTCGTTCATGTTTGTTTTTTTTAACAAGTGAGGACTGTGGCAAACTGGAAGAACGTCTAAAAGGCTATCCTCTGATTCCTGTCCATGTTCTCAACTTTCTAAGAGAGCCAGACATTATGTAATATCTCTTAATTGAAATATTTAAATATTGACTATTAACAGCTAATTTTTTTTTTAAACGAAGTGGGTGAACAAACATATGTGGACCAAAACAAAACCTATCAGGGCCCATTCGGCCTGAAAAGTTGCAAATTTTGGGCCTGTCACTTAATGATCAGACTTCAATGGTTTTCAGTAGTAGAATTAGGAATCCAAGTAGTGAAATTGTCTGGTAAAGTATTGACTTCTGGAAGATAACTAGACCATTTTTGTAGAATATCTAATGTTTCCAACAGTATTCTCCAAATAGTGCCTCAAGATATTAATGGGTGGTATGGGTAAGATGTACAATCACCAAATAAATTTGGGATATGCTGGCTTAAGTAAAGTTACGCCAGTTATATTAAAGTTTACCCACTTGCAGGATACCACCGTATGTAATGCACAGTATTTCTCAGACATATTTTACCACAAAACCATCTTTTATTTTTGGTAGAACACTTATTTTCTTGGTCTATGAATAGAGCTGGGCAACAGAAGCATTTGGGAACCTTTTGAATGTATGCCTGTCCAGGTTGCTTTGGCATTTTTAATAGACGAAAATATACTAGAAGAGACTACACATAAATAGAAATTTTAGTGGTGAGGTTAAAGAGTGATGGGTGGTGTTGGTGACTAATGATGTGTCTTACATTATTTCTGGATTCTATAATATTTTTCGATCATTAAAACTAAAAAATACTTTTTTATGTGAAGACTAGTGTTCCTTACCTGTGGCCGTAGTTACTTTTAAAATTGAAATGAATTTTGTTGTTCCTATTTTTAGGCACTTTCATGTTTAGTTCAGTTTGCTTCTACAAGAAGGTCCTTATTTAGCAGTCCTGAACGTGCCAAGTACCTTGGTAATTTAATTAAGGGAGTAAAAAGGATACTTGAAAACCCTCAGGTATTTATGAAGTAATTTAATTAATACTTAGTATGTAGAAATACAGTTTTTCTGCTGAAAGATGTAATAAACTCATGACTTGATTATGATTCTGAAAGAAGATATGAAGTATCATATCTATCTTCCTTAAATCTCACTTGTAGTAGAAATGGACAGTTTTTAAAAATGGATGCTTTCCTGATTCTGTGTTCTTCCTTTTTAAATCTTTTTCCATTCTTTTAGGTGAATAAGAATAGAAGGTATATATCTTATGATGCTTCTGCTTTATATCATTGTACTGTATTTCTTTGCTTTACTTCTTAAATTACTTAAGTAATTTCTTCAAAGTTATAGCTACCTTCTGAACTAGAAGACAATATAAATCTGAATGTTAATATTGGATTAAGTGGCTTTGAATTATGAGATAATGTCTTTTTGCCCTCTTGTGGACAAATAAGAGTTTGTAGATTTAAAAATCTATGCTTTAACTGCAAAGCTTCAATAGCAATATTCATTTCAGAGATTACAAAGCCATTATTAATTAGTGATTTTTGGCTGCCTAGATAGATAAAAATTTTTTGTTTTACTTTTGTTTTGTTTTTGGTTTAAAGTGAATGTAATGAAAGTATGAATTTTAAAAGGTAAAATGATTTAAGGAGATTTATCTGTCTTAGTTATTAATAACATTTGAGGGGACATATATCTGTACATAAAAAAATGTGCTTGCTCAGTAAGGTACAATTGATTTTGTAGGTCATTCTCAGGAATATTTTAGTATTTTCTGTGTTATACTTTTACCTTTCAGTGTTAGCACAATCATGAAATTTACATGTTTTATTGATAAATGAGATTTTACTAATATACTTTAAAATTTTTAGTTGTTTATCTGTCATCAATCAGTATGTGGAAAATAATATGTTAATATCAAGTGATTGTCTTAATTGGTTTTCCAGCATCCTCATATTCATGTTTCATGTCTGTAAAAGTTAGCTTGAATATTATATTATTTTGGAATTACAAATAAGTTAAAAGACCTATGAGTATGAAGTATTTTTTTGTAATTTGTTCTTTTTTTTTTTTTTGTAATTTGTTCTTAATAATTAGACACTATTTTATATTTTTATGGAGTTCATATGAATGCAATTTCTTAGAAACTCTCTCAGTATTAAACAGACACTTTTTGAATTCTCTTTCATACCAGCTACAATGCCAAGTGTTTGAACTTTTGTAGAGATAACACTTGTGTCCTATCTTCAAGGAGCTCTCACAGACAACTGGAGACCTCTTTCTTGGTCTTTCCTTTTAACCTTTCCTTTCTCAAGTTTTCTTCTATGTCTTGTAGTATTTCGGTTAAACTTTCTGCTCTACTTTGCATTAAATTATTTGAATGACTGTACTTAGGGACCAGGAGTTGCTTGAGGGCACAATGCCTGTAGATACTCAATAAACATTTGTTGAATTAAAAGAAATTTCTATTTTGTGTGCACAAACACCATTTTTACTTTGGTTCAATTGGTATCACTCTTTTCTAGGGTTTTAAGAACCCATTCTGAATTTTCGTCTTAAATATTTCTCATGTCTTCTGTTGACTTCTGTTTAAGCTGCAGCGCATATAGACATACACATATACACAAGCATGCACGCATGCAAATTTTTTGTATAATACTGTGGATTCCTAAACTTAATTTAGTCATCACAGTGTAAAACTTCTTCCACATCCACTACTTCGAATTTCTTATTATGAATCATTGATGACAACATTATATCCAGCAAGAATCATTTGTCTTCTTTCATTAATAATCTACCCAGGTGACACAAGTACGAAGGAAAACTGGAAACCTTAATAAAATACTCCTGGAATTTTATTGATAGCTCATTGGGTTGGTTTGTTTTTAAGTATTTTTAAAAGCCTTTCTTTTTCTCTCATAATTTAGGGTTTGTCTGATCCAGGTAATTATCATGAATTTTGCCGATTTTTGGCTCGTTTAAAGACAAATTATCAGCTGGGAGAATTAGTTATGGTGAAGGAATATCCTGAAGTTATCAGATTGATTGCTAACTTTACCATTACTAGCCTGCAGGTAAATAAAAATATATAATTAATGTTAAATGGTAGATAAATTTAAAACTATTTCTTGGTAAGATTTGGTGGGAATTTTTAACATTTGTTACAGTACTTTGCTAAAAATACTTATTCCAGGGTTTTATTTCTTTATTATTTTAATTTTTTTAAAGATTTTTAAATTTATTTATTCATGAGAGACACAGAGAGAGAGGCAGAGACACAGGCAGAGGGAGAAGCAGGCTCCCTATAGGGAGCCTGATGTGGGCCTCAGTACTGGAACCCCAGGATCACGCCCTGGGCCGAAGGCAGGCACTAAACTGCTGAGCCACTCAGGGATCCCCTATTCCAGGGTTTTAGGTAAAAGTTCATTGGAACATATTTTATAATAAAAATTTAAAGGCTTTCTGAATATCTAATAATTGAAGAATGAATTGAGAAGCTATAATAAAATCTTTGTGAAATAAGACATTTTTGAAAAACTTCTTTTTGTAGGTTTGGGAGAGGTTTTAAAACCACATTTTCCACATGATATGAACTCTGAAAAATATTCATGGAAAGAAGATTAGAAGGAAGTACACTAACATTTTAATAGTGATCATCCCAGTATGGTAGAATAATGAGAGATTGTTGGTTTCTTCTTTATGCCTTTTTGCATTTACAAAATTTGCTGTTAAATGTTCATTTGCTATATAAGAAGAATAAAAATTAATTTTAAAGTCTGTTTTTCGTAATTTTGTGAAAAAAAAACTGCTTAGTAATTTTGTCTTTATAATTCTTCTTCTAGGAAGATATATGTCATTTTAAGTAACCTTTGCTTTATTTCTTTGTAGCATTGGGAATTTGCTCCCAACAGTGTTCATTATTTATTAACTCTGTGGCAAAGGATGGTAGCATCAGTGCCTTTTGTGAAATCAACTGAACCCCACTTATTAGACACTTACGCACCAGAAATCACGAAGGCCTTTATCACTTCTCGGTTGGAATCTGTTGCCATAGTTGTGAGGTATTGAAAACTAAATGTTTCTGTTGCATTTTTATCTTTTGCATCTTGGAATTTTAAAAATTTGAGGTAAAATTTACCTAGTGTAAAATCACCCTTTTTAGTGAACAAGTCTGTGAGTTCTGACAAATGCGTACAGTTGTAGAACTACCCTTATAGTTAAGACGGAGAATAGTTCCATCAACCCAGAAAATTCTGTTTTTTCTTTTTTTTTTCTTTTTTTTGAGATTTTATTTATTTATTCATGAGAGACACACAGAGGCAGAGACCTAGGCAGAGGAAGAAGCCGGCTCCCTGCAGGAAGCTTGATGCAGGGCTCGATCCCAGGACCTGGGGATTAACAACCTGAGCCAAAGGCAGGTGCTCAACCACTGAGCTACCCATGTGCCCCAAAGCAGAAAATTCTTTTGTGTCCCTTTGTAGTCAGCCTTTTCCCCACCCTCAGACTCTGGCAATTACTGATTTGTTTTGTTTTTCTATACTATTTGCCTTTACAGAATGTTGTATAGATGAAATCATATAGTATGTAGTCTTTTAGTCCAGCTTCTTTCACGTAGCATAATGCATTTGAGATTCCTCCATGTTGCATCAGGAGTTCTTAAAATTTATTGCTGAATAGTATTCCATTTTATGGATGTACCACAGTTTGTTTATCCATTCACCTGGAATTTTGTTGTTGTTGTTGTTTTAACTTAAATTCAGTTAGCCAACGTATAGTGCATCCTTAGTTTTGAATGTAGAGTTCAGTAATTCATCAGTTGTGTATAACATCCACTGCTCATCACATCACATGTGGACATTTGTGGTGTTTCTGTTTTTGTGATTTATGAATAAAACAGATGTAAGCATTTCTGTACAGTTTTGTATGAACATAAGTTTTTATTTCTTTTGGGTAAATATCTAGGTGGGAGATTTCTGGGTTGAATGGTAAGTATATGTTTTACTTTATAAGAAACCGGCAAATTATTTTTCAAAGTCATTGTATCATTGCATTCCTACCAGCAATGTATGAGAGATCCAATTGCTCTTTATTCTCATCTGTATTTGATATTGTCACTTTTTAAGAGTGTAATTCTATTAGGTGTGTAGTGGTACCTTATTTTGGATTTAATTTACATTCCCTTAATACTAATAATGTTGAGCATCATTTTATGTGCTTATTTATTACTATTTGTGTTGTTTGGCAAAATGCCTGTTAAATTTGTTGGCCCCCCCCCCCTTTTTTTTAAGCCAGGTTGTTTATTTCCTTATATTGAAATTTGAAAGGTCTGTATATTCTGGTCACAACTCTTTTTAATGTATGTTTTTGGCAAATATTATCTTTCAATCCATAGTTTGCCTTGTCATTTCTCTCACAGAAGAAACAAAGTCTTTCAAAAAGCAAAAGTTTGAGAGTTTAAAGAAGTCCGATTTATCCTTTATTTTTTCTTCTAGAAGTTTTATAGTTTACATTTACTTCTCTGACTCATTTTGAGTTAATTTTTGTATGTGATATATGAGGTAAGGCTTGAGTTGAAGTTGGTTTTTTTATTTTTTGTCTTTTTTTTTTTTATGGATGACCAATTATCCCAACACCATTTGTGGAAAAGACTATCTTCTCTCCATTGTATTGTCTTTATACTCTTCAGAAAACTAATTGACCACATACATGTCCTTTCTGAGCTCTGTTCTCATTAATCTATGTGTTTTTCTTTCTGCCAGTACCTTGTCTTGAATACTGTAGCCTTACAAGCTTTGAAATCAGGTAGTGTGAGTCTTTTGCCTTGGTTTTCCCTTTTCACAGTTGTTTTGCCTCTTTGACTTCTTCGCTTTTCCATGTAAATTTTAGAAACATCTTGTTAGTTTCTACCCAAAAATCCTGCTGAGATTTTGACTGGGATTGTTTTAAATTTGTAGATTAATTTTGGGGAAGAATTGACACCTTGGCAGTAGTTCCGTCTTTCAGTCTGTGAGCATCTTACTCTTTTAATTTATTTAGCTCTTTGGTGATTTCTTTCCTCACTGTTGTGTGGTATTCCACCTTCAGATTTTTATATGTTTAATTACACTTAATTAGTTAGATTTTTTCCTGGTGCCTTTGGAAGATGCAGTTTTTTAAATGTCAATCTGCAGTTCTTCATTGCTAGTATATAGTGATACAGTTGAATTTTGTCTATTGACCTTGTATGCTAGGACCTTGGTAAACTTACCTATGAGAGGTAGTAGCTTTTGTTTTATCCTTTTTTGGGGGACTTTAAATGTGTACAATCATGTTGTCGTCAAATATAGACATTTCATTTCTTATCTTCCAATCTATTTGTCTTTTGTTTCTTTATCCATAATAGAATTTTTTTAACATAAAATTTATTTGTGAATAAAAGCATATCACATTCTAAGCTTGTCTGCAAACTTATTCTTCTGTATTTGCAGAGATAATTTAGATGATCCACTGGATGATACTGCTACTGTGTTTCAGCAGCTGGAGCAGTTGTGCACTGTCAGCAGATGTGAATATGAAAAGACATGCACTCTTCTTGTACAGTTGTTTGACCAAAATGCTCAAAATTACCAAAAGCTTCTGCATTCACCTTCTGCAATAACTGTGGACAAGGCAATTCAGGAAGGTCAGTACATTTTATATGACTGTATATGGTATTATGTTGAATTTTAAGTAGCTTCATTAGTCACTTTAATAATTTTACTGCAAATTATTTTTATGTATTTCCCCCAATTCCTCATCCTCTAATAAGCCATTAATTTTATTAATCTTCTGGGTATTTTGGTTGCTTGATGGTTAATTTTCAGTTCTTCTTTGTAAGATATGTGAAAAGTATTTTTCTGGAATCCGTATCAAGAAAAGCTGATAATGGTATTTGAGTAGAGTTCATTAACTTGTAACTGTCTTTTAACTAATCATGTTTCCTATAGTTGACTATAAATTCAGAGCTCAATTTCATCCAATAAAAATAAGATCTCATTATGGTTTTGCATTTGTGTATTAGCTTTCACTATGGGTTTGGTTTATTATTGTATTTTAACTCCTCAATTTCCTTATTATTTTTCTTTTTCTTTCTTTCTTTCTTTCTTTCTTTCTTTCTTTCTTTCTTTCTTTCTTTCTTTCTTTCTTTCTTTCTTTCTTTCTTCTTTCTTTCCTTTTTTTAAGATTTTAATTTATTTATTCATGAGAGAGACAGAGAAAGAGAGGCAGAGACACAGGCAGAGGGAGAAGCAGGCTCCCTGCAGGGAGCCTGATGTGGGACTCAATCCCAGGTCTCCAGGATGACACCCTGGGCTGAAGACAGCACTAAACCTCTGAGCCATCCTGGCTGCCCTATTTCCTCATTATTTTTCTTTAATCGTTTATTGAAGGAGGATTTATTTATTCCTGTATGTTCCTTTAAATCCTACTGGGAACATAGCAGGGAATAAAATTAAGTAAACACATTTTTCACATTTTTAAAAAATGAAATGAATATGAGAATGGAATTGGCTTTATATATTTCTAATAGGAGACACTTTAATTATAGTTCTGGAATTTTTTTTTTCTTTTACATTTCTTCCTTTCATCATTTTGGAAAGTGAGTGGTAAAGGATGATAATCACACTCTCAATGATTTCCTGTCTAAACTCTTAATATGGTATTTGATAAATCTAAAACTCTTTTTAAACAATTGTTTAAAAGACTGTTTTACATTTACATAGTATCTTCTTAAAATGGCTTTTATTATCTTTTTTTGTTTTCTTTTTTTGGAGTCACACATTAAAAAACTGCTCCTGGGCTAGGTGGTGGAGTAAGTAGTTAACCTTCTCTACTTCAGATATTCTCTCTTATTAAGATCTCATTATTTGTAAATTAAATTGAGGAGCAGTATTTTTTGCGGCATTTAGTCTTTTCATGATTGATTTGAAAATTATTAAATTTTAAATACATACAAAAGGTCATTAACATATATTAGACCTAGTGACTAGCAATAACACCATCATATAGCTGAAAGAATAGGTCAGTATTGGTATCTTTGCTATTCCTATTGTTCTTGGTCCAAATCCTTCCTACCAACAGAAAGTACTTGCAATCTTGAATTCTGTGTTTATCATTTGGTGCCTTTTATTATTCATAGTATTACTGCATATATATTAATATATATTCTGAAAATAATGCATGGTTTTGCAAATTTCTGAACTCTGTACAACTGGAATGAAACTGTACTACTTGCTTTACATGTTTTTTCCCCTCAGTATTACGTTTATGAGAATTTGTGTTGATGTTATGGCTATGGTTTCTTCAGCTACACTGCCACTGTTCTCTATTGTTTGAATATGCCAAATTTATTTATGCATTTTCTTGTCATTGGATATTTGTGTTTTTTTCTGTTTTTTTGATAATACAGTAATTGCTACCATAAAGATTGTTATGTGTATCTATTACATAGTTAATTTCAGTAGATGATGCCAAAGTAGTTTATAGAGTGATTTACTACTTTACATCTTGCCTACCCTGATCTGGATCTTTGCCAACAGCTCATAATGTTGGACTTAAATTTATACCACACTAGTTGATATATACCTCATGGGTATTTTAGTTTTTATTCCTGTAATTATTAATGAAGTTTAGTATTGTCTTATGTTTGTTGACTATTGTGTCATTTTAGTGATATATATATTCATGATTTTTTATTAAATTTCTTTTCACTTTTTGGATTATTTTTGTCTTACTGATTGAGTTCTTTATGAATTTATAAATTTTTATCTTCCTTTATGTACTTTGGATGTGGGATACCACCCTTAATGTTCTATTCCTGCTCTTTTTTTTAATTTAACAATGTATTTTATAGCTCTTTTCAAATCATTATATAGAGAATTCTTATTTTTTATGAATGCATATTTCATTTTTGAATATATCGTATCATAATTTATTTGACCATTCCCTCCACCACTGAAAGTCATTTGAGTTATCACTGTCAGCTATTAAAATTAATTCCATATAGATTAATAATAAATATGTCATTTTACATGAATGCAAATGTATATACATATTCATATATATATATATGATAAATTTCCAGAGTGGCATTACTGTTGAAGAAAGAGTAAATATATTTATAACTTGTATAAATGTTGCCAAATTACTCTTGGTATGGACTATATCGATTTACCTATCCATCAGGTCTGTAGAAGAGTTTCCATATTGCCTTCACAGGATAATTTTACCAACCTTTTGAATTATTAAAAATTCTCTAGGTGAAAAATGGCTTCTCAGTATAATTTTACATTCTCATAACAGCGCAGTTAGGCATTGCTTAAATTTATTTAAGAGCTATTTAGTCATCTTTTTCTGTAATGGCCAATTCATTTCTTTGCTCATTTTTTATCGGGTTGTTGGTCCTTACTTTTCTCACTGATTTTTTTTTTTTTTAAGATTTTATTTATTTATTTATTTGTTTGAGAGAGAGAGAGAGAGAGAGAGAATATGTAGGGGTAAGGGTCAAAGGGAGCCAGAGAAGCAGACTTCCTGCTGAACAGGGAGCCTGATGCAAGGGCTCATCCCCGGTGACCTGAGCCAAACAAAGGCAGATGCTTAATTGACTGAGCCACCCAGGTGCCCCCTTAATTGATTTTTTTTCAACAACCTCTGTATTTTAGAAAAATGAGCTTGTCTCTGATTAGAGTTGCAAATATCTTTTTCTTTTCTTTCTTATTCTTTTTTTTCTTCTTGAGTGTATAGTTTGGTGAATTTAGCAGTTATTCACAGCCATCTAACTATCACCATACTCAAGATAGAGAACACCTTTCTTCACTCCAAATAATTTCCTCATGCTCTTTGATCTCTTTCCCTGTCTTTTTTTTTTTTTTTTTCTTTCCCTGTCTCTTGACCCAGGGAACCACTGGTTTCTATCACTGTGTTTTGAAATCTTTTAGATTTCTTTATAAATGGAATCATACAATAAGTAGTTTTTTGTATTTGACCTTGCTTAGCATAAGTTTTAAAATATGTATATTAATATTGTTTCTTTTTATTGCTGCATAATATTCTGTAGTATGACTTTACCATAATTTGTCTATCTAGTCACTATGTGATGGACATTTGAGTTCCACTTTCAATTTTGGGGCTATTATGAATAATGTGCTTATGAACATTTGCAGACAAATCTTTGTATCTACTTAAGTAAATTTTTATTTCTTACGGGTGAATATCTAAGACAGATTCCTGGGTCATATGAGAAAACGTATATGTAATATTAGAGGATACCACTATACTGTTTTACAAAGTGTACCTACCATTTTTCATTCTCATTAACAATGTATGAGAATTTCATTTGCTCCACATCTGCATCATGATTTGATATTGTCTTCTTAGCTTTAGCAGTTTTACTGGGTATCTAATAGTGTCTTATTGTGGTTGTAATTTGCATTTCTCTCATAATTAATGGTGCTGTACCTTTTGCCCATTTACATATCTTCTTTTGTGAAATGTGTGTTCACATGTTTTGCCCATTTTTAAATTGAGTGGTTCTTTTACACATATTCTTAATGGAATTATAAGACTGTTTTATATATTCTGTATATAATCTCTCTTTCACATATGTTTGCAAGTATTTTCTCCCTGTCTGTGGTGTGTCTTCTTAACCGTTTTTCAAAGAACAGAAGTTTTAAATTTTGATGATCTACATTTTCAAGATTTTCTTTCTGGCTTGTGCTTTTTGTATTTAAGGAATCTGCAACCCAACTTACAGGAGGTTCTTCTATGTTTTCTTCTAGAAGTCTAATAGTTTTTAGCTATTATGTTTAAGTCTGTGAACGACTTAGGTTAATTTCTGTGAATAGTATGAGTTAAGGGTAAGGCCCGGTCCCCAACTCATAGTTTTATAGTTGTTCTAGCACCATTTGCTGAAACCACTATCTTTTTCCCTGCTAAATTATCATAACACCTTTGTCAAAATCAATTGATTATAAAAGGCTAAGGTTTATTACTGGACTCTATACTGTACCATCGATCTATATGTCTTATCCTTCTGTTAGTATTCTACTGTCTTGATTACTCTAACTGTAAGTCTTGAAATCAGGTAATCCATTCTCACCTCGTTCTTTCTCAAAATAGTTGAGTCTGTTCTAGGTTTTTTGCCTTTCTATATTAATTGTAGCATCAGCTTGTTTATTTCTTTCATATAATCTCCCTAGAATTTTTATTTGGATTGCCTCAATCTATGCATCAATCTGGACAGTCTTAACAATATTGAGTCTTCCAGTTCATGGACATGGTATATTGCTCCAGTTATGTAGTTGTCCCTTAATTTTCTTTGAATGTTTTATTGCTTTCAGTGCATAGGTATTGAAAATGTTTCACTAAATTTATTAGCATATATTTTTGATGCTATTGTAAAATTTAAAATTATTCTGAAAACTCTATAAAACCAGAATGGATTTTTGTCTTTGTGTCGTATGACATTGCTAAATTTACTTATTCTAATAGCTTTTTTTGTGGATTCTTTTGGATTGTTATATATGATCATGTCATCTGCAAATAAAGACAGTTTTTTATGTCTCGTCTTCATGCATTTTCTTTCTTTCTCTTGCCTTATTCCATTGGTAGGACCTCCAGTACAATGAATAAAAGTGGTGAGAGTGGATAGTCTGGCCTTGTTTCTGTTATCTTTACAAAGCTCTGAGCCTTTCACCATTGAGTAGGATGTTATCTAGTTTTTAAAGGATGTTCATAATAAATTTGAGGAAGTTCCCTTCTGTTCCTCTATTTATAATGAATGGGGTCATTGATTTTTTTTTTTAATGCTTCTTATCTACATATTCAAGTGACCTGTTTTTTCTTCTTTTTTTACTCACACAGTGAATTACATTGACTTTTCTGTGTTAAACCAGCTTTTTACTCATATCAATCCTACTTGGATATGATAAAATGTTCATGTATATAGTGTTAGATTCAATTTGCAAAAGATTTATATTATAGTGATGTTCATGAAGGATATTTGTCTGTAGTTTTATTTTCTTGTGATGCCTTTGCCTTATTTTGGCAACAGGATAATACTGCCTTATAAAATGAGTCAGGAAATATTTCCTCTTCTTTATCTTCTAAAAGAGTTTGTGTAGTATCAGTATTATTTCTTTTGTAAGAATTTGATAGAATTCACCAGCAAAGTCAGTGAGCCTAGAGGGTTTAGAATTATAAATTCAGGTTCTTCAATTGACATAGGACTATTTAAATTTTCTCTTTCTCCTGGGCTTAAATTCAGTCATTTATATCTTTCAAGGAATTTGTCTTCTTTTTAAATTTATTGAAATAAATTTATGTCTAATATTCTGTTAGTATTCTTTTACTCTCTATAGGATCTGAAATGGTGTTCCTTTTGTTCTTTTTCTTTTTAACTGAAGCATACTTGACCTACAACATAAATATTAGTTTCAGGTGTACAACATAATGATTTGATATTTGTTTATATAGTAAAATGATCACCTCAGTAAGCCTCATTAACCCATCACCATATATAGTTACAAAGTTATTTTCTCTTGTGATGAGAACTTTAAAGATCTACCCTCTAAGCAATTTTCAGATATGCAGTACAGTATTAACTATAGTCATCATGCGATCTATTACATCCCTATGACTTAGTTTACAACTAGAAATTTTTAACTTTTGACTCTGTTCACCCAATTTACCCACCCACCCCTCTTTGTTGATACTGACTGTTGTTGCCTTTTTTTTCTTCTCCCTGATTGACCCCAATTAGATATTCATCAATTTTTTAAATCTTTTCAGAAAACCAACTTTTAGTTTCATTGATTTTCTTCATTGTTTGTTCATTTATTTATTTCATAAGTTATTTTAGCTTCATTATTTTCTGCCTTATACTATTGATTTAATTTCATCTCTCCCCCATATTAGAGATTACACATTTTGAGTTTTAGATTTTTCTAATAGAAACATTTAAAGTTATGAATTTCATTGTTAAGCATTGTTTTAGCTGCATCTCATGAATTTTGATTTTGTATTTTTATAATCATTTAGTTAAAAATACTTTCTAATCTGTATTTCTTTATCAATTTATAAAATTTGAAGTATATGCTTTTATTTCAAGTATTAGGGGTTTTCTTAGTTGTATTATTATTGCTGATTTCTAATTTAATTCCATCTTGGTCAAATATTATCTTTTAGGATTTCGGACTTTTAAAATTTATTGAGATTTGTTTTATGACCTAGCATATGGTATGCCCTGGTAAACATACCACGTACACTTGAATATGTGTATTACCACTTGGAATAGCACTTTATAATTAGAAATTAAGTCAAGATGATTAATAGCATAGTTCAGGTACTGCTTGTCTTTATTAATTTTGTTATGTCTTGATCTATTTCTATTATTTATAGACAGACTAATTATAATCTCCAAATGTAATTGTGGAATTGTCTTAGCTACTTTTAGTTACCATTTTTTGTGCGTCAAGTAGTATCTATAATTGTTTTTCTTTCCTATTAATTAAAATCTTTCATCTTGAAATCAATCTTATCTGATAATACTATAGTCAATGCCTTCTTATACATCCTGTTTATATGCTATATCCTTCTGCATGTATTTACTTCCAGTCTGTCTGTGTCTTTATAGTTAAAGTACATCTCATTTAGACAGTCTATTAGTATAGTTCTTTCTTTTTTAAAAACCTATTCTGACCATCCTGTCCTTTACTTGGAATGTTTAGTCCATTAACTAAATGAGGTGGAAGAGGACTACCAACGCAATATCATGTGAACTATTTCTTTAGAATAAGGTTCTTTGTATCACACTGGTAGTCTGTATTAAGGCCACAAACCATGTGAGGTCTGACTTGAGGGTTTTTTCCTACTCTCTACCTAATGTTATAGTCAAGTCAGACAAGTTTCTCTGTTGTGTTTCTCTGCCAATGGCAGGTTTTTTTCCCCTTTCCAGTTCATTTGTTCCACTAAGGGTATAACTGTGTCTCAGCTTTTGTTGGACTCCTCACATTGGGCATGCCCTGGGCTTTGTCCTTTGTCCATCAAGGAGAAACTCAAGTTCTCTAGTTCTTTCCATGCTTATGTCTCTAGATTTTAGCCTTCAAATCATTTTAGCCTTTGAGGATTTATTTTACTTTCTTACCAGCTCAGTGGGTGGTACCTTTGTGCAAATTAGGTGTAGATGCACCATAGTAGAGTGCAGATTCATGACTAGAGGCTGGATTTTGATCCTTCCATGTCTTTTCAGTTTAGGTATCTTTTTGTTGCCCTGTAGGCCTGGATTGTAGTGTTTTTAAAAGGATTTTTTTTCTTTTTTTTTTTTTTTTTTTGTCTAATGACTCAGTGGTGTCCCCAGATAGTATCTTTCCAGATTTGTTTTCTACATTAACTCAGATTATGTTATGTTATAATTTCGTTAGCTACTTGTAAAATCATATTTTTCTTTTTAGTTTATATCCCAAATAATCTTTGCTTTTTTTTTAGATTTTATTTATTTATTCATGAGAGACACACACAGAGATAGAGAGAGGCAGAGACACAGGCTGAGGGAGAAGCAGGCTCCCTGTGGAGCCTGAAGTGGGACTCCCATCCGAGTCCCAGTCCCAGCTGAAGGCTGCACTAAACCCCTGAGCCACCTGGGCTGCCCTCTTTGCTTCTTTTTAATAGTAAAGAATTAGTAGTAGCTTTCACTTCTTTGTGGTCATCTGAAAGGCTATTCAGATGCAAAAACAGCTCCTGTATAAACTTTTTAAAGCATTGCTGGGCAATAAGTACATGAGATTTTTGAGATTCCTTCTCTTCCCTTCTGCTACTTTCTATTCCTCTGTCCAACTGCCCCCTCCCCCCTTCTGAGTATTTCTCCCTGGGAAAGATAAACTTTAACCAGAATGGGCTAGTCAACAGCAAACAAGGGCAAAAGGCAGTATTGCTTTCAAAGGCAAATTATCAATATCAGTGATTAATTAAATTGGTGGTAAAGCCTTGGGCCTATAGCAAGGTATGTGTACTGAATTTTAAATTCTTAAGTGGGACCCTCAAAAAGGGATAAAGTGGTCCCTTTTTGTGGTTCCTAGAGCCTCTTGGCTTCTAGCAAAAAAGTAAATTAAAACCTTCTCTGATGAGTAGCAGTCGTGATATAAGGCCTTGAGAATCCGGCAATTCAAATCAACCAAATGAGTGTTCATAATTTTAAAAATAACAAGCATGCAAGTAATGAAACAAGATGTCATCAATGTGCACTAACAGAAGTAATAAATTACCTATTAGACCTGCCCAAGGACTTAAGATACTGGAATTGGATGGGAATATAAAATAATTACATATGAAATATTTAAAGAAATAAAAAGTAGAATCACAAATGAGCCAACAAGAGTATGACCAAGGCAGATTGAAGAAGACTCAGGTAAGACTTTTAATACTGAGGAAAAAATTTTGTGATCTAAAATGTAATGGATGTGCTAAACAGTAAATTCACCTAGCTAAGAAAAGAATTAGCAAATTGGCAGTTTAGGTTTGAAGAAATTTTCAAGAATGTGGAAAAACAAGGAAGTGAGAATATTAAAACTTAAAAGATGAGATGAAATGTCAGGGTATCAAATCAATCCCAGAAAACCAGAATAGAGAAGATGGGACAGAGGCACTAACTGAAGATACTCTTGAGAATCCATCAATATAGGATCCCCAACATATACCAGTCAAAAACAACAAAACATTTTTATCAAACCATGTATTTCCAAAGACAGAACATCTCTAAAGCAGCTTGAGGAGTATAAAATAGATTGATAAATTCACTCCCAAAAGTAAAAATGGAAGCAAGACAATGGTAAAATATTATTTTTTAAAAAATTGAGTCAAAATAATAGCAATCCTATAATATGTCCCTAAAGTATCTTGCAAGAGCAAGGATGAACAAAAAACAGTTTCAGAAACAAAACCAGAATGTTTTCTGCCAGTAGATCTTTGCGAGATTCTTCATTAAAAGAAAACGGGGGAGGGATCCCTGGGTGGCGCAGCGGTTTGGCACCTGCCTTTGGCCCAGGGCGCGATCCTGGAGACCCGGGATCGAATCCCATGTCGGGCTCCCGTTGCATGGAGCCTGCTTCTCCCTCTGCCTATGTCTCTGCCTCTCTCTCTCTCTCTCTCTCTTTGTGACTATCATAAATAAATAAAATTAAAAATATATATATATAAAAAAAGAAAAGAAAACGGGGGAAAAAAGCTCTCATTAACAAAATGAAAATGTAACTTACCCAGTGAGAGAAAATATTTGCAAGAACATATCTGATTAAAAGTTAATACACAAAATATGTAAAGAACTCATACAAACAACTCAGCAACAACAGGTATATCGAAAGGTGTTCAACATCACTAGTCATCAGGGAAATGGAAATAAAAACCACAGTGAAAGATCCCCTCACACCTGTTAGAATGACTTTTATCTAAAACACAAGTGAAAACAATTGTTGGCAAAGATGTAGAGAAAAGGGAACCTTGTACGCTGTTGGTGGGAATTTAAATTGGTGCAGCCACTATGGAAAACAGTATGGAAGTTCCTTACAAAATTAAAAATAGAGCTACCATATCATCCAGCAATTCCACCTGTCTGTATTTATTCAAAGAGAAAAAAACACTAACTTGAAAAGATATCTACACTCTCATGTTTATTGCAGCTTTATTTATGATAGCCAAGACATGGAAGCAATCTAAATGTCCACTGATGGATGAATGGAGAAAGAAAACGTAGGGTGTGTGTGTGAGGGAATATTATTCAGCCATATAAAAGAATGGAATCTTACTATATGTGACAGCAAAGATGGATCCTTAGGGCATTATGCTAGATGAAATAAGTCAGACAGAGGAAGACTAATACCATATGATCTCACATGCAGAATCTGAAAGTAAAATATAACAAAAAACTGAAGTCATAGATACAAAGAACAGATTGGTGGTTGCCAGAGGAGGGGACTGGAGGATGGGCAGAATGGGTAAATGTGGTCAAAAGGTATAAACTTCCACTTATAAAATAACCATGAGGGTGTAGTGTACAGCATGATGACTATAATTAATAGTACTGTATTGTGTATTTGAAAGTTGTTGAAGTAAATCTTAAAAGCCCTCACCATAAATAAATTGGTAATTATGTGAGGTGATGGATGTTAACTGGATGTTAATATGGTGATTTGTTTCCTATTATATACAAATATCAAATCATAATATTTTATACTTGAAACTAATGTTATATATCAATTGTATGTCAATTTTTAAAAATTGAGCAAGTAGGAGATCCCTGGGTGGCTCAGCGGGTTAGCGCCTGCCTTGGGCACAGGACATGGTCCTGGAGTCCCGGGACCGGGCTCCCTGCATGGAGCCTGCTTCTCCCTCTGCTTCTCCCTCTGCCTGTGTCTCTGCCTCTCTCTGTGTCTCTCATGAATAAGTAAATAAAATCTTAAAAAAAAAAATTGAGCAAGTATTTCCGTATAAAGCAAGTCTCAACAAATTTCACATAGCATCAGAGTGTCCATATTCTTACCAATTTGCAATTAAACTAAAACTAAATTGCAAAAATAATAATAAATTAACCCATTTATTTGGGTATTTTAGAAACATAAGGTACATGAGATACTGTTTTACTCCCAGTAGATTGGCAAAAATAAGAAATCTTATAGGAGAATGCCAATCAAAGGGAATTATACACTTGTGGGAGGAATATAAAGTAAATCATTAGAAGTGGAATAGAAATCAATTTGGTGTAATTTTGCAAAGTGGAACATTTGAATCCCTGCTAACCTGGCACTTCAGTCTTAGGAATGTCCTCTAGAAAAATCTCTTCTACCCAAGAGGGCGTGTGTAAGAATATTCCTAGTCTACTTGTTCCTAAAGGCACAAAGTAGAAACAGCTCAAATACATGTAAACATGAAAATGGATATACAGATCATAATACAATACAGTATTATATAACAATAAAAATGAAGTACACGTGTATTTATGATGAATGTCAGAGGTACGATAGCTAGTGAAAGCAATTTTCAGGAAACTGTATATAGTATGAAACACTTAATGAAGCCTCAAAACAAATGAGACTAAAAATATATTGTTTAGGAATACATGCATAAATGATAAAACGAAAAAAAAATTTCAAGAGAATGGTAAGCACCAAATACATGATCATGGTTACCTTGAGGGTGGCAGGTAAGGGGCTATACCAGAGGATTGGTATGGAGATAGGTGTGACAGTATGGGTAACGTCTTGGTTCTTAAGTTGTGTAGTGGGTTAAACAGGTGTTTGTTTTGTTTTGTTTTTTAAATATTTTATTTATTTATTCATGAGACAGAGAAAGAGAGAGAGGCAGAGATACAGGCAGAGGGAGAAGCAGACTCCATGCAGGGAGCCCAATGTGGGACTCAATTCCGGGACTCCAGGATCATGCCCTGGGCCTACGGCAGGCGCTAAACCACTGAGCCACCCAGGGATCCCCAGGTGTTTGTTTTATTACACTTCGTATCCAGTACATATAGCTTCATATATCAAATATTGCAATGGAATGTAAAAAGTAAAAAGATTCAGTTATAAAATAATACTGTTTAGGTGCTGAATGAAAATATAGGTACTTTGAGATACACAAATGCAATTAACTTCATAATAATTTATTGAAAAAAATAATTTATTGATATTAAATAGGTCTATTGAATGAATTAAGTCAGATCTGATTCTTGATTAATAAAAATTCCAAGGAGTTTTATAGTTGGATATACTATGTAGGTTTAATAACATTTCAATCTCTAATACATAGAAATTTTTTACATTTGTTTTCCTTTTTTTGGTCATTGTGAAGGAATCTATCTTTTAAAGATATCTGTGGTCTATTTCAGAATGATTGTTTTATATTATGAAAAGTGCCTAATGTAGCTCAAGTTTGTACCACCATATGTAGCAGTATTCAATTTCTTTTGTGCAGACTAAACACTTCAGTTAGTGTTGAACAAAGAAAATTATATGCTCTCGTTATGTGTGCTTTAATTTAGATGCTTAATGGCTTTTAATGTTACAAAATAAGTTTATTATTATATTATGATCTCATTTGTATTATATTGTCTTGCTCTTCCATATTTGTGGTGATATGGTCATGGTTTACGAAAACAATAATCCCTAAGAAATAGGTCATTAACAGTAGTTAACGATTACTTGTGATCTATGGTAATGACTGATTTCTTTGGGATTATTGCAGTTATAAACCATAATTACAGATTATTACAGCAATAATTATTTTGTTAAAGGAAAAGATGTTCTGTGCTTGAACAGCTGCTAAAACAAGTGCCCTGAACATTTCAGAATAAACAGAAAAATGGAAAATTATAATGGAAATTTAGTCTCATTATAAAGATGAGATTCAAAACAAATTATAGGTATGAAACTCGTGTATTGGATATTTAAATTTCTAAATGTAATTTGAATTTATAGATTTACATGGTTCTTTATACTTTGTGGACAAAATTCTATAACCAAAGTAATGTTATTTTGAATATTGTGAGTCTAAAATTGTTGAGGTTTAGGGAAAGGATATGTGTGAGAAATATTATTTCTCATTCAGTTAAATATAAAAATTACATTTGATAGTTTAATAATAATGCCTTTATGTTCCAATGTTGATTTCTAACACTAATCCTAATTTATTCAGACAGTGGTTGTTAAATTTCTTTTTTTTTTTTTTTTTTTTTTTGGTTGTTAAATTTCTAAGGGTTAAGAAATGCCTGCTTTTTGTTTCTTGTATGATAGAAATCACTGCTTTCTAAAACATGGAGAGTAAATAAACATTCTGTTTTTCCTCTGAATAAACAAACTTCCATTCAGAATTTACCATAATTTAAGAAAAAAAATACAATTAATTGATCCCTTGTTATTTTTGCCTAGTGTTTTTTGGTATATAAGACTTAATTTCAAAGTAATAGGATTAAAGGAATTAAACAATAAAAACTTTAAATTCAAGAAATTCATGTCTTATATGTAGTATCTTTTATCTATTATTGGACAGTGATGCTCATCATCTGCACTGAAAGGATCATTTTTCCCTTTTATCTGTCTATCACTAGGTTCAATCCTTTGGGCATGGGGATTCTTCCTTTCTCATTCTACTCCACAATAAACATATTTAGTTATAGTCCTATGGCAGAACATGACACATAGAAAAGCATATGCTTTTCTAAGTGTATTTTACTTGGAAATTTTTTTTTTCACTTCACAGTTTTTTGCTTGTTTTACAAACAGCAGTAAGCAAATACATACGGTTAATGGTAACTAGCTCTAATTGTAACAGGCCTCTGGTAGAGAGGAAAGACCTTAACTTTTAAATACTGTGACTTAATTTTCTTTCTTTTTTTTTTTTTTAAAGATTTTTATTTATTTATTCATGAAAGAGAGAGAGAGAGAGAGAAAGAGGCAGAGATACAGGCAGAGGGAGAAGCAGGCTCCATGCAGGGAGCCTGAATTGGGACTTGATCCCAGGTCTCCAGGATCAGGCCCTGGGCTGAAGGTGGCACTAAACCGCTAGGCCACCAGGGCTGCCCGTACTTAATTTTCATGAGCAGCTTTTAAAGTAAAACTTATAATGAACATAAAAAAGTAATATTGGTATGTTTTGGTTTTTGAAGGTTTGATATAGAAGAACTAAAAAGAGGATGGCTATTTTATAGTAATAATAATAGTGATAATAGCCAGTATTTAGTGAAGACTTGTAAGAAGTATTATTATGAGTAGTTTTCAAGCAAAATACTATTTAGTGTTTATCACAAGCCTATGAGCCAGGTATAATTATCATCTTCATACTTATAAGTAAGGAAATTAAATCCAAGAGGAATTAATAACTAGCATAATTAATACTAGAGGCAGGATTTGAACTGGACCTGTGCTCTTGGTAGCTAAATTGTACTTCCTCCATGTTTTTTAAAATTGATATTTCAGTGGAGAAATATAAAAATTACATGCATTGTGAATTTTTTTACTATTTTCTGGTAGGTTTGTTTTTATCAAGTGGTAGTAGGCAAATGTTTCTGTATTTACATTGGTGATAAACTCCCAAAATAAACTTTCTTATTTTAAATTCAGCTATTCAACACATACTTATTTCATGTGTTACATATACTTGGTTTTATTTTGGCCGATTTGGGAATCGAAGTATAAAAGAACCTAGACATGATCCCAAAGGTAGATGCAATCTCATTTGTGGTCAAGACTCTGGAGACAGAGAAAAATTCTGGTTTGGGAATTGAAATATGTTAAATAAGCACTTGAGAGATTCCTGGATCATAAGATATTGTTGGATCATCAAAGTCTGCCCAGCTGACAACTATGTTGATTGAGTATTCCCTTTTATTGATCTTGAGAGGTAGTGGTATGTATCTCTTAATGGTATGAGAATGGACTTTTGGAACTTCATTGCCTGTATTGGAATCATAGCTCTGCAGTTTTTAATAGGAACATTTGTGACATTAAATGACTGTAATTATAGGTAATAGATACAATGCTTAGAATAACACCCAGTGCATAAAGAATACCATATAAATGTTTGCTGTTACTTTTAGTGATAGTCAAGCTTGCTTTAAGAAAAACCGGTATCGGGATCCCTGGGTGGCGCAGCGGTTTGGCGCCTGCCTTTGGCCTAGGGCGCGATCCTGGAGACCCGGGATCGAATCCCATGTCGGGCTCCCGGTGCATGGAGCCTGCTTCTCCCTCTGCCTGTGTCTCTGCCTCTCTCTCTCTCTCTCTCTGTGACTATCATAAATAAATAAAATTTAAAAAAAAAAAAAAAGAAAAAAAAAAAAAAAGAAAAACCGGTATCTAAAAAATCTAAATTGATAAAACATACAAAGAAGGTTATTAATTTTTAAAGATTATTATTTATGTTTATTTTTTATTTTTTAAATTTATTATTATTTTTTAAATTTATGATCAAACAAAAATAATATTAAAAATGATAAGACTGATATGATTATGACATTGACCATTCAGAAAAGATGTTGCTTATTGGATCATATCAGTACTTACTAACCGCCCTGGATCTAGATTGCTTTTGGTGTTTTTGTTACAAATTTAATTTTAATCATAAGTCTTCACAGATCTTATTTTCTCCATTTTCCAAATTAAAACCCAAAGATGTTAAGAGGTAAGTAACTTAGGCAAGATCACATAGCAAATTGTTTGAGGTGGGATTTGAATGTAGTATTTCCTGGCTCTAGAGTCTGTCATTTTTACTATTATAATGCCTTGCTAAACTTAAAACCCACTGTCCACTCTCTGTCAGGGACTGAGGTCATCATAGTTTATCACTTATTTGGAAGAATAGATCACTTGGCCAATTTTAGAATTTTCTGCAAAATGAGCATTGTTTCTGTCAATATCTCCTAAACATTTTTCTTTCTTGTTATATATTAGGACGTCTTGCATGGCTGGTATACTTAGTTGGGACAGTTGTTGGAGGAAGGTTAACATATACCAGTACAGATGAACATGATGCTATGGATGGAGAATTATCCTGCCGGTACGTAATGGCCATAAAATTTACAAAAATTTACTAAATACTTAAGAAATTTAGTTACTGAACTGGTATTATGAGCTAAAACATTTTATACTTGACCTTTTGAGGAAGGTATTATTTTCTTTCTTATTGGTGAGAAAAACCAAGGAATGGAGGTTAAGTGATTTGTAGAAGTCAAGTCTCTAGGAAGTATTACAGTCAAAATATTTTAAACTCATATTTGAATAGTGTGATGAAGATTTAGGTAGCTTTTTATTTCTTAGGACCCGATAAAGCATGCAAAATTACTGTGTATTGGGTGGTGGCAAAATTGGGGTGACATACATCCATCTTGTTAGAAAGCAATGGATAATTACCCAATACAAGCTTTGTTTATGATTGTTGACTAGATTTTTCACCTCATGACCATAGTCTTAAGAAGCAATGAATTACTTACCTTAACACTGAGGAAAATTGCTACGTGTGAATAATACACGTGAGTTTGGTTTTTAATATATTCTATTTTTGAATAACATTTTACTTTATAAATAAAGTAATATATGTTTTTATTGAACATTTAACTATTTCAAATAAAAAGAAAAGTTGTATATTAATTTGGAGATAACTTGCTGTCATTTTGCTGCATACCTTTTACTGAGTCTTTTTAGTTAATGCTTGAGGATATATGTACATTACATGTGTCTTTTTCAACATTTTTTGAACAAAAGTTATACTATATTACTGTCTTGTAAACTAAAATGGAGATAATAATACCTAATTCATTTTGGGCTATTATAAGGATTAAATGAGTTAATATTTGTAAGATGCTTAGAACAGTGCCTGGCAAATAGTAAGCATTATATTACCACATGCCCCTCTCCCCCCACTCAAACACTTCTTTTAAAAAACAGCAAGCATAATATTGTGAACATTTTACCTAGATGTTAAATATTCTAAGCTATACCATAATTTATACATACCCCAGTTTTTGGAATTTTAGGTTGGTTCTCAAATTGTTCTTTGTTGTAAACTTCTTTGAGGTGAGTGTTCTTTCAGTTATATCTTTAATGTAGATAAAAAATAATTTCATTAGAGATAATTCTTAAAGGCTAAATAGCTGGTTGAATGGTCTGCAACATTTTAAAGAGTTTCAGTACTTACTACCAAATGACATTTTGGAAGTGTTATACCACTTTATTCTCTGAACTCAAAGGCTCTGAGACTTACCATTTTTTTGCAGTTGAACACTAGATTTTGGGATCATTATCTTTGCCAGTTTATAGTTAAAAAATGTCTTGTTTTGATTTGTATTGTTTTGGTTACAAATGGTATCAAACACTCTTCCATTCCTATTTTTCCCAATTATATTTTCTCTTTGTGGTTTTTAAATATATATAGATTGTATCATTTAGCTACTTTTGTGATGATCTTTCCCCTAATATATCTATAAGAACTCAGTATATATCAAAGATCTTAATATTTCATATTCATTTTGAAAATGTTTTCTCCATGTTTTTAATGCGTTTTAGAAATATCTCTGTTAATGGATTTAAATATTTATGTATTCAGACTGCTGAATCTTTTCCTTTCATATTTTCCCCATTGTTCATGCTTAGAAAGGTTGTTCCACACCTAGATAATAAAAATATTCACCTAGATTTTCTCCTACTTTTATGGTTTCAGATTTTTATATTTAATTTTTAATACATTTGATGTTTGTTTTATATACTTTTTCCAAAGTTTCCATACTGTTAACCAATTAATGCAAACCCCACCCTTTACTGATTTGAAATGCTGCTTATATGTTTACACAAAATTCTTAGGTCTTTTTCTAAGCTTTCATTCTTTTCCACTGATCTTAGAAGTCTGTTTTCCTCTGTGTAGAATAGAAATATAAGAGAAGCAATTCATTGCTTTTTATTAAGGCTTTGGTCATGAGGTGAAAAATCTAGTCAATGATAGTAAACAAAGCTTATATCGGGTAACTGACTATCTATTGCTTTTTGACCACATGCATGTCACCCCGATTTTGCCACCACCCGATAGACACCACTATCACCCTACCAAAGTCCTTAAAATTATTACGCCAAGCTGTGGCATTTTCCATTACTATTCTTAAATAGAGTCCTAGGTATTTAATAAATTTGTTGGCATTTTGAAAAAAATTTTCTTTTCCTTCCATACTCTTTTTAACCTGTAAACTAGCCCTTGTTTGAGTGAAACTTGAGTCTGAATGGAACATAAATATTTTAGCTTTCTTAAGATTTATTATTTCTAATATCAGATAACTCTAAAATATGGGTAGAGGCATTCTTAGAATGCTTTGGTTAATTTTAAACAAAGTGAATAATTTGCCTCTGTGCCATCTTTTAATATGATATGACATAATTTAGTAAAGTGCAAAGTAAGTATACTTTTTACTATAGTTATAGTTTGATTTTTAAAAATTTTCATCATCATTTTAAAAGTTTTTTCATCATCACGTAGAGAAATACCCACTGGCATTATTTTCCTGAGAAATATATAACAGGAAATAAACAAAAGCAGGTGTATATATGCCAGGGAAATAGACAAAAGCAGGTGTATATTTGCCAAGTAGAAAATTTTAATTTTTTCATTAAGCAACATATTTAACTTTAAATAAGATTTGATTTATGTTTTAGCCATTCCCTAGAAAACAAAATGTTAGGTGAAGTCTATAATGGTCTAAGGCTTTATTGAGGGATGGGAAGAAAGGTACATTTTCAAGGGAAAAATAAAATGAAGGAAAAGGAAGAGAGAGAGTAAGAGAAAACAAAGAGTCAGTGCTCCTAATTCACAGATTCCAGTTTTGCAGATTTGCGTACTTGCTAAAATTTATTGGTAACCCCAGAACCAATACTCGTGCTACTACAGTCATTTGTGGATATGTGCTTGGTGGTGAAAAATTTGTGTTCCCTGATACCCACTTTCCAGCTGAAGTTGATCAGATGCTCTTTTTGGTTCACACTCTCATACTGTAATTAAGTGTCCTTTTCATTGTCTCTTTAGTCCCATATATCTCACATTTTTGTGCTTTTTGTTGGTGGTTTTGCTATTTACAGTGGTCCCCAATGTAGTGCTGAAATGCTGTCTAGTGTTCCTAAGCACAACAGAAAAGCTGTAAAGTACCTTACAGAGAAAATATGTATGTTAGATAAGCCTTGTTCAGGCACAGGTTGTTGTGGTACTGGCTATGAGTTCAATGTTAATGAATCAACAATATATTAAATAAGATGTCTTTAAAAAGAAACACACAAAGAACAAAATTATGTGTGGGTTAGTTGATGAAAATATTATGATCATAGTTCCTTAGGAACCTAACCCGTATCTCCTCCAGGAATGCAGTGGTTCAGTCTTCACTAATTCAGTTTTCACAATGCCTTTATAGAACATAACTGCCATGAATAATGAGAATCAAATGTATAAGGTGGTGCATTACACACTGATTGCTCACTGTTACAGGAGATTTCCCCAGAGGCCACATATAGAACCACTGTGTTTGAACAGTCCATGATGGCGGTGGGAGGATGGACTGTAGGCAAGCCAGTTTTCTGTTGGCTTATTTCTGTGTCCCATTTCTTATTAAAGTCTCCTCTTGGGGAGTAGTTTTGTTCCCTGGCCTCTCTGAGGTGCCACTGGGGAAGCCAGAACTTTTGTCCTGCTGAGTTGGGAGGTAGGGGCTGGAGCTGTCAGAGGCCTCTCTTCTCCCCTGAGTGAGGATGTACAACTGCAGGAACTGTGGGAATCTTTACGGGAGCTGCAAGGCAAGTGGATGAGGGTAGTGGGTGAGAGGTAGTGGTGAGGTAGTGGTGAAGGAATGGTGAGAGAGGGTGAGAGAGAGTGGTGAGGTGGGTGGGTATGTAAACAGGGCTAAGCAGATTCAAACTGAGGCATAAAAAAAGATATAAATATGTTTTAAAATCTGAGCTTTTAAATTAAATAAGAATGATGTTTTATGTAGAATTTTAAAATATCAATTTCATATGAAGAAGTAACTGGCACTGTAATACTGTTGCCTTCAATGTGTTGGTATATACTTTGCTCACTCCTGAGAAAACTACCAAATTGGAAGATCATGAAGATTCTGCCAAAAACCTATATGCTATTTTATCAGGAAAAGGTTAATATTCATAAAAGCTCCCAATATTGTGATAATTTTAATTAAAACATGTTACTTTAACATTTAAATATGCTTCCTTAACTTAGCAAATAAATTTATTTGTGCTCAGGTCATGCAGTTCTAATTAAATACAGATAATTTTATAGTCATTTCAGTTTCATTCATCATTACCAGAATATAAACCTCTTGAGAGATTACCCGGAGATTTTGTTTTATTCATCTTATATCCTCCCAGTTTGCTCGTGCTAGTAGAATGACTGCTTCTTTCAGTTATGATACCCTCCTTCCCTCGTTGTTTCTCTGGCCTGTTAGTCTCTCTGTCATCCCTCATCATTCATCAACACCTTTGACAGCTAGCTCAGAGTTTTGTTTTGTTCTTTTTCCCAAACTCTGCTATCCTATGGATGACTTCAACTTCTTACCCATTAGATCATATTACTCTGCTCTATTCATAAGCTTCCAGAGGCTTCTTTTCACACATGAGAATTCCAGAGTCCGTGTCATGGCTCAGAGCTTCCTGTACTACTTCTCTGACTTCCTTTCCTACCCTTTCTCATTCAGTTCAGCCACACTGACCTCCTTGGTGTTTTCGAGTGTTGGAAATATGTTCTCACTTTAGGGCCTTTGCACTTCTGCTAGGAATGCTTTCTCCTAGATGTTTCTGTAGTACTCCTTCACTTCAGTTAGGTCTGTATGCAGCTGTCTCTTCCTGCTTTGACATCCCAATCCAAACTAACATCCTTATCCTAGTTTATTTTTTCCACAATACTTATTACCTCTTGATGTTTGTTTGTTCCTCTAGAGTAAGGGAGGAATAAGCTTCATTTGCTTTGTGCACGGCTGTATTTTTATCTCATCTGCCTAGCCAAACCTTAACCCTAAGGAATTCAGAGTTTTCACTAATTTGTTGAGTGATTATAAAAGAAATTGCACAGGGGATCCCTGGGTGGCTCAGCAGTTTAACGCCTGCCTTTGGCCCAGGGCGTGATCCTGGAGTCCCGGGATCGAGTCCCGCATCGGGCTCCCGGCATGGAGCCTGCTTTTCCCTCCTCCTGTGTCTTTGCCTCTCTCTCTCTCTCTCTCTCTCTCTCTCTGTCTATCATAAATAAATAAATCTTTAAAAAAAAAAGAAATTGCACACCTCTGCATAAAGGTAACATTTGTCAATTAAGATACCATGTTTTACCTCAGTTGAGCCCTTAACATTGCCCAGTGATTTTCTCCTATTTTAGTAATTCTTGTCTTCTGACTTCCAAAAAGCTGTTGCATGTTCATTTGCATGTTCTGCTCCGCACGTGTCTTCAATTTAGTGACTAAAATTAAGCTATCTTCCCTCCACTCCCAGCCCTGACTCTCTTCATGTGTCTCACCATCTCTTCAGTTTGTCTAAGCCTGCATCCCAGGAGTTATCCTTAACTTTTCTTTTTCTCTCACCAACATCCACATAGTCTTCATCTTCATATCCTGTCAGTTCTGCCTTCTAGTTAGGCCAGTTGGTCCAGTTGTTTCTATGTCCCCTGCCATTTTAGCTCTCTGTATCTTTTTCTTGGGTTCATGCTACAGTTTTAAATGGACACCTTGGTTCCTCTCTGGCTTTCTTTTCTTTTCTCTTCTTTTTATTTTTTTTCTTTTTTAAGATTTTGTTTATTTATTTGAGAGAGAGAGAAAGCAAGCATGAGCAGGGGGAGGGGCAGTGGGAGAGGGAGAAACAGGCTCTGCTCAGACTTTGCAATGCTTTCCGTTGCTTTTGGGATTAAAATCAACATGGCTTATCAGGTTCTTCATGATCTGGCTCCTGCCTGTCTTATTATTAGCCTCATCTCCTGCCAGGGACTGCTTTATAGCCATATTTAACTGTTTCAGCTCCTAAATGAGCCATGCTTTTTCTTCCCTCTCTAGGTAGTTACACATGCTTTCTCCTTTCCCTCAACACACTCTTTGCCCTGTTCCATCCTAGAATATTATGAATCTTCGTTAATTTCTTTGTATTGTTACAGCACTTGTCATTCTTTATCTTAATCATTTGTTATATGTCTTTCCCTGTATAGACTATAGGTATCTGGAGGGCTTGTTCACTATTATATTCCGAACTTCTAATGAACATATACCATATAGTAGGCCCTCAGATATTTATTGACTGCATGAATACTTATTTATTTGGGTAGGTAGAGAGATACAAACAAGTGAGTATCCAAAATTCATTTCTTTGAATTTGAAATGAATTTTGAAATGGTGATTATACTTGGATTAACATTATTTAATGATATATTTGTCTTTTTATTCCCTCCGTGCTCTTTACCAAAAATAACATGAAGAAAAAAATAGCTGCAGGACAATAAATTAAAACTGAAAGTGAATATTATATATGCAGTACAAGCTTTGGTCTTAAGTACTTTTCAAAGTGGCCACAAATCTTTGAATGGCACTGTGGCAGAGACTACTAGCTGTACAGTGTTTATTCCTCCCTTCTTCTGAAGTAATAGAATACCTGATTCTTTTGCCAGGCATGTGGCCACCTGATTAAAGATTTACTAGACTCTTGCAGCTAGATGTGGCTAAGTGATTGTGCTCTAGGCAAATGGATGTAAGCAGATGTGGTATGTGCAAGACATATGGACATAATGGGTGGAGCTAAAATAGCCATCTTAGACCAAAAAGTGATTGTGTGAATGGAGGCAAGTGTAACAAGATGAAAAGCACTTGAGTCTCTGATACACTGTGGAGCACTAGCTAGTCCTGGAGCACTGCCTTGGATATTTGCCACAGAGAGAAATAAATATCCATATTGTTTAGGCCGTGGTTATTTGGACATTAGACTGTTGCAGCCGAACTTCTTTTACAACTACCAAAACTTCTTTGACAATGGATCATGTATTGTGCTGGGAACTCCTTCCTGGGATCCCATTTCCTCTTAGGCAGATGCAAATCGCCAGTTTAACTTGAGTTGTAAAGACATACCAACAAACTGTCTTCTGGTTTTCCCTCTTCCTAGGATTTTGGTATGCTGTAAAAAGGAAATAAAAATGAAGGAACAAGTACATAGAATCAACAAAGAGCTAGAGTAGGAAAAGGGAAGTCTCACTTAGGAAAGAATTAAAAAACAAGATATGTCTGTTTAAGTCACTTGAAAAATCACCTGGATCTAGACACAGTTTGATGTATATATCTATTTTTTTAACTAAAAATTACTCCCAGTAATCTGCTAATTCAAAAATACACAGACTAAAAGCTTTATCATTCCTCTCAAAATTGCAGAACAAACACATCTTCTTAGGAAAAAAAGAACAATCTGAATGCATAAGGGTATATGACAAGGGATATATTTGTATATGATAAGGGATATAATTGAGTGTATATGATAAGGGGTATAATTGAAATAGTGAGCAAAAGATAGACTATACTACAAGAAAGAAGTGGTGTTGAAGCACATGAGTAGCCATTTGGAAAAAATGTTGATCCATATCTCACAAGACATGTTCAAGATAAGTTCAAATGTATCAAAAAGGTAAATGTAAAAAAAAAAAAAGAAGAAAAGAAAAACAAAAATACCTCAGATTTAGGTAAGACCTTGTTACTATGCAAAATCTGTTTAAAAATTGATGAAAAGGGGCACCTGGGTGGCTCAGTCGGTTAAGTGTTGGACTCTTGGTTTTGGCTCAGGTCATGATCTCATGGGTGGTGGGATTGAGCCCTGAGTCTGGCTCTGCACTTAATGGGAAGTCTGCTTGAAAATTCCCTCTCTCTGTACCAACCCCCCCCCACACACAAACTCATGCTCTCTGTCTCTAAAATAAATCAAGAAATCTTTAAAAATTAATGAAAATTTAGTATAACAAAAACTTCTGCATGGCATAAAAAAAAAAGTCAGGAGACAAATTAAAACCATGGAAAAATATTAAAGCTGAATCACAGGCAAAGGACTCAGTTTTCTAATATGTAAAGAATTTGTAGAAATCAACAATAAAAAGCCTAATAGAAAGAATTAGCAAAGTATATGGACAAACAGGTAACAGACAAAGACATATATAAGGCTTAAAAACATGGAAAAATTTTAACCTCACATACATGAGTGAAATACAAAATAAAACTGCACTGGATGTCGTTTTTCATATTTCAATGAATTTTATAGTTTCATGTCATCTGAATTATCTGAGTGTATATAGACACTACACTCATAGACTAATGATAGAAGTATAAATTGTTTCAATTGTTTCTCTCTCTATTTAATAATAGCTATCAAGATTATAAAAAAATAAAATTCTTTAAACTAGTGGTTTTACTTTTAGTAGTGTATATTGTAATGTATGTGTGAAATGATGTGTACAAGATGGATAATTCCATCCTTTTTGCAATAGCAAAAAAATTATAAACAATGCCCATTTGTAGAGAGTATTTGAAAATATTATGGTATATTCATATAATAAAATGTTGAACAGCTGCAAGAGAGAATGAGGAAGCTCTTGATGGCTGACATGGAAAGATCTGTAAGATAGTTAAATGGAAAAGGCTGGATTTGGAATTGTAACTATAGTATATTCCATATGTTTAAAGGAGTTGGAAGGAGAATATATAGTTGCATTTGACTGCATATACATTTAAAAAAATCTCTGGAAGAACATATAAACTATTAACAGTATGTGTGTATGTTCCTATGTATATGCATGGAAGGAAGTGTGCAGGTCAGGATAGACATAGCTGCCTTTGTGTATAGTTAGAAAAAGGAGAAAAAAGTGCTATTCCTCAACGACCTCTGCCTCTTGGCTTTTAAAAGATGATTATAATAAGCTGATTTTGTTAACACCAGGCACTTGTCAGCCATCCACTGGAAATTTTTAATGAAAATAGATAGGTAATACAAGGATTTCTCTTGAAAATTCTAGACCAAGCTTTTCATTATATTGAATTAATTTTTTTTCTCTAAGAAATATGACTTAACCTTCAGTTCACTTATGATTATCTGGTAATAATAGTTGTATACTTGTATTAAAAATACTTGATCTTATTAAGATTATCTTGTAAGTTTTTCCAGGTGAAATTTTTATTATTCATTGAAAAAAATGCTAATAACTTGATTGGTGGATCTCTTGATTTTTAAAAAATGTTTTGAATCATGTGACCCCCAAATAGATAATTATATAAAAATTATAGGTTTAATGAAAAGGTAAAATATAAAGCTACATGTTCAGTATCATTTTTCTTTTATTAAAAGGTAAATTTTATATAGATACAAATATTTATATCTATGTGTATATATAGTATAAAATTAGGGATTTACATATATATATGCATACGATATATGTATATACCTTATGCGTTTATATATAAATTTTTAGTGAAATAGTAAGTGTATGTCCTTGTAGGTTTCTATGTATATATGTGTATGTGTATGTTTTAAAAAGACTAAAAGGAATTAGACCAAATTGTAGTATCTCTTAGTAGTAGGATTTCAGATGGTTTTAAAAATATTTTTTATGAGCTTTTGTATTTTTCCACTTTTTAAAGTGATTATATATTACATTAAATTGACAATAAATGTTTTAATATTGTTTCTATAAGAACTGTCACTGAAGTTTTTTTTCTCCTTCACGAAAAGAGTTTTTCAGCTTATATCTTTAATGGATACCGGATTGCCTCAGTGTTCTAATGAGAAAATAGAGCTTGCAATTCTGTGGTTTTTGGATCAGTTTCGTAAAACATATGTTGGTGATCAACTTCAAAGAACCTCAAAGGTAGGTTTTTACTAGATTTACTAGATTTTTAAAAAATGTTACCGAAAAATGAAGAAAGATGTTCACATCTAACAGTTCTAAACTGAATGATACATTTATGTAATTTCTACCTAAGAGGTAGAAGTCGATTGACTAATTGGTATTGAAGGCAATGGGAGATTAATTTGCTTGTTTTATACCTAGATTTACCATTTTCTTTGAAGAATGATTGGCAGAGTTAGTGAATATTTTTTATGTGGTTAGTCAAATAATTAAGATTACTTTAAACACTTTAATAGATTTTACCTTATTATGTTTATCTCAAGGTTTAAGATAAGAGGTTTATTACTCTTTTAGTAGTTCTGAGACTTTAGGGGCATGCACTTATTTATGTGATTTCCAGTATATTTTTCTCTCATTGCTCTGCATTTTTACAAAACTGATGAGGACCAGGAGCACTAGACATGTTTTTGAGAGGCCACAGTTAAATCACCTTAATGTAGAGGACACTCATAGTATGATAATTGAAAGTTTAGCATCAGCAAATTTAGATGAATTGATCTTAAGGCATAATGAGGGATTATCGAGGTCGTTTATGTGAACCCTAACTGGATATTTAGTAATACTGTGACATGGAGTAAGATCTATGAAGTTTTCTTCTTCTTCTGAAATAGTAACTCTTTCCAAGCCTTCTCTGTTAAGAAGTCCTAAGGATAGACTTATCTCCTGTGGATGTATAGATTCTATTAGCAATGTTGAAGGATTTCTTACTGGAAATATTTAGAATAAGCTTTTTATATTGAACTGAGCTTTTTTCCTATGGGAAATCTAGTGTGACCTTTAGTACATTTATGATTCTCTGTTTGTTATAGTCATATAATAGTGGAAAAACTTTTGTTTGATTTTGTTAGTATTATCCTTTAGTATAGTATAGTATAGTATAGTATAGTATAGTAATCTTTCCCTCAGTAGAAAACCAGAGAGAATAATGTAATGAACACTCATGTACCCACCATCCAGCTTTGTTTGTTTGTTTATTTTCTTTGCTTTTTAAGAAAGTGATATAGCTTGATGCTTCCTTTGTCAAATATATTGTGATATGTTATTGTCATTTAGGATTAACTTCAATAAAATTTTCTTAGAATTTAGCTGTCATTGAATGAGGCCATTAGGGAGAAAAAGGAATAACTAGAAATAAACGTTTGATAGTAAGACAAATTAGAATCAGACAAAAATTATATGGTATGAAACTTATACAAGGGTGCCTCTTTTAAAATACCAGATGAGGGGATCCCTGGATGGATCAGTGGCTGAGCGGCTGCCTTCGGCCCAGGGCGTGATCCCAGAGTGCTGGGATCAAGTCCCACATCGGGCTCCGCCTGCTTCTCCCTCTGCCTGTGTCTCTGCCTCTCTCTCTCTCTCTCTCTCTCTCTCTCTCTCTCTGTCGCTCATGAATAAATAAATAAAATATTAAAAAATTTTTTAAAAAGTCCCAGATGAGTTACTTGAAGGTGGAGAATAAATCTCATACATAATACATTCATGTGATAAAGGGTATGTTCTTGAGTTGGAAAATGATGCTGACTTTAGTGAAATTATTAAGCAAGTTTAAATAAGATGTGTTGCTAAGCATCTTGAAGTTACGTATGCATAATAAGTGCTTCAGGAACCCAGGTGGAATCATAGAGGAATCTTAAGTAATGTATAGAATAGAAGTGTATGTTATAAATGAGAAAGAAGTATCATAAATGGTAGCTATAGACATTTATTAAAGAAGTAGTCTGTGTCAAAGACTTCACACTTGACAGATATCTAATTTCATCTCACAAAGCCCTGTGCGAATAGTTGTTTTTATTGACACCTGCCCACCCCTTTTTACAGATTTGGAAACTGAGGTCTAGAATGGTTAATTAATGTGTTTAAGTGGTTGAATCTGAATTTGAACCCAGGACACCTATGATAACAGACCCTGTGATGCTAATCACTTTTCTGTATTGTCTCCTGTTGGATCTTTCACTGTGATATTGAATAGGCCCTTCAATCTCAGTAGGTCTTAAACACATCCTGAAACCCATTCCACCTGTTTTCCAGTTTTGAGGAAAAATGCCTGACTGTGAACCCAAAATTTCCACTTTGTTCTTATATCTAATTTGTCACCTAATTTTGCTGATTTTCTTACTCTCTTTCAGTTTCACTTTTTTCTCAGGTCCTCAGTTTTTATCCTCATTATCACTGCTTGTCATTTCACACTGGATTTCAAAAGTCTTCTGACTGTCCTCTTTGTTTCCTTTTTTGCCTTTTCCCCACTCTGGTCCATTTTCCATACTGCCTCCAAAGTAATCTTTCCCTCAGTAGAAAACCAGAGAGAATAATGTAATGAACACTCATGTACCCACCGTCCAGCTTTGTCAGATCTGAATGCCTTGCCCTATTTGCTTCTGTATATTTTTAAATGAAAAGTTAGGGGATCCCTGGGTGGCTCAGCGGTTTAGTGCCTGCCTTTGGTCCAGGGCCTGATCCTGGAGTCCCTGGATCGAGTCTTACGTCAGGCTCCAGGTATGGAGCCTGCTTCTCCCTCCTCCTGTGTCTCTGCCTCTCTCTCTCTCTCTTTCTCTATGTCTATCATAAATAAATGAATAAATCTTTAAAAAAAAAAAAAGAAAAGTTAATGGCCTGTTCTTGCTCTGATTCTGTTCTTACTTCTTACCCCCAAAGTAACTGTCATCCTAAATTTAGTGTCATTTTCATGCATGATTTTGTTCAATTCCCGCATTCCTATGTAATTATGAACAAAAATAGTACTGTTAACTTTATAGAAAATTAGTATGCAAGAGCTTGCTGTTTTTGATCAACATTGTTTTTGAGATTTATGCATGGTAATACATATATTTATAATTTATTTTAATTATTGAATGGTATTACTGTATATTACTGTGCCTACATACTCATTTTTCTGTCAATATATGTTAGATTGTTTCCAATTTTAAAGATTACAGAAAATTCTACAGTAAACATTCTAATACCATTTTCTTTATGCATATGTATGAGTATCTTGAAGGTAAATACTGAGAGTGGAATTGCTGGGCTGTAGACTACATATTTTCAGCTTGATCAGATATTATCAAGTTGCCACCCCCCCAAGTGTTTGGATAGTTTGTAGTTGTTTGAATAGTGCTGTATGTTGTCTTAATACTTGCTTTTGTTAGACTTTAAAATTTGCAGAATTTCTCTGCTTAAAATTCTTATTGATTTCTCAGTATATATAAAATAGACACCTTATTATGGTCAGATTTTGCCTACCTTTGCAACCTTTTTTTTTTTCTGACACTGCATTCTACTCTATGACATGTTTTGTGTGTGCTACACTTCTTTCCCTCTTGCCAATTTATTTTTACTATCCAATGAACATTAATAAGTAACTACTGTATATTAAGACCAGGAATACAATAACCCATAGGATGGTCCATCTCTCTACTAAGTTTTTAATTAAAGAAGATCAGCAAATAAAAACTTAGAGGGCAGCCCCAGTGGCGCAGCAATTTAGCGCCGCCTGCAGCCTAGGGCATAATCCTGGAGACCCTGGATCAAGTCCCACGTCAGGCTTCTCTGCATGGAGCCTACTTCTCCCTCCACCTATGTCTCTGCCTCTCTCTCTCTCTCTCTGTCTCTCATGAATAAATAAATAAAATCTTTAAGAAAAAAAACACATCAGAGTAAAAATATTGAAAGACAAAGAGAAGATTTTTTTTAAATTTTTTATTTATTTATGATAGTCACAGAGAGAGAGAGAGGGGGGCAGAGACACAGGCAGAGGGAGAAGCAGGCTCCATGCACCGGGAGCCCGTTGTGGGATTCGATCCCGGGTCTCTAGGATCATGCCCTGGGCCAAAGGCAGGCGCCAAACCGCTGCACCACCCAGGGATCCCCAAAGAGAAGATTTTGATAGCAGCAAGAGAAAAAAATATTTATCACAGTTACCAGAAGGGAGGTGGTTGGGGGGATGGGTGAAATGGTGATGGGGATTGAGGAGGACATTTGTGATGACCACTGGGTGATTTATGGAAGTGTTGAATAAAAACTTAAAAAAAAAAAAAGGAAAAAGAAGAACTACTTAATACATGCAAAGAGACACCAATAAGATTAACAGCTGACTAGTCTTTAGAAACAGTAGGGGTCAGGAGATAGTTGGATGATATAGTCAAAGTGCTGAACTAGTAACCAAGAATTCCATATCCACCTTGGAATTTTAAAGACATTGGCAAACAAAAAACAGAATTCATTGCTTTTAGAGCCCTGTAAGAAAACAAGGAAAGGAAACACTTGAGGCTGAAAGCAAGTGACTTCAGATAAATCCACATGAAAACAAAGAACACTAGTGAAGGTAGGTAAGCAGTTATAAAATATAGTACTTTTTCTCTTAACTGATTTAAAAAGCAATTAATTACATATTTTACACACTATATTGATGGCATATAACATATATAATGTGTAATATATTTGCCAATAATAGCACAAAGAAGATAGATGGGAAGAAAGTTGGGGGCTAAGAAAATGGCACAAGGTAGCAACTCAAATCCACAAGAACCAATAAAAAAGAACCAAAAATGATAAATAAGAATGTTGATATAACAAACACTTTATTTTTTTAACAAACACTTTAGACATATATTTTTGTTCTTTCTCTCAACTTTATTAAAAGATATAAAATGAAATTAAAAAATAATTATGATTTATTGTTGATTTGTAATATATAAAAATGTACTATATTTTATCATATGATAATAATATTACAAAAAAGGAGAAAAAGGAATAGAGTTATATAGGAATAACATTTCTTTATCCTTTGGAATTAAGTAATATAAATTTGAGATAGATTCTGATAAGATGTATATGGTGAGACCTGGGAAATTCTCCAGAAAGTAACTAAAAAGTATATAGTAGGGGGTGCCTAGCTGGCTCAGTGGTTGAGCATCTGCTTTTGGCTCAGGTCGTGATCGTGGGGTCCTGGGATTGAGTCCCACATCAGGCTCCCTGCCAGGGAGCCTTCCCCCTCTACCTATGTCTCTGCCTCTATGTGTTTTTGTCTCTCATGAATAAATAAATAAAATCTTTTAAAAATTAAGCTAAGGTTATTAAAATGTTACACTAAAAATATTCATTTAATGTAAAAGCAATAGAGGGAGGCTAGAGGAAAAAAAATGACAAAAACTGCAGACATAGATCTCACAATATCAATAACATTAAATTTAGAATGGATTATGCAACCCAATGAATAGCAGAGAGTATTAGACTGGATTTTTAAAAAAATACTGTTGTACATGCTATCTATCTATAGAACACACATTTTAAATTCAAGGACACAAATAGATTGAAAATAAAAGGGTGGCAAAAGATATATCACATAGACAGCAACCATTAAAAAGCTGGAGTGGCTATACTAATACCAAGCAAAGTAGACTTTAAAACAAAAAATGCCACTAGGATAGACAGGAACATTTTATAATGTTAAAAGTGTCAACCCTTGAGGAAATATAGCAATTATAAACATATATGTACCTAACAACAGAAGCACAAAATATATGAAACAGAAGCTGACAGAAATAACAATAATAGTTGAAGACTTTAATGACGTAATTTTAATAATGGATAGAACAACTAGGGAGAAGGTCTGTAAGGAAGTTGTAGACTTGAACAACACTGTAAACCTACTAGACCATAGACGTCTATAGAACACCACACCCAACAACAGCAGAATATGCATTTTTAAAGAGATTTTATTTATTGATTGATTTATATGACAGCATAAGTAGGGGCAGTGGCAGGCAGAGGAAGAGGAAGAAGTAGGTTCCCTGCTGAGCAGAGAGCCCCGTGTGAGGGCTCGATCGAGACCCTGGGATCATGACCTAAGCTGAAGGCAGATGCTTAACTGACTGAGCCACCCCATTGCCCCCCACCAAATATGCATTCCTATCAAGTATGCACAGAACATTACCCAGAATAGACCATATGTTCATTCATAAAACAAGATTTGATAAGCTTAAAAGAATTGATATAGTACAAAATATGTTCTCTAATCACTATGGAATGCATAGATAATGCAACAGAAAGAAATATGGGGAACTCTTAAGTATGTGGAAATTAAACAACCCACTTCTAAATAACCAGTGAGTCAAAGAAGAAATCACAAAGGAAATTAGGAAACACTTTCAGGGAAAGAAAATGACACAACATATCAAAACTTACAAAATTTAGCTAAAGCAGTATTTGGGGTTATTTTATAGCTATAAATACCTACTTTAAAAATGAAGAGATATCTTAGATAAATAGCTCAACCTTTCCCCTTAACACACTGGAAAAATGAGAAGAAGCTAAACCTAAAGCAACAGAAGGAAGGATATAATAAAGATTAGAGTAAAAATTAATGAAATAGAAATTAGAAAGCAATAGCAAAAGTCAATGAAATCCAAACTTGGTTCTTTAAAAAAAAAAAAAAAGTGAAATTGACATATCTTTAGCTACATTGACTAAAAAGAGAGTACTGAAAACAGGAATGGGGCAGTCCCGGTGCCTCAGCGGTTTAGCGCCGCCTGCAGCCCAGGGTATGATCCTGGAGACCCGGGATTGAGTCCCATGTCAGGCTCTCTGCATGAAGCCTGCTTCTCCCTCTGCCTGTGTCTCTGCCTCTCTCTCTCCTCTCTGTGTATTCTCATGAATAAATAAATAAAATCTTTAAAAAAAAACAGGAATGAAAGAGAGGACATTACTCTTGACCTTACAGAAATAAAAATGACTGTAATGGAATATTATGAACATTTGAATGCCAGTTAGATAACTTAGATGGAATGGACAAATTTCCCAAAAAAATATAAACCACTGAAACTTATTCAAGAGAATAAAGAAATCTGATAAAAGTATGACAACTAAAGAGACTGAATTAGTCATCAGATTACCTACAGAGAGCCCAGTCCCAGATGGATACCCTAGTGATTTCTACCGGATGCTCAAAGAATAAATACTAGTTCTTTAAATGCTTAAAAAATGTGGAAGATTAGGGGACACTTCCCAACTCATTCTGTGAGGCCACTTTACCCTGATACCAACACCATAAAAGTACAAAAACATATACTCACCAATTTATCTTATGAATATAGATGCAAAAGAAAACCTAAAACAAAATACAGGCTAACTAAATCTAATGACTTCTAAGTACTTTCCTCTGTGATTAAGAGCAAGACAAAGATACTCTCTTTACTTATATCAAACATTTTACTAGAGGTTCTGGTTAGGAAAATTAAACAATAAAAATTAAATAAAGGCACCCAGATTGGAAGAAAGGAAGTTCACAGATGGCATGACCTTGAATATAGAAAATCTTTTTTTGTTTTTAAAGATTTTATTTATTCATGACAGACAGACACACACACGGAGGCAGAGACATAGAGGGAGAAGCAGGTTCCATGCAAGAAGATGGATGTGGGACTCAATCCCGGGACTCCAGGATCACACTGGGAGCCAAAGGCAGACGCTCAACCGCTGAGCCACCCAGGCATCCCAAATATAGAAAATCTTAAGAATCACCTAAAGTACTATTAGAACTAATTTTAGAAATTGTTAAGTTTGTAGACTAGATGATCAGTATAAAAAAAATCATTTGAGTTTCTATACGCTTGCAGTAAATCTGTGAATGAAATGAACAAAACATTTCATTTACAATAGCATCAAAAAGAATTAAATACTTAAGAATAAATTTAACAAAAGAAGTACAAAATTTATAAACTGGAAACTACAAATCATTGTTGGAATAAATAAAAGAAAATCTAAGAACTGGAAAGATATCCCATTGTCATGAATCAGAAGACTTGCTGTTGGGGCACATGGTGGCTCAGTTGGTTTAGCACCGGTCTCTTGATTTTGGTCGAGATCTTGGTCTCAGGGTTGTGAGATTATGCCCTATGTTAGCGGGGAGTCTGCTTCTCTTTCTCCGCCTTTGCTCTTCCTCTTGCTCCCACTTTCACTCTAAAATAAATACATAAATCTTATTTTTTAAATTTTTTTAAATTTATTTATGATAGTCACACAGAGAGAGAGAGAGAAGCAGAGATATAGGCAGAGGGAGAAGCAGGCTCCATGCACCGGGAGCCCGATGTGGGATTTGATCCCGGGTCTCCAGGATCGTGCCCTGGGCCAAAGGCAGGCGCTAAACTGCTGCGCCACCCAGGGATCCCATACATAAATCTTAAAGACTATTGAGATGTCAGTATTCCACAAATTGATCTATAGCTTCAGCACAATCTTTATCAAAATCTAAGCTAAGCTTGCAGGATTTGGCAAGCTTATCCTAAAATTCATAAGGAAATTCAGAGGATCAAGAATAGCCAAAACAATCTTGAAAAAGATGAACACTCCCTTCCCAATTTCACAACTTACTGTAAAACAACAATAGTCAAGACAATGTAGTTCTGTCATAAGAATATACATAAAGATCAGCCAAATAGAATTGGAAGTCCAGGTATAAACCTTCACATTTGCAGTTTATTTTTGACAAGGATGCCAAGACAAGCCAGTGATGAAAAAGTAATCTTTTCAACAAATGGTGCTGGGACAAGTGGATATCCACATGCAAAAGAATGGGGTTAGAACCCTATCTCCCACCACACACAAAAATTAAATAAAAATGAATCAGATTTAAATGTAAGAGTTAAAACTATGAAACTCTTAGAAAAAAACATATAAGTAAATCTTCATGACTTTGGATTGGGTAATGATTTCTTAGATACAACAATGAAAGCACAAGCAGCCAAAGACAAAAAGAGATAAATTGAACTTCATCAAAATTAAAAACTTTTGTGCTTTAAATGACACCATCAAGAAAATGAAAACACTAAATAAAAAAAAAAAAAAAAAGAAAATGAAAACACAACCCACAGAATAGGTAGGAAATATATGCAGATCATTTATATGAAAAGGGACTTGCATCAAAATTTATAAAGAGCTCTTACAACTCTATAATAAAAAGATAAATATTCCAATTTAGAAATGGACAAAGGCTTTGAATACACATTTCTCCAAGGAAGACACATAAATGGCCAACAGGCACATGAAAAGATGTTTAACATCACTATAATTCATGAACAATTAAATCACTGCAATTCAGGAAAATTCATGTCATTATTACAATGAGATACCACTTCACAACCCCTAGGATGAATATAATTGTAAAGACAGATAATAATAATAATGGTGAGGCTGTGGAGAAATTGGACCTTAATATAGGAGAGGTAAGTATGTAAAAATGGTACAACCAGTTTGGAAAGCACCTGTAAGTTCTTCAAAAAGTTAAACAGACAGTTACTATATGATCCAATAATTCTAGTCCTATGTATGCACCCAAGAGAAATGCACCCACATAAAAATTTTACACAACTGTTCATAGAAGCATTATTCCTAATAGCATGAAGTAGAAAAAATCCAAATGCCCATCAGCTGAGTAGATAAAAGTAGTATATCCCCAAATGAAACATTGACTAATTTTTATTCAGTAATAAAAAGGAATGAAATGTTAATACATGGTACAACATAGGTGATTATTGAAAACATTAAGCCATCCATTCCCCTACCAATTGGCAGGTTTCCTTTTATTTTTGCAATTACACATCAGGCTTCTATAAATAATCTTTTGTTAAAAAATTGAATTTAGGTGTAACATACATAAAGTACATAAATCAGAATTATGACCTAAGTAAATTTCTATTTATGTATACACTCATAGAACTTCTATCAAGATAAAAGTATTTCTAGCTCCTCAGAAAGCAACTCTGCTCATTTTTGTGGTGAATATACTATACCTCCCCAAAGGTTACCACCATTCAGATTTCTATCACCATAAATTAGTTTTAACTATCATTAAATTGTTAATAGAATCAAAAAGTATACATACTTTATGTCTCTTTTCTTTTTTTTTTTATGTCTTTTCATTCACCATCATGGCAATCTATCCATTTTTGTATAGTTGTACAATGGGATTCTGTACAACAATGGAAATGAATGGTTTAAGCTACATTCATTTTTGGCTAAATCCAAGAAAGCATCTGTGTTGTTGTATGAAAAAAGTTGTTGAAGGACATATATAATATGATACTCCCTTCTATCAAATATGTTAATAATATATGTTCATGAATTCTTTATATAGTAAAAATATAAAGATGTACGTGAGATTGTTTAAAAGCTGAATTCAGGATGATAGTCATTTCTGGTTGAGGAAAAGCAGGGGATTAGAGAAGAAGATACAAAAGACCTTACGTGTATCTATGTTTTTTTTTTTAATTTATTTTTTTATTGGTGTTCAATTTACTAACATACAGAATAACACCCAGTGCCCGTCACCCATTCACTCCCACCCCCCGCCCTCCTCCCCTTCTACCACCCCTAGTTCGTTTCCCAGAGTTAGCAGTCTTTACGTTCTGTCTCCCTTTCTGATATTTCCCACACATTTCTTCTCCCTTCCCTTATTTTCCCTTTCACTATTATTTATATTCCCCAAATGAATGAGAACATATAATGTTTGTCCTTCTCCGACTGACTTACTTCACTCAGCATAATACCCTCCAGTTCCATCCACGTTGAAGCAAATGGTGGGTATTTGTCATTTCTAATAGCTGAGTAATATTCCATTGTATACATAAACCACATCTTCTTTATCCATTCATCTACGTGTATCTATGTTTTATTTCTTAGTCTGTGTGTTGGGTTTGCAGGAGTATTTATTGTTATATTTTATTCCTTTTACTCTATTTGGAATTTTTAATCTATAAAACAAATAATTATAGTGACTGTACTTAAACATAGCAAATTGAATATTCACATTTATCCTCCCCCTCACTTTGAAAACCTGCTATAATGACAGTAAAGGAGTTAACAACAACAACAACAACAATATACTTATAAGGAAAAAAATGGGAGAGATGCTAGACCATGAAATACTTTGGAACTGGCAACCAGATATATAAGTTGTATTTGGCTTAATATACCTGATGAATTGCAGGTATATTAAGCCAAATACAACTCACATGCTTGCAGTAGAGAAGGCTAATAATCAGGCAGACAGTTTGCACTAAGAACCCTGGAAAAGCTCAGAAGTTGGAGATGCTAGATACTTTGAAGACTAGGGTTCAGAGTGTGGCTGAAAATAGGAGAACTGATTTGAAATATGTATTTGGATTAGTTTAATTCTGATTGCTCCCACCCATTCCAGCACAGCTAGAGACTCCTCCCCATTTCTTGCAGGACACAGGAATGTTTGTTGTTTTGTTTTGTTTTGTTTTCATGGAAGTTTGGACAGCCTGGGATGCAAAGGAAATGAAACACTGGACTGAAAGTCCTCCCAGACACTTCCCAGTTCTTGCTATCCTAACACTGTTAGCTGGGCTTGAAACCCCAAAGCAGGAGATTGGTAAAATGCTTTTAGGAATAAGAAACAAAAAAAAAAAAAAAAAAGGAATAAGAAACATATATAAGAGAGTCCTATAAAATACAAGTATGTGAGGTCCCAATTTAAAAATCAGCCTATTTCATGAACCTACAGTGAAGTTTACTGGATAATAAACCTATTGTGAACAAAGAGTCTCAAGTGACTCATTCTAAGAAGTGAACAGATAGTTTACAACTGCCAACTTTTTTGAAGAAAGCTTCTTAAATGGAAATCAGAAAGGCAAACAGAAATTAAGAAATTGGAGCAAAACAAAATAATATTGCAACCATGAAACAAGATTCCATAAAGAGGATAATTCAGAGAAGAAAGAACCCTTTGAAATTTAAGACATGATAGCATAAATTAAATCTTAGTAGACCATTTGGAAGACAAAGTAGCACATATCCAGAGAGTTAAAATAAAAATAGACAATAGAAGAAAAAAATAAGAAAATCAGACAATCTAAGAAGCCCAACAATGGATTAAGAAGAGTGCTAATGAGAGAATATGAATGAGTACTAGAAAATTTTTTGTAATATAAGAGATTCCATATTGAAAAGGACAGTGCAGGAGTCCGACAAAGTGAGTGAAAGAAGATCCATATTCAGGCACATCATTGGAAACTGAAACTGTCAGGGAGGGTAAAAGAGAAGATCCTAAAAGCTTCCAGAGAGAAGAAATAGGTCACATTCAAAGGAGGAATGAAAATTATATTGTCCTTCTCCGTTGCAACATTAAAAATGGAAGACAGTGGAACAACACCTTCACATTTTTTTGGAAAATAAAATGAGTTCCAGCTTGAAGTTTTATATCCAAAGTTAAACAAGTATGAAGGTAGAATAAAGACATTTTCAGGGGGATCCCTGGGTGGCTCAGTGGTTTAGCGCCTGCCTTCGGCCCAGGGCATGATCCTTGAGTCCCGGGATTAAGTCCCACATCGGGCTCCCTGCATGGAGCCTGCTTCTCCCTCTGCCTGTGTCTCTGCCTCTCTTTCTCATTCTCTCTCTGTGTCTTTCATGAATAAATAAATAAAAATCTTAAAAAAAAAAAACAAAAAAGACATTTTCAGACAGACAAAGCCTCAAACTTTACTTCCCCTATATCCTTTACCAGGAAGTTGCTGGTGGCTGTGTTCCACCAAATTAAGAGAGAGAATCCAGGAAGAGGAAGGAAGACATGGGATCTGAGAGTCAGGGAATCTAACACAGGAGAGAGGTAAAGGAAAGTTCCAGCTTGATGGCAAAAGGAAACTCTAATATGATAACTGTGCCTCCGGCATAGAGAGCACATATGGATTTTCTTTTCTCCCCTCCCCTCCCCTCCCCTCCCCTCCTCCTATTCATTTCCTTCTTTTTCTTTTCTTTTAAAGAAACTGATAAATTGCCTGATATGTTGGATCATATTGAGAGGAATTAAGGGATTTTACATACGCGGATTCATGATACATAGAAAACTTCGGCAAATGTGAATCCAACTAAATGTTTGTACAAGAAAGGAAATTCAGTCATAGTACTATGTAGCTTATTTGCAAATAATAGGTACATTGTCATATATGTTAGGGGAGTCCAAAGATAATGTCTAAAGTTCAAAAGTAAAGAGAAATAGCTGTTATCAGCATGTTAGAAGAATACATGAAAATACTAAAATAGCTAAAAATGTTGAAAGTGGTTTTACTATTTAAATCAGAAGTGAAAAGGAGTATGTCAGGATGGTAGCTTTTCATTATTACTATTTGATTTTCAAATGATGTGTATATATAATTTTAATAGAAATATGAATTAATTTGGAAATTATAGTATCATACATGTAGTGATAATGGTAAGCGTAAGGTGTTATAAGAGCACAGAGGACGGGGTACTAGTCCAGATATTGAGAATCAGAGAAGTCTTCTGGCAGAGGGAATTCTTGAATGGAATCTAGGAAAATTAGTAGAAGCCATGGAAAGGAAGGAAAGCAGGATGCCTGTTCTAGGAGGCAGGAGTAAAGCCTCAAATGTTCCACATTGGAAAAAATCCAAATAGATCACTATAGCTAGGGTTTGCAGTATCTCTGGTGACCATTACAGAGCCTAACATTAGTAAATTCTCATTAGATGTTTATTGAATTAATGAATACATGGTTGATGAAAGCGTTTTTAAGAGTGAGAAGTCTGGGAAAGGAAATAAATACATGACAGAAATATGAAGCCTACCTTATATCTAGAGCAACAGAAGTCTAGGCAGGAGGATAGAGCAAATTTAGGCATCTACAAACTGACCAGTTTGTTGTCAAATTATGTGAGTTGTTTCTGAGATACATAAATATTCTGGAATTCAGTGACAGTATAATTTACAATAATGTAGCATGCTCTTGGAATAAAATCTCACTAATAAGCGAATACCAAAAGTTAGTACTAATTGAAATATAGCTGATAGTTTAACTGTATATATAAATAGATCACCCATGTAAAATATTAGGGAAAAATTTAAAACATAATTCTTTGTAATAGAGCCTTAGGTTATATAAGAATTTTTGCTGTATTTTTTTTTGTTTTTGTTTTTTAAGATTTTATTTATTTATTCATGAGAGACATGGAGAGAGAGAGAGAGAGAGGCAGAGACATAGGCAGAGGGAGAAGCAGGCTCCCATCGAGGGAGCCCAATGTGGGACTCAGTCCCAGGACTCTGGGATCATGCCCTGAGCCAAAGGCAGACGATCAACCACTGAGCCACCCAGGCATCTCTGTATTTTTTATTTTTGTATTACATCAGTTCTGTAGTAAATATTACCAGCTTCCTTTGATCTCATTATAAAAATAGATGCCACTATTTACCACAATTAGACATTGCTTCAGCTTATTAGTTGAATCTATTTTAAATGTTACATTTACATTTTAAAATATGATATCCATTCATTTATTAGGAAAAGTCCATTTTAATTTTTAATCCAACTAAAAGTAGAAATGGAAGAACCCTTTTAAAACATACACACACACACATATTTTGGCCTCTGAATATTTACTAAAGACTGGAAGTTTTTTTTTTTTTTTTTTTAAGATTTTATTTATTTATTTGAGAGGTGAGTGAAAGAGGGAACATGGGAGCAGGGGAGGAGGGTGAGGGAGAGAGAGAGAGACAGACTCCACTGCTGAGTAGTGACCTGATACGGAGCTCCATCCCAGGATCCTGGGATCATGACCTGAGCTGAAGGCAGATGCTTAACCAACTAAGCCACCCAGGAGCCCCTGGAAGTTTTGAATTTTGTTCCTAAATCCCTTTATTTGAGCCAACCTTATCATAAACATGAGTTTTGCTTTGGTTGGTTACAGAATCTCACTAATAAGCGAATACCAAATGTTAGTTAAAATGTGGTTGCCTAGATCTTGGAATGTATTTTCCTTTAAAAATAGATCCGCAGGAGCTTTTTTTTTTTTTTTTTTTTTTCTTAATTTAAATTCAAAGGTAAAGTTCAGTGATTATCAGTCTTATGTAACACCCAGTGCTCATCATATCCTGTGCCCTCCTCCAAAGGATCTATATAGTCAATGGCACTGATAAGCCATAGTATTAATAGAACTTGTCTGAATTTTGGCCTCCTAGGCTAGGGCACCAAAAATTGAAGAGAAAGCAAGTTTCTTTTTCCTCTTAGAATTTAAAATTTGGGGCAACCCGGGAGGCTCAGCAGTATAGCACCACCTTTAGCCCCAGGCATGATCCTGGAGACCCAGGATCAAGTCCCACCTGGGGCACCTTGGATGGAGCCTGCTTCTCTCTCTACCTGTGTCTCTGCCTCTGTGTGTGTGTGTGTGTGTGTGTCTCATGAATAAATAAATAAAATTAAAAAAAAATTTTTTAAATTTGAAATAGGCAAAGTTAAAATTTGCTCTTTCTTCACTCCTGGTTTTAACATCCTTGTTTTTCTTTCTCAACATTGCTTTGGTTATTTAGGTTCTTTTGTAGCTCCATACAAATTTTTAGCAATATTTGTTCTAGTTCTATGAAAAATGCTGTTAGTGTTTTGATAGTGATGGCATTGAATCTGTAGATTGCTTTGGGTAGCAATGACATTTTAATAATATTAATTCTACTGATCCATGAACATGGGATATCTTACCATTTGTGTATATCATCTTCAAGTTTTTTCATCAGTGTTTTATAGTTTTCAGAGTACAGTTCTTTTCACCTTCTTGGTTAAGTTTATTCCTAGGTATTTTATTCTTTTTGGTGAAATTGTGAATGGAACTGCTTTTTAAATTTCTCTTTTTGCTACTTCATTATTAGTGTATAGAAATTCTGTCAATTTCTGAGTATTAATTTGGATCCTACAACTTTACTGCGCTCATTTATTACTTTTAGTAGCTTTTTGGTGGACTCTTTAGGATTTTTAATATACAGTATATCATCTACAAGTAATAACAACTCAACTCCTTCTTTATCAATATGGATACCTCTTACTTCTTTTTCTTGTCTGATTGTTGTGCCTGAGACTTCCAGTACTATGTTGAATAAAAGTGGCAGGAGTGGACATCTGTGTCTTTATATCTGATCTCAGAGGAAAAGCTTAAAATGTCCACCATTGAATATGCTGTTAGCTGTGGGTTTTTCATATATGGTCTTTATTGTGTTGAGGTATGTTCTCTCTAAACCCACTTTTTGAGAGTTTTTATCATGAACAGATGTATTTTGTCAAATGCTTTTCCTGCATCTATTGAAATGATCATGTGTTTTTATCTTTTGTTTTGGTGTGTATCCTGTTGATTGATTTGCAAATATCGAACCATCCTTGCATCCCTGGAATAAATCCTACTTGACTGTGGTGAATGATTCTTTTAATGCTTTATTGAATATTGTTTGTTAATACTTTGTTGAGGTTTTTTACATCAGTATTCATCAGAGATATTAGTCTATAGTTGCCTTTTTCTGTAGTATTTTTGTCTGGTTTTGGTTTCTGTAATGCTGGCACATAGAACGTATTTGGAAGCTTTGTCCAGTCAGTCACCACCAGGGGGATTTCATCCTCTAAAATAATCTCTACCTTTCTTTTTTCCATCACCACAGTGCACACTGCAACACACACACACATAAACACACAACCTTACAAACTTGCTTTCTTTCCAAACACCTAGCATATGCCAAATGGCAAAAGGAAAGCATTCCAATTAATGTATGAATGAATTTTCCTAGAAAGGAATTGCCTTTTCTAAAGAAGTTATTTAGCAGTACCAAAGAATTTGAAATGATGTAACTAAGTAAGTAAAAAATAAGTTGAGTTGTAATAGCTACCTAGATATGGGTACCATATGGTTAGGAGTGCGCTCTCATGTTGATCCCCTCCTCCCCCCAATTTTTTCTCTCTCCTTTAGCCTCTTGAATCCAGTTAATTCCTAAAAGTTTCCAGATTGCTTTTCAGGAAAGTTCTTGAGGCATTGAGAAGGTTTTTAAGTGGACAGAGTAAAGGCAGCATAGTAATTTATAAATAGGGTGACTATACATCTAGATTTGCTTACAATAGTCCTGGTTCACATTTGTCCTGGCATAATTGATAGTTAATTGCCCCACTTTATATTCTCAGAGGTGTCCCTGTTTTGATGATAAGTTATATGGTCACCTTGTATATAAGTCATATGTTTATAAATGGGATGTTGTAGTAATTCAGAAATGGGAAATAACTTTGTCAAGCCCAGAGAAATGATCCTTTTCTTTGACTCTCTACCTCAATTAAAAGCCATGTTTATAAGTATTAATAGAATTGGTGACATATAAGCACATTATATGCTTATAATTCTGTTGAATAACCCCATTGATGAATTTTGAAGTTCTCAAAAATAGAAATGGGAATATTCCAACTTTTAAGCATCAGCTTTGTATATGGATTTCTTTAAATTTTTTTTTTTATTCATTTATGATAGTCACAGAGAGAGAGAGAGAGAGAGGCAGAGACACAGGCAGAGGGAGAAGCAGGCTCCATGCACCAGGAGCCCGATGTGGGATTCGATCCCGGGTCTCCAGGATCGCGCCCTGGGCCAAAGGCAGGCGCCAAACTGCTGTGCCACCCAGGGATCCCTGTATATGGATTTCTAAATTGTTTTGTGTAATTAATCTACCTGTTATCCAGCTTGTTTCTTCCTGTTGAGTACACATATGAAGCAGCAGATGGCATTCTCTCCCTACAATTCTTAGGTCCTCCTGAGTAGAGTGTTACTGGTAAATTGAGTAGGAAAGCCTTTGAATAAGGAAACAAAAACATACTGTAACAGTAACTTCAGTGGACTGCTGTAACTATATAAGTGCAATCCAGTGTTGAAATAATGTACTTGCTGCTTTTTCAGATACCTGGATATATTTCAGTTGTTGGCAAAATATATATTTGTATTTGATAATACTAAATTTTACGGCAAGCACTTAAATTCAATCACAAGAAAACTGTTTTGGGCATAGAATTTTTACTTTGGTGAAAAATAGCAGCTTTAAAACATTTTAAACAGTAAAAATTTTAAACACTTAAAAATATTTTAGCATAACAAATGTGTCATGCCATTTATAAGGAAAAAAGTACTTTCGGAAGTTAAGATTGTCCTGAAGTTTGAGTGTTAAAAAATAATGATTGATGACTTTTGGGGTTTCTTCTATTAAGTGTTTTAAAACTTTTCAGACTTTAATACTGGGATGCTTTCACATTTACTCTAAATGTACTATGTAAATGTGTCTTTGTGATAGTGTTATTAGAGTTAGGTTTTCTTTCTTAGAGAATGACTCATGCTTATAGGTCAAGTTAATGCTTATTATGGTGGATTGTTTTATCACTTAGAGATTTATTCTTTTAACTGTCATAAAATACGTATGTATACAATACATATATCAATATTTAGATAGGCCTTTTTTTTTTAGATAGGCCTTTTTTAAAGGAAATTTTCTACACTCTTACCTGCTTAATTCATCTTACATGATAATAAGTATTAACTAGTAAAAAACCTAAGCATATTCTGTGCCCCTGCTAAACAGAAAATTGAACAAAGCAGATAAAAGACCTAATTATTTGATTTTGAAACTGTTTTTGCATTATAAATGCATTTGCCAAGTTACACTTTTAAATATGAACTCCCTAAGTGCAATTAAGTGTTGATTCAAGAGCATGAGGTACTAAACGAGGAAGTTTGGAGCAGGAAAACCTAAAGTTAAAATCTTAGCAGCCACTAATCATTGAAATTGTGATGAAAATTGGAGAAATACGGGATTTAAGTTGGAAACACTATGGGTTTAGATTTTTTTAAACTGGTTTAGATTTTTTTAACTGACTTATTATTTATGACATTAAATCAGATATACCGTTGTTTGGTATCAAGTCTTATGTGAATTATATATCATTATGTAATTCTTTATACATTTGTTAAACACTATCTCCCTTGTGTCAAACAGTGTGCTAGACCCTAGAAGAATACAAAAATAATGATTCTTTGTGATTATTTGATAAAGTGTATGCTAACTCACAGGGTATTTTTAATATCTATTTTTTCATTTTTTCCATCTACTTTTAATGATTATAAACTCTAAAGCACTTATAAAATTTGACCTCTGTGGACAAAATGCAGTAAAATTCCATGTGCATTCACAAATTATGAATGACCTTTCTGGATTATTCTCTTGATTAATGTTTAAAAAGTAAGGTGGAAGGTAATAATTTCTTCTGGTGATGATTTTATATTTTCTGCCTCAGGTGTATTTATCTGGCTTATCTTCGGATGTTTAAAATTTTCCTAATGATTCTAAGAAATTGTCCTGATAAGGATAAAAAAATAGGTGGTGGGGAGGATTTTTTTTAAACATTTTATTTTTTTATTAAAGATTTATTTATTTATGATGAACATAGAGAGAGAGAGGCAGAGACAGAAGCAGGCTCCATGCCAGGAGCCTGACGTGGGACTCAGTCCTGGGACTCCAGGATCGCCTCCTGGGCCAAAGGCAGGCGCTAAACCGCTGAGCCACCCAGGGATTCCCGGTGGTGGGGAGGACTAGGGAGGGCTCTTGTGATAAGCTCTGGGTGCTTTGTGGAAGTGTTGAATCACTATATTGTATACCTGAAGCTAATGTAACACTGTATGTTAACTATACTGGAATTAAAATGAAAACATAATAAAAAATAATAAATGAATTATGTGATATGTGACTAAGGTGTATTCTTGAAGAGTCTTCAGCTCTATAAAAGCACTCAGTTTAAAAAGGTTTTAGTTTTTGAGTTTTACAAAAATGTTTCTCCCCCCATTGGTCTGTAGTCTTTCTTAATAGTCACTGGGTCTTGTGCAAATCATGCACAAGACAGTCTTCCCTCACAAATTGAAAGGTGAGGCATACAAAATAATCATTTACTGAAAAATATTTCTTCTAATTTAAATTATGTTCAGAGTTCATGATTTATATATACACAATGTCTACATTTCTTTGATAGTTCTTGCTTCTGGGATAATGATGAAAATTCAGAGAATCTGCCAAATAAAATATATCATCGGCCATTTCGTAAAATGGAGATAGTGAACTTAATTCCTGGAGTCTTGGGGTAGAATATGCTGTCTTAAAAAATATTGGAGTTGTGGGATGCCTGGGTGGCTCAGCAGTTAAGTGTCTGCCTTCGGTTCAGGGGGTGATCCTGAGTCCCGGGATCGAGTCCCACATCGGGCTCCCTGCATGGAGCCTGCTTCTCCCTCTGCCTATGTCTCTGCCTCTCTCTCTGTGTGTGTCTCATGAATAAATAAATAAAATCTTTTAAAAAATATTGGAGTTGTTTAAAAGAAACTTACATTGTAAAAATATTTCACTGACTTTCGCATCTCAGTGATAGAGGCATATGCAGATTTTCTACTAGAAATGTGTTCACCTGTGATGCTGTTGCTAAAATTGGTTAACTTTAGTGTCAAAATAGGTATCAGTGAGAGCCACCTACTGTACCCCTGAAAGTATTTTCTTTCTTCTGCTCATAATTGCTTTAAGTAGCTTGCTTAAAGGGAATCCAGGTGAGAGAGGATCCATCCTACTTCTGCTGTAGAAACCTTGAAGCTACTCAGTATTTGTAAATAATCCCTCTCACATCTTTGTTCCTTTTTGCTTCAAGAAATGTGTAACACCTATTACATATTATGATGACTTGATTAACTGGAATGATAAGAAAAGTCTTTTAGCTACAAGTTTTTGAATAAATATGGTTGAAATATTTCCAAGAGTTTTAGACTCTAAGAGTGATCCTGTAGCATTAAATGTTTCCTGCAGAACTGAATGAGGAATATTGTAGATCGTTTCATTTTTAATCATTTACTTTTATCATTCTTTAAAAGTGTTTTATATTAATCACTTATGTACTGATGCATTGTGCTTTTTTGGTAGGATAAGTATAAGAAAGTAAACACGATATTCTTTCCAAGGCACATAAGTATTTGAAGAGTAGGTATTTTTTAACCTAAGAGCAAGCCTCGTACTAAGTAGTTAATCATTTTAATAATATATTTGTGTGTGTGTTTATGTTTTTCTTTCTCAAATATATAATGTTCATTGATAACTGATGTTCTAATCTATTATCCAGGAAGAAAAATTAATGAAGTAGGCTAACTGAAAAATATGCATGAATAGTAAGCCAGGATTTCAGGCTATTTATTAACTTAGACATATATGGTATGATTATAATAATGTAAAACAAACAGTAAAAACTAAAGTTTTAGAGAAAAGACAAAAGAAACATAATAAAATAATGTAAATAAACTATTTGCTGTAATGACAGGCAGTGTTTTTTTAAATTTTTTTTAATAATTTAAAATTTTCCCTATTGGTTATATTATATATATTTGGGAGATTCAGTAAAATCAATTAAAAGTGCTTAACTATGTTTGTCTAAGTCTGAATGGCACTGCTTTTGTTCAAATGATACTTATAGGCAACAGTTTAATGCATAGCATAGGAGGCAGTTTATTGAATGAATTTGTTTAAATGTGTTGTCAAAAATTATTCTCCAATTATACTATGTTCTAAGTCTTGCAACATTTAGGTTTTACTACATATAGATGGGTACAATCTGCAATTATTAGATTTCTACTGATTACAGAGAATATTGTGTGCTTATTATATTTCTGCTTATTTTATCAAACTAGCTAGCTTCAGGTTATGTAATGTTAAGCTTCTTACCACCATGTGGCAGTAAACAAGATAAATAGAAACTTCAGTAGCATAGATCATAATAGTTAATGTTTATATTCCATCTAGTACAGTTATTTTTTCTTTCTTGTGAAAAGGCCAAAATTTTTTTTTTATTTTAGTTTAAACAAAGGATAAATGAGCATTCTGAATAAGGCTCCTTTACTGTCCTAATGATTAATGATCACTGAACACTTTTGAAAGATTAGCATTTTTCAGAGCTGCTAAAAAAATATACTGTTTTATTTAATTACAAGAAAGTAAAGGCTCTTCACACTGACAGGTGGTGGAAATTAGCAGGCAGTTTTGAAATTGTGCTGTGCACAAGAAATTAGATCTCATTTTAATTCTGCTTTTCTCAACTAGCAAATGAGGTTAATGCCATACATATTCAGCTGATATGGATGAAGAAATTGATATAAAGTAGATCAACATAGCTACAGGGCTAGATTAATTTATAGGTAAAGAGGCAGTGATAAATGAAAGTAATGTAGTAGTGGTCACTAAACTCCTCTGCCATGAGGGATTCAATAGCGTTAGTTGCTCATTAAAGGCATTGTCGGGGTACATCAAATAGAAATTTGAAAAGGAATAGCCAACTAACCCCTAATTATCAAAATACAGAAAATACTAATTATACCTTAATTAGCTTTTCTTTTAATGTACTGAAATTTGTTACTTTTTGTGTGGCACAAATGGATAGTTATATCAACAATAAATAGGTTGTTTTAATAACTTTCTTTTACCTCTGGGAAAACTACACTCCAATTTTTAATATGCAATAATGCTTCTCTCTAGCCTGTAGGAGATGAAAATTATTAAGTAGCTTTATTTTTTTGAAGATTTTACAGCAGCTTTGGGAAGAATTATTTCACCATGCATCAATTACTTTTAATTGAACTGAATATTTTTCAGATTGTACCAAATGCCTCTCATTTAAGTTTAGCAGTTAGAGTTTAAGAAAGCATCATAATGAGAACTGCATATAACCTCTGTCATGTGTTATAATAAGATAAGGGTGATTACTTATTTTGAATATTTAAAAAGCAGTCCAAGGTTGAAATTATAAATATAGCTACCTTTTTATTTTTGGCAGGCAATATTAGAGAAATAGAGGCCATATATTTTAGAAACTTGGCTGTGTGTCCCCCTCCCCAAATATGGTCGCTATCAAACAATCCAGTTAAGCAAAAATTCATCTCTTTGGAATAAAGATCTAGTGTTGTAGTGGGTAGTAGCTTGGGATTCTATAATCCTATAGATCTCAAGCCTGTTCTGTGCTTCTTCTATCTCTATTATTACCCTTGGCAAATCCAATAACTTTTCTTAGTATTAAAAAAAAAAAAAAAAAAAAAAAAACTTAGTATCACCTATCAACACCTATCAACAGGAGAGATGCTTTTTACAGAGAATTGTGAAGATTAAGTAAAATATGTAACAAGTGCCTAACATGAAATTTAATTCAATGTAGGGGTGCCTGAGTGGCTTAGCTGGTTAAGTGTCTGATTTCTACTCAGGTCATGATCTCAGGGTCCTGGGATGGAGTCCCACATGGGGCTCCCCGCTCAGCAGGCAGTCTACTTTTCCCTCTCTCTCTCTCCTTCTGCCCCTTCCCACTTGTGCCCAGGCACATGCTTTCTCTCTATCTCTCAAATAAATAAATAAAATCTTCAAAAAATTTTGATACAATATAGATACTTTGAAAAAAACTGCCATTACTGTAAGGAATAACAAGGTAGGACTCAATGTTTTAAAACATTATCTCTCTATGAATTTAATGTAACACCAAAATTATTCTTGAAAGAATTTCATACACTCTAATCTTTAGAATATCTAACGTAATTCCCGATGTATTTTTGAAGCCAACAGATATCACAGTTTGATTTTTTTGTGTATGGAGAATTTGCAAACATTTTCTCTTTGAAGCAGATATTTACAGTGATTGTAATATCAGTAGGTAATCTAAGTTCATGTGGCCTAGCAGAACTGGGAATTAAAACTAGATGGTCTGATTCTGAAGCCTCTCTAGAAAAAGACAAAAGTGGTGACTTCTGACCTAATTAAATCTGTAATTGATTCAGAATCCCTATTTTTCTATCTTCTTTTACTTTTGATACTTAGGTTGAATTTGTGCTTCCTCTCTTCCTCCTCTGTTTCTCTTCACCTGTTTTTGGGGATCAATCATGCAGGGCACAGCACAGGTTTAGCACACTAAACCTTGCTAACTTTGTTTTCTTTGTCATTAAAATAAAAGTCATAATATTCATACAATGCTCTTTTTAGCAGTAAATGTATCATAATGCATTGTGTATCACAGCAAATTGTGCTGACATCATTTATGTTGTATCTTTTATCAAAAAAATTAGATAATTCAAATAGGGAAAAAATGGATCGCTGGAAGAGAAAAGAGGGGGAACATTTTATACTTTCTTGAGATATGAGTACTAATAGTACCTTAAACCATAAGCACTGCCAGAATACTTATTAGAATTATGAATACTGACTAAATAAATATATGTGAAAGTAAGTTGTAAGCTATGAAGCCTTGTAAAAATCTTTATAATTTCAGGAAAATTAGAATACTACCTTTTAACTGCTTATGAACTAATTAAAAAGAACTGCTGAAAGCAGTGATTCTGAAGAGAAGGAAAATGAATGGGTTTGTTTCTACTGAGGTGAAAGGAGATGGGGAAAGAATCTCAGAACGAAAGAAAGGAAGTGTAAGATCTTTCTGTTCATTGGAAGAGATTGGTATTTGAAAGGTTTGGAATATTGAATCACAGCTGTGGTCTCAGACTGAGGCCCCAAATCAGCAGCATTAGTCAACTTGGAAACTTCATAGAAATGGAAATTCTAGGCCCCTACTGTATCTGATCAGAACCTGAAGCTCTGAGGGTGGGCCCAACAATCTATATTGTAACAAGGTCTTCAGGTGATTCTGATGCTCACTTAAGTTTGAAAACCACTGGATTATTTGCTTGAATACAGATACTGTGTTGTATTTTGTCTTTATCATCATAAGGAACTAGGTCTGTTTGTTTGTAATTCCTCCCACCCTCTTTTAAACCTAAATGCCTGCTCCTTTCTTGCTTATATCTTAACCTAAGATGTAGAGAAAGGTAGGGGGAAAATGACCTCTTATTCATTATATGTTAAACATTGTGCTAAAATAAAATACTCTAGGGGAATGTGTAAGTCAGTAGAGGATTATAAGTAAGACTAAAATGAACACTTTTTTCTTAAAGGAACTTTCTACATCTAATCTCTCTTAGTATATGGATTTTTTTTTTTTTTTTTAAAGAAAACTGCAATCTGAACTAATGCTTGAACAGTCCTCAAATGTTCTGATTCTTCCCTGTTCCTGTCATTTTTTTATGTGTGTTACTGGTGATCTGTGAACTCATTAACTTTTAAAAATTAATACTTTAGGGGATCTCTGGGTGGCTCAGCAGCTTGGCACCTGCCTTCGGGCCAGGGCGTGATCCTGGAGTCCCGGGATCGAGTCCCACGACGGGCTTCCTGCATGGGGCCTGCTTCTCCTCTGTCTGTGTGTCTGTGTCTCTGCCTCTCTCTCTGTGTCTCTCATGAATAAATAAATAAAATCTTTTTAAAAAAAATTAATACTTTTCAAGAAAAGTCCTTCAAAACTGTAGCAAGAATACGTCAGAAGTCACTCTTTTCCTGTTGCTAGAATTAGATTGATTGGATGTAATGCCCAGTTCTCTCTTACTTGCCTTGTGATTTTTTGGCAAATATGAAATCTCTCTGAGCCATCCTTTCTACATCTAGAAAATGAGAATAAGAGTGTCTACCTCTGAGGAAAGTTTTGAGATTAAAGGAGAGTGTGTATGAGGTAGTTGGCACAGGGCCTGACAGATGGTGCTCGATAAATGTTAACTGCTAATGGTGATAATGACACTGACATTGGTGGCCGCAGCAATGGTGGCTGTCACTTTTCTACTGCAATTTAACCAGTATGCCATATTTTTCAGTTACAAAATAAGAGCCTGGAAGTGACCAGGTGTAATTTAAATGAGCATTTTCCAAGGTATTTTCTACATATTATAAGGCTCCTGAAAACAGAATTTAACAGGGTAATATTACTTTAGAGAAAGGGTTTTTTGTTTTTGTTTTGCCAAATAAAATTGGAAACTTGGAAGAGCCCATGTATTATATTTCTCTTGGAAATTTTTTGTGCATATTGGCATATTGAAGGTTTTAATAAGACTGTTTTAAATAATCCTTAACATTTATCAAAATTACTTAACCATAGAAACTTTTTATCTGGGGAATATCTGTTTATAAAATACACTCTGGGAAATGCTGTCTAGACCAATCACTTCTTTACATAAAGAAGGATCTCTGCAATTCCATCCATAGAAATTCATTACTTATGTAAGGTCACACAACTGTAGATTCAGTATGGAACCCAAGCTCTTCCTGGTCATGTTCATTTGTTTTTTTTCTAATCAGTTTTGAATGTAGAAAGGAAAATGCTTTGAGTGGAAACTTGAAGATAACTCTATAATGTAGGATGGCAAGGAAAGAGGATTGGGTGATAATTCTAATATAGTGGATCTCATGTTTGCCTAATTGTAAGGGAGTCTAGGATATTGTAAAAATACAGATTCCCATACTCCTGGAAATTTTAATTTATAGAAGTGTAGTATGTTATCACTGCTAGGCCATATATAAGTAGATTAGAATTTCCAGTAATGGATCTTTCTAAAATTGTAAGAGACTTTTCATTTTAAGTGACTAGGGAATTGGTATTATCTTTCTACATTGGCAGAAAAAATGATTAAAAACAGATCAGCTTTTGGGCACCTGAGTGACTCAGTCGGTTAAGCATCTGCCTTTGGCTCAGGTCGTGATCTCAGAGTATTGGGATGGAGCCCCACATCCGGCTCCCTGCTCAGGGGGGTCTGCTTCTACCTCTCCCTCTGCCTCCTCTCCCTTATGCATGCTCTGTCTCTGACTCTCTGTCTCTCTCAAATAAATAAATATTTAAAAAATAGACCAGCTTTTTTTTTTTTTAAGATTTTATTTATTCATGAGAGACACAGAGAAAGAGAGGCAGAGACACAGGCAGAGGGAGAAGCATGCTCCATGCAGGGAGCCCGACGCGGGACTGGATATTGGGTCTCCAGGATCATGCTCTGGGCTGAAGGCGTCGCTAAACCGCCGAGCCACCTGGGCTGCCCTGGACCAGCTTCTAAGATAAGAAATGCAGATAAACTTCACTTCCTATACACTCACATCTTAAAGTCATGTATCTGTGGGGAAGAATGGTACTGGCTTACTTGTTGTCTTCTCTTTAAATACTCTCTGGTAGTCATTACCTAAAGCAGTTATAGAAATTGTCTATTAAGATAGCTGTGGGGTTATTTAGAGCTATGCATTTTTATAAAGCTAATAGATTATCAGCAAGCTTTATTAAGTTCTCTGTTTATAAATTCATGATTCATTCAATTCACTTTTTACTTTTTGACCACAACTCTTGAATTAATGTTAAAGGGACAGGATGTCTATAATTTAAACTTAATTATGTCTAGATTTATGTCTAGGATGTCTAGATTTAAACTTAAATCTAGGTCTCCTTATGTTAGAAAACATTTAAGAATTTCTACATGAAAAATTTTGGAAAACTATGGATAGTATTTGGAGTAATAATATAGCTTTTATAACTCATATACCTATTTATATCTGATAAAGACCGTAAGAATTCTCAATGAAATAAAAATTAATTCTGATATATTTTAAATGATCTGCTTTCAAATAAATATTCATAGTATATCAGTCAATTTCAGGAAGTCAGACATTATTTGGGAGAAATAAATACATATAAACTGTATATTGTTATAAACAATGATTTTTCTGACCATTTATGGGGATTCTGTGTTATGGGTGAAATGTTTCTGCTGTTTGTTATATGCATTATCTTTAAGATCTTGGAATTTATGACCAACCTCATACACATTCTTGTATTTAGCATTTTTATTACAAATTGTCAATTAGAATCTCTATTGAATTGACAGTACATTTGTGAAATTTTGACTTTCAAAATAATAATACTGTTTATCTTTTGTTCTCCAGCTTATTTTATAGTTTACTTTTCCTTCATGATTTGCTTCAGAGAAATGATACCAAATTATAATATCAAGGTCCTTAAAAATATTCACCGTTGTTAACCTAGTGTCTGAAAGTGTAGCCAGAGGAAATAATCTGAAATGCAGGCAAAGCTTTGTGTACCAAGGCATTCATCCCAGTGATATTTAAAAGCGAAGAAGAGGGCAGCCCCGGTGGCTCAGCAATCTAGTGCCGCCTTCAGCCCAGGGCATGATCCTGGAGACCCGGGATCAAGTCCCACATCAGGCTCCCTGAATAGAGCCTGCTTCTCCCTCTGCCTGTGTCTCTGCCTCTCTTTCTCTCTGTGTCTCTCATGAATAAATAAATAAAATCTTAAAAAAAAAAGAAGCGAAGAAGATTGATTAAACAAGTTATGATACAGACATATGAGGAAATATCAGGCAGACAGTATAATTTGTTTAGGCTGAATGTAGAAAGTTTTTGTTCTTAACTTTCTGTACTTTATCTTTCTAGGCATAACCATTATTCCATACTTTTTTCTTTTGAGAAAATTTTATTGATGTGGTATAAAGCTTTTGATATAATATATTTTTTAAAGGACAACAAATTATAAATATAAATAATATAAGCTCACCAAAAAAAGATTAGAAGAAAATACGTTAAAATGTTAATAATGCTTATTTATGGGTCTCTATAGTTTAAATTGTCTTCCACAGTCCTCCAAGTAGTTAAAAAAAAAAAAGCTCAGAGATAAAGGATAGTTTTCCTACATCAAAATCTTAAAGTCAATCAATCTTAAAGTCTGAAAGTGCCTAAAAGATCCTCTTTTTTCTCATCATTATTAAATTTAAATTTTAGTTGAAACTGTTTTCCCCCAAAAAGGAAGTCAGTGAATGAAAAGGTAAGGACACAGTGGTTTCAATGAAATACAAGCTAGGAGAAGTGGAGAAATTGTTCATGGAAATATGAGTTGGATGGAATGATTGTAATACTTGAAATGGATTTCAGAGGAAGCAAAAGTGATCTTTATGAGAGTGGTTATTTTGTTTATTTCAAATTGGGAGTTTATTTGATTCTTACTCTGCTAAACAGAAGCTTTTCAGTCATTATACTAGGTGAATATAAAGAAAACTTTGTTTTCTCTTTGGGAAGATTTTGATGTCATAGTTATGCCAAAAGTTTTCACAGATAAAAAGAGGTGGAAACAGAATTCAGACCTAGGTTGGTCAGACTCCAGAGCACTGGGCTGTATAGATGCATCATGCTTAGGATCCTAATTTCTACCTACAACATACTCTCTGTGGAAATAAAAGATATATCTCAAGATATATTGTTATCATTACTATTCTTATTGGAAAGGGTTAATTTTTTTATAGCTTTACTAAAAGAGAGTGTGATTTCTCTGTGTTCCTATTTGTTATACAGTAGTTTCTAAAAAATTGAAAAGTGAATTACTAGCCAAAAGAAAAAAATCAATTTTAGTTAAGTCCCAGAAGCTTTATTATAACTCCAAATCCCCAATGATGTGATGTTTCCGGAAAGTGGTTCCTCAAACTGTGGTGTACGTAAAAGTCCTGTGGGGGACTAGAGTCTCTTAAATGCAGATTCTTGTACTTCTCAGAGATTCAGGTAACAGTAGATCTGGACCAGAACCCAGAAATCTATATTTTAATAAGTACTCCTATTAATTTTGATGTAGGTGATCCCAGTACTATACTTCAAGTAGCACTATCCGAAAGTTCTACCTATTAGGCCATCTACTGGATATATTACCAACAGGTGAAGGATAACTTTAGAAATCCTCCCACAGAAGTATAGATTGCTATTTGCCTGTTTGCTTTAGTGAAGTCCTACATATCCACTCTTGTGTTAAATAAATGCTGGTTGACTAAATAGTTATTCGATATCCATGTCTTTAGGCTTTTTATTTTACGGTTAGAAAACCATATACTAATCCAATATTCTTGTTAAGCTATTTGCAGAACATGTTAGGAGTCATAAAAATGTGCATACCCTTTGATCTGGTAATGCCATATCTAGAAATATATTATTAGGAAATTGTCAGTTGTCATTGCTTTGGTATTGTAGTAGTAAATTTGGTATAGAGACTCATCTCTGTTAGCATGAAATTTGAAGTCACTTTTAAAAATACTACTTTGAGGGATCCCTGGGTGGCGCAGCGGTTTGGCGCCTGCCTTTGGCTCAGGGCGCGATCCTGGAGACCCGGGATCGAATCCCACGTCGGGCTCCCGGTGCATGGAGCCTGCTTCTCCCTCTGCCTGTGTCTCTGCCTCATTCTCTCTCTCTCTCTCTGTGACTATCACAAATAAATAAAAATTAAAAAATAAAAAATAAAAATACTACTTTTATAATGTTAATAGAAAATTGTACATAATATTAAATACAGAATAAGATCAGGGCGCCTGGGTGGCTCAGTCAGTGAGCATCTGATTCTTGATTTTGGCATGGGGTGGGATCAAGCACCATGTGGGCTGTTCTCAGCATGGGCCTACTTCTTCCTTCCCCCAACTCTCCCCCCTGTGGGCCTGCTGTTTGTATGTCTCTCTCAAATAAATAAATACTCTTTTTTTTTTTAAAAAAAAGATACAACTATATGAAAAAAGGAGGAACAAAAGAACTATAAAGAAAGGAACCAAGATATTCATTTTCCTTGTTTCTCATTACAGTTAAAGAGAATTTTTAAGTATTTCTCTATTTTTCTACATTTCCCAGTATTATTTCCTATTAAAAGAAATACATTAATTTAAAAATAATCATTTTTAATGTCTTCACAATTAACTTGATTATATAGACGAGAGTCTAAGGATTTTCACATTACTTTCTGTCATACTAGTTTCATAGTATCTATGAACTCTGCCAAATGCATGTGAATTTGCTGTTTTATATCTTAGGCTGTTTATCATTTCTTAGTTGCTCATTGACTAGAGAATGTTGTTGTCATATATATACCTTTTTGAATATGTTTTTTTTAAGATTTATTTATTTATTTATTTATTTATTTATTTATTTATTTATTTATTTATTTATGATAGACACAGAGAGAGAGAAAGAGAGGCAGAGACACAGGCAGAGGGAGAAGCAGGCTCCATGCCGAGAGCCTGATGTGGGACTCGATCCCGGGTCTCCAGGATCGTGCCCTGGGCCAAAGGCAGGCGCCAAACCTCTGAGCCACCCAGGGATCCCCTGAATATGTTTTTTAAACATAATTGTCAGATTGGAGCTATTGCCATTTCAAAATATTAGGAACACTCAGGCCATTGTTGAGTGAAGCTTTTTGTTAGAAAACATAAATACTGGACAGCCTGGGTAGCTCAGGAGTTTAGTGTTGCCTTCAGCCCAGGGCGTGATCCTGGAGACCTGAGATCGAGTCCCACATCAGGTTCCCCGCATGGAGCCTGCTTCTTCCTCTGCCTCTCTCTCTCTCTCTCTCTCTCTCTCTCTGTGTGTGTCTCTCATGAATAAATAGATAAAATCTTAAAAAAAAAAGAAAAGAAAACATAAATAGAAGCTCATTTATAAATTTTGGGTTTCTTTGCTTTTTAAAAAATTATTTTGTTCTTAGGCATATCCATGTAAGATTACCTAAATGATTTTGGTTAGTCTTTACATTGTTATGGTATTTAAATACTATATGTGTAGATACAATATAAAAAATGTATATATGAAAAATGTATATATGCACAAGACAATAACATCAGTAATAAAAGTATTAGAGAACTTTGACAATAATATTAATTTGCTGGTAAGCTCTTCTCATTCAGCAGTTTAATAGTCTTAAGGTCCATGAGACATTTTAATCACTGCTAATTAAAAATGGACCTATTGACTGGTCTGTTTTATTGTGCTTTTACTTATGTCCTGGATGTCTATCCAGATGCTTTTGCTAATGAGGAATTAAATCATCTATTACAGTTTCAATGAAAAGAAAGTATCAGAGGGATACTCAGGCCTTGGGCTATGGTTTTTAAATTTTTATAAAATATTTTTTATTTTCGATTGGAAATTCCTGAATTTTTTAATGATAAATGATAAATACATAATTTGCAGGTATTTTTTTCTAGATAAAGGACTATTCATGAATCTAGGTAGAATATCACATTTTAGGATATTTTACTTTTGAGTCTTATTTATTTATTAAATAAATTTTGTTTGATCCTTTATTTTTATTTTATTTTTTTTTTAAGATTTTATTTATTCACGAGAGACACACAGAGAGAGAGAGAGGCAGAGACACAGGCAGAGGGAGAAGCAGGCTCCATGCAGGGAGCTCGACGTGGGACTCAATCCCGGGTCTCCAGGATCAGGTCCTGGACCTAAGGCGGCACTAAACCGCTGAGCCACCTGGGCTGCCCATTATTTTTTTATTTATATACTATATAATATCATTATAAGGTTTAGAACTAGAAAAGATCTTGACAAATCGTTTGCTACCTTGAGACAGTTAGAAATGTTTTAACCTTAATAGTAAGGCGCTATTAAATGAGTAAATAAATGACTTACCCAAAGTCTCATGGCTAGTAAGTATAGAGAGAAAACTAGAATCAAGGCTTTTATTTTTCCTAATGTAATTATTTTATCTAATCTTTTTCTTGGATCATTACATTAATGAATTTTTCACAAATACAGCTTATGTCACTGTTTACCATAATTAAGTTTTTAAGTATATTTCTATAATTGTAGATAAAATGCTAATATTTTTACAGGTTTTCTTTTATCATTTGATAATATTTTTACAATAAAATTAAGCAATTATAAAAATAAATAGCCTGTTTTTTCTATTGGTATAAGCTGGCTTTATTTTATACTGCTAATAAAAGCACATTATGTTCAAGCATTGCAATTATCACTGAAATGCTCGTCCATTAACTGAAACATTAGGCTGAGTATATAATTACTGTCTAGAGCCAATATCTTTGTGAAACTACATCTACAATGCTATTAAGCTATAAGCAATATTTGTAAACTAATATTTAAATGATTCAGAACTGATACCATTTTTTTACAAACTTAAAAATAAATACTATATACATTCAATTTGGTTTCTCATGTGCTTAGAAAAATATGGGAATTCTCAAAGATGATTGAACTATGTTACTTGAGATAGATGAATTTTAATATAACTGCTATAACCTAATACATGTATTCCTACTGAAGTCATCTTTTTTTCCAATTTTTTTTATCTTGGTAAAATACACATAACATAAATTTACTGTCTAAGCCATTTTTAAATGTACAGTGGTATAAGGTATATCAAATCATATTGTTGTGCGACCATCACCACCATTCATCTCCAGAACTTTTTCAGCTTGCAAAACTGCAACTTTAAGCCCATTAAATACTAACTTCACTCTCCCTACCCTTGGCCCTAGCAACTACCCTTCTTTCTACTTTCTGTCTCTATGATTTTTGACTAGTCTAAGTATTTCATGTAAATGGAATCATATGGTTTTTGTCTTTTTGTGAGTGGCTTCTTTTACTTAGCTAATGTCCTCAAGGTTCATTTATGTTGTAGCATGTGTCAGAATTTACTTCCTTTTTAAGGTAATAATACCCCATGTTATGTATATATAACATTGTGTTTATCCATTCATCTGTCAATGAACATTGGGATTGCTTCCACATTTCAACTATTGTGAATAAAGCTTCTTTGAAGTACTAGTATCAGCCTGGATGAATTATAACTTCTAGACAAAGTATGTTTTTTAAATCACTATTTTAAGACACTGGAGAGTGACCAAAAGTAAATAGAAACCAGAGAGTAGATGTTCCTTGAGTAAAAAGAACAAAACTGATTGAGATGAAACTTAAAAGTTCATGCAGAAGCCAACCATCTTTTTTTGATGAGTTAGAGTTTGAAAATCAGGAGTTTTGGAGCAGCTGAAAATGAGAGGGCTACTGGACAGGAAGAAGGCACACAGTGGGGAACCCCAGAGTCTGAATACAAGCTTATCCTAAATCCTTTCAGGGCAAGATTCTGAGGAACTGGAGTGGAACTGGAACTCTAAATTCTGTCTCTAGCAACCACTGGCATCACTGCCACGCTCTTTAAGGCCTCTGATTGAGGAAATACAAATCTTAATAAAAATTTTTGCAAAAGAGCACTTGAAACCAACAATGAACTGTGGAGCAAATAGATAAAATGATAGAAACAGCAAACTTTATATCCTGCAACTATGAGTTCTTCATTACAGTGTTATTGCCTACCTTCTCTTAACGGATCTTTTATATGGAAAATTTTAAATATTCTTCCAAGATAAAAGCCTACAATTATTTTTAAATGCATGTTTCTTTAGTCTATATATGCCTTTGCTGAAAAGCCCACTTCCCAGAATTTGAATATTATAGTTATTGTTTTATATTTTCCTAGGATATTTTTGAGAAAACTATTTTTGATAAGGATTCTGACCCTTTCCTGAAGGGGAGGAAGAATTTGGGCAAGGTATCTAGTCCTCTTTTGAGAAGTGAAAGCAAAAATTGTGAAATAAGTGAAAGTAGAAATTGTTAAAATAAACAAATGAGAAATTTTCAGTGTTCAAACCCAAAGAGAAAGTGTTTAAATTGTTATTGCTATTCTACTTTCAGTTGCCTCTGATTATTATGGTAGTTTTACTGTTCTGAATTAATCACTTTCTAACTTGGACTTTTTCCACAAACTAAATAATTTGACTTAGATTCTAAATTTAAAGAATACTTTTAAAAACAGCAGTGTATATGCTTACTGCAGATATAATCAAATCACAGACTACTTATATTTTAATTACTCCCATCATATTAAGACATCCTGAATAGCTTCATCTTTCATCTGTCAGCTTTCTAGTTAACCTAAACAAACAAACAAACAAACAAACAAACAAACAAAAAAACCAGTCCATTTTTGAAACACGTGCAGAAACTTTAAATGTCTATTTTGATTTTAGGGTTACATTTCAGAAGATATATTCCATTAAGCTTGTGTACCTACTCATTTTGGAACTGCCTTAAAATGACAGTAATACTCCTAAACAATCATTTAGTAGATACTGCTTGCAGTTCCTAATGAACTTGTTTGAACCAACTTCCAGAACTCAAAAGATGATCTAACATCCAGCTTCTTATTTTGAGCATCCTTCATATGCAAGCATTGGCTGGCCTGATCTTCTACTACCATACCAGCTCAGCCCCCAACCACAGTGGAACACCAAACTGAAGCAGAACCCTAAACTGTTGGATTTTGAACCATAATCCAGCCAGTTTCCTTGGTGAGAAACCACACTGCTCCCCTGTTAGTTACTACCTCATTTTTTATTCTCCTTCATAACCAGACTTTGTAGACGTATTACCTAAACTGCTTGCCGTCATGTCCTGATGACCTGCTCATTTCTCATCTATTCAAATTCATAATTCATTCTTTTTAGCCCTTTCTAGTCCATTCCCTTTTACATTTTAAAAAATCAACTTAATGAGATATATTTTCTGTACACAGTATACAATTTGATGATTATGACAAAAGGGGACATATATAGAGAATGCATTTATAGTTATTGCCACATTCAAGATATAAAATATTTCCATCATTGCAAAAGTTTCCTTTCCAGTATCCCTTTCCAGTCAGACCCTACTTATAGGCCTAGGTCATCAATAATCTACTTTTTTCACTATTGATTTTATTTTTCTTTTGTAGGTTCTTTAAAAATATAAATAGAATCACACAGTCTGGTTTCATTATCTCAGCATACTGTTTCTGAGATTGATCTATGTTATTGTGTATTTGTTTCTTTTTATAGCTAGCTGGTATTCCATTGTCTGCACATCCCACGACATATTTATATTCACTTGTTGATGGGCTTTTTTTAATCCCCTTCCCCCTTTGTTATTATGAAAAAACTGCTGTGAATAAAGCTGCTGCCTCACAAGTCTTTGTGAGGGCACATTTTTTCATTTCTTTTGGAGCTTTCACTGTTCTTGAGTAAAACTGCCAAGCGATAGGATAGGGGATGTTAACTGTTGAACTTTTTCAAAGCAATTGTACCATTTTATATTCTCACTGACAATGTATTTGTATACTCATTCTACATACTTGCCAACGTTGTCAGTCATATTGTCAGTCTTTTAAATTTTATTCATTATAGTGAATATAGTAGAATTTCACTGTAGTGTTATTTTGCAATTTCTTAGTGACTAATGACATGAAGTATCTTTTTATGGACTTACTGCCTTTTGCCCTTTGTGAAGTGTCTGTTCACCTCTTTTGCCCATTTCTTACTGTGATATTTGTTTTTTTATTATAGAGTGTTATTGACAAATTCTATATGCCAGTCCCTTGTCAGACTTGTGTATAATGAATATTTCCTTTGCATCTGTGATTCGCTATTTGTTTTCTTTAATGGTGTCTTTTAGAGTGGACATTCTAAGTTTTGATAAACTCCAGTTTATCTTTTTTTTTTTTTCTTTTTTGCTTTTTATGTGCTAAGAAATGTTTACCTATTGCAAGGTCACAACTCTTTCCTATATTTTCTTCTAGAAGTATTTTTGGCTTTTACATTTATTTATACCTGTGATTCATTTCAAGTTAGTTTTTGTCTGTGGTGTGAGATTGGAGTTGAGGTTTTTTTCTCCCTACCATATGGGTATCAGGTAGTTTTAGTACCACTGTTGAAAAGACTGTCCTTTCTTCCACTGAATTATCTTGGGTAGAAAACTAATTTATTATGTATGTATACATCTAGTTCTGAAGTCTCTATTCAGTCTCACTGATCTATTAGCCTACCCTATGCCAATAGCATACTTTTAACTTTTAGTAAGTCTCAAGATCAGGTAGTGTAAGTCTTCTAAATTCTATGTTCTTTTTAAAAATCACGTTGGTTATTCTAATTTTTTCCTTTTGTATAGATTTTACAATCAGCTTATCAGTCATCATTTATTGAAATTGCATTAAGTGTATAGATCTGTTCAAGGAGAGAGTTCAGATTGAGGTTTTCTATATTCTTTCTGATTTTTATTTTGCTACTTGATTTTGTTGATTATTGAGAGGGAAGTGTTGAAATCTCTGAGTATAATTTTGCACTGTTAATTTCTTACACTGTTTTGACTTCATATATTTTGAATTTTTGTTGTCAAATCATTGAACTTTTAGAATGTTATGTCCTCCTGATGAATTGACCCCTTAATCGCTAAGAAATGACCCTCTTTATTCATGATACTATTCTTTGTTCTGATATATACTTTGTTTGATATTAATGTAGCTACTACCACTTTCTTTTGATTCTGTTACTATTCTTTTACTTTTAGCCTATTCGTATCATTATTTATATTGTAGACAGCATGTGGTTCAATCTTGTGTTTTTTAACCTTAGAAGATAATTGCTACCATTTAATTGAGCTGTTTAGACCACTTACATTAATGTAATTATTAATATGATTGGATATAATCTATTATGTTGCTTTTTCTATTTGCTTCAACTGATTCCCTCCCTCTCTCTCTCCCTCTTTTTCATTCTTTTCTTTCTCCTTCCCTCTCTCTCTCTCTCTCTCATCTTTTGTTTTTGTTTTGTTTTATTTATTTATTTATTTGTTTATTTATTTTTCATTTGTTTTTATTTAAGGTAGATTTGTCGATATATAGTATAACACCCAGTGCCCATCAAGTGCCTCAGTGTCTTGTCTTCTTTTGGATCAAATACTTTTTATTCTAGTTTGTCTCCTTTTTTGACTTAATAGCTATAACTTGTTAGTTTTCAGGTTATCCTTTAGGGTTTATAGTGTATATTGTTAGCTCATCATGGTTCCCTTTCAAGTGATATACCACCTCACAACAATATACTTCAATCTTTCCTCTGGCCTTATGCTTTGTTGTCATACATTTTACTTCTACATACGTATATTATCAACCCCATAATATCTTGACATTATTTTTGCTTTAATAGTCAAATATCTTTTAAGGACACCTAAATAAGAAGGAAAAAAAGCTTGAGGCACATGGGTAGCTCAGTTGGTTGAGTGTCTGACTCCTGATTTCAGCTCAAGTCATGATCTCAGGATTGTGATATCAAGCTGCACATTGGACTGCACACTTAGTGCAGTCTTCTTGTCCCTCTCCTGCTCATTCTCACTCTCTCTCAAATAAATAAATAAATAAAATATTTTTTAAAAGCATTTTATATTTACCCAGGTAGTTACCATTTCTAAAGTTTTTCATTCTTTTGTGTAGATCCAGATTTCCATGTTACATAATTTTCTTCCTGTCTGAAAGATTTCTTGTAAAATTTTATGCAGTGCAAAATCCTAATGACAAGTCTTTCAGCTTTTGTATGTCAGGAAAGCATTTATTTTGCCTTCTTTTTGGAAGATGTTTCCACTGTATATCAATATGTTGACATTTTTTTCCCTTTTAATAGGTTAAAGAAGTTTTGACACTGCCTCCTCATTTGTAGTGTTTACAATGACAAATCTGCTGTAAGCCTTTTCTCCAGTCCTGTGTATGCTATCCACCCCTTTTCTCTGCCTCTTAAGATGTTGTCCTTATCACTAATTTTGAGCAATTTGATTATCAAGTGCCTTGGTGTTCTTTTCTTCATGTTTCTTGTGTTTGAGATTGTTTGGCTTCTTAAACCTGTGAAATTTCAGTTTAAAAAAGTTGGGAGAACTTTGGCTTTTATTTATCAGAACTTTTTTCTATCTCTCCCCCTTCTTTCTTTTGGGGACTCCAATTTTACATTAGGCCACCTGGAGTTGTAGAGCAGCTTACTGAGGTCTTTTTTTCTCTATGTATTTGATTTTGGATTATTTCTTTTGCTGTTTTCGAGTTCACAGATATTTTCTTTCATGATATCTGATTTGTGGTTGATCACATGCAGTGTATTTTTCAATTCAGACATCATCATTTTCTTCTGTAACAGTCCAGTTTGGCCTTTTTTTTGGTATCTTTTCTATCTCTACTTAACATCTATCCTCTAATGTTTTGAACATATCAAGTACATACTTTATCATAACACTTCCTTGTCGTTGTATACTAATTCTGTCATTTATAGAATTTTCATTTTTGGATTCCTAATATTTTTTTTTATTGAATGGCGGACATATTTTTGTATCCTGTAAATACTCTTGGGTTCTGTTCTGGGAAGCAATTAAATTACTTGGAAACAGTGTGATTCTTTCAGATCTTGCTTTTAAACTTTGCTAATAAGCAGAAAGAGAAAAGAATGTAGTCCAGGATTAATTTCACCTCAGTGCTAAAACAAAACCTTTCTGAGTCTTTTATAGACTTAGATTTCTATGCAATGTGCCATGAATTACAAGGTGTTCATAGTGGCTGTTGGGTGCAGGAACTACTTTTGGCCCTATATGAACCCCTGGTACTATTCTTTTTCCTTTTTGCTGTTTTTTTTTTTTCTCTGACATTAGTTTCCTCACATGTATGTGGATTGATAAATACTCTCTACATCTCTGAAGTTCTCTCTTTGTAAAGCTCCAGTTGTTTCCTGCAAACTTACCTCAGTTCTCTGAACTTCCATTTTCATTTCTTTTTTCTGAACTTAGGGGGTCTGCTGGGGTTCACCAAGCTTGCATTTCCTAGAGCCAGTCCCAGGACTGACATGTTTCTCGGGGATCCTTTTGTGGTTATTGTCAGACTCTAATGTCTTGGAAATTACTGTTCTATCTATTTAACTGTCTAGATCTTTAGTTATTTCAGGACAGTGGGTAAGTATAGTCCCTGTTACTCTATATTGGCTAAAGGTTTTATTTCTTCCTGTCCTTTTACTTTTGAACCTACCTGTTTCATTTTATTTGAAGTGCTTTTCTCATAGTATCCTCTCAAAACCACTGCATTATAATTGAATTTTTTAGACTAAATATTAGCAAAGATTTTCTGTGAAAGACCAGATAGCATTTTAGGCCTTGTAGGTGACCTGTATCACATCTGCTCAACTCTCTAATTCTAATGCAAAAATAACCATAGACAATATGTGGATCATTTGGCTTGGCTCTGTTCCAATAAAACTATATTTATAGATACTGAAATTTGAATTCCAAAAATTTTCATTTGTCATGAAATATTATTCTTAATTTAACCATTTATAAATGTAAATGTCGTTCTGAATTCATAGGCCATAAAGAAGTAGATGGCAGACTGGATTTGGCCTGTGGTCTGTAGTTTGCTGACTGCTGGTGTATACTATATGTCCTATCTGTGTTTTGTTTCTTTGTTCCATTTCCTGCTAGTTTTGGATTAACTGAGCATTTTTCATTCCACTGTATCTCCACTATTGGTTTATTAACTCTACCCCTTTTTTATTTTTAACAACTTATCAGTGGCTTATAGCATGCATTTTAACTCATCTACCCTGAAATAAAATTACAGCATTTCACATATAACGTGAGAACTTTATAACAATATACTTCCATTTAAACCCTCTCATTCTTTATGCTTTTGTTCTCATAGATTTTGCTTCTACATTTATAAACTTCTTAATACATTATTATTTTTAAATTCTCTATTATTGGTCTAGAGAAATTGAAGACTGAGGGGGGAAGTTTTTATATATGCCCACACATGGGCTATTTGACACTTCATTTCTTTATACAGTTCTAAATTTTTTTTTTAAGATTTTATTTATTTATTCATGAGAGACACACGCAGAGAGAGAGAGAGAGAGAGAGAGAGGCAGAGACACAGGCAGAGGGAGAAGCAGGTTCCATGCAGGAAGCCCGACATGGGACTCGATCCCAGGTCTCCAGGATCACACCCTAGGCCGAAGGCAGGCGCTAAACCGCTGAGCCACCCAGGGATCCCTCAGTTCTAAATTTCTACATGGTATCTATTTTCCATTTGAAAAACTTTCTTTAACAATTTTTATAGTTTACATTTAATGGAAGTAGATTCTGTCAGCTTTTTTCTTTTGGCTGAAAAATTCTTTATTTTGCCCTTACTTTTGAAAGATATTTTTACTAGATATAGAATTCCGGTTTGACATTTTCTTTCAACTACTTAAACATATGTTTCATTGTCCTCTGGCTTTTATAGTTTCTGAAAAGAAGTTTTTGAACATTCTGAAACTCTTTCTGGAGCTCTGCCCTGAAAGTTCAGGTTCCCTCAGATTCTGAACTCTTCTCCTCAACTTCCTGAAACTGTTGTGCTATACTTAGGATACCCCTTCTTCACAGTCTAGAGTGCTCACCCTGTTTGTTTCCCCTTTCACAGGGATCCTAGTACTGCACTGCCTGTTTTCCAGTTGCTTCTTTGATTCAATCCAGTTTCCTTGTTGCTTAAGGCATGTGAGTAAGCCGGGAGCATCGTGGTTAGAAGAAGAAATCATTCTTTCCAAAAAGAATAAATATTCATTTATAAAAAAAATAAATATCAAAAAATAAATATTCATTGAATGCGCTGGGAACTACATTCCTGCTTTAGCTGCTAAAGATATGAAAACCTGAAATGTGTAAGCCTGATCTCTCTTCTCACAAAGTTTACCTTCCAGAGGAAGCAGAAAGAAACATTTAGTAACTAAGCAAATCAGAAAGGCAATTTAAGGTAACAGATAAACACTGTGAATGCAGTAATGCAAGATGATTAATAGAGTGATGGGAGGAAGACTCTACATTAGGAGAACATGGGAGGCCTTGCTGAACTGGTAATATTTGATCAGAGACTTGATTGATATAAAACAATCTTGAAACTATGGTCTGAGGGCCTGTTTTATAAATAAAGTTTTATTTGAAAACAACCACCCCCATTCATTTACTTATTGCCTATGGCTGCTTTGGGGCAACAATGACAGCGTTGAGTAATTGGCCCATATGCCTAAAATATTTGTTATCTGATCTTTTAAGAAACAGCTTGACATCCCTGACATAAAATAACTGCACCACTGTTGCTTGAGCTGAGATCACCTCTGACTGCAGTACTTATAAAGCTGCTATATTACTTTCCTACCCTTATCTTAATGAACTTTTAGCAGCATTCAATGTAATCAACCACTTTATCCTTGAAACAGTTCCTTCTCTTAGGTTCTCTGACACCATGCTCTCTTGATTTTTTTTTTCGAAGCTCTCTGACAATTTCTTCTCAGCTTTGTATAGTAATTATCCTAAATCTGACCTATTTTAAATGTTGGAGTTTTTCAGTGCTAGGCTTAGGTCTGTCATGTCTCTCTTCTCTGATTTCTCTCTAGTCTCATAAACTCCTGTGTCTTCAGTTACCATCTATTTACTGATGAGTTCAAATATGTATCTCTAGCTAGGCCTGTCTTCTGAACTTTTTTTTTTTTAAGATATTTATTATTTATTTAATAAGAGAGTGGTGGTGGAACTGAAGGAGGAGAGGCAGAGAGAGTCCCAAGCAGACTCCACACTCAGTGGGGCTCGATCTTAAAACCCTGAGATCATGACCAAGCCAAAACCAAAAGTCAGGCACTCAATTGACTACACCACCCAGGCACCTCTTGAACTTTTGGTGTATGTATCCAGTTGTTTATTTGACATCTACTTGTCACTGTAAATTCAAGAGTCTCTAAAAAGAACTCATTTACATCCCTTGTAAAAGTTGCTTTAGATTTCTGTATTCAATAAAAGCATCTGATGCCCATGTCAGTAACCTAGAATGTACTGTTTTTAGCCACTAAGACGTTTCAATTCTCCTTTGAAAATATTTGGTTTTGTATCATTTTATCTGTATTGGTATGTTCCTGGTCCAGGCCACCTCTCTGTGACCTATGTGACAGCTTCCTGCTAGTTTACCCATATCCATTCTTGCATCTTTCCAAGTGGTTCATAATATGCCATAGCCAAAGATTAAAATGAAAATCAGTAGATTCTCATTGTTTTTAGGATTAGGACCAAAATCTTATTTACTTGGCTTATAGAATCTGCTGAAGAAGCTGTTTTCTATCCTCCTTTCCAGCCTTATCCTGTACTATTTTCCCTTTTTTCTCTTTTCTGTAGGTACTCTGGCATTTTTTAAATTCCTCAGTTCTCCAAATACTTTCCCGTGGCCTTTGCATGTACTGTTTCTTCTACATGGGATGATCTTTGTCTTCTTTTTGCCTAGCTACATGTTTTCTGTGGTCAGCCTTCTCTCACCCTGCCTTCCCATCTTAGGGCCTCTAGTTATATGAAGTCATATCACTTGGTCTTTAGTTTCAAAGCACTTATCACCTTGTGATTACTTGTAGCTATAATTAATGGAATTATTTGTCTGTCCTCACAAAAATATAAAACTCTATAAGGGAAGGAATTGTGTCTGTCTTGTTCACCATTGTATCCCCAGCACCTGGCATATTTTCTGATGGTAAATATTTGTGAAATGAAATAATAAATGAGTATATTATATGTTTTAATTATCACAAAAAACCTGTAATTTATAATTTCTCTTTGGTAGGCTTTTAAATCCCTTGGGAGAAAAATTCAGTAAAGTATAATGATAATAGCTGCCATTTACTTAGCAATTTCTGCGTGCTTGCTTATTACTGTGCCACATGCACAATCTGAGTTTGACTTTCACAACAGCCCTACAGTATACTTAACCTTACCTCCATGGTTTTGTGGGAAAACTGAGGCTCAGAGAGGTTATTTCACTTGCTTAGTGTTGCACAGTTAGTAAGTGGGAGAGCCATGATTCAAACCCAATTGGTCTTCCTTCAGAGGCTTGTACACTCTTACTCTTTGAGTTCCAGCCTCTTGCTGGAAAACTGCCATTTCTAACCTTACTTTCATCTAATTTTCCTCTTTTACTTTCTATTTAAGTGAAGGAATTAAAGTTAGTATCTATACATACTAGCTCATATATTCACTAATAGTTAATATTCACGTAATGATTGTGGAAATACTTGTTAAACAGCTGTAAAATACTAGAGAAACACTGAAATTTAGTAATTTGGCTTTGATCTTTGAAGATATGCTCTAGAATAGCTAGGCAAAAATTGTACCCAGGTTCCAAATGAACTTACTTCATTTGGCATTCAATTTTTTTCTTAGTTGTCATTAACAATTTTGATACTAAATTGGAAACTAATCACAAATTCAGGTTAAATAATGTAATGTTTCACATTTTCTCTACCTTTGAACATGTAGTAAAACTTGAATGGATCTTAAATAGTCCATTTTTTAAATTAATTTATCATGTAAGGCAAGTACTGCTTTGAGAAAGCACAGGTTAGCTTTATTCTATTATTACTGCATGGTTTAGGAGTCTTAAAGATTCAGCTATTTCTATGATAAATTGGTATCATGAAGAATTCATTCTTGAGTTTTCTTTCAGCATTGGCAAACTCATTTTAACTAAACATGGAGTATCTTAATTGATCTATAATGCTCATGAAGTATAAATAGAATACCCATGATATTCTGGTAAAGCTAAATACTAATTCTTCTATTTTTGTGCTTTGTAGAGAGTATTTTGGCTCTTTTCTGGAATTTCCTGTATTTTACAACTTCCCCCTCCTTAAAAAAACCCTTCATCTACTTATATATGCAAAATGAGTCCATAAAGCATTTGAACTAACCTAGCATCATATTATAATTAAGAATAATAATACTGTTGTCAAGTCTTGTTTTATAATAATTTCCTTTCATACTTCAGTTTAAGTACTAAATTTTATAAGCTTTTATAGTGATATTCAGCACAGATATCAAGTTTATTATTTGCTTCTTGAACTATATAAAGAACATAGACTACTGGACCTAGTAGTTTCTGGGTATTTTATAGAATGGGGGGTGAGAACTAGAATTGAGGAAAGAATTTTGATTTCATATAATTTTGTCAGCTATTAATTAGTTGGTCTACTAGATTTTTATAATAGTTATTGAACTTTTGCAACCAGTCTTATTTCTAGTTCTTTATTAAGGTATTACTTATAAATTAATTTCTGTATCATCTTCATATCATCTCTTTCATGTGAAATGGAGATTTGGCCTACCCATTTTTTTTAAATAAAGATTAAGTGATACCTATACATACAGAACATTGAAATTCCAGACTTGGCCATGAAGGAGAACAGTTAATTTTAGAATTGATGAAGCAATGAAAAAAAAAGCCAAATAAAAATAAGAAATTAATTGTATTTAGGAGGGCAAAATGGACATTGTAAAATCCTGGAGTTTACTAATTCTCTAAAATAAAATGTGCATATCTGTAAAAAACACTGATGAGATGTTTTTGAATACAGATTCTAAAATTAAAGGAAGAAAATCATCAATATTGTAGGAAAAAAACACAGTATTTTTAAAATTCTTGTTTGAAAACTTCAGTAAGGATATTTTATACCTATGGAAAACCTGACTAGAACATGTTAGAGACATATCAAATACTGGAATTTCCAAATGCCAGATAATTTGAACCCTGGAAAAATATATTCTTTTAAATCACCATTACAGTAGCTTCCATATCTGAAAATAATTTAATCATTTGAATTGACACTGGATTGTTGACATCTTCCATATTCAAACTTAAGCATTTTTAAAAATGTTTTAGGACTAATTACTTTGCCCATGAAAGCAAACTTTTCATTATCAATTTTCCCAAAATGAAATTTTAAGGAGCCATTGAAAATAATCAGTTATAATTAGCATCTTTATTATTGTAATCTCCATTCCAGAGTGATTTAGACTTTTGATACCTTTGTCTCTCCCAACTTTTGCAGAGACTTTCTTTGCCTGTGTACAGAAAAGAGGTAGCTAATGGAGAATATGCATACCTGACTTTTTTCTTCTCCTAAGAAAGGAGAATTCATCCACTGCCACTGTACTTTTTCTTTTCTTTTTTGTCTTGCACAGAAGACTGACATCTTCCTGTGAAGGGCTTGTGGCAAACCTATCCAACTCGGGTTTCTTCCTCCTTGAGAACGATCTGATCCATCATCATCTGAACCAGGGATCACACTCTAAGGGTCCAGGTGAGGGCAAGTCAGTCTATATGTTAAGCCAATTTCTTTTCTGGTCAGGTAAGTCACACTCAGGCATGATCTCACTCAGCATCAGCCAGCCTTAGTTTTTTAAAGCTTCCTGGTCCCCAGAGAGAAACACAAATCATCTGTCCATTAATTCTCCAACCCACCTAAGCTATTAATGATTAATCATATCTTTAAAAATTCTCTTTGCTATATAATGTAATCATTTTTAGGATACTTACTCATTTTTAATTCCAGAAGTCTTAAAAGGATTTATGTGTATGTGGTGAGAAAGACATATGCTGAAACAAATAGGTTTTCCTAGTTGCAGTTTGAATTTGTAAGATATTAGAGAGACTTAAAATCCATCCATCTAGCACCCTTGTAATTTTGATAGTTTTTGACTGTGTTTGTAGATGTCTTGAAACCAAAGGTAGACTCAGAAAACTAGGGCTAGTAACATTGACATGCGTGGTCACCATGAAGGTCTATTTTGGATTGCCATGGATTCTTTCATTTAATGTCAGAATGATTAAGGGCAGAAACAAGAATCTCCCTGTTCTGTATCTGATGACTTCCATATGCTAGGTATAAGAAGAAATTTATGATTGTTCTTCAGACAAGTGATCTTAGCTAATTGAAGTTTGGCTTTGCACCTTGATGCTATTTTTTAAGTTGGAAGGTGAATTAACTTTGTGGCTGTGAGGCTGTTTTCAAGACAACTTGTTTTTCAAAAGCTTTTTTTTTAATTAGAGGGAAAAAAAAATCTGCCTTGTATTCTGACATTGATAGTCTGACCTTAAAATGCACTTGTGCATTATGTAATTTGTTTTATAGGTGACCTTTATATATAATAATAAATTCATTGTCGATCTTATAAAACATTAATTTGTTTCATCATGATAATGACACTGTATACATTTAATTATGAGGAAAACAAAAGTAATTCTACTCTGATATGCCTTGTCTCTTTTGCCAACACATAGGTAAGAATAAATTGGGCTTTTATTTCTTTCTATTGGTTAATTCTCCAGATGACTTATAAGTTATGAACTGAAGTTAATACATTTCATTGAGTTTGCTATAGTAAAGAGTGACTCCTAGTCACTGGGAAGAAGAGATTATCTTCCTCTAGAATTTTGCCAGACATGAAGCTAGTTATTTTACCCTAATACATTAGCTTTTTGAGATGCATTGTTTTGTGTTTATTACTCAAAAATGTCAGTACTAATTTTGAGTAAGAGAAATATTTTGGATGGGAAAGCAACAAGCATTCATTATTCAGAACTGCCTGATATTTTACCATTGGGACCTAAATAAGTAGTTCTTTACTCGATTCTGTAGCAGTGCAATTAAGTCAGCATGGACTTAGATACAACTTGTTGGGTACAAATCCCATTTTTTATGCCCTTGTGTTTAGCATAACATGTGGAGAAGCAGAAAATATTCATTGGATATTAGAATATTTCTATAGTATCTCTAAAACAGAAGAGGCATTTACTTAACTCTGCTTCAGATTCTAATGGAAAGTTATTTCCCACTAGATCATAACTTTTAATATGATTAGGTTCCTATATGTGCATTGTATGAGTATATGCAGTATATGAGTATCATTGTATGATTAGATTCCTATATGTGCATTGTATGAACATTCTAACCCAATCATATGAATAGATGAAGTAACTTAAATATTTAGAAATATGAATTATATTACTTAACCAGGAATATCATAGATACTGTAAGATTAAATATCAGAATCTGAATTGTGATGAATTCGGTGTCATGTTTCAAAGGCTTAGGAAGCAGCCCAGCTTTCCCATACTGTTCTTGGGCTGGGCCAATCAATTACATTATTGGAGATTGTAACTCTGAAGAAATTAGGAAGCTATGAATGAAATTTGAGAATTGCATTTGATGGGCTTTGGAAGTACTTGTATTTCTAAACAGTATAAGCTTTAAAATAACCCTTTATCCTTCTCATACTCTTACTTTTGTACCTATTATTATTTTTGTGTAGATGTGTATGTAAACTTTAGACATTTCCGTATTTATATCAGTGAAATCAATTGTAACATCAGTTTCAATAAATGAGGGAACTTATAATGTAGAGACTTAAAAGATCAGTTTTTAGTCCTTAAAACATCATAATAGGATCCATTCTTACTATCTGCACAGAGATCTACAGACTTTAAATATATAAATTTAGATTACCTCTAATAATTTCCATTCTACAACAATTAACACATTTCAGCGATGCCTGGTGTGTGTAATAAGGGATACACTGGCTAATTTACTATAAGCAAAACAAGATTAGAAAGGCAAATTTTCTGTGAAAAATAAGTAGCTGATGAATTGTAAAATCAAATATGTGACTTTGGGACTCTTCCCTATATGGATAAAATTGATCTGCCCTTTCTAATATAGAGGCATTGCTGCTGACCCCACTATAAACTTTGAGTTATCTTTTAAGTAAAATATATTAGATTTGAAATAAAGCATGGCTCAGGCCCAGGCATTATAGAGGTTATATGCTGAAATTGCATATATCCTTTCCATAGTCTCCCTTCCCAGTTAGGATTTTTTTTTTAAACAAGCTCTGGCCAGTTTTATTAAAGAAATATTTTGTGTGATTTACTTTTCACCAGTCTGTTCTGGCATGCTTCTAATGATTTCAGAATCACCTGGATCAATGATAGCCGGCGTGTATACTCTGTAGTATTTCCCACATGCTGTGCCCAATTCAATATTATTGCTACTGTAGTGATGGACACCAGTTTTGGCCAACATGGTGTAGTATTATATTTCAAATTTCCTCAAAGCCGGGCAGTTGTTGGCCAGGATGATCAGTTTCGCTTTGCCGTGTCTGATCATTTTTAGGGTCTGCTTGTACCCCAGCACGTACTTTCCACTTTTCATAACAAGTTGGAGCCTAGAGTTGATCAACTCCAGCGACTTTTTCGTCTTCTTTGCGGCCACCATCTTCCTGCCTTAGATGCGGGACGGCCCCAACCAACAGCAGCCACCAAAATGGCCGTGAGTGAGAAAGGCCCAGTTAGGATTTTATTGCATTACGTTAATAAGCTTTAACATTAAAATCGTGGTTTTTTTTTTTTCTTCACATCCATTTTCTGTGCCCACTGTAGGGCAAAAAACAAATACGACCTATGAATGTCATTCTTCTCAGAAGCTCTTTTATAATGCATCCAAGATACCAGAAAGAATCCTTTCATACCTCCTGAATAGTGGCAGTAGGCAATTGTATAGGAATACTCCAACTAGCTTTGCTTTTGGTGATGATGTTTTGCTATTAACTCATAGAAATGCATACCATACCTTCAAGTAATTGGTTAAATTGCCTGACATCTACTAATACCTCAGGTTAATAACTATAGAATATTCCAAAAAGGTGGTGCCTGCTTCATAAAATGAATCTGTGGTTGCTAAAATCTTATTTGGCTTAAAAGAACTAAATTTAGTAGACTCTAAAATTGTGTATTGGTAGAATATGATACTTCAAACAAACAAACAGTGATTTACTTTCAGTTCTGAAAATATTCAGAAGGATTTGTTATCTCTTGCAGACCTTTCTGCAAACTACTAATGGGATGAACACAATATATCACTTTTATAATAGTGAGCTATTAAAGGCAAGCATAAAGCAGTCTGAAGCCCATAAGTGCTGCCAACAGCTCCTGCTTTAATGAATTCCCTTTTAGATGTCCATTAAATGCTCGTGGCAAATGTACTCATAATGGAAATGGCAAATCTAAATGGGTAGATATGAATAATCCATGGAGTTTAAATTCTGTTTATGATCATCTTCACATTTAGTTTTCAAGACAACGCAGTTTAGTTTTCATTACAGTTTGGAATAAAGAGGACAGGGAGTAATTGATTGCTTCAAGCAGATTAAAATCAATGGTTTTCTTTTCAAAGAACCAGTTCAATGCAGTAATTCCAACTTTAAACATTGATTTAGGGTACTCAACACAAAATGTTTTGTGCTGTGTGAACTTTTATATAGAAAGACTAGTATTAATTTTATTTCCCTATATATCTATATAGTGAAATATAGAGGTTGTTAGTAGCATGTACATGACTTAATAGTGATCTATATTAAGTCGTTTTGATATTATTGCAGTCATATAATGAATCAATGAGATTCCCGTCATCACTGTAATACTGTTTGTAACCCATTAGCACAGAGAAATTACAACCCATCATACATCATTACTGTGATTGAGGCTTTATTACCATATTCTCAAATTGCTTGCTTGCTATAAAACTAAATAGACACAAGACAACTATAGGTGGAGTATAGACTATGCATTATTGTGCTACAGTAATGAGGGATTATTGTACCATAATGGGGTGAAACTTACGAGGAAAATAAACTTAGCAGTAATAGAAAACTGGAGACTCTTTTTACATTTGTTTTTATTACCTTGAAGGTCAAATGCATTTGTTATATTCAGGTTATTGTTTATGTATTACATGAATCATAGCCTCTTGATATTTTGTAAAGATTTCTTCCCCCACCCCCAAATACATCTTTTCAAAGTCTGTAGTCTCATGCACTTTGAATGCTCAGGGCTGGATTTGGAATCTGCATTTTGCCACTTGAGGGAATAGACATTATACTATTTCTAAGCCTAACATTTTTGTGGGTAGGTAATACCCTTTAAACTTTAGGCTATTTTTCAGTACTCTATATATTTTATTAACAGTATGAGAATAGGTCAGTAGTCTTCTGGCTCTTCAGATGAAATAATAAATGTATGAATGCAACAATATTCTAAGCAATGAAGAGAGGTAAAATATGGAACAGTTGCCTGGGGCCTGATTGTAAAAGACTTTTGATGTCTCAAAGAGGGAAATGGAAGAAATATATTGCCTCCATATTAAAAAAAAAAATCCCATGACACTAAAACTTGTTAGTTAAATTGTGCATATGTTCATTCTATCCCTGTTGAGTCTTGTTTATGAGTTATAACATTGAGAGCATTATTTAGAACAGTAAAAAGCCCAGTGCACTGACTTTTGAGCTAAGATCATTGCTTGGATTTGAAGCTCTCCTTAGTTCAGTGTGCTTTCTGATCTCAGCCTCATTGTGGCTTAGCACCATGACAATATAAATAGCAAATAACAACATAAAATAAAGAACAGAAGCTGCCATGAGATATATTCACGTTATAATCAAGGGCTTTATAATAGCCCTTCACATATAAATTCTTAGCCAAAGCAGTAATACCAACTGCAAAGTTAGAAATGGCAGCATATTCTCCAAAAGAGGTTAAATAACCCATTGTCAGTTTATAATATCCTTACAAGTCAAAAAGGCTGGGCAGCCCAGGTGGCTCAGCGGTTGGCGCCGCCTTCAGCCCAGGGCATGATCCTGGAGGCCTGGAATCGAGTCTTTCAGGCTCCCTGCATGGAGCCTGCTTCTCCCTCTGCCTGTGTCTCTGTCTCTGTCTCTGTCTCTCTCTGTGTCTCTCATGAATAAATAAATAAAATCTCTAAAAAAAAAAAAAAAAAAAAACCCAAGTCAAAAAGGCATTACTCTTAGGCTTATCATGATATAATTACCACCTTCTTTGTGACTTGTATTTTTTTTCTTTATAATGCATATGATGGCTGCAGTGGTATAAAACCTGAGGACTTGTCATAGTATGTCTTGACTACAGTGATAGGTGCTGCATAAAAGGAGAGTTTGGAATTGGCCAAGAGGACGTAGACCTAAACTAGTCCTCAACCAACTCCCAACTAGTATCTTCTGAAAATGTAAGAAACTGTAAAACGACCTAACAAACTGCATTCCTTGCTTTCCAAAGTACGCAGCCATTCTGAACCACATGAATATTTTTGTGACTTTCTCATAATTCATTTCATCACTTCTTGGGAGTACTTTCCATGTTAAAAAACAAGCAGACAGAACAATGTAAAAGCAAAATGCCAAATAGAGATGGGCAAAGTTTAGAGACCTTAGAAAGATGTATTTTGGAGGTTTAAAATCATCTATGACTCATGTTACATTTAATATAACTTCAAGTAGAATTTGAAGTTGTGTTAAATTTGTAACCTGTCTCAAAATCTTCTGGGAGACAGGGAAGAGCAAGAATAAAGTAAAATATTTTTGTTGTTTTTAATAGTCTAGTTGGTGAGATAGTATAAAAAAATAATTAAAAAATAAGCAATAAGTGCCAAGAAGAAGATAAAATAGAATATAGAGGCCAGGGAGTGGGATTGTTTTATATAAGATATTTATAGAAGGTCTTTCTGATGACATTTTAGCAAAAAATCTGAATAAGGTCTGAAACAAGTCATAATGATATCTGTGGTAATGCCAGGAACAGTGAATACAAGGAGTCTGACACAAGAGCTTGTTTGGTGTATTTGCAAAACAGCAAGGATACTGTAGCTCAGGAAAGTAATTAAGGTGGTGGGGGGGGAGGAAATGAAAAATAATTTCGGGCAGCCCAGGTGGCTCAGTGGTTTAGCGCCGTCTTCGGCCCAGGGTGTGATCCTGGAGACCCAGGATCGAGTCCCACGTCAGGCTCCCTGCATGGAGCCTGCTTCTCCCTCTGCCTGTGTCTCTGCCTCCCTCTCTCTGTGTGTGTCTCTCATGAATAAATAAATAAAATCTTAAAAAAAAAAGAAAAAGAATCTCTTACTAATTTTTAATGTTTATGATGAATTCAACACCATTAAGGATTTTTTTATTTGGTGACTTTTTTGCTAGTGGAGAGATCATTCAAACTCAGATGATCTAGTAACTTTCTTAATTTACTGTTAGTGACCTAGTTTTTAACTATTTAAATATAAAAACTTTTCATATATTCACCCTATCATGTATATCTTTTCATGAGCCTCTAGATTTTTATTTTTGATAAGCAGAAAGTCTCAGAGTGTAAGCCATAGACTTTTCTAGATATTTTTGGAACTTTAAAATTGGGAAATCCTTGTATTTTTACTGGTAATCTAGATAGGTTTGCAATTTATTTCTAGCACTCCGTGAAGACAAACATTTTTTCATTTACTGGCCCTTCCAAAGCAGTCTATAGGTCCACGAAAGTTTGTAAAGTCTTGCTACTTTATTGATTTGAGTTACTGACAAATGGAAATAGATAAAATCTAGAGTTTGGGGGAATCTTGCATTCTGTAAAAAAGGGTCCTTGAGTTGAAGAAAGTTTTGAGAACTAATTGCCTTCCTCTAAGGCAGAAGGTGGGGAACAAAGGAACCAGACATGGGAAAACTGAGGTGAAAAGAAGACCTGAAGAGAAGTCTGAGGTTCCAAGAGAGGGAAGCAGCTAAAAATGTGTAGAAGTTAAGTTTTGACACAGAGAAGAGGAAGCTATTGTAGAAGGAGTTCTTCTGGAGCACCTGGGTGGCTCAGTAGGTTAAGCAGTTAAGTGTCTGCCTTCAGCTCAGATACTGATCCCAGGGTTCTGGGATCAAGCCCCACATTGGTCTTGCTGCTCAGTGGGGAGCCTGCTTCTCCCTCTCCTCTCTCTCCCTCTTCCTGCCACTCCACCTACTTGTGTGTGTTTTCTCTCTCTCTCTCTCTCTAAGAAATAAAAGTCTTAAAAGAAAAAAGGCAGTGTTCTTTCTAGTTGCCTCCTACATTCATTATGTAATACTAGGGAACAGGTTACCCTCAAAGTTAGGAACAAACATTTTATTTCACATAGTTCCTGATGGACAGGAATTTGCATGCAGCTTAGCTGAGTGGCTCTGGCTTAGGGTCTGTCATGAAGTTCTGTCAAGATGTTCAGCTGGTGCTGTAGTCACTGCTAACTTGACTGGGGTTGAAGGATCAGCTTGTAGAATGACTTGGTCATTCATGAAGCTCTCCAAGAGGGCTGCTTGACTGTCTTTCAGGCATGGCAGCTAACTTTCCCAAAGTAAGTGATCCAAGAGAGAGAGCCGGGACTGAGCCACTATACTTTTTTATGACCTACTCTTGGAAGTGACGCACTGTCCCTTCAGCTATATTCTTTGGGTTAGAAGTGAGTCAATAAGTTCAGCCCATACTCAAGGAAGTGGAATTAAGCTCTTCATTTTGGAAAGAGGGGTATCATAGAATGTATGGAAATATTTTATTTTATTTTTTTTTAAAATTTTTTTTTTGGTTTTCTTTTTTAGATTTTATTTATTCATAGAGACACAGAGAGAGAGAGAGGCAGAGACACAGGTAGAGGGAGAAGCAGGCTCCATGCAGAGAGCCTGACGCGGGACTCGATCCAGGGTCTCCAGGATCGCGCCCTGGGCCAAAGGCAGGCGCTAAACCGCTGCGCCACCAGGGCTGCCCATAAAACCATTGTACTTACCCATACCAGCATCAGCCCACCTGATCTGCATGGAGACTGTCACTTGGTACTCTAGAACCTGGTGGTCTAGTCTAGAATTAAGAGGAAATATAGACAGTCCTCCTTAAGTCTTCTTAGCTCTCCCTCTCCCAATCCTAGAATGTGGGTTTTCCTGGATTTTTATTTCCTCAGCTTTATGTCACTATTGAGCAGTAGGATCCCATGGAGTAAGGTCTGGCTGAAAGGAGCCATAGGCCTAAGTAGAAGACTTTACAGCTCACGTGTAGTCTAGTCTACTTTATTATGATCCTAATAGAGATTTATGGCCAAAGCTCTAGTTAAAACAGTGATGATTTCTGGCTATGTATTTTGCATTATCTCCCTATGAAACTCACAATCATGGAGGTGATTAGAGTTTTGAGGTTCAGGAGCCCATCTAACAGCGACCATATTCATGCAGTTACTAAAAACTGTGATGAATTCAAGGGCTTAAAAACACCTAACTGATGGTTTAATGGATGGATAGACAGATGGCAAGATATGTAATAGTGTGACATAGAGCAAATTTAATTATAAAATCTAGATGATGGCTATTCATTGTACTGTTCTTTTAGCTTTTCTCTGTGTTGAAAATTCTCATAATAAAATGTTGGAGGAATAAAACTTTTATTCTTATAATAGTACTCTTAGCTATTGCTCTTCCACTTGAGTGCCTACTTTTAGTGTCAAAGAATTGATAGCTTTTTCTCTTCAACCTGAATGACATATACAGGTTATTGTTAATAGCTGGCATCTTAACAAGCCTAAGAACATTTAGTTCTTTCTATCTATATAATGTGATCCCATTGATAGGGATTCAGTGATTATAACTCTGGCATTCTTCTGTGTATCAAAGGGCCTGAAACATAATATATCATGAAACATATTTGAACCGAATATCCATTATATGATAGCAGCTACCAACTCCTTAGTGGCTGCTGTTGTTCCAGGCACTATACTTCTTTTGTCACCTTAATCCATATAAAGATCCAAAACTGTAGGAAATTACAGATGAGGAAATGATGCTGTAGTACTTTTGCTTCTTACTGAGGTCCTTGTGAAAGTCTCTTTAGTATTGAAAATCAGTATCCTATATGTACTTTTAGATTCTAATATGGGATTATTAAACTCTAGCATACTCTATGAAAAATACCTAAATATTTGTAGTGGACTGTCATGCCACCTGATAATTTCTTGTACCTTGCATGGCTCATCTGTAGTTGGACTGATTGTGTAATTGAAAGACACATGTCACTTGGAGTCAGAAAGCTTTTTTTAGGGCCTAGCCACTTCTTTTAAGAGCTTTGTGACCATATAGGGAATGTGAGTGAAGGATACATAAAAATTGTTTGTAACTATTTTTACAGTTATTCTGTAAGTCTAAAGTAATTTTAGATAAAACATAGAAAATAAATAGCTTTGTCACATCTCTGAGCATTAGTGTATTTTTGAAAATAGATCTATGCTTAATAATAATAAGAAAAGACCATGGAAAGCCTAAAGTATAATAATGTAGATAATATATCTCATAACAACTTTCAGCCCTATTGTAAATATTCAGTAATTTTCATGGATAGTTAAATGCACAATATGTGTTCAATGGCAATATGATCTTGTAATAAAATCCTTAATCTTGGGGCACCTGGCTAACTAGACTTAAATCTTGATTCTCCCACTGGCTGGTGTTGAGCCATTGACTATGTACTGTCATGCCTCAGTTTTTCCTACAATGGTATGAAATAGTGGTAAATATTGAATATCTAAAGGCATTTGAGTTGTCCCCTAAAAGCTGTAAACATTCAGGATTATATTACGTCATAGTAAGCAGTGAGCCATTTCAGTAATTGATATCACCCATTTACTTCTTTTTTATATTATGGTTCCTCAGTTTTTCTGAACCATTGGTGGGCACAGAGCAACATATCTCCCAAAACAAAGGAGGCTAACTACCACTACCGTCTTCACAATCTAATTTGTGATACAATATGAAAGTATATTTTTATTTGTTAAAGGAAGTCCTGTATGTACCAGTTGAAATAATTTTTTGAAATACATCACCCTAGGCACATGCTATACTTAAATATTATTATTGTTTTCAGTGTTAATGAAATATTTGTAGTGAAAGAGATGATTAATTAATGCTGATAAGTTGTTTAGATCAAAGAGGAATTCTCCTGTTGCTAATATCTTGAGGATGATCAGGAACATCATGAATGATTTTACTACCGTAGCATTCACATATGAATCATCTTTGGATTAAAAGGTTCAAACTAATATCCTTTTTACATTGCTTTTCTTAATTATAACTATAAATAAAAAACAAGTAAAATTACAGAGAGCTAAATGTTTTCAAGAATCATTTAATGTTTGTCATAACCCACTCTAGAAGGTGGCATTATCTTTTTGTCAGGGAAACTAAAATCACAGAAAGAAGCCTGCTGTTAAATATGTGCTTTATATGAAGGGAGTGTATATTACAGATATTTGGAGAAAAAGTAACATAAAAGTCTTTTCTGCAGTATTTTAAAAGAGGATATAGTAATTTGCTTAAAATAAATTAATAATAAGAAAGTACTTAATGGGCACAAAAGTAGATGAATATAGGACTTCAGAAAAAGAGATATAGCTGATGTCATTTATTGACTAGTGACTGCTTTCCTGTACTTAAACAATTTGTACCTTGCAAATATCGACCTCTATCAAACAACTGACTACAGTATTTTCATGCAGATGTTCCTATAATTACTTTGTAACAAGTAAATCTTTTTAAGGCAAATATGTTAAAATGAAGTAGTATCCTTTAAATAAAAACCTTAAGATCACTCTTTTCTTGCTTAAAATATTTTATTCTGAAGATTCCAGGAATATACATAGGGTAGGATAGTGGTTTCAGACTGGCTTACAGTCAGTTGTTTTTTAAATGAAATATTGTGCAAAAGCAAATAACTCTGACTGGAATAAATGCAGGAGTTTCAGGGTGCAAGATGTTCCAATGGCTCAGTTCTTATTCTCTCGTTATGGGGCTCTGAAGTGTTTCTGTGGCATCCTAAGCCTCTGAGGAGTGCATTTTGAGAACTGTGGACATATTTAGGAATTTGTAATTCATAGGCCATATGCTGTTCCTTTGGCTGTTGGACGACTCTGCCCTTGTTATCACTGTTAGATCACAGAGGCTATGAGCAGCAACTGTAGTTGTTCAACAGGAATATGTTTATTGAATATGCAAGTTATTTTTAGTCAACATGTTTGTTTAATCAGCACTGATATATAATAATTAGCTATGTGGTCTGGGCCTAGACTCTTTTTATGTATATAATTAGTGAGAGAATTGGGTTAGATCAAATCAGAAGCTCCTTCCAAGCATTTGCTATTCTGTCATTCAACGGTGAGTCTAGAACTCTCCTTTTATGAGATAGAAAACAAGTCTCAGCCATAATCTGTAACTCTGAAGGATTTGAACTCATATTGGCAAGATAAAATTAGTCAACCTAAAACAATTAGAAAACACCTCTTAACAACATATTATTAAATTGTTTTGGACTTTAACAACCAAAATTATAAAGAGACAAGTGTATATAGAAAGGATCTATTTTAAAATCTTTAGATTAAAAAAGTCTCTGAAATTTCTTCTAATTTAGGTAAAGTAGCAAAGTTATACACATTTCCTACTAAGAACTAGAAATCACTCCTGTTGCTCTATTATGATCTTAAATGTGGTCTTTCAAGCAGGTGTAGAAAGGTGTTATTTTTCTTCTCATGCTGTCTATAAATAAATATTAATAATATGACATTTTTATTTTAATGCCTCCTGTGATATCTTATTTTTAGAAATTTAATGAGCCACACTATGGCTCTGGCAGTTCATATAAATTCAGTAGACTTGAAAATTAAGATTAAAGTGACAAACTTTTCCTAATTTTTGTAAGTACAAATTCATATTTTCTTAGGTCCATTTTGTAAATGAATTTTTAATATAACTTTAAGGTCTCATAGATGTATTGTAGCACATTAAAGAAATAGTTTAGTAATTATTTTTATGTTAAAATTTTATCTTACTAGCAAAGTTAATTCATTAAGGCTTATTTTTCCTTTTGTAATAATAAACCAAATCATTATAAAATTTGTAGAGAGTTTTATATTTATTTGATATTTGACTGTAATACCTGAATTGGTTTTGCTTTGCTCACAAAGGTAAAGAGAAATCCAAATTTACTCATAATAAAAGTATTAGAGAAACTGTCAATAAATTTACTGTTATAATTGAATCATATGATTTCTAAATTGTTGATAATATGATCTGCTCGTTAAACAATAGTGTCTGGAGAAAATGATGGATTAATTGACTGATGGCTAAAGTTTCCCTCAAATATAATGGTTTACCCAGTTTGATTTGATTTGTGTAAAATAACTTTCTCTAATAAACAATTTGCTCAGAGGCAATAGAAGAAATGAATGGTTATCAAACCAAACTTAATTAGTCTATCCTAGATTGATATTACTTGGGGAGTCTTCGTTTTAATTGTAGAGGGCTGGATACAAAGAGTTTGGTTCATTATTTTTTCCTGTATAAACACTATTGTGTAACTACCTATGGAATAATAACATGTGAATTCATTTTAATAAATGCTTGTAAAGTGAATTAGCTAATTATGCCAGGCTAAAAATGATTCCTTTAATTATTTTGGATATTTAACTGGTACTTCAATTTTATTATTGTTAGTCTGTAAATGTGATTTGTATTAGCTCTGCCAAACTAATTATAATGTATAACTTAACAAACAATTTGAACAGTTTTGTAATGCTTATAATGTTCTCTCGTGCAAGAGAAAACCTTATGTCTAGTTTGCATGAAGATAAAGGTCTAACATAAATTCAGAGGAAAAGAATGGCAATTTTTGTGTAAATAGAGAATAAAAACTGCTCAATATCCAGTGTGCTGACTGCCATAATTATATGCATGAGAAAAATGAACAGATTTCATTCAGGAGAAGATAAAATTAGTGACTCATTAGTTTATCTTAAGATGGTGTTTAGTTGGCATTTGAAGACAAGGTGTAGTTAAGAGATTTGATTAGTTCTTTTTTTTATGAGCTAGAAACATTTTTTTTTTTTTTTAGAAACGTTTTTCTTTATCCCCTTAGTATAGATAGAAGTACTCTGCCTACATTCTTAAACAGAAAGATTTATATCCATAACTCATTGTGGATGTCAGAAACAATGTTTCTTAATCATTTTCACTTACTAGATTAATTCTAATTGTTTTTGAATCAGAAATGAATGAGAACGAAGACTTTTGTTGTAAAAAATAGAGCATTCTAATTTAGTCTTTCTGGGAAAAAAGCAAAATAACCTTCATGAGAGTATGCAATCTAAAACATTCTTCTTTTAAAAATTAATATACAATAAAATTCACTGCTTAATTTTTGCGGGTTATTCAGTACTATGAGTTTTAACCCAAGTATCAATGCATGTAACCACTACCACAGTCAGGATCCAGAATAGTTCTATTACCAAAAGAAACAAAACAGAACAAAACTTCCCTCCTGCTGCCACACCCTTCCCCAATCCCTCCCTTCTAGCAACCACTGATCTATTCCCAATCACTATAGTTTTGCTTTTTTCCAGAATGTTATATAAATGGAATCATACAGTATTTGACCTTTTGAAATTGGCTTCTTTCACTTAATCTAATGCCATGTTTTTGTAATATCAGTAATTTGTTTCTTGTCTACCCCACCCAAAATTGAATATAGAAATATCAGTATTGGTTTGCCTAGTTAATAGAGTTGATCTTCCCAGAGGGAAACTTAGTTTTTCCTTCAGCATATCCCCATAATAACTAGAACTTGATTTTTGCTCTTACTCACACATAGATTTCTACATTTTTAATGTCTGCATTCTAGTTTTATGGCTGCACCATACTTTATTTGACCTGTATTCAACACAGATACATAGATTTTTTTTAATATTGCATTTAATGCTGCAGTAATTATTCTTGGGCATATCTTTTCTGTACATATATCATCCAATAACTCCTAAGAATTTTAGGGTGAAAAAATAAACACAAAAAACTTGTAAGGATTGCAATTTGCCTTCTAGAATGTTGAACCAATTTGTACACATCCTTATTTTGCCATCATTATCCTTCTTTGTATTCTTTGCAAGTCTAGTAATTGAAAAGCTCTTACTTTTATTTTAAGTTGTATTTAATTAAACATTAGTGCAATTGAACTCAATTTTAAGGTGTCAGTTGTCTCCAATTTGATCGATATATTTTATAGATTTGGATAAAAGTCTTTTGTTAGATACGTGATTGACAGATATTTTCTTTCATTATATAGCTTGTCTTTTCCATTAAAGAGCGAAAGTTTTTAATTGTGATGAAATCTAATGCCAATTTTTTTTAATGGATCATGCTTTTGGTGTCATTCATACTTAATGAGCGGTATATAAGAACTTTTTGCCTAATTCCAGGACACAAAGATAGTTTTTCAAAAGTTGTATAGTTTTGTGTATGCCTTTGATATATCTTTTCTTTTATCCTTTTGCTTTAACCTATCTTTCAAATATATGTATCTTTACATTTACTGTGGGTTTCTACTAGACAACATTTGGTCTTATATTTTTTTTTTTGGTCTTATATTTTTATCCATTCTCACAATCTCTGTCTTTAATAGGTATATTTAAACCATTTAGATTTAATTAATATAGATATTTGGATGTATATCCGCCCTCTTCTTGCTTTCTGTTTGTTCTCTCTTTTCATTTGTTTCTTTACCTGCCTCCTTTTAGATTATTTAAATATTTATAACATTCCATTTTATTTATCTGTTGAGTTTTTTTTTTACCGTATGTCTTCAAATGGTTTTTTTTTCATGATTGCTGTAGGAATTATAATCTACATACTTAATTTAGAACAGTCTATTTAGCATTAATATTTTTCACTTAAAGTGGAACATAGGTCCCTTTATCCTTCACTCTTTATGTTGTAGTTGAATAATGTATTACATCAACTTACATTGAAAACCCCTCAGGAGAAAAAGAAAGAGAAAAGAAAAGAAAACCCCTCAGAGGGCAGCCTGGGTGGCTCAGTGTTTAGTGCCGCCTTTGGCCCAGGGTGTGATCCTGGAATCCTGGGATCAAGTCCCACGTCAGGCTCCCTGCATGGAGCCTGCTTCTCCCTCTGCCTGTGTCTCTGCCTCTCTCTGTGTGTCTCTCATGAATAAATAAATAAAATTTTAAAAAAATAAAAAGAAAACCCCTCAGACAATGTTAGAACTTTTGCTTTGAGCTGGACATATTTTGTAGGAATTAAGAGGAAATTGCCATTCTGTTATACTTACTAGATATCTACTCTTTCTGTTTCTCTTATTTCATTCCTGATATTCCAAGTTTTTCCCTCATATGATTTCCCTCTGTCCAAACACTTCCTTTAGCATTTCTTAAAGAGTTGATCCACTGACAATGAATTCTCATAGTTTTCCATCATCTAGGAATGTCTTTATTTTACCTTTATTCATGAAGGAATTTTTTTCTCTGAATAAATTCTGGGTTGAAAGTTCTGAGTGTTCTTCCAGCACTTTTAAAATGTTGTTTCACTTACATATGACTGCATGGTTTCCACAGTCATTTGAATTCTTATTCCCACTATGTTATGGGCTCTTTTTCTGCAGCTGCTTTTAGGATTTAAAATTTTATTTTTGCCTTAGCTTTTCATCAGTTTCTTAAAATTGTATGGGCATGAATTTCTTCATGTTTATTCTTCATGAATCTGTAGTTCCATGTTTTTTGCCAAATTTAAGAAGATGTCAGTAATTTTTTCTTTTTTCAATGAGGTAAACATCACATGACACACAATTGAATATTTTAAAGTATACCATTCAGTGGCATCTAGTACATTTACAGTGTTGTTCATATACCACCTCTTTGTAGTTCCAAATATTTTTGATCACCTCAGAAAAATATTCCATGTCCATTAATCAGTCATCTTCATTTTGCCCCTCCCATCTCCTGGGGGATAACACTCATATGCTTTCTCTCTGGACTTACCTGTTCTGGTTATTTTATATGAAAAGAATCATGCAATATGTGACTCTTTGTGGCTGGTGTCTTCAACCAAGCATAATGTTTTGTTTTGTTTTTGTACTTTCAAGTTTTTATTTAAATTCCAGCTAATTGGGCAGCCTGGGTGGCTCAGCGGTTTAGCGCCGCCTTCAGCCCAGGGTGTGATCCTGGAGACCAGGGATCGAGTCCCACGTCGGGCTCCCTGCATGGAGCCTGCTTCTTCCTCTGCCTGTGTCTCTGCCTCTATCTCTCTCTGTGTCTCTCGTGAACAAATAAATAAAATCTTAAAAAAAATAAAAAAGAAAAAAGAATTTAAAAAAAGAGTCTGTTTAATGGTGTACCTCTTTCATCCCACACAGCGTTCGTCTGTTTTGTTTCTTAAATTCCACATACAAATGAAATCTTATGATATTTGTTGTTCTCTGACTTATTTCACTTAGTGTAATACTTTCAAGGTTTATCCAAGTTGTAGGGTGTATCATACTTCATTCCTTTTAATGGCTGAATAATATTTCATTTTATGAATATACTATAGTTTATGTCTTCATCAGTTGTGAGCATTTGGGTTTTTTCCAGTTATTGGCTGTTATGAATAATGCTGCTATAAATGTTGTTGTACAAGTTTCTGTGTTTTTTTTCTGTTTGATACATGTATAGGAGTAGAGTTGCTAAGTCATATGGTAATTCTAAGTTTAATTTTTTGAGTTACCATTAAACTGTTTTCTACAATGGCTGCACTGTTGTATAGTCCTACCAACAATGTACAAGGGTTTCTGTGTCTCTACATTCTCATGAACATTTTTTATTTTCTGGTTGTTTGTGTGTGTGTATATGTGTGTGTGTGTGTGTACAATTATATATAAATATGTAACTATATATGATGTGTGTGAAGTGATAACTCATTGTGGTTTTGATTTGCATTTCCTTAATGGCAAATGATGTGGAACATATTTTCATATGCTTTGGAGAAGTATCTATTCAAGTCTTATGCCCATTGTTTTTAAGTTGGGCTGTTTGTCCATTTCTTGTTGAGTTGTAAGAATTCTTCATATAGTCTTGATACTAAATCCTTATCAGATATATGATTTGCAGGGCACCTGGGTGACTCAGTTGGTTAAGTGTCTGCCTTCAGCTCAGGTCATGATCCTGGAGTCCTGGGAAGAAGTCTCACATCTGGCTCTCTGCTTAGCAGGGAGCCTGCTTCTCCCTTTCCCTCTGCCTGCTGCTCTTCCTGCTGGTGTGTGCATGCTGGCTCTCTCTCTCTGTCTCTCTCCCTCTCTCCCTCTCCCCTCCCCATCAAATAAATAAAATCTTTTAAAAAAAAGATATACAATTTGCAAATATTTTCTCCTTTTCTGTGGATTGTCTTTTCATGTGCTTGATGATGTCCTTGCAGCAGAAAGTTAATTTTGTTGTGTGGTTTATTTATTTGTTCTTTATTGCTCATGCTTTTGTGTGAAATCTAATAATACATTGCCAACTCTGAGGTCACAAATATTTACTCCTATTTTCCTATAATTTTATAGTTTTAGCTTTTATATTTAGCTTTGTTGATCTGTTTTGTCTTAATTTTTATTTATGGTGTGAGATAAGGGGTCCATCTTCATTCTTTTGCATATGATTGGCATTTATCCACCACCATTTGTTGCAAATACTGTTCTTTCTCCTTTGAATGATTTTAGCACCCTTATCAAAAATCAGCTCTCCAGTTTTCCTCTTAAGGTCAGAAACATGTCAGGGATGCCCACTGTCACCACTATTGTTCAACATAGTACTAGAAGTCCTAGCCTTAACAATCAGACAAGAAAAATAAATAAAAGGCAGTCACATTGGCAAAGAAGAAGTCAAACTCTCTCTCCCTCTTCACAGATGACATGATACTGCATATAGAGAACCCAAAAGACATCACCCTGAAATTGCTAGAACTCATACAGCAATTCAGTAATGTGGCAGGATACAAAATCAATACAGAGAAATCAGTTGCATTTCTATACACTAACAATGAGACCAAAGAAAGAGAAATTAAGTAATCAATCCCACTTACAATTGGACCCCAAGCTATAAGATACCTGGGAATTAACCTAACCAAAAAGGTAAAGAATACGTACTCAAAAAACTACAGAACACTTATGAAAGAAATTGAGGAAGACACAAAGAGATGGAAAAACTTTCCATGCTCATGGATTGGAAGAATAAATATCGTGAAAATGTCTATGCTACCCAGAGCAATTTACACATTCAGCACAATCCCTATCAAAATACCATGGACTTTCTTCAAAGAGTTGGGACAAATAATCCTAAGATTTGTATGTGACCACAAAAGACCCTGAATAGCCACAGAAATGTAGAAAAAGAAAACCAAAGCTAGAGACATCACAATGCCTGACTTCAAGCTGTATTAAAAAGCTGTGATCATCAAGATAGTATGGTACTGGCACAAAAACAAACATATAGATCAATGGAACAGAATAGAGAACCCAGAAATGGACCCTCAACTCTGTGGCCATCTAATCTTCTACAAAGCAGAAAAGAATATCCAATGGAAAAAATACAGTCTCTTCAACAAGTGGTGCTGGGAAAATTGGACAGCCACATGCAGAAGAATGAAATCGGACCATTCTCTACTCCATACACAAATATAAACTGAAAATAGTTGAAAGATCTAAATGTGATACAAGAATCCATCAAAATCCTAGAGGATAATACAGGCAACAACCTTTTTTACTTAGCTATAGCCAAGACATGTCTTACAAGACATGTCTATAAAGGCAAGGGAAACCAAAGCAGTATGAACTATTAGGATTTCATCAAGATAAAAAATTTCTGCACAGCAACTAAACTAAAAGGAAAACTACAGAATGGGAGAAGGTAACTGCAAATGACATATCAGATAAAGGGCTAGCATCCAAGATCTATAAAGAACTTACCAAACTTAATACCCAAAAAACAATCCAGTCAAAAAATGGGCAGAAGACATGAACAGACATTGCTCCAAAGAAGACCTACACATGGCCAACAAGCACACGAAAAAATGCTCCTCGTCACTTGTCATCAGGGAAATATAAATCAAAGCCACAATGAGATACCACTTAACACCGGTGACAATGGTTGAAATTAACTATACAGGAAACAACAAATGTTGGCAAGGATGTGGAGAAAGAAGAACCCCCCGTTGCACCGTTGGAGCCACTCTGGCAAACAGTGTGGAGGTTCCTCAAGAAGTTAAAAATAGAGCTACCCTGTGACCCAGCAATTGCACTACTGGGTATTTACCCCAAAGATACAAATGTAGTAAAACAACAGGACTCTGCACCTTAATGTTCATAGCAGCAATGTCCACAATAGCCAAACTGTGGAAGAAGCCACAATGCCCTGTGACGGATGAATAGATATAGAGGTAGTAAAAAGCTCCAGAATTTTTATTTGGCTCTTTCTTATAATTTCTAGTTTTTAGATTAATAGTCCTACTTGTTTGTAGCATTCTTCTAATTCTTTTAGTTTTTTATTCATGCTTTCCTCTAGCTCTTTGAGCATATTTAAAACTGCTACTTTAAATCTTTGTCTAGAAAGTCCAGTGAATGAACTTCCCACAGGGATTATTTCTGTCAATTTTTTTTTCTGTGAGTGGGCCATCATTTCCTGTTTCTTTGTATGCTTTGTAATTTTTTTTTTAAAGCACTGAACACTTTGAATATTGTACTGTGCTAACTCTGGAAATCAGATTCTCTTCCCTCACCAGAAGTTTCTATTGCTACTTAGTGAGGGCTGCATTTATCCATTTGTTTAGTGACTTTTTCAAATTATATTTGCAAAGACTATTCCTTGTGATGTGCAGTCACTGAAGTTTCTGTTCTGTTAACTCCATGGCCAGCCAGTGACCTGACAGATTTACTTGACTACCAGGATCTAGTAGAATAAAAGGTAGGAAATAGGTGTTTTGTTTTTCTAAATTCTTTCAATAGAGACCATCCAGGAATTTGCTTTTAATTGAGGCTGAAACAATAGCTAGCCTTTGTGCTGTCCTCAGTGAAACATACTGGCCCAGTTTTTGGTAGACAGGGTCTTTATTTCCTACCAGGGAAACAGCAAGCTGCGCTAGGAATGTGACCTCTGTCTGCATGCCACAGGTCTGGGAGTGTGATGTGGTGTTAACTGCTATGCAAAATACTAAAAGTTACCAGCTTCATTTTTGTAAGAAACTTCCCTGAATGCTTTAAGTATTCAGCTAGACTCCAGAGTTCTGAAATAGTTGATTTTGATAGTATTTTGGGGTGAGGAGGTGTTGAGGAAGAGTGACAGAGAATCTTAAACGAGTTCCATGCCCTGTGTGGAGTACAATGTGGGGCTCAATCTCACAACCCTGAGATCATGACCTGAGGAAAAATCAAAAGTCAGATACTTAACCAGCTGAACTACCCAGATGCCTGAGAATCTGATGGTTCTTGACAGCTTAGTAATTGTTTCAGTGAAGGGACCAATTCCTGGGGCTTTTACTCTGCCATTTTCTGTGACATTTATCTTAAAATATGTCTTTTCTGCATTACACTCTTTGTCTTCTCTTCCTAAACTCCATTGAGCCACAGGAACTTTTGTTATTTTCACACAGGTCATTGAATCTCTATTAATTGTATTTTTTCCTATTCTGTTTAAATTGGATCATTTCTGTTCTGTCTTCACTTTTCACTAAATCTTTCCTTCATCCTGCTGTTGAATCCATCAGTGAATTTTAAATTTCATGGAAATTTCCACTTGTAAAGTTTTCCAATTGATTATTTTTTCTTTTAATGAGAATTTCTTTCAATTTATTTTAAGATGTTCTTCCCTACTTTTTGGAACATGGTTGTAATAGCTACTTTACAGTCATAATTCCAACATCCATGTCATTTCAGGGTTTTAGTCCTGATTTTCTTTTCACTTGAGATTTGAGATTTTCCTTTTTCTTTGTATGAGAGGTGATTTCAGGTTGGATCCTGGACATTTTGTATATTATGTGATAAGAATCTTGGTCCTGTTTAAAATCTTAGGAGACTATTATCTTTTTATTTTAATAGACACCTGACCTTGTTAGATTCAGCACTTCTTTTATGGGCTGTAGTTCTATGTCAGTTTAATTTTCAGAAGCTATGCAGTGCCATTAAAATCTGTCCTATGTCTGTGTTACCCAATGGTCAGTAATCAAGCCCAGTAAAGTTCTCAAAGCTTTTGGTATGCTATGTAGTGATAGATTTACACATGTACAGATTATCATTGAACCCAGGTGTTCACATATCACTTAATGGGATAGCTTTTTGAACTCCCTCCTTTTTGCAGTATTCTGGATATTTCACTCTTCTCTGGGACTCCTTTTCAATAGTTTTCTGGCCTGAAAGGGCTTTAGTTCTTCTGCTCTGCCACATATGTCCTGTGACTGTGTCTGAATCCGGGACCAAGGGGCAGGAGAACAAAGGAAAAAAAGCAATGGGAATTTGCCCTGCTCTCTTAAGACCACAGCTCCTCTGGTCAGAGAGGACTTTTAGGTGTCCATACAGCCTTCCTGTTGCTGTACCACCATGGTATTGTCCTGGTGCAAAGGTAGAGAGAATGAATAAAAGAAATACAGGGGATTTCCCTACTTTTCATGGAGCTCTATGAGTCTATGTGTTGGTCCAAGGAAGGCTTCTCTTGAAGTTCTTTCTTTCCAGTCTCAGTACAGAATTCTAGGTTTTAAGGTGCCTTTGAGTCCAGAATGAGCAATATTGAAGGAAAAGATAATGGGAAACTTACCACCGGTTTGGTGGTACTTTGAATTGTGGTCCTCTCCCCTAATCTGACCACTGTCTTTCCCTTTTCAAAGTCTTCAGATAGCTTCTCCATGCTTTCTGCGCAGCATATAAGTTACTTATTTCATGTTTCTGAGCTTCAGAACCTCATTAAACCTTTCATACTGTGAAGCTATATGCCTCCCTGCTCTAGAAAAAATACATTTGATTTTTCCAGACTGGAAACATTATCTGTGGCACATTATCTGTGCCCAATTAAGTATTTATTAACCAATTATTCTACCCAATTGTTAAGGGCATGAGACATTCTTGAAGTAAGGATTTATCTGCAGTTTCACATAAGTGTGCATCGACAAAGCAGTATGTAGAAAAATTGTAATAGGGATGTATGGTGGCAGATGGAAGCTAAACTTGTAAACATAGTGTAATGTATAAACTTGTCAAGTCACTGTGTTATACACCTGAAACTACTGTAACATTGTGAGTCAGCTATACTCAAAAAAATTTTAAGTATATTATTCTAACTGGAATTAAAATAAAAACTTGGAGCAAAACACAAAGTATATTATGAGTAGAAGGGGGTTAAAATGCACAAACTCTCAGCTGTAAATTAATCAAGTCATAGAATGCTATGTAAAACATTGGGGTTATAGTTAATAATGCTGTATGATATACCTGAAAGCTGGTAGGAGAGTAGATGTTAAAAGTTTTTATCAGAAGGGAAAAAAAATGTATAGTGTTAGATGTTTGCAAGACTCATTGTGTGATCACTTTGCAGTAAATGTAAATATTGAATCATTATGTTGTACACCTGAAACTAATATGTCAATTATATCTAAGTTAAAAATATATAGAACATTTAGTTTACTGTCTTTAGGGGTTTGTATTCCTAAAATGTGTTCCCAGATTAACATGCCCACATGTAATAATGATTGTTTATATGTGAGTTTATTTAGTGATTAACATGGTTTCTTTCATATCTCTTCTGAATGGAAAAGTCAGTAATCTTGAAAAAGGGCACAAAATACAATTCCCAATAAAAACACTAATACGTTAGAAAAATTTTTAAAAAGCTCTATGTAGCATTTCTACTTGAAATGAACTGTATTAAAAAAAAAAAGAAATGAACTGTATTACTTGAGTATGTGTCTATGTGATCTGTGTCTTTGTAATGGTATACATCATCTAGATTTATTTTATTATTGTCTATATTTTCTTCTAAGAACTAAATTTCTAAGATTTTTACGTCTAATAACTAATGGAAATATCATTTGACGTTTGGTAAAAATGAATCATCTTGAGATTTGTGTGCTTATAATAAACATGACCATTTAAATAAGCTTCATAGCATTTGAATAAGCACTTTAAAAGTTCAATTTGAGTGCTCATTCTATTGAAGAAATTATGTATACATATTGGGACAGAAAATAATAAAAATATTTTGCAACTATTTTTAAAGGATTAAGTAATTTTTTTTGTAAAGCACGGGAAAGGTTATTCGATAGGATTATAAGTACAATTTATAAATTGTTGCTAAAAGGTCATTGAATTATAAATTTAGCTATTAGTGACCACAAGGAAGTACTTAGAAAAAATGGAAACTTTGTAATCAAAAAGAAACATATTCTTGGGGTGCCTGGGTGGCTCAGTTAAGTGTCTGACCTTCAGACATGATCATGGGTTCAGGTCATGATCCCAGGGTCCTGGGATGGAGCCCTGCGTCGGGTCCCCACTCAAGCAGGGAGCCTGCTTCTCCCTCTCCCACTCCCCCTGCTTATGCTCTTTCTCTGTCAAATAAATAAAATCTTAAAAAAAAAAGAAACATATTCTCTAGTATTTGCTTAAAAATGGGACAAATTTTATACAATTTGATATATTAAGATCTTTTGTAAATTTCAAGACTATCTCATCTCAGAATTAGTTCTGTTAGACTGTATGTACAATCATGCAGAAGTGATTCATATAGTTATAGAAACTTCAGATGGAATCATCCTTAAAAACCTCCTGGATCTGGTATGAAACCAGGGGTCTTCCTTTTTTTTTTTTTTTTTTTTAAGATTATTTATTTATTTATTCATGAGAGAAACACAGAGAGAGAGAGAGAGAGAGAGAGAGAGAGAGGCACAGACATAGGCAGAGGGAGAATCAGGCTCCATTCCATGCAGGGAGCCCGACGTGGGACTGGATCCCGGGTCTCCAGGACCACACCCTGGACCGAAGGTGGCACTAAGCCGCTGAGCCACCCAGGCTGCCCTGGGGTCTTCCTTTAGACTGTAGTTCCATTAATGTTCAAATTTAGCATTTTGATGTTCTAAGTGATGATGTTTCTTCAGCTTCCCCAGATGACTGTTTATAATTCAGTATCTTTTCCTGACATCTAGCTTTCTAAACTTTAATAATAATTCAACTTCTGGTTATTTAGAAAACAGACTTATTTAGCCTTTTTATCTTCTTCTCTAGCTATAGGGATTACTGTTGATTTTATTTTTCTAAATAGGCTCCACACCAGCATGGAGCCCAACACCCGGCTTGAACTCACAACCATGAGATCAAGACCTGAACTTAGATATCAAGAGTCAGATGTTGAATCAGTTGAGCTACCCAGGCACCCTGATATGTTTCAGTTCTTAGAACATCATTAAAGGTATAATTCAAACTACTTGATTCTAGGAGTCAGTTTGGTTTAACTCATCCTTTATTGAGCATTCATATTTTGCCAAGCCCTGTGTTGTGGATACCAGTGAAATAGGAAAACGATTTCATCCCAAATTCTGAGAAATTCTTGTTAATAAATGAGACAAACATGCAAATAGTTACAAACATACCATACAACACAAACAAGGGTAAATGCACAGTTTATGAGACAGAATAGAGAGCTCAAAAACTGACCCACATAAATATTACCAACTGGTATTTGACAGAGATTAAAAAGAAATTTAATAGGTAAAGGTTAGTTTTTTTTTTTCAATAAATGGTGCTGCAAAAAGAACATTGACATGTACCTCACAACTTATACAAAAGTCAATTCAGAATGGGTCATAGACCTAAAAATGTAAATATAAAATTTCTAGAAGAAATAGAAAACCTGTGTAATCTTGAGTTAGGTGATGAGTATTTGAAACTGACACCAGAAACAATCCATAAAACAAGAAAAAAATGGATAAATTGAACTTTAGCAGAATTTAAAACTTGTGCTCTGTGAAAGACACTGTTATAAGAATGAAAGTCTGCCACAGGATGGGAGAAAATATTTGGAAACTGCATGTTCAACAAAGGACTTGTACCCAAAATATACATAGAATCCTAAAAATTCAACAGTACAGGAGGCAAAATAATTGCCCCCCTCCCTGCAATATCTCCATCCTAATGTGTGAAACCTATGAATATGTTATTTTATATAGCAAAAGAGAATTAATAAGGTTTTAGATGGAATTAAGACTGATTAACTGACTATAAGATAGAATACCTTGGATTATTTGGGTGAGCCCAGTGTAGTCATAATGGTCCTTAAAAATGGAATGATGTAGAAGTTACACCAATGTGGTATGGGAAGGACTGAATCCAGTGTTGCTGGCTTTGAAAATGGTAAGGGATGAGGGTAGAAGGAGGAAAGACTATGAGCCAAGCAAGGATCACAAGTAGTCCTTAGAATCTAGAAAAGATAAGGAAACAGATCTTTCCCTAGAACCTCCAGAAAGGAATGTAGCTCAGCTGACTCCTTGATTTTAGCCCAGTGAGATCTGTGTTATACTTCAAACCTACAGAACTGTAAGATAGTAAATTTCTGTTATTTTAAATCATTAAATTTGTGATAACTTACTGTAGCAACAGTAGAAAACTAATAGAGCAAAACAAACAAAAAACCAAGCAACCAATTTTTAAAAATGGCAACAAATTTGCGTATATAATTCACCAAAGAAGACATATGGATGGCTAGTAGTGATAGGAAAAAATACACAGGGGGTGGCTGGGTGACTCAGTCAGTTAAGTGTCCAACTCTTGATTTCAGCTCAGGTCATGATCTCAAGGTCCTGGGATTGAGCCCCACATCAGGCTCAATGCATGAGGCTCTGTGCTGAGCATGGAGCTTGCTTAAGATTTTCTCTCTCCCTCCATCCCTTCCTCCCTCCCCTGCTCACATGTATGTTCTCTCTCTCTCAATAAATAAATCTTTTTTAAAAAAATAAAAAATACTCAATCATTTATTAGAGGATGCAAATTAAAACCATGATGAGATACTACTACACACTTGTTAGAGTTGTTAAACACAAAAAATTTAACAGTAGTAAATATTGGCAAGGATCTGGAGCAATGGAAACTCTTACTTATTGCCAGTGGGAATGTAAAATGATGTAGCCACTTTGGAAGATAGTTTGACAGTTTCTTATGTATTACATGTAGATATTTATCTAGTAATTGATGGTTACTTTAAAGTATGTACAGGGATGCCTGAGTGGCTTAGTAGTTGAGCGTCTAGTCTGCCTTTGGCTCAGGTCATGATCCCAGGGTTCTGGGATCGAGTCCCGCATCAGGTTCCCCTCAGGTTCCCCTCAGGGAGCTCCCCTCAGGGAGCCTGCTTCTCCCTCTGCCTATGTCTCTGCTTCTCACTGTATCTCTCATGAATAAATAAATAAGATCTTTTAAAAATATGTACAGATACATGAACTATAAAAGTGTATGTATAATAGGTTAGTATATGTATGTGTATGTTTGTTTGGTCAGGAGGTCTAGAAACAGTGACAAGTGATCAAGGTGAAATTGCCAGTGATAGGTCAAGGGGTAACACAGCTATGGTATTCTTCCCATAACCTGTAATCCCTGTCTAATCATGAGATAATATCAGATAAACCAAAATTGAAGGAAATTATACAAAATAAAAAATTCCCCGACTTCAAAAGCATCAAGGGCTGAAAAGGCAAAGGAAGTCTGAGAAGCCATCAAACACTGAAGAGACAAAGGTAACATGATGACTCAGAGAAATGCAATCCCTGACTAGATCCTAGAGCAGATATATTCAAAATATTTATGCAAGTGAATATCTCTTCATTTATTGATCATCCTTTTGTGAGTTGCTCATTTTAATCTTTACCTGTATTTTGGTTAGGTACACTTTTACATGTGGTTGCTATCATCACATAGGTTTGGTTTGAGCTCTGTACTAATTGTATCAATAACTGGAAAAGCTTATGTTTTTATTCATTTCCACACATTTTAAGACCATGTTTTAGAGGCTGGGTTACTTAGCCCCGTTAAAATCCTTGTTAAATAATATCCATGTGTGTGTGTGTGTTTTTTTTTTCAAACCCCACTTTGCAGATAAGAATGCTGAGGCTAGCAGTTGATAACTTGCCAAGAAACAAAAACAGGGACAGGATTTAAATTTATGTCCTGCTGTAGTTCCTTTCTTATTTTTTTAAAGATTTTATTTATTTATTCATAAGAGACACAGAGAGAGAAAGGCAGAGACATAGGCAGAAGGAGAAGCAGGCTCCATGCAGGAAGCCCGAGTGGGATTCGATCCTGGGACTGGATCACACCAGGAGCCAAAGGCAGACGCTCAACTGCTGAACCACCCAGGCATCCCTGTAGTTCCTTTCTTTCCAGTATAGTAAATTTCCTTTTCTGCAGTATGATAGGAAAACTTCAGAAAAATTATTTTTGACCGTTTAAAATCAAATGACAAAATGTAAAAACAAAATGTAAAACCAAAACCTGTATCTTTTTTTCTACCTGTAAAGATGCTTATTTGGTTAAAGAACTTAAAAACTAAAAACTAGATTGGTCAAGTGAACAAAATGTTATCAGAAAATTACTGTAGTTTTTAACTTTATTTTTTTATTTAAAAAATTAAATAAATTAGTATGCAATAAAATAATATACTACTGGGATTTGAGGAATTTGAGGTTTAATAACAGTATGATCAACAGTTGCAACTTGTTGAAAATCAAGAAATACAGCATATAATGTCTCTGGATTTGGACTTAGATTTTGTGACTGTGATCGTACTTATTTTATCAATTTAAGTAAAGCCACTCTTTAAGACCTTTTCTTTGTTAAATGGCAGTTTAGTGTAGTTTTTGAAACCAGCCATTGGTTTGAGTCCCAGCTCTGCTTCTTACTCAGTTTTGTTATTTAAATACCCATATGTATAAAATATTACCTATTTCATCATTATAAGTAGGATAGTATATTTGCATATACTTATTGAAAATATAGCATAAATCCTCTTATATACTTTAATCCCTGGTCTGGGACTCCAAGGGGAAAAGACTTTGAATCCCAGCAGGTTGTAACATAGTGAAATAATCTCTAAGAATCTTATCTTGGTGCCTAACTTCTGTTTCCATCTAATAAAACACAAAGTTGACCACTAAAGACCCATAGACTAAGGAGGAGCTTCACAGGAATATATGTATACAATATTATCAATTAATGTTATTGATATATATTATAATATATAAATAATATAAATTGCAGTTTTTAAAAGTTAAGCAAATAAACATCAGAGCATCTAATATAGAGATTACTAGTTCAATAGTCTTTTTCTTATTTTGGCACCTGCAAAAATTAACTGCCTTATATCTTAAATATCTTCCTATGGATAAGGTAAAGAAACTACCTTCTCTGTATCTGGGAATGCTATACTATCTTTGCAACTTTTTTTTTTTTCAAGATTTTATTTATTTATTCATTAGAATACACAGACTGAAGAGAGAGAGGCAGAGACACAGGCAGAGGGAGAAGCAGGCTCCATCCATGCAGGGAGCCCGATGTGGGACTCGATCCTGGGACTCCAGGATCATGCCCTGGGCCGAAGGCAGGCGCTAAACCCCTGAGCCACCCAGGTGTCCAATATCTTCTCTTTTAAAGATGTTTTAAACTTATCAACAAGCCAGATGGTTTGTCCTGTAGAGTTTCCCACAGTCTAGATTTTGGTGATTATATCCTTGTGGAATAGTTTGGCATGTTCTTCTGTCCATGTATTTCCTGCATATTAGTAGTAAGAGCTAGAGATTTCAGCCTTGAATTTTTTTCTATGTTTTTGGTCAAGACTACTTTTAAGTTAGGTTGTATACTTTTTTAAGGAGCCATATAATGTCTCTCCATTGCTATGTTAGCAGCCACTGATGACTTTGGCCTGCATCATTAAAGATTGCAAAACTAGTGATATTCTAATTCTTTCATTCCTTCTTTGTTTATTTGTTGCATATGTCAATTATTTCCTTACCCCAGAGTACAGTTGAGTATAGTTAAGGCAGACATAAATATTGGATTCTTTTCTCTAATATCATTCAAGTGATTTTTTTTTCTTTAGTATCCTTGTGAATACATGAAATCAAACATAATTGAAATTAGTATTGATACTCTAATTATCCTCTCTGTTTCCCTTGGAAACTTCTTCAAGTTGAATTCAATTGCAAATCCAGCCTCTCCTAAATCCTTTTAACATAAACCTAGTAATGTTCAATGCCTTCCTTGCTATCTGGTCTGACAGGATTGTTCCAAGCTTACCGTGTACATTCCTGCCACAAGCCTGGAATGAGCCATTTCTTCCAGAAATTCTTGTTTTTCGAGTGGAAAGTGGTATTTATAGACCACAATTTGAGCTCTAAGAATTTTCAGGGACGCCTAGGTGGCTCAGTGGTTGAGCACCTGCCTTTGGCTCAGATCGTGATCCCGGCCGGTATCGTGGGATTGAGTCCTGCATCAGGCTCCTTGCAGGGAGCCTGCTTCTACCTCTACCGTGTCTCTGCTTCTATCTGTGTGTCTCTCATGAATAAATAAATTAAAATCTTCAATAAAAAAAGAGAACTGCTTTTGCTGTGTACCAAGGATTTGGGACTGTTGTGTTTTTATTTTCATTTGTCTCCATGTATCTTTTGATTTCCCTTTTGGTTGTTTAGTAGCATATTGTTTGGCCTCCATTTGTGAGGTTTTTTCTTGTACTTGAATTCTAGTTATATACCATTGTCATTGGAAAAGATGCTTGATATGATTTCAGTCTTCTTGAAATTATTGAGACTTGTTTTGAAGCCTAACATTTGGTTTGTCCTGGAGAATAACTTGAAAAGAATGTGTTTTCTGATGTTTTTGAATGGAACGTTCTGTGTGTATCTGTTAGGTCCATCTGGTCTAATGTGGTGTTCAAAGCCACCTTTTCCTTGTTGATTTTCTGTTTTATCTATCCATTGATGTAAGTGGGGCGTTAAAGTCTTACTATTACTGAATTACTGCCATTTTTCTCCTTTATGTCTGTTAGTATTTGCATTCTGTGTTTAGGTGCTCCTATGTTGGATGCATAGATATATATATAGTTGTTACATCCTCTTGTTGGGTTGATCCCTTTATTGTTATGTAGTGCCTTCCTTTGTCCCTTGCTACATCCTTTGTTTTATTTTTTTTCAAATAATATCATATATATATTTTTTGTTTGTTTGTTTGCTTTTCAATTAGCCAACATATAGTACATCATTAGTTTCAGATGTAGAGTCTTGGTTTTAAATCTATCTTGTCTGATATAAATATTTACCCTGGCTTTTATTTCTCTTCCACATGGAAAATCTTTTTTATCCCCTCACTTTCAGACTGTGTATGTTTTTAGGTTTGACTGCAATATGAGGATTTATTTCTAGACTCTAAATTCTATTCCATGGACTTATATGTCTTTTTATACCAGTACTACACTGTCTTGACTACTATAGCTTAGTCATACACTATGAAATTGGGAAGGAATTGTTCCTTTTCAAGATTCTTTTGGCTATTCTGGATCCTTTGGATTTTCATGTGATTTTTAGGATCAGCTGTCAACTTCAGCTGGGATTTTGACAGTGACTACACTAAATCTATAGATTAATTTGGATTAATTTGGGGAGTATTATCTGTATAATAATACTGTCCTCCAATCTATAGACATGGGATGTCATTCCATTTATTTAGGTCTTCTTTAATTTTTTTCAGTAATGTCTGTAATTCTCAGAATAAAAATTTTTATACTTTTGCTACATTTATTTCCAAATATTTTGTTCTTTCTGATGCTATTGTAAAAGGAAATTTTTTTCTTAATTTCAATTGTATTTTGCTCTTTGCTATAAAAATAAAATTGACTTTATTTTGATCTTTATCCTAATTCCTTGTTAAAACTCTTAATAGTTTTAAGTGAATTCTTTTTCTGTATACAAGATCATGTCATGGGATCCCTGGGTGGTGCAGAGGTTTAGCGCCTGCCTTTGGCCCAGGGCGCGATCCTGGAGACCCTGGATCGAATCCCACGTCGGGCTCCCGGTGCATGAAGCCTGCTTCTCCCTCTGCCTATGTCTCTGCCTCTCTCTCTCTCTGTGTGACTATCATAAATAAATAAAAATTTTTAAAAAAAGAAAAAAAAAAGATCATGTCATCAGCATGAAGCAATTTCATCTTGGCTTTAACAGTGTCTGTCTATAAAAGTCAAGGATAGCTTCATCCCTTAAGCCCTTCTCCTTCATGTTTCCTTTTCTAATTCTTTTTTCTCCTTACAGTCCTTTCTCTCTTTTCTTTTTAGTTCCGTCTCAGTCCATCACCTTTCTCCATTTGAGCACTTCTCTACTATCTGAATCATGTCTACTTTCTTTCTTTGTGTTCTCTCTGCTGGAATTTCTAGCCTTATGGCTTTCCTCTGCTCTCTTTCTTTTTCTTGCACATTCTTCTCTCATGTCTATCTTTATTGCCTGTTTGATGCACACTGACCCTTTTCTCTCAGGAGAAGTAGCTAGAGTCATTTCTGAGTTGTAGATTGTGTTTGCCAGTTATCTTCTTACAGAAGTGATTGTAGCAACTATTTTAAGTTTTATTAATGTATAAGTTACTGACAGTAAAATGAACAGATTTTAAGTGTTTGATTTGATGAGTTTCAGAAAATGTATACATAAAGGTAACTACTACCTAAGAAAATTTCCGCTTTTCTCTTTCTAGTCAGTCCCTCTCCCCCAGCCCACAGATGAACACTTTCTAATTTTTACTACCATAAGTTAGTGTTACTTAATTTTTAGACTTTATATAAATGGAAACATAATGTATGTGCTCTTTTAAATCTTGTGTTTCTTTACTCAACATAAGGTTTTTGGATTTTTCTATGTGGACAAGCATATAGCAGTTTATTCCTTCCCTTTTAAAAAAAAAAAAGATTTATTTATTTATTTGAGAGAGAGATTGCACACAGTGAAGGAGGGACAGATGGAGAAGGAGAGAGAATCTCAAGCAGACTCTTCACTGAGTGTGGAGCCCACCGTGGGGCTTGATCCCACAACTCTGAGATCATGAACTGAGCTAAGATCAAGAGTCGGACACTCAACTGACTGAGCCACCCAGGCACCCCTTCTCCTTCAATTATAAGGTGGTATTCTGTTTTATGAATATACCACAGTTTGTATATCTATTCTCCTTATTGATAGGCATTTAGACTATTTTTCCTAGTTTTATTTTAAAAATAATTGTAGCATTTATTAAATGTGAAAAAAGATGAAGAAAAAAACATGAAAGTAAAAGTCCAATTCCTTACCCCTTACTCCCAGTATGATATCCTCTATTATATTCTTTCAGAGTCTTATGTATATCCAAGTATTTGTGTTTGTCTTTGCCATTATTTTCATACAGATGGAATCATTTCACATATATTTATTAAACATCATTCTGTATTAGTACGTGTGGATTACGTGATTGATATTCTTACTTGTCAAATAGTATATATGTACTATACTTCTATCCCATTGTACAGAGGTACAATAAATTATTTAACCAGTCAGATTTAATTACTAGATAATCAAGTTGCTTCTTTTTTCCTCTTACAAATATTTCTACAGTAAGCATCCTTATGTTTATATATTTGTGCTATTTACTCAGCATATAAATGCTGTAAGATAACTCTTATAAGAGGAATTGCTAGATCAAAGATTATATACACTTAAAATTTTGATAGAAAGTGCCTAATTGCTCTCCAACAGTGTTGTATTAAATCAAACCATCATTGTCCTTTCCATACTTACTATAACATTTAAGGATTATTTTCTTATATGTGATTAGGAAGACTTTCATCTATTTATAGTTTATTCATTTTGCAATTATTGAACAGTGATAGTTTTGTTCACATACAATCTGACGGATACTAGGTGATGTTCATCTCTGCCAATCTTATAAGTGAAAAATATTATCTCACTGATGTTTTCATAGCATTTCTGTAATAGTGAATTTTTTTCATATATTTATTTTCCATGTAGTTTTATCTATAAACTACCTAGTTATATTCTTTTTCCATTTTTTCTGATTTTTATCTTTTTTCATTCTAGTTTATAAGAGCTCTTTGTCATGTGTCACTAGTTTTTCCTGGTTAGTTTGTGTATTAACTTTGTTTACAGTGGTTTCTTAAAAAATATATCCTGTTTCCTCAGTGGCGTTAACATTTTTAAGATAAAGTCTTGTTTAACCCAAAAGAATAACTGTTCTAGGGAAATTTAAGGCACCCTAACAATTGAGTTGGAAAACTTGGTTGACAGAAGAGATATCAAGAAATCTGGAATTTTAATCTCTCCAAATGAACTCTTCTTTCAAAGACCTATCTACAAAAAATGGGATATGTGATATACCATTAATTCTTATGCTGTTCCCACAGGATAAAATTTGTCTTTACTTTTGTGCTAAATATATAACAATATGGTATATATAAATTTAAGTATATATATATTTTTCATGTAATGGTGCAGTTATTTTGTCATTTGTGTTGTTACAGATCTTGTACTCATTTCTATGTACTTTATTCTTTGTGTGGGTATTGACCTTGAGTTGCTAATGCCACCACAACTTCTAGTTAGTACAGTTCTGCCTAGAAAATGAATACTTTCTATGAGTTAGATACAAAACTAGTGCTTTACCACTTTATTCTTTGTGTGGGTAATGACCTTGAGTTGCTAATGCCACCACAACTTCTAGTTAGTACAGTTCTGCCTAGAAAATGAATACTTTCTATGAGTTAGATACAAAACTAGTGCTTTACCTATGCATGTAGTCTCTGCAAGATAGGTTCTATCATCCCTGTTTTATTTTTATTTTTTATTTTTTTTAAATTTTATTTATTTATGATAGTCACATAGAGAGAGAGAGAGAGAGGCAGAGACACAGGCAGAGGGAGAAGCAGGCTCCATGCACCGGGAGCCTGACGTGGGATTCGATCTGGGGTCTCCAGGATCGCGCCCTGGGCCAAAGGCAGGCGCCAAACCGCTGCGCCACCCAGGGATCCCTATCATCCCTGTTTTAAAGATAAAGCATCTGAGGCTCCAAGAAGTGAAATACCTTGCCCAAAGTTACTACTAGCTGATAGCTAATAATAATAATTATTATTATTATTATTATTATTATCAAGTAAATCCCATGTTACTCTTGGTCCATGGGGAACTGACCCCATTTCCTGGCCTGGGGAATGCAGACACGGACATGGGCCTCGCCAATCAGATCACTCCATTCTGCCAGCCACAAGTACTGGTTTAATATGAGTCTGTGAACTACTCTGAGTTCAGGTAAATGAAGTTTAATTTCTGGGGTCTGTTGGAACTCTTTGGTAAAAGAAGCTTTCATTCCACTGAATTTGTAGCTGGGAAAATCTAAGTCTTAAGCTGCTAAGGGCTACAGTGTTCAGAAAGCCAGCTTAAAAGTGAATAAAAGGAGTGAAAAGAAACACTGAGATGGAGAGAGACCAGATCCTGATGCTGTTTCTTTAGCCTCTGGATCCAGTGAGGCAGCCATGCCTGTAAGACGATCTAGCAATGGTTATTTCAGATACTGATCCCACTCCCTGCTTGAAAACAAAAGACCATGCTGAACTTGTATAACCAAATACCTGCTAATGATTTGAAGTGATACTGGTGATATTCTCTGTCTCTCTTAAACACACACACACACACACACACACACACACACACACACACGAGACTTAAGTCCAGCATGGCCACTAATTCTACAATAGGAAATGACAGTGAAGATGCCAGGTGGAAAGGGGAAGTTTTCTGACCTGTTGCCAACCCTTTTTTTTTTTCATTCTTCTTTGTATCTACACTGCACATACATTCTATAATGGTCACTGCCACCCTTTTTTGTGAACTGTTTACATGTCTGACTTCTTGTTTGGATTTTACTTGGTGATTTGATATGAATTTTTAATGCAAAAGCACTTAGCATTAGGAGTTTGACATTTGTCTGACCTTAATCACCAGGAGGATCATGAGAGGTTTATTCAGTGGGAAGAGAACTGTTACAGCTCTGACAGAAATGATGGGAAATAAGTAAACAGCCTTTTAAATCTTCACCAGAAATCAATAGGGTTTAAAGATGATGGACGTTGGTGTTTTTTGCTGCTTAAGGACTTCAACCTTTTACGGGAAAATATCTTCTCAACGTGTCAGCAATTTTTTCCATGCACACAATGAATCACTGCTGCAAATAGAACATTCTGCATAGAACACTCTTCATCATTATTATAAAAAAGAAATTGTATATGACTGCCCATGGTAATATAGAGCCTTTTGGGGCAGTTTTGTATGAAAAAGGAAGGCCATTTCTCACCATTTTGTTTTTGTCTTAGGTGTAGTTCATACACCAAACTTTTTCCTCAACATGATAATAGTCGTCATTATTTATTGAGCATCTCCATTTTAGTGGTCATTGGCTGTGTGATATGTTAAGGTAGATCATATGACTCCATTTTATAGACAATGAACTTGAGGCCTAAAGGCTCTGTCAGAGGTCATCTAACTAGTGACATAACTGGTATTTAAAACCCTAGTCCATAGTGTTGAAGCTTATGCTTTTACCACTCTTCCAGCTACATCTCTGAGGACAGGCACTCAATAGGTATGCTAAGACCTTTGACTCTATTTCTTTAGTAGTGGTATCTCTTATTTTCTGTCTTTCCTCTTTTCCCTCAGTCAGTAAAACTGACTTAAGTGACAGATTTCCACATCATTTAATAAGAGGATAAGAGCTACATCATGGTCATTGAATAAAGGGATATGGGTTGAGAACTGCTTCCCAGTATACTCTGCAGATTTGTTTTTCATGCATGATTTATAAGATATTAGATTGATACAGCATTTAGCAGTATATTCACAATAAGCTGAATCTGATGTAAGTGTTCAAATATTAACCAAACATGTCATGCAGTGTCCTTTGTTTCAAGGTATCAAATTATGGATTTTATTGTAAAAAATACTTCTAAATAGAAGAGAAATAGGTTAAAATATGAAACACTTGCTATTGTAGAATAGCTGACTCTCTAGGTATTCAACCGATTCATATATATATCATTGTGCTGCTGTTATCTTGGAAAAAGTAACATACTTATTTTGTAATTTGGAAATATTCTAATTCAAACTCAGTCTTTTAATAGCAAATACTCATGAAACATACTGATAAAAAGAAATTTTCACACAAACCTCCTGATTTATTTATTTATGAGAGACACAGGGAGAGGGGCAGAGACATAGGCAGGGGGAGAAGCAGGCTCCCTGTGGGAAGCCCGATGTGGGACTCGATACCAGGACTCTGGGATCATGTCCTGAGCCAAAGGCAGACGCTCAACCACTGAGCCACCCAGGTGTCCCCAGTCACTTAACTTTTGTATTCCGCCATTTCCTTATTGAGAAACTGATATAAACTAAATTCCCTGAGAATCCTGCTAACTCTAAAGTTCTATATAATTCCTTAGGCTTAGAATTCTGACTTGAAGTAATTTTTTTCTATCACATGCTTTTAACTCAAAAACAATCTTTAATTTTTGTCAGAACATTTTTATTTTATTTATTTATTTTAAAGATTTTATTTATTTATTCATGAGAGACACACAGAGAGAGGCAGAGTCACAGGCAGAGGGAGAAGGAAGCTCCTTGCAAAAAGCCCAGTGTGGGACTCTATCCTGGATCCTGGTTTCACGCCCTGAGCCAAAGGCAGACGCTCAGCCACTGAGCCACCGAGGCATCCCTCTCAAAACATTTTTAAATATTCCTCCCCTTCCCCTCAAAAGTGGGTATTTTTCTTTAAAAAAAAAAAAGATTTATTTATTTGACATAAAGAGAGAGAGAGGGATCACAAGCAGGGAGGACGGCAGGCAGAGGGAAAGGGAGATGCAAGCTCCCTGCCCAGCGTGGGAGCTTGATCCCAGGATACTGGGATTATGAACTGAGCAGAAGGCAGATGCTTAACTGACTGAGCCACCCAAACACCCTAAAAGCAGGTCTTTTTCTAATATCTAGTGGTCTTCTCGGAATTGGAAGTATTGTATTGCCTACCTGACTTCTCACTTCAAGTAGAGAAGTGAACATAACCTTTGTTTCTCATATGAAAAAAAACATTGTTACTCCAGGCATTCTAAAGGTGCTGATCAAGGAATGACTGATGAGCAATTTTTGTGTGTTCTCTGGGAACTAAGAAGTTTCCAGGTATATAGTGATTAATTCTTTATTTGATAAAGGAGTAAATTGATCAATTTGATTGGGTAACTAACTCCTGGACTGTGGGAAATAGTTGAACTTGTAGTGAAAGGATGATACTCAGGCAGTCTCAGTATAGGAAAAGCTGTAAGAAACACACGCATCTGAGGATCAAAGTTATAGTCTTATCTTCCCTTTACTCAAGTTTACATTCACTCGGAACCTCTGAAAGAGTGTAGTAGAAATCAGGAATCCTCCATTCTGGTCTGATTCTTCTCCCTAATTCTTTCATCACATAAATTGAAAGGTCATATAACCTCTTGAGGCCCCAGTTTTCTCACCTGCAAACTGGGGATAATAATACCTACTACACATGATTATCGTGAGTTTTATGAATTAACATATGAAAGCATTTGAACTCCTAAATAATTGCTTTGGTGGAGAGTAATTTATTTAGATATCTTGCCAATGCAAGTTTTTTTTACCTGAGTTTGATGTGTAACCTCATATTCTTATACTGTGAATTTTGGGGTATGACCAAGTATAACTTCTAAGGAAAACAAGTACTGCTGAGTTTATTTATTCACTTACTGTTTCAGAGTTTTCATTCTTGCCCTAGTTACCAAATAAACATGTCCATTTAAAAGAAGACACTAGCTTCCCCAATATGATATGGTGTTACAGATCCAACAAATGAAGAGAAGGCTTTTCAGCATATATGTTCTATTTAGTCCAGTTCCTTTCCTTGTTTGTCTTTGAACTTTCAGTCCTCTTGTTAAATATATAGTCATTTTCCAGTTGCTTTGTTTTATATTTTGAATTGGTTACTATAAGGTTTCATATTTAAATATTTTATTTTGATGAGGTGTTCTTTAATGGTTCATTTTTGTTAACATCTGTTTTGGGAACCAGAAATCTTGTCCAAGAACATTTTTTAAATGTATTGAAGTCAGTAGGAAAATATGATTTGATGCCCAAAAAATTACAGTAAAACCAAATAATTTTCTTTGCTTCAAAATAATACTTAATGCTAAATACTGGTAAATGGCGATTATATCTGTGTTGGTCTTACCTATATACATCTGTTCCTTTTTTTTTTTTTTTTTGAGATTTATTTATTTATTTGAGAGAGGAGAGAGAGAGCAGGAGGAGGGGCAGAGGAAGAGGGAGAGAGAGTCTCTAGCAGACTCCATGCTGAGCATGGAGCCTGACTCAGGGCTCACTGTCACAACCCTGAGATCATAACCTGAGCTGAAACCGAGAGTTTGACACTCAAGTGACTGAGCCCCACCCAGGCACTCCATGTTTGTTTCTTTTAAAGAATACACAAATTTCTTCTCTTTTTGGCAAAATCTAAATTTGAGTATTTTATCGTTAAGTTATGCAAAATAATTTTCATGCTTTATTAAATAACTTAATAACAGTCATCAATTTCTACCAAAATAGGAGTTATTTTCCCCAAAACTGGTATTACTTTTTTTTTCTTTTCATGGCTCCTTGTACATTCTCTTATTGCAGCAGTTATATTGCACACTTACGTGTCTGGCCTGTGCACCATCAAGCGCTTCTTAAGTCCTGAGAATTCTCAGAGTAAATAGTTTGACCCCAATCTATATGCTCTGCATTTGGCATTTAGTGAACTTCCAATAATATATTGAATGATACTTCAAATTATGTTGAAGATCTAAAAATACTTTGCCAAATTGATCTATGGCTACATAAACAAGTTCTATTGCAGTGACTCTTAAAACAAAAATTTTCCCAATTTGTGACCGATGGTCTGTAATGTCATGTTTATACTTCCATAATAAAGTTACCTTTTATAATAGTGTCATCATAATAAACTAAGATAAAAGAGTTTTGCTGAGACTTCTCTCCCAGCCATTAGGATTCACCAGGTATAAGGCTCTACTTCCAGTTAGCTGGTGTGACCATACTCTGTTAAGGATTTATTTATAAAATGAGGGCTTATACTGGATTTTTGCTAACATTCTGTCTAGCTGGAAAAATGTTCAACCAGAAGAGCTACCACCTACCTGTATTTTTGCTGAGAGACCACTCAGCTTCTAAAACAACCTGCCACTTGTACCTCACCCCCAGTGGCAGTACTTGAGGAGCCTGAACCACACACTTTCAGGAGCTTCTTCTATGCTGAAAAGAATTGTCATTCACCTTTGATCTCTAGTCTTATACTCAGTGCTTGGCATTTAGCAAACATCTACTGATAGGGAGTTTGGTTTGGGTTTCGTATAATGGAAAGTTCTCATCTGTATGTAAGGTCTATACGTGTGTCTTTGAATTTGTGGGAAGACAAGTGTATTGTAAAGTCAACTTCCTGCCACCTCTTTTTTTCTTGGAAGTCCTCACGTCTGTGGGTTAGTCCCCCAAACCTGTTATAAAATATAGAAATACATTGTTTTACATATCATCAACAGTCAGCACAGGTTTATATATAGCCTTGACCCTTGTGAACTATAAGCTACTTGAGGTCAGCTCTGCTTTATTAATTTGTTATCTTTTAGTGTTTATTACAATTTAGCACAAATTAGACAATTATGTTTACTAAGTTGATGATTATGTAAAATCATACACATGGTGTCATAGCTGAATTGTTACTGGAAGAAAAAAATCACTGCCTTTGTAGTGTCTTTGTAATGGTTCCTCCCTACAAGAAAGAACATCTAGAACCCAGTTTCCGTGAGACTTTATATAAGATATGAACTTCTGAAAGAGCACCTGCTGATTGTCACTGTCTAATATATCAATATGTTATTTCAGTGTCACAGTACAAATATAGTCACAATTGCTGCTATATTTTTCATGGACCGTAAACAGTTGTGTATTTTGTAAATGACTATAGAAATTTATTATTTTCACTTTAGTTCATATGCAGTCTAGCAATATAATCAGATTGTATGTCATGCACTGTTTGACTTGCAGCAATAATCCCTATCTGCATTGGTCAAACTCAGTGCTTTGAGCAGTGAAGTAATGCAGACTAAATCAAAGCTGGGCTTGAGCCAAGATGATGAGTTGGAAAGGTCCCTGGTTTTATAATCATCTTGACCTAGATTGCCACTAATCGAGGTAACATACATAAAATGCTAAACATGGTACCGTATCATGGTAAATTGCTCTGTAAATGGTAGCTAATGTTATTTTAGTTTAAAAGGTATGTTGTGAAAAATAGTTATTAATGAAAAACTATTTTAAAGATGTAAAGTCCATTGCCTTGAAAGTATAGTTTACCAGCCTTTGAGATATCTTGGCATGTGTTAGCTGCACAGTAGGTTCTGAAACAGATCAAGGAATGAAAAAATGAGCTAACTCTGTTGCAAGGCCTTGTGTTTTTTTTTGTTTTTTTTTTTTAGTGAAGATAATAGTTATCAGATCCCACTCTAGGTGGTGACAGCCAACATGCATATGGTTTTTAATTGTACATTAGGTGATGAGAGATTTTGGCCTTAGGCAAGTCACTGAGTACTAGATGAACTCAGCTCTGTTACATTTTGTTTAGTGAAAATCAGGCCAATAATGCGTGTGTTGCAGAGTTATTTTGAGGATTGGTGATTATGTCTGCAAAACAACCAGTCCAAGTGGCTGGCACTGTATAATTGTTCTATAAATTGAATCTTTTGTTTTCATTGTTATTATTAGCATCATCATTGTCATGGGCATTTTTATATAATGATCTCTGCATTCAAGGTGGGTTTGTACCTTGATCCTCCCAATGTTTCTCTGTTCCTCATATCCTTTGAATGAATAACCACAGAACTTCTCTAGACATCTGAAAGCAAAATGCCTCATCAGATTCCATAGGCTCTTAACTTTTATTCTTCTCACCTAAGCCTGTCACCTAACACTGATTCTTCTGATCTGTCAGAACTATGCTGTCTTCACATAGAAGAGCTTATGGCTGTTTTCTATCTCGCTGATCTTGGTGTATGGTAATATTTCTAGAGTAGTCCATTTGCTTTGTGCAGTCTTTATCTGACTGTCAGTCCTCCTTTACTCACATTGGCAAATTTTCTGTATTCCCACCCTACTTTTCTTTTTCTAGTGATCATTTCATTTCATTTTACTTTCCCTTAGTTTTTCAGAATCCATTAACCCTGAATAAGGTCAGATTTGTGAATTCCAAATCCATTCTCACTAAACAGGTCATAATGCTATGGAGGTTTGTTATTTTTACTTCATTGTGCTTTCTCTACTCGGATGACTTTAATCATGTTTAGAATGGTGCATGGAGAAAAGGTTATGACTGGGACTGATGTGGGCCATAGACTTTATTTATATGGTTGTGTGAGTCTTTCTGTTTTTATCATCTTAAAGTTGAACTTATCTAGAGGACATTACTGGCTATAAATAAAAAGAAAGCGCAGTCCTTTCCATCTGGTATTAGGTTTATAAAAGCCCCCAGCGGGATCCCTGGCTGGTGCAGCGGTTTGGCGCCTGCCTTTGGCCCAGGGCGCGATCCTGGAGACCCAGGATCGAATCCCACGTCGGGCTCCCAGTGCATGGAGCCTGCTTCTCCCTCTGCCTGTGTCTCTGCCTCTCTCTCTCTGTGTGTGACTATCATAAATAAATAAAATTAAAAATTAAAAAATAAAAAAAAAATAAAAGCGCCCAGCAAAGGAAATCCATTGCTAACACAGATAAAGAAATGCTTGGCAATTAGAAGGGTTTTAGTAGTATAGTTACTTTTTATAACTTATAAACTTTCTGGACCTTAGTTTTCTCCACTCCAAAATGGACATGTTAATTGCACTTTGGATTTCAGTGGACCATGTGAAGATCAGATGAAGTCATGTGAAATGCATGTAAAAGGAATTTGCCCATCCTGAAAAGTGTTACACTCTTTATGATTATATAGTATTAGTGGCCTTATTACCTTTGAGGGTAAGAGACTAAGTGTTGGTATATCATATTTATTAACTTATTTTTGCCTGTCTTCTACCAAAAAGGATGTGAAGCAGAGGTCAGTAATGAAGTCATTAAATTGAAGGTGTTATTTTTGGCAAGAGGTGTGAAATAAAAGGAAACCTGGGGATCCCTGGGTGGCTCAGCGGTTTAGCGCCTGCCTTCGGCCCAGGGCGTGATCCTGGAGACCCCGTATCAAGTCCCACATCGGGCTCCCTGCATGGAGCCTGCTTCTCCCTCTGCCTGTGTCTCTGCCTCTCTCTCACTCTGTCTCTCATGAATAAATAAATAAAATCTTTAAAAAAGAAAAAAGAAACCCGAGGAGGAAAATATCTTGTAAGGATGTTAAATTATTTTGTTGTATAAGTAATAAGTATTTAGGAGGCACAATCTCACAGGTAGAATGAAATGTGCAAATTAGATTGTTGTTGGCGGATAGGGGTGTTTGTTTGTTTGTTTGTTTGTTTATAGAGGGAGGGAAGGGCAAAGGGAAAGGGAGAGAAAGAATCTTAAGCAGGCTCTGCACCCAGCATGGAGCCAGAGGATGCTGGGTTGGATCTCAGGACTCTGAGATCATGACTTGAGTTGAAATGGAGAGTTGGACACTAAGCTAAACCACCCAGGCACCCCTGGAGTGATTTTTTAAAAGAGAAGTAACATACCATAAATGTGGAGATCTCCTTTCTATAAAAAGATAAAATCTGGGCAGCCCTGGTGGCTCAGCGGTTTAGCGCCACCTTCAGCCCAGGGCGTGATCCTGGAGACCCGGGATCGAGTCCCACGTCTGGCTCCCTGCATGGAGCCTGCTGTGTCTTTGTGTCTTTGCTCCTCTGCCTGTGTCTTTGCCTCTCTCTCTCTCTCTCTCTCTCTCTCTCTCTCTGCCTCTCATAAATAAATAAAATCTTTAAAAAAAAAAGATAAAATCTTAAAAAGAGGAGGTAAAGGTTAGATAGGATAAGAAATTATGAATTTCACTCTGAGTACTTAGAGGAAATGTTGCAATTTACAAGGAAAGAGTAATTTGGGGGAAATAACAATGAAACCAGGAGAGGGCCTAAGTTTTGCATCTGAAAGTAGTGCCTACAAAGGCTAGTTTCTCATCAAGAGTTGTGGGTGGAAGATGGAGAAGAGCGATATTTATGACTTATTTCTGAGATCCTAATGAAAAATCCTAACTATACACTAGAACTTTTGGAAATCCATATCCTGGTACAAAAGCAATTATGATGGATTTGGATTACATTATGAAACATTAATTGTGGCCATGTGATTAAAGACAGTGATTCTTCATATCTTATTTTGTAAACTGATGTTTTATAAAAGACTTTATTGCTTTCTGCTTCAAGGAGCTACTGAAGAAATTTCCCTTAGTCATTTTCTACCTCTAGTGCTGAAATTGTTACAAGCTGGTAACCAGTGAGAGTAACCAGGGAAGGGAAGAAATTTGAATCATCTTAGCTCCTTTTTCAGTCTCTCTCTCTTTAGTTTTTTCCTCTGTAACTGTGTTAGACGAAGTCCCTTTACCGCTACTTATTAGTTCTTCTTTGGGCAAGTTCCTTGGCTCTCTAAACTTCAGTTTCATCACAAAACATGGATAATAATACCTACTTTATAGGGCTGCTATGAGGATTGAGATAATATGCTTAGCATGATAACTGACATACACAAAGTGCTCATTGAGAATTAGTTGCTTCTATTATTGTTGATGTTGTTATTGCTGTTATTATTACAACTGTTCTTATTATCATCTTTGAATACAGTCATTTCTTTTTCCCAGTAGTCCAGTAAATCAAGGAAAAAATCATTGGGACACAATCCCAGGGGATGTGTTTATATAAGTGCTGGCCATGTATTATATATTATAGGTTAATAAGCTTTGCTTCTTAGCATGTTGTGAATATCTTTAAACTAAAACTTTTGTAGAGGGAAGTAAGATTTTCTCTATTTGAAAATGTTCCTTTGTTTTATATCTCTGAGTAGAAAAACCTGTATTTTTTCAAATTAGTATCTCTAGATATTAGCCTGATACAGAAACCCAAGATTCTTGGCAGCAGGCCATTCTGAGATTGGGGGTGTTGTTTCTAGGGAAAAATGTACTTAGGATTCACTATATATCCTTACATTTCTTTGTATTTTATCTATCAAGAAATCACCCTTCCTTGTTGTGCTTTAAGCCATCAATTGAGGTGTGACTGCAATAGGTAAATTGTTTAGTAAGCTGAGTGAACAAACTGTTAAGCATATCTAACTGGGCTCCTGGCTGCCCTACATTTTTGGAAACTCAGGCATTCACATATTGAATACCTGTCATGGAGCAGACCTGTTGTGAAATCATCATTACCTTTAACAATCCTATTTTTAGTGGTGAGAATGACAGGATAAAGCTGTGACAGAGATAGACATGGGGCTGCAGCAACCCTTAGGAAGAGCTTCCCTTGGGCTTGAGGAAGAGCAGGACAGATGAGATTGGGGAGTCTCTGGACTTTGATGGTAGTATCTGTTCTGGGCTTTGAGGCCAGGTAGGAAATGTCTGGGTAGGTATGGGGTAAGGATGGAAAGGGGGTAAATTTTTCCAGGTTGAAAGAGCCAACACATTTGGGAAACTGTAAGACAGAGGAGTGAAGTTAAAAATATTGGGCATGAAAGAAGAAATTAGATTTTTATTGTGACCTTGGATGTCTGTTTTATGAGACAATGAGTCAGTTCAAAAGAGAAAAATGATGGAAATGATATTCACTGATTGTTTTATTCTGTTGACTTCATCAGTCCATTTCAGTAAAAATACTTAAAGCCTAATCATTTGGGCATGGGTGTGTTTCTGTTGTTACTCTTTTGTAATTTGTAATATTTTCAAAATTCTCATGTGGTTCTCAATACTGGCTGTACAATATAATCACATAGGGATTTTTTTTAATGCCAGTGTGGATTTGCTGTAAAATATTCCAACAGAAATTTTTAAATGTTGGGGGATTGGGGAACAGAGGATGCAAGACTGGCAAAATATTGATAATCATTGAAGCTTGGCAATGGGTACCTGGGGTTCATTAAAGTATTCCCATATGTTTGTATGTGTTTGCACATTTCCATAGTAAAAAGTTTAAAAAGTAAAATTAGAAGTTTTTCTGAATGACAGCCAAAATATCTATGCCTGGGTCCTCCACCCTAAACCAATTCAATCAGAATTTCTTGGGATGCTTGGGTGGCTCAGCGGTTGAGCATCTGCCTTGGCTCAGGGCATGATCCTGGAGTCACGGGATCGAATCTTACATCAGGCTCCCTGCATGGAGCCTACTTCTCCCTCTGCCTGTGTCTCTGCCTGTGTGTGTGTGTGTCTCTCATGAGTAAATAAATAAAATCTTTAAAAAAAAATAATTTCTTGGGGGTAGGATCTAGGTCTCTTCTGCTTTTTTTACAAGTTCAGTGAAGGGGCACCAAGGTAGCTCAGTGGTTGAGTATCTGCCTTTGGGTCGGGGCATGCTCCTCTGCCTATGTTTCTGCCTCTCTCTCTGTGTCTCATGAATAAATAAAATCTTTAAAAAAAAAATAACCTTTTTTTTTATACTAGTGTATAGTCATGGTTGAAAACCTCTACTCCATGAGATAAACCTAGCAGGAATTATTGTTCTTATTTTTCAGGTAGAGAACTGAGACCCAAAAAGGGGTCTTTAAACCCCTTTAAACCAAACATATAGTTTGGTTTAAAGGCCACACAGATAGTAGAGAACACTTTCATTACGTTGTCAGCCTCATATTCTTGTGCTCATTTTGTTATACCACCCTGTTTCCTCTGTTGCCCACCATCAAAGGAATGATTTTGTTGCTAGTTATTGTCACATGATCTGTTCAGAAATTATGCTACCTTGATGACGTCTTAGTCCTACAACTCTGTTTTAGACCACACTAGTTCCTCTTCTTCCTCTAACTGGCAGTGAGTTTTGGGTGCAAGCCATGAAAGTTGCTAAATTGGTTTTATTTGTGAATGCCTACCATTTTCTTTTCTTGGCCTGTAAATAAGGGAGCAGTGCCTCTTGGAAAGAAAAGATGCTGATATTTTTCTAATGTCCTGTGCACTGGGGCAGTAAATCTGCATGCAAATTAAAGATTTTGGTGACAAATGATAACTCTCATCATCAGTCTAATCTCTTAACTTTCCTGGGTATTGTTAATTCATAACATAGTTTGGATTGACTTACCATTATTGATTCCTGTATTCATTAGAATGAAAAGGGAAATCTTGCCTTTGCAAGGGAAATACAGTTATAAGACTCTTTCTCATAAAATAAAAAGACCTGGTGGGATATAAACTGTGAGAATGACAGTTAAATTGACGTGGTGAAGGTTAATGCTTGCTTGCTACATTGATGTTGGAGGTTCCAATCACTTGTCAGTATGCTCCTGTAATACATGCAGTACATCTTCATTAGGAAGGCATATAGCAATCAGTTTCAAGTTTCCGGATGAGCCTGTGGCTAGGCCATAATTAACCTTTTGAACCTGGAATTGTAACAGAATGTACTATTGGCTTAAGTTATCAATTATGGTCAGAGTCAATTGATACTTTACTCAAAGAAGGGTTATTGGTGATGGATATTATAATTTACTCATCTTTCCATTATGTGATTAAAAATAAAGTTGACATGGCAAAGTTTTTCCATTTTTTGTTTTTGGAGGGAAATTTTTGTATGTCAGGTGCCTTGCCAAACAAACAGTTACATAAGTATCCGAGTGGATGTATGGCAGGGGGAGGGAGGGTGCCTCAATTTAGGGAGAAAGAGGTTTGGTCTCAATTTTCAGTATTTTTTCCAATTTCTTAAGTATGAAGTAGTGCAACTACTAATGAGCTTTTAGAATTACATAATATGTCAACTTGTGATAGAAAGAGTCATATATGGTATATCAACATACTTAAAGCATAAGTTTAAAAGATTGAAGTTCAGGTGTATTCATATAGCTATTAAGTGTTTTGTATCTTATACTTCGTTTTTTGTCTAATATTCTACTCAAATATCAGAAAGATGGCTGGCAGAATTTCACTTAATTTTGGAAAAACTTAATGGTATGTGTGTTAAATAAAACTGAAAATATTGTCAGTCCAAATCAAGGGAACAATATGGTTTTAATGCACTTCAAATTATCTATTATAATTTAAAGAGAATTACTCAAATTAAGAAGCTATTGGCTTTTTTTGCTGTATTTCTCTTTGTTATGTTATCATTATATTAGTTTTTAAAATAATTTGCAATTAAAATTGAATAATGTCAGTATGTGTTAGAAGTTGTTTATAAAAAAGTTACACTTGGGACACCTGGGTGGCTCAGTGGTTGAGCATTTGCCTTTGGCCCAGGTCGGGATCCCGGGGTCCTGGGGTCGAGTTCTGCATCAGGGTCCCTGCAGGGAGCCTGCTTCTCCCTCTGCCTATGTCTCTGCCTCTCCCTGTGTCTCTCATGAATAAGTAAATAAAATCTTAACCAAAAAAAAAAAAAAAAAATTACTCTCATTTCTTATTTATAATTTTTATGCACTGCTATCTGAGTATGCATGTTATTTTAGGATCATCTATGAAGCTGTCTTAAGAAAATTTATTTTTAAATTAATTATGGGCAGAAAAAACATGTACAGAAATGTTTTTTGTAATGTTTTTATAATTGTGGGAGATTGAGAACAACATAAATGTCTAACACTAAGGCATTTGTTAAGTATATTAATGGTTTGAAGAAATTTTATAGCCATTAATGATAGGATAGAAATTATGATATCCTAAGGAAATAGTTTTATCTTAAGTTTTTAAAAGTAGGCTAAAACTTGCATATTCAAGGGTTAAAGGAAAGTCATTGAAAAAACTGGAAGGAAATATACTAAAATGTGAATATTAGTTGCTATAAGGTGGTAGTATTATATGCCTTTTTCTTACATATTTTATTAAAGTATTTATTATAGCATTATATAAATTCATTTAAAAGTAAATAATGTTTTTATAAATAGAATTGTTTATGAATATTATTACTCTTATCAGAAAAAAATTAAGTTTAAAAATTAATTACAGGTCTCTAAAAATAAATAAATCTCTCATTCCTGCTAAGTGAATGTCATTCTCACCTTAGTCACAATGGGAAAGATGTGGAAATGGAAATCATTTAGACTTTTCTGTCTTCCTGAATTCTCTTGAATTTTTCTGCTTCTTTCTTTCCCTTCTGCCACATTCAGACCATCTTTATTTCTCGTCTTCTAATCCCAGGTTTGACTTTCCCTCCCCAAGCATCCTAGATGGAGCTACTAGGGCAATGTCAGTCTTCAGTATTTCCCCATGCTTTCAGGGTGGAATCCAGAACCTTAACACCTAGCCCCTTTTTTGAACTATCTTCATTCTACCTGACAATGGCTTCACTGAGTTATTTGCCATTCTTTGAACATGTTATGCTCCATTAGTACTTCTAGGCCCTTGTACATGTTCTTCTCTGTGGAATGCTATCACCTTCTGTGATAACTTTGTGCATTAGCTATTCCTCCAGATTGGCTTAGCTCAAGGCACAAAACCATAAAAGCATTTATCATATACTATGGTAATTGTCTGTCCTTGTCTCTGGTCTTCTTTAGGACATGAGCCTCTTATGTTTAGGAACCATGCCTTATTCATCTCCATATATCTAATCCCTAGAAGAATGACAGGCACCCAAGTAAACCCGGAATGAAAGAATGAACTTAATAGAAAAATAGCAGGTTACAGCTGATGAATAATGTTTCTTATAAAATAGTATCTATTACTGGCTATCTCCTGTTCTTACAGAACTAAGCCATCTTGTTCCTTCCATCATGACCATCATTATTCTTTTAACAACTTGTCTTTAAAAATAATCATTCTTGCCTCTTTGTTCATAATGGTGGGCAATGGTAGACACACTATGTCAGGAAAGTTAATAATATAATACTTGCTGAGCAGGAATAAGAGTGATCCTCAAATGATCACTTTTCTCTAAAACAAAGTTAAAATCAAAACCATATCTTCTACTTTTGTTCCTTCACCAAATCTGTCATTCTTTTTTCATAGTCTGGTGGCAGTATATAAACCTCCCTCTAAAGAGCTCTGAAAAAGTATTGGCTCTTGTTGGTGATGGTGACCTGCTTTGCTGCATGATATCCTGTGTTTCCATAATGGGACTTTATTTTTCTTTTAATAAGCCATCTCCTTTGGATTGGATTCAATCTGCCATCTTCATTCTGTAGGTCTTCATTGAAGATAATATAGTATACAAGGAATTAGAGCTCTGGAGAAATGTTTGAAGACATTGCAAGAAATGGTAGGAAAAATATGTTAACTGTATAACCAAAGTGAAGGTAAATAACTTACTTGAATCTTAGTTTCCCCTTTGTAATGTGGGGATAAAAATCCCTACTTCTCAAAATGGTGGCAAGCATAAAGTAAATATTTAATAAAAGTGGCTTTCCTTTCTTCCATCCCACTTCCCCATGTAGCATCCGTAGGCTTGATCTCACAACCCTGAGATCACAACCTGAACCAAAACCAAGAGTTGGATATTCAACCGAGTGAACCACCCAGGCACCCCTACAATTGAGTCTTTTAAGTTGACCTCCCAGTTTAAAAGAATCCATTCTATTAAAATGCTTTCTTACAAGTTGTCAAAATTGTTACCAGTAATACTTATGAAAAATAAAATATAAATTATAAAGCAGAATCAGACTATAAATACAGGGAATAAACGATGGTTACTAGAGAGAAGGAGGGTAGGAGGATGAGCAAAATGGGTGAAAGGGAGTGTGAGATACAAGCTTCCAGTTATGGAATGAGTAAGTGAGAATAAAAAGTACAGCATAAGGAATATAGCCAATGATATTGTAATAGAGTTATATGGTAACAGACTGTAGCTATACTTGTGAGCAGAGCATAACATATAGATATGTTGAATCACTGTGTTGGATGCTTATAACTAATGTAACACTGTGTATCAACTATACTCAATAAAAAAATTTAAAAAATAGTTGAGACCCTTGTATATTCTTTGATCTAGTTTTTCTTTTCAAAGAGCTTATAGTACATGATATCAGAATATCATGATTCTGGTATACTTAAGTCAGATTTACAAAGTTAATTTTTATGGAGTACATGAAAACAATCACATCATAATTAAAGCAGAATATGTTTAAATGTTATATTTTAGTATATGACTGGTATTGCAGCTAGTATGTCACCACCTCCAGAAGTTTATCCAGTCACAAGAAGAGAATATTGTTTTCTTAAATAATGAAATGGCTGAGTGTTCTAAATAGGATTTATCAATTGTATATTTTTCAGCATTTCAGAAGCATAGCATAGTACAGACACACTAAACGGTTTCTAAAGGAAATGTGTATAGCTTTCATTTGAGAGTTACTAAGCATACAACAGATTCTGTGTTTAAGTAGTGGGGAGACAGATCAGCTGTAGTCTTGGTTATGTTAAATGGGAGAAATAGAAAAGAAAACAAATAAAAATTTTTATTTATTTATTTTTTTTGCCAAACAAGTATAAAGTTTCTCAGAAATAATGTCTTCCTTATTCTTTATGATGTTTGCCATTGATTTTATGTGAATAAAAGGTCATAGCCTATTTTGTATGAGTATAATTTAATTAGTAATAACATCTTATTTTCACTATGAAATAGAGATTGTTGAAATCTTATGCAGTGCTAAAGTATTTTTTAAAACAATGACTTCATGTTCTTTATCTAATCTCCCTCAAGATAAAATGAGACGATGTTGTTTGCTTTATTTATATAATGGACTCAGGAAAATGTTCACTGTAAGACAAAATTTATTTCCAAGTTAAGTTGTACCAACTGATCATTAAAAGAGATCAATATCCTAATTTCTTAGAAAGTTGAAGAACATACAGGTGTAGATTTTACATACCATGCATTATAGTGAATTACCCCATTTATGCTGGGAGGAGAGGTTTTAGTTTCATTTTTGCAGCAAGTGGTGTTTTATGGGTCTACCTTACTTAACTTACTTAGTGCTCAGCCTAGCAGTATTCCAACAAGCATTATAGTGTTTCATGGTCAAAGGGATTTGGGACTCCTGTATGGTGAATATTATTAGGTGACAGTTTGCTCAGGAACACATTTTAAAATCTTTTAAAATCTGCTAGTTTTACTGCTATAAATTTTATTCCAATGAAATGAGAGTGGGACCTAAGACAAGCTAACATCTTTTGAGGTACACAATTAACTAGGACAGCATTTGAACCCTAGCATTAATATTCAGGTTACCTAGTTTGGGGGCTCAGTAAAAGTGGACATGAACCAAGAAAGAGGTACATTTTAATGAAATCATGACTTTAATATGAATTTTTAAATGCCATATGATTGGCAGTTTTACTACTTATAGAGAGAAGGACAAATAAACAACATTCATGGCTTTCTGCTACTGTGAAGGGACAAAGGAGATATATAGTTAGGAAATTATTCAACATCATATTGCTAATTTGGGGAAATGTTTTTTAAATATGTTTTGTGTAACACCACTTATACTCAATAAAATATTGGCTAATGAAGATATTGTGATTTTTTTTCTCCCTCTATAGGAAGGGTGAATTCCTCCCCTACTCCTATGAAGAGAGAGTTAGCCCAGAATGACCTGAGAACTTCATGTTTATCAAAATGGTGATGGAGGGTGGAAGGAGAGGGAAAAGTGTGATAAGCATGAAAATGATAAGGTTGATATCATTGGAATCTACAGAGTAGATTCCAGTCATGAATACTGTCAATAACTAGCCTGTGAATTTCAAGAAAAAAGTTTGAAAGTGAATCTCAGTGATGAAAATTCTGCCCTCTAAGTTCGTAAATAACAATATCATATTTGCTAACTTGTTATTTCAACAGATAATATTATTGAGTCTTTAAATTAATTAATTAATTTGGCCCTTCCTAAGAGATTTTGTAACCTAGCTTGAAGAGATTAGATTCCTACACTAGTGGATGAAGTCCTCGAGAAAAGGTGTTTCTCTCTATATATATATTCCTCCTGTGTAGCGTAGTCTGTTGTTCTGTGTCATAGAGGTTTATTTTAGGGTTTTGTTTGTTTGTTTTATAGAGAGGGAGAGAGTGGGAAGGGGTAGAGGGAGAGGAAGAGGCAGAGAGAGAATTTTGAGGGTCCACTCCCAAAGAAAGGCTCCATCCCACAGCCCTGAGATCATGACTGGATCCAAAATCAAGAGTCTGACATTTAACCAGCTAAGCCACCCAGGCACACCTGTTTTTTGTTTGTTGTTTTAATGTCATTGACTACATAGTGATGGGAAAGGGGAGAAAGGGCAGAATGGGTAGAAAAATGTAAAGCTACCAGCCTAGGAGTTTTTGTTTCTGAGAATCAATCAAAACAAAAATGAAATTTTATCCATCTCACCTTTGAAGTTACAATATGGGTCAATAGGAATCAATTATAGCATTCTCTTGCCACACATTTTGTTATAAAAATGAAATATAACTCTGTACCTAAGTCAAATGGCATTTCAGATAGCTGGCTCATAGTTAAGGAAAGCTGTGTGGGCTTTAATTTACAGGAGAGCTTTTCTTCCTTGAATTCCTCCTCCCTGTGCCCCAGACCTTCCCCCAATCTCTGGGTTACTCCAGTCTGGCACTGGAGTCTAGCCCATAGCGCCATCTAGAAGTCAGGGGAGGTGATGGAGAGCACTCCCCAAAGCTTGCTGCTTCAGCCCTTCTAGAACTCTCCTCCCAACCTCCAACCATGTCTAATAGTGCTGAGTTCACCTATACCACTAGAGCTGCCTTTTTCATTGAACAGTTCTGTAAAATTATGTTTGGGAAACAAATGAGTGTGATAGAGTTTTCTTCCCATGACAATCTAAGAAAACAAGTGTATACACATGACAGAAAACAGTATTATACAATGAATAGTATCATACAAGCTTTGTCCCAGACTGACCTGGATTCAAAGACACCCTCTGGGCTTGTAGTCTTTTTCCCCTTATAGTATATAAGGTGCTTGGGCTATATATAGTAGACCCCTAGAAGTGAATCATAGTATTATGTCCCAGAATCATATGGGCAAAATTAGATGGAACCAGAATAGGATCAAATTTTACAAAAATAATGAAACTATTTTATGCAGCATAAAAGAAAATAAACATTAAGCAGATCTACTTGGTGTCAGGGTTCTACTTTTTAAAAAGAAGGATCATAGGCTTTGTTGTATATCTAAATCAGGAAAGGAATTAAATTCACAGTAATAAGTTATTCTGGTTACACCATATAGATAGAACTATATAATCATCAAAGTAAAACTAAGGTTTAAACATGTAATTAAATTGTACTTTACACAAGAACATTAAAACAGTTCTTGTTCTCCTTCATCACTCACCACCCACCAAGGCACAAGAAGCCAGTAACAAACACCATTCCTTTCTTAGAATAAGCACGGGAGAACCTTTAAACAGATTATAAGAAAATGTCATTCATCATTTTTATTTTCTTTGGAAATTGTGCTTTTCTTACTGAATATGCCATAATATTTTTTTCTTTTCCTTGCGTTTTTTTTATACTCAATCAAAATACTTTAAAAATACTCTTTGTGTGCATGTAAAACCATCTTACCTCTTAAATATATCTTGTGTCTTATAGTAAGAACCAGTTTGGGAATGTAGATATATCACCATAAGCATCTGTTACCTTGGCACAACCGTATCACAAAGTGTGTTGTGAAGATGAAAAGCTAGTTTCTCTTCTAGCTGTTTCTTTTGGTGAATGGAAATCAGCAATTTGGTATGATTTATTTATACTGGACTTACAGTATATATGTTTTTATTCATACCACATTTTTTGACAAATCTGTCATGTTTCATATGTTCTTAGACTTTTTTTATCCAAAATCCCTTTGCTAACTCCACTAGTGATAAGGGTATACAGTTTTCAGTTATACAGACTTGGATTCCAACATGGTTCTACTACTTAGTCCTTTGGGCAAGTTTCTCAAACTCTGAGATCCACAGGTTTGTCTCTAAAGCTAGAATAATCATACTTAACCCACAAGGCTACTGTGAGGATTAAAGGAGACTACATATAATCGGCTCTCAAAAATATTAGGTCTTTTGGTCTATAAAATAATACATGTCCCTAAAACAGGTTAAGATTATGTCTCTTTTTTTACTTGGCCATCTTCACCCATTTTGCCGAACCCTCCACCTCTCCCAACCGCACCCTCCAGTCTGTTCTCTGTATCTGTGAGTTCAAGTACTTTTTTAAATTTTAGATTACACATTTGTGTGAGATCATACAGTATTTGTCTTTCTCTATATGACGTACTTGCCTTCAAGGTCCATGCATCATGCTGTAGAAAATGTCAGAATTTCCTTCTCTTAATGGCTGAATAATATTCCATTACATATATACTACATTATATATATCCTGCAACACACATACATGTACCACATTTTCTTAATGATTCATTCATCAATGGACAATTAGGTTATTTCCATGTCTTGGCTATTATAAATAATGCTTCATTGAACACAGGGGTGCAGATGTCTTTTTGAGATCGTGATTTTGTGGGTTTTTTTCCAGATAAATGTCTAGAAATAAAATTCCTAGGTCCTATGGTAGTTGTATTTTTAATTTTTTGAGGAGCCTCCATATTATTTTCCAGAGTGGCTGCACCAATTTATTTTTCCACCAACAGTGCACAACAAACACAACAATGTACCTTTTTTCCACATCCTCGCCAACACTTGTTATTTTTTTTCTTTTTGATAATAGCCATTCTAAGAGATGTGCGGTGATATCTCATTTTTTATCCAAAATCCCTTTGCTAACTCCACTAGTGATAAGGGTATACAGTTATGCATACAGGTATGCATTTCCCTGATGATGAGTGATGTTGAGCACCTTTTTTATGTACCTGTTGGACATTTGTATGTCCTCTTTGGAAAAACACCTAATCAGACCCTTTGTCCATTTTTAAATCAGATTGTTTGTTTTTGGCTTTTTTTCTGTTGTGTTGTAGGAGTTCTTTATATATTTTGGATATTAACTTCTTATGAGATATATGATTTGCATATATTTTCTCCCATTCCATAGGTTGCCTTTTCATTTTGTTGGTCATTTTGTTGGTAGTTCTAATTTGTATCTGCTACTATTTTCCAGATCCAGGAATAGCTTCCAAATAGTGATACTTCTTTAAATGGAATGATGTTAATTTATCTAGCTCACTGCTACTGTATAGGATAGCTTGGGAAAATGTGCTCTTTTTGCAGTGTTCATTCAAATGGTTTATGAATTAAAGCAGAGGCCTATCATGTTCTAAGATCCCGTAGTTCATTATTGAAAAATAAAGTATCCATTTATTAGGCAGGGATTGTCTACAATGTCTGCAAGAGTAAACAGACCCACTCATAAGAATAAGTGTTGCCTTCAAATTTGTACTGAAGTATGCTGAAAAACATGTATACTATTGCTGTGATAATGAGCAGTACAGTAGAGAGAGGTGATTTATGATACCTGTTTCTGACAGCTATAGTGCTGAGATTCCCAGGGTATCTGATCATGGCATTAGCATGCTGACAGCTCAGCATTTAGAACATTATGGTAATTTATCCTGCCTATGCTGTCACCTGCACTGTCAGAGTTTCTTTTTAATGATGGTATAACTATTTTGTTTGTTTGTACTGCATTCTTTTCATTTGGCTAATGCTTTCTCATTAGATTGAACCTAGTAAATGAGAGTAATTAAGTGCTTCCTATAGCTCAGATGCAATGATTAAGTTGCGGAGCTGCTACTGATTATGTTTTGTCATTTATCTCTATTAATCTGAGAATAATCCAGATGATAAACACATGTAATTTTTTGCTAATGTTCAATAGATGAAATTTATAGTTTCTCAATGGAGCCAAGCAGTAAATGTATATTCATATATATATAGTAAGCTGTTGTATGTGAACTTGCTTTAAATAAGCACACAAGTGACAGTGTTAATAAAAAGGGAAAGATACTTTTAATTGTCATACTGAATTTATTCCTTCTTGAAATGTCCTTTATTCCTAAAAAAGAAAAAAGGCTTAAATCCCTCTTACAGAGCAAGGTTCTCTCACTTTACCTTTCTTTGAGTTATATGCAGGGACAAGATTAAAATTTGTTTTAATATACATATTTGAGGTTCTTTTGATCACTCAATTCTGACAGTTTCCCTGATTTTCTAAACTGTAATATTTATGTATTCTGATATGTGTGTATATATACATATATTTAAAAGATAATATACAATTATACATATATTTTCTTTATATCATAATATTTGGTATAAAGAGATATAGTTTTCATAACTCTGATTATTGTGAATATTATAATTACTCCCGCCAGCTTTTTTAAGTTAGCCAAACAAATTGATATATTTTATTTTCAGTTAGAGATAGTATATGCCAAATTCATGCATTTTAATGTAATTATTTTATAAAGATTTATTCCTAACTCTTTACAACTTATTTAGAATATGATTGTTCCAACAAATTTTCAGACATACGAAGGGAATAGAGGATTGTTTTTAGGAAATTGCATTTTGTAATACTATTTTAATAAATGCTTCAAAGGATCATATTATTGCTCAGTCTGTGAATATTTGTGGATATAGACTACTGTAAATCATCAGTTCATATACAGATGGTAGGAAAATTGACAGGAACCTAGTTACTGCATTACTAGTTTGCACTTAAGTGTATGACCAGGAACCTGGTTAGTATGATTCATCAGACATTGGAATAAGCATATTAATAGTTCTTTTGTTGAAAAAGAGCATTGTTGTACTCAAGCTTGCTTCTGTGCATTGCAGTGCTTTGAGAACTGCTTATATGTTTCATTTAAGAAAAGGTCTTCTAAGCATCCTCACATGGCATGCCTTTATTTGCACATTTAGATCACTTGCAGAATTTTGTTCTATGAACTGATAGATGGTATCACCTAAAATTAAATGCTAGAAACACTGGTGTTAGTTAGGCCTACTTCAGTCAGTTAATTTTAATGGAATATTGTTATTTTTTGAAAATGAAGACCTTTCATAAATCTTAAATGGAGTTTGATATTTTTAATGATTATTCATTTTCCTTTGGATTCCTTTCTAAAAGAATAAATGATTTTTAAAGGGTGGGCTTAGGCTACACAGAGAACTCTTCCTCTTGTTTAGGTGTACAAATGTCTTCCATGCATACTAATTGGAAGTTGAGGCTATCATAAATATTGGAGGTTTATTAAGTTCTCTGGCTTTCTTTTTTTTTTTTTAATTTTTTTTTTTTTTATTTGTGATAGTCACAGAGAGAGAGAGAGAGAATGAGGCAGAGACACAGGCAGAGGGAGAAGCAGGCTCCATGCACCGGGAGCCCGACGTGGGATTCGATCCCGGGTCTCCAGGATCGCGCCCTGGGCCAAAGGCAGGCGCCAAACCACTGCGCCACCCAGGGATCCCTCTCTGGCTTTCTATTCAAATTGTTTTTTCCTGCAATTTCAGAAGATTTAACATTTAGCCTAATAGACTAGATTGTCACCTTTCTTAGGGATCAACTTTTCAGTCCTGTACTTCAAGCTAGATTGAAGAAATAGGTTGTTGAGATAACCAGATTATATATGAAGTGATGGTTTATTAACAGTAGTATAATAGAAGAATCTGTGTTTTTGAAATTACGGAAAATGTCTCTGATAGGCAATTGTCAGTTAAGTAGAGGACCAAAAGCATTTGAAAGCCCTAAGTTCTAACTCAGACATTCTTCCCTAGTAGTTATTTCATGAGATAATCTCTTTCCTCTGCACACTAAGATAATAGAATGAGTAATAGTGAGTATTAGGTCAACTTAATGCTCTTTTAATATTAAATGCTAAAATAGGAAGCCCAGAATAGGGCAGTTTTCCCATCATTTTGTACTATTAAAAAAAAAAAAAGGGAAAGAAAGAAAAGAAAAAACTGTATAATATTTTAGGATGGGATGTTTACTAATCTAGAAGATATTTCTTTTTTAGTAAAAGATGGGAACGATGGTTTTGGTGCAAGAATCTTTTCAATATTGGATATTTGCTGTTCCTGTATTCCTGCATAGTTGATTGCAAATATCCTTTCTTAAGATTCTGGTTTCAAAAACAAAGTCCATTTGAGTTGTTAATGTTGAAATTACAAGTTGTAATTGTTCCTTTGTCCTTGGTTAAAAAATAATTATAAAAATAGGGTAAAGAGAAAATTCTTTTTTCCCTTGTTGGTCAGTTCTATAGAAGTAATTTAAAATACCGTATATTGAATTCTTTGATCATTTCTCCTGGGTGGATTGGGAAAGAAGTCAAAGCTGAGGCAATTGCTTCTGGGCTCTCTTTCTGTGTGCCTGGTAAATGAAACACAAGGAACCTCACCAAACTACATGACTAATGGCAACCTCCAGTGCCGCCTGCAATCAAAGATTAATTTGCTTTATCAAGTTTAAAGAATACCGGGCGATAAATCATGTCAAAAAGAAATAATCAGTCAAAGGCTGATGTTCTTTTCTACATGTGAGGACAGGTGCTATGAGGCATGCATTTGCCATATATAGTTAATTTTGTTTTTATGCATTTATGTTCATCTTAATTTCTATTTAGTTGATCCTTGGATCAAATAATTTCACTCATTAAGATCAACTAACATTTCAACTGAAAGGCTGTAGAATTATAGATCCAAAGTAACATTCTTTCCCTTTAATTTATAGAAGTATTCTTCTTATCTGAGCATTATTAATAAATGTTTACTTTTTTCAAACATGAGTTAGCTAATGCCAAATGGGAAATGAAATTATTTTCTCCCTGTCAAGATGCCCAAGAATATTAACTGGGTGGGGTGTTCATATTTGTAATAGCTGCCTGTATAATAGACCTACATATTTATATAAAATTTTCATTTTACTCAAATCTCCCCACCTGTTTTTTTTTTTTTTTTTCTTTTTCCTTTTTAAAGAGAGAGAGCTGGAGTCTCTCTCTAATTCTGTCCCCTGGGTCCATAATGCAGGATCCATTTGAGGTAAGATTGTATTATAAAGAGGTGGTCTTTCCAGCACTTTCAGCAGATGTATTTTGAACAGTATCCAAAACCAATCTTGTATTTTTTTCAGAGACTGTCAGAACTCTTTTAAAGTGAGACTCCGTGTGTCTCTGTAGCAGAGTTTTTTTTTTTTTTTTTTTTTTATTTCTAGTCATAGTCATGTGCAAATGGAGTTTCTTTAAATGTTTTCTTATGTATAGATATGTATTACTTCCTGCCTAGGTCTTTTCTAGGTCACTCTCATTCGGTGGTTAATCAGAAATTTGGATATTATTAGTTTTCCATTAGATGTATAAAATTAAATTAAAAAATCATCATAGACTGAAATGTGGAGCTGTGAAGTTGTAAATTTGGAGGAGTTGTAGTAAATCTTCTCCCTAGGGTGACTCTTCATTTTCTTTTGCTTCACAATTTCTTCTGGTCTTTCTGTCTAGATTTTGATCCTTTTTCACTCCAGAAAATTGTTAGCAGTACAGGAAGCTTATGGCTGGCTTTTGTTTTCCTTTTCTTATGTTTCTAATTCCTATGAATTATTTAAAAATATAAAGTTCCATTATTGACATCACTAGCATCCTAAAGAGAAAATACCTTGTCAGCTTCACTGGGTTTTCAAAGACTTCCTTTTAAACTGAGTAGGAATTTAACTTGCCTGTACTTATACTTTTCACAAAGTATCTATCATGATCTATTTCATATCTAAAATGAGATGATAGGACAAACTATTAAGAATCCTTCCAATTTGAAAGGATTTTGTCACCTAGGCTGTACGTATTTTGACATTAACTGAGTCAACCAGGGATACAATGATCATTAATAGTTTGTGTAATAACAGGCTATCTTAGTGAATTGCTTTACTATAAGCTGTCAACCAACTTGACCTACCTGACATTTAGAACACTTCATCTAACAACAGTAAAATACACATTCTTTTCACATGCATGTAATATATTCACCAAGATAGACCATATTTTGGGCCATAAAACAAGTGTTAGCAAATGTAACCTATAAAATAAGCTTTCAGATCATAAAAAAATTAAACTTTCAATCAATAGAAAGATATATGGAAAATCACCAAATGTTTGGTAATGAAACAACCACTTCTACATAGTCCATGGGCCAAAGAGGAAGTCTCAAAAAATATTTTGAGTGGAATAAAAATGAAAATATAATCTAAAATATCATAATTTGTGGGATACTGCTAAAAATTTATAGCATTAAATGTTCATTTAGAAAAAGAAGAAAGAAATCAGTATCTAGAATAGGAATTGGCATTTTTCCAGATAGTAAATATTTTAGGCTTTGCAGACCATATATGGTCTCTGACGTATGTTGTTCCTTTCTGTTTTTGTTTTGTTTCTACAACTTTTTAAAAATGTGAAAACCATTCTTAGTTTAAGGGTCATAATAAAAGGTCATGGGCCACATTTGGCCCATGGACCATAGATTGCCTACCCCTGATTTTAAAAAATAAAGAGCAAATTAAGTTCAAAGCAAGAGGAAGGGAGGAAATGATAAAGAGCACAAATCAGTGAAATTGAAAACAGAAAAACCATAGAGAAAATCATTGAAACCAAAGCTAGTTGAAAATAAATAAAATTAAGAAATACCCATCTTAACAGGCCAAGAAAAAAAGAAGCACAAATTGACATCAAGAATGAAAGTAAGATTCCACAAACATTTAAGGAATAATAAAGTAATACAATTTGACAAATTTGAATTAAGTGGACCATTTCTGTGAAAGACATAAACTGTCAAAATTTATTCAAGAAGAAATAGATAATGAGAATAGCCCTCTATCTGTTAAAGAAGCTAAATTTAGTTTAGTTAAAAACCTTCCAATAAAGAAAACTCTATTCTCAGATGGTTTCACTGGAGAGTTTACTAAACATGTAAAGAAGAAATAATCCTAATTCTACAGTCTCCTCCAGAAAATAAGAGAAGGCACCTGGGTGGCTCAGTTAGTTAAGCGTCTGCCTCTGGCTCAAGTCATGATCCTGGGATCCTGGGATCAAGCCCCGCATCGGGCTCCCTACTCAGCGGAGTGCCTACTTCTCCCTCTGCACCTCTCCCCCCACTCATGCTTTCTGCTCTCTCTCTCTCAAATAAATAAGTAAATCAACCAATAAATAAAATCCTTAAAATATAAAAAAAATAATTTTATGAGGCCATCATTCCAAAATTGGACAAAGACATTACAAAAGATAAGAAAAAGAAAATTAAAGATTAGTATTCTTCATGATCATAGAAATTCTCAACAAAATATTTATAAATCAAATCCAACAATATTTAAAGAGGATAATACATGACAATGACATGCAGTCATCCTAGTAGTGCATGGCTGGTTCAACATTTAAAAATCAGTCACTGTAACTTCACCTTATTATCAAGCTAATGAAGAAAAACCATATGATCTTCTCAAGAGATACAGAAAAAGTTTTAGCACTCATGCTTAATAAAAATTCAATAAACCAGGAATAGAAGGGACCTCCCATAATCTGTTCAACACTGCCTATGAAAACCTAACATCAGACTTAATACTGAAAGACGGAATGCTTTCCCTCTAAGATCAGTAATAATGCCAACAATGTGCTTTCTCACCACTCCTATTCAGCATCATGCCAGAGGTCCTATCTGGTTCAGTGAGACAGACAAATTCTTCAATGTATAGATTAGAAAAGAAGTAAAACTGTCTCTATTCCCAGATGACATGATTATAGAGAAAATGCCAAGAAGTCTACAAAAAAGATCCTGCGACTGATAAATGAATTTAGCAACATTTTAGGATCCAAGGTCTATAAACAAAATTCATTGCATTTCTATGAACTAGCAATGAAAAATTGAAATTTGTTTTTTTAAGCACTGTGTAAAATAATACTCCCTCCAAATACTATCATGCAAACTTAACAAAATATAGGTAGGGTCTGTATGCTAAAACTATAAAAAACAGATGAAAGAAAAAACCTAAATGAAGGAAGACAGATATACAGAGTTCATAATCAGAAAATTCAGTATTGTTAAGATGTTAATTCTCCCCCAAGTTAATCTATAAATTCAATGTATTCCCAGTTAGAATCCTAGCAAGATGTTTTATAGATATCAACAAACTGTAAAATTTATCTGGGAAGGGGCACCTGGGTGGCTCAGTCAGTTAAGCGTCTGCCTTTGGCTCAGGTCATGACCCTGTGATCCTGGGATCAAGCCCTGCATCAGGCTCCCTACTCAGCAGAGTGCCTGCTTCTCCTTCTGCCCCTCTCCCCCTACTCATGCTTTCTTGCTCTCTCTCTCTCAAGTAAGTAAGTAAATAAATAAATAAATAAATAAAATCTTTAAAATTAAAAAAAAAAATAAGCTAAATGAACAAAAAAAGCAGAAACAGACCTATAAATACACGGAACAAACTGGTAGCTGCCGGGGGTGGGGTGGGGTGGGAGGTAGAGCACTCATCTCCCATTATGGAATGAATAAGTCATGGAGATGAAAAATATAGCACAGAGAATATAGTCAATGCTACATTTGTGGTGAGCATAGCATGTAGAGTTACCAAATCACTATTTTGCACACCAAAGACTAATGTAACGTTGTGTGTTGACTATCCTACAACAACAACAAAAAATAAATGAAGAAGGAATAGTCAAAACAGTTTTGGGAAAAAAAAAACACGAGTGAAAGATGTACATATCCAATTTCAAGACTTAAAATAGAGCTATAGTAATCAGAAGATTAGATTGTGGTACTGGAGAAAATTTAGAGATATAGATTAATGGAACATAATAGAAAATAAAAAATAGACCCGTACAAATATACTTTGCTGAATTTTACAAAAATGCGAAGGAAATCATGGAGAATGGATACCCTTTTACAATAAATGGTTCTGGGTCATTTGAATGTCCATATGCAAAAATATGAATTTCTCTCCATAGCTCACCTTATGCAAAAATTTTCTCAAAGTTAATTAAAGGGCAAGTAACAGATTGGAAAAATATTTGGAAATTACATTTTGAAAAGTGATTTATATCTAAAATATATAAAGAAGTCTTCCATTGAAACTCAGCTGTAAGAAACACCACATCAAATAAATGGACAAAAGAGTTAAACAGACATTTTAGTGAAGAAACTATACAAATGTTAAATAAGCATAGGAAAAGCTCAACATCATTATTAGTAGTAAAATCCAAATTAAAACCATAATGAGATACTACAACTCCATTATTATGACTTAGATTTGAAAAAACTTATAATATCAAATCTTGTAGGTAATAAGAAACAGATTTCTCACTGTTGAGAAAAAGGGTTACAAGGAAAGAGGAAGGCTAGAAATGAGTTCTGGTACTGAATCAGAATTGGAGATATCAACATTTCCTACGTATATAGATAGATGCAGAAATAAGTACAGATGTGTGTTGTGTGTATATATACATGTTATCACACACACACAATACTTACCGTACTTATATTTCCTTACTTTGACATTGAAAGAACTGAGAATCATGGAAACCCTGATAACAATGAACATGCCTAGATCACAGATCTTGATTTCTAAATACCATTTTACGATTTAAAAAATCAATTCTTCTTAGAGAAAAGGTTGATTTCAAGACTGAGCGTCGAAAAATACCAGATGAGCCTAAAGCATCTTGTAGTGCCTATAAAAGAAATGCTTTAAAAAATGAAGAAATAAAAAGGAAGAAAAAGAAAAAAAAAAGGTGGCCAAAAGGGGCCACCCTGAAAGAATTCCTAATGGCCAAAACTGGATTTTTAATTTTGAGCAACAAAATGAATAGTAGTATTGGATTATAACTCTGAGAACAAGACAAATATCTATGAGTTAAGGTGATATGCATATTACAATTGAACAAATGGGAGAGAAGAGGAAGTTCTTCCTTTTGGGTGATTTCCAATTAATAAATTAGAAGGAATGAAGGAAATATAAAATCACTGTTAGCATACCCTGATAATAATTGTTGCAGGCAAGGTCCACCAATGGATGCTAAAATTAGTGCGCATAACGTTAAGTATAAATGGATTATTTTTCTAATCTTTCACAAGAAATTAGTATCTTCCACAAAATAATTATTAATTACAAGAGGAAGAGTTGTCACTGTACAATGGAAAAACCTGGCAAGAGTTCAAGGTTGACATTACAAGTAATGAGATCTGTTGGCATTAACTCCTTCTGGTATTCTTGCAAAAATGTATAACCTCAATCTATTCATGAAGAAACATCAGACAAATCCAAATAAATAGACATTCTGCAAAATAATTGCCCAGTATTCTTCAAAATTACCTCAAGATCCTAAAAGTCAAAGAAAGACTGAGGAACTTTCACATGACAACTAAATGCGATGTGGAATCCTAGAGTGGATCCTGGGACAGAAGAAAGATGTTAGTGAAAACACAGGTGAAATCTGAATAAAGTCTGCAGTTTAGTTAATGGTATTATGCCAAAGTTTTATTTTTGACAAATGTGCCGTGATTATGTAAGATGTTAATGTTAGGGAAAATTGAGTAAGGGGCATACAGAAATTATTTGCACTGTATTAGCAACTTTGCTGTGATTCTAAAATTATTTTGAAATAGAAAGTTTCTAAAATAAGCAGCAACCAATTCCCCCTTTTGAAGTAGACATAGTCACCTTTTTTTGAAGATTAAAACATGAAAAGTTAAATTCTTATTAAAAGAATTTTGTGTAGTTAGCAACTCCAGAAAGTCTTCTGTAGCCATCCTTCCCCTCTGCCCCACACTATTGGCTTGGACATCCTTTCTCTTTGACCCTTGTCATGGTTCTCATCCCTTTATATGAGATTCCTCCATATGCTTATTTTGAATGGGCATTTTCAGTCCCTGGTCCACGATAGACACCCAAAAATATTTCTTGAAATAAATTGATCTTCTACCACTGCTACTCCCCTTGATGAATGGCACCATTCTGGCATAAGCCAGAGGCTTAGGAATTCTATTTCATTTCTTCCTCATGCACTGTCACCAAATTCTGGGATTCATTACCTCCCAAGTCTCTCACCAGTCTGTCCATTCCTATTGTTTCCTCAACAGCCCCAGTCCAAGTCACCATCTTTTTATTTGGAATATTACATTACCCTCCCAGCTTGAATCCTCATTCTATTCTTGCCCTCCCACTTCATGCTTTCAGCCTATCGTATACAGTGTAGCCAAAGTAATTTTTTCAAAAATATAAATCTGACTCTTTCCATCTGTTTAAATGCTTCCCAGTGTTTTTAGGATGTTGCTACACAGCCCTTACTCATCTAACCCCAATGTACTCTTTAACTGCATGTAGCCCCCACTTGCCTTGCCTAGCCAGCTCCTGGCCTTCCTTAAGACCCTGAATCACCATACTCGCATATAACTCTCGGCCTTCGTACCTATCACCTCTCTTATCTGGAATCCTCTTTTCTCTTTTCCATTTCTTCCAACCCTCCCTTTTCACCCAGTTAAGGCCTACTTGCCTCTCAGCTCTCAACTTAATTGTCTCTTCATCATAGAAGACCTCCTTGATCTCCCAGACCAGGTTATGTTACCTTTCTGTATAGTGTCATAACGTCTTACATTTTCATTTTAGTGTCTCTCACAATTTGTAATAATGTTTATTTGTATGATTATTTGATTAACATCTGTCTCTTCCACTAGAACTGTAACCTCCATGAGAATGGAGATCATATTTGATTTTGTTCATACCAGCACCATGGTACCTGACATATGTTGGAGTATTTATCAAGCTCAAATTTATCAACTTCAGTTTGACATTTATTAAATGAATAAGCTATATTATGCTACGTGGTAAAACTGGAACTGCAACTGAATACATTTACCAAACATTAGATTAGCTATCTCTTCTGTGGGCAGAATTTGGGTTATAAAGAGCAGATATATCATGCCCCAGTTTAAGAAACTCTAATCCAAATCCTCTTTGATGGTCAGTCATCTGTTTCTTTGTTTGGTACAAATCCTATTGGACTTGAAGATCCTGAAGTACTGGGATAGAAGTGAGGTTGACTACAATGAGGCCCAAGGCAACTTTTTGGGATGATGGAAATAATTAGTATAGATATATTGATACATATATTGATTGTGATGGTAGTTGCACAACCATGTACATTTTTCAAAATTCACAGAACTGTATACTTTTGAAAAGGGTTGAATTTATCCTATGTAAATTATATCCAATTTTTAAAAAAATCTTGAGTAATTTGAAGTAGGCATCTACTCTGTATCCAAAAATCTCTTCAACCTATCCTTACCTTACTGTAGAAATGCATTCATGTATCATGAAGATATGAAAAGCTATTTCAAGTCCAGAATATTCCTAACTACCTAAGTCTTCTCCCTGCTCTTTATCCCAGTTGAATGAAGGAATGAAAAATAGAAATTCTTGTTGGCTACTTGATCATATTAGGACAGCCCTAAGGCCATTTTATTCCCATGATAGGCTGCTCTTACTCATTTCCATCTGATTCTTCCTTATACCATTCATTTAAGAAACATTTGCAAAAGTTTCAGTGTTTTTCTTCCCTCCTCTCCTTTACTGGCATAGCTGCTTATTTGAAATGAATGTGTCAAAGAGGACCTTTCACTATAGTGTCTTCCACTGAATGAAGACAAGATATCTTTCCCATTGAAAAGAAAATATATTCAGACATAAGAATTCAATTAATGAAGGTTGTGTTTAATGTTGATTTATCAAGGATGAAGCAAAAAATATAAAATACATATTTCAATCTACCAAAATGTCTCAATTGGAGAATTGGTTAATTTAGAGAAGACTAAAATCAAAATGGTTATTTTGTGAAACTAATTTGCAGAGTATCTATATTAATTTTTACTACTGTCAGCCCTGAATCAAGTAACTCAATTTTTAAATGTTGTATGCTTATTGAAGATTTCATTTTTAAAATTATGAATGATGACCTAATGCTGAGTAATACCTGTATCATAGAACAGTTGGCATATATTCGCCACAGATTTTATATACCTCTATTTTTATCTAAGTCTTTGGTTCTATTCTCTATATTTAGTATTTATCTTGTAAAAAAAATGCAGAAATACACTGCTTCAGAGTAAAATCAAGGCTAAGAAACTCAAACCGTTGTGAAATACCAATAGTTGTAGATTGTTTAAATTATACAAGATCCTATCATTAGTTCAGAATCTTTCCTATATATTGATATTGGAAATAGAGGTGTTAAATTCCTACCTGGCCTGGCCATTGGTTTACTTCTGGTTTGTAATGATAATAAAGCTGCTATTTTTGGTTTCTGTGCTCTATATCTCTGTTAGAATGTTTATAGAGCCTTGCTCAAGATAATAGATGATTCTTGAAAACAAAACTGATCTCTTTTCATATAACTTAAAAAGTAGTTTCAATTGTTCAAACTGTGATTGAGAAAAAAAATATTAGAGACCAGATGTACAATGCTGTATCACTAACTGAATGTCTACTAAATATATGCTCCTCTGTGTGGTGAGGCCTTAGAGCCCTGGCTGGGATCACTGTTCATGATGGAGTCAACCAAATGTTCTACCTGGAATAATGGAATTATTTCAAATTTACTTTTCAGTTATAATGCAAATATTGAATATATTCAAACATAGTGTTTTTATAGTAATAAGTTACCAGTGGTAAGATGAGTGGTCATGTTATTGATGACCAAACAAATGACTTTTCTTAATTGAACTCTAGTAAACCTTGTCTCTTTTAGTCCATTAGTATTCATTAGGGAATAAAATATAGACTGTTTCAAAGTCTATTCCATGTGCCAGTCAGTCTGCTAGATAATTTACTTTAGTCCTTCTAACAACAATGTAAAGCAAATATTGTATCAGTTTTAGAGATAAGGAAGTTAAGTCTCAAAATAAGTGACCATCATTGATAGCTAATGACTGAAAGAACAATATTTCAGACCTGGAGCTCATAACTAACTACAAAGGCATATGAAGACTAAAATTTTCATAGGTGTTTACCTCTTCTTTCCAGCATAAGTGATAAAGGCCTGATTTTTTTTTTAAGATTTTTTAATTTATTTATTCATGAGAGACACACAGAGAGGCAGAGACACAGGCAGAGGGAGAAGCAGGCTCCATGCAGGAGCCCGATACGGGACTCAATCCCAGGACCCCAGGGTCACGCCCTGGGCCAAAGGCAGACGCTCAACCGCTGAGCCACCCAAGCATCCCAAAGGCCTGATTTCTTAAAAGATTATTAAAGTTTATTTTCTATTTAAAAAATATTTGATCAATTGAAACATTTTGCTTTTAAAATTAATGATTGTCACAACCTGATTTTAACTGGTAAGCTAATAGGATAAACGGCTCTGTAATTACTCGGTTGTGTAGCACAGTTAGTAAATCCAAATTTGATATATCAACAGACTAATCCACTGTGGGAAAATATGCTTTCAAATTGAAGTTTTTGTTCCTAAAAGACAATACAACAGTGGAATTTTTCCACTTAATAATCCTTGTACATGTTTCTTTGACACAGTGAATAGCATCACATAATTATAGAATATTAGAAGTGGAAAAACTCATAAAATATGTAGCCCAGTAGTTTTCCAGCTTGCTCTGTGGTTTTGGGCAATGGGAGAAAGAGCTTGACAGGTCATCTTCCCCTTCCATGAACCAGAGCACTTTGCCTTAATCCATCTCTCATAGTAATAAGCTTCCAGGTTAACTTTTATTTGAAAAAATGATTTCACATCTTTAAAACATTTTTCACCATTTCCTGATTTTACAGATGGCAATTTCAGGCCCAGAGAAGCAAATTACCTTTCTAAAGTAATCTCAGTTGCTGGACTAGGATTTTCAATGCAATGGTTTTATTCATTTCTTTAAAAAAAAAATTTTTTTTATTGAATACCTGCTGTGTCCGAGTTACTATGCTTAGAGCTCACAGACTAGTGGAAGAGACAGATGGATAAACAAATAATTGACAAGTCAGTATGACAAAGGAAGTTTATAAGTACCATATGAAAGAAGTCAAGAAAAGTATCCCATGAGAAGTTACATTTGAACTAAGTCTTAAAGATAGAGATGATTTTGCCAGGTTAAAAAGGGTAAGGTGACTGTTCTCAACTGAGGTAACAGAGTATATAAGCCATGGATGTATGAAAGCATGACACAATCAGCCCAACAGCCTATGCCAGAAGGTTTAGTAGGGTGAAATTCTGGGCAATAGAGTGGAAGTTAAGGGAAAGCTTTTTTTTTTTACTGCAGTTGGGAAAGGGACAAATTAAGAGGAGTGCTCCGCAGCAGGGTAAAGAAAGATTTTTATCCTGTAGGAAATAGGGTGCCATTGAAGACTTAACTAGATAAGAGGAGTTATTGAAAATTTATGAATTTCAGAAGTTATTTTGGTGACAGTGTCTTCATCCTGGAGGGGGGAGAAATACAAACTGTATGTTGCCCTTGAGCCACCTCGGCCTCTTTGACTTACTGATGTCACTAGTATCTGCCAGTGGTGCCTCCAGCCTCTTCCCCAATAGCAACAAGTGTCTATTATATGTTAAAGGTGTTTTGTCCTTTAGAGTATCTGCCTGCCACAACACAGCATAGATCAGATTTGGAGGACCTTTCAAAACTGAGTGTTTGACTCTATGAAATCCCTTTTCATGTTTTGCTTCACTTGAAATGACATTATGACTTACTGTGAGACGGGGTAATTTGTAGTTTCCTTTGTCATCATCGTCTTTGGATGTCACAGACCATGGAGTGCTCTGCATTGGTTCTAGGGAACTGAGAACGGGAAGGACACATGATTTTTATATTATTATTTCTCTTGAGTGTTCTTGCTTGTGATAGATTTTGCCTCCAGGCATAAAGATGTATGGAGAAGTGGCCTACTGGGAGAGCATTTTATGTTTCACTTGGCTTTTTTGTGACTAAATGCAGTATTAAATGATTTGTGGGATGCTTGCATGGTATTAAATCGAAAGGGCTATTGTTTTATCAAGAGGTGCTTTAGCATTTACTATGAAGGCTAGACATTAAATACCAGGATTTCTATGTAAAGAAAAGTCAACCCAGATTTCTTAGCTTGAATTATTTTAGTTAGTAACCTTAGCAATGGCTCTTAAGAAACATAATAAGGCTTTCATTCTCATCAGAAGCCCCAAACAGTTTGTCTTTGGGGGCCATTTTTCTTGACATTATACTCTGGACTCAACCAGCATTCGGGGTAAGCTGTCATCTTACTATCCTCTGTCTATAAGCTTGTATTTATCTCCTTGACCACCTATGTTTTAAAATAAGAATCTCGGGGCACTTTGATGGCTTGGTCACTTAAGGTCTGACTCATGATTTCAGCTCAGATCTGATCTCATGAGTCGTGAGATTAAGCCCTCCTCAGGTTCCCTGCTCAGTGAGGAGTCTGTTTGAGATTCTCTCCCTCTCTCTCTCTCTCTCTCTTAAATAAATAAATAAATCTTTTAAAAAAAATAAAAATTTATATTTCATCCTGTGCTAACCAAGAGTCCTTTGTCTTTAATAAAACAGAAAAGGAACACTTTTCTTTGACATAAATTCCTAGGGACAATTCATATACGAAAAGCTCCCAGAGTTGACTTGCCCTTACTTGTGTCCACGATCCCAGTGTTCCCTGGCCCTCTAAACTTTTCAAAGGTTTTTGGGGATTTCTAAATGTTTTGATACTAGCAAAAATAAAAATATGTCTTTTTATTAGAGTTATAGAGAAGGGACAGATAAAATAACAAGCAAAACCCAATTACAAGTCTCACCACAAAAATTGCCCATGACAGTAATAAAACTATAAAGGAGAACAGGCCCAAAGGACCTGTCATGTTTATTCTCTTGAAAGTCACAAGGTAGGCTCTCTACTTTATTCCCTAGAAAAGTGTTTCCATGAGGTTGTGTAATGCTTTACCTCTCCTTTAAAAAAAAATTTCCCCCACAAAGCAGGGAAAAACATTAATTATCAAGGTGGATTTTTAAGTACTCTAAGAACAGTATTGCAGAAGAAATCCCATATTGTGTCTAATAGGCCCCAGGAGGAAGAATAAACATTTATTGATCTCCTATAATATGCAATGCCAAACATTTCACATACATTTTCTCTATTCCTTGCAACAATCTCATGAGAGTCTATCTCTAACATTGGTAAGGAAATGCATCCAAGGATATTTCCTTTCATGTTGGGCATCGGGGTGAAGTGAGCACATAGTAAGGCTAAACATCAAGTGTGTATGACATGCATGAAAGAGTTGAAGGGAAACCTAGATGATGACCACTAAAAATCAGGAGCAAACTGGAGAGTGGATGAGGCCCTTTTTTGTAGAAAAAGCAGAACAAGAAAATAGAAATATCAAAAAGCTGTTGTGTAGCTCTAGGTGCCAGTGCTTGGGGAGCTGCTCAGCAATAAAATCAATTTAAGCCTCACAGCCATCATGTAGGGTAAGTGCAAACACACAAAGTGTTGTACATGTACATTTTTCCAAAGGGTGGTCAGTATTTTAACAGATTCACAAAGGAGTTCACGACCTCCCCCAAAAGTTAAGAACTTCTACCGCATGCCACCTTAGCATAAGAGGAGCAAGTCAAGGAAATTAGAGTAGTGTGAGCCTTGTTTTATATTATATTCCTTTTTAAAATTTTCCCCCAGGTAATAGTAGTAAGTTAAACCAGGAAAAAAAGTATCTTTCACAATCCTTCAGGGCTGGGAAACCTAATTTATTTTGTTAGAGAAGTAGTATTGTGTACTGTCAGTAGTGTTCAGGTTGAGAAACCCTGGCTTAACGCAATGACTGACATAGACACTTTAGTAAGTATTTGTAATTACTGTATGTTAATGTCTATGGAAAAATGGAAGAACAAGTGAAATTATGATATGCTTATCTTTTCTCAGGAACTAAAAAGTAAAAAAAAAAAAATATCAGATAGTAAACTACTTTAATTCATTGAACTTCAGTGTTCTATGGAAAAACCCATTTCAAGAATGTGATTTTTTTGATAGTATAAGTGATTATGAACCCATGACTGATGCTGTTATATGTGCTTTGCAAAAAGTTTTATAGTTTAATCCTATTTGGTATTGATGTAACTATTATATATTTTAGAGCATTTCATGATCACATAAGAAAGAGTGTAGTCTTTGGCATTATTCTTAATTGAGTTCAAATCCCAACTCTGTCAATACACTATGTGACTCGTAAGACACATCACATAACTTCTCTGAGCTTCAGTTTCTGCTAGTGGTAAAATTGTGGTACTAATGCCCACCTGTTTCATAGAGTTATATTGATTAAATGAGATAAGGCATTTGAAGTGCCTAAAATAGTACCTAGCACATAATAAACACTCAGTAAATCATAGTTGCTTATATTATCTACATCATCATTTTCATCATCCCTGTCCCTGAAAGTCCAGTACCCACAGTGGTAGGGTAAAAGAGCTAGAGGGGCCAACTCAGAGGTCCTGAGTGTTAGCAAAGTGAACCTGACTGTGGGTTTTGCAGTTAATATGTCTGAGCCATCTCACTTTTCATGCTGACTTTACCAATTTCATAAAATCACCTCAGCTTCCTCTACCAGGTCTCCTTCCTTAGTTTGATATCTACCAGCATCTACTCTCAGCATCCCTAACCCCTTTTGGTGATATTCTATCTGTATCTTTTACACTACTCCTTTCTATTGGTGTCTGAGTTATGCTCATTTTTCACAAGTGTCCATTATGGGATTTTCCAAACTCCCATTTCACACCAGTAAGGGAATCTGAAAGGGAAGAGAATTCTGTTTCCTATCTGTGTCCTCTCACCACATGACTGTTAATTTTATTCTTTTAACTTAGTGTATTTTCAGCCTTCTTCTAAATTATATCATAGTCTCCTTTGAAGTTCCTAGCTTAGTTTTTTCAGGGCAAAACAAAAAAAGTATGATATTTTGTAAGAACATGCAGTTTGGTTAAGATGTTGTGACTGCTTTCTGTTCCTAGAAGCTTTTTTTTTTTTTTTTTTTTTTTTTTTTCCCTAGAAGCTTATTTATAGCAATTTCTTCTTTTATTGCACTGGGGTAGTAGAGGGTATAATCTGCAAACATGGTTTAAGATTTGAGTTAGTTTGCATCTATCTCTATTAATGTGTTCCATAAACTAGATATTAATGTCCCTTTATTGTGTTATTGTTAAAATAGTTATCTTAGATCTGAGGACCATGTCTTCATTTTGAATAAAGACAATTCTTCCACCTCTGTAAGATTAAAATGGTGAGGAAAATCCTGCAAAGACAAGGGAGTTCCATTGTTAAATAACAGATCTCAGTAGGCTCTTGACTTGCAGGTTGTTGCTCTTCATCCTTTGCTTCAGTTGAGTGTGTCACGTGAACACCAGTGAGCAGATGTGGGAGGGATGCAAGTGGGATGTGGAAGCAGGAACCAGCAGCGTTGGCAAACTGGCAAATGCTTCTGTTTTGCTAAGACCTGCTTTTTTGTATTCAGGCTGTCCGAACCATCTGCTTTTATATTCTCTTTACCTACTGTCAGCCATTTTGGAGTTTTTTAAAAAAGCTTTAAAAGTGGGAATTTTTCACAGTAAGCCAGGAATCCTTACCGTTCTTTAAAAACCTGGTGCTTTTAGCATATTCCCATTTAATGCTCAAGAGAATAGTTACTTTTTAATTTAGGTGCAGTATGTTCTATGTTACGTAATGAAAATGCTTTTCTCCCTTTCCAATTACTTACTCTCAGCCATCAAAATTTAAATTTAAATAGATACTTGGCCATGGTGCATACATTAACGACAGATACATAGTGATTGAATACAAATGATGGTTTACTTATCCCTTCTTGTTTAAAAAAGAAAAAGAAAAGCACTGCACAATTGAACAAAAACTCCTAATCCCTTATAAGCTTAGTTATTTTCTAGATATGCAACTTATGTTCTCAGTATAAATAGTATTTATAAAGTACCTATTGCACACCAGATAGCGTACTAGGCATTGTATCCAAATTACTGCTAGTCCTCTCTACAACATTACAAGATGTAGGTATTATCTTCATTTTGTAGATGAAGAAATTGTTGCTCAGAGAAATAGAGAAAATTGTTCAGGTCATACTTGAGACTGGGAATTTGGACTCTTCTACACTGCTTTTAAAAAATGTCATATTAAGGAGATGATTTGCTATGTGATAGAAGGTTTCTAGACAAGGAATCGGGGATGGTACATTTTATTTAGTTGCAGGTGAGCATACTTCATTTGGTTTGTGAAGTTCCTGACTCTTTCTAGCCTTTGATCATATATAGGCATTTTATTTTCTTCTCTAGTCACTGAAAAATACTGTTGGCACTTGTTCCTCTGCTTCTGCTTTTCCAAGGTTTTTAAAAATGATTTTACTTAAAAAGAAAGAAGAAAAACAGTTGTGGCATGTTTCTAATAATTTACAATAGCTAATTTGATTTTTCCTCAAACGTTTTTGTCTGTCAGCATTAAGACCTCTAGTCACCTTTCAAGATTGTAGTCAGAATTAAACGGCTACGTTGTTATGTATTTCTGGACCTTTGTCACGACCCAAAAATGTAGTCTGTGGACAAGAGACTCGACAAAGATTCAATGGTTCAAATGACATTTTTTTAAAAGATTTATTTATTTATTTTAGAAGGGGGGAGCGGGGGCGGGCAGCAGGAGAGAGAATCCTGAAGCAGACTCCCTGCTAGGTACAGAGCCAGACTCCGGCTCAATCCCAGGACCCTGATCCTGAGCTGAAATCAAGAGTCAGCCTCTTCACTTACTGAGCCACCCACGTGCCCCAGTGGTTCAATGACTTAAAAACACAATGTTAATAGATATAATATATATTTCACTTTTTTTATAGCACAGCTTACATATATACACTATAGATATATATTTCACTTTTTTTATAGCACAGCTTACATATACACTATAAAATCAACAGTATGAAAGTCTTAGGCATCTTCAGTGTAGAAAGTTGAACAGTTAAGAGGGAAGATTGTGTTTTTGTTTTTTTAAATCATTATTTTGTTAGGACTTGAAAATTTCTCAAATATTTAAATTCAAGAGTCCTCTTAGCCCTACATCAATTTCAGGAAAAATGAGGACATTTTACTTTTGATGATGGATAATAAAATGCATAGAATTTGTTTTTCCAAGCAGTGCCAGAATATGAAAATACATTGTTTGAAAGTCCATGAATGAAAGATTGTGAGGTAGCTATTAAGGAAAGATAGAAATATCTGGATACATCTCCAGCCTTTTGAGGTTCATGATCATAGTTGGAGGGTAGGTCATGGGAATTGTAGTCAGAAACAATAAGGAACCAAGTGAGCCTTTGAGCTGATATGTTGTATTATATAATTAATATAGGCAGTAGTAATCTCTTTCAAGTTCCTGGCACACCTCAGACCTTTCTCTTGTGTGAGGAAATAGAGCCAGATTGTCATAATGTTGCCACTTTCACATTTCTTTTCAGTTCCCAACCCTTTTACTTTTCTTCAGTAATACAGCTGAGGCAAAGAGGGATTTCTTTTCCACATTCAGTACCTACTTTTGGAGCTATGGATTTAGTTATCTTGGTGCATATTTAATTGTTATCTTATGTAAGCAGATGAGCCTCCTGAGTGTATACGAGGAACTGGGTGTGTGAGGATGGACAGGGATCACTCTCCATCCAATGATGTGGAGAATAGAAATTTCTAATGAAAAATAAAGAATTAGAAAAATGGGACACCAAAGACTAGTACATCCATTAAGGTTGGAATATCAAAGAGAGGGAACACATGATATTAGAGACAATGGAGGGTCCAAGAAGGGTAAAAAAGCTTGACCTCTCTGGCTATGGTCCATCATACATAGTGTAGTTTAGTTGGACAAATCTGAAACACCACTTCTATCATTAAGTCTTGTCCTACTCAAAGACTTATCTGTTGCCTACATCAAGCCAGCACTCTTTGGCTTCTAAGGTCCTCTACAATCTAGCTCCACCTACTTGCCAATTTTAGTTCCAATAGCTCCCCTCTATCAGGCTGATTCTCACCATCTTTATCTTAAGTTGTATTGTTCTCTTTTTCCTTTCGTTTGGCTCCTGAATTAGGGGCAGCCTTGTGGGACTGAGCCCTTAAACCCATGAAATTTGACACTATCTCAAGGTCGATAATGTCAGAATTGAGTTAAATTTTGGGGACATCCAATCAGTCTTCACTGAGAATTGGAGAATTGGTGGTGTTGGAAAAATACACATTGGAATTACAAATACAGTTGACCCTTGAATGACATGGGGATCGGGGGTACCAACCCCTTACATAGTCAAAAATCCAGTTATAACTTTTGACTCCCCCCAGATTTTACACTAATAGCCTACTTTTTGACCAGAAGCCCTACCAATAATATTAGCAGTAGATTAACACATATTTTCAATGTTACATGTTTTATATACTATATTCTTACAATAAAGTAAGATAAAGAAAATGTTTTTGAAATCCTAATTAAGAGAAAATGCATTTATAGTACCAAACTATAAAAAGTCTGCTCTTGTAAGTGGACCTTTGCAGTTCAAACTATTGTGGAAGAGTCAACTATACATATAATTGCCTACTATGCGCTACAGATTGGGCACTATGTACCTAGAGAGAGCTAGTCCTGCCATCACAGGCTCTGGTTGAGAACACAGACATACCTGACAAGCAAACATTGTTCAATATGGTGACGCCCGTAACTGATATGCAGAAAAACAGTGGGAACATGAAGGAAATCACCTGATTAATCTTGGGCAAGTCCTGAAAGGATTTCTAGGTGATATTCAGGGTTTCTTTTAGTGTCATTCAGTTCTCTGAATTACATAAACAGATAAGTAAAATACAACTAGGAGTTGCATATTGGTGCAAAAAGAGGCCAGAAAAGTCCAGCTTTATCTCTTCCACTTTTCCAGTTTTCCACTCAAGATTGCAAAAGGAGACCAAGAAATCTAGGTATCAATATACTTCAGATTGTTTACCAAATTAAGGAGGTTGACGTAAAAATAAATGTTCCACGCTTCTAAGGTAAAACAAATGAATTCCCCTACCCCTCTCAATTGGCACCAAGAACCACCTACTGGTTCCACTCTGTCATACTGTTGCCAAATATAAGTCAGGATTATTTTACATACATTGAATGGAATAGCACTCAATAGAAAGTTTAATTTGGATTTACCAGGATAAATGTCAGTGAATACATATTTTTCCCAGTAGCTAGGAAACAGTGTTGTCAAATAGTGAGACCTGTGAATAGGAAATTGGAAAAGAGGTCATTTTACTGTGTAATCTTGAGCAATCTCCTAACCACTATTTGATTTTCCCCATCTAAAAAAATGGAGTTCATGATACCTGTCCTTTGAATATACATTCTTAGTGATCCAAGAGAAATGATACAATGATTGAACCCTCTCCTAGCTAAAAGGAAGATAATACAAGTAATTAAATATTTAAAATAAAATTTTGTTAATGAGATGAGGGAAAGACAGGGGCCATAGAGAAAGTAGATATTTTGTCACCTATTTTTCCCAGTTGCTAATCGAGAATTTTACCATTTTAAATCAGCTACAGGATGGGGAAAGGTCATGATTTCAATAAACATAAGCATTTACAATGAAAAAGAAGCAAAAGATAAATTAGGGAATGTACAAAGATTCTCTGTATACATACATATATGGTTTATGGGTCATCATTATGATGGTAATGACTCCCCTTTTAAAAAAATCTGTGAAGATGAAAAAAAAAATTATTTCATTGAACTCTTCAAAAAAGGTTATCTCCCACAAATTTCCTAATTGTTTATCATCATAAGCTGATTTCCAGAGGCAGCAGGGAAAAGTAGATCTGATAGAAGAATGGGGTGCTGTAGAATATAGAATTTTTATTCATTTGTACAGTAGACTGTCCTCTTGAAATAAATATGAAAAGGAACAAAGTTGTTTATGCTTTGAAAATTGAAGCATTGTTCATCATGCATAATTGAGCAAAGTTGAAATTTGTAGGTATGAAACCAAAAAAAGCCACAGCTATGATAGCTATTACAGGAAATGGAGGAAATTAATAATAAAAGACAATACACTACCTCATAAATACACGCTCATCATGAGAGTAGAGGATGAGGGCATTAAGCAAATACCCTGATTAATTTAACAATTTAATCCTGGAATTGAAGTACAGATATTTCAGGATTCATTTATACTTAGATAAGCAAGAAAGACAAAATAAACAGTTTACTTTCATAAAGTAAGATTTTCAGGCAGTCCTTGTGAATATGTAAAGATAAGACTGTTTTAAAAGGAAGATTGGTTATAACTAAGCAAGACATGTTTGATAGGAGTATTTATTACATAAATAAATAGCCAAGTTTCTGTATCTTCTAAAAAATAGAAAATGTGTTAAGGAACAGATTTTGGGGCATTTTTTTGCCTTACATCCAATGATCTTGCTTTTTATAATTTATTCTAACAATGATCCTCCTTTTTATAATTTATTCTAAGTAACTGCTAGGAGCTATGATTTTTAAAAGACTTCATGATACTAGAACATAAATTAGGGGGAAAAATTACTTAGGTCTCAGTGTTCACTGAGTTAAGTTTAAATTAACCTTGATTAGAACATCTTTGAATACCTTCTTGATGCATAAAATGATTTATCAAAACGTGTTTCAATAAATTTTAGAGGATTTTTAGAAAGTGCAAATAGTATAAGAGTAGTTTACTAGAAAGGCTTTTATTTTCTATCACATCGACATGTGTGATTCACTTTGTCTTTTTTTCTGTCAGCTACTTGGTAAAAGTTCACAATTTGCCAAAATGGTTAATAGGACACAAATATAGACATTTCATGAGATGTACCATGTAAATGTAAACGTTTGTAGTTACATGTTTCTGTAGCAAGAGAATTGTTTTAAAAGGCATGTAATTTATTAGCTATCGGTAGCTTCTTTATTGCCTTGCCGCGCTGCAGTAATAAATAAAAGAAAGTGAACTGATTTTACAAATGGCACACAAGGTGCACATTTTGTGGAAAAAAAAGTCTTTTTTTAAAGAATTGGCATTAAATCCTTTTTTTGTGATGACAAAGAGGCTAAGAGTGCAAACTGTATTTTCTGTTTATCGAAAACAGTCTTTTTTTCTCGGGGGCATTTTTTCCTATGATCATCAAGGGATTTCAAAAGCAATAAAGTGTGGAATCATTGTTCGACTTGAACAGTATTAAAACTTAGGTTTTAATTTCAGTGAAGTAATAAGATTTGAACCTGTCTCACATTACAGCACTGTAAGGCATTTAGCAATTGTATTTTAAAAGAGGTTTTTAAGATGCAGCTCACTTGTAAGCTAACTGTCTGTCAGTAATTAATAGTTTTTCTTCAGCATGGGCTGTTGTGATCAGACCAAGAAATATCTGTGTTTTTAGTAACACATTATGATAATTGTGAGTGCTTATTTCCTAATTAGTCTAAATATCTAATAATTTTCAGCTTGCTTCTCTGGCTGTTTAATAGAAAAAAGAGAGTAACATGTAAAGCTACAGTCGGGTTTTGGGCTTTTAAAAATATGAATGTATATGCACATGTATATTTCAGTAAGCTTTACACCTAGCAAAATTATGTCAGCTGACTCATTCATTAACCAAGTATTTTATCCTTCAATATCATTTCCTGGTTTTCAGACATCACATCATTTGTATATGTAAAAACTGTTGCCAGATATGGTACTATATGTATAGCTAAACACAAACTGACAATCTGGATTCTTCAATATTCAACAATGAACCTGTCTTTACTTTTCAAAAAAGGCTTTAAAATATGAACATTTCTATTAGATCAGTATGGCAACATACTTGCTGATGAAAGATTGTATTTACCATTTTGAATTGCTATTGAAAATAATTGCCTCTACAAAAGGAAACATCTGTATGATAGCACATTGTTAAAGCTGCCATCAATTTTTAACATTTGAGGGTTGAGCTATGACCTTTTATGATGACTGTGAACAGTAACTGCCTCCATTAGCCATAAGTTTTGTTTCTTTATTTTAGTAGATGGCCTAGACTGTAAATATTAGAGAATCTAAAATAAATCAACATATTATCCTAAGGATACAAAATGTAAGAGCTATTTGTGGTTGGGAACCTTTGACAGATAGTTTGGATGAAGCAGATGATTGCCTGCCTAGCGTATCTGGTCTCCATTGCTATGCCTGCAGGCAGTTTAGTGCTATGGTTGTATATTGATGTCAGGGTTAGTACTGAGTGGCTAGCAGTGACAGATGTCTATAATTACAGGCAATGCTTCCAGTATTTCTGAAAAGCCAGCCTATGTTGAACAATTATCTTATTTCTGCCTTGCCAAAGAGCATGTTCCAATTGCTAGTATTAGCAATGGTGAATATAGTGCTTCATCTGCTGCCTTGGGACAAATGTGGGAAAAGCACTTGGTTATAAAACATAAATGCAAAATATTTTTTCAACATTTTGAATTAGTTAAGTTCAGTGTTTTCCTAATTTTTATCTCCCCATAATGTGTCTGTTGAAGGAATCTTGAAATATAAAAGCACATTTGGCATACTTATTGAGATTTTGTTTTCCCCTAGGCCTGCATGGCTCCCCAGCGCCAGTATCCCTTGCTTTACTGAATAGATGTGTTTAAGCAAAGTTGGCTTTGAAGCAACTTTCTTCAATGTGAATTACATTTTCTGATTGACTTCTGTTACAAAATTGGAAGTGCGTTTCTATGAACAATCTCCTATACCTTTTGATGAGGAAAATTGTAGTAAAATGATAGACAATACTGAAATATGCAAAAACACCTTAGTACACTGATGTCTTTACATTTGCTGAGGCTTTCAATTCTCAATTTTTGTTTTAACCCTTTCAATTCAGCCTTAAGCCACACTCATTGTCCTTTCCTGAGTCTAAGTATTCACCACTACTTCCTTCCACACTCCCTCTTGACCCACTTTCCTGACTCATTAGAAATGTTTTCATGCTTGATGGTCCCAAGTTCTCAACTGTCCTTTTTTTCCTGGTCTTTTGCATGTGTGAGATACAGGCTGTAATACCACACTCCCCAGAGGGTGCAGCTGCCTTACACAATACTCTTCAACCCTACCATTCCTAAAATCCCTAAAGTTCTAGGCACTGAGTATTAAAACATTGTCCATGCTATAAGTTACAAATTCTGTATTTTCAGGAAATGTAGAATGATAAGTGCCTAGGAAATATCAGTTGAAGATATGTTCTGTCTTCAACCTTACTCTAACTTGCATTGGGTTTCTGCATTTGTGCTTTTACAGTTTATTCATTACACTTTCTATAGTCTTCTCAGCAGTATTCTACTTAATAGATATGATTATCTTCATTTTACACAATAGGAAAAAAGATTTCAGGAAGGTTTAAAAACTTGCTCAGTGACAGGACCCTGGGTCCTACTCTAAACCCAAGTTTCCTTTCCACTCTATCACATTGCCTATGTATGTGTTTAGGCACGAGTCTAGGCATGCTCAGTTTTAAGTATAATGATGAATGATAAAACGAACATCACATGTTTCATCCCCATCTTTGCCATTCTATTTCCCTGGGGAAGGGGGGGAACTCATCTCTACAACCACAGATTGGACCTCTCATCCTGGCTACCCATCAGTCACAAGAGAACTAAGCTAGTTCTAGATCCTAGGAATTTGATATAATCCATCCTACTATATAAGAACCAACTCACCCCATAGTCTAGTGTCAGAGACCACTATTATATTCACATATGGAGGGCAGCCCTGTTTGGCTCTTACTGAGCCTACCACACAAAAGCTTTTTTGATAATTTAAAGCTCTAATGATGGTGTTCTGGAACCCTTTCTCTGTGTACATTAATTTAGCAAAGAAAATTTGGAGGACTGGATGGACTCACCCATCTAAATTGGGAAGACTTTGATAATTTATTGGCCCCAAGGATATCAAGCATCTACTTACCCAGTGAGTGGAGAACTTGCCCTGGAAATGGGAAACAGGAACTCCTGAGGACTCAAAAAAAGAAAATGAGGGCTTTGGAATCAAGAACTTAGGTGATAACAAATGAGCCCTTGAGATCAAACCTCACCTTTTGCCACAGAGCATTCTGTTTTCCTCCTGTCTCCTTTCCCATTGCTCTTCTGTTCCTCCTCCTTTAAGATAGAAGATATAAGATTAGGAGTTAGGCTGCCTTTCATTAGGGCTCACTCCCCTCTAATCTCTCTGTAACCATCACTAAAGCTACACATATACCAACCTAGAAGGTGTATGTATCTCCTTTCTAGCATCTGGTCCAGATAAAGCACAAAGAAAAGGGGCTGTCATCTTGATGTGTGCCTCATAATCTTAAAGTCGGACTAATGTTTGACTAGATGTTACTTAAAAATAATAGTGGCTATTTACTGGCCACCTGTTCTGAGGGCTAATAGCTAGTGTTTATTTGGTGCTCACCATATACTAAAAACTTCCTAAGTGCTTCTGACACTATGCTGGCAGTGCTACAACATATTATGACAATAATAATAATTAATACTATCCTCTGTGCCAGGACTGTTTTAAGTGCTTTCCATGAATTAACTAACTCTCTAAAAAATATCATAAATTAGTCCTAATATCATCCTTATATTTTATTCGAGAAAACTGAGGTTTAGACAGAAAGGAACTTGATCAAAATCACCCAGTAAGGGCAGCCCGGTGGCTCAGCGGTTTAACGCTGCCTTCAGCCCAGGGTGTAATCCTGGAGACCCGGGATCGAGTCCCGTGTCAGGCTCCCTGCATGGAGCCTGCTTCTCCCTCTGCCTGTGTCTCTGCCTCTCTCTCTCTCTCTCTCTCTCTCTCTCTCTCTCTCTCTGTGTCTCCCATGAATAAATAAATAAAAAATCTTAAAAAAAAAAATCACCCAGTAAGTGGTAGAATCCAAGTAGTCTTGGGCTTCAGAGTAGGACTTAACCATTTCACTAGACTCCTAGTTTGTAATATTGTTACTGTGTTTTTGTGTTATTATTCTTCCCATTTTACAGATGAAGAAGCTGAAACTCTGAGAAGCTAAATAATTTAACTAGGATTATAGTTAATTCATTAAATAAAAATATTTATTGAATGCCTGTTATCTGCCAAGTACTGTGCTACACTAGCAAGTAACAGTCTCCCTCAAAACCCCGTGTGTATTACACTACGTATATATTCTGTGTTTCCTCCAAGGTGAAGTTACCAAAAATACCTAAACAATTACTTGCCTGTTTCTGTTTTACTGAGAGAAGATGACACTTCCAGGGCAAATGCATATCATCTTGGTCCACCAGTCAAGATTTTGCGTTTGTTTTAGCTAATTTTCAACATGGAGAAGTGTTCAGTGGGAAAACTAAGATGGAAGTGGGACCTAACCTGTTGCCCTAGATATTGCCTACCCAGAGAAATCAGGTGTTAGAGTTGGAAGGCATTAATGGGCCACTAGAAGGGAAACCCTGATCACTTGCATTTGTGGTAGGTTAAAGTTTTCACTAACTAAGTAAAGTTTTCACTAACTATGCTAGCATGAAGGACGGAAATTGAAAGGCAAAACAGATTATGGGAACAACATTTTGAGTAAAATTTGAGAATATAATGAAAAAATGAACATAATGAACATAGCTGATTTGACAGAGTAGTACAAATGGGGCTGATGTGATTGACACCCCCTTTTTCATTCTGTGGGCCATTATTCCTCTACTCTGTGTCAGATTGTACTTCCCAAAGAGAGTTGAGAGTTTCTTAGGAGGAAGAAGATACAGAAGTTGCATGGGATGTAGAAAATGGGACACATTTCAGAGAGACAATGTGGAGACAGAAATAGAATATTAATAGGTAACATGTAAGAATAAAATAAAGATGTTAGAAGTAGAGGTGGGGATCTGGTAAAGTCCTAGTACCCACGTAACTATAATTTATTTTGCATTTAGAGTAGAGAATTTGGGGGAAAGTGTGTGTGCAAGAATTAGATTAAGTGGTAGAAGACTGTATGATGTACTTACCTTTCTGAATGACCATGGAGATGACTTCCATTTATTAAAAACATACTCTTACTCATGAAGAGATAACTGAGCCTACTTTAAATCCATAGCCCTGGTTGCCACACTTGCCTAATGAGAGTGCCTCATGAGCAACAACAGTGCCAAGAGAGTCCTAAAAACAGCTCTGTCAACTATTATTGATAATTTGTTCTTTTCTAGGACTATCCTCTAGTAATTGGTTTCTTGAATTATTCCATGGAAGCAAACCCGTTGTATAGTATTTATAAACACATCCAGGCTTTACACAGCACGTCACCATTGTCTTTGCTCATAGCTTACAGAATAAAATCAAAATCCCCAGAGCATTTTAAGTGACAGCCACAAAGATCCTGAGCCACATCCTCCCTATATCTGAAGTTGGGAAGGCCTTCTGCTCTTCCCTTGTCCCTAACGTCAGGTGCCAGGTCCCTAAACTCTGTGCTTTTTAGGTTGTACGCCTGAAGAGTGATGTGTCCAGAGTTCCAGAGAAGGCTTGGAAAATAGTTAAGGTGAGTTGAGCTGCTGGTTATTGTGGTGGATCACCAGTCTTTATGCTTGTCTCACCACAGCCCCAGGTTCTTATTACTAAAATAGCTACATGCTCACAGTGATAAGTGTAGGGGTACCTTGTCTGGGTTCACTTTTTATGCACTATATAACCTATCTACAGTATGCATGTTTTATAACCAGATGTTCAGTCCTCAGCTACTAAGCAGTATTAACTGCAAAGACTCTGCATAGCATGATTGCATAGAGCGATGAAAGCAGCGTAGGTTTCTCAGTTATATTTCTGAAGTGGCCAGTTCTAACCAGTTAGTCATACCTGAAAGGAGGAAGTTTTCTTTATCCACACTGAATAGCATCTATTCAGTGTCTACATTGAATGGTGTCTATAGTACATGTATTTCTTATGCCAGAATGTTTCTGGTGGACGCCTTTGAAAGGAATGAGGAATTATAGTAAAAAAAAAAAAAAAAAAAAAAAAAATCTTTTATTTCCCAATCACAAACTTCAACTAGCATCAACTTCTTTGCTCCAAAATCTAATCATGATATAAATTTGCTATTGCAAAGATTTATAAATAAAATGCCTGAAATGCCCCCCTTTAAACCATAGTCTCAAAATCTTCCACCAGAATTATTCATCAGGCCTTCTTCTAGTAGACTTGTGCCATAGCCATGATTAGCTTCTCATTGTATGAGCTTGGGAAGATAATATATTTACCCAGTGCTTTCCCATGGTTTTAGCCACAGAAGACTAGTCCAACAGAAGCTTGGCCCCAGACATGGAGTGAGTTGGCAGCCAGCAGGAGCAAAGCTGTGTCAGGACAAATGTACACTCCCCATCTTCTCTAGTTGGGTTTCAGCTGGTTGCACCACAGGAGGCTTTCTATGAGCTGTGTATCCTGTGACCAATAACTGGTGCACTCGACCCAGGTCCCTCTTGGCTAGTGAGAGCCTGTCGGGAGACATTAGGTTCATGCTGGTGGAGATCCTTAGTCAGTGGCTCCCTGAAGGAAAATGAGGCAAACAGCCAGCTTCTGTTGAACAGGTGGTAGTTAGACCTTAGATCTGGGCAGGGTGGGTGGGGGTGGGGTGGGGGGAGAGACAGGGAAAGAATCTCTCCAAAATTACCAGTATTGCTGGTTTTCACGCTGTACCTGTACTCCTCTTTCAAATAAATGACTGTTTAGAAACTAATCCAAAAATATCTCTGGCAGCATCTGGAGCCCTTCCTTAGTAGTCTGGATTTGGGCCCAAGTTAGGAATGGAAACCCCACTGGGGTGCAAGCAAAAGAGGAAGCATGTTCTTAGCCATGCATCAGTGGAGGCCCCTACTGGGAGAGGGGATTATCACAAGGCAGCAGGCAGCCCTGCACCCCAGCCTGCTGAGTTCGTGCTTTGTGCCACAGGATGTAGAGCGAAGGAAATATGAGGCCAAAGTGGTCGCTCCAAGTTTTCTTATACAATGGCTTATTCAAGCAGATTGGGAATGCCTCTTAAGAGATTTGTTAGGTACATGTCCCCTTAGCAAGATGGCCACCACAGATGGTGGGTTCAGATATTCTAATTGAAATAAACACTTAACATTTATATTTATTTTGTACTTCCATAGCCAGCTTTTCTTTTGTCAGTTGCCATTCTGTATTCCACTGAATCAGGCAAGCAGAATTCTAACCTTTTTACCAATTGGTTTCCATCATTAATTATGGTTTTAAAATTAAATTCTGGCAAAAGATTTTTTTTACCTAATTTTGGTCTTATATTTTGTGATGCCACCTTAAATGATATGGGAAAATTAGTCAACCAAGATTAACGTGTATCTATTCAGCAGCACTAAGTTTGTATATTTAATATGAAGCAATGATATTTGTACCATTATACCTTTTGATGTGGTCATAAGTTAATTGTGATCATGTTTTAACTTGCTTCAAGCATTAATGAAAGACCTCAGTATCTTTAGTTCCAAACGATTTAGATCGAAGTCATTAAATCCTCTATCCCCTCTTACACCTCTCCTTCTCCTCCCCCCCTCACCCCCCACCCCCACCTCTCACTTCAACGGGTCTCTTTTATAGAAAGCACTACATTGACATCAGGGATGCTTGAAGCCTAAGACAAAAATACAAAAATTGGTTTCTTATTCGTAATAAGTAATATCACACTAAGTTCCAAAATTCTTTTCCTAAGGAATGTTACTGCTTTCACTATATTGGATTCTTTCTGGTGACAGGCTTTGTTTTACCAAATTACAACCAGTTAAAAATCTTGATAAATCACTTCAGATTGAAACAATACTTTAAAATGTATAATTATTGGAGTTTTAAAAAAATTGTGGTATCAATTTTGTATTATTAGATGTGAATTTTGGGGAATAGATTGGTTCAAGAAAGTATATCATCTGATGTCAGAATACTTTGTTGTTGATTCCCACAGCACTGCTAATTTTCTGCACTCAGCCTGCTTACAAAAGCTCTTTGAGAAGTTATAACATCTTAAACATTTATAGAAGGCCTAAGGGTATTAACTTACTGTAATTTTCTGAAGATTCATTATCCAAAATCTTAATTCATTATAACAACTCTTATGAAAACCTATAGAACCAGTGTTTTCTCTTATTTTCTTATTTGCACAGAATGAGAGATTCATTGTTCTTTTTAATTTGTTTCATGTGGTGCTTTTGAGTACATTTCATAGAGGGCTGTTATTGAATTTCTGTGACTGTCATTATATATCCATACAACCTTTAGGAACTAATATTCTGGGTTTCCCAGTTCTGTAATCTACTTCAAATTTAAGGATTGACATAATTAGTTTCTTCAAAGTTATAACCAGAATGTTAGAGACAACACTGCAGATACCCAAGACCAAGAATTAGGATTGGAAAAAGAAAGCAATTTTAAAAATTATCACACCATATGCTTTTATTCTTTATTAAATTAAATTTACAACTCAGAATCCTACTTCTATTTGTATGCTTATTCCTTGTCTGGTTTTCTTATCTTGCCTGGTTTCCCTTTTAAAAAGCCAGATACAAGATCACTTAAGCTACCTGCCTGTTCGCAGGCAATATTTGTCCTTTGGTTAATAGAGGAGTTAGAGGAGGACATATGCATTGTGAAGCATTATGTACATACCCAAATACTCTTTTCTGAAATTAAAAAGTAAAATAAAGTAAAATAAACAAAGATAAGAAAACAAACATATTAGAACAGTTTTTTTAGGAGCATGTCTTCTCAAATCTGTAATAATGATGATTTCTTACATTTTTAACAACTTCCTGCATTTCAAGAGCTAAAAAGATGGATGAGTGGTTAGAATGGTAATTTTCCTAGCTTCTAAGATAATAGCTACGTAGAGGTAGAAAAAATTCAGATTTGTATCATGAAATTTTGAAGTTTTATGCTTTTAACAAATACCCCTGACCATTATTAGTGTGAATTGACTGAATATATATGTAAAGATTTCAAAGTTAGTACAGATTTAAGGTTTTGTTTAACTCTATCTGTGAAGTGTGAAAATCTTCGAGATAAGCACCTTCTTACTTTTCTGTTATTTTTTTTATATAATGAGCCTTCTCTTGGAAAGGTATTAGCTGACAGCTTTTAGTACCTACTTATAAGAAGGGGTCCAGGAGAGAAGCAGCATTTATTGAGTAACTACCAAATGCCAGGCTCTGTATTTAGGTATCATCATTTCATCTGTCCAAAAGCCATTAAGTAGGTATTATTATTTCTATTTTACAGATAGGAAACCAAGATTCAGAGACTTTAACCTAGTTAGTGGCAGATCCAGAATTCAAATTCAGTTATCTTTGGGAACCAAAGCCCATGTTTCTTTTCTACATTGCTAAGGTTGTCACGTGAATGTTCTAAATATTCTGGTGATGTTAAAAGAAATAAATATTTTCCCTGCCCTCAGCACTTGCTTGAAATAGCGGAGGAAAGACATATGCACATGGAAAATTAATAGTATGACAGAATTGTATTCTTTTGTATCATATGAGAAGTGCCACAAACAGGCAGGCAACAGTGGATACTCTCAGTATCAAAGGAAGGGAGAGCTTTTTAAATAATAAAATTTTATCAGGGTTTCTTCTGGTAAGTAGAATTTTGGGTATATTATTTTTGCAGAGAAAAAGTTCTGTGCAAAAACCATACCCTTTATGGTTGTTTTGCTTTTGTTAAAAAATTATGAAAGAAATGAAATCAACCAAAATGTGCACTTTAACAATATATTCATTTTCTAATTTGTTTAACCAACATTTATTGAGTATCAGGCATGGGAGATAAAAGAACATCATCTCTGCCCTCAGGGAGCTTATAGTCTAATAGAGAAATACAGTCATATTAAAAAGTAAAATTTTAAAAAAGAAGAGTGGGAAGAAGGCACAAATGGCCAGGCAAAACTAGCTTGTGATGAGTGCACATTGGTTATATGAAACACTGACCAAAGAAAGGCATAGCTAATTTGAACTTCACCATATCCCTTAGAGAAGGATGGACAACACACATGAGCTTAGTCTCTTATTTCTTAAACCTTTGCTTATTTTTCATAATGATCTAATTACCTTAAATGATTCTGAAATAAAAAATTAGAAATCTATGAACTTAAAGGAAGGTTTTTTTTCTCCTCCCTTCTTGTATTCCTATGCCAACTTCTATTATCCTTCCTTAAAATGAGTATTGTGATGTAGTTTCTTCTTCCTGTAATAAAAATTTTTTTGGTAAAATGATAGAAGTTTTAGAAAATGTTGAAAACTCCAAAATATCGTGTTAGAATTTTTCCTGTAGAAAGCATTCATTGATTTGTGCTTTGTGGTAAACATTCTTAAAGATATTTCCTTACTGGACAGACTACTTCCCACCCCCAAATTATATGCCTATGTTATAATTGAATTCCAAATGTTTGAAGACATTTTCATATTATCTGCATGCTTCCTGAATGATAAGGTTCCTTGGAAAATGTGAGAGTCTTTTAAAAGAAATGCTGTAATCATACATTGATTTTAAATGACCCTGTCACACGTGAAAACAAATCAGATTGTTGCTCTTAATGAGCTTTTCAATTTACTATTCAGTAGATCAGATAAGTGGATTTAAGAGGTAATGATCCTGTTTAGTACTCCAGCTTGACTGTCAGATCCTAGTAGTGGAGAGAAATCCCCAGGGACAAAAGCGTTGACACAGTTCTAGATGGGATAATGGGAATCAAAGCTAATGGATGATAAAAGGAATGGTGCAAGTTACAAGGATAATTGTGGATTAAAGCACTGCCATGTGTCAATGTTGACTGTTTTTTCTAGTATCTTATTGGGTCAAATCTGATGCTCTGAGAAACTGTTTTGACAGCAGAGCACAACAGACCTGCCTGCCTAGCTTCCTTCTTCCTTGAAGCTAGGGACACTACAGAAAACTTCCTTGTAATTACTAACAATTAAAGAAAAGCTATTTTTAAATGCTAAAATGTCTTAGATGTTTAAAAACACTTTTTAGTTATTGTGGTTTTATTGTTCAGTGTGGCATGGGTAAAATCTAAATTAGATTAATGCTGAGTTATGCTATAAAAAATAGCATTTATAAAGTCTTGAAAATGTAAACTTCGGTTTTACAAAAATATGATACAGTGTAGGGGGCGTGGGGGACACCCAGGCAATTACAGTGTGAAAAATACCATAAGAGAAGGATTGACCAGAGACTGTGGGAAAATAAAGGATAATGCAACTTGTTCCTCCTGGGAAGGCAGAGAAGGCTTCCGAGGAGATACAACTTTTGAATGGGAATCAAGGGAAGAGTATGAAGAAAGCTGATTTAGGCAAAATGAACAGTACATGAACTCCTAGAAATCTGAAATTGGGGTAGCCCCTGTGGCACAGCGGTTTAGCGCCGCCTGCAGCCCAAGGTGTATCCTGGAGACCCAGGATCGAGGCCCACGTCGGGCTCCCTGCATAGAGCCTGCTTCTCCCTCTGCCTGTATCTCTGCCATTCTCTCTCTCTCTCTCTCTCTCTCTGTGTGTGTGTGTGTGTGTGTGTCTCATGAATAAATAAATAGAATCTTTTTTAAAAAAAAATCTGAAATTGTATAAGGAGCCTCAGTGATCCATCAGTATTTTATTGTGACCTCAGATGGAGGCAAATGCTAGAAGATAAGGTACATTGGGGCCAAGTTGTGAAGGGCCTCATGTGCCATCAATCTATCAGTATCAGATTTTCCAAGGGCCCAATTGACTTCCATAGAGAGGTTTTGGATCATGCTGAGATAAGGGAAACTTCCCTTTCCACATACCAGTCTTCCTTTGAGCTTTTTGTGTGCTTCAAGGTTTCTGATCATTGAGGATTGGTGGTAACTCATTCCCGAGATTTTCTCTCCCTGGCTCCTTCTTCTCTCTAAACATCTTACAAACACAGTGATAGCTTCAATCTTAGGAGACAAAGGCCTACTCTTGTGAGCAAACTCCTAGATACAGTCATTAAAATGCTTTTCTGTAGGGCTCAGAAATTAGCAGAAGAGGCAACAGGAATGTGAATCGCAATCTTTCCTTTCAACAGGAATGTGAATCGCAATCTTTCTTTCCCCAGCTTTTCCCATCCACTCTTCTGCCCCTTCCTTCCTTCTCTTGCCCTCTCCACTTGCCCCTTCCTTTCCCTCTCTCTCTCTCCCCCACTCACTCACCACTGGCTGGAGCAGCTCCTGGTTATAGGACTTAGGTTGGAAGCCCAGAACACACACTTCTGCTTTGTATAGTGTTTAAAATCCAGATACGAGATCTCTGCAATGAACAGCCTTCCTCCCCTGTATAACCCTTTAATTCTGGTGATTTGTGGTGCTCTGTGATCTTTATCTCGCCTTTGTGACCTATGGCTGTATACCAAGCTGGTGTTTACATGTGAAAAGCTAAAGGCATAGAGAGTGAAAGTTAAGTTGCCATACTGTACCATAGGAAATAGGCAGATCAAGAGAAAGTGAGAGAACACAATCACAGGGGATCAAATCACAGAAGAGAAATCCTATACAGCTGGTGTCTGGCAGGGATAACCTGGAATCACACCAGAGCATCAGGGAGTATGGAGGTGTCAACCCATCTCTCAGCTTTGCCAGGCTATTAGGGAATATTCCATTGGCTGCTGGTGACATTTTCCCACTTAAAGTGGGATATGTGTTTATAAGCTCAATGTGGCTTGGGTTGGGACTGAAATGTTGCACCCCAAAGTCTGCAACCAACACTCCCTAATTGGAAGCTTAGTGGATTCCCAGGCCCTGATGTATTCAGCAGAGAATCTCTGAGCCTGGGATTTCAGTTTCAGCATGGAAAGTAAGACCTATCTCTGTATTTGGGGGAGCTTAAATGAGAGATTTTTGAGGAAAATGTAAATTCTTTAACTTCCTCTTCTTTTTGAAATCCTTTTTTTATAACTGACTGACATAATCCTGAATTATTTGATGGTTTGCTGATAGCTGGGATAGATGGAAATTTTTTTAAATGTTGGAACCTTTTATTGAGACACTCCATGTTTCAGCCCTTTTTATACATATGCCCATCTTTGAGAAGGGGGTGGTTTACCACTTTGAGAAAAAAAATTATGTGGTATGCTGGGAATAAAATGAGTATGTGAGTGTGGGTATGTATTTCAAAATAATAGAGGTACTTCCTGGAAGAAAAAGAGAATAAATTTTTAAATTATACTTTAAAAAAAAATCCTTCCTTTGCTCCCTCTACCCATTCCTTTCTTCATTGTGGATTCAGCAATGCTTTAAACCTCACATTTGTTCAATTTGAATAGTCTCTTGAAAATATATGTTAATGATAAAGCTTTTAACAATTAAATGTTTTCATACAGGTATATGCCCGTATGTCAGAAGTTTTAGGAATAACAGATGACAACCATGTTCTAGAAACATTCATGACGAAAATGTGAGTTCTTTGATTTTTCTTTTGTTGTTGTTGCTTTGAATGTAGTAGATATTTTTGCTGTGTTTAAATCTCTTAATTTTAATTTTTTAATACAAGACCTTTTTAAATTATGCTTTAATTCTTAGAATGGCAGCATTGTTCTTAATTGAAACTTAATTTCACATATTTAAAATTTACCACCCAAAAGACATTCTTATTTGTCAAGGTACCCATACAACTGCAGCATGCAACATCAAAACATGGTTTTAAACATTTATAGACTTTGACTCTTCAAGTGGGCAGCATTTTTGTTTTTAATTAGGAAGAAAATTCCCAGTTTCAAAGATTGACTAAAGAGATTTTTGCAAACTGGAATCATTGAGAGAGGTTAGATTGCCTTAAGACAGGGCATTCATTGTTTCCAGTAGGAACCTATGGCTATCAGAGACATCCTCATGGAAACTTTCCCTGAAATCATCCTTATAATCTGTTAGCAGAATTAACTAGTTTCTACTCATGAGCATAATTTTGTACATTTAGCCTAAATTTGTATACCTCCCGTTGGCAGCCCAGTTTATCTGTGTAACAGACAGTGCTATGTTGCTTGCAGAGAACAAAGCTATACCAATAATTATGATTTTAAGAAGTGAGCATGGGAGCCACAAGTTTGATGGTTCATTTCATGGCGTAATTGTGAACCTCTGTTTGACTACCTTTGTAACTCTTGCTGTCATTACCTAATATGTTTGTTTTGCATACAAACTTGATGTTTCTTTTGTGAAACACTTAGACAATTTTTTAATTTATAAAACTAAATTTATAGAATTTTTTTCAGAGAACAGTGTTCATTATACATTGATTGGATATAATTTTGATTATGCCATTAGAGAGAATAGGATAGAAAATGATCCAGCGGTATTTAAACCTGTTTTTCAACTTAGTGAGATGTTTCTGATTTAGGTCACCTAACTTAAGTAAATATATGTGTATTTCCATGTTCTCTTTATACAAGCAAACGCCTTACTTACAATTAAAACCATTTTTTTTCATATTTAGTGTTACGAATCTTAAATACTGGGGGAGATGTGAGCCTGTGATTTCAAGGACTCTCCAGTTCCTAAATGACCTTTCTGTTGGATATCCTTTTTACTATATATCTAGTAATATATAGAAACACCCAAACAGGTGCATTCTGTTGGCCAGGTATTTTCCTTGCTCTTAACGTCTGTAATTGGTTTTTTGTTTTGTTTTGTTTTTTGTAATTGTTTTTAATAAAAAATCCTTTCATTTATCCTTATCTGTAAAGTATGTTTTTGAAAGATTTATATTAGCCACCAACTATGAACATTTATTTAGAGTCACAATTGAATTTACATGGATGTATAGATTCCTAACTAGTTAAAGTTATGTTTATATCCATCCAGGTTAATAAACAGGTACATAAGAAAGTATGCAACAGCATCTGTTTTAGTCTGTGATTTTTCTTAATCATCAAGGATTTCTTATTTTAAAAGAAAACATATAACTAATTTGAAGAAGGTCAAAATGTTTTAAAAATATTACCTTCTAAAAATTGAATTCCTAAGAGTAAATACTATAGTTTCACTATTCTTCAATTTAAAAAAGTATTATTTTGATTATTTAAGAGGCACAAAGAAGTAATAGGAAGAAAATTATATGTTTGTTTGCTTTACCACTTCTTGGATTATTGCCACCACCAAATCAACATCTTATTTACTCTAAAATAAGATATCTCATTATGCATTAAATGTTTTGGTTTCTATCTTTAGCAGGTTTTTAAAATCTAAAACCAGAATCATCATTTCTTATTGTATTATAGTTAATACTATTCTCCTGTTTCTACCAATGAGAGAGAAGTGTGTTGATTTTCTTTTATATGTTAGCTATCAAAAATAGAGGAGTTATGAAAAATAAGTGTTGGTTTAGTTAACCACCAAGATTAGCTGATATTTAAATATGAGGACAGCATTCTGAAAATGGGTGGCATTGGATGGAAATCTTTAATATAGGTTTACTGCAGGAATATGTTTGTATTAGTTAAGTTTAAAATTATGTTCCTTGGGAAACCATAAAAGATTTCCAAAGTATTAGACACCCACTTTTGTGCTGGAATTTAATATGCAACTTTTTATTGGAAAATAATCGTCCTTGTCTGGCAAAATCCACCATGCAATATTTCTGTTAGTAGGTATAATGCAATAAAGACAGGGAGGGCTATTTATCACTACAAATTTTGAGGATTTCAGGATTCTTTTTATTATTTTAATATATTTCTTTGATATTAAATCAGAAAAATGATAAATTACACCTGTCCAGGCTGTTTTTCCTTTTTACTGGAAAGTGATGTACAACCCAATTCCAGTGGTCATTTTGGCTTTTTAAGATATGTATTTTTTCTTATTAAAAAAAAAACTCAACCTGTATTTTTTTTAATAATAATGCTGAAATACTCTTTATTTCTAACATATGAAGTGGTTTATAAGTACTTCCTAGTCTTGCAAACTCTGGCCTTTTCACAATGAATTACTTTGAGAGCATATTATCTGGAAAGAAGCCTGTGTTATTTTATAGCACGTATCTATTGTTTAGATTTACCCTATTTTTTAGGTTGGAATTGAAATCTAATATAAAATTAATTCAATTTGTATTCTTTTTGGTATAATTTGCATAACACCTAATTTATTTCAACCCACTATTTAAGATCCTTTTCCTATCACCTTATATCTCTTACATATTCTTTAATTCTAAAATTATAACCTTTTGTTTCAGAAGCTGTTTATTGCTTTTGAACACTTCTTGAAGTTAATAAAAAATCATATTTTCAGAAAACTAATTAGATAAAACTTAAAAGCTATAACATTTAAACCAAGGGATACGAATGATTTCAACTTGGGTACATTGATTTATATTTTCTAACAATTATTTCAGGTTTCCATATTTAGAAATATATATTAGTTCAATTTGATTTCAGTGCTCAGTTATTTGAATTATAAATCATTATGTCCCTTCTAGCTGATCAGTCATGAAATATCTTTGAATTCATTTACATAATGGAATATGTGAGTGGTATGTCTATTTCAGAGCAGTTGCTGGTTACTTAATGCATGTTTTGTTGTTTCCAATCGATTTCTTTATTATAATGTGTTTTTAAATCCTGATTTTAAAGCATACATTATATCTATGTTAAAAATAAGATGGTACTCTTCAGCAGTAGAAACAACCATGCAAGATAAAAATCATTACCAGCTGGCCTCTATTAATGGCAGTCTGTTTACATATTAATATTCAAAATATTTGTATTTAAAATATTAGTAAGGAATAACTGAAAAACATCTTACTACAAAGTTTTTAAATGTTCCTGATTACTTTCTATTGCACGTCCTAAGATAATTCTCATTTAGTTTTTTCCATTTTTATCTTCTTCAGAGTGAATCCTACTCACTATTTTTTTTTGGTTCTCAAAACCAGTCTATGAACTTTGGTGTTCTTGTATCTGACCACTTGTTTGGAAATTGAAATCACAAAAGATGTTCTTTTTAAGAAATGCTAAAAAGACTCATGTTTACTTGCCTTTAAAGTAGTATTCTGGGATCCCTGGGTGGCTCAGCAGTTTGGCGCCTGCCTTTGGCCCAGGGCATGATCCTGGTGACCCGGGATCGAGTCCCACATCAGGCTCCCTGCATGGAGTCTGCTTCTCCCTCTGCCTGTGTCTCTGCGTCTGTCTCTGTGTGTCTCTCATGAGTAAGTAAATAAAAATATTTAAAAAAAAATAAAGATAAAAAAATAGTATTCTCGGGGATCCCTGGGTGGCGCAGCGGTTTAGCGCCTGCCTTTGGCCCAGGGCGCGATCCTGGAGACTCGGGATCGAATCCCACATTGGGCTCCCGGTGCATGGAGCCTGCTTCTCCCTCTGCCTGTGTCTCTGCCTCTCTCGCTCTCTCTGTGTGACTATCATAAATAAATAAAAATTAAAAAAAAAATAGTATTCTCAAACCTTAGTGATGGTGAGAATCAGTAGAGTACTTGTTAGAACACAAATTGCTAGACCTCACCCCCAGAGTTTATGTTTTAGGAGGTGTTAGACGGAGGTGTGAGAATTTGCATTTTCAGCAAGTTTCTGGGGATGCTGGTGACTTAGGAGCTCTACTGTGAGAACTTGTGCTTTTTAAGATAGTTGGAAGATAGGACTAGATGTCCCAAATAAGAAGATTGGGTACCTCTGTATAAGACTTTGTCTTCACTAGGGGAGGGCAGACTTGACATTTTTAGAGCTAACCTAGTTCCTTTAAGTGTGTGTGAGGAAGCCATTACATTAAATCCTTGGATTTTAACTGGAGAGGCTGTTGCATTTTATTTTACCCCATGGTTTGAAGCTTTCCAAGTTGGTAAGACTACTGTAATTTTAAAATCCAGTGGCCTGGGACGCGTGGGTGGCTCAGCAGTTGAGCGTCTGCCTTTGGCTCAGGGCATGATCCTGGTCCAGGATCGAGTCCCACGTCAGGCTCCCTGCATGGAGCCTGCTTCTCCCTCTGTCTATGTCTCTGCTTCTCTCTCTTTATCTCTCATGAATAAATAAATAAAATCTTTAAAATAAATAAACAAAATAAAATCCAGTGGCCTTTTTGAGGGAAAATTTGTTTTCCCATAAGATTCAGTTCATGGGGGTATATATAATACACTTAGCAGATACCTCTGAGTAACTTTTTAATCAACTCCACATCCAGGTTTAATATTTGTGGACGCTTTTCCCCTCTTTCAAATACGTTCCAGTCATAAATCCTATTTTCTGTCTAACTGGGAAAGAGATGAGATTGTTCCAGTAATAGAACAAGGAAGCTTCTGGAGGAACTGGGGAGAGAAGGGTCCTACAAAGCAACCAATTAAACTTGCTTTACATGCTGAGAAAGAGGGAGGGATGTGTTACATTTCATCAAAAAATCTGTTTGATTTAGTAATCATTATTTCAGGTTTTTTTCCCTTGAAAAATAATTGATCAGTATTCCTATTTAATTCATTGTTTACTCAAATTTACAGCAACAACATGTCTCACTTTGGGTTTCAGGTAGATAATAAGGAGAAAGGAAATTTCATTTTCTATTAGGCCCTCTGTTGGTAGTTGCCTTTACTACATCATCTTCAAAGAAAACTCAGAATATCTTTACCACTTAAAAACAGATTCTACACTAATTCATGAATTTATCCAAACTCGTTTTACACTGTTGCTACCATTAGCTACAGTTCTTAGGATGAATAACTTCTCCATGTTATTGCAAGACTACCTGTATAATTTGCAGGGCCACGTACAAAATGAAAATGTGGGGTGCCTTGTTCATAAGTTATTAAGCATTTCAAGGAACCTGGCTGACTCAGTCAGTGGAGCATGTGACTCTGGATCTCAGGGTTGTAGTTCAAGCCCTGCATTGGGTTTAGAGATGACTTAAAAATAAAATCTTAAAAAAAAAAAAAAATCAAGACCTCAACAATACAGCATTGAAGCAAACACAGACCCTTCTAGGCATAGAAGAACCCTGTGCAAGTGAATAGCATGGACATCCCATGAAGCTGGCCCAAGTTGTTTGTTAAAGAAATAATTCCAAACATTTGGCTTCACACTAGCCCCCTAAGACTTTGGGACTATTCTCCTTAGTTCCTGTTACACCAGGATTTAGTGAATATAATTCCTACCCACATGTATCAGAAATCTATCAGTGGCTTCTCTCAATTTTTTTCATTTTAAAGCCAGAGATTCTGTTTCCTAATCAGGCTGCTTGATCACCTTGAGGCTTTTCTTTTTCAACCCCAAACCTCTTCCAGTTTCATTGGTCTTTTCTTGTTTGTTTTTTGTTGTTGCTGTTGTTTTAGTGCAATACCCAGAACTGCATCCTTATTTAGATTTAACACTAGAATAAAATAATTTAATTCCATATTCATCCTAACAATTTACTTTCTATTACTGGCCTCTTTCAATTCAGCAGATATTAATTAACATTTGCTAAGTACAGAGCAAAAAGACAAATGAGACACAGACCCTGCCCTCACAGATTTTAAATTCTAACAGGATTGATCCTGATTCCAGACCACCTTTCACAAATTTTTTCTAAGAATTCAAAGTCCATTGTTTTATTAACATAGTTTCTTTTTCTTTTTAAAATTTAACTCAAATAAATTACTAATTTTCTGAACATCTGTGCATTAAAAATAATGTGGATATCTGACATTTTGATATGGTGATTGTGAGAGAGCTCTTTTTATTCAACATCATTTGGACATAGCTTATATACAAACCATTAAGTCTACAAGTAATGTGCAAACCAGACATCCTTACCCTGTCACTGATCTTCCCACCACTGGGGTATGAAACTGGAAGGAGGTGGGGGTCAGGAAAGAGTCGAGGCTGAGACATGAAACAAAGGTGTAGAATGAAATAAGAGTGAAGATGGAAGTACAATTGGGTATGTGTGTTACAGGAAATACTTAGTAACAAACAGTAGTAATTCTGCTTTTGTGAAACAGTATTAAAATGTATTGCTTTATTTCAGTGAATACCACCATCTCCAGATGGTTTTGAGAATGTTAAATAAAACTAGTTTCAGCATATATCCCTCAGGCATACTTCTATTAACATTTCTCATCAAAAGAAATGTTGATTTATTTACTTGTTTTCTGTCTCTATTATCCATGGAAAAGTCATCTCATAATTTATCTGCTCCATTTGTTTTTATACTAGAATCAAGTATGAGAATCCTCTCTGCTCCTTTTCTGTAACCCATTCATTCAAACCTTCACTCAGTTCTTTAGATTTCTGCTTCAGAAGATTACCTTCCTCAAGTATTATTGTGATCTGATCATTTCTCTTCCCAAAAGCCCAGAATCGCTTCCACTTGCTTCTTGGGTCAAAGTAAAATTATTGATTAGAACTTGAGTTCTGTAACAATACTTGACTTCTTGAGTTCTCATAACTAATTTCCTGATCCACCACTCAACCACAATTTGTACTTTATGCTCAGGCCAAGGAAATTTATTTTACCTTCCTTCTTGACACCCTTCATTACCTTTCACTGAATCACCACATACACTTTTCTTTTCATTTGACCCATTGCAACTCAGTTAGATCTCTTTTAAATTTTCAGGTCTTGCTAAAGACTTAGTGAAGCTGTACTGAATTAGTTATGATCCTTTGTCATTGTATTTACTGAAAGAACATGAACAAGTCATTTAATTTCTCTGAGTCTCAGTTACTTCATCTGTAGAAAGGGAATATTATCTACCTCTGGAATTTTGTAAGGATTAAATAAAATAGTAACTATGTAAAAATATATCTCTGCACAGGAACCATGCTAATATTCTGTCTTGTTCTAATTTTAGTGTATGTGCCATCGAAGCAAGCACTGTAACAATACATCTGAGTTATCTAATAAAATAAGGCACCTGGTACTACAGACCCTATCACCTAGTAGGTGCTCAATGAATATTCATTTCTTTCATTTTCATTCCTATCATCTTTATTTTTCTTAATGCTCCTGAACGCCTAGTTCTTACCTATATATCTGAGAATGAATATCGTATAGCTTAGTATTGGCTAGTCCTCTCTGCTATTAATTGTAAGTTATTAGAGATTAGGAGTCTTTTTTTCTCTCTTGTTTCAAAATTTCACATAGTGTGCATTTGAATTAATGTTACCCCTTTTGTTAATTGACAAAGCCTTAACTCCTGTTCCTTTTAAGTAATCATTAGCATTCCTTAAGATGCTTCATTTTTGTTAGACATATTTGGATTTTTTTAGGCTAGTAGGGTTTATGAACATAATCTCATTTTTGAAATAACAAAACTAATATTTCAGTAATTATACTTTGTGCCTATCACCTACCTGTAATAATTTCTTACATGTCATTTTCTTATCTCTGATCTTTCTCCTATTATCAGGATCTAATTCTGTCTGCAAAAAAACTATTTGTAAACATGTATGGCTTTTAAATAATTGCCTATATCAGTGTATCATCTACTCTCTGGTACTTAGTGAAGATCATATGCCTAATAGACTGCTCCTTTGATTCTAAAACAGAAATTGCTTTACATTTTATAAATGTAAATAAGATATGTAAATACCACAGTTGATATTTTAAAACACCTTTTCTTTCTTAGCACATAAAGTAATGATTTTTTTATAACCAGTGACATTTTAGGTTTGATGAAATGTTGATACTCAGTAAAGGCTAGATACCATGAATTGAAGTCATAGTTGGTACTGCTACGCCCATCAGCTAAAGTGTGTAGTACTCCTGTCACTGAAAAAAAACAATTCATTCCCAATCTGGTTTTCCTCTTCTTCAAAGGTACAGATTTTCAAAATTTTCAACCATCTGTAAGATACACCCATTTGTCTTGACTTTTTCTTTCCTTTCTTCATTTGTCATGTTAGCTATCAGGAAAACATTGTTCACCCTCCTCAGTGTTTTCATAACTACATGGATACCAACAGGAAATTCCCTAGGAATTTTGTTTAGTGTGTTAACATCAGCCAGGCTATGGAGTTTGCTCTGTCCTGAATGTGAGGAAAGCTCATTATTTAATTGGTGCCACCTAAAAGAACAGTTTTCCCGTTTTTGTTTTTGTTTTTTTTTTCTGGGACCTAGTTCTAGTTTCTGTAGTGTCTCAAAAAATTAGTGATCTCTTCAAAATTCCCAGCCTTTTTAAAACCAGATGGGTATGCCATGACCAAGTGAAAAGAGCTTATAGTTTCGAGTCAGACCTGGGTCTGAATTTTAACCCTATCATTTACATGTTCCATGTGTGACTTTTACTAAATTCTTACCACTCTAGACTCCTGCTACTGATGCTATTACTGTTGGCCACCATTACTGTGTTCACTGTTAGGAGCTGTTCTGGACAGGCCTCCGAAATCTAACGTAGTAGTGTCACACAACTAAAATGCTCCCGCCCAACAAAAATGCTCTCTCATGCATCTTATGAGAGAACCCTAGTCTCTTAGAGAAGAACAAGATGAAAGTAAAAAGATCATAAAGATGATGTATCCATTTGCCTTTTTAAAAAAACATTACAGATTCTCTTAAGGACCATAATAGCTTTGAGTTTAATTCCTATAAGGGAATATAAATAATCAGATGAATTCTCATTTTTTTCTTTATTGAAAGAAGTAAAAAATTATTCTTAATCAGTTTTTTGCTTTAGAATATAATTAAAAGGCACTGAGACTGGCCTTGATACAAAGTGCACAGATGCAGTTCTACAGAAAATGTGTCTTTGGCAGATGAGACTCTTCCTGTGAATGTTCTGTTTATTGCTACCATAAATATTCTATTGTCAAAACATGACTTGCTGTTTATTAGTAGCACTGACAGGAAGGTTCCTATTAATGGCAGCATTCTTATTACCCATAGACCCTGTCACTTTTAACTTTGCAATTCCAAGAGAATTGTATTTGGTAATTACTTAAGATATTTCTTAGTTTATTGATCCCCGCCCCTGTTTAACTGAGTGAAGTTTGAATGGCAGTTCTTCTGCTCGGTGATTTATACTGGGGAAAAATCATCAAATCTCATCTTTGTACACAAGGAAAGACCTCCTGCCTCTCCGCCCTAATCTTGTTCCTCTTCAGCCTGCCAGAAAAACACAGCGCACTGAGAACCCACTGGTGTCAGTGCACTGAAGAAAATGCACAGGTGTGGCCCCTGCCCTTAGAAAGGTTTACAGTCTTAATATGAAAGTGAATGTGCTTAAAATGCAACTGAAATGGTTGCTTTAGAGGCAGAGGGATTTGAATCCGAATTATACTGTTTGTCTTTTGGAAAATTTCACTTGATTTTTTTGGATTTGTTCCCTAATCAGAAAAACAGAAGTGATCCTGCCCATCTCCTGGGATTGTGAGAATTAACCCTGCAAGTAGCAAACATTCTGTACGTGTTATTTCTCTGCATCTTCGCATCTTCCTCCTGGACTTATAATTGGCGAAGACGTTTGCCTTATCTGATCCTCACAATGATCCTGTAAGATGGTTTGGGTATCACCCTCATTTGTTAGAGGGGGAAACTAAGGCCCAGAGGGGCTGAGTAGAGTACTCAGACTCAGAGCTGAGTGGATGGTGTAGTCAAGCCAAAAGCTCAGCTCTTCTGACTTGTGTTCAATGCTTTTTCTGCTCTTTTACACCCATGCCTGAGTGACTAAGTAAGAAAAGAGGGCGTCTATATACTAGTCTTAGAAATTCATCAACCCATCTTTGATGGCAGCATTCACCAGAAATTATTTAGGCCTTGCGACAGTGTTTATGATTTCTCAACTTTATTCTCATTCTGAGATGAGCTATTGAGGTGGTAATGTGGTACAGTAGAGACAACGCAGCCTCAGTTCAGATCTCAAGCAGTATCAGGTCCTAACTGCATGATCTTGGACAAGTAACTGCATTTCTCTGAACTTCGATTTTCATTCATGAGAGAGAGAGAGAGAGAGACAAAGGCAGAGGGAGAAGCAGGCCCCATGCAGGGAGCCGGATGCAGGACCCGACCCTGGGTCAACAGGATCATGCCCTGGGCCGAAGGTGGCGCTAAACTGCTGAGCCACCCGGGCTGCCCAGTGAACTTCGATTTTCTTATCTATGGATTAGAAATAAGAAATTGTATTTAACAGTATAATTGTGAAGATTAGGCAAATGAACAAATGCAAAATGGCTCACACCTGGTAGGTACTTGAGAAATGTTAGGTTATTTAAACCTGTCCTCCAACACTTGATGACATGCAGTTGGCTACATCTTTCTTTTTTTTTTTTTTAATTTTTATTTATTTATGATAGTCACATAGAGAGAGAGAGAGAGAGAGAGAGGCAGAGACATAGGCAGAGGGAGAAGCAGGCTCCATACACCGGGAGCCCGACGTGGGATTCGATCCCGGGTCTCCAGGATCGCGCCCTGGGCCAAAGGCAGGCGCTAAACCGCTGCACCACCCAGGGATCCCTGGCTACATCTTTCTAATTATATTCTGATCTTCTTCATCTAAAGCAGAATTTCCTTAGATTTCTACTCAGTGGGCCCATTGTTTCTTAGAATTGAATAATTTTCTCTTTCTGGATAGTCTATTATGGGTCTTTTATAATTATTTTTTATGAAGTAATATTAAGTGAAAAGAAGTTTTCAAGTTATATCCAAAAATGTAAAAAGGGTCAGTTTTAATTTTCTACCATCAAGGCTTTAATAGTAAAGAAGTTTTTGTCTTAATTATAAAATTCATTTTTCCTTTCCATAACTAGAATATGTATAAGATAGGAAAAGTAATTGCACTGGTTAATAATGGATTATCATTCTTAACACAATGAAAGATATTTCTGTAGGAATACTCTTTAGAAATAATATTGATTCTTCATAAATAGAAATTGATACTGTTAGAGTTCAGTGTTATTTTGTGACTTATTATCTGTTGATAAGACCATTATATTTCCCCAGATTCCTTAACTTATATTACCTATATCCTTTTAAAAAAACTAGTGAAGATAGATGCTGTGAAATTTATGCTAAAAAACCACACGGTAAGTCTTACTTCCTTTAATTCGTAACTAGAATTTTCTGCGTAGTTTAGGTAAAGCATTAGTAACTTCGGATGCTCTTTGCTTTCTTTAGAGTGAACACTTCCCCTTCCTTGGAATCAGTGACAGTTATAGCCTCAGCGACTTCAGGTGCCGCACCACCTTCTACACCGCCCTCACTCGCCTTCTGATGGTAGATCTAGGTAAGGTTAAGAATTTATGCTTGATTAATAAGGGCTCAGCAATATACTTGTGCAGTTAAAGGAGCAGAATACTAGTGAGCACCACACTTAAGTGACTAGAATTTGTCAGCTTTGACAGTTTTCAACAGCCTTCTATGATTTGAGCATCAGATCCAAAAGACAAATCTTTGTATTTAAAGTGATATTTTTCACTTCAAATAGAACCTACATTAATTCTTTACCTCAGGATTTATTTTCTTTGTATCCTTGACCCATTAATTTTACTGCTATGAATCTAAGAGTAGTCCTAAATGCAGAAAAGCTTTACACACAAAAATTTTCTTTGTAATGACATTTAACCTAAAGAAAAAATGGAAACGATGTAAATATCGAGCAGTAGGGAATTGTAAAATTATAGCACATCTACTTGATGGAATAGCCTGTAGTCATTAAAATTGGGATTTGAAAACAATGCAATACATGGCATTTATTAATATTAAGTGAAAAAGCTAGGTGTTAAACTGTGCAAATGATATGAGCATGCCTGGGGTGTGGGTGGGGAATGCATCCAAAAGAGACTTAAATGAAATTCTTTAAAAATGGTAAATGTTATTTTGTGGTAGTGAAGTATAGGTAACTTTTTCTTATTTTGATTATTTGAAATTTTCTTTAAGGTATTACTCTATAATGGGAAAAAATAGAACTTTTAAAAAATTTTTTTTCACTGAAAAGCTGAAGTTAGCTAGACCTATCCACAGATAGACAGTACCTGAGGATGGGCACTTAAGTCTCTTTGTGGTGACCATGTTACTCCAGGTTCCCATTTTCCCCCCATGTTTGAATACTGCAGGTTAAATTAATCAGTTTATAGACACAAGAAAGAGTTCAATCAATGACAATATCATCGTTAGAGAATATATATAATACTGATGATACTTTTTTTCATCCTTTCTCTTGCAATGTATTGATTGATCCATCAACTTAAATATGAATTTTTAAAAACATGATCATCCAAAAGGAAAAAGGATAATTTTCTTTTGCCCATAAAAGACATTCCTCCTTGTAGTAAAAAGGTGACTAAACCGCCCTCTGCTCCACATCTGTATTATTTTCATGCATTTCAACAGAATAAATTACCAAAGAGACAAACAGCCAAAAGTTGAGAGAAATACATCTAGAATGACTAAGGAGCTTGGTGGGATTGATTTCTAAAGAAAGATTAAAAGAGCCGTGTATGTATAACTTGGCTAAGTGACAACGAGGGCTTGAGGCAAAGAGAACTGTCTATAAATATTTGAAGAGTGTAAACCAGGCATGCAAAACCCAATCATCTGCTACCTTAGGCAAGTGGGAGATCTGAGTGACAGCTCTGCATACTGCACACTGGCCTGTATTACCTCTTGGCTGCTGCACTAGAGGGAAGAGGAGCAGCCCAACTCTGTCATTCCTCAGTCATCATTTAGAGAACACGCTGTGCTGTGAGCTCTAGGGGCAGGACAGAAACCAGCCAGGCATACAGGCCCCTGCCCTCAAGGAGCTTGCCCTCTTGCTTTCCTCCCAATTGTCCAAGCATTAACGAAGACCCTTGTCTAGACTGAATTTCTTTTGGAAAGCCATAAAAATGCTCTTTTAATGACCCTGCCAGACAGTGAAAGGAATGGGGCAACCAAAATCATAGAGAACTGGATGGAGGAGATTTCCTAGAATTAGGTTCATGTCACACACATTTTCAGGACCTGGAAATGGAGTAGCTCAAGCTCCACTCTCATATAGTCATCATAGACAAAAGAACCTTCCATAAATCCATGGTAGCTTCAACAACAAGACAGCGCTACCAGTATTCACCACACTCTTGCACTTATCCTTGTGATGTTAATTGAGTCATGATAATGCCCAGAAAGACCCTGCATTACATGCTGCCACTTTGAAGACTACTTTTATTTAGTATTGCTTATTGTAAGCTGTAAGGTATGAGAAGCTGAAATAAAATACATAAATTTGAATAACTGGAAAGGGATCTTATTAGGTTTCTCAGAGTTAGATTCCTTTGAATTACTTAACCCATAACAGTATAAAGTATAAATTGATATTTTTTTAGTTCATAGTTTTTTTAAAAAAAAGGTAAATATCTGGTGTGTTGGAAATACATTTTGGATACCTTGGGAGAAATAGAAACTGACTTTGTGGAAGTGCTTCTATTCCTTGTTAAGAACCAGAGTTTCTCTTCTTCTCAAAATTCATTGAGCTCCTTCAGGGCATGGACTTTGCCTTTTTCATGCTTTCTAGCACCGATCTCCCAATTGCTACCCTGTAGGTGCCCAGTAAATATTTAGTGAATGAATGATACATAAGTACACTATAACCAGGATGCCATCATCATGGTTTCTGTAATCATCAATTCCTGCCAGGTACTTTCTGCGAGTAGCTTTGATCATTGGCCTCTCCAAGACAAAACAAATCGAGTGGCTGACTACTTTCACAAGTGATCAGCTATAGTTGGCCACTCTTGGGCTCGATTAGTCGCTTGTTGCTCTCTGTTCAAAGTGTTATTACTTTACAGATGATCATTTGTTGAGTGTTGCTGAACACAGTTTTATTATTTGAAGCCTTGTCTCACAAACTAGGTTGACTGGAACATTGCTGCCAGAGTTCCTGTGTGTGTGGCTTTCTAGTTTTCTATTGTGTATTCACTGTTATGAAAACAAAAGAAAAAGAGATGGTGCTGTTGTCAAAAGAAGCACAGATCCATGCATTAAATGAAAGAAGTGAAAATATTAGGTAATGAGAATTCTTCTCAAATTAAACAAAAAAAAATTAGGAAAAAACTTTTTATATCACTGACTTTTTTTTTTTTTTTTTTTGTAAGAATCAAATAGAAGAAACACCTCACCAACCTGGTTGCAAAGCATGGGTTATAATTCTTGGACTGAAATGTAAAGCATATTCTAATTGAATCTAACAAACTAAACTGAGTATGTTGTTTATGAGCCACATGCACATTTTGGAATGATTAGAAAAGGGGTGTCACATTGATTGGTGTTTACTTTGAAATGCATTTTGGTTTCTATTCAATAATTTGTACTTTGAATGAATTTAATTAGATGCTATATGCTCCAGGTTGTATTTCAGATGAAAATGGGGTTTTTTTTGGCAATAAACAGTTGTACCATTTTATCAAATTGCTCCTTGGCTACACTAGACAAAATGCTCACTTGTATATAGAACAGAATTGAAAGCATTTCATCATCAGAATGATGATATTTAATGTTGGTAATGTATTTCTGTATCCTAGGAAATTATAAAAATTAATGCAAAAACTCCCTTCACAAGATAACATACATACAGAAGAAGATGGGTGACTGTCCATATGTGCACGCATGTTAGCCCTTCCAAGAATCACTTAAAGTTCCCTAGGTTATTTTTAAATTAACTTTGTCAATCTAATAAACTAAAGGAAAGATAATATTACCCAAGCCAGTAAATGGAGAACCTCAAGGGAGCTGTTCAGTGTAAAATACTTGAATAAATAAAACCTTCTATTTTTTTTTAAACCTTTTATTTTGTTTAATTTGAATAGAGGTGAATTCAGTTGACAAATATTGGAGAAGGGAAGTGTGGAAAAGAACGACAACAAGGCTCTTTGTTTTGTGGAGAACTAAATATTACTCATTGCAAATTAAGCTTTTACCAACCACAAACTTAGAATTACTCAGCGTCATTAAAATTGGTTTTCCTTGGTGTCACTAACAGTTGCTTTTCCTCGGCCTTTTTATGATTGTACCCTATCTTGAACTACTGAGAGCATGTTGATAGGATCTGAGTGAGCATTACTTTCCTCAGACCCTCAAACTCTAAGAAAAAGTCATATCTTTTAATGATCAAGGGAATGCTAGTATTAAAATGTTACTAATAGACATTAAGAGATATTTTCTCCTTAGGGAGAAGCATGCTATAGTATTCATCTACGTTTGTGGCTTTTAATAGATAATTGACACTTGAAGATATCTCTCACTTAAATTTGAGAAGTTTTAAATAAAAAGTAAATGACTTGAATAAAAAGGGAAGAGTATTCTAGAAATAGCTCCTAATGATAAAAGTAAAAATACACAGAGAAAGGAAACTTTCCTTTTCTTTAATAATAAACTAACATTTGTTTATAAATTTATAGTCTGCAAACCACTCTCACATACATTGTCCTATTTGATCCTCACAACAGCCCATGTGAAATAGCTATTATTGCATTGTTTATCTGTTAAAAAGGTGAGATTCAGAGAGACTAAATGACTTGCGCAAGGTCACATTACCTCTAGTCCTATGACCACACATTTTCATTCACTTCTGCTACACTGACTTCACCTTTCATATTCTCAATCAATTAGGAAAAGTAACTTTTTTCTTTGTCATTTTTATTTGAACTGTTTGGACTGAATGATTGATTTGAGGCTTGAGGGCAGTGAGAAGGGAGAAGGAATTACTTTCCAAGCTTCTATCAAGTAAACAGATAGATTCATGTTTATTATTTGCTCTATATAGGTGTATTATGGTTTTTCTGGTCAATGAAAATCAAAATGTAGTTTTTAAAATTGGTCCTCATGTCTTAATAATTGGCCAAAGCGTATGTATTCTCATGGATAAAAAGAACACAGAGGTAGATGTCCCAGAAGGGTTTAGCAAGTGTGAAGCTTGATCAGAAATAACTAATGTTCTGATAGATAAGAAGGATGTATCAGTATATCACCTGTGTCCATGACTTGGCAGAGACTATCTAGAAAATAGTCATGGGCGGGGGGGGGGGGGGGGGGGGGGGGGGGGGGGCAGGGGAACTGGGCAGTAAGGGGTAAAGAAGCAGCTGGAAATACTTAGAATCTGTAATGAGATAATTAAGACTAATTAGCCGGCCCTGTAGGCAGAAAGCAGCCCATTAAGTCCAGATCCAGTTTTAATAACTTACCTGGTTTTGAGGGTAGAGAGTCCAGAGCACCCCAGGGAATGAGATGCTTCAGGGATGAAACTTTTAGGGTAGGTTTCCTAGGAAAGGAATATAAAAGTCTACAATGGGCAGTGTATTTTTCTTCTGAGAACTAAAATAAACATTTTGGTTCCCTAGGGAGAGGAATTAAAGAGATCCTCAATTTTCTCATCTATGGAATGGAGATATCTATCTTAAAGAATTGTTAGGAGCTTTAAATAAGATAAAGATGTGTGAAAAGGCCTGGAACAATTCCTATCACAAAAAAGCACTCAGTGTATATTAATTAATTAAGACACAAATATTTATTGAATGTGCAATCAGGGGCATGACTGACACTAGGCCTCAAAATGAGCTAAGTTCAGTACCTTTATTACTTCAGCACTTGGGCTATTGTTTTCCTCCAGAAGCAGGAGCTGATGACACTTCCTAACAGGTTCTAAAACAGCCTGCCCTACCTGAAGCTGAGTCCTATCACAGCCAGCTACAACTCCTCCTAGGCTATGTAGGGGGAAATTGGAATGAAAACTAAATTCTGGCCCAGGTTAGATGGAGTCAAGCACCTTTCTCAAGACTTTATTCTAATAGAACTTGAGAAGTGCTACTCTAACAAAGCACTGGGGAACTGCAGATGATGCAGGCATAGGCCTGCAAAAGTCACTTGCTCTTTTGATATGACCCATTGGTGCTTGTTTTTTGTTGTTGTTGTTTTTAAAGATTTTATTTATTTATGAGAGAAGACACGGGAGTGGGGTGGGAGAGGCAGAGACATAGGCAGAAGAAGAAGAAGAAAAAAGAAGAAGAAAAAAGAAGAAGAAGAAAAAAGAAGAAGAAGAAGAAGAAAAGAAAGAAGAAGAAGAAGAAGAAGAAGAAGAAGAAGAAGAAGAAGAAGAAGAAGAAGAAGAAGAAAAAGAAGAAGAAGAAGAGAAAGAAAGAAGAAGAAGGAAAAAGGCTCCATGCAGGGAGCCCAATGTGGGACTCCGTCCCTGGTGTCCAGGATCAGGCCCTGGGCTGAAGGCGGCGCTAAACCACTGAGCCACCTGGGCTGCCTGGTGCTTGGTTTTAAGTAGATTATTTTCCTCACTCATCTGCCTCTATATCTCCTTGTTAATTCTCTTAATTCTCTTAATTCTCCATAGTTTGGAACAGAGCTTCATAACATTAGATCTGACCTTTACTAACTATATCAGTTTCCTGTTACTCCCATTACAAATTACTGCAAATATAATGCCTAAAATAGTACAGATTTATTATTTTACAACTCTGGAGGTCAGAAGTCCATAATGGGTCCAGGGGGGTAAAATCAAGGTGTCAATAGGCAGTGTTCCTTTCTGGGGCTCTGCAGAAGAATCTGTTCCTTTGCCTTTTGCAGCTTAGATGCCACTTGCTTTCCTGGCTCATGGCCTCCTTTCTCCAGCAATATCAGGTCAAGTCCTTATGCTGCCATCTCTATGGTTTTCCCTGTCTTCTTTTCTCTAACACTTTCAAAGACCTTTGTGATTACCCTGGACACATCTGGAGAACCTAGGATAATCTTCTATTTTAAAGACAGTTGATTAGCAACCTCAATTCCCCTTTGTTTATAACCTAATATATTCACAGATTCCAAGGACTAGGACATGGACATCTTTGGGGGGCCATTATTCAGCCTACCATAGTAACTTATCACTAATAACAAACTATTTCACACAATAGTTATATAATAAATCCTCATCACTTATTACCATAATTATTTGTACTATTAGCCGCTCCTTGAGTACTCCTCCAGATCCCCTCTAATCCAGCCTCTATTTGCATTTTAATTTGAGGAAAGGAGAAGTTTTACTCTTCTACATACATTTAAAGGTGGAGAGAATTTTGTTGGTGGTATTTTTTTGTTTTGGTGTTGGGTTTTTTTGAGATTCACATGCCATAAAATTCACCCCGTTAAAGTGCTAGTTCAGTGGTATTTATTATATTCAAAATACCCACAAGGCTGTGCGACCATAACCCTTATCTAATTCCAGAATATTTTTGTTACCTCAAAAAGAAATCCTGTATCTTAAAGTAGTCATTTCTTACTGTCCCCGCCCCCAGCCCCTGGCAATCACTAATCTACCTTCTCTGTCTATGAATTTGCTCATTCTAGCTGTTTCATGTAAATGGCATCATGTGATATGTGGCCTCTGTGTCTATCTTCTTTCACACAAGCATAATGTTTTCAAGACTCAGGCATAGTTTAACATGTCTCGCTACTTCATTCCTTTTTATGGTGACATAATGGACAAAATCTCTAATAGATGTTGTATAGAGTTTATTTGCATGACATAAAAAGAAATGACCAGTTTTCCAGCTTAGATTATACAACATATCACCTTGCAGTAAGAGAGGAACAGTGCTAACTGAAGCATAGACATTTTTGTAGAAATAACCCACCAATGTATCATATTTTCCTAACTTGAACTCAAATGATTGCTGAGAAATTCCTTTCTGCCTACCAGAACCAAGCAAATTGTTCTTCACCTTCTTCTAACTTCATGCAGCTCTAAACTCAAGATTCTGTGACCCTGACTTCAATGCCCACACCTCTGATACCTTCCACCCCATTAGAGACCGGGAGAAAACCATGAGCTGAAAGTAAATAGTGTAATTGGAGATCCTCCTCTACTGACATTTACCAGACCGAGGACATTGAGTAAACCACAGAATCCCTTTGCACCTCCCTGTTCACATGTAAATGAAGGAAAATCACCATACAACTCCATAGGATTGTTGGGACCATTAATGACTTGCAGCAGTACTTAAAACATAGGAACAACCACAAAGGTATCTGTTAAGTAAATCAAGTATTAAACTCATTGCCTTCACATAATAAGCACTCAGGAAATAACTATTGTTATTCCGTTACTACACAACTATTTCTTGGATGCTAGACCCTCTTCTAGTCCCTGGGGATAGAGTCATGATCAAAATGGACAAAGTTCCTTCACCAAGGAGCAGCTTACATTCTAGTAGAGAAGACCATGAATACATATGTGAATATATAGTCTGATCATAGTAAATCCCATAAGAAAACTAAAGTAGATGATGGAAGTAGAAAGTGGGTGGGGGTTGGGAGAGAGTTTTGCAGTAATGTTTTAGGAGGTCAAGGAGGGCATCTCTGAGGATGTAACATTTTAAGTAGGATTGCTGTTCACATTTCTGTATTTCCTCTTTGACTTCTTCCTGCACATTTTGGTGGCTTGTCTTCTGTGCCTTGATTTTCCTATAAGCTTCAAACTTCAGTTGAGGAAGGAGATGAGTCAGGAAGTTTTTTGATCTTTTTGATCTGTAGCTCCATGTATTAAATGAAAGGTTGAACGCTAAAGTCCTGAATTTGTCTTTGTTCTGATGAAATATCCTTACCTATGGAAAGTTTTGCTCCCAAAGGAAGGACATTGGGGGACAACCTGGTGATCACACTTTGTTTGATCACTGTAATTACCTCTCTAGGTCCACATAAACCTCAAAACAACAAAAATGTTAATGGCTATCATTTGTCCAAAATCAGAATGCTAACGAGTAGCAGAGCCAGGGATTCAAGTTTAGAACCTTCAAAGCATACACTCTTTCCTGTGCCCTTACCTGCCTGCAGCGATGGTTACCACTATTCTCATTAGTAATTTCATATTTAGAAGATACTTTATCGGGCAGCCCCGGTGGCGCAGCGGCTTGGCACCGCCTGCAGCCTAGGGTGTGATCCTGGGGACCCGGGATCGAGTCCCACATCGGGCTCCCTGCATGGAGCCTGTTTCTCCCTCTGCCTGTGTCTCTGCCTCTCTCTCTCTCTGTGTGTGTCTATGAATAAATAAATAAAATCTTAAAAAAAAAAGATACTTTATTTTAGGAGAGTAAGATTACATAGTTTAAATATGTACATATATAAGGATTTGATAGTGTCTACTTCAATTAGCTGTTGTATTATTCATGTCAGATATTAAGAAAATAAGGGATTTTAAAAATTTTCATTCAAATACAGTATTTCCCTAATGCATGCCAGGCACTAATGCCAGGTGCTAACACTGTAATACTAGCAACCACCACTACTATTTATTGAGCATCTTTTTTTTTTTTAAGATTATATTTATTCATGAGAGACACAGAGAGAGAGAAAGAGAGGCAGAGACACAGGCAGAAGGAGAAGCAGGCTCCATGCAGGGAGCCTGACATGGGACTCAATCCTGGGTCTCCAGAATCATGCCCTGAGCTGAAGGCAGGTGCTAAACGCTGAGCCACCCAGGCTGCCCTATTGAGCATCTTCTATTTTTCATGTGTTATAACACTTAACATTCACAAAGATAGATATTTTTATCGTTATTTGTAGATGAGAAAACTGAGACTCGGGGTAATTAGTGAATATCCAAAGTTAAACAGTAAGTGGTGGAGCCAGACATTGGGTCTGTTTATTGATGAGCCTTACCTGCCTACATCATTCTCCTTCATTGAGAAATGCAAAGATGTACAGTCTTAGCTCTTCAGAAGCAAAGCCAAAGATACCATCAGTGTAAGGTGACAGATCTAATAATTTACATACACAGGTTATAAATTTTATCTCATTTAATCCCCATAGTAACTCCTCATCAAATGGTGATAGTGGTGGAATGATGTTAGGCAGTATTATTAATGTTATTAGCTATATGCCTAAATATCTGTAAATTCGAGGCAGCCTGATCAGTGTTACCTATCATCAAGAATAGACAAAATGCTGTGGGAACCCACAGCGGGAAGGGGGAATGCTTACAGTGGGGCTTTAGAGAGTACTTGCTGGCGAGTTTAGCTCAGACTGGGAGAGCTGCTGTTTCACCTGGGCTTGGAACTCTGGAAATGAACAAGGGGTAGTGGAAGGGGATATGGCGGCGGGGGGGGGGGGGGGGGGTAACCGGATGACAGACACTGAGGGGGGCACTTGATGGGATGAGCACTGGGTGTTATACTATATATTGGCAAATTGAACTCCAATAATAAATATATATATAAATAAATAAAGTGAGAGACTAATTTTAAACAAACAAAAAAGACTTTCTGTAAAGGTCTCTAACATTATCACCAGTGGACAGAGGATGTAACTAAAAGGAATAGCTTGGTTGCATAACCAATTGACAGAGCAGGGATTATAATTTGATCTGCCTTCCCTTTCACCTTCCCCTTCCCTTAAGAGATCTAACCCTTGTTTAGAACAGCATACCAGGAGAGATTCATTGGCCTTTTGATATTTTTGTGAACAAAGCTAAGTCCCTGATTCCTTTGGACTCTGGAAACAAAGTGCATAAGGTTAAAGGGGAAAGAGAAGTAATAGAAGATCAGGGTTAGCCACATCAGCCACCCCTTAACAGTCTGAAGACGTGATTGTGCCACTGACCTGTATTATGTGACCTTGGACCTCAGTTTACTTATCTGTAGAATGATGTATAGACCAGTGTTTCTCAAATATTTGCATGCATCTGAATCACCAAGAGGGCTTCTTAAAACAAATTTCTGGACCCCCACCCTCAGAGTGTCTAATTCAGTAGCCCTGGGATGGAATTTACAACTGATAAGTTCCCAAGTGATGCTGATGCTGCTATGTCAAGGACCAAACTTAAGAACCACTGACTCTTCTCTGACATCTTGTTTCCTCTCGAATGCTCTACTTAAAAACTGATAGCATGGAAATCAAGAGGTCTGGACCATATAGTTTTACTTCCTAAGTATGCTGCCTTGAGTAAGTCACTTAACCTTTCTCTGCCTGTTTCTTGATCAGTAGAGTGGGGGGCTCACAATTCCCTGTGGCATAGGATGAAGGAGAGAATCAGCTCTCATTTAAAAGAAACCCCTTGGGGCACCTGGGTGGCTCAGTGGGTTAAAGCATCTGCCTTTGGCTCAGGCCATGATCTCCAGGCCCTGGGATCGAACCCCACTCCCTGCTCAGCAGGGAGTCTGCTTCTCTCTCTTCCTTTGCCCTTCCCCCCTACTCATGTGCTCTTGCTCACTCCCTCTCTCTCTCAAATAAAATATTTTTAAAAATAAAAGAAAAGAATCCCCTTGGGCCACTTGGATGGCTCAGTAGGTTGAGCATCCAACTCTTGATCTCAGCTCAGGTTCTGATTTCAGGGTCATGGGATGGAGCACCGCATTGGGCTCCACACACTCAGTGTGGCGTCTGCTTGAGATTCTCTCCCTCTTCCCACCCCCCTCACAATAAATAAATAAATAAATAAATAAATAAATAAATAAATAAATAAATAGATGCATGAATGGATAAGGAAGATGTGGTGCATATACACACATGCACACATATACACACAATGAAATACTACATAGCCATAAAAAAGGATGAGATCTTGTCATTTGCAACATGAATAGACTTAGAAGGTAATATGCTAAGTGAAATAAGTCAGAGAAAGACAAGTACCATATGATTTTACTCTGCTGGAATATAAAAAAAAAACGAATAACAAATAGAAAGCAGAATCAGATTATAAATACAGAGAACAAACTGATGGTTGCCAGAGGGAAAGGAGGTAAGGGGGGTGGTTGGGCAAAATGGGTGAAGGGGAGAGGGAGATATAGGCTTCCAGTTATGGAATGAATAAGTCATGGCATAAAAGGCATAGCTTAGGGCAGCCCAGGTGGCTCAGCAGTTTAGTGCCACCTTCAGCCCAGGGTGTGATCCTGGGGTCCTGGGATCGAGTCTCACATCAGGCTCCCTGCACGGAACCTGATTCTCCCTCTGCCTGTGTCTCTGCCTCTCTCTGTGTCTCTCATGAATAAATAAATAAAATCTTAAAAAAAAAAAAAAAAAAGACATAGGGGATCCCTGGGTGGCTCAGCGGTTTAGCACCTGCCTTTGGCCCAGGGCGTGATCCTGGAGTCCCAGGATCGAGTCCCACGTCAGGCTCCCTGCATGGAGCCTGCTTCTCCCTCCTCCCGTGTCTCTGTCTCTGTCTCTCTCTCTCTATCATAAATAAATAAATAAATAAATAAATAAATAAATAAATAAATAAATAAATAAATAAATCTTTTAAAAAAAAGGCATAGCTTAGAGAATATAGTCAATGACACTGTAATAGTGTTGTGTGATGACAGATTCTGGCTACACTTGTGGTGAGCAGAGCGTAACTGTAGGGAAGTTGAATCATTATGTTGTACACCTGAAACTAACATTGTCAACTATACTCAAATACAAGTTTTTAATAAAAAATAAATAGCGATTTGTGCATATCCATGTTTGAAGTGAAGATTCTGCTTTGATAGAATCTTTGAGGAAATGGCAAAAAAAAATAGTAAATGGCTCAGTTCTATAAAGAAAGGAAGCTTAGTGCAAGTGGAAGTGTACTTAAAATCCATGGAGAATGTACTTAAAATCCAAATGACCCATGAGGGACCCCATCTTATTTGGCAGATAAAAGTTTCCCTGCTATCTATTTAACAAATTAATAAAAGAGAACATAAATAAAAGGGAATAATAACTTAGAGCTATCTGGGCACCTGAGTCTGTGAGCCCTTTAGGGCCTTGGCACCTAAAGAGAAGGGGAAAAAAAGATCCCCTGTCTCTGAGGCTTTGAAAGAGGCTTTCCTTGAGGCATTGGGGAAGCTCTGGGGGCACAAGAACTGAAGGGCTGAGATGCCTGGGGCATGAGTCTGTTTGATCCAATAAAGAGCCAGAAAAAAAAAAAAGGCTGATAAGTAATTTTGGTATTTCATTTGGTGCAAAAGAGAAGGAAGGCAAAACACCAGAATATTCAATGAGCCAAACAAAGTACAGAATGCAGCATGAGTGTGAATGCAGGCTGACCCCTTCTCAGGAACATTTCTGAGGCTGAATGAAGCACTCGCTGCCTAGGCTAATGTACACTAGCATGCATTTTAAACCATGGTGACCCTTTTGTTTTTGTAATAGGCGAAGACGAAGACGAATTTGAGAATTTCATGCTGCCTCTTACCGTCTCTTTTGAAACAATATTACAGATATTCAACAACAACTTTAAACAGGAAGATGTAAAGGTGGGTTTGTTCCTAAACGTGATGAAAGATGATTTTGCTCATTCTAGGTTATCTAGATCCACAAAAAGGTTTCTGCATATTTGTATGTGCTCTACGCCTCGTCATTTTTGCCTCCTCAGCTTCATGTGGCTTTGAGTTGTACTTTTCATGTAAGTACTTCTTTAGTTTCTTATACAAATTGACTTTGAGGTCAGCGAGTGATTTTGGATAGTTTACAATCAGATGATTTACCTCTTGTGGCAGTTAGTATCTTTAAAAGAACACTTCTCATGGGTACACTGCTTTAAACATCCCTCTTCCCTTATCCACCCTGCACTGTATGCCTCAACATATTTATATGGAGGAATGCACACACATACACATGCTAAAACACTACATCTCTAAATATTTTTTTAAACAAGAATTTATATAAATCAAGACTTTATTAAATGGCTAGGCATATATGTATAAATAGGAGCTGGTCTTGAAGTATTGCATTCTTAAACTGAACAAAGTGATTAGGATAACTGATAGCTAAATAAGGTTTTTATGTGCCTGTGGGAGCCGTATTAGGATTGATTTGACAAGTCAGTTCAGCTGTGGCAACAGTCATAATATCTAAGACAACATTATGTTTTATTAGTAAAATCCTTAAGTGCAGCAAGCTGTTTGTGACAAAACAGTCCCATATTTTAACGTGGGGGGTGGGGAACACAAGATCTGCAAAATAGGAGTAGCATCTTCTGAAATCATAATGTATCTGGGCTATATTAAATAGATTGACACTGATTATTATTTTTAAAAGACTAATAAATGTACTCTAGAGGATGTAGGCACCTTTGTCGGTGATGTTCGAGTCATATTTTACTGTTATTTGGAATAAGTCAAAAATATTAACCGTCATTTTGCATGGCTTCTCCTCTCTCTACCAAAAAAAAAAAAAAAAAAAAATTAGCAGTAAGAAGCCAGATAGTAAAACAATGGCCTGTGGTAGTTACTTTAGTGTAATTCTTCTACCAAAAAATAATTAGCCAAATGCGATACCTTTTGAAATAGAGTTTTTGAAATGAATGTTTATCAACATGCGGTAGTCATAGAATTTTAAAACCAAAAGGGATCTTAGAGATTTTCTTTGTGTTCATAGTCTTGCTAAAACTCTTTAGCAGAGTTTCTACTCAGGTTAGCTGTATTTTTTAGGTGTCTTCCAAATATTTTGAAGGACCAACAACATCTTTGCAGCTCTAAAGCTATTGGTGCCCTTTATATCAGAAAGAAGCAGTGGAGTTGAAAACACCATCTTTCTAAAAATTACATTTGTCTCATTTGAAGATTTCATTATACTCCAAGCCCATTTTGATGGAATCCCATCTACTTTGATAGAAACCATCTTCCTAGAGTCATTTTTAATGGAGTTCTAGTGATATATCCCTAAACCAGCAAGTTCTTAACGACCCTGGAAAGTGACTGCTTGATTACACTTTAACGGTATTTGCAAATAAAATCACAAGTAATTAAGGGGAAATCTCCAGGCTTTTGAGCAAGTTTGATGCATGATAACTGCCTGATTCAGCTTCATCTAGAGTAATGCTGTGTAGGCAACAGCTACTGAGATCAATAGCAACGTAATGATAGTGGCAGAATTAAGTGAGTAACCTGAGAACTGTGCCTCAGAATGCATGCAGCTGCCACGAACCAGGGCCACACAGTGCACTCCGTGCTTCCGTCCTAAATGTTCATCAAAAGACGCCCTGCAGGAAAATGGAGTTAGATGCTCTTTATTGCTGATCGTGTCTCTTGCCACATTTATCAGGGAAATTGGATTAGCAGTTGGCAGCTGCAGGTAGACAAGATTCTGCAGTGATTAAATATGCAGCTTGGCTGCATTTGTTGTGACAGACCTTTAGTAAATTCTACTGTAAGCACCATCTGTCTAATTTGTATAAAGAAAACTTGGTGCTTTAAGCTACCGATAAAGAACTAAATCTGTTGCTTTATCATAAACAAAACTTTTGCACTAAATGCTTTTAAATGTAATTTATTAGGTTAAGGCTATTTTTCTATCATGATGAATAAATAATACATGCAAAAGTGCTTTCAGGTACTTCATTTTGCAAGTACTAGAGATAAAAACAGTTCTGTTTTGTTCTTCAATAAAGTATTTAGTATTCCAATCCACAGGAGGTGATGCTGTTAAAATATCTCTATGAAAATGCCGCAGGACTGCCAAATTCATTTAATTTGCAACCCTTACTAGCATTTTCTAACTCCCTATTTATAGATATTTTTCAAATGCAGCTTTCAGGATGAACATAAGCAGCGAGGACCTGTGTTGCCAAATTGAAATATGGTTGTGAGGGGAGGAAATGCTGCGAAACTCTTAAATTTATAGCTTTGTTTTCTTACTTAGTCCTAATAAAATTGTAGAGAACATTGAATTTTTGTCTTGGGTTTTTTCTCTTCACAGTAAAGGGAAAAAGAAAGAAAATGCTGTGACAAATCCTGGCTCTAAAGCATTAGTTCAAAATATATGTGTTTCCCCTATAATCGTGTCCATAGTAAAATATAGTCCAGTACTCCCTTGACTCATACATCATTTTTGATTTGGCCATGACGTCATCGAGTTTAAGGAAAATGAATGAAAACTTCGCAGAGGAAGAGGAGCAGTTAAATAGGAACCTGCTATCTTTAGGCCCTTCGTAAAAACTCCACAACGTTAAATTATTTAAAATCCTTGATTTTCAGCATGCGCACATTAAAAGTTTTCGCACTAAGTGCCAAATGTTGCAAACAGCACTTTAACAGAATGATTTTGCTTTGATCCCTGTAGCAGTTCCTGAATAATTTATCACAGGTTATTGCCTTAATTCTGGAGAGGGATAGAGCAATAAAGGCAGATGAAAACACTCCAGTTGAAACACCTTGGGGCCTGCTCATTCCTCTGACACGGCTCTTTTGTTGGAACTATTTAGAGGTTATTAAGATGTGTCTCCAGAATTAAGAGTATGCTGTAAGGATGAAGACAGCCATCTTAATTCTAAAGACAAAGCACAATGACCCTTCACCTTCTTTTTCTTTGTTGTTATTATATAGTAGAATTATGAGGATAATATTATAGCTGCCCCCAGTAGTGCCACTACAGTAAAGGGTCTGTCAGACTTTCCATTAGAAACCCTGTTTTGGGGGTCAGGGTGGAAGGAGCCGCATTTCAGCTGTTTCCCGGCCCATTCGTCTCACACTTGGCACACAGACAACTGTTCACCATACAGCGTACTGAAGCACTAAGCGGTTTCTACTTGAACTATCCAGAAGGAATCCTTAAGATTAGAAACCCCAGACCAATCCAGCTCCCCAAGACAGCCTCACTGAAAACATATGAGCCTCCCACTTTACACATCAGTCAAATGTGGACCAACTGTAGAAGAAAGGCAACTTTTAAAATAAATCCTTCTAAACAGTTTTAAATGAGATGGTGAACCGTGGCTCCTCCTTCCCTAAATTTCAATCAGACAACCTCTTGCTCTCTAAGGTTGCTTAGTAGTCTGGTTGAACTTCTGGTAACAGTCATCCTGCCTCAAAACAGAGCTGGGTATGTTTTGGCTACCAAGAAAGTACTCCCTTAGTGTTGCGAGTATCTGTGTAGATTATTACAGTATTCTTGCTGCCTATGATAAAAGATGTTGTTGGGACATAAATCTGTTTCTTACATTAACACCGCATTTTCCTGTCCAGTTGAATCTATTGAAAACATAGGTAGTTGTTATACTGTTACATGCTTTCTCTGCTGTGTTGTAACATTTTCTAAAATTAAACATTGATGTAATTTCCTAGATTTGAGTCACTTAGAGCACTTTTATGAACTTGGCATCTCTTAAAGAAGAAAAATTTGTGATAAAATAGATGTTAACCTTTTTTATGTGATGAAGATAGTCTAAAGATATTTTAAGAGCCCTTTGCACTAAGCATGAAGAAAGTAAAACTCATGGTTCGCATTGACCGGTTTAGAGCTGAATGTGCATGCCTGATGTATATGTGAAAACTTAAAATTATTTGAAATGTAGTCTATAACCTGTAAGTATTCGTAATAAAAACAGACCAAAAAGCCCACTGTCGTAGAAAGACTGCAGAGCTAAATACTCAGAATAAAATTATACCAAGGCTTTTTAGAAGACGTATTTTGTTCTGGAGGCTATAGGAAATGTGGAAAGCTGCAACAGAGGGGAACAGGTTCCAGGTGATGAAAATGGGTTACATAAAAAGCAAAATGGCTTTTTAAAAAAAAATACCAAGTCACATGAGAGAATTGTAAGGAGCCGATTCTAGAATAATAAGGACCAGTGAGATTATGAGAGGAAAAAGAATGAGTCACTTAAAGAAGCAGAAACAGAAATTCAGGTTTACAGATTCGGAAATTAAAATTGCTGTCATTTTATAAATAGGCAGTTAAAAACTAAATATTTTATAAATGACTTCCGGTTATATCGAGCACAGTGTTGGGGAACGATCAGAAATTGCGGATATTTCTGACAGATTAACATTGCTATTTTGCGATGTTATTTCGCCCTTAAGATGAGGTTTAGGATTCACTTCCAAGTCCTTGGTGGTAATTTAAAGGCCTTCCTATAAAGAGCTTTTCATTTCTTACCAATGTGTAAGGAAAAAGAAAATCTGGTAAAAAGAAAAAGTTCAGAGACCATCTCCTGGCAGAATCTTTCTACGGAAACAGTACCTTCAGAAGTCACAGTTGCATATCTCAATTATCCTTGTTTTGCAATTATGTTTATTTGTACTCTTTGTTCTGACATTCTAGCATCTGTTCCTGGTTTTCCTTTTTCTCTTCCCAAGCATCATCCTAAGGACAGCTTAATTAAGAGTCCAGAGTATAAGATCTCTTTTGTTTAAGAGTCAAGTATTTTTTTTCTGTGTCTCTAAAACTAAATATTTATGAAACACTTAGTACATGTCAGGGACTTGTTAGGCATTTTTACATAAATTTACGAAATTTATTCCTCACAATGCCTCTGTGAAAGAGGCAATATTAGCCCCTTTTATAGATGAGAAAACTGAGACTGATAAGTTGCTGCCTTGCCTTAAGTCTGACAGTCAAACAGTAGAGCCGGGATTCAAATTCAAGCCTTCCAAAAACCACTGTAGATCTCTTTCCTTACACCTTTTCTTTGCTTGGGGAATGTGAATGCCCTTCTCAGTATGTCATGGTAGCAGTAGGTCACCTGGCCAATTTTATTTTGTCCTAAGTCACGAGGTATCTTTAAATGCCAGTGTGCTTCCAGGATACACTCTAGATTGCGTAGTGGGACTGATTTCATGCAAGCCGATGTGGTTAAAATTTGCTATTATTAATGTCTAGACCTTGTGCATCTCTGTTCTCTGGAATTATCAATCTCCAAGTCCCTTTTTTTCTAATTGGACATTATTCCGAAACAGTATATTAAGAATCTAAATGTTCCTAAACTGCTGGAATTATGACTTAGATCAATTTATAAGAAGCAGAATAGAGTTGGTCAGCAGATTTGATGGTCTGTTTGTTTAAAAGGGTCTACGGTTTTCTGTAGAAAGGGATCTGAGCGAGACATTTTAGCTAATGAATCAAAATCAGATATGTGGTCATTATTGCCTGATTATTACTCCATCTGCTCTGTGCTAACGTGAAAATCAATTACTGTGTCTCTTTCCCACTGACAGCGTATGTTGATCGGGCTGGCAAGAGATCTTCGAGGGATTGCCTTTGCACTGAACACAAAGACCAGCTACACCATGCTGTTTGACTGGATGTATCCTTATTACACTGTGACAATACCAGCTCTGTGCACAGAGGGATGCCAGGCCCCTCGCTTTCGTTTAATAGTATGGCACAGTAGGGAAGAGGAAACAAAGCTAAATGAACTAATGTGTAATCAGCTAAAAATTACAGCACAGTGGCAGCAGTGCAGATAACTGAGCACAACATTTGGAGACCCAGCTCAGAGAGGTCACTTTTTGGTGCCTTTAAATATTGACAACTTAAAAATCACATCCCCAAATGATTGTTTATGTAGGGATCGCAGGGATAATCAGGCTAACTATCTTTAACTTAGGATCAATGAATCTTACCATTTGGCATTTTCGAGGAGATTTGAACTTCTACTCCCATCTCAGTTAGCAGGGCTGAGAAGGTTACTTTATCTCTTTGAGGCTTAATTCGTCATGCTGCAGTTTTTAACCACCGTGAAAATATTAATGGATGTGAAAAAAGGGGAAATAAATAGGATTTTTCATTTGGTATAAAATCTGACTTTTCCTTTCCCAAGGCTTAGTACAAACACCAACATAAACAAAGAAACAAACATCCCCCACAGAAATACTTCTTTACGTAAGAGTGAGATAAGCATGGACTTTGGTGTCAGACCAGGCTTGAAATCCAGCTCTCCACTTACCTTGTAAACCAAGGCAAGTCGTCTACCTCTCTGAGTCTTGGTTTTCTCATCTGAAAAAGGAGACCTCCAGTATCATGGCTCACTGTGACCATTAAAATAGGTAACACACTTTGTATAATGTCTGGAACATATTTGGAAGTCATAAATAGTTGCTACTAATATTGTTTTACTAATATCGTATGAATCCTCCTTGATTCTAACAGGAAGTGACAATTTATACAGGTCATGTAAGTGTAATACATTTCTATGTCTTTATGCCTAAAACTATTACAGCACATAAGAATTCCATAGCCTTAAAGCTATTTTACGTTTTAACTTGCACTATTTCTTAGTTGCTCCTTTCAAGTCCTTCTTATCTAAACTTCATAAATTAGACTGCAAAAGAAACTTCTTAAAGGCAGCCTTTGACTACAGATGCCACAGTTAGGCCAAAAACACAGCTACAAGGTATCTGGGCAACTCTTTGGGAGTTTTAGGGAGAACTCTGCACATTAAAAAAAATTCTTAACATTAATTTGAATACTGACTCACATTTTTTAGTTCTATTAAAACCTACTTCATCAGATAAATGTGTCCATAGAAGGGTTAGAGATAGGAATTTTCCATGTCATTGAAGAACCATGTCTTCATATCAGCATACAAAGTACATCTCCAGGGACTATGGTTCTTAGCATGGAAAGTTCTAAAATTCTTTTAACTATGAAGAATAAACTGAAATTACATATGACCTTTTATTTATCTAAACATAAATAGAAGCTCACAAAGTAGAAACTTTGATTTATTTGAAAAATCATAAAAGCCTAATTTGGGTGCTTTAAAATTGGTGATCTTGAAACCAAGCTGCAACTCTAGGATGCTCAGCAATTATTGTTTCATGTTTCCCTCCTCACAGTTCCAACCAAGAGTCAAGTCCAGAACTTTCCCCCTCAGTGTCAAAGAATATAAATATCTGCCATAATTGATACTGCCTGAAATTCATAGAACATATTGTAATTTAAGTTTTTAATTAAGTCTGTTTTCCATTTCCTCACTAAGCTCCTTTTTGGCACCTAGCTGAAGTGAAGCTTTCGTCCAGCAGATGGCAGACAACAGCAAATGGAAGGCCTTGGGACTTAATGTTTTGTTTTGAACTGGAAACTATTGTCTCCTCCATGTGACCATAGACGTTGATGTTATTAAGGGTCAGTGGTGGAGAGTAAAGTGTCAGTTATGCAGGAAGCTGTGTTAGATGCCAAACAGGATGGCTTGGTACCAGCTTTGCTTATAATAATTGAGTTTCAGTAGCAAATCAGCTTCCTTGGGAAAAGGCCAAAGGCTTTTCATAATTGTATTGACAACAAAATGAATATGATAAATGGTGTTCATTCAGTTGAGACAAGATTTATAGTTTTCCTTTGGGCAAGGGATGAAGAGCAAATATTTATAATAATAGTAAAATTTGTTTAAAAGTTACATTATTTGATAATTCAAAAAGCTTTATTAAAATATTTTGAAATACTTTAAGCAGTTTCAGGTGATAAAGTATAGATCCTTTTCCAAGTATTCTAGTAATGTAAAAAATGAATAAGTATATGATAAAAAAGTGGTTATGAAAGTCATTTATTCTTCCTGAAATATTGATATGTCAAACCGTCAGTGATGATTCCCTCATTACTGCTGGGGAAAGTTTATTTTTGCCTTTTATCCACATAAATGTGTGTTCTTTAATTTGTTATATAGTCCTTAGCATGCAGAAGAAATGTCCTATAAGAGCACATGTCATCTTAAAGTCAAAATACATTTTATTTATGGCGATTATTTGATATTTTAGTGGTTAGCTATTTAATTCAAAAACATTTCTGTAAACACTGACTGCATTAACCGCTACACAAACTGCATTGCTTATCACTGTCCTTCCAAAACTAAATTGCCTGAAACTACATAGCAAACATGTTGATAAATTGTTCCACCACTGGAGAATTGAAGAATCATTGATACACTTCCTTGCCCCTATAGTGAGAACACGACAATATAAAAGCACTTTACCTTGTAGTAAGTCCTACAAGGCATTTAGTCACCTTGTTTAGACTTTTCCCAGATCATACCTAGATGGAAATGTCAAAAATCTAGACAGCAATTGGAGAAAAAGAAAAAGAAAGTATATGATCATCATAATCTGATCTCTGAGTCCACTGGTTTTCAGTCAGGTCATTGGTGCTATTTATTATTATGCATAAACACATTATACAAAGACAAGTCAAAACCATATGTAGGTATATAGAAGAGCACAAACCTCAGAATAAAACAGTTGTGGATTCCAGTCCTGGTTTCGCCAGGTAACCTATGGGGACTGGGTGACTTGCTTAATGTGTCAGAATCCGTTTTCTCTTCCACAAAACAGGGCTAATCATACCTGTCTCATAGGTATAGTGTGAGTGAGTGAATTGACTTCTATAAAGGGCCCAATCTCATGTCTGGCACAAAGTAAATACTGCACCACTGTTGTTAGTTCCTTTCGCTAATATGGAATGAGACAAAGGAATCCCATTTGCTCACTTATTCAGCAAATTTGGCTAAGGACTGTGCTAGGTATCATGAGGGATGTAGATTACTTAGACTCAAATCCTACCCCAAAATGAGCTTCTAATTAAATACAGTCTGTTAGATACCTACATAAATGCCTGTAATAAAATATAGAAGGTGATGAGTGCCATAACAACAGAATCAAATAGAGTGATTGCATTTAGCTGGGGAATCAGGAAGGGCTCTGTCAAAGTGCAGCTCTTTCCCTGAATCTTACCAAATAAGTAGGAATAGAGTATTGAAACTATGAAGTAAGAGCTTGTCATTTGGCCTCTGCACAGGTTTTGGAAGGGGAGTAGAAAAGATGTTTTGTTGTAGACACCACTTATTTCATGGTTGGAAATGCAGGGTGCCTGGGACTCTTGTATATCAGGCTAAGGAATTTAGACCCTTTACCCAGGGGTAGTCTAAGGCAGTTGTTTCCACTGGCTAGAAAATCAGAATTGTATTTCAAGAAGAAAGCAATTGGCACTATGTTGGACAGACTGAAATAGGGAGGAAAGCAAACCTGAAAATTCACTGTTTGGCAAGCATTTTCTTAGGTACTGTGTGCCAGTCCAAGGAATGACTAAAAGGACTGCTTTTTATAAGAATGAATAAAGTGGATTGCTCTTTCGAAGTTAGTATGACATACTAACGAACAGTCAATGTGTTGTCACAAAGATGTATGCAAAAGACCATAGAACAATGTAAGAGGAAGAGATTGGCACTTTTGGTACCAAAAAAATGTAGGCATCCCAGGGAAGTGAAAGTTGGGAAAGGTGTTGAAAGGTAAATAGGGATTTGCTGGATGGGAGAGAAAGGAAAGACTTCCAGCAGCATCTGCCTTCATGGAATACCTGTTAAATAAGCTCTGAACTGGCGGGCTGTTTCTGTTCTGGAACCACATCCTCACATCCCTATCTCCTAACAGTTTTAAGAAAAACTCCTTTATTGTCTTCTAGGATATTACTGTGCTTTCACTATTATAAGATCCCAGAGGGAAAAAATTGCATTTTTCCTGTTTTCTTGGGGTCCCCCACTAGTAAGTCATACTAACTACTACATGGGTGGATGGATGCATGGTTGTTGTCAAGAAGGAAACCTCATACTATTCATTTTTTTATATTTGGCATCTGATTAAGGCAATATCATTAACGCTTTTGATCTTCCATTTATCTGATGCAGACATTAGGAATTCATCAAGATGGTTTAGTTGAAAGCAATTAGATCTGTGCCTCTTCTACCTAAGGGCTCCCCCTGCCTTCCTTCTTTCCATATACACATGTTCTGGAAAATTAAACTCAGAGTGGGTTCTGATTCTCACCCTGTAATCTGAGTCTGGCACTCTCACTCTGAAGCCCTTTTAACCTCCCTGCTTGGTAGACCTCTACTCTGCTTTCCAGTAATCACTCATTTTCTCTGTGGCAGTCACCTCTGTCAGAAGCATATTAGAATTGGCACCACTCTCATTCCACACAGAAAAAGGAGCATCCTCTCATATCCCCCGGCTTTCTCCAATGGTGAATGCAGTGTGCTCTGAAAAATATGATGGTCCTAATGCTTTTAGAATGCCTTGCAAAGGGGCTTGCGTATGCCTATGATACTCTCAGATTCTGAGACTTTTCAGTTTTTCAGTTTCCTGATGAGGCTTCCAGATGCTTTCCCACTAATGATCACTGAGTTTGTGCTCAGGAGATCTCTTGATGGAATGTTTTCTCACCTGTGCTCCTCTGACACTGTCTCAGAATTTTGGTACTCAGAGCATCCGTATTATATGTCAGCTACCCAGACTTGTGGATGAATTCCCTAAGAATAAAAGCCATGTCTTACTTATCTCTGGATCCCCACTCCCCCTAGCACAGTATAAATAACACATAGTATCTATGATCTATCAAAAATAGCATATTTTCTACTACATAGAAAAAACAAAACAGTAAGTTATCTGACAATAGCCAAAATAGAATTAATAATTAAGTTGATTGATTTCATTTTTATCCAACTGAAACTTCATACATAACACACTCCTTATCTCCCTTCTCCACCTTCTTTGCCTTTGTAGTACTTTCTAACATATATGTCTTTTGTTTATTTTCTGTCTTATCAGAATATAAATTCCATGAGGGCAGGCATTTTTCAATGTTTGGTTCACTAGTGTCTCCAAAGAGCCTAAAACAATGAATAGACAGTTATAGAATACCTTCAGTAAATACTCGTTAAGGAAATTCTTTCAATATATACAAATACAATATATACAAACACAGAGCCTTACCATTGTATATCTAGGGAGACAAAAGTATTAATTTCTGCTATTTTAGGGAGCTTGCCACTCTTAAGGGAGTAGAAGGCTTATTTTGATTCAAAGTAATATGAATTATTTCCTGAAGCTTCAAAGTGAAATGCACAGTTAAAAAGAAATAGATAGTTCTAATTGAATATGCTATACCTCATTTTTAGGTTGACAGGTTTACAGCAACAAACATTTACTGAAATCTACTTGGTGCCAGGTCCATCTATTCAGGTGCCTAGGTCCTGCCCTCAAAAAGCGATTAATATAATAGGAAAGAGAAAGAGATATGAAAGCACTAGCACAGGGGACCACAGCCATACACAGGAAACAAACCTAACTAAATCTTGGGGGAGGGGGTGGCCAGTGAGGCTTCTTGGGCCAATGGGCATCTGTATTGATATCTGAGGACAAATAGCAAAAGCAGGAGTATGGTGTGGAAGCACAGTCTTTGCCCTTTAGAAACTCAACTATCTATTGGGGCAGGCAGATAACACAAGCAAGCAACTCTAGTATAGTTTATTGTAAGAGATATAGGGTCAGAGTGCTCCCTGAACGTAGATGAGGAAGAGATTGACACCTTTTGACAAAAGAGAGTTTCACCAAACCAGGGGAAGTGAAACTTGAACGAGGTGTTGCAAGACAGAAACAGGTCAAGCAGAAGAAGCATGTAGAGGAATGGAGAAGAAGAGAGTTGGCATCTGTAGGTTTGTAGAGAATTAAGAATGGCCAAACCATGGTTCGGGCAGGAGTACTCAAGAGATGAGTCTGGAGGTACGCAGGGATGGACCTTAAAGGGCCCTGTATGCTATCCTAAGGAATTTGAAATGTATTCTAAGAGCAGGGAAAAAAATTGTGATCTTTTTCGCCACAGAGATCTATATATACCATTGCCACAGGGGAAGGAATGCCATTCAGTGGTACAGTTCAGCACTTTTACTGAAACAAAAAAGACAAGTATACTGGGTAACATCAGAAAGAGAGAGACATAGGAAATAGGAAAAGAAAAAGGAAATGAAGCAAGAGTTTTGGGTTTCTTTTTCCCTGCTGCAGTTTTTGGCCTTAATTTTCTATTTATATGTCCGTTTGACAAGGAAGAGGTCAGTTATCAGTTAAAGGGCCAGTGGAGGTGAGTCAGAGTTGTCCAGGTACTAATGTCTTGGCCATTGACTTATCAGAGACATACACGTCTTACCATTGATGGGGATGTTTGAGAGTTTCTCCTTGGGTGTATGTGACACTAACTGTTAGCTGACCCCGAGCACATTAAAAGTCACCCAAAGCTTTTCTTTGAGCTAACATCTCCAGTCTTCCTTGGAGCTGCAGTGGGACCAAGCAGAGCGAGTCAACAACTAAAAAAAATAAGAATAGTATGGATAATTTCTAAGCTGAAAGGTAGATTCATGGGGGTCATTATTACTATTTCTCTTTACTTTTATACATTTTCAAAATTTCATAATCAACACTTTTTCTTAAGTAATTTGAATTAACAACTCACATGTTTTTTTATCATCATTAAATTCCTTTTCCTTTCCTACAGCATTAAGCACAATTCTTTAAATGTGTTACTTATATGCTACGTAAAGGGTGTGTCTTTTATTTATAGTGTATACCGAAAATGAAGGAACATAATATATGGGGTATATTACAGAGAAGAGCAGATCATTTACAGTTCCCCCAAAAATGTACAGCTGTACAGATTAGGGAGAGCAATTTATAAAATTGCCATTGTATACTAAACACGGAACAAACGTGGATCCCTTTTATCCTTTTTAAGTGCCACTAATTTTCAGGAACAATATTTCTTTTGACCCTTAAGTTCTTTAACAGGCTTTTAAAAGATACCCCACATATCTTCCCATTCTTCAGAGGACGATCGAGCGGTGGTACGGAGAGCCAGCATGCACCACCCCCATCTTAAAACTTATGGCAGAACTGATGCAAAACAGGTAAGAAGTGCACTGGGGGAGAAAAAAACAGTTGCTCTTTCGCAGCATCTCAGGAAGTCAGATTTTCCTGCCTGGTAGGTGCACATTCAAGGCTTAGCAAGAACTCAGAAACCAAAAATCTTAAGAAAACTGGTAAAAGCAATAGAATTAGAGACTTAAGATTGAGACCTCTTGGGAGAAAGAGCATAGTATACTTAGGTGTATAAAGGAACTGTGGGAACTAGGAAAAATGGGAAGACTACCACCACCATTACTTAAAATATTTAAAGGCACAGATGGAGGAAGGGAGCTCTTTTAATTTAAATTTAATTTTAATTTCATGCTTACTGCAATTCCATAGATTTTTAAAGCAGAGAAGAAGTTTAGAGGTCTCTGAGTTGAGCTGCTTCCTTTATGAAGAAGGGAACTGAGTCCCAGAGCAGTTCATGGACACCTAGTTTGTCTCAGAAGCCCCACGGATTGTCCCTGATTTGACTCCTAAGTTATCTACTTCTTCTTTGTCAATATGCTAGTATGTGGATGATTTGTGTGCTCAACATTTTCATTTAAATAGCAACTACAATAAATAAAGGTGCATATATCTTTTCAAATTAGTGTTTTCATTTGCGAGAGGGGAGGTAAATACCCAGTAGTAGAACTACTGGATCTTATGCTATTTCTAGTTTTAATTTTTTGAGCACCCTCCATACTGCTTTCCATAGTGGCTACACCATTTTGCATTCCCACCAGCAGTGCACAAGGATTCCTTTTTCTCCACATTCTCACCAACACTTGTTATTTCTTGTCTCTTTGACTCTAGCTGTTGTAACAGGTATAAGGTGTAAACTCATGGTGGTTCTGAAACTAATATGGCACTGTATGTTATTTATACTTAATAAAAATATTTTCAAAGTGAAACATATAGCAACTATTATAACACATTTTTTTGCAACTACAACACTTCTTACAAATTGCCTGGTCAAAAACTTAATAATAAAAAAAATACCTAGTTGACCTTTTAATTTGCACATACTAGCAAAGATTCAGATACCCTGCATGTAAATATTAACAAAGATGTAGCTAAAAGAAAAACTGCAAAAAGCTAATTGGTTTTTCCCCTTTAAAATATGTCATTGTGAATATGGCTTTGTACCAGATTACCTGTCACATAGCCGTCCTATTTCATCAGTTTCTCTTAAATTGCGTGTTGGAAGGGAGGTATCCAGACAGGGAAGGAGTATGGACTGCAGCTGTAATTTTATCTCTCGTGCTGGGTTTTTCACAGTAATAATTTAAAATCTATTAAACAAGAGGTGGAAAAAAGACCTGGCAAATAAAGAAATGTGAGTATGATTCATTTTAAAACTGTTTGTTTTTTAAAAAACCACTCTGATGGGGCAGCCCAGGTGGCTCAGCAGTTTAGCACCGCCTTCAGCCCAGGGCGTGATCCTTGAGATCCAGGATTGAATCCGGCCTCGGGCTTCCTGCATGGAGCCTGCCTCTCCCTCTGCCTGTGCCTCTGCCTTTCTCTCTCTCTCTCTCATGAATAAATAAATAAAATCTTTAAAAAAAATTCTGATGGATCTTAGATACTAAGAGTGGTTGTGTATTTCATATTAGATTTATTTTCTATGAAATTACAATGTTTTCAACTAGATTATTGATATTATATATTACTGATATAACATTTAATACTAAATGAAAAATCATTGCATTCTATGTTGTAAAGTATTTGATACCTGCCATAGGTAAGTGATTCATATCTAGCATAACTTGTATAAGAAGTACCTAGTGAAAATCCGTAATTTCAGGAAAATATGTTATCTTGTCTATATTTCTCCAGAATCTAATGTGAATTATGTGTGTGCATTTCTTTTCTTTATTCAATAATTGTATACCAACAATCAAAAGTTCACAGTATTTCCAATAAGTTATCATTGCACCTTATTCTAAAGCATTTTGAAAAAACGTGGAGAAGCAACAATTCACCATTCCTGGCAAAAGGACTTTAGCAAGTATCTTTGCTTTTTTTGAGATTTCATGTTAGGACCTGGTTTCATGCTTTTTGCTAGTCCTTTAAAAATATATACCATAGTTTCTTAAAAGCACAGAGACAAGGCATATCAGAGCCAACTGAAGCCAAACTGATGTTAAAAAAGCAAATATTATTTCAGGATGGCATGTCAGTCCTTTATTCTGTTCATACTGTTTCTCCACCTTTCAGAAACCAAGGAAGTAGAATTGTTCTCACTGAGAACTTCTAGGACTCCTTTCTCTTTATTTGAGCTATGTGCGATGGAAACTATAGTCTGAATGGAATTTAATGTATTTGAAATACACTTGAAGTATTAGATGATTCATTATGCATATGAGCAATATTAAAAGTACCTAGGGGGCAGCCCCCTTGGCTCAAAGGTTTAGTGCCACCTTCAGCCCAGGGTGTGGTCCCGAAGACCTGGGATCGAGTCCCACGTCAGGCTCCCTGCATGGAGCCTGCTTCTCCCTCTGCCTGTCTCTCTCTCTCTTTCTCTCTCTCTAATAAATAAGTAATCTTTAAAAAATAAAAAAAAATAAAAGTACCTAGGTATTCCATCTGTGTAGATGGAATTAAATTTAGAATTTGTTTTAAAAATATGTATGGGGCATTACAGGATATTGCAAATGTAAACCTCTAGGTATTTATATAAACATACATGTTCACACATTTTTTTTAATTACTATCTATCAACCACTTTGCATGGAAAGAGAGGAGAGTAAGAAGTCTGTGATGGGATGTCAAGATTTTGTTTTGATAGATAAAAGCGAATTCTTTGAATCAGCAAATGAATGAAATTAACGCTTCTTAATTCCCCTAATGTCTTTATAGTGAGAAATCAGCATACATATTTTATCAACACTTGTTTAATGGAATGGCATTTTTAAAAAGGGATAATTGCAGGGGCGCCTGGATGGCTCAGTCGGTTAAGCATCTGACTCTTGGTTTCAGCTCAGGTCATAATCTCAGGGGTCTTGAGATCCTCCCGTGTTGGGCTCTATGCTCAGCTGGGAGTCTGCTGGAGATTCTCTCCCTCTGCCCCTCTCCCCGGCTCATGCTCTTCTGTTTGCCATCTCTCTTTCTCTCTCTCTCTCTCCAAAAAAATAAGTAAATAAATCTTTCCAAAAAAAGGGATAATTGTACTGCTGCCACTTCTAATAAATGAAAATGTTAGGCACTTTAAATCTACATCTGGTTTATTTATCTACATATAGGGTCTGGTTTTTTGTTGTATTTCTTAGATCCCAGCGTTTGAATTTTGATGTATCATCTCCTAATGGAATTCTTCTCTTCAGAGAAGCTAGTAAAATGATTTGCACTTATGGTGAGTATCTTTTTCCATATTTGTCTCAGCAATATAACTTTATCTCTTTGGAGAAAAGAAAGATGTTAGTTATTTTGTTCTCTTGAACCTTTGTATCTGTATGAATTTGTGAACTGGGTAATAGGAATGCAAAAAGCCAGGTAGCTGTCATATTGGCATCAAAAGTAAGTAAGCAGCGTGCCTTTGACTACAAATCATGCCTGACCAACTTGATGAATTTCTTTTGGATGAAATTGCAGCGTCAGTAGGCAAAGAGAATACACTAGATAGAATATTAAAAAGTTATAGCATATTCAAAATTGCCAGAAATTACATCAGGGGATTTTCTATGATGAATCAAGGAATGCTTAAACCAGTATGTCACCAGCACTGAATTTTGGAAAAATATCCTGCTAAAGAGCAGTAAATATTTTATTACAGTGAATTTTGGACACTGCACCCTTATAGTCAGAGTTCTGTAATAAAGTTGGTCCTATTCAATTATTGTCAAAAAATTCAGTTAGCAGTTAGAATTGAACCTTAGAATTACCATAAACCCTAATACTTGACAATTCTGACAGCTTCATCAATGAAATTCTCAACTCTCTGAGAACTGTATGTAGCCTGGGAATGGGGGTAGGATGGTTAAGAAGCCTCTGCTGGTTTGTGCCCCCTCTGGCTGCGTGCTGCCTAAAGGCTGGGGGCTCTGTGCAGTGGTCTTCTCCTTCAGAGATGGTTCCCTATGCCCTCTTCTCTTATTCTCTGTTTTCTTTTTTGCCTATCGGTTCTTGCTTTTCCAAATCAGTAGCCAACTCTGAGTATATTTGGTCTCAAAAGCTGCCTGTAGTTCTCATATTTCTTTTTGAGTACCTTGAACCAGATTTTGCAAAATTTTGTAAAGCTTCTTTAAGTATGTTTATGAGTGTGTACACACATATTTATAGGAACAACCACTGAGAGTGTATTTCTTTTTTAAAAGTAAAAGCCTATTTTTTTAAAAAAAGGCAGAAGAACAATTGTTTTAAATTGTTTTCACTTGAATTCAAAACCCATTCTAGGAAGATAATCTATGCATTGTAGGCCTCTGTTAAAAAAAAATGCCCAGTCTTGGGGCACATGGGTGGCTCAGTCAGTTAAGTGTCTGCCTGTGGCTCAGGTCATGATCCCAGGGTCCTGGGATTCGAGTCGGACTTTCTTCTCAATGGGGAGTCTGCTTCTCCCTCTCCTTCTACCCCTCCCTGTTACTTATGCTTGTATTCTCTCTCTCTAATAAATAAAATCTTTAAAAAAAAATGCTTAGTCTTAATTGTGCATTTGATTTGTAGAGTTTGAGATTATAAGTGTAGAAAAACTACAGGAAGCACCTATATAAGGCAGTAAACTTGCACTCTGTACCACAACTACATTGTCACAAGTTTTTTTATCTGTTGAAAAGAGACACATTAGTATCATATAAAATAGAAATGCTTTGCCTCCTAAAGGTGAAAATGAACTCCTTTTCAAATATTCTCAGTGCAGTTTGTTGTACTTCCAATGTATATCTAATTCCTTTCGTTGTCTTACCATACAAAGATACATATCTACACCATTTCCCAAAATAGTGTCTTAGAAAAAGCATACACCTGTGTGGCTCAGTTGGTTAAGCATCCAGTTCTTGATAATAACTCAGGTCTTAATCTCAGGGTCATAAATTCAAGCCCAACACCGGGCTCCATGCTGGGTGTGGAGCCTACTTTAAAAAAGAAAAAAAAGAAAGGAAAAGAAAAGAAAAAGCATGTTTTTGGAGATTAGAAGATCTGAGTACCAATCATAGTGCCAACCCTTATTAGCTCCATGACCCTCTACCAAGACACCATGCTCCTTTATGCCTAGTTTTCTCATACACACAATTAGGATTAGACTATGTGCTGACCTACGCATCCACTTAGAAGAGGTGATTAAGTGAGCTCCTCCAGGAAAAGGGCTTCCCACAGGGTGTGACATGGAGTGTCACATTCAGTGAACATGCATCTCCTTAATCCAAAGTCATTCTCTTACACTCACTTCTTCAGACAAGGTTTCACTGACCACATAATTTTTTTGTTCTGCCCCAGCTTGGACCACACTGTTCTACTTCCTTCGGCCTATAATAAGAATTTTGCTTCTATTTCCTTGCTTTTAAAAAGGAAATAATATTTATTAGGAAACAGTGTACTTATAAGGATTTCTTAGTAGTTGATAGAGCTTTAGCTACAGAAATGTTAGATTTCTGTTACCAATCATGACTATATCTTTCCCCCTTTTTTTTTTCTGGATCCAGTTTCTTTCACTAAGTGTAATTTTTCCTTTGGGGCATATTCACTATTACAGTAGGACTGTTAAGAGCAGTGACTTTCTCTTCCAGCATTACTGGGCCCCTACGTACAGAATGTACATCCAGCAAGAGACACCAAAAAGAATCTCAGAACAATGCCAAATCTCCAAAGGGTACCTAGTCCTCTGTCAGGTTGTCTGACACGGGCAAAGGCATTGCAGCAAAAGTTGAGAAAGTTAATTAAGTGAGGATTACATTGGAGGAAGAAGAAGAGCAGCAGACAGGAGAGAAAGGAAGGGTAGGAAGAAGAGAAAGGAGGTGAAGCATAAAAGAGAAAAACCTTCAAGGCATTCTCGAGAAGGAAAGCCAGTACGTTTTCTTACCCTAAGGAAAAACTAGAACACTAAAGTAAGGCTCTGTACCTTGGGTTGGACCAATAATAATGGTAGCTTTTATTTTTTAATCAGCTATTACATGCCTGCTCCTACACTAGACCATTTATCATTCATTAGCCTATTTATTCCTCAAGGTGGTTATTATTTTCTGCCACTCAGTACTCATTTGGCCTTGGCTAAGTTGCTTAAGCCCTTCTTGCTTCAGTTTCTGGTTAGACAGAGAAAAGGATACCTACTTCATAAGGCAAGCTTTTAGACCAGTTAGCTTCTGTGATGAAGAAATTGAAGCCCATAGAGATTAAGAAACTTGCCAAAAATTGCATAGCTAGCAAGTGGTTGAATTGGAATTTCATTCAAAGTCTGTATAACTTCAAACAATAGTCCTGTAGGACTCCATAGTCCTTATTGCCACTTGGGAATTGCCACAGGAAGATTGTGCCTTGGATATTAATGAGGAAGCACAATTCTTTAAAGTATGGTGATTTCTATCCTAAAACTTAAGGAAAACCAAAGGCTCAGTGGGAAAATGTCCTTCAACTTTGTAAGTAGTGACTTGGACACCTGCGCTTTACATAGAATAATAGAAAAATGTTTTTTGCCCTTCGTTGATTCCCATGCAGGCCCCATCAGCCAAGCTGATTTGATCTATCTTCACCCCTATAATGCTTTATTATGTATGCTTTTCCCTCTGGAGACTGTAATATGCTCCTGGAAGGAGATCATGTGGTCACCATCCAGGAGGTTGGAAGATGAGGGAGAGTGTGACTGGGAGGACACAGAAGAGCAGCATTATTTCTTTATTTTTTGTTTTTTGTTTTGTTTTTTGTTTTCTTTTTTTTTTTTTTTTTTTTTTTTTTTTTTTTGCATTATTTCTTTAGTAAGCAAACAGAAGGCAAGAAAGCCCATGGAGGAAAGAGGCCAGAACATTCTGTGATCCCTTCTGTCCCCATCTTCACTGGTTTTCTTTGCTCACGTCTCATGGGCAGTGTTTGGGTAGTCAGTGATTGGGGCGGTGCAGTCATGGGGAGTCTTTTCCACATGCACCTGATTTGTTGCATATTTTGTAGAACACCTCTACCTCACTGCTCAGTGAGACTGGCAGAAAAATAATACTTTTGATATGCTGTTTTATTTATCTGCATTCTGTCATGATATACTTTGATGTAAGTTTTTAATTTTGCTTCAGCTCTCAGCTGTTCTCGCCATTACAGCTCAGGGTCAGCAATGAGGTTAGCCACAGTAGCACAAAACAATTTCCTGTTTGTACAGCCCAGGTAACATTTGGATGAGGATTAAATTTTACCACATTTTCTACTAGCCCAAGCCTATTATTTCTAATGAGTTTTAAATTGCTTCAAGAACATGTATTTCAAAACTTAGTGCTGTGATCCATTCAGCCTGAGCAACTTAATAAAAGAAATTTCTTTCTTAAATTTTTGGTTAAAATGTTGCATGCAATGTAATAAATGTTATTACTTTGGAAACCTACTTCTCAGTTTTAAGAACTGGATGTTTCTTATGCTCAATTTCCATTTGTCTAATCTTTTCTTCCCTTAGCCTCTGGGTATTGGTATCTTTAGTGACATCTATTGGTTGAAGAGTGCACAGAAGGGAGAAATAGTGATTATTCTTATAAGACTAGCCAAAATGGGAAGGCTTTTATTCCCTCCTTAGATACCTGATTTTAAGAGAGCTCAGTGTGTGAAAACCTAAACTTTAAAAATCAGTAGAACAGTTATGATTATTCACTACATGTAAGAATTTACATCAGGGTTCTTTAAAGCAGTATATATGCTCCACGTGCATTTAAGGTACGATTTAATCCTATGCTTAAATTGGATTTGTAAAGCAGTGTACAAACCACTGTTGTTTATTGTGACCTAGAAAACAGACCAGTGGTTTTCCAACTGGGTTTTGCACAGCCCAAGAAATCTGTGAAAGTACCATGGAGGCCTTTCAGATAGCGGGGAGGAAGGCAACCTACTGCCGCCTTGACCAGAACCACCCAGCTATGCAGTTGCACTAGATTTGTTTGTAAAAGGGATCACCATTTTCAAAAGTGTTGTGGTTTTTTTTTGTTTTCTTTTTGTTTGTTTGTTTGTTTTGGGTTTTGTTTTTTTTTTTTTTTTGGTAAAAGAGCTTGAAAATTACTATTTTAATTTACTTGGCATGTACTATTACAAGGATTGTAAGGATGAAGGATTATGATTGTATATTTATGTTTGAATGATTACTAAAAGGTAGTTGAAGAATGCATTGGTCTTGAAATAACTAGAGACTTCATAAAATGTCACCAGGAAATAACAGTTCTAAAACAAACTACCCAGGGACCATGTACATGGCCTTACATCCTATAAGAAACTTGGTTGGGGACATAGAGTGACAAAGTAGTACAGTAAAGTTCACAAAAGTCTTCTGGAGGCAGTGGAATGAAGAACACTTTGAGGATCCCAGCACCAAGATCAGGTGGCTTACCAAAGCAACACCTTGAGGAACACATTCCATAGCAGATCCACACATGTTGGACTTGCCTCCCCTTTGCACACAAGCAGAAAATACTGAATAAGCTATCAAATTAGAGTGATCTCCAAACAAATGTGTAGAGTGCAGTGGATTCTTTCATCCATTTATTGAGCATTTACTCTGTGTCTGATGGTGTGAGAGTTATAAGGAATAAGACTTACAACACACTAAAAAGAATCTTACTGATTGTTCTCTTGAGGAACTTGAGTCCAGCAGGGGATTCAGTCAAGTAAATGAAGACTTAGGATGCGTTGTACTCACTTTTATGCTTGAGAGGCATACAGAGTGCTATGGTAGCCCAGAAGCTTCTAACTCAAACTGAGGAGTCAGATAAGGAAGTATCTTTTGAAGGAATAGAATAGGGCCCAGAAGTTTAAAGACGCTATTTGAAGCAGACAGTAGCTTTTACAAAATTATATGAATACAAAGCATTAGCATGGTCTATTAGCAAACTGCAGAATTTCAGAATTGCTCTAGAGAATAGAAAGTGAAAATCTTGATTATCTCATCATCCAAAGGAAACCATCATTTGCAGTTTAGTGTGTGTTCTTTCATATTTTTTATGTGTACATATAGATATATTTTTTCAAAAGTAGTATAATATACTTGCTAATACGTAATTGACTTTTTTACTTATATAATGGCCGTTGCTCAATGCTAATATATATAAATATATTTATTTTTTAAGGTTTTTTTTTCAAGTTTATTTATGTAAGTAATCTCTACACCCAATGTAGGGCTCAAACTCAACCCTGAAATCAAGAGTTGGACATACCCACTCCCTGACTGAGCTAGCCAGGCATCCTTACCACATCTTCTTAAATAGCTGCAAAATACTACATTTTATGGTCATACTATAATTTATTATTCACCTTTTAATAAATGTGATTTTTTATAAACATGTAATTTTTTACTATCCTATACTTTGTTTCAGTAAGCAACTTTGTACATTTAGCTTTGTGAGCTTCATTCATTCAACAAATGTATGTTGGGAGCAGAGGCACTGTTCCTGACTCTGGATACATCAGTGAGCAAAACTGAAAAAGACATCACTTAGTATGTTAGAAGGTAATAAGTGCAATGAAAGAAAGAAGAAGGAAGGGAGAGAGGGAGAGTAGGGAGAGAGAGAGAGAGGTAGGAAGGAAGGAGAAGGAACATTAGAAGTACCAGAAATTGGAGAACGTGTTACAGTAAATTAAGTAAAGGGATAGAGGTAAGCCTCATTGAGAAGGTGACATTTGAGTGAAGACATGTAGTAAATAAGGGAGTTAGTTGTGTGGATATCTCTGGGAAGAATATTCTAGACTGATAGAATACCAAGTCTTAGGGTCCTGAGGCAACAGTATATCTGGCATGTCTGAAGAACAGCCAAGCAATCAGTAGCTGGAGCAAAGTGAACAAAAGGGGGCATTATAACAAGAACAATTTCATGTAAAGTCATCCCTGCAGACAATTATCAGGACTATGATTTTAACTCCAAGTGAAATAGAGGAACTTTAGAATGTTTTGACCAGAGGAGTAACATGATTTGATATTGGCTTTGACCAAGGTGATAGTAGGAGTGGTGAGAAGTGGTTAGATTTTTGGGTATACTTTGAAAGTAAAGCAAATTTCTTGATGGGTTGAAAATGTGGTACAAGAGAAATAATGTAGTCAAGAAATTTTGGCATGAACAACTGGAAGTATGAAGTTACCGTTAACTAAGATGCATGCGAGGAGAATGAAAAGTTCCATTTTGGTCATGTTCAGTTCAAGATGTTGATTGGACATCCCAGTGGGGATATGAAACACAGAGTTGGCGATGTGAGTCTGAAGTTTGGAGTTAAGGCCAATCTAGAGAAACAAATGTGGAAGTCATTGACTTTTAGATGATATTTAAAGTTGCAAAAATTGTGAAGATCACCTAGGTGATCACCACCTAGGTGGTGAGTGAATATAAATAGAGAAGACTTGGGTTTGAGTCCTGGGTACTCCAGTGTTAAAGGGAAAGGGGAAGAGCATCCAGCAAAGGAAAAGTGAGAAGGAGCAGCACTGAAGTTAAAAGAAGATCAGGAGTGTGTGTCTTGGAAGACAAGGAAAGAGAGGTAGTCAGCTGGAGCAGAAGCTGTCCATGAATCAAGATAAGGATTGACCATTACATTTGGCAACAAAGAGGTTGTTGGGAACCTTGAAAAGAGCATTTTCAGTGGAGTGGGCATGAAAGAGAATGAGAGGAGAAGAATTGAAGACCGTGAAGACAGTTCTTTGGAAGAGTTTTATATAGAGGAGTACTATCTAGCAGGGAGGTAAGGCCAAGAGGTTGTTGTTGTTTTTTAATGGAAGATATAATGGCATGACTTAGATTCCAAAGAGATGATCTAATAGAAAAAAGAGATTGCATAGGAGGAAAAGGGAGAAATTTATTGGTGCCATGTCCTAAGTACATAAGAGGAGATAGAAGCTAGTTGAACATATCGAAGGGTTGGCTTTTACAGGAGACCGTGCACGTGAGTGCAGATGCTAGCTAGTAGATAGGCAGATATTGTAATGAAGTTTTAAAATTAGAATATATTCCCAGAAGTGGATTTACACATTTTAAATATTTTTAATAAATATTATCAAATTGCCCTCTAGAATGATTATGCTAATTTACCTCTCCAACAATTTATTTTCCTGTATCCTTATCAACACTGCCCTGTTTTTTTAATCTTTTTTCATCTGAAATGGAAATACTATATTCCTTTCCATTCTTCATAGCTTCAGTTCTGTCCCAAATCATTTATGTCCAGGGACCTCATAAGATTTTTGCAGAGAGACCTATAGTAATATCAACAAGCTTGTGGTTCTCTTTCCATAACAGTTCTGATGATGAATGAAGGCATTCAACCTATCGAGCTGTCAGCTAAGTATCACTTTAAAATTTTAGAGATTAAAAGGGAAAAAGAAAAGTAAATCAATGTAATGGATTGTTTTATAAGCCAGGAATAGCATTGTTCATACTATTAGTTCTTCCTGGTACAAGATGCTACTATAGTGTTTTATCCCTTGAACCTTCTTTTTTAAGTATTCTTTTGAGGACACAGAGAATTGGTAGAATGTGGGGTAAAGAACCACCTTGTGACCCCATGCAGCTGATTCTCTACTGAAGAAATGGAGGGAAGGTATTCAAAGATATATCCATGACCTCACTTTGAATCATGTATTAGAAGGAAGTATACTTTTCTATGCCCCACACACCCAGCTTCACCTCCTCCTCTTTCCTAGGCCATAACTCCCCTATGTGTGAACTTACAGGCTATTAGACTTCAAAAAGAAATAAACCCCCAGCTGTATATGTTGTTATAGTTTACATTTACTGAGTGCTGTGCCAGTTATTATGGTAAACACTTTACATATGCTCTCTCCTTTACTCCACATAAGAGCCTTGTGAGTTATAGGTAGGTGCTGTTATTATCCTTATTTTTATAAATGAAGACATTGACTTACAGAAGTTGATGGTCTGCTCAGACACCTAGGTAGTAAGGAAAGATGTAAGATTCAAACTCCAATCAGTATGTCTCAGAAGCCTACCTGGTTCAACATTACCTCATGCACTATATGTTAATCTTCTGTTAGAATATTATCTTTTATATAGTTCTCCAGCTGAGGCCTATGAAGGAAGGCCATGCCTCTTGGGGTGTAGGAAGAGAACATCATGGAGTCAGTCACTCAAGGAAGAGGTGGGGTCTCAGAAGGAAAAAAAAGTTTAAAAAAATTTTTTTTAAAGACCTGAAGTAGATCTCAGATAAACAAAAGAGGAGGTTTTGCAGTTTTAATGTATGTCCTTTTCTGAATCTAGATCTTGAGAATTGTCTAGAAGAGTACTTCTGAGTACTAGAAGCTAACCCAAAAAAACAAAACAACAACAAAAAGAGTTTTTAAAAAAAGGACAGAGAATAGAGGTTAAAAAGAAGAACCCAAACAATTAATATGAGCTAATAATGAGGAAAATGTTTCTAATAAGCTGCATTATCTGTATCAGGAGTCCTCTGAGCTTCTCAGTTTTTTCCTTATTTTCCTTATTTTTAACGAGATTTCTTTTCCTGCTGCACATGTACAAGAGTAAGAACAGAAATTCCATGATACCTCTGCCCCCCACTCTTGTCCACAATGGCCTTTGGCCGGATCATCCATTCACTTCACAGTGTTCTTTCCCTGAGCCCCAGGGCAGCCTCTGCACCCATTTGCCCAGGCCTAATGTTAAGGTAACAGTACCTATTCTCCTGCCCACAATCATTGGCATTATAGTCAGTGGGAAACAATTAGAGATTTTTCTTTTGATTCTCAGGTTTGGAAATCTTTATTTCATTAAGGCACATACCACTTCCTTTTGTGCTGCTACAGTGGTACCAGGGTGGTAACTGTCACTGGCTTCAGTGGCTTCCAGCCTGACAGTGCCTTCACTGCCAGCTGTCCATCAGTTCATATAAGATCTGCATCCCAGGAGCTTCTTTCCTGAAGGAAAGAGGGAGGTAGCACTTTCCAGTCATGGGGTGAACAGGGTAGACAAGGAGGGTTGTCACACCTATAAAGGAACTTCACAACCAAACTTCAGCCCTGTCACTTTTGTTTACAGTAATGTGAGTCTAATTGTGAGATGTTAAGCTTTTGGGGGACAGGGCACCCAATTGCAATAAGTATTGTTGAATATCATATATTAAATAAAGCTGAATTACAGTGAATAAATGACTTGGCCAGGCCTTCTCTCCCATGGTCTTTCATCACCACCATGGAATGATGAGGCACCTGGGCACAGGGAGATGCAGTTTCCTATTTCAAAAGTATTACTCATTCTAATTTTCCAAGGTCATGATGGTACACAAATTAACACAGATATGTCTGAACAGTCCAAAAGACATGTTATGTATATTAAATTGAACTTTAACACAGAAAGGAAAGTTGTAATTCTAAATAAGCAATCCTTCTTGATGATAGGTTATCCAATACTTTAAAATCAAAATTTTAAATTTTGACCATCACAGTTCTTGGTCTGCCTATTCCACCTTTTGCTACAGAATATAAGACGTTTAATTCTCCCATAAGGACATCAGCATAAAAAGACCCCAAAAGATGATCCAGTTTTCTCCCTTTGACTCTGGCACCTTTCCAACAAACCAGAATGTGTAAACCATACATACCCCCAAATTACCCTAGCTCTTTTCATCACATACAAGCAGTGCTTTTCTTTTTCTGGGAAAGAAAGAATGGGGGAATGTCTACCTTGGTTTATATTGAATTTGAGCAAAGGTAGAAAAGCAGTGGTTGAGAACTTTCTTCTCCCACAGTACCCTGCTTTCTCAGACCCCTGTGCCTATGCACTTAATATACCCAGCACACACTCCTCCCCCTCTCAGTCTACCTAGAAAACTGTGTTTGGTCCTTGAGAAATAACCTGTTCTGGGAAGCCTTTCCCCACTGCCTTCCTGCCCAAGCAGCCAGTCTCTTCTTCTTTCCCCTAACATTTTAACACACCTCTCTGTGTTTGTCACATTGTATGGGATCATTGATTTATAAGTCTATTTCCCTCACCAGACTGAACTTTTCTCAGAGCAGAAATTTTATTTCATTCATTTGTTTGTCCTACCACCTCACACGTAGTAGCTGTTAAGTAAATGTTGTCATATTGAGTTGAATCTTTATGGAACTTACTGTATATCTCTAAGGTAAGTTAAGATGAGGTCATGAGAGAGGGTACAGAATTTAATATGGAGTAAATTCCAGGATCCGTCTCAGCCTTCTAGTTTGAAGGTGTGGGTCAGGTGTTGTCATTTGGATGTGTAAATTATAAGTAAAGCCTTGTGGGCTTCTAGGGATGCACAGAAGAAGACCTGTGCATGGAGGTGTTTCAGCAAGGGGAAGAGACTGCCATGAAGCGGCCCTGTGTTTCATGCTCCACCAGAAGTATTGCTCCTTCTTAACCACTTGATACACATGTGATTACCATAATACACACATCTGTCAGGGTCCAAACAGGGAAAGACAAGCACTATGACATTTACAGAATAGGGAATTTATTTTATGAATTAGATTTTGCACCATCTTGGATGAAGATGGAGAAATAGATCAAAAGCGAGAATTGAAATTTAGGAGAAAAATCACTAATCAGCCCTCCTGAAACAATGGCATAGATGGACAAATTGGAGCTTGCAAAAATCTAGAAGCTGGACACATGCCGTGAAAAGATGTGGAGTGAAAGGGGAACTGGTGTAGGATAGAAGTCATTGGAAGACTGTTGCTTCTGCATAGCTGCCATTCTGGAAATTTGCTGCACGGTAGTTGGTGGTGGCCTTGAAGTCATTCATCAGAGAGTTGGTGATTCTAGTCACAGAGGAGGAAAGAATAAGGACAAAGTGAAACCCAATGGCATTTATGCTCTTTTTTTCACCATCTGTGATGACAGTAATTTTCACAAAAACATGGCTGTTAGTCACTTGGACCTTACAAATGCAGGTTTCTCTTTTGCCCAATTCTAGCCCACTACTATACAGGGAAATGACTTCTGGGAAACTTAATTCTTAGGTAGCCGGATTGAGGCAGTACAAAACCACAATAGTATTACCTCTAAATATTGTAAATTGAATTTAGTTTCAACTACAGAAGCAGTACTCACTTAAATAGGAAAAAATGAAGGTAAGAAACACGTATGACTTTATAGTTTTTCAAAAAGCATTCTTGGGTATTGCCTAGAAACATAGCTTACTTGCACACATTTCAGAAACAGAAGCTGTTGGTTATAAATGCTAACTGCTCTAAAAAATCTTAAGGTGATTATGTAAGTATTTATTTGTCCTCTGATCGTCAACATAGAATTTAAGTACAGTTTTTTAAATAATCATCTGAAAAATGATCTAAGGAAAAAAGGAAGTAACATTTGTTATGAACTGTGCAAAGAACTTCCTATGTGTCTTATTTCATCTAATTCATGTACCGAACCTGTGAGTCTTCTAAAAGTGAAGTAACTCAAGATCAAATTCATGTAAAACCATTGAAAATCCATCCCAGAATTTAGAGTAACTTAATATCTCAGTCTAGGCTATCTTTTTTTCTTGACTTAGTTGGTTATTTACTCCTATTTTTTTAACATCTTATTGAAGAAGAGATAACACATAAAGTATGTAAAGTGAACTAATATTAAGAGTACAACTCAATGAATTTTTATCTATATATTCATATAATCGTATGAATTCATATTTCATATCTATCTATATATTCATATAATCACCATCCAGATAAAAATACAAAACTTTTCCAATACCCTTGATTGGTTTTCCTTGGGCCATTTGTACTTCTCAGGTAAATTGTCATATATATTTATATTTGTCATTACATGGATGGTATAAGTCTTATGATAGGAAGTGAACCTTAGTAATAAAGTAAGAATGTTAAATAATGTGCCTCATAACTGCTTTGAATTACATCTACTTATATCACTTTCTCTTTCTGCTTTTACCCTAAAACAGGTAATCAGATCCTGTCCCTTGGGAGCCTCTCAAAAGATCAGATTTATCCAATGAAACTCAAGGGCATCTCCATCTGCTATTCAGCTCTCAAATCTGCCTTGTGTGGAAATTATGTCAGCTTTGGCGTCTTCAAGTTGTATGGGGACAACCATTTTGACAATGTACTCCAGGCCTTTGTCAAAATGCTGCTGTCAGTGTCCCACAGTGACTTGCTAGTAAGCAATCACGCATCATGGGAGTCATTGTGTGAAATGTGAAGTAACACCACCACAGGCTTGGAATGGTTATAATGAAGCCCAGGGAGTTAGATAGCACCAGAACATTTTATGTTTTAGGACAGCATCTTGATTTAACTTACATAATTTGAACAACTAAAGTGGCTGTATCTATATAATTAAATGCATAGTTTTGAAAACTGCAGCTACCACCTCTGACAGGTTGGTCATTCAGAGTGCTCCAGGTTCAGCAGCTAGAAAATGTAATTAGCAATTTCAACTAATTGCTTACAACCATGATCATAATTCAGAAAATGTCTGTTTCCTGAAGCAGAAATGCAGGAATGTCTGCAAGATCTTCTCCTTTCTTCCTTCCTCCTCCTACTCCATCAGCTTCCCCTACTATCTGGCCTTCCTTTCCATGAAAGTTCTGATGTGGGAGAAAGAGTGAACTCAGAGTTGAGTGTATAGGTGCACAGTCTCACCTCTGCCACTCACTAGTTATTTACCTTGAATAAATAACCTTCTCTATTTCTCCAGGCTTCAATTTCCTCACCTTTAAAATTAGTAAATTAATCAAGGTGATCTCTAGGTCCCTTTTCAACTCTACCATCTAGTTTCTATGATTTATGTCAGTGGTTTTCAAACTTTGAGGTACAGGAGAATCACCAGGGGTGCTGGTTGGAATTTTAAATTTCCAGGCTCCTCCACTGAGCTCTGTCATTATCACCTTTTTTAAACATCTTTGCCTGATTACAAAAAAAGCTAATATATGCCCAATGTAGTTGTAGTAATTACTTCAGCAACAACCAAATTCATGCTCAGGCTTAGTTCAGGCTTTCTCCCCTGCTCCCTGCCAAGGGGAGACGGGGGCCTTTGTTAGTCAACCTGTGTGAGAAATGCTGCTTGACAAGAATGGACCAGTGAACTAGTGGCACCCTCTTCCACTGTTCTAAGTAGTCTCAATAGAACCACATCTCAAGCCAGAGTGGTTTAACCTCAGTAGTAGAATGGGATGCTCATTGAAGGCTGCCTATATGACAAATTGTAAAGTAGAAACTTGACTCAGATCAGGCATGTGTTGACAGCTTACCTCACTGAGAGGACTCTTCACTACAGTTGAGGTCCACCAAAAAAAACTGATTGTGGCTTCAGGAATTGCTCTAATCCTTTTTCTGACAGGCAAGCAATCTTTAACTTGATACCTCTCAATAATAAGGGTGCGTAGGACTCCCTTAGCATGCGTGTTTAAAATGCATGTGTCAAGACCTCATTCCAGAGCTTTCCATGTGGTGATCTGGAGTGGGGATCAGGAAACTGCATTTTTAATAAGCACCCCATGTGCTCTTATGGACGTGGTCTTTAATAAATACTGTTCTGGTTTATTTCTCTTATGAGTGTTATGCTTCTTTGAAACTGGTTTGAGTTCCATTTAAGTTGTTCAGGTTATCTTTCTCATGCAATTATCTTTTGCCCATAGTATATACTAAGCCATTGACCAAATCATGATTTAGTTAGGTGGATTGGCATTTTATAAGTACAATGGACTATGATGTCAAGTCCTATTATAATAGCAAATACCTTTGTATTTAAAAAAAAAAAAAGGCTGCCTTGCAACTATTAATATTATTCAGTGTTACAGTATCCCCATCCAGAAAAATAATTCAGCCTTCTAAATTCCATACTACAGAGATTTTATTTGCATTTAAGTGTTAGCCATATAATGTAAAATTGAGATTACTTACTATGCTATAGCTTCAAATTAGGATTTCTAGAGATTAAGAAGTTCCTATTAGACCCCCTTTAAATACTGAATTGTGAATCATGATGTCATTTGTACCATGTATTTATTTTACATATTTGTGTTTAGGTAAGTTTACAATTTCCAATATTATAAATGGCAGTTTCCACTAGACCTTAACATGTCTTTTGCTTCCCTGTCCCTTGACACTTAGCTATCTCTGTGTTGTAGCAATATCGGAAACTGAGCCAGTCTTATTATCCACTCCTGGAATGTCTTACGCAGGACCACATGAGTTTCATCACCAACTTAGATCCTCCTGTACTCCTGTATGTTCTCACATCTATCTCAGAGGGACTCACTACTTTTGGTAAGTATCATGGAGAACATTATTTCCAGAGGAAAAACTTCATTGTAGTCTCTTCACGTTATGTGCCTACTGAGATGATTATCCTACAAAGGGGAAAAGATTGTATACCCAAACTGAAAGAACATTTTATAATTATTACTTGCAAGTGAGAGAATGCCCTTTTTTTTCATATTTGGATGTACAGCTTATCTTTTAATCAGCTTAATTATAACTTACACACAAAAAAAAAACTCGTTGATTTTAAGTGAGCAGTTCAGTGAGTACTGGCATGTATATATACAGTCATAAACTACCACAACCAAGATACGGAACATTTTCTTCACCACAAAAAGCTCTGTCATGTCCCTTTCTGACCAATCCCTTCCCCCTGGCCCCAGCCCCAAAGAACCACTGTCTACTCTCTTTCACTATAATTTGCCTTTTTCTAGAATTTTGTCTAAGTTGAAACATACGATATGTAGACCTTTATGCCTGGCTTCTTTGATTTAGCATCATGCCTTTGAGATTCATCCATGTTGTTTTGTGAATCAATGTATTCCTTTCTATTGCTGAGTATTATCCCATTGTATGTATTACCATACCACAATCTATTTTCTAAATTCACTAACTGATGGATATTTGGGTCGTTTCCATTACTTGGTTATTTTGTACAATACTACTATGAATGTTCACATGCAAGTCTTCCTGTAGACAAATACTATTTCTCTTGAGTAAATACCTAGGAGTGGGATGCTTGAGTATATTTTCAACATTATAAAGAAAACTGTGACACTGTTTCCCAAAGTGACTGTACCATTTTGCAATTCCAAGCAGTGTATGAGGGCTTTCACTTCCCTGTATCCTCCCAAACACTTGCTATTATTAATCTTTTTAATCTTAGCCATCCTAGTAGGTATGAATAAGAATCTCATTGTGGTTTTAATATTTATTTCACTACTTAATAATGATTTGAATATCTTTTCATGCTTGTGTACCATTTGTGTATCTTTTAGTGAAGTATTTGTTTGAATCTTTAACTCATTCTTTTTTTAACCGGGTTGTTTATCTTATAAGCATTTGTTACATATTCTGGATACAAATCCTTTATCAAATGTATGTTTTGCAAATATTTTTTCAGTCTTGGCTTGTCTTTTTGTTTTCTTGACAGTATGCCTTTATCACAAGAGCAAAGTTTTAATTTTGAGGAAGTCTAATTTATTTATTCATTTTTCTTTTATGGTTCTTGTCTTTTTGGGTCCTATGCTGAGAAATCTTTACTTAACCCAAGCCAAAAAGATTGTTCTTAGTTTTCTTCCAGAAGTTTTATAGTTTTTTATCTTACGCTTAGGTCTATGATCCATTTCAATTAAATATTTTGTATATAGTATTATATTACGTATGAGATAAAAGCTGGTTTTAACATACAGTTATTCAATTACTCTAGCACCTTTTGTTAAGGAATATCCTTTCTCTGTTGAATTACTTTGTGCCAGTTCTATACTATTCTGTTTTTTTTTTTTAATTTTTGTCCTAACTTTATGCTAATTCTTAAAATCAGATAGCATAGCCCTCTAATTTTGTTTTCTTCATTTAAAATTGTCTTGACTATTCTGGGTCCTTTGTCTTTTTATATAAATTTTAGAGTCAGTTTGTCAGTTTCTCTTGTTAGGAAAAAAAAATGAATAGGGGAATTTTGGTGGTGATTCCATTGAATCTCTAGCCCACTTTGGAGAGAATTGACATATTAGTAATATTGAGTGTTCAATTCCTGAAAATGGCATGTCTGTCCATTTATTTAGATCTTCCTTAATTTTTCTCAACAGCATTTTTGTAGCTTTGAATGTATGACTCTTGTACATATTTTGTTGTATTTATAACTATTTTGTAATTTTATGTTATTGTACATGGTACTGATTTTCAATTTCCTGTTGTTCTTGGCTACCGTGCAGTTGATTTTTTTGTATGTTGACCTCGTATTATACAGCCTTACTAAACTCATCTATTAATTCTGGTGGTTTCTGTAGATGTCTTAAGATTTTCTATATATTGTCTGCAAATAAAGACAGTTGATCCCTTCCTTTCCAATCTGTATAGATTTTATTTTTTCTTATCTTATCACACTGGCTAGGACCCACAGTACAGTGTTGAACAGAAGTAATCATAGCACACATTTTTTCCTTGTCTCCAAGGAAATGTCTCCATTCATCCACCATTCAATATAATGTTAGCTGTAAGTTTTTACATAGATTCTCTTTATCTTGTTGAGAAAATTCTCTTCCCTTGTGGTTTTTCTGAGGCTATTATCATGGATGAATATTGAGTTTTATCAAATTACTTTTCTGTGTCTACTGAAAGGGTCATATGGTTTTCCTTTTTAGTTCTATTTATACATTACATAATGTTGATCATCACATTGATGGATATTTGAAGGCTAACCTAACCTTGCATTCCACACTAGGTTATAACATATTATCCTTTTTACGTATCACTAAATTCAGCTTTCTAAAATTTTGATACAGGTTTTTATATCTATATGTATGACAGATAGTGATGTATTCTATAATTTTTCTTCCATACCTTTTATTCTTTGTTTATTCTTCTGTATCTTTGCCTTGTTTTAGTGTCAGTCTAAGGCCCTGATAAAATAACTAGGGAATTGTTTTCTCCTCTCCTATTTTCTTAAAAAGTTTGCATAGGGGATCCCTGGGTGGCGCAGCGGTTTAGTGCCTGCCTGTGGCCCAGGGCGCGATCCTGGAGACCCAGGATCGAATCCCATGTCAGGCTCCCGGTGCATGGAGCCTGCTTCTCCATCTGCCTGTGTCTCTGCCTCTCTCTCTCTCTCACTGTGTGCCTATCATAAATAAATAAAATTTAAAAAAAAAAAAAAAAGTTTGCATAGAATTGTTACTAGCTCTTACTTAAATGTTTGATAGAATTCCCCAGTGAAGCCATTAGGCCTAGATTTTTTTTAGTTGGTTTTTAACTATAAATTAAATGTTTTTTAATGGACATAGGGCTATTCCAGTTATTTACTAGATCTCGGGTAGCATTTGGTAGTTTATGTCTTTAAAGGAATTTCTCAATTTCATCTGAAGCTCACCTGACATTGACACAGAATTATTCATTATATCTCATAGTTATACAATTTGATTTCTGTAAGGTCTATGGTGATATCCCCTCTTTCTTTTTTTTTTTTATTTTTTATTTTTTTTTTATATCCCCTCTTTCATTCCAGAAGTTGACAATTTGTGTCTTCTCTCTTTTTTTCCTGATCATTCTGGCTCTAGATTTATCAGCTTTATTGCAAAGAACCAGGTTTTAGTTTTCAGTGATTTCTCTGTTATTTTTCTTTTATTTCATTGATTTCACATGTGGCCTTTATTATTTTCCTCCTTCAGTTTACTTTGCTTTTCCTTTTCGAATTTTTCAGGCAGAAACTTAGATTACTGATTGTAGACCTTTCCTCTTTGCTAATATACACATTTAATGCTTTCATCTAAACACTGCTATAGCTGTTCCTCACAAAATTTTTATGTATTTTGGGTTTTTTTTTTCTGTTCAGTTTAAAAATATTTCCTAATTGTCCTGCTCATTTCTTCTTTTATTAATAGATTGTTACTGAGAGGCACAGTATTTAAATTCTGTATGTCTAGAAGTGTTCCTGTTACCTGTTATTGATTTTACTTTAATTCCATTATGGTCACAGAATATACTCAATGTTATAACCTTTATATTTATTGGATCTTTTTTATGGTTCAAAATAAATGAATGTTCCATCAGCACTTGAAACGAATGTGCATTCTGTTGTTGGGAAGAATGTTCTATAGTGGTCTAATTGATAATGCACAGATTTTCTACATTCTTACTAGTTGTTTGTTTTTTACTTATTTTGTGAATTACCAAGAGAAAAGTGCTGAAGTCTAACTATAATTATAGATTTTTCCATTTCTCCTTTCAGTTCTATCAGTTTTTATATAAACTATTTTAAAGCTGTGTTAATAGGTATATAAATATTTATGATTCTTCTGTCCCTTTGATGACTTTTCCCCTTTATCATGAAATGGCCCTTTTTATCTCTGGTAATACTCTTTAAAATATATATATATCTATTTTGTCTGGTATTACCAGCTTTTCCAGCTTTCTTTTGATTAGTGTTGCCTCTTTTTCCATCATTTCATTTTTAATCATCCTATGTCTTTCTATTTAAAGTTGGTTTCTTGTAGACAGAGGTATTTTCTATTGATTTTGTAACAATTTTTACAAATTTGGTGGCTTAAACCAATGTAAATTTATTATAACTATTTTTTATTTTTTTTAATTTATTAACTTATAGCTATTTTTATTTTTTAAGATGTTATTTATTTATTTGAGAGAGAGCACGTGCGCATGTGTACTCAAGTGGGGGAGGGGCAGAGGGAGAGAATCTCAAGCAGACTCTACATTGAGCACAGAGCTGACACAGCATCCAGTCTCACAACCCTTAAATCATGACCTGAGCCAAAATCAAGAGTCGGATGTCCAACCAATTGAGCCACCCAGGTGCTCCATTTTATAGCTCTTTGGATCATAAATCTGACATGAGTCTCAGTAGGCTAAAGTAAAGGTGTCAGCTATGTTCTTTTCTAGGAGCAAATCCATTTCCTTGCCTTTTCCAGTTTCTAGAGACTATCTAAATTCCTTGGCTCATGGCCTCTCTTCAAAACCAGCAAGATTGCATCTATAACATTCTTTCATAGATACATCTCCCTCTGATTCTGACCTGCTTCTCTCTTTCACCTTTCAGGACCTTTGGGATTACATTGGGCCTACCTAGATAATCCAAAATAATCTCCATATTTTTCACTCAGCTAATTAGCAGTCTTAATCCATCTGCAATCTTATTTAATTCTTTGCCATATAATCTAACATATTCATGGGTTCTGGGAATTAGCATGTGGACATATTTGCCTAATATGCAGCATATGTGGGTCATATTTTTATATCAAATCTGACTATCTCTGCCTTCTAATTAGTGTTTCAACCATTTACATTTGATGTAACTACCAGTGTATTTAAGTTTAAATCTATAATACTGCTATTTATTTTCTTTTTATTTTAACTGAGCTTTGTTTCTTTTTTCGTTTTTTATTTTTCCTTCCTTCCTTTGGATCAATTAAATATTTCCTATGAATCCATTTTATATCCTCTATGAGTTTACTAAGCCAGACTTCTTTATTTTTAATGGCACTCCAGGATTTCTAATCTACACCTTCAAGTAATATCATCACAGTTTGCCTTCAGATAATCACAGTCTCCTTCTTTCCCTCTGTATCCATTCCTTCTGGAACTCCAACTACACATGTGTTACATATCTCTGTTATTAGTCAAAGACTGGATGGAGGGGCACCTGGTGGCTCAGTGGTTGAGCATCTGCCTTCGGCTCAGATCGCAATCCTGGGGTCCTGGGATCAAGTCTCACATCAGGCTCCCCTCAAGGAGCCTGCTTCTTCCTCTGCCTACTCCTCTGCCTCTCTCTCTCTGTGTTACTCATGAATAAATAAATAAAATCTTTTTTAAAAAAAGACTGGATGGAAAGGACTCCTTTAAAGGCTCCCACTCTTTGAAACTACGTCTCATGAGTTCTAGCTGCCTCAGCCTCCCCAAGTTCAAACGGTTTCTTTTCAACTTAGTGAGACCACTTGGCTTTGTTTGGGTTCCTCCTTTCAGGCCCATAGCCTGGAAAGTATTTAGGGCAATAAGCTCGAGTGATTGTGTAGGTGTGACCCCATTTGTTTCCCTCCTCTCTGGTTTAATAGGTTTGCGTTGCTTGTTGTGCAATAAGAGAAAAATGTTTCATATTTTTGTTCTGTTTTCTAGTTGTGTATGGCAGAAGGAAAATTTCTCATAGCAGTTAATCCTTCATGGACAGAAACTGAAGCTTAGTCTTTTCTTATTATAGTTTGGCTTGACATTCTTTTGTCTCATATCATGGTAATACTTTAAGATGTTTAATTAGTTACAAGTGGGTATGTTGTTCTCAAAGTGTGGTCTTGGTCCAAGAATCTACATTTTAACAAGGCTCTCAAGGGAGTTCTTGATGGGGTGGCATTATGAAGATAATACTAAGTAAGTTCCAGTGCTACCACTTGTTGAGTGTATGTTTGTGGACAAGTACTCTGTGCCTGATGCTATCATAGGTATTTTTAAGATACGTACTTCGCCTTTGTCATTCTCAGAATTGCTATGCATACCAAAACTGGGTTACATACTCTAATAGTGCTGTTTGTTCTTATTTCCTACTTGATTGCAAGTCTCCAAAGGACAAGACCTGTGTCTTGAGGTACTACTTTATTCCCAGTGCCTAGCATATAATAAGTGTTCAATAAATATTTATTGATTAAATTAATTAGATTATATTATTTTCGTTATACAGTTGAGTAAGCTGTGGCTCAGAGAAGTGAAACAACTTGCACATGGTCGCACAACTAATAAGTGCCTGATCTAGGAGTCTTTCTAACTCTAAAACCCATTCCTCTTCACCTCACCACCCTGCTAGATCTGTCTAATATAGGTCACATTTTGGCAGATGAATCATGCTGTGTCTTCAAGAAAAAGGACTATTGAGAGTAACCGCTTGGGTTTCTCCTTTTCCAACAAAAATAGATCTGCAAAGAGGCATTTATAGTTATTGTTTGGATTTCAAGCAGGTCTCAATTCTGCATTAGCCTTTAGAAAAAATGAGAGGGAGTCACACAAAAAAACTGAATCAGTGATGAAGTAGCAACTCACCTAATATGCTTAATGTGATATTAAAAAATTTTGGTAATCAGCATTTTTAGTTTCAGCCAGCTATAATATGGGGAAGGAGAAAAGTGAATGAGAAAAGTAATTCTATGTTCTGTCTTTTTAATTGTCCAGCCACCATCCCCCTCCCCACCACCACTATCCTCTTACATACAGAGACCAAGTGCAGGACTTACAAAGCTGCTCTTAATAATGACTCTCAGGTCATTCATTCATAAGTATCAATTGTGCACCTACTATGTACTTGGCAGTACTAAAGAGAATAAGACAGATAAGGTCCCTGCTTATGTGAAGCTTAGATTCTAAAGGGAGAAGATAAACAATAAATGAACACACACACACACACACACAAGAAAAAGTCATGATACATGCTAAGCAAAGATTTGAAGTGGGATAATGATTGGAGAATGTTTAAATGTGGCTTCCCTCGACGAAGTGATAAGGGAAGGCCTCTGAAGTTTAGCCAGGGCAGGGACAGGGGTGGATTCCAACAAGAAGTAAAGGATGGCACAAAGGCAAGAACTAGAAATGGTGGAGGCAAGCAAAAAGTTGAACCATTGTAAACGTTTCACCAGACCCTTCCTCCAAGAAAATGTTCATCATCAATAGCATATGTTGTTATTTTGAGCACATTCTTGAACTGGAGGAAGTTGTATGAATATAATATGGGAACAAATCATTCAGGAATTATTTAGAAATTTTGAGACCTTGTACATTAGTTTCTCCCACCAAAAACATGCCAAAGATGGAAGAAAGCTATGAATTAGCCAAACAAAACGATGGGCTTGGTGTTTAAGGTATTGGGACAAGCCAGGAAAACACGTGGAAAGTGAAAAGGGGGAACATGCTGTGTGGTGGGCACTATGTGAGTCTTTACAGGCTTCTTGCTGATTTCTCATAAGATCTTGTGAAGTAGGTGTGGCAAGCATGTTTTACCGAGGTGCAAATTGAAGCTCCAGAAGGTCAAAACATCTAGAAAATATAGATTCAAACCTAGACCCACCTATTTCAAAACTACTACACCACCCATTCAGACCTTCTGGTTCTGAAATTTTGAGCCCAAGCCAAATGTTAGCTCAGCCCTGTTACCATTCTCCTGACTCAGTTAAGCAACTCTTTCCTCTACAGTTAACTTTTCAGAACATCGTTCCATGATGACTCTTGGGGAACAGAAGGGCTATTAAGGATGCATGGGCTTCCTGGGGAGACTGGGTGCAGGAGAGAAGGAGCATTTGGTTGTTTCTAGTGCCAAACAACAAGTTGCTGGAGAGGACAAAGTGCCTATCTGGTTTAAAAATTGTATCTAAAATTATCTAAATCATAGATGAATCCTTACAAGATTCTGAATACCAAGAGCTAGGACAAAATATGAAAATTCATGACTTCTGCTCATCCTTTTATGTCAGGAGAGTTTCATTATTTGAATCTCAAATAGTAGCTTGAGCTGCAAATAAAACCAATAATAATACACAGTCCTCAGCACTATTCATTCTGTTTTTTATCAAATGGCCCTTGATCCTTATGATTCTACACCTTTCAATCTACCCTAAACTAACATTTAGCCATTTCGAACTCCCCAACCGTAAATCAACCGTAATGGAAGCTCTTCTTCTTGCTTTTATTGCAAGGATATATGCTCCAACCTTCATGTCTAAAGTGTTTACCTGGCTTTTTCATAGCTGACTCAGTAGATTGGAACCTTTTAATGCAACCTGCATGGCATGTGGTCACCAAATCTATGTGAAGTCTTTATAATTTTTGTGTGATTGATAGCATATTGTTCTTCACTGGTGAGGGAAACCATATCTATTTCCTGCCTGCTTCCTTTTGTAGATATTAAGTTACTTAATCCATTTACTTTCATGATTGGGACTTCAGACGTAGAAATGTGAAGGAAAAGAGAAAAGCAACCAAGCTCAACAAGTCTGTGCCTGACTCTTAGGCCCACATGTTTTCCACTGCATTATATTACCTCCTGGAATTATACAACCAAAGCTCCCTTTTCTATAATGTAACCCAATTAGTGGGGGAAAATAAACAGTTAATCATTCAGTCAAATACCATAGTTTTGGGAGAAAAAGAGCTCCTTTCTTCAAAGGAAAATAATAGCACCACAGTTTGGTTACATATATAGCTTCTATAGCTCCACAGTTCCCAGAACTATTGTGCCTGCCCATCTTTTAGACCTCCATACAACCCCTCTTAGTCCTGCATCAGTTACCATTATCTCTGATTTTAAATGTATTCATCTATCTGTATTTCAGAACTTTCCCCCAGACTACCTCTTTCTATTTATTATGCCATTCTCTCTGAAACAATAAATATGAAAGAGTTTTTAAACTGTGGTGTTATACCAGTTCTACTGCTATAGTATTATTACTAAACACAACTCAGGACCTTCTGAAACCTTTCTCAGATTAGATTTAGAGGAATTAGATTAGATTAGAAGAATCTGCGATTCTTCAGAAAGATTATATATTCTTTAATTCAGCTAAGAGTGCACTTGTTTGTTTTTTTAAGATTTTTATTTATTTATTTATTCATGAGAGACACAGAGACAGAGGCAGAGACATAGGCAGAGGGAGAAGCAGGCTCCCCACGGGGAGCCAGATGCCGGGACTAAATCCCAGAATCCTAGGATCACGCCCTTGGCAAAGGAGGACACTCAACCACTGAGCCACTCAGGGATCCCTGTGAGTACACTTCTAATCTAAGAAAGGCACACGTGTCTCAGAAGCTCAGAGATTATAAGGAGATTAATGATTGCCTAGGGAGTTCATAATCTACTGCTTCCCAGCCCTACTCTCCTAGTCCACATTCCTCAACTGCGCCTGCCATTTTGGCCATTTTTTGAAGGTTTTTAATTGTTTCTCTCGCCATTTCTGTTACTAACCATAAACTCCTCAGGATCCTGTCCAGGTGTTACCAAAAAATCAAGGCAGTGTCATGCTATGAATCATAAATATAAACTTTTGGTTAAGCTACTTAACCTCTGAGATTCATTTTTCTCATTTGAAAAATGCAAATAACCACACCTACAATATACAAAGTGGTTATTAGAAGTAAGTGAATAATAATTTTCATGTACAAAGTAGATAATAAGTGGTTGCTGTATCATGTTACTCACTTGCCTTTAAAAGAAAAAGCCTTAAAAAATAAAAATAAAATAAAATTTTTAAAAAGCCTTAAATAACACCTCTGTTGTCTTTCAAATTAAATGTAATATCTCAGCCCACTATTGGATGCCCTTGAGGAAGAGCTCACCCTACTTTGTCACCCTTCTGTCTTATGACTCCCTATACATTTTTTTTTATTTTTTTTTGACTCCCTATACATTGTTTCACTCAAACCAAAAGTCCTGCTCCAGAATACAGCCTCCTCTTTTCATTGTGAGAACAAACTAGTAGTAACATCATCTTTTGAGCCCCATGTGTTTTAAGAAAGTATTTGATGCTTGCATATATTTTTATTCAATACCTAGTTTTAATATCTACTTGATTTTAGTGGTTAAGACTCCAGCTCCTTGGGATCCCTGGGTGGCACAGTGGTTTGGCCAAAGCCCAGGGCGCAATCCTGGAGACCCGGGATCGAATCCCACGTCGGGCTCCCAGTGCATGGAGCCTGCTTCTCCCTCTGCCTGTGTCTCTGCCTCTCTCTCTCTCTCTCTCTCTCTCTTTTTTTTTAAAAAAAGAAAAACTCCAGCTCCTTGTTTATTTTCATACAGTGACTCCACAGTCATCTAGCCATGTGGCACTGGACATGTCACTTAATCCCTCACTATTCTTGTCTGTAAATGCAAATAATAATAGTAACTATTACAGTGAGGATAATAATATAACTATTATTATGAGGATACAAAACAGTAATTCATGTAACTAACACAGTAAATATCAGCTGTTTTTGTTATATGAGAATTTCTAGTTGTTTTCTTCTCATTCAACTCTGCAAGATATTTTACAAATAATGAGAAGGGTTGAGTGGCTCTTTCGAAGTAACAAAATAGGAAGTAATTGGAAAAGAGAAGATTTGAAACCAGAGCTGACTCCAGAATTCCTGCCTTCCCACCATACCGTGTGCCTTGTGCTGATCTCTCTATCTGAAAAATGTCCTTCCTTATACCTAACTAAAATAACTTTTCCAGGTTCATCTCAAGTTCTGTCTCCTTCAGAAAGTCTCTATGATCCCCATCCAAATGTGATGTCTTCCTCAAAATCCTCATAGCAGGGACTCCTGGGTGGCTCAGCAGTTAAACTCGTCTGTCTTTGGCTTAGGCTGTGATCCCGGAGTCCTGGGATCGAGTCCTACATTGGGCTCCCTGCATGGAGCCTGCTTCTCCCTCTGCCTGTGTCTCTGCCTCTCTCTTTCTGTGTCACTCATTTGTACCCAGCATTGTGTTCCGGTAACTTATATACTAAATCATGAGAGCTTTGACAACAAGGTAGGGGTTACCCCTGAAACAGAATACTTTGCCCCAGGTCTACACCCTGTTTCGTCTGAAGCAGAGCACTTTGTACCCAATAGATATTTAATAAAATCACTTGTGTTAAACAGAGGGTCATTAAGGTCACAAATGGAAAATTCTGTCCAATTCAATCCAAAAATAATTTACTTACTAACAAGTTTTTATAGCAGGTCCTGTAGTAGACACTGGGTTTAAAGAGATAAGCAAGGCAAAATCCCTGCCCTAGTGGTTTTTTTTAATTGGAGGCATTATAATTAATCAGATGAAAAAAACACTTCAGTAATGCGAAGGAATTCTCATTTATTGTTCGTACAGATACAGTTGTCTCCTCCAGCTGCTGTACCAGTTTAGACTACATCGTCACCTACCTCTTCAAGCACATAGCAAAAGAGGGCAAGAAGCCACTTCGATGCAGAGAGGCTACCCAGGCCGGTCAGAGACTATTACATTTTATGCAGCAAAATCCAGATGTCCTACAGCAGGTAACTGGTGGTTGGTCACCTAGCTTAAGAAACAGAGTTTCCCAGACCCTGAATATCTCTTAGAGTAAATGGTCTTGTCAAGGCTCTTTACCAGTTATTCTCTAGGAGTATTTTCCCAGAAGATAGAGTAGCACACAAGCCTCACCTCAAGAAATCTCTTAAGTCATTCATCTTCTCCCAGTGAAGCTAGAATGCTAAAAAAAGGATAGCTCTTCCAGAGGGCTGAGAGAAATAAAAGGCAAAGCCAGAACTAGAAACAGTCAAGCTCTGGTTTCTTTCCTGGAGCCTCTAATAATGTCTTCTTAAGTTTGCCCTGTAAGTACTCTGGTACATCAGGAAACTGCCATTTGCTGAGCTCCTGGGCGGTGCCAGGGAGCTTTGCTGAGAACCTCCCATTCATCATACCGCAACTGGTCTTCTCCTCATTTAAGATAAGAAATCAAGATTCAGATAGATCATATTCCCCAGAACATTTAAGTAATAAATAATAAAGCCACAACTTCTTTTATTTTCAAATGTGCTTTGTGAGTGGCTAATATGAATTAGGTCCAAGTTTAATACTGTTTTTGAAAAACTCACTTCTGCAAATCACAGTAACGGCATGCATAAAAGTAAATAACACATGCCAGAAATATTTCAAAGAGAATAATAATACCATTTTTCTGTGGTGATACCATCACTATGGTATTTTCCAGTTCCACTAACTGTGGAAACTTTATACTGCTTCCAGTTGTTTTAGTTTGCCAATATTATCTTCGTAATAGTTTGTGGTTTGCAAATGTAAACACTTTTAAGAAGGTCATTAGTCAACAAACAAGGTGCCTCTGAGTAAAGAAATGATGAATGTACAATGAGCTAGCTGTGGATGAGTTTTTCTTCCTGGCCTTTTTTTTTTTTTTTTTTTTTAAACAAATCTTCAAATTACATAAACTTATCTTTGGTGATGTCTCAGTTAACCTGTTGTTTTCTGAGAAAACCTTTCTGTTTTCTTAATTACGCAAGGAGATGCGTAATTAAGATTTTTGTGTAACTAGACAATGTACTGTAGGCCTGTAGGTATTTGGTGTGACCCTGGAATTGTTATGACATGTTGGTGATAAAGAGTAAAGAGAAGAGATACGTAGCACATGTATTGAGGACTTTCTGTGCACAAAGTGCAAGAGCCACTGAGACTCATAGGACATAATTTCTCTCCTTGAAAAGTTTCTCTCAGGTGGGACAGAGATGATTGATTAGTTATTAGGTAACTAATCAGTTACATGGTAATTTGATTAATATAGTGGTGACAGAGATTGGCACTCTAGGTGAGGACTTTCAGAGAAATCTTCTCATTTACACCCCCATGACAGCCCTGAAATATGGATATCATCATCCCCATTTTACAGATGAATAAATTGAGACACAGAGAGAGCAGCTGGGAAGTGGAATGTGAACCAAGGTCTGTTTGGCTCAAAAGCCCAGGTCCTTACCACTTACATGATTGATTCTCAAGGGCTTAGATGGTAGGGATAAGATCTCAGATTCACCAGAAATGCCATTTTAAACTATATATTCTATTGAGATTTGGGTGTACCCTTTCTTCCCCCTCCCCCACCTACCCCGCAGTAGCCTCTAATACTGCCAAGTATTCCTGATGTCTTAGGGTCTGGAAGAACTAGACTCTAATGACTCTGATACTGTCAGGAATGTGTCATAGCCCTCAGGTGTTCTGCAAGGAGAAGGCTGAAAACCACAGATTTAAAGCATGTAGCCAGTGGAGAAATAAATGCCCATGGATTGGCCAGAATTAGACCCAGCCCCTACCCCACCATGGCAAATGATAAGTCCACCACTAGATCCCTCTTGCCAGCACTCAACTTGATCACAATAATGTCCCATAAACTTTGGTAGAAACTTTCAGGTTGGTAGATTTTACCCAAATCAATAGGCTGTTATCCTAGACAAATACCATCAGACCATGCAGATCAAGTGATGTGGTTGTACAGGAGACAATCAAGTTTGTTTCTACTCAGAATTACCATGCATTTGTTGGTTTAAGTAATTTCTGTGTGTTAATAATACTTAGTAATCCTTTACTTTATAAGAATATGACTCAGTAGTGATATATCTTTATTAACAGTGGAATACATTCTATTTATTTGGAATGTAGGCTTTCAGATAGCATTTTAAATATTAATGACTGGTCTCTGGTAGTCAGCATAAATATGATTTGCATTAGCACTAGGTTATATCATCTTGAGTGCCTCTGATGTCAACTGTTGGGTATAGTAATATCTGACATCATCTCCTTAGGTCACTGACAACTTTGACCTCTATTCTTATGCACAGTTTCTGTCGTCTCAAAAGCTCTTTTGAATTGATTTGAAATTTTGACTCTTCCCTTTATGAGGCAGTAAAATTGATAATTATTCAGATGGGAACTGAGCGCTGAGTGAAAAATCAATTCAACCCGCTCTCTGCTGCGTATAAAATTACTTCTGAGTCGGCTGGACTGAACGGATGGCCGGAGTAAAAGCAGCAGGCAGGAGCAGTGGGAAGAATTAGCTGGACAGAGCTAATAGCCTGAAGGGGTGGACTCAGAAAAGAGGGAGTGGGCCAGTTGGGGGTTATTATGAGCGAGGATGGGCCCCATTGATCATCTGTTTACATCAGCTTTCCAAGACCTTATAAATCAGCCCTGAAGAGCAGCAGAACTCAAGATTCGGCATCTTACCAGAGGGACTTTGTATTAGATTATTCTCATTTTCACACTCAGATGAAAAGTGAGCCATTGATTATTCATTGGTTGCCCATTAAATGCTGTTTTTATAGATGATTTGCCTATCACTGAAGGTAATGAACAAGGTGGCTGCTTTATAACTCGAGGTTTCAGTTTTCAAGGCATCTGTTTCGGTTAAGTAATGCCTAACCCTATTAAAAGAAATGGGTTACAAATTGCTTAACAGTGCTGAAAAACTAGACCCTAATGACTAGTTGTGCTTGGAGTTTAGAGAGGATTTGTCAGCTCTTTAAACTGATGCAATGATACTGCAATTATTTACTAGTTTGAACTGTTTTCCCCCCAACCTAGATGTATATTGCTGGAAGTGTAATTGCATGAAGGGTGTCAGTTCCAAACTGCAAAAGTTTCTCTCCTCAAGCTTCCATAGCAAACAAAGCATGAACCCAAATTTAAAAGGTTTTCCAACATCCTTGCAGGACTTTCGATTGGTGTACAACAGCCTGGGAAGCCTAGTTTCAGCACCTCTCACCTGGAAATGCGCTAATTGTGACCCCTTATGTAGCTTTAGATCTTCAGCATTTTAAAAATATTCTCCAAATAAGCCCTCTTCCATAATCTGTAAACAAATCTAACTTTGCTACCATTAAATTTAGTCCATTTGAAAATCCACTGTAATTAAGTGAATCTATTGCAAATAAGAATTACAGTCTCGCCAGCATTCCTTGGACTTAACAACTGAGGAAAACCCAGTTTACATATATTAAGAATAAATATTCCCCATGTGTTTTTATGCCATTAGAAAGATAAACGAAGACTTTAAGAATAAGCCAATAGTAACAGTGATTAGGCACAGATCTGCTACAGTAATTTGGAAAATTAAATTTCTATGTGAATTCTTTTCAGTTTTATCTCTGGTCATGTTAAGTGTTTGCATCCATAAGCTTTAAATCAGCATTCATTTAGTTATATCACAGAGGGAAAGATTTGTCCAAATTATGTAAGTGGAGGAGTGTGTCTTGTAGAATTAGAGGGGCAGTTCAGAGATGTGGCTGATTCTTTTTCAGATTATAAGAATAGGACACTGATGCCAAATGCTTCTCTAAATCAGAATTGCAGCTCTCAGGAAGTACTCCAGAAAGATGGGCACCCTCCTCAGAAGTAGAACCAGGACTATGTGGTGGTCAGTGTTAGATTATGCCATTAACTTACTAACAAGGGATTTTTTAGCAATGATATTCTCAAAAATCTGAATACATTGAAGGGAAGAATTAGAACATTTAGGTTTGAATTTATCTCACCCTCATCTATTTAACTATTTGGTATAAGTCAGCTATAATAACGCCCCCCCCGAAAAAAAGTTCTAATTATGATTTTATCTCTCTTTCACTCCCATCTTCCCTTCCTCCTTCAGTTCCTCCCCTCCCCCACCCCCCCCCCCCCCCCCCCGCCCATCCACCCCCAACTTGGGATTTAACGGCAAATTGTGAAGAGCTGTCAGGAGCTATAAGACTCATACTTGAGTAGGGGTGTATGCTGAAGGAACATTCACCCGTTTCCTCAATCAGTCAGTCAATCAATGAAAATTGCTTTTGTTTGGTGCTCTTCATGACATGCATCCCAAAGTGAATTATAGCAAAAGGGAACTCATCTGCTCTTTTCTCATTTTTGTGTTTAGATTGAAATGATACTGCTCAACATTTTGACATACCATACAAGACATCTTTCATACTTGAGATCTCATTCCCTAATACTAAGTAGGAGAAAGTGCAGTCGCCTATTTAACTGATATTGAGATTTTTGCCTATAGAACCTCAGCAGCACTCTCACAGTGGGAAACACTTAAGCAGATGAAGTATATTCATGCCTCTCATCCTCTTAAAAATAATTAGCTAGATTTTCTATTGTTAACTAAAGATATTTCCAGTGGACCCTAAATAGAAAGTGTGCCCTCCACATGACCCATTAGCTCTGTCTCATGGATTTGCCACTTTATTAGCAAAAATACGGCTGTAGATTGGTACCAAAAACACATTATGAAGGAACATTCGCAATTGGATCAGAGGACAACATGGATATAGAAGTTCTAAAGGAAGCCAGGATTAGGTCAATAGACACCAAAAGTAGGACATGGGAACCCACATTTCAGGACAGAACTGGTTTTTGCACATGCTGCCATGATCTTGGTCGTCTTCACAGTACTCTGTGCACGGGCTGTATATTTATTTCTAGGGGGGAAAAATAGGCAAAATATAAGCGCTTACTGTGTACAGGCACTAGCTTAAGTTTTTTACATATGCATGTAATATGACTTAATCATTATAGTATGTCTGTGAAGCACTGCTACTATGATTGCATTTTGTAAATATAGAAACTAAGGCACGAAAAGATTAAGTAGGTAACTTTCCCAGGGTCACACATAGTAAGTGGAAAAACTAAAATTCGGCCCTGTTGAACTCTAGAGTTCACATGCTTAACCACAAAGCTATAGTTTGTTGGTGGCTACTAATGTGAGGTAGTATGTATGTTTTCAACACTCACACTGAGGCAGGTTGAGCTTTCCAGCAAGTCCCACTGGGGCCATCCTTAAGGTAGAATGATTTAGAGCAGTTATCCTCTACCCCAACTTTGTACTGCAGCAGGGTGAAACAGATGGGCAGTGACCTAAAGAGACAGTGGGTAAGGGAGAGGGAGGTTGTTTTGCCAGCTGGTACGGAGAGTCTTGTGCTTCCCACCATCACTGAGGCAGAGCGAACAAACATTCCCTTCCTTTCCTCTACACCCACAACTAAGCCTTAATTCTATAGCCTGACACTGAAAATATAAAATGGAGTGGGACGTGTAACCTCAAGGAGGCCAGAGTCTAATAGCATCACTATCTCATTATGTTCCCTTGTTCCTTTCCTTCAACGTCTTTGAGGTAGCTCTTGAGGTTTGCCCAACCTGGTTTTTCTCAGAGGCAATATGGCAGCTGTGAAATGAAGGTGGGGAAGCAACAGGTGCTCTGTATCCGTCCTCTGTACCCAGTGCATCGCATCTTCATCCTCACTCTTACCCCTGACTCATTAGTATAGAATGCCAGTTGTCACCTCTTTCTGGTTGCAAACAGCTTCTCTTCTCTAAAAGAAACTTCTACTATTGGGTACCATTAGAGCTCTTAAGAGCTTCTCACATTAGCAAGTCTCAAAGTGATAGCTCTGAGCATCCCTCTCCCTATCCTTTCCATTCTACAAAGTATCACAAACTAAGGTGCCTTAGAGAGCCAAGCAGAAAACTTGAAACTTAGGAAAGAAACCTAAGTTGAGTACACATCCTGGTCCTATAGCAGGAGCCTCCACACAGGGCCAGCTCATTCTTACCCAGCAAAAAGGTAGGACCCAGTGTTACCTCCCTCCCAAAGAAAACCAGAAATCCAGGTTTTTAATGTTGACCACTGACTGAAAATTTAAAATGAAACAAAAAAGGAGAATGCTCTGCAGGCCAATGCTATATGTCTGGTTACCAGTTTTCCACCAATGTATTATGTAATCCTAGAGGATTTCAGAACTAAGATCTCCCCAGGCATGATCCCTGATATTTCTCGCAGCCGTCTCATGTGGCAGTGCTGATGTTTGGGTAATTTTTGAAGCACACTTTTTTGTTTACTTGTTTAAAAAGGATGCTGTTATTTTGCTCTTACATTTGATTCTATACATAGGTCTCTATTAAAATTTAAAGAGGGCATTTATTTACATTTGGGTAGTGTCTTTGCATACAAAATGGATGCATTAAACAGGCAATGAAACTCAGTTAACACCTCCCAAACATTTTTTTCCCCAAACATTTTTTTAATCTTGAAATAACTGTATTTGTCTGAGACAAAGATTAAAGTTCAGTTTGGTCAAGTAAGTGTGTGTGTGTGTACATGCAGTCTAATTACTAAATCAGAATATCAGAGAGGACCACGGTTGGAGAAAAGTAACTAGGCAACAGCCACATAATAAAAGTCCAGAAGGGGGATCCCTGGGTGGCGCAGCGGTTTGGCGCCTGCCTTTGGCCCAGGGCGCGATCCTGGAGACCCGGGATCGAATCCCACGTCGGGCTCTCGGTGCATGGAGCCTGCTTCTCCCCCGGCCTATGTCTCTGCCTCTCTCTCTCTCTCTATGACTATCATAAATAAATAAAAATTGAAAAAAAAAATTAAAAAAAATAAAATAAAATAAAATAAAAGTCCAGAAGGGAGTAAAACACATACAAATGATGGATTTGTGACCACCACCCCTAAAAATTAGGTTAGAAAGTTAAAGTATGTAATAAAAATAGAAAAACACAGTTTTTTTTATTAAAATGGCATCTTATCTGTGATATTATAAAATCATGTATCCATCTTTAGAAAGATGATTCTAGTCTAAATTTTTTTGTTATATACCCTATCTTTGCCATTTGGGTTATATTTTTATTATGGAAATATTTGTTGAATGACTACTTCAAGTATAACCCAAAAAATGGTATTTAAAACAGAAAAATCAGTTAAGAGAAAAACCTCTTCTTGATTTATGAATCATCAAACTATCATCAAAACTGTAATAATCTGTCTTCAGTGGAGTACTTTTTCTTCCCCAAAGATCCCCCAGCTTGATATTTGTCTCAGCATCTAGCAGAGTCTAACACTTTGTGATGGTCAATGAATGTCTGCAAAACAAACCCCCTAAAATTGATTTGCAGAATTACAATCCTTAGGCAATGACTTTAGGCTTCAAATCCAGCATGGTCACAGACAGCTATGTAATAAACAAGATGGGAATGCTAAAATGAGACTCTGTGTTTATATACTATATAATGAGCCTGCTGAAATTCCACAAGAAAATTTCATCTTAAACATGGGTGAAGAAAGGAATAATCACTTCAGGTATTATTTCAAATGGTTAACGGAACAGAGAAGTGTTGTTGTTTCTTGGGTTTTTTTTTTTTTTTTTTTTTAACTAGGACATGTGTTTTTCTACCTCTAAGCACAGTTTAAAGATGTAATCCATTGATGGCATAACTTGCCTTATTAATTGAAAGGGACGGAATCCACCAGATGTAGCCCAAACCAGCAGAGAGTTGGGTGACTAAGCAACAGCAGAGACACCATATTGAATGAGCCAGAATTCAGTCTCCAAGTCATTTATTTCAACCAGTGACAATACATTGAAGCTCCTGTGCCTCAGCAGTGATTGATGGTTTAATATCATATATAATTTTTTTAATGAAGGAAAAACCATTTAAATATGTTACCATTTGCACTGGTATTCTCCTATGTACATAACTGCATTTAATCATTATGGGGATTGTTTTTATACTTGTGTAATTTGTATCCAAGAAATAACTGTCAAAGCCATCTCATGCTGTTGCTGGAAATGGTACAGTGTGCTTCATACTTGAATAGATTCATTCTTCCCTGCACATAATTAAGAGTGTTGGAGCTCTCCCTGCCACCACATAGGAATTCCATGTTTACATTTCTGAGAATGAAAAATTAGCCACAATGTGCTTTTTCAAGTTCCCATTTTCTGGGGCTATGATATTTAAGTACCTTAGTTCTGTACCAGTGTATGATTTGAAGAGTTTGATTTTAGGACTTTTAATATTAAAATGCATAATAAAATTTTATTATCTAATTACAAGAGGGTTTAGCCTCTTATTAAAGTTGCTAAATCAGGGATCCCTGGGTGGCGCAGCGGTTTGGCGCCTGCCTTTGGCCCAGGGCACGATCCTGAAGACCCAGGATCGAGTCCCACGTCGGGCTCCCGGTGCATGGAGCCTGCTTCTCCCTCTGCCTGTGTCTCTGCCTCTCTCTCTCTCTGTGACTATCATAAATAAATAAAAATTTATAAAAAAAAAAAAAAAAAAAAAAAATAAAGTTGCTAAATCAGGCCTAGATTAGCATCATAATAACACAGTTTGACATGGAATACTCAAAAGTCAAGTTCGAAGGAAGGGACAGGGTTTTTTGTTGTTTTAGAGGGTTTTCTCCTACACCCACCCCTTGCACAATATAACAAGGATGAAATGCATGTATGGAAACAAACAAGGAGCAATTTGGGACGCTGGAGAAGGAGTGGAGGTGTCAGCCTAGGACGGTACCCTTAGGCAAGGCAGCTGGTATATGTAGCCTTTTGTTTATCTGCTACTGGTTTATGTAGCCTTTAGGCCGGCACCAGAAACAATCACTCCTACAGGGTCAGCTGCTGGTCAGAAGCAAAGTAAGAAAAGATTTTGCGTTCAAACGCACAGCCATAATTTCTGTACAGCTGGCACCTGCTACTGGTGCACAGCATGAAGGTGAAAGGTCAAAGAGGCAGTTGTTCAAAACTCAAGAATGGCTTAAAGGGACTTGTAGATTAATCTGCTTTATTAACTTCTGTATATTAGATAACTATTGCTGTGAATGACAGTACATCTTTTTTAATAAGTCGCATCTCTTTCTCTTTTAAATTAGCTTTTGAGTAATGAATATTAAATAGAAAGCATTTCAAGGGTAATTAAATGAAAACAGAATGATGTCATTTTACAATTATATTTGTATGTTTATAGAATAGGGGAAGTATAATGTTTTCCAAAGAGCTAGAAAAAAGAAAAAGAGCCAGCTCTTCATAAAGAAGAATTTGAAATAAGTAAGTCACATGTCCATTAGCTTTGTATTTCAACTAAAATATATGATGTAGTTTGTGACTTAGCACGAAGTCATTGGGTGCTAGTGGCTTGATTCAGCATTCCCAGGGGCTCCAAGTATTTTCTTTATGAATTAAAGTGACTGCAATCTGTCACTGTTCTTTTATCTACAGTTGAGCCCAGTTTTGCTATGTAGTCTGCAGCAAATGTTCTCAGAATAGCAAAGGAGTTGTAAAAGATGAACAACAGCCATACCTTTACCTTCATATTCATATAAAACAGAGAACATTGCATATGGAAAAAAATGCAGAGTTTTACACAGGTTTCACCCAAAATAATTAGGCATGCTAATAACAGATCCTTCACTCAGTATGGCAAATGGCAAGCAAGATAGTTTTCAGCCTCTTCATTAATGGTGATTGGCGTAAGTGGCTATCATTATAAATTAAAAGTTCCCTAAATGTATCCTTTTTGATTGAAAGCCTTTGCAAGGAAAATTTCTAATCTATAGATCAAATACTGACACGAACTCTAGGGAAGTGTCTCACAACCTGTTTTCTTTTTCTTTTTTTTTTTTAGAGCAAGAGCATGTGTGTATGTGTACAGGATGGGGGGGCAAGGGAGAGAAAGAGAGAGATAATCTTAACCAGGCTCCATGCCCAATGCAGGGCTCAATCTCAAGACCCTGAGATCATAAACTGATCAAAAGTCAGACACTTAAACGACTGAGCCACGCAGGCACCTTCACAATCTGTGTTCTAAAAGGATGGTTTTGTCTGCTCTCACAAATTCTGCATATGATATCTTTTTATGCTGACACAGTGCAGGTAGCAGCAGTTAGTCTATTTCACAAACAGAAGTTATCCAGGATTAGCACTCCCCAAGTTATAACACAAGTGCAGTCTTTCTACTGTGAGCAGTGTTTCTGTGACACGTGAATATGACACCTGAGGCCATCTTCCTGTGTCACACCCAAGCCATCCCAGGGCTCACCAGAAAGATCCCCAACTTGTATGGACATCACAAAGAAGCTAATTATCTTGACCAGAAAAGATTAAGTTAGAAGTGCATCCTCACCCTACCACCCCGAAGTGAAAGAACTTCCACACCTCCTTCTTAAAGATCTAGACTTTTCCTCCATCCTGTAATAGAAGCCTTATTTCCTGCAGGGTTGCTAAGACCTAAGAGGTCACTATGGAGGAGCAACCTCAGACTCAGATGATGGTGGTGATGAATGATTATGATGAGAAAGAAGTGAAAATAATTATCATATGCTAAGCTCTGTTCTAAGTGCTTAAATATATATATTTCTTATTCATATTTGTATTCATAAAGTTGTACTGCTTTGTGAGGCAGATACTCTTTTCTACATTTTACAATCAAAATATCAACTGCGGCTTCAAGAAGTTGGGGAGCTCAGTCACTATCATGCAGCTTCTAAGTAGCAGCACCTTGTGCTCTTAACTACTATACAATACTATTTGACCTAGAGACAGGATTGGTAGAACAGGAGGGAGCAGGGTGGGACACCCCACATTCATTCATGGGTCAATCCTTGATTGAGCCAAGGGCCCTTCCTTTGAGAACTGATTAGACAAGAAGTAAGCACTTGACCCAGGTTGGCTCACTGAGTCTTCTTCCCTGGACTTAGAAACTGGCTTTTAGAAGTTATTGGTCAGCCTCTGGTCTTCACTTGACTTGAAGACTTGAAAAACCAAGAGCCATGTGGCTGCCGTCCCTTGCTGCATTGCACAGAGAAGTCGATGACAAGAGAAAAACTTAGCTGGCATGCTGGGAGGATCTTGAAGGAGGCCAACAGCCCCAGAGAAAGACTGAGAAAGACTCCACGGGCCTTCCTGGGGCCTTCCCGGCCACCGAGCGACCCAGCTGCACTGCCTAATCCAGGGATCCTCAGGTCACCCCATTTAGACCTGAGTTTTCTCTGTGGTAGTTGCTGTCCTCACAGCCAAAAGATTCCTGACTCAGGGAAGTGTGAGGACAAAATGGACAATGAGTATAGACTCACCTAACACAGAAAAGGGATTTAGTAAATATGTAAAACTTGAAAAACAACGTACAGGTACCAGTAACTTGTTTATGTCCCCTAAGGAGAACATATCCCTGCTGTTCATACGTATAAATGTGAAAAGTGTCCTTTCTAGGCCGTGACTTCAGCGAAATTACCTAGGTCTTCATAGTCCCATACATGTGTTCTACCTTTCTTAGAGTTCCTTGTGCTATACACATTCTCAAGATTACAAACCTTCACTAGTTGCGGGGGAAGTGGGTTACAGTGTAATGTGGATTTGATTCTTGGCTCCAAACTGACTTTTCCTACACACCCTAGACATTTGACCTTGTGATGGCAAGAATAAAAATAAGCTTCAGGACTCTTTCCATTGATATATATATCTTAGGCAAATAACTTGTCCAAAAGTCAGAAAAAAACAATAAAATAGCAGTACCGAGACTATACTAAGGCTTTTTGTCTCTAGATCTCACATAGCTTTTACCTTACCAGGGCTTTAACCTACTCTTCTTTGCTGGCATTTCTCTAGCCTTTATCTCTCCAAGTGACATTGTGAATGGTATGAGAAGCTTTGTGAGTTTCTTGAAAGAATGGTACTGTATAAAGTTAGGGTCAGCTTAATGATGGCTTGATTTATTCATTTTACAGTTATTACTGGTTTTTCATATACTTGAAGGGTAAATAATGGGAAATTTTCCCAAAGCATATTAGTATGCTAGAGTTGTGAACTGAACTTTCATATTCATTTTCTGTCTTAATTCTTGGAGAATTTAACCAGCAGCAACCATTGGTGAGGCTACAAGTTCATCTAATATGTTCAAGAAAACTTCTTATTTGATTACAGTCTGATCACTACTTACAGAAAAAGGTAAAGATTCCCAAATCCTCTGGCCTGTCATGAGTTACTGCTACTTTGTAGCTTGCTTTGCAATCAAGAATGCAACTCTTGCATGTTAATTCTTCATCTAGTGATACTTAGGAAGCTATAGACAGTGCTTTCAGACTGAGGAAATTCCATCTCCTTTCAGAGTTTGATTTGCTAATTCTAATTCTGTATTTGTGAAGACTTTCTGCTTTACAACAATCAGAGCAGACCAATTCTGCAGTCCATGCACCTGGCTTCAAATACCAGTTATGCTACTTCCTAACTGTATCCTTGGGGTATTTATTTTACCTCTACCAACATACCAACACCTCAACCAGGGTAGTTCTCAGCCTCACTGGAACTGGCCCCCAGGCTCAGGTCATTGAACTAGTCATTCCTGAGGTTATGCCTAGAGTTCCCAAGACTTTACCCAAGACCCATCATCTTCACTCTTCCCCTTTCTGTCATTCCTCAGCCTGCCCCATAACTTTGAACACTGCTACCATGGAAAAGAACAACAGTTAAGTGCATACTTAGTTGAGGCCATGCGAATAAGGAATGTGAAGTAAACTGCCAAGAAGGAGCAATGAGAAGTGCAAGGCCTAGAGAGAATTCTCGCAGGCCCCAGAGAGATGCACCAGAAAGAAAACCCTCAGCAAGAGCTCTGTGTTAATGCCCATACTTAATGTGGCATCTAGTTTTAGATAGGATGAAGAAGTTCCACTCAGGGAACTAAAAGCGTCAATTAGAGTTAAGTGCATTTAGGATGATTTCTCAAAGACCCTTTAGGATTGGAAGGAAATGACTTGATGGGTGGACAGTAAGAGATTGATAAATACTTGGGCTCCATGAGCTGCTTAAGGCCAGAAGGATCACATTTTATTCAATTCCATACCACAATGCCTGGCACACAGTAGGCTCTCAGTAATGCTTTGACCATTGAATAAGTGTGAGAAATGAAGATGGAGAGGAAAAGAGGGAGGGAGAAGCCCCTAGCACGGCACCCAGTGCATAGTAAGCGTGTAATAGGTATGTGTTGCCTGTGTGCACCTAGCACATAGCAAGCACTGATAGTAGAATATTAGTGACTTGAAACATGTGCAGGTGAAAGAAACCTAATACATAACAAGAGGGGCCCATAGCCTCCGCCAGAGGCCTGGCCTGTATTGGAGTCTGCACGTTAAGGGAGAAGCTCTGCCCTCCACAAATGATGTGTTCTTGTCCCACAGAAGGAGCAAACCCTCCTTTCCCAACCCCATCTTTTTTCCCTGAGCCCCCTGCATCATGGGGAGGCTGGAAACAAATTGACAGAAACCTGGAGGAAGGGAACTCGAGTGATTTAAGAGAATGGAAGGCCTGGTTTATGGGGCCAGATTAAAGAAGCTAAATATGTATAGCCTGCCTAAGTGACAACTAAATGGGGCATTTGATAAGTCTATAAATACTTGGAAGATGTAAATGCCAAGGAGGAAAGGGAATTACTTAGCATGGCACAATGGAGTATTGGCATAATGGGATATTATTAAGAAAGGGAAAATGAAGGTTGAACATCAATAAAAAGCTTCCTGACAAAGAGAACCGTTCCTGACAGAGGACACTAGTAAGTTACGTGCTGTGGGCCAAGGGAAATAGTGGCAGTGCCATTTCTCAGGGTTTTGGCAACAGAGCCAACAAAGAGGGAGGAGAGATCCAGCCTGAGCGAGGTGCAGGAGCTAAGCAGGTATCCTTCTGTGTCTGTGGTCTCCCAATCCTGCAACAGGAACCAAGCTGCATTTTCTTAGGGAAGTCCAAGGGCCCAGGCCTCCTAAAGCATCAGACCATCTGGAGAGGGGCTTCACCAGCAGTTTCCCGGTCTTCTGTGTCACCACCAGCTTCATTTAACTTGAATAGCACCCCACTGCCTGCAAGTTAAGGCCCAGGCTTTGTATCACCCAGTACAAGGCCCATCGCAAGACCTGGTCCCTGCCTACCTAATCAGCCTCCCCTGCCACCGCCACCCCCTCCACACCCTGTCCAGTCCCGCAGAACCACTCGCCGTCCCCCAAAGACTTCTCCGGACCTTTGCACCTACCCGGCCTTCTTCCAGCCTGTCTGCCTGTCTTGCTTATTCTCTACGACAGCTCCACATGTCACCTGTGAAGCCTTCCTTGCCTGTCCCCCACCCCCAGGCAGAGTTCATCAGACTCTTCTGGGCTCTCAGAGCCTTCAGTGCAAGCTTCTGCTTGTGGCACTTGCTATGCTGTGTTGTCATGGTTTATAAACTGTATCTCCTTCACGACTTGACTGTGAGCTCTTTTGAGGGCTGGGACTGTGTCTTGTTCATCTCTGTGTCCCCAGGGTGTGACACAAAGCTTGGCACAAAGCAGGTGGTCAGGCAATGTCTGAATAAGTCAAGGAACAGCATTCTATTCCTATCATTCCTTAGGCTTCCTAGATAATTATTAGGACAAACGAGCTTCCAAATCTCAATAACGTATTTGAATCATCTCCTTGGCCTCCTGGCCAGCACTCTCTGCCATTTAGACAACTATAAATAAAAACCCTCAAATCTGAAAGGCAGCCTGCTGTCCTCTGTGGTTTAAACAAAAACTCTAGACTAATCTTTAATGGAAAATGCTTCCGAGGGCCCTGTGAATGTGCCACAAAAATACTTTTTTCTACCCACACAAAATCATTTGAACATAATAAGTAAAATAATCCTCCACTGTTGGTTATGAAGATTTTTAGGTCCATCTAACTAAATCCCTTCAGGAAATCAGGGAGAATGTAGTGACAGATGAGAGACAATGAAACATTGAACCTCCTACTGTAAGGATAATATATTTATTATGAAATACAATATTCATTGCACTCTGCTTGGATGACTGCATGAGATGCCCTCGTGCCATTATGCCTGATGTTGCTCTGTTTTGAAATACGATATTCATTGGGAACTGTTGTGATGACTGTTCAATAAAGTAGCATGCTATTTCCCACTCCCTTCCCTGATTCTGAATGGCCTCAGTTAGAGTTTACTTTATCACTGAATATTTAATATAAACATGCTTGGAGTCTTCCCCAGCATGCATATATATGTACGCCAGTTGGGGTTCATTTCACTGCTCCTTATTTTCTGAGTTCACTGTTGGACCGTGGGTCTGTAAGACGACAGCAGCCTCTCCACCGCACTTAGCGCTCCAGGGGCCATCTAGCACCCAGCCCCTTCTCTCCACGGGCAGTCTTGATTTGGAGGCCATGCTCTTAAAGCTCTGACTCTATCTACAACCTCAGTGGCAGGTTATATTTCTTGGAAAGATCTCGTTGCCTGGGAAGAAAATGGGATATGCTCTCAAGGCTTCTGACCACTCCTCTCTGTCTCTGCTACCAGACTTGCTGGGGCCCTCACCATCTCTCCACTGGACTTTTGCAGTAGTATCTCAACATGTTACCTTGTTGCCTTGCTCCAGTCTCCCATCAGTCATTGTTCTAGACGCCGGAGCTCAGCATTATTCAGAAATCCTTTGAAGGCTGCCCTTTAATGTACTGGCCCAGACTCATTTCTGCATTGAGTGTGACTGTGAAGACCTTTAGAGCCTGGACTCGACCCAGCCTTCAGCTCCCCGCCCTCAGCTCTGCTCCTTTCTACTCAAAACAAAATTTCCCAAAAGCTTCCTGTACAGGGGCTAGCTGTTCCTCAAACATCCCAAGCCCTGTCTTCTTTGTCTTTCCTCATTTTATTTCATCTTCCTAATACATCCTTCTTCCCTGATGATGCTTACATGTATCTTTTAAGGTTCAAGTTAAATATCACCCATCCTAGGAAGATAGACTGGTCTTTTTAGGCAGACTCCTAGCACATGTGCCCCCCTCTCTCTAGAGCTTGAACACATTTTTGCTAATTTAGGGGCCCCCAGAGGCCAGTAGAGGTCATTAGAGGTTCTAGAACCTGGCTGTGTGGCACTCATTCATTTGGGAATAAAAATTAGAGGAAAATGTCTTTGGAGGTGAAGGCTATTTCTCTACACAGAGATTTTTCCCAACATTCCCACCAAGAGGAAATGTTGATGATCCTTTTGACAAGTGATGTTTAATTTTTACATCAAATGGAAAAGCGTTCTGTTTGATGCTGGCAAGAGCAGAGTGAGAAAGAGTTTCCCAAATAATGCTGAGTGGCAAACCCTGCAGACTTCCAGTGCCCCAGGATTTCTGGTTTTATTTTAATGCAGCAAGCTGCTTTATGAGATCTGCAGCCACTTGAAATATGATTTACTACTCGTAAAAAGTTTCAAATGGATAATGAAGATTCAAGAATGAGACTCACAGTGTAGCATAGTCAATTTTGTTGCTCTTGCTCTCCAGTACATCTCTGCCATTGAAATGAATTATTTATTATAATTTATTTCAACCATGGAAAATAAAACTGTTTTCATTGTGATGTGCACTGTAACGTTCAGAGTAGAGACATTACATGCAGTACTCTCAATTAATTAATCCTGAAGTTTCATCCCAACTTTATCTTCTTTCTTATAAGCCAGAAGACTGGCAGGTAATTCTTTCCCCAATAAACTATGATTAAAATGAATGTTTTCAGAACTAGGGGTAATGTTGGTAATGGAGAAAATTGAGACACCAGCAAAACTAGGTTGTGTATTTCCTTAGATTTTACAGTGGATGAGAGAGGTGTTTTTTAATATCCTAGGCAGTTTATCACTTGGAGAAAAAGCATCCTTTAACTTTGTGTAGGAGGGGGTCGGGGAAGAGAGTGATGTTGGATTAGATGTGGAAATACGCACTGCTAATTCAGGACCAAAAACAGCTTAGTTAACCAGTCCTGCAATACCTTTATTGGTAAAAGGATTTTTTGCTTTTTTTTTTTTTTTTTTTTACTTCAAGAGCAAAACTAGTATTCTGTAAAGGCCAAGTAGGCAGGACTCCCAAATGACTTTCCAAAGGAGAATGGGTCACCTATAATTGATTGCAATCTCATTTCTTTAAAAAAAAAAAAAAAAAAAAAAAGAGGCTCACTGTATCTTGCATTTTGTTCGATTTTTTTTTTCATTTAAAGTGCTAAATACTTGGTACTATTATTATGCTGTAAAGACACAATAGGTATTTAGGAAAGCACTTAATATGTACAGATATTAAAAGATTTAATGTAACATAGATGGTGAGGCTTAGTTAATCCAGGCAGGAAAATATATGCTTATTTGTCTATTGCTTTCATTTTTCATAACATTCCGCTAATATCACATCAGTCGACAGCAGACGAAGAGAACAATTGATTCTTTTTCCCTAAAGATGAGTAGTATCTAATTTGAGGAGGATCACATTTCAATATCTGCTGTGCACGTGGCCTCAGGAACAGCACTCGGTAATGACAGTAACTCCCTTACTTCCACAAGCACTGAGAACCTGGAAGCTTTTCCTCCTTCGGCAGCATTCAGATTCTCTCAGATCCTGGATCTCCATCCTGGGCATGGGGCTCCAGAGAAATTACTGTGGAGCTGGGTAAGAGGTTTCTCTGCCTTTTCAGATCCTACTGCACTATCCAGGCAATCCTGTTTTTATTTCGTTGCTTTGAGCTAGGGCCAACCTTCCCGCTCCTGTCTTCCTGGGCTTCTGAAAGGCCAATTACATGTACCAAGAGATTCCAGAGACTCAGGAGCAGCTCTTCAGTTTTGGGTCCATTTATCATTGGTCGTTCCTCAAAATATCATCAGCTCATTGTATCAAAATCAAAAACAATCTAGCTTGGCCAGAGATGCAGATAATTTTATATTCTACTCCTCTCCCATTAAGGCTCCTTACCTAATGGATTAAGACCCCTCATTCTGCAGATACACCATCTTGGGCACAACCCTGACCATCCTTGCTTTGTCTTCCTCCCCCACTCCCATTTAGATTCAGACACAGGGAGGCTTCATCCATGGCCCTCACCTTTTCTCTAGCTGTCCTTCTTTTGTCAAATCAAAGCCTCCTTCTCAGGCCCCCTTTCTACCATCTTTCAGACAAGACAGATGACTCTTATCCCATTCCCATCTTCCATATCCCCAATCAACAGGCAGCAGAGTTGCAGTATACCTGAAATGAACATGACCCTGAAAGAAGAGGCTAGGCTAGAGATGAAAGAGCTGGATTTCCCTCACTAGACCAAGGCTTTGATCCCTGCAGTGTCAGGGCTCATAGCATCGTTCCAGGTTCAGGTTCTTGTCTTTCTGATATAGGCCGGGAGCCAGAAGGAGGGTTAGAGTTATTTCTTAGAACTCTGTGGAATAGTTTTTAGTTACATTATTCAATATGCTCTAAGAACACTGACAGTGAAAAGTGTTCACCTTGTAGGGAACATTGTAACTCAAAGGAAATTATCTTAATTTACTAATGTTTTCAACGATGTTAATTTAAATTACTGTGTACATGGTACTTTTGGTGGGAGGGAAATTGTTATTTTTAGAAAAACATTCAATGGACCATTTTCCAGAGACAATCTATTAATTATGTCTACAGTTGTTCATCTTGAGAGTCTGAAAATACATTAACCACATTTATACAAGCTTTAGGTAGGAGGCAGGAAGATCTGCAAACTCTCTAGGAATTGCTGCCCTGGATTCTAATTGCAGGGATTGCAGCAGCTGCCTGACTCTTCAGCAGGTGGCAGGGGGGCTGAGCAGGGGAGACGTATGCGGGCATCATACCTGGGAAGGTGCCCAAATGAGCCGTGCCCAGAAGTGAGCCTCCCTCCCCCAGCATCAGTGCTCCAGCAGTCCACAGCAGGAGCCAGACACACTGCCCCGTCACCACTGCTGTGTTTGCAGACAGCCCAACAGTGGCAGGCAGCAGGCTGGCGTGATGGAGCAGGCATGGCCTCCGGCACCAGGCAGACCCATGCGCAAACCTGGGTTGTCCCTCACATCCTGATAGCTGGTAGCCTGATGCCTCATGCAAGCAACTTACTGACTGGGGACCTCAGATCCTTAGTCTACAGAGTGATGATAATGCCTCCTTCAAGTTTAGCTGAGGGTTAGAGACAGCATATGCATGTGCCAAACAGAGTGCTGAGCACCCAGAAGGCTCTCCATAAGCAACAACTGTTAGGACAGTTGGGCAATGAGAAGACTCATCGGGCACGGCTTCTCTTAGGTGCAAGTGCTGGTGGGTAGAGAAGACCGTGGGTTAGCCTTCAGCCTTGGTAGCGCCCCCGAGGGTTCTCCCCAGGAGCTGCTGGCTGGAGGGACACCAGGGGCTTAGGACGGTTCTCAGGCTCTGCACACAGAGGCAAGAGCCTTGGAAATGAATGGTGTACTAATTTAGGTATTTACCCATTTCGGTTGTTAGCCAGAGATTGAAGCTAGAACTCTCTGTTTTTTATACAATCCCTTTTCAAAATGTTCTTCAGCTCTTTATACTTTCACTGTTGATAGTTCATTCATCCTTTCCCATTCATTCATTCATGTATTCATTCTTTTATTCAGGTATTATTTTCTAAGCTTCTGATATGTGCCAGATGCCATGCCGGGCACCAGGGAAACAGAGAACAGTCCCTCATGGTCGCAGTACCCCGGGGTTTACAGACTAGTCTCACTACCAGTCATCACCGTGCACTCACTTGGGCCATGTGACTGAAGCCATCCTGCTCTGCACAGCTTCTACCACTGAGCCTCCAACTTCCTTAGTGTACACGCTCACCATGTAGCAGCAAAGCATTCAGTACAAACCACATGTTTGCTTATTCTACATCAGCAGGAGGTGAACAGGAAGCTCCTGATGCGAGAGCGTGTGGTCACCACCTTGCCACTGGGAGAGTGTGACCAGCATATCTGGGTTGCAGGGCCCACTGTGCTTCAGGCTTGTGCCCAAAGCGTCTTAGAGTGGAAGCATAGGAGAGGGGCCAAGGGGCGAACAGAGATCCAGATGACACATTACTTTGTCTTACCTTTCCAGGTCAGGTATTTGTAGTAGCTTTGTGTTTGACTTGGAAGATGACAAGTTTTCAGAACAGCAGAAACATTGTTATTCAGACTCCATGCTAATTCATGTGCCAGACCAAATATGGATGGTTTGGGGACTATTTCCTATGGTGGCTTATTTTTTTACTGCAACTCTCAGTGATGTTAGATAATTGTGAGGAGACTGTAATCTCATTTATCTGGACATAATCAAGACATGAAATGGGGTGATTCCCTGAGCCCTGAAATTCCATTAGTTCACACCACAGAGGGAAACCATAGTTGCTAGTAATTATTGAGTGCCTACTATGTGGCAGGCAGTACAAAATGTTTGACACAGATGAAGGAAGTCAGTCCTCATAGCAGCCCTTCAGAGTAGTTCCTATAATCTCTCATTTTATATGTATGGAAATAAAGGCTCAGAGAAGTTAATGACTTGCCCAGCATCCTAGGTTAGGTAAGTGGCAAGGCCAGATTTGGCCTCATTCCTGACTGGCTCCAAAACCCGTCCCTACCACACCATGCTGATTTTGTTTCACTGAGAGACATTTCCTACAAACTCATGCCGAAGCTTGTGGGAAGAAGAAAGGAGAAAGTGCTGAAGCATTGTGGATTATGGTTTTTTCTAAGTGGACCAAGCCACACAACTCCTCTTCCCAAATGATCCCTTCCCTGGTAGAGTAGAAGAGCTTCTTGAGATAATACAGTGGATAATGTGTATGTTTTGGACCAAGGCCTGGAAAATGTAGCCTTGGTTGGGCAAATCTGAAATGGTCATGCCAGCCGTCCTATAACAGGAGAGGAAGTGAGCAGAAGTTGGGGGAGTGGGGGCCCTGCTCATAGGACTCCTTGTACTAAGTCCTGTGGTGCTGTGTGACTCCATGCAGGCTGGGGTGCACTGCTGCAGAGTGGCCAAGGGTTCTCCTTTCAGTGTTCAGGTGTTCGTGTCATTAAGCACAGAGAGCCTTCTACCAGAGATTTTGCACTACCTGGAACAGGATTCTGTACTTAAGCATTTCACCCAGTATTCTTCCAGAGTGGGATGGGGGAGCTTCTCCAAAGGAATTCACCACATTGCTTGTGCTTTTTCCCCCAAACCCTTTTGGATTATTAGGGAAAAAAAAAAAAAAAGAGTTCTGGAAATGAGCTGCTACATCAATACCACTTGAGCAGATTTGTTCACTGATCTCCCTTTTTCCAGAAGAGTAAAAAAAAAAATTTTAAATCAGACATTTTAGCCAACTTTATTTTTAGAAAAGCATTTTATTCAAACATCTCCTTACTTATTACAGACATAAATACATGCATTCAGACAAATGAATCCACGGGAGAACCGTATAAAGTAATTGGCACATCACTTCAGGATGCTTTGTCAGTTACTGGAGGAGTTTGGTGCCTCTAACTTTAATCTTTTCCATTAAAATATCCATTCTGCCTTCAGATTGTGAAGCCCATAATATTTTAGACTGTCTCCATAGATCTGTTAGTTTTGGTTGTCAATTTAATTTGTGGCTCTAAGACTTTGGGTGGCTTGTCAGATTGTACATGGAAATGTGTAATCTCCAAGGGATGTTCAACGTGGCAGGCTTAAGACCTAGCCTCTCCCCAGAGAGACTGGACATACAGTAAATGTGGAATTGGCAGATTTCATCTGCAACCAGCCTCACTGTTAGGATGATGATGATGAATAGGATGGCGGATGTTTCAAGCTACAAAGATGCTCATTACTCTTGTTATCATATACCTTAAATCTTTATGGCACTCTTTACTCTCTGCAACACTTTTTATTTCCACCATCTCATTTGATTCTCAGAGCATTCTTGTGCTAGATTATTATTTCCCTCTTGATAGCTAATGAAACTGACACAGAGAGGGAGAGCTTCCGTAACTGGCCTGAGATCACTGGGCAGATTGGATTGCAGAAGTGCCAGAGGACAAGAGCAGACTTCACCAAAGCCCAGTTGGGTCATGTGGGTGGTAGCTCTGCAACATGACTGCCACTTCCCTTGTACTCTCTGGAGGACAGGAGCTCTGGTGCTGTGGAACCGGGACTAGAGATGGGAGGTAAAGAGTCCAAGGAAAGGCAAGTGTACCGTCAGCTCCATGCAGGGGAGCGAAGCTCACTTCACTGCCACTGGCCCAACCCCTGCAGCCCCAACCCTGGCCTTCCTCCTTTAAGTCACCCACAGCCATACATATTATGCTTGTCCCCAGGGGGATCTTGCTTAAGTGCAGATCTGCACGTGTCTCTCCTTTGCCACAAACCCATCATGGGCTCCCACTTTTTCAGGATGAAGTCCAGGCTCACCAGCATGACCTACCAGCCTGGCCCTGGCGTCTGGCTTCTCTGGACCCCGTCCCTTCTCTCCAGCCACACTCTGTTTTTTTCCAAACCTCTTTTTTCACTGCTTTCTCTGCTTACAACAAATTTATGATGTTCTCCTTAAACCGCACCTTCTCTATGGAATCTTCCCTGTCATCTCCTCAAAGATCCAGAAGCATTCCTCCATCTGCTGCTAGCCCACTGCACTTGGCCCAGCCTGATTTCTGGGTATCTCTCTGTGCTCTGCCCCAGGATGCTTCTAGTTCCTCCAGAACAGAGGTTGCAGTAGACGCCTGTTATCTTACCTCCCTTATGTGTCTTGCAGACTTTGAATTTAGGATGGATGAGTATGTACATGTAAAAGCAAAGCAGGGGGATCCTTGGGTGGCTCAGTGGTTTGGCGCCTGCCTCCGGCCCAGGGCGTGATCCTGGAGTCCCGGGATCGTGTCCCACATCAGGCTCCCTGAGTGGAGCCTGCTTCTCCCTCTGCCTATGTCTCTGCCTCTCTCTTTCTCTCTCTCCCTGTGTCTCTCATGAATAAATAAATAAGATGTTTAAAAAGTTTTTTTCAAAACAAAAATAAATAAAAGCAAAGCAAGTAAGTGAGTGAATTAGTGAATGAAGAACAAATGTGCCTGAACCCGCAGGGAACAGGATATTCTGAGGTCACATGGAACATGTCCCATTTCTCCTTCCCTCTAAGAGGTGTTGTCCCTCTGTAACTTGACCTCTGGTGAAGTGAGAGTCAGGAAGGAAGGCGAGCTGGGCTTTTACCTGGCTACTTACATGGAGGAAAGCATAGCAGGGTTGAAAGGCAGAGACTGCTCCTCTTAGCTCTGTAACTTCTGACTTCTGCCCACCCAGAAGGTTCTCACCAAAGCTTTTGGTGGTAGTAACTCTTCCTCAGGGAGCTGGGATTCTTGGCCAAGAGTCCCCAGCATTAGAGGCTTACAGAGTCAAAGCTTTTTGTCCAGGAGGAGTCCTCATGGCTGTTGGCAGGATGTAAGGGTAGAAGGTGAGCCCATAAAAGACCTGAGATTGGGGAGACCTCTGAGCCAAGGTCTTCATTGGACTCTGTCTTCTAGATGATGTCTGTCCTCATGAACATCATTGTCTTTGAAGACTGTCGGAACCAGTGGTCAGTGTCCAGGCCTCTTCTGGGGCTCATCCTGCTCAACGAGAAGGTGAGTGTGATTACAGGAAGGTCCACAGGAGGTGGTAGTTGGCGGGGAGGGAGAAGCCAGACACCAAACCAAGCTGTGCCAAGAAGAACAGAAGAACCAACAGAGCTTGAGCTGGGACCTTGAGCACTCAGGGGCAAGGCCATATTCCCCCAAAGGCCTCAGATCATTGGAGGCCTCAAGAGCAGCACTTCTGGAATCTAACACCCCCATTAGTCATCGTGCAGGTGTTTTGCTCAGTAGTGCTTCAAGCTCACCCTCACTCCCCTTCCCTATTTCCAGGGGAATTCTGAGCTACAAATCTTTTTGCTCCTTGTTTGGCTCCCTCTTCTATTTGGGGTCCCCACTAACCTACACGATAGTAGTCCCCTCAGGGACTCAAGCACCCTTCATCTGAGAGCACAAGTCTCCAGCTTCTAAGTCCACTCGCCACCCTGGGCGTCCTCCCAGGCCCTCCAGCTTCTTGACCCCACCCCTGTCTCCCCAGCAGTCAGTAGGAACAGTGCATTACTGCTCAGGAGAATGAATTGTCTATACAATAAGATAGTACTGGGGAGAAAGACAGTGAGATTAGAGGCAGCCGCATACATTAAAATTCAAACTGAAATCCCAGCCTTGGAAGGAAACTAATAGAAGAAGAAAATATATCAAAAAGAGAAGAGCTGTCTCATCATTCACCTGTGCTGAAGTATCCAATTTTAGCCACATTCAATAGCACTGTCATTCATCTTCCCTCGGTGTTATTGTGATTTAAATCCAAGCTCTATAAAAGAGAGCAGTTCTTTTAAAATGATTGAGAGGGAATAAGGGCAAATTCAGTGTTTAGAAAAAGCTTATGACATCACAATATTATACTTTACTGATGGAGGCAATATTTCATGGTTTGGGATGAAAAACTAATAATTTTCTATTTGGTGTGAGTCACTGCATCATTATAAAAGGGAAAAATAAGTAGTTTTGTGCATTCCCAATCTTGTTCAGGAAGACACTGTGGTTTAAGCGTAATGCCTCTGATATATAGTATTTAAGTATTAGTCTGACTACATATTAATTATGTGTGTTTTTGATGTGGGCTGTTTTAATGTATGATGGAAATTAAATATCAAGCTGTTTGGGCTTGGAAGGATAAACACATGACTGGCAAAATGTTGTCTTTGTGCTGAAATTAAGCTGTTTCCAGTGATCAGGGGCTATGTGTCGCGTGAGAGCTTGTGTGTGTATAAAAGCCTGCAGACCCCAGCAGAGGAGAAGGGGTGTGCAGTTCTTTGTGACTAGGTATGACAGGTACATTTCTTCGTGCCTTAAGGCCCTCCCAGAACAAAGCAAGCCCCCCTACCGCCCCACCTCAGCAAAGCGACCCCACCCCGCCTAACCCAGGGGACAGGGACGTGTGACAAAGTCTGGGCACGTGTGAGGAGTGAGTCACTAAAGCCCTGGACAATGACGCAGCCTGAGAGAGCCCTGGGTCTCTCCTCCAGTTACCCCAAGTTCTCCCTCTTAAGTCCTTCCCCTCGGCTTTAGATGAGGGGAAGAACTTCCTCTTTCATCCTTTCTGTGATGAGTGGAGATGAGAATCAGGACGGCCTTCATGTGCTCGGTCCCCCACAGAGGACCCCAATTGTTCTGTAACAGTAGAACAATCATCGCAAGAGATTTCTTTGAGAAGGAACAGTACAGTTTATACCTAGAAAGGTATCTCTTGCCTTGGTTTTCTCTGAAGGCTTAACATTCAAAGTGGGCCTGGACCGAGACTTCTCTGAGAGTGAGGAACACTGAGACCCTCCCCCCAGCTCCCTGGGGGCCCAGGTTTGGAGTCAGGGCCCTGAGGCTGTTCTGTCTCCCCACAGTATTTCAGTGAACTGAGGGCAAGCCTGATAAACAGCCAGCCTCTCCCCAAGCAGGAGGTCCTGGCCCAGTGCTTCAGGAACCTGATGGAAGGAGTGGAGCAGAACCTGTCCATCAAGAACAGAGACAGGTAAGCACTGCCTGGTGAGCTCAGCATCTCTGGCTTGTGGAGAATGACAGCATCGTGCTGAGCACAGCTCACACATTGATGTGAAACCTCGTAATCCTAGACTCAGTTTATTTCCATCCAATAAATATTCCTGGGTACTTGCTTTTTTTTTTTTAAAGCACCACTACATGTAGTCCTAGGCACTGCATAGGGATGCACAGATGAATGAAATGCATTCCTGTGCCCTTACACACTCTACAGTCCCACAGAAGATATAAAATATAACTCATTGCAAAGGTCAAAAGAAGGAAAGCCCAGATCTACTATGAAGGTCAAGGAAAGGCTTCCCAGCATTTGAATAAGCACAGGCTTTGAGGTCAGATGGACTCCAATTTAAATTTTATCCCTGCCCTCTACAGGCTGTGTGGAAGTGGATAAGGCAGTCAGCTGCCCTGATCCTCCGTTTTCTCACCAACAAAACTGGTGGTGACACTTAAATGACAGGATGTAATGAAGCATAGTGCCTAGGACATAAGAGCCATAGTAAACATTAGTTCCTCCCTCTTTCCGACCTTTAAGAGTTGCCAATGAGATCTAAATGAAAGGAACCCAGACTTACCAGGTACACTTTCATCCATTCATTTATTTAGAGCACAAAATTTTATTGAGCATCTACTATGTGCCAGGCATTGAAGACACTAGTGGTGAACTAATTGTTCCAGGTTTTGCTTTACAGAGTTTCTAATGGAAGAAATAGACAATAACAAACAACGGGTGGGGGTTGGGGGCTGCCTGCCCCATTCTTTAATAGAATTGGTAATATTCAGATGCTTCATCATTTGAAGTGCAAGGCATCAGTCCTAGTAACCACAGCCGCATGTGGTAGGGTCCCTAGCCTGGTCTCTGGCAATACAAGACCAAGTCCTATAGGCTCCATAGACACACTCTTGACTACTCATCCCATGCTACAATCCTCTGTCAGGCAGAGGGGCAACCTCTGAGGCCTGCAGAAGAGACTCAATGAATGGGGACACCACAGGTACCTGAGGAGGGGACATTGCTTCACCTGAGGCTTGGGAATTTGAGTACCACCCCCTGAGCTGCCCTGTGAAATGATGTGTGACAGCCCTCCTGTTTAAGTGAGTACAGCTAGTGAGGCTTTCCATGTGCCATGCATTATGTTGAATACTTACAGGCATTGTCCCAATTGATTCGGTAAATTCTCATTTTGCACAATCCCATGAGGTAGCTACTCAAGTTGAGTACCTGGACAAGAAGTTAAGTGTTCATCCAAGATCACCTAGCTAAGGGTGGAGTCAGGATTTGAACCCAAGTAATCTAGCATGGTTTTCTCATCTGCAAAATGAGAATACAAATACCTACCTTTGAGAAGACTTGTGGTGCTTAAATGAATTTATATATAAACTCAAAACAGGGCAGCCCGGGTGGCGCAGCTGTTTAGCACCGCCTGCAGCCCAGGGTGTGATCCTGGAGACCCCAGATCGAGTCCTGCGTCGGGCTTCCTGCATGGAGCCCGCTTCTCCCTCTGCCTGTGTTTCTGCCTCTCTCTCTCTCTAAATGAATAAATAAATCTTAAAAAAAAAAAAAAAAAAAAGTTTAAAAAAAATAAAAATAAACTCAAAACAGTGCCTGGCACATAAGCTTTGATTCTTTTTATATTCCTTACCATCCATGTGTAATTTGACTTTTAAAAACAGGTTTTAAATAGTACACCCACGAAATACGCCCCTCAAAATGGTCCAAGTGTATCTGGTGGTAACCCTTGTTTTCCGGAAGGGAAAGGGGGTGGGGGAGGGGTGGTGTTGGTGGCTTAACAGTAGTGGCAGCGGCGGAGGCGGGGGAAAGAGCTCAAACAGGATCGGGGCGCTCTCCAAGGTCCTGAGCTCCACAGTGGCTTTCTCGTGCAGAGGCTCATACAGCCTCAGCCTTGCCACTGCCCTCGGCCTTTCTTCCTTTTCCACAGGTTCACCCAGAACCTGTCCGTCTTCAGAAGAGATGTGGCGGAGGCCCTGCGGAATGATGGCAGCAGCGAGCCATGCAGTCTGGACATGATGAGCTGACCACCTTCCCTGACCATGTGCCAAGCAGCCTTTATCCAGAGACTCTTGTGCGTCTGGGTCCCAGGACAGTGATGTTAGCTAGCCCAGGAGAATCTATTTTTCAAAACAAACAACAACAAAAGCCCTGCCTTTTTATAAGTCTGGCCTAACTGTAAGAATTTATAATAGTGCACAATGTAAATTCAGTCTTTGCTCAGAAAAAGCGAAAGATGTTTTCAGTCTTTCTATAAAATACCATTATCTTTGTTCTTATAATGCTCCGAAAAGATGTAGAAACAATATTTAACCAAAGAACTTAATAAACCAGGTTTGAACCCACGTCTGTACTAGTTAATGGTACTCTGTAATCAAGGTCGTGAACTCTTGCTGGAGATTCAGCCTTCAACATGCACCCTGAGTTGAGACAAATACCATTTGAACCCGTTAAATTAGTAGTTTGTTATGAGTCTGGAAGAAGCAGCGTTGGGGGTCTCTGAGCTGTAGGCATTTAGAACGAGCCTGGGAGCACTCTGAAGCATCCCACAGGACAGCGCACAGCCCTCTTGGCCTCAGCAGCATCTGATAAACTTGAGAGACAGTAACACAATTAAATGACTTACAAACAACGTTTGCTTTTCACTGGCATAAATCTGAAGTGGTTCAGTCTAGAAGAATTAAGCTGTGCAATTACTGCCTGCAGAGATATTCCTTCAGAAGGAGTCGGGTAGCCCCTGCAAGAGGTGCTGGGTGGTGCTGGCACCCAGTCAGTCCTTCTGCTTCCATTTAACTTTTAAGACAAGCTGAAGGTGCCTAATTAGAATATACATTCGAAGCAACACTGACCCCTTGGGCCACCCAAAACAGGTGCTTAAAGTTCAGATTTTTAGAGGACAAAGCACAGCTGGTTTCCATCCCTCCACAAAAACTCTTACCACTGTGAGGATTGCAACTTAACCCAAACCCAGGACATGAAGGAGGCTTTCCAGTTTGTGGTGGACTGTAACTAGGCTATTAATTTGAGATTGCCACTGTCAAATGGCTTTTGTACCTCACTTCTCTGTCTTCATGGCTCAGGCTTGTAGTAAATATTGTGCCTTTTATTTCTAATAAGACATGAAAGGTTGGCCTTCCTGGTGAAGAAGTAAATCCACAGGCTCCCGTTATAATCACGTTTCCCAAACTAGTGTTTCTTGAAAGCTTTCTCAATAGTTGAGTTTAGCAACAGGCTTGTCACACAGAAGCAAAGTCACCCAAGTTTATCTGAAAATGTTTTTCTTCTGTATGTGAGCCCAGGAAATCAAAGAAACGTGTGTCACAGAAAGCATTGTTTCTGGTATTCCATGGATAAGCAAGCCTTGGCTATATTTCATTAGCAGCAGGAAATTTTCCTTGAGAAGGCAAACTCTAAATTTTATAAAATATCAGCTATTGGAAGAAGTCTGACTTGACAATTTCTGTTTCAGGGGCTCATTACTGCATCCTCATCCCACAAAAATGCTTCATAGAAGGCCTACCCTATCCTGACACTTCTTTGTAAAAGTCTAGAACCTAAAAGCACTGCACCACCTACATTGAAATGCTCACAAAACAGTAAGAGTGTGCACTTGCTTTTCTTTGCCACATTGCCAAAGGTCATGTGGTGGTTTTACACCAGCCAGGGAAGGCTCTGTCAACCTCGGCCTTGGAGAGCTGCTCCCACAGGAGGACTTGTCAGGCCTGCCCCCACTGCCGACTTCATCGTGGTGGGGGATTTCCAGAATGCACGGGGAGGCCACACACAGTCTAAGAACAGACACAGCACACCCTTACCAGAGCACCTGCCGTGCCCCTTATGTGTGTTCTCTCCCTTGATCTTCACAAGAGCCCTATGAAGATAGACAGCATTACTCCCACTCTGAAGAAGACGCTAAGGCCCAAAGGTGGGTACATAGCCTGCACAGGTCACACAGGTGCATGTCTCTCTCACCTCAAAGCAATTCCTGCTTTCTGCCAAGAAGACCTGTATTTCAGAACGGTGAGTTGAAACCAGTTAGTATTTACATCCACTTCCATTTGTTTTTCTGAACTCTGTGGCTTACATAATAAATGACCCCAAAATGCAGTGGCTTAGAACAACATTGATTGTCTCACAGTTTCTGAGGGTCAGAAATCTGGGTTGTCCGCTCAAGGGTCTCCCACAGACTGCCATTGGCATTGTTGGCCAGGGCTCCGTGGGGGACAGACTTGCATCCATGCTCACTGACAGTTAGGTGTCAGTTCCTCACAGACTGGCCATCTGAGAGCCACAGTATCTTGCCAAGTGGGCCCTTCCATGGGGTGGCACAAAAAGGGGCACCTTGCTTCGTCAGAGCGAGCAAAAGAGAAGAGACAGTGCTGCAGTCCGAAGTCCAACCTCTTAGCTAACCTCAGAAGGGCCATCCCATCACTTTTGCTGTATTCCATTAGAAGTAAATCACATGTGGGACGCCTGGGTGGCTCAGTGCTTGAGCATCTGCCTTCAGCCCAGGGCCTGATCCTGGAGTTCTGGGATCGAATCCCACGTCGGGCTCCCTGCATGGCGCCTGCTTCTCCCTCTGCCTGCGTCTCTCATGAATAAATCAACAAAATCTTAGGGCAGCCCCGGTGGCCCAGCGGTTTAGCGCCGCCTGCAGCCCGGGTGTGATCCTGGGCTCCGGGGATCGAGTCCCCTGTCAGGCTCCCTGCATGGGGCCTGCTTCTCCCTCTGCCTGTGTCTCTGCCTCTCTTGCTCTGTGTCTCTCATGAATAAATTTAAAAATCTTTAAAAAAAATTCTTAAGAAACAAAAATCGTTCTTTAAAGAAAAGTAAATCACTGGCACCGGCCCCTCCCTGTCCAAGGGGAGGGGTTACACAAGGGCCTGACTACCGGGAGGCAGGGACCTGTGGAAGCCATTTCCTGAGATGCCTGCCAGGGCTCTCTCATCCTGTCTTTGCCGGAGAGGTTGAGTTTGGCTCCCAGTTTCTACTTTGAAACCTGGAAAGGAACCCTGATTTTCTTTGGAGGGCTAAGTTCCATTCTGTACCCTGAGGACGAAAAGGGGGTAGGGAAGCTGGGATGTTTCAGGAGCGCGTTATACTGCATGCTCTGCGCTCACTGAAGCTGTTTGGGAACTGTGCCCCACCCACAGCCTGCCCTGGGAAGGGATAGTGAGGACCCCTGGGCAGAAAGTTCTCTGCAGGGACACCCAAACATGTGGAATCTACAAAAAGAGGACTCGGTGGATCTGTTACGTGCTCTCACACGATCACAGGCGTGTGTGATTCACATTCAGCAACAGGAAGAAATAAATGGTGCAAACAGTTCTGTGAGGCCAGAGTGAGGGTGAGGTGGAAGGTGCAGGCCAAAGCTGGCTCACCTCATTCTCCTGAGTCTGCTGTGCAAACAGGCATCGTTCATGCAAGGGGCGAGTGGGGGAGGCTCAAAATCCAGCCAACTGCTCCAGCTGATACTGAAGCAAGGAACAGTGTGAAGGTGTTTTGACTTCCACACTGACTTAACAACCTGACCCTGAGAAAGCTCTATCCTGCATGTGTTCTAGATGTTTCCATTTTTCTGTGCTTTTCATTCAGGCTTCTCTAGGAGTGGGGCGTGAGGGGGCACCGTGTGATCATCCCAACTGCCCAGAAAAGCCATCTCGTCCCCCAGACTCGCTTCCACTGGCCCTGCCAACCTAGAAGTGCTGTTGGGTTATGGTACTGGAGGTCTCTTTCAGCATGCAAAACAGGCCTGGCACGTAGCCACCAACTGAGACTCTGGACGATTAGCTACCCACAAACAGAGAATGGGGCATGAGAATAAAGAACAGGATAGTCTGGATGAGAGCAATTGGCCTAAGTGGAAAAATGTGGCATATGGGAACCCCCATCTAGATCGAGGCTGGTCCAGCAGTTTGGGGGCAGTAGCATCTGGGGGAACTCAGCTCCTTACAGTGAGAAGGGAAAGAGCACCTGGAGAGAAGGAGAGAAGAGCAAGGCGGGAGGGTGGGGGTGGGGGGGTTTCAAGGCGAAAGTTAAATGATTACAACCATGATCATTTATTGAGCACCCACTGAGCATTGTAAATTGCCATCTCACTTAAATTTAGTATTTCCCAATAAGACTGTCAAGTAAGTAGATGTATCCCCATTTCAGAGATGAGAACAGCAAGACGGAAAGACTAACCCGAGGCCACATAAGCTTGAAGAGTGGACAAACCGGGTTTCAAAATCAGGTCAGCCTGACTCTAGGACTCACGGTTCTTTTCGTCTCGAACCCCTGAAGCTGGGTACCTCACCACGGGGCATCAGGGACAGTAGGTGGGGAGGTGGATCTGGAACCTTCTGGGGCCCCCCCAAATGAGGCTGGAAAGAAAGGCCAGTCCGACACCTGGGCTCCTGAGTGCTGTGTCTACAGGCTCTGCCACCGATTCATCCTCCTCCCTAAACTTTATAAAATCGTTCTTGAGACTTTTTAATGTTTTATTGAGGTGCAAGTTTACGATGACAGCAAACCTTTCAAACTACAGCAAGAGTAACCTGCCTCCTTGGCATATTAAAAAATAATGGTAGTGTCGGTTTTTACGTCCCATAGTTTGGATTGCTGATAAGAGCGCTTCCTTGACAAGATTCTTTTTGAGGTTTACAGAAAGCGTAATAAAATATGTAAGTTACATTTCCACAAACAAAAGCTATAACATAAGTTATTTATAAGCGTGAGATACAAACAGTATCACGATAAATAAACCATAAAGGGTACCTGCAACATCCATCTTAATGTAATTTGCCCAACCAAAGTGTTGAAACAAAGTCAAATTTAGTAGAGAAATCTGTCAGGAAGAGAGGAAAGTTGTAGAACACGAAATGGAGAAATTGGCTGCTGGGTGGTGGAGGGGAACAACAGGGCATGAGGTCAGGTGTGGGGGTGCCTCAGAAGGCCCCCACCCGGGCCGCCCTCGGCCCTGTCCTCGCCCCCACCCCCCTGGTCTGGGTGCACTGGCCAGTCCCTGCACCCCTGCTCACGTGCCCCTCCGCCCAGCAGCCGCCCTCCCTTCCTGTCTGCCACCCTGTATCCTAACCCCCAGCCCCCACCCAGCCCCCGCCAGCTTCATGTGGCTGCCTGGCCCCCTGCCAGGCTGGGCCCTGCTGGGACCTCCCCAAGGCAAGAGGTCCTGGAAGTCCTTCATTCGCCCACCATAGAGAGAAGGCCGAGAATGAGACAGTCTCTGCCTTCAGAGAGCTGCCAAACAGGATAAATCAGGTGGGTTCCTCGGGCAGGAAGGCAATGAGGAAACTAAACGGAGATGGAGAGTGGTGGGGGAGGGGAGCAGCTTTGAGGGCGTGCAGAGAGGGGGTAGAGCAGAGCCCCCACCCGGGGCTCCAGAGATGGAAAGGCACCAGCCGTTGGGCAGAGCTGGGGAAGCGAGGGCTGAACCGCACACGCCCAGGCCTGGGCGCACTCGGATGTCTTCCCCCACCCTCGGGCCTGACCTTGCTGTGTGCTCCTCAGTTCAGGACCACAAACTCTGATGACAGTCCTGCGATGGACCCCTGCCCCAAGACATGGAATCAAACGCCGCGACCACTGTTCTGTCCTGAGGGAACTCTCAGACACCTGGGGCTGGCAGGGGGACGGAAGTGAGCCCCACCATGGCCAGCGCCCCCTCCTGAGCTCCTCCACCCGGAGGGCCCCTCCACTGGCTTCCCCTCCCCACTCAGTCCTGTGATGGGACCCTTACCACCTGCTCCCAGAGTAGAAATGGGGGTCTGGGGTAAAGAGAAAAGCCTGGGCTCTCCAGTCAATATAGTCCTGGATTCAAATTGCAGCTCCAGCCTTCCCAGCTGTGTGTCCCTGGGCACACTCCCCTAAGCCAACTGTCCTTTGAGTCTCATGACCTGCGCTGGGGGACACACAGCATACAGTACCAGGTGGCCTTTGCCTTCCTCCAGCTGGCAGAGTTTTGGGCCCTTGAAGGTCTCTTTGGGAACGTTCTTCCCCTAGTCCTCCCCATCGTGGGGAGTCAGCAGTGAAGAGCTTAAACTGCCTTACTCCCACTATCAGATGGGGAAACTGAGGCCCAAAGTTGAGACATGGTCCAGAAAATCTGCATAAGGGCTCAGTACATGTGTGTTGAATGAGTGAATAAATTTGGGCAGGTGTCTCTAGCGCCCTGCATCCTGAGAACTGCCAGTGCCCCTAGAGACTTCTATCTAGGGTGCGCGAACCAAGAATGGAAGGTGGAGACGTAAGCGACCTGTGACGCGGCATGTCGCCAATTATGTGTTTGTGTCTTTGTCTATGGAAGTATCCCACGGAATCTTCATCAGCCTTTAAGACAGGACTGCCGACCCGAATATGTTTAAGAGCCCTGGTTCCACCTCCACCCCATTTCATGGATGGGGAAATGGAGTCCAGTTCACACAAGAGGTTGGTGGCAGAGCAAGACTGAACTAACCCAGCCTCCTGCACTCGGGCAGTTGGGAATCCCACACCCAGTCTCCCACCCTGAAGCCACCCCTCTCTGCTGTGTCTCCCAGCAAGGCCTCTCTGCTAGCTCTCCCCTCCTCCCAGCCTCTCCTTAGGGAAGCAGACACTATGGGCTGCATTCTGGAAGTCTTTCCGGCCCCCACAACCCCGGTTCTTAGGATTCTCATTTCCTAATCTCTCTTCATCTGCGTCTGCGTGTGTCTCTGTCACTGTCCGATTGATAGCAGGCAAGAAGGGAAAGCACAAAATCAGAATTACAATCTCAGACGTAGACCAAATGCGCATCAAAATGCATTTGGGCAAAAAAGTGCTTAGAGGTAAAGTTATGATCTGAAATGTATGTATTAAAAAGACAGCAAATCCCAATAAAAACTAAATTTTCACCTCAACAAACAATGAAGAAAATGATTAATGAAAATAAAACATTCCTCAAAGACACAGCAGAGAAAATAAGAGAAGGAAATAAAAGTCTTATCTTTAAGACGCATAAAATAAACAAACCTTTGGCAAATATGCTAAGAGGAGGCACAGCTGACTAACACGGAATAAAGAGCAGAGGACATTAGGTCGGATTCACAGGAGAGTTTGGAACTCTCGGAGAATCTTCCCACAGCATTGTAACAATGAATTTGAAAACTTGGATGAAACGGACACTTCTGGGCACGGGCTGCCAAATGTGAGCGGGCATCACAAGCACCTGGAGGGCTTGTGAAAGCAGATTGCGTAGCCCTGCCCTAGAGTTTCAGATTCAGTAGGTCTGGGCTAGGGTCCAAGAATTTGCATTTCTACCAAATTCCCAGGTGCTGCTGCTGCTGCTGGCCCAGAACCCCTGTCCTAGGGACTACTCTCTGCCCCATTTACTGGCCTTCCTGGGCTAACAGCTCTGCTCTGTGTGGGTTGGGAAGAAAGACGGGCTGTGATCAGGGGCCCAAAGCGCCTGCTGCTGGAAGACCTTGAAGCCAGGCACCTCCGAAAGCTGGGCCCCGGGCGGTGAGGCCGAGTGCTGTCTGCTGCTGCTTTCACCAGGCTGGGCTCATTTCTTCCCACGACACTGGTACTGTTGCTTTACTAGACCAGAAACTGAGGCAACAAAAGATGAATGATTCCCCGAGCCCGCAGCTGGTAAACAGAGGCCAGAGTCTGGTCCTTAAGCACTGGGCCACCCACCATGCCCTGGGCGCAGTCCCAGCCACGCCACCCACCTCTCTTTGATCCCAAGCCCACATCCCCACGTGGGGGTGCAATCTACCGAAGGCAGGGAAGGGAGGAGGACAGGCCTGGCACCCAGGGCTTGGAAGCCAGAGGGAAGTGGAGCCCCGGAGGTGCCTCCTTAGCCCTGGACGCGGAGGGCTGCGAGCTGCATGAACTCTCTGACCCTAAGTTCCCTCACCAGGTAAAGAATGGGATCAATTACCACCTTTCCTCACAGGGTTGTTGTGAGGAATAAGTAAGCGCTCACCCCCCTGCCTGGCACACACGAAGTTCTCAACCTACAGTGGCTCTACGTTGCCGTTAAAGTTATTATTATATAATCCAGTTTCTCACAGGCATGTCCACAGACCTTATCTCATTTACTTCTCACAGCCACCCTGGGGGTAGCTATTACCCTTCCTGTTTTACAAATAAGGAAAATGAGGCTCGGGAGAGGCAATGAGGGAGCAAACAGCCCCCAACCACCAGTGGCAGAGTCTGAATTAGAAGCAGGAGGCCCCCAGCATGAAAACAATGACGTCTGCTCCGCTTGAAGGCCCTTGCATCCCCAAGGGAGCAGAGGAGGGCCCACCCAGCCCCTACTCCCCACCCCTCAGTCCCCAGTGGTCTCATCACCTCATCCTCCCCACTCAGCAAGAGCCAGCGACTTGCCCAAGGTCACGCAGCGGGCGGTGACCTGACTCAGGAACCCAGGCCTTAAGACTACAAATCCTGAGACCTCTCGGTCTTTGGGGGCAGATTAGAGGAAGAACCTCCCACATGCTGCCTCTTCCCCTTCCTGGTCCTCTTAGGACTGGTCCCTTAGATAGACAAATACATTTTTTTCTCTCCAGGAGACCCAGACTCTGCAAATAACAAAACTGCAAACAAACAAGAACCATCAGAATAATACATCAACCATCCCGTTAGGGGCGGGGTGGGAGGGCAGCCACAGCCCCTGGGTGCCCACTTCGTACCAGGCCCTACACCCTGCGTTCTCCGGGTATCTCAGTCAAGGCTTAGGACAATCCCACAATGCGTGCATCGCCCGCTTCACAAACAAGAAAACCGAAGCCTGCAGATAGGAAGCCACTGGCTCAAGGTCACTGCGCTACACCGTGACCCACCCGAACCTGAGCGCTCGCTCCTCCGGCCGCCCGCACGCCCGCGCTCTCGCCCCCGCAAGGCAGGGAGACAGGCGGAGGGGCCTGGCCGGGCTGCAGCCCTCAGTTCGCACCTAACGACTTTAGAACTCGCGGGCGGACGACGATTCTGTATGCCTCCGGGGCAGACAGGCGAGGCCGGGGGTGACCGGCCGCGGCGCCCCCTCGCCGGCCCGACGGTCCCCGGGGCGTGAGCCGAGCGGGGAGGGAGGGAGTGGTCGGCGCCCGGGCGGGGCGGGCCGCGGCGGGGGACTCGCGGCTCGGTCACCGCCACCCCCACCCGGGGAAATCCCGCTGTTGCTCTGAGCGTGAGCCGCCCCGCGCCTCGCCCGAGCACCCCGGTGCCCACACCCGCCGTGCCACGGGCGGGCTCCCACGCGCGCCCACACTCCCGTCCATCCTGCAACGATTTCGAGGGGCCGGATCCCCACTCCCCCCCGAGCGACCCTGGGTCGCTAGAGCAGCCGGGCCGGGCACGCGTGGGCACCTGCGAGTCACACCTCGGTCCGCCCGGCGGGAGCCGGGGAGTGTCTCCAGAGGGGCCCGGGGGGGGGGAATTCTCCCCACGCGGGTCGGCGTCCCTGCGAGCGCGGAGCACGCCGCGGCCTCCCCTGCCCCGCGCGCTGGGGGCGCGGCCCCTGCGCCGGCTGGTGCGCTCCTTGGGTGGCTCCCGTGGCGGTGCAGTGTCCAAGGCGCTTCCGCGGGGTCCACGGGGTCGTTCCGGGCTTGCGACTCCATTGGAATTGAAAGGCTTCACACGGTTTGGGTTTGCCCAGGTGAGAAAAAATTTGGAAGAAAACGAAACCCCCCCCCTTGGCCAACGACCAGCTCCCGGGCAGAGCGCCCCGGCCCGGCCCGCGCTGCGGCGGTGAAGCGGCCCCGGCCCGGAGGAGCGGGGAGCGTCTGCTAATTGCAGCTTCGTTAGATTTCGGGTTTGGGAGGCTGCGGTTCGGGCGCTAATATCCGCCGCCCATTATCCCGGCTAATAAATTTGACCTATTGTTCGTTTGTTAAAATGATGTCACCTTGGAACAGTCCCTAAGCTCCTATTTCCATGAATTAGGCCTTTATTGAAAGCCGGGAGCCAATGGGAGGAGAGAGGCTTGTTGATCGCAGCCAATGGCTGCGGCGGGAGAGGAATTAGCAGCGGAAACTCCAGGTTCGGTTCAAGAAAGATGACACAGAGCCTGTCGGGCCCGCGCACTCTTGGCAAAGTTTCAGTGCGACGAGAGGCGCCGGGCGCTCCATGGCCGCGCCGTGACCGGGACCCGGCCGCCTCCCCGCCCAGCCCAGCCCAGCCCGTGCGCCCGCCCAGGATGGAGGCGCCCGCCAGCGCGCAGACCCCGCACCCGCACGAGCCCATCAGCTTCGGCATCGACCAGATCCTCAACAGCCCGGACCAGGACAGCGCACCGGCCCCGCGGGGCCCCGACGGCGCCAGCTACCTGGGCGGGCCCCCCGGGGGCCGTCCGGGCGCCACGTACCCGTCCCTACCCGCCTCCTTTGCGGGCCTCGGCGCGCCCTTCGAGGACCCGGGATCTTACAGTGTCAACCTGAGCCTGGCGCCCGCCGGCGTGATCCGGGTGCCCGCACACAGGCCGCTGCCCGGGGCCGTGCCGCCGCCTCTGCCCAGCGCGCTGCCCGCCATGCCCTCCGTGCCCACGGTCTCCAGCCTGGGCGGCCTCAACTTCCCCTGGATGGAGAGCAGCCGCCGCTTCGTGAAAGACCGCTTCACAGGTGAGCGGGGCCGGCGAACAGGCGCCGGCCTCGGCCCTCCCGGGCCAGGGGCGCCGCGCCCGGGAAACGATTCCGGAGGCCCGAGCAGCGGAGGCCTCGGAGCCCGGGGCCCCGGGCGACCCCGGCGGGGAGGAAAATCGGGGAGTTGCGGGCAAATAAGCCCACGCCCAGGGGAAGGGGGGTGTCTCCCACACGGCTGGTGCCGCTGGGGGCGCGGGGGACCTCCGGAGCCGCGGAGCCCCCTGCGCCCCAGCGGGCGCCTCGGGGTCCGCGCGGAGCCCGAGCGGCGGCCGGGCCGGGCTGGGCTTCAGGGGCCTCGCGTGTCTCCGCAGCGGCGGCGGCGCTCACGCCCTTCACCGTGACCCGGCGCATCGGCCACCCCTACCAGAACCGGACGCCGCCCAAGCGGAAGAAGCCGCGCACGTCCTTTTCTCGGGTGCAGATCTGCGAGCTGGAGAAGCGCTTCCACCGCCAGAAGTACCTGGCCTCGGCCGAGAGGGCGGCGCTCGCCAAGTCCCTCAAAATGACGGACGCGCAGGTCAAGACGTGGTTCCAAAACCGGAGGACCAAGTGGCGGTGAGAGAGGCCCGGCTTGGCCCGGCTTGCACCCGCGCCGCGGCCTCGCGCTCTCCCGACCCCGTGCCCCCGCCCCCCGCCCTCCCGGGGCCGCGCCTCCCCACTCCTTCCCAAATTTTTGCTCCCTTCTCTCCTCCTGCCCGCCCGCCTCGGCTTCTCCCGCATCCTCATCCCCGCGTCGCTCTCGTGCGCCTCTCCAACCCTCAGGGTTCTCTTCCGTCTCCCCGCCGGGTCGGTTTCCTCCCACCTGCACCGCCACCGGCACCCGCCCCACCCCCGCCCGGGGCCTCTCGCACGCCCGCCCCTGTCGCCTCCCGCTTGCCCTCTCGGATTTCCGACCGTGCGCGCGGGCTGCCCATCCCGACTCCAGCCCCGTTTTTATCCGATCCCTATTTCCACCCAACCCGGGAACGGCGAAGCGATCGCGTTTTGGAAGAGAGGTTCGAGAAGGGCCTGGGAGAACTGGAAGAGGCTGACCCGGCCCAGGGACACTGCGCAGGCAGCGCAGAGCCAGCCCCCCCCCCCCCCCACCCCCGCGGGCCCTAGCGACCCGACCGTCCGCAGGGCCGGGTCGGTTACACGCACGCCCTGCCCTTGATGTCCCGCAAAAGAAACATCTTTGTTGCTGGCGAAGCCACGACACCCGGACGTGCAGGTGGGCGGCGGGCTGAGTCCCCTCCCCGCGGCCGCCCGACACAACAACAAAAACAAGCGATGCCAACCCACTCCCCGGACGCGCGGGCCTCGGGCGCGCGGCGCCAGCAGGGGTGCAGACGGTCCCGGCCCCGAGGCTCCCGGCTGGCCTCCGCTCCCGGGAGGCCTGGGGCCCCGCCGGCGGCCCCGCAGTGCCGGGTGCATGACGGTGCTGTCCCTCTCCCTCCCCCGGTGCAGGCGGCAGACGGCGGAGGAGCGGGAGGCGGAGCGGCAGCAGGCGAGCCGGCTCATGCTGCAGCTGCAACACGACGCCTTCCAAAAGAGCCTCAACGACTCCATCCAGCCCGACCCTCTCTGTCTGCACAACTCGTCGCTCTTTGCTCTGCAGAATCTGCAGCCCTGGGAGGAGGACAGCTCCAAGGTCCCCGCCGTCACCTCTCTGGTGTGAGCCACCAGCGCGCACAGTCGCCAAGGATCGCCGCCCCCACCTGGCGGGGCGCCCCGGGCCCCCAGCCGGGCTGGGGCGGACCCGAGGCCGAGAGGGACAGGGGCCTCCGAGCTCGAGTAGGCCCCGGGGCGCGGCCGCATCCCCGCCGGCCGCGGAGGGGGGCTGGGCCCGGGCTCCGCGCGGCTGCACAATCCGAGCCCCCGCCCCGCGCCCAGTCCCGCCCCAGGCCGGGCCTGACAAAGAAAGCGCCTTACGTTTCTCCGCCCCTCGCCCGCACCCCCCCGGGCCGGGCGCCTGTATTATACTTTGTACTTTTGCCCAAACGTGTAAATAATAAAAAAAGAAGTTTTGGCTTTTTTCTTTAGAAACCGGCCACCTGCTTCCCCCGCGGGGGCCGCTGGAGGAGGGGCGGCCGACCAGGTGGCTGGGGGGAGCGCCAGGGCTGGGGCACCCTGCGTTTGCGCTGGGTCCACTCCTCTCCTTTTCCGTTCCTTTTATTTAAGTCGTTTTATTTAATAAAAAAGTTAGCTATTTCACTTAACGCCGCTTTTATTTCGTTTTCGTTCCAATAATGCTCGGCGAGCCCGGCCCCGCGCCCCAACCCCTTCGGCGGTGGAGGCCGAGCCGCGGCGTTGCAGGGGCGCGTCCACATCTCCAAGCTTCGTCGGTTTTCGCCTCAGCTCCAACCGCGGCCGGGGCCCGGGGAGGATCCGCGGTGCAGGTCAGTGCGTGCCGGCCGTGGGCCGTCTGGGCGCCGGCGGGGTGGGGCGGGCCGGGGCAGGGCCCTCGACGCCCAGGGGTCGAAGGTCGGCGCCGGGCAGGGCCGGGGATGAAAGGCCCCCTGGCGGGTACCTAGGTCGTCGCGGGCCCACCTAGGGGGCGAAAGGCACCGGGACCTCGGACTTCTAGGAACTCGGAGCCCTCCCCGCCAACCCCCTGACCTCCTTCTTCCAGTGAGGCCTCAGGCCCTGGGCGACCCCAAGGACTGGCACTAGGGGCCCCGGGCGCACCGTGGCGGGCTGAGTGCACGGAACCGGGGCGCGTCCTGGGGCTCCAGGCGCTGGCTGGCTGAGGAGTAAGCGCCGAGCCAAACCCAGAACGCTCGCACCCTTTTGGGTTACGTGGGGCCGCAGGTGGGGCGTGACGTCATGCAACGTCACGGCAGCCTGGCCTGGCGGCGTCACTAGGCAGGAGAGGGGCGGGGCTCCTGGGAAGCCTGGACCGCCGAGCCCAGGTGTGACAGCCGCGAGGCCCGGTCCCGCAGCTTTCCCTGGGCCCGGAAGCTGCGAGTTTCGGGACCAGGATGCGCGGTGGGTGGTCCCTGCCGACAAACGGCTTCGAAGCGCTCGTGAACGTTTCCTCTTGCTCCCTCATTTTTGTTTTCCTTTTATTCGGTCTTTTAAATTTTTTCTTACTTCCGGCCGCTCCACTTCTTTCTCTATACGATGTTCTCTATTTTCTACTCTACTCGTGACTCTCGGCCTCCGTGTGACTATAACTTACTTTTTTTTTTTTTTTTACAGTTTTTTGTTTCCCTCTATAGTTCGTTCACTATTGCTTTTAGTTTTTCCCGACTCTTTTTTTGTCGCATCCTGCCCCCCTCCTCTCTCCATTTCTGAGTCCCCCGTCCTCTGTCCCTCTCCCCAGGTTTCCTTTCCTGCCTCTCTTCCTCCTTGCCTCCTCTCCTTTTGTCCTTCCTGTTTTCTTTCTCTGGCCTCTGAATCTCTCCGCTTCCAACTTCCTCGGTGCCTGTCCCTGCCACTCCCCGCTGGCCTCCGTCCCCTCCTCCTGACCCGGCTCCCGTTAGCTCCCTGGGGCGAAACGGTTCTGGGGCCGCCCCACAGGCCCTAGAGCCGCCCCCGGCCCCGGTACACCGCCTCCCCACCCCCCACCCCGACTCCCCGGGCCAAGCGCCACCCTGCGGGCGCGGGTGTTCGGGCGCCTTCGTTGTACGCGGGCTACGGGATTGTCTACACCGGCAGGGCTCGAGAAAGGGGAGGGAGTCTAAGAAACGCCACCGGTGCTCCCACGGTTGCAGCCTTCGCCTCCCCTTCCAAGCCCTGCTCGCCTGGCACCCCCAGAGAGGGACTAGGGGGACGAAGACCTTGGGTCTCCTCGGCGGGTGGTTTCCTGAAATGCTTGTTTTCTCCGCTGGGAAGCGTGATGACCGCCCCCACCGCCCCCACCGGGATGGGGAACTTTGGCCCTCGCGCTGGGGACTCGAGCCTCTAGGAACGACCCTCTGTCCTCTGCTGGCCAAGCCGCCCCTTCCCCAGGGACGGGCGTCGCTTCCCAACTTCCCTCACTGTTTTTCTCTTTTTCTCTATAACAAGGCATAGTGGTTTTGTTTTTCTAAATTGTTTTTGTCGTTTTGCCAGGATCACCCTCAATTCGTGGGCCTTTTTGGGGATCGCACACACGTCTTTTTCTTTCTCTTTGGTGCCTCGCTTCGAGCAAAAGTTCTGTGACCCAGAAGCCCGCCTCTGCCGGCGCTGGGCCAGGCCAGGGGATGGGGACCTACCGAGTGTTGCTCGGGCTGTCAGGGACGTCAGTCTTTTTCCCCACCGGGTGCTTCTGGGGCTTTCGCCCTCTCGGAGAGCTTTGCCCCAACAAGCCTTGCCCAGCCAGAGACTAAGAGTGCCTCTGAGTTAGGGGGCTGAGCCCACTCGTATGGGGCCGGTGGAAACTGTATCTCCCCCACAGCCACCAGGAGCAGTGGGGGCGCCCCCAGCGGGTAGGACAGAATGCTGGGGGATGCAAGGGTGTTTAGGGCCAAACCCCCTCCTCGCCCCATGGGCGCAGCCTGGTCTCCACTGTGGCTGTGCCAGACTAGGGCCCCAGGACGCCCTGTTAGGGTCACAGCTCCCACTCCCCACCCTCTGGCCGGCTGTAAGGCGTAGTCTTGGGGCAGCAATATCCAGACCAGGCAGCCGCCCCTAGGGCTGCGTGTAGGGGCAAGTGAATCCGGAGTAGCCAGGGAAACCCACATGGACGCTTTTTTGGAAATCGGCTTCCAGCATTAGGCCCCACCTCTGCGGGGGTTAGCGGCAGAGGCTCCAGAGGCAGTGGGTGCGAGTGGACGCCCAGCCCCACCCTCGAGGAGCAGCAGGCCTTGGGGGAAGGCTGAAGACCGACTCGCTGCCCTTCCCCAAGGCCTCCCTAGCCTGGTCCCAGCGTCTCTAAAGCCGCGCCCATTTTACAGATGCAAGCCTGGGAGGCAAGAGTCGGCCTGCGCCCACTGTCCTCGCGGGCTCTCCTTGTGCGCTGGTTTGGGGGGTCCACCAGGCAGGGAGGTCTGAGCCCCGCGGCAGCGGCGGCCAAGAGGGGCGAGGAGTTAGGCAGCGCCCAGCTTTCCCCGGGAGGCTCCAAAGCCGGGAGAGTGTGGGGGGACACGGCTCAGAGAGACAGACTGAGGTGCACACACGTCCGCGCTGGAAGAGACACTAGCTCTGGGCCGGCTGCTCGCTTCCCTCCAGCGGCACGATTCCCCTTCAGCACAACCTGTCCCGCGCCGCCGGGGACGGCGAGCTTGGCCCTCTGTGGTTCGCGATGACCCACACAGTTCTTTGGGGGTTCGGACGCCCCGCGCCACTTTGCAGTTGGAAAAAGGAAGGCTGAAAGAAGTTGAGGAATTAGCTCTGGGTCGCGCGGCTGCAGCAGACCCGCGCTCTCGACCCCCAAACCAGGCGCTCTCTCTAATACTTGGAAGGAAAGGGGGACTTGGAGGCGGCCTAGGGTGCACCTGCAGCCGCGCAGACGCGAGCCCCGCGGCCGTCAGAGGGCCCGAAGGACCCTGCCGCCTGGGCTGGGCCTCCGCAGCCGGCGCCTTTGCCCTCGCCGCGGGAGCCGGGACCCCGCCGCGGCCACCCCAGCTCGGCGGGGGGACTCCCGAGGCCCCGCAGCGCCCCGGGCTGGGCAACTTCCTCTTGCCCGCGGCGCTTCTCGAAAACCCGCGGCCGGAGGACGGGGCCTCGTCCAGGGCCGGCCGAGGCCCGCGGCGCCTTGGTGGGTGCTGGGGCGGTGCTGGGGCGGGTGCTGGGGCGGTGCTGCCCAAGCCGCGCGGCCAGGTGGGCGGCGGTCGGGCCGGGCGCTGCGGGTCGGGGCCTCGCAGGCGGCCTCCAAGCTCCCGCCGACGCCGACGCCGACGCCGACGCCGACGCCGACACCGCCGGGCCCAGAAGCGGGCCTCGGCCGCCGCAGCGCCGACGGTTCCTGGGCGCCTTCGCCGAAAGCTCGGCTGGGCCTGGGCCTGGGCCTGGGCCTGGGCGCCGCTAGGACGCGGAGCCCCGGCGCGGGGAGGCGCCGCAGCCTGGACCGGCGAGGGCTTCTCCACACCTAAGGCGGGCTTCCTGGGCGACACGCGCCGAGCGGTGAGGCCCCACACTGGCAAGCGTTCGCTCTGTTTTCGAGCATCTCCTCTCTGCGACGCCCAGACCCAGTCGCACACTTTCTCGTGGTTCCGAAACTTGCAAAATTTCCTCGCGCGCCTGCCACAGGGCTCGGGGCCTTCCCTCTCGCCATCCGGGCGGGGCGCCGGCTGGACCAAGTTCTCCGCTGGGCTCCGTCCCTCCCTTTCTGTCTGGGCCTGAGCGAGCGGCTTCGACTCTCTGTGCTTTGGTTTCCGCATCTGTGAAATTAGGGCTATGTAGTCATTAAGGACTCTTTCAGGAGGAATAAAAACCCGTGGCTTATGGTACAGCTGATTATCAGCTGTTGAGAATAAAAGCATTTAAAAATATATTTATGGGTAAGAAATCTAATTAGATGCCTACTAAGAACATAGGTGTTTAATCGGAGGTGTCGCTCTTGGAGAGGAAAGGGCAGAAATAAGGCAGTGTCCCCCAATTGAGGTCATTTCTCCTGTCACCGCTAAAGGTGGAGTCGTTGGCAGAGAATTCATCCCGGAATTTGGGCTTGGCTTGGTGGGGTTAGACGAGTCAGTATCTGGTGTTACCTTGAGATCAGTGGCCATATCTGACTCTCACTTAAAATGATCCGATAAAGTTGTTCTCCTTAAGTGTCAGATTAGTGAGCCCAGCTGCCAATTAGTGAGTTAGTTATTAAACTCCTCTCCCAATTGGTGTGGAGAGGGGGTGGGGTGGAAGACGAAAAAACACATTTGAACGGAATATTTGATCGGAGGTTTTAACACCTTCCAACATCCCACTGATATCCCAGAACAGTCCTGTGTTTCCACTCTACAAATAAGGAAACAGGAGCAGGAAAAGCAGGAGACTCGCCCAGGCTCACCTCGCGCCGCCGGAACTCTGCTCTGGATTCAGAACTCCTGGCTGCCTGCCCAGCTGGCTGTGTTGCCACCCGGCCACAGATCGCAGCCTGTTAAAGCTCCACCCGCCACAGGGTCATTAGAGACATTTGTGCTGACCCAGACTCCCCCATGTTAGAGAAGCCAGCCCCCCACGGGGGCCGGCTACCTGGAATGTATGGGCTTTGCTATCAATCCTTATTGATCGATGGATTTATCCGGGATGCCCTGAGACTCCGGAAGGCCTGGACTCCGGGATGGCAGCCCACCCTTTGCCTCCTTCATCCCCCACCCAGGAAAAATTCACTCCTTCCTCCTGCCGACAGAGATGCAGCCAGCAGGAAAATGCGGTATGCTCCAGGAAAAGACGCAACCCTCTTGCGAAGGTCTGCCCTCATGGGTACTAATAGACAAGACCGGCTGAGCCCCTGGGGCTGTAGAACGCGGTGTGGGCTCAGAGGGGCACCCTTGAATATCCAGTATGCTAAACAGCACGGCGGCGCTCGCATCTGCTGTCTGGGGCGCCACAGCTGGCACACTTTTGTTCCTAGGAAGTAATGGGACTAGGGAGGAGGGGGTGGAGAGAGCTGAGAGGAAACCCAACTCCAGGAAGAAGGGAAGAAGCAGGGAAAGGGCCCTGGGAGGGGTCACCTTTATTAATGACTCTAGTTTCAAGTAAGTTTGTTGCAGGGGGTGGGTCGGGACACCCTGAGCAGGGGTGAGGCCCTACACCCACCCAGTCTCTAGCACCTGGAGTCCCTGCAGAGCTGCAGCCACCTGTACTCTCCCATGATGGACAGGCTGAGAGGGCCCAGCAGCTACCATTTGCTGAGAACACCTGCACACTCTCGTGTAATCCTTATAAGGACCCTAGGAGATAGGGACTACTGTAATCCCCATTTACAGATGAGGAAACTGAGACTGTGCATAGTGTGATGCAACATCCCCAAATCCTCTGACGCCAGGACTTTAACCCAAGTGGACTGAGTCTGGCTCGTTGACTTTTACCAAAAAAGATCCCTCAAACCTCCTTGTTGTTAAAGCCAACGTCTTCATGACTGTCAGAGGGAATTCTGGCTGGTTTGAAAATTATGATCCTCAAACAACTGCAGATACAAACCAGAATATCCTGGGTTGTATTTGCAAGAGTGTCGTAAACTGTTATTTCTCTTTGGAGCCCCCTAAAGGTGGTTGGAAGGCATTGGGTCTTCCACTTAAGGGATTCAGCAGTCTTCCACTGCCCTCTCCCCAAGCCCAGGCTAACCAACAGTCTCTAATGAGCCCCCCATGGGTGCGGATGAGCCATGGTATACCAGTCAGCTGCCAGATCCTGACGACTTCCGATCAAGGAAGAGGGGTGGCACTCGTATGTGGTTTGCCTCCTGTACCAAGATGCCCACAGCAGGTATGGAGTTTTAACTGGCCTAGGTTAAAATCCTAGTTTTACCACTTACCAGCTGTGTGGCCTTGAACGAGTCACCTTGCATCTCTGAGCTTCAGTGTCGTCATCTGTGCTTTGTAAGGGTAGATCTTCCTCACAAGGTTGTTTGAGGATTAAATGACACAATCCATTGAGCATTTCACCAGGAGCCTGATGCACAATAAGCACTGTGGTACATTTACTATACTTATTATCAGCGGTAGATGAATTTTCACAGGGTAAAATTGTTCTTGTTCTCCTAGAGAGAAGAAAGCAAACTCAGAGAAGATGAGTCGCTTGCTCAGGGTCAGACGTTAAGTGATGGAGCTAGAATTCAAGCCCAGTTATGGCAGAGTTTAGAGCTCTGACTCAGTCTGTGCCTTATCTTCCCCATAGAGAATCTTCTAGACTGGTGAAGATTTAGATTATTCTAAGTAAGAGTCACCAGAGGTTCTCTGCTGCCTTCTGGGCTTCAATTTACTTGGATTGCTGATGTGTGGCACACTGCAACTGCTCAGTCAAATAATAACAGTAAGGAGTGTTTCCAGAACATCTGTGGGTCAGACAGTGAACTAAGCATTTTACACAATTTAACTCTTAAAACAGACCTCAAAAGTAGATCCCATTTTGACGATGAGAAATTTGAGCTGGGAGATGTTAAATAACTTACCAACATCCAACAGGATGTGTATTGGAATCCAGATGATTGGACTCCGCAGCAGTGAGAAACCCTGTCTATGCTGAGCGCCTACCACATACTAAAGCACTGTACTCAGGGCATCACTTATAATTTTTCATGCAATCCTCACAATCATCTTTTTTTTTAAAGATTTTATTTATTTACACAAGAGAGACAGCGAGAGAGAGAGAGAGAGAGAGAGAGAGAGAGAGAGGCAGAGACACAGGCAGAGGGAGAAGCAGGCTCCATGCAGGGAGCCCGATGCGGGACTCGATCCCGAGGCCTCCAGGATCACGCCCTGGACCGAAGGCGGCGCCAAACTGCTGAGCCACCTGGGTTGCCCCCTCACAATCATCTTTTAAAACAGTTTTGAAACCCCACTTTGCAGATGAAAAACTAAGGCTCGATGACTTGAAAGTGTATTTGTCCAAGGTCACATAGCTGTCTAACTAGGGCAGTTCTCTATTTACTAGCCCAGGATGTTCTACTCTGTTTCAGAAGCTGAGGTCTTCAACCAAAGTTGGAATACTCTACGGAGATGAGATAGCCATGGTTATGGAAGGTGTAGTTCTCACATGAAATATGAGAAGCCTTGTGGCTTTTCCCACAAGGAGGCTGGGCAAACTGGCTATTTCCTGACTCTTTCTGAGGGAGGGGATGTCAGTGATATATTGTGAGCAGCCAGTGATGAAGTGTCTGGAGGTGAGATGAACATAAATAGATAAACCAGGGTTGGGATGGACAAAAGGTCTGCAGGCCTGCTCTCTGCCTTCCAGTACACTGCAAAGAGCCTTGCTGGGTGCTGTCCTCACTGCCTTTGGCTCCTCCTCTCTCCTCTCCTTGCTTCCTTCCCCGCTGTACTATTGGCCCCATCCCCAGCCTCCTCCAGAAGGAGCTGCTTTAGATGAAGACCTCCCAGGCCCTTTATACCTTCGTGTGCAAAAGCAGGGCAGGGGGTATCTGTGTTACACATTTGTATCTAAGACTTAAAGATCAAGTATGGGGTATTGTTTTACTTTTCCTCAAATTCATCAGATAAAAAGCTAAAGACCTTGAGCCTAGAGTTACTAAATCCTGAAGGTCACAGTCTGGGCTGACATCTTGGATTTGTCTTCCACATAAGCCAGGTTTGGCCAACCTCACCTTGCGCTGTACCAGACAAGCTTCTCCTGGGCCCCATAAGGTTCAGAACACTGGGCACTGCACTTAGTAGGTGGTTCAGTGAGTCCTGGCTTCTGTCCCACCCACAGCTTGAGCTGCACGGCTTGAAATGAGTGGCAGCCAGCAACCCCACCCCGTTGGGCTGTGCTTGGTGAGCAGAGGTCAGAGACTGAGGCTCCTCTGCAGGAAGGGCACCCTGAAGAGAAAGTTGAACCTGCACTTTATATATTTTAAAAATGATTTGTCAATGGCAACAATTTATAAAAATATATTTCTGTTGCGGCATCTCCCAATCGCTGGGATTTATGGCTTCATCTCTTGGATTTGAAAGCACACCCGCATGCTTTGGCAAATGGGAAAATGTATGAACAATTTGTTGGCTTTTTTTTTTTTTTATCAAGTTTCTCCAAATATGTAAACTCTGAGAGCGCCTTATTCTTTTTAAATGATCATTCATTTGTCTCCAGACTCTATCTTTTGGCACAATTTATTACTCTCTATTTCAAAAAACTTAAATGCATTTTGCATATTAGCACGTAACTCTCGTTCCTGTCTCCTCGGTTGTGGAAAGGGCTGGATTGCTTTTATAAAGAAAAAAATGGCTAATAAAATTGGCCTCAGCACCATTGCTCTGCAATTCTTATGAACAGTAAAGTGGTACTTACCGTCATTGATGTTAAAAGCTATTTCTAAATTATGGTGCCATTTATTATCTCTAGTGTCCAAAGTAAGTTTAAATGATGCTTATAATTCATGTTTTACCAAATTTCCTTTTCCCCCCGAGGATACCTCTGATTAACTTATGCACATTAAAGCGCTTTTTAAATTCTTCTTTTATTGCCATTATGCTCTGAAAATCTCAGCGATTCTCAAAAATGGGTAATAAACTTGAGATAAAATGCTGCAGTTTTAGATCAATGCTGACATATCACTGTGGTGATTTCTACAGAGCTAAAGTGATAATGCTTCATATTTACGGAATATATACTAGGTTATTACTACAGTATTACCATTTTGTTCTAAGATGAAATGAGTAATTTACCAATTTATTAAACTGTTACATTTAAGTATTGCTTAGGACATTACCACCCCAATCTGTTTACTTAGCTTGAAGAGTTACCATTAAGATACCCTGTTTATTTAGGTAAAATTTGTAATCATCATGCCTTCCATTAACCAACTTATTTTTCTGCAAGGCTAATTGTCTGGAAATGAGTTTCTTCTTATTTACTGTGCTACATTCTGCTTAGCTGGCTAAAAACGTCACCCCAGCAAGAAGTGCTAGGGAAATTAATAATACATACAGAGAACAGTTTTAATTAGTATAATACCAAATGTTAATAAAAGATTTATGACGCCGTTAAAAAGTTCGAACAGAAGAGATCTTAACAGCTTCGGGCTCAATTTGTCAGGAGAGGACAACCCTCTTGTGGGAGGCCAGGCTTGGGTGATTCTCAGAAACTGCCAGGGGCTCCCGGGAGCACTGGCCGGAGGTGAGGGGCTCTGCTCTTAAAGGGAGTTTGCTGGGAACTGAATAGGATGGGTTCTGAATGCCAATTCTAACTTGAAAGACACCAAGTTTTCTGCATAGTAGGAGAGGAATACAGGCCAGCCTGGGGCCCTTCGGGGACATTGCCTGGGGCACCGTTGTCTTTAGGGAATAGGACTGTGAGAGACTGGATGCTGGTAGCTCATGAGCTCTGGGATACACGGATCAATGTGGAACTAGGAAAAGGATGGATGATATCCACTGAGTGGTGTGTGCCATTTGCTTACATATATTTAACCTCTGCACTGGACAGCTAGCATTAGCCTCATTTTGGGGGTAAGAGAGTAAAGCCCTTGGAAGGGTAAGGCCCTCACCTGAGGGAGCAGAGCAGAACTTGAACCCAGGTCATTGGAAACGTCGCACGCTGACTCTGGTGAGGCGGTACCAAGGTGAGAGAGGTGAGCAACCCCATTATTCCTCTGCACCTTTGTGTATTTGATGTCAATCAAATGGACATCCAAGCAATTGGATGCTTCCATTTTTATCTGGATGAGTTGGTGTGCGCTCATCCTTCCTCTGTCCTGTTGCCCCAAAGGAACAGCACTATTCCTTTATGTGCTCGTCTTCCCTTCTGTGACATAAGGGCAGGAGTCATTTCTTACCTCCTTTAGATCCTCTGTGCCTGGCACAGAATAGGCTTTTTAAACAGATTTAGGGGACCAGGGAAAAAAATGAAGTGAGAAGGAGAGATGCATACAACTTCTATTTGTAGTGCTTAGGAGAAATACTGACCCTAGATAGATACATTCTATTGAAGTTTAGGGAAACTTCACCCATCCCCCTCCCTGCCACCGAGTCCACACAACCCTGGCTGAAGTATAAGAGGCTGTTTCTAGGGCCCCATTTTCCAGCCCTGAAGGGCCAGGTCTAGGAGCAGCAGGAATCCTTTGTAGGGTGAGCTGGTTCTTTTCTAGCACACATAATAAAAACTTGACCAAGCCAGTTTTATAACATTCCCTCCAATTTGAGCAACTCTGTATGATGAAGCACTTGCAGGCCAATGATTCTTTTATCCTACTCTTGGTTAAAAGAGAAAAACAGAAAAACAAAAACAAAAACAACAAAAGTTCTTGGACAAAAGTTCTCCATGATATGCAGCAATCAATACAGCCTGGGCTCCATCAAGAAAAAGAAACAATGTCTGAGACCAGTGCCAGTGTCTGAGGCTCAGCCAAACCCCTTGCTCTTCTCAGCTGTTCCCTCTGAGAAGGGATTTTGGTCCTTCAGTAGATGAATGGATTGAACAAATGATGGTCTATACTCACAATGGAATATTATCCAGCCATCAAAAGGAAGGAAGTGCCCATACATCCTACAACCGAGATGAACCTCCAAAACACTATGCTAAATTAAAGAAGTCAGGCAGGGCAGCCCGGTGGCCCAGTGGTTTAGCACCGCCTTCAGCCCAGGGTGTGATCCTGGATACCTGGGATCGAGTCCCATGTCAGGCTCCCTGCATGGAGCCTGCTTCTCCCTCTGCCTATGTCTCTGCCTCTCTTTCTCTCTCTCTCTATCTCTCTCTGTGTCTCTCATGAATAAATAAATAAATAATCTTTTTAAAAAAAGTCAGGCATGAAAGATTACATATTGTATGATTCATTCCATTTATTTTTTTAAATATTTTATTTTTTTATTCATAGAAACACAGAGAGAGAATGAGAGGCAGAGACACAGGCAGAGGGAAAAGCAGGCTCCATGCAGAGCCTGACGTGGGACTTGATCCAGGGTCTCCAGGATCACGCCCTGGCTGCAGGCGGCGCTAAACCGCTGCGCCACTGGGGCTGCCCTGATTCATTCCATTTATATGAAATGTCCAGAAAAGGTAAATCCATAGAGACAGAAGATAGATCAGTGGTAGCCAGGGACAGGGGAAGGGAGGGATTGTGAGTGATTACTTAATGGGTTAGGAATGTTTTTCTGGAGTGATGAAAAGTTCTAAAACCAGAGCAAGGTGGTGGTTGCACAATATTGGGAATACACTAAATGCTGTGCCCAGATGAAAACAGTTAACTATATGTTATGTGAATTTCACCTCAATTGAAAAAAAAAAAAAAAAGGAATACCAGCTTACTTAAGGAATACCAGCATAGATGTCCCAACCTCCACATACCTGCGTGTTCATCACAGCAGTGGTTGCAGGAAGGAAATGCTGGAATAGCCATATGCCCATCACTGGTCACATAAAATAACATCATTCATACTATGGAATAAAAGGCAACCATCAAAAGAGTGGGGGAAATTAGGCAAATGGGTGGGTCAGTCAGTTAAGCGTCTGCCTTCGGCGGCTCAGGGTCCTGGGATTGAGCCCTGCATTGGACTCCCTGCTCAGCACGGAGTGTGGGCTCTAAACTCAGCACGGAGTCTCCTTCTCCCTCTCCTTCTGCCCTCCCCCTGCTCATGCTCATGCTCTGTCTCTCTCTCTCTCTCGATAAATAAATGAAATCATGACGAAAAAAGAATGGGAGAAATTAATAGCCACTAGTATGGAAAGATGTCCACGATGCATTATTAAGTAAAACAATTTAGTTGCAAAATCCTGTGTATATGACAACTCAGTAAAAAAACATACCTTCTGGTGTACCTCACATAGGCATAGGATGAAAGTCTGAAAGGATTTGCCAAGGAAAGAATGCTGGAGTGGTAGGCGGCTTTCATTTCGTACTGAATTGCATGGTTATTTCCAAAAAATTAAAGATTTCTGGAAGATAAATGCTTTGAATTAAGTCAAAAGTTACAATAATGTCTAAGAAATATGAGAGTAGTGAGGGTAAAAGAAAGTGACCCATAGTCCTGCCATCAAAACCTTTTTTTTAGTTTATATGGCTCAAAGTTTTTTTAAAAATTTTTTAACACATAGGACACCAAGATTTAAAAAAACAAAAAACTAAAAATGATGAAACATGGAAAAGGTAAGACATCAAAAGACAAAACTGGAGGCTGAGCAGGGTCCGACTTGGCCTTTATTTCTGCTGAAGCCCAGCACCGTGCCTTGAAAATGAGAGCAACTCACTAAGATCTCAGCCCTCAATTTTTTTAAGTTTTCAAAACTTACTGCCTTTTCCTGCAATTATCAGAAGCCAGAATGGACACACTGAACCTAAAATGTTTATGAGATAAAATGGCTGTTATATGAGCAACGCGTGAGGACACTTTTTAAACTAAGCAACCCTAAGGGATGAATGCCTAGGGAAAACCTTCTTATCTCAGTTAGTGGGATGCTTCAGAAGGTAGTTTTACCCTAAATTACTTGGATAATTATCTCCAATCTTTCACTTTGTTTTGACTAGCTCTGCAGACTGATGTGATGAGTTCAGAGGGGTATCAGTTACTTCAGCTAAATATTCTTTGAAAATTCATTATGCCAACTCATGATATTATTTTGTTTTTCAATGGCTTTTCTCAAACAGCCAACATCTTAATTTCTGTTGTTTTATCCATTTTAAAAAGATAGCAGTGTTAGAATCTGGAGAATGGAATGGACCGCAGTGTTTGTTTCTGTGTGTGTGGTGTGTGTGTGTGTGTGTGTGTGTGTAGTTTAGGGGTGTGTGCATGTACCATGACAGCCTCCATGTCAAATTTTCGAGGCATAAGACAAAGCTAATTTTTCTCTCTTATTTTCAGTGTATTATTTTCTGTGGGCTCTAAATAATTGATAAGGAGGTCCCTTTCCATAATTAAAATGGATGTTCCTACACGTCAACACCAATAGCTTTTCCAGTAATGAGTAAATTTAGATACATGTTAGGTCTGGATGGGTTGCAGTGCTGAGTGTGTGGAGTGGGGATGGGGGGCTGCTGGAAGACACAAGGCCAGTTTCCTTTTTTTTTTTTTTTAATTTTTATTCATTTATGATAGTCACACAGGGAGAGAGAGAGAGGCAGAGACACAGGCAGAGGGAGAAGCAGGCTCCATGCACCGGGAGCCCGATGTGGGATTCGATCCCGGGTCTCCAGGATCGCACCCTGGGCCAAAGGCAGGCGCTAAACCACTGCACCACCCAGGGATCCCACAAGGCCAGTTTCAATGCAGATGACAAGAGAGCAGAAAGGACAGAAGCCTGGAAGATTACCTGGAGAAAAGTCCCTGCCTGGCCCCAGGGTCACCTTGGACAAGTAGGTAAGCCAGGCACAGGAAGGCAATGTTATGACAGGAAGTTTGAAAATGTACTTTGCGCCATTTAGAATCAGTTCAGTTTCCTTTGTCTTTCTTCCAACCGTAATGCCCTCCCAGTCTTTTACCTTCCTAGTGACATCTCCCAGTTGCCCCTTCCTTGATCAAAACCTGCTGCTGAAACCTTCGCTGTCAAGGGGGGGGGGGGGGGGGGGGGGGGCATCAGTAGAACCCTTCCAGGTGTGGTTACCATCTCACAAATAGCGAAGTCAGGGCAGCCCCGGTGGCTCAGCAGTTTAGCGCCGCCTGCAGCCCAGGGCGTGATCCTGGAGACCCTGAATCGAGTCCCACGTCAGGCTCTCTGCATGGAGCCTGCTTCTGCCTCTGCCTGTGTCTCTGCCTCTCTCTCTCTCTCTCTCTGCATCTCTATGAATAAATAAATAAAAAATCTTTAAAAAAAATAGCGAAGTCAGATCACTTCCTCCTCCCCCACCAGGGGCTCTACTCTGTGGCCTATGCTGGAGACATTACAATAAAAAGCTCCCCTTCTAAGGGAACTCACATGGGGGGGTGGGCAGATTGACAGGGGAGGGGTGGTGGCGATGGCAGGGAGGTTTAGGTACAAGGATGGGCACAGAAGGAAATGGAGGAGAACTGGTCTGCGACGGTGCAGGTGGGGCTGACCCTGTGGAAAAGCTGAGCCCAAGGGGACACCTGGGTGGCTCAGTGGTTGAGCATCTGCCTTCGGCTCAGATCGTGATCCTGGGGTCCTGGGATGGAGTCCCCGAGGGGAGCCTGCTTTCCCCTTATGCTTATGTCTCTGCCTCTCTCTGTGTATCTCTCATAAATAAATAAAATCTTTAAAAAAAAAAATCTGAGCCCCAGGAAGTGGAGAGAGGCAGGACAGTGTGTGAAAGGGGGAGAAGATGCCAGACAGCTGAGTGGGTGAGGGTCCATTCGTGGGGGTTGAATTCCTTTCTAGGAGCTGGGACATCCATTTGTGTGAGCTACTGAGGCATGGAAAGACTCAATGCAAGGGTGTGTATGCTATGGGGAGGGGTGTTGAGCTTTAGGGAAGTCCCTCTGGTCCAGGGAGGAGGGTCTACAGCTGAGCCTAAGAGCGGGACTAAAGGTTCAAGCTGTGAAAGAGGGGTTCCCAGAAGAGTGAGGTAGGATGGCACCGGACTCCAGAAACCTCCTCCCAAGTGAGAAAGCTCTGAGAAGAGAGAGGAGAGGTGTGGCAGGCACTCCAGTCACAGTCTGACAGGGAGGCAGGGGTAAGAATGAGTTGGAGCAGGTTCCAATCCCAGCATCCCACCTGCTAGTTCTGTGACCTGGGGAAAGTTACTTAACCTCTCTGAAGTACAGCGCCCTTCCCAGTGATTGGGGCATAACAATACCTACTTTGCCGCTGTCTACCCCCCACATCCTAGCTGCTGAATGAATAGCAGGGCTGATGATTTCCTGGAGGTGGAATAGGCCATTCTGCAAATGCACTTGCAGAGAAGCCCACCCACAGGCACTGCACCCTGACACAGAGCCCTTACCAGAGCTGAGGGTGGACTGGGTCCATGGGGGGTTCATCACCCAGCTCTCCCGAACATGAACTTTGAACAAGGAAAGAGAAAGCCAGCAGTCTGGATACACTCACACTCATTTCCAAACAGACTCTTAAGTAAAAAAAAAAAACAACAACAAAAAAAAGGCGGCAGCGTGTCGGTTCTGGCAGAAATACCCGAGACCACAGATGCATTTGCCCGCCTGCCCCCGCTGTTCTTTCTGTCTGTCTCCCTCTGGCCTCCTTCATACAGTCTTGGCTTTGATACCGCCAGCTGACTCCAGAGAGGCGACAGGCAACTCAGAGCGGATGGCCTTCAGGGAACCAGCCTGCAGATAACTCTGCAAAGGAGGCCCACTCTTGGATGGTACCAAGTTTTCAGCTCCTAGAACAAACAGTGCTGATGCTGATCCAAACTGTGAAAAGACTTTTCCAAAAGCAACCTTGCCGACACACGTTAAAGATGTGTATCTATTTATTTGATTCGTTTAGAAAATGCTTAACGCTCAAATGTCCCTAGAAAGATTTTCCAGTGAAAACAAACAAAAAAGATCACTATTTAAATAGAATCTCAGCATCCAATTCTTCCTTTAAGGAAAAAGACAAAGAATGTCTTGCCTTTGCCAAAAGTGGGCCTTTGGGGAACTGCAGGAGTTGCGGCGGATGACACACTTCCCCTGAATGAGCCCGCAGGTACCGTGGAGGGGACGGAAAGGCTGTTATTAAGGGTGGATTAGTCATGGAGTGGTCAGTTGACTAGCTCTCAAAATAGGAGCATTGAGTTAGTGGGAGACTACAAGCATTTTGTCTCAACAGAGAAACTGTCAAAAGAGGGAAAATCCTCACAGCTGTACCTGCCAACTGTGTGTAATCTATGGAGTACTTGCAAAATATTGCACAAGAAATCTGGCAAGGACTCCAGGCTGTTCCTTCCTTCCTTGCTCCTGTGTGTAGCTGCCCCACACCCCTCCACACACACATTGCCCCAGCACAGGCACCCACCATCCTCAGCCAGCAGTAAGCAATTCCTGAGTCTTGCATTCCTAAGGCAGCTCAGACTATGTTTGCCATAAGCTCAGCTTTAGGAGAAACCAAGCAAGAGGATGCTCACCCTAATGACCATGACACTGCACTTCTGTCCTTTGGACCTCTACTTATGTGAACACTAACACCGGTGCAAACTTATTTGTGCTTCTGGTGGCTCTTTGAAGTGACTGCAGTTGTGGGCACAGAGAGGTGAGTAGAAACGGGACTGGATGTGGGCACAGGGCCACCAACAGCTTTGCTGTGTCATCCTTCTCCTTGGGGTCCGCACCTGTGCCTCTCAACCTAAGAGCTTTTTCCCTAGCCTTGGAAGCATGTGCTCTGTTGCCCTCCAAACACGGAGGTATTGCTTATTGCCTTCAACCAATCATGGGCAGGATGCTGATGGATTAGTACTCCAGTGGTTGAGAGGCATGTTCCCCCATCTCCTAGAGGTCCCCAGTGACACTGAACTCCAGTTACCACAGGGGGAAACTAGTGCGGCAATGAAACTTATGGCAATGAAACAATCTTTCATTGGCTGACTTCCCCTTCTGTCTCGTCTCCCCACTCTCTTGCTATTGTCTCCTGGGAACACTGCCAAATAGTTACATGTACCCCTATTTTTGTCTGGCAGTCTGCTTTTGGGGGAATCTGCACACAGCAACATGGGGTTACCTATACATAACCCTCTGAAACTTCCACCTCTAACCAGAGCAAGCTCACATGATTTAACTAGGAATCATTAGTGTGTAAGCTCTGTTTCCTGAGATGTCTGATCTGATGTCTATCAACACAAGCATAACCATGCCCATGAAGCTACAGGCTGTGTGCAAGAGCAGTTTGATGTTTCCTTTTTCATATACGTTTTCCTCTCCTGATGGACATCTCGGGCTTGTCATTTTTAATGATTACTTGGCATCCCGTTGTTCTCTTTTTCTCTATAGGCAGAGCCAGCTTCATGGGCTTGCAGCAGGTGCAACTGCCCCACACTTGGAAGAGTCCTGCATTTGGTTTAGTGCCCTACTGTTGCCATCTTGGAATACTTAATTTTTCAACCATATTTTCATTGTGTGGTTCACCCCCACATGGTATAGCTGGTCCTGTCTGCATAATTTAGGTGCTCCTGACTGTTGAGCATTCCCGCATCTAATTTTCTTCCTCTTTAAATAGGTGCCAACAGTCAAGATAGACAATAATATCCAATTGGCCGAGACAAAAAATGATGCTATGCTATGTTGGCAAGAGTATGGGAAACAGGCATTCTCATACTACTGCTGGCAGACTGTTAATTGTCCAGCCTTTTTGTAGCATAATTTGACAATATTGTTACTAATTTAAAATGCCCATTCCTTTAATTGAATGATTCCGCGAGGAGGTCTTTATCCAATAGTTCCATTTCTATGTTTCAAAGAAGTACCTATAAGGTAATTCAATTGCAGCACCATTTTAAAAAGCAATCGATTGTAAATAATCTAAATAAATACCAATAGGGAATGGACTCAATAACACAGGGAATAACAATATCATTGAATACTATGCAACCATTTAAAAAATGGATTGATATGTAACAGTCTCTAGATAGATTGTAGAGTGAAAAAGCAACTACAGAATGAGGTGCATGCTAACTTACATAAGTATTTAAAAAAAAAGGTGAGAAGGGCTAAATATTCTTAACATATGCATAGACTGACTTTGGAAGGAAAGAAGAGCTAGTTTCAAGACTGCTGTGGAGAGGGGAGCTGGGGATGGGAGACAGGGAAGTACAACCAATTATTTACTACTTGTACTCTTTTTTGGTGTTTTAATAGTGTTCTGATTTTCTTTTCTTTTTTCCCTGTATTTTTGAAATCAATTCCAAACATTTGCTCCTTTAAAAATGCTCAAAAAAAGGTGGGGGGGGGGGGGGGGGAGGCAGAGCCAGCAAGAAAGCTAGCTAACAGGATGTCGAGCCAGCCAAGCAGCCTTTCTGCTCTGACTTCAAGCTTGTGGTCTGGGGCCACCAGGACTCCATAAAAGTCTGAGGCTTGTTTCTTTCTCTTTCTTTCTTTCTTTCTTTCTTTCTTTCTTTCTTTCTTTCTTTCTTTCTTTCTTTCTTTCTTTCTTTCTTCTTTCTTTCTTTCTTTCTGATTTTATTTATTTACTCATGAGAGACAGAGAGAGTGGGGCACAGACACAGGCAGAGGCAGAAGCAGGCTCCATGCCCTGGGGGCGCTAAACCACTGAGCCACCCCGGCTGCCCCTGAGGCTTGTCTTTGGATTGCCCTGTCAACCTCCTCCTCTCTCCCCTGGGGCTGCCACTGTAAGGTCCCAAGTGACAAGTCTTTTGAAATCCAGAGGAAAAGAAAACCTTTTTATTGTTCTTGATGAGTTTGTACATTTTCTCTGCTTTGAAAACAAGTGTGTAAAATGTGTCTCCTTTTTACTTTTCCCCCCTTTGGCTGCCAGGAAGCTCAAAGACAAATTCTAAGCCCAATTATATGTTAGCCATGTGAATGGTAGGTTACACACTTTTTTCCTTTAGACTTGATTTTTTTTACCTCTATGGCATGCTCTTTAACCCTGATTCTCTATTTATATTTTGATTGCTTTTATTGTATATGGACAAAGATAGAATTTTGGGTTTTCAACTGATCTTTTTTCCTCCCTGTATTTCCTTGTACCCCTGTTCTCCCCGCCCCCTCCCTTATTCAGTCCAGAGCAGAATAAGACCAGGTGGCATCTTTGCCTGAGGGAAGGGATATCACAGTAGAATGAGAAAAGTCTTTTGAGTTTCAAAGCCTAAACTCTGTGGGACTGTGGGCCTGAGCAGAGGATTTGAGAGGAAGATAATGAGTCCACAAAGCTGGCTGAAGTGTCTAGGTTGGAGGAAAAGTGAGCAAAAGGCAGCTGATGGTTAAGGGAACAGCAGAAAACTCAGAGTGCTATGAAAAATCTGTCCCAGGGGATGCCTGGGCCTTGCTTCCCACTTGACATACAAAGAAAGTACATTCGTGGCAGAAATGGCATATAGTTAGACAGATGGGCCTGAGACTCTCTCCCAGAGTGGCCTGCACCCCAGAGGGCACAGAAGCTGTGTAAAATGACTCCCATATGCCCCAGGTGGGGGGTGTCTGGAAGAGTGCAGTGAGAGAATGATAGGATGGCAGCGGCTGTCACAAACCCAGGACCAAGGTTGGATCATGGTCATCACCCCAGGTGCTAGCATGGGTGAGGGCAGGTGTCTGGCTTGCCTTGATGCCCTATGGCCCGCAGAACTGAGAGCAGCTGAGAGAAACACTGACCTGACCAAGAGGAACTTTCCTCGGTAGCACAGAACAGTGCTCGTGAAAGACACCGAGTTGCCTTGTAGAGAAACGATTATGTATGTCAAAAACCCAAGTCTGCAAAATGTTGAAACTCTGAGTCCCTCAAAGGAAAGCAAAGGAACAACAAACGAAGACAGCAGAAAAGAGCCTTATCCTAAAATGAATCTTTTCCAGACCCTTTTATAAGAGGAAACCCCAGGACAGACTGCCTCCATAGGAGGCCTGGGATGGTCCCTCTGATAAGGGTAAAATTCCCATGCTGGGGACACACCTAGATCTGTCTCCTGCATTTTGATGGGCCAGGAAGCGATCTGACTCATTTCCTACTCTTCCTCGGTAACAAATGCTTTCTGGAGAAACTGGGCTGCCACCAAGCACAGTTAATGGCCTGGAAGCTTCCCAGGTGCTCTAGGAAAGAAGCCTTTTAACCATGGTTTTTGGCCTTCATGACTAATGTCAGCCTTAAATGCTATTTGGAATAACAAATGAACGCTTGTCTGACTCTGAGAGCCTTTGCTAACTGCGCTCCCAAGCTTGATTATTTCGCTGATGGAGACTGCTTTTGTCATCTGTAGCAGTAGGACCGTTAGTTTACCTGTCTTTCAAATGAGCATAAGAATAATTTCTTCATGGGGGATTGATGCTGAGCAGATGTTCACAGAGCCCCTTAGGATCACCGGGACAGGGTCTCTCGGTAGACTTGAGGTTGTTGTTATGTAATAATTTTCCCTTCTAGTTTTGATTAAAAAAATGATCCATGTGCATCTATGCACACAAATGTGTGGATGCTGAAGGGGACATGCGGGCTGGAGACCCCTCCATGTGGATCAGAGTATAAGCAGGGTGTCCGCACAGCAAGGCGCTCTCACAGACCATATTACACAAACCGAATAACTGACACGGTAGCAGGTTGGGTTTTTGGTTTTTTGTTTTTTTTTTTAATGGAGATGTTCCTGACCTTCGTGTGTCACACATTTGCGGTGAGAGTGAGGAGGGGGCAACCATATCCACCGTGTGATAGACTCTAGCGCCCTCTGCTGTCATCTGGGAAACAAACGCTTCTTTAGGGAGTCCTCCACGTCTACCGAGAGGAAGGAAAACCGATCACTCCCGAACCAACAAAGTTTCCACCTGAATTTGGTTGGCTCTGTTTCGAGTTATTTGGGCTGGAGGCCAGATACCCCCCATGGAGCCTAGGTGTCCTGCCTCGTCAGCCTCGGTGTTCACCCCACAGATGGAACTGAGGTGTCCTGGAACAGAAAATCGACCTGACCGAATACCAAGACTCCCAGGGACCGAAACAGAGTGCCAATGTATTTTTGGAGAGATCATGAAAAGGCTAGTCTTGGCTGGATTCAATACAGCCCTAAGCTATTGTGTTCTGAGGGTTTTTTATTCACTTTAAAATTTGCTTTAATTTTATTTTATTTTTTGTCCATCAAGCAAGGAAAGGGTGCTATTTTGGCCCATAGTGTGGCATTCTTCACTGTTGATGTGCCCCCTTCACCCGTGCCTCTCTGTAACACCTGGGTATGGCCCAGAGATCGAGTGTTCATTTACTCCGTAAGCGAACAGGATATTTGCCCATTAATTTCCACTCCAGTGCTCTAAGCCCCATATAAGGCACAGTTAATATAATCTCACTTCAGATGACACTCGGAGGAGCAGGAAGACAATTTGTGGGGGGAAAGGAATAGGAGGCAGTGCGCATTTAACGGGAATGTTAATATTTACTCGTTGCCACACTTGGTATCTGGGAGGCTGCAGTCACTAAGTGGGGATTACATCTTCAATTAAGTAGTGGTAGCGGGGGAGATAGTGATGTTTCACAGAGGGAAACTGCCGAAATCATACTTTAAGGAGAATAATTTTTTTAAAAGCTACAAAAAAAATTGAAATAAAAGCCCGAGGGAAAAAAATAGAGGGAACATTTCTGTTTAGGGAATCCTAATATTTTGGCTGAACACATTATGTAAAATTAAATACTATTTTAAACCAAGGAGATATAATATCTAATTAAGTTTTTGTGGTTGATGGGCTGAGAGAGGATTGTGAATGTTGCATCCATTGAACTGAAAGAAGTAGAAAAATTAAATAACACTGTGCTATAGTGACTTTCACCCAGACATACAAGCAGACTTCCATATTCTGCTTTTACTCTGCCCCCTACCTAGGACTCACTGAAGGCATGAAAGAGAAAATGAAAATGTGTGCAATGAACTCATTAAGCCTTCCAACTACTCCAAGGAGTAGGAATCAAGGGTTGTTAGCCTCATTTCCAAGCTGTGACCATGGGCTCCTAGGGGCCGAGGGATTCTCATCCAGGGTCACCTTGTGAGTCCAGGGGTGGAGAAAGAACAGAATCACTAGCGTCCAGCTGGATCTGGACCTTCTGCTCCAGAATACACTCTGCTCTACGGTAAGAAGAATGTCCAACTTGGGGATGTGAAGCTTTCTGTTATTGATCAGAATTACTAGGAAGCACTAAGATTTTAAGGCTATTTGGAGTTTTAGAGGAATTTCCATGTGAAGTGCGTAGAAACCAAAGACAGAAGATTCATTTTTAAAGGATGTTAACTTCTGAGACTAATTGTTACATTGAGATATTTTCAAATACTTTGTAAAATAGTTTTAAACATATGAAATATATGTGATTTTCAATGTGCATTTTTAAAAAAAACTTAGCTTGAAGATTTATTTATTTTAGATAGAGAGCTTACATGAGTGGGAGGAGGGGGGAGAGGGAGAGGGAGAGAGGGTGGGGAGGGAGCAGCAGAGGGAGAGAATTTCAAGCAGACTCCCCACTGAGTGGGGAACCCTACACAGCACGCATGGCATGGCGCTCAATCCCATGACCCTGAGATCATGACCGAAGCTGAAACCAAGAGTTGGATGCTTAACCACCTGAGCTACCCAGGCATCTCAAATAGTGGGCTTTCTTAAACTGAACTGAACTACCTACAAAATACTGAAAGAGAACATAGACAAAGATCTCCATGTCCCAAGACTTAATATTTAGTCATATTTCATTAGTTGTTCCCTTAAATTTACCATCACAGATGTACAATTACAGAACTATCCACCGTTTTTAAAAGTTTAAACTTTGGTAATATCTAATTTGTATATGATTCTTAAGATAAATAAAGCAGGCCACATTTAATATTTTGGGGGAAAAAAGAACTCTTGGGACATCTTCATATCAAGTTGAAAGAAATTTGGTCAGAAGGCTATTTGAAAGGAGAATATTCAAATTACAATCTGGTGATAAAGAAGTAGTTTAAATAATTGAAAATGAGGAATGAGCTTTGAGAAGTAGCTCTTCGGTGGTCGTTTTTGTTTCAATTGCCACAAGCGAGAAGTAGGTTTTAAAAATAGATCACCAGGGCAGAGCAAGTATCTCTGACAGGCACTTGCAGGCAGGATTCTAGAAATTCCAATCATTTAACAAATTGCACCATTAAAAGTCATAATAGGTCTAAAAGCCATTCTTAAAAGAACTTACTAAGTAATTTGACCTACATAATCATCTTGTTAAATTCATTTGATATCATGAGACAGTTAGTGAAATATGCATAGTACATTATATTAAAGAGAAAAGTACCCTTCAATTGGTATCTGATGTGCACTTTGCAATCGCAGCTATTAGTTGTCTATAAAACTCCTAGACATGATTTGATTTGATTTTATTACTATTATATCATTTTACTTTGTAACATATAGGGGTGGAGATTATAGGTCGGCTATTGCTTACTAGGAAATATTTAACGAAGGATGTTTTATTTATTAGCATAAAGAGACACAGTGGATTATTGGGTGATTAAAATGATGATGTGGCTGCCATACTTGTCAAAAGTATGGCTCTAATTCAATAGTGAGGCGACAGTCAGTCTCTGAGTAGATCTATGCCTGAGCAAACTGGCTCTGAAAGCAGAACATTGCCCACTTAAAAGGATCTTTGTAAATTTCTATAATTGCACATTATCAAAAGCAAACACCAACAAGAAACCCACAGAGTGATTTCTCAATCGTAAGTTTACTTTCTAACTGCCACGAGCCTCCACCCGTTTTATCTTTTGCATTCCTAACATCCCAAATCAATAACAGAGAATGATATTTAATGTTACTAATCTATGTGGGAAACACAATATTTTTACACGAAGCAAATTGAGAAGAGAATTCAATAAAGGGAACAAAAGAAGAAAAGAACTAGTGTTTATTGACTGCCTGCTTTGTGCCAGGCTGTGTGCAGTGTTTTACAAAGACTAGTGGACTATCTCATTTAATCCTACAGAAAGCTGCGAAGTGAATGAAGAAATATTTATTTTTAAATTTTGAATTGCACACGTTTACTACTTTTTTCCTTTGTTTTCCTTTGGTTTAATTTCACTTAAGCCCACAAGAAATACGAATCATCAGAACTACTTCACACCTGACTGGGGGAGGAGGGAAAAGTTGCTAATATCTCTTGTCAATGAACATATTTAGTGCAATTAGTGTCCATATTTATCTATTCTTAACTCTTGCTCAAAGAATACTTAATCAGAATTTTACTCTGCATATAATTAGACATGATATACCCTTCCTGAAATAATAGCTCTTATCTACTCATTGTCAATTTATTTTTTTTTTTTTTTTTATTGGTGTTCAATTTACTAACATACAGAATAATACCCAGTGCCCGTCACCCATTCACTCCCACCCCCCGCCCTCCTCCCCTTCTACCACCCCTAGTTCGTTTCCCAGAGTTAGCAGTCTTTACGTTCTGTCTCCCTTTCTGATATTTCCCACACATTTCTTCCCCCTTCCCTTATTTTCCCTTTCACTATTATTTATATTCCCCAAATGAATGAGAACATATAATGTTTGTCCTTCTCCGACTGACTTACTTCACTCAGCCTCATTGTCAATTTAAAGAAACCTTATAAGTCATAAACTATATCGCTTAAATCATCCATTTGTTAATTTTTGTGAATTGCATTATTTGTATTTCAGGACAAATTTAGTGCTATTTCAAGGTAAAATATTATACGGAGTCCGATTTAAGTTACTAGCCAAGATATGATATAGACTCCTTCTTAATTATTTTAATATTTTAATATACTAAAAGCTAAAATTGGCCCAGTACATCATAAACCTTCGCCGGGCCTTAGGAGCAGTTTAGTTTCACAGCGCCCTCTGCTGTACTCTATAAGTTTAGCATTCTCCCAACAACCCAAAGAGCTGAGCTCAGCTAGGAGACAGGGCAGGGCAGGTCCTCAGTCATTAGGGTTCAGAACTTGAATACTGACTGGGAACCCAGATCTCAGCAGGCTTAGGAAACCAAGAATCCTGACAGATCTCCCAGGAAATCTCGTTCCATCTCCATCCTCTCCCCCAACCTACGAGGCTCCTCCATCCAGCTGCCTCCACCCCTGAAGGACATTTCATATTTTGCACCTCCAAGCCAGACTTATTTTACCACTCCAGGCCCAAACATGCCTTACCTCCAGGTCTTCTCACTTCTGTTCATGGATCACCATTCACTGAACCCCTAAATCTAGGAGTTGTCTGTGATTTCTCTCTTTCCCTCTCCTGGCATGTGGCAGGCCCTTCAGAAATATCCATGGAATGAACAAGGAAGCAGATACAGGATGCAGAATTTCAGGGAAACAGAAAGGCATCTATGAAAGCCAGAATAATGTCACCATATACTTTCCAGGTAGGCAGACCTACGTGGAGAGAGGGCAACACCAATTTACATTTTCCTGTCCACCTCTTATCTAGGTATGATAGGATCCCTTTTGATTCACACAGCCTCCATCAGGCCAGGTAGGGAATAAGGGACTGGTTTTAGGTTTCTAAGGGATAAATACATTCCTTCTTTGTTCTCTGAAATTGTATGCTGGTTATAGTTTCTTAGAGTGGAACTGGATTGCCGCCAAGCCCAACAGTCTGCTTACAAGCCATCTCATGATATATTTCACATCTTCGTGTAGCTCACCTGTGCTCTCCTGTGTGGGATCTTTCTACTCTCACTTGCTAAGGGTAATTTTTTCCTTGTTCTGAGAGACCTATGTGGCCCCTTGGACCACTAGTGTTTACCAACTGAACCTGCCAATCAAAATATGGCATACTTGCCAATCAAGGTATCTTCTAAATTATCTTGGTTAATTTAATTTAAACAGAACTCATTAATATATAAATTCATAATATGCATTTTTAAAAAGATTTTATTTATTTATTCATGAGAGACATGCACAGAGAGGCAGAGACATAGGCAGAAGGAGAAGCAGGCTCTCTGCGGGGAGTCTAATGCAGGACTTGATCCCAGGACCTCGGGATCATGCCCTGAGCCAAAGGCAGACACTCAACCACTGAGCCAGCCAGGTGCTCCTATATGCATTTTGATAACACATCGACAATCCAAAAAATAAACATCAGGCTAATCCTATCACCCAGAGATAACTTCTGTTAATCATTGGATGTATTTTTTAAAATAGAGTTAATTTTTAGAGCAGTTTTAGGTTCATAACAAAATGAAGCAGAAGATACATAACAAAATGAAGTAGGAGATTTCCCGTATACTCCCCACCCCCTCCATATCCAGGCCTCCCCCCATTATCAACATCCTCTACCAGAGTGATGCATTTCTTACAACCAGTGAGTCTACATTGAGACATCATTGTCAACCACAGTTCATAGTTTATATTAAGGTCTTGGTGTTTTACAAGTCTGTGGGTTTGACAAATGTATGATGTCGTGTATCTACCATGATAGTATCATACAGAATAGTTTGATATATAAAAATAGCCCTGGAAATCCTCTGTGATCCATCTATTCTATTCATCTCTTTCTCTTGCCTAATCTCTAACAACCACTGATCTTTTAATCTCTTCTTTATGTATACATGTGCGTATCAATATCACTATAAAAGTGAGCACATACTAAACATGCAATTTATTTTCTGTTTTGTTTTCTTTTTAAATTTTTATTTATTTTTATTTTTTAAAAATACTTTATTTATTTATTCATGAGAGACACACAGAGAGAGAGAAGGGGGCAGAGACACAGGCAGAGGGAGAAGCAGGCTCTATGCAGGGAGCCTGACATGGGACTCGATCCTAGGTCTCCAGGATCAGGCCCTGGGCTGAAGGCAGCGCTAAACTGCTGAGCCACCCGGGCTGCCCTCTTTTTAAACTTTTAAAGTTTATAGGATGGAAATTCTTAAACATACATAAAAATAGGAGAGAAAACTATAATGACTCTCCATCTGCTCAACACCTGGCTTCAATAATTATCAACGTTTGTCAATTATATTTCATCTCTCTCCCTTTACTGGCTTCTTTTTTTTTTTTTATTAAGTATCTTCAAACAAATTCAAAGCATTGTGTCATTTCACCTGTAATGCTGAAATACGTATATATATAAACTGCCTTTTTCATTTTGCATGACATCATGAATATTTTTCCCTGTCATTCACTATGGTTTAAAACCTTATTTTAAAAAAAATAAAAATAAAAAAAATAAAACCTTATTTTTAACAACTGCCAAATATTGTCATTGTATGTGCTGCAAAGCTTTGAGTGCATCTTTGATTATTTCCTTAGGATATATCTCTAAAAGTAAATAATAGGATCAAAGGATACGAGTTTTAAAGGCACAAAAAACTTGATTGTATCAACTTTCATTCTAATCAGTGGGATGTGAAAGGGCCTGTTTCCTTGAACCCTCAAGGTATTACCAATTGTATGGGTCAAGGTGCCATTGCAGATAACATAATCTACTCTAGCTAGAAGCCAAGATTTATTACTAGTTATTATAAAATTACAAGATTTGGAAGAGTTGATTGAGCTCCCAGGAATGAACTCTAGAACCACAGTGTGGAATTGGCTCACCAAGGTAGGCACCTCTGCCATCTTTGGAAAGTTGGGAATAAGAAAGTTGTCACAACAACTGCAAGCGCTGGGTTCATAGTGACTTTCTCATGATTTAACACTATTAAAATGGATCCCTCTCCACCCCCAAAAAACTGGAATTAGACCCTGGGTCTTTTCCTACAAATGCCATGGAAAGTCCAAATGCCTCTATGATCTTTCTTGCTAGCAGAAGCAGAAGAATTATGGTTTGTGTCTTATAATACTGATTCTTACTGTCCACATTTCATGTGGGCACACTGCTAGATTGAAGGTAGGTCATCTTAAAAACTCCAGCTGTAAGAAAGCCTGGGAAATGCAGTATTTTTGCTTTCCATTTTTTAGCAGGCAGCAAGCTATGACACAAAATGGTTGAATGGAGCTGAATGAGCCAATCTGTAATATCTACTACAATCCACCATTTGGCAATACAGCATTTGTAAAAAATCTTCTGTCAATACAGCAATACAGCATTTGTATAAAATCTTCTGCCAATAAATCTTCCAAGCAAAAATAATAGCCAGAACCAACAAACTTTCTTAATGAACTCATATCTCATACAAACAAAAATGAGCTTATCCCCAAAAAGAAACCCAAACTTCAGTGCATCCATCTCTAAGTGATGTTCATTCCTCTTCCAGTATAACCATATATTGATACCCTGTAACCTAAGAGCTAAGCAATAAACTCTGTATTAAATATTTGAACTTGCTCTATGTAATGTAGTAAGAGAGAGGAAGGAAAACAAAATAGAATTATGTATAAAACTTGTGATTGTGGATCAATCTCATTTTTTTCAATACTCATGAGATATCCAATACTGGTCAATATTCACAGATGTTTTGCAACTGGTTTGTTTGATTTTGAATCCAAACATAGTTGTGTGGTCTCATGAGTTTCTTTTATTCGACACAGGCCCCACCTTTCTTTTTTGTGCTTTGATTTATTGGAGAAACCAAGATTTTTTTTTTTAAGTGTAGAATGTTTCACATTATGTAGTTGGTTGACTGCTAATTCTTGATATCATCTAACTTGTTCTACTATACCTATATTTTCTGAAAACTGGTAGCTGTTCTAAAGACCTGATGAGACTGAATTTTATCGACAATAGGAGTTCATGAGCACCATTGTGCACTTTCTATTGCATCACATTGCCTGTTACCCCTCTTTCAGAGAATCTAAGATTGATCAGTGGGTTCAGGTGGTGTGGCCCTGGTCCCTCCACCATAAAGATTCTCAGCATTTCTCCTAATTATAGGGATGTTCCTTGAGATCATGAACTGAATCTAGTATTTCATTAAGGATCAAAACTGATGATTTGTTTAACTCTACCAGTTAGCCACTAATTATAAATCACTGTAGATCTGTACCCCAGGCTATCTCTCTTTTTTCTTTTTTTTGGCAGAATGAAAGACCAAGTATATATATAAAATTCTATATATAATAACAAACATCACTGTCTGTTATTCCTCAATTAACACTACCAGATTTAGCAAATAAAAATATAGGACATCCAGTAAAATCTGAATTTCAAAAATATTTTTTTTAAATTTAAGTGTATTTAAAGTATTTAAAAAAATAGGGGCATCTGGCTAACTCAGCCAACAGAGTATGGGACTCTTGATCTTGGGGCCATAAATTCAAGCCCCACATTGGGCACAGAGTTACTTAACAAAATTAATAAAGTATTAAAAATAAATTGAGGCATATGAAAAAAATTTTAAGTTTATTTAAGCAAAAATCTATTAAAATTGGGCAGCATCCAACCTAGCAGATAGGAGCTATTCAAAATGAAAGACTCATAGGTAAAGGGAGCAGGAGCAAGGAAGTTATATTAAGCAAAAAAGGGGGTTGGTTTTTGCAAAGTTACTTTGCTTTAGGGGATAGCAGGGGTCTATTGGGCAGATTGTCTAACTAGTACTGATTAGGAGATTCCTAATTGACTGTTTTTTTAAAAAAAAAATATTTATTCATGAGAGACACAGAGAGAGAAGTAGAGACATAGACAGAGGGAGGAGCAGGCTCTCCGAGGGGAGCCTGACATGGTACTCATCCCAGGACCCTGGGATCATGTCCTGAACTAAAGGCAGACACTCAACCACTGAGCCACCGAGGTGCCCCAATTGACTGGCTTATAAACATTCTATTTCTGGGAGAGCTGTAACTGTAACTAAATTAATTCTTGGTTTGGTGATGTGGGGCTTAGCATAAGTGATTCTAGTTTGTACCTTTGTCTTGTTTTTTACAGAAATTTGGAGGTTCAGCATCAGGTTCAGGTTAGAGTCAGTTGGGGCAGCAAAAATCTAGAAGAGAACAGTTAGAGGAATAGAGAGAAGTCATTAGCCAAGGACCACAAAGGACAGCCAATGAAGAAGTCTATGAAAATCTTTGTGTATCATGTTGGGCTAAAGTTGCTATAGGTCAACAGGGCTAGAAGTGGGAAATAAAAACTGTGAAGCAGGAGAGAATGAGGACACACTGGAACACAGGAAGACATGATGGAACCCACATCTGTTTTTCAGAGCCTCTAACCTTCATGCCATGGATAGCCTGCAGAGGAAGCTGGTGCCCTTGCCATGCACCTGGCCCAGGACGCAGAGGAAAATGAAGAGGAGCCAGCAGATGAGGGACAAGGTAAATGCATTGCAGTAGCACCTGGGGCCCTCCTATACTGATCTTTAAGCCCTTGATGCCTATGATTTTGCCCTTACCTTCCAAATTTCAGGCATACTTTTCTTGTGATCAACCTTAAACTAAGAGTTAAGGGAAAGGAATTCCAGGTGTCATAGTTCCAGTTTAGCCAGGCTGGCATCCTACAAAACCACCATAGTTCACCCTACCTCTATTATCTATATTTATCTTCCAAATAAAGACAACAGCAAAATCATGCTTCTGGCTAACATGTTGCAAGTATCCCTCATACAATAAAAAGAATGCTAACTGCCTCTCAAAAACAGTATATAAAGACCCATCTTTTTTGCAAAGGATTACTTCCTCTAGCTGAGTCATGCTCCACCTTTGATACTCTGTCATTTAAATACTGAATTATTGAGTTGTGGTAGTTTTTCGTTTAGTTTTATCAGTAGGACACAAAACTAAGATGCATCCCAGGGAAATGACTGCATTCCACACGTAGTCCTCCTCACTCACACTATGTACTAGAGACCCAATTTCCCTTTGATAGTTAAAATCACTTACCTAGTCAGTATAAAAACTCCTACTTTTTGCCTTAGGAGTCCATGATGGTCAAGTAGCAGTCTCAATTTCCAGTTTAATGAAATCATTGCTATAACCTCTGGTGGAAGGCTTCTTTCCTTGGGAACTAATACCTCTAAACCAGCAATATTAAGGGAAGGGGAAGCAAGAAAATTGATAGGGATCACTAGGGGTGGAAATGGAAGTGGTTCTTCTCATGATTAACCATTCTTGTTTTCACTCCTTGACTTCCACAAATCCTGGCTATATATTAGCCTTTGGTTTAGTGCAAATACTGCATAATGGAGAACATTACTCCAGCCCAACAAGTTACCATTTAGCTGAGAATGTAACTGAGTCTTCATAAGGCCATCCCACCATTCAATGAGGCCAGATGATGACAAACATAGAACCAGAGAGTTCCACTGGCATTGATCCACCATGTCACTTCGTTTGCCAAAAAGTTCCTTTATCAAAAGAATGCATTATGGAACACTATGACAGTGAAAAAGTCTGTTAAGTCCATGGAAGTTGGTTTTGACAGAAGCATTGTAGACAGGATAGTCGAGTCTATATACAAAGTTAGGTGTCTCCTCCAGTGAGAACAACATGCTATCCCTTCTAATATGGAAATGATCTAATAAAAATAATCTAACATCTTATGACTGGCTGATCCCTTGGGGGAATGGGGCCACACTGGAAGCTCATTGTTGATATTTGCCATTGGCAGGTGGGGCTGTAAAAGTCCATGTTTCCATGACCATGTATAACCTCCATTTCTGCCACTTTGGCCATTTTTTCTCCATAAGCTTTGAGCAGGGATGGGGTCATGGGAGAAAGAGGCTGACTGATGTTGGCAGAACAGGTCATCTTGCCCATATGATGACTGAGATTCTTCTTGCTGAGGTTGTTCTTTGGTAAGCATTCACATAAAATACAAATATCTTCATATCCTGTGCCCATTCGGAAAGCTCTGCCCATATACCTATTCCTCAGACCTCCTTGGCGCTGATTTTCTAATCCTGCTCCTTTCAAGTTCCTGACCATCCAGCCAAACAATCAGCCAGACAAATACCCAAGAATCTTGGTAGATCTGTCCCCCTGGCCACCTCTTTTTCTAGGCAGGATGAATGACCTGGTGTACTTTTTAGAGTTCTGCCTGCTAAGAGGATGTCCTTTCTTCATAGTCCTTTAGAGCCATACCTGAGTGTATCAGTTACCTATTGTATGTAATTAAGCACTCCAAAACTTAGTGACTTAAATGACAATGATAATTTATTTTGCTTGTGAATCTGCTATTTGAGCTTTCAGCATGGCTAGCTCATCTGTATTCCATGTTTGAATGGGTTAGTCTGGAGGATGGACTTTTTTTTTTTTAAGATTTTTATTTATTTATTCATAGAGTCAGAGAGAGAGAGAGAGGCAGATACACAGGCAGAGGGAGAAGCAGGCATCATACAGAGAGCCCGATGTGGGACTCGATCCAGGGTCTCCAGGATCACGCCCTGGGCTGTAGGCGGCGCTAAACCACTGCGCCACCAGGGCTGCCCGAGGATGGACTTTCAATTTGGCTCAATCACATGGCTGGCCATTTGGTGCTGATTGTTGGCTGAGTTGTAGCCAGGACTGTAGACTAGGCCTCTGTTCCTCTCCAAGTAGGCACCTTGCTCACAGTGGCTAGGTTCCAAGCCAGAGTGTTCCAAGAGCCTTGGGAGTCATATAGCATTACTTCTGCCTTAATTCTATTGGTCAAGGCATAGGTTCAAGGGGAGGGTACATAGACTCCACTTCTTGAAGGGGGAGTGTTAAGGTTCTATAAAAGTACATAGAATAAGACATATTACTGTGGTCTTCTTTGGAAATATAATCTGCCATAGTGCAGATTGAGAGAAAAGAGCAATGATGTGAGCAGAGGATCATAGGCACCTGGGTCCCTTGCTCATCAAATTCACCTGTGTCTTCTGAATATTTACCTGAGCCTGAGCTCATACAGACCACTTCCATCTGAAAATGAAGTGTTGCTGTGCATGTCAAACTTTATGATTGGATGAGTGAGACAACACTTGGTAACTTGGTGACCTATAGTCAAATATTTAGTTGCCACTACTGCCCAGAGCAAGCCATTCTCTCTCTTTTTTAAAAAGATTTTATTTATTTATTCATGAGAGACCCATAGAGAGAGAGAGAGAGAGGAGAGACACAGGCAGAGGGAGAAGCAGGCTCCATGCAGGGAGCCCGATGCGGGACTCTATCCCAGGACTCCAGAACCATGCCCTGGGCTGAAGGCAGGCACTAAAACGCTGAGCCACCCAGGTGTCCCCAGAGCAAGCCATTCTCAAAAGAACAGTTATCTGTAGAGGATGAAAGAACCTCACCTCTAAATCCTAAGTGTCTGAGTCATGAGTCATCTATGGGAGCTTGCCAAAGTCTCCATATAGCATCCCTATGTTCCACAGATACTTTAAGCACCATTGGATCTTCTGGGTCATGTTGCCCGATGGTGGAGCAGCATCACAGCCTGGACTTGCTGTAGAGCTCTTCCTTATTCTGAGCCCTACCAAAATCTGGGAGCCTGGGTCATTCAGTAAATATGTTAGGACAGCATGGCCAAATGTTATTATGTTGCCTGCCACATCCAAAGAGGCTTACTCAGCACTGTGCTTCTTTCTTGGTGTTAGAAGGAGATTGATACAGAAATTTGTTCTTCATGTTTGAAGGGATATCTAGAGATGTCCGAGAATACTAGACTCCTAGAATTTCACCAAAGTGGCAGACCACTGAAATTTTGTGGGATTTGTTTCCTATGCTCTGGTATGCAAGTGTCTTACCAAGATACCTAGAGTAGTTGCTACTTTCTGCACACCAGCTCTAAGCAGCATGATATCATCAATGTATGAATCAGCTTAATGTACTACAGAAAGGCAATCAAGGTGCTTCCAGACTAGATTATGACAGAGAACCTAAGAGTTGATATAGCCCCGAGGTACATTGTTGAAGTATATTGCTAGCCCTGCCTGCTGAAAGCAAACTATATCTCATGGTCTTAACAGGTATAAGGGGCGAAAGCATTCTCCAGACCAACAGCTTAACAGCAGGTCCTGGGGATGTGTTCATTCACTCCAGAAATGAAACCATATTTGGAACAGCAATGCAATAGAAGTTACCACTGATTATACTTATGATAACCTAGTGTCATTCTCCAAGATCCATCCTATCAGCTGATGATGGTGGTGATTTGGTAATATTAGACCCTTTCTACTTATCCTGCCAAGTAAGTCTTTGAGTTGTTAACACAAGATCCCACATAATATCACCTTGGATCAAGAGACCCACTTTATGGTACTAGAGGAGTATTGATGGACATATTCTAGACCAATTGGACATTGGAATGGCCTTTACAAGATGCAGCTAGGTCTGACGATAACTCTGTAGGGATGGGGTACTGACCTTCAGATGTGATATATATAAATTCCTAATATATGGAGCTATTTTCCCATTAGATAGAATACATCGGTCCATGAGCCAAGGAATGGTAGTTAAGAGTAGCCATCTGTCCACCATTTCCAGTGGCCTTCTTAGGGACTTTATCCTTTTCATCTCTGCAACTTTAGGTTAGGTGCATCTAGAAGTCCTGGCCTGTGATGAGAGGGATACAGTAGGTGCAAAGACTTTTTATTTATTGTCCATCACAGGACAATAAATGTTCTACTGAACTTGAAACTCTGCTACTTGGTCACTTTGACTTTCTCATGACAGAAGATCAGCAGACAAAGAAAAAAGTTATATTGTCAGGTGTAATTGAACTTTTTCCTTCTATTGGGATGTACAGTTGCTTTGACATAACAGGGAAAGGGAGAAACACGTCTGTAACTGAGGGAATCTGTTGGGCATCTCTTGAGGCTGCCATGCCTGGTTTTAACTGTGAATGGACAATTCAGGAACCATGGCCTGACAAGCACACAGTAAGCAGAGGCTCAAGCCACTTGGGGTAAAGGTCTAGAATGCCCCAAAAGGCAATCAATTCAGACTAATGAAAGCACTAGCTGAAGTGAGGGGGAATCTGGAACAGGTGGGTAGTAGAAGGAGATGATAACTATTAACTATAGCCCCAGGACCAACTATAGAAGCAGGGGCTGTAGCTCATTCACTATCTCTCCTCTTACTTCTTTGGCTAGAAATTGTGATGATCTACCTTCCCAAAGAATCACTGGTTTGGATCTAATGTGAAACAAAAAACAAACAAACAAACAAACAAAAATAATGTGAAACAAATAAGAGTAGTGCAAATTATCCATATCTATCTATCTATATTTTTTTAAATTACCCATATTCTCCCCATAGTCTCAGTTTACTTTATAATATTGGGGCACCCCAGCTCCCATGTGCCTTTTCTTACAACAGTCAGCACCTTTATCTTTTTGCCCAAGGGGTGCCCCGATTGCTGCTACCACTGTGCTTTTGGGCACAGGCCAAAAGTGTTTGGAATTTACAATTCTCACTCCCCTCTCCCACACTCAACACACACATATCAGCCCTTAACCAATCACTGAAGGGCATAGAGGTATAAATACTCTAACTCCCTTGTCCCCAATCAGGACAGTGAAGCCTTCCAGAGCTCTCCTGTGGAACTGAGCTAACACTACCCCTCTGTGGCTAGGCATCATGCCCTGGCTTGGCTTCATTCCCTTCCCAACCCACTTGCCCACACCCTGGCCAACTTTTCCTGGAAGGACTTCCTAATCAATCACCTTTACTTGAATCTTTGTCTCAGGGCCTTGTCTCAGGGCCTTGCTCCCAACCTTAGGAGGTTGGAGTAGAATTGTAAATGCTGATCTGCAATATTTCTCCCTTTATTATACATATTGATTTCTTGTGGATCCTAAACTTTAGTGATCTAATCCTTATTACCTATTTAAATAATTCCTAATAAAAAAAGTGAAGATATATAGTTTCTAAGTATACTATTGTTTTTTTGCTAATTCTACTTATACCACCTTCTCCAAAAGAAAATAATAATTTTTTAAAGAGGTAATATTCTAAAAGAGGGGTTAATTAGAAGGTGGTATCATTGATTCTTCTAATGTTGTATGGTAGGCCAGAAAAAATAACAGGAAAAAATTATCAGACTTAGAAAACAGATAAAGAATTCAAATAGCATGAGCTGCTTTAGTATAATCCTAATGTAGTGGATTACTATTTCCTTCTCTCCTTCCTCTTTCCAATCTTATATTGCATAGTCTTTGCATGGCATCTGTTTTCAATTAAATATAGTTCAACAAATATTAAGTCTCTTCAGATAATGCCAAAGTGAAATACAGGGAAGTACATCTCTTAATTCAAAGAAAAGTTTTTCAAAATCTTCTTTGGGCAGGTAGACTGAAAATATTGGAGGATGGTAGGGAAGAGGCAGTAAGTTCTGATAGATCAATTATCTTTAACCCATCTTATGCACTTATATAAAATTATTTTTCTTTATTTCTAATAGTTTAACATAGGAGAGAAGTGATGAGATAAATGGTCCCACTCCCTTTGTAAAAAGCATAGTCTGCTGGGTAATGATGATCTGATGGCAGCCCAATAGCAGAGGTAAACTCATGGCTTAGGAGAAGCAAAGGTCTGTCTTTCCCTTTCACTAGCTATGGGTCTGGGGAAATTACTTAACCTGTTTAATCCCATTTTCACGTCTGCAAAATGGCAATTGCTATGAGTTGAGTTATTCTCCCAAAATTCGTATGTTGAAGTCTTAGCCCCCAATACTTCAGAATACGACCTTATTTGGAAATAGGGTTGTTGCAGATAAAGTTAGTTAATTTAAAATGAGGTTATACTGGAGTAGGGTGGGTCCCTAATTCAACACAACTGAAGTCCTTACTAAAAAGGGGTATTTGGGAGTACCTGGGTGGTTCAGTCAATTAAGTGTCCAACTCTTGGTTTCAGTTCAGGTCATGATCTCATGGGTCATGGGATTGAGTCCTGTGTTGCGCTCGGTGCTCAGCAGGGAGCCTACTTGAAGATTCCCTCCTTCTGCCCTACTTCTGCTCCTTCTCTGTCTCTAAAACAAATACATAAATGTTAAAAAAAGGGAGGGGGAATATTTGGACATATACATGCAATAGGGAGAATGACACATGAAGATGGAGGCAGAGATGAAGATATTTCTTTTTTCTTTTTTCTTTTTAGATCAAGATGTTCCTAAAGGCCAGGTACCATCTCTGCCAACACCTCAATCTCAGACTTCTTGCCTCCACAACCATAAGACAGTAAATTTCTGTTGTTTTTAAAAAAGATTTTGTTTATTCATGGGAGACACAGAGAAAGAAGCAGAGATATATAGGCAGAGGGAAGAGCAGGCTCCCCACGGGGAACCTGATGCAGGATTCGATCCCACGACCCCAGGATCACAACCTGAGCCAAAGGCAGATGCTCAACCACTGAGCCACCCAGGTGCCCTAAATTTATGTTCTTAAAGCCACCCAGTCTGTGGCACTTCATCACAGCAACCCTTGCAAACTGATACAGAGATTAAAATGGTTCCAGCCCCATAGAGTTGTAATGAGAATTAAATGAGATGATTTACAGGAAGTATTTAATATAGTGATTGGCACATAGAAAATCTGGACATTAAAAATCTAGGTCAAGGTTATATATAGGATGAGTCTCAGAAAATGGAATTGTATAGACACTTAGGTAAAAACCATTTCAAAGAATTTGTGAGCGTTCAGGTTAATAAAGCTCTTTTCAGGGGATCCCTGGGTGGCTAAGCAGATTAGCGCCTGCCTTTGGCCCAGGGCGCAATGCTGCAGTCCCGGGATCGAGTCCTGTATTGGGCTCCCGGCATGGAGCCTGCTTCTTCCTCTGCCTGTGTCTCTGCCTCTCTCTCTCTCTCTGTGTCTATCATGAATGAATAAATAAATCTTTAAAAAAAAATAAAGGTCTTTTCAGAGATGCAGCCTGTGAAGAACCCACCAACACTACATAGATAGTGAACAACAAACAGAAGGAAGTCTTGACTCAAGTGAGGAAGACAGAAAAATATTTACATTAAAGAAAGAAATAGGGATTCTCTATAATAAAGAGAATAAGAAATACTTATTCTATTATTACTATTTAAAGTAAATTAATAGACTCAACCAACAACAAACATATCTACTGGACCAAAACATATCCTGAAGTTGCCTCTTCAATATTCACTTGATGAACCAGAGGATCCTGAATTTTCTAGCCATGTGCCTTGGATAAGACTGACCCCTTCCTCAATTCCAGGATGGGTTCTGAGGGGCCTAAACCCTTCACTGTAATTCTCCTTCCATTTCCACTCACACAGGGACTAGATGAACAGGTAACCTAGGCCTGAGCCAATCATCACATAGTATTTCACAGGCCATATGTGGGGGTGAGGAGAACCCTGTGACCTAAGAATTAAATTAGAGAAAATCCCTAGACTTTTCTTTGACAGTTTGATGAAAAATGTCTCTATCCTCTCAACCCTCAGCCCCAGATATTAACAGAAAGTTTGTCTGCATTGGTCTTATGAGGGAATTCAAACCATGAACAGAGCTGATGAGGGTGAAGCAGAGAGAATTTAAGTCATAGTGACCTTGATAATCGGTCACTGCATGCACTCAAACCACTTATGCAGTGGTATAAGGCATTATCATGCTGCTGAATGCTGCTTTATATCTTTTTTCCCTGGCTAGTTTGAGTTGGGTTCTCTTGTGAATGTGGCACATTTAGTGGGCAGGACTTGGTAGGAGAACAGCAGGAAATAGCTTTATTCTTTCTAACCACTACTCTTTAAATCTACTTGGTCACTTCTCCATTCTCCATCTGTGTGGTATGCTGAGGAGACCACTTAGATTTTTTTGTCACTGTTAGGTATTAGAATAGTCTCCTTTCAAGTGCTAAAAATCCAGGTGCATTTAAGTCAGAGCTTCAATTTCTGGTATAGATAAAATCTTCTGAGGCCCATGTAGGCTTGAAACCTGTGGGAGTGAAGGAAACTGTGGTCTTTTTTTTCTATTTTTCACTATGTTCACTATTATTTCTCTACGCTTCCTGCTGCTTCTGGGTACCTCAGAGTCAGGATGGAAAGGGGGGACAGGAGGAAGAAAAGCGGGGTCTAACTTGATCGTAGTGGTTTAATCTAGCATCACGGTCCTCCTGTAGCAGATGCCCAAATGCTGACCTGGGGTCTCATGGGATACTTTCATGACTTCTTCACAAATAGCCCCTGATATGGCACAATGCCTAGGTTGGGCATTGTACCCTCTGGTTGACCTTTCAGAGGTCACTCCTCTCAGCATTTCTTCATCTTTCTATGAACTGACACGGGACGATTTCTAGGATGGAAAAAAGCAAAGTGTAAGGAGTGCCAATAGTACGCTACCTTTAGTGTAATGAAGAAGGGGAAAATAAGAAACTATGCATGTATCTGTTCAACAATGCCCTGTGAGCCATGTGGAGCTTAGGCAAAAGGAAAATATATACCCTTGGCTCTAATGGAAGCAAACTCATAAATATTTTCAAAATCTACTTCTTTGTTTATATTGTTTCAGTTGAAAGAATTGCCACGTTTGATCATTTATTTTATTATTATTATTATTTTTAAGTAGGCTCCATACCTAATGTGGGGCTCAAATTCACGAACCCAAGATCAAGAGGCGCATGCTCTAGACTGAACCAGCCAGGCACTCCTTGATCATTTCTTTTGACCAAGAGGCAATCTTAAATAATTTTTAATTAACTTAAGCTGAAGTATAATTATACTAAAGTCTGTTTTGATATACATAAAATATTTAAATTAAAAAGAATGTTGTGAAGAGCAGTAGTGATGCAAGATGGAAGCCACCATGGGCTGGGACAATTTATGATTATGAAACTGAATATACAGCCTTAAATACCTTAAATACTCAGAAGAACCCCCCACCTTGGAATATTTGTAACAAAAATGAATGTGAATGGAGTGGTGGACGCAAGAGCCATATCAGTGCTGGCAAAATGGCTCAATTCGTAAATCATCAAAGTTGTCCTACAAGAGCTTTGGTGCTCAATGATGTCTAAAGAAAACATGAGGGATCCCTGGGTGGCGCAGCGGTTTGGCGCCTGCCTTTGGCCCAGGGCGCGATCCTGGAGACCCGGGATCGAATCCCACATCGGGCTCCTGGTGCGTGGAGCCTGCTTCTCCCTCTGCCTGTGTCTCTGCCTCTCTCTCTTTCTCTCTGTGTGACTATCATAAATAAATAAAAATTAAAAAAAAAAATTTAAAAAAAAAAAAAAAAAAAAAGAAAACATGAAACTCCCTCAGCCACCTGAACGACAGTGTTACTGTGGATAGTGAGAGCCAGGTTTCTCACTGTCATAGAAAGCAGTTAAAATAAAGGGTAAGGCTGAATGAAACCTATGGTGTAGGTTTAGAAATAGAGATATGAGCTAATGGTGTGTGTGTGTGTGTGTGTGTGTGTGTACATATACACAATACATGCACATACATATACACACACTTACAGATGATTTTCTACTACCAATAAATACATCTAGCACGTATCTCTTGATTTCTTTTTTTAAATATTTTATTTATTTATTTATTCATGAGAGACAGAAAGAGGCAGAGACACAGGCAGAGGGAGAAGCAGGGTCCATGCAGGGAGCCCGACCTGGGACTTGATCCTGGGTCTCCAGGATCACGCCCTGGGCTGCAGGCGGCAATAAACTGCTGCACCACCGGGGCTGCCCATCTCTTGATTTCTAAATGCCATTATCCAATGAAAGGATCATTTTGTGTACTGTAACCTTGGGCAAAAGAAGAACTTGCTGATCCCCTACAAGCCCTGTGCTCCCTTCATTTATTTGCTCATTTTCTTTTCCTTGCCAGAACATGGTTCCCCTCTATTGATGCTTCAGGAGTCAGGTCAAATGCCACCTCCTCTGAAAGGACTTAGTTCCCCTCAGTTGGACATGAGCTGTTTCTGAATTCCAAGGCATGCCATCTAGTTTGTATACTCTTGAAACATGTAAGTTTATTGATATCAACTATACCTCAGTAAAGCTACAGTTAAAAAAGAACTGACAGTGGCAACTGCTGACATGGAGGAGGAGCCATTGGTACTCTCAAACAGTGATTGTTGAAATGTAACTTGCTACAAATACTTAGAAAAGCAGTTCTGCCTTTTCTTATAAGGTTAAACATATATTACAGGGCAGAAATAGTGGAAGCTACATAGCTGATGGTGGCTACGTATTCATTTGGCCCTGGCTAGATCAGGCTAGATCAGGGCCAAATGAATACATAACCACCATCAACTATGTAGCTTCCACTATTTCTGCCCTGTAATAGTATGTTTAACCTTATAAAAAATAAATCCTCATAAATCCTTCATCTGATAAACAGATAAACTGCAGTATATATAGTATGGAATATTGCTTAGCAGTAACATAATAAACTGATACATGAATGAACTCCAAATTTATTATGCTAAGTGAAAGAAGTTAGACTCAAAAACCCATGTACTGTATGATTCCATTTATATGACAATTTAGAAAAGGCAAAACTATAGAGAGAAAACACAGTTTAGTGATTGCCAGGAGCTAGAGGTGATGAAGTGAGGTTGACTACAAAAAGGAGGATTTTGAGGTGATGAGACTGTTTCTCTATATTGGTTGGAGTAGTAGTTGTATATATATTTGTCAAAACTTGTAGAACTGTACACTAGAAAAGGTGAATTTTACTGTGTATCATTTATCTCTTAAAAAAACAAAGCAATAAAACAATGCTATGGTATTGACCTGGAGCTTTAATTTTCAAGATGTATGTTTAAGGATATTTATCATCTGGGGTGCCTGGATGGCCTAGTTGGTCAAGTGTCTGACTCTTAATTTCAGCTCAGGTCATGATCTCAGTGTCTTGGGACAGAGCCATGCATCGGGCTCTGCATGCACTCAGAAGGGAGTCTGCTTGAGATCCTCTCTTTCCCTCTCTCTGCCCCTCCCCCTGCTCACGTGTATACTCTCTCTCAAAAAAATAAAATCTTGAAAACAAAGCATGTTTATCACTTTATAGTCTACAGCAGTCTAAAAATAGCCCAAATGTCCAATAATGGAGAAGTAGTTAAATAAATAGGGTGCGAGACAAGTGCAAATTAAGTCTACAACAATGTTACTTATCTATAAGATTGGCAAGAATCCCAAAGTCCTGCAACATGTTCTATAGATGATACTGTGAGGAAACAGGCTGGTGGGAATACAAAATTCTACATCTCATACAAAGGGGAATGAGCAACATCTAGCAAAAATCATATGCATTGTGGGAGCTGTAAGTCTTCATGTCTAATACTGCAACTCAAAGTTTGCAGAGCAGGCAGTCAGGAAGCATAGAGGGATGTAAAGTGAGAGAGCACAAGGACAAGCCATCCATGAATATGAGCTGAAATCCATGAAGACACACCAAAACTGATGCCAGTTCTCACTGCTTCCAACCTTGAGGAATTGGGTGTCTCATAGAAGGTGGTGTCCTTGTCACTGAGCTAGACACCCACAAGGCCTAGGAGCTGTAGAATTTGAACGATGATGCAAGGAGAGGTGAGCAGCTATAGGTATGGATTTTGTCCCGTGCCAAACCAGTGAGCCACTAAGTAAGCCACCATGTGTGTTAGTCACAAAAGTACCTGCCTCAAACTTCTGGGTGTGAAAACCAAAATGGCTGCTGTTTTTCCTCTGCCCATCAAATTTCATGTGAAAATATCTCTTGTCAACCACCCTAACTATCCACATAGAGGGATGTTCAGCCTAGTCAAGCTGACCCTTTATAATCCCGCCAAAACCTGAGAAAAACAAGCTGATGCATGTACAAGGCTCTTCACTGATGAACCAACTGCAATAGCACACAACAGGAAACAACGTAAACGTCCATTAATAGGGAACTGGTTATATAAACTAGAGTATATCCACACTATGTGGCTATAAAATGGGATGTGGAAAGAAAAATCTCTACATTCTGTGCCACGGAGTGATATCCAAGATATACCACTGAGGAAAAAAGAAAACAGGACAAGCAAAACAATGAAGATACTATATTGCTTTTTACCTAAGAAAATATTGCCTAGCTCTGTCCACTGGAAAGTCCTAGAAAAGCAACTAATTCAGTAGCAGCAAGCACCTTTCACTAGAATATGATCTCTAATACCATTCCCATTAAAGGGATCAGGATCCTTAAAGAAATGGAGGATCCTTAAATGACTGAATTCAGTTCAGGGACAGGAAATGTATAAGGTAAGCCTAGAATATTCTATCATACTAGAAAGCAATGTCATTTCAGAAAGATATCAAAGCCAACTTGAAGGGGATCTCACTGCCAAAATTTTTGAGTACCAAAAAGATTATTGAAAAAAACTGAAATACTAACTATGCTAAAAATCATGCATACAAGAAGTTAATAATAAAAAAAACTTAGTCATCTTTGTAGGCAGGTACGGTTCTGCCTATTATTCTGAAAGGAAGTAAATGAAAGGAAAGATACAATCATTTATGGACTATTTTTCAGGTAACCAAATAGTTGATAAGGGAAAATTCTCCTTTAGAGAAAATTCTAGTTAATAAATGCAGAGGGGGTGACAAAATTAGAAAATAATGAACAGAGGCAGGGATCAGACAAAACTTAGGTGAATGGAGAACCTCTTAAAGAAAGAATGAGGCTGACAATAGCTGAACATAACACCATAAAAAGAGAGACAACCAGACTTTATTTGCCTCCTGTCACAACAGGAAGTATTCTTACCACCTATGAAGTGTTCTTGTCAAGGTGCACATGAATTTGGTAAAGCATCTACAACAGAGCTAACAGAACTTTCTGCAGTGATGGAAATGTTTTTATGTGCTATCCAATACATGCGTATTGAGCACTTGGCCAGTGAGACTGACAAGCTGACTTTTAGATTTAAGTTAATTTTAACTCATTTAAATTCAGGTAGCCACATGTAGTTAGTGGCAACAACTAACCATTTGACCTAGCAGCTATAGATCTGACTACTAACTTATAAAAAATATAGGGGATAAAGGCATATGTTAAGTGACAACATGTCTCACTGCATAATGTGTAGACCTTGTTTGCATCCTTGTTCAAACAAACCAACCGTGAAACAATCAGGGAAATGTGAACTGGATAATTCATAATATTAGTGATTATTGGGCAGCCCAGGTGGCTCAGCGGTTTAGCGCCTTCAGCCCAGGGCCTGATCCTGGAGACTGGGGATGGAGTCCCACACTGGGCTCCCTGCATGGAGTCTGCTTCTCCCTCTGCCTGTGTCTCTGCCTGTGTCTCTCTGTGTGTCTCTCATGAATAAATAAATAAATCTTTAAAAACAACAACAACAACAAAAACAAAAACAAAAAAAAACCCAATCCAGTAGAGGGGAGATGAGTAGTGGGAGGGTATATATGAAACAAGATTAGTTATATGTTGATAACTGTTGAAGCTGAGTGATAGGTATATGGGTATTCATCATAATATTCTATTTTTGTGATGTTTGAAAATTTCCATCACAAAATGTGTTAACAAATGAAGAAATAAATAAAATCTGGAATTAAAACAACAGCAAATATGTATGTCCTATGGACTATTAAGTAACCCTGAGAAAGAAAGCAGTGGGCTTCAAATATTATATAATGGAAAGATAGGTAAGATACATTAAATCAAGAAGGGAAGTCGAGGAATAATTGCTATATTTTGAATGCTTATGTCCCCACAAAATTCCTGTTGAAATCTTAATCCCCATTGGTGACAGTATTAGTAAGGTGGGGCCTTTGGCAGGTGATTAGGTCAGAAAAATGGAGCCCTCATGAATGGAATTAGTGTGCTTATTAAAGGGATCCCACAGAGCTTTCCTGCCTCTTCTACCATGAGGAGACGACAAGAAGTCTGTGATTTGGAGAACTTCACCGGATCACGCTGACACCCTGATCTTGAAAATCTGGCCCCGGAAAGTGAGAAATAAACTTCTGTTGTTTATAAGCTACATAGTCTGTACTGTATTTTGTTACAACAGCCCAAACAGGCTAAGACAATAATATATAAAGTGTGACTCTATTTATATAAACAATAAAAAAGATGCAGTTATGTGTATATGTTTGTAAGCGAATAGCTGCCCTTTTACTGTGCAAGTCCATTTCTTAGAATATATTTATGAAAGTACTTTTGGACATCCATAAGGATATATGTACAAATATTCTTACTGTATCACTCTGATCCAGCTGCCATAACAAAACACCACACATTGGGTGGCTTAAATAACAGAAATTTATTTCTTAGTTTTTGAGGCTGGGTTAGGGTGCCTGCTGATTCAGTTCCTGGAAAGAGTGCTCTTCTGGCTTGCAGATGGCTGCCTTCTCCTACTAGAGACAACAAACTGAGAGAGACAACAAACTCTGATGTCTCTTCCTCTTCTTTAAGAGCACCAGCCCTATAAAATTAGGGTTTATATTTATGACCTCATTTAACTTTTATCACTTCCTCATAGGCTCCGTCTCCAAATACAATCACATTGAGGGTTAGGGCTTCAACGTGAATGTGGGGGGGACATAGACATTCAGTCCATAATATTTACTAAAACATTCTCTCTTTTTTTTTTAAGATTTTATTTATTTATTAATGAGAGACACAGAGAGAGAGAGAGAGAGAGAGCAGAGACACAGGCAGAGGGAGAAGCAGGCTCCATGTAGGGAGCCTGATGTGGGACTCGATCCCAGGTGTTCAGATCACGCCCTGGACCGAAGGCAGCGCCAAACCGCTGAGCCACCTGGGCTCCCCTAAAACATTATTTCTTATAGCAAAATTATGGAGATAATTTTAGTGTCCATCAATGGAGAAATGGACAGGTAAATTATAACATGTCCATATTATGTACTAATGTAGGGGGGAAAATATGTTTTTAAGTAGTTTCCAACATGGGGCTTGAACTTACAACCCTGAGAAGAGATCAAGAGTCAGACGCTTAACTGACTAAGCCACTCTGGCACCCCTCCAAAATATATTCTTGAATAAAGCAAGTAAATTGAAAAAAATAGCTTGAACAATATATGAATCACCCACATTAAAAAAGATACAATAGACCCTCCTCTCTCCATATAGATAGATAGGTAGGTAGACAGTCTGGAAGGAAAAAAAGTCACACACAACTATTAATGGTGACTAACTTTTGGGTATAGGAATAGGAATATGGAAAGAGGGGCACTTTTGCTTTTCCACTTTGTATAGGCCTAAATAATTTTATCTTAAAAAGTGAGCATTCATTACATTTGTAAATCTGAATAAAATGCGATTTTTAAAAACTGCTTGATCCCATGAGATAATATGTAGACTAGGTGCTTAAGATATTTAGAAAACAAATGTATTTGTTTATATAACATGAGATATGGTTCCCATATGGCTCAGGCTCTGTGCAGAGCTGCATCTGAATCATGGTCCAGAATCCAGAAAGAAGTACAAAGTAGTTCCAACTCATACTTCCATGGGCTCAAAGAATACTAACCTCTCTCATCCTCCACTCTCCTGTATCTCCTCCTAAGAGTTTCTCATGCCCAAATCTGTTTTTTTTTTTTTTAAGATTTTATTTTTAAGTAATCTCAAATCCTCTGCTGCAGTCTTCTCCCTTTTCTCTGCCTTTCTCAGCTCTTTACTTATATATCCTTTTAAGTCTCAGGATTTTCTCTAGCAATTGGCCATACTCTGCATCTCAAAAGATCCAAGAACTGGACTGGTGAAGACGCTTCTCCAGTTGGGGGTGGGGAACAGTTAGTTCCCATTCACATATTAGTTTCACGGATTTCTCCAAGATAATTAGGGGAATCCTTAAAAATCCTCCAGTGCCCAGGGGGCTCCAGGGCAGGGGCATCCTCAGTCAAGATGTAGCTAGTTTAGAACTAATTTCCAGGCTCACTTCCAGTCTAATCGAGGTCAATGCATTTCTTGTAAATCGTTTGTTTTCTTCACAGGCCAGAACAGTCTTAGCAACGTTAAAATTAGGAACTGCACTGCCTGGGGGCACCTGGGTGGCTTAGTGGTTGAGGGTCGGTCTTCAGCTCTGCATTGACTCCAGGGATGGAGTCCTGCATCAGGCTCCCCTCAGGGAGCCTGCTTCTCCCCCTGCCTGTCTCTGCCTCTCTTTGTATCTCTCATGAATTAACTCACACACACACACACAAATTATATATATATATATATATATATCTATATCTATCTATCTATCTATCTATCTGAAACCGGACCCAGGCATATCCCTCCAAACTCTTAGAGGGATGTTAGCATTGGACTTTGAGCTAGAGCATCCTGTCCTATAGCTTCATTCATTTGGACGCTTGGCCCGTTTCCTCGTCTCCAAACAAGGGATACTCACATCTGCCTCACGGGATCTTACACGGGGAAGTACTGCGGGTACGTGGCCCTTTTAAAATCTCGCGTCTGGAGAGATCAACCAGGCTTGGTGCCTGCCCTGCTCATTTGGAAGAGGCTCACTCAGTCCCCCTTAGGCCCCCAGATGACAAAAAGATGAGGGATTTCAACTTCAGAGATGTTTACTCAGCAAGGAAAGGGCTATAAAAGCAGTTGAATAAGTCGGGACAGCAGCCACATCTTTTCTCCCCAACAAGGAATACTCGGTTATCCAGGGTCTCTGGCACCTGAAGCTTTAACTTTGAGGAAACAATGAACTCTGAACCCAAGCCTTCGGGTGAGTCAAAATCCCGAGGTGGCTCTGCCTGCCTGGAGGCCTGAGAGGCACGAAGTGATGGGGAACGGTGAACCGAGCTCTCTGGCTCTCTTACAACCGGCTCGCCCTCCATACCTAGCACCGCCAAGGGCTGCCGCCGCCATTTTGCAGGGTGGGCAGCGCAGGCTCCAGGCGCTGGGCCGGCGGGTGGGAGCGGGAGAGGACGTGGAAGGGTGGGAGGGGGGCAGCGCGCGCCACCAGGGGAGAGCGCGCGTGCGCACAGCGGCGGCGGCGGCGGCGGAGGGGTGGGGCCGGGGTACGAGTGCGCGTGCTCCATGGGAGCCCGCGAAGTACCTGGAGGAGGTGGGGGGCGAGGTAGAAAGGAGTGGAGTTGAAGAGCGCTTGCGCGGGAGGGCGACCGTCAGGGGAGGGGGGCTCCCGAGCACGCGCGCGGAGACGGGACTTGGAAAGCTCTCGCGAGATCTTCGCGGTGCTATATATGTGCGCAGGGAGCCCGCGTCCTTTCCCTGCTGTGATTCCGTCCTGCGCGGCTGTTCTGAGGAACAGTAGTCGTGTGTCTCCGTCCGCCTTCTCTCCCACCTAAGTGCGTGCCACCGCCCCATGGAAGATTCGATGGACATGGACATGAGCCCCCTGCGGCCCCAGAACTATCTTTTTGGTAAGTGCAGGGGGGGTGGGGTGAGGCCGGGCAGGGCCTGGTGGCTTTGAGGTGGGGGTGGGGGGGCGGGAATCCCACTGAGGCCTGGGCTGGGAGGGTAAGCCAGGCAAGCTGGAGGCCCGAGGGAGGGAGGAGAGCCGCCGAGGCCCTGCCCCGTAAGGGATGGGAGGTCCAGAGAGGAGCACGAAGCGGTGAAAGGAGGGGCGGCCTGAAGCCTTGGGCAGGAACGATCCCAGGCCCAGGGCCTGAGGTAACGTAGAACCGACCGGCTGAGGGTTCGGCTTTGCTTGGGGGCACGCGGTAGAGCCACGGGCTTGATTTTCTCTTGAGCTGCGTGGTTTCGTACAGGCTTGGGATTCTTGGCCGGCGTCTTTGATGCAGGGCCCCGGCTTGGTCCTGGAGGTTGAGGGAGTCCGCGGTGTGGGCCGTGGGCTTCCTTTCTGGGGGAAAGGGTATTTAGAGCCTCGCGTTGTCCCTAGGCCTCAAGAGTGCGGAGCTTCAGGGCCGAGTTTCAGCCCCGGTGCCTCGGCCCGTTGCGGGGGGAGGGGAGGCGCGGCCGGGCGTGAGGAGGCCGCAACCGCTGGGAGCACGTGGTTGCCACGTGGTTGGGGGAAGGAGGGGGTGTGGGCACTACATCCGGGTCTCCCCGGTGGCTTGTCACCACGGAGCGTGGCATCCTGGGGCTTAATTGAAGCTGTTGGGCGGGAAATCTTAAGTGAAGAGGCTGGTAGAGCCAAGATTCTGTAAGTCTTTGTTCAGTCCTTAACATCCGTGATGGCAGTTCTCATTTATAGAGCACTTGTTAAAAAGATCGAACCAGCCCACTTTGCACATGACTGATGCTCAGAACTGAAGGCTTGAGGCTTAACGAGGGCTTGTACTTGTAGGTAAATAGTGGGTAGATCTAAACCAAGACCCTTCCTTGCCTCTAGAACTGGTGCGTTGATTTTTGGAGGGAGGCTGGGGGAAACAGCCTTCTTGTGGCCTTGAGCAAACAGCTTTTTTGAAAAGATGAGGAATTTGTGTGGGGTTCAGTAAGAGCTGGTACTGTTTTTGGAATCTTCCCCTCCCCTCTCCAGAAAGCAGTTACATACATAGTAGAGAGGCCAGCTTTGGTTTTCAATCTTAGTGAAATTGTCAGAAGCCCTATCTTTGTCAGACTTTGAAGTAAGTGCAAATCCTGCCCCCACGTTTCTTTATATACCATGCTGAGATTTGTTAATTGAGGTAACATTTAGACATCTATGTACCAGTAACTGTTAGAGGGCAATTAAATGGAGTCCTTTAATTAAAAGGTTATTCTGATGGTACTTGAAACAACTTGCCTATTGATGGGATGGGAGTGGGTAACTTACACCATATGTTACGGCTTTTATTCCTAGTCCTTTTGAATTGCTAGGGTTTCTGGTCAATTTATACTGTATTTTTGTGTTAATCTTTTCTACGGGAAATATCCCTAGGATATATCTATTCTTAAACATAATTTCTAAGCATAATGAACATCATTTCTGTTAACTTCAAAGGTGGAATATTGACCCCTCTAGCAAGTTTTGGGTCTTTTACATCTGTAGTTTATGTCCTGTGAATACAGGCTGTTCTTGTAGGTGTTTGTGTAACCATTCTCGTTTCTAAATTGGTCACTTCTCTTTCGTAGGTAGGTGATTAGTCCTTTTTAAAGTTTATCGATATTGTACATTAGACTTCGTTTCAGATACTGCCAGATCCAGATTTACTAGATCTTTGAGCTTGTTTCTATCTAAAAACAACTAGAGTGTGGTTGAAAATGAAATAGTATAGTTGGAAAGTGGAATTTATAAAGCCCTGTATAAATGTTACGTGATGTTTCTAGACATTGCTGTTCAAGAAATCCAGGAAGAGCTACCTCTGCATTGCCTACTGATAGCTAGAATAGTGGGAAACTTGGTCACAAATTAACTGTTACCTTTCGGTTATCCTCACTTAAGTTTCAGTGTCATTTTTCTCTGTTGCTTTTTTCCCTTGATTTACAGGTTGTGAACTAAAGGCTGACAAAGATTACCACTTTAAGGTGGATAATGATGAAAATGAGCACCAGTTATCTTTAAGAACGGTACTGAAACTTTCCAAAATAAACTACTTGACCTTTCTTGATTCCTATTCCTATTTGTGTGACTTAACATTTTCATAGTAGTATTGTTTATAACTGAGTGTTATAAATACATGATCTTGTACCTGTACTATAAAACTTGGCATCTTTACTTTTCATTTGGTAATGTGAAGTTGAGTCACACTACTGTTCAACTTTCCATATTTGTGTATTTTGCCTCTCTGGCTGCATTAGAAAAAGCCCTTTAGGGCAGTGATAAATTTTATTTTTTTGTCCTCCATAGTGGGGCCTGCAGCCTTACTGCCTAACTTAGAATAGGTGGACAGTAGATGTTAGGTGGTCCATTCTGTGGGTAGCAGATAAAACTATGCCATTAAATATATTTGCTGCGTTTGTTCAAATGAAAAATTGGTTGGCAAGGCAACCTAAAACTTGAAGATGACATTGTGCACCGATAAGTTTTCTGTTAGTGGTAATAATAGGTTTATAATTGCTTAGTTTTTTCTTAGAAGGCAAATTTTGGGGGGATTGTAAAATAGGAACTTAAAGTATTTTTGTTCACAGGTCAGTTTGGGAGCTGGTGCAAAGGATGAATTGCACATTGTTGAAGCAGAGGCAATGAATTATGAAGGCAGTCCAATTAAAGTCACTCTGGCAACTTTGAAAATGTCTGTACAGCCAACGGTAAGGGCACTGAGACTTTTGGATTTTATGTCAAGGTCTAATTCTATTGTATTAAGGTAGGTGTTGTTTAGGTTACACCAAGGACTTAAAAGGGGGGAATTTCCTTTGTGTTTTTTTAGTAGCAGCTGCATCACTGTGGGGTTGAATGATAACTCTTGAACATATTGGTTCGCTATTTGTCAGAGGTGATAAAACAGGTTTGCTGGTTGGTTCATTTGGTTTATGCATTTGCCTGTAATGCCTGTCTAACACAAACATTTTTCTAGGTCTCTTACAAACAGGTTTTTATACCAAACATTTAACCTTAAAAGTTTATCATTTTTAGGTGTCCCTTGGGGGCTTTGAAATAACACCACCTGTGGTCTTACGGTTGAAGTGTGGTTCCGGTCCTGTGCATATTAGTGGACAGCACTTAGTAGGTATGTTATTAGGTATTATGCTATTTATTCTCTTCTTTGTTCCCAATTTGAATTTTGTAATGTGTGCTAGACCTATTGTCTTTATAATTGTTTAAATGGAGATTATCACTAGAAAAGGTTTTGTTTTGTTTTTTTGAAAACCAAGGAGTCCCGAAAATTCGTTTTTAAAAAATTTCTGTTCCCTAATTGCTATTTTTCTAGTAGAATCTTCATTTTTAAATGCTCATTACTGTATGCTATGCCCTTTTTTTCCTGAGTTCTTGCTTCTTGGTTGAATTCTAGTAGTGGCTAATAAATAAACTTGTTCTAGCTGTAGAGGAAGATGCAGAGTCAGAAGATGAAGAAGAGGAGGATGTGAAACTTCTTAGTATATCTGGAAAGCGTTCTGCCCCTGGAAGTGGTAGCAAGGTTCCACAGGTATAGGTTATCTTATCCTGGCCTTTAGTTTTGGTGATTAAGATCAGCACTTGTTCATGGGTACATATATGTACGTATTTTTATATGAACTTTTTTTTTTTTTTTAAGAAAAAAGTAAAACTTGCTGCTGATGAAGATGATGACGACGACGACGATGACGACGACGATGATGAAGAGTAAGTGTGATCTTAGAAGCTTGACAGTTGTATGGAGAGTAGTTTATGAAAATTATAATCATCTTTGAAATTAAGCAATACTTAAAAAGGGTAAATGGTCATTGGCTGTTACTTTGAATTAAATTAGCTGAATTTAAAAATGCTGGCATTTAAGAGCCTTTAAAATGCTGCAGTGTGGGACAGCTGCGTAGCTCATAAAATCTTTTAAAAAATTTTTAAAATGCAGTGTGTTGCAAATTTTCAAAAGAATATGTGGTGTCGGGATCCCTGGGTGGTGCAGCAGTTTAGCGCCTGCCTTTGGCCCAGGGCGCGATCCTGGAGACCCGGGATCGAATCCCACATCGGGCTCCCGGTGCATGGAGCCTGCTTCTCCTTCTGCCTGTGTCTCTGCCTCTCTCTCTCTCACTGTGTGCCTATCATAAAAAAAAAAAAAAAAAAAAAGAATATGCGGTGTTTCCCAAATGTATTTGACTAGATGAGTTTTTTTCCTGAGGAAGATTTAATAAACACGTGATGACAAGTCTGCTGGTAAGATTTTTTACTAAACAGTATATAAGTGATCTGGGTAGAAAGAATCCGGATGGCTCCAGCGACATTTCATTTTGTAAGTTGTCACTTAATGATTTTTTTTATCCCACAAAGGATTTTGGCTAATAGTTCTTTGGTCCTTACTGATAAAATGAGATTCTGAAAGAAGATTTTCATGAAGGATTTGAGATTTTTTTTGGAAACTATTTGGTGATAGGTTTATTAAACTTGATCAGGCTAAGGTAAAATTAAATGCATACTACACAATAAAGTGCTATTTATTTATTCATGAGAGAGAGAGAGGCAGAGGGGGGAGAAGCAGGCTCCCCGCTGAGTAGAAAACCTGACTGGAGGCTCCATCCCAGTGTCCTGGGATCTTGACCTGAGCAGAAAGCAGATGCTTAACTTACTGAGGCACCCAACTACCCCTTTACTTGTCTTGATATACTGAGTTGTCGGAAAACAAAAAAGCTCTTACAAGTTCCTTTTCAGAAAGAATTCACAAGTACTTTCTCCCGTTCTGTGGGCTGTGTTTTCGCGTGAGTGTGTAATCCTTTGCACAAAAGTTTTTAATCATCCAGTGTCCTATTAGCTTAATTTTTTATGTTTTTAATGATTTATGGAGTCCAGTTTATTTTGATGCTTGTGTGCTTTTGGTGTTAAAATAAGCCATTGCCAAATCTTCTGAAACCTTTATTATATGTCTTATATTTAAATCTTTGATCCATCTTGAATCCATTTTTGTATATGGTATGAAGTTGGGGACAAACCTAAATTCTGTGTGTGGATTTCTAGTTGTCCCAGCACCGTTTATTAGATGTCTTTCGCCATTGGATGACAGTACTGTGTCGTTGAGAATAATTACGATGAATTATGGGTTTGTTTCTGGACTCTTTGGTTTTATTAAGTATCCTTAGATGCTGGTAAAACAGTCTTGATTTCTGTTGCTTTGTCATTTTTGTGGGTTTTTTTTTTTTAAAACACTAAGTGCATCCTCCAATTATGTTACTTTTTCGAGATTGTTTTTGGCTGCTTTTGGGTTCTTTGAATTTTAATACAAATTGTAGGATCGATGTCTACAGAGAACCTAGGACTGTTAGGGGTTGTGATGAATCGTAGATTAATTTGGAGAGTTGCCACCTTAGAATATTTCTCCTGATCTGTGAACATGTGTTTCTATTTAGTTTCTTTAAACTACAACTTCCATTTTTAAGTTTTTTATCCACTTTAGTTGTAAGAAAAATACAATATTATCTTAACCATTTTTGAAGTGTACAGTTGAGTGTTAATTATATTGTTGTTTAATAGATCCTAAAGTCTTTTCATCTATTAATACTGAAAATTTACTTACTGAATGAAAACTCCTTTCCACCATTCTCCAACCCTTGGCTACCACCAATCTCCTTTTGGGTTCTATAGAGGAAAAGATTACTTTTGATGCCTCGTTAAGTGGGATCATACACTATGTCTGTCTTTTCCATGACTATCATGTTTGTTAGTATGTTCTCAAGGTTCATCCATGTGACAGGATTTCCTTTAAAACTGAATATTCTAGGGATACCCAAGTGACTCAGTCTATTGTGTCTGACTCTTGATTTCACCTTAGGTTATGATCCTCAGAGTCCTGAGATAGAGCCCTGTATCAGGCACCTTGCTCAGCGGAGGAAATCTCCTTGGAAGTCTCTCATTCTAAAATCTTTTTTAAAAATTGCAATATTCTAATAACTATCCAAAAATCCTGAATATTTCCTTAAATATATAAATGATAATTTTCTTAGCATTTGTTAGTAGATATTTAGGTTGCTTCCACTTGTGAAGATGAACATGCAAATAGCTCTTTGAGACCCTTGCTTCCAATTCTTTTTGTCAATCCTCAAAAGTTTGAAATTCTTAACATCTTGATTGACTAAACTTGGAGTTTCATCCAATTTTTACACAGGCTTATGAGTGCATTGGATCAGTAATAGTGACTCCTTGTGAGGAAAAATTAGGGACACAAATCATGAGATTTCTAACTCTGGGAAACAGGGTTGTAGAAGAGAAGATGGGTGGGGGGATAGGTGATGGGCACTTGATGGGATGAGCCCTGAGTGTTCTATGTTGGCAAATCGAATTTAAATTAAAAATTTTTTAAAAATAATAAGGACTCATTTCATTTGTAGTGATGATGATGATGATTTTGATGATGAGGAAGCTGAAGAAAAGGCTCCAGTAAAGAAAGTAAGTACAACACAGTGGTACAAGGCTGACAGAAATAGCTAGTAACAGAAATGGAAATTTTTTACTGCTTTGTTTTGTAGTTAACAAAAGCTGGTTTGGGAGGAGTTGTTGATCTTGTACTTAAATTAGTCCTGAATAGGATTTTCATCTTAAAAATTTTCCTAATAGTGATCTATTTTCTTTATCCTTGTGGTCTTCTCCCACTTTCATAGCCCTTAATACCTTTTGTCAGAATGATTGTTTTGTCTTACCCTGATTGCTTTTGTTTAAGTGGTTTGGGGCTGTTTTACTTGGACTCATATGTCTGTTATGTGTAGGAGAGCATTGATTAAGATTAATTTCTAATTGCAGTCTATACGAGATACTCCAGCCAAAAATGCACAAAAATCAAACCAGAATGGAAAAGACTCAAAACCATCAACACCAAGAACAAAAGTAAGTGGCATACACATAAACCACAACCTTCACTGAAGTAGTTAGAAGTTTTAATTGATATCTTAAAGTGCTAAAGTGTGCTTGTTGGTGTGCTCGCTTCGGCGGCATATATACTGAAATTGAAACAATACAGAGAAGATTAGCATGGTGCCTGTGCAAATTCATGAAGCATTCCATATTCTTGAAGGACAGTCATTATACAGTTTCGCTCATATGAGTAATATAAAAAATAATGAAAGGGATTATAGGGGAAAGGAGAGAAAGTAAGTGGGAAATATCACAGTGACAAAACAGGAAACTCCTAACTTTGGGGAACAACCAAGGGGTAGTGGAAGGGGAAGTGGGTGGGGGGATGGTGACTGGGTGACAGGCACTGAGGGGGGGCACTTGAGGGGATACGCACTGGGTATTATACTATATGTTGGTAAGTCAAACTCCAATAGAAAATACATATATAAAACATTGTGTTTGTTGGTGGAGGATCCATCCCCTAGTGGAGGATGCCAACAAAAATTTTTTTATTGCACTATAAACAGTTGTGTCCTGTAAGGAGTTTTTTAAAGTATTTTATGGCATAGAGTTTTCTCAACTCTGGCTGTGTACTAGAATCTAGCAACTTAAAAGAGCCATAGTACCCCAGCTTGGAGATTATTAGAAGCTATGGGATGGGCCTAAGGCATATCAAGGTACATTTACTTGCTTCATTCTTGGGGCCTTCTGGTTTCAATTTTGATGGTGTACAAGTGTAGAACTGATCTGATATGATGTTGAATATAAAAAGCAAGCTCAAACTATTCTTGTTTTTATTCAGGAATGATATATTAAGAATAAGAAACAATTGTTGAGATGTTTATTTAAAACAACTCAACTCTATATTTTTTACAAGGAAGGATTGTAAATAAGAATGATTTTTCTTGAGAAAATCCAGGTAGGTAGGATGGGTCGTAAGAGACACCCCTTTATGTCCTTTTGAACCTTAATCTTTTTTTTTTTCAGGGTCAAGAATCTTTCAAAAAACAGGAAAAGACTCCCAAAACACCGAAAGGACCTAGTTCTGTAGAAGACATTAAAGCAAAAATGCAAGCAAGTATAGAAAAAGTGAGTATAAAAGGATCTTAAAACCTAGATGGGTTTTTTTATTCCTTTTTTTTTTTTTTTTTTTTTTAAGATTTTATTTATTCTTGAGAGAGAGGCAGTCACAGGCAGAAGGAAGAACAGGCTCCATGCAGGAAGCCAGCCCCGTGTGGGACTGTATCCTGGGACCCTAGGATCACACCCTGAGCTGAAGCAAACACTCAACCACTGAGCCACCCAGGCGTCCTGTCCCTCCTCTTTTAGAGTAATACCATTGTGATGGCTTTGGAACTAGATTGTTCCTTACTTTTTTAATCTTGAAATCTTGCCCCTTTTGTGCTATGCTTTTTCTTTTTTCAGAAACATGTTTTTTGTATTCATTTCTCACCTTGACATTTTTGTGTGTGTGTGTGTGTACTTGAAGTTACATATATATATATGTACTTTTTTATATATATATAAAAGACCAGTAAGTTGGTTTTAAGCTTAATTCTGACCTTAGATGTTAAAAGGAGTTCAATGAGTTTTTTTTTTAGTTGTAATATGCTATAGAACCAGCAGAGGGCGTTTGAGTCTTCTATAAATTTACAGGCTGTGGGAAAAGTGGAAACTGCTTGGTTGCTGATGGGTTAGTACAATAATTATTCATGACTGATTTTAGTCAAACATTTTCCAACAAATTTGAATCTTTATATGCTCTATTTTCTTTTTTTTTTAATTTAAGATTTATTTATTTATGAGAGAGAGAGAGAGAGAGAGAGGCAGAGAGGCAGACACAGGAGGAGGGAGAAGCAGGCTCCATGCCGGGAGCCTGACGTGGGACTTGATCCTGGGACTCCAGGATTGCGCCCTGGGCCAAAGGCAGGCGCTAAACTGCTGAGCCACCCAGGGATCCCTTTATTTGCTCTTTATACCAAGAAATTACCAGTTATATATGGTAATATCTTGAATCTCTGAACGCTTATATTTAGTTACCATTTTGTCTTAAATAATGGAAATGTGAGAAGAAATTAGCTCTCTACCTGCTACTTACTTGATTGAGAAACTAAACTTACTAAACCTAGTAAACTCGGACTTCAGAGTAAAGGTGGGATGGTGAGGAAAAGTTGCTGACTCTCTGTTTCCCCATGTTTTTCCTTTGCTTTATAAGTTTACTTGGTTTCAGTAAATTTTTTTGTGCAGTGATGAGTCAGTTGGGAAACCTTTAGAACCAAAATGTGTTTGTTGGTTTTTGCTTTAGTACTACTGCATACCTTTCTAGCTTCTGGTATCACTGTTTTATTTTTATCCCTTTCATACAATGCTGAAATGACATTTTTTAGATCCCCCCCCCCCATTTTAATATGGTCCTATCTCCTTGGTTTAATTACAGGCGAATTGAACAGTCCTGGGCACTACTGGTAAAATAAACCCAAAGCTGGGGAGAGAGGAAAAGGAGAGACAAATATAGTCCATACTGACTGTCATCAACAATCCAGACTGAAGTCTCAAATCCCTTTCCTGTTTTGCCACCCACCCACACCCCCTTCCAGGCTGGAAGCAATCTCATTCTTGATCTCCTAAAGCACTTTTCTTTTGACTGCTGTGATTCAGTGACCCCTTACACTTTGCTTTCTATGATTTGCGCATTTGCTTTACCTCTTTGGCCATGTTTTAATCGCCTTTGTGTCTCCCTAGCTGCTCAATAAATACTTGAATGAATCAAATAAGAATGTATGTGACAATAATTTAAAAATGGGATTTACAGTGAGGTTTATTTTCTAGGTTACAGAGGCAATTTAAGGATCTTAACCATACTTCTGATCTTAACCTATTTTGTGCCTTGATTCCTTTGGCATTCTGAAACCTTGATCTTGTTAAAATGCATAGAAGATTTAGGTTACGAGGAAAATTAAAATTTAGTTACAAAAAGAGGAAACAAAAGGTTTATAATTAGTATTAAGATAATTCAAAAGTAGTGATGAATATGAACACATCAAGATATTTGCAGTAATTGCAGCATTTGAAAGTGTTTGGTGATGAACTATTTTGAAAATGAGTTGTATTAATAATGTTGTGATTTCTTCCCTGTGTCCATAATTGAAGGAGGTGCCAAGTTTTGGTTAGTGAAATGTGGGACTAATTTTTTCCCCCCATTCGACTTCATATATGCCCTGAACTGACTGACTCCCAGGTTACGGTTGTGCTGGATCTAGGTTCTTAAGTATTAAGTGATTAAGCAATTTTGATTCTTTGTATATGGTACTCAAAAAGGGGTATAAATTTGTATTTGGTTCTGGGTGCTATATAGTAGAGCAAGCAGTCAAGTTGACATATTTTGAGTTCCTGAAGAGTATCAACTGTAGCTTATGTTCTGTGTTTTTAGAATGGTCTGAGAGAATTTAAAACTAATGAACTTATTTATAGGAGTACTATGAAAGACCTAGGTGCCCCCCCTTTTTTTTATTTAAATCCAGTTAATATATGGTTTATTAGTTTCAGAGGTAATGCTCAGTGATTAGTCTTAGATAATACCTATTGCTCATTACATTACATGCCCTCCTTTTTTTTTTTTAAAGATTTTATTTATTCAGAGGCAGAGGGAGAAGCAGGCTCCATGCAGGGAGCCCAATGTGGGACTCGATCCCCGGTCTCCAGGATCACACGCCAGGCTGCAGGCGACACCAAACTGCTGCGCCACCGGGGCTGCCCTCACGTGCCCTCCTTAATGAAAGACCTAGGTTTTATTTTTTAATTCTTATTTACTTACTTATTTAAAGATTTTATTTTATTCATTTATTCATGAGAGAGTGAGAGAGGCAGAGACAAAGGCAGAGGGAGAAGCAGGCTCCATGCAGGGAGCCCCACATGGGACTCAATCCTGGGACTCCAGGATCACGACCTGAGCTGAAGGCAGCGCTAAACTGCTGAGCCACCCAGGCTGCCCAAGACGTAGGTTTTAAATATTGTTACCAGTAGGTGTTTCTGGACCTAAAACCAAAGTATTAAAATGAAGAGTTGAAGGGACAAAGAGTGAACCAATGATCCATGTAATAGCATGAAAATCTGTGAGGAGTTTCATAGTATCTCAAAAACAGTATTTCTGTAATTAACATTATTAATGCTTTTGTTTCCTAGGGTGGTTCTCTTCCCAAAGTGGAAGCCAAGTTCATCAATTATGTGAAGAATTGCTTCCGGATGACTGACCAAGAGGTAACTGAATTTTTAGGAGATGTGACTAAATCCTAATTTTTTGTGACTTATTTATGATTTTTAGTTTAAGTGTTGGCTTCTTTTAAAAGGTTCCTAACCACAAACAATACTTCAGATTAAATACCTGGAAACTTGTAAGAATTTGAGAAGATAACTCTAGTACATTTTTCTCAGGTTTTTCTATAAAATTATCTCTTGGTTACTGAATTCACTTTACTTTTGGTACTCTGTTGGCTAAGGAAATCATCTGATTTCCTTGCTGCTCCATTTGAGTACCTGTAGTCTGGACTTCTGCTTTCTTTTGAGTTGGCAGAGAAGACCATTTTCTCTGTAGGTCTTATAGGAAGCACATTTTGCTGAAAACAACCTGAGGTATAAAATATGGAAGCAAGAAGCCAAATTGTAGTAAATATTCAAATATTAGCTTGAGTCAGCTGTTGAATTTTATATTTCTTAAATGCTATTTTCTCAATAGAAAAAATTCGTGATTTACTTTTATGGTTGTATTTATGGTTGCTGACTCAGATTGTAAAGGAAAATGTAAAAACAGGTAAGGTTGCAAAGGCACCTTTGTATACGTAGAACATTCTGTGTTAAATGGTTTTTGTCAAGAATCCCTATACCTCAACTTTTTTCAGTATGAGCTACTTTTCTGCCAGTTACCTAGTACTTACGTGACTTAAGTGGCAGCACTACTTTGATCCAGTTTGAAGTGTTTCAGCACTGTTTACTATTATTGGTGAGTTCAGCCTTTATTGATATGGCTGTGAGATGAAATTCAATTTTACACTCTTCTGTAAGAGAGTGTTCTGTGTGTATTAAACTCCAAAATGCAAGTGTGAATTCTGTGAAGTTTCTGAACAGTAGACATTTGTTAAACAAAAATCCTTGTGAAACCAGAGTATGCAATTGTTGAAATTGTTCTGTATTGCAAATAGTGGAAAGATGTGAATCTGCATTTACTAACAAGGAAGTATAAGACAAATGATTACTCCCAGTTAGTGTCAAAGACCGTGGTTAAGAATTTAGGGAAAGATAATCAAGGTTGTGAAGGCCTTCCACACAGTATTAGTCTTGCAGCTGAAATGACTAAACTCACTGCTATCAGAAGTATTTTCTGAGTCTAAAACTGAAAGCCTATTTTCAAGTGCAAGGATGAAATACTAAGGAATAGTTCAGTTTACTATTACAGATACTCAAACTGTAAATGCCTCATGTTTTTTTGACATACCTACAGATAACAGGTCACAATGTATACAATTTTTCATTGCTTATGCAGTTTTTCTTGTGAAAACTGCTTATGGGGATTTGGCTAGTAAAAACCAATTTAAAGTGGTTAACTAATAAATTGAGACTGTCATTTGAAGAATGATTCTTACATGGATGTTAATACTAGCATGAGAACAAGTTACAGATTTCATGTGTTAAAGGACAGAACAAGGATGTTCTTTTTTGTCAGTTGACATTTTGAATCCTTAGATTTTAAGAATGAAGAGCAGATTATGTCTTGGAAGATGGGTGTTAAGTGCTTTAACAAATCAGATAAGAGCAAATCTGAGTAGTTAATCTGGTTTTAAGTAAATAGTTTTTAGTATGTGTTCCATAATCTTAGATAAATGTATTTAACTGTGTGTTCTATATTTTTATGTGCTAAATCTGGCAGCTCTAAAGTATAGGACATTGAGGCAACATTTGGCCAAACTGGCCTCACCTCTTCCATTTTGTTTATCTAAGCTGTTAAATACATACTAGTACCTCTGCCTACAAAGATTGACATGTTATGCTTGATTTGAGGTTATTGAAATTAAATTCTGAGTATACATTTCCTTGAAATTAGTTCTTAATTATCTAGAGTGAACCTTTTTGGTGGTAGGATGAAAGATAGATACATTGAACTGTACAAAGAGCTGTGGTTTAATTTATTGGTGTCTATGAAGTGTTGTGGTTCTTTAACCACATTTTTTTTTTTTTCCAGGCTATTCAAGATCTCTGGCAGTGGAGGAAGTCTCTTTAAGAAAATAGTTTAAACAGTTTGTTAAAATTTTCCGTCTTCTTTCATTTCTGTAACAGTTGATATCTGGCTGTCCTTTTTATAATGCAGAGTGAGAACTTTCCCTACCGTGTCTGATAAATGTTGTCCAGGTTCCATTGCCAAGAATGTGTTGTCCAAAATGCCTGTTTAGTTTTTAAAGATGGAACTCCACCCTTTGCTTGGTTTTAAGTATGTATGGAATGTTATGATAGGACATAGTAGTAGTGGTGGTCAGACAAATGGAAATGGTGGGGAGACAAAAATATACATGTGAAATAAACTCAGTATTTTAATAAAGTAGCACTGTTTCTCTTTCTATTATTTACTCTTCTTATACTTTGTCAAAGAAATAAATGTACTTAGTTAAAAGTATCAAATTAATATCCTGAAATCCCGAGAAACAGTCCCTGCCCTCCCCCTTCAAATAGTTGTGCCTCTCAGTTGTGTTTCTCTATTTTTCATTTAATGCTTAAAATTTCCTACCTCTTGATAACACTGATAAATTATGACCATGCAAGCGTGTTTCCAGATGTGTAGTCAGACCACCTATCCACTTAAACCCAGTTTTTACTGGTAGAATCTGGCATGTTGAAGACCTTGCAGCTGCTTTTCTCAACATGGGCTCTTCATCTGAACTAGAACAGAAAAATGAATTCTGTTGACTGTTTTCTCAATTTGCCCAAAATAGCACATAATTTATACATTTTTAGATCCACAGGGGAAAGATTAATTTATTGCAAGCGGTGGTTACATGAGGACAATCAGGGGCTAATCTCTGGTATCTTTATCAATTTTACCACATGCTAATTACATGACGGTTGTAGTTAGATACTGTTGCTCCTTTTGTTTTACCTTGGTGTCTCTAGTAGTTTGCCAATATATGGAGGAAATATTTTTCTGAGTACTTTCAGTCTGAAAAGTCAGTTTTTGACATAAGTTAATTCTGCTAAATCTTTTTCTCAGGATTTTAATTGTGCCTCTTGGCTTAGTCTCTTGCCATTTTCAGGTGTTCTTTTGTATAGGACCAGTTTTCCTGAGAACTGATTAAGATTGGCCTATTGCTGGTCTTCTGAAATTCTATAATGTGTCTTGTTCTAGGCCCTGGGTAGATTGGGTCTGTTCTCCAGACTCTTCCTGTTTGGGGCCATTATCTCCTGCTTAACTTGTATCTGTTCTTGGGCCTTTGGTTTCATTCTCTTGGATGTTCCTTACCATTCCTTTTTTGTTTAAACTTCTAAGAGAAAAGACTTTAATATCTTCAAATTTGTGTTGGTTTTATTTTTATTGACTTCAAATACTCTTCTTGGGTGTTTGGGGACATATTTAATCTCTTTTCACCCTGTGCATTGTTTATGCTCTTTTCTTTTTTTACCCTCTCAGTCTATCTTTTATATAGATGAAGAGGATTGCTCTTGTTGATTAGGCTGTAGTTCCAGATACATTGATGGGAATGAGCAGATGCCTATCTGCCTTTTAATCTTTAAAGTGGTTTTGGTAGAGTAACATTTTTTATTTTATTCTTTGAAGTAGGCTCCACGTCCAGTGTGGGGCTTGAACTCATGACCTTGAGATTGAGAGTCAGATGCTCTACAGACTGAGCCAGCCGGATGCCTGGAGAGTAACCTTTTTGGAGGGTGGGAAGGGTTGGTAGTAATACGCTCTTTCTAATGCTACTTGCCAGGCTTTAGGTGTCCTTTCTAGTCATTTACTTTAGGTTTTGATTTTCTTCATTGATTATTCAGTTTCCTCTACAGAGTGTCTGTCCTTATAGCTCCTCTTTTTTTTTTTTTTTTAATTTTTATTTATTTATGATAGTCACAGAGAGAGAGGGAGGCAGAGACACAGGCAGAGGGAGAAGCAGGCTCCATGCACCGGGAGCCTGATGTGGGATTCGATCCTGGGCCTCCAGGATCGCGCCCTGGGCCAAAGGCAGGCGCCAAACCGCTGCGCCACCCAGGGATCCCTAGCTCCTCTTTATTATATCTTTAATGGAGATTCAGTTGAAAATGGCAAATGTTCATTGTTCTTAATTTCATTGGAAAGTACTATTTTAAAAGAACGTTTTTATGCTTAATGTTTTTAAAAAAATTGATAGAATTCCAAAACACTTAATCTGCGCACAAATTTGAAAAAGTTACTTGTGTTAAATAGTGCCACAGAGTGCTATCAAGAAGTAAATATATTAAAGTTGAATCATTCCTTCCCTAGATAAACTGTTTCATATCACAGTATGTGATGATATAGGAGTATATTAGGAAATTACTTAAAATGTTCAGAAGTAGAAGTATACTTGGATTATAATGTCTTGAAATATAGGTCTGATATGTTTATAATTGGAGTCACTTTCTGTAGAATTTAACCTTTGACTTTAGCTGATGGGTAATTAAGTAACAGGAAAACCAAAAGGACTTTTCTTCATTCTAAGAGAAAGCCAGTTGGCCTTACTGGTGGTCTTGTTCTTGCATGTTAAATAAAGCTAATCAGATCCATCTTTGAAAAAGTTTACAGGTGATAGGGCATGCTTTCTTGGTGCCTCCAGTCACTAGTAGTCTTGTAACTAGACCTCAGCCAACTAATAAATATGGTAATCTAAAAATTGAACTCCTAGTCTTGTGACTAGAAATTCCTCATTAAAAAATGTTTTGTGCTGTGTAAACCGTTAAGTAAGATTGGCTATACTTAGATCAATATTGGTTTAATTGCTAAAGAAAAATATATATAAGGTACTTAGGGATAAATAAAAAATTAAAGCATTTTGTTTTCTAGGACTAATAAGGGAAATACATATTCTTTTCCTTTGTCCCTAGTACTAATTTTCAAAATTTATTTAGAGAATGAGCCCGCATGGGACAGGGGGAGAGAAAGAATCTCAAGCAGACTCCCCACTGAGCAGTGAGCCTGAGAAGGGACTTGATCTCAAGACCCTCAGATCATGACCTGAGGTGAAATCAGGAGCCAGCCCCACTTAACTTACTGAGCCACACAGGTGCCTTCTAATCTGGCTTCATAGTGATAGAGGGAACTGTGAGAGAATATTCTTAGTTTGAGGGATTTATAATAGATGTACCAAGAATAATTCCTTTTTTTAAGAGTACTTTTTGATGGAATAATTGTATTTCCCTTAAGCCAGTCTGCTGAAGATGAATGTTTAATGGCTTAGTTCTTGGCAATACCATTCACTATTTTTGCAGGCACTTCCTTTAAAATCCCCACTTGTATTACTTCTGTACCTGACTTGAAAAACAAATCTTTTAATATTTTCATTTACTAATTTTCAGAATGCTGGGTTGATGTTCTAGCAACTTATTGAAACTAGTGAGTTTTAAGGATCCTGAATTCAAGATTTTTATTTTATTTTTTTTTTTACCTTTTTTTTTGGTGGATGGAATCCCCTTTTAACTTGTTTCTACTATCACAGATTCCAGTATGATAGCTTTTTGCTTTCTAGTGTAAGAAAATGTTCCAGGTTAATCTTCATTTTCTTTGTCAGACCTGGGATGATACATTTCTTTTTAAAAAAAGAATGGCAGGGGTGCCTGGCTGGTTCAGTTAATTGTGTCTGAGTTGTGAGTCATGGTCTTGGAGTCCTGGGATCAAATTCCAAGTGAGGCTCAGCAGGGAGTCTGCTTGCTTCTCCCTCTCCCTCTGTCCCTCCTCTCCATTTATGCTTGCTCTCTCTCAGAATATTTTAAGATAAGAAAGAATGGCAGTTAGAACCATCTGGGTAAGTGGTGCTCAATTAGCTTAACTTTTAGACCCTTTGGAAAAGCAACAGGGGAATTGTTAGCATTTGGTGGGCAGTGATGGATGGCACTTGTTGGGTAACTGGGGGAAGCTTCTCTCATTTGATACCTTAATCATGTAAGGTTGCACTACTTTAGTTTCAACCACAAGTTAATGAGGCCATTTGGGGAGAGCAGATCCAGCTGTCTAAATGGATCCATGCAAATACTAGGTTTATAGTGTGTCACAAAGCTGCAGAAGCTACTGTGTGGTCTTGACAGCCAGTAGCTTAATGAGGGGAGAGAAACCGTCTAAGGTGTGGGGCTTCTGTTTGAAATGTTCAAGTGAAGTTGAGGGTCACATACACTGAACCTCTGAATAAAGGGTAGTGGTCTGGGCTCTGGAGATAAAGGGTTAGAGTTTTATTTTATTTTATTTTTTAATTTCAGTATAGCTAATGATAAAAGGGTTAATGTTACTTAAGAAAGTCCAAGGCTACCTTCCAGGCAGTTCTTGCTTGCCAAAGAGCCAGTTGCTCCCTGACTCATGAGTTTGGCAGTGGAGGTCCTGTTTAATGCTGTGAAAGTTCTAAGAGCTGGTTTTGAGAAAAATTGAGAGCCTCGTCTGCCTAAGGGTCTGTCTACTCTTATTAAAAACTACTTTGTCCTGCTGAAGGCTTGAGGTTCCATCTGTCCTGTGTTCTTAGGCTGGAGGTTCTCCTATCTTTCTGTATCCAAAATACTTGTATTCTACAGACTCCCTGAATTTTAAACTGGAGAGAATTGGAAAATAAGTGTCAGATTGAGTTGAGGTGCTAATTCACTTTCACACTTGAAAAAGATAGGAGTGACCTAAAACATTTAAATATATACTGTGTCCCAGAGTTCTGAGTATTTAGGATTAGTCAGTGAGCAAAACAGCTGCCCTGCGGGGCTTACATCCCATTGCACTAGCAGTCCGTATACATTCTTGACTCCCTTTAAAGTTTTAGTTCCACTCAAGACAATGGTTTACAGTTTTGGAAAATGGCAAGTTCACTAGCTTACAGCTAGGAATTACATCCAATTCCACACAGCCATCCAGCCCAAACTACAGTTGCCTGGACTGGTAATAAACTCCTTGGCCTCCCTACTGCCACATTTTGAGCATTCCAATTCACTTTTTACTTTAGCACCTGTGGTAAGCTTTTGAAAAGCAAACTCCAGGTTGCTTGGGTGGCTGTCCGGTAAGCCTCTGTCTTTGGCTCTGGCTCTCAGGTCACAATCCTGAGGTCCTGGTGTCCAGCTTCTCCCTCTGCTGCTCCCCCTGCTTTTATGCTCTCTCTCTAATAAATGAATAAAAATTTTAAAACAAATTATTTTGACTTAGTTTCAAAGTCTGACAGACTAGTTGCCGCACAAATGAGTATATCCACACTGTTAGGTACTCATTGGCAATAAAAAACTGATAAAAGCAACAACAAATGAGGATGAATCTCAGAAACATGCTGAATAAAAAGCTAGACACAAAGTAGTACCTAACACCTGGTTCAATTTATGTTCCACTAGAATCTAGTGCCAACAAATTAATGTTAATTTGGGACCAGGGATAGGTGGTGGGAAGGATGCCTTAAAAAGGTGTTTACATATATCTGTGACAAACTCGGAGACACTTAAAACTGACTTAAAAATTGTACATAGTGCCCTTTAAAAGGGCCTTTAGCTACCTATTGGCCTCCGAGAGTCTATGAGGCACGATCAAGTATTTGCCTGTTTTCACCCTGAACTGCCACTCGTCCCTGGCTAATCCTGCCTTTTTCTACTTGTAGGCACTTGATGTCTTTTGCTTGCAGTATTCCTTTGTGTGGCTAGTTCTCACCTTTGCTGTATAGTCTAAGTATTTACTAAGACGTGTTCTCTGTCCCATTGGTATCATTCAAAGCACCGATGAGCTAGAATTTATCTCTTGACTGCACTTACTGTGCATTTTCCCTAAAAGTGAAGTGGCTTGTTTTAGAATAGGACCTTGTCTCACCCCTGGCCTGACAGGATTGATACATTGTCGAATCAATGAGAAATATCCACCAGATTAGTGGTGGTACATACTGTTCTATGAATGTCAAGTTCTAGTAGGAAAACCTTAAAGGAAATCCTGTATATACAGTAAGTAAATAGGTATGTGGAAACTAGACTTGAGGTATAAATAGTAAGAAGATACGACCTAAGTGACTGGATTTGGAAGTCCAGACATCCTGGTTGGACACTTCTACTATTAACTTGAGAATGATCCTGCCTCCCTACTTGATGAAATTGTAAAGAAAACGTGAAAATCTGAGAGTCATAATTATGATTATTAATAATCGCTAAAACTTTTTGGAGCCTTCATTATGTGCCAGACTCTGACCTCATTCAGTAACTGAAAACTCTTGAGTTGTTACTGTTCTTAGCCATGGTTTGTAGATGGAGAAGCAGAGTGTCAGACTGCTACTTGCTGGAATGTATACGTCAATGTTGGAGGCAATATTCAAATCGAGGATTTCTGACTCTTGAATTCATGCTCTTACAACTGTTCTCTTGACTGGACTTTTTTGGTCAGTCTTATTTGGATGATAGTCTTATTTGTGAGGTTGACAAGATACACTTTATCTGAACATTGAAAAACTTGGAAGCATTTTAATGTTAGAACATAGTCATATACCCATTCCATTTAAAAGTAATAGTAATAGTATGGCAAGACCAATCCTGGCAATGAGAATGTTCTGAGTGTATTCAGCACACAGGAGCTTTCCCGGTCACCCAGCATCTAGTATTCAGAAGGTTTTCTTTCTACTCTTGTGTCCAATGGTGAAACAGGCGGCCTGTTTAAGAGCCTCAACTTTGAAAGGGAACCTCAAGAGCTTGCAGGGAGGGCTGGTACTTGGAACAGTTATTTCCTGTTTGACAGCAGCTACCTCAGTTTTATGCTCTAGTGAAATGGGCTTATCAACCACTGCCAGTGACACCAGGTTTTTAACCAAATAGTATGGATTCCTGAATTTTGCTTTTTGAGTTTCTTTCCAAATATGACTTCTCTGTTAGCATCAGGTCAAAGGACAACCTGACTGACTGTTGGAGCTCTAGAGAGTGAAGCAGTTGCATATGACAAGAACACCTACATTTTGAAGTTGGTAGAAAGGACGGGAGTGATGCCTCTGAAGCGGGGAAAGGTGATGAGAAGAGATGTGCTCATGGGAGCCCTGGTTAAAGGAACTAAACTGCTTATTCCAACGGAAGCAAATCTCAGCCGGAGATTTGGGCCTAGAGGGCCTAGTGGCCGGAGGAGGGCCTAGAGTGGTCGCTGACCAGAGTCCTGCTGGTTGCTCCCCTTAGCCCTCCCGGGCTGGTGTTGCAGCGACGCCCCGGGGCCGCTAGGTGGCAGCCGCGCGTTTCCAAAGCTGGCTCACCTACCCGAGAGCCCAGCCGGGAGCCGGAGAACGGACCCGAGAGCTCCGGAGAGGGCGAGGGAGAGAAGTCCTGGAGCCCCCCTCCCCCCGCAGCGGCAAGGACAGAGATCAGCAGGCGTCTGGTTTAGGGTGCCTGCCGTCCGAGAGGGCATCCGGGCACGCCACGGTCCTGCGGGGACTCACAGGGCGGGCTAAAGCGAACTCCCTCGGACGGAGCCGCCCCGGGGGCTGGGCCTGACCCGCCCCCTCCGGGCTCCACGCTCGAGCGCTAGTGGGTGTGAGTGAGTGCTAGGAGCGAATGTGGATGAGTGAGGACGCTCCGCGCCTAACTGCGTTCTTGGGGACCGCCGCCTTCCCAGCTGGGGCATCACTACGCCCGGGCGCAGAGCTCCGACGGCTTCGGCGCTCACCAGCTCCAGCCTCGCGGGCTCTGCCCCTTCGGAGCTGCCGGTCCCGTCGCCGAGAGTCTGAGCGAGCGCCTCCCTCCAACCCCGAGCCGCCAGGAGGAGGAGGAGGAGGAGGAGGAGGAGGAGGAGGAGGAGGAGGAGGAGGAGGAGGAGGAGGAGGCGGCGGCGGCGGCGGAGAGGCCGCGGCAGGCAGGCAAGCAGGCTGGGCCGCCTTTGATGTGGGCGCGGCGCACCCAGCCGAGCTGAGCGCCCGTCCGGCCGCGCCCCGAGGGGGGAGCCCCCGGGCCCCGCATCCTCATTGTGCCGACTCGGGCCCGGGCCCGCCCCCGGCCCCCCGCCCCCTCGCCGCCCGCGCGTAGAAAACGCCCCGGCCGCCGCCAGCGGTGGGAGGCGGCGATGCGCACGGCCGGAGAGACGCGGAGGAGGAGACATGAGCCGGCGGGCGCCCAGACGGTGCGGCCGTGACGCGTTCCTGCGGCAGCCTCGCGCCCCGGCCCTGGAGCGCTGACCTCTGGCCCCGCACAGCCCCGCGCCCGGCCGGAGATCGCGCCCCGGCTCCCAGCGCCGCCGCGCATGCTGCCCCCGGAGTGACCCGAGCAGCCGCCCTCCCGCGGACGCCCGGACGGACGGCCGGTCAGCAGTGAGCGAGCCTCCTCGCACCAGCCGGGCGCCTCCTGCACAGCGGCGGCCGCCCCGTAGCCCCCGCGCCAGCCCGGAGGGCGCAGCGCTCGGGAGGAGCCGCGCGGGGCGCTGATGCCGCAGGGCGCGCCGCGGAGCGCCCCGGAGCAGCAGAGTCTGCAGCAGCAGCAGCCGGCGAGGAGGGAGCAGCAGCAGCGGCGGCGGCGGCGGCGGCGGCGGCGGAGGCGCCCGGTCCCGGCCGCGCGGAGCGGACATGTGCAGGCTGGGCTAGGAGCCGCCGCCTCCCCCCCGCCCAGCGATGTATTCAGCGCCCTCCGCCTGCACTTGCCTGTAAGCGCCCGCGCGCGGGGCTGCCTACCCTGCTGGCCGTCTGTCCGTGTGCCTGTGACTGTCTGCCCGCCCGGCCGTTCGTCTGACTTTCCGGCTGCGTATCCGTCTGTCTGTACGCGCGCCCCCCTCCTTCAAGTCCCACTGACCACCTCTCCATCTCTCTCCCGCAGGTGTTTACACTTCCTGCTGCTGTGCTTCCAGGTACAGGTACGTAGGGTCCCGACTCTGACCTCCCCCTGCCCCTGCCTCGCGGTGCAGGTCGACCCCCCTCCCCTGGGCCGCGCCGCCTCCCTGTGCCCCACCCCTACTGGGCGCCGAGCCCAGTGCACCTGTTCCCAGGGCGCCAAAGGGCGGCTCCGCGCGCGCCCTGCGCCCTGCGCCCTGCGCCCTGCGCCGGCGGGGGACCAGCCAAGGGCCAGGGGCTCTGCTGCAGGGCTCCGACTGGCGCGGCCCCTGTCGGCCTGGGCTGGGACGAGATCCGTGGAGCCAGCGGACTCAGCCGCTGCAGTGTGCCCGGCTCCAAGCGCCTTGCCTGCCCACAACCGGCGAGGAGTTGCGACCTGGGGGGGTTTTCTGCCAACCGTCCCTGAACATCTCCGCTCGCTCTTCCAAACAAAAAGGCTCCTTTGAGCCGAATGGGTTTTGAGTCCAGGGAGAAAGCTTCAGTTGTAAATTACTCTGTGGTTTCAAAGGCGTTTGCAGGGGAGAGACGGAGAGAGACAGAGACAGGGGCGAGAGCCGGGTGTAGGAGAGACCAGATGAGAGGTAGCTGAGACGGGCGCTTGGGCTGAGGGGCCGTTGCCCATGAAGCCGCTCCGGAATGGGCCACGCTCCGCACACCCTCGCCCAAGGTGGTGCAGCCCTCGGCTGGTTCCCCGCCTTGCTCCCCGCTCGCTCGCTCTCTGTGAATCAGAAGAGGGCTTGGCGCTCAGCCTGGAAAGCACTTGCTAAAATCTGATCTGTTACTTCAGCAGCTTTCAGACTCGGGAAGGTCTTGGCACGCAGACAGTTGGAACGCTCTGGCTTCCAAAGCCGTGGAAATGAAGGAAGGGGCGGGGGGCAGAGAAAGAGAAGAGGGAAAGGAGGGAGAGACTTCAGACCCGATTAGAACCAGACCAGGGCTGCCTCAGCATGGGGGGGGGGGGGGTTGCAAAGGGAAGGGGAATAGGAAGTGCCAGCTGCCCTAGCCCCCCACCCACCTAGAGCTGCAGGGGAGGGGCCTTAGGAGGAGCTGGATTGGGGCCAAAAGAGATTATCTGCCCCTTCCCCCTCTGAGTTGAAGGCAGGTGTCCTCTCGGGGTTAGAGAGGATGCTTAGGTTTTAGCTTTTCGGGCTCCAGTGGTGCCCCCAAAAGAGCCTTGAGCAGGAAAGATGGTGGCTTTCCCAGCTTTATGGCATAAGGAATGTTGTGTGTGTTGAGTACTGTTGAGACTCCGCAGCCTCTTTCAGTGTTTGGTGTGGTGGTGGGTCTGCTTACTTCTCCTTCCACTCCTGGGAGAGGTTCGTTAACCATCAGAATAGACATTGGGCTGGGGGAAGCTAGTTGGGGCTGGGGGCTGTGAGGATGGATGGATGGATGGATGGACGGACGGACGGACTGATGGCTTCTTTCCCCCAGCCTTGGCCAGGCTGAGGTCCCCAGTGACTCCTTGAATCAATATAACTGAAGTCAGTAACTTAAAACTGGCTGTTTGCCAAAGCAGATGTGACCCTGTGGTGGTGGGGGCAGGGGTGGGGAATGGCCGGTGTCAGAGAGAGAGGCCAGTGCCAGGCATGGCCTGTCTGATTTGCAGCTGAGTCCCCAAGCAGAGGGCAGGCCCCCGGGGTCACTCCAGGGGATCTGCTTGCCTGACCTGGGTGAGAGCTCTTTTTCCCCATGTGTTACACCTGGGGATGGGGGAATGCTGTGCTGGGCATGGAGGTAGAGATATCTGTGATTGTGTTGCTGTAGCCTCCTGATGCCTGCTACCTCTTCGTCCTTCAAGCAGAGCCCAGGAGGGGTTGCTGCATTGCCTTGTGTTCTCTAGGGAAGCATGAGGAAGGGAACCTGGACTTTGCATCCCACTTCTATCTTCTGGCCAGAGCTAGGCTAGAGCTAGCCTCCCAGGAAAGAGCTGAGTGGTCCATCTGGGTTAGGACTTTAAGCAGGTGATGGAGCCTTCTCTCCCCCTCCTCTTACCTCTTCCTTTCTTTTCAGCCTTTCCCCACCTAAACTGCCGTGAGATGGTAAATACCATTAAATGTATTAATATTTAACCCACGCTCCATGCACCCATAGAGTATCTAAGGATGGGATTATGGAGAAGGCAGGTTCCTGATATGGAACCTGATTGCTTATGTTGTGGAGAGGGCTCTCAGCTCCCCCGCCGATTTTCAAAAGCACCTATGATTCCTAAAAGATAAAGAAATGGCAGGCTCAGGTGCCCATTCTTGCCCTAGGAACAAAGGTAGAGTGGCCATTAGAGGTAGAGGTGAAAGGTAGGCCTCAAGTGTTGGTGGCTGGGAGTGTGAAGTCTGCTCCTTGCAGAGGTGGCCTTGGACAGGCATAGGGAGACCAGCCACTTCTCTGCCAGGGTACGCTTAGAGAGGGTGACAGGAGCTCCCTGGGTGAGCAGGGGCTGGGGAGGCCTCCCTGCATGGCGGGAAGGGCTCAGAGCTTTGCAGTCTGGTGGACTGGGCTGGAGCCCCAGCGTCATCTTGCCTCCGTGAGTCTTAGCTTCGTCATTGGTGAAATGGGTGGCCTTGAGGCTGATGTGATACATGATAGGTGTGGAAGAAGGTTTAGAAATTTTCATCCACCTGGGAGGGTGCTTTGTTCTGCTGAGAAATAGATATACCTGTGCCCTTCCCATCCTTACCTCCCTGGTTTGGGGGACTGCTCCATTCTTAGCAATGGAGTTTCTGGGCTCCTCCTTTCTCCCCATCCATCAGCCCTCAGGTCCAGAATGTGCCCCCACCTCCAGCCACATTTTTGAGAGAGCACAACAGTCAATGCCAGACACTGCCTTCCCCTTGGGCCCCTCATGTGGTGAGCCCCGCCTTCTCCCCCCACCCCGCCCCTGCTGGCCACCCCAGGAAGCAGGAAGCTGGGAATTTAATAAAATCCCTTCTCCACACGACTTGGGACACTGCGGATAGCTCAAATCGGAAGAATTTTAAAAATTTCCGAGGGGAGCAGGCGGCGTGACCAGTAAATTGCTTTTCTGCACTTGGCTGAGCGCTGACAATGACACCGGGCTGGGCCTTTCACGCAGCTTGGCCGGCACCTGCCTGACATTGTTCCTACCGCCAGGCTCGGCTAGGTCCTGGCCTTCCCCAGACAGGCCAGGCTTGAGGCGATCCAGGGAAGGGGGGCTTCTACCACCCACCCCTTGTCCTCCCAAGCTCCACTTCCTCTCCCACTGCACGGTGTGTTCAAGTTTTGAAGTTTCCTTCCACGCCCCCCATTGGCCTGGCCACCCCCCACATCTGGCTTCTTAAGTGAGGCTTAGAATCTCTCTTCTGGTTGGTTAGAATAGGAAAGCCAGAGACCGAGTGCTTTGGGACACAAGGAGGATGGGAAGCTGTCTGTTGGGTAGCATTTTTAACTTCTTAAAATGGGGTGACATCATCTATCTATCTGTCCAGTCAGGTGTCCCTTCAACAAATACTTGCTAGAAAACTGCTTCATGGGCAGCCTGGTGTGGCTCAGCGGTTTAGAGCTGCTATTAGCCCAGGGTGTGATCCTGGAGTCCCGGGATCGAGTCCCATGTCAGGCTCCCTGCATGGAGCCTTTCTCCCTCTGCCTGTGTCTGTGCCTCTCTCTCTCTCTCTCTTTCTCTGTGAGTCTCTCATGAATAAACAAATAAAATCTTAAAAAAAAAGGAAGGAAGGAAGGAAGGAAGGAAGGAAGGAAGGAAGGAAGGAAGGAAGGAAGAAACCTGCTTCATGCTGGCCCTGAGAACAAGACTAGTCAGTTCCTGGCCTCAAGATGCTCCCATTCTAGAAGGGAGAGTGCCAGATAAACCTGAGTTTCTGTGATCCTACCTACCTCCTGAGAAATACGGGGGCCTTGCACGTCCTGCTTTTGTCCAACTAAGCAAGACCCCAAGGCTCTTGCATCTGGAAGCTTGTTTCCTTCTTCCTATCATTCTTCCTCCTGAAGTAGGAGGGGTAATATTCTTACTTCACAGTTGGAGAAACTGAGGCACAGAGTGGAGAAGAAATTTGCTCAAGGACAATGCTAAGACTCAAGACTCTGGATTCAAGATCTTGTGTTCTTTCCATGACCCCAGACAGACTTTTTCAGGAAGAACACTGAAATTATTCAGAAAGAATACTGGTGGGGAAATGGAGTTCCAAGAGGCATGCTAGGGGTTCTCAGTGAGAGCTTTCCTTGGATTCTCACTGCTAGGGTCCCCATGGTGCAGATGGTCAGAGCCTGGATAGGTGTCTCTGCTGAAGGGTACCTGACTCGGAGTCTGCAGGCCCTGATTTCCCTAGAATGTCCTGAACTGAAAGGGTCCCAGAGCCAGGGGTGGTGTTTTGGAGGGTAGGACCTGGGGGATTCGGCACTCTCCTCTCAGCTTCTTTCCCAGTAGCAAAGAGGAGGAAGGGACCCCGCTAGCATTCCTGTAGCCCCAGAGCCGGTTACCCACTCTGAGATAAGGAGGTAGATTGTTAAAATATCTTGTGCTTAGCACCGCCAGTTGACACTGGCTTGGAGTAGATCTGAGAGCACATTGGGCCCCTAAACGGAGATGGAGGGTGCCAGGGAGGAGACTTCCTAGCCTCAGCAGGACCTTCTGGTTCTGACCTCATCCTCTAGCAGGAGAGGTGTAGGTGTAGGTAATCAGGGTGCAGGCATGTGAGGCTGACAACAATACTTGTAGGCACCACCAGGTGTTGTGTGCTTACTATGTGACAGGCAGGCACTTTCTCACATCATGGAGGCTAAGCCTCACAACCAGCCTGGAATTAGGGAATTCTGCAGACAAGAAAGTGAGGCTCAGAGGCATGAGATAACCTGCCTCTGGCCACATGGCAAGAGGGAGGCAGAACTGGCTTCAACTCTGGGTCACCTAGCACTAGGCTCCAGGCTTATTAAACAGCAGTATGAGGGATCTGGAGTGTGCCAGCCTGGTTCCAGTTGTCACACTGCCATATCTTTGCTGTATGACATTGAGCAAGTTACTTAACCTCTCCAGAGTCAGCTTCTGCACGTGGTAAGATGGAAAGAAAACAACCAACCAACCAATCTCTGCTTCCTAAAGATGTAGAGCAGGGGCCAGTGCAAGGCAGGGGCAGTAGCCCCTGTGTCTCTTGTTTTGGGAGGGCTCCCTTGCCCCCTTACCCATATCAGTATGGTAAGCTCCCCTTCCCAGGGCACTGTCACCTCCAGTGACTAGGAGAGGGAAGATGTGGATTGGTTCCTTTCTGAGGACAGGGGCTTTCTGTTCCATCTCTGTGTGCTCCATATTTTTTTGCTGGGTCAGTCTGCTGCCCACTCCCAAGGACTGTGGTTGAACACACAGGGATAGGGCAGTGCCAGTGGTCTTGCCAGGGTGGCCCTAGGCTGGGGGAGAGCCCCTGGGCCTCAGAGGGGGCTGAGTATGGGGACTTATTTTGGAACATCAGTGGGTAAATTGGCCCCTCAGGCTTTAATCAGGCTTGCTGATAGGGGCTGGGAGATGTTTGGATATTATTGCTCTGACGTCTAAATGGTATAATGCCCGTGGGCCATTTAAAATGCTCCTGTGCCAAAGATGGGGCCAAGGACAAGCCTCCCTTGGGCCACAGAGCAGAAACACTCTCTGGACCCCTGGGATCCGTCCTGGCTTTGTCACTGGCTCATTGGATGATCCCCCTCTCTGGGCCTCAGTTTACATACCTGGGTATCAGTGAGGTGAGCTCGATGACTTTGATGGAGCTTGAGTGCATGGGCGTTAGCATAAGAGATGCTTAGGTTTGCATCGTGTCTGTGCTGCTGGGCAAATTTCTTAACAATCTGTCTTTTGCACTTCAGTTTTCTCCACCTGTAAAGTGGAGTGATGAGAGGGACCTACTTCTTACAGGTCACTGTGGGGACTACCTGAGATAATACACACAGAGTAGGTAGCACAGTGGTTGGCACTCCAGAAATAACTGAGTAACCGTAGTTGTTGGCTCAGTTGGCTGCTCCGTCTGTGCACTAGGTCCATACCCTTCTGTGGGGTGCTGAGGAAGGCTGGGAAGGATGTATTCCTTGCATTAGTGGCCTCAGGGCTCCTCTTGTCGAAGTTGAGAGCACAGCCTTTGGACTTAGGTCTGTACCTAATCCTCATTGCACCACTCCCAGGCTGTGTGGGCCTGGGCAAGATCCTTAACCTCCCTGAGTCTCTGCCTCCTTATCACATGGGAAATAGGGATGATAATACCACTCCCAGACCTGTTGGGAGGTGTAATTGAAGTCATGTCTTGGGCCAGGTATGCAGTAGGTACTCAGTTATGATGTTGCTTCTCATTAGCAAACATTTATGGGACACATGCTGCATGGGTGGCCTTGGACTGGGTTTTAGAGGGGATGCCAGGAAGGCATCCATTCAGCTTTTTTCTCAAAGTGTTCCCTGTGAAGAGATGACTGCCACTTTGCACAGCTTTATTTACCTCCCTCACCCCGATTCCACTTCTGCCTTAGAGCCCCTTTGTACTTTGTCACTGTCACATGACCCAGGGTGCTCTCCATGGGGCTCACAGGGATGCATAGGAGCTCAGGCTCTGGATTCAGCCCATTAGATCACATCCTGTCTTGATCACTTCATAGTTTCATGACTGAGCAAATTGCTTGGCCTCTCTGTGGCTTATCTTTAATGTGGGCATTAGGGTAGCACCCCCTCTTGGGGTTGCTATAGGGGTGAACTGTGATTGCCCTGGGGGAAGGACTTGGTGCAGCACTTGGATCATTATTAATGTTAAGTAAATGTGAGCTGCAGGTAGGCATTTGATTTTGGTGTGTCTAGAGGCCTGTTTGTCTACCAGCTCATGGTTCCTGGAAGTCAAGGGAGGCTGGACCCATCCTGAGTACTCTACGGCACATGGCACAGACCTGGTGTGCAGGATGAATGTTGAGTCAGTGAGTGGAGGGGCCCCAGAGAAGCTGGGGCCAGGCATCTGGATTCAGAACCCTTCTGACACCAGGTGTGGGGCAAGGGGGCTCAGGACCTATCCTAGCCTTTGGGATAGGAGAGAAATCTGAGGGGTCTGTGCAGGGGGATAGGGGCTCAAGGGTGCCATGGGTACTCTGGTGAGGGGCCATGAAACCAGGCTGGGGGCCAGAGGATCTGACCAGGGAAGATGCCCCATTTGTACCTTATATTAGGAATAAACTGAGTGAAGACACTGTGAACCTGTATGGAAAAGCCATTGCAGGCACATGGAACATCTCTGCGTGAAAACAGGGAACAGCCTGATGTGCTCTGGGTACTCCAAGCCAGTTAGAGCATGAAGTTCAGGAATAGTGGTGATGTAAAAGGCCATGGTGGGCATTGAATGCCGGAATAAAGGGCTTGTTTATAATCTTGTAGGCAGGCAGGACCACTCTCCCACCCATGTGCTTTTAAGGGAAGGGGAAAAGAAAGAAAAGAAGGGAGCTTGAGTCTTTAGGGATCCTGGCTGCTTCCCCAGGCTGGCGTCAGGATTGACTGCCAGAGGCACCCATATTGACGATCTGTATGGAGAAGGCTGATGTGTGGATAGAGGGGCTTCTAGTCAGGTGCCTTGGGTGGCAGCACCTCCCTCCCATGCTGATGCCTCAGCCCTGCCAATCAATACACTGATAGCCCTGGGAGCTTAATGGACAGGCTGGGGGGTCGGGACGGGCCCTTTGCAACGTCACTGTTCTGGCTGGGCTGGGTGTGGGGATATGACAAGACAGAGGGGAGAAGCCTGGGGTTGAGGGGTGAACAGGAGCGTGCATCTGAGCCAACCTCATATCCCGGGATGGGCTTCGCCTTCCTCCTCCCCTTTCTGTCCGCAGATGCCAGCTGGCAGAAATTCGTGGGCTCCAGAGCCAGAGATGGGTTCAGATCTTGGCTCTGTTGCTTTGTGTACGACGTGGGTATGCCCCTTGGCCTCTCCGTGTCTCCCTTTGTCCTAGCGATGGTAATCATTCTGACCTGCCCAGGTTGTGTGAGGAAGCAGACCAGGCCGGCAATGTGCTTAGCTCAGGCCCTGGCACAGAGCAAGTGCCCAGCAAGTGGGAGCCAACGTTAGTTTCACCCTCTCGGCTAGTAACCCACAGAGCACTGGGGCTGGCAGCAACTCCCAGGCCTGAGTCCAGGCCTGCTCTCTAGGAAGAGTTTGGGGAGCTGCGTTTTGGGGTGTGGAGAGTGGGGCTGAGCTTACCAGGGACCACTCCCAGAGGGGTGAATTGAGAATTTGGAGAAGCTCCGAAAGCGCTCCGCAGGGCTGGCAGCACCTCCACCGCTGGAGGAGGAGGCAGGCGGTGGTGGAATGTGGCCGGAAGTCTGTGGGCTGCCCCTCCGGGGACCCAGGAGACCCTTCCCTTTCTGGGCAGGCTGCCTGGAGACAGGGGCATGGATTGTAGGAGGCCTCAATGATGGGGACCTGGGCGGGAGGGGGCAGTGTGACCCCATCCTCCTCTGGAGTAGGGGGAGAGAGCTCAAGGCCCTCAGCCCTTTCATGTTTAATCCCTCTCCAGTCCCTGCCCCAACTATGGCTTGTGGCCAGAACCAGTTGCCATCCTGAATAGAGGGGGAGGAGGGGTGGAGGGAGGGGAGAGTGAAGGCGGATCGGGGCAAAGTGCTGGAGAGCTTGGGCTCTCGGCTGACAGGGACTTGAATCTTGATTTCTTTTCTCACAAGTGTGTGACTTTGGACAAGTGATGGCACCTCTCCAGCCTCAGTTTCCTCATCTGTGAAATGGGGACAGTAATTGTACTGACTCATGGGGCCACTCTGGGAATTACAGAAGGCAATTTACCTAAAGTGATCCTTAGCACGGAGGAAATGCTCAATAAGTAGTGGCTGTTCAAAACACAAGAAGAAAGAAAAAAGAAAACATTTGTGGCTGTTGTTACTAATACCATCTTTCTCTGGGATAAATATGATATGCAGTCCCCATTCTGCCAGTGAGAAAACCAAGGGTTAAAGAAATAAAACAATTCGGTGATTTGGGGTAGAGCCCGGCAACCCCTGAGGTCACTTTAGTGCTGGTCATCTTGTTGAATGTGTGCTGTGTGGTGTGTGTGCATTTTTGCAGCGTGTGTGCAGAAGTGATGCATGGTGAGGCGGACATCTGTGGAAGATGGGGGTGTGGCCCGGGAAGAAATAGGAAGCCCCCAGACATGTCTTCAGAGCATGAGTGGGTCAGTGAAGCCGGAATCTTCAACCAGAGGGAGCAGGGGTGGCTGATGGATGCCCTGGTAAGAGGGGGCCTGGGTTGATGTCTGGGAGCTGGCATTGAGAACACCCCAGCCTCTTTTCATCCCATGGATGGTTCACCCCTAGGGTGAAGGGAGGAGGTGCAGAATGTAGAAGAGGCTGGCCGAATGGACCAGGAAGGACCCCGAATGGACACTGAAGGCCCCCAAATGGACACTGTGCTGTGGGCCGTGGGGAGCCAGGCGGACTGTGATGTTGGAACCGGCCCCACCCTGTGTGTTAGAGAGCTGTGCCCCACAAGGATGAGAGTGCAGGCCGGGCCCTAGGCAGGGGGCTGTGTCCCACTGGGCACCTTGTCTGTGCCAGAGCCTGCGATCTCAGCACACCTTGGGGGAGATTTGAACCTGTCAGGCCATTGTCACCCCTGTGCAATTCCTGGATTGGAAAGTGAATGTTTCCACCAGAGCCCAAGCTCTTAGGGCAGGGAAGGGGCTGGCTGGGGGGCACTGGGGGGACCTTAGGCTGCAGGGGGACCCCACTATAGGCCATCCTGCTGTGGGAAAAGCTACTTAGACCCAAAAGAGAAGCTGGGGTGGGGGAAGGCAGAGTAACAAAGGTGCCTTCCTCCACCCAAGGACGTCCTGAACGTGCCAACCCTGCTTCCCTTGTGAGTGCTGCAGTAGTCTCGTTTTTTCACGCTGCAGCTTCTCAACACCCCAGATGACTGTGCACCTGGAGGGGTGTTAGCCAGTGGAGAGCAGCTTTGACTGTTCCAGGAAAGCCTGGAAGACAGGACCCCTCTCAGGCCAGGTCACCTGCCACTCTGAGCAGGAAAACAGGAGGAAGAGGATGTTCCTGAGGCAGATGCTAGTGCTCCGCTTGCCCACATTCCAGCTCCCGTGGCCCTGGAGAAGTGCCTCAAAGGTCCAGTCTATGAAGTGAGCTCTAACTGGGGCCCACCTCCAGGAGTGGCTGAGGAGGTACCATATCTAAAGGTTCCGGCAGAGTGCCTGGAACAGAGGAAAGCTTGGTAATTGATAGCTTTAAGAATGCCCCTTGCCACCCCTCTGTGGAGCACTCTGCTTGTCTGGGTGGTGAGTGGTGGAGCTGATTTTGGCCTTCAGGTTTCCTTAATCCTAGCCACAGTCATTTAGCAAACATTCGCCAGAGCTGGAGACCCCAGGGTGAGCTGCACTGTGGGGATGATAAGCCATTACAATAGTGCCCAGAGGCCCTAACCCAGTTGTGTGTGGGATGGTTGGGGTGGGGGGCAGGAAAGGCTTCCAGAGGAGATACCTGAGGGAAGGTGTCAGTTGGGCAGAGGGAGCAGTGTGCCCTAGACAGAAGACCTGACCTACGCAGATGCCTGGGGCTCCCCAAGGGTCTTGCCCAGGAAACCCAGGGGTCTCTCTACGTTATCAGAAGGATGGATTCTGTTTATGTGTCAGAAGCCACCCCTGCTGCCTCCCTTGGGAAGGATGTGACCACAGAATGTGGCTTAAATGGTGGAAGCTGGGCAAGATGAATTGTTCCCCCCACATCCTGGGGAAGGGCCACCGGATAGCCCCTGCTGACCCTGGGTCACCAGCACTGCCTCTGTCCAGTGGGCCAGGGAGAAAATCGTTAATGGGAGGCTGGCTTCTGGGGCAGGACAGCTCCCCTTGGGGACCCAGGGTAAGGAGATTGGTTTGACCTCTGGTCGATAAGGTCTCTTGTGAGCAGGAGGAGAGTTGGAGGGCAGGAAAGGAGGCTGGAGGATGGCCCTTGGGGGAGGGGATGGGCCCAGCCTACCTCGGGAGCTCATTCCAGGGAGGTTGAGGGGAGGTTGAGGGCCACGAGTCGGGGGTGGGGGGTGGGGTGGGGTCGGAGGTGATCTTCAGGACACATGCCCACCAGGTGCAAACCTCATGGAGTGCTGGAGCTCTTCCCTCCCTGAGCATCAAGATATAAGAGGAAGTGGGCCCCAGGTGTCAGACTCTGGCTGTGAATTGGTGACAGGGGCTGGCCATCAAGAAGAATGGGAGTGAAGGGTATGCCTCCTTGGCTGGCCGGCAGCCAGGCCCCATGCCCCTGGCTCTGTGGCTCCAAGCCACTGAGTTAACTTTTCTGAGCCTCGTTTCTACATCTGTTAAGTGGAGGTGACAAGCATTTCCCTGTTGCTGGGTTGTCTGGAGGCTCAGAGGCAATAGCGTCTTCCTAGACTGCGATTGTGTGCAGAGGTGCCCTCTTCCAGAAAGGCTTCAGTCTGCAGGGCTTTCCTTGTGAGCCTCTGAAAGGGCATCCATGTGTTCTCTTAGTTAAGGCTCCTGAGTACTCGCTCTGTGCTGGGCACTGTTCTAAGACTTTATCCATTTTATCTGCATAACAGCCCATGAGGTGGGTGCTGTTGTCACCTCTCTCATTTTTTAGGTGAGGAAGCTGAAGAACAGAAGGGTTGGTAACCTGCCTAGGGTCCCTGAGTGAGGGAGGGGCACACCCTGGGTTCTGGCCCCGGGACCTCCTCCTGACTGCGCTGGTGGGGCAAGTGGGGCCCTGCAATGTGGGGCTGGAAGAGGGGCTTTAACTGGGGCTGATTCTGCCATTGCTTGTTCTGGGACCTTGTCAGTTCAGCTTCGAGGCCTCAGTTTTCTCATCTGTGATGTGGGATAATACTTCTGCCCTGACAATGATAGTGAAGGATAAATAGTATGATCCAGCTGGAATGCCTGCCAGGCCCAGGCTCATCAGGGGACATGTGTAGGTCAGCTTGAGGACAGAGACCCTGGGGTGGGCATGGGATGTAGCAATGAGGAGAACATGGTCCCTGCCCTTGGGAGCTCACGATTGAGAGGTGATTCAGATGCTTGGGCAGCCCTGGCTCCAAGAGCTCTGTGATGGGCTAGGTAGGCCATGCTCTCATGGGAGTGAGGTCTTGTGTGCCCAGCATCATGTCAGACCTCATGGGCACACAGAACAAACCAAGAATGCTGTCTGGGCTTTGAGAATTGTTCAGCTTTATGGTTAAGATGGGAAGGGACAGGCAGACATTTAGCAGGGCATATAAAACCTAATTTAATAGTAAATGGAATGACAGGACTCCACATCTTTTCAATGTTCATTTGTTCATTCATTCATGCATTCAACAAATTTTTGAGTTTCTCCTGTGCTACATGCTGGGGATGGGATATAGCAGCAAACCAAGAAGGAGACAGCCCCAGCTTTCATGGTGCTGCCAATGTAATGTTGAGGGGAGACAGACAAAAACCAGATAAATAGGTGTTATGTGAAGTTGGTCAATGTTAGAAAGAAAAAACAAAGCATAGTAGAGAGATGGAAAGTTACAGAGGTGGGGGCTGCTTCAGAAAAACAGTGAAAGAAGGCCTGTCTCAGGATGTGACATTGAGCAGAGACCCTAATGAGGTAAAGGAGCCAGAGTGTAGAAATCTGGGAAAGAACATTGAAGCCAAGGGAAGAGCAAGTGCAAAGGCCCTGAGGCAGGTGTGTGTTTTGGGTTTGGAATGCTCAGTGGCATAACACGGCAGTATAGTTGGGGGTGAGGGAGTAGTAAAAGATGAAAAGGGGGCTCATCCTGAAGACCTTGAAGTCCTGATGGAGACCTTTGTCTAAATGTGATGGGAAGCCTTGGAGGGTGGGGAGGGGGGAACATTATACAAGGTGATCGGGTCTGGTGGAAGACAGACAACCAGAGGGCAAGAGGGGGAACAGAAGGCTGGTGAGGAGGTGGCATGTTCAGGAAGGGAGACTAGAGGGATATACGTTGGCACAGGAAACCAGAGGCAGCTTCCTGGAGGATGTGGTCCCATATGAATTGAGCCTCTGGGGATATGGGGAATTTTGGTGGGGGATGCAAAATGAAGTGTTCTCCAAGAGAGGCCAGGGATATGGGCAAAGGCTGGGTGAGTGTGGTGAGTGTGAGGACTCTCTGGACATGGAAGGGTTGGCCCCGGACATCAACTCCTGGAGGACAAATGACAGTGGATTCTGGCCCATTCCTTTCCAGGAGGACTCACCAGGCCTCTGCCCTTCCTGCTGTGCCTCCCATCCTTCCCCCATCTTTTTTTTTTTTTTTTTAAAGATTTTATTTATGAGAGACACAGAGAAAGAGGGAGAGAGAGAGGCAGAGACACAGGCAGAGGGAGAAGCAGGCTCCATGCAGGGAGCCTGACGTGGGACTCAATCCTAGGTCCCCAGGATCATGCCCTGGGCCGAAGGCGGCGCTAAACCGCTGAGCCACCCGGGCTACCCCCCCCTTTTTAAAAAGATTTTATTTATTTATTCATGAGAGACACACAGAGAGAGAGAGAGAGGCAGAGACACAGGCAGAGGGAGAAGCAGGCTCCATGCCGGGAGCCCGACGCGGGACTCAATCCCGTGTCTCCCAGATCACGCCCTGGCGTCCCGCTTCCCCCATCTTCATATAGATTATAGATTTTGATACTTCCCCACTTGCTCACTTTATCCTCACAGCCACTCTGAGCGTCATCAGGGTAGGGGCTCTGTTCTACTGTTTTATTGAGAAGGAATCTGTGTGCCTAAGGTCACACGAGAAATCTTTGCTCCATACTTCTTGCTTTAACTTGAGGCTTTAGTGGAAAGATAGCAGGCTTTATTGTCCAGCAGACCTAGGCCTGATTCTTAGATTTGCCACTTCCCAGCTGGGCCACCTTGGGGGCAACACGCCTCACTGCTGTGAGCCTCGGTTGCCTCATCTGTGAAATGGGGATGGTAACAGCGGAGGCGTGAGTCTCTCAGAGGAGGAGAGTCTGCACCAGGGCCTGGTCCAGAGACAGCACGGAGGGGGCCCTGGCTCTTTGGTGTGAACGTGGCTCCTACAGGCAGAGCACCCAGGACTTCCAAGGTAGATCACTGATGCCCCTCTCCCTGGCCAGGTGCTGGCGGCCGAAGAGAACGTGGACTTCCGCATCCACGTGGAGAACCAGACGCGGGCTCGGGACGATGTGAGCCGTAAGCAGCTGCGGCTGTACCAGCTCTACAGCCGGACCAGTGGGAAGCACATCCAGGTCCTGGGCCGCAGGATCAGTGCCCGCGGCGAGGACGGGGACAAGTATGGTAGGTGCCAACTCCCTCCTCCCTCACTGCGCACCTCTGAGACCTCAGGTTCAAATCCCAGTTCTGCCCTGTGCTGACTGTGCAATCTCGCACCTGGCATAGCTGGCTCTCAGGTTTCTCAGCTGTAAACTTGGAGATGCAGTAGTGTATCCCGGAGAGCCTTGGTGGGAGTACTGATTGAAGATGGGAATGAAAATTGCTTTTGCTGGTAAATGCCGGCTGTCGTGGGTATCAGTGGCTTGCCTGGGCATGGCCTAAAGCAGGTAGCTGCGCCCCATGGCATTGCTTCACCAGCCCCAGGTTCAGTTGCTCAGACAGGGGGGAGCCTCCAGGGAATGCTTTTTTGGATGCTGCTGGTGGTGCTGGAAATCAGCCTGGTGTGAGTGTGAGTGCACATGTGTGTACATGGGTGTGAGTGTGGGTATGTGCTCTGTGAGCTTGGGCTTGTACACCTGGGAGGAATGGTGCTCACAGCACCTTGGGCTACTGTCCCTTTGACCTGCCCTTGACCCTGAAACTATCCAGCCCTCCTCTGGGATGTTTGGGAACCATCACTCACCTCATGCTGTCTCTGCAAGGGGGGCTGGGAGGAATGAGACACCCTGACTCCCCCCCCCCTTAACCCCCAGCTCACAAAGGCCCTCAGCAGTGAGAGAAACAGACAGGACTCCACTTCCCCAGAGCCTTGAGAGGATTTTTGGTACCAGTCTGGGCAAATACTGACTCTGCCTCACTGGTTCTTGCCTTCTTCGGCCAGGTTCTGGGAGGTGTCCCAGGCCATCACCGTCCTACCCCCCCAACCACCTCCGCCCCAGGCTGGCCTTGGGCAGGGGAATTGGGGCTGTGGGTGGGCCAAGGCGTGGGGCTGGGGCTAGGGTCCCACATGCACACCGTGGGCCTGCCAGCCTAGGCTTTTCTGGGATGATGCCCCGCCTGCCCGCCGGCCCCTGCCCATTGCAGTCAAGACATGACAACAAGACAAATAATTTCTTGGACCTTTTATCTTGGACACCATTTATTTTCCCTCCGCCCCAGGGCAGGACTGACCTCACGGTAGGGCCCAAGTGTGGCAGCTGCACCGTTCCTGGGGGCTGGGGCAGGCCGGGCAGGGCAGGGCTGGGCCGGGCTGGGCTCCCCATCTCCTGGGCCAGCTGCTTCCCTTCTCCTGTGCCATCACTCTTTACTGCCTCCATTCCCCTCCCTCCCTCCCTCTGTCCCCTTCTTCCTTTCTCAGTCTTGCTGCTGCTGCTGCAGCTTTGATCCCACTGAGCTGTCTGAGTCCTTCTCCCCTCCTTCCTGGTGCTCACTCCTTCCCCTCTTTGTTTCTGTCCATCTCTCCATCTCCCCCTCCCTACCGTCTCTGTCCTCCCTGCCTCCCTCCCTTCAGTCCCTCCTCCCTACTTCTCCCAGGTCCTCCACTGGCTGCCTCTCTGGGGCCTCTGTTTCTCCATGCCCCCCACTGGGCAGGGCAGACCCAGGTGGTGCTTTTCCCTGGGATCTGCTGTCCAGTTGCTGCCAGGGAAGGGGCAGCTGGCTGGCCGGGGCGGGAGGGAGGTGCCCTCCTGGGGAGTCCCTGGAGCTCTCTCTGGCCCCTCCAGGCTGGGAGAGTACAGGGGGGTCAGACTCTGGTCTGAACCATCTGTCCATGCCCTGAGACAGGAGGTAGGAGCTCTGGCGGGCGAGGAGCCCAGAAATGGCCACCCCCTCACTCCAGAAGTTACTTGCCTCTCATTTCCTCTTCCTGAGCCAGATAGAGACTCAGGGGATTTCACGTGCTGTGTGACATCAGGCGAGCCCTGCACCTCCTCTGGGCCTCAGGTTCCTGTCTATCCAGTACAAGGGCTGGACTAGAGCAGTGCTTCTTAGACATTCACACGTCTGGAAATCGCCAAGGGATCTTGTTAAATGTTGATGTTGATTTGGTGGGTCTGGGGTGGGTCCCGGGCTCCACATTTCTAACACACACCCAGATGGTGTGGCTGGGCCACACTTTGCGTATCCAGAAACTAGCCCATTTTGGCTTCTCCAGCTCCACAAACCCCAGATTGAATCATTCACTTTCAAGGAATATGTTTACCACTCCTCCAACCCCCCCACAGCCAGGGCAGTGTGGGGCTTTGCTGGCTGCTGAGACTGCTTCATTTAAGTGTCGCATTAGAAACGCAGATGAGGTGAAGGGACCCCATCTGTGAGCCCTGGGAGAGGAAGTGAGACAATGGAGCCAATTGAGGCTTCCAATCTAGATAATCAATACAAATATTATTGGGAGGGTGATTTATGTGGCCAAGCCAGCCTGGAGGTTGGGGCTGCGGTCGGGGCCTGCCCTGCCTGTGGGGGATGGGCAGCCAGTAGTCCCCCATCAGGCGAGGCCCCCCCACCCACCCAGGACAGTCCCTCCTTCTCAGGACTCTGCTGCTGAAAGAATGATGCAGTCTGAGGCTTGCATTTGTATGCAGTTTTAATGTGGTCTGGGAACTGCTGAGTATAAACAGGGTCCCCATAAACACCTGGGATCTGGAGTCCTGACAGGCACTCAAAATCTCAGGTGCCATGGCATCCTGAGGTGTGAAACTCAGGGCAGGCACAAGATGAAGAAGGCTCACTTTTGTCCTAGTACCCGGCCCAGGAGCTCTTGGCCTGCTTTATATCTGTGAGTGGTCTTTGCTGAAACCTGCGTAGATGTGAGTGGGGCCCCCACACCATGCTGTTCTGCAAGAAGACCTCCCCAGGGCTCCCCAAAGCTTTCCCAGAGCACTCTAAGATGCCTGAGGGCAGGCCAGGCTCTGGAGGCACAGGTGTGCTAGCCAGGAAGCTAAAGGTTTAGGTGGGGGGGCAGCTGGCAGGCCCATGGCCCAGGGTAGGGCCACCGCACCCCCCTAGGATTGTTACATCAGCCCCTCCCCTTCCTGCACTAGGTCCCTGCCACCTCTGTCTTGCAGTCAGTCACCATGTTGCAGAAACAGCAGCGCACCAGGAGGTAGGACACCTGGGCTTTTGTTGCGGCTCTACCACTGAGCAGCCTGCAAAGCTTGGGGCAAGCATGTCCGGCTCTCGGCTTAGTTTCTTCCTCTGCCAAGAGAGGGTGAGAGAGCCCCGCTCTGCCTGCCTCCAGGATTCATGCACTTGAGCTCGGGGTATGGAGGCATTAGGTCCTCCTGGCTGCAGGAAGCAGGGCTGCCAGTGACAGAACTGGAGTTTTAGAAGAGGAGGCCTGAGGCCTAGGGCCGACTGAGTCTGTGCTTAGGGAGTGGGTAGGGACCCCGGCAGTGGGACTGGTGGTGTGGGGGCAACACTGCTTTTATAAGTGGTACAATTAGATATTCTTTCCTGTTTTCATTTGAAAAAAGGTTTTTCTTTTTCTATTAGAGAAAAAAAAGTGATAAAAAAACCCCAAACCCAACATTTTGCAGTAGGCCTGCCTCCCAGGACTGACTGTCCTTAGAACAACCCCTGAGCAATCCCCCCCTGTAGGGGTCGTGTCAGCCAGGAAAGTGATCTTTTGAGGGGTTGAGAACGTAGACTCTGGAGTTGGACAAGATTTGAATCTAGCTCCATCACCTGCAAGCTGGAGACCTTGGATCTGAGTTAGCCTCTCTGATCCTGTTTGCTTTTCTCTGAAATGGGGTAATTGGAATGAGAGCAAATCTCACGCTCAAAGATTGTATGATTATTAAAGGAAAAATATGAATAACTACTTGAACTCATTGCTGTTGTTTGGGTGTGGGGGTACCCTCATGGGCTCTGGTAGAGGTTCCTCTCTCAGGGATTAATGCCTGGGGCTTCCAGAAGGGACCATGTCTGTCTTGCATCAGTGAGGCCCTGGCATGTCAGCTGCTGGTAAAGGAGGCTTCTTTAGCATGATTCCAAGCAGCAGGACTGCCTGTTATGGCTGCTGTCGGGCCAGAGGAGGAAGGGTCTTTGGACCTTCTCGTTGCGTGTGGTCTGAGCTGGGGTCCCTCCCTCACTTAGCACAGAATTATTGAGGCCTGGGATATGGTGGTAAGACACACCTGGTCCCAGCCCTCACGCTACTCCCAAGCCAGACTCTGCTCCATCTCAGGGGCTGGCTCTGAGTGGCAAGAATCTAGTTCTCTAACTTCCAATGTGTCCTTGGGTCCTTCTCATTCCTTCCCTGAGCCCGGGCTTCCTCACCATTCATGGGGACTGGGTATGGGGTGTATGCTGGCTTCCTAGAGAGCTCAGGCATGGATTAGTCTGTGCCTCCAGCTGTGGTACTGCTGTGGGGTTGGGAGGAGTCAGCCCATCCCAGCATCAGCCTGCACCTTCCTGCTCACCTTGCCCCCACTGAGAACATGAGCTCCTTGAAAGTTGAGATCCTCCTGTGTGTCCCCATATCCAGTACAAGGCTTGGCAGAAAGCAGGTCCCCACTGAAAGGTTGCCGGGTGAAGATATAAAATGATTATGGGGCAACTCAAAGCATAATCAGGACTGACTTGTGTGGCTCACACAGGAAGGTGTGTGGTGTGTTCCGGGGCTTTTACTGAGCAGATGAAATGAGGAGGGGAGTCCTCTGGTCCCCGTTTTCCCTCAGTCTGGTACCCCCTGGAGGGCTGTGTTTGAGCAAGGAGCAAGGGCTGATGTGGCTGACACAGCAGAGACCCTTGTACCTTCTGAGTCTGATGCCCATAGTCCATACATATAGCAGCCCTAAATGTGAGACCGTGTCACTCCACTCTCAAAGGCGCTTGTCTCACTGAGAATAAAATCCCAGTTCTTGGATCGGCCCAGCATGGCCTGGCTCTTGATTGCCACACTGCCTCTTCCTTGCCCACTCTGCGCCAGCCCCACCCACCAGCCAACATGCCAGACATGTTCCTGCCTAAGGACCTTTGCATTTGCTGTCCTCTCAACCTGAGCATGCTGCGTTCCCAGATATCCTCAATGGCTTGCTCCCTCCTTTCACTCAGGCTTCCATTCAATTGTCTCCTTATCAGAGGCTTCCTATCTCTGTCTCCTCTCAGGCATATTTTTCTACCCAGCTCTTATTACTACTAGATATGCTGTTATGTATTTAGCCTTTTGCTCTTTGTCTCTCTTGTTATAATGCAAACTCCTTGAGGGTAGGGGGCTTTTGTCTATTTTGTTCACTGCTGTATCACCATGCACAGAACCAGCCACAAGCAGGTGCTCGATATATGCCTGAGCCAGTGCTTGCATGGATGAGCCATCTGTGTGTCTGGGAGTGCTCCCCCTGAGGCAGGTGCCTGGCACAGAGCTGAGGCACACAGTAGACACTTGGCAGATCAGTGCTCCCTGCCTCCTCCTCTCCTGGTCCTCTCATCCTCCCTTCCATCCTCTCAGCCTGCTGGCTCTGCATCCTGCTAAGGGGATACAGGAAGCAACAGACCTGGCTTCCCCCAGGGCTCTTGCAGCTGGGAAGGGGCATTAAAATCCCTGCCCTTTGAGCTCATGTCCCATAACTTCTGTCCCCAGTGAAGAGTGGTCACCCACACCTCGCTGACTCTGCAGCTAAAATGGCCACACTAGAGCTATGGCTAGGATTAAATATAGCTCCTGATCAATCCTATTGATTTTTTCCCTCTTCCTTTCCAGCCAGCCCACGTGGCCTGCAAACCTCCTTGGGGGACTTTAGGAGAAGGGGACTTTGGGAGAAACACTGTGTGTGTGTGTGTGTGTATGTGTGTGTGGACAGTGATGTGGAAACATTTCCAGAAAGCTTTCCTTGCCCCTGCCCCTTCCTCTCCACCTGCTCCACTTTCAGGGAGAGGGAGGACTGATTTGCTTTGACCTCCCAGTGCCTTTTGTGGCAAGGATATTTCCTCACTGGAGGACACCTGGGGAGTGGCCAGAAGCACAGTCAGCACTGGAAACACAGAGGCCTGCCAGCTGCTGGCCACCTCACATGGGACCCAGGGGGCTCCTGGCTCCCAGACTTCGCCTGCAGCTCTTGAAGGGGGGTTTAGCCTGTGGCTGAAGGCGGGGGGAAGCAACCCCTACTCTCCAGCTTTGTTCTCTCAGGCTCCCTCTCTTTGGTTCCTGTCTCCTGTGTCTCTCTTTGCACTGTGTCTCTGTCTGCTTTTTTGGCTGCTTCTCTGTGTCTTTCCCCCCTGTTTCCTATGCTTCAAACCAAAAGTCTTCAAAGTGAGGCCCCGGATCACACACTAGCAGGCCCAGCTAGGGAGTCACACTGCAAGCAGTCAATCAGTCAGTCAATCAATGTCACTTCCTTTTTCTCTATGATAGCTGGCCTGCAGTGTGTCCGTCCCATTCTGCCTACCTCTGAATCTCAGACTAGCTCTGGAGTTACTCTGCCAGTCTTCAAATCCCGGCCCTACCATGTGACTCTGGGCATGTAACTTAGCTACTCAGTGCTTCAGTTTCTTCATCCATAAAATGGGTGTAATAGTTTTTACCTCTGGGACTTAGGATCAAGTGAGGCACTGCACATTTAGACTAAGCACAGTCCCTGGCAGATGGTAAATGCTCAAGTATTCGTTGTAACTTTTATTTAAAAAAAATTTTTAATAAGACTTTAAAAAAAGATTTTATTTATTTATTAAAGGGGGGGGCATGAACGGGGGGGAGGGGCAGTGGGAGAAGCAGATTCCCCACTGAGCAGAGAACGCAATACAAGGCTCCATCCCAGGATCCTGGGATCATGACCTGAGCCAAAGGCAGACGCTTAACCAACTGAGCCACCCAGGTGCTCTTTGTTGTTATTTTTAAATTATTATTGTTACTTCAGCATTTAAAAAAGAGAAGGAAAAAAAAAGCAGTATGAGTTTTTAGAGATGTAGGCATCTCTGGTGATAGTCACTCAGCCTCAGGAAAGTGAGGTCAAAGCAAAGACCTTCCCTGCCTTTGGTGCTTACTCACTCACTCACTCCCCCAGGAGAGGAGCTGATGCAGAGGGAAGGTAAAGGGAGCGATGGACAAGATAAGACTTCTGGGCTAGCCTGCCTGGGTTTCAGCTCCCTCATGGGTATAACCTTGGGACTCTGTTTTCTCACCTGTGACATGGGGATGATAATAACTGTTCTAACTTCATGGGATTATTGTAAGGATATCATGAGGGACAGAATGCATATAGGGGAGTTAGAACAATATCCACCACATCATAAACTCTAAATAAATGTAAATTACTGATAATTTCTAGAGGGGCAGAACAGAAAGAGGCCTTGCAGGTCACGTAGGCCTGGCCTGGAGATGAACAGGGTTTTTCCTTTTGTCACACAGCAGGTCGGTATATGTGATAGTAATCCTGAGGCCAGGGACGGGTGGGTAGGAGCTCAGAGTTCTAGTGAGTGACAGGGATTGTACCAGGAGAACATCAGTGGGGAGCAGAGTGGCCAAGCATTGACTGTGGAGTCAGACTGGGTCTCCACATCTGCCCTCCTTTGGCCAGCTGTGTGTCCTTGGGCAGTCCCTTCACCTCCCTGAATTGGGTTTTCTGTAACTCTTAGTGTTACTCATGTCTACTTCACAAAGCCGTTTATGCATCTACTAAAATTTACTTCTTGGTCATTTACCAGGAATGGGCGAGGTGCTAGAAATCTCTGTGATGTATAAGACAGATAAGGCCCTGCTGCAGAGGAGCTTACCTTGCAGTAGGTAGAGACAGCAACTAAGATCATTTGGAGAAGAGCTCTGAAGACAGTGGGGCAGGGAATGGGTAGAGCTGGACTGGAGATGGTGGTATGACATTGGACAGTGTGACCAGGAAAGGAATCTCTGAGCAGGTGACATTTGAGTGGTAACCTAAGAGAAATGAAGCCTCTATGGGAAGCTCTAGGCAAGGCAGCCTCCAGGTAGAGGGAACAGCTGAGTGCAAAGGCCCTGAGGTGGAAGTGTGTTGGTGTGTCAGAAAGGAGCAGCAAAGAGGCTTGTTGGTTGGAGGGCTGTGAGTGAGGGTGGGATGTAGTGTGTGCCCCCATATGAGTCTCCATGAAGAGGCTAGATTTTAAGTGAATTGGAGATCCCTAGGAGGATTTTAGCAGGGAAGAGATAAAATTAATTTTATATTTTAGAAGGATCTCTCTGGCAGAGGGAGGAGGCTGCTGAGTTGTGCAGTCTGGAGGGGATGCCTGGAGAGGAGGTCTGATGAGGAGTGGAGCCAGATAACGACCATACTCCTCCCACCTGGCCTGGTACAGGCCTCTAGGATGGAATTGAGCCCAGAGGAGGTTTCTAAGCTCCTGAGAGCTGCGTGTTGGGGGCTTGGGTCATGAGAAGGGGCAACGTGATGCTGTGGACGAGGTAGGCTGTGGAGCAAACCTGGCCTGGATGGGTGGGGTCTCTCTCTTCACCTCTCGCCCTCTCTTTCTTTCTCTCTCTTTCTGAGAACTGCTGCTGCTATTACTCCCCGCAGACTTTACATAATTCTGGCCCAGCTCCCTTCTCATTATGTCATGCGCCCGAGTGGAGTCTAGGTCACGGCAAGGCCTGCTGTGGTCGGGGAGAGCAGACTTCTGGCTCCCCGGCATGGCATCTGGAGCAGACCTTCCCCATGCTGGGGTGAGGGCAGCTAGGTTTGTGGGGGTGGAGGTGCAGCCCAGCCCCAGCCCCAGCCCCTTTGGACAGCTCAGGCAAAGGGCTTCATGTGGTGGGTTGTGGCTGATGAGTGTTAGGGGAGGGTGGGGGGTGGGGGCAGGGAACTACATCTCCCTGGAGTTGGAGGCCCTCCCCTGGTGCCCAGGCCCCAGCAGAAAGTAGGCAGACCTGATGTCAGCCACTGCTGCTGGGTTACTTCTCTGAGCCTCAGTCTCCTAAACTGTAAAATGGGGACAAAGCCACCCACACTCAAGGTGATGTATATACTTCGTGGGCTCATGTGGGAGCCACAATGATAGGAACTGTTCTGAGGACAGAGGTCCAGGTACATACTGGGAGAGGCAGACAGGGCAGTCTTCTCTCAGACTCACCTGGGGTCGCCTGGGCCATAGTCCTGGAGCCTGACCCCCTTTCTATAGTCTCTATCCCTACCTGTCTCCTAGGCTCTGCCCCAGTCCCAGAGAATCAGAATAGGGTTGGGCCCCTCCCCCCGCTGCACAGGTAAGGAGATTGAGACTCAGAGGTGGGTGTGACTTGCTCAAAGGTCATGCAGCCCAGTATGGCCATGCCAGAAATGGAATCAGACCCCATAAGTCCCAGCCCAAGGCATTTTCTGATGCACTTCACAGTGTGGGATGCCTGTGACCCTGGAGGATGCTGAAGAAGTTCAGGTCAGAGGGCATGCCTGGGGAGGCCACTTTGGCTCTACTTCTACCCTTTTCCACACATAGGATTTTTCCTCCTCCCCTCTATGCTGTGTGTGTGTGTGTGTGTGTGTGTGTGTGTGTGTTTGTTTGTTTGTTTTTAGGAGAAAACAGTTTTGTTTTGCAGTTATTACGAAACTTACATAATAGTTACTTCTCTTACCTGGCCTCTGAGAACAGGTGCTAGGCCATTTCTGCCTCCCTTTTGTGGAATCCTCACAATAACTTTTGAAGAGTAAGGATGATTATACCCATTTTATGGGTGAGGAAACTGAGACCCAAGGTCACACAGTTGGCAGGTGGGATCAGGGATTCATACCTAGGTCTGCATATTCTAAATCTCTTGTCTTTCCCTTACGTGTGTTTTCTTCTTTGGAAGCTCCTGGGATTGGGAGACCCTCCTGAACCCCGCAATCTCCATCCTGTGTGGGGCCTGAGCTTTGCCAGCAGATGCAGAAAGCAAGCCCCAGGCTGCTCTAATGTTTGGCCCTGGGTTCCCAGGGAAAGTTATAGGGAGTTTGAATTAAAGGGGAGCAAGGAGGATGGGGGTCTTATAACCCCCTATCTCCGTGTTGCTTATATTTTCCTCTTGGTGTTTACTAGGGATGGGGGAAGGTGGAGAGAAGAATGTGCCTCCCCCTCCCTCCCTGTTTCTAGAATTACTGAATTCTTGTTAGATCTTTAAATTTTATGTAAATTCTTCTTATTTTCCTTGGAAAGGTGGGGTATCATATTTTAATTAGTAGTGGTGTCAAAGGAGGGCTAGATTAATTATTGGAAATCCTGAGTTCCAGATGGTTTTAATTTTCACAGCAGGGCACCAGGGTATATATTTTTAAATTTTTTTATTAAAATCATACCTAGTGTATTTTAGGGGCACTGAGGTACACTCTTTGTGGCTCCAAAGATGCTGTATTTAGGGCTATGATTTTTGTTATGGAGAAGGAAGTCCCTTGTCACTGAAATTAAAAGTTTGTGGCTGAGGGAGGGGCAGGTGCTGGAAAGCAAAGGGTCAGAGATGGGAGGGTGAGAATGGTGAGGGGGTCATAGGCAAAGAAGGCAGCAGTAGGAGGAGGTGCTGGGGAGGGAACCAGGCATCGGAGTTCAAGACGAGCTCAGATACGGTGCATGACCTACTGAAGTCACACAGCACCTTACTGGGGAGACAAAGTGGATTGGCAGAGGGACAGGGAGGGGTCTGGACACAGCACGCCTAATCAAGGGACAGTCACCTTTGTTTGACGTCCTTTTTTTTAAATTTATTTTTTTAAAGATTTTATTTATTTATTCATGAGAGACAGAGAGAGAGAGAGAGAGAGGCAGAAACACAGGCAGAGGGAGAAGCAGGCTCCATGCAGGGAGCCTCACGTGGGACTCTATCCCAGGTCTCCAGGATCATGCCCTGGGCCGAAGGCAGCGCTAAACCGCTGAGCCACCTGGGCTGACCTGTTTGACGTCCTTGCTCAGTCAGGACTTTGGGGGATCAGCTCTGGACACCCTCTCCTAAGGGAGGCTCTATGGAGAATGGTTTAATATGGGGTCTCCTACTCTGAACCAGGGCATATCCAGTCCTGCTTGGGACTTCCAGGCTCCTGGAAGTTAGCTACATTTCAGCCTTGGTGGCCTTGATTGAGGAAAGCAGAATATTATGGAGATAGCTCCATTCTCAGGGGCCAAAAAACCTCCTCTTGAGAGGCCTTCCCCACTCCAGGTGGCAAAAGTGTGGAGTGGAGAGGGGACACTAGCAGGGGTTCTAGATGTTTGCCCTAGAGGAAGGGGCCTTTGACCGAAATTTTGGAGGAAGTAGTTTGATTTCCCCCAAGGCGGGGTAGGGTGTGAGCATGCCCATGCAAACTTGCATACATTTTTCTGTGCTCTCATTCCAGAGACTGTTACTTCTCTGGGGTTATACGTGTGGCTGTGTGAATAGCCTGTTCTGGGGAACAGAGGTGAGGGGCCGGTCTGGGTGGGTGATTTGGGGAGGACACACTGCTATTTAGCCACAGGGGCAGAACAACCATCCAGCTGGAGCCATCTAGGTCCCAAGTGGAGTCAAGAGAGCTGGGGGTGGAGAATAAATGACTGGAAGACTTCTCTGGCTGCATAAGGGGCAGGGTGCTCGGATGAGACCTGTTCAAAGCCTCCCCCGTGCCTGATGTTGGAGCAGTGAGGGGGTCGGAGGACAAGGTCAGGGATCGTGTTGCTGAGCCTTTTGGCCAAACCATTGCCCCTGGTAAAAAAAATGTGTCTTGTTCTCTCTCTGCCTTTCGAAGCCCAGCTCCTAGTGGAGACAGACACCTTCGGTAGTCAAGTCCGGATCAAGGGCAAGGAGACGGAATTCTACCTATGTATGAACCGGAAAGGCAAGCTCGTGGGGAAGGTGAGTAATGGTCTGGAATTCCCAGGGTATTTGGGCAGGTTCCCCCTGGCAACTCTGGGGACCTGGAACAGGGTGCTCAGGGCCTTGTCAGGCCCAGATGGAAAACAGGCCTGGGGAGAGGAAAAGAGAGAGGGAGAGAGAGAAAAAGAGAGAGAGAGAGAGAGAGAGATTGTTTCTAACTATAATCTCTTCCGTTCGCTCCTTCTCTGCCCCCACATCACAGCCTGCCTGTATGAGGTATCCATGACTGTGACTTTGTGGAGCATGCAGGGTCCTGATCTCTCCTGCTGGATGTGAACCCCGAGCGGCTCAGCGGCTCCCTGCCTGTGTGTGTCTGCTGTCTGAGAACAGGGAAGCCGCAGGCCACGGGCTGGGGCTTCAGCATTGTTTTTTAACATTTGCCAGGGATTTGCTGTGAAGTATAGTACCTCCTGGACCCAGCTGCCTCCTCAGCGCTGGGCCTCATAGTTTCAGCATTTCAGGAAGATTTTATGACTTTGGAATAGGCAGCAGAGCTGCGTGTAAGAAATTAGAGTGGGGTGTGGGTATGAGTGGGGTGGACCCACATGCCGGGGGCTCTGAGCTTCCACGGGTGCTGCCTGGTGTCCCCCTTTTTTCCTGGGTGTGCCTGTTTGTGAAGTTCGTACAGTTACTTCCTTTGGGTCTTCCAGTGGAAGGTGTTACTGTCAGGAGCTCCATGGGGTCATGCTTTATGTTCCCTGCCCTTTGTAGGGACCCTACTCATCCCCATATCCAACTTGTAATAATGCTCCTGTTGGACAGGTGGAGTTGGGTTATGGGGGTAAGATCCTGATTCTAAGGAGGATGGCTCTTCCTGCTTGGGAGCAAGGCCCTGGCTGGTAATTTGTCCTTATTACGCGTAGTTGGGAGGAGAAAGCACGGCCCCAACTCCTGTTCAAGCCCTGGGGCCCTGCGTTTGTTTTCCTGAATCCCTCAACTCTGATCCCTCTTCCCTACTCCACACCCTAGTGCTGGGGAGAGTGTCACAGGCCGGGGACTTGGGGCAGAGTATTGTTGCTTATTATTTGTTAATCATAACACCACCAGTAGCTTCTGTTAATTGAGCACCTACTTTCTGCCAGGCGCTGTGCAAAAAGTACTCCCCAATAATCCCGCGAGGTCGCAACCACGACCACCCCCACTTCGCGATGAGAAAGCTGAGGCTTGGCGCCGTCCCAGGCACTTGTCCCAGGGCCCACCTAGAGCTGCGGGGACTCCAGGCCCGTCTGGAAGGCGGAGGTCCCAGCCGCACTGCCCTCGCCAGCGGGCCTCTCAGAGCGCAGGAAGAGTAACCCGCCGAGCGAGCGGCCGGACGCCACGAGTGGTTTTAATTAGTGATTCACCTCCCGCGGCCCGGGCGGCCGGCGGGGCGGGGGCGGGCGCGGGGGCGGGGCGGGGGCGGGGCGGGGGGCGGGGCGGGGACAGGGGCGGGCGCGGGTCCCCGGGCCCGGCAGTGCGTTTCCTGTGGCGCTTTGCCGTCCCGCCCGCGCGGGGCCTCCCAGGCCCGACCTGCCCGCGGCGGAGCCCCTCGGCCGAGCCCGGTGCCCCCCCCCCCCCCGCCCCGGTCTGCGCGCTTCCCGGCAGCGTGAGCCCCGGAGGGCGCGCTGGGGTCAGAGGAGCAGCCCCGCCGCCCGCCGCCCGCCGCCCGCCCGCCGCTGAGTCACCGCTTCCACAGGAGCCGGCTCCGATTTCCTGCCCCTCGCCCTCTCCCGTCATTATTTTGGGGGCGCTTCAGCTGGCTCGGCGCAGCCCAGGGAGGGCCCCCTCCTTCCCGCTCGCCTCGCGGCAGCTCCCCCATCCCCGTGCAGGCTCCGGGCTTCTGGGCTGGCCCGGGCCCTCCAAGGATGCCCCCCGAATCCACCTGCCCCAGGGTGGTTCTGAGCGGGCCCCCTGTTGGCCTCTGCCTAGCCCAGCCCTCCTGTCTGCTGCAGCTAGAAGCCACGGGCTCTTGGGGTGCCGGTCCATCCCAGCCTCCTAGGCAGTCAGGCTCCAAGGTCCTGGGGTTACCCTTGTGTTTTCTTCGTCGTTGCCACTGCCTCTGTTCTGGCTTCATACCTTACAGGAACTGTTGCCTCAGCGCATCCCCAGTCTTCCACCCCCAATCCATCTCAAAACCCATCGCTGGGACCACACCATCTACCATCTGTCTTAACCCACAGCCAGAATTATTCATGTCAGGACAGGGCATCAAGTGCCCTAACTGCTGAGCCTCGATGTCCTCATCTGTAAAATGGCAATGATAATGCTGGCATTTGGTGGGCACCTGAAAAATGTTCATTCACTTCCCCTTTGAAGCCAGGCCACAAAGTTACTCCTTCACCTGTGGGAACCCTTGACTTCATCTTAGGCTCTGACTCCCTTAGAGTGGTCTAACAGGATGGCTTTTTTGGGTGGTCTTGACCCCGGGTGCCAACCTTGCACATCTTTGACCACAGCGGAGCACCTGCGTTGAGCCCCCAATAGAGGCTTTTCAGATGTTCTGGGCCCCTGGCTGTGGCTACAACTCTGCTGGACCGTAATGATCATATACGAAAGCTCTGCCTCAATCCCCTGCATATTCAGGTAGCTTCCCTGCTTTTTACCACCTTTCTGGACCCCACATCCATTTGACCCAGGAGGGAGTACATCCTTCCATTCTATAAACAGCTGCTGAGTATGGAGCACTACATGCTAGGCATTTTCCCCTGTCTCTGAATATTCAACCCAGTTTGATTACTTTCTCATCTGCCCCTGCCTGTGCCATCACTGGAGTCCTCTTTGAGGCAACACAGGGCCCCAGACCTTTCAGGGTAGAGGGGTCTTCTGCCCACCATCACATCTTTGTGAAGACTGCTTTGGTTGTAAATGACTGAAACCCAACTCAAAATCCCTTAAGCAGAAAAGGAATTTTTTGGCTCATGTAACTAAAAACGTCCAGGGGGTAGTTCCAGTTTCAAGTAAGACGGGATCTAGGGGCCAAATGATGTCGTCAGGATTCAGTCTTCAGATCAAATAGAAAGAAAAGTACTCCAATTTGGAAAGGAGGAGGTTGGATGTGTGTGTGGGGGGGGGGGGAGGGAGTGGAGGGGGGGGATGCTCAAATTCTATTTAATCACCAAGGTTCTGCAATGGGATATTCACTCACTCTGTAAATACTGATGGTCTGCCTTGCCTGAACCAACTGCGTCAGCATTTCTAGGGATGAGGCCCAAGCACAGGTGTTCTTTTTAAATATTGGCAAGCAATAAGCAGGGTCATAGAGGTAGTCAGGAGCAGAGGTGATGGGCAAGCCCAGCTGCGGCCTGCCATTAGCTTTGGATCTGCTGTATCTGAGCTCACAGGAGGACCGTGTGACTGTCCCTGGGGGAGCTTAGGACCATCATGGGTACCATGGCTCTTCCCAAGGGGCTCCTGGGTGCTGGGAATTTCAGCTCTCATAAGTAAACCCAGACATGTGGAAGCACATGTGCCAGGCACTGTGCACACTCCTTGCACATCCAAGACCTTGCTTCATGCTGATGGTGGCTATATGGGCCTTGGGGAGTTGAGATGTTTTGATAGGCAGTGCCCACTTTTCCACACCGTCTCTTCTCACGGACCTCTATGGAACTGGACAGAGGATAAATGAGCTGCAGTGGCAAATGCATGTTGAAACCTGGCTGTGCCTCTTACAAGCCCCATGACCTTGGGCAAACCCTTTTGCCCTCTTTGAACTCTGTTTTCTTCTAGCAGGGAGGGTCTACCTGAGAAGTTCAGAGGATGAAATGAAATTATGTATGCGGAAATGTCTGACCTATAACTGACGAACAATAAATGCCGAATGAATGAGTGAGTGGATTAGTAGGGAGACCAAGTGCACCAGGCCGGGAGCTCTGGTCCTCTGCTTGCTGTACCCCTTTCTCAGCACATCCCCCAGGAGGGCCTCCCACAGCTCATGACTGTTTCTGGGACACTAGCCAGGGATCTGGGAGGCAGTGTCTACTTTCTTTTAGAGGAAAGCCCTTTGAAGGTCACGGCCACCATTTCTATCCCAGAACTTTCATTCATTCAACCACAAATGCTCTGGGTACCCGAGACCTATGCTGAGCCATGAGGGCAACTGACGAATAGTCCTGACCTCCTGAAGCTCTTGGGCTAGCGAGGAGGCAGGTAGGTATGGAATTGCTCTGTTGGAGGGTGGGAGGAGGAAGGGATGCCAAGGGGCGAAGATGGAGTATGTGAGCCCAGTAAGACCTGGAGGTTTGAATGGAGGCTTAAGTGAAGAAGAGGAAATGCCCAGGGAGATAGATGGCAGTGAAGGAAAACTTCCTGGAGGAGGTGGTTACTGAGCTCGACCTTGAAGGATGAAAGAAGTTTCCCAGGTAGTGGCAGGCATTCTATAGTGGGGAAAACCATGGCATGGGCTTTGTTCAGTTTGCCGTGACTGTCCCATTGAGAGCACCTGGATTTAGGTTGGATAGGCAGCTTCCAGAATTATCCATGGGAATAGAGACCTAGAGACCACTCCCCTCTACCTGCCTTGTACATATGCTCCACTTCCCTCACAAGAGTCCCTCACTGCTCAACCCCACCCCCAGACACTGTCCTCTGGGTCCCACATGTCTCCCAACCCCACCCCCTGCCTGCTGTGCAACCTCCTCGAAAGATCTCAGCCCCCAGAGAATGTTTTCTTACCCTGCCCTTCCCTTTCTGCAAAGTTCAGCACTTTGTCTGCAGGGCGCAAGCTTGCCCTCCGCTCAAAGGTGAACGTTCCTGGAAGCCCCAGCCTGTTTTCCACTTCAAACAAAAGGCTGGAACTCACACCTCAGTCACCACGCACAGCCAGACCGCTGGGCTTCCAACTTGGCTGGGCATCCGTCCGTAAAGAGGAGTGGGCCCAGCCTAAATTTGGAGATGTTAGTTGGAAACTCGAGCGCTGCTAATTCAGGCCTTACAGCTTTGTGTGCTTCCCACTCTTCTACACGGAGTGATTCGGCTGTCTCAGGGAGGAGATTCAGAGCCCTGCCTCCCACCGTCCTTTGTCCAGATCCGATCCAGGGAGAGAGGCCAGAACCATCTGAACGACCTGCTCTTCAGAAATAATTTAGCAGGTTCCTACTGTGTACGAGGGTCATTTATAAGTATCATTCCTCACAACATGTCTGTGACGCAGGGGTCACTGTCCCGGTTTGGTGAAAAGAGGAATCTGACGTCTAGAGAGTGGAATTAACTAGCCTGAGGTCACATAAGGAAGTGTTAGAGTTGATTCATCTTCTGACTCGAAATCTAGTACTCCTTGCCCGGCATCCCTTGTCTCCTAGGGAGTTCACACATCTGCTGGGGAGCCTGAAATCTCAGAACCAAAGGCATAGATAGGCTTTGGAGTTTGGCCATGCAAAAACTCTTACTCTTGGAGGTCCCCACCCCTCTTCACACCAAACATTTAAAATGCACCATATCCCACATTAATGTAATTTAAATTTAACTATATTGCAGTGGAGTTGAGTGTCAGTAGAGTAGCTGACAGGTTTTGTACACATCTGCAGGGACTCCTTTCTGTTGCAGGTGATAGAACATAATCTCAACTACTTTAAAGGAAATGAGATATTATTGGCTCACATCACAGTGAGGTAAAGAGCTTCAGATACTGCTTGGTCCAGAGCCCAAAGGATGTGACCAGAACTTGGTTTCTCTCATTCACTTCCTCTTGGCTTTCCTTCCTCTGTGTTGGCCTTGTCAGACAGAGTTTCTCCTCATGGTGGTAAGATAGCTGCCTATGCTTCAGCCTTAGGGGTTCCTCAAGTTTAAAGCAGCCTATGTTTTGGGGGGATTATGCGAGGGTCTTGAGGAACACTCAGATTGGATGGCTTAGGCCACATACCCAGCTCTGCACGAGTCCTGGGAAATAATGTTTCATTGGCCAGGTCTGGGTCTCTTGTTCTAGTAGAGTTGGGGTGGAAGCCCCTGGCTGTAGGGTAGTGAATGGGGAAGGGATGGATTCCTGAATGACAGTGGGAATCTATTACCTAATTAGTGGGTAGGGAATGAGGCAGGGGCCAATATGACAAGTCCACTCCATAGATCCAGGAAGTGAAATTAGTGGTGACAAAACTTGGGTCAGGCCTTCTACTGCCCCCTACTCTACTGTCCCAAGCCTCCATCACCTGTCCACACCCTGTCCACGTAGCTCTGCCCCTCATAGCCCACCCTCTCCTTCTCACCTCCTCCTTCTCTTGCTTTCTACAGCCCGATGGCACCAGCAAGGAGTGTGTATTCATTGAGAAAGTCCTGGAGAACAACTATACAGCCCTGATGTCCGCCAAGTACTCTGGCTGGTACGTGGGCTTCACCAAGAAGGGGCGGCCCCGGAAGGGTCCCAAGACCCGGGAGAACCAGCAGGACGTGCACTTCATGAAGCGCTACCCCAAGGGACAGGCAGAGCTGCAGAAGCCCTTCAAGTACACCACGGTGACCAAGAGGTCCCGGCGGATCCGCCCCACGCACCCCGGCTAGGCTGGCCTCACCGCAGCTCCCCAAGGCTGTCCCCAGGCCCACACTCACACTCACAGAGAACTGCATCAGAGGAATATTTTTACATGAAAAAATTAGGAAGAAGCTCTATTTTTGTACATTGTGTTTAAAAGAAGACAAACTGAACCAAAACTCTTGGGGGGAGGGGGGTGATAAGGATTTTATTGTTGACTTGAAACCCCCTGTCTATGACAAAAGACTCACGAAAAGGGACTATTGTCAACGTACAGGTGCTTGTCTCTCTCTAGGAACAGACAACTTTAAACTTGTGCCCAGAGGAGATTTTGAATGAGGAATACAACACTTTAAGAAACCAAAGTCCTTTTTCCCAAAGGTTCTGAAAGCAAAAAAAAAAAAAAAAAGAAAAAGAAAAAAAAAAAAGAAAGCAAAAAAAGAAAAAAAGGGAAAAAAAAGAAAAAAGAGAAAGTAGTACCCACCCCCAGACTCTCCCCTCTTTCCCAATCCCCTGTCCCTGCCCCAAACTCCAACAAAAATCGCTCTCTGGTTTGCAGTCATTTATTTATTGTCCGCTGCAAGCTGTCCCGAGACACCGCGCAGGGAAGGTGTGCCCCTCGGAATTCTCTGGCGCCTCGACTTCCGACGACAGACGGCCTCGTCCAATCTAGTGACCCTGCATTGCTCGCAGTTCTGGAGGATGCTGCTATCGACCTTCCGTGACTCACGTGACCTAGTACACCAATGATAAGGGAATATTTTAAAACCAGCTATATTATATATATTATATATATATAAGCTATTTATTTCACCTCTCTGTATATTGCAGTTTCATGAACCAAGTATTACTGCCTCAACAATTAAAAACAATCGACAAATTATTTAAAAAAAACATGAGGTGAGTGGTGGCGGGGGGTAGGGCTCAGGTAGGGCAGGGGGGCCCCTTTGCGTTTCCTTCTTCTGGGCCTGCGCGCTTGGTGTGCTGAGAGCTGGGGCCTCGCTCATTAGTTTGCTCCTTCATTCATTCGTTCACTGATTGACTCAATGTACCGCACTGTGCCCCACCCACTGCTCTAGGCTGTGGGAATGCAGCCTGAGACCTCTGCTTCTGGAAATCCTTGCCCTCACAGAGATTACGTTCTCACGAGTCGTTGATTGGATGACTGATTCAGGCATACGTTCGCGTACATTTGCTCCGCATCCATGTTCTACCGGGCACTGGGCATTTATCCAAAAACATACCAAAAGCGTGCCGGCCTCCAGGGAACTTCACTGATTCACTGATTCATTGCTTCATTCATTAACTTATTGATGGAACCACTCATTCAACAGATATTTAGTAAGCACTTACTAAGTGCCAGGCACTGTTATAGGTCCTGGGGATTCATCAAAGATCAAAACAGCCCAAGAAGCATGTGCCTCCTGGAGCTTACAGTCTAGGGATTGTTGCTTGAGTCATTTATGGAGACTGCATCCAAATTTCTGCCAAGCACAGGCTGAGCAAGGAGCAGTGGGCCTCCTCCTGTGGCTGGTGGTGGAGGGGTCAGAGGGCCCTGGGTAGGATGGAGACCTGGTGTTTCTCTCCTTAGATTCCCATGGGCAGGGTGCAAGGAGTCTGTCTCTTTAATTTCCAGGGGCCCTTTCTTCTAGGTCTTCCCAGGGCCTGGTTGGGATGTAGGGAAGAGGCTGGCTTAGTCTTGGGGTGGGAAGCAGATTGGGCAGGAGGCTGACTGAAGAGGAAGATGCCTCCTGTGGGGTCCTGCTGCTGTCACCTGCCTCCCTTGAAACCACCTCCTGCCAAGACCGGCCAGGAGAAGTCCCCAGTGAGGCCCTACAGAGAGGAAGGAAAGAGGAGGGTGGAACACCTTCTCTGCACAGGGCTTGGGGCTGGACCGGGTCTTGGCTTCTGACCTGTGTGTTCCCTCTGCAACCCACCTCAGAGCTCAGGCCATGCACAACTCTTGGTTCTGTCCTTTCTCCCAGCATTATGTGGATCTCTCTCCATCACTGAAGCCTGTCCCGTGTCACAGCGTGTTTGCTTGGGTCTTTGTGAAGCCCTTTCAGATGCATGATCTCACTGTGATCTCAGAACAACCTGTGAGGAAAATATTATCATTATCCCCATTTTATCGATGGAGGAGACTGAGGCTCAGAAACATTTAGCAGCTTCTCCAAGATCACAGATTAAGAAAGCTGGGGCTGGTGTCCAAATTCTACATTCTCCAGAGTTGTAGTAGCTGCTACTTGGTGAGGGCCTACTGTGTTTCAGATGGCCTGCTGGGGACTTTATGTGCCCTGCCTGGGCATCCATCACATGTCCCGATGTGGGACATGGGTACTCTTGACTGAAGCTCAGAGAGACCATCAACATGCCAAGGCTTCAGGGAGTGGGTGACTGAGTCTGAGATCCTTGGGGATAGTAGTTGTGATGGTGGTTGTCATTTACTAAGCACCTACTGTGTGTCAGTTCCTTTCACACTCTGTCATTTAATTTAAACAATAGCCCTATGAGATGGGTGTGCACTATTTTTTGCACTGAAAGTTTCAGAGAATTGAAATGACCTGCCCAAGGCAATTCAAGCTAGAGAATTGTGGAGTCAGAATTCAATCAATCATTTATTTATTCATCCAATCAATAGGTGTTTAGTCTGTGCCAGATGCTGTTCTAGGGGCTAGAGATACAGCAGTGAACTGAGCAGAGCCCCTGCCCTCAGGGAGCTTACATTCCACTGGAGAAAATCAGAAATAAACCAAATAGGTATAAAATATGTCAGATAGTGGTAAATCCTAAAATAGGGTGAGGGGATGGAAAGGAATGGAGATGCTGTTTTAGCTAGAGTGCTCATGGAAATGGGGGGAGCAGGGGAGTGCACAGGCAGACACGGAGGGGAAGAGCATTTTGGACAGAGGGAACAGAGAGTACTAAGGCCTGGAGGCCCATCATGGAATAAAGAAGGGCCGGGGGTGGAGCATGGTAAATGTGGGGCAGGCAGAGTTTTGGAGGGGGCCAGACCACCCCCAGGGCTTTCATTCAGAGTAAGATGGGGAGCCACGTGTGATATGCCTTACACTGTCAGGGGACTGCTCTGGCTACTGTGTGGAGCAGGACGGCAGTTTCCAGCCTGGGACTGCCTGCTGCTGCTGCTCTGCCCACCGCCTCCCAGGCCGCGGGCTCCCCGCACACCCAGCACCCTGCCTTTGCTCCATCTCATAGAGCAATGGGGCCGGCGATTATTTTCTTTTCCTGCTCCTCTAGAGACTCCCTGTCTTTGGAAGATGCAACTCGCTTCTGCTTACTCTAGACAGGCTTCCTGGATAGTTCCTGGGCAATGCGAACTATGTTAATGATAGGCACAGTGGACTGGCGGGAAGATTTCCCAGCCACGGATGATGTCTTAGGATGCTCGCTTGATGGAGCTAAGAGAGTGTTTTCACAGTCAGGCTGAGTAGGGAAACCTTTCAGAGCACCTATTATGTACCTAGCACACTCTTATTGAATCTACCCCACAGTCTTTGGGGTGGGCATTTTTAGCCTTACTTTATGGAGCAGGCTCAGAGAAGTACAGTCACTTGCCTGAGGTCACACGGCTAGTTAATAAAAGAGCTGGGATTTGAGCCCAGGTCATTGATCTAGAGCTTGGAGCTCTTGGCACCTGTCCAGGGTTTCAGACTTCCCCACTTCAGGCCCTCCCTATCCTGTCTTGGTGTCCATCATCTCCCAACCCACCAGAGGGAGGAGGCAGATATAGACCACATTCCCAGGCCCCTGATGACAGCTCTTCTCCTACCCCCTGGACCCTTTCCCGAAGTCAGTGTCACAGAGAGTCCAGGGACCCAAGGCACCTGAGTTTATTTTTAGCTTGGCAGCTTTGCCAGCTATGTGACCTTGAACGTCTCCCTCATCAATCCAATTGTTTTTACCTTGCAGGGCCGATGTAATGTTCAGAAGAGAGAGCAGAGTAAATAATTCGGGATTATTCCTGCCCAGTAAGAGCTGGAAGACACCCAGGCAGGTGTTTTGCCCTCAGTCTTCTCTCCATTTCTCTTTAACCTCATCACTTTAGAGAAGAAGCAATCACAACCCAGACAGGAAGAGCGACTTGCTCCAGGGCACCCAGTGAGTTAATGACAGAGCTCATTAGATGACCAGTGAATAGTGATGATAGTGATTAATAAACATAGTGGAATATGGCAAAGGGAAATGAGTCAGAGTTCTTCTAGGGAGTTCAAGGCAGTTCAGTGGCTGGCCAGGTTCCTCTTAGCATCCTTCCCAAATTTGCTTCTCTGACCCAAGAAAGCAGAGAGCAGGGAGGAGAAGGCTGAGGTTTCTTGGTCCCAGCCCCTACCCCTCTGCTCTTCAGCCCCATAGTGGTACCATGTGACAAATGCCAGAAGTGAGTAAAGATGGAGCCTTACCCTAGAATTTCAAGGGGCCAACGTGCAAAAATAGCAGGGCTGGCCCCCAAAAGGGAGAGAAATGGGTTTAAGGATGAGGGTACTCTCTCTACCTACCTGCCCCAACTTTGGGCATTGTTTGGATTCAGTCTCCTCCTCCCTCTATGGCCACCCATTCCCTGCCCACTGGCATAGGAGAGGGAAGTTCATTGGGCACCTACCCTAGACCGACCCTTATGATCATAGCTGTGCACATGCCCTATTCGGGATAGTTCCTGGTGCAGAGTGAGCTCTTGCTACCTTAGCTATTACTGTGATCTCATTTCACTGGTATCAGAACTTGGCAAGATACATGTTAGGAGGCCTGTTTTGCAGATGGGGAAACTATGGCTCGTAGAAGACTGTGATTGGACCCAGGTCCCACGGTAGCAAGTGACAGAGATGAGATGTGAACCCGGGCTTCCCTGTTTCCACTTTCCACTACTTCCTCACTGTTCCTCTTCATCCCTTTGTGGGGCGTAGAGAGGGCAATAAAGCCCCAAAACTTGAGGCAAGAGAAATAAAGTGCCCCTCCCTATTGGGAGGGAAGGACATGACACCCAGGAGAGGTGGTATCTGGGGGTGTTCTCACCAAACCAGGTGAGCCTGGGCAAGGGGAGGCAGTAAAGGCCCAGGCTGAATGCAGGAAGTTTGGGAGGGGATGGAGATGCCCTCCTCAGTTGCCCACACAGCTGGAGCCTAACAAGACGGGGCTGGGATGACCGGGGCTTGAAACCCCATAAAGGGGCAGAGCCCTCCTTTCCCAGGCACAGGATTGGGGCTTCCAAAGAAACAATAGTGAATTAGGTGATAAGATGTGAAGGCTGCTCCCCAACCATGCAATTAGGTAGTGGATCTGTTACAAACATTATGCGAGGAGTTGGGACCAGATGTCGGTGAGGCTCACCCTCGGCTGTCCTGTCCCAGAACTGCCTGGCCTCCTGGCTGAGGTTGCCAGCTCTTGCAGGAGGGAAGGTGGCAGGTAGCCCCGTGGTGTGGCTTCCTGCAGAGCAAGCCAGTGATCAGCCAGACATTCCTCCCCTTCCTCTGGTAGCTTCTCAGACCTAATTAGCACTTGCTAGAGTTTCTGCCCACCTCCTCTGCTTGTGGATGGAGCTACTCCTTCAAGGTTCCAACCTCCCAGGTTGACCACTCAGAGGCTGCCAGGCCCTGGATTGCCCCCTGGGGTGGATCAGAGGCACTGGCTGATTTTGAAAGTCTGTCACAGACTGAAGTCTCATTTGCCCGCCTCACATAGGGCTCATGGTCATCTGTTAAGCACCAGCTTTGTGTGGGCATTTTACCCACTTCTTTAATTCCCACCATAATTGCCTGAGATAGCTATTTTTATCTGCTTCCTACCAAAGAGGAGACTGAAGCTCAGTCTCAAGTTCATCTGCTCAAGTTCATCTGACTCCCAGATCCTGCATAGGACTATTATTACACCACATAGCAGCATCCAGAGGAGTTAGTGTCACCTTTGTTTTAAACAAGGTTAGAGGATCAGAGAAGTGACCTATTCAAAGTCGCATAGTTATTAACTAGGGAAGCCAGGATTTGAAACTAGGTCTGTTATATTCTAGTATCTTACCTATCCATTCCTCCCAATGCTCTACTTCTCTCCCTATGTTATTTGGGATTCTTTCAGTTACAAGTGACAGAAACATATGAAAACTTACTTAAGCCAGTAAGAGAATGTACCGGCATCAGGCTTCAGGCAAAGCTGGATCCAAGTGCAATCTTCTACTCTCTGCTTTCTGCTGAGTTGGCTTCGTTCTCCAGAGGGCTTTCCCTGTAGTTCCAGGCTTATATCCTACTGGCTTAATAGCTTCAGAAGAAAGAGAACATACTTTTCCCAGAGGCTCCAGTAAAGGTCCCAGGACTGATTCTCATTGGATCAGTTCTCTCTCTTGCATATCCTTGAGCCAATCACTGTGATCAGGATAACAGAATAGTTAAAGTAGCCAGATGTAGGTCATGGCCGGATCCTGGAGCTGGATTTGGCGAGACATGGGCCAATCCACCCAAAAATAAGGTCTGCAAGTCAAAGAAGGGGTGGTTTCCCAAAAGAATGTGGAAATGTTCTTACCAGAAGAAAAGGGGCAAAAGCCAGAAAAGTCAATGCCAGTGCTTGTCCACATGGGTGTACATCAGAGTCCCCAGGAGGGCTAGTTCAGATACAGATAGCTGAGCATCACTCCTGTAAGTTCCACAGCAATAGGCTTGGGGGTGGGCCCAAGAATTTGCAAGTTGCCAAGGGCTGCTGCTGCTGCTGGCCTAGGATTCTTTAAGAACTACTAGCCTGAAAAAAAAAAAAAAAAAAAAAAGAACTACTAGCCTGCCTTACCCTCATTCTCTCCACCCATCATTGAATGCTATGTGTTCCCATCCAGGACTTCAGACTGGGGACACTACACCCCAGGCTATGCAAGGGCTTTTCAAGAGATTCATGGGTACTATCATCTTGAGGAAATCAACTTTCCTGAGTGCTTTCCCCTAGATTGATCTGCTGGGGGATGCTCCTGTGGTTGGCAGGCTCCCCTTTACCCCAATCTTTCTACAAAGTTCCTCCTGCACTTTCCGGTAGGAGGTGCGCTTCTCACCCTGCGTGCATCTCAACTGTGACCATTATCTGGAGAGTAGGAAACTCCAGATCATGCATTGAAGGGATCCTAGTGTGGGGAACTCCCTTTAACCACGGCACCATGAATCTGGGCAAAGTCTTTGTGCTTGTCCCTGTCTTAATATTTGTCTATTCTGTCACAGGGCAAATTGTGCATTTTGTTTTGGTACATGTTGGGTTATTCTGAACACAGGTATATTGCACAGTGGGGTATACTGGCAATTTTTCTTTAGTTACTTTTCCTCTTTTATTCCCCAAATATTCTAGAACCCATCCCCTATTAAGGAGTATCTTGTGAAAGGAAAAGAAATATTGGTAATGGAAGTATCTTATTCAGGAGACACAAAGTCATGGATAAGTTCTATTCCTTATCTGCCCATCCGTCTATCCACCTGCCTATCTATCTATCCATCAACTCATCCATCTACCTATGCCTATTTACCTATCTATCTACCAAGCCATCTTAGAATGACAATATTCACAACCTGGAAAAAGCATTCTGGGAAATACAAGTTTGGGACAAGTGTACCTGCTATGTTGCCACTGCTCTCAGCAATGAAAAAGAACCTGGTATGTTTCCCATCCATTCTTTTCTTGGTCCATGTCTCTGTGGAGTATTTTGTCCAATCAAGTAGGAGGAGGTAAAATGTTCCACGCTTACTTCCTCCAGGCCATCTTTGAGTAAAAGATCTTGTATCAGGCGGAAGTTATTGCTTTATATTTTCTGGAACATTTGTTTAGACTTGTAGGGGAAATATTTTCCTTTTAACTTTTGCAGAAAGATTACTGGCTACTATAGATCTCTTATTTGTATATCTCTTATTTGCTGCTGCCTATTCACTTACTCATTCTCAGTGAGTATTTATTAGATTTAGGTGAATTTAATTGTGCGTGACATGGATTCTACTGAAAAGATATAATTTTCAAAATTACTTATGGGTTTTATGAGTAAAAAAAAATGTGAAGACCCCATTCTAGTCCAATGCATGCACTCGGCACCCACAGAGAGACAGTACAGTCTCAGTCTGGAAACACTGGCTTGCTTGCAGCTGGGAATACAGAGGTGCCACAACATAGCCCCCCGTGGGGACCCTAAGAGGTGGCCCTTCGGGAGCTCACAGTTGAGTGCTACGAACAAGAGGACCATCATGCAGTGAGAAAAGAGTGGGTAGGTGGAGACTCAGAAGTTTTGGATGCTCAGAGCATGAGGGGACAAACTGGGCGGGGAGTGAGGGATCAGGAGACTGGAAATCTGAGTGGAGGTTTAACTGCAAAACAAGGAAGGGCAGCCCACGCAGAAGGAAGAGCAAGCGCAAAGGCACAGAGGAACAAAACCCTGTGAAGGTGTGGCAGGAGCCAGCAAAGGTGAGGTCCAGTGGTGGGAGGTGTGACTGGGAGGGGAGAGAGGCAAGAGAGTTAAGGCTGTGGCTTCTGTAGGCCCCCATTTTTGCATGGCCCTTCTTCACGGCGCACGTACATCTGTGTTCACGCTCACCCTATCTGCACCAGCACTAATAGACCTCCAGGTCGTGCCTCTCTGCCGCCCTCCCTCCTCCTTGCACCGTTCTCTGAGCGCCTACTCTATATTGGCTTCCTGGGAGATAAAACAATGAATCTGGCAAGGTCTCTGCCCCTGCAAGTGCTACTGAGGAGACAGACCGTTCACAGTGACCACACATTGTGACACATGACTCAAGGGACAAGCGTAGCACAAAGTGGGAAGCAGAGAGGTCTTCCCAGAGGAAGAGCCATGGAACCTGAGACCTGAAGAATAAGAAAGTGTTGGCAGGAATTGGCGGGTGTAGGAGGAGTAAGCTTTTAGGCAGAAGAAGCAGCATGTACAAAGACCTGGCTGGAGAGAGTTATAGGCTTCAGAAGAGCACAGAAAAGGGCCAGGAGAGGATTTACGATTAGAGGAGTGGCAACTTGGTTGGCAAAACCCGAGCAATGTCACCAGAAGATTCACCTTAGGTCTCTGTTTTGTTGGGGGAGCCTGGGGGCCCAGGCTGAAAGACATCGATGATTGTGGTGGGTACTGCCTCAAGTACCTCTGGAGGATCTGAAGAACCAGGCGTGGTTCTGTTCCTCCTAGATATCACCTTGTGGTTTTAGCTGCCATAAGGTGGTCTGCATCAGTGGTTCCCAGTGAGGGTGACTTTGTCTCCCTGGACACGTGGCAGTGTATGGAGACGCTTTCAGTTGTCACAACCAGGGGGCTGCCACTAGCATCTAGGGGCAGAGTCCAGGGGTGCTGCTGAATAAACATAATATATAGGCCAGGTCTGAAAACAAAGAGTTATCTGGCTCTGAACATTACTTGTGCTGAGGCTTAGAAAACTTGTCCTAGATCCATTCTTTCCAGAGGGGGGCAAAATAATGAATTTCTAATTCTTTCATTTCTGCTGTGTTAGTCAGCTAGGAGCCCCCTACGAACTAAGAACTTTCTACCATGAACAGTTCGGTTACCCCAAAGGTAATTCATATAGGAAAGGCAGATGTTTGATTCTTTCTCTTTAGTTACCACCATTCAGAATAGTTAGTTAACGGGCATCCTCCAAAGATGACCAATGCATTTTTTTCAGTATTACCATGGGAATTATCAAAAACTTAATTAATGTCTTTCAATCCATAGCCGTCATTTTTCTTTTAGAAGGTCAAGCTCCCCTACCTTTCTTTGGCCAGTAAGTGCTCCTTTGGATGGCTCTTGTGTTCTTTTGTTGTTGTCCTAGCATTCGGATGGCTTCTTTGCTTCCTGGGCAAGATGTCCCCAGTTGATCTTGCACATTTCCCACCTCCTACCCCAGGATCAGCTACTTCTTTCAGATCCTGGCTTCATTTTAGCAGAGAATGTCAGGGTTCACAGAGGGTGGAATGAGGTGGTTCTTATGAAGCAGTTCGTACAGTGCCTGGGACATAGCAAGCGCTCCTCTAGTGCTGTGGTTTTGAAGACAGGTTCTCTGCCAAGTTTCTTCAACTTCCTTTCTCCCCTCGACCTCCTGTACATTCGAACACTTGCTTTCTGCACCTCCAGACAGTCTAGGGTGAGGTCTGAGTGTAATGAGGGTTCAGGTAACCCAGGGGAGGTTTGCGAGTAGCGCTTTGTTGGGCAGAGGGACCTGCCAGCCAGGAGAGCACGTCCATGAAAAGCCAGGATAAAGCAGAAGAGAGGAGCAATTAGCTAATTCAGGAGTCAAGGCCTTGCTTTTGTTTTCACTGTCAGTTTTAATCCTGCCATAACCTTTGACCTAAGCCTTGGGGCAATTAGTGCCTGCTAATGAAGTGGTGGTGGGTTTGAACTTCTCCTTTTCTCTCCAGGCTGAGTCAATACTTTGTATTTTAGCACACCTAATTGAGGTAAAAGGGTTTATTTAAGTTAACAAATGATTATTTCCCACAATTGTATCTCCGCCCCAGTTAGTGAATTGGCTCTTCAGGCATCCTATGTTTTGTCTGCAGCCAAAGCCTGTATTTTATTCACCGCTTTGTCCTCTTCTCTCTGTCCTTCTTGCTTCTCTCTCCCTCTTCCTACCCCTCCTCTTTGCTCTCACACTCGAATTTGGTAAACTCAGTGTAACTAGCATTCACACACCACCTTAGGCAGGTGTTAGGCAGGCCTGGCCTTTAGATCCTAGTACAATCTGGCCCATTCCGAAAGGATCTCACAGCCTAGTGACAGAGACAGATAAGTTACAAATCACACTGCAGTGTGATAAGGGCAAAGTAATCCAACAGGTCCAAACGAAGGAGCTAGATGGTGTGGAGTGATCTTTTTGCAGAAGAGTCTAGAAGGGGAGAAAAGAGTGGAAGCATTTGAACCTTTAGACATAAGGCTTCTGAGACCAAAAAGGGTCTTTATCCAAGTGGCCTGAAAGATGGCTATTTAAAGGGTTTAAACGAATGGTTTAAAAGAAAGGTGGGAGACTTTTCACTACAGACTACAGACTTGGTTCATGTTCCCTGCTCCCCTGGGGGACTTCAGAGAAGCCTTGTGTCATCTTCATCCTCAGCAGCTGAGTCTTAATTCATCAAAGCCAATGTCACTAATTGCATTCCCTGTCCCTGTGTTTGGCTTAATAAGGGGCCTATGACTATAGTCTGGCCAATGAACTATGAGGGGAAATATGCAGGTAGTGGTGCCAGGTGAAGTTTCTTAGCTCTTGTAAACATACATAAGGAAGTCATGATCCTTTTTTCTGAGTCTGGATTTTGGTGAGGATGTGGTGGCTGGATCTGTTGTAGCCATCTTGCTACCGTGAGGAAAACCAGGTGCTGCACAGACAATGGAAGAGCAAAGTGATGGAATAAAATTGGGTCCTTGATGTCATTGTACAGCTGCTGGATTTAGCCCTGTGAGGCCTTCCTTGAGAATTCTCATTGTCTGATACAACAAAACGTTCTTGTATTTAAGTCTTTTTTAATTGGTTGCTGAAGGCTTCCCAACTGATGTAATGGAGGAGAGAGAATTTGAAGAATGTGTCCCAAGGAGAGGGAAAGGGCATTTTAGGAAAGGCATGTAGACAAAGGTGGTGAGAAAATAGGAAGTGTACATAGTAAGTGTATGGAAGGCCTAGTTCTCAGAGGGGAGGTAAGACAGCATTTGGCCAGGTTAGGCAGCACCTCATGTCCCTTCTTTGCCACCCTCTGTCCTTCCATTCCCCCTGAGGGGGGTCCTCTTCTTATTCCTGTTTATTCTCCAAATGTACCTGGGAGGGAGATGCAGGTAACGCCATCTTAGTGTAGATATAAAATGTGTATTCAGTATTCACTCTGTGCCAGACCTTGTGCCAGGCTGAAGTGAACGAGTTCCCCCCCCTGAACGGAGCTCCCAGTCCAGGGACAGAGACACAAACAAGAACCTCTGATCCTAAACATGTGCTTGGTTTCAGGGGAGAGAGTTTTAGATGGTTCACAGACTAACATCATGGGTGAACATTAGTTTTTATTTTGATAGTTATGAGTTTATCTTGAATTTTATATGTTTTTATATATGACAGAAATGCAAATTTTCCTTTAGAATGTATTTAAGAAATAAAAAGAGTTAATTTAGGAAAACTAGTTGGTAGTGGTGTGTGGATACAGTAAAACTTGCACAATGATAATTAAATAATGTGCAAGTGTGCATATGTGTGCATATGTGTGTGTACGTTTATCTGTTCAGTCTTTTTTCAATCACATGGACTTGTGTTCTTTTAGGAACTACTGTTTCTGTGCTTTATGTGGTTTCTCTGGGAGATGCCATGTATATATGACCTTCCCTACTCCCACTGTATTCAATTGGTCAGGATTTTCCCAATCATGAACAGCCCCACTCCAGTGGCCGATGTTATGAAACACGAGGCTTGAGAGCTGTTGGCCTATTCCTTGCCCTACCAAGGACACTGACTTAGACTGACAGAGGCAGGCAAAAAAAAAAAAAAAAAAAGGAAAAATAGCAGATTTAGTCAATTCTCATTACTCATGGTAGTTATATTCTATAAACTGGCCACAAACTGAATTAGTGACCACTGACCCATTGCTCCTAGGGGAAATCCAGGGCAAGGTTCCTGTAAGCCCCTGGTTGTAACATTTTCATTAGCTCATCAATATATAACCTTGTTTTATTTGTGTTTTGGTTTAAAGACACCTCATTTAATATACATTGTTTATCCACACTGACATTAAACTCAAGGTCAGTCATGCCATACCTTATGCCTGAATGAAGCTGATCTAGCACATGTGTTTTCTCCGTAAGGCACATCCCAGCCTTCTTGCACTTAGGATTGCTAAGCAGTTCTTCAGAACTATGGTTGGGGACCATTTTCAACAGTGAAATCACCATCAAAAAGCACTAAAATGAGAAAAACGTGGCACTAAATAGACAATGACAAGGACAATTGTTTACTTTATGAGAGCAGAGACGAGCTGGCCACCTCATGTGACCTAAGCTGGGAATGTGTGTGTTGGATGACTCAAATTTTTTACCACTCTGCACATATCCACGAATGACTGTGAAAATGCTACAAATGTTGATTTGGGGGTTGCAAATAAATTTTAACAAGTAAGTGAATTCACATATACAGAATCCATGGCTATAAGATAGATGGATAAAGAAAGAGCCCACTTTCATCTCTGGTGGGGGTTTGCGTCACTGGCTCTAGCAATTTCTCTGCTTTTCTTATGGTTTGAATATTCCATTTTTGTTTGATTATGAGATATTTCCAAGTCCTTTCTACATCCCAGCCCCTTTTGTTTTACCCTAGGAGAATTCAATGGGAATTCTGTTGCTTGCAACCCAAAGAGTTCGAACTTAGTAGAGAAAACCCTTGGCACATAGTAGGGCCTCAGTGAATGTGGTTGTCTTCCTTTATGGAATGCAGGGTTGGCTAAAGTAACCAGTGAATGTATGTCATGAGAGAGGCAGTGGTATGGAGAAGGAGGCTTTATAATGTAAAAAATCGAGAGCAACATACTTCCATTTTTTCCCTTTACCCTTTGCAGCAACAGCCACTTCTTGCCATGTTCCAGTACAGATGGAAAAGTCACTGAATTACAAACCCAGTTGCAAGCTATTTTTGGTGGAGTTGTGGTGTGTGTGTGTGTGTGTGTAATGTACGCATTGGGATTCTTGGCCACTACCTCTGTTTGTATCAGCTGTCAGCAAATCAGAGGCGCCATACACGTTTGTCATAATTCATTACATTAATTAACCACGTTTGAGAACTGGGCGCAGGCCAGAGGGGATGCGGGGGAGGGAAGCCTCCACATTGTTGTGTCTGAACCTCCCCGGTCAGAATTTCCACAGTTTGATGGGCTGCCATCGCCTGCACATGTGTCCCCTGACACTTGGACCTTGATGAAATCATCATGTTTACATCTTTGAATATTCCCTGCAGATGATGCCCATGGCGGGAAGCCAGAGGCAGAGAGCATCCCAGAACTTGGCTCTGGAGGCCCATCGCTGTACCCAAAAGAGTTTGGAATTACCCTGACGTCCGATACCAAACTGGGCATCCTTCTCTAGCCCATCCCTCTCTGGCCGGTTCCATGGGCAGACTGCCTGGCCTAGGCCTTCTGCAGGACAAATGGCGCCAGCTATACCACTCTTACTCAAGACCCAGTGGGGTAAAGCCATCTTCTCTTCATGCCCCCCATTTTAGTGAATGGTGCAGTTGCTAAACTCTGCTCCTGGTCTTGGACCCTGCAGGGAGCTCTTGACTCTTGCCACATCCAATCAGCCTCCATATCCCATTGATTCCCTTTGTTACCATCTCTGGGGGTCCTTACACTGTTCAGTTTTGCTTCACTACTGCCCAGTCTGGGCCTCTCTCGCCTTTTACCTGGACCACAGCAAAAGTCTCATCTTTGGCCTCCTCTTTCGCTCTTTCTCCCTTCCATCTTTCCTGCAGGCTCAGCCAGAGGGACTTTTCTAAAATGCCAATATAAGCAATGTCACTCTCAGGCTGCTTTCTCATTGACCTTCATATTCTTTACAGTGCTTAAAAGGCCCTTCTGGAGCTGGCCTTGCCAATCATTGATTTCTGTCCATTTCCAAGCCTTATTCACTGGCCTCTCTATCAGTTCTACCAATAAATTTCTTTTGCCTAAGTTAGTTCTGTCCTATGCAACCAAAGATCCTGATTCTTGAATCATCGAAGTTTCTATTTGTTCCATATGTGAGGTTAAGAGCAATTTTTTTTTCAACAAAAACATTCTATATCTTATTATGACTCAGTCACCAAGCCACCAATTGGTGTTTAGCTACAGTCTTTCTGCTGAGAAACTAGATCCTTAGTGATGTCATTTAACACTAAGCAAGCACCTTGATCGAACCTTACCTAAAGCAAGACCAAAAGCTTTGTAGTATCTTTAGTCAACAAATTCTCCTTATTTTTGAATTAAGTTTTCTGTGACTTTTAACTTGACACAGACATTGAATCACAGACTATTTTGGGGTAAGGACAATGCCTACTTCATCATGACACTAATTATATGCTAGGATGAACTTTTATTTGTATTATCCAGGCCTATTATCAACCTAAGGAAGATCCTTAGTTTAGTGAAGAGAGTAATTACCCTCTGCATATTACTTACAATTCATAAAGCACTCTCACATCCATTGTCTCATTTAAACCTCTCAACCATCCTGGGAAGTGTGATTGTATCATTTTATAGATGAGAAGACAGAGGTTCACACTGAGAGAGAGGCAGAGACACAGGCAGAGGGAGAAGCAGGCTCCCCACAAGGAGCCCGATGCAAGACTCAATCCTTGGACCCCAGGATCATGACCTGAGCCGAAAGCAGGCGCTCAACCACTGAGCCACCCAGGCATCCCTATGTTCAGGGATCTTGCTAGGCGTTGGGACATACATTAGCAAATAAGAGAGAATGCCGGGTCTTTAGGAGCTTACTGCCTCACAGAAGACACAGGCAGTGGAGATATGTGTAATGGGGCGTCTCTCCATTTAGAGTGTGAATAGCTGGTCAGGAAGCCACTGTCGGAGGAGCCCCACCATCCCAGCATCTGGGTCTGTGTAAGATTCAGATTGTAGGCTTGGGTGTGGTGAGGGGCAGCTTAGAACAGATACAGTAGACTGTGCGCAGTGGAGAACAGAATCCTGCAAGAGGGAATTAGAACTCTATTAGGAAGGGGAATAGGAACAACACATACTGCTCTAATTCAGGACGCTTGAGCCCCTTACTGGATTCCAGGGTTTTCATCAAGAGTTACAGTTGCTACATTCTAACATTTATTAAGTGATTTCACAATTTTGAACATCAGATTTCTGTCCCTTTCAGTCCCTTTTGACTTATTCTGGAAACATCTTCTATGAACGCTACTAAACCTGTTAGGGAGAAGGCAGAGGCTAGTGAGGAGGGCCAATGCATTGTTTCATCTTCTTCTGCAGAAATGTTCATTCCTCCTATATCCTCTCAACCCCTCCCAAAGCAGTATGATTAATGGAGTCTGGCATTCTTTCCCCCCGCACCCAGATTAAAGACCCAGGACTCTTATTATAATCCTCCAGGCAGCCACTACTAATCAACCAGAGTTGGCATGGGAGGTGCAACCTATTTGCCAGTCCTGTTTTGGGAACTGTGGGGCCTTGGGAAAATTCATTCCTCTCTCTGGGCCTTGGTTTTCCCATATGTTAAATAATGGCCTGAATGATCTGTAAGGTCCCTTCCACTCCTGATGGTGCGGGAATGGTAGATCTGGAAGTCACTGGGTGGGAAGATGCCGTCTGGGACAGGCTTTTTGTGGTTTTCCTCCTCCCTTTCCCCTTCCCCTTGGGGTCTCCAGGACTGGGAAGCTGATGGGAATCACATCACATACTGGGACACAGACCCTCACAACCTGTGCAAGTAACTGCTATAGATCACCTGAAGCTCAGGGCTGTGGATTCAAGGAGCAAAATGGCAAGGACGGTCCGCATTTATTGAACATCTGCTGTGTACACCAGGCCATGCCTCTTATCTTCAGCATGACCCTTTAAATTAATGTTTCATTCTTATTTGTAAAGAAGATGAGGGTGCTGACTTCAGACGGTTGTCCACACACTTACTTCATCCAGTAGCAGAGTTAGGATTAGAATTCGGAATCTCATCGCTTCCTTGATTCCACCTGCTTCCAGCTGGAGAGACCCTAAGGATGTGGTCTTTACCAGGATTTGTCAAGCCTTAGTGTCATGCCAGGCCCCCTTTCCCTGGGGTACCACTCTGTCACTGCACCCAACACTGTCATTGCTCTGCTCAGCTTTTTCCCCACCCAGCTCCCAACTCTGTTCCTTTTTCCTGCGTCCCTGAGCCCCTCCTCTGGCTTCTGTGTTCTCTGTGCCTACTGGCCTGGCTGGAGATGCCCCACCCACAGCCAAGAAATGGCTGTACCTTAGAACTTGCATTCTCCATTCACCCTGTAGCAGGCCATCCATGGCCATCCATGACTAGCACTGGGATGTAGAAGCCCAATCCCCATGTCTTGGTCCATACAAGCTCAGCAGTAATGTCCACTCCTGAGTCTCCCTGCGGGATCAGGCTGAGGGAGGAGTTTTGCCTCAGTTTGCACCCTGGCTTGGCTTCTTCCCTCCCCTGTTGTCCTCTCAATTTCTTACTGTAAGCAGTTCCTTTTTTTTTTAATTTAATTTTATTTATTTATTCATGACAGACACAGAGAGAGGCAGAGACATAGGCAGGACTTGATCCCAGAACCCTGGGATCATGACCTGAGCCGAAGGCAGACGCTCAACCACTGAGCCACTCAGGCATCCCTGAAAGCAGTTCTTTAAAAATCACTCCCCCTCAAATACTTAGCGTAGAGACTACTCTGGGCCAGCTGACCTAAGTAACTTCCTTCCCTCTACTTCCTAGGAAATTATCCAGTCATTAGATCTTAGATTTATAGAATTCATTGCAAAGCATTTTTTGATAGATGCTCTTACATTGTTCTTTGCACATGCAGTTCTTTCTGCCTGAAATACCCTCTCACTGCCCACTTCACTGCCAGACTCGGTTCGATCCTCACTTTCTCTGGGAAGCTTCTGCCCTAAGATAGGGTTAGCTACTTTCTCCGCTGTCTCCCACATTGTGGCAGAGACCTGCTAGAGGAGCATCAGTCCTGGTTCCCTAATTTCCAGCCTTCTGTGCAGTTCAGGGGGGCAGTGTGACCGGTTCTGGCCAATGGAACATGGGCAAGTGAGGTACGTGAGTTCTGGGCCAGGCCATAAAACGTTCTGTGCAGTCCTCCTTGACGCCTCTCTCTTGCATGTTGGCTGACATCCAGTAGAGGATTCCAGTAGAAGACTCCAAGGAGGCCTGGATCTCATAATGATTACATGGAGCAGAAGCCCCTGCCAATGCATTGCACTGTGTGTTATCTTGTTAAGCTATTGAGAGGCTGGGTTTATTTGTTAAAGCAGCTTACATCGAATGCCTTAATACACCCAGCATCCAGCATCTTATCATTTATCTATTAGAACAATAATCAAGCTCCATTATGATTAATTTCTTATCTATCTCACTCGATGGAAGCTCCATTGAGAGCAGGCACAAAATTTCTGTCTCTGTGCCCGGTGCCCGGGACAAGGAAATGCTCTGTGTTTGTTCACTCAATGAATGCACAAACACCGTGAGCTTTGGTGTGATAGGTCAGTCCTCAGGCTCTGGAGTTGGAGTGGTTGGGTCCGGGTCCTCACTCTTTCTTTTGTTGCTTGGATCACTTTGGGCAAATTACTTCTCTGAGTTTAGCTTCCTGATCTGTAAAGTGGTGATCACACTCTTATTACCATCATATCTATCATTGTCTCCATTGATACTGGTATTCAGGGAGGGTACTTGACTGACCCAAGGTCCCTCAGTAAAGCGCAGAGATGGCCCTTGCGTCCAAATCTTCCTCTTCCTGCTATGCTTTAAGGAGTAAGTAGAGGGCTTGTCTGTCACCTTGGGCTTTTCCCCGGAGCTCTGGGTGACAACCAGTATTCCCAGCAGAAGTGGCGACCTGAGAGTTTTTAGCATCTTCAGGTGCTAAGCTGAGGCATAGGGCCTGAGTGACTTTCCAGGTAAGAGACATGCAATTGGTTAAACGACACCCCAGAGTGGAGACATAGCCTAGAACCGGGGCCCTCACCATGGAGTGGCTCACCTGTACCCTGGGGATGTCCTGTGTTGCAGGGGACAGGCATTGACTTACACACCCAGAACCATGAAGCCAGCTTCGCCTGCTTTCCCTCTTTTCTTCGCCCTCAATGTCTACCTGTCTTCCTCCTCCTCCTTCAGAAAAAGAGCAGTTGCCAAGCTGCTTTGGCAGTCCCTGAGCTTGAATGTCAAGACCTGGGGCCTCTGAGGACGGGATCCCAGAGGAGGGTTTTTAGCTTTGCAACACAGACAGCAGGAAGCACCAGGGGTTCCTGAGGAGTGGGGGAGATGGGGCGCTCCAGGGCTTCCTTGGGGTGCACGGGATAGGCCCAGCCAGAATCTGACCTCAGGGCCTTGGGAAGCAAGGACCCCGGATCCAGCTGGAGAAAGAAGTTCCATAGGGAAAGCTGGAAAATTCCAGGGGATCTTGACCTGGTTAGTGGTCAGGGGCATTGAGGTCCTGGGGGACACTGAAGTTCCTTGCTAGAGCCAAGGTCAGCCTCTCTGTGGATGGTGAGCTCTGCCCCTTTGCTGGCTTCTGTCTCCCTTCTGAAACACACTGTGCTCTTACCCACCTCTCTGCCATCTTCCTGGCCTGCCGTCTCCTCCCCCTGCACCACCTGGTACTCTCCCCTCATCTTTCCAGAGCCCACCCTTCTCTGTGAGGCCCTTGCAGCTGGCCTGTTGGCCTTCTATAGCCTACAGCCTTCTACAGGTGGGTTCTGCCTTGGAGATATTCTGTGGGGAGCATGTCTTAACCCGAGAATGCTTTGATAACAGGGTCTGTGACTGTTCACCTTTGAGCAAATGCATCAGTGAATGAGTGAATGCACCAGTGAGGAAATGAATGAACAGAAGAGTGGCTGCTTGTGCTAATGAATGAGTGAGTCAGTGATGGCATGAGGGAATAAATGAACTTGCTGGAATGAGAGTGAGTAGGTGAGCTGGGGGGTCCTGGGGTGGGCCCTGGGTTCATAGGCCACAGCAGTGGGAGAGAAGGAGGCTTGGATGGGCTGGGGAAGAGGCTGTCTTGGCTCATTATTTGGGGAGGACCCAATGGATGGCGGGGTCCCTTCCCCCATGCACAGACAGTGCTCTGTCTTCTTTCCTGGCTCCTGTGTCCCTTCAAGCTCCCATCCTTGGCCAGGCATAGAGGAGAACCCTCCTGGCCCCCACCCTTGGGTTTTCTTGGCAGGATTCTCCATAGAGGCTGTTTCTTTTGGATGAAGCCTCTCCCTGACCCCTCCTCCCCTCCCCAAGTCCTCATAAAATGTTCAAAGTATTTTCTTTTACTCAATAAAGCAAACAAAGGCAAGGGCAGCCGTGAGGCCTGAATCTTCAGCCCTTGGCCTTGCTCAACTGAGGCTCGCAAACGACCTTCACGCTGGAGTCTCTGGGGACCTTCCCATGTGCTCCACTTCGAGGATGGGAAAGCAAGGCTCAGAAGAAGGGAGATCATTCTACTAAGAGTGGCAGGCAGAGCCTTAACCTTGGGGCTTCTGACTCAGATTTGGGGAGAACATTCCCCCTCTCATGGCCCCTCTCTGCCTCCCTTTGATTCCAGTGGGTGACAGCAATGGGGAGGCTTTGGGATGGGTCCCCAGCAGCCTCTGTGGTGAGGGTCTGCAGTTCTTTCTGCAAGAGGCTGTAATATAGCTCTGTGCATCCCTGCTGAACATACACTGTATATGGGCAGGAGGATAGCAGAGTCAAGGGGAAGGACTTCCCCACTGCCGAGGAGGTCAGGAATCCTTGCCTGCATCTCCTCAGGACCCACGGATGAGTGGGTGTGCAGGGCAGACAGACCCACAGAGATGAAAACGAATTGAGTGAGCATACCCTCCATGCCAGGCATTCTTTACAACAACATGCTAAGGCAGGTACTATTATCCCCATTTTCCAGATGAGGAGGCCAAGGCCCAGAAAGGTGACATGACTTGTTCAAGATTGCCCAGGTAGTAAGCGGTGCTAGGATTTGAACCCAGCATTTATCAAACTCCAAAGCCCAGGTTCAACTTGTTCTCCTAGTTGGGTGAGAGCTTGAGGTGGGAAGGAGGGGGCAGGTATAGGTGTGGGCTGCTGTCAGGCCTATAACAACATGCCTATACGTTGCCGGTAGCAGAGTAGGCGCTCACCTGGGCTCCCAATTTCCTACCTTCGTGTGATGGAAGGCTAAGCCTGCCCAGGAAGATGGAGGCTTCCTGTTCTCACAGGAGTCTGGTCTCTCCTTGGTTAATCAGTTCTTCTAGAAGCCTAACCACTTGTTCCATCTTCTATGGAGATAAATGCTCTCCAGCCTTCAAGTGTGGGCTAGTTTCCCTTCTGCCTGTCCTAACCCCACAGCCCCATGGTGGGTGAAGCGAGCTGCTCAGGAAAGGGGGTTCCCTCTAGACAGCCCTGCCCTCTATCCCCCTTCCTCTCGCTGGCCCTGGCTGGCCCCCTGGGCCCCGGCTTGAGAACAGACTCTCACCCCTTTGCCAAGCACGGAGTGGGAAGGGAAGGGCTGAGGCAGCCCAGCCAGGAGTCCTAGCCAGGGAACGGGATCAAGAGCGGATGGGATGACTGGGGCGGCAGAGAGGCCAGGACCAAGGCACAGGGACCTAGGGCAGGGGCAGGCTGTGGGGCGGCCTAGAGGTCAAGGGAGGAACAGGGGGCTCCCTATCCCCTGCTCTGCCTGGGGTTGAGGAAGGCAGGAGCCTTATAGCCACAACCCGAGGGGGCACATGGTGGGAAATGGCCTTGTCCATCTGTCTTCTTGATGGGGCCAGACCTCTTAGAGAGGCAGCTCTTGGGCTGGGTATGGGGAGTAAGAGATCTCAGCCTCTTGGCCCTGGGGTCAAAGCTCAGTGCCTCCCCCTCATAGACACGCAATGATTTCTTGCCTCCTCACCACAATGGCATCCCACTGGGCCTGTTCCCACTTGAGAAGTCCATGGAGTTGGGTTCCTCATCTGCCTTGTCCTGAGTGTCTAGACCTGGGCCAGGCTCAAAGGAGCACATCAGTAATTACTAAGGAGCAGAGGACTTTGGTGAGGGAATGGGGTTGGAGCTGTGAATTAGGACCCCAGACTCTAAGTAGAGGCCTGCTCTGACTCAGTTTCCTTTTCGTCTCCCAAATCCAGCATACCTGGGCAGTCAGAATGGATCCTGGCAGGGAGATGGGGGAGTTCCCTGGTTAGGTTGTTCTCCAAGCGCTCCAGCTCTCAAGGTCTTCATCTCTTCTGGTGATATCACCTCCACTCAACCCAAAGTTCCCAGCCCCATAACACAGCTAGCATCCACGATGTGTTTTTCATACTTCATAAATGGACATTGAGGCTTGCTTGTATTGAAGGGACCAGACAGGCAGAGTTCAAATCCCCACTCTGCCCATTCCCACCTGTGTCTCAGTTTCCTTACCTGTAAATAGAGCCATCAGTGACACTGTCTCAGAGGATTATTGTAAGGATTCCATCAGTAAATGCAGCTACACAGGTACAATAGATGGTAGCAGGATTTGAACCCAGGTCCTGCTGGTGCCCAAGCCGGCTTTCTTTCTGTCATGTGCTGAATCCTTCCATAGATCAAACCATGGGATTGCACACATTTAAGGAGCTGGTGACTGGTGAGTGCTGGAGTGGGAGCTAGAGCTGACATCTCACAAGGGTCCTGGAGGCCAGTGGCCCTCTCTGGCTGAACAGAATCCACTCTTCCCTCCCACCAGCTGAATTCCACAGATCCCAAGAATGATGGACAGTTGGGGCAGGTGGAAACACCCCCGGAGCCCCGCAGTCCCTTCCCCTCCCTGTGCCTCAGCTTCCCTGTCTATAGGCTGGGAAGATCCAACAGAGGCAGTGTGAGTCTCAGCTGAGCTACAGTGAGAAAGTTCTTAGGACACACAGTGGGCGAGGACTCCCAGGTTGGAGGACAGGATAGGGGCCCAGTGGAGCGGGGAAGTGAGCTGGCTGCACTGACAGACTCAGACTTCAGCCTCGGCCGGCAGCTGGGCCTGGAGTCCTGCTCACGGCCGCCCCCTCTCATGGGCCTGCTCCAGGCTGACCCCTTCCCTGCTGAGGAGGCTTCTGCTGCCCACGCAGGCACACCCTCTTTGCTGGGTCTGGGTGCTTGTGTGTGTGTGGGGGGGGGAGGGGGTGCTGCGAGGTGCTGAAGGGTGGGGGGATCCTGAGCACACACTGCACCACACACACTCAGCCCCCGTGGAGTCAGCCCAGGCTGCAGGCTCAAACATCCTTCTCGGAGCCTCTGTAGCCCCTCTGGCTGCCTCCTCAGGCAGATTCCCGGCGAATGGTGCTCCTGAGACCGCCACGGGCCCAGGCTGCGTCATTCCCGCCCTCCCTGAGCCCTGGGACCAGCTGGGCAGGGCTCCAGCCCTGGGAACTCCGCCTGCTGCTTCTTTTTTTTCTTCTCCTTCGAAACTTCACTCTATGATTCAATGAAATGTCCTCTGCTCTCCATTGCTTGGCTTGGCCAAGCTGACCTTGTAGGGCAGAGAACACTGGACCTAAAGTTCTGGTCTGCTGCCTTGGGTGCCCTATGTGACCTCACAAGGGTCCCTTCCCCTCTGTGGGCCTCAGTTTCCCCATCTGTAAAATGGACCAGGAGGATGGTGGTGAGGGTGCATCTAGCACTAGAAGAAGGAAGCAGGAGAGTTGGCCTTTGCACCCTCTCATGCCTGTCTCTTAGCTCCACGGTGGGCACCATTCTTTCTTTGTAGAGGTTTGCCCAGGGTTCCAAACTGGACCTCTCTACTCTGCCTTCCCTGCCATTGCAGCTTACAGATCACTGGTCCCAGGCCCATCTGTGGTGGCTTTGGATGGAGACTCATTCTCAGTCCCAAGAAGGTCCACCTCTAAGAACTAGGCCCCAACCAGCCTCCCTTCACTACCATCCTATCCCCCTGGCTAAAGGCTAAGACACCCCTTCATGTGGGGCTCCACCACTAGAGGGCACCCATTGCTCCCCAAAACATGATTAAAAAACAAAACCAAAATGCTTATCCCAACTGAATTTAACGATAACAGTCATTCATTGAGTATTCATATGTATCAGGTGCTATGCCAATCCCCACAGCACCACTAGGAGGTACATAGTGCCATCATCCCCACTTAACAGATGATAAACTGAGGTTGGGAGAAGTGAAATGATTTACTCAAGGTCACTCAGTTTGGCAGAGACAAGGCTGGGACCAGGATTCATGTCCAACCAGGGTCAATTTCAAGCCCCAGACTGAGGACTCAATGGCTCCTAGAGTCAGTCGTCGAGGTGGGTGGAGGATGATGGTTGGGATAGAGACCAGAGATAGGAGCTAGGACTGAGATGGCCAGAGACCACCAAAGTGAATGGTTGTAAACTTCAAAATAAACATTCAGCAGAGTCAATCATTACACTAGTAGGTCACATCCATGAAGCACTTACCATGTGCCAGGCACAACATCAACTGTTCTGTATACACGAGCTCACCTAATACTTAAAACTACTCAGTGGGGATATGTTTAGCATGATTTCCATTTTACAGGTGGGGAAACAAAGCCAGCCCGAACTTACTCATTCGAACCCTCAGGTCTATTTGCCTCCAGAGCTTGTGATTGTTCACTGGTACACAATGCTGCCTGTCTCGTTTTAGATCAATCTTACCTGGGATACCAATATTTAAGAGCAAAATGTAGGCAGAAGCGGAAGAGGTGGGGACCCAGAAGCCTGAGACTCCCCAGGCCACAGCTGGAAGACCCTTGGCTGGATATGTTTCCTTTCTGGGTCCCAGAGAGGAGCAGGAGCCTGGTCGAGGGTGCAGACCTGGTTCAGGGCAAAGTGGGAGAAGCTCCCAGGTCTCCTGGCCCCCTGTCCACTGTTGGCTTGCTCCGTGTGCTGCACTGACTTCCAGACAAGCTCAGAATCCTGTCTCAGTGCTGGCACCAGTGACTGAATGGTGAATGTCTTTCCCCTAGGGAGGACACCTCAGCCCTGACCGGAGACCTCTGGACACAGGGGCTGTCCCAGGCAGTGGCAGTCAAGAAGCGGAGGTGGCTGCAGGGGTGACTGCCTGGGCCCCTGTAATGTCTCAGTCATTCTTCCCAAAGCATTCCAAACCACCAGCCCCAATCCCACCTCTGCCAAGAGTATAGCCCCAAAGTTCTCCTGGGTAAGATGCCGGAGCAGCCTCTGGCCGTGGGAATTGAACCAATGGTCTCATGGCAGCTTGTGCAAGACTGGAGCGCTAGGGTAGGATATGGTCCCTGCACTGTGTGAGGCTCTCTTTTGGTGTAAGAACTTCTCCATCCCAGGTCCTGCCTTGGGTCTACCCTGGTCCTTTGCAAGAGTTGAGTCTTTGGGATTTTCTGACTTTCGTGCTGACACTAGGGTGACTCAGTTCAACTGCAGTGTGGACCACCAAGCCCTTGGTGGGTTAAGCTAGGGTTCGGGGCACCAGAATGAGTAATGTGTGCACCCCTGGGGAGCAGACCAATGCTAAGCATTTACTTACTGCACTGAATCCTTACAACCCTGTGAGGTAGGACCTCCCCCCTTCCACCCCCTTTATGCAGATGAGTGACAGAGAGACAAAGGCAGATCCAAACAGCACCGGGGCCACAAGCCCACATGGTACGGGGCCAAATGGGGCTGTGTGGGGATAATGGGGAATGCTGGGTATTGTGCTGATCAGCGGAGACACACCTTAGGGTTGAATGGTGGTGGCTGCTATTAGCCTAGTCACTTGTCACATGGCCCCAAAACTAAAACCTTTAGGGTTTTTTTTTAAGTTTGTATATTTATTTGAGAGAGAGACAAAGCACATTGGCGAAGGGACAGAGGGAGAGGGAGAGACTTATGCAGACTCCGCCCTAAGCAGGGAGCCTGATGCGGGGCTCGATTTCATGACCCTGAGATCACACGACCTGAGCCAAAACCAAGAGTCAGAAGCTTAACCAACTGAGCCACCCAGGCGCCTCTAGAGCTTTTAGTTTTTAAAGTCAAACAGAATTGTTGATATTTGTATGAACTTTTTCATTTTCCAAAATCTGGAAAATGAATTAAAAACTTATTTATGTTATTTTTTAAAGATTTTATTTATTTGAGAGAGAGAGAGAGAGAGAGAGAGAGAACAAGCAGGGGGAGGGGCAGAGGGAGAAGAAGAAGCAGGCTCCTCACTGAGCAGTGAGTCCTACATGGGGCTCTATCCCAGGACCCTGAGATCATGACCTGAGCCGAAGGCAGACACTTAACCGACTGAGCCACCAGGCACCCCTAAAAGCTTATTTAAAAAAATCTGAGTAGTCCGATAAACCTGTAGACTGATTCCAACCTGCTATGTTTTATAACAGGTTCTGTGGGACCCTGAGGCAGGGTGAGCTGAGGAGGGTCCTCCCATAAAGAGAAGACTATCCTGAGGATGAGGATTGATTAGGAGAGGGGAGCAGGAGAAGCAGAAGAGTGAATCAGGCAGTGGGGACCACCTAAGTGAAGGTGTGGGGCGGGTTCTGTGAACGTACCAGGTACCGGCTCCATCAGGGTGCCCCTGCGACCCACCGCCCTTGTGAGCGAAACCGCCACCAAATAGGAGTTATGGCTTTTGGGGGGAAAAGGAGAGAGAGAGTGGAATCTCCCAAGAAAACCGCAAAGGATTCTCTTTGTTGGGATAAAGCGCCGACCAACTCTACGGACAGATAATACTCTGCCTCGTTTTAAATTGAGTTTTGTTCTTTGCAGGAATATTCCCAAATTCTCATGGCCCAAAGCCCTGTGTTTGGGGTGCTTTGGGTTCTGGCTGCCTCCACGCCTGGGCGAGAGTGGGGTGAAGAGGGACCTGCGGCTGGCGGCGGGCTCTGGGGGAGACAGAGGGCTGGCAGCCGGGCGTCCGCTGCGGATCTGGATGTGCCTTTCCTGCGGCCCGGGAGCGGCCGTCCGGAGGTTAAGGGGAAGGGCGGCCCCCGCTGACTTGGGGTCACACATGATGAGATGGCATCGGGTTGAGCTGCCAGGAGAGCTCCAGACACAGCGTGGTGGAACGGAGCCCCGCTCCACGCCCGAGGTCATCGTCTGCAGGGGAAGGTGGTTTGACTCAGATTAAGACGGGTGGATTTTCATCTCATGAGTCAGTCCTCGCTGCCGGCGCGGCTCTGCATGAACAAGACTCCCAGGCTGCCTGGGCTCAGCCAGGAGCCGCGAGGTGGGTCGGGGGTGCCTGCTAAGGGTGCGGATGCGGGGACAGTCGCCTTTCCTGGCTTGCTGCTCGCTGGCACCCCCGAAAGGAAAGGCAGTTCTTGTTTTTGTCCTCGAGTTCTCTTGCCCTGGGCTCCCCTCCCTCCGAGACTTCACACAGTTCGCCCTCAGAGGGCCTGATTGTCATGTGTGACTCACCCTACCCTCTGGGACTCGGTTTCCACATCTGTGAAAGGGCAATGCAAGGCTGACAGTCATAAATACTCACCCTACTCCTCTTGCAAGATGCCATAGAGGCCAAGCAACCTCTCCGTTATGTGCTTCTGTCCCCCTAAGTGCTTGGAGGTGGGGGGTGGGGGGTGAGACTCAATCCCACCGTTTTAAGTATTGTGACTTTATAATGCATTTTAGTTTCCGGTAGAGCAAGACCACTCTCACCCCAGTCATCCCTTTTTCTCACATATTTTGTGGCTTTTGTCACAATTAGCCTTCCAGATGAACTCTAGGATCGCTTCATAAAATTGTGACCAGAAACTTGATCTTCTTTGGTTATTCTACAAGTTTGTGGGGTCTTATAATTAGTGTGGGCTGTGAAGTCAAGTAGTGCGGGTACAAATCCCAGCCCCACCATCCCCACCTATGAGATGTGGGGCAAAGACAACATTCGCAGCCTGTTTCACCATCTGTACGTGGGGCTCACAGCAGTGCTGACTTTATAAAGTTCTTTTCTTTTTTTACTTTGTAAAGTTCTTAATGAAGATTAAATGAACTAATGTGCAGTGTTTCAAAACATGCCAGGAACATGGCAAGCACGCGGTAACTGAGAGTTAGGGCTAGCATCATTTAGTGTGCCCTCCCTCCCCTCTGCTACCCCCTGAAGGCCGTGGTCCATGTACAGTGATCACGGCACCGAGTGTAGCCTGAACAGGGGAGAGGTGGAGGAGGCAGGGGTGGGTGAGCGATCTCAAACCATGTGACATAGACCTATGGCATAGCCAGCCACCGGAGATGTCAGAATAAATGCCTATGGTTCCTGTCATCATGGGCACAGGGTGAGGAGGAGGTAGCCACGATGACCCGAGGTATTGCACATGGTGGTGGAAGTTTCCATCTGATCCCAGAGGGAGGGATGACTCACACATGGGTGTTGGGGGGCATTGGAAAGACTTCTAGGCTGAGGGGACTGATGAGCATTCAAGGAGCAGCTGCTGCAAGAGACACAGCTGGGACAACCTGGGGTCACACCATCATGGCTTTGGGTGTCAGGCTAGAAGTTTTCGGCTTCATTCTGTGTGGAATGAGAGAGTCAGTAAAAGTCTCAAATTGGGTGGAGGGGGGTTGAGAACTGGTGAGACCCACATTTGGGAAATGAGAACTTTGGGGAGTCACTTGAAGGGATGTCCTTGGGATATCCTTTGGCACAATGACTGTGGTCCTGGCACCACTGAGACCCTCGGTCTTCTCTTCCATACCAGCTCTGTGAGGTGTGCTACAGATGCTCCAACTTCTGAGCAGGTTTTCTGCCTTCCTTCTCTCACCCAGTCCCTCCCTCCTTACTCCATGCTTTCCTCTGCTTTCCACTTCCCATGCACTCTCTTCTCTCTTTGGTCCTATTGCCTGATCCTGACTGAGGTCCACCAACAGTTTCCAGATGGAACATTTTCTCTTAAAAATGGCACCTCATGTTTCTGGACATATAATTCAAGAATGGAAGCAAAAACAAAAGGTGTCTGAGCAACCAAAATAGAAATCATCACGTTGCTTTCCTTACTCGTTGGAGAGTCTTCCTACCTAGGATTCTCACCTAGAGCTTAATTTACACGTGACTTGAGCATTATTTTTTACCAAGTTTCCAGACATCACATTTTGAAGCAACACATTACAAGTGCATCCTAGAATTTTAATGTATTACTTACCACATTTGATTGCTTTTTATTTAATCTTGTTGTATTCTTTTTTTTTTTTCTTATTATGAGCAAAACAGACACACAAGCAAATGTGAACTTGTAGAAATGGTGTGATGGTTAATCTTATTGTCAGTTTGGCTGGGCCACAGTGCCCAGATACGTGGTCAAACGTTATTCATATTACTCTGAAGGTGTTTTGGGGTGAGATTAATGTTGAAATTGGTGCAATTTGAGTAAAGCAGATGCCCTCCATACTGTGGGTGGGACTTGTCCAATCAGTTGAAGGCCTGCATAGATAGATCTGAAGAGAATGAAATCCCTTGAGCAAGAGGGAATTCTGTAGCAGATGGCTTTTGGACCTGAACTGCAACTTTGTCTCTTGTCTGAGTCTCCAGCCTGCCATCCCACTCCACAGATTTTGGGCTTGCCAGGCTCCATAATCGTGTGAGCCAATTCTTTAAAATAAATCTCTTTCTCTCTCTGTACATCCTATTGGTTCTGTTTGACTAATACAGATGGAAAGCAAAAATACTCTTTAAAAATCATCCCATCAGGGACTTTTGGGTTCTGGTCCAGCAGGTAAGGAGTTTCGAAGTCCCCACTCCATTCTAACAACAAGTAAAAGTCTGAAAAATAAAAGACTCCTCATGGATCTTTCAGAGAAGTGAAAAGGTAAAACCACAGCCCCCAAATTTGGAGAGACAGGCAGGTGGCTATAGAGAGTCGCAATTTCCTGGAGCAGAAAACCCTGAGTGCAAGTCTCCACAGGACCCAGTACTGGGGTAGGAGAACCTGAACTGGAATTGATAAATTGCTGGGGGCTCAGTGTGGACAACACAGAGTTAAAAACATCTGGGGACTCAGTCACCAAGAGGCCCCCACACTTCTGTGAGTTTTAGCAGAAGCTCTACCAGGAGCTTTACCAGGTCCTCACAGTGAATGAAAAAACGCCTCATTCTTCCAGCAGGGGGAGGAGAAAAGGTACCATTTTGAGATATGCTGGAAGACTCCATTTTTCTCAACAAGGCCTGCTCTCCAGAGAAATTATTTTATTTTACCAAAACCAAACCTGTTGAGATTTCATCAGAACCCAACTGACTTGGTGGAAGAGAAATATTCAATTCCAGTTTTTCTGGCCTTCTACATGAGGAAAGGGACATGCATAACTCTAGGCCCCTCCAGCCGTCCTGTCCCACCTAAGGAAAAAAAAAAAAAACTGAGAGGCACTGGTGAAGTTCACAGTCCAGGGGCACAGGTTTAGACTTAATCATAGGGCTGTAGCATACTTCCCTTCCCTCAACACTGTACCACCACATTACTAAAGGCCTATTTACTGCAGTTCTTTTTGTCCAGTACCTCGTGTCTGCTTTTCAACAAAGAATTACAAGGCACACTAAAAGGCAAAAGACAGCTTGAAGAGACTGAGCAAGCATCAGAACCAGAATCAGATACGGCTGGGATGTTGGAATTAAAAAAAAGAACCATAACGAATATGCTAAGGTCTTTAATAGAAAAAGCAGACAACGCATGAGAACAGATGGATAAGGTAAGCAGAAAGATGGAAATTTTAAGAAAGAATGAAAAAGAAATGAAAAAGAGATAGAAACGCACATGAAGAAAAGTGAAGTTCGTTAGTGGATTGGACATGACCGAGGGAAGAATCTCTGAGCTCGAAGATGTGACAACAGGAACTTCCAAAACTGAAAAGCAAAGAAAAAAAAAAAAAAAAAAAAAAGCCCTCCCACCAAATTTAAACAAACTCAGAACAGAATATCCAAGAAATTGGTACAATTACACAAATGTAGCTTATCACAATGGGAATGCCAGAAGAAAAAGAAAGAATCAGACAGAAGCAAGATTTGAAGGAATAATGGCTGAGAATTTCCCCAAAATTTATGTTAGACATCAAGCCACAGATCCAGGAAGTTCAGAGAACATGAAGCAGAATTGATGCCAAAAACCATAGCTAACCATATCATATTCGAACTTCAGAAAATGAGAGAGAAAGAAAAAAAAAATCCTGAAAGAAGCTAGAGGGCAAAACATCTTGCCTATGGAGGTACAAAGATAGGAATTTCATCAGACTTCTCAGAAACTGTGCAAGCAAGTGGAGTGAAATATTTAAAGTGTTAGGAAAAAAACTCACCAACCTAGAAGTCTACATTGTGTGACATTATCCTCCAAAAGTGAAGGGGAAATAATGGCTTTCTCAAACAATAATCTAGAGAATTTGTTGCCAGTAAACCTGCCTTGCAAAAAACATCAAAAGAACTTTTTCAGAGGGAAGGAAAATGATATAGGTCAGAAACTCAGATCCACATAAAGAAAGGGAGAACATTGAAGAAGGAATAAGTGATGGTAAAGTCTTTTGTTTTCTTATTCTTAATTGATCTATCAGATAACACTTTGTTCAAAATAATAATAGAATAGCCAACTCAGCTTTGAAGAAGAATAGAGTTGGAGAATGGACCCTACCCAACTTCACGACTTAACTATAAATCTGCAGTAATCAAGACAGTGTGGTATTGTTGAAAGAACAAATAGACCAGTGGAACAGAACAGAGAACCCAGAAATAGACCCACATGAATATAGCCAACTGATCTTTGATAAAGGAGCAAAAGCAATACAATGAAGCAAAGATAGTTTTTCAACAAATTTTGTTGTAACAACTGGACACCCACATGCAAAAAATAAGTAAATAAATCAATCTAGGCACTGCTTTTATACCCTTCACAAAAATCAACTCAAAATGGGTCATAGACCTATATATAAAATGCAAAACTGTAAAACTCCTGGAAGGTAGCAAAGGAGAAAACCTAGATGACCTTGGGTATGATGATGTAACACTAAAGGCGCAATCCATGAATGAAATCACTGATAAACTGTATTTCATTAAAATTAAAACTTCTGCTCTGTAAAGGACAATGTCAAGAGAACAAGAAGATAAGCCACAGACTGTGAGGAAATATTTGCAATAGACACATCTAATGGACTGTTATCCAAAATACAGAAAGAACACTTAAAACTTAGCAATAAGAAAATGAACAAACTGATTAAAAAATAGTCCAAAGACCTGCTGAATAAACATCTCACCAAAGAAGATACACAGATGAAAATTAAGCATATGAAATGATAGTCAACATCATATATCATTAGGGAATTGCAAATTAAAATGACCATAGGATAACACCACACACCTCTAAAATACTGACAACACCAAATATTGGCGAGGATGTGAAGTATCAGGAACTCTCATTCATTCCTGGTGGGAATGCAAAAATGGTACTGCCACTATAGAACACAGTTTGGCAGTTTCTTATAAAACTTAACATACTCTTCCCATATGATCCAGCAACTGCGCTCCTTGATATTTACCCAAATGAACTGAAAACATATGTTCACACAAAAACCTGCACATGGATGTTTATAGAAGCTTTATTCATAATTGTGAAAACTCAAAAGAAACCAAGATGTCCTTGAGTAGGCAAAAGGATTACTAAATGGTGGTATATCCCTACAATGGCATATTATTCAGCACTAAAAAGAAATGAGCTATCAAGCTTTGAAAAGACATGTGGGAATCTTAAATGCATATTACTAAGCAAAAGAAGCCAATCTGAAAAGCCTATATACTGCATGATTCCAACTATATGACATTCTGGAAAAGCCATAACTATAGAGACAGTAAAAAGATTAAAAATTGCCAGGAATTAGGGAAGTGGAGGGATGAAGAGGTGGAGCACAGAGGATTTTGAGGGCAGTGAAACCACCATGTATGATACTATAATGATGGATACATGTCACCATGCACCTGTTAAAACCCATAGAATGGACAACACCAAGAGTGAACCCTAATGTAACCTATGGACTAGGATAATAAATATGTGTCAATCAATCATTGTAACAAATGCATCACTCTGGCGGGAAGTGGGGGAGGTTGTGTCCATGTGGAGAAGGGTGGGGTTGGATGGGAAACTCTTTGGACTTTTCCCTCAATTTTGCTATGAATGTAAAATTGCTCTAATAAATAAAATTATTTAAATAAAAAACCATTCCATCAAATGAATAACTATCAAGAGCAGCATATATGCTTTTGGAATGTTTTACAAAATATCTACCTACATTATATATTATTAATGTTATATGCACTATAGACTTCTACACCTTGCTTTTTACATTGTTTCAGACATCTTTCATTGCCATTAACATCCCCTCCTTCTCCTCAATGGGTGTATACTGTACCATAATTTATTTAGTTAATCCTCTCTTGATAGTCTTTTGTGTCCTTTTAAATTTCTAATAAATACCACAAAAAATTCTTACCTTGTGTGTTTGCCCAAGTTTTACTTTGAGATGAATTTGAGATGTGAAGTTGCTCAATTATCTTCTGAAAATGTTTATTCAATTTGCATTCCCACTAATACGATATGAGGTCCCATTTTCTTATACTTTCAGTACTAATATCAACCTTTTACATTTTCATCAAAAAAAGAGACAGACAATTCATTTTGCTTAAATATAAAGTTTTAAGATAACTGGTGAGATGAAGAATTTTTTCACATTTCAATGGCCTTTTGTCGTTCTCTGCTTCACCTTTAAAGTTCATTGCACGCTGTATATAGTCTCAGTATCATTACCTGGATTATATCTCTTCGAAATATCTGCTGAGAGCTTGGCACAACATTTAAAGCATAGCAGGTGATTGAATAAATAAATTAATGAATGAAAAAGCATGACCACTTCCAGGCCTGAGACATGATACAGGGTATGGAAAACGTCCCCATTGTGTTTCCTGGTTTGAAAATGAATCTCTGTGCCTGGCCAGAGGAGGGCTTGGCAGAGGGAAGTGCCCTTTTGCTAGGAGAGCGGGAGGCTCCTCCTGTGAGCTGGGGCCTGGCGCCAGGACCCCAGAACACCCTCCTGCCTAACGTGAGAATGTGGAACTCCACATCCTAGCACACGAGCACGTTTCCCCTTCAGTCATGCAAGTGCCGTGGGGTAAATACCACAACGTTTACGCATTTTGTAAGACGAAATGTGTTTTGGAGGAAACTATCTGCAGAAATCGTAGAGCTGGCCATTGGTGAGATTTCCTGAGAACAGATAAGAAGAACAATAACCCAGGTAAAAGGACAAAGCCACCGTGTGACGTCACTCTCCAAGCTTCCCTGCTAAGCACGCACCGGAGCGGGGCCCCAGCCCCAGCGTTGCAGCCAATCGGAAGGCTCAGCGTTCGGGGAACTCGGCCAACCCGGGCTCCGCGTTCCTCCCATCCCGAATCTGGCTGTCGCAGCAGGTGATTGACTTCTGCCGATGACAGAGCTTTAGGGGCTCACGTGGAGAAGTGGTTGGCAGGGGCGCTTTCTAAGAATTACAAGTTAATCGAAAAAGTCAAGCCCACACTATTACTAACGTCACCCTTTACATACACTGAGCATTTACACATAAATCGCGTTCCAAATGCTTTCAGAGAGGTTCAGTAGCCTGCGTGAGGTCACACAGCGGTGTGGGGCCGTTCCTCCCAACTGCCCTACCACTCTGTGAAATAGGAATTGTCATTCCTGATGTTTCACGAGTCCCTCCTGGGTTCCGGGTACTGTGCTAGGGACTTTAGATGTGAGCTGTACACAAGTCTATGAGGTGGGGGCTATTACCACTTCATTTTATTTGTTGACTGATCAAATAATGATACGAAATCTGAAACCTACCTTAAATATGTCTCCCCTTGGGGAGGACTCTTGATCCTTCATGCAGACACACACACACACAACACACACACACACAATCCTAAAGCGTAACCTATATGATTATTTAACAAATGCTCATTGAACTAATGGATAGATGGGGGAGTGAGATGCTGTAGGGACGCCCAAAGGAGAGCCACCAAGAGTGATATGTGCCAACGCACAGTGGGACCCAATAAACGTTTGCAGAATGCCTGAATGCCAAGACAAAAGGCTATACCTAATTAGAATCCAAGGCAGAGGATGTAAGATATGGATTACAAGCAGTGGGACTTGGGTGCCCCACATTCTTTGCCTTGTCCCAACCCTCCACACAGTGGTCAGGGCATTCAGGGTTAGTTCTGGTACCCTCCAGGTGGCCCCCAAACCCATAGAGCACTCATATTTAAACACAAGGGTGCCAGCATTTTCAGGTGGACATATACAGACCTAGAGTCATAGGCAGGTAGAGCCCCACACAGAGGTGGTTGTGCTTGTTATCACATAAACACCCATGTGTGGACAGCTGCACACACGGGTGCATAGACACCCACCCACTCATACACATACACGTTTCTTTGAGGATCTTGTGGAATTCCTAAAAAAAAGAATTCCTTCCCTATGGACCTTTTTGTTGTTGCTGCTGGGTTGATGGCTGGGTCACGCACCCAATTTTTATGGGGCACCTACAGCATGGCCTGCACTGTGCTGAGCCTGAGGGCCTGTCCTCAGGGGCCAGGAGGGCAGGAGGGAGAGCCCCAACTCCAGAATCATGAGGACTCAGGTTAAGGGGTAAAAAAAAAAAAAAGGTGTTGGTAAACCCACGGTGTTGCTAGTGGGCCTGTTTGGGAGAGCTTGTCAGAAAAGCTACGGGGAGCTGGCTCTGGTTCAGACATCTTCCAGGAACACAGAAAACAACCACATTTTACTAATTATAGCGAAGGAAAACATGCTGCGATTACAGCTAAATTACATTAAGACATAACTGGCTGGCTCAGCCTGGGCTCTGGCTCTGGCTCAGGTTTCAGCCAGGCTGGGCGGTGACACAGGCCGATGGGTGGGTGGGTGAGGCCAAGCGTGGCTGGGGAGGGCCCCCCCAGCCCCTTTCCCTGTAAGGTTGTGACCCTGGCATGACTTTGGGGAGTCCCAGGCCAGCCCCAGCAGCGTGACCAGCATCTTCTCCCACCTCAAAGAGGATTTCCCAGGTCCCTGGACTGAAACTCACTGCTGGGAGCCACCGAGCCATCCAGCCCCTGCTCGGCTTCCCTTGCAGAGCTGAGGGTTGGGAAGTTCAGGGCTGCAAGCAAGATCTCGGAGACAGAGCTGCAGTCCTTTACAAGGCAACTCATATGGGTTGTTTTGCAAAACCCTTTCTCCTGTTGTGGCCACCAACTCTGTCTTTTCCTCCCAGGCCCTGGTCTGTACCTGCCAAGAACAACTTGACACCTGTTTGGGGCATGGGGTGGGGGATGCTGGTGGTGGACTCTCTACCCCTATTCTCCAAGGAGTTATTCCCAGAGAGCCAATGTCTGATTCATGCCTCATTGTAGGAGGGAGGGGGAAGGAAGGAAGGATGGGAGGGAGAGGCAGGGAGGGAGGGGGAGGAAGGGAGGAAGAAAAGCAGGAAAGAGGCAGGTAGTAATGAATGACGAAAAGGCGACGTACTGAGCGCTTGCCAAATGCCAGGCATTGTCCACACGGTATCTCCTTGAACCATTACAACAGCTTGAGGACAGGGGCCTGGCCTTAATCACCCATGAGTTCTAGAGCTCATACAATGTAGGTACTCAGTAATCATTTCAGTAATTTCTTGAATGAGCAAGTGAGGCCAGTGCACCAGGAAACACTGTTTTTGGTGGTTGGACTCAGCTGGAGCAGTGACAACTATGACATCATGGGGTCAGGGTTCAAATCTAGCTGTTTGGCTCCAAAGTTTGTTCACCCACCCCTGTCCCCAGGCTGCTCACTTTTGGGTGCTAATGAAGTGGTCACTTCAGTGACCACATAGCTCCTAATGATGATGAGATCTTGGTCTCCAGCCTTGATCTTGTCCAGCTTGGGGCTGAACTGAGGATATGCTTTTATTTTGCCAGGCACTGTGCTTTACATGCATGATCTCATTTAACCCTACCAGCATAATCTGGGGAGTGGGCGGTTCTTAAAATCCTCCTTCTCTAGATCAGGAAAGTAGGGTGCAGAGGGGTCAAATGACTTGCTCAAGCTCATACAGCTGCTAACTGGGGTGTTGGGGTTCCCATCCTGGTCTGTGTAATGTATGAAGTATGACGCTGTTAGGTCAGAGATCCTGAGGGGCACCTCCTCAGGGCCTGTCTGAAGGCCAAGGTTAGGGGTGGGGTGGGAGGCCCTTGCTCCTCTGAGCACAGGCCCTGCAACTGTTTCCCAGTACTTCTGACTGTGAGAACAGGGTTTGGCCAGGTCCCCTGGGCTCAGCTCAGGGAAAACACACCAGCCTGTGCCCATGCCTGTGGAGCTGAGTCCATCCCAGATCCAGGGGCAGCAGGAGGTGTGGCCCTGGGCATGAGGAACAGCTGGGCTGTGGTCTGGTGGCCACTGTGTTCTGGCCAGTTATGCTGGTGTTTACAATCCACATTTTTAATAATCGAATGTTATGTTTGGCCCTGGATCTCTTCTGCAGGGCCTAAGGCTTGCCTCCAAGATGGTCTTCTTGTTCTTTCCAACTCCTGCCCTGAAATGAGCTGGGAAGAGAGACCCAGAGGGAGATGAGACCTAGGGGATACAGGTGGAAGCAGAGGGTGAGGGAACTCCACCTGACATATATGGAGCTCTTACTGTGTACCAAGTGCATTTCTTCGGTCCGTTTTCTTTGATCCCCCCAGCAGCCCAGTACAATGTGTTTCCTCCCATTTTGTGAATAAAGCCGAGGCCCAAAGCTGCCTGCCCAAGGTGACACATTCCGGCGAGGGTGCAGTGAAGGGGGGTTGACCTCAGGTGTGTCCAGCTCCAGAGCCTGGGTCTTTCCCATGATGCTTGTTGAGTCAGAGGCACACCTGGGAGCTTGGTCCCATTATGAGGACTTATCTCAGTCCTGTGCCTTTCCCAGGAGCACGAAAGCTGTCATTCCAGGTTTAGGGGAGGACAGAGAGGAAAGGCTCATCTAGGGGCCGAGAAGTACGGACCTTGGGCTCTCCCTTTTCTCTCCTGTCCCATTTCAGGGCTCTGCACAGTCTGCCTGGGCCTCAGCCTGGGCTGCCAGCACAGCTAAGCCTGGCAGGCAAAGCTCCCGGCCGGCTACCTGCCAGCCCTGCCAGCTCCACTGAGTCAGGATCCGCAAAGCTAGGGTTTTTCTTCTTAGGGAATGGTCCAGTGTGGAGCCGAGTCGGGCTGGAGTTACAAAAGGATGGATCGCCAGGCCTCACCACTGCCCCGCTCTCATCTTGCTTGTCTCTGGGATCGTAGAATGCACAGTGAAATGAGTTCACAGCAGCAGCACTCATTCGCGGCGACAGTTAGGAAAAGTCACTGCTGTAATGATTACAGGGCATTGGGTTCCAGAGACCTGGCTGATTACTTTCTACCGTGTTCTGTCGGAGTCCCCCCAACAGCCCTTTGCAGAAGGTAACGTCGTTGTTCCTAGCTTAGCCGTGGGGGGATTCACCTGTGATAGCACAGGCGGCAAGTGGCCGAAGTCTCACTCTTAACTGCTGTGCCGGACGGAGTGCCTGCTATGCCCGCGGCCGAGCCTTACGTTTTCCATCCCTCAAATGGGACTGCCCATCCCAACCTCAAAACACAACAATAAAGTGGAGGTCAGGTGCTTAGGACATGGTAGGTCCCTGGAAAATAGTAGTTGCCTTAGGTTGTCAGTCATTCCACAAGTGTTTGGCGGGTTCCCGCCCACTACCAGCCACTGGGCTAGGTGGGGACGGCGCAGGGAGCACACAGGCAGCGTGGCACTCACAGCCCAGTGGGGAAGATGGCACTAAACCAGAGGCACTAAACACAGGCTTGATTGGATGATTTCCGGTGTGTTCTGTGCTTCTAGAGAAAAGTACAGGATCTGGGAAAGGCTAGAAATGGGTAAGGACAGTGCCTGGGGGAAAGGGAGGTCAAGAAGCCTCCATGCCCTATGGCCTAAGACAGGGCAGTGGGAGGGATCCTCCAGGCGGGGGAGACAGGGGAATTGAGGGGCCAAGGGGGCCTCCCCCATCTTGTCTGCAGCAGCCGGTAAAGCCTGGGGGGTCTGATTCCAGGTTCAACCTGACCCAGGTAAAAATGAGCTGGTTCTTCGGGCAAGTGGCACCTGTGGGGCAGCTGGGAGCTTGCTCAGCAGATGGGGTGGGGGTGGGGAGTCTCGTGTCTGAGGTCTTTGGAGGCCAAACTGCAGCCTAGTTTGCCTTTTCTGTTCCTGCTGGTATTGGGCAGGCCTACCCCTGCCTGCTGTTGGGTTGGTTGTAGCCGGGACCACTAGCCAAAATCCCATCTCTGGTACTTATTTCCTGTGAGTGAGGTCAGTTTTTGAGCTTCAGTTTACTTGGTCTGAATAGGAATCTTGCTAGCCATCTCTCTGATTGTTTTGAGGATTTAATGGAATAGTGCATATGAAGGTGGAATTCGTTATTATGGTTAAATTTTTTTTTTTTTTTTTACATATTTGAGAGAGCAGAGCAAGCGAGAACATAAGCAGGGGAAGCTGGGGGAGCAGCAGGCAGAGGGAGAGGGGGAAGCAGGCTCCCCACTGAGCAGGAAGCCATGTGGAGCTCAGTCCTGGGACCCTGAGATCATGACCTGAGCCGAAGGCAGATGCTTCACCGGCTGAGCCACCCAGGCGCCCCTAGTTAGTATGCTTTACTAAAATCTCTAGAAAGCATACTAGTTGCCAGGCACTATGCCGAGCACTTGACAAACATTGCTTTATTTAATTCATTACACAGACTCCCTTAAGGAGGTGCCTTCATTATCCCCATGTTACAGATGGGGAAACTAAGGCTCAGAAAAAGTTAAGGAACATGGTCAAGGTCACAGAACTGGTGATAGTTTACAAAGGGACCATAAAATACATCAAGATACTGCAAATGAATAAACACCACAGCTACAATTTACGAAGGACCTACTCGGTGCCAGGCAATTTGTGTAGGGACTTAGGTCTGCTTGCCTCAAAGGTGACTTCTCTACTTTGGCTCCAGGGCCTTTGTGAGGTGGCAGTAGGAGTTTGGGGACACTAGATCTATTTGGCCCTGGCCTCACTATCATGAAGGGCTGCAGAGGCAGATGTTCCAGTTTGTTCAAATGAGATGATACATACAGTTAGATTTAGCCAATAATTGCCAGATTTAGTAAACAAAAATGTTTTCAGAAAAACAACAAATACTTTTTTAGTGTATGTTCCAAATATTCTAGTTTCTTCTAACTCTTAAGTATACACAAAACTATATTAAAACATGATTTGTCATTTATCTGAAATTTGAATTTTACTGGGCATCCTGTTTTTCATCTGGTCACCCTACACACTGCCCTAGAACCACCCTGATGGGATTAAGAGAAGATAAATTTCACTATGCAACTTATCTAACTGCCCTGCTCACAGTGCTATATGGATTGATATTATTAAGAAGTCCTGAAATTATCTTGGACTATTTTGCATTTTGTGTGATTAAAAATCTTAATTTGTTCAGTGGCTACAGGGGATCCCTGGATGGCTCAGTGGTTTAGTGCCTGCCTTCAACCCAGGGCGTGGCCCTGGAGACCAGGGATCGAGTCCCACATCAGGCTCCCTGCATAGAGCCTGCTTCTCCCTCTGCCTGTGTCTCTGCCTCTGTGTGTGTGTGGGTGTGTGTATGTGTGTGTCTCATGAATAAATAAAATCTTTTAAAAAAATAAAATAAAATGGGCTACAGTGTTTTTGTAAACCTAGGTTAACATTTGGGTGGGCAAACTATGGCACGTGGGCCTAATTCAGCCCAAAATGAAATATCTTTTATTTATACAAATAAAGTTTTATTGGAACACAGCCACACCCATTTGTTTATATATTTCCCATGCCTATTTTCACACTACAATGGCAGAGTGGAATCGTTGCAACAGAGACCATATGGCCTGCAAAACCCAAAATGTTTATTATCTGGCCCTCTACACAAAATTTGCCAATCCCATTGCTGGCATTATATCTGTTGATCAGAGCTTGCATTGTTAGCAGTAGCAACATACTGGTGGTCCTTGCATATGGACATGGCGGAGGGGTGACTGGAGTTTGGGCCATGCTGAGATGTCATTTCTAAGCCTTTGAGTATCCTACTTGGCATGCAGTGGGTGTCCAGTGGGGGTGAGCCCTCCCCAACCTTTTTTCTCAAATTTTTTCCATCTTCTCTTGGAAAGGGAGGCCCCCAATAAACTCCCCGCCTCTCCGATGGAGGTCTGCTCTGTAAATTCAAAGCAGGTTTCTGCTGCATTTTGAGCCCTGTCTGCTTTCCACAAATTTCACCTGGCTAAAAGTAGTCATGTGCATAATCCCTTGATTAAAGTCTTCAACCCAGAGGGAAAGGTCTGTGCCCTGGTTCTGGGCAGTCCTCCCTCTTTCTGCTTGACAATACCAACTGCCTGTCAACTGGGGTACAGAATTTGTTGAGTTCCCATCCCTGGGGCTTGGTGTTCAGCTGGGTTTAATTGCAACCCTCCTTGGAAAGGGTGAGTATGCAGATTGGAAACAGGAGAAGTGCTGGGTCGGGCAGCAGCATCTGGGAATTCACCATCTCCTGCTGCTTCATACCTGCTTCCCTTCCCCAGACCTGAAGAGGAATGAGTCACCTCTCCTGCCTGAATTCTCAGGAGTCCTTACTTTCTTTCTCCATCTGTCCATCCACATATCCATCCATCCATCCATCCATCCATCCATCCATCCAATCTTGTCTCTAATCTCAGGACCAGTTTCCCAGAGAACTGATCTAAAGACAAACTCTTTCTTAATATTCAAATAAACTGTTGTCCAGAACTGTCAAGAGTCTGAGATGTTCCCTACTTGTAAGTTAACAAGTTTGCTTTCACTATTTCATGAATGCTGGCAGAAGACTCAAGACCCTTGGGTCAGAGACAGAAGACATGATTACCTACGGCACAGCAGATAGCATGAACTTCACCAATGGATAGTAGGGGGGTGGAGGTGACTAGGTGGTTGCTGCACACAGTGGGCTTATAGCATAGCTGAGGAACCCCAGGTTAAGGGGACAGGATCCTTAAAATGGGCAGAAAACGTGACTGACTTTTGCTTCCAAGGAAGACATTTTCTTTGTTATACTGGATAGTAGACAACATTTGCCCACAGCCCTGAGGCAAACACCATCTCTATCTTCCAGGGTTGTTCACTACTCATATACCCTTAAAGAAATAGCCAGAATCTCGGCTCCCAAGATGTTTGTAAATGTGAGAGACCAAAGAGAGAGAATTATCTCAAATCGTCAATTTGTTTCCCTTAATTAAATATCTGAGCTTTTCAAATATTTGCTTTTGCACATAAAATGAACAGTGTGCACGATTGTCATTGATCATTGTAACCATTTATGCTTTTTTTTTAAAGACAGAAAATAGCTTTAGAGCCCCCCCACCCTTTTAAAGCTTTTATTTATTCATGAGAGACACAGAGAGAGAAAGAGGCAGAGACACAGGCAGAGGAAGAAGCAGGCTCCATGCAGGGAGCCTGACGTGGGACTCGATCCTGGGTCTCTGGGATCATGCCCTGGGCTGAAGGTGGCGCTAAACCACTGAGCCACTCGGGCTGCCTACCATTTATGCTTTTAACACATAGTGTACCCTTTCTTTCATTGACAAGATATAAATCACACAAGACAATTTCTACTCTGAGTTACACTTAGAATCATTGCCTATATTTGAAAGTAAATATTCAGCTATTAACAAGAAGCCTGAATGGTATGTCTTATATCTACTACTATTACTGTATGCATTATTGATGCCGCTGTGATGACGGGACATGATGAGAAATCTATGTGATTACATGACCATTTATCCTGATCATTGTAACCATTTATGCCTTTTTAATGCTAAAAATGATGCTAAAAATGACACTGAAGTTGGCATTTGACTATTGGCTTTCCAAAGCTGAAGCCAAAGAGTATGTTTGGGCTGAATTCTGATGCTGAAGTTGATGTTGATGTATCTCAGATTATAATACAGAGTGACCTCATAATACTACTCCATTCATTCATTGGGGAGGGGATGGAGGGCTACAGAAATAGATGAGTGGGGTCACAGGGCCTGATGAAGCAAGACAAGGTTAAGGTTAAGAGCATTGAACAAGGTGGCCAGAGCCTGGGCTTCACCCACAGCAGTCTGATTCTAACACCCAGATGCTGAAGTGCTCTGGGGTAACTGCAGTTCCAAGTGGGGAGCATTCCAAGCCAGGGGAGGCAGGGCAGTGTTCAATCCAGTGAAAGACAAGACAGTCTCTGACCCAGCAGAGTGGCTGGTAGCTGTCAACAGCCCTCTGTGTTGGGAATCCCAGCCGAATGTCAGCTCTGCGGGGAGGCAGGTACCAGTGGGGACTTCCAAGCACTTAGCTGTGTGTCAAGTGTGAGGATGGCCCAGGAGAGGCATCATTCTAGCTTCCCTACTTAAAACCAACAGCAGAGACAGGCTAAGTGTGCCCCAAATCTGTTTTCTCTTTCCCTGGAGTCGCAGTTAGACTAAATTTTCTCATTCCTTTGCAGTTAAGTAAGGCCATGACTAAGATTCAGTCAATGGAATGGGGGTGGGGGTGGAGGTGCCACCGTAAGGCTCTACAGCCTCTTGCAGGAACCTCCTGCTCCTGCTCCTTGTCCATTTCGCAGCTACCTACAGATGATCTAGAAGACTCTGAGGCCCTAGGAGTTGCTGGAGCCAAAAGATAGAAAGATCTTGGGTCTCTGAGTGACATCATGAAGCACAGCCATCGACCTCTCATCATCATGGAGACTTGATGTGAGTGAGAAGTAAGTTTATATTTAGTTAAGCCACAGAGCATTTGGGATTTTTTACTGAATATATATATATATATATATATATATATTTTTTTTTTTTTTACATTATCTAGTGTCACCTTGACTACTGCAGTCCACCTAGTCAGCCTGGACTTTGATATTCTAGTCATCAGTTCACAGGCCATTTTTACTGAAGCCGTGGAATCTGCTCCCTCTCTCCTTCTCTCCACTCTGTGCTGTACTGTGATAGCTGAGGGGTCCCTGCCACAGTCCTGGCATGAGCACCTCTCCCTTTAATGGACACCTCTTGACTTTAATGTGATCTGGTCTGTACCATATCTTGGGTGGTGTAGTGGAAAGAACCTGTGGCTCGAACCTGTGTTTGAAACTGAGCTCTGCCATTTATAATCATTCGGTTAGCATTTACCATGTGCCAGGTACCATACCACACATTTTTGATGTAGGCATCTTTGCTATTCCCCACCCAAGGTCACAGAACCATAAGTGATAGAACCAGGATTCACACCCAGGCAGCCTGGCTCCAGAGCTCAGAGTTGCAACCACTGTTTCCCTTCCTTGCTCACTTCCCAGGCACAGCTCAGCCTCCATATTATTTGGCAAATGGATCAGAATAGCATTTCCAAGTGTGAAATGTACTGCCTCTGGAATCCAGAGAGCCCTACCAAGCATTGTAGGAGAGCTGTGAGATGCAATGAATTGTTATTTACTTTCAAGGGATTTGACTCAGCATGTTTAGAACTACCAGATCCCTAAAATGTCACTGATAAAGTGGGTTTTGGAATCTTCATGTAGTTTTTCTCCTGCTCTCTGTAAGGAGAGAAAGAAAGAAACCTAAAGCAGTTTTCTTACCAAGGTATCCAATATACTTGCCACTTGTTCATGTGATCTGATGAGAATACCAGGCTTTCCAATTTAATGGTCCACTGTGATCATCTATGTAATGTCCAGATTGTCTACATGTCTTTGGAGTGGATTATGACAGAATTATCATAGCCCTGGAAAACACTGTTACTCAATGAGTATGAAATGCTTCTGTTTCTCTTTCTTATTAGGAATAGAGCGCATGCATGTGCCAGCTCAACAGCCATGGACCATGCACCTGATGCCATGTTCATCTGCTGTAGCAAAGATGCCACCTCCAGCATGGCAGCTGCAAGTGGCGCTGCTTGCTTGAGTTAGCAGTAGTTCCTTGTGTTCTCCTTTAGCAGGCCTGTTACTTCCCTGGCCCGGTTATGTTACGATTAACTCTAATTGTTGGTCTGGCAGCCAGGAGGGAGATGAGGGTAGATTCTGAGCAAGCTAGATTGTTTTTGCAAGGTGGAGACTTTGGCATCACCTTTGAATGGGAGAAAAATGCTAGTTTTTAACAAGCATTGGTTCTAGACAATCACGGGGTTCAGAAAAACTCAAGGGTTCTAGATTTTTAAGTGCATCCACCTACATGTCCCCATACCAGTCCTTCCAAGCTGGGGCCCACTCCTCCTTCCAAGCAGGGCTATGACTCCAGCATAACAGACTTTCCGGAAAATCCAACCTTCTCTGAAGCTTCACTTTCACTTAACTCTGGGCTTGGTTCTCTGCTTCCTCTGGCCTCTCCTACAGGAGATAGAATCCCTTCTTATGTGGCCAAAGAGAACTATTTATTTATTTATTTATTTATTTATTTATTTTTATTTATTTATGATAGACATAGAGAGAGCGAGAGAGAGCGAGAGAGAGACAGAGACACAGGGAGAAGCAGGCTCCATGCCGGGAGCCCGATGTGGGACTCAATCCCGGGACTCCAGGATCGCGCCCTGGGCCAAAGGCAGGCGCGAAACCGCTGAGCCACCCAGGGATCCCCCGAGAACTGTTTTTATGCTTCCCCTCTGATTGGAAATTAATCGCCTTCAGTCTCTTACTGTCTTCCTCCATTGCATTGCTGATAAGTGGCAACAGTCCTCTGCCTCGAGGATTGTTATTACGGCCACGTTCCCCAATCTTTCAAACGTCTGGGCATCTGAGAGGCACTTGTGCTGCATTCCCTTCCACTGGAATCCCATCACACTTTGCCACTAGGGAGAGTTTTTAGAGCTGGACCACTCCAGCATGGTAGGGGGATCCTCCAAAGGGGTGGGGAAAGCAGGCAGGGCCAGAAGGAGCAGTTGAACTCCTGCAGTGGAAACAAGGGCCTTCCCAATCCCATGGGGACCTCTGGAGCTGGGATGCCACTTTGTAAATTGTTGGAATGGAGGCCAGGGACCACTGTTTGGATGCAGGCAGCCCTGGGAAGGGGATAGCCTTGCCAGAGGTGGCTCACCTTGTGCAATTCCCTGAGAGGGGACTCAGCTTTTTGCCATTCTCAGGTAACACTGCGGGCAGCCAAAGAATGAGTGTGTTGTTCCTGGAAGGAGCCATCTCCTTGAGCACCACTGCTTCCTCTTTACATTCCCTACCTTCCATGCTTATCCCTATTGTCTGCACCAGTGATCCCGGTCACTTGTGGCGATACTGACTCCTTCTCTCACCTTTCTATGTGTACGTGTGTGTATGTGAAGTTTTCTGGAAGAATACACCAAAACTATTAACAATGATCGGGAACTAGGTAGCTAGAAAATAGGGATGTGGAGACGACTTACGTTTCACTCCCACTGTTGGTTTTTCCCCATGTCGTTTACATATATACACACAGACATGTAAAATAAATTAATAAAAATTGGAGGAAAATGAAGAGAAACTGCAAAAGACCATGTCATTTCTCAGGCAATTTACAAAAGAATTATGATTAACCACCTGTTCCCTCATCATCAAAGTATGAAGTAGGCAATTTAGCATCCTTTAAACTTTTTACAAAGGGAAATGCATATAATCTTCTTTCCAAAGGCTTTGCTCTAAAGCATGGGATCCTGCACCTTCCCTGCAGCAGCTCCTTCAGTGCATTATCACATCCACACAAGCCCTTGATGTAGGTCTTATCAGGACCCCAATTTTATAGATAAGAAGCCTGAGGCCCAGAGGGGTCTAGTGGCAGTGGGCCTGCTAACGTTCTTCTCGGCTGTGGTACTGCTAAACTGCCCTTCCCTTGGCCCTCATCTTCCCTCCAGAGGCAAGGCAGGGACTCTCAAAGACAATTTGCTAGTCAGAAACTGAGATACGGATGGGGGAATGACCTGAGGGGGGATCCAGGGCACTGCTGGGTCTTGAACCCAGGTTTCTGGCTCCCAGGCTGGGCCTATGTCCCTCTGTGCCAGACCCCTGGGTGGGCGCAGGAGGCCTTGAAAGGAGTGACATGGTGGGCTGGAAGGCCAGTGGCCCCGGAGTCAGGAGGTCATCACCCTGCCCTGCCCTGCCCTCAGTTTCTCACACCAACCAAGGGGTCAGGGGGGAAGGGACTTTATGGCCGAGGGGATTTATGGCAGAGACAACAGTTTGTTCTCTGAGTTACATGGGCCTGAACCACCCAGGGAGCATTTTTACACACACCCCTGCAGCCCCCAAATGGGGTTTCCAGCTGGAGCTCTGGGGCCCACCCCTGGGCCGGAGCCTGAGATGGCCCCATTTCCCATCTGTGCAGGAGCCCTACAGGGTCCGTCTGCTCCTGTGAACCCTCCATGAACCCCGGAGAAAGAGAGAGCGGCTTGGAGGGCCCCCTAGTAGGGGCTGGACTCCTCCCAGGAGCTCAGAGCAGGGGGAGGTCAGGACACCAACAAGGGGAGCAACTAGTCTTCTGGGATCCCCTTGCCACATCACTCCCCCTGCAGCAGTCTGTTTATGGCCCTGAGGCCTCTCCGTTCAAATAGGATTGTCACCTACCCATTCTGTTGGATTCAGGCCTCTACACTCAGTTCTCTGCTCCTGAAGCTCCAGCTGTTCACTTCTCCCCAGCTGCTCGACGTTCCTCCTGAGGTTCCCCAGGAACTGCCAGCCCAACTTGGCCAAGCTTGAACTGCTCACTGCCTCTCTTTCCTGTCCTATCAACTTGTTCTTGGGCAGTGGCACCTCCACTTATCATGGCTCTCAAGTCAGAAACACGGGGTCCTCCTTAATAACCTCATCTTCTTTCAGTCACCAACTCCTGCCATTGCTTCTGTAAAAGTATCTCCCAAGTCTATATAGACCTCAGAATTCTCTCTTCCTCAAGGGACCTCAGTATTTTTTTGTCTTAAGGCCTCAACTGGATGAGGCTCACTCATATTACGAGGATAATCTGCTTTACTCTACTATTTAAATGTTAATCTCATCTAAAAACTATCATTAGAGAAATATCTAGACTGGTGTTTGACCAAATATTCAGGTATCATGGCCTAGCCAACATGATACATAAAATTAACCATCAAACCCTGTGTGTATATTTTTGTATACACAGAATGTGGATATGACTGGATGGCCAAATGGATCCATGAATGATGAGTGGATGATTGGACATGTGCTTGGAATGATGGAAAGCATCTGATTGGTTATGTGTTTGGGTGGGAGGATGGATGGGTGGATGAATTCCACAATTCATGGTTGTGGAATGGTTGGTTGAGAGAGCAGGTCGGGGGACACATAAATAGATAGGTGGATATGTATATAAATGAGTGATTGGTTGGGAAGTAAACACATGAGTGGGTGGATTGACAGGTGGTTGAATGGTTGGTTGAGTAGTTGGATGGTGTCCAGTGGGACCTCTGGTTGGATGAAGTGCTGGTGGCTGTATATATGCATGCATTGATGGATAGCCATGCAAATGCTTGGATGAGTAGAGAAGTGGATCGATGGATAATTGAATGATTAAGTGCATAGATTAGATGTAGCTATGAATGGATAAAAGGGTGGGTAAATGAGTGGATGGGTTTGTGGGTAAATGTATTTGGCAGTAAATTTCTTTGGGGAAATGATAAATTGAGAAATGCTGGAGACAGCAGGGTCTTGACTATGGAAGAAAGTGCTGGTAGAAGGAAAGCAACATGTTATGTACCATTCATGTGATTTATACAAGTTCCATCATTTTTCGGAGCCTCCATTTCTTGATCTAAAAATGGGGAAAAAACACTCTTACCTGGCAGGGTTCTATGAAGCACAAGTGAGATATGTGTGCAAGTGTCTGGCACAGTGCCCTGAATACCATTAAGTTCTCAAAAAATGACAGTTTTCTGCATTCCTCTGGCTCTCCCCCTCCTTCCTCCTTACACTTGGGTGGTAGGTTATGATTTACAGGGCAAAGTCATACTGAGATCTCCTTTGGATCCCCACCCCCCCTAGCTATAACATAAACATATCTCTGACATTGCCGATATGACGCCTCGAGCCCCACACTTGGGCACAGAATCGCCACCCCCCCATCCTCTCTCATTTCAAAAAGGACACTACTGGCTGAGCCTCTTGTTCCAGCTGGGATGATTTCTCTGTCCTCAGTGGACCAGAGACAACATCTGGGGCTGGCTACTGCTTCTTCTCGAGTCTTCTCATGACACTCAAAAATGATGAGAAACACATTTAGTCCCTTTGGCAGTGGCAACATTTTCTCCTGGAGAAATGAGAGATGTGTACAGGCCACATGTGGGCATGCGTGCACATACACAAAGTATCGATCAGGGCCCTCAGTGGGAAGACATTTATGATATAGCCCTAGGTTTAAGTCCTGGCCCTGCCAATCTGGGGCTGTATGATTTTGGAGATGTCACTTTCCTTTTCTGAGACTTCGTGACCTTGTCTTTAAAATGAGAACAATATTGCCTGCCTCATAATATCTTCGTGAGGAAGAATTGAAAGACTTGTGAACAGAGTCTGGTGCATAATGGGCACTAAATAAATACCAATTCGCATCCTCATTGCTAAAAGTCTGGCTGGGAAACTGACCTAAGATGTGCCAGTTTGGGAAACGAACTAGGGGTGGTAGAAGGGGAGGAGGGCGGGGGGTGGGAGTGAATGGGTGACGGGCACTGGGTGTTATTCTGTATGTTAGTAAATTGAACACCAATAAAAAAAAAAAAAAAAAAAAAAGATGTGCCAGTTTGGGTTACATCTATGTATTTTGAGCCCCAGTGGAGCAGTCGATAAAGGAAGGCTGGTGAGTGTGTGGACTGATTGATTCATTCATTCATTCACTAACTTATTTCCTTTCATTTCAAATCAACTTAACGAAGGTATGATTTACGTGTCATAAACTGCATCCACTTAAAGTGAATAATTTCATGAGTTTCTACAGATGTATGCACCATGGAAGCCACCACTACGATCAAGATCCAGAACATTTCCATCACCCTCAAGAGACTTTCGTTCCATTTTGCAGTCCACCCCTCCCTGCAGCCCCATCCCCAGGCAACTGCTGATCTGCTTCCTGTCACTGTGGATTAGTTTGTATTTTCCAGAATTTTATATAAATGGAAGCTTACAGTGTGCACTCTTCAGTGTCTGACTCTGTCACTCTGATGAGTGATTTGGAAATTCAACCCTGTTGCCCCAGGTATCAGTAATCTATTCTTTTAAATTGCTGGCTGATATTCCATAGTATGCTGCCTTTTATTTATCACTACCATTTTACTTTACTAATTTATTTACTCATTATTCAAAGGCTTGCTTATTTATTAGTTATGATTTTGTCCATTCATTCATTCATCCACTCCACAAATATTTGTGTGACGACTCTGTGCCAGGTACTGCTCTGATATAGCAGGAGAGAGTATATCATGTGTATATGCCTTTACTAAAGGTGCTGGAGCTAACGCAGGAAACAAAGTAGGCAAGTGTGTGTACTGAAGAAAGGAGATTCTCTTCTATGAGATATAAGCAAATAACTATATAATATGACAAGCTGTGATAAATGATATGAAGAGAAATAAAGCAGGTTTGGGGGGTAGGTGTTTATGGAGATGTGTGCTAGTTTATATAGCATAGTTGGAGAAGGAGTCTTGGAACTAGCTCCACAGATATTTGGGGTATTAAGCAGAGAGACAGAAAAAGCAGAGATGCTGGTGTAGGTACATATTTGGGGTACTCAAAGAGCAGCAAGTCTGGAAGTGGTCCAGACTGAAGAAAGACATTGGAAGTCGTTGATATCCAGAGAACATATGTGAAGGAGGAAGACCCAAGAGGTCCACCCCCAAGGGAGTTGTGTAGCTGGAGGGCTGAGCCTTGAGGCTCTCCACTATTTAAGGCCAGCAGGATGAAGGCAGCAGGGAAGGAGTGCTCAGAAGTCAAAAGGAAAACCAGGAGAGAGTGCACCCAGAAGCTAAGCACAAAGTTGGGTTTTGGGAAGCAAGAAGGGATCACCTGTGCCAAACTCTGCTGGGGGGTTGAGGAGGAGAGAGAGGACTGCCAGCTGGCTAGTGGCTGTGGCCACCAGAGGCCTTTGGCAGGCCAGAAAGCAGAAGTCAGGGGAGGCAGGCGTGATGGAAGCAAGGTCAGGAGAACGGGTGGGGAGAAGGTGGAGACAGCTAGCACAGACTCTTGAGGCACTCTACCATAAGGAGAGAAGAAAAGCAGGGTGATCACCAGTGGGGTGTGGGGGGAGTCCAGGAGTTAATTAAGTTTAAACTTGGTACGATTTGGCATGTTTTTATGCTAATGGGGTTGCGTTAGCATTTACTGAAGGCTTTCTCTTTCCAGGCACCAGTGCTGTTTACTCCTTCTTGTTTTTCGTTGATTACAAGATCTCTTCACTCTTGAGTAGCTACATTCTGGAGAGGAAAAGGGTGTTGGAGTAGATCCCAAGAGTCAGAGAGTGGAGGTGGAAGAGGACTTGGGCCCCTGAGGAGAGACATCTTCTCCTACCTGGACAGCCTTCCCTTCCAGGCTTTACCCCAGAAGGGCCAGCCAGCATCTGGGAGAAAGCAGAGCTAAGTCCTCCCAAGTTTGTGGATGAATTGGGGAAAGCGTCATCTCAGTCAGGCTGAGAGGGGAGGGGAGGTCCCAGGAAGGGGAGTGGGTTGAGGCAGGAACTGTGCCCCTTGGTGGTGAGGCGGTGACTCTGGCTGGCTCTGGGGATGAGGTGAGCCCCACACCTGCTCTGAGGTCACCTCCCTGGCTTGTGGGCCTTAGGCCAGCCTCTCCTTGTGTCCATTTCCGCCAGCTTGCAGGCCTTGGGGACTGAGAGGACCAGGACAAGCATCCTGGAGGGGCTTCCCTGCCTTTGGATAAGATCCCACTTGGACCTGGGTTCTTTCTTCCTTTGGAGGCTGCTTGGGAGGGTGGGTGTGGAGTCCAATGGACGTGGGTGTGAATCTGGTTCCAGGACATTTCTGAGGGAAAACTAGGGTGAACCAACTTGTCCTGATTTGCCTGGGACTTTCCCATGTTTGGCACTGAAAGTCTCACATCCTCTAAACCCCCCTAGTCCCAGGCAAATCAGGTGGGTGGGTCACCGTAGAAATAAGCAGTGGATGTACTTGAAACTCTAGGGCAAGGACTGACTCATCCAGCCTGCAGGAAGCAATCTGGTAGGGTGAGTAAGAGCCTGGCAGCAATCCCTGCTTTGCCACTTACTAGCTGTGGGACCTGAGTTAGTAGCTTAACTTTTCTGGACCTCAATGTATCCATCTGTTAAACAGGGATAATCATAGCTCCTATCTTATAGGATTGTTGTGAAGATTATACATAAAGCATTTAAAACTGCCTGCCTCAGGGCACCTGGGTGGCTCAGTGGTTGAGGGTCTGCTTTGGCTCAGGTCATGATCCTGGGGTCCTGGGATCGAGTCTCACCTAGGGCTCCCTGCATGGAGCCTGCTTCTCCCTCTGCCTATGTCTCTGACTCTCTCTGTGTCTCTCATGAATAAATAAATAAAATCTTAAAAAAAAATAAAACTGCCTGCCTCACAGTAAGTACATAATAGATTTTGTGGTTAGCTGTTATTTAGAATTATCTATAATCTATCTATCTATCTATCTATCTATCTATCTATCTATCTATCTATCATCATCTATCTATCGAGTTTGTGAATGATAGGGATTACTTTGGTAAGAACATATACAAGGTGCTAGAGTAGCAGGAGGAAACAGAGACTGATTCTATAGTGGGAATCAAAGGCAACTTCACAAAGGGTTAATACTTGGGCTGGGTATTATAGGTTGAGTAGGAGTTTTCCAGTTAAACAAGAATGAAGAAAGAATATCCCATGCAGAGGAAAAATAGCCTGTACAAAGGCATAGAGGTGTGAGCATGAGTAGCAAGTTGCTTCTGCTTCACCCCAAGCACAAGCTGGTTTTAGATACAGCTTGGAAACTCAGTTATCAAAGAAACCAAATCTCACAGGGCTTGGTTTTCCTATACCTATGATTGTAAATGCTCCTCCCCAACCCCGTCGATGCTTTTCAATCCATACTCCAGCATCCAGCTCAGTGCTAATGACATAGTGGGTGCTCAATAAACATTTGCTGCTCATCAGCTCTGTACCTGCTGCTGTGTTAAGTGCCTTATGTCTATCATCTCACTTAGTCTTTACTATTTCTATCTCCCATTTTATTTTATTTTAAGATTTTATTTATAAATAAATAAATAAATAAGATTTATTAATTAATAAATAAATTAAAAAGTGGGACTCGATCCCAGGTCTCCAGGATCATGCCCTGGGCCAAAGGCGGCACTAAACCGCTGAGCCACCTGGGCTGCCCTATCTCCCATTTTAAAGATGAGAAAATTGAGATGGGAAATAAATTACTTGCTTGAGCAAGGTCCAAGAGCTGGTAAGTGAAGCACTGGCATTCAGACCCAGATGTCTCCCTCCAGATTAAGCTTTTAACCACTCCCTTATATATTTCTTTATTTCTTGGCACCTGGTACCTCTGGCTACAGTTCTAAGAATAGGAGGAGGTTGATTGGACTGTAGGGTCTCTGCTTCTACTCTGGTGGGAAGGTAACTCACTTAAATTCAACTCAGTAAACAAGTCATGATTCTTTGCTATGCAAGGTGAGGCCTTGTACCACAGAGACCAGGCTGGGGAGTCACAGAGCCAGGCTGCTTGGGTTCACATCCTGGCTCCATGCTTTCTAGACTGTGCTCCCGAGCCAGTCACTGCTCCATTATGGCTTCCATTCCCTTCCTCTTAAATGGAGAATTAAATACATTACCTCAAATAAGACACACTGAGCAGTGCCTGGCACACGGCGAGCATTCAATGCATGTTGGCTGCTGTCATAAACTAACTTTATCAACAGAGTCCCAGGCCCTGTGCAGTCACCAGACAGAGGATGGGGTGACATGTGACCCTGTCTGAGGACAACATAAACATCTGGGGGGTGGGGAGGGCAGTAGGCTGGGTGGCAGACCTACTCCTGGGAGCTGTTGGTGGTGATTTAAATGATTTAATCTACAGGGATGGGAGACAACCCTTGGAGCAGCAGGGCAGAGTGTGGATAAAAGGGGCTGGGGACCAAGCTCAGAGACCGTAGTATGGGGAGAGAAGGCAGCACCCCATATAAGACGACCAAATGAACCTCAGTCCCTAGGAAACCAGGACATGTGACCATCTTGGCCCTAAAGGAGACTGAGGAACAACCAGAGGTGGGAGAAAACCAGGAGAGCGAGGAGAGGTTTGAAGAAAGGAAGGGTAGGCACCATTGCTGCTGGGAGGCCAAGATACGCAGTCCTGGGGTTTGGCAGTGTGTCCATCTCCATGGCCTGGATGATGCCACCCTCTGGGAATGGGGTTGAACGTCTGATTGCAGTTGAAGATTGGAGATGGGAGAGACTGGAACATTCAACACACTTCCGGGAGGGCCCCAGCAGAGAAGGAGACATGGAGGTTCAGGAGAGAGGGCACTGATGGCCTGCAGACTGACAGAAGAGATGAGACGGGGGAGCCCACGTCCGGGGTGGAGAGTGGGCCACCATGTCCATGGTGAGAGGAGAGAAGGAAGAGAGGGGGTGGCAGGTGGGTGGGAGGAGACAGCTGAATTCCCATCTGAAGGCCTCTGTTGTCTTTATAAAGATCAAGACTGCTCATTTTTTGAGTGGAAGGAGCAGGGACCTGGGTGAGGGTGAGGAAGAAGAGAGAAGGGCCGTCAGAGCCCCGGGGTTGGGGATGGGGGGCAGGAGCCATTGCAGGCAGAGGCATAGCAAGCCGGCTGAAGCAGGTGCACCCTCTGGGGTCACCTGGTGCAGGCAGAGGAGGGGACTCCAGAAGCCATCCGCCCACCTGGGTGAGCTTCCTCAGTTGAACCAGCTGTTTGGGACTGGAACAGAGGAGGTGAGGGTGGGCTCATCCAGGCCTGGTTCAACTGGGTGAGGGTGACTGAGGCAGAGGGGCTGGAAGGGGAGAGTGTGGAGTGATAGCAGCAACTGGCCATGGGATGTGGGCTCAGGTAGCTGAGCAATGGTGGGAGGTGCTGGAGCCAGTGATGTGAGTGTGTGTGAAAACTGTTCTGACCCGGGGTACAGGAGCAAGGGAGCCCAAAGACAGAGGGGGTATAGCTGGTGAAAGTAATGTTCGTATCCTTGATGTTGGAGTAGTGTGCTGGTGGTGACAAGTTATGACAGCTGATTTGGAGCAGAGTAAGGAGTAAGGCACCGTTGGTGCCAGGGAAGTCCAAGGTCCAAGAGGCCAGGGCACTGTTTGAAGTGTCCATGGGGGTGTCCAGGTGACTCAGGGCAATGGCCAGAGTGGGGAAGAGGGAGGAAGTTCCCCTTGAGTGAGGAGTGACAGAGAGGCTGGTGGACAAGAGTCACAGGGGTGAGGTGCTGTCAGTCAGCCTGAACCCCAAAGAAGTTGGATATTTTGGGAAGAGGGTAGTGCAGTGAAGACCAGAAAGTGGCCAAGGGGAGCAAAAGGGCACCTCCTCTACTTTCCTTTTCTGAGGAATCCCAGCCTCCTCTGGGAAGGGAAGAGGAGAGAATGCTCTCCAGAGAGGGGCAGGTCTGATGGAGCTGGATGTATGTGAGGGAGTGTGCTGCATGTGGGGCTGGAGATGGGAGACACACCATGAGAAGATTCTGGAAGGAGGGGAAGTGGGAAGCTGGGCCAGGGGAGAGAGCATGCCAAGAGTGTGGGAATGAGAATCCACAGGAAGGGGCTGCCCTTCAGAGATGTGAGGCCTTGTACTGGCTCCTTCTGGTGGTGTGGGAGAGTGGGTGCCTGGGCCCAGCAGGACTCAGCTGAGGCCTGGAAGGGTGACCAGAAGCTGCAAGGCGGTGGGGGCGGGTTAACTGGTGCTCCAGGGAAGGGGTGCAGGGCCTTTATGCTGCATCCCTAGGGTCTGTCCCAGCTGGCTCTGGGAGGGCACCACCCTGCCCCAGCCTATGACCCCTGGGTCAGGGGCCTGTCTCTTCAGGAGCTGGGAGTTCTTGGCAGCCAGAGCCAGCTGCTTAGAGGGGAGGAGGCCCCTGCAATGACCAGCTCTTTCACACCCCAAGGAAAAACAAGGCCATCTGCAAAACCCTGGAGGTGTGAGGTGGGGGCTTGGCAAACGGATGGAGGCTGTGAGAGAGAAGCCTCCCTGTAGGTCAGCCTTCCTGCTGAGAAGGAGTGGGAAGGCTGGCTGCCCTGGGCCTGCTCTAACCCCCCTCCCCCCGTGGGGCCTCGGGCAGGGCCTTGGGCAGGGCCTTGGGAGAGCGGCGTGGTGCTAGGAAGCACCTGGAGGAGCAGGAAGTTTCGAGGACACTGCAGCTCAGAGGCTGGCTGAAGACGAGCACCGTGCAGGGAGTCCGGAGACCCCAGCCACTCACGGCCGCCCGCCCCCACCCCCACCGCCGCCCTGACCTCTGAGTGCCCCGGGGCTGTCCAAAGTCCTCGGCCCGGCCTCAGCTCCCGGGCCATCCAGCTGCGGGTGTCCGTGGCCTGGGATGCTCTCCGGCTGGTGAGGGTGCTCAGGCCCTCCCAACATGGGCGGAAGAGCCCAGGCAGAGGGCCTGAGTGCACGCCCGCTCCGGGCACCCGAGCTGAGCAGGCTCGAGTTCCATTCCTGAATATCAATGAGCAGGCCCAGGAATGTCTGCCACACAGCTGGCTGCGGCGGCGGCGGCGGCGGCGGCGGCGGGCGGGGCGGAAGCGGCCTGCAGGCCCTCCCAGACCCACCTGCCCGGCAGCAGCAGGCAGGCCCGGGGGCAGGCAGGGCAGCCTATGGCAGGACAGACCCTCCTGAAGCCGCAGCCGTTCGTGTGCTCGGTGCCTTCACACCTTTGAGTCTCAAACAAACTCCGCAATTATGCACCGTCACTCCCATGACTTGCCCCTTTCCCACTCTGGGGAGAGGCACCAGGAGGATCCAAGGCTGGGCCCCTTCAGCTCCAGACTCCAGATATTCGCGCTCGGCTGCTTAGCAGACGGGGAAGCTGCAAACCTGGGCAGCTCGGAGGCTGCAGAGCTGGGAGCTGCGTTCATTCATCCCTTCGTCCTGTGAAGATGTATGTGCCAGGCTGGCGCCGGGTGCTGGGGAGACCGTGGTGGGCAGGCCAGGGAGGTGGTGAGGAGAGAGGACCTCGAGGGGAGCAAAGGCCTTAGGTCATCTCAGATCCCGTGTGCGTTACGTTATCTGAGCAAGCAGGGAAGGCTGCACTCCTCCAAATTAGCAAGAGTGTTTATAAACGAATCACGTCTCAAGACTGACTTCTGCAAGGCTTCCGACAACCAGGGCTCAGCGACCACCTCCCGAATGCATCAGGTTGTGCAGGCACAGGGCAGAGGTGAGGGTCAAGATTATTCGATAGGGTTCCGTGCATGAAGCTCACAGATCCGCTGACAAGCAGCAGAGAAGGACGTGTGGGGCAGAAGAGACAGTATTTGTGGTGGCCTTGCCAAGTGCTCTAGCACTGCTGGAGTGTCGGCAGGGTTCTTGAGGCTGGGATGTGGTCCGAAACCTGGAGAGGGGCCCAGGTGGGGAGGGGCAAGCAAGGGGACACTTTGCTCGACCTGAGGGCTATTCCAGGCTCAGCTCCTGGCCTAGAAAACTCTTCCACAGGTGTCTGATCATCTCGGGGATGCCAGTCAGGGCTGCCCATAAAGCAAAATGGTGTCTTGAGGCTGACTGGCCTATCCCTTCATGAGCACCAGGGCTGTGTCCGGGCACAAATCTGTCATCTGCAGAGACAGAACTGTAATAATGTTTCCAGGGCAGAGGGTCCAGGTAGCTGCAGGGCCCCCCTACTTGGGCACAAAACTGCATTTGGAGCCCTTCCCATGCAGACCAAGGTCAACCCCAGGACCTAAGCCTGAGTAACCATGAAGGTCCCTTCCCTAGCCTCAGCTTCCCCATGGACTCAGTGATGCTCTCCAACGTTGTCATTCTGATGTCTCAAGGAGAGGTGGAGTTGGGTGCCCACATATAAAGTGGCTAGAGAGCTAGATTTAATTATTAGTCATGGCTGTCAGTTCTGGCACCCCCTGCCCCTCTGGGGGGTACTGAGGGCAGGCAGGCTGACAGCTGCACGGGCTGGTTGCAATGGCTTCACTGTGAGGCCAGTCCCTGGGAGAGGCCACACAGCATGAAGCTGGCATCTTGGACATCCATGGGGTTTAGACACTTGTCTAGACCTGGGGTGGAGAGTAGAGGCAGAATAAGGACTTGGGTCCTTGTTGTCTTGGGAGGCCAAGATTCATATCCAACTCTGGGATCCATCCATCCATCCATCCATCCATCCATCCATCCATCTTCCATCCATCCACTTAATGACTAATTGTTGAGCACAGGCACATTCTAGCTGTATGATCAATAATGGACTCTGAAGGTGATCAGAAAGCAGGCATAAATGCTAGAAGGCTCTCACTCTGGCAGTGGGTCCATTCCATTGACTACTTAAGGAAATCCCTACTTCTTGTGTGTGCCCAGGGAAACCACTTCACCCCTGTGAGTCTCAGTTTCCTCCAATACAGCGGGTTTTCATGGTCAACTGCAGTGCTGCTGTGAGTTTCATGAGATGAAGGATGGGAAACACCCCCATTCAGCACAAGAGACTGTGTGAGAGCTGTCATCAATATTTATTGTGGCTTTGGGCCTGAGTCTCCAACTGATGTGGGATGGTGGCAGAAATAGCCATGAGGAGTAGAAGAAAGAGGCCAAAGGGGTCAGGCACAGCTGGCCAGTCCCTCAGCTTCTCAGGATCTCCATTTGTAAATCGGCAATGATAATTCCTATCTGTAGGGGGGTGGGGAGGATTCAAGGTATAAGAGGCATTCTTGATATGTTATATTGGAAGCACATGCTTCCTTTTCCCCTTCTCTGAGGGGAAAAGCTAGGGGCATCGTGATTCCTGAGGGCTTTGGGGAAAATCAGAAGGCACCTCCAGTGGGGTTGGGTGTCTCTGCATTCATCCATAGGCTGTTGGGAAAGGCCCAGTGTGGGAGTGTTTGGGGCATTGTGATGGACAAGACAGATGTGATCCCTGCCCTCATGGGGCCCCTAAATTGGGGTGGAGGAGGGGCAAAGAATACCAAATATACAGAACAGTTTGTGATAAGTGCCCTGAAGGAAAGGTCCAGGAAACTGTGATAGCAGCTCAAGGGGCTGTGTGAGGCAGAGAAATCCAGGAAAGCCACTCGAAGGAGGTGGCCTCTGAGTGGTGACCTGAAAGGCAAGAAGGAACCACCTGTTCAAAGTTGGACAAAGAGGACACAGCAAGTGCAAAGGCCCTGGAGTTGCAAAGACTTTGGAGGCTAGAGAAAGCAAAGGAAGCCATGCTAGCAGGGGGTTTCATGTATAATGGGAAGAGTGTAAGACATTCAGTTGGAAAGTTAGAGACAGGCTAGATCAGACAGGCAGATTAGTTTGTGTAGATGGTGATGACTCATATTTCCCAGTTGAGGAAACTGAGGACTCAGAGCAGTTAAGCCACCTGCCCAACGTCAAGTTGGCAAGAGATGGAGCCCAGGTGGATCTCAGTGTCAAACCTTGTTGGGAGGCGAGGGGCAAAACTCTCAGGTGCTCTGAGGCCCCCCCTCATCCTCCTGAGGGGTGAAGGCAGGAGGGGCCCAGCCCAAGAGAGAGAACATCGTGTCTGTGGGAGAGAGTCAGAAGAGGCAGCAGCCTAAACACACGGCAGACCCCGGCCAGCCTCGGCTGCCAGCACAACTGCTTGTGTGGCTGCCAAGGAGCCAGATGCCGCTTCTGGAAAAAATATCTTCCTGGCTTGGCACTCCCTGGCCGGCCTGCCTGCCATGCAAGGGGAGGAGGGGGCTGCCGAGTGTGGGCCTCTGCTGCTTAGCACCCCAGAACGGCACTGCTGTGCCTTTGAAGCCAGGGCAGGAACAGGGAAGGGAGGGGGCAGGGAGGATGCAAGCAAAATATTTTCGCTAAAAATATTCTGGTCCAGGAGAAGATCTTTTTTTCTTTTTTTCCCCTACTCTTGCTGGAAAACCAAAGTCTTATTAAAACAACACCAGAATATTTCATGTTGATATCAATTAGGCGAAGGAGAAGGAATCTTGAATTTTCCTCCCTGCCAGTTTCACATAAAAGGAATATTCTCCCAGAGGCCAAAGGATGAAGGTTTTTAGTTTTTTCCTTTTTCTGCAAAAAAATTCCTGCAATGTGAATGGAAAGTTCCTCATGTCTGAGAACTTCCTGAGAAGTGGGGCTCTGGACTCTGATGCCAAATTCTCCCCTTAAGCCGGGTGGGGCAGGGCAGGTGGCTGGCCCCTTAAGACAGCCTTCTGAACCTGTCAGACTTGCTCTGCACTGAGGCCTGACCTGTGTACTCTCCAAGGACCCTGGCCAGTTGGACCACAGAGCCAATGGCCAGGAGATGGGCAGATATAGACAGAGTATTTGGCCTGTGCTTCTGGAACCCTTCATCAAAGCTCCTCAGGCAACCTCAAGACAGGGAGTCCACTCTGAGGTGCCAGACCCGACCAAGGCCCCACTTTCTGGTTTAGGCCTTTCATAACCATGATGGCAGCTCCATTAATGCATACCTATTATGTGCCAGGCACTTTAAAATGTATGTTTATATAATATCTCATTTAGTCCTGACAAGGACCATAAGAGAGGTGAATTATATTATCCCCAGGGTCTCTGAGAAAACTGGGGTTTGGTGTCACACAGCTAGTAAGTAGGGTGACAAAATTTGAACCCAGGTCCTTCTAACTCTAAAGTCTGGGCTCTGTCCTCTGTTATAGCCTGCTGCTCAAACACCCATTTGGTCCTCCATCAAGCATCTGGTAAGTAAGTGAGGCTCTCTTGTCTTTGGTATTATTTCAGTCCTTTGACTCCAAGCCAGAGGTCCAGGAAACAACACTTTCAGCAATATTTTCTCTCCACTTTCTCCTCTGCTCAACTTTCTGAGTTTCCTTTATTTATGCATCAATTCATTCATTAATTTATTTCATTCAACCAACCATTCATCTATCTATCCATTCATTTATTTATTCATCCATCCATTTACCTACCTCCATCCAGCCATCCTGTCATCCAACCAACCATCTTCCACCCATCCATTCAACCAACCACCCATCCATCATCCACCCATCCATCTATCCATCTTTTTACCCATACATTCATTCCACCCATTCAACCCATGTTTGCCAAGTGCCAGAGATATAGAAATGACTAGAACACAGCTCCTGATCAAGTCCCATTGAGATTCATCCAATATTAAAGATAAAATGTCATCTTAAAAATCTCGTCCAATCCCCCACTATGTAATCCAGGTAGGAGTATTTTTATTTCTGGATGAGGAAATTATAGTGCAGGAAAAGCAATGAGACTTGCTGGTAAGTTGTGCTTGTCATAGAAGGGCCTAAAAGTCAAAACAGACTTGAATTCTAGTCCTGGTTCTTTGCCCTGCTAGCTGGATGACTTTGTGCTAGTTACTGAAACTTTGTAAATGTGGGGGAGAGCAGTAAGTGAGGTCAGAGAGGGCTTCAGGCCATGGAGGGCTTTGTAGGTCATTGTAGAGAACCCGGGTATTTATGTGAGGAAGAGGGCACCAATGGTGGGTTTGACTAGCAGAGAGACAAAATCCAACTTAAATTTTAAAAGGATCACTGTGATTCTGGTATAGAGACTCACTTGTCAGGGGAGAAAGGAGGGAAGGGTACAAGCAGGATGCTGATCAGTAAGGAAACTATTATAATAACTCAGACAAGAGGTGATATTGGTTTAGAACAAGGTGATAACAGTGGAGGTGGCAAGAACCATCTGGTACCGAAGGTAAGATGTGGGAGGAAGAGAAGCATCCAGGATGACTTGGTAGCCTTGTGCCTGAATGACTGGAAGGATAGAGTTGCCATCACCCAAGAGAGCAAAGGCTGTGGTTGGAGCAGGTTTTGGACAGAAGATCAGAAGTTCATGTTTGAATGCACTGACTCTGAGGTATCTATTAGCTATCTAAGTGATAATGCTGGGTAGGCAGTTGGATATGCAGTCTGGGGTCAAGAGCAGGTCTGGGTTGGAGGTAAGTCTGGCAGTCACTGGTGTATGAATGGTATTTAAAGCCTTGAGAGTGGAAGAATCACAAAGGGAGTGAGTGTCGGGGCGCCTGGGTGGTTCTGCCTTTGGCTCTGGTCATGATTCCAGGGTCCTGGGATTGAGCCCTGCCACAGGCTCCCTGCTCAGCAGGGGAGTCTGCTTCTCCCTCTGCCCCTCCCTCTGCTTGTGCTCACGCTTTCTTTTTTTCTTCTCTCTCTCTCTCTCCTAAATAAATAAATAAATAAATAAATAAATAAATAAATAAATAATTTTTTTTTTTTTTAAGTGAGTACGTGTAAACAGAGGAGATTAGGACCAAAGCCTGAGCCTTGGGCCCTCCATCTCTAAGAGATTTTACTAATACAAAGTAGGGCCACAGGGTACAGATAGGAAGAAAACACAGTCACAGACCTCACAAAACATGTGTTCTAAAGAGGGCGATAGACATAGTAGGAATCAGCAAGTTCACAGTTTTAGGCTAAAACTGTGGAAGGAGCCATGATGTCGTTCAACAGATGAATGGATAAAGAAGCTGTGGTCTATATATACAATGGAATATTACTCAGCCATCAGAAATGACGAATACCCACCATTTGCTTCAACGTGGATGGAACTGGAGGGAATTATGCTGAATGAAATAAGTCAGTTGGAGAAGGACAGTCATCATATGGTTTCACTCATATGTGGAATATAAGAAATAGTGAAAGGGATTATAAGGGAAAATGAGTGGGAAAAATTAGAGAGGGAGACAAACTATGAGAGACTCCCAACTCTGGGAAACAAAGGGTTGTAGAAGGGGAGGTTAGTGAAAGGATAGGGTAAGTGGGTGACGGGCACTGAGGAGGGCACTTGATGGGATGAGCATTGGGTACTATATGTTGGCCAATTGAATTTAAGCAAATTTTTTTTAAAAAGTTCACTAGGCTGACAAGCTTCAGGAGAGGGTCAGCCAAGGGCCGCAGGAGCCCAGGTGTGATACCATCCAGCCCAGGAGCACCTGCAAACCCGGCCTGTTCCAGTTCCACTGTAATGGACATCACCAGGCCTGGGCCTGAGTTGCTGCTAGTACCCTCTTGAACCTGTCCTGTTCCACAGAAAGGGGGAAACCCAAACCCAGAGTTTGGAAGTTCATGTAATTCTCTCTATAGTCTGATCAGATAAGTAGTATGATCCCCATTTTACACATTAGAACCTGAGGTTCAGAAAGGGGAAGCCACTGGCTAAAGCCCCGACTGTAAAGATCACGTACCTAATGAGAGAGAGAGAGAGAGAGAGAGAGAGAGAGAGAAGGGAGTATGGAGAGGATGCTGAGAAAAGGGCTCAGAATTTTCCTGTTAAGATTTGAGTCTCTGTCCTGAGGGAGAGCTCCTGGGCCTGCCAAAGTCCAACTCAGATGCTTTTGGGGGCCAGGTGGTAGACATCAGTGAGGGCTGTGGGCTGGGAGCGGGGAGCAGAGGGCACAAGCCTAGTCAGTTGCAACCTGGAGGAAGGGTGAGCCCAGGGTTGCCAAACCTGGTTTCTAAGGAGAAGCCGGAAATCTGGACTTTTATGTGAAATTTCTCACTTTTTAAAGCAACATCAGGTCCAAATAAAACATATCTGCCTGCTGAACTGACCTCACGGGCCATCAGTTCCAGGCTTTTGGCCTTTTGGAATGGTGGATTTAGGATCCCACAGGCCTGGGTTTGAATCCACAATTTCTCTCTTCCTAGCTGTGTGATCTTAGGCAAGTGAGTCCATCTCACTGGACCTCAGGTCCTGTCCATCATCTCTGAGTCTCAGGGCTGTAGGGGATAGAGGATCACTGAGATAATGTGTGCGAGGTCCCTAGCCCAGTGCCTCCCTAACTCCCTCACAGATGCTCCATAGGTTATGGCGAGGCAGTGATCTGTGTGTGTACGTGTGTGTACATGTGTGTGTGTATGTCTGTTGAGTGCCAGGAGCCTGTGTGTAGACCCTCCACAGACCCACACTGTCTTCCCTTCCCTCCCAAACCTCGCTTTCAGGCATCCCCCATGGACCTCTTATGGCTCTTCCAGGCAGTGGTGGCTTCCAGGACCAAGCCTTCCTCACCAGCCTGACTTCTTTCTCCCTCCTGCCACCTCTCCTCTGCACAGGAGAACCGTGGGGACGTCTGGATTCCTGAGGGGATGTTTTCCACATTTCTGGAAACCCACTGCGGTTTGGTTTTCCGTGGTAAAGGCCTTGGCAGGGGCTCAGTCCAATGGAACAGCCAGTGGTTGGGAGGGGCCAGAATCAAGGAGACATTCATTGAGCGCCCACTGTGTACCAGGCCTTGGGGATTCACAGATGCTTAAAACAGCCCTGCCCTCCAAGAACCTCATTATCTTGTTATGAAGAAGACTGGAAACATGAGAACTTAAAAACAGATCTTAAAACCAAAGTCCCTGTCACTCAAGCCAGGAGCCTGCTTGCCCCTGGCTTGCTCCTCCTCCTCATCCCATCAGAAACTAGGTTCTTCCGCTTGGCCCTTGTCAGCCCTCAGAATCTCTCAGATCTGTCCCTTTCTCCTCACTTCATTGCCAAGGCCCTAGTTTGGGTCGTCACCCTCCCTCCCCTGGATGATGGTAGCTGCCTCCTCCCTGCCTCCAGCCAGCCCTCCTTCAGGTCTTCCCCATGAGACCATGAGGAAGAGCTTTCTAAAACCCAAAGCTGCTCCTGTGACTTCCCTACTGAAAGCCCGCAGTGACTTCACCATGGAATTCAAACTGCCCACAGGGGCTCACAGGCCTCTTAGGCTCTGCCCTTTCTGTCCTGGACAGCCTGCTTCATCTCTCACCACGTTTCTGTCCATCTCTGCGTCAGCCACGCATGATGCCTCATAGTTAACTGCCTGCCGTCTGCTTTCTCTCAGCTCCAGGGGCCTTCACATTCATGGTTCCTTCTTCCTAGAATATATTTCCACCATTGCCTTCACCAAGTGACCTTCTAATCACTCTTCGGGGCTTGGCTTAAATGTCACTTCCTCCAGGAAGTCTTCCTCACCCACTCCCACCTCCAGGCTGGATTAAGCATTTTGTTCTGTGCCCCCAGCACTTTCCTTATGGTCATATTACTATTACTACTACTACTTCTACTACTACTACTACTACTACTACTACTACTACTACTACTACTATTACTACTACTACTACTACTACTACTACTTGTTGCTGCCACTGCCAGCCCTAATCTGGACTAATACTGATGGCAAGCACTCCTAAAGCTCTCATATGTGCCAAGCATTATTCTAAGTGGCCTATATGTCTATTTTAACCTCTCAAATACCCTTTAAAGTAGGAATTATTACTGTCCACTTTATAGGTGAGAAAACCAAGGTACAGAGAAGTGGGGTGACTTGTCCAAGATCTTGTGGGCAGTAAATGGTGAAGCTGGGATTACTAATAGTTTACATGTCAATCTGTTGCAAAGACCTGTTTCCTGGTCTGTCTCCCTCACCAGACTATGAACTTTAGGAGCACGAAGCCCGCTGCTGCCTATGGTTATGTCTCCAGCACACAGCATCATGTCTGGCACACAGTAGGTCCTGATGGAAGGAAGGCACATTGGATGATGTTGGAGAACTCTGGAGCTGCTTGAGTGCAGGGAATTGGGCCAATTGACCATGTCATATTCTTGTGTTATTGCTGAGCAGTCAGGGTACAGGCTGTTTATCTGAAACCAATTCACCAAGGAGAGGTAAAAAGAGAACTCATAAAACCCATACACCCTTGACATTTATTACCTTACTATTGATGAACTAAGATAATGCACATGAAGCATATTGCCAGCAGAGAGAGAAAGTGCTTAATAAATATGCAATAATGAACGGTGGCTCTTGGCAATGACCCAGAGAGGGGGAATGGTTTTCCCATGTTACAGATGAGAAGACTGAGCCTCCAGGAAGGGATGAAGTGGCTTGCAGAGAGCACCCAGCCAACATGTGAAGCAGTGGGGATCTAAATTCCAGAAGCTGGTTCTCATTTCCCTGGAAACGGAAGCTTCCATTTACCTATCACCAAATTCATGGATTATATGCCCATTTACCTTCCTTTTGAGACAATATTGCGTATTTCAAATGTTTATTTCTTTTGAGATAAGAATTTCAACCCTCTTTGAGATTTTTTTTTTTCAGTCTGCTTTTACAGTCTCTTTCTAGGTTACTAGAAACTTTCTAGTTTCTAGTTTAGTTTGCTCACTTTTCAACAGTTCAGGAATTCTTTTTTTTTTATTTTCATTTTTTTTTTAAGGTCGACTCAAGAAGAGATGCTTCTACCTTACCTTCACATTTCTAGATGTATCAAGGTGATGAGGCTTTATATGATTCATCAGAATGATCCCCTTGGTGTATTCTTGCCTTCTTTTCCTTTTGTTTCAGTTTGCTGATATTTATGCACTCCATGTGTTTGTTAAACAAGTTGGCCCCAACCCCACTTCTATCCTAACGGAGGGAAGTGAGAGTACTTTCCGGGGAAGGAAGACAAGGTGTGATAGGTATGTCACAGATGAACTTGGCATCATGCACTTTTTTTGTGACACAGAAATTGCAGAGTATTTGGCAATTATCTTTTTAATTTTTTGCTTGCCAAAAAATAGAACTGGCTTTTTTTCATCATAAAATATTAAAGACTCCTTGAGTAATAGATGAGTCTGAGGAAAACCCCCCAAATCACTGACAGTTTCAATCATCTCCAACCAATGTACACATGTTGGGTTATTTCTACTCCATTTCATTTTATTTTTAGAAGTTTTGGATTCTACTATATGTACAGTTTTGTTCCTGATTTTTCTTCACTTAATATTATATGATAAGCATTTTATGTGTTTTTTTGTTTTTATTAATACAGCTTTATAAATATATTGTTGTAAAGCTTTATTTATTTATTTATTTATTTATAGTATATTTTTTTATTGGAGTTCGATTTGCCAACATATAGTGTAACACTCAGTGCTCCTCCTGTCAAGTGCCCCCCTCAGTACCCGTCACCCTGTTGTAAATCTTTATAATAGTATTTTAAGTGACTACTGTTGACGATTTAAGTTGTCTCAACTTTTAAACAAGTATGAATAATTAAAGTTTTATGATTTTTTTAAAGGATTGTTTTCCTAAATAGAAGCTCAGAAATAGAATTACTGGGTCAAAGGTCTGGAATCTTGAATACTCTTAAAAAACTTTGGTTATATATTGCAATATAATATAATACAATATAATATAATATAATATAATATTTATTTATTTATATGCATAATATACAATACATATGATAAATATATATTTATTTATGTACATAAATTTACACATCTAGGCAGAAGTGAGTATCCAGTGTCCAGATTACCCATCCTCATCAGCATGCGGTCTTACATACTTTTAACCTTTAAAATTGGTGGTGATTTGATGACAAAGAATTGACATCTTCCTATTTGAATTTGCATTTCTTTGATTTCTATTGAAGTTGAATTCCCTCTCTCCTTATAGTTTTAAAACAAATGTTCTTTTTTTTTAGTTCTTTGTAATTTTTGGTTGAAAATTTGTTTTTTCAAATTTTAGATCTTGCCATTTTCATTTTAACCTTTTTGCCCCTTTTTCTTTTTAATCTGCAGGTAACTTACATTAGTTTTTCCTTTTTCCTCAAATGCACCTTGGCTTCCATGGCTCTTGTTTTCCAGAGGCTGGGTGGAGTTCCCTTCATGCCCTGAGAGTGAATGTTTGCACTGATTGTTCTAAGCCTACTGGTGTGTGGTTTGGGTGCAGTGACTGAGGCTGGTTTTGACTCTTCCCAGAACCACCAACCTCCAGGAGACTCCACCCTTTTGCCTTTGGCTTCCCACTTCTGAGCTAGGTGCTTATCTGTGACAAAACCTTATGACAAATGCCACAGCACATCAGAGTCCTTGCTCAGGAACTTCATAAAAGACTCTTTGACCATTCAGTTCTCTCAAATGATGGTCGTAGATGCATGGCGTCACCACCCCTTTCAGAAACTATGGTGTAGAAAGGCTTTAGCACATTGGAGAAAGCACCTGCCATTGACCTTTGTGCTTGGGAAATATAAATATTTTTCTTCCTTCTCCTTCTCCTTTCCTCCCTGTTCCTCTCCTTCCTTTGGTGAATCTTGATTTACTCTCTCAGGCTACTGGCAATGGCGTGGAGCTGACTTCTGCTCAAGTGGTCACTGGGCAACATCACTCCCAAATTGGGCACTCTATTTATGGAGCCCAGGCAGGGAACACTGAAAGCCACAGAAACCATGGAAATCATCTCTAGTTGTCCTACTGTTTACCTACTCAATAACTCCAATCACCTGTTGATTAACAGTGACCTGGGACTATAGTATCTTAATATAGGACATAGATGACTCATGGTCTTTTGGCTTTAAAAGACCTGACCGGTTTCTTTTTCCTCAAACCTGGTCCTGCTGGCGGGATTGTTCCCTATAGCAACTCCACTCAGCATGCAATCTTGGGTCTCCTAGTGTTTATATTCTCTCTAATGCCTCCTCACCTTTAACTCTACCTAAATGCTCATTGATCTTTTAGTTTATTTATTTCATCTAATCATATGAACTGGAGGATACCTGACTGTTTTTGATCTTTCAAAATAGTAATTTCATATCGTTGAACTTAATATTTTTTAGAAATTATACAAGGGATACAGAAGCATAAGAAGATTAGAAAACAGAAGAAACTATAAAGAAAGGAAATATGCAGATATTATCATTGGTAAGATTTTGTTGTATAATCTTCTGATTATTTCCATGTGGTGCAAGCACATATACTTACAAATAGAGATTTGGCAGACATAGAATCTAACTACTTATATAAAATGTTGTAATGTAATTAGCAATATATCATGAGTGTCTTTCCATGTCAATACATGAACGTCTTTGCTATCATTTTTAATAGCTGTATTGTATTCCATTGTGTGGCTGCACCAGAGATAGCCAGTAATCAAGAAGGTGAAGTGTAGGGCCCTGGGGGTAGAAGAAGGATCGAAAGCATGATCAGATGGGTAAGGGGCCAAGGTATGGGGTTATGATGCCAAGCCTGGAAAGGCTTTTAAGATGCTTTATATTGCAAGAGGCCCTGAAAGGAATGGAGGGACAAGAAAGGGCCTGTGGCTCTGGAGAGGGGCCACTGAAAGGCTTATAAAAGGTTAGGAGGCATATTCATGTATTCATTCACTCAACAAATGCTTTTTTAAAATATTTTATTTATTTATTCATGAGAGACACAGAGAAACAGGAAGAGACATAGGCAGAGGGAGAAGCAGGCTCCCCAGTGGGGAGTCCGATGAAGGACTAGATCCCAGGACCCCAGGATCATCCCTGAGTCAAAGGCAGATGCTCAACCACTGAGCCACCCAGGCATCCCAATAAATGCTTATTGAGCTTCCACTATGTGCCAGACATTCTCCACTGTGGTGTGGGGGCACCACAGTGAAGGAGATCCAAACAGCTTTGCTCTCAAGGAGTTTGTATTGTTGTCAGAGGAGATAGACCATAAACAAAGAAAATTATTGCATACTGATAAAAGTATTGGGAAGGAAAATGAACAAAGAGATGAAGCATAAAGAGGTACTGGAGGTATAGCATCCCCGAGAAGGGGTATTTGAGCTGAGACCTGAATGAGTCAGAGGAGGAAAGTTGTAAAGAGAAGAACCAGTAAGTACAGTGGCCAAGTGGAGTTAAGTGGACACAACCCCAGATTTGAAACATTTCATTCATTCATTTAACCTGGTTGAGTTCCTTCTCTGTTGCAGATCAGAACAGAGACATCAAATATTACTTCTCCCTCGAGGGAGAGAGATGTCCATTCATTTCATTTATGTACTCATTCTTTCATTGATTCAACCAATTCTGAGTACTTATTATGTGCCAGACATTAGATGTTGAAAAGTAAACAAAGATGAATAAGAATTAGTTCCTTTCCTCCAGTATATTTGTGGTCGAAAGCAAGGAAGGTGAGAGGAAGCAGCCAGAGAGAAGAAAAAAGTGGCCACCTTGGGGTCCTGCAGCTGGTAAGCCTTAGGGATGGTACTAGAAGGAGGTGCCATGAGTCTCTCACCAAGGTTTTGTCTATTGTGTTGTTCTGTGGCCCCTACCCTCTGTGTCAGTCTTCTATCAATTCAAGATTTATACACACAGCCTCCCCCAGTCCATACCTGGAAAAAGCATATATATCATCGCAGACTCTAAGATGAAGTCTATAAATGGTTCTGGTTGCAGTTCTCTCATGTTCACTGGATATCATAAAAATGGCTCAGTGCAAATAGGGAGCCAGTGCCTTTAACAGCCCGATGTTAATGACTACATTTGGAAAGCAGCAGAAGTGTATCTGGGTACCCCCAAATAGCAAACTGGAAGTCCTTGTTGGGTTGGCTGCAACTACAATGGGACCATGTGGTGTGGGGTCCTGTTCATACTTGGGGTGACCAAAGAGAGCTACCAGGGAGTGTGTAATTGGCCAACGGAAGGTTCCAGATGTGAATAAAAAGTGCTTCAGGACATATATCCTCTCTTGCTATTGTGGCATTGTGAAAAGATGCTTGATCCGGACCATCTCAACTTGAGTCTGAACCTTACTTCTGCCTCTTTGCTGCCCAGGTGACCTTGGACATTTCCTGGTCTCTTTTGGAGACTCTGTTTTGTTATTTGTAGAATAGGCATGTGGCAGACACCTAGTTGCCCACCAAATAGCTATTACTCCATTTTCCTTGCTAGAAAGGGTGGCAATGTGTGGCAATGTGCTTACTACGGAGGGATGCATTATATTTGGTCTAAGACAATGATTGGCTGAGGAGTTGGCATGTAACCAAGTTCAGGACAATAGGAAGTCTGGCTGGAGGTTTACATCAAACATTTTCCTTCCTTTCTTTTTTGTCTTGAATTCCTCTGTGCAAAGATATGATAGTTGTAGCTGAAGCAATCATCTTACAACCATGAGATGATGAGCCCATAAATAAAAGTTCATGCGCTGGTGTGGACAGGTGAAGCACAGAACACTTCCGATGACAATGCTGAACTGTTGCACCAAACTTGGGACTCCTTGTTATAGGAGATAATTAAGTCTTGGTTGGACTTGGGTATTCTGTTATTTGCACCTGAAGCATCCCTAACATGAGGGATCGTGATAGCCACTTTCTAGAGCTCACAAGGCAATTAAATGACACATTGCACATCCAGTGCTAGGTATATTTTTGTCACTTTCTGCCCTGATCCTCATAGGATGTGATGTGATCTCATACTGGAGATCTCATACAGGCTGGAGAAAGCCACATTGGAAGAAAGCAACATCTTGGTTGGTGGAGAGTGACCAAGTTACGGCCTCCAGAAATATGAGGAGGGGCACAACATAGTAAAACACAATTCAAAATAATTGTTAACATGTGCAATAATCTGCCCTGTCTGATCCTGTGTCTTTAACAGAACCTCTGCCACACTGATGAATAAGGCAGAGGGGTTCTTTTCATAGAGGTTACCCCAAGTATGGAGGATGATTAAATTGTTCTCGTTACTCATTCTAACATCCAGTGCATCCAAGGTGGTTAGTCTAAGTCAATTAGCACGATTTCACCCACCTTGCTGGTATTGCTTCAGAACTGGCCATGTGGCCTCCATGAGATGTATGGGGAATCTGCTGTGGGCTTTCAAGAAGAGTTTCTTCTCTCCTAAGCGAGAGCCAGAGAAGACCAGGTTCTCCTACTCTCCCCTTATGTGGTGGTGTCTGGTGGAGAGACTGAAACCACCGTGGCCATGTTACTACCAGGCTGAGGGTGAGGCGCGGGGAGGATGGCTGGAATGAGCCAGCTTTGATGGCAGTCTTGAGCTGCTGAGTTAGCCAGTTGCAGAGCCTGCCCTGCACCTGGACTTTCTAATACATGAGCTAAATATTTACTTATGGTTTATGAGTTGGGGTTTTGGGGTTTTGTTGCTGAAAGCATTCTGCTTGATACTCTGAGTTTACTTAAGAGATTTCAGTTTACACAAAGAAAACCCAGATGTACATCCAGTTTTACAGAAGCAAGCTCTTGCAGGAAGTGAGGTAGGGCTTCGGTGAGGAAGGCAGCGCCACACCGATTGTTATGAGTTGGCCAGGGGGCACCCCTGTGCTGTTGCTGGACGAGAAAGTTCAGTTCTGTTGAAGCCATGGATTGGTAAAAGAGTTAATGTATTCCTCCTGTATTAGTCAGGGCTCTCCAGAGGGAGACGTATTTATTTTAAGGAAGACAATTGTGGCTCACACAACTGTGGAGGCTGGCAAGTGCAAAATGCTCAGAGATAAACACATCTAGGGAGGTTTCTTCTACCCTCCTCAGAAACATTGCCGGGAAGGTTTCTAGAGAAGGGAAAATGGGTCCCAAATGGCTGAGTCATTTGACATATGACAAGCAAATGGTCAGGGCTTGCTGGGGAGAGAGCCCACATTGCTCCGGCTCATCTTCACGACGAGTGTCACTACTGACACACTCTCCCCAGCCCAGCCTGCTGGGTTTGCAAGGCTGCTCTGGATGCTCTATGGACCTTCACTCCAAAGCCACAGAACCCGGCTACAGATGAACCGGATCCTTAGCTGGGCCAGGGCCGCGCCCCAGACTGAAAACGGAGCCGCGTTCCAGCCTCTGTCCTGCTTGGCTGACATGATTCCGCCTTCGCCCCCAAGTCTGGCCTGGCCCCTGGTTGGAGCTGGAGCTGGGAAGAGAAGTGGAGGAATGTCCTGGGGAGGGTCACCAGTCAGGCCACTTGGAAAAGCCAGGATTGCTCTCCCCATTTTATGGACAGTTTACTGAAGACGGCAGGCCAGAAGAGACATGACCATAATAGAGGCCCTGGCCTGTAAACTTCTCAAGGTGGCCTTTCCCGTCTTTGCCACTGTGACATCTGTCTGGGTAGTTCAGGCTCTTCTTTTGCTCTTGGGTGGCATTGCCAAGTCATTGTACAGAAAAAAGGCAAAGAAAGGATGGCTTGTGGACTCTACGCAAATTGGGCCCGTATACAGCCACCAAGAAGGCAGATGTCCTTCCTTTCAGAGTTGATAGCTATTGACTGAAACTAAATCCTGGGCAGGCCAAGTGCCAGGCACCTAGGAGGCAGCAGGACACAGGGCAGATGTGAACCTTGCCTTCACTGGGTCCACAGTCTGGGTCTGGTTTCCGTCTGATCCCAGCCAAGCTGACCCTGGGCTCTGGTACTGTGGACGCAGGGCTCTGGAGTCCCATGTCGCTTGACCTAATGTCTGGAGTTCCTGGTCCTAAGGGAGGGCCACCCAGGGAAGGGCAGGGCAGAAGAAAGAGGACGAGTGGGCAGTTCACTAACCAGAACAGGCAGGGATGCAGTGACCAGGAGCTTTTGTAAAAGGAGGGGGCAAAGGGGAGGAGGGATGTATATTTATAAAGAAAGAGTCTGACTAACTTTGTGGAGAGAGAAGGGAAAAAAAAAGCCCGAGTCCCCGCAGTAACCTGTTTGCAGGAGCTGCCCAATTTAGCAGAAAATCACACACACTGGTCCTGGCACGGGCTTGGGGAAGGTATTTCCTCCCCAGCTCGGGTCAAGTTTCATTCATAGGTACTGTCTAAAATTAGACCCTCTGCTTTCATTTTGGTCCAAACTCCCTGCCTAGCGTAATATTTGGGAGAAACAGGCACTCCATTAAAAGTGCCTTCCTCCCAGCAGCCCTTGGCCTGGGAAGGGCTGGGCCCTGTCCTCGGCTGGCGGCCGCTGCGGCTCATAAACCCAGGTCTAAATTCAAAGCATCCGCTCTGACTGGTGACCTCTGGCTCTCAGGCAAACTCATGCCTCTTCCTCCAACTCATATCCAAGGCTTGGCCAGGTTACTGGGAGGGACCCATTTCAGGCCTTTGACCTTGTGTCTGACAGTGCCGCCTCAGAGAGGGGAGACAGCCTAGGAAGAGGTGCTTGTCAACCCCAGGCCACGCAATGGGGCCTCTTGCTGGGGCTTAGCCTGCCATCTTCCTCTCTTCTGGACTGAGGGAGCCTGCCAGCTGGGTCTTTCAGTCTCAAACAAAAATAGTTTTACTGGTTTTTTTTTTTTTTTTTTCCAAATTAATATACCATGAAGAAAGGACTCGGTGAGATGGGGAATCAACACCATGTTTGGACTGATTAGTTCATTTAATAAATGTTTACTGAGCAACTTGTATTTGTTGTCATTCAGTCATAAGTAACAGAGATGAGAAGGCCCCCGTGGGCAGTCCTGGCCTCCAAGAGCTGAATGCACGCCAGGGATGGGCTGGAGTCACAGCCTGAGCCTGGGCCTGGGGAACCCAGGAAGTGCTTTCTCCTTAACTCTCACCTCTACTTCTCTCCCAGAAGCAGCCTCCAGTCCTCTCTCCTGGTCGAGGCACAGAATGTGGCTCCTCCTACACGTTCAGCTTCAGCCATCTGCACAGAGACCATTCCTTTTTCTGGATTCCAATTTCAAAGTCCCAGGGAAGGTTTCTAATTGGCTTTGCTTGTGTCAGGTGTCTGCCCCTCAGCCAATCAACAGCAGCCAGGGGAAGGCCCAACTTATCAGCCTGGCGGATTCTGTTGGCACTGTGTGTATGACACGAAGTAAAGACATTCCCAGAAATAGACAATTTTAACACTATGCAGTTGCTACTTTGCAAGCGGCCTGTGGTAATGCACTAAAGGATCTTAACCCAGGCATGGCAGAGTAAGGAGGGCTTCCTTGGAAGAGGTAATTTCTAAGTTAGGTAAGTGGCATTTAGCCAGGACCTGAGAAGGAAGAGTGTAGAATGCTGTTCAAAAGAATTACAGGCAAAGACCTTGAGGCAAGACCCAGGTCTACCAGGATAGGAATCCTGCCACTCACTGGCTGTGCTCGTCGTGGGCAAGTTGTGTCGCTCTCTGAGCCTGTTTCCTCCTCTGTGAAAGGAATACCAGCATTTTCCTCCCAGAGTTATGAGGATTAAATGAGGCTCTGAGTGCAGTAGTGTGTGTCAGTTGGATCCATTCACCCTGGGCAGGTGGTATTCCTGCATCTCATCCCTTTTCTTCTTTAGTCTCAACTCAGGTGTCACTGGGAAATCAGAGGAGCCATCCCTGACCAACTTTCAGAACAAACTCCCCTTTTAGCTCCCGATGGTTATCTGGTTTCCCTGCTAGTCCTTTTCTTAATTTGCAATCATTTGGTTTGTCTTCTTGTTTTTTTTTTTTGTTTGTTTGTTTGTTTTTAAATTGAAATATACTTGACCTGTAACATTGTCCAAACTTAAGGTGTACCACATATTGCCTTGATACATTTATGTATTGTGGTATGTTTGCCATGGTAGTGATAATTAGCACCACTCTCACGTTACATAATTATTTCTTTTAAGTGTTTGGAGAAATTAAGATTTAGTCTTTTAGCAAGTTTGTTGGCTGTAATACAATATTAGTTATATTCAGTATACTGTACATTAGGTTTCTAGGGCTTATGCACTACTTATTGCAAGTTTGTGCCCTTCCCCTCCCAAATTCTGCTTCCTTGGACAGATTTGGCAATAGCTTTGTAAGTGATGTGGACACAATTGCCTACAATAATGAAAACTTACAGGAATTTTTTTATTTTTCATTTTCGCCTTAGGCATACTTAGTCTTTGCCTATTGTCTTCTTTTCTTAAAAAAGGATTTTATTTATTTATTAATGAGAGACATAGAGAGAGAGGCAGAGACTCAGGCAGAGGAAGAAGCAGGCTCCCTGCGGGAAACCCAACGCGGGACTCGATCCCGGGACTCCAGGATCACACCCTGAGCCAAAGGCAGACACTCAACCACTGAGCCACCCAGACATCCCTACTTATTGTTTTCTTGATTCTAGTCTGGTTTTGTCTGAAACTGAAAGACCTATGAAGGTGAGGAGCATGTCTATCTTGTTCTTTGCACTACCTTCATGACATCCAGGGTGCCCAGACCCCAAGAGTGCTTAATCAGTGTCTGCTGAATCAATAAATTCAAGAAGGGAGACAAGCAGGTGGGAATTCTTGGTGGCTTCCTGTGGGAGGAGTGAATTTTCTTGAACAATCTCTGCCTGAAAGGCAGTGTCCAGTCTCCCTCAGCCAAGTTACTGCTCTCTTAACAGCTACTTGAGTCCTGAACCCCCTGATAAGAACCACTTTGAACCCAGTTCAAAGGCTTTGGTGCTTGGGGCCCTCATCTAGACCTAGAGTATCTGGAAAACTAAGATGGAATTCCAACCATCCTATTCTCTGAAATTCCTCCTACTGGGCCTTTTAAGTTGGGAAGGGTAAGGGGCTTGAGCCTGGGGGCCTCCCTATCACTCTAGTCCTGGAAGAGATTTCTCCACAGGGCCTGAGCAGAGGCTCCTCACCCTCATCCTCTCTCATTCCCTGGTAATGAGCTCCATCCTACAGAGGAGCAAAGAGAGAGAAGAGAGTAAGGCCTGGCCCAGGTGGGCATACAACAACACTGGGGTCATGTCTTGGCATCAGCCGTAGCATAAAGGCTGACCCCCACCTCCCACTACCCATCATTTACTCCCTCTCACCTCGGCCACTCTCTCTCACTGATGATCTGCAACTTTCTAGAACCATTTCCTCTATCTCCTCTCTTGTCTTAGTTTGGCTCCCTCACTACAGACTTTGAAGTGAGGATATGAGTACACATAGTTTGTTTGGAGGGTGATTCCAGAAAGTACTGGCAAGGAAAATGGGATCATGAGACAGGCAAGGGCAGGAGGTCAATGTAGGCAACTGATGTCCCAACTCTGCAAGATGGTATAGAACACCTGCCCCAGGCCACCAGAGGGGCAGGAGCTACTGGTTGAGGGGTCCCACAGCAGGTGTTGACTCCCTAATACTCTGGCCTGTCCAGTTTGTAGGAAACCTTCAGATTTATAGGAGCTTCCAAGTTGGTGTCCTTCGGGTCAATGTGCAAGGAAATGATGAGTGCTGAGGGCATATGTGCAGGGGCATCTGCCTCTCTGCTGATCACCCCAGCCCTCCAAGTGACCATTGCAACCACCCCCAGGGCTCCTACTGATTGTTCACTCCTCTCTTACCCCGAGGACCCCCTCACTGATCCCTGATGGCTGACTTTTCACAGGTCCATCAATGCCTGATGAGTTGCCTACCCTAACCTCCCTCAAGACCCTTTGTGTTCTCATTTAACCTTCCGTTGACCCCATTCCATTTGCTCAACTCTGCCCATTGCCCCCTGTATGGGAGTTTGGGGATATGAGCAGGATTGGCTACATGTCCTCACTGAAGCAAGAGGAGGAGGGTGGATCCACTTCCTGAACATCTCCTCCTGGGATCCTCTATGACTGACCAAGTGAGTCACATTCTCTGCCTCCCTCCACCTGGCCCTTCCCTGTCTCTCAGAGCAGGGCCAGCTCCCACTCTGGCCCTGCCTGCTTTCTTCACTTTTCCCATTGAGAGATGGATCTGTGAGGCCAAGGTGGCTCAAGGAACAGTGGGGTTCAGCCTGGATGATCCAGGGCCCTAGAGCTGGGCTCAATAGTCTATCCCCTTCCTCTCCCTCCTGGGGGCACAGACTCAGGTTTTCTCTGTGGTTGTCCAGTGGGACCCTAGACAAGGCAGGGAGAACATGGACACAGCTCCATTTGGGACACTGTAGCTGCAGCCCTGTTCTGAGGAAAGCTTGACAAAGCAGAGGCTCAGAGAAGGTAAATTACTCACCCAAGGCCACAGAGTCAGCCAGTATCTGACTCCAAAACCCAGCATTCTAACTCCCAGGTTTACTGAGTGTGTGCCAGCACTGCACCATTCCCCGTGAGAGGTGCAAAGAGGGGTAACCCACCGGCCGCCCCACAGAGCCTGAGGCTGAGCTGGGAAATGAGGCTGGCCTCTGCCCACTGACTTTGCTGCCTGGACATTTGTGCCGGCCACCACCCTGGCCTTCCTGTTTCCACTCCTGCCCTCTGTGATCCACTTGCCACAGAGCAGCCAGCGGAAGCTTAATAAAAATAATTGTGATCATGTTACTCCCTTGTCTGCAACCTTCCAACAGCTTCCCATAGCCCTGAGAATGAAATTGGAACTTTCCACAAAGGCCTGCAAGGCTTCCCTTGGCCTGGCTCCTACCTCCCTCTCTAAGCTCATCTCCTGGACTCTACGCCTCACACACTGCTCCACCACTTGGGTCCCCTGGTCGTCCCCAGATACCCCAGGTTCCTCTGCAGTAGCAGGGCTCTCTGCTTGGAGCTTATCCTACCTGTAGTCAGGAACAGCCTGTCTCCATCCTTTGGTCTGAAATATCTCCCATCTTACCACAACGTACCATATCACTTGCTTTGGTTTTTCACCACCTAATGTATTTTCTCATTGACTCAATGCTTTACTTGTTTATTTTTAATCCCGCACGAGAACATGGGGTCTGTGAGGGCAGGGACTTGTCCATCTGCCCCACGGCTGCATTTCTAGTGCCTACGAGTATTTGACACATGGTGGTGGCTCTAGTTACATGACATCATCTATGTAGTGTTTATATAGATGTTTATATATTCTATGCTGTTATATGTTGTTGTATATGTTTTATATATACATACATATGTGTGTGTGTATATATATACATATATGTATATATATATATATTATTTTTTTTTTAATGACAGACTCTTCATGTCCAGAAGCTTTAACATAGTGCTTAGAGTATGGTCTGCCATTCTGGGTAGCACTGAATGATGTGGGGAGGTGCACACACACTTGCATGTCCAAGTGCACGCGCATGCACGCACACACGCACACATACAGCTCCATGAGAGTGCTAAGGGCCTGCCCCAATAGCTATAGCTTCCCCTGAGTTTCAGATCCAGGGATGATGCAGTGGAACTTGGGTCCCAGATCATCACTGTCACTGCCGTGCCTGGTTCCACAGAACTACTCAGGTAGCACCTCTCCAGCTGCCCTCTTTGCCCTTCTGGTTTGTCTTCTTATGTGAGAATAAGATGTGTGTCCTTGGCCTTGAAGACAAATCTGGCTGCCTGGTTAGTTGCCTCAATGGTCATGAAACCCATTAACCTTTTTCTAAGTGTCTTTCTGGACATCGTCCTGAGTTTCTGTTTCTGTCTCTGGCTTCTCTCTTTGAGCCTGTCCATTCAAAATTCACCCAGATTTTGGAAAATTGCTTTCCTGACCCATCGGTATTTGTCCTACCCCAGGGTCCATCCCTCTTTCCTACAGCAGGACATTCCCACATGTCTAATCTGCTAAGGCACAAAATAATGCCATGCTGGCCACAAGGCCCACTAGACAAGAGATAGTAAGTAAGGCTTTGACATGCTATGTTCTGCACAACTGCCCAGGGTTGCTGTGGGTCCACCAAGCCTTGCTCTTCTAAGATTTCCTCACCACTATGAGATCTAGACATGATTCTTTCTTTAATTGCTCATTCATAGGCAAACTACTAGATCCTTCTCTCTTTCTCTCTCTCTGTCTCTCTCTTACACACACACACACACACACACACACACACACACACATACATACACCATGCCTTTACCAGATATTCATTGTCCGAGACAATCCTGTCTTTTCCAAGGAGGTCAAATTTCAAATACATACATACAGTGATCAGAAAGATGACATCACTGAGTACAATGGGCCAATTGTAGGATGATAAGTGGTAATCTACAGCCTCTTTTGGGAGATGCAGGGGAGTGGGAACAATGGCAGGCTGGTCAGCACATGACCAAGGGAGCCCACCACACAGCTCCAGCCAAGCACTGCTGTGTGGAATGGGGCTTATTGTGGTCACATCTTCTCATGTGGCTTCAAAGGAAGCCAGAAAACCATTTTATCTTCTGAAAAATCTGAATTCTTTCATTAAAGAATGTAGATACACCCAAATTTAAACACTATATAGGTATAATCTAACATGTTTGCCAGCACTGAGTCTAAGACTTCTGTATGTAATCTATAAGAAATAAATGGAAGTGTGTGTGTGTGTGTGTGTGTGTGTGTGTGTGTGTGTGTTGGGGGATGGTGGAACTCTTCCTTCAGTTACAAATAGAACATAGTTTTCTATACAATTACACTAAATGATAATACCCCCTTACTTTATCCCCAACCACTTCTCTATTATTAGATATTTATATTATTTCAAAATAGATTCTTACTACCATAAATAGCACTATGCTAAACTTCCCTAAAGTTGGTTCTTTATATATTCACCCATCCTTGTACATGTATCTGTCACAGACCTGGATCATAAAGATCTGTTTCTAAGACTGACCTCCTTGGAAATAAAGAACATCTTATTTTTCTCTGTATGCCAATTGCCTGGTGCTCTGCCGGGATCATAGAAGGTATTCAGCAAATGTTGCATGAAGAAATGGTATCAGGAAAGAAGGAAAATCAGCTTTACAATGCCGTCAGAAGATAATTTCAAGTGAATTCATAAAGTTAGTCATTGACATGAAAGCACACTTTATCAGGAAGATGTAGACACATTTCTCTGCTAATGTCACACTACACCCACTAAGTCAGTCCTTCTCTCCTGGATTCCTCCCAATCCCATCTATACCCTAGAGTTTATATCATGAGACACAGAGCACAGTTGAGATTTCCCTGGAGTAGTTATTATGATTAAGTTCACAAACCTGAGGTTTGTCCTTTATTTTTCAACTTACATGAAAACAAGGTGAAATTCTCAAACGATAAATGGGCAGGAAGCCCAAGATCTGTCTCTTGGGCAGCATCCTCCCCTTGAATTGCCCAAGATCTCTAGGGATTTGTATAAAATCCCAAATTAAAAGCCAGCCAATTTGGAATGGATCCAGCCCTTGCAGGACTCTGAAAGTAAGGACCCCCTTACATTTTCACCCTTGGCACTTGCTTTCCTCACAATAGTACTCACTTGGAAAGCAAGAAGCCATTCCCAGGTGCAGTCCCAGCTTATGTAAGGAGGGACTTACTGTCTCCCAGGCTGTGATCTGTCATAGATGCATATGCAGTTTCCTGGATCTCTAGAAGTCTCCCTCTTTGGGCATCTTGTTCTTGTGTTTGAATGTTAAAGCCCAAGGGAAAGGAAATAATTAGTGACTAGCCTCTGTGGCTTCTCCACTTAATCCTCTCTGGTATGAAGAAAAGACAAGGATGTTTCCTTCCGGTCCAGGTGGAAGGGGAAACCCCAACATTAGGAACAAAGGAGTGGCGTTTTCTCTCTTATGATGGACTTACTACTGACTATGAGATTTGCGGGGGGCGGGGGGGGGGGTGCAGTGATGAAAAGGTTCTGGAATTAGATGGTGGTGATGGTTGCACAACATTGTGAATATCCTCAAAACCATTCAATTGCCCACTTTAAAGGGGTGGATTTTATGATATGTGAATTGTATTTCAATTAAAAAAGTTTTTAAAACCTGAGTTATTTGCCTCCACCCCTCTGCCAGCTCTTTTCTGCCAGCCCCAGGACTTAGCCTTTCTCTCACTCCTGAGCTGCAGCTCCCTGACTCTAGACCCTGGGCTGGAGGCTCCCTGCACAGAGGAGTTGGCCAAGGGCTGGCTCAGGAGCCCCAGGACCACTCATGCCAAAGGATAGATTTATGGCCTGGAGGCTCCCAGGGTAAAAATGAGTGTGGGCCGGAGCCAGTAGGCAGAGGTTACTGCATGGGTAACCAGGAACTGGAAGTGAGAATGTTTTCTTTCCTAACTCCAGGGGGGAAAAAGGAATGGTATAATCTCAAATGAAGAAGAATCAAGAATCTTGTTTTCTGAATCATAGCTGATCAAGATAACTGAAATAATTTTAAATAGCAGAATAAAACTTACTCTTTTTATAAGTGGGATCCTTCTAGATTTATATTTATTGAAAAAAATCATCGTTTAGAATAGTTTTGGCTTTGTTATCCCTTTATTTTTTTTATTTTTATTTTTTTCTTAATACATTTTTATTTATTTATGATAGTCACACAGAGAGAGAGAGGCAGAGACACAGGCAGAGGGAGAAGCAGGCTCCATGCACCGGGAGCCCGACATGGGATTCAATCCTGGGTCTCCAGGATCGTGCCCTGGGCCAAAGGCAGGCGCCAAACCGCTGCGCCACCCAGGGATCCCTGTTATCCCTTTAAACTGAGCTCCTCAAATCTCCTGGGATCAGATATCTCACTGGCCCATGTTCACAGAGAAATCTGTCTGCCTTACCTTTTCTGTGGAGTCTGTAGGTAGAATGGGAGGTCTTATTCTACAGCTGGGCAGGATTCTTTTTTTGTGTTCTTTCGTTAGGAGAGAAGATGGAACAATCCCTTGAAGAGAAATTATCTAAGTCTTCAAATGATCAATACTGTTAACTGTGAAGGCATTTTGAGAACATTTTATCCTCAACATAGTACATTTCCTAGAGCATTTGTGAACATCATTTACTCAGTGTAAAAGTTTGGGATAGGTCTCTTTAAAGGTAAGAAGCCCAACTCAAATTGGCTTAGCTGAAAAGAAGTTTATTAGTTCATGTATACAAAAATGGTTAGGACTTCAGGAATGGCTTGATCCAGGGCATTAGAAAGATCATTAAGCTCCAGTTTCTTTTTTCTTCATTCCTCGGCTCTGCCAAAAAAACAAAAACAAAAACAAAAACAAACAAACAAAAAAAACAACCAAAACAAAACAAAACAAAAACAAAAACAAAAAAAACCAAAAACAAAAAACCATCAAACCAATAAATAAACCAAAACAACACATCTAGTTGCAAAGGTCTTGCTGTAACTCATTGATTCTGGCTGGATCACATACTCATCCCTGAACTAATTACCATGGCCAGGGGAATACAGTGATGGAACTGCCTAGGCCCGTATCCCATGTCTATTTTGGGAGTTGAGATGGAACCTCATATTCACCATGTGAATAGGATAGTTCTTTAGTGTGGGAAACAGGATAGTTCTTTAGAGAGAAACATGTATTAGGAAAGGGAGAATGGACATTGGGTGGTATGACCAACAAGGTGACCACAATACCCGTGGCAGTATATTATGTGAATTAAAAGCTTAGGTTGCTCTCTGGGATAAATCTCAGCCCTGCCATTATTAGCTATGTGATCTTCTGAAGCTCACATTTTGCATTTGAAGACCAGCGATAATACTAATACCTTGCTCCTAGAATAACCAGAATTAAATGAAATAATCCACGTAGAACAGTTAGCACAGTGCCTGAACTAGTCAGTACTCTTTACACGATACCAACTACTGCTATTATGCATTAGTTTGCATCCAGATAGATTTTTTAAAAAGATTTTATTTATTTATTCATGAGAGACACAGAGAGAGGCAGAGACACAGGCAGAGGGAGAAGCAGGCTCCATGCAGGGAGCCCGATGTGGGACTCGATCCTGGGACTCCAGGATCACACCCCGAGCCAAAGGCAGACACTCAACTGCTGAGCCACCCAGGCGTCCCCAGAGAGATTTTTAAGTCACTATTGAAAGTGTTTTTCAAAGATGAACCTCAAAAACAAAGTAACTTATTATCTTTTTTTTTTTTTTTTAAATGAAAGACCCAGGAATGAGTACTTACATGGAAAACGATAACAGAAAACAGAGAAGTGATTATCAGGAGGGTCAGAGGGGTGGTTTTGAGGGAAGGGAGGGTATATGATATGAAAGGGACACCAAGTTTTCTTGCTGTTGGACCTGGCCTGTGACTCTACGGATGTGTGCTTTAAACTGCACAAATGCCAAAGCTGGCTACCGTTGTCTCTTTCTTCTGGAACCACAAGCACATCACATTTCCCAGCCTCCCTTGCAGTGAACTTAGCCATGAAACTGAATTCTGGCTGATGGAACATGGGTAGAAGTACAGTATACCACTTCTAGCCCTAGCCTGTCAAGCCACACTCTCCTTTCATCTGCTGTCTGAGTATTGATTCCCAAGGTAAGTATGGAAGTCTGTGATGAAGATGGTGGAGATGCCATCATTCTGGATCCCTGAGTCACCCCCCTGGAGCAGAGGCTTCCCTATCGGGCACCCCATTGCTGCTCAGGAGTACCAGTTTTGACTGGTTATTTTGAGTGAAGCCATTGACATGTTGGCTTTTGCCTACCTTAACAGAGTACATAATGTTTTATATACTTCTCAGTATGTAGAATAGAGCTGACAATAAAAAAAAAAGTAAAGAAGAGAAGAAAAAAGAAACGAAGGCTAGTTGGAGGGAGACGAGGATCTCCCAGATTCAAAGTGTTTCCAACTCTTACTTCTGAAGGGGGTTGCAGCTTCAGGGGTGGAAGCTAGAAGCTGCTTTCCTATGTTTTCCTGATCTTTGTGAAGACTCTGTCATGTAGGTAGAAGCTCTGTAATTTTCCTTCCTGAATTGCTTCCGGACAGTATGGGGTTGAAAGGGGAGGAAAAAGAACTGGAATGATAATAACAATGGCAAAAGATGTTACTTATTGAGTGTTTACTCCAGCCAGATACCCTGCTCAGCCCCAAAGACCAGGTCTCAGAGAGATATCTTTGCTTCTCTTTAAGAGATGCAGTCACCAAGGACCTAAGTCACACAGTTAAGGACTCCAGCACTGAGCTCCTTACATGCCTGCCAGGCTGACAAGTAAGGCAGAGTCAGCACAAAGGAGGCATCTGATGACCTGTGACATCTGCCCGGAAGTGGATATGGTGGTGGGGAGGGTGGGGTGAGACCAAGACACAGCCCTGAGATCATTCCTTGGCCTCCCACTCACCCTAACAGGAAAGGCATCTGAGCCGGGAGGGGTGCTTCTATGGGAGCAGAGCTGGACCCCTCTGTCCCTATCTCATTCTTTTAGCTCTGTCTTGAGCTGAATCTGCTATTTCTCCCTCCTTATCACCTTCACCCAAGCAGTTCCCATCTACCTCAGCCCTCAGAAGAGTCTTTTTTTATAACTTCTTGATCATTTTGCTTAAAAAAAAAAAAAAAAGATTTGAGGTCCACCGTCTCTTCACCTGCTAATTCCTCCCTCTGCCAGAGAAGAGGTCCCAGAACTGCCTGAGGTCCTACCCAAGATCTTGAAGCAAACCAGTCACCCCCAAGAGAACTTTCCATATCCAGAGCCCAGAAAAGGGGATGCAGTCAGCAGAGGTGGCGTTCACAGCCATCCGTGTATATAGAGACACACCTGCCTTTGATCACACAGCACTTTCCTGGTTCCTTTTTCTGTCACTTCATCAAGGAATGGGTCCCTTTCTCAGACTGGGGAGATATACCTGCGGCTCTGTCCAGATACCAAAGGCTGTTTTATTCACTTGAAACTTGGTAATAGGGAGGAGGTGGGCAAGTTTATTATACTGAGGAAAACATAACATTGTAATGTGGTCTCCTTCAGACTTCGTCCAGGAGACATCACAGTCAGGATGGAGAATCTAGTCCCAAACTCTGCTCTGAAGGATGTTGCAGGAGTGGGTGGGGAGGTATCGGCAACAAGGCTTGGCTCTACAATGAAAGGGTGTTGCTTCCATGTGAGTTCCACCCATCTCAGGACACTCTGGGGAGAATATGCTGTACTTTAGCACTGGCGAAGGAGAAGGAAGCCAAAGGCACACCATAGGACAGAGTGATTTTTTTTTTCCCCTAGAAAAGATATTTCTGACAAGAAAGGCCAGCACTAAAATTCTATCATCTTCCAACCTCACTCATCACAAATGGTGACAACCACAGACATTTCCCGCCGGCAGCCCCTTGGGAGGAGTCCATGGGAAGCACTTCGTCCCAGAATTTAAAAGCATGAACTCTGAAGATACAGAGATATGTCTTCAAATCCAGAATCTACTACTTCTTAGCTGTGTGACCCAAGACATGTAATTTGACCCCTCTGCGTCTCAAATATTCCCCCAAAGTTGCGAGGACCAACACTATTAGGGTATGGAATGACTAGTGCAGGGTTGACACTTAGTAAGCACTCCATAAATGGTGGATGCTATTGTTTTGCTGGCTGGTTGGTCTTGAGAAGCAGGGGAAGGGGAGGGGGAAACAAGGGAGGAGTTCCTCTCTTTCGCCCATGTTTCAGAGCCCATGCTGTCCTCTGAATCACCTACCAGTGGAGTGTGCTGGTCCAGCTGCTGTGAACATCTGGCCTGAGCAACAGTGGCTAGAAGATTTGTCTTTATAAACACTCTAGAAAAAGAGTCCGCTGGTCTACAGAATAAGAGACTGGGAGCTAGGCGAAGTGGCAAAGCCCAGAAATGTGGAAGCAGGGAGTGGGCAACTCCTCCAGGACCTGGATGCCAGATAGCCCCAGGAGAAAGGTCAACAAAGCTATGAGCGCTAGAGATGTGGAAGGAGAGTGCTAGATGGGGTCCACAGGTAGGAACTGAGGGCCAGCATGTGACCCCTTTCCCGGCTCCACCTCCACCAGGGAATACTCCTCTTGTTGCCACCGTCCAGGGTCATCTCACCACCAGGGTGCCTCCACATTGAGAATAGATAGATCCCTGGCTGAGGATGAACTTATGTTGACTAAGTCCCTGAGGTTGATGCACAAAACATGAAGGTACAATGAGAACCAGCACTGTTGCTCAGAGGGCTCAGGCCAGATGCTCACAGCTTCCCCTTCCTGCTCCTTTCCTCCCTCTTCTGCTGCTGCTTCCCTCTTCCCTCCATCTCCTCTTCTCCCTCATGCATACATCTAGTACACCCGGGGAAGAGGTTCAAACAGCACAGAAGGGTATATCCTCCAAAGAAATCTCCCTCTCGTCTCTAACTTCCAGGGCTCAGTTTACCTGCTGGCTACATAGTGTGCTATTGTATGAATGCACTGTAACTTACTCAGTAAAACCAGAATTGATGAACATTTATGGTGCTGCCACTCCCGGTGTCTACAAATAATGCAGAAAATACTCTTACAATGACAATAGTAATAATAACAGTGGTTAACATTTGCTGGGCTCTTAACAAGTGCTGGACACCATTTCATATACTTTTCTGTATTAATTTAATCTTAAAAGTAAATCTAGATGGCAGTTGCTTTTGTCATTTTATGGATGAGGAAACCAAGGCACAGAGAGATTAAATCCCTCGCCTGCTTCTATGCACACATGAGTAATTATATCTATAGAATAAATTCCTAAAAATATTTTTAAAATTTTGATAGGTTTTAGCAAGTTGTCCTTCTAAGACATGTACCAGTTTATACTTTCATCAGCTTTGTATAAAAAATGCTTGCTTCCTTCATATATTTCAGAAAGCAAGAAAAAGAGTGTAAGACAGGAGAAAGCTTGTATCTTATTTAATCTGCATTCCTTTTATTATGAGTGAAATTGAGCACCTTTTTGTATGTTCAGAGTCATTCAATAAATTTTTTTCAGGAACCATTCAAATCCTTTGCTCATCTTTTCTATTAGTGTTGATTTTCCCCTTACTACTTTATAAGAACTCTTTATATAGTAATATAAACCTAGAGTCTTTTAAATTATATTTAAAAATATATCATCAAATGTATCACACACAAAGAAAATTACAGATAACATCTATCCAGTATAAAGAAGAATGAGAAGATGAATATCCAGGTAGTATCCACTCAACTTAAGAAATAGATCATTTCCAGTAACTTCAAAGCACCCTGTGATTTCTTCTCCAATTGCATTTCCCTGTCAACCCTCACACCCACACTCCAGGAAACAATTACCCTGAATTTTGTGCCTATCATTTATTTTCTCTTCTTTGCCATTTTAATATATATATATATATATATATATATATATATATATATTTTTTTTTTTTTTTTTTTTTTTAGGGCACCTGGGTGGCTCAGTTGGTTAAGCATCTGCCTTTGGCTCAGATCATGATCCCAGGGTCCTGGGATAGAGACCAGACATCAGGCTCCCTGCTCAGTGGGGAGCCTTTTTCTCCCTCTCCCTCTGCCACTCCCCCTGCTTATGCTCTCTCTCTCTCTGTCAAATAAATAAATAATAAGATCTTTTTAAAAAAGAAGTAATAAAAGATATATTGTTTATTTTTGCCTGACTTTGAGCTTCATATAAATCGAATTATGCTGTGTATTTTTTTGTGACTTTCTTCTTTCATTTCTATTGTGATTTTGAGTGGCATCCATGTTCATGCACAGAAGCCGTCGTTCATTAATTACAAATGCTATTGAGTGTTTACGGTTATGCGATTTATATGTGAAAAGTAAAACCCATCAGCAGTTTATGAGAATTTTCATGACTACGTTCTCACTAACATTTGGCATTGTTAGGCCTCATGGGGGTATGATGGTATTTCATTAGGATTGTAATTGGCATTTTGAGATTATTGGAGTTGAGCATATTTTCATATTTCACGGGCCATTGGTGTTTCTTCTTCTCTGAAGAGATTATGACTTTTATCCACTTCCTATTGTGCAACTTGTCTTCTCCTTATTGATTCTTTGGTGTTCTTTATATATTCCAGATATTATTCTTTTGTCAGTTATATGTGTTGCAAATACATTCAATTTGTGATTTACTTTTTCATTTTCTTTATGGTAACATTTTATGAACAGATGTTCTTAATTTTAACATACTCAAATTTATTAATATTTAATGATTTTTACTTTTTGCATCTTGTTTGAGGAATCCTTCCTTTCTCTGAAGTCATAATTGTATTCTCCTACATTTTTTTTACATTTAAGACTCTAACCCACTTGAAATTGATTTTTATGATGTTGTAAAATAGGAATCCAATTTAATTCTTTTGCCATATGAATAGGTGATAGTTCCAGTACCAATGCCCATCTTTTACCACCTATCTTCAATGCCACTCTGGCATAAACCCAGTGTCCTTATTTGCATGAGTCTCATTCTGGGCTTTCTATTCTTTTATATTGGTCTGTTATTTTGACCTATTCTGTACCTATGATACTTTCTTACTGGTCATTGTTGTTCAGCCCTGAGTTTTCTTGGTAGGAAGATTTTAAACTACTAATTTTATTTCTTTTGTGGTCATTAGGCTACTTTGTTTTCTATTTTATTCATGAATCAGTTTTAATGAACTATATTTTCGAAGAATTTGTCCTTTTGTCTAGGTTTTCAAATAAACTGGAAATTTTTTTACAATATCTTTGTATTATCTATTTAATATAGTCTGTGTTTATGTCTTAATGTTATTTATTATGTCATTTTTTTTAGACTGGTGTAACTAAAGATTTGCCCATTAGTCTTTTTTTTAAACAGGGATACATACATATTTGTTGACATAGAAGAATGTTCACAAAATAATATTAGAAAAACAGTTACAGGCCAATTATGTGTATAGTATGGTCCCATTTTTGTAAAAAGTACAATATATGTGTACATAGAATGTATGCATTTAGATGTAACTCCATAAAAACAATTTGTAAGATACTGGAATGTTAATGTGGCTATCTTTTTTTTTTTTTTGCCTAGTAGCCTTTTCAAGGAGAAAACTTTTGGCCTTACTGATCCTTTTTATTATATGTTTTATTTTTCAATAATTTCTTTTCTTAATATTATATCTCTTTTTTTAATGGGGAGGGTTGTGCTATTGGATGTTTTAGCTTATCAATGTTGTGGAAATTTTATTATGACTTTTCTTTAAGCATTTAAAATTTTGAATATATCGCTGTTTCTTACATCAATGAGTTATTTAGAAATTTATTTTAACTTTCCAGTTGGTTGCTCCAGAAATTTTAACATGCATATTGAACTAAATAAGGTAGAAAGTTAATATCTCAGCCTTCCTACTGAACAATAAAATAATTTTCAAATGCTATAATTCCGATCACCTCCTCCTAAAGTGTTATTTTCATCATTTTTTTCTGTTCTATTTCATTTTTCTGCCAAACTAGATATATAGTGTTTCATAAAAATGTATGTTTAGATTTAGCCCATATTTACCTTTCTGCTTGTTTTCCATTCCTGCTCACATTTCAAATTTTTCTTCTGAGATAATTATTTGGATAAAATCCTTTGGAACTCTCTTGATGGTAATCTCTCCTACTTCTTGTGTCTGAAAATGTAGGAATTTTTTTTTTTGTTCTAAGTGTTCATATTTAGAATGGATCGTTGATTATGGTATATAATTCGTATCAGCTGATTGTAGTATATAGATCAATATCACTTTAAAAATCTAATCAATATTTTCTGCCTATGAATATAACCTTACTGAGTTATAATTAACATTATAAAGTGCACAAATGGTCTCACGTATAATGCTAAATGGAAGTGTTAAAAATCAACATCCTTGGGTTTTTCCTGATCTTAGGGAGAAAATACTTAGTACTTCTGGATTAAGTATGATGTTAGCTATGGATTTTAAGATAAATGTTCTTTATCAAGGCACCTAGGTGGCTCAGTCAGTTAAGCTTTTGCTCTTGATTTCAGCTCAGGTCAAGATCTTAGTGTCACGAGATCAAGCTCCATGTTGATCTCCACGCTGGGCATGGAGCCTGCTTCAGATTCTCTCTCATGGGCAGGGCATCTGGGGGGCTCAGTTGGCTAAGCAGCTGCCTTCAGCTCAGGTCATGATCTCTGGGTCCTGAGATCAAACCCTGCGTTGGTTCCCTGCTCAGTGGAGAATCTGCTTGTCCTTTATCTCCCTCCTCCTTTGTTCATGCTGTGTCTCTAATAAGTAAATAAAATCTTTAAAAAAATGATTTTCTCTTTCTCTCTGTCCTTTCCCCCTAACCTTCCCCCCGCCCCACATGTACGTGCTCTCTTTTTCTAATAAACAAACATTCTTTACGAGATTGAGGAATTCCCTTCTATTCTTAGTTTGCTGAGAGTTTGCTTTGTTTTGTTTTCAATCAGGAGTAAATGTTGGATTTTTGCCAAATTCCTTTTACGTCTCTATTGAGAAGATCACATGGTTTTTCTTCATAGTTTTTACTATGGTAAACGACATTGATTACTTTTTGATATTAAATCAATCTATGTTCCTAGAGTTAAAACCCATTCCATCATGATGAATTATCTTTTCTATATATTGTTGAATTTGATATGTGAAAATCTTCAGAATTTTTGCATCTATGTTCATGATGGATATTGGTCTACAGTTCCTTTATATTGTTATTTATTAACCTGGTTTTGGTATTAGGGTACTGCTGGCCTTGTAGAGTAAATTGGAAAATACTCCCTTCCCTTCAATTTTCTGGAAGTGTTTGTGTATGACAGATACTATTTCTTTCTGAAATGTTCAGTAATGCTTACCAAGGAAGCTAACTGGAGTCTGGAGTTTTATTTTTAGGATGATCTTTAAAGATTTATTTTCTTTAAGAGTTTTAGGGATATAATCTGTGATGATGTCCTTCTCTTGTTTCTGATATTGGCGATTTGCATAATCTCTTCCCTTTTCCCAGTTAAACTAGAAAATTTTCAATGTTACTGATATTTCAAGGAGCCAGCTTTTGGTTTCACTGATTTTTCTATTGTTTTTCTGTTTTATATTTCATTGAATGGTATAATGTTTTTTTTTATTATTATTTCTATAATTCTGCTTTCTTTGGGTTTAATTTGTTCTTTTTTTTCTAGTTTCTTAACATAGAAACTGAGGTCATTAATTTGAGAATTCCTTTCTTTTCTAATAGAGGCAATTAGTGCTATAAATTTCCTTATAAGAAAAAAAATTTCCTTATAAGTACTGATTTAGTGGTAGCTCACAAATTTTGATATGTGGCCTTTTCACTTTCATTCAGTTTGAAATACATTCTAGCTTCTCTTTTGATTTTTTTCTTTGACCTCTCAACTATTTAAAAATGTGTTGTTTAGTTTCAAATATTTGCAGATTTTCCAGAGATCTTGTTATTAATTTATAATTTGATTTCATTGTGGTCAGAGAACATACTTGTAAAACTAGAATCCTTTTAAGTTTATTTAGACTTGCTTTATAGCCCAAAATATGGTCTTTCTTGGTAAATGTTCCTTGTGCACTTGAAAAGAATGTGTATTCTGCTGTTGTTGGGTGGAGTGCTGTATAAATGCCAATTAGGTCAAGTTGGTTAATAGTGTTGTTCAAGTCTTCTATATCCTGACTGATTTTCTGTCTACTTATTCTATCAACTCTTGAGAGAAGGGCATTGAGATTTTTTATTTTTAAAGATTAATTTGCCTGTTTCTCATTGTACTATGATTCTATCAGTTTTGCTTCATGTATTTTGAAGCTCTATTATCGGGTGTTTAAACATTTGGAGTTGTTATGTCTTAATGAATTGAACTCTTTATCTGCTTTAGCTAATAAAATGAGCTTCTTTTTCCCTAGTAATGTTCTTTGCTCTGAAATCTACTTTTTTTTTTTTATATTCATATAGCCATTCCAGCTTTCTTTTGATTAGGAATAACTCTTTTCTCATCTCTTTTCTTATCCTTATACTTTCAATTTATTTTTGTCTTTATATTTAAAATATATTTCCCATAGACAGGATGTAGTTGAGTCTTTTCTTCTTCTCATAATACAATGTGAAAATCTCTGCCCTTTAAATGAGGATGTCTAGAACATTTACATTTAATGTGATTATATGATCAAGTTTAAGTCTATCATCTTAATATTTGTTTTTCTATTTTTCTGCCCTTTTTTGGATTGAAACTTTTTTATGTTCTATTTCATCTCCTTTGTTGGGTTATTAACCATAGCTCTCTGGTAATTTTAGTGGTTTATTTTAGAGTTTATAGTATACATTTTTAACTTACCACAGCCTACTCTTAAATGATATTATATTACTTCACACAGAGTACAAGAACCTTATAGTGGTATGCTTCCATTTCTCCCTTCACAGTCTTTATGCTAAATGTCACACATTTTACTTATATGTAAGTTATGAACCATTGTATATTATCATGTTTACTTAAAAGCCAAATTACCACTTCAAGAAACCTTTCATACTTACCAGTTTAGTGTCTTCTCTAGAGCCCTTCATTCTTTTGAGTAGATCCAGACTTCATTTTAGTATCATTTTCCCTCTGCTTAAAGGAGGACTTTTAAAGACATTTCCTGCTCTACAGTTGGCTTGTGATGAAGTCTTTCAGTTTTTGCATGTTTGAAAAAGTCTTTATTTTGCCTCTATTTTTGAAAGATATGTTGGATGAATACACAATTTTAGGTTATTAGAGTTTTGTTATCTTTTGTTTTGTTTTTTTTTTTAGTACTTCAAGATGTTGCTGTATTGCCTTTTTGTATTGTTTTCAAAAACAAATCTGATGTCATCCTTTTTTTTTTTTTTTTGATGTCATCCTTATCTTTGAACCTCTGCCTGTAATATGTCTTTTTTCCCCTCTGACTGCTCTTAGGTTATTTTCTTTATCACCACTTTTGAATAGTTTGATTATGATATGCCTTGGTATAATTTTATTCAGGTTTATTGAGCTAGAGATTTGTTGAGCTTCTTGGCTCTTTGGATTTACAATTTTCACCGAATTTAGAAAGTTCATGGTCATTATGTCTTCACGTATTTTTTTCTGTCCCTCTTGCTCCTTCATGGACTCCAACTACGTATATTATGCTACTTGAAATTGTCCCACAGCTCACTCATGCTCTTTTCATTTTTTTTTCTCTCCATGTCTCATTTTGCATAGCTTCTATTGCTGTCCTTTCTATTGTTACCATATTTCCTTCTGCAATATTTAATATACTTTTGATATTGTTTAGTGTTATCTTGACATCTTAGATATTGCAAATTTCATCTCTATAAATTCATCATGACTTTTAAAATCTTTAATGCCTTTACTTAACTTTTTGAACATCTGGAATATAATTATAATAGCTAATTTAATGTCCTTGTCTGCTAATCCTGAAGTTTGTGTCAGTCCTTTGTCAGTTTTTATTGAGTTTTCCCTTCATTATGTATTATGTATTTTATGTCTTCCTTCTTGAATGCCTGGTAATTTTTTTTTAAGATTTATTTTTTTTTTCATGATAGACATAGAGAGAGAGAGAGAGAGAGAGGCAGAAACACAGGCAGAGGGAGAAACAGGCTCCACACTGGGAGCCCGACGCAGGACTCGATCCTGGGACCCTAGGATTGCACCCTGGGCCAAAGGCAGGCACCAAACCGCTGAGCCACCCAGGGATCCCCTGCCTGGTAATTTTTTTATTGGACACCAAACATTTTGAATTTGATGTTGTTGGTTGCACGTTTTTACATTCCTATATTCTTGAGGATTTTTTCCTTTTCTGGGATAAAGTTTAGTTACTTAGAATCAGTTTTACCTTTTTAGGTCTTGCTTTTATGATTTCTTAGATGGGACATGAACAATATTTCTTCTAAGGCTAATTATCGCCCTCTCCCACTAAAGTAAGACCCTTCTGAATATTCTGTCCCTTGAATTATGAGTTTCTTCAGTCTTGCTGATGAGAAGAGTCTCAATTCCTGGTTCTCTTTGAGCTTTGTGTACTGTTCCCTCTAATTCATTTTTTACTTTACATATTTTAGTTTCAAAATTTACATTTTGTTATTTTTTAGAGTTTACCGTTTTTTGCAGAAATACTCAATCTCTTCATCTTCTCCACCTCTAAAATTTTAAACATATGTATTATAGTTGTTCTAAAGTCCTTATCTGGCAATTCCAATAACTATCCTTTGTGATCTGTTTCTATCAATTGTGTCTTCTCTTGGTTATAATATTTTCCCCCTTGCCTCTTTAAGTGTCATAAATTTTTATTATATTCCAGATATTATGTATACAGAGCAGGAAAGACTGAAGTGTACTTTTCTTTGTTTATTTCTCAAAGTAAAAGCCCTTTCTTAGCGACTGGCAATAAAAATGAATGTCTAATGACTTGTCCATGTATACAAAGACAATTTTAATATTTTATGCAGCATTTTTAGGTGTTTGTACTGAGATAGCTTTTCTGTACACTTTTGATCCAGCATATTGGAGGATCATAACAAAAGGAGTTTGTTATTTCTTTCAATCTTTTAATAGCTTTGAGCTAAACCTTGCAGGGCATGTTTGTTAGAATTTAAATGATCTTGAGGTTCCTAAGTGTAGAAATAGACTCTAACATTTCCTTTATACTACATTCTCTTCAATCTCCAAAGTGAAAATTAGGGACTGCTTCTGTCCTCCCCATCACCTACAGCCTTCATAGGCTGACGTGTGTGTGTGTGTGTGTGTGCGCGCGTGTGTGTGTGTGTGTGTGTGTGTGTGTGTTAGTCAGAAGCCCTATGGGAGTAAGGGCCAGTGAAAACATCAAGTGGCAACGGATGGTATAGGATTCAATTTTGTGTCCCCAGTTGCAAGGATCCATTAGGATCCTCTGGAGGCAAACTGAAGTAAATCCTCAGGCCTCTCTCAAGGAGGAGATGCTGCTCTTAAATCCAGCAGGAGGCTTATATCAGTATGTCTAGCAAATCAACCATTAACAGTCCCAAAGATAACAACTTCTCACCCTTGTGCTTTATGCTTAACAAGTCCTGTGCAGGCCCATGGATATCCTTTGATTCTTACAACTCAGTTTTAGTAAGAGGTGAGACTGGGAATTTCAGTGGGTCAGTTTTAGAGTGGTCTTAGTGCCATCCTACAGACTGAGCTTTATCCAAGATTCCGCCATCTTCTCTCACTTGGATTACTTCAGTGGCCTCATTGTGTCTCCCTGCCTCCAGGCCTCACCCCTCCAGTGCACTCATCACACTGAATAGGCAATCTGAAGGCTACTCTTCCTTTGCTACTCTTCTGCTCTATACTCTTCAATGGCTCGCCAGTGCCTTCAGGACAAATCTGTAAGGCCCTTGAGGTCCGGCCTCTTTCCACTCTCCCAGCCTCATCCTTCTTCTTCTACTTCTCCCTCAGGCATATGTGCATGATGCACCTTTTGCCTGGGACACTGCCTCCCATCCCTACATGCACACACACACTCATTCACACACACCTGCTCAAACATCAGGTCACAGCTGCAGATTCACTCCTCTCCCTGCCCCCTGAGTGAGGGTTAGGAGTGCCTCCACTGGGCCCACAGACCCCTGAGCTCACTTCCACCATGTTGTCTCCTCCCAGTGCTGAGTCCTCCCTGACTTGCCTCCTCTTCTCTGGAATGGAAGTGCCAGGAGGGCAGGGACTGTGTCCATCTTGCTTATCACTATGTCTCTAGTCTCAAGCATAGTGTTTACACATAATAAGCTGCAGTGAGGATTCATTGCATTGAATAGGACCCAGGAAGCTAGGGACTGCTTGTGTTGCATATTTTCCACCGGTTGTTTAAGGGGGCAGCTCATGAGTACTTACTGACTCTCATATCCTTGTTCTGGGCTTGGCCCTGAGAGGTCAGATGAGGTGGATGCTAGAATAGAATATTAGCAATTCTAACATTTATTGAATGCTCTACATGCACTATCCTATATAATCCTCAAAACAGGGGCACCTGAGTGGCTCAGTCCGTCAAGCATCTGCCTTTAGCTCAGGTCCTAATCCCAGGATCCTGGGGTGGAGCCCCATACTGGGCTCCATGCTCAGCGAGGAGTCTGCTTCTCCCTCTTCCCTGCCCTTCCCCCTACTTCTGCTCTCTCTCTCTCCAATAAGCAAATAAAATCTCTAAAAAAAAATAACCTTCACAACAACCCTTTACATCTGGTATTGAGATCACCCCCACTTTACAAATGAGACAGCTAAGGCATAAAGAAGTGAAATGATTCATCCAAAATGGGGGAGTTCAAAAGCAGTGACTTGGGGGTTCATTTCAGGCATGACATGTCAGAGACTTTCTCTTGTAAAGGCTGCACAATAGCAACGCTGAACTTCTGAAGCTTCCAGGCTGGTTCTTAAAAATGATGGACTTGCCAGTACAAGATCCCAACGAAGGGGATGCTCAGAGAAGGGAAGAGGTAAGTGTAACCTACTGCAGTCTCAGAAACCCTGGGAAGGTGAAGAGTTCTGGGACAGCAGGGCGGGGCGCCTCAGGGAAACTTGGTGACACAGGATTCCCGGAGGAGGGCTGGGAGCCCCTTCCTCCAGTGTCCCTGGGAACTCAGGGCAGGAGATGATACTGAAGTCAGGCTGGACCTCAGGGCCGGAGGCTGCTGGAAAAGAGCGCAGCTAAATGTCAGGGTTTAGGGCCCCAGCCAGGCCTGGCTGCTCTGCACTAGCATCCTGCCCTGGAAGGAAGAGCAAGGAGAGAATCCACAGTAGCCCTCGGAAGAGCTTCTGAAAAAGGCCCCCATGCCAGGAGCAGAGAGAAGTCGATGCTTTGGCTTTGGCGGCCAGGTCGAGGTGGGGCAGCTGGGCCACCCGGACACCTCTGACAGGCAATTTCCAATTTCCTATGGAATTAAAGTGTAAAAGCAGAGTCCGTCACTGTCTGCTGCCTCCCTGGGAAGGGAGAAAGTTACTGCAGCAGGCTTGAGAAAGTTGGACTGTCCTTTCCCAAACAAAACAGCAACCAAGGAAGCTGGGGTTTTGGGGGATGGTTTCAAGGCCCTGAGCTATGCAACAGGATGCCTGCATCTTCTGTCTCTGCCTGCTTGGGTGACCTTGGGCAAGTCCCTTCCTCTCTGTGGGCCTCAGTTTCTTCGTCTAGGAAAGGAAGTGTTGGACACAAGAATGCAGGAGTCTCCTTCCAGCTCTGAGATGCTAGCAGTCTGTAATAAAGTTGGGTGTGGGAAAATATGAGGTCTAGGGGCACTGGGGGAAGGGGCTGGAATCATCCTTGGTTGGAACCGCTAAAGGAAGCTCTGTTCAGCCCCAGCCCCAAGGCTCCCAAATCCAGCAGCAGAACTGGGATCCACCCAACCAAAATCAGCAAGGGGAAGCCAAAAGCATGAGTAAGGAGAGGTTGGGCCATAAACATGTCATCTGCACAAACATCCAGCCCCCTCAGGGGTCCCATTGGCCCTGCCGGGGGAGGAGACTGCTGTTGGGGCCCCCCTCAGCCACAACCCCAAGCTTACTCGCTTGGCCCAGGATTTCAGGGTGGAGGCCTCACTGCTAGGAGGGAAAACCTGGCTGTGGACGTGCCCTGAGGAGCTGTCAGGAAGGGCTGGGTGAGGCGAGGGCTCCACCAAAGCCAGACAGCTGGGGGTGGCTCTCAGCTGAAGGGAGGCCTTCCATCCTGGTGGAACACAGGGCTTTCTGGGATGGTCTCCATTTTAGATCTGCTGAGGCTCCTGTTTCTCTAGCCCTGACCCATCTCCCAAGTTTCGGAAAACCAGCAGCCTATGGGACCTCTTCACAGGCATTCAAACTCAACAGTCTCCAGACACAACTCCTGATCCACCCCACACCATCTTCTTCTATGGGGTTCCCTGGCTCAGAGCTGACTCTGTCACCCAGCCACTCAAGCTGGTGTTCCAGAAGTGATCCTCCTTCCCCCTCTGTATTCACACCTAAAAAAGTCCCACGTCTTGGCAAGCTGATCCTTAATGAGGCCTGTGTTGGCCCTGTCCTCTCTCTCAATCTCTCTTTCTCTCTCTCTCTGGACCTCAAGTACATGTGATGTGCCTAATCCAGTTTTCATATGGCCCACTTGAAAGAATGTGTTATTTTCAATGATGAAAACAAAGGCGAGGACTCTGATAGTAACCTACACTCCCAGTACATCACTCCCAGTACATCACTCCCAGTACATCACTCCCCTTGCCTTCTACCCTCTAGGGAAGCTGTCCTACATCCAGGGTCATTTGCTCTGCTGTATCCTTTTTAATAAAGTCTTTTTTCATCGATCTCCACCCCTAAAGTCTAATTTTAAGTTTTATGAAAATGTGTCATTTTGTATGTGATCTTTTGGAATTCACTTTTTTCACACTTAACATCATATTTCCATGCACAGTTTGTTTGCAAGTATGTCTGGAGCTATCCCTGCCTCCACATCCCTTTTGCAAGGGGACTGGATGCAATGGAAGCATTAAGAGGTGGAGTCTCTTACCCTACTTCTTAAATCTCTGCAGGCCTTCTTATTATTTTGACTAATAGAATGTGGCAGAAGCGGCCCTGTGCCATTTCTGAGCTAGACATTAAGAGGCTAAGAGGCTTTAGATCCTTCCTTGTTCTCCTGGAAACTTCCATAGCCATGTGAACAAGCCAGCTTACTGGGTGATGGGAGACATGTGGCCCAATTGACATCATCACCCTAGCAGACTCTCTCTTGACCCTGGATTCATGAGGAAGCCCAGCTAAAACCAGAACTGCCCAGCTGAGTCCAGCCCCAAACACCAACCTACCGAATTATGAATTAAATAAGTAATGGCTGTTTAGGCCACTAATGTCGGAGTAATTTGTTACACAGTAATCATCAACCCATACGCCCAGATTGTTGTATGCTTTTGCAGTCCATCCCTTTTCACTGCTTCATAATATTCCAGAATGTGTAGCTAGGAGTCTGTATTCATTCACTCTCTGTTGATAAGCACTTGTGTTTCTGCTATTGTGAAAATGCCTGCATGAATGTGAGTGTGTGTGTATGTTCTCTATTGAACATGTATGAAAGATTACTTCTCTCGAGAGTTACAGCAGCTACTAGGAACCTTGAGTCCATCCCCCTCACTGCCCCAGAAGAAACTGTCAAAATGAAAAACAGAGAAGGACATTTCTTGCCCCAAATCCCTCAGGGGCTGTCCCCTGCTCTCAGGATAGAGTTCAATGCCTTTATCTGATATTTAAAACTCTCTTTGCCATGGCCGACTGTCTCCTGTCTGCCAAGAAGTTTGGCTATTAAATAGCTATGAGACCTTGGGGACAAATTACTTCACTTCTCTGTGCCTCAGTTTTTTCTTCTGAAGAATGGGACTAATAAAAGACAGGGTCATAGGGTTATTGGAGAGGATTTATTGAATCAATATGTACAAAGCTTTAGAATAGTACTTGGCACAAATCACCCCACAAGTATTTGCCATTATTATTGTTATTCTTGTTTTAAAAGCAGCCAGATGGTAAAGCTGATGTTTCCTAGAGTGTATCACACCTTAGGGCCTTTCCCCTCATGGGTCTCTCTGCCCAGAAAGTCTCTCTTTCTATGTCTATCTGGTAATCTTGCCTGTCCACACCTTGTCTGGGTGTCACCCTGCTCATCTCCCACCTCCCAGTTGAATTGATCACACTCTCTTTGGGGCCCCATTGGCCTCTGCACACACATCGAGCATTGCTCCTGAGCTCTTTGAGCTCAGGGACGGTATCTGAGAGCCTAGCATGGCATAGATTCAGGATAAATGCATGATGAATGAGTAAATGAGCAAGCAAAGTACTGACCCTATTTGCCCTGTGCAATCATTCATTCACCATTCATCTCACCACCATGTACTGAGTTCAGCTCTGTGTCAGACATTGTTAAGGCTCAGAGGAGCCCTCTGCCTATGGAGTCTGATGGGGAGGGACAGATCCCTAGGAGGACAAGCAAGGCTCAGTGTGGTCTGAGCTGGGACATGCAAATCCCCTACCCAGAATAAGTGGCATGAGGGGCCTGCCCTCAAGTTTAGACCCCAAACTGAAAAGAAACAGCAGAAGCATTTGGTACATTCAAGATTCTAATTGTGCACAGGATGGGAGCATAGGGAGTCACATAGATGTGTGATGTGCCGGAAGCCTGGGCCTCATCCTTTATGCCCTCTAGCTCACCTTCGGGGCCCAGGTCCAGGTCCAGCCAGAGTCTGCCGGTGGGGTGCCGGGCAATGGAAATAACATGAGGAGAGGGAGTCTAAAAAAATAAGAATAGCATTTCAGTCCCACTCTGCTGTGGCCAGTGACTACTACCAGGATGCATCCCCTCTCTGGTTTCAGATATTTTCCCAAGACCCTACCCAACTGTCAATCCTGTGGTGATGCGGAGATACAGGCTTATGCCCACAGGGTGCTCCTCGACTGGCTGGTGTGTCTGTGTCCGTGTGTGCGGGTGCACACTTGCACACATGCAGTGCATCCCAGAGCCAAGGTTGGAAATGGTAACAACAATAAAAGGCAACGTGTGGCCACCATCGTTCTTTCTTTGTCCTGGGCACAGAATGCAAAGTTCTGCGTGTTTCATGGCATTATCTCATTTTACCTTTTCACAAACCACATGAGGTGGGTGAGATTTTTGTGCCCATTTTACAGATAAGGAACCTGAGTGTCCTGAGGTGGGATAAATGGCCCCACAGCTAGCAGTGGCAGATGTGGGACTGGAAGCAGTTCAGCCCAGGCTCTTAGCCTCTCCACTGCACAGCTTCCCACCAGAAGCTTGTCCTTTGGCTCCTGGGAGCACACCTTTCTGCCACTTGAGGGCAGCTTTTGATGATGGATCCTGGCTGAGAATGCAGGGATGGTGGAGGCCAAAGTTGGGGTAGGGGTTGGGGGCCACTGGGGGGGGCGGCTGAGCTTCATTGCCTCTCCAAGCCTCTGCTAACTGAAGCCAGATCCTCCGCGCAAAAGATCTGGCCTGAGCTTTCTAGGGCTTGCATGGGAGTTTCTGGAGTTTTTGCCTAGCTTAACTGAAAGGCTTCCTGTGGTGTTCTGGACTGTTCTTTTCTGGCTGGGCTAAGGGAGGGCAGAGGTCAGTGGAGGCCCTGCCTTTGGCTCACCCTCTGGGAGATGGATTCCCAGCCAGTCCGAGAGATCCTGAAATGGCCTCTTGCACTCAGGAGGGAGTACTGGGACATTACGGCCCTCCTGGGCCCGCTCCATCCCCTCACATGCCACAGAGCAGCTTAGACACCAGCTCAGCACTGGAAATCCAGACACACAGAAGGCGGCCACAAGCTGGCCTTGGAAAGGTGTTCTCTTTCTTCTAATGCTTAGGGGAGAAAAAAAAAGCTAGGAAAAAAACAAAAGGAGAGAGAAAGAAAGAATAGAAAAATAGGCCGACTAGGGGCTTGGTCTGTTGAGTCCAATTTCTTGACCCGCTCATCCTCATCATGCCTGCAAGAGAGGCCGCCTTGCTAAAGTACTCCGCCGACAGACAGATGGTGGCCTTCTCTGCAGCTGCAGGTCCCCCATTCCAAGGCCCCAACTCAACAGGTCTGATGGAAGGTCTTGGATGCTAATTGCAAATCGAGTCACCCCAGCAGGGAGGGCCTTTCTGGGCCCCTGAGAGGAGATTTGGCTGGTGGGGACCTAGGATCCTGCAGCTGAGGCTCCCACCCTCCCAGGAGGACAGGACAAAGGAGCAGCAGGGGCTGTCTTCACTGCTCCCAGGGGCCTCACGGACAGCATCTCCTGGCTCCCCAGAGACTGTCCCTGGAAGTGACCCGAACCCCAGGGACTGAGGCCAGAAGCAGCCTCCACCATGATTTCTACACACGTCCCTGTGCCTTTGGCGAGGTGTCGGCGTGGGGGGGCAGAGGCAGGGGGGAAAGGCTTGCTCATCCAGGCCTTTGGAAACATCCTGACACACTTTCCTTCGGGCCGGCCGAAGTTACTTTCCAAGTATTTCACTTTCCATTTCTTCTCCAGATCTGGTAACAGGGTGTTCCTGCCCTTTCCCCCTCACTGACCTTTCTGCCTGGGCCCTGCCCCTGCTGTGTTTCATCAAGTCCACACGCTCTCAGAGCCCAGGCCAGATCTGTGCTCAGCCCCGCAGCAGGCACACATGTGGGCCACGGGCCCTGCTCGTCCCACGGTCTCCTGCCACCAAGACTTGGGGACAGCCGGATGGAAGGAAACATGAGGGGGCCTTGCGGGCTTTGGGGTCTGGCATCCTGACTGCAGAGGCCAGCTCCCTGACACTCTAGCTAGCTGCATTACCCCCAGGAAAGTGTCTTGAGCTCTCTCAGTCTCGGGATGCTCATCTGTGGAACATGTCAAGGTTGAAACAAAATGAGACGATGAAGTACAAGTGCAGGTCTAGGTTAATAAGTGGTTTTTGATGCTACTTTAACTTTCTGAGATAGAAGTCCACTGCTAGAAATTTCTCTCTTGGGGAACAGCCTCTTCTGTGTCTTTCTAGACATTGCAGGAAGAAGCCAAGGCACTAGAATCAGACAAAATGGTGTTTGAATTCTGATTCAGTCCACTCCACCTCTCTGGGTCCCACTTTACATGAAATATATTATAAAATGCAGATAAAAATGCTGCCATCCTCCAGGGGTTGAGGACAGGGTTAAGCTGCACGCATTGCAAGCCTTTGTCACAGTGTGTGGCTTGGGGGATGGTAGCTGCCAAGGTGATTCTTCTTGAGGAGCAAGGTGGCAACATAGTCTCCAGTCCCCATTCCTGAGACAGCCTAGGACGGCCTTGTCACATTGTCAGCTGGGAAGCCGAGAAGCCACTGGTTTCTCTGAGAGGAAGAAGGTGCTGTACCTCTCAGTGTTGCTTCACTCCATTCTCTCCCACTTACCACCACCTTTCGTCTTTATCCAGACCACATGAGTTTTTCAGAGCAGACATAGAAAGGAGGGAATGAAAAAAAAAAGGGAGATCTGAAGCCAGAGCAGGCGTCGTGCAGGAGGCTCTAGAGTTGTAGACAGTTGCAGCCTAGATACAACGTGCAATGAGAAATGCCCCAGATCTCCCGGGCCCGGCTCCGGCCTACTTTGAAGTGTTGACAACACATACAATTAAAAGCACCACAATGCGAATTATCACGTTGTTTTTTTCCACTTTGATAGCCTCTACAAAGCATTTTATACTGATGAATCAATATAAATGTTTCTTTACACGGATGTCAGGACCAAAAAAAAATTTTTTTTTTCCTTAAGAGAAACCAACAAAACTAACAAAAAGATTTTAGCTCTGGGTTGCATAATAACTCTAGGTAACATAGTGAGCTTGCTCTGTCCTCTTAACTGTGGCTGTGGAGGTCACTGATGTCTGCTTCCAGCATCCAGCCCCCAGATGATCACCCGCCTGCACTGCTGTTGCCTCATGACTACACGTCTGTGTGTGCACATGTGTACAAGCATATAGAAGCACGTCTCTCTATTAATGTACACACACGTGTGTGTGTGTGCATGTGTTTGTGTTTTGTGGTTTGGTAAAGTAAAGCTTGCAAATTAGGAATAATTTATAACTAGTTACAACTCGATTATTGGCTGGGACTCCCTTTATGTTACAGCAGATGGACTTTTGCATGAAATATTTTCCTCAAGTTGCTATAGAGACATGCCAACATCTTTCTGCTGAAGCCATTCCCTGCAGGCCTGTTTGTTGTTGCGCCCGGTGCCGAATCACTTGCAGGCTGAATCACTTGCAGCCCTCGCAGAGGCTGATTAAAGAGCCGGGGGGGCCCTGGGAGTCTCGGGCCTCTCAGCTACTGCCACCAGGGATGGGCTGCAAAAGTCGTTAGGGCTGGGTAGGGGGCGGGGCTGGGCTGCAGGAAGATGCTCAGGTGAGCCAGCCAGGCGTGAAGGAGAGGAATCCTAGAGGGGAAGAAAATAACTAGGGCTCACACGGGACCTACCATGCACTACATGTGGTCCTGGGAACACATCCTTTTTGTACCTTGTCTTGTTTCTGCAGCAACCCTATAAGGTGGGTCCTGTGATTCCCATTTTTCATGTTGGGTAAGTGAGGCACAGAAGAGTTAAGTGATTTGCTCCAGTTACCACTGTAGCATTCAAATCCAGGTCTCTCTACCACTATCATCTTACCATTAGTGTATTCCCCAAGTGAGGGGGGCTGGAATAGATGGGGTGCATTTGGAACTTAGGATCCTGGGTGAACTGAAAAGCCACAGGCTGGGCAGGGTGGCCAAATTCAGCCCTCTGCCAGTTTCTTGGGCTGTTGGAGCATCCTCAGACAAAATCTCTAGCTTCCATCACGCAACTCACAGTCCATTTGGGCAGACACACTCAGGCCTGTCTGACCAGCAACATAAACATGGCCAAGCACTGAGACGCTGTGGGTCCCAGCTCTTGAGCCAGGGGCTATATACAGGAGCCCCTGCCTCCCCCTCTCCCTTCCCAGGCTAAGATAGGAACCGAGTGATGTTTCCTAAGAGCAGGGTTTACAAAGAGGGTGGCCTGGAGTGATGACAAGGGCATGGAATTTGAAGTCCGACAGATCCAAGTTAGAGTCTTGAATCCACTCTTGTCCAGAGGTGGGACATTAGGCAACTCACTCCTCTCTGAGCTCTAATTTTCCTCATCTGTAAAATGGAACTTGAAGTACCTGCTTGGCAAGGTTAGACTCGGTTCTCCCACTAGAACGGAAGCTCCCTAGAACAGTGCTGGCACACAGCAGGTGTCACTAAATATACGACAAAGGAATACATTTTAAATATGTCTGGCCTGTAATAGGTATTCAATCAGTGGTAGAAATGATTTTAATCTACCATTTCTTAAACTTTCAGGGCCCTTTCTTCCCTCCCTGGGCAGAGTTTCAAGGAGGATCCTAAGTCCCTAGGTCTCTTTCCCAGGCTCTTTCAACCCATCATAGACAGAATTATTAGAGAATATGAACAATCCAACACATTAATATCTCAGTTCATGGAGATCTCTTCCTATGAGAGGACATAGGTCAGGGCTCTTTAGATTGTAGGAACAGAAACCTAACTCAAACTGTCTTAAGCTAATAAAGGAGCTAATTCACAAGAATAATACTACATCAGGTATGGCTGGATCCAGATGCCCAGCTAATCTCCACCCATTTCTTAAGTTCACTCTCTTCCAGCTTGGTTTTACCTTCAGGCAGGCTCTGTTGTCATGATGATAGGATGGCTCCCCAGCTTCAGGACTACTCACTAGCTCAGCACCTCCTCCTCAAGGTTCAAATACAAGCCCTAGGACTGAATTTCTTTCGATGTGCTTGGGTCACATGTGAAGCCTAATCAGATATTCATTCCAGGAGCCTGGAAGTAGAGTCAGCCCCGCCTCAGTAAACACAGCCTGAGAGGAGAGAAGGAGTCATTATCCAAGGGTAAAGTGGATGCTCTTGCCAGAAAATGAGGAGGGGGTACTGAGCAGGCAAACACAGACAGATGCAGAGAGGGGGACAACCTAATCTTTATCCGCATGACAACCCTGAAAGGTAGTCAGGATTTTTCTCTCATTTTATAGAAAACAAAAGCTCAGAGAGTCTGGGAACTTGCCAAAGCCACATGGTACGTCAGTGGTAGATTCAGGGTGGGAACCGCCCCCCCCCCCCCCCCAAGCCTGGCTTCTTGTTGGGACTTTATGGGTGGAAGTGAGCCTTGCAGCAGGTCTGGAACTAGAATGTGGAGGATGGGTGGGAGACGCAGATGGCCCTGGAATCCCAGCTGCAGCCAGGAGAAACTCCTGGCCCACGCAGGCTGTTTGTGGTCCTTGTTCTACGTTGTGCCAAGCAGCACAAGTCTTGAAACAAGCAGGGGCCTGCCTTTCCTTATCTTTCCCAAATCCCAAAGTATATTGTGTTTCATGTTGGGACTCTTGCGAACAATTTATTATTTTATTTTGGCTATCTCAAGTCAGAAACAATTTGAGTTTGACATTATTGAGAGTCCTATTTTTAAATGCCTTCTTTTATGGGCTTTTTGGTGGCTCTTTTTAGGGGAAGGTCCCTACATCTCAAGCATCATGGACCCAGAGAGTGGAGATCCTCCACAAAGGTTTTGGATGGGTGCTCCTCAAGCCGGTCCTGAAGGCCTAGGTGTTGTCATCTCCCATCCTGGTCTATCTGTAGCCCCCATTCACTCTCAGGTCACCACCCCTCTGAAGGCTACCCTGATAGCTTCACACCTGGGCTGTCTCTTCGTGCAGTGGTAGCCCTGCTGCTCTGTGCTGCACAAAGGAACACTTAGCAGCTCTGGACTAGGTATCAGTCATCTGTAGTCATAACTTAGCCTGCCCTTGAATTCATCTGTAGAATCTTGTCCTTCAAGAATCAGTTCACAATGAACTTTGTAAAGGGCTCTGTAAACCAAAAAGCAATACATGTGATAGATGTTATAAAATCAAAAAACCTTTTTCTTATGTTATTCTCTATCTCACTCTCACCAGGAATATTCAAAACAGGCATATGTAATTTCTTTTATATATGCATCGGTTACATACACACACTTTTGTGGGTCTATCTCCCTCACCAAACAGTGAATTGCAAGAATGTATGCATTGTGACTATCTCGCTCCTATTGATTGTATCCCAGCATATTATTGTTAGATGGTGTTAGATGCTCAGTAAACATTTGCTAAAAGGATGAATGAGTAAGTGAGTGGGTGAAAAACATAGCCTGGCTTTCCCCACCAGACAGCAAAGCAAAGGCTCTGTAATTAGGCACATCTGGTTTCAAATCACAGTTGGGTTGCTTCCTAGCAATGTGACCTTGGGTAGATGATGTTTCCTGACTTTTCTATGTTTTTGTTTCCTCATCTCTACAATGGGATACCATTTCACTGAGGAAACTAAAAGATCACCTGTGTGAATTCAATGCTTGCAATAGTAAGCACTCAATAAAAGGACCCTTCTCCTTTTTTTCTTTGGAGATTCCTCAATACCTATGATAGTGGGCGAATTTTGAAAATTTAGTAAACACTTTTTGATTGATGGATAAATTTATTAGACTGATGGACACAACTCTGGTGTGAGATTCCTGTTTCTGTTTGAGGGAAAGCTCTGTGATTATAACTGATCAAAAATTCAGAGGGACCCTGAGAGTGATGAGAAGCTAGAATAGGGAGGATGGCAGTGTTCATGTGTGTGTGCATGTGTACAATAATGTGCATTCATGTGTACGTGTGTGTGTGTATGTGTTTGTTTGTTTGTTTGTATATGGATAGATGAGCACAAGGAGAGGACATTATTCAAAGTCCATCGATTTTATGTGTAAAAGTTTAAGTTCATAATCAGTCACCAAGAAGCCCATAGAAGTTCTTGGGTCACCTGGATGGCTTAGTAGGTTAAGTGACCAACACTTGAATTTGGCTCAAGTCATGATCTCATGGTTATGAGATTGGGCCCTACATTGGACTCAGCACTGGGCATGGAGCCTGCTTGGGATTCTCTCTCTCTCTCTCTCTCCCTCTGCCCTTCCCCCCTCCAAAAATATAAATAAATACATAAATAAATTTTAAGAAGCCCATGAAAGTTCTTGAAAAGGAGGAATGTGACAGAAAGTCTTTCAGTATCTGCATGAAGGACTGGCTTGAACAGGGAGAGGCTGTGGAGACTGTTCTAGTAATCTAGGAAAAAGGCCATGTTGACATCAAAAAGTAAGGAGAAGCAAGTCTTGAAGACTCCTTGGGTCCATAAATCAAGAAATATTTATTGGGTATAGAGCTAAAGAAAGGAAGGGACCAAATTTGTTTTTATTTTTCCTTCTAAAATTATAAATATGATTTTTCCATTGCAAAATAATATAGTCCCACTAAAGGCTATAATTAGAAAATGAAAGGAAAAATAATCATTCATAATCCCACAACCAGAACAGCATCATGACTGCATTTTATGACCCCCCACATCTAAGACTTTAGCAGAATGAATGAGTCTGCTGTGTTCATGATGGGGATATAGGAGAAGGGTCAGAAAGATGTTAAAGAGAGGCCGTGGTTGAATTCATTCATTTGCTAACTTGATTCAGTCACCACAAGAGAAACAATGTCACATCTTGACATTGGGTTGCAATCTTCCAGTTCCTTTATGCACCTCCGGACATCAACAATGTCGGGTTACTTTCAACCTGATCACCAGAATCCTTTCCCTTTTTCACTCTTTAGTGGACATTTCAGTTTTGGGGGGTTTTTTGTTTGTTTCTTTGTTTGTTTTTGTTTTTGTTTTTTTTTTTTTTTTTTTTTTTTTTTGCTTCTGTTACCTCTTTCTTATTGTATCTGATCTTCCTTTTGAGAATATTCTTCATCATGTGGAGTCCTGGTAACTGCATTCTCTCTGAGTTGTGTTGGTCCATGGTTGCTTGGCCAGCCTAACCACCAGATGCCCTTGTCTGTTCAACAATTCTATCAATATTTGAGTAGGTTGGTTCATAGCCAGTTTGTCATTTGGTCAGCTGGTTAACCAGGCTTTTAGGAAGGCAGGCAGGTTGCCATTATAATCCAGTGGATCACTGACAAAATGATCCATTTGCCATTTGTCAGTTGGTCTGTTGGCCAGCCATTCGTCCATCTGTCTATCAAGTGGGCTGTTAGTCCATTCGCTGGTATATCAACCACTCCATTGGCTCAATCATCACTTGGTAATTCCACCAGTCTGTCAGCCAGTTGGTCAGTCTCTCCATTAGCTTGTTGGTCAGTTAGCTCTTCAGTCAGTCAGTAAGTCAGTAAGTCTGTCAGTTGTCAGTGAGTTGGTTGGGTCACACCCCTGATGTGCCCCTCCAGCTGGTGATCTCAGTCCTCACCTGAGTGGGGAGGGCATGGAGGGAGAGGCTCATTTCCTCCCTGCGGAGGTCCTTTGAAGTGCCCAGTCAATCCTTGGAAACTTTAAATCAAAAGTTATTTATGAGGTACTAGAGTGAAAACAGCCTCATCATTCTAAATTACTAGCAGCTAACTTGAGTTTACTAATTTTCTTTCAAAAATTGTTAAAATTCAGAACCATGGTTTGCCTTCTTGCCCCTACTCCCACTCCCTGGGCTTCCTCCTCCTCTCAGCAGGAGAATTGGTTTTTAGGAGCATGTGACTTCATCAGCTGCTCCTGATGCCAACCAGAGTTGTCAAGGTCCATGAAGAGATGAGTCACCCTTCTTGAGAGGAGGCTTGTGGACAGCCAGGCATGTTCCCAGACAGGGGCTTGTGACCCAAGAGTAGGCCATCCATCTAGCCCATAGAGCTGTTTTCCACTTGGATGCCCCCTTTAGACTTGATAGGTCTGGAAGGATGGACTCCAAACAAAGGGGTCTACAGATCTCTTTTCCTCTGGGCTCTTCCTTCTTCCTGGAGTTAAGGCTTAGGCTGTGTAATATGCAGAGCAGATTTCCTAATGCCTAATAGAACAAGCAGCATACTGGGTGCCAGGACACCTGGGTTCCTGGCTGGCCCACAGCCAAGAGCAGAGGAAGAAGTTGGCATTTGGCCACCTCCTGCCTCTGTTCTGGGCCCCTGTCTTTCGAGGTTTTTATAACCACTTCCCTCCCTCACTTTCACCTCAGGCTTTCTTAGTGCTCAACTAATCTCCAGGAACTGACCCTATCCATGGGATTGAGCTGTCAAGTTCAAGTTCAATAACAGGCATTTATTGAGGGCTTATTGGGGTCAGGATCTTCTGTTCTTTCCTGCTGAGGGGAATACATCTTTATTTATTTATGTAACAGATATTTATGGGCATTTGAATACTTGCTGCCTTCAGTGTACTGGCCTGGGCATAGGAGTGTTGAGCAAAGCAGGCATTGTCCCACCTTCATGCAGATCAGAGTCTAGACAGATTCAGACATTAATTAAATGGTGATGCAAAAAAAAGTGTTTAGTTTACCGAGATGTTGCTTTGATGAAAAACAACAGTGGCTTATGAGACAGACAATATGGAGGCCCAGTGTGGTGTTAGTTTGGGGAGCCAGGGGGCTTTCCCAAGTAAATGACTGAATTTGAAGATTAAAAGTTACCAAGGAGAGGAAAGGACCATCTCAAGTAGAGGAGACAGCATGTGATAAGACCCTGCACAAGGAGGGAACCTGGAACATCAAAGCACTGAAAGAAGGTCCTCGTAGCTATTGCCAGAGTGGAGGAAGAGCGTTGAGATAAGTGTATAGAGAGACATTCATTATTCTTCATTCATTTGTACATTCATTCATATGTACCTTCATTTCTTCACTCATTCATGCATGCATTCAACAAATACTAAATGCATATTCAGCATCTGCCTTTATTGCAGAGTTCTCTGATTGCAAGCAACAGAAACCAGGGCTGGCTAACAGTGCTGGCTGGGTAGCCATAGGAAGTATACTGAAGGACCATAAAATTGGTGGAATATGGGAGGAACAGGCTTAGAAAGGAAGGTTGTCTGGCATTCTGGGCATCGCTGGGAGCCATGGTAACCTTTTTGTAGCAGGCCCTGTAAACTCTGCCACTGCCATAGTGAGTTTCTTCCAGCCATCTTCCTTCCTTGGAGGATCAAGATTCAAAGTTCTAATGGGGAGTTCAGTCTAGCTGCCATAACCTGCCCCATACCATACCAAGCCTATGAGAAAAAGAATATAGTCCCTTGGCTTTCTTATTGATAGGCCAGCACTTGCATTTACTTTTCTCCAAGGATTCATACAAAGGGTGGGAGTGGGGGTGTTTTCTGAGAAAACTTTGTTATGTTATTATGGAGGATAAATAGATGTTGGGTATCCCCAAGTTATCTACTTTTCATTACAACCTTCAAATCCTAAAGGTCAAGGTAGGACTCTCATAGCCTTCCTGGCAATGGTTTTTCTTTGAAATTCCAGATACCATGTTGGTGGATAAAGCCACCATGAGAAATAGCTTTGTAATGTAGGTGTGTAGCATTTTTATATGGTATCTGAACTGTTCTCTGAGACAGCCTTGCTCCTTCTCTGGGTATGTATATGTATGTGTGCATTTGGGGATGGGGGTGTGGGGCCATTTATAGGGTGAAGTGTGACTTGGCTAAGATCACACAGGGAACTGGTGCTAGAGTCAGGATTTGAACCCAGGTTTGGCTCAAAGCTGGTGGCTCTTTTCACTATAGTCCTGAGCCTTCAGGAATTCAGACTAAGCCTGGTCCTTATAAGCATGTCCTCATAGCCTCAAGGATGAGTAGGTGTGGATAATCCAGGGAACACACTTCCATGCTCTTTCTTCAAGATCTGGCTCCTGACTGTCTCTAGGTACACAGCTTCCCAGCCAAGACCTCAAGGTTCTTCATTTATGAAATGGGCACAAAAATTCTCCCTTTGACACTTCCCAGCATTGAGGCACGAATAAAGCAAATTGATGCCTATTCAAAGTCTTCTGGAGCCAGAGTTCTTTATTATCTTGGATCCCCTGAGCTCAGAGGTTGAAAATGGTTGACCAGAGTGGGGCTCATCTAAAAGGCAACAAGACCTTGTCTTCAGCAGTCTATTTGCTTTGTTCCCTGGGTTAGTGGTGAGTAAAGGGCGCAGGAGTAGTGGGGCAAAGGTACCCCTGCCAGGGGAATCTGCTCCTGGTGCTCAACTATGAGGGAGATGGTCCTTCCCTTTCAAGAACCAGAGGAAGGGACAACTTAGGGCATTTCTTCCCCGTGTGAGGAGACTTCCACCTCCATGATCACGTCTTTCACCTCTCCTCAAAAGTCAGTTCATTCATTCAATCCCACAAGTGAGAATGTGTGTACACGCACATGTGTGTATGTTGGAGGATAGTGGGGGTGTGGGGAGGGACTGTCCCAGCTCATATGAAAATCAAACATGCCTTGGAGCAGGTCTGGTGCACTGACAGGATGGCCCATATATATGGATATACAGGAGGGATGAGGAGTTCCCTGGGAAAGAAAAAAGACTTGGGCACAAAGGGCTGACCAGGAGAGGAACCTTGAGAAAGTCACAGAGATGCTTCCTGGATTTGTCTCCACCCTAAGTCCCTGGTCTCATATCTGGCCTCAGCAACAAGTTAGCAGCAGACTGTCAGTAAAAGGGAAAATTCTGTAAAATACAGTGGTGTCCAAGCAGCCCCGAAAGAGGGAGTGAGCTGTCCTCCCTGTTGTGGTCACAGTCTCCCATTCAACTTCTCCAACTTGAGTATTTATGTGCAGTAGCCACAGGAGACAGTGGGCAGCCAGGTCCTTGCAGAGGGGATGTGTTCATGGGCCCACATGGTGTCCTCAGAACATACCTAGGGGTCTTGGGGTTGGAGGTTACTTTACTTCGTACCCCAGGGGAAACTTAGTTTATGTGGGCAGCATTGACTGACTGTGTACTATGTGCCAGGCATTTTCTCCCACGTTGTTGCCACCATGATGCCTTCTCTAACCTTCTCCTTTCACTTCTTTCATTCTCTCTGCTCTGAACTTGTTTTTTTTTTTTTTTAATTTATTTTTTATTGGTGTTCAATTTACCAACATGAACTTGTACTCAACCACCCATCCATCCATCTTCTCAACAGAAGACAAACACTTAGTGGCTATATACACTAGTTTATGAACTGCTGCCCTATTGGCAGAAGTTTGTTTCTACTTTTTACTTTTATGAACAATACTGTAATGAACATCTTTATATGCCTTGGAAAATACTTATCAAGCATCTACTTTATATCAGGTTTACCCTTTGTTCCTTTGTAATATTAGTTAAATTTTTAATAAGCATCTCTTGAGTCCCTAACCTGGCAAACTATTTTTGTGTTTGGACTTTACCCTTGTTGTATCTTTCATAATTTATTGCCCTGAATAGCTGCTTCATCAACATTGATGATGATTGGACCAATGGATAAAAGTAATGAGCCACCTATGAAGCCAAAGTGTGGGCCTCAAGGGGAGATACAGATGAATTACAAGACTCCTACAGATGAATTAATTCCCATCTCTTATCCAGCCCTGGCTTTGGTAGCTTGCTTTCAGGGTTTGGGGATTTTTTGGTGTTTCAAACCTTTGGGATATGCTTTCCTTTTTGCACTTTTGTGTAGCCTCATCAAAGGCGTGGGAGCTGGGAGTTAGGAAGAGGAGCAGAGATCTGTGAAGTGTCAGCTGTGGGTATTGGACCGAAGCTAGGTTCTTCCTTTCTGCTTCTCAGCATCTAGAAACAGAGCTCAAGCGTCTTCAAGTAGTGCTCCCACAAGCTCAAAGCTGCAGCCACACCCAAGTGTGGCTGCCACCCTCCCCACATTCAGCCACCTGCTGCACACTCTCACCTGTGTGCCTCTCTTCCTGCTTTTCTCCTGGCCTGGAATGCCCTTAGTCTGCTCTGGCTTCCATTCAAAAGCCAGGTCCTACAAGGTTCCCCCCAAACGTCCTGCCAGGCAGAACCAATTGATCCACCATTCTGCTCTCCTGCACCTGACTGCTCATTTCTCTCCTCATTATCATGCCAGGTTAGTCAACTGCCCTGAGGGGTCTGTTAAGGAGGGCCTATCCCTTACCCAGGGATGGCAAACAGATTTTACATCACTGTCCCAGCTCTGGTGGATTAGTTGTAGGTGCCTAAAATGCTCTGATTAGTTAGAGCAGAGTATTCTAATATAATGGCAAAGGGAGACACAAAAATTTCCAGTAGCTACATTCGAAAGATAAGTAGACAAATGGAATTAACTTCAATAATACATTTTATTTAACCCAGTATATTCAGTTACTTCAATATACAATACATGTAAACATTATTAGTGAGATAGTTCACGTCATATTTTTTGGACCAGGTCTTCAATTCCCAGGTGAGGATTACACTTATAGCTCACTGAAGATGCTGTTTTTGTCAGAAATACTTGCTGCTTCTTTACATTTCATAAAATTTGTAGTTGAAGAAGTAGATTGACATTCTCAAGTTATTCCAAATATAAAGTTTTCTAACTAGACGATCAGTTGTTAAATGTAAATTAACTAAAAAATTAAAAATTCAATTTCTTAGTGGTGCTTTCTACATCTGAAGTGCTCAATAGCTGCATGTGGCCAATGAGCGCAGGAGGGAGAGCTGATCCATGGGCTCACAGGGACGGCCAAGTTCTGGGATCGGCTAGCAATACCTGCCTTGGTTACATAGTTGAGGAAGGGACACCCCCACCAATATTTATTGTTCTTGGTTTTATTTACCTCTTTACCCCCAGTTCCTAGGGGAACTCATTCAGTGTTGTGAAGGAACAGCCTCATGGATAGCTCAGAGATTTGAGATGTGCAAAGAGCTGGCATACTGAGCTTTCTTACATAGAAAGAGAAATAGTAGGAGGGAGTCCCTGAGGTTCTCTGAGAAGGGGATGACAGCATTGGATTAGCATGTGGGAAGATGGCTCTGGTATTGACTGGAGAACAGATCTGAGGGCACGAGTTCAGAGTGGGCGGTGGGCAGGAAGGAAGCATTGCAGTGATCAACCCAGAGTCAGATGAGGCAGTTAAAGGCACAGTCAAGACATCTTGGCTTCTTCTGCTCTTGGAAGAAGAGTCCCAAAAACCTGGTCATTGTTCCAGTCCCCCAGGGAAGGGCTATATTATTGCTGACTCTTTACTGCCAGTTCTTTGCTATTACATGCATTGACCTCACCCTGAAGAAGGAGCTAGAATACTCATGAAGTGGTGGAAAGAACAGTCTCCAGGGTGAGATGCTCTTCAAGCTCAGCAGAGTGGCCATGTGACCCTAGGCCAAGGGGCCCCACTTCTCTGGGGCTGTTTTCTCCCAGGAGGACTGTTCAGCTGCCCATGTAGTGCTATGTGTGTATCTGTTTGGTGGGCAGACGTAGTGGGGGTTGCATGTGATGACCCACAGAACCGTCCCTTTGTGGGTCTGGCACATAGTAGCAGTAAGGGCTCAAGCAATGGTAGTTGCTGTATTATTCACATATCTACAGCTACAAATTATTTTCAATGCAGACTGAGATAAGAAAAGTTGCATTACAGACTGGAGACTCCCCATATCACCCTAGAATGGAGTGAGAGTAGACTAGATAAATGTGCCTTTTAAGACAGCGCTCCTGGGAGACCTCCCCTACCAGGGGGAGAAAATGGCAGGGGCTAGCAGAATCGTTCTGCCCACAGATACTGAAGCCAGTTTGCCTGCTTCCACCGTTTCCTTGCTGTGCCTCAGTTTCCTTGTTTGTAAAATGGGGATCATAGTATTCCCTCCTTGCCGAGACAGTTGTTTGTGTTCGTATTGCTTTTATTGCAATTTATGGGCAGTGGTACAGGCTGGCTCTCACATGGCCAAGCCCGCTTCTCCAGCCTGTCTCATGGAAACAGGGAGAAGGACGAGGCAAGGGTCCATTACACTTGGTCAGGGAGATGCAATGTGGTCCCTCCATGGCTCAGCCAGTTTCCTGCAATGCAGGGAGTAGCACTCCCTGTGAGGAGCAGCTGAGGGCTTTGAGGGCAACCAGAGCAAGCCATGACCATGGTACTCACGGATGTATAGCAGTGCAGCAGTGGGATGAGTAGACAAGGTTATCTGACTGAGCACATAACCACAGGCTGCGTCCTCTTGACAGCTTTACCAACAGGCATCACTGGCAGTTTAGATACCCGCTTCCCCAGGGCTTGACCACAGACTGGCTGCAGCAGAATCACCTGGGAGAGTTTTTAAGAAGCACAGATTCCCAGACTCAGTTCCAGACCACTGGACCTGAATCTCCAGGTGTGGGCTCAGGAATCTGTATATTTTTAAAGTCCCCTGAGCGATTATGATCCACAGCCAGGCTTAGAAACCACCACCATCAGCTCTGAAGTGGGAGTTGATACAAGAATTAATATAGTGCCAACAGAACAAATGTGAGGACTGCTCCCCCAGGGCCTCAGCTATAATAACAGATGCACATGTCGGGCCCCAGGGTTAATTAACAGTAGAGGGTGTGGCCGGGCACAACACCATGTGACTCTCAGTCTTGGTGGCTTCTTTTTTTTCTAGAATGCTGTCACTTTCCTTTATAGCAACACAACTTCTCTCTCTTAAAGCCTCAACTCAAATCCTGTTAAGAAGTCCTGTTTGACTACGTCCTTGGAGAGGAAAGTAGAGAGCAGATAATAGATACCAGGTAAGTGTTAAAGCCAGCAGAACTGGGAAATTTGACTTTCATATACTTTCAAATACTAGCTTAAGTGTGCAAGGAAACAGGCAAAGATGACTCTTGAAGCACGTTTGCGATCCAAAAAAAAAAAAAAGTAGAAACAGTTGTCCATCGATGAGAAAATGGGTAAATGAACTGTTATATATTTTTACAGTGAGCACTATATGGCAGTTTAAATTAATGGGAGACATCTATGTGTCTCAACATGCATAATCTCCCACAAAGCAAATTGCAGAAAGATACCTAGTACATGATATTTTCAGGTAAATTCTAAAAACACAAAACAATGTCATAGATAGTTTGTGGATACACCCATATGTAGAAAAGGCATCAAACTCGCATGGAAATTGTTATATACGTCATCTACAAATTAGTGGGAGGGAAGGGACAGGGTCCTGTAAAAAGATCTGAAACAAATACGGCAAATGTCGGCATCTATTAAATCTTAGTGGTAGATCGATGAATGTCACACGATCTATCCTTTTAAGTTAGTCTGAACTATTTTATAGTAAAAACAAAACAGGCTGGGGTTAGAGAAATCAGAGATATAGGAGTCCACAGAGGCCAGGAAGGACAGGGATGTGTCTCGGAAGATTTGGTTCGAGTATATTTTAAAAACTTAAGAAAAAAGGATGATCTTGCTTGTTGTTCTGAAGCTTAAGCCTTTGTCTTTTGCTAGAGGCATTTAAGCCATTTATATTTTCATTGCAGCTGACGCCCCTGGTCTTACTTCTGTCATTAAAAATGTTTCCCTGCTGCTGTAGGTCCAAAGCTCTGGCAGGGCAGATGAGTGGGTCGGCCTCACAAACACACATGCTCCTGCCACAACTGCATAGCCACTAACTCCACCCACACAGGTGAAATGTGAACAGAAGATGCAGAGGCAGTGAGCCGCCCTGCTTTGGATGATAAGAGCTGTGCTAGTGCCAGGCCTGTTGTAAATGGAAATTTAAAATGAGCAATCTTCATCTCGAAGCTGATGCCGCCTCACTCCTTGGGGCCCCATCAGACACGGCTAAAGGGTGCTCTGCTTGGAGAGGTGGGGAGGTGTGATGGAAGGAAGGTCGATTTCGAGTCAGGCACAGACTAACTCCACTCTGGTCTGCACGGCTGGGCACCTGCTCTGAGTAAGCACTCGCTCAGCCCTACCCGGACCGTAGAGTAAGAGTCGGAAGGTCCTGGCTGGGGTCACACCTCTCGCATGTGCTGGCAGGGGGTGAGCTAGTTTGTCACTCTGTCCTTCAGCCCCTCATCCTAAAGCCAGGACCCTCACGTCTACCGGCTAGCTCCCCCGGCCGATTGAATGACATGGTGAATGTCAACTCCCAACGTGCTGTGGGCCCTTGGTAGATTATTTATTTATTTATTTATTTTCCTTGGTAGATTTTTAAATTTTATTTTCCCTCTCCCATCCTTCGGGGACTGATGGAATCTCATTTTGTCCTCACGGCAAGGGAGGCAGGAAGGGAGTCCCAGAAGGTGGGTTCAGTGGACCGGCCGCCAGGCTGTTCCTGTCTGTGGTTTCCTGATCAGCCCGCCGAGGACTCTCGGGGGTTTCTCGGGGGAAGCAGGGGGTTTCTGGCCGTGCAGGGGGAAGGGAGGACCCCTCCCTGCACCGCCAGCCCCCACCTGGGGAGTGTCAAGCCGGCCGGCCCTCTAGGCCCTGCCAGCACCTTCTGAGCTTGCATCAGCAGAGAGGCACAGCGTGCTGAGGCCTGGCTGGGCCGGCTCCACGCGCCATGTGCCCTGGCCCTCATACACCATTTGTCGAGCAGCAGAACAGAATTTCCTCATAAATAAACAAGATCTTGGGTTTCACGTTGGGGAGGCGATGACAGAAGAGGGCCTGGGGCTCTCGCCGTTATCTGCACCCGGGCCTGCCAACTCCTCGCTGCCTGGAAGGGCCGAGAGGAGAGAGGAAGGAGAGCCTGGCCAAGAGCACATTTTTGGGGCATAGAGTCACTGGCTGGCGGCTGGCCGTAGCTCCTCTCATTTCCCGCGACGTCCCTCGCGCTGGCCACCGGGGACTCTGGGCTCGGCAACACCAGAACCCCTGCCCCACCAAGTGCCCAAGTGGGAGCACCTGAACCTGGTTAGGAGGGGGGGCACGGGAGGGACGGCCAGAGCCTGAGAGCTGTCAGGCCTGGGGAGGCCGAGTCTAGGAGTTGCCAGTTTAGATCACCTGTCCAGTCGTGAGGGAATTCTCAGCTTGGCCCTACTCAGCCCACATGGTTTCCATCCTGTGCTCACCCTGGCGCTGGCGAAGGAGGAAACTGAGGTGGTCTCAGGCAGTCGGCCTCCAGGGGCAGTACATTCGGTGTCCACATCCAACGATCAGGTCACAGGCAGACAACAATCTCCTCCCAGCCTTGGGAGAGCAGGAGAAATGGAAGACTACACAGCAATTAACAAGGATTAATTAAGCGCCACAGATGAATCATGCACACAGTGTGGGGCAAAAGAAACTAGACGCAGAAGACCGCATACTGCAAGATTCCATTTATATAAAGTTCAAAAACACGCAAAATCAACCTATGATGATCAAAGTCGGAATAATGGTTACCTCTTGGAGGGGAGATCAACTTGGCGGGAGCACCTGGGAGCCTTCTGGGTGCCGCCATGTTCCATCTCTTGATCTGAGTGGGGCGTTACATGGGGGTCTATATCAGTAAAGGCCCTAAGCTGTCCTCCTGGGACAAACGTGCTTTTCCGCTCTACATTATGTGGGTTAGACCTCATAAAAAAGACAAGTTTTTTTTAAGAAAAGGATCCTAGAAAGAGAGATCATGTCCTCTGTCATTAAAACTGTACACCGACTGCCCATTGCTTGGAAGATGAAATACAAGCCCCTGACCAGAATCCACAAGACCCTCCCTGGTCTGAGCCTTCCAACCTCTCATCTCAGTGTCGTCTCCTCAGAGAGGCTAACCCTAACCATTTATTTAAAAGAACCTCACCCCCAATTACTCCCACTGCACTGCCTTGTTTTATCATCATCCTAGCAGGTATGGCTGTCTGAGGTAATCTTGTTGATGTATTTATTTGTGTTTTGTTAGCCTGCCTCCACCGGCGGGTCCTTACAGAACTTTCCTATTCACTCAGGATCCCCACTACCTCCATGGTGGTGGTGCCCTAGGCTTGTGGTGTTTGCCTCTCTAGCATCCAATCGCCTTCCCCATTTACCCCAGGATTCCACCTGTCCCTGTTCTCAGACCAGGTGGTCTGGCAGTAGTTTCTGGAGAAGACTTTTAATCTTCCCTGCTGTACTTGAACCTGGATGGATGTGGGGCTTGGGGCTATAGCTGCTGTCAGCATGGCTGCTACAGGAGAGAGGGAGCACTGATAACAGAGAGGAGGGCTTGGAAATATCACTTGAGGATCAAACTGTATCTGAAGCCGGCGAGACCTATACCTGTGTTTCCAGTTATGTGAATCATTAGGTTCACATTTTCTTAAGCTTGTTTGTCTGGATTTTCTTCCATCCCAGTGACTGTTCTGTGTTAAGCCACCATGCTGGCTGCAGAGGAAACTGAGGGTGATCCCATTTAATCTTTAGAGGGCAGTATGCACTGTGTCTACATGTGATGAGGATCAGATCACAGGAAGCAACACACCTTCCCAAAAGTGGGAGCGTATTTAGCTCCTCAAAATAGTCACTCACCAAAGTAACTGTGTGCATAGACGGCTAAATGGGTGGGTGGATGAATGGATGGATGGATTGAGAGATGGATGGATCAATAGTTGGATGGATGGATACACAGATGGATGAGTGGGCAGATAGGTGGATGGATGGATGGATGGATGGATGGATGGATGGATGGATGGATGAGTAGGTAGATGGATGGATGGTTGAGTGGGTGGATAGCTATCTTGCTTTTATAGAAATGTGCCCATCATCACAAGGCAGTGTAACTAGAAAAGAACCTTAGATTCTGCTTAGGAGAGGTCACTGGGTCTGGAGGGCATCACAGAAGTAGGGGTTGAGTCAGATATGTTGGGAGAAGGTCAGGAAGGGACTGTGAACTAATATTCCTTGGTACCTGGACATATTTAAAACTCATATGACCCTAGGAGTTTGGTATAATCACCTCCACTCTGAGGATGAAGAAACTGAGGCTCAGAAATGTGGAACAGCTAGCTGAGGTCAGAGCCAGCAAGTGGCAGCCAGGATGGAAAAGCAGGTCTGCCTGATGCCAAGGCCCCTCTGGTGGCTCTCCTCCCAGCCTGCTGCCTAGGACCCCCTGTCTGCACTGTCAGAAAATGAACTGGGAAGACAACAGTCTCGAAGTCCCATCCTGGCAATACCCAAGGCCCCCTGGGAGGCCCAGGCCGGATCCTCCCCACCCCTCGGAAACTCATGTCAGCGGCCTGACAGCTGTGTTCCACTGGCCGGCCACAGCTGCCACTGGGGCCCTTGTTCCTGGTGCCGAATGTTCCACCACTTTTTCCTGGCACCCCAGGCTTGACGGCCGCTCAGGAAAGCTACTGTACTTGTGAGAAAAGTGAGGTCAGTGCATGTTTCCATTTACTCGGAGAAGGAAAACAAAAACAAATATTCTCGCTACTGAATGTGCTTTTTATTCAGCGGAATCCATCCCCAGAAGGCTTAATTTATGGTTCACCCATGTGCCCTGAGCATATACCAGGGGACATGGTGGGAAATCCTGGAGGGGCCTGTGGCCCTGGCTGCATCCTGGCAGGAGCTTCAGGTCCTACAGCAGAAAAGGGGCCAAAGGGTAAGGGAGAAGACGGTGGGTCAGGATCACAGAGTGTGGGCTTAGGCTTGCAGGTAGAAAGGATGAGGAGAAGCGACAGCTACTCATATTTCTGCTTTGCACATGTTGTTCTGCTGCCTAGTATACCCTTCTATTTTTTAGTCTGGCAAACTTCTACTCATTCTTCAAAGCCCAGCTCCAACCTTCCCTGAATGCTCTGGGCAGAGTTGGCCCTACATCCTTGGAACTTGCTAAGGCCTGTGTTCATCCATCTGGGGGCAGGCCCCTGGTATGTCTAGATCGTGAGCTCCTGGATGCAGGGACCGTGGCAACGCACCTCTGAAAGCCCAGCTCAGGGCATGGCACACAGTGAATCACGAGTGAGGGAGAGCAAGAACAAGACTGGAGTCGGAAAGAGTGTCAGCCTTCAGGGAGGTTGGTGGAACTGCTGAGGCCCTGCGGGATGATGGACCAAAGGAGCAATCTATCGGAATTGGGTATGGAGTTTGTGTAATTAGGGGGACCAGGCTTAGGAGGTATACTTTAATGGTGGGAAAGAAGGCATGGCTGGGGACTCTTGGGGACAGCTAGAAATCACCCTTCTGAGGTTACTTACCTCTCATCTCACACATATAGACATGAGACCCAGCAGAGGGCTGCCTTGTTTAGCTCATTCTCATGGTGCCCCATTCACACTCCTACCATCCTCAGATGCACCCTAACCCGTTCTGGGTTCCTGCTTCTGCCTGCTTCCTCCTCTCTCCCAGGATGCATGGGATCTCTGCTCTGCTGTTGGCACTTTCTGGGCATGTGGTCAAACCCACAGCTCGTGATGTCACTCTCTCTTCCCGCTGAGCCTCAATTTCCTCATCTCTGAAACGGGGGTTGCTATTGCTGCCTCGTTGGGTCAGAGATGAGGTTCTATACCTGAAGCGTTGAGCACAGTGCCTGGAACAGAGTGAGCGCTCAGTTCCTTTCTTTCTTCCATGGCCTGTGTGGTCTCCGGTCTCTTTCTCCTCTGATTGTAAAGTTCACACCCTTCCTCCAACCGACCCCACCTCAAATAAAATTCTGTCCAACCCTATGGTCTTGGTGGCCACTGATCAGACCTGTTCCCATCACCTGTGTCCATAGCAGCCTCATGACCCTCCTGATGGATGGCTTGGGCTATACATGGGTGTCACTTAGCTGCCTGCCCCATCCCCTCCACCCCTCCAGATCAGAAGTGCTGGGAAGCCTGACTTCATTTATTTTCATACAGGAGAGGGGGTGGGGAGGTGGGCAGGAGGGGCTGGGAGAGCAAGGAAGGGTGCTAGGGGCCTCAGGTCCCTCTTGTCTCCTGTTCTCCCAGGTCTGGCTATGGGCCAAATGACCTGGGGCAGCCAGACCTGCCACCACCGGAGGGACTAGCTGGGAGTTTCAGAAGCCACACTGGCCACTCACAGTGGATGAAGGTCCCTTGGCCTCCTCTTCTTCCTCCCCAGCAAGTTCCATCTCTGGAAGCTGGGGAAACGTCACCTATAAATTACTCTCCCTCACAGACAGCGCGTTTTTCTTTATGAATCATGCAGGATCCGCCTCCGGCCTCAGTGTGTATAAAACAACAAATCAGGAGAAATTTGACTTGACCCAAGCAGGGAAATTTCCATCCATCACAAGAGGAAAATGTTGGAGCAGCAGGGAGAGGCCGAGAGCTGGTGACAGCCCGAGGGAGGGGGATGGTTGCCGAGCAGGGGGCCCAGCCTGGGCTCTCTGAGGCTCCAGGGTGGGTGGGAGACACCAACAGGCTCCAGCGACCTCAGGCTCTGCGGTGGCAATAATCCCCTGGTCTCTCAATTAGCATTCCCCCGCCCTCTCTCAGGCTCCTCTGTGGGTCACCTGGATACAAGTTAACCCTTCCTACCTTGCTGCTCCTGCTCTTCCGCGCAGAACTCCTCACAGCGCCCCAAGCCAGCCACTTCCCGTTCCTTTATACCTCTTGCCTTTGCGCATGCTGTTCCCACTGCCTCAAACAACAGGCTTCTCTTCCAAAACTTGACTCATGGGCACGCCCATGGCAATGTTTCCCGGACCCCTCAGGCAGAGCTGACTGCCTTCTTGGGTGCCATCACTCTCTTGAGTCAGTGAAATGATCTATGTTCCCGTCCCCACCACTCCCACCCTCATCAGGCTGAGTGTTTCACGGAAGCCAGGCCAGGCTCTTACCGGTCCCCGGGTCTCTACGTGGCCATTACGTAGCACAGTGCAGGAATCTCGCCTATGTGTCCTTGGCTTTATCCCCAGAACTGAGCACACAGTAGGTGCTCAGTGAAAAATAATTTATTTTTTAAAATATTTTATTTATTTATGACAGATACAGAGAGAGAGAGAGAGGCAGAGACACAGGCAGAGGGAGAAGCAGGCTCCATGCACCGGGTCTCCAGGATCATGCCCTGGGCCAAAGGCAGGCACCAAACCGCTGCACCACCCAGGGATCCCTCAGTGAAAAATTATTAAACAAATCCTCGGACCCTGCACACAGGTTGGCATATGGTCGGTGGTCTCTGATTTGCCAGAGGCTCCACTCAGGGCCTGAAGCATGTTGGGGCTAACGAACATAGGATGGAATTGACAAGCAGGCAGTCACGTGTCAGGATGTGAAGGCTTGGTTCCTTCTGCTGGTGGAAACTTTTGGCCCTAGCTGCCTGCTCCAGCCCAGGAAACCAGCTGACCTGATCATGTTCAGCTTCAACTCTCTCACAGCCTGGTGCATTGCCACTCTGAGTGAATGACTTTATCTGGGCCACGTAGCTGGGTCACACCCCTCTACAGTCCAGTGAACGGATCTCCATGTCTATAGCTTTCAGGTCCTCTTCTGAAACTCTGAAGTCAGATAAACGACACCCCCTCAACATGCACACATATACACACACAGTCCCCCCACTTCTTTTTCTCTCTGTCTCTCTCTCCCTCTTTCTCCCTGCCCCCCATCTCTCCACATAAAAGGCCCTACTTGACATCAGAGCAGACCTTTATCTAAAGAGGCGAGGAGGCAGCATGGGAAATCAGACAGGTGTCTGGGAAAAGGGAATGAGGGTGGTTTAGAGGACATACCCCATCAGTTCCCTAGAATGGAAGATGACAGACCACAGGCCCTGTTCTGGAAGGCTCCAAACACATCTTGAACCAGAGGCTACAGTAGAAAGAGCACTAACCTATGAGTCTGCAGACCTGGATTCTGGTCCCAGTGTTGTCATCAATTTGCTGTGTGACCCTGGAGAGGTCTTCATCCTTCTCTGGGCCTCTACATTTTGTTTGGAAAATGCTGATTATAGCTATTGTTTATTGCTGGCTTCCTCATGCCAGCCACTGGGCTGAGCTCTTTGGGTCCTCCTCTCGTCATCACTGTGTCACAGAAATAATTGCTATCCTTATTTTTCAGATGTAGGACTCAGCTCAAGAGCTGACTTAGTCAAAATCTCACCCAAACAGAGATGGAGCAGAATTTGATGCCCCAGGCATGCTCTATCTTAACCACCACGCCATGCTGACGGGCTTGGAGTATATCATCTCTAATGGCCCTTCGTCGCAGATGTGCTTGTAAAGTCTTGCAAGTCTTGGTTGATTGGCTTTGGGGCCCGTCTACTTCATCTTCTAGACCCCCGCACTGACCTCCACACCACTCTCCACTGGGGCGTCATTACCTCTTTACCTGTCTCTCTGCTGCAGCCAGCACTGGACAGCACACGGGCTAGTGGGTGTCGTGTCCCTCCAACATCCTCCCCAGGGGCTTTGGAGGATGCATAGGAGGGGCTGGACAATTGCTTACTTTCAAGGCACAGTAGCTAGGGGTGAAGAGAGGATGCGGGTAAGGGGATGCAGGTAAGGGATTCATTAGGCGCACTTCACTCTGAGGACCATGATCTTGACCCATCCTCACACTTTCGGTTCCTACTGAGACCTGGCTTCTGGTCCATGGGCCCCAGCCAGTGGCACCCAGCGTGGGTCAATTTTAAACTCCCTTCCTCTGTATTTTGAAATTCTTCTCAGTAATAATTAAATAATAATCAGTAGTAATTATTATTTTAATCATTAACAAAAAAGAATAAATTTTGCCTTTAAAAATAGTATTCACATTCAGTAGCTATGTATAAACTGAGATTTGCACTCAAACAAAATCACATCTCACCATTTACACTCCGTTGCATGTTTTAGCTCTGAACTCTAAGTGGTCACAGAAAAGAGAGAATTGGAGTGGCTCCCAGTCTGTTTCTTCATCTCTGCAATCACCCCCACTATCACCATCTAAACATGGGGATATACATGTAGTGCCCTGGGGAGCGGATTCGGGCTAGGCTCAAAATGAGTTTAAGTGATTCTGAAAAGTTAGGAACTAGTCTCAAAATGGACCCAGTGTCAGGGGAGCTTTCCAAACCAACTTGCATGTAGAATGTAGTGTTTATTAAAGTCTAAGTAATAAAAATGTGCTAATTGGAAGCTTACTTCACATTCGCTTATTATTAAAATTCAACAATCATGGCAACAATTCTTTAGAACTAAGACTAACAAAAATTTCTTTTTGGGAGGGAGTGTTTTATCAGTGACATTGTTTAGAATTGCCAGCACCTGGTGATAATAAATGCACATCGACTTGTCAGTTTTAGCACTGCTGGTCCACTGCCTGCAGACAATGTGCCCCTTATTTCCTACCCCTGGGGCTGACAGAGGCTCAGAGCTGTCTTTGGCTGGTCCCTGCCTCCTGTGAAACTCTGAGATTGTGCCACAGTCTCTGCACCAAAGTTCCCTCCTTAGGGTCCAGGCACCATCTCACTTGCCTTGCACCGTGATCCCTCAGTGACCACATGGTAGGCAGCAGGCAGGAAGCAAGGGTTGGAGATGCAGAGCTGGTCACGGCCATTTGCATAGGTTTTCAGTGACTCAGAGTGCTTTACTGCCTTCTCTTTAAGAAAGAATTGAAATACACTTCGGCCAAGCCTGCTTCCCCCCTTGAGGTTTGTGTGGACCCCACTCCCCACATCCATAGAGTTGAGATGGACACACTGTCTGTAAACCCCTGGGTAGCTGTCAAGTGAGGATGTAGACTTCTGGTTGTTCCGCATGAAAGGCAAAATAAATGTATTTATTAACAACAACAAAAAAGTGCCACGTGGATTGCATGGCCCTTTAGGGGAGGCAGGTTAATAAACAGGCCTTTTCCTATATGGCCTGGGAACTGTTATAATCTGAGCCAGTCCAAGGAATTGAGCAACTTCAGGGTTGGGGAGCCTGACAGCCTGGAGGAGCAGAGAAAGCCTCTTGGAGAAGGAGATAACACCCAGGCTGAAGGCTTAGTCAGAGAGACTGAGAATAGAAGCAACACTCACAGCTTCATTGAGCACTTACTATATGCCAAAAGATTACGCTAAGCATTTGTTTTATTCTGACACTCGAGTATACAATTAGATTTATCATCATGTCTTGGTTCATAATGTACTGTCATTATTGATCCATATGTGGTCCTCTTTTATTTATTTTTAATTGTACAAGGAACATCATGAATCCAATACCTCACCCAAAGCACTAGCACATTATCACCAATTCATATTTCTCTATACGCTCCTCTCTCATCCTGTCTTCCTACCTCCCCACAGAGAGAACCGATATCCTGAATTTTGTGTTTGTCACTTCCTTGTTTTTGCAATACTTATATTTATAGTTTTGCAGATACATATGTATGCCTTAACAATACATTATTTAGGTTTTCTTGTTTTGTTAAACGTGTTCAGAAAGATGTGCTTTTTATCTTACAACATATGTATCTAATATACCAATGGAATATTACTCAGCCATCAGAAAGGATGAATACCTACTATTTACACAATGTAGATGGAACTGGAGGGTATTATGCTGAGTGAAATAACTCAACCGGAGAAAGACAATTATCATACGGTTTCACTCATATGTGGAATATAAGAAATAATGAAAGGGACCATAAGGGAAGCGGTAGGTGTGGGGGGGTTCTGAGTGGGGAAAAATTAGAGAGGAAGACAAACCATGAGAGACTCCTAACTCTGGGAAACAAACAAAGGGTTGTGGAAGGGGGTGGGTGGGGAGAGGGCACATGATGAGATGAGCACTGGGTGTTATACTATACATTGGCAAATTGAATTTACATAAAATTCAAAAATCTGGAAATAAAAAAATGCATCCGTGTTGCTGCATGTAGCAGTAGCTTATTCATTTTAACTGTTGTAAAATCATTGTCTGTGTATATCCCACAACTGGTGTGCCTTTTCTCCTGTTGATGAGCATTTGGGTTACTTCTAATGAATTGGGTCTATACCTGGGACGGGATTTATTGGGTTTCAAGACACACAAAGTTCAGTTTATAAGATAATGACAAACTGATTTCCACAATGATTGTATCAATTCTTACTCTTCATCAGTAGTGTCTCTTGATCCACCTATTGGCAAAATCTGACCCTGTCAAATTTTTTAATTTTTGCTAATTTAACAGTAGCCTTCATCAGCATTTTCCTGTTACTAATGAGCTCCGTATCTCTCCGTATTTTTAATGGCTGTATGTATTTCCTCTTCCCTGAAATGCGTTTTCCTGTCCTAGTCCATTTTTGAAATGATTTGTTATCAATTTGTAAAAGCTCTTCACATTTTTTGATAGACTAGTAGTTTCTTAGTTACAGGTGTTGTAAAAACCTCTAGATTATGGCCTTCTAACTTCCTGAAAGTGTCCTGATTTATAGAACTCTTAATTTTAACATAGTCAAATTTACCTGTCTTTTCTTTTATGGTTAGCACTTGTGTTTTGTTTAAAAATGTTCATCTGCTTTTTTTTTAAGAGAAAATCTTAAAGTTTTGCTTTAACATTTAGCTTAATACATCTGAAATTGATTTTTGTATATTATATGAGATAGGGATCTGATTTCAGTTTTTTCATATGGATAACCAATTCTCCAGCTCCGTTCATAGAATAGTCTCCTCCCAACCTGTGATGCCATATCTACTAATTAGTGAGAGCCCATCCATTGGAATCTTCTGCATACATATCATGCTATCTACAAATATGGACAGTTTCTACACCATCCTTCCCTTTCTATGCCCTTTTTTTTCCTCAATAGGACTTCCAAAATGATGTTGAATAGAGAGGTAAGAGCGGACATCTCTGCTGTGTTCCAGATCTATGGAAAAGCACATGTTCCTCAGTAGTAAGAATTTCTCTGTAGGTTTTTATTTTTATAGATGCCTTTTATCAGTCTGAGCAACTTTTCTTCCATTCTTAGTTTGCTGAGACTTTATTTATTTATTTATTTTAATGAATGAGTGTTGGATTTTGTCAAATGCATTTTCTGTGTATACTAAAATGATCATTTAAAAAAAACTTAAGGGTAGTCCAGGTGGTTCAGCCGTTTAGCGCCGCCTTTGGTCCAGTGTGTGATCCTGGAGACCCGGGATCGAGTCTTGCATGGGGCTCCCTGCATGGAACCTGCTTCTCCCTCTGCCTCTCCCTCTGCCTGTGTCTCTGCCTCTCTTTGTGTGTGTGGTCTCTCATGAGTAAATAAATAAAATCTTTAAAAAAATTAAAATTAAAAAACTTAAAAACTGTATTTTTTAGATCAGTTTTGGGTTCACAGCAAAACTGAGGGGAAGGTGCAGAAATTTCCCACATACCCCCTGCCTCACACATACACAGCCTCCCTCTTCATCCCCGACCAGAGTGGGACATTTGTTACAATTGATGGACTTACTGACACATCATAGTCAACAAAAATTCATAGTTCACATAACAGTTTACTACTGGTGTTGTGCATTCTATGGGCTTGGGAAAACGTATAATGATGCATGCATCCATCATCATGACACCATACGGAACAGTTTCACCACCTTAAAAATCCTCTGTGCTCTGTCTGTTGATTCCTTCCTACTTCGCCCCCAACCCCTGGCAACCACTAATCATTTTATTGTCTTCCATAATTTTGCCTTTCCCAAAATGTCATATAGTTGGAATCATACAATATGTGCCCTTTTTCAGATTGGTTCTTTTTACTTAGTAATCTGCATTTAAGATCCCCCTATGTCTTTTCATGGCTTGATAGCTCTTTTTTTTTTTTTTTTTTTTTAGCACCAAATAATATTCCACTGTCCAGATGCATCAGTTTTGTTTATTCATTCACTTACTGAAGGACATCTTGGTTGCTTCCAAGTTTTGGCAATCATGAATAAAGCTGTGTATACAGGTTTTTGTGTGAACAGAAGTTTTCAATTGCTTTGAGTGATTACTAAGGAGCTCAACTGCTGGATCATATGGTAAGTGCATGTTTAGTTTCGTAAGAAACTGCCCAACTGTCTTCTAAAGTGGCAGGATCATTTTGCATTCCCACCAGCAACGAAGGCAAGCTTGGGTCGCTTCACATCTGGTGTTACCAGTGTTCTAGAGTTTGGCCCTATCAATAGGTGGGTATTTCGTTGTTTTAATTGCATTTCCCTGATGACATACGATGGGGAGCATCTTTTCATATGCTCATTTGTATTCTGTGTATCTCTTTTGATGAGGTTCTGTTAAGGTCTTTGGCCCATGTTTTAATTTGGTTGTTTGTTTTCTTATTGTTAGGTCTTAAAAATTCTTTGTATATTTTGGGTAACAATCCTTTCTCAGATGTGTCTTTTGCAAATATTTTCTCTAAGTCTGTGGCTTGTCTTCTGATTCTCTGACATTGTCCTTCACAGAGCAGAAGTTTTTAATTTTACCAATGATTTCTTTCATAGATCATGCCTTCATATTTTCTTTTTATTCTGTTTATAAGGTGAAATACATTGTTTTTTGAATATTAAACCACTTTTCACTCCACCTGATAAATGTGTTGTCTTTCCTGAACTCAGCTTGCTGAAAGTTTAAGAATTTTTGTACGTATGTTCATAAGGTATATTGGTCTGTAGTCCTCTCTTCTTGTGATGTCTTTGTCTGGTTTGGGTATCAGGGTAAAGCTGGTTTCATAGAATGAGTTAGAAACTATTACCTCCTCTTTTATTTTCTGGAAGGGTTTATATAAGATTGGTGTTATGTTTTTTTCCTTAAATATTTGGGTGAGTTCACTACTGAAGCCACCTGTAAGGGTCTGGGGTTTTATTTGTAGGAAGATTTTAAACTATCAATTTAATTTATTTTAATTGACATAGGGCCACTCCAGTTATCAATTTCTTCTCAAATGAGCTTTAGTAGTTTGTGACTTTCAAGAAATTTGTCTATTTTATCTAAATTGGTAAATTTTATTATCAGAAGTTTCTATGATATTCCATTATTATTTTTTTTAGTGTCCTTATGATGTCTAGTGATCCCCTCTTTCAGCCCTAAGAATTATTACTTGTGTATTCCCTTCTCTCCTTTTTATCCTGATCGGTCTGATTAGAAGCTGATCAGTTTTCTTGATCTTTTCCAAGATGTATGTATTGATTTCATTGATTTTCTCTATTGTTTTTGTTTTCTATTTTATTTTTCTCTTATTTTTATTTTTTCCTACTTTCTGTATACTTTGGGTTTGACAGCTTCTTCTTCTTCTTCTTCTTCTTCTTCTTCTTCTTCTTCTTCTTCTTCTTCTGTTTTTTAAGGTAGAAATTCAGATCATCAATTTGGAACTTTTACTCTTTTCTGATAACATTCAATGCTATCAATTTCCCTCTAATTGATGCTTTAGTTGCATCCCCCAAATTTTAATATGCTGTATTTTTCTTTTCAATCAGTTTAGAATAGTTTCTACATTCCCTTGTGATTATTTCTTTGACTCATGGGTTATTTAGAAATGTATTAACTTCCAAATATTGAGGGATTTTCCAGATATCTTTCTATTTTTGATTTGTATTTAATTCTTCCAAGATCAGGGAACATAATTTACTTTTGAAATTTATTTTTATTTTTGCTTTTGAATTAGTTATAGGCTTATAGTAGAGTTGGAAAATTTGTATAGAGATTCTATATATCCAGATTTCCCTAATGATAACATTTTACATAACTATAGTACAATTGTTGGAACCAGGAAATTAACATTAGTCTCATACTATTAAGTAAAGACTATGTTCTTTTTTAAAAAAATTTTATTCATTTATTTATGAGAGACACAGAGAGTGTCAGAAACATAGGTAGAGGGAGAAACAGGCTTCCTGTGGGGAGCCCAATGTGGGACTCAATCCCAGGACCCTGGGATCACGACCTGAGCCAAAGGCAGATGTTCAACCACTGAGCCACCCAGGAGCCCCTCTTGATGTTCTTTTAAACAAACTTCTGTATTTTTTAAAAATTTTCTGTCACCAAAATATATTCCAGGCTCATGTAATATTTTCCCTATCTCGATCCTGAATTAATCCCTTATTTAAGAACCATTGGTGCCTTTTTTTGGAGCATGATGTTTAGAAACCAAGACCTGGGTGCTAGGTGAGCTCATGACTTCTGAGGTGTCATTGTTTCCAGGTCCTCCAGTGGACAGAGCTACTAACACACATATCTGCTCATATTATCTATCTATCCATCCATTCATTCATCTATCATTTCAAAACACAATTTTATATACTGATACTGTAATCTGAAGATTACAGTCTAACAGTCTATTTTGGCCTTTTCCCTTTATTTATAACTTCTTTCTCCAACAGTGAGAAACTTGGTTCTTATTATCTAAAATATATTTGTGTTTTCACATTATTTGTGTTTTTAAATGTATTTACATAAAAGTTTGTGAAGCATTTGTATACGATTTAAACATTTTTATTGGTCTCCTTGTTTATTTTTCCCCCTGGTCATTTCACATTTTGTGTATTTGTGCTTTCTTCCTTTTATTCTTAATCAAATTAGCTAGAATTTCATGTACTTTGTTAGTTTTTTAAAACCAAGATCTTGATTTATTCATTAGGTCTTTGTTCTATTGTCTCCCTCATTAATTCTGCTTTTATATTTATTATTTCCTTCCTCTTGTTTTCTTTTGGTTTGCTTTGTTGTTGTTTAGTATATTCAGCTGAGAATTTAATTACTTTTGTTTTTTTTTTTTCATGTTTACTGATAAAAGTATTAAAATAAAGAGTTTTCCTCTGATCAATGCTTTAAATGCATCTCATAGATTCTGGCATAGTGTTTTCATTATAATTGTTACTATTTCTTAATCTATAATTTAAGTTTGTATTTCTCCTAGTATTTCTCTTAGGTAACTTAGGAGTTAATAGGGTTGTTATTTTTTTAAATTTGAGATAGAGGACCTGAAAGTTTTTTGTATTACATTTTAATTTTTGTCCATGTGTTATTTGTGACATTTCTACCTTATGGAAGTTACTGATGTTTTCTTTGTAATCACTTTTTATAACTGTGTTGTGGACACTTAAAATATTACCAGGATATAGACTTCAACCTGTGTCTATAAGGCCTACCCTATTAATTATGTTTTAGATTTTTCTGTCTCTCCCACCCATCTCCATCTGTCTTGTACTGAGTGGCCTATTATATTCTATTATCAGTGTGTTTCAACTTATATTTCCTTGCATCTCTACCAGTTTTTGCTTCATGGAGTTTGTTGCAAAGTTATTTGGTGCATAAATATTAATGTGTTGTATCTCCATTATAGATTAAAGTTTTTAGAATTAAGATGTGTCCTTTGTCATGTTTAATGTTTTGGGGCTTGAATTCTACTTTGCCTGATATCAGTACCACTTCATTTGACATTGTTTCTGTTTGCCAGGTTATTTTTATCTATCACTTTATTATTCACTTTTCTAAGTCCCTTCGTTTTATGTGTGTCTCTTTTACACAGCATATAGTTAGGTTTATTTTTTGAGCCAAATTTTAAATCTCTTCCTTTTAAAAGGTGAGTTAAAGCTCATTCACATTTATTATGATAACTGGCAAGATTTATCTCAATTCTATAATATTGTATAGTGATGTATATTTTGTTTTATTTGCTATGTTTCTTAGAAGACTTTTTAAAGTTTAAATCCATTTGAATTTTTGAGACTTATATTATGGCTTGCATATGGCATTTATTTCTTTTCTTTCTTTCTTTCTTTCTTTCTTTCTTTCTTTCTTTCTTTCTTCTTTTGTAATTGATTTGTAAGAGCTCTTTATATACTAAGGATACAGAGCCTTTGTCAAATATAAGTCCTCCTTGCTTTTAGTTGATATGAAAGGATGATTGAGGAGAAGAGAGAGTCAAATAAAGAGTTGCATATTAAAAAGGATGAATATTTCTCTGCTACTCATATAAGTTACTTGAATATGTTCCCTCTATCTGGAACTGTCTTTATCTAAATTATCATTTCTTTCCTGGATTGTTAGGTAACCCAGTAAGCCATTTGACAGTAAAATTCCTTGTCTGTAGAATATTTACTGCTTCCAAGTTATCTTTTTAAAAAATTTATTGGGATTTATAATTTATCTATAAACTCCTTGGTTTTATACAGTAGAAAGAGTACCAACACCCAAATAGCAAAATGTGACTAATGCTCAGCTCTTGTATGGGCAAATTTCAATAAGTCATCATGATCCACTTGTGTATTTGACTGGTAATAAAGTATTGTGTGTGATATAGTCATTTTGCTATAAAATTATTCAATCCACGCTGGATCATGTGAGTCTCCTAAAAGTTACATGGGAAATGGGAATAATTAACATGAAGCAATACCGTCTGGCGCACTGCTCTACAACCCCATCTTGTCAAACCCCAGTTACACTGAACTCAAGGGTCTTTAATCACATCAGGCTCTCTCAAACTTCCTTGCCTCAACTCTTTCCTAGGCACTGCTTTAACTAGCAGATTCCAACTCATTCTCAGGAGCATGCTCAGTTGTTATTTCTCTGTGATGGTGGCAGAACTTGAGATCCTCCTTCAGTGAGTGTTAACTCTCTGGGAAGGATGTTGCTCCTGCATCCTTTTTCCCAGAGTAGCTCCTTCTCATCATTCAGAATTTTAATCTTATGTGTTTTGTCAACCAGGAAGCCTCCCTTGAACATCTTAGTCCCAGTTGGGGGACTCCTCTTGTGCCCTTTATTTCCTCTCTCCTTACCTTATAGAGTCATTGCCTGCTTTCTACTCTATTCCCTCATCAGACTGGGAGCTTCTAGGAGCAGGGACGATCTCTTTCTTGTTCACCACTGGTCTCTAGATCCTAGCACGGTGCCCACACATAGAGAGGGCTGAATACATCTTTTTTGAAAAGGTAAGTTCATATCATCACTACATACCATGATATGATGTTAATTAAAGCAATTCTTTAAGATTCAGATCCTCTATCTATAAAATGGGAAGAGAGCTATGGTGAGATTTACATAAAATTATTTTTGGACAGTGCTTACCAGTTTGGCCAGCACTTTGTGAGTGCTCAATAAATGACAACTGTTGTTACTATTACTCAGAAGTTACCAATGGGCTTCATTCTGTTGCAAAGTGGTGCCTGCAATGTAGTTTGAGAAAGTAAGTAATAGAAGACTATAAGCATAAAATTAAGGTTCTTTGAATATATCCACTAACAATATGCAGAGGTACAGCCATAATTATAGGTTTATAAGCTTTGGCTAGCAGTATTGATGAGTTGCTATTTGGAAAAATTAATATTCCAGTAGTATTCTAGACACCCCACTTGGAAGAAATACTAAAAAGTACATTCAAAAAAACCTGATTGAGATTGGTCTTGGCAGTATCACAAAGCAAATGTGGGAAGTTGAAGAATTCAAAGAACTATTATCATTCCAGGAAGACAGCTGTCTTCCCAAATATGAACCAGCCACTCAGTGGAAGTAAAGCTCATTTGTATGAGTGACAAGTAAAAAGGTCATGTCATACCCCATGCTTAAAACTTTTCAAGGTTCCCCCACTGCATTTATAGAAAGCTTGCTCTTAATCATGGCTCTCCATCTCCTGCTGATATGGCCTCTGCCCTCTTCTCAGAACTTGCTTCCTACATTCCTTTTAATATATCTTACTCATCCTGGCCTTAGGGTCTTTGCACTTGCTGCCTGGAGTCCTCTTCCCCCAGGTATTTGACAGTTGCATCTTTTTCTCATTGCCATCTCACCTTCAGTGTCATCTTTTCAAGGGAACCTCCAGCCTACCCAAAGTATATCCATTCCAGACTCTCCCTCTATCCCATTACTTCTTGCATCTGTCAACATCTAAAATAATACTATTATATAAGTACTTGTTTATTGTCTGAGTCTGTGATGGAAGGGACATTGTGTTCATTTACCCATATCTCCGGCACCCAGAAAAGTACTTGACATAGAGTTGGTTGGTGCTCAGTCAATATTTAGTGACAGGTGCTGCTTCTGGATGCTTTGACAATCTCAGATGAGTTTTTACCCAACAGATTTGGCCATCAGACCGAGTCTCATTTTGATCAGATTACACCCAGATCATTGAACCTATGAAATTAAGTAATGATAACAATAATACAAATGATCAATGGAGCATTGTTTGTTTCTACCTCATCTTATTCTGGAAAATAGTGGTGATAGTGTTGTACTCACGAGTAAAAGAAAAATCATAAATTAACTTTCAGGACCAGAAAAAGGACCATTCATTTAACAGAAGACCAGTGTGGGAGAAAGTAAAAAGTATTCAGGACATGAAATCTGGAAATCATTGCACAATGACTACAATTTAACAGCAAACTTATTACTGAGCTTCCTGGCAGCTAGAGCAACAAGAGAAACACAAACATTTATACAATTCTGCATTGTTCACAAAAACAAATAACCCCCCCTTTTTTCTGGGAGAACATTCCCTGACATACAATTCTTACGAAAATTTGTCACCTGGAGCAGGTGACAAACCCACTGAGAAATAAAAGCAGGTGTTCCTTTATACCATATTCCTTCAATCTACTCAATGTGACTGGTTCCACAAGGCTGTTTCCTGCAAAGCCTGGACACATGGCAGGATGGCCATGTGCAATGACTCAGTGAAGCCATACTGAAATCATCACAGTTGATTCCATTTCAGTGGTGCAAACTTTGTTAGCTCGCACAAAGTCATTCCCCTTTCTGAGCCTGAGCTTTCTCATCTGAAATACAGGATATGTGATATGTTCATTCTGAATAATACCAGCACATAATGGGAGGAAAAAAAAGATTCTTTGTTTCTGCCTTTATCATTTAGCCCTTAGACTGTGATCTGAGGATGAGCAGCTGGAGGGCAACTTCCTGAAGTTTGTCCAAGAGATGGGCAAACTTTTGATGAATCCACGGGAGACTTGCCTTCTGTTGGCTAATTTACTGGAACACTGTTGGGGAATAGCAGCCACAGAAAGATGAAGCTTGATTTCCCAGGACGGGGCGGAGAGGGAGGTCTCCCTTGGCCATGGAGAAGAAAGGGTAATTATGTTTCATCTTCTTTTAGAGCAGATTGCTGCTTTGCGCCTGCCCACCTGGGGTCTGAGAGCCCCGACAGCTCCAAGACCAACTGTCATTTTCCCAGGTGCAGGGGTATCTTTAGCAAGCGCTCTTGGGAAACTGTCATTCATACTCCGCCTGGTCCAGCAGAGGATCCCAGAAGGTAGAGGTAGGTACAGGGCAGTGAGGGCTAAGCCAGCTTCGTGTCCGCCAGTGCCCCACTTTGCCCAAACCAGGTAGGTGGAGAGTCTGGCAGCTGCCTCAAGATCTGTGTTTGACTGTCTCTGTGCATGAAGTGGGTCACCATCCCACCAGGTAAGTGCCCTGTTCCTGACCTGAGTTCAGACGGAGGAGCCTTGGGTACAAGGCACGGAGGACATACAGAGAAACACACGTGTATTGAGTGGCACCATGCAACATATCCATTGCCAATGTGATTTCTTCTAACTTCCCACAGCAACCCAGGGTGTTGGAGTTACCTCCTCCACATGAGAACATGGAGATTTTGAGAAGCAAAGGGACTTGTTTGGAGTCCTGTAGCCAGGATTTATACTCAACTTAGAGGTGCCAAAACTCTGTGCTCTTTTGTGGTGGGGGCTGAGAAGGGAGAGGAGTAGGAGGTGGAGGAAGAGGAGTGGGACCGGATGGGATGAGTTGGTGGAAGATGAGAAGGAGGAGAGAGCCAGAGCTGGAGGAGAGGAGAGGGCAGGACAGGAAGAGGGGCGGTGGGGAGGTGCTGGAGGAAGAGAAGTGAAGGAGAACAAAGCCGGGAGCAGAGCAAGAGGAAGGATGTTAAATTAGTTTTCTCTTGCTGCTGCAACAAATCACCACAAATTTAGCGGATTAAACCAAAACAAACTTACTCATTTACAGCATGGAGGTCAGAAGTCTGAAATGAGGCCTATGAGGCCTATGGGGCTAACATCAGGGTGTGGGCAGGGCTGTTTCCTTGTGGGAGCTCCAGGGGAGGATTTGTTTCCTTGGCTTTCCAGCTTCTAGTGACCTTTCCTCCATTGGCTGCACGATCGGATCTGTTTCCAGCAACAACTACATGGCTTCTTCTGCCTCCGACCCCTGCCTTTCTTCCATCAGGATGCCTGTGAGCACATCAGGCCCACCAAGAGGGGTGGGGATAATCCACCCACTTCTAGATTTGGAACTGAATCACACGGAGCAGGTTCATCCCCTACTGGGGCCTCAGTTTCCTGCTTGGTAAGATGGGGAGAATGAGCACACCCGCTCCCAGGGGTGGTGGGGATCCTGCAGAATTACGCAGTTGCAGGTAGGGGCTCAACCCAGCTACCACCACGGCCCTCGTTCTCTCCTGGCCTGGCAGCTCACCCCCTGCCTTCAAGGGTCTTCCCCTAGAATTCCCATTTTCTCGCTTCCCATTGGAAGTACCCACTCCCCTTGTCACCTCCCCAACGCAGACCCTGGACTCACGCGCTGCGGCTTGAGCCTGAGGACTGCCTGCTGGCTCCTTCGCCCTGCTCATTCTCTGCCCAGCCCGACCCATCACTTCCAATCACTCCAACGCAAAACATCCTGCCAGATCCATCTTGGCAGCTCGGCGGCCTTGCAGGGCTCTTGAACGCCAACGCCTGACTATGAGCTCAGACCTGCAGGGGCAGCCACATGTGAACTCTAAGGTCAGTGCTCACCATCCCCTCTTCCTCCATGGCCTGAGGGGTTTTGAAAACCAACCTGTGCCCTGCACCCTCCCCTGGCCATCAGTATCCCCTACTCTTCCTTCTTCCCAGGCACAAGAGAATGCTACTATGGACCTTAGCCGCCAAGGGTCCCTCAAGTCATCACTGTTTCTTCCTGGAGAGGGGATGCATCTCTGTGAACCAGGTTGTTTGCAGACATTAGCTCAGATAGCCCTCCGAATGCCCCAAGGAAGTGGGATAGCTGAGGCACAGAGCAGCCGTGCATCTCTCTAAAGGCACACAGCATTCTTCCTCGCTTGCTGGCACTCTGTATCTATCCACTCTCCCATCCACCGTCCCGTTATTTAGCTCCTCCCGTGGCCAGACACTCTATGGGAGATGTATTGGGTTTTGTCCCCTAAAAGAGTCATAATGCCTGGTACCTGTGAATGTGACCTTGCTGGGAAATAGAGTCTTTGCAAATATAATCAAATTAAAATGAGGTCATATTAGATCAGGGTGGACCCCGATCCCAGGACTGGTGTCCTTATAAGATGAGAGAAATTTGGATACAGACACATACAGAGGGAAGAAAGCCATGTGAAGGCAGAGGCAGAAATTGGAGTGATGTATCTCCAGGCCAAGCAGTGCCAAGGATTGTTGGCAACCACTGGTGCTGGATGGAGCAAGGGAGGATTCTTCCCTGAAGCCTTCCGAGGGAGTGTGGTCCTGCTGACACCTTGATTTGGGAGTTCTGGCCTCCAGGGCATAACAGAATAAATTTCTGTCATTTCAGGCCACCAGTGTGTAGAAATTTGTCACAGCTGTTCTAGGAAACAAAGAGATAACATTTAAACCTTTGCTACAACCTTATGAAATGGGAATTATTTTCCACTTAGCAGATGAGAAAACTGAGGCTTGGAAAGGAATACTCTGCCCACTGAAACTCCCCACAGGGAGCTGGGGGGCCCAGCAAATCGCAAACCTGTTCCTACCAGTAATGGATCTGCAGACCCGAGTGCCCCCCGGATTTATTAGAGGCCCTGGCTGGGACCCCATCATGAAGAATGTGACGCAGTCCACTTGGGCAGGGGCCCTGGACCCATATTTTGAGAACACTGCCGGAGTTTCTGAAGCGGCTGTGTTGGGAAAATGTCCCTCCTCATCAGGCTCCTCTCCCCTAAAGCAGTGCATCTACAGGGGCCTGCAAGTCGGGGCTCCTGGGGATTTGTCAGGGTGGGGACAGGTACAGGTGAGGCAGGAAGGTGAGTAAGAGGCGGCAGCCGGGGACAGCCGGGGTGAGCAGGACGCACCCTCCACATCTGCCCAGAGGAGTTCAGCTGGCCTGTCACCCATCTCTCAGGACCCCACCACCTCAGTCCTACCCCAGCCCCCTCTCAGGACCACAAGCCCCAGGGGACTGTTACCTTCTTGCAGCCTTCTGGAGTCCCTGAGTTCTAGACCTAGAAGTCATTCATGAGGCATCTCAGCCAGCCCCACCACCTGCCCCCCCTCCCAAGCCCTCCCACCACCACCCTGCTGAAGTTGGGAGAAATGAGGCCTTTAGAGGCATGGGCCAACCCCTGACAAAGCTTTGCTTCAGAATTTGGTCTCACGACTACTGGCACATACCACGGTAAGCCAGAAAGCAGCCACAGGCAGGAGGCAGGCCAACAAGGAGCAGACAGTGGGCCCCAGGAGAGGTGGGCAGCCAAGGTAAGGGACGGGACGGGAGCTCGCACACACTGAGCGGGCCGAGTGCCAGCGCCAGGCTGTGTGCTTCACATCCATCCCCACACCTGGCTATGGGGTCATTTATGTCCATTTCACAAGTACAAAAACAAAGCCTCGGAGGGGTAAAGGCACCTGCCCGGCTCAACCAGTTCACAAGTGACTGAACTGGGATGCGAACGTAATTCGGCCAGCCTTGCAAGCCCCATGCCTTCCCCATCCTGCCCGTCCACAGCTCCAGCCCTTCAGCTCTGTTCCCAGACCACACCCTCCCAAATATGAAACTAATTTGCAAACCAAGTGTTCAGTGCCATTGGCAAGAGGCACAGGCCTCGGAGCTATTAGTGAACAGCAAGTGCTCAGCTGGGCTGCGCAAAGAGGCATCCAGTGGGTGTTGGCAGCAGACTCTCCCCCTCAACCCCCCCCACACGCCATATTTCAAGGGAGAGATTGAAGCCACATGTTTGGAGGCCCTACACTGATTGCTGGAAGGACGTTCCATATAAACAGTATGAGGCAGAGCCTGTCACTTGGACTCACCTTTGGTCCCTGACAAGGGCTCCAGCCCCCCAGAACCCAGTATTGCCAACCCCTTCCCTCTCCCAAAAGCTAGCTCCAGAATGTTAAGGGTCACTGAGCCCTGGCCAGCTGGGAGAGGGTTAAGCAGAAGGCAGCAGGTGCAAGGGCAGAGAAGAGACAGGTTCTCCTGGGCCTCAGGGTGGGTGGATGGGAACAAAGAAAGCACCTTTCAGGGGAAGGCTGCTCTGCAATCTGCCTGGGCCGGGATCCTCTCCCAGTGCCTGTGGAGTCTGGGGTCACGCCCCCACTTGCCCCTGTATCCCCAGCAAGCGTCTTTCCCTCTGTAGGCCACAGTAGTCCCTTCTGAGACACAGGGTCTCTGATCACCTCTTCCATCCCCGAGCTCTTCAGGCTGTGGAGACCCAGCCAGCTGCCCCTCGCTGGGGCTGAGCATGGAAAGCAGGCCCCTCGGAGTCCCAGGTGGGGTGAGGGTGGGGGTGGGGAGGCCGCTGGGCCACATGGGCTGAGGGCTCAGGGTTACTAGAGCCAAGGCAAAACACGTGTGTTTCGAATTTTCTTTCAAGTCTTCTCAGTGCCTGCTTGCTCCCATTCCTCCCCCAGCCTCTTGGTCTGGGGCTGTAATCAGTTTGGATGGAGAACAGCAGACGCACTTGGGGGTGGTGCGTGGGGAGCAGTTGGGGCTGGGAATCATTTCGGGGTTTTGTTACCTGCCAGCAGCTTGTGGCCCCATCTGAGGGGGGGGAGCACGGAGATGTGGATACTGGCTGTGCCACGGGGTGGGGTGGGGGGGACAGAGCGCCTGGTCAGGGACCTGGGGGAGGGGTGGAGAGGGACAGCCCTGGAGCCCTGGCTGAAGGCATGAAGGGGTGGGATTCTGCAGACAGGGCCCGCATCCCTGGCTCTGGTCCTTGTGGGCCGAGTGGGCCCGGCTGCTGTTATTTGACCTCTGTGAGCCTCAGTGGTCTCATCAGTGAAATGGGGCCCAGATGCATATCCTGGCTGTGGAGATCCAATAAAATCAGCCTGCACAGGGCTAGCACAGAGAGGTGGTCTGCCAGCATGGGCTCCCTTGCCCTTGGGGGGAGAAGGATAAGGGGAATGAAACAGACCATGGGGCTGCAAAGCCAGCCCTTGGACCACTGGGGCCATTAGCGCAGCATAGCGTGGGCCTGGAAAGCAAGTCATCTTTCTGCAATTTCTGCCTGTCTGTAGCCTGTGTCTGTGGTCTCATTGAGAGAGCAGGAGGTGTCTGTGTCAGGGAGACAAGACCCCCACCCTCACGCACACCGCTGCCAAAGCCGTCTCCCTCCCCAGGCAGCCAGGACCCCACCTAGGCCTGTCCTATCCTGACTATTGCTGGCTTCTGTCCCCGGCATCTGCTCAGACACATCCAGGCTACTTGCTATCATCTCAAGGACACCCCTATTTGGGGTGTGAGGAGCTTAATTGTTCTTTCTGTGTCCTCAGTCTGTGGCTGCTACTCTAGATGGTGGCAGGTTAGGACTCCTGGGTGGCTCAGTGGTTGAGCGTCTGCCTTCTGGCTCAGGGGGTGATCCTGCAGCCACGGGATCAAGTCCTACATCGGGTTCCCCGCATGGAGCCTGCTTCTCCCTCTGTGTCTCTGCCTCTCTCTCTCTGCCTCTCTCTCTGTGTCTCATGAATAAATAAATAAAATCTTAAAAAAAAAAATTGATGGTGGCAGGTCCACCTCCCATGTTCCTGGCTACCCATTCTGGACTTTTTTTTAGGTCCCAGAGTCTCTTGAGGCTCAGGTAAAAACACTGCTCCCTGCTTTCGGGAAAATGCACCCTCTACCAAACTCTGTCCACAGTGCCAGGGGCCCACAGACACCCAGAGCCATGAAGAAGATCTTTGCTTGAGGCTTTGAACCCCATTCCCAGCAGAGTAAGCCAATCCTCAGACTGAGAGTCCCTTCTCTGGGCCCTGCTGCAGGGGGGACGCAAGGGTCTTAGTACCAGGTGGTCAGGTTCCAGAACAGGCGGCTCAGGGATTGTGATCTGCCCAGAAGGGCTAATACCTCCCGGGAGGGCTAATACTCACTGCCAGGAAGGGCTAACGCTCACCCATCCCACCAAGGGCTGCCCTCAATTCTGAAGGCCTTCCCCTCCTGAGGCGTCAGGGACATGGTCACTTTCACATGTGAGAGTCAGAAGGATGTGTGGGGGTATGCTGACCCCATCCACCCTCAGTTTACAAATGGGGAAACCAAGGCTCAGAGAGGCTCACTGGGTCAGCCTAGGTCACTGGGTTTTCTCCCAGTTCACACTCAAGGAGTCTGAGGCCCAGAGGGGCCTGGAGCAGGAGACCTGGCCCATGGGGGATCGGCCAGGCCACGGGGCAGGGGTAGCCCCCGCCCCCACCCCCGCCCCACCCCTCAGCTTTTGTTAACAACTGATGGAAAGTGGCAACTCGGAAAGCAGAGTTTCCGGCTTGCTAGATCATAGCTGAGAGAACAGATGGCCAATTCATCCCACCAAACTTGGCACCTCCAACAAAAGAAACAATATGTGTTTGGCTCCCTAATCTTTTCCTCAGGTTCCCAGGCAGGTGACTGGAAAGTCTGATGACAAGAAAGCATCGACTCACTTCTCTCAGGACACAAACCACAACCTTGCCTGGCCATTGTTTCCCTCCTGCTCCCTCCACCCCATCCCACTCTCCTCACCACCCCCTCCCTGCTCTTTCCAGGTGTCTGGGCCCTCTCAAAAGTAGCTCCTCCAGAGCAATCCTCTGTGAGGGAGGGGACAGGGGCGCTCATTCCCTGAGCATCACACTTTTTCTCTCCGTGCACCCTCATTTCGGCCCTATTATTATCTCATTTCACAGATGAGAAAGCTGAGGCTCCCAGGTGTTTAGCCAACAGGCTAGATGCTCTGGAAGTGGCAGAGCCCAGAGTGATGACAGCAGCTGCTGTGTATTGAGCTTCTCCGGGGTCCAGGGCACTGCCCCACTTTCTAGATCTCCGAGGGGTGGCGTGGCCTGGGATCCTGTGGGCGGGGCATGGAAACACTCCGGTGGAGAAGTCTGAAGACAGGGCCAAGATTTCCCAGAGTTGTGGAGTCAGGAGGTAGGGGGCCCCAGGGCTGCGGAAGGACGGCTCTCAGTTCCTGAGCACCTGCTGTGTGTCTGGAGCAAGGCAGGTATTTCGCATGCGCTGGGCTTCTCCCTAATGGGCTCTGTTCCACGCGTACCATTGTCCCAGTTAATACAGATGAAAACTCAGAGGCATGGAGAAACGATTTGTCGAAGCCACATAAGCAGTTAAGGGCTCGCGCTTGGACTCTTTCCACTGCCTCAGCTGTTTCTCTTGCCCTCCACCCCCAGCCCCAGCCCCAGGGAGGGTGTTAATGAGGCCTACGCGGGGAGGGGCAGGGCGAAGGAGCTATGCCCACAGGTGCCAGCAGGTCTTGCCGTGGTGGCCAGACCCGGGCCTGGCGCCACTCTGCCCTGCCTGTCTGTTCTCCCTCACGAGGGGTGGTGGCTGATACCCCTCTGGGGTGGGGTGGGGGCCCCTTCACATGCCGGGCCCTGCCAAGACCCCGCCCTGGAGACTCAGAGTCTGTCTCCCAAGGACCATGCTCATTCCCACTCAGTTCTCTGGGCAGGGTAGGTGAGGCTCAGGGAATCCTGGGCTAGCTAGAAGGACTGGGAGGCTGAGGGCACCAGTGGGAGGTGGCGAATTGGGAGCCTCAAGGCCTCTTTTTGTCATTTTCTCCCTTTGTACTGGCTGGTTGCATCATTGGCTCTTTTCCTCTCTGTCTTTGAGTGACTCAGAGGTCAAAGAGTTTGTGGTGTGATGGGAAAAGCCAGGAAGGGAAGCTGGGAGACTGTTGCTGGGGGACCCTGGGGTGTCCTTTCCCTGGGGGGGAGAAGCTTAAGCTGCTGGATGCACCTGCTGGCCCCAGTTTAGAACCTCTCAGGCCCCGGCACCCAGGCCATCCCAGAGCAGTGAGGCGCTCAGAAGGCGGTGCTTATCTGTTTCTCCACACAGAGAACACCTGAAAAGTGGCTCCTGGCTCTCAGTGGAAAGGGATTTAAAGAGGAAAATAAATAAAGTGTGAAAGTACCTCTTACTGACAAGCTTAAGCCCTTTTAGCTTGGCCTCTGCTCCTGCCCTGCCTCTCTATCCCCTTGTGACTGGGGAGCCACTTTCCCAACCTCACAGCCTCATCCTATACCATCCTCCTCTTCAAGCCTCTGCTCAGGAAAGTCTGCTTCAAAAGATGGGGTCAGGGGAAGATCAAAATGAAGAGGTCATCACCAGCCAGAGGAAGAGGCCAGGAAGTGAGCCTCTAAAAAAATATGCCACCACCACCATCATCACCATCATCATCTCCACCACCATTGCCACCACCACCACCACCACTATCTGCCCCACATCACTGTCACCATCACCATCATTATCATACCACCATTGTACTTAGTTCACTTTTGCTGCTGTAACAAATTATCACAAACTTGATGTCTTTGTCTTTCTAGGCTGCTATTACAAATTACCATAGACTGGGTGGCTTATAAACAACAGAAATTTATTTCTTACAGTCCTGGAGGCTGGAAAGTCCAAGATCATGGTGCCAGCAGATTTGTTGTCTAGTTTTCCTGGTTCATAGGGGGTAATCTTTTCACTGTGTCCTTACATGGCAGAAAGGGCTAGGGCATTCTGAAGGGTCTCCTTGAGAAGAGCACTAATCCCATTCATGAGAGCACCACCCTCATGATTCTCCAAAAGCCCCACCTCCAAATACTATCACATTGGGCATTAGAATTTCTGCATGTGGTGCACCTGGGTGGCTCAGTGGTTGAGCACCTGCTTTTAGCTTGGGTCGTGATCCCAGGGTCCTGGGATTGAGTTCCACATCAGGCTCCCCACAGGGAGCCTGCTTCTCCCTCTGCCTACATCCCTACCTCTCTCTGTGTGTCTCTCATGAGTAAATAAATAAAATCTTAAAAAAAAAAAAAAAAGAATTCCTGCATATGATTTGGGGGAGGAGGTGGGCATGTAAACATTTAAACCATAGTGCTTGGTGGCTTAAAACAATACGAATAAGTTTCAGAAGTCAGAAATCTGCAATGGGTCTCACTGGGCTAAAACGGAGCTGTTGGCAGGGCTGTGTTCCTTCTGGAGGCTCTAGGGTAGAATCCATTGCCTTTCCTAGCCCAGCTTCTAGAGGCTGCCCACATTCCTTGGCTCTTGGTCTCCTTCTTCCATCTTCAATGCCAGGAATGGTCAACCAGTCCTCTTTATGCTGCACCATTCTCCATCTCTCCCCTCCTCCCTGTTTCACTATGAGGACCCTTGGGAGTACACTGGGCCCACTTAGGTAATCAAGGATAATCTCCCTATCCCAAAAGAAGCGATTAGCAACCTTAATTCACCCTGGCCATAGAACACAACACCTTCACAGGTTCCAGGGGTTAGGACATGGACATCTTTGGGGGCCCATTGTTCTGCCTATTGCCCCATCATCATCACCATCTCCAAAACCATCACTACCACCCACTTCTGTCACCATCAATACCACTAACACCACCATCATTTTCAGCAGCATCTCCATCACCACCTTCCTCACCACAAGCACCTTCACCATCACCACCATTCCACTTCCACCAGTACCACCAGCACCACCATTTTCAACACCACCACCCTTACCAGCAGCACCACCCCACCTCCACTACTTAGGTCTCGGCCCTTCACTTCCTTATAGTGATCATCTCCGACCACTCTATGTAAAGTTGCACCTCCTTCTGACTCTCTCCTACAACATACAGTCACAGACATTGGAAGGTAAGTCCATTGAAGGCAGGATTTTGTGTGATTTGTTCACTGAGGCATTTGATGCCTGACGTATAGGAGGCACTCAATAAATATTTGCTGAATGAATGAATGAACAAATAAATGGATGTATTTGAGCCAATAATAAGGGTTTTGATGTAGTCTAGAATGCCAAGGAGGGTGTCTCTGTAGGAGTGACATCAAAGCTGAGATTTGAGGCAGAGGGGGGATGACAAAGTGGTTAAAGAACAGTGGGAACAGAGCTGCAGGTAGTGCTGTGCATTCTGAGGACCATCAGTGAGGTCAGGGAGGCTGAAGACCAGGGTGCAGGAGAGAACAGGTGGGGTGTGGCCACAGTGATCCTGTAAATAGGTCAGGAATGTCGCTCTTTCTCCTCTGAGCAATAGAAGCTTTTGGAGAGTTTTAAGGCTTGTGGTCAGACTTGCATTTCTGGAAGATCACTATGACTCCACTGTGGAGAGTGATTTGTTAGGAGGTGGAGGCAGGAAGTGTGTGGCAACCACTTAGGAGCTTCCTGCTGGTGCCCAGAAGTTAAGGGTGGTGGTGGCTCTAGCGTGGGCCAGAGTGATGGGTACAGAGATGCAGAGAAGAGGGCAGAACCATGTGGTTTGCATGAGTGAACGTGGATGGCGTATGCAGGTCTCTGTGTGGGTTTGTTTGTGTCAGGCTTTGAGTATACATGCTAGGATACTCGGCACATATGTGGGTTTGTGTGTGTAGGCATGCTTCTGTGTATACGCAAGTGTGTTTGAATGGGGGTAGTTGTGTTTATGTGTATGTAAGCACATTTGTGTGCATGTTATTGTTTATGTGCATGCACTTGCACATGTATAAGCATGTTTACATTATGTGCAAAAAACTAAAGGAAATAATAATCAAAGGACTTGGGGATGGCTTAGATTTGAGAATGAGAAGAAGCATGGTGCCAAGGATACTGCCTAAGTTTCTACTCCCTCTCTCACAGCCAGATGATGGGGACTCTGACTGGCAGCTGGATGGCAGAGGCCAATGTTTCACAAAGACAAGCGTATGTCCATATTTATGACTCTTAGTATTAATAGTAATACATAATAAAAGCAATAGCTACTGTTATCTGAATGCTTACCAGAGGTTATGCATCATACGAAGTTAAAGAATCTGTCCATGGGGCAGCCCGGGTGGCTCAGCGGTTTAGCACCACCTTCAGCTTAGGGCATGATCCTGGAGACCCAAGATCGAGTCTCACATCAGGCTCCCTGCATGGAACCTGCTCCTCCCTCTGCCTGTGTCTCTGCGTCTCTCTCTCTCTCTCTCTCTCTCTCTGTTTCATGAATAAATAAATAAAATCTTTTTAAAAAAATAAAATAAAGAATCCGTCCAAGTCATATAGGTAACATCTTAGTTCAAGTTCCTAAGAAGCCAACCTTGCAAGAGGGATTCAGATGCAAGTAGCATATTTGGGAAAGAAAATAGCAAAGTGGGGAAGTGAGACAGGAAAGAGAAGGCAGCCAGTGAGGTGTGTGTTTATCAAGCAAGTCACCCCTGTGGGAAATGGAGCTTAATCTTCCTGGGGATCTCTGGAGTCCAGTGAAGAATACCTACCTCAGAGTCATTTCACCTGAGAGTGAGGAAACTGGGTTCTTTATACACAAACTTTGGCTAGTCATTGGTTGGAGGCTGCTTCTAAGGGGTGTTCATTCCCCATCACTTCCAGCCTTCAACACATAGGGAGAGATAAGATTCTGTAGCAAGAAAAAGCCCTCAGGCAAAAAGAATTAGGTTCTGGCAGTTAGAGGTCAGACCTGCATGCACTAAGATGGTAAGTACTGGGTAATATGGGAAGAGAATTGGCAGGGTCTGCTACTGGTAGGAAGTAGTGAAATAAGGATTTGAATCTAAGTGTTTTTGATTTCAAAGTCTATGATTGGATGATCGTATGGGTGGATGGATGAATGATGAGTGGATGGGTAGGTGTTCAAAGAAATAGATGGTTAGGTGTGAAAGCAATGGATAGATGGACGGATGTCTGAGTGGGTGAATGGATGGACAGATACGTAATAGATGGATACATAGATGGATGGAAGTTTTAGTGTATGAGTAAATGGGTAGATTATTTAAGAATTGTGTCATGGGTGGGTGGATAGAAATATGAATAGATAAGGGGGGGTGGATATACAGGTAGATGGATAGGCAGGTGCGTGGGAGGATGAATAATTTTGGGGGGAAAAGGGCCATGGCTTAGAGAGCAGAGCCTCAACAGTGACCTTGGATGAAGTAAGCTCAGCTAATATTATCCCCATCACACCCTACCTCCCACTGTCTCAGAGGTATCCCAGCTGCAGTCTCATATTGATGATCAAGCACATCAGGAATGAAGTTCAGGGAGGAGGGTAGATCCAGGGTGGATGTGGCAGAGGGTGTGGGTTGAGGGAAGCCCACAAAATGGAACTGGAGGAGCAGGGTGGAGCCCACTGGGTCTTGTGCCTAGAATGGTGCTGCCCTGCCCAGAGCTGGCTGGGCACCTGTCCAGGAGACAACATCATAGGGCTGGCTCTGGCCACCCTGCCATGTGGAAGAGGGCTGGATGTCTTCATCCCACCACCCAAGCAAGGCAATGGTTGCAGAAGGGGGAGGCAGTGGGAGCAGCACTGGCTCAGGAAAGCTGAGAAAGGAAGCTGACATCAGGACAGGGAGCCCCACCATCTTGGCAGAGCTGAGTGATGCCCAGGGACACCCGGCTCCAGCCCAAGCACAGCTGATTGGCCCAGCTCTGCCAAGTTTCACTGCCTCAGGCACATTTTTATGACTGAGGAATAATGAGAGGCAGGCATCCTAGTCTTGGCCTTTCCCTGCTGCAGTGTGTGTGTGTGGGGGGGGGGAGGGTGTACATGCGCGCGTGCGTGCGCATGCGCACCCATGTGGTTTGCATGAGTGAACGTGGATGGCGTATGCAGGTCTCTGTGTGGGTTTGTTTGTGTCAGGCTTTGAGTATACATGCTAGGATACTCGGCACATATGTGGGTTTGTGCGTGTAGGCATGCTTCTGTGTATATGCAAGTGTGTTTGAATGGGGGTAGTTGTGTTTATGTGTATGTAAGCACATTTGTGTGCATGTTATTGTTTGTGTGCATGCACTTGCACATGTATAATAAGCATGTTTACATTATGTGCGAAGATATTCATGTCTGTATTTGTGCATATACTTGCTATTTGCATTGTGGGAACTTGTTTGTGTACGTGTGTACGTGTGTGCTTCCCAGTTACCTCAGACTCCATCCTCTGAGCCCCATGGTGCCTCTCAAGCATCTCTCTTATGGCCATGAGGTATTTGCTGCTCTTCCTATAGAATGGGAATTCATTGAGGGCAGGTTCTTTGTCTAACTCCTTTCTGAATCCCCAGAGGCTGGAACAGGATCTAGCATGCATTGGGATGGAGGTATGGATGGGCAGATGGCTGGATGAATGGAAACATGGACAGATAGATTGATGGACATGCTGATGGATGGATAGATGTGTGGACTGATGGATGGATGGGTGGAGGGGTGAACAGGTGGGTGGACAGGTGAGTAAATGACTAAATCTGGCATTTCTGCTCTAGAATCCTGGATTTTGAAGAGAGATTGTTTGCAGCTCTTCCTCAGCTTTCATTTACCCTGGTACAGAAGAGACAGTCTCTCTGCTTGCAGAGGAAGGCTGCAACCTGCTCTCTCCCCTCTCCACTCTGGCTCTCCTAAAGGCGGGCTCCAGATTGGCCACCTACTTTATGAAGGAGCAGATTAGGCCTGAAGAGGCATTGCTGAGTGGCTTAAGTTAGCCCCTGTTTGTGCTGGAGGCTTTCAAAGGCTGGGGCTACTGCAGAGGAGGGGCCTGACTTCAGGCCCCACTGCTAAATGGGCAGGGATTGTGTGCTCTCCAGGCCTTGACTGCGGGCAGCTTAAGGCAGGGCCCTAGGAGTTTTGAGACAGGAAAATGGTGTTTTGTCTTGTTAATGCATTCACTTGGCTTTGAACTGGAGAGTAGTCAGGTGTCCCCAGACGGCTGCTTTTGAGCTGGTCTAGGGAGGGGGCAGGGCAGAGCCAGGCCCCGGATTACAGAGGCCTTCCCGGGGGAAGGGGGCCTTTGATGGGGCCGGGTCTGTTGTCCGGAGTCTGCTTTGCTGGTGGCTGGAGCCCCTAATGAGGGGGAAAGGGCTCATTCTGAGGCATTCCCCTGGTCTCCCTTGGGCAGCAGGCGGAGGCCTCCTTTGATGTTGGAGTCCTTAAGCCAAGTGGGGACTAATTGCCACAAGGTACAGAATGTTCTGGTTGCTTGGGGGGTCTGCAGCTTGCTCACAATGCCACAGCCACCCTGGGGTGGGGGGAAAGGCAGCCTCTCTCCTCATGTGAGACAACTCAGGAGGGTTTGGGGTTGGGGTTTTTTGGTTTTGTTTTTCTTTTCAGGCACACAGACCCAGTGCAGAATGGGAAACACATTATATACTGTGCTCTCTCTCTCTCTCTCTCTCTCTCTCTCTCTCTCTCACACACACACACACACACACCCCTTACTCTACTGCAACTTTGTATACAGTATTATGTTTGATTTTTTTTTTCAATCAAAGAGTCAGTGTGGTGGGAGGCATAATGGCAAAGAGAAAAGAAAGCAGCCTTTGGCAGGGAGGCGGCGGGCAGATTTGGAATTAAGTCCCAGTTTTGCCACTTGTTAGCTGGGGCAAGCCACTGAAGCTCACTGAACCTCAGCATCCTTCTTTGCCAAATGCAAGACTATGCCTGGCACACAGGTGCTTATTTGCATTTGTTCCATCCTTCAATTGCATTCTTGAGACAGTTCACTAAAAACACACGTTGATTTTCCTGGCAGGCACGGAGGCAGGTGGAGAACCTGGTCAGCGAACACCAGTTAGATCATTTTCATTTGATTAGAGAACAGGAAGGGGAGGGTTTCCTTTGGCTTTTTGTAGGTGTGCCCACCATCTCAAAGGTTTCCACCTCAAAGGAAGATGACCTTATTCTCCTGCCGCCCCGGCCCCCGCCTTTGACCAGACTTCCACCTCTGCCTTTCTGTGGGATCTGGAGCAATTTTTGTTATTAAAGGAATAAAGTTAGAGCCAATTATTTCCCTTTTTTAACCTATACGGGGCATGGGGCTAGGGGGATCTGCCTACATGATTTCTAATCTTCACACTGATGCTTTCAGAGTTAGTAAACCCATTTGACAGACCAAGAAAGTGGGACTTAGAGAAATGACTTGCCCAAGATCATCCTATGTGAGAATGGGGGAGCCAGCTTTCTCTTCAGTCTGACTCCAGAGCCCAGTCCTCTCAAGTCTGCCCCGGATGAATGTTCTGATCAAGCAGAAGGGAGCTCCAGGAACAATACCAGTACACCTCGCCAGGATGCGGAGCCACTGAAATGAGATAACCCCTGTGAAAGTACCCAGCCTTGTACACATGACAGGTGCTTGGTACACCTGTCGCTTCCCTCCACCTGGCACTCATCGCCTATCTCCCTTGAGACACACACACACACACACACACACACACACACACACACACAGACAATCCCTATTTTCTCCAGTCTCTGGAATCTGGAGAAGGGGCAGAGGGGGTCCAAGGGGAAGCAATGCCCGTCAAAGTTGTTCCTCCAGTCCATGCTGCCTCTTCCATGAGGTTCTGTCCCAACCTTCTGGCCTCTACAGATGGATCCTCCACCCAGCCCCACTGGTGACAGAAGGAGGCATCCATGCCTAGTAAATAGGGGCAGGTAGAGAGCAGAGGGAGGCTGTGGGAGGACCTTGGGTTCTTTCCAGTTTGGAGGCCAGAGTGAGAGGAGTGGGAAAACAGAGAGCAACTGGGATTTGGTTAATACATCACCTAGTATCCTTTGCTTCCTATCATCTTTTCAGTACCCCACAATCTAGATACGGTGACCTTCAGTTACACATGAGAGGAGAGGTGAAGCTGAGGCAGCTGCTCAGTAGCTGAGCAAAGGCCGGCAAGAAGAATGCTCCCAGCAACCTGTCTCGATATGGACACTGCAGCTGTTCCTGTGAAGAGATGTCCAGGACCTCTGCTCACCCACAGCTGCCCTAGTTGCTGCCATCCTCAGGGGCCAGGGGGTCTCCCTGCTGGAGCTTGGAGCACCGTGGTGACCGAAGTCCAAGAAACTCTGGCACAGTTACTTCCTTCTTTAAAAAACAAAACGACCAATGTGGAAACTTTTTAAAAGTTTTATAATAATCCATTCTTGTTTTTTTGGTTTCAAAAATAGACAGGCTGGGGCACCTGGGTGGCTCAGTCTGTTGAATGTCTGACTCTTGATTTCAGCTCAGGTCATGGTCATGGGGTTATGAGATGGAGCCCCGTGTCAGGCTCTGTACTTAGTTAGGGAGTCTGCTTGAAGACTCTCTTCCTCTCCTTCTGCCGCCCCTCAGGCTCATCGTCTCTCTACATAAATAAATACATAAAATGTATTTTTTTAAAATACAGATAGGCAAAAAAGGAGAAAATAGAAATGCCCAAAATGGGCTCTCCCCCAGACTCAAGTGGGAGTGGAAGCTGGCTCTCTTCCACTTAATGTGTCCCCCATCTAATATGGCGTCTTTCCATATGTACCTCCTTCACAACTTTACATGCTAACATTCCAAGGACATTCCAAGGACTGCCAGAGTTTCTTTAGCCAGGTCCCTACTGTTGAGCATTTCAATTATTTCCAATATTTTGCTGTGAAGCATCTTTCTCCACTGGTGCAGCCCCTCCTGAGGCTCTGTTCTAAAAAGTGGCATTGCTATGTGGAAGAGTTTGACCTATTTTTGACACTTTTGATGGTCAAGCTGTCCCCTGGGAAGGTCTGTACCACCACTCAAAGTGCCCAGAGAGCTGTTTCCTATCACTGGGGCCAACACTGTGTATGGACAATCAGTCTTTAATCTTTGGTGATTTGATAGATGAAAATGATACCTTGTTTCCATGTGAATGTCTGTAATTACTTGATCTTTTTTCATTTATTCATTCATTCATTCATTCATTCATTCAACAAAAGTTCATTGAGTGTCTATCTTATGCTGGGCATCCTCTAGTGTAGGGTGGGGGGTGTATTTTAAGCAGAAAATCAAACAGATCATTTCTCCATTACAGTTGTAAACAGCATTATGAAGAATGGTGGCCTGGGGAGATGTACTAGTGGGGGTGTTGGCCTCTCCATAAAGGACTTGACTTTTCCTCGGTATGGAAAATCAACCTTCTCAATCTTCTATAAAGTGCCCTGTGAACACAGCTTCACTTCACCCCCAGCTCCAACTCTTTGAACCAGATGTTCTCCCAAGGTCCTTCAGAAAAGATATTTAGAATGCCTCTTGTTAAGAAGAAAGGTGTAGGGGCCATAACTTCTCTGGTGAAGGACCCTACACTCCATGTGAAGCCCACTGTGGATGCCACTTTCTCCAGAAAGGCTCTCTGGGATCCCCGATGATGAATTCCTCCCTCGATAAGCACAGTGATATATGATAAAGGATGAATGGGTCTTCCTCTCCACATCAGGGAGTCAGGATCCATTCTTTGTATCCTCAGGAGCACCAACCCTGGGATTTGTCACCTAGCAGGTGGCTGCTATTTTTTCACCTATTGTTTAAACATCGTTTTAGTCAGGAACGTCTTTTCATGAGACCTAAGGTTTGTGGAGCACTTTCCAGGTATTTCCTTGAATCTTGAGAAGGTTAGGAGCCTGCCCGAGGTCATATAAGCAGGAAGGGGGCTGGATGTGAATCTAACTCCCCTGGATGGCAGAGCAGGATCCTCACACCTGCATCACAGCCCAATTCGAAATCTATGCTTCCTTCTTCCATTGGAAGCTGAGCATTGGAAGCTGAGAAAGCAGTTCTCAAAGTCCTATGAGTCCTGGGCCTTTCAGATTCTGGAGCTTCTAAGGAAGTGGTCTCCTCAGGGGTACCCTGGCTGTGGCTTGTTGGTACCTCCAATTGCAAGCCAAACTCAGAGTCCAGCTGTCCAGATAGGCATCTGGGCAGTGCCCACAGATGGCTTCAGTTGTGACGGGTGATGGGCTAGGCATGCTTTCCCTGCTGGCTGATGTCATGAGCTCATTAGAGCAATGGGGTTTATAGTGTTCAAGGCAACTGTCCAAACAATAAATTAAGCTGCACAATTTAGCACTTAATTATCCTCTCTCTCGTCTACTTCACTCTTGTTCCCTGGGTGTCTGTCTGGGCCCTCCAGCAAGATGGTAAGCTCTTCCCTCTACCTCACACCCCACAGCCAATCTATCATACAGCCCTGCTGGTGCCATCTCGGGAACATCTCTCAAATACTTTCCCTTCTTCCCATCCCCGAAGCCTTGACCTCAGCCAGCCCTCACTCTCTCCTTTGGATTATCGCCACCCGGGCTTCTGTTGCTATAATTCCCATCTCTGCTCCACCTAAGTGACATGAGCGTGGCTTCCCTGGGTCTGAAATACAGTCCCAAGCCCTCATCTCTCCGTTGAAAGCCCCCATGAGCAGGGTGCCCTGCTTACCTTACCAGCCTCCTTTTCCCAAAGCCTCACACTGGCTGCCCTACTATAGGAAGGCCTTGCAGCTCTGCCCCAAATGAGGGGCTCAGCCAGACTGCAGACTTGCTGCATGAATTTCTGCACATGCCATTCTCTCTGTGGGGAATATCCCTCTCCTCACTCAGCCCTCACCACTCCACTTGCAAACTCACGCTTGTCTCAGTATTCAGCTCTGGAATCTCCTCCTTCAAGAAGCCCAAGGGTATTTTCCTGGCAGCCCCACAGCTGAGACTCCTCATTTCCTCTCTCCCTCTTGGGTCCTCTCGTAGGATGCATGTCCACAGGGATGCCTGGGCGAATGGTATCCTCAAGGTTATCTACCTGCATGTGGCATTCTTATGCTCATTCACTCTGGAGTCCCCCTGTCTGGTGCTTGCCTGGCACATGGTGCTCTGCGAACATTTGGTGAGTGGCTGAATTAGTAAATGAATAAGCATGGGACAGTAATGTGCCTCTCTTGATTCCCAGAAAGGCCTGAAAGAATGAAGAAGCACCTGCCTAAGCCCGTGATGCCCATGCTCTCCTTAGGACCACCCTACCACGTCAGCATCATCACACCCATTTTGCAGATGAGGATGCTGAGGCTCGCAGAGTGGACAAGATTCATCCAAAGCTCTGCAGTTAGAAGGCAGTTCTCAGCCACCCTAGGAAATTAAACACTACCATGCTGTTTTTGTTTTGATTTTTTTTAAGAAAGGATGTTTTCCTTCTGGTGTGTAAACAGGAGAAGGGCTCCCCGAGAAGGTCATTGTAAATATCATTACTTCTCCTCAGGGCTCTGTCAGCTTATGTTACTTTATTTATCAACATTCCATAACATGTAGATCCAAGAACATGTCCTCAAGTGGGACTCCAAAGATGTGTGCTTTGGGGGTCAGGCAGGAGCATTTGCCAAGTGCAGAGCACGGGGCTGGGCAGGAGTTGGGAGCTGGGTCCAGGCTCAGGGCGCGGGGAGGGGTGGTAAGGGCTCTTCCCAGCATCTCCCGCCTGGGTGGAGCGGCAAGTTGGAGTTCCAGCGGCATGTCCCTCATTTCCATAAGGGGGAGCTTGTGCACAGGAGATCCCTCCCTGCTAGAGGGCCTCGGCATCCGGCATCCGAGGACCAGCTCCGGGCAGTGGCCACTTGGATGACACTGGCAAGGTATCTGCCCTGAGCACTGCCTCCTGCCACCTGCCTGGCTGGGGGCAGCTATGGGGATACATGCATGCTGTCCCCCTCCTTGTTCACCCACTCAGGGAACCAAAGAAAAGGAGGGGCAATGCCTCATGTGGAAATAATACAGCTTTGGAGCCAAATAGGACCAAGGCTCACTCCAGCACCATCATGGGACTAGCTGCGTGACCTTGGGCTGGTCACCTCTCAAGGACCTCAGTTTCCTTATCTGCAAAATGGGAACACCACCAACTTTAGGAGTTATATAGAGCAGCAACTATAGTGCCTGGAATGCAATAAATGCTTAATAATAAAAGGAATATTACTCTGATGATTGCCTGGACTGTTTATGCAAGTCCTAAGTGCCACTCCAATTCTCACAGATAACTCGGCTTGTCATTCCTCAGCTGGGGCTTTGGGGTGATTTGCACCTGGCTGTGGCCTCCCAGGGTCCAGCAGAGCCCAGCCCAGTAGAAAAGCATTTAGGGCTTGTGTTTGCAAATGCAAAAGCAGGTACTTTTCTTAACAGAAGTGATGACAAAGCAAAAATATTAAAGAATATGTCAGAGAGAGACGGAAAGAGAGAGAAGTCCCAGAGCTTAATTCCTCACTCAGATTCAACAACCAGTTTCTCTTCTTTTTGAAAGCAAACCCCCTCGTCCACACAGCTGTTTTGGTGGGATTGTAATCCTAGTGACTATGCCAGGTGCTGTTTTATCCCCGACTTGCTGTGGTCTTTGGTCGGAATCACTCCATCTCTTTTCATTGGGTCCTGCCAGAAAGCAAAGCATACCTTTCATGGTCCCCTCTCCCCAGGAGGAGGAATTTCTCCACAGGCCTCGCTTCCCACATGCTCACAGAGCTGCAGTTGAGGCAAAAGGATGGGATGGCAATAATCTGCTGCCCTTTGGCTGCCTTCTTAACATACTTTTTTTTCTTCTCCAAAATGGAAATAGCTTTTTTCCCTGATTATCAGAGTAACACAAGTGTATTGTGAAAAATTGGGTAGTACTGGTTCAAAGACCAAAAGTTACCCAGTAAAAAAGTCACTGCTAACATTTCTGTATATCTTTTCAGCCTTAACTCCATCTAGGAGGCGTGAACAAACCCAGTTACAAGGGACTCTTACAGAATACATGGTTTTGTATCCCGATTTTCTTTCTTTATCTACCTGGTTTCACTTGCTCATTCTAAATGGCTCTGCATCATTTTATTCTAAGAGCACAGTTCATTTAACCAATCCCTTACTGGGGGACATTTAGATTATTGGTTTCTTTTAAAAAAATGTTTTATTTTGAAATAATTCTAGATTCACAGGAAATTGCAAAGATAGTACAGACAGTTTCTATGGGCCCTTCACTGAGTTTTCCTCAATGGTTACATCTTACATAGGGAGGAGCACAATATCAAAATCGGGATATTAACATTGACACAATCCGAGTATGGTGCTATGCCATTTCATCACGTGTGTACATCTGTAACCACCACCACACCCAAAGCACAAAACCTTCCACCACCATGACAATCTTCCTCCTGCTATCCTGTCATAGTCATACCCCTCCCGCCCACCAACTCCTGGGCACCATCACCACTAATTGGTTCTTCATTTCTATATTTTTGCAATTTTGAGAATGGTATCTATATATTTTTCCCACTCACCATAATACTCTGGAGATCCATTCAAGTTATTGCATGTATAAATTGTTCCTTCTGTCTCACAGCTAAGTGGTGATATTCCATGGTGTGGGTGAACCACAACAATTAGCCATTCATCTATTTTAGGGCATCTTAACTATTTCTATGTTTTAGCTATTACAAATAAAATTGCTATGACTATTGTCATGAAGGTTTTCATGTGGACATATTTTCATTGCCCTGGCATAAATGTCCAGAGTGTGGTTACTGGGTTATTTCGTAAGTGTACATTTCAGTTTTTAAGAAACAGAGTAAGTCTTTTCCAGAGTGGGTGTACCACGTTACATGTTTACCAGCAGTGCATGAGGACTCTAGCTTCTCTAAAACCTATCAGCATTTGATATCATCTCTATTTTAAATTTTACCTGTTCTAATAGGTGTGTAGTGTGTATTTTATGGTTTAAATTTTCATTACCCTCATGGCTTGTGGTGCAGGACATCTTTTCATGTGCTTATTTGTTGTTCATATCTCCTCTTGGGTGAAATGTCTCTTCATAACTCTTGCCAGTTTTCTTATAGGATTGTTCGTGATCTTACTATTGAATTTTGACTTTGTGTATATATATTTTAAACTATTAGCATAATATTAATATTATACAATAATATATTAATATAATATATTATGTAAAATATGTAGTATCTATACGTATAATAGATATAGGAGAACTTATACATAGTCTAGATATGAGTCCTTTGTCAGGTGTGTGATTGTTCACAAAGATTTTTTTTCTTAGCTTGTACCTTGTCTTTTCATCTTCTTTCACGGATCAAAAGTTTTTAATTTTGATGAGGTCCTATTTATTCATTTATTTTTCCTTTAGAGATCAAGGTTTGGTGTCATATCTAAGAACTCTTCACCAAGACCTAGGTCCCAAAGATTATTTGTTTCTTTTCCTTTATTTTTTTTTAATTTTTATTTATTTGTGATAGTCACAGAGAGAGAGAGAATGAGGCAGAGACACAGGCAGAGGGAGAAGCAGGCTCCATGCACCGGGAGCCCGACGTGGGATTCGATCCCGGGTCTCCAGGATCGCGCCCTGGGCCAAAGGCAGGCGCCAAACCGCTGCGCCACCCAGGGATCCCTGTTTCTTTTCCTTTAAAAAGAATTCTGTGGGACGCCTGGGTGGCTCAGCAGTTGAGCATCTGCCTTTGGCTCAGGGTGTGACCCCAGGGTCCGGGATCGAGTCCCACATCAGGCTCCCAGAGAGGTGCCTGCTTCTCCCTCTGCCTATGTCTCTGCCTCTCTCTCTGAGTGTCTGTCATGAATTAATAAATAAAATATTTAAAAAATAATAAAAATAAAAAAAATTCTGTGCCAGGCAGAATAATGTCCTTCCAAAGACATCCACACCCAAATCCCCAGGACCTGCGAATATATGAGCTTACATGGCAAAGGGGGCTTTGCAGATGTGATGATGTTAGAGATGTTGAGACGGAGAGATGACCCTGGAGGGTAGTCAACAAGGATCCTTACAAAGGAAAGAGTGAGACAGGAGAATTGAAGGAGATGTGACGACAGACATAGTGTTTGGAGTGATGATGTTGCTGGCTAGAAAGGTAGTCTTAGGAGCTAGAGGCAATGCAAAAGATTCTTAGAGCTTCCAGAAGGAAGATGCCTACTGACACCTTGATTTTAGCCCACTGAGTCCTACTTTCATTTTTTACTTCCAAAACTGTAAGATAATAAGGTTTGTGTTGTTTTAAGCCACTAGGTTTGTGGTAATTTGTTACAACAGCCAGAGGAAACCCCTTGATGAATATCCTTATACATAAATCTTTGCATACTTTCCCAGCTATTTCATTAGGATCAAATCCTAGATTTCAAATTGGTGAGCCAAAGGGTATATACTCAAATTGGTACCATTTACACCTCATCATTAGCTTTTACGGATTCCTGTATTCTTGCTTGAGTAAATACTGGTTCTTACTAATGTGAAACATATACTTGCTGTTGCTTTGATTTCCTTGTGTGTGTGAATCCTGCATGTGAGTGCATGGCATGTTCCTGTGAATCCATCAGTATGGTAGCCAGTCCAATATGGTAGCCACTAGCCATGTGTGGCTCTTATGCACCTGAAATATGGCTACTCCTAATTGAGATAGTCTGTAAGTATAAAATGCATGGGATTTCAAATCCCTAGTACCAAAGAAAGAGAGAAATTTTAAGAGTCATGTTTTATATTGATTATACATTGAAATTGTATATATATATATATATATATATATATATATATATATATATATTAGCTTAAGTGAAATATATTCATAACATTAATTTTACCTGTTTTGCTTTACTTTTGTAATGTGGCTACTAGAAATTTTCAAATTACATATGTGGCTTGCATTTGTGGCTCATGTTGTGTTTCTATTGGTCAGCGTGGGCCCAAACTCTCTCAGCCACAACCCTTTCTGACCAGCAGCGGGCAGTGACAGTGTAGCCGCCAGAACTAGGGGCTTAGCTCTCAGTCATGCCGGAAAGGCAGCCAGGCCCTGTGGTCCTGGTCTTAGCAGCCAGTGCCCAACCACAGATCCCACAGTGTGGTGGAAAAGAACTTGAGGTCAAAGAGACCTTGTTTTAAATCCCAGCTTCTTCAGAATTTTCTTATATTTGAAGCTTTATCCATTTTAGCTTCCTTATCCATAAAGTGGGAAATAACCCATAACATTTATGGAGACATTTTTTTTAATTCAACCAACATTCATCGAACATACTATATGTGTCAAGCATCATTCTAGGCTCTAGCAATCCTGCAGTACACAACCCAGAGTGATCCCAGAATGATGTTCTGGCATCCAGTGGGTCTTCTTTCCTGTGTCCAGAAACATTCTCTATTGCTAGAAAGAATATGTCGGCAGAACAATACATCCTACTTGGCACTTTTTATGAGCCTGAGGGTTCCCTGAGTCAGAATAGCATCTCCAGGCATGGGTTTGAAATCATCTCAGCCATCACTTTGTGACTTTAACTAAGTCATCTATAAAATGGGGCTAAGGATCTACAAGATGGGGCTAATAACATTACCCACCTCCCAGGGTCACTGTGAGCATTGAATAAGATAGCACACGTAGAGCACAGTCCCTTGAACTTTGTGGGTAGCAGTAGCTGGTAGTAGTAGTAGTAGTAGTAGTAGTAGTAGTAGTAGTAGTAGTAGTAATGATAGTAGAAGTAGAAATGTTATTATTTTCTCTACCTTAGAATCCCAGTGATTTCAGGGCACTCCTAAAAGAGATGATCCAGGAACAGCGAGAAAAGATCTAGAAAGACTTATTAGTCTACGTTGATGAGGTAAGTCCTTGGGCCTTTATACAAGCAATGAATGTATTGCTAGACATCTGGTGGTGTGGGTCAAGATGGGATGCCTACTTGTTGCTAAAAAGATCAACTCTTTTCCTTGGCCAAAAAGAACTCTCACTGCTCCATGCCTCCATCCCTCTGTTTCAGATGCTGTTGGCACCCTTCCTGTAGCCCCATGGTGGCACCTCCACCTGCAAACATCTGCAGTCTTCTCCCTGAGGGTTTTTTCCTATTTCTTAGAACTTGCTAGGCTTGGGCTCAGGGCAAGCCAGAGTTCTGGATTCATGGCACTGGAAGTAGCCCTGACCCAGTGAGGAAGAGAGGGCTGGTAGGGAAGCACCTTAGCTTCCTCAGCCCTGGATCAGTATACCTCCAATGTGTGTTCTCAGTGAGTTAAGCTCCAGGTACCACAGTGGCAATTGGCCTGATAAAGCATCTTACATTGGCTGTCTTCCTCTTTCTCCCAGTTCCCCATTCTCCTGGTGGTGTATTCTTAGCACTTAGAGGAGAACCCACAGAGATACCTTTTATCTTTTTAAGAGAACCCTATTTTGGATTAGTTCCTTCCCCTTCTGCAGAGCCATGCGCCTTGAGAAGGCTGACTCCCTTCAATTCCAGGCTGGCTCCATGGGCCTTGACAGTTACTGGGTCAGACTGGTCAGATAACTGAACTCTGGTAGATGTGAGGGCAGGCCTGCTGCCAGGCATAGTTTTCTCCTTCTTAAAAACTGAGCTGCAAGAGAGGCACTAGTCTTCTGGATGTTTCTATGTTTGGATGTGATGCCTGGGAGTCTTGTTTTCGTCCTGGGAATAAAGGATGGGGCCATCAGTACAGATAACAGAGCAGAGAGATGGAAGTTCCTATGCTCCTAATGACACTATTGAACCACTGACCCAACCCACCTGGAAACCATTGCACCTCTGGACATCTCTTGTATGAGATCATCAATTTTATTTTTTAGTTTTTAAAAGGATTTTATTTATTTATTTATTTATTTGAGACAGAGACAGAGAGAGCAAGAGAGCACAAGCAGGGAAGAGAGTCAGAGGGAGAAGGAGAATTAGATTCCCCGCTGAGCAGGGAGTCTGATGCAGGGCTCCATCCTAGGACCCTGAGTTCAAGACCTGAGCTAAAGGCAGACACTTAACCAACTGAGCCACCCAGGGCCCCAAAATCATAAATTTTAAAGGAATTTAAAGCCACTTCTGAATTTGAGTTGAGGATTTTGTTACTTGCTTCTACTAATACAAGCATCTAAATTGTCCAGCTAATATTAATATCACTCAGAAAGCTGGCAATTGTTAGTGACATCCCTACTTTGCAAACTGAATCTTGGGGATTGGATACAGATGAGAGAGCTCTCCAGGTGTCAGAAGTTGTCTCATGTGTCCACACAATGACCACAGGCTTGAGAAACTGCAGGTGTTACAAGTGGAAGTTCAAGTTCATGGGTTCTGTGTCACTTCCCTTTATAAAGTGAAAGTCCTTTCATTAAGTGACAGCCCATTCCCTAGTTTCAGAGATAAGATGATTATTGAAGATGCAGCACAGCTCTCATCTCCATTTCATAGTCAAGGACGTTGAGGTTCAGAGAGGTGGCCACTGGCCCGAGGTCACACAGGTAGGTAGGTGGAACTTCAACCTTGGGTCTGACCTTGGTGCTTTTCCCACCGATCCAAACAGCTCCCACAGAGTCTGCTGTAAGCTTCACTGAGTAAACTGTGAAAATGCCCTGCAGATAGTAACAATGCTCACTTTCCAGTTTACCTGGCTTCGCCTTACCCTCACACTGCCCTCAACCCAAATTCCGTAGGTGCCAGCAAGCCCACTTCACCTCCACTCTCTCATTCGAGTTCCTTTTCTTTGAAAGCCCAAATTCCCGAAGGCTATCATCCAGAATTCTGGCTTCTCTGTGTGTTCTCCATCTATTTAAAATCTACTTTAAAATCTCCTGTTATTTTAAAGATGAATTTTTTAGGGGGTTTGGTTGTTGGTGGCACACGGCATTCTATTACCTGTTTGGTTCTTTCAATTAGTAGGGCTGCATAGAGCAGCAGGGAAGGGGAAAACTGTGGCTCTTCTGGTGTTTCCACAGGAGGGATCCTTGTGGAAAACCTCCTAATCAGACCAATACCACACGTATGGAGTTCTGAAAGCTAAAACTCATGAGCTGTTCAGTTCCTCCTGTTCTCTGGGCTGGTGACATTTGATATCAAGAGATGTGAACGTGTGACTTTGCTTTGTCAAGCACATCCCTCCACTAAGTAGTCTAGATTAGACAGGCTGTGTCGCTTACAGGTGACCCCCTGATGACTGTACCAAAGCAGTTGCATTGCAGCTTTCTTCCTTGGGGGGGTCCAGGAGGATGTTCTTCTAGGGAAATGCACAGAAGACGCCACCATTTCCCACCATCAGTCATTTAAGATGTCAGCGGGGCAGAAGGGCATCAGCTATTCATCTCAGCCAGGGGCTCCCCTCTTCTGGGGACTCTATCTTCCTGGAGGGCCACTTGGTATGGGGGTGCCACCACTGTGAGGAGGCTTGGGATGCCTGATCTCAATCCAAGTTAAAGAAGCAGATAAATGGAGAAGGGATATGCAGTTGAGTGGTGGCCCCAAAAAGTCTAACCCTAGTCTAACCTGTGTGACCTTCAATAGGAAAAGGATCTTTGCAGATGTAATTAATGATCTAAAGGTGAGCTCAGCCTGGAGGATCTGAGTGGGCCTTGAATCCGATGGCAGGTGCTCTTACAAGAGAAAGGCAGAGGGTAGACTGGAGACCACAAAGATGCCGGAGAGAGACACCTGCTGAAGAACAAGAATCAGCACAGGTGTTTGCTGCATCTGTCAAAGACTTCCAAGATTTTGAAGTCAGGTCTTTGTTCTTCACACTAGGCCTCAGCATTGCATGGGAGGTCCACTGTGTGGCTGTGAATGTAGTGGTTGTCCTCTCTGAACCCACTATTTCCACTGTTCCATGAGGATCATCATGGTGCTCACCACCGAGGCCATCATGAGAGTCGGGGAGGCCTGGGGCACCAGAGCTTGTACCACTCACAGGCCACTGCAGGGCAAAGACACTTCTAGTTTGTCCCATACTATTTTTTGAAATTTGAATTTGTTACCAACTTTCACCTACCAGGCGACTTTACATAAAAATCCCATGTTCTCAGGGCACCTGGCTGGCTCAGTTGGTAGAGCATGTGACTCTTGATCTCGGGGTTGTGAGTTCAAGCCCCACACTGGAGGTAGAGATTACTTTTTTAAAAATCCCATAATCTCTTGAGAAGTCAAAAACCCTGCCATCCTAATGTCTCTGGCGGCCAGCCCGGCTCAGGCTCCCCAGTTTGCCACAGTCCTCACCCCTCCCTGTTACACACGCTCCTACTTCATCCATTCCTCTCCCCTGCAGCATCTGCATTTGCAGACTCTGTGGGGAAAGCTTTCTGTACACTGTTTGCTGTTTTGATTTCTGTTTCACAAAAGACAAATCTCAAGCCAGCATTCTCTTTCAGGAGAGTGTCTCCGGTAGGGAGAGGGACGATGAAAACCTCTGTCAGACAGAATTTTTTACTTAATAGAATTTGTTGTAACCAGATCAGCAACCTTCTTTAATCCTGGGCCTCTGACTTGTGAAAATCTCTTTGTTACCCAGAACGAGATACAAATGATGGTACTTGTTAAAACCAGGCGTGCTGGTGGAGAGGGACTTCCATTTATGCTTGTTCTTGCCAAGATTCTGATGTTTCAGTCCTTCTCTGGTTTAATAGTTAAGTAAACGTTCATTTTGGATTCTGGTTCAAACCAGTTCAAGAGGAACTTTTAGGAAAAACCAACACGTTTGGCTTGCATTTTGTCACCCAAACTAGCTATGATTTTCTTGGACTTCAGGGTTCAGAAAGTGAGTCCAGTTTATGGACACAGACTCAAAATTCAGCTCTGCCTTCTGCTAGCTGTGTGACTTGGGGCCTTCGCTTACCTCTCTGGGCCTTAATTTCCTCATCTGTCCAAGGGTCAGAGGATCAGCCCTTACATCACAGGATTGCCATAGGGATTCAAGATGATGTGTGCCAAACTCTTGGCACAGAAGCTGGGACACCAAAGATTATTATTTTTCTTGTTATGATTGATTACTCTTTTGTGAGGCTGCCTTGGTTGTAGCTTGGGAGTAGAAATCCAGACTATGATGATTTTATTGTTCATACATACTGGTAGCAGAATCTTGCCTTGATCTGCAAATTTTAGAAGTAATAATGATGAGCTTGATAATAATTATGAAGGCTAATATTTATTGAATATTTCCTAAACACGGATAGAATCCTGCTCCCTTCTCGCCTCCTATGCTCTTTCCTCTTCCCTGTCAAGATCATTGGCACTCGCGTATTAGTTGTACATCGACATGGGTGTACATCTTGGAAGTCTAGAATAAGAAACTATCCTCAAAGTCTATTGATTTGCACACCAAATCATATACTTTCTAATTGTGGGTGCCAGCCAGGGTGGGCTCAGATCAAGAGTTGGTAAATGGGAGGTGCCATTGGCACATTGAGGGGATGGTTCTCCAATCTTCTGTTCTATCCTTCACACTGCAGGAGGGTTAGCACTTCTTCGGGCCCTGGCACTAATGTTAGTCACTGCAACAGTCAAAAATGCCCTCCTCTGTGTCCAAGTGTCCTCAGAGGGGGGTGCGAACCATCATTAGTCCACCAAGCCAGGTATGAGAATATTCAAGCTTTCCTAGCCTGCGAACTTGGGTCAGACCCTCCATTCATCTCTCTGAACCTCAGTTTTCTGAACTGTCAAATGGGGAGTCATACTCATTTTATTATGCCCTTGGAGGGATATATGTGAAGCACCTGGCTCGACCCCAGCACAGAGCAAACGTTCAGTGCCCGGAACACATCGCAGAATAGGTCTAACATCTGCAGCCCCTGGCTTCTCTTTCTTCCCTGATTGTGTCTCCAAGTGACAGGGCCAAGGGGGCATTCAAAGCCCTCCAGCCTTCACTCTGCTCTAATTAGAAGTCATTGTGGAACGAAGTCCAGTATTTAATTTGGCCTGTGTTTGACAGATCCTGTGTGCACGGCTAACAGAGCTCGCACAGGGCCCATGATACAGGGGGGATTCTTGGCCTGGGCTCAGGGTGGATTGGTGGAGAAAATGTCGCCTTTAATTAAGGCTGATTGGCCCTGACAGTTGTCTGGGTGAAGTTTATAAGGTACATCTAATCTGGATGCATCTGGTCATAAAAATGCAAAACAAGCCATTCCCACCCAAGTTCTAACTCCAGATGTGGGTTGATTCTCAGTGATTGACACCATATTTTTTGCAGCTGTCCCACATTTCAAATCTTTTTCTATTTAAAATATATTCATCATAATTATGGAATGCAATAAACAAACTTCAGCCTGATGACAAGCTTTAAATATAAGAATGTTTCGGCTTAAAATAAATGCCGTGATTTCTCAGCCCAGGATGGAGACAGCACTGACGAGCGTTCTCCAAAGGAGCCCTGACCTTGTCACCATAAACCAGACAGAGTTATTTTCTCTCCAGTATTGACTGATATTTGGAGGGGGGAACAGGAGAAAAATCAAAAAAGGCTATTTCTATCAGATAGAAAAATGTTCATAAGCCATCAGAAAGCCACAAAGAAACAAAACTGGATACAACCTAACCGTCTCTGAGGACTTCCCCATTGTGCAAGTGCTTCCCAAGGCAGGGGAGAGGGGTGTTACACACACTGGGGCCAGCGCCCTGCTTTCAAGTCCCAGCTTCTATACTCCACACTCTGTTACTTTGCACGTTGCTTTGTCACCTAAACTCTGTGTGCGTCTGTTTCTTCACGTATAAAATGGAAGGTGATAACAGTACTTATTTCATAGCACAAGCATAAGAACTAAATGAGTAGTTATAAGCAAGTGCTTAGAACAATGCCTGGCACGTAACAAGTGTTCAAGATGCGCTGGCTGTGACGGGAATCAATACAAGCTGACCCCCTCCCACTGCTCACCTAAGGGAGAAGCTGAAGGTCTCAAGGGTTAGGTGACTGACACAAGATCGCAAGTAGGACACAGCAAAGGTGGGATACAAGCCGTGGTCGTCTGACTTTACTACAAAACATGCCTATGGGTGGTCAGTTTTGCCGTGTTCTTATTTTCTGTTTCCATTTAATGCTTCTGAAAGTCTTGCTGATGGCTGTTCTCCCTGTTGGTGGCAAGTCATGCATTCCAGTAGTGTCCTGCTAAGCCTGGACAAAAGAGCATCCCTGTTTCATCTGTTCCTCGGGCTCATCTTTTATTTTTAAGGCTATTTAAATGAGTATGTAATTGAGATAGTTAAATAAACAAATTCATAAGTTAATTATAGATAGGTCAGCCTACGACCATGCTGCTGGATTTTTCTAGCCTCATGTGGACCTCAGCCACAACCCAGTGTTTCCCCCATAACTTGATTCCTTGAGAAAAAGGAGAATTACCCAGAGTTCATGTCAACAATCTGCTCCTCTTTAAAATGAAGCCATAAGTCACAATCCCTCTGAGTTCCCAAAAAAGCGTCTGGAGCTAAATTTGTCTCCTGACTCTGATGATTGTTCTCCTATTAGGCTGATGAGAGAATTAGCAGAGCCAGGGCCTCCTGGGGCTGTGCCCACAGCTCGGGCCAAGATGGAAACGACTCTGTGAGTTTTATTTCTGAGATGTGTAGAAGGCTTCTCCATCACTGGGCCAGTGGGCACATGTTCAATATCAAAATAGTGTGTGCTGCCTCTCCCGGGAGATGGTCCCACAGGCCCTCTGTTTCCAGCAGGAATGAGAAATCTCGGCCAGGAGAAGGGGTGCCTGTGATTTAGGCTCCCCAGAGCCCTGCGGACAGCCCCAGTGATGTCCCTGAGCCTTGCCTGTACTGCTAGCTCCCTGTTTCGGGGACGGTAGTGTGGAACAGTGGCAAGAGTGTGCCCTCAGGAGACAGAGAGCCCCGGGTTCGTATAGGGGCTCCATCAATTACAAACTGGGTGATCTGGGGTAAGCAGCCCAGTCGTGCTAGAGTCTTGCCTGGGAAATGGAAATGATCATCTCCAACAGTAGGGTCGTCAGGAGGATTAGGTAAGATAATGTGGGACAAGGACTAAGCCCACAGTAGGTGCTAGATAAGCAGAGGTTGAGGTTTTACCTGTGGGATCAAGAAGTTACTTAATGTGGTGTCTTGGATTGGGATGTTTGTTTCTTCTTCTGTGGCCAGGATGGCAAATATACTGTACCTCTCATTTCAGTGTAAGTCCATTGGAGATGCCTGTCTGAAGTGCAGTGGTCGATTTGTAATGTCTGCCACAGACTAGGAGGGTAAGAGTGTGCATTCCACGCACTGCAATCTCCCTTCTAGAGTGTAAGTTCTTTGTTTTTGTTTTTTTTTTAAAGCTTTTATTTATTCATTTGAGACACACAGAGAGAGAGAGAGAGAGGCAGAGACATAGGCAGAGGGAGAAGCAGGCTCCATGCAGGGAGCCTGATGTGGGACTTGGTCCCTGGACCCCGGGATCTCGCCCTGGGCCGAAGGCAGGCACCAAACCGCTGAGCCACCCAGGCATCCCTAGAGTGTAAGTTCTAAAGGCAGAACTGGGTCTGAAAATGATCTCTTGTACATGCTACAGAGCATTTTTTTGTATCTTATTGCTCTCCTTAAAACTCCTCAGACATGGCATACTGTGACCGCACATCACTGGGTATTAAACCTTGTAGTAATTATTATCTCCATTTGATCCACTCCAAAATCAAGTGGATGATGCAGACAACTAATAAGACTAGGTTTTTAAAACTATCTGATGTATCATTCCAGAAACCTGCCACCGCTTATGGTCTGTCACTGGAATCATAATATGCACATCCATAGCAAAGGCATAGGATCTAGCCTCTGCCCCCCGCCCTTTTTTTAAGATTTTATTTATTTATTTATTCATGAGAGACACAGAGAGAGAGAGGCAGAGACACAGGCAGAGAGAGAAGCAGGCTCCATGCAGGGAGCCCGATATAAGACTCGATCCCAGAACTCTGGGATCACTCCCTGGGCTGAAGGCAGGTGCTTAACCGCTGAGCCACCCAGGCGTCCCTAGCCTCTGCCCTTTTGCTAAGCAACAGACGACCTTGGAAAAATCACTTTACCTTCCTAATTCTCAGTTTACCCATAGCTAATTGGACATACTAAGTACCCCATCCGCAGCCAAAGGGCTGGGTAGAGATGAGAGGAGACAATGGGTGTGTGCAAAACAAGGCTTAGATAACATTCTCCTTCTTGCCATTGCTTGTGAGAGGTGGGGCAGCACTTTGGGGTGCAGCACCGCATGCACTTGTCGAAGAGAGTCTTTGGAAGCTTCTTTCTAGGGGTGGGAAATTACCTGCAGATTTCCCCCAGACTGCCGTGTGCAGCACTTCCCTACTTGGGGTTCCAAGGCTGGGCTGACTTTGTGAACTTGGGCTGTCACTTCACCTCTGTGGCCTGCAGGCTCCTTATCTGGATGCCTGCCTTCCCGGAGGGGCTGCCCTGAGGTCTAGAACCCACGTAGATACATTGCCTGGATCAGCAGGAGCCAGGTTCCCTTTTCCTGGGCATGTGGTAGGATAACCTTGCCAGCGATCTAAGGTACAGACTTTTCTACAAAGAAATGGCAATAAGGAAATGTGTATGTGTGTGTGCACGCGCGCGCAAATGTGTGTGAGCGTACGTGCGTGAGTGTGTGTGTAGGAGGAGAGGGCTGTGGAGAAATAAAGTAATGGTGGGGAATAAACAACAGAACATTTTAGTGACTTGCAGATGGAAGCTTCTTTTAGCTGGATTCATTAGCCTTCTAACACCAGCTTAGCTGTGTTTGGAAAAATACTTAACTTGCCATAGAATGCCAAGTCAGGAATCTGTCAGAGAGAGAGTCTATTTTAGAAATTTGCATATCCCTCTCCTAAGAGAGAAAGGTCTATTGGAACAAAGTGGTTGGTGCTTGTTGGTGACATCTCTTTATTTGTTCTTTGTGCGAGGTTACTGGAAGGCGGTCAGGAATAAAAGATGCATGCACATTACTCTGAGATGAGAGAGAGGAGGCAAGGAGAACCAGAGGAGGGAGAGAAGAGACCAGGGGGAGACAGCAGAAGAGGGAAAGACCTGGAAGCAGAGAAGGCAGAAAGCAGGGCTGGGCAGGGTGGGGGCTGTGTGCCAGGGAGGGGGAGGGAGAGAGGGAAGAGCAAGGAGAGGGGAGAGAGACAGCTGAACCAAGGACAGACAGACAGACGGACGGAGGGAGGTGAGATGGAGTGGGACCCACCCATCCCCTTTCATCTTGAACCTGCCTGGGTGGACGTCAGGCTGCCGTCGTCCATTTGCAGGCCTTGAAGCTTCTCTCGGGGCCTGCCCGCTCCACTGCCTCTAATGTCTAAAGTGCCCATTTCTCAAGTGGAGCCAGATGGTGGATCGGAGCCAGCGCGTGTTTGACAACCAGATGCTGAGCTCGCACAAAAGGGTCCTCTGGCCTGGATGCAGGCAGGGAGCTGAGCAGAGCTTTCCAGAATGCCAGTCTGTTCTCCATGCCTAAGACCCCAAGGCAGGTCCTGTCGCAGCCTCTGCCGCCAGGAGGGGCCTGGGGAAGCTGGTGTGACTGGGGCTGAGGAATCAGAGAGCTGGGTTTGAATCACGATCCCCTCTTTACGAGTGGCTTGGGGCATGTGGTCTGGAGCCTTAGTTTTCTCATCTGTGAAATGGGTCTACCCCTCCCCCACCCCCACCCCTCAAAAAAGCAGGTCTTGTGGATGGTTAGAGGATTAAAGGGGAAACTAAGTGTAATGGATCTGGCCCAGAGAAGACCAGTTATAAACCTAGGTGTAGCAGGCTGAATTCAATCAGAAGAAGGCATTAGTCTGATCTCCTTCGGACTTTGAAGTTTTTGAATTAATTGCCCACATTAAAAAACCCAGATTTCTTATAAAAATCTGTATTACTGGTTTCTTGTGAAAGAGCGTAATACCAAAGGCCAGAAGTGAGCCAGCCCCCAGCCCCAGGCCCTGGGCCCCAGGCCCCTCCCACTCTGTGGCACCACACTCCACTTCCTTCTTTACTGCTTTCCCCAGACCCCTGATGTCATTAACCCTCACCAAGTGGTCAGATTATTTTCCACATGCCCAGGTTGTGTCTGTTTGTATTTCTGCAAGGGTTGACATGGTCTGGCATGGAGAAAGGGAAGCAAAAATCTCTGAGGGGTGGGTTGTCATCTTACCCTCAGAACAAAGCTAGATTTCCAGGGCCAACCCCCATCAGCCCCATCCACATTAGGGGCTGGACTGGCAGAGAAGACACCCAGATTGTCTGAGATTGCAATGAGTGACTGCTCATCTTTGGGAGAATATGTTTTGATTTAGTGTTTAAATAAAATGGCCTTCGATCCAACCATTGTTTGGGGCTTTCCAAGAACGTTCAAGGATTTAGGCATAAAGTTGGTCAAAACATGTCCTTCTGCCCACCCCAAATAAATGAATGCTGTAGCTTCATTAGGACCAAGGACTTGAGTAGACACACTGTCAAGGCTACAACAGGCCAAAGAGAAAGAAGGGGCCCACGTGATGGAGGACGCGCCCCCATGGGTTGTGTCTTGTGGGCGGGATTGGGCCACTGCATGTAACCTGCTCACTTGGAGGTTACAGTCTAAAGTGGGCAAGAGGTACACCGACAATCATGAGTTTCCAAAGAGAATAACACAAGTTAATGGGTGGGGGGGGCGGGGGAGCTGAAGAAACACAAAACCTAGCTTGGAGGAAAGCAGTTTGCGTCCCCAGAAGAGGCAAAGCCCAAGACAAGCCCCGAATAACAAGTAGGAGGTGGCGTGGGCAGAGGTGTGATGGGCACTCCCAGAGGAGGCAGGGAAGATCCAGGTCTGTTTGGGGGCCTGAGAAGATCATGGGGTGCTGGAGCATTATGTGGGGGAGAAGTAAGGGAGAAGTGAGAGATGAGGAGGGACGGCTACTCAGGGGCCGATGGGGAACAGCTTGGATGCCATCCTGAGGAATTTGGAGATCATCCTGTAGGCAGAGGGACACCAGAGCTGGTTTTCAGAACAGAACGGCATGATCAGATTTATGTGCCAAAAAGATGATTTCGAGGCTTCATACAGGTAGTTTGAAGAGGGTGAGCCTGCAGGTGGGAAGGCCACGGAGGAAACTAGTAGTGGTGGTGGCCGTGAGGACAGAGTAGAGGCAGTGGATTTGGGAAATCAATGTGGCGGAAAAGCCGCTAAGACTTGGTGACAGCTGCAGCATCCCCAAAGGACTCTGATTTGCATAAATACTGGGTCTCTGCAAAGTTCCACCCCAATTGATGGGTGGTTAATTGAATTCATTCATCCAACAGCAAACATTTATAGATGCTGACTCCTCTGGGAGCCCCAAACTAGGTGCTGAGAGGAGGAACAGGAAAAGCAGATTCCTGCCCAGGAAGTGGCAAGCCACCAGGAAAGCTTGCTTTTTAAAAAGGATTTTGTGACCCATCATCCTATAAAGCAGATGGTATCTGCCCCCGCCCCCTTCCAGCTCCCAAGCTTTCTGGCTCAGGAACTATGCGTTGCTGCCACTAAACCCCAGTGAAAAGAGCCAACCCTTATTGACAGTTTACCATGTGCCAGGCACTGTGCTGAGGGCTGACGACTATTGTACCCTATGATGGAGTTCAGGATTTGGCAGACTTTCTGTAAAAGGTCAGACAGTCAAAAATGTAGGCTTAAGGGCCATCCAGTCTCTATCACAGCTTTTCAGCCCTGCCATCATAGAGTGAAAGCAGCCAGAGACAATATGTAGATGAGTGGACATGGCTGTGTTCCAATAAAACTTTATTTACAAACACGGATGGGGGTTGGATGGTGGTGGATTTGGCCCATTTCGCCAACTTGGGATAGACTTCTCGGGATTCTACTCACACAACTGAGGAAGCTGTGTGTGTCAGTGAGAGCCCAGGCAACAGACGGCCACTCAAACAAGGCAGCTGAGGAGGGCTTAGTGAAAGAGCTATTTGCAAGGGTGGCAGGTTAAGGGGAGCCAGGACCGAGTTCTGATGTCTTCCAGGACCAGCAGTGGACGGCTGTTGAGACCCCAAGACTGGAGTAGCAGCAGGAGGAGTGGTTTCCATAACCCAAGAGACCTGTAGCTGGAAGAGAGGGCCCCCCAACTGTAGCTGGAAGAGAGGGCCCCCCAACTATAGCTGTAGCCTCTTGGTAGAGGGAAGCTGGGAGAAATACTCTGGCACCTTTCCTCTCCTGCCCCCCAATCTCCTGCTAGTGCCCTCCTTTCACCAAACCCTATAAGAAGCCAGGGGCCAAGGAGGCCCTTTGGAGCAGTCCATAAGGGCAGCCTCGTGAGGCCCTGGACAGGGCAGAGAAGGGTGGGCTGGCCGACAGCAGACGGGGAGGGAGCGGGCGGGGGGAGTCATACAGGGAGGAATAGTGGTCCAGAGGCCATGGTCTCTTTGGGCAAAGATTGCCATGGAAAGAGCTGCTGTGGTACAAGGGTGACAGGCTGCAGAGGAGGCAGCAGGGGGCCGCGTTGCACGCAGGGCCTTTTGTCTCACAGACACACCTCCAAATGCAACCCATGCCAAGGCTTTGGGGTCAGGCAGGTCTTGTTCAAATCCTAGCTCTGCTGCTCACTTGTTTTATGGCCTGGGGCCACAGTTTTCTGTCAGTGAAACTGTGGCAAGGTTCTGTCTTTATGCAGAATGTTTCTCAAGAACAGTCAACAGACCTGCAGCCCAGACCACCTGCCGTGCAGGTTAAACAAAGCAAATTCCCAGCCCCCATCTCAGATTGCCAGAACCAGACTCCGTGCGTGGGATCAGGCGGTGTGCACTCTGACAAGGTTCTGGCGATGATGCTCATGCACCCTATGCATGAGTGCCCAGTCTACTACTGGCTTCTTGGGGAGATCAGATAAATCAGCCCGCACAGCTCTGGGTCCATGGTTAGCACCCCCATCACTTATGGTGCAGGCCCCTAGAGCTGCATCATTGACCCCAATCAGTTCATCAACTCATTGTGACAATCAGAAAGACAATATGCCTTTTATTCCCATTTTACAGTTGAGAAAACTGAGTGTGAGAAAGATCGAGAGGCCTATGTGAGTTGCATGGGTTGGCCTAGAACAGTAACAGGCAGTTGCCACCCTCTTCCCCTTCACAGCGGGGCAGAGGGGTACGGGCGCGCACGAGAGGGCCTGTGCACAGCCGTGGGCCGAGGCCAGAGGACACCCTAGAGGAGGTTCACGGGCTGGAGGGGAAAGGCCGTGTACCTCACAGGAAACTGCAGACAAGGGGCCACCCAGGAGGGCCTGGCAAGCTCATCGGAGCCTGAGCAATCTCTGGAGAGCCACGCCACCTCTGCCGAGCTGTGAAATCTCAGCAGGCCGTGTTAAATCAGCCAGGGTGCGTAATTCACATGAAGGGACTGCAACTCCAAATAGAGCTTTATTTCTTTTTCTTCTTTCCAATTGGTCAATGGGATTTGTCCATGGCAAGGGGTCCTGAATACCCTGACTCCCGCGAGGGGGAAATGTGTCTTCATGAGACCGACGCTTCTTTTATTGGCATCGTTGTGTGGAGTTACCTAGAGAAGTATTTTTTAAAGCTAATAAATCATAAACCTTGTTGGAATCTCAATGCAGAACAGATGTAATGCATATGGTCAGTAGACTTGGAGTTGCAAATAAATATGTTTGGAAACCAAATATTTGAAAAGCAATTCTTCTTCTCAGTCTCCTCTTTTTTAAGTGCCACTGCCAAGATTGGTTCAGGGATTTGGTTTCTCCCGAAGCCGTTGCCACAGCACTAAGCTCCCCACTCCAAGCAAGGAGGGAGACATAATGTCCCAGGCTAGGAGTGCAGGGAGGTTTCAACTTGCTGCCAATTTGGGTTAATTGGTTGGGGCCACCTGGAGTGCTGTGCAGAGCAGGGGCTTCAGGCTCAGCTGGAAAGAGAGTCATGATCCATTAGCAATGTCTGCCCAAGGAGCAGTAGTAGGAAGTATAGGTGTAAGTGCCACATAATTACCATCCCTGTCCTAGATGTTTTGGAGTCTGTTACCCGTTTCTCTAATAGGACTGTGCTTTGTTTATTTTGATTGTGGTACAATTAAAATTTTAGAGCCCAAAAGAATCAAAGGCATTGAAGAGTTTTGCCTATACTTTTAATTCGATCTCCAAATAATATCAAAATTGTCCTATTGCTAATTCAGCTCTCTGCCTGAAGGTAGGAATCTTTAACCATCTGAACAGTCCTGGGCCCCAGAAGTGGCACTTTTTGCAAACTGCAATTCTTTTGTATACTTACCTGTATACTTGATTATTGCTTGTTTCTCCCTAGAATATTAGCTTCACGAGAACAGGGACTTTGTTTATTGCTTTATTCCTTACATCTAGTAGAAGTGTATGCTACATACTTGGGACTAGATAAATCTTTGCTGAATGAAATCCATTTCTTTTTTTTTTTTTTTTTTTTTCATTCTCTCATGCATGTGCTTATTTATGCCATCATTACTCTGGGCTTGGCCTATGGCTGGATCTGTAGATCCAGATACAATAAGACAAATGAGAACTCTTCAGCCTGACAAAGGAGACAGAACATAAGTGGATGATTCTAGACAGCATGAAAAGAGCAACAGTAGAAGTAGGTGCTGGGGCAGAGGTAACTGACATCATAGAAAGGTGATGGAATTGGAGCACCAGAAGAGGTGCTCCAATTGGCTCACGGAGGTTTCCCACTGCCCTAGAGTTTTGAAAAATGAATAGAAGTTTCCAGGCAAAGGGTTGGATGTGTTATGCTTCTTATAAGGATATAGTAGACTCTCGTCTTGTGTAAGAATGACAGTGTGATACATGATATATTAGTGGAAAGAGCAGTTGAATAATCTTAACAGTCGGACATATAAATGGTTGAATCTCCATTCTATTGTGGTTAATGACGTGACCTTGGACAAGTTGCCTCACTTCCCCGAGCCTCAGTTTCTATCTGGACAACTGAGAGCCCAGAGAAAGTAAAGGTGAAATGCCTGGCACTGGCCCCATAGACCATCAGGATATGATCACTCTTCCTGTGAGGATGGCAATGAGGACCGCACTCTGACTCAGTCTGCTGGAACAGACTTTGAAGCTTTCCTGGTGTGATTCAGAGAAAGGCAGATCTCTCTGGCCCTGGTCCAAAGGGTCTTAGTTGAGGACATCCTGCAAGGACCTTGCTAGCAGGGGAGCCTCATCCCCAGTGGCTCTGCAGTGAGGTCCCTTCCCCGCTCCCCCTACCCTACTCCAGGGGGTGGGGGAGTGGGGGTAGGAAGGGATGAGAGGGGTGGGTACTGTCCTGGCCACCTCCCTGCCCTACCCAGGGGCATGTACAGCCTGTTTTTAGAGGTTGTCACTGAGCTGAGCTATGAGAAAATGCAGCCTGATCCATTTTTCTTTCCTGTTCTTCACCACATGCAGGCATAAACCCTGGTTCAGTAGATTGCTTCAAGTTCAGTCTCATCATTTAAAATAAAGACCTACTGTCTTCAACTGTAGTGCTAATGAAAAGAACGCTAGCAATAGCTCCTGTGGAGGTGTGCTCACTCAGGGCAGGCCCTGGGCAGGCACTTTACACACACTATCCTACGTAGCTTCACCAGGATGCTGTAGAGCTACAATGATTTTCTCTATTTTCTGATATGAACCATAAGTTTAAATTTAAAAATTCACCCAAGCGGAGCGACAGGGCCAGCAAGAGAACCTGGGGTTTTCAGTCTCCCGAATTCATACCTCTCTCTTTCATTTAACTGTTTGTTTCTCATTTCTCTGCAGGTATTCTTTCTCCTTTCAAAAATGGTTGAGGCACCTAGTGGAAATACAAACAACTAAAAAGAATAAAACCAACCAAGGAAGCCAGAGCCAAGAGAATGTGAGGCAGGAGAGTAAGATGTTCTCTGCAATGGTTGAGTGTGGTGTTCTAGGTCATGTCTGTTCCTCATGTTCTTCACATCTGCTCTGTCTTCACTGACCTTGGTCTGCTTGTTCTACTAATGGCTGAGAAATCTGTGTGAAGATCTCCCACTGTGATTTCAGATTTGTCTCTTTCTTCTTTGGGTTTTATCAGTTTTTGCAGTTTCATTACTAGAGGCATACATATTTAAAATTATTGTGTCTCCAGTGGAGGGATGCATTTTATCATCAAGATAAAGAATCTTTGGTAGTGGTTCCTGCCTTAAAGTCTCCTTTCCTGATATCATAGCTCAGCTTCATGTGCATGGTCTGTTCTTTCCCATCCTTTTACTCACTCACTCTGGGTCCTAATATTTAAGAGTGTCTCTTGCAAGGAGCATACACTTGTTGCTTTTTACTCTTTGCTTAATAATCATAGACTTTCACTTGAAATATTTAATTCATTCACTTTTAATGTATCCATATATTTGGGTGTAGATATACCATCATATCATTTGTTTTCCATTTGTCCCATCTATTCTATGGTCTTCTCTCTTGACCTTCTTGCCTTCTTTTCTATTAACTTTTTACTACTATTACTATGATGTAAATTTTATACTCTGTTATCTGGTTAGTTTATATTACTGTACTATTCTTTTAGGAGTTTTGTTAGCAATTATAATGGACATCTTTGGCTTAATTAAAGCCTAATAAAGTTAGTACTTTTACCATTTAATTTTAGTTTATTTAAATTGTATTAAATTTTACTCTCATTGAGTTTAGGTGATTGCAGTGAGGTATAAAATCATTATTTTATACAGTCAAACTTCATCTGGATTTACCTACATGTTTACTCCTTCACTGCTTGTTAATCCTTCCTGCATTTCTTTCTTTCCTTTTTTTTCTTTAAAGATTTATTTATTTATTTTTTCGTGATAGACACAGATTGAGAGAGAGAGGCAGAGACACAGGCAGAGGGAGAAGCAGGCTCCACGCCGGGAGCCTGACGCGGGACTCCATCCCGTGACTCCAGGATCGCGCCCTGGGCCAAAGGCAGGCGCCAAACCACTGAGCCACCCAGGGATCCCCTCTTTCCTTTTTTTAAAGCAGACTTCATGCTCAGCATGGAGCCCCATATGGTGCTTGAACTCATGACCCTGAGATCAAGACCTGAGCTGAGATCAAGAGTCAGATGCTTAACCCACTGACCCACCCAGGCACCCCAATCCTACCTGCATTTTTGTGCATCTTTCTGGAATGGTATTTCTTTTCCTCAAAAAAGCTCTTTTTAATATTTCTTTTAGTACACGTCTTCTGATGGGAAATTCTCTGTTGTTGTCTATCTGGACTTGTCTTCAGTTTCAGTGTTTGAGGATATTTCCACCAGGTCTAAGCACCACGCCGACAGTAGTTTTCTTCCAGTACTCTCTATACGTCATTCTATTACCTTCTGGTTTACATCATTTTGGTTCCAGTCTTAGTTTGCTTCTTCTGTGGGGAAGTCTCATTTTTATTCTTCTTGTTTTTGAAATGTCTTATTTTTAGCTTTCAACATTTTTATTGTGATGTACCAAGATGTATCTTCCTTTGTATTTATCCTGCTGGGGGATTATAGTGATTCTTGAATCTGTGATGTGACATGTTTGTCAGCTTTTTAAAATGCTTGGTCAGGGCACTTGGGTGGTTCAATTGGCTAAGCGTCTGCCTTTGGCTCAGGTCATGATCTTGGGGTCCTAGGATCAAGTCCTAAATTGGGCTCCCTGCTATATTGGGAGTCTGCTTGTCCTTCTGCCCCTCCTCCTGCTTGTACACGTGCTCTCTCTCTCTCTCAAACAAATAAAATCTTCAAATATAAATAAATAAAATGTTTGAACATTAGCCCCTAAAAGATTACTTCTGCTCATTCTCTCTCTCTCCCATCCTGCTAGAACTCCAGGTACAGGTAGGTAAGACCTTTCACTGTTTTCATGTATTTTATGGTCTTTTCTGTATTTCCATTCTTTTCATCTTCATATTTCTGGATATTTTCTATGGATTCATCTTTCAGGTCATTAAATTTTTCTTCTGCAGTGTCTAATTTGCTATTAAAACCATCACCTGGGGATCCCTGGGTGGCGCAGCGGTTTGGCGCCTGCCTTTGGCCCAGGGCCCGATCCTGGAGACTCGGGATCGAATCCCACGTCAGGCTCCCTGCATGGAGCCTGCTTCTCCCTCTGCCTGTGTCTCTGCCTCTCTCTTTCTCTCTCTGTGACTATCATGAATAAATAAATAAAATCTTAAAAAAAATAAAAATAAAAATAAAAAAAATAAAACCATCACCTGGGCAACCCAGGTGGCTCAGCAGTTTAGTGCCGACTTCAGCCCAGGGCGTGATCCTGGAGACCCCGGATTGAGTCCCATGTCGGGCTCCCTGCATGGAGCCTGCTTCTTCCTCTGCCTATGTCTCTGCCTCTCTGTGTGTGTGTGTGTCTCTCATTAATAAATAAATAAAATTTTTAAAAAAGTTCCTCTGGTGATTCTTAAAAAAAAAAAAAAAAAAAGAAAGAAAGAAAAAGAAAAACCATTACCTATATTTTCAATTTCAGTTATTATATTTTTCATTTCTAGAATTTTTCACTTTATTCTTTTTTAAAGATTCTAGTTCTCTGGTGAAATTTTTCATCTTGTCATTTATTTTCTTGAATATATCAGTATCAGTTTTTAAAGACCACATCTGATAATTCCAATATCTGGATCACCGGTGGGTCTGCTTCTATTATGCATTATTTTTCTTGTGATCCTGTTCTTTGTACACCTGAGGAATTTTTTTTTCACCTGAGGAATTTATATTGAATACTGGAAATTTTATATTAAAAATAAAATTGCCCAGAGGTTCCAGATGATGTTATTTCTTCTGTAGAGGATTTTCTTTAGCTTCTCGCAAGCTGTTAAAGTAGTTCACTTTGATGTAATCAAAGATAGAGATGATTTAAAGCTGAGTTTTAATCTTTGGAAGGCCTGGCCTATTTCCAGCTCACCTTTACTCCCAGGGTGCAGGTTGACATGAGTCCTGTCTGAAAGCCAACTCAAACTAGCTTTGGTAAAAATGGAGGATGATCACATGAGTACTATTACTACGGGAAGATAGACTGCCTCTGGGTCTCAGGGACTATGAGAAGCAGGGAGCTGGACCCTTGCTTCTCTCCCTGGCATGCCTCTATTCTTTTCTTCTGACTTTACTCTCTCAGACAGGTTGTGGCTAGGAAAATGGTCATCAGAAACACTTAGAAGCCCATTTCCAAGATTTTCTGTCATAGAAAATGTAAGACTTGTTCTCTCTAGTCCCCAGGTCAAAAATCTCAAGAAAAAGCAATGACTGGTTCCATTTGAGTCAATCACTGTAGCTAGCTAAGTTGGAAGATTCCTGGGGAGCACAGACCACTCTGCTGGAAGTACAAGGCTGGTGTGGAGAAAGGAACATTTCTCAAAAGAATGAAGGAGGATAGTAGGATACAAATCAAAACTGTAATGTCTAGTGCAGCTCAGCACTGAACTATGATATTTCCCAGGTAGATGTGCTACTCTTAAAGTCAAATGAGATTTTTTTAAAAAGTCAAATGAGATGAGTTTCTTTAGTTAAAACACTATGAATGCAGCAGGGTTTTCCAAGCTCCTAGTAAAAACAAGACTAAACAAACAACAACAATAACAGCCCCTGCAGGAACTTTTGTGATAATAATCATAACTGCTATCTAGAAGCAGCCTGATCCTGGGCTAGGGGAGCAATCTACATGAGTCTCATAAGAACATCTCCCATCTGTTTGCAAGGTACATGTAACTATGCTGATTTGCAAACGAAGGTGCAGATTTAGCGAGACCAAAGCTTACAAAGTTACAAACAAAAATGAGGTACAAAAGTGAATATTTATTTAGTTTATGAAAAACAATCACACCTATATATTTTTTAATTTTTTAAAGTTTTTATTTATTTATGATAGTCACAGAGAGAGAGAGAGTGAGAGAGGCAGAAACACAGGCAGAGGGAGAAGCAGGCTCCATGCGCCAGGAGCCCGACGTGGGATTCGATCCCGGGTCTCCAGGATCACGCCCTGGGCCAAAGGCGGGCGCCAAACCACTGTGCCACCCAGGGATCCCATCACACCTATATTTTTAAAAGCTGACAGATACTATAAGGATCAATGAAAAGTAGAAACGTTGCGTAACATTTTCAGTTAAATAACTACCTCTTACTCCTCTGTAAAACCTTTATCCCTACAATTTGGGATCATATTTGGTCATCTTTTCAAAGGACAAGAGCATAATATTATTTCTTATGGAAAGAATAGAAAGATAATTCAGTCTTTCTTCTAGTGTGGTTGAGCAAAATCTATCTTTATTGAGAGTTGAAATGCAAAACATGCAAATTCACACAAGATTATGCCAGCTGTTTGTAGTTCTGCTTGAAGTTCATGCTCTACAAGTTTAATAAATGATATTTCACACAATTCCTACCAAAAGAAGAAAAAAGGAATAGTGAATTTATAATCATATAAGCTGCATTACTGAGCATGTTTCCAAGAAGACAGAATTTCTATTTCAATTAGATGTAAAAACCAAATATCCTGCTTACAATTTTACATGGCTGATGACTGGAAGTATTTTCCACAGACTAGCTCTGGCTTCATACATGTCAAACTTTGTTTCCTTTCTACAACCCATAAACTTTGGGTGCAGAGTGCTGTATGCAACTTTAAGATTAGGGGATGGCCTCTGGCCCTGCACCTCTATACCAAGGCCCCTGGCCTTGAGGGATAGGAATTTCCAGAGGCAAGTAGAAGTAGAAGTACTGATGGGAGGTAGGAGTACTTGGGGAAGTCATTCCTACTGTAAAAAGGCAGCCACACAAATATATTCCACTAAACCTAGGGCAAATGCAGCCTATATCATCTTTACCTTAGTCTGATTCCAAAAATGACATTGGCAAAGTGTGGTAGAGAGAAGATCAAGTGGAAAAAGACAATAGTCCTTAACCAATTGTGAGTAAAATATCTTACTTTTCAAGTTTTACCAAAATATGTGAACATATTGCCAGGGCCCCTTGCCTGGATTTAGAGGAGACCATGCAAAGGAGGTACCCTAAAACTTAAACTTCATTAGCTCCATAAATACATCATTTCCACTTCCAGAGGAGGAAGCTGAGACACAGTGAGATGAAGCTACTTGCTTGCTCAAGGCCATGCAGCTAATAGACGATGAGGTTGGTAAATAACGAACATGGTCTCTGAAAAAGAGTGGAGGTCCCAAATGTATGCATTCCCTCTGTTTCCCCCCTCTCTGTTGGACCTGGGAGACAGAGGGGACACAGGGATGGTACAAAATTTGCTAAGGTCAGAGTGAGTATCTGGTTCCAGGTGGTGCCAGGTTCCATCACCACAAACAGCCTCCGTCTACACTCAGCATAAACGAGCGGTTTTTGATGGAACCCAAGGGAGCCCTGGCAGGTACCCTAGGGCTGCATGGAGAGTCAAAGCTCCGGAATCCTAGGCCATGTCTCTGATCTTGCCACTTCCTTGAGAAGACTCTGTTCCCTCTTGTGTCAGGCTTTTCCCATTCCCTGGTGGGAAGTTTCCTATTCCTGAAAAGCTACACAGGTGTGGGATGCAGGATGCAAGAACCCCACGGTGTCATGATTCTGACATGGTGGATGATTCTGGTGGATGATTCTGGAGCCACTCTCGCGGGAAGTGGAGCACATCCCAGTTGAGGATGTGTGTGCTCTCTTGGAGAGAGAACTCTTGGGGCTTCATTCCTTTAAAAGCAAAAATAGAAGGAAATGATGGAGTGTGTGGGGTCACTTTCTAAACTCTTCATTGCATCTGTGTTTGAAAGTTGGTGCTCACACATCCATCCCACCATGCCTAAAGGGTGAGCAAGATTCCAAGATAGAATCTCAAAAAGCTTCTTACCCCGGAATCATTGGAAACAGACATGCGATGCACTGTGTAGTGTTAACACACAGAAGGTTAAGTGCAAGCTCTGGAGCCTTTTGATGTATTAAATACCAAGGACTTTAATGTAATAGAACTGTAAACCTCAAATCAGAGCTAATCACACTAATTTGCTGAACTCCAAAACCAAACCAAAACGTTCATTTCTTCTTAAACTGAACCACAAATCCAAGTTGTTTTGATCTACAAATCTATCTAACAAAAGATTTGAGGTGGCTTATAAGAAATACATGCAATAAAACAAAAATCTAAGTAGATAAAAACCAGGATCAGGGGAAAAAAATCAAAACCAGAGAAAACATTACAACATAGATATGCCAGACCTATAGAGTAATTTGAGTTCCTGAGCCCCCCGGCAGCCAGAGCAATATGGAAGCTACATTAGTTACATGGCATGCATTATCCATAAAGAGAAGTAATTTTTAAATAGCAGTTAACTGGTTTGAAACCAAACTAAATCTCAGTTGGTAAGGGGGAAAAAAGTATCAAATATTCTCGGAGTCCCACTTACAGCACTTCATTTGATTCAAGATTCTGTTTAATACACCTAATGTTTTCAAAAACACTATTTCTGTATCATTTCATTTCTACTTTCTACTGGAACACAAACCCTGCTTAAAGATATTATCATTCTCATCAGCCCAGCGGGTCCAGATTTCCCTTTTTTTGCATTCTTGCCTTAAACTATTTCAAGCTCTTGCTGTATTGGTTTTGTACACCTCATTGTTTTAGCAATTAAAGAATAAAACTTGCATGCATGTCTCCTGGGAAAGGAGAATTCAAGAGGTTAAGTGCTGGCCTCGCACTGCAGAGTGTGGTTCCTAATCCCCAGAAGGTTCCCCTAAATTGTTTGGATAAACTGAGGAAATGTCAGAGGGAGTTCTGACACTGAGCATGACATTAATCTTTGTAACCATTCCTCCAGATGTGCACACATGTTCTGAGGATGCTGAACATCCAGGTTCACTGTGGCAGCCCACTCCTTTCTGGGGGTGGGGGAGCTCAGACAAAGCTGCGGGTGGAGCAGCCAGTTGGTTCTCTCGCCTAAGAATTTTGAAACCTTGAGAACATCTATGTGCTTATGCTTGCAGACAGGGTCATCCTGGTTCCTCGAAATGATATTAAAATCAAAGAGAAAATGCTAAAAAAAAAAAAAAGAGAAAATGCTTAGCATCTATTGGTAAACAAAAAAGCAGATTATAAAACAGTATTTGCAAGTGTAGAGATAGCCATATCTACATATTGATACATACCCTCCCGTATTTGGGTGTATACGCACCCAAATGTTAATAGTGACAAATATGTATATTTAAAATGACATCCAGTTCTCTCTGAGTGGAGGGAATTTTATTCTTTACATTTTTCTAAGTTTTTTTTTTTTTAACACAAACATATACTGTGTTTACAATGACCAAAAAAAAAAAAAAAAAAAAAGTAGCCATTCCTCCCAAATGCCTTAAACTTAGTAGTTTTTCAATATCTACACATTCTCATATCGATCTGTGGCAGAAAACTTTCTTCTCTGTACAGCCATGATGTATCTATAATTTTTTCCTGGTGGCGATAATCAGGTTGTGGCCAATTTACTTGGGGACATACGCACTCGAGGCAAGGCATGTTTTACAGATCTTTAAATAGCCTCACCTTTAAGAGAGATTGAATTGCATCTCAGATTATATGCTTTCTCTTATTGCTTCTGGGGGGCTCAGATCAGTTTGCAAATATTGTTGAATTTAGAAAGGAGTTTTAATACCCACTGTGTAATTTGTCCTCACCCCATCTGTCGACTGCAGAAACAAATTAGCTTCTCTCCACATGGCCTGCCACTCCCCTGTTCCTTCCCCAACCCCCATCCTGGAGCTGCAATCCCTTTTTAAGAATCCAAACTTGGGAAGTAAAGCTGAGTGCACAAAAGGCGAGTCTTTTCCTTGCCAAGACAATGATCATTGCAGGCAGCATGGGTTTATGCCTGGAGTGTGTGTGCATGGGTGATGTGTTTACATGTGGTGCATGTGTGTGTATGTCTGTGTATGTCTCTATGTACATATATGTGTGTCTATGTATGCATGTGTACATGTGTATGGTTATAAATGTGTTGGGTATCTGTGTGACTGGACATTTATGCAGATAACCAGTATGTCCACTTCTCCAGGTCAGGACATAAAATGAAGTTGCATTTCTCTTACATAATGAACATGGCCAATAGAGAATGTTGCATGTTCTGCTTATAGAGAAAAAGTTGGTCTCCCACTGGCCCTTCTGTGATGATGATATGGTCCAGGCCCTCCTCGGTCCAGGAAGTAGGATGTGGTTACTATGTTCTAGAATAGGAAACAAGGAAATCTGACCATGCCCTCAGCAGCAGCTGTCACAACGTGGTGTTTCTGCAGACACAGAGAGACTCCAATGCAAAATCCCTCTCGCCTTGCCTACCATGGCAGGAGCTATTGCCCACTGCTCAGGAAACTTGCACTGATCCCTTTGATAGCTTGGGCTCCTTGAGTCAGTATTTTTCAATGTAGGATGGAGACAGGAAGTCCTCTCCTTCTGATAGTATGCTCTACTATGGGTCTCTGGGCCAAAGGAGGTGATGTGGTGACTGGCATAGATGCTACCCTACCCACCTGCAGTGTTGAGCCCTGGTTCCCAGGCCAGATGCCCTTTCTGGATGGGGGGCTTCTGGTCAAGTGCCCTTTTCCATCAGAGGCCTCCTCATAGCTTTGAACCTCAAAGGTGAATGTTGGGTATCAACCCTCTTCCTTCTAGGAGTCCTCTTGACCTGCATGCCGATTGGCTCACCTACTTCCCAGTGACCCTCAGGCACAATGGATGTAGGGATGAAGGGGTAGGTGGGGGAAAAGCCAAAGCCCCTAGCTCTGAAGAAGACAAATAGCTACTCTCTCCAAAACCCAAACTCAAACCCCAGCAATATGAGTGTCTATTTTTCTGAAGTCCACATAATTAAGAAGAGAATTCAAATGCTTTTGGCTGGAAGACAAAAGACTTTTCTGCTAGCAACAGAATTAGTTGATGATTTTTAGATGACTGCTTTTGCTTTAAAAAAATAATAAAATAGAATAATTAAAAACCCCTACATCCATAATAATTCCAGTACATTCATATATGAATATATGTCTATAATGATACTTACCATTTAGTGAGTACCATATATGAGCGGGCATTATGCAAAAACCTTTCATGGGCAATGTATTCTTTTATTCTCCACACGACCAGGTGAGTTGAACAGCATTCTTAGCCCTCCCCTCTAATGATGAAACAGAGACATGATAGGATTAAAATAATTTGCCCAAGGTCAGACAGCCAGAAGTTGTGTTAAAGCCTGCATGCAAACCCAAGCTATTGGACTTAAAGTCTTCATTGTGTGTGTGAGACTTTTAGATTAATAGGTCTTATTTAATTCATAACCTTTATTTTTTTTAGAACAGCTTTAGACTTACAGAAAAACTGAGCAAATAATACAGAGATTTCCTCTCTACCACTCTCACCTATTACCAGAGAGAGAGGCAGAGACATAGGCAGACGGAGAAGCAGGCTCCATGCAGGGAGCCGAATGTGGGACTTGATCCTGGGACTCCAGGATCATGCCCTGAGCCAAAGGCAGATGCTCAACCGCTGAGCCACCCAGACATCCCTAGGTTTTCTTTGTTTTAAACTATGTCCCTTTCCTGTTCCAGGTTCCCATCCAAGATACCACATGGTATTTAGCCATCATGTGTCTGTAGGCTCTTCTTGGCTCGACAGTTTCTCAAACTTCTGATGACCTGACAGTCTGCACGACTCCTGGCTAGGTATTTTGAAGGATGCTCCTCCATTGGAATTTATCTGATGTTTTTCTCATGATTTAACTGGAGTTGTGTATGGGTTTGGGTAAGAGAAATCACAAGGAAAAGTCTCATTTTCACCGCACCTTCAAGAGTGCACTCTACCAACATGATTTGTAACAATTGCTGTTGACCTTGACCACCTGGCTGAAGTAGTCTGTTTTTATGAAGTAGCGCAAGTTTTTGTGAAGTAGTAGTTGTGAAGTACGTGACTTTGAGACTCAGGCAAAAAGAACTCAGGCCTTCGGGGATGGAATTTGTTGGTCTCTGTTCAGGGTCCTACAAAATGTTGGTTCCCTGGGCAGTACACACACCCTTGGACTACCAGCTACGACTCCCTCCACCGGGCTCCATGCAGTGGGGCCAGGCCCCCTGTCTCTACTCCTGGAATTGAGGAGGATTGTCCTTGCTCATCCCAGATATCCTACCTCAGATTCTTTTACTTCCTTAATTGCTATAGGCATTCCAATCTACACACACTAGGGTTCAAGAAGACAGTGATAGGATCTTGAACTAGTTTTGATTCCAGAAAGCCTAAGGACTACCACTTAACCCCAGACAGAGTACCTGGGCTGTGGCCTATAACTGTTTCACCTCCTTGTGGTCACTTGTTAGTTCATGACAATCAGGACATCTGATAAGCAGATACAGGCATCTCTGACCACAACCTGGGAGTATGAAAACATTCTTACCTAATATATGCACCTGGTGGGATGGAGGAAGTCTTGAAACTAAGAGGTGTTTGGGTTTAAGGAGCTAGGGTCAGTTTTGCGGGGTTCACATGCTGGCAGCCTGTGGGCCCTCGGGTCACATCTAGCCCACAGGCAGGTTGTATTAATCTTTTTAATTAATAGGCTTTACTTTTTAGAGCAGTTTTAGATTCACATTCAAATTGAGCAAAAAGTACAGAGAGTTCCCATACATCCCCTGACCCCTTCCCTACAACATCCCCACTATGGACATTACCCTCACCAGTGTGAGACATTTGTTACAATCGATGAATCTGCACAGAGGCATTATTGTCAGTGAGAGCCAACAGTTGACATTAAGGGGTCCCTTCTTGGTGGTGTACCTTCTATGGGTTTGGACAAACAGATAATATGTGTTCCTTTTATAGGATCATACAGAATAATTTCACTCCCCCAAAAATCCTCTGTGCTCTGCCTATTTCCTCCTTCCCTGCCTCCCCCCAACCCTTGGCACCCACTTCAAGTGATGCCAAGTTCTTTCTACTGTCTCTGTAGTTTTGTCTTATCTAGAATGGCATATAGTTGGAATCTTACAGTGTGTAGGCTTTTCAGATTGGCTTCTTTCGCTTAGTAATATGCATTTAAGATTCCTCCATGTTTTGTTGGCTTGATAGCTCATTTCTTTTTAGCACTGAATAATATTCCAGTATCTGGATGTACCATAGTTTATTTATCCATGCACCCACTGAAGGACATCTTGGTTGTTTCTGCATTTTGGCAATTATGAGTAAAGCTGTGATAAACATTCATGTGTAGCTTTTTGTGGGGATGTAAGTCTTGAAATCATTTGGGCAAATACCAGGGAGCACAACTGCTGGATGCTATGGTAAGAGTATGTTTAATTGTGAAAGAAACTGCCAAGCTGCCTTCCAATGTGGCTGTACCAATTTTGCATTCCCATGAACAATGAATGAGAATGCCTGTTATCATATTAGTCTGATATGACCATACCTCCCAGCCTGCTATTTGATCCAGGATGAGCAAGTGACACATACAAGGTCAATTCCAATTGCTCCCCATGAATTCATAATTTGAAACTGCACTGATGGTTGCTGAAACCGCAAAGGCTAGAGCCTAGTCACATGAGGATGATGCTATGAGGTCCTGTGAACTCCAAATATTGAAAGCCCACGGCTGCTGGAGTTTTTATGTAACTCAATGCTTCATGCCTCTTTGAGTTCTATGGGACCCCTGGAGTATTCCAGAAAAATAATAATAATAACTCATTCACCTTCCTATCAAATTGCCCATGAACCAGACTCTCAGGTAAAATGCACCAAGATGTAACAGGCCAGGTAACTAGGAGACTGGAAGAATGACACAGAAATAAGATTCTTGTAGCCAATTCTGTTATGTCATCTGAGCAGACTCCTCTGTTCTGTTTTCAGTCTCCCCGGGAGCCCTGATATTCACAGTGGCCATCTTGGTTGTGACAAAACAGAGTCAGCCCTGAAAAGGAAAGAAGGAGCCAATAGGCAAAGACAAGAGATGTAAAGAAAGACTTCCAGCAGCGCCTGAGTCCTCCCTGAGTTTGGTGATGAGTGACTAAGTCATCCCTTTGCCTGAGCCAACCTACATTTGATCACTTGGTCCCAAAAGCCTTCTGACTTATACAGCCATTTCTAGCAAGGATGATCCCAAGGACAGGATGTTTCTTACAACCATGGGATGTGGCACACAGTAGGCACTCAATAAATGTTTGCTGAATGACTAGATGAATGAACAGAATATGACTGGCAGCTTCCTACTTCTGGGGCTAGACTGACTGGGCTCAGGAGAATATTCAGATATGAGTAAGATACTGCCACAGTAATTAGGGTCCAAGTGGAGAGTTCCATAAAAACATCATATAGTCATTCATTCATTCATTCATTCATTCATCCATTCAAGAAATCTCATTAAACTCTAACTACATGCCAGGCATGATGCCAGGGGCTGGCACAGCATGTTGCAATAAAGGGTTGGGCAGCTGGGGCTCTTGCTAAGGTTGTCGCATCCTTGTACCATCTTCAGGAAGCACCTCTTCCTCTTTGGGCCTCAGTTTCTCCACCTGTAAAATTGGTGACCAAATGACGCAGGGGCCTTTCCATTTCTGACAACTAATTCAGATTCTCATGGGTAGAGTTCAGTTGAACTCTAATCCTCAATTTCTTCATCTGTGAAACAGGATAACGGATAACCGCTACTTCTCTGAGTTCTTGTGAGAATGAAATAGAAGAATATATGTAGATGACTAAGTACAGTGTCTGACATGCAGTCCATGCTCTCTGCTCAACAGCCTCATCATTTATTTCTGTTGCTCTGACTCCTGCTTTGTGCCCCTCCATGTGCAGGGCACTGAGCTAAGCATTGTAAAAGACCATCCAGGGCCCACCCCTGGGAGAGATCAGTGGCCTATGTGGAAGGAGGGAACTCAAATCCAGGGTGGGAAGGTGAGCCTGGAAACCTGCCCTAGGGACTGGGGATCAGAGGAAGCCTCCTGATGGGGGAGGGGCTGGGCCTTTGTCTCTCTCTTCCAGGAGCCAATGGTGGCCCAGGATGGGCTGGGGGTGCCGAAAGGTGGCCTTGTGGGTAAGTCCTTCCAGCTGCGGACAGGTAATCCTGGGCCTTGGAGCCGGAGAGATGATACCCCCCGAGGGCCAGGCCTGGCCCTGCTCAGGATGCTTTCCCTGCGAAAATGCTCAGCAGTCCTCGCATTTAGGAGTGCTCGGGTCCAGCATGAATCATTCCTTTTTGAACTTGTCTAAATGTGTTTATAAAATAAAGCTGCGGCCCAGGGCTGCTCCGGGCGGAGCGGGAAGGTAATATGTTTTTAATTGGAGAGATTGGGGGAAGGAGGCAGCAGGCCAGAGTGAGCTCACCCCACATGAATGCGGCTGGGCGGAGAACAATGTACGTTCACATTCCTGGACTACAGCAGGACCCGCTCGGTGGGCAATCCTCGGCTGAGTGGCGGCCTCCACCAACGCAGGCAGTCCGAGGCTAGCCAGGAGCCTGCGTCCTGGGTGTGTGTGTGGAGAAAGGGGGGCAGTCAGTAACCCGGGATCTGCTGTCAACATGGATCAGAGCAGGGGTTGGTTGCAAACTCCAATGCACCCAGGAGCCAGGCAGGAGCTGGCAGCCCGCACTGCACACAGTGTAGACCTGGGGGATTGGAGGTGTGTGGCCCTTGCAAAGGGGCTGGTCACTGCTCTGCTGGGCCCTCCCCCATCATCAGATCTAATGATTTCTCAAGAGAAACCAGAAATATGGACGTGAAATCTCATTCTCAATGTTGGCTTTATTTGATTTTATCCTATTTTCTTTCTTCAGCTATGTGGGCCAAATAAAACAGATGTGCAGACCGTATTCAGCCGTGCAGCTGCCCCCTGAAACTCATCTTTGAGACTGTAGTATGGACTTTACTTTGTCATTTACTAGCCATCATGACTCGAGGCAAGTTAATTAGCTTCTCTGGGCTAATCTGGTATTTTAATGCTATTTTTCCTGATGTTTCCAATGGCTTCCAAGTTGAGGATAAAGGAGGGAGGAAAGAAGGTAATATTCATTGGTCATCTGTGATGTGCCAGGCATGGTACTAATGATTCACGTGTTATTATTGTTTTGTTTTATTCTTTTAATCATCATAATGATTCTCTGAGCTAGATATTGTTCCCCTTATGAAGATGAGGGGACAGAAGCTTGGAGAGCTAAATTGGGTTTTTAACCAGTATTTCCAACTTTGGAAAATCCTCTGAATTTTAGGAACACTTGTCACTGTAAGGATGGGGAAACTGAGTCAAAAGTCAATGCAGCACAGCTATGCCTAGTAAAGGCACTAGCTATATTAGATCCTTGTCCAATAATAATAATTCACTTATTTAATTAGCAACAAGTTTTTTACAAAGTAAAATAGGGGTCTAGCGAAGGGACTACTTCCCACACTGCTCCAGTTACAAAGTGCCAACAGACAATATGGCAATATGTATTAAAAGATTCATACTCTTTCAGCCTATAATTCATCTTGAAGGACTCAGTCCTAAAGAAATCATAGAGCTGTAGGCAAAGATTTAAAAAAAAGGATTCACAGAAAATCAAATGTTCATCATAAATAAAATTGTTACATAAGTTGTATAATAGCCATACCAAGGACTAGTAAGATAAATGTTTAGGGAGCATGTACAATTACATGAGAAAAGGCTTATGATATCATGTTAAGAAAAGAAAATAGAAAGCAAAATTAGGGGGAAAATATATATTATACTTACAGAAATGCAAAGAAAGAAGAGAGAAAGGAAATTCACCTGTGTTAATTCTCCATGGGGTAGGATTTTAATTTAATTTTCTTCATTCTTTTGTGGAGGAAATTGTTAGATTATCCCTAATGAGCATATTGCATTTTATAAATTGGAAATGTATATATTTGCAGGAGGTAATGGCCCTCATCTCATCCAGTCTGAAAAGTGGAAAGGTCTGGAGCCAGGTATCACATTTATTTTAAAAATAAAAGCCCAGAAAGAAACTCTAGAGAGAAAAATACCACAATGTAAAGTGGTTATTACTGGCTGATAGGATTATGGGTGATTTTTTTCCCCTCACTACTTCTTTATACTTCTATGTGTTTTTTAAACTTTCTACATCAAGATTTCTTTGAAATTGGCCAACAAACAGACAAACCATAAAACACTCCCTTGAATTTCCAACTGTTCCAGGCAGGGAGATATTCTTGGCAGTAGAGTTGTACCAGAATCCAGGCTTTCTTCACTCATTGCTCTCTGTCCACTCTGGGCTTTGTATCTCTGCCCCCAACCACCACCACCACCAATTCTGAAGATTTTAGTAACACTTGAATCTATTTAAACCTAAAGAAACATGGAATTTGGATTCTTTTTTAGCTTATGGAAGAATGGCTTGGCTCAGTTTGTTCTTGAAACCTGTTTTCTACTACCCTGCCAAGTTAATATGGCCTCTCGTTGATTCTATTTCATTGAGGCAAATATGTCTGTAATCAGGACATTACTGACCTAGAAGGCACATGTCCCTGACACAGTTCCAAGATCTGAACTGTGTCCTCACTCCTATGCTTACCCTTTTGTGGAGATGATCCCTCTTCTGTCCTGAAAGGCCAAAACCTCTCTCTAAGTCTTTGGTGAGAGTGAAGAACCCATATTCTGTGGTCACAGCTGCTTGGGGTCCTTTGTGGGATTTACCACATGATGGAGCCTCATCCCTGTCCAAGTTATCATCTTGCATGTACCTTCTGCTGTTGCTCTTGAGATCCATCAGCCTTGTAGTTCAAAAGACCTGGAACTGACCGATGTGAACTTAAGCCAATAGCTGCACTCTTCTCAGCTTTCCTTCCACATCTGCAGGAGGGAAGGTTAGCAACAACTAGGCCTCTTTAATCAGACCAGTAAAATAAGGCACCCTGTTATATAAAGCTTTGAACATGCTATAGAGGATCTTTTTTCTTCCCTATCTAGCATCTAGCATCTTCCCTCTTTCCTGATCCAAGTGCCTTTTCTCGTCTGCTTTTGAACATGCACTTTGGCCCATTTCAGTGGGTCTCCAAACCTCCATTGGATTTTTCTCATAGGACTACCAGCAAGAACTCCAAGCATGGGGTATGCCTGAGTTCCATGTCACATGGTCCTCACCATGGGGACTTCTGTGAAGTGGGACTCATAATCATCAGTCACGTTGCACAGGAACTGAGGCACAGACAGCTGATATGACAGATGTAAGTCTCTTAGTGAGGTTTTGTGTTTATTTATGTTTTCCCACCTCCATTCTGTTCAGCATTCCTTTCCCTTCTTTCACCGAAGCTCTATCAAGTTCATAAAAATGGAAGTCTTCCTAAAAGAAGAAGGCAAACAGTTGAGAATCCCCATTCCGACCTAAATCTTTGGCTATCACCCTGCTTATTTAGACTCTAGTGAGTTTCTGAAATCTGTGCCTAGAGTCAGTTCCTCCAAAACCCAGTTAATGTAAACTGTGAGCCTACCAGGGTAACAGTGGTTCTTGACCAATGGGATGGTGTCAACCTCTTTAGAAGCTTCTAGATCCTCTTTAATATCTTTTTCTGCTTTGGGAACTCTTGGACATTTTAAGGTTTTTAAAAGTTTTGCGCTTGTTTTGTTTTGTTAGTATTTTTAAGCTAATTCACCTAAGGTCATTCTACCTTAATTTCAAGAGATCAAGGACATTTTAAGTTAATAACTAGGAGGCAAGGTGATGAATACCCATGGGAAGTGATGCTAATGGGGAAAAATGACAACCATCTTAGTATAGGACCTCAGGAAAGTTGCTTAAGCTTTAGTTTTCCTCATCAGTAAAATAAGGGTAATAGTTTCAAGCTCATAAGGAAGTCTGATGACTAACTTCAGTGACACAGTTTGTGCAAAGCACAGTGAACTCTAGTATGTAGTAAATGTTCAATTATACAACAGTGAGAATCTCTTTCACTAGGGGAAAGTGGTCACAGCCTGGCACATTTTTCTGCCACTTCTGGTATCTTTGCTTCTGTTTGGCCTGGAGAAAAGAAAAGAAGCTCAGGATGGGGAGTGAAGGGAACTTGGATGTGTAAATGAGGCTCCTCCTCCTGCAAATTACAAACCTGCAGTTGGACCCTTCCATATCATATCGTGCACTGAAATGCATTCCAGATGCACTGAAGAACTGAACATTTTAAAAAATTCAAACCATAGAGGGAAAAAGACTTGAATATTTATTAGACCTCTGGGGAGAAAAGGCTGGTTAAACTTAGAAGCATAAGAAAACATCACAAAGAAAGAGATGGACAGAATTGACTGCAGAAAAATTTAGCACATTCGTACATTCAAAAAGAAAGGGGGAATGTACGTGGCAACAGCCAAATGACAGACAAAGGCATCATATCTTTATTACGGTGATTGTCACAAGCATATGGACATATATGTGGAAAGAGATGAGAATATTATCCAGACCTTTCTAGATCAATGAACAAAGAATGGAAATAAATAATTCACAAAGAAATATATTTGGGGATAAAAAAGAGAAAGCAATATTATTGGCAACCCGAGGAATGAGTTACCACTTTCCTGCCATCAAATAGTTCACTTATTTTCAAAATAATAAGACCTAGTGTTAAAGAGGGTAAGGTCAAATAAGCACACTCATAACACTCGTAGTAGGGATATAAGTCAACCTCTTTGAAAAAAACTTTTTATAGCATCAGGTGTTGTAAAAAATTATCTAGTATATGGTTTGGGGAAAGCTGGAGAAAAATAAAACTGGATCTGGCCTTAAGGCATACCCTAAGGTGGACTCCAAATGGATTAAACACCTACTTGTGAAAGATAAAGTATAAAGCTAATTACAGAAGATGTACGAGATATTCGAACCCTGGCACTTATTAGCCATGTGGCCTTGGCAGGACATTTTATGCCTCAGAGCTTCAGTTTTCTTGTCTGTGAAATTAAACATTTAAGACCCACCTTACAAGGTAATGTATGTAAAACACCTGGCACAGGTAGGTGTCTTTGACAAAGGTAACTAGTTATTCCTTTCCACCTGGGTACACAGCTTGATCAACACTCCTGGCCTCTCTTGTGCTGGTAGGCCATGTGAGTGAGCTCTGGCTACTAGAAAGCTAGTGAAAGCGACAAGTGCCCTTCTAGGCCTCTCATGCATAACCCCGTATTCGCTTTCCCCACTCACTGGCTGAACAGGGAGAATCTGGGCCATAGTAGAGGGTGTATCAGAATGAAAGGAACCTGGGTCCCTGAATCACCACGTAGGAGGCTGCTTGGCCAAAGACCCTGGATGAAACTTTATGCATAAGATACCAACTTCCATTGGGTTAAGCCACTGTAATTTGAAGATTCTCCATTATAGCAGCTAGCAATACCTACCGTAACTAATAGGGTGCCAATAATTATTATGCAGTTTGACCAACAAATTCCACTTCTGGGAACCTAATGGTTGGGGTTCATTAAATCTGGTTCCTGGTGTAGCCCCCTGCTGGGCAGCAGTAGGGTTTCTTAATCCAGTCACTAATCAAAAGTGCACATTGGAAGATTTCCAGAGAAGTGGCTAATAGAAAAATAGATTCTGTTGGTTGACTTAAGGTTTTGTCCTAAATTGTTAAAGTTGGGTTTTACACATTCTGAGGTTGGGATTGGCCAGAGTGTTTTGACTAGACCAGACTAGAGCTCAAAAAATAGTCAAAGGATAAGCCAAAATGAAAGTAGAAAGGAGTGAAATATGGAAGTAATCAGATTGTCTGTATCCGCTGATAATAGTCTGTCCTTGGGCACAAAGCCAGCAAATGTTAACCCTGGTCGGCCACTCACACACTCCAGGTGATGTGCTGTAACAGAGGTATGCGATAGCTAGCCTGGGGATGGAGAGGGGGGCACAGCTCAAGGGGCAGTGATTCAGAAAACTGCCCTGTGTGCCTCCAGCCTGATTCCCAGGACAGCATGGAATGGGTATATCCACCCACCTCACTGAGGAGATCTTTTACATGTAGAAAAGTCTTTATGCCAAAGAATATTTAAGACAGTATTATTTACATAGTGAAAAGCTTCAGAAGCCACTGTGTTGCGTGTGGCAGATGCTACTGGTCTCCTGCCCAGCAGCCATTCCCCCTTCTTTCCTAGAAAACAGTATCCCAATTTTGTGCTGGCTCCAAATATTGAGTCAGGATTGTTCCAATCCAGTCTTGGTCCTTCCATTCCTTCTCAACAGTGATTGGCCTAGGACTGGTCATATCCAGGCCAATGAAGTATATATAAGGGGTAAGGGAAAGTTTGCCAGGAGCTTTTCATGAAGACAAAAGACAGAAGCACTCAGGAAAATGTCTTTTCCTCCCACACTCCCATGCCTTTCACACTTTGGACTCTGCTGATGATGATCCCTGGAGATGCATAGCCAACCTTGCCATATTTGGTCAAAGAGGCTTATATAGAAACATCCGTTCAGAGCTACTGAGCCTCTGGACCAACCTGGAAGTATGTTGTGTGAAATAATTATATCTTTATCATGCACTTTTACTTAGATGATCTTAGGTTCACCCAGTGGTGCTATTGGAGTAAAGGTGGTAGAAAAAATTTTGGAAAAATTAAACTGGCACACTGGAGTTACCTAGACATGGTACCTGATTCTCATCAGGGAAGTCTGAAGGCAAAGCTTGGAGGTCTGCTCCTGAGAATTAATGGAAGAGAGAATGTTTCAGTAAGAGTGCCCTGCCCTTCCTGAGTCTGATGGGGCAAAGAATGTTGAGTTTTCCCGTGGGCTAAGTGAACACTATAGAACATAGCTGAGCTAGAGCCTTCTGGAAAGGACTTCACTTAAAAAGAAGGCCAAACAGGGCAGGATGAGCCCAACAGGAACTCTCTGTGTGGCATGTATTTCCAGGTCCTCAAATAAGGTCACATTCACAGGTACCAAGGATTAGGGCTTCAATCTATCTTTTGGTGGGGTGGCAGTGGTGGGGAGCACACAACATCTGCCTATCTTACATGGGGTTCATGGATCACTGTTGAACAGTGTTCCTGCACCAGGGACGATGTTTTCTGTCTATCTGTAGTGATGCCTCACTCACTGATCCAGATCCCTATACCATCACAGGTGGCCCTTGAGGGCAGACCAACTCTCTGCTGCTCTGTGCTTGAGCTGCAGACTCCAGCCATGCCATTGACGCTCATGGGCTTCAGCTCTTGCCACCTGTGCCTTCCCCTGCCATGGCTTTTTTCATTCTGATTCTATGACTCTGTTTCTTACTAATCTCTTTGTCTGTAAGTTCCTTGAGATCAGACACCCACCCCCCTCCATTGCGTTTCTGAGGTCTTGATGTCTGGCATAGGGCCTAACACCACATGGGTGAGTTGATGGGTCTATTGGATGAATTGATAAATATAAGCGGAGGGTCAATGTGTATGGTATTCAAAGTCATGAAAAACAAAGAAAGACTGAGAAGCTTTCACAGATTGGAGGAGGCTAAGGAAACATAATGACTAAATGCGACATGGTATCTTGGATGCAAGAAAGGACCTAGTGAAAAAACTGGTGAAATTCAAATAAAGCCAATGCACTACGGGCAGAGTAATAGTGTCACATTGATGTTCTTAGCTGAGAACAATGTCACAGAGGTGTTAGCATTAGGGGAAGCTGGTAAAGGGTATGTGGAAACTTTCTCATTACCTTTATAACTCTTTTGTAAATCTAAAATTATTTCAAAAATAAATAAATAAAGTAATTTCAAAGTTAAAAACCTAAATAAATAAATGTTGAGGAAAGGCAGACACTAGGATTATCCAGGGATTTACTAAATTGGTGAATAAGTTAGGTCTTAAAGGAGAAGATGGTGAGATGGGATCAGGGACCCACAGGCAACAAATAACTCAGTGGAAAAAAAAGGAGTCTGTTTGGCTCAACTTTGACCTTCTTGCCTTCTTGGCTGCCCATCTGCAAAATGGGTGAAAACCCACATGTCAGATTAGGCCGTGATAGCACTATAGGTCTAGCTAGGATTGCCTGGAGACCTCAATCCCATATATGGGAGCAGCTTAGAACCTTCTAAAACATCTGCAAATTTTCAGAGGTTTGAGGTCTCATCATTTGCCATGTTTCTTGGCACCTACACTAAGAATATATGTGCTGTCCAATAGGCCCATTTGCTGGATTCATATCATACACATGTGCACACACATTCACACACACATACATACACATACACACACACCCCGCTGGGGAGTTTAGAAAAGTATCTGAAAGATTGGGTATCATAAGGCAGAGAGATATCCAACCCAGCAAAGCCTTCCACTCCCTTGCTGGCTCCTCCTCCCCCTCCCTCCCCTCCCTCTCTTCGCCTTCCCTCTCCTCTCCTCCCCTCTTCTCCCCCGCCCTTCCCCCTGGGCTATCTCTGTGCTGGACACTGCTTCTAGGGCCCCCAGCATCCTACCTCCTTCAGTTCAATCCATATTAAAATACGATTCCCTTCTTAGGAGGAATTTTGACACCAGCTATTAAAATACCATTTGCTTTAGCTCCTTACACCAGTCTGAAGTCAGTGCTGCCTCCTCTTGGGCTCATTATAGCCATGGCTTTGATCCACTGTGTCTAGACAACCCTGTGGGTCAGAATCAGTTGGGAGAAGCCTGGCAATGTAATTATTTGCTAATGTCAAAGCACTAATATTTTCAATATTTTGGGTTAAAATCACTCCAATGAGAGTATATCCAAGGTTAGTCCTGTGACAATGTCACCCTTCCTTGTCTGCATTCTAATATGCTCACCTGACTGAGAGGTAAAAGGATAAAATGTGAAAGTAGCCCGTGGGAATGCTGCACGGGACAGTGCCACATGTGTGATGACTTCATCACAGGCATGCCAAACAGAAAACTAGGTTGAGAAGAGCTGGGTCAGAGGATCAGATTAGATCTCTGTGAACCATTAAATACTTCAGCAGATTAGTGGATGGAGGTTCGTGTTTGGTCCTGAAGAGCCTTAAAGGTGAGCTGGTCCTGTCATTTTAAAGATGAGGGAACTGAGGCCATAGGACACAGATGACACACCCAACGTCATACTGGGAGTTCATGACAGCCCAGGCCCCCTCCAGCACCTTGTAGCCTCTCTTAGACTGGGAGATGCTCAAATGAAAATGGGAGGGCCACAGGGAGAGATCACCAGCTGGTCACATGGCCTTCTGTTTTCCCCACAAATTTTTAAGAATTCCAGGAGGTGAGCACTGACCTTGGTCACTCGGGACAGCATTGCTCTGTAACAATTGCAATAATTGTAGTAATTGTTCTCTCTTCTCAGAGTGTGTCTTGTTTGACAACATTAGGCATGATTAGGACCAAACACGGGGAGTCAGGCAGGCTCCGGGGGGGTGGGGAAAGGATGCCACAAGCTGGGAACGTTGGGGTCTTGGCCCTGCAGTGCCCTACCGCCTGACCTTGGCCCAGCAAGTTCACCTAAGCAGGTCTTCCTGTCCCCTCTGAAAAGCCGTTTCAGCTGTGGCTCTCCCGCAGGTGGATGTGAAAATGGAGCATCCCCAGCACACAGTAGGTGCTTCCTTTGACTTCCCAGGTGTGCCCCAGCCCAGAGCTCATGACTTCGCTGCTTATGAGACAAGAATGGGGGCACCTGGGTGGCTCAGTGGTTGAGCATCTGCCTTCGACTCAGGGTGTGATCCTGGGGTCCTGGGAAGGAGTCCCACATCAGGCTCCCCACAGGGAACCTGCTTCTCCCTCTGCCTGTGTCTCTCTCTCTCTGTGTCTCATGAATAAATAAATAAAATCTTAAAAGAGAGAGAGAGACAGGAATGTTTCTATACCTTGTTCTTCCACTTCTGTGGATGTGTGGGCTGCTTTTCATCCCTCCTTCTTCTCCCTAATAACTCTCCCATAAGAGACGAAGATACCCCAGGCCTTCCATGCTGGGGATGAGTGTCCACAGTAGAGAGCAAGGGCACATGAATGAACTGGAATCTTGCTTTTGTGAGAGACAGAAGCCCAGTTTGGACCACAGTATTCATCTTTTCAAGGACGTCCCCTCTCGCAACCTCACAGTTTCTCACCATGCCTTGCAATCCACGGACAGTTCGTTGGTACGTTAAATAATGGTGCATCTATAATTGATGGCATATCAGATTCTACAAAACCTAGCACCTGAAACAACTAAGGGGATCCATTCGCTCACGTGACTCAGCCACAGAAAGGAGTGATCATCAGGAGACGGGAGAGGTGGGGAAACCCTGGGGGTGGACTTCAAGACCCAGGAGTTCATTCTCCCTCTCCTTTCACCCCGACTTCCCCATGTTGTCTTGGCTTTGTCCCCTCAGATCGGCTCCCCTACGAAGCTGGAGGCATGGCCCACGGAGCTCCAGTCTTACAGAAAAGACAGCTCTCCCACACCACCTCCAGTGAGAAAAGCCCCAGCGAAAGGTGTTGGCTGGGTCATGAGCCCTTCCTGGACCAATACTCTGAGCCTTGGCCATAACACCCCTATGGCTGGGAAAGTGGGGGTGCTGAGAATGCCAGCCTCCACCAGACCTACCGGGCTTGAGATGGAAGGGGAGAGTCCGATACCTTGAGGCCTGGATCCAAGTGCTCCAAGGCAACTGGGAGCCTGCTCCAAGAGCTTATGGTACTTTCCATTTTTGCTCCTCACTAAGTCAAAGTGATGTGGTCCCTTCTTTCAAACTCAGCAGCTATCATTATTGTTACTTATCAATGTGGCCCCAATTTAGACCATCTCCTTAATGAGGCCACACATGCTTTCCTGTTTCTTTTGAGATAAAGATCTCCTACTACAATAGGAAGTTGCTAAATTATTCTAGGAATTACTCATAGCAAATATTTAATTGAGCACTTACGACGGTCAGGCACAACTCTGAGTGTATTAATTTTGTATGAGTCATTTAATCCTCAAATCATCCCTCGAGGTAGCTACTGTTATCACCCCCATTGTCCTCAAATCATCCCTCGAGGTAGCTACTATTATCACCCCCATTGTATCACCCCCATTGTACCCCTGAGATAACCAAGGCACAGGAAAATTGAGCAACTTGCAGAGTAAGTAAGTAGGCGAGCCAGATTTCAGGCAGGCAGCTGGACTTCAACACCCATGTTCTCCACCACCACAGCACTCAGGGGCAGGGCTGAATTTGCCCATGGAATCCCACTGAGCAGAGGCATATCCAGGAGCTCCAGCTGCTGCTACCCTCCAAATGACCAGTCGAGGTGCCAGGACAGCAGGGAGTTGGAATCCTTACAGATTTTATTTTAATCTTTGATAATAATAATCAGCTTTCTTTGGCACTGGCCTAAGAGCTTAAATTACATGATCTCAGTTTTTCTTCTAAACAACTTATTTTGAAGATAAAGAACCAGAGGCTCAGTGAGGTTAAGTGACTTGCTTAGAGACACATAGCTAGGAAAGTGGGGAGCCAAGGTTTTAACCTAGGAGTGCCTGATTCCAGCACCCGAACTCCTAACCAAGCATTTCTCTGAACCAATCTGAGTGGGGTGAGGGGTGTGAGCTGGTCAGAAAGAGCCTGGGGAAGTTAGACTTTCCTCCTCTGCCCACATTCCTGTGACTGCCCTGGCCTCAGGGGCAGGGCTAGGAGAAGCTGCTCAATCCCACCCACCCATCCCCCCACCATCCACCCACCCCCACCCCCGTGCGTCTCAACCTATCCCAGTGCCGAGTTTCCAAATGTCCAGGAGCAGTGCCACCACAATTTCAAGTAACTGTGGTTGTGGGTGCGTGTGAATGGTTCCCACCCCTGAACTGCATCGCCGCCGGGATTATCCCTGAACTTCATGGGACTGCCTCCACTGAGCCAATCACATGCAATCCGAATCATAGCCACCACTTATTAAATGCCTAGAATAAGCAGGGCACTGTGCTAAAGGCTGTGGAAATTTCCTCCCTCGTTCTTCCTAATGACCCTTTATAATGAGTGTTCAGGAAATTGAGACTAGAAAGGAGGTAGACTAAGGAATGCGGCCAAGGCTGCGCAGTCATCAGGTGGCAGAGCTGGACCTCGAACCTGGGTCTGATTGACTTCAAAGTCCATGACTTTAATGCCAATGACTTTAGGCTGTGCCTTAGCCTGTGCCAAGACAACAGAGACCAAGAAGGCACAGTCTTTGTTCCCAGGAAGCTCAGAGTCCAGTAGCAGGCACATGTGAATGCACAAATTATGAGGACCAACAGATGCGTGCACTGGGTCCTGAGGCTGCAAGGGGGCAAGAGGTGTCATCCTGGATGAGGTATTCTCCACGACTCGATGGCAAGTGACAGGAGTCCAACTCACATCGGCTTAAGAGAGGAAGATGCTGGGGTGGGGGCAGAGACTGATGGGCTCCTATTTCCAAAAAGTGCAGGGAGCTGGCTTCAAGCCTGGCTTAATCCAGGAAATGAAGAGGGTTAATAGGAGTCTCTTCACAGTTTCAAGCTGTGCATTCAGCCATGTTGACTTTCGTTTTACGAAGGGGCCTTGACAGGCGAGATGTCCACCAGAGAGAGGCACCTGGTCCATACTCTATAAAGTCACTGTGCTTAGCTGCCCCAGTGAAAAAGAGTCTCTGTTTACTTTTAGCTTCAGCCGAATGCCCACTATTGAGCACCCTTGGATTCTCTCAGGTCCCATGTAACTTGCTCTGGTCTCTCAATGACCATGGCCGGAGAGGTGAGGTCATTGATTGGCTATTGGCCAGGTCTGGGTCTCCTGCTCACTGCTGGAGCTGCCCATCAGGGTGCTGGCACTGGGAGAAGCGGCAGGGATGCTGGGAGGGCAGAGACAGCCAGTGCCCACCCAAGGCCCACTGGATAAGGGAGAAGAGGATCCTGGGAGTGTGGTTCTGAGGGACTAACATGGGCACAGCTGGGGCTGAGGGGAAGGGCATTTCCTATGAGGGAACAGCCTGTGCCTGGCCATAGAAGTGTGAACTAATTGTTTGGCATAGCTGGAGGCCAGATCACACATAGGAGAGGAGTGTGAGATGTGGCTGGACAGGGGACAGGCGAGGGACTGCAGGCCTGGGGCCCCACAGGGAGGTAGAGGCTGAGGGTCCAGGGCAAGGACTCTGGGCTGGACCTCCCATCCTGTCCTCCCTCTCTGGGTGACTCTGTTTCTCTGCTGCTCAGCCTCTCTATCTGTGAAATGGGGAGGATATGGTACAGCCCTCACAGAATTGAAGCGAGAGCAAAAGGAGGCAAATCCGTGAGAAGCAGAGACTGTGGCTGGCAAGACGTCTCACACACAAACCCTTACCGTGCACGGATATTAAGCAGCAGAGGGACAGGCTCTGATCTACACTCTAGAAAGCTGCTTCTGGGATCGGGTGGAAGACAGAAGCCAAGAGACCCATGGGAAGAGGTGAATGTGATGGTTCAGGTGCTGGTGAGAGATAGAAAGAGCTGCCGCAAGGAGGCGGGGAACACGGGGCTAACAGGGAAGGGGCTCATGAAGAAAAAAAATCCACGGCATTTGGCAAAAGATGGGATGTGGGGAGAAGGAAGAATGCAGGACAAAAATAAACAGGAAGCGAATAAACAAAAATCTTTGATTTGGGATCCCTTAACTTTTCGCTTTTGAACAAGTAAATTTTCTCAGATGCAATCTAACCAATTTCCCCAGATTTTTTTTTCCTCTTCAAAGATCTCAAAAAATATCTCCAGACCATTTTATTCCTAGTTTTGAAACCTTAGAGTTTTGTTTTTAGCCTGAACATGGTTTGGATGTTCCTTCCACCTGCTCCCATTTGCCTCACCTGAGAAGCTTGCCCAGTTTTCTAGGCCATGGTACCTCCTGTGATGGAAACAGGCTTGTTGGGGTGGATCGACAAGCAACTGTTCCGCCATGATGAGTCTAAAGCTCAAACAAGTTTTCAGGACTCAAGTTCTAAGGAATCCTTACCAAAAATAAATTAAAAGAGGAAGAGAAGAAGGAGAAGGAGAAAGAGGAAGAAGAGGAGGAGGAGATGGTGGAGGAGGAGGAGGAGGAGGAGGAGGAGAAGCAGCTGCAGCCATCAAAAATTCAAAGGAAAACAGAAATTTGACCAGAAAAGCCCCTCAATGACTTAACAAAATCTTTCACGAGAGCTACTTGTAAGTGTAAGTAATAATGAGGCTGAGACTTTGTACTAAACTTTGTCATTCCAAAGTCACTTATAATCATTAATCAGTAAATGAATCAAAAACATATGAATCATATTTCACTGGAATCACATGACTTGAAATCAGAGGAAAATGGCTGTAGGGAAAACAAACAATAAAAAGGCTTTTTTTTTCCTTAACTTTTTATTTTGGGGTTTTGTCAAGGCCCAGTGCTTGATAACTGGACGAAATGAAGCTGGACACAGATAGGATCAGGTTGCTTATTGAGTTTAATGAGGATATAAACCTCGGATTTCCATTACAGCACCCAAGCGTCCCAGGGTGGAAACACTGGAGGGAAGGAAGGGATAAACAGTGTATTTACCTGTTCATGTACCCAATAAATCTCAGCGAGAATTTCCCTGGGGAACCAGCCACTGGGTACAACAGACCAAACACACCTTGGACACTCTGGTGTCAAACTGAGGTGGACATTTCAGGAGGACTTGGAGGCTTGTGGCCTCTTAGCGCTCCCTCCCTGCTGGCCAGATGTGGGCAGTTCCCCCAGGCACGTGAGGCCTGAATAAGAGCTGAAGCCTGTGGAACCACTACTAAGCACCGGGCCCGGTTCAAGTTCTTGACGTTAACTCATATAATCTCATGCCAACTCTACGTCCTATTTTCTCTTTTATGGAAACAGGAGAGGGTGGAGGATGGTCAAGTAAGTTATCCAAGATTACCAGCAGCAGGTACACCGTGAAATGCATCTTCAAACGCCGGCAGCTGAGCTCTTAACCACTAGGCTGGACTTCCACACCAGGCACAGTGGAGGTCTGAGGTGGTTCCCTCCCCTTGTCACCCAGCATCCATGGGGAAGCTTAAAGCATTTCTCTGTTGTCTTTCCCAGGGTTATGGTGTGCAGACGTTTCTCCCAAAGATGGGATCTCAGAAAAGACCAACCTCAGGACCAAACTGGGCATCCACTTGGTCCTTCTGGGCCCTGGAGAATGAGTCCCACGAGTCTTTAACCTTCCTTCTTCCCCTACACTGGCCTAAGGAATGGACAACCCTTCATGGGGGCTGGGTGTGCTGGAGGCCAGCACACACTTCCCCGAGAAAGAATCATTTCTGTTCAAAGACCAGGGTCTTTCAGGGAGAGAGTGAGCCTGCACTGCAAGGGGATGGGAGGGGAGGCCTCCACATTGCCCTTGCACGTCCCCCACTCCTTCCTCACTCCACTCCCGAGACACCCACTCTCCTTCTGTCCCTTGAAAGTACCAAGCTCTTTCCTGCATCCCAGCCTTTGCTAATGCTGGTCCCACAGCCTGAAAAGTCTTTTCTCAGGCCTCCAGGCCTCGGCTTAGGTGTCTCCTTCTCCAGACACTTTCTGACCACACTGCCCGAGTAGGCCCCTCTACTCTCTCCCCTGGCTTTGTGCCTTCAATGTCTTACTCCAGTCTGGAATTATACTTCTGTTTGCTCCCTGACATGTGGATTCTCTCTCCCTTCTTCACCTATGCCCTCCAGGAAGCCTTGTGTGTAGTATCCAACTAAATAAAATCTAGCCCAAAGCTGTACTGAGCCTGGACACACAGTATGTGCTCAAGAAATATTTAATTGGGGGTGCCCGAGTGGCTCAGTCAGTTAAGCATCTGACTCTTGATTTCAGCTCAGGTCATGATCTCAGGGTCATGGGATCAAGCCTCACATTGGGCTCTGTCTGCACTCAGTGGGGAGTCTGCTCCAAATTCTCTCTCTCCCTCTTCCTCTGCCCCTCCCCCATTAAAAAAATAGATATTTAATTGAACAAAAAGTACCAATCTGATTCTGATCTAGGACAAGAGCTGTGATGAGACAATTTTCTCTTTTTCATTTTCTATCGCTGGGACTTTAAGTTCCCAGAGAGCTGAACTCAAGTCCTGGGAGGTACATAGAAATCGATTTTCATTTTATTGTCATTTGATAGACTTGTGAAGCTGAGAACCTGGGACATGGAACCTGGAAGTACTAGTCACTGCCTTCAAGGAGCTGCGAGTCCAGTGCAAGGGACCAACTCAAATTTCTCCCAGCTTGAGGATGGCATCTAGAAGACTGCCAATGGAATTTGGACAGGTGAGCATGGCCTTGTTGGGCACAGAAATGGGGAGGATGTCCCTGGCAGAGAGACAGAAGACACAAAGACCCCAGGGTGGGAGAGAGGGAGGCATATTTGGGGAACCTCTCATGGTTTGGCATGACTGGCTTGGGAAAGGTGACAGAGGACAAGGCCAGAGAGCCAGGCCATAGCTAATCCCCAAATGCACCAAGTTTACCCAGTGGTTATCCCTGAAAATTTTGCACTAAGAAGTCTGGTTGGGTCCTCCTACTGCCACTGTGACCAGTGTGAAGGGGTTAAGAGCAAGGGCAGGGAGACCAAGAGGTGAAGCAAAGAGATCTGAGGGCTATTGAGTGGTAGGCCTTCCAGAACTGGGTTTTTGGGTCCAAGTTCAGGGAGAGGAAGAAGAAAATTCAAGAGATTCAGTGGTCCTACAGAAACAGTATCTCTAGCATGCATGCCCCTCCTCCTGCTGCAGATTCTTGTCTGAATAAGCATTGTCCTCCAGGCCCTGACCTCACCATCCACTGGCAAATCCCCCACAGCGTACAACTCTGGCCTGCTCCTGGATAGAGTTTCTGGAAGATCCCAGAATATTGAGGCCTTTCAAATTCACCAGCACTCAAAGGTAGTCAGCTCTCGTGCATGGCAATAACTCTTGGGTTCAAGGGCTGCAAGGAGGATGATCTACTCTTTGGCAACTGAAACTGTTGTTTCCCTCACAATATAGAAGCCCCAGTCTGTGAGCACAAGTGAGCAGGACTCCAAGAGCAGAATATTACTTCTTGGCTCTTGGTCTAGAGCCAAGATTTAATTTTTAATTTTCAAAACCATAAGTGGTCAGACTATGACTCAAACACTGAAACCGTCCTCTCAATAGTTCTGAGTCTCCCACATGGACCTTCCCAATTGCAGAGCATAATGTAACTGGGCTGGGGCGGCACTTCCCAGCTTCCCAGCTAACAAATGAGCAGAGATTTAGGGTTTCCTTCCTAAAAACAATGAAAACCTCCCAGCTTCTAATTTTCTGGTCCGTGTGACCTTGGGCATGGTTCTGAGCCACTTCAAACCTCAGTTTTCTCATCTGTTAAATGGGAGCATTAATATAATACCTCACTGAGCTGTTGTGAGGAATGAATGAGATATGCATGTTAACTCTTAAAACAGTGTTCATCATATATTAGGTATGTAATAGGAAATAGTCTAGATTTCTCTGAATTATAAACTGAACCAATGCTTTTACTTTAGAGGATTGAAAATTACATCAGTGAAAACTTTGCTGACTGATGCTTACATTTTCTCCCTTCTCTGGCCAGGTCTTGAAGACTTTGAGAGGAGTGAGAAGCTGGAAAGCTGTGTGATACTCAGCAAGTCTCTGAACCCATCTGGGCCTTAGTTTATTCATCTGTAAAATAGGAACAATAATGCCTGCCAACCTCAGGCTGCCTGAATCCAGGAGGAAGTGACCACTTACCTAGCACTCACCTATTCCCTGATAGAGAGATAGGCTGTGTGAGGGGTTCAAGGAGGCTGGCCTCAAAAGAGTAAGAGGGTTTCCGCCCTTTTCCCTTTGAAGAAGGAAGGGGGGGGGGGTGGCTTGTGCCCTAAAGGAACAAGGTTTCCCTTGCCCATTCAAGAGGTAAGGGGCTTAGCTATTTTCAAAATTTTAGGTTCAGAGACATAAAGAGCTGGTTTGTCTGCTTCCAAGCAATGAAAGAGGTGAGATTTCCAAGGGTGGGCATGTAGTGGAGGGTGGTAGGCTCCACATACAGCCTCATACTCTTGTTAAGGGCCCTGGAGGAGTAGATTCTCCAAGGAGGATGACACACAGCTGGACCCTCAGTGCAGGACCAGCTACATAATATGCAGGGCCCAGTGCAAAATGAAAATTCATAAATCCCTTGTTCAAAAAGTATTTAGAATTGCCAGACAGTAACAGGGAGAGTTAAACCAAGCATTAGACCTTATGAGCGTAGGGTTCTGTGCAGCTGCATAGGTTAGACACTCATGAGGCAGGCCTTCACTTGCTTTGCCCTCTGAAGCCCAGTGAAGTTTCCATAGCCCAGATGGGCACTGAGGGAGTGGATGCTGCAAGCAGAGGAGCTGTTGCCCTCCAGTGGATTTTGAGACCTTGGACAAGTGAGGAAGACCAGATGCCCAGCCCTGATTTTGGGTCTACATAATGTTTCCAGAATTCTTATACAAGTTTAGAAAAAGCAAGCCTGTCCCCACTCTGCACCCCTAAAGAGCGGAGACTGAATATCCTGCCAGCCAGGTACATATAAAGCCAGATTTAACATGACTTAGAAAAATGGAGAAATGTGGCTATCCTTGGGTCTGAGTTCCATGCAGCAAATGCATCTAGTTACTCAGGTCAAATCTCATTTCATCCTCCAAACAGTCCTGCTGGTTCCATGTCCAGCGGATTCAGGAATCATACATATAAAACCAAGCCCTGTGCTCATTGCTTTAGCTCAGGTAACCCTCACAATCACAGCCCACTGGTTTCATTTACCAGATGGGGACACAGAGTCTTAGGGAGGTTAAGTGATTGGCCTGAAGTCCAAGAGCCAGTAAGTGATGGAGCAGAGATCTCAGCCCAGGAATTCTGACTCCAAAGATCCCTGCTTAACTTGCCCAGCCACACTGCCAAATAAGCCAAAAGGGCTATCTTTTCTAGGCCTCATGATGTGACTTTTCTCCTCTTTCTCTAGTTAGATTTTATTTTTTATTCTGCATTCCTGGATCTTGGTCTACATTACACTAGTGGTTTTGCTGACAGTGCCCCCTGTCCTGTGTGAAAGCTGATGGAGTAATGGCAGTTCCTCTGCATTGTTTGCTCACTCCCCCTGCAAGTCACTCTCCCCAGCCCCTTGGCCCCTCTCACCCCCCACAAACACATGAAAGAGGGAGTGCTGGTGTCATGTCACACATGAGGAATGCAAGGTTCCAAGGGGTAAAGTCGATTGGCCAACATCACTTAGCTGCGATTGAACCATGTCTGGGTGACCACAGAGTCAAACTAAGCAAAAGGCAGGTGTATTTTCCACAGCAGTTAAGTGAAGCAGGAAAGGACCCGTTCTCACACCATGGGATATATGTTCTCTGATGTCTTGCTGTGTGGGACAATCCCTTCTTCCCCCTCTCTGGCTTCAGCTTCCTCATCTATAAAACGGTGAGCATTAAATCACTTACAAGAAGAACATATGCTCAATTGTTCAACCTCCCAGTTCAAACTCTGGCACTGCTGGCTGTATGACGTTGGGCAAGTTACTTAACCTCTCTGTGCCTCAGTTTTCTCATCAGTAAAATGGTGATGGGGATAGTAACTGTCTCTGATTCTTAGAGCTGTAAAGTTTAAATGAGATTAAAATATGTAAGCATTGAGCCCAGAGCCTGGCACGTAGTAGGCACTGAATAAATGTTAGATATTCTTACCAGCATGAAAGAGGTTAGCTGGGTTCTTTTGTAGCCTAGCTACACACACACACACACACACACACACACACACACACACACGTGCCTGACTCCCAGAAGCCTGGACTGAGGCCGAAGCCCAGGGGTGTCAAGACACCCCTACACTCACTGCCCCCATGCAGAGGCATGGGTGGGCAGGGCGGAGACTCCCTGCACGTGAGCCTGACCAGTGACCCAGGAGCTGTTGCCTGGGCATGAGGTAATGGAAGTCTGGAGCTCACAGCAAGTGGCACACATTGTCACCACAGCATCCAGAAGTGGGAGTCACTAATGTGCTTCAGGGTTTCCCGCTGGGGGGCAGCCTCACCCAGTTCTGGCTGAGCATGCACACTGTGTCTTTGTGTCCACCCTCCTGCCGGAGGACCCAAGCTGGGCCCCAGTGATCAAAGAGTCACCAAACAAGGGCCCAGTTCGGGATGGCCACATCCCTGTCTCCACCCTGAGAAGGAGAAATGAGAATGGAATCAAGCTGGGCTAAATGGGTGGAGTGAGGCTTTCTCATCTGTCATGTTGGAGCATGTCCGGCTCCATGCCAGATCCTAGAGGTTCAAGATATAAGAAGACCTGACTCAGAACTACCAGGTGTTTGGGGCACGGAAGGGACACAGACCTTGGAAACACTGCTATTTATGATTTGGGGACCCTTGAAAAGCATGGCAAGGTATTTGGATTTTATCCTGAGGTCTATGGGAGTCTGTAGAGCATTCAAGCCAGAGAGAGAACTGGTCACATCAGCAACTGGCAGGCTCACCATGGGGTAGAGCCGAGAACGGATGCAGAGGATCCAAAATGGAATAAGGTCGTCAACCTGGGGAACACAGCCCTGGTGTGGTGTTGCCCCCTGACCCAAGGACTACAACCCCAGGACCTGGCCCCTGATCATCTTTCCAGCCCCTTCTTTGCACACCTGCTCCAACCACACTGAACTGTTTCTTTTTGTCTTGCTCTAGGCTTCTCTCATCTTTTCTCATGTAGTTCTCTCTGCCAGAACTCTTTTTCTGCCATTCAGTGCCTGACTATCATCCACACCACCTTCAGATTCCAGCTTGCAGGTCATTTCCTTCAGAAAACCTTCCTCAATGACTTGCCTCTTCCAACTAGGCCAGATGGCCATGTTCTATGTTTACCGGTAACCCTGCCCTCCTCTTTTGACCATGCTCATTGTTCTCCCTTTTAAGAAAGGGGACAAAGCTTTGCCTTCCCACCTGATGCCCCAGCACTCAGCACATGGAGCAGCCCCTGGGCATCTAAGAGGTTCCAGATTGGGGTTCCAAGGTAGCAATGTCTCCTTAGAAACCCCTCAGTCCCCCTTCACCTCCTATATACTCACGCTGGACATCTATCCCCACCTCCATTGACCAAGGCTCTCTTGGTCTTAGAGATGTTGTCTAATGAAGTAAGCACATGACAACAGTTTCAAAGGGAAGTTTCTGATCATGAGGTAGGTGCAATTATGTTGTCTTGACACTGGGAGAAAAGTGCACCAGTTCAGGGATCTTCTACTCCGAAAAGATTGATTTGTCCACTCCTGCCCTGTTCAGCCCCTGCTGGCCTGGATCAGAGTTCCTCTTGGGGTCCTCCAGCACCTGGGCTGTCCTTTTGGATTTGCTTGCCCACCTCTCCCACTAGACTGGATCTGATGGAGCTCCATGTCTGAAGCATGGCACGTGGCCAGTGTCCAGCACCTGTTGAATTACTGATTGAATGAATGGCCTAATAAACATAAACATCATAATGAACAGCTCAAACTGAATGTTGCCAAAGGTTGGACCATGGACATGGAGGCTGCCTTGGCTTAGCTTGGATGAACCAGAGGGACCTGCATATGAGCCATGTCCACCTCTGATGGGAGACAAGGATAAGCAATGCTTGCAGATAACAGAAACATCCTGGGATAAGGTGGGGCCTCATTTCCCGTATGTCCCTTCTTCCTGGGGAGTGGTTACTTTCATTCTTGATTCCCATCTGAGTGGGTCATTCGGTGTCCACCCCCTTGTTGGGCTATTATAGGCACCTGCTAACCCAGGTAGCTGCTCCCTATCTCAAGGGACAACCCGCAGACCTACCCTCCTTCAACCTGGGAGATAGGGGAAGCAGGAGATGCCCAGTGTGACCTGTTCCCAATGCTTAGAGTGGAGAGAATGGACCTTGAGGCACAGCAGTGAGTTTTTCCATATTAGCAAGGAGATGGGCAATTAAAATCTGTCAGCACCTCCCATGTGCTAAACACTTTACACACTGTGTGTCTGACCCAATACCAGCCTTACGATGGCTGTTTATCCCCTCTCCCGTTTTACAGATGAGAAAACTGAGGCTCGTGGCGAGGGGGCGAGGGAGCAAAGCAGCAGGCCCAAGGTAACATATCAAATCGGTGGAGGAGCCAGGCTCTCCCTCTGCCCACAGTGCTCCTAGCGCCCTTCTCCCCAGGGCCGGGTGCCCCTGTCCCAGGGGCGGCGGGGACGGGTAGTGTGGCCTCCACCCGCACTCGGCTCATGCTGCCCAGTTCTTGCTTCCGCTGCCAAGGACCGGGACCTGATTTGAATTTGGGGTTCTCTCCACTGCAGCCTAACAAAGGTTTTTATTGGAATGCCCCTCAGATTTGCAGACTTTGAAGATGGTTCAACAATGCAGTAAAAGGCAGGTCTTTGCCACAACAAAAGGCAGAAATATCACCAAGGAGTAAACAGAATTCCTTGGCCTCCTCGGAGCATGTGTCAACATCTTTTTCTTCCCCTTCCCCCCCCCTTCTTTTTTTTTTTTCTGTAGATTCAGGGCTTGTCGGGGAGGGCGCCTCCCAGGCACTGGTGGGGTGGGCCGTGGGCCGCCCCGAACCCGGCAGCTCCGCCTCAGAACAGATGCTGGGGCTTTGGTAAACCGAGAAAGCGTAACTGCCGCGAGCCACTCTCCTGACGGCCACAATTACCCACATGGAAAAGCCATTCCACCCCCCCACCCCCCTCGCCCTGCCCCTGGCACACACATGTGGCGTGCGGCGGCTCCACAAACAGGCCTTCCCAGAATGAAAATGTATGTGACATGTACAAAACGGCTTGATTTCAACTGATGGCTGGAAATTAAATGGATTTGAAATGTACATGCTTAAAAACAATTTCGGCGGAAAGCATACCCATTTAATATTGCGTCTCCAAATGAGGCCCCACTCCCCAGGCAGGCTTGTAACGTGATGAAAACCAGCAGTCAGACCCCACCTGGGACCCCCACTCACCAAGGACATGGAACCTGGGGGCAGGGTGTGTATGCAAGTGTGTGTGAGTCTGTGTGTGTGTGAGTGTATAGCAGTATGAGTATGTGTCAGTGTGTGTGTCAGTATGTGTGAGTACGGGGATGATGAATATGTGTGGGTCTGTGTAAGCCTGTGTGTGTGTATGGGGATGGTTAACGTGTGTATATGTGTGCGTGAGTGTGTGAAGGGATAGAAGGAGGGCAAGATACTGCCCCTTCCCTACTTTTTCAAGTCAGTCAATGTCACCTGAGCACCTACTTTGTGCCTGCAAGGCAAAGTGTTGATCACAGGAAAGGAGAGGTCATGGCCTTTCAGAGCTTTCAGGCTATTTGACACACTGAAACCAAGTTAAGGAAATTATCGAAGAGCAAGCCAAGACCATTTTTAAACGCTGAACTGGAAAGGGGAAAGGGAAATTAACAGATTAAACATAAACTGGTCATAGGTTTGGAATCACGAAGAATGTCTGCTGAGCTCTGAAAGAGTTAGTCATGGGTATAGATTCGTTTCTATTATGTCCTGACTGTGAGACCGTGAGCAAGTCACTTCTCTCTGGGCCTCAGTTTTCTTGCTGGTAAAATAGATCTAATAAAACTTATTGCATACATGGAAAGATTAAAAAGAAAGTGCACTAACCAGGGCGCCTGGGTGGCTCAGCCAGCTAAGCATCTGACTCTTGGTTTTGGCTAAGGTCTTGATCTCAGGGTTGTAGGATCAAGCTCCCCATCAGGCTCTGTGCTCAGCAGGGAGTCTGCTTGTTCCTCTCCCTCCCTCTCTGCCCCTCCCTCCTGCGCAGATGCTCTCTCTCTCTAAAAGAAATAAAATCTTAAAAAAAAAAGAAAGTGCACTAACCAGCTCATTGTGCTCACTGTGTGCCAAGCACTCAATAAATAATAACTCTTATTTGTATTATAACATGAACATTATTATGGGATATGACCTACACAATAGGCATCATACCCATTTTGGAGGTGAGAAAACCGAGGTCCAATGGCCCCACAGTCATACAGTGACAGAGTCAGAAACTGAACCAGAGCCATTTGGCTTCAAAGCCCACCTCTCCCTCTGAGGCTCTGACTCGAAATACTGGTTTCAGAGGCGGCAGAGCTGATGCAGTAGGATGGGAAGGAGAGATCCAGCAGTTGCGGACACAGACACTGGGACAGGAAGTGGCCCCAAAGAAAGATCCACTCTTTTTTAGAGTGAGAGGGGGAAGTAGCTCTTCTCTTGCTGGGCTTGGTAACATCCCTGGGGTTGAGAGGTGATTAAGACAAGGCTCTGGTCCCTATATCACCTCACCCATTTTGTCCTCCCTGCTCTGTCCCCACCAATGATCATTCAACATCAACTACTGGCCCCTTCTCAAAAAGAGAAGCTCCAGATCATCATTAAAAGCCATTGTCCTTTGTAACATTGGCAGGAATCCAAAAACAGAATGAGGCCCTTGTGAGGTAGTGAGGTCCCCATCAGTGGCTAGTCTGGGATATTGTTGTAGAATTGAACAGATCATAGGACATGCAGCAATTCGATGATTCGATGGCTGGTACAGTTTAGTGTGACAAGACTGTTCATTCAATCAAGTACCTGTCAAGCATTCATTAAGCACTGACTGTGTGCTAAGACCTGTGCTATGCACAGGGGATTCCCAATTAATACAACATAATCCTTGCCCTCAAGAAGCTCCTGTTTTAGCTTAATTCCCTCTCAGCCTTACTGATTCTCAGTTTGTTTTAGTTATGGACTAAGCCTGATGGACTATGGTTTTAACTTTCTAAGCAAATATATTGAATGTTTGGTATTTACGGTTCCTTTTAAAAAGTCTTTAAAACGAGTCATTTCAATTGTTTTTACTAGCATGAGGCCATGCCTGGCCTGAATGCCTTTCTTCTATAGCAGGGTTTCTCAACCTCAGCATTAGTGACATTTGGGGCTGGATAATCCTTGGTTGTAGGGGGCTGTCCTGTGTTAGCAGCATTCCTGGCCTCTACACCGTAGAGGCCAGTACCACCCCTCTGCCTAGTTGTGACAACCAAATGTCTCCAGATGTTGCCAAATGTCCTCTGGGGGGCAGAACTGTCACCACTTGAGAATGATTGTCCTAAAGGATCATGTCCACTAATTCAAGGCCCAAAGAGGGGAATAAGGTAAGTAAAGGAATTTCAAGGTTCCTGTACCTCAAGAGTTTATGATCCCATGGGGCCTACACAAACTAACCACGTGGAAAACAAAGCCTCACTAAGGATGTACTGTGTGCTAGGCACTGGGCAAAGTGCTGCTAGAGAGGAGACAGCCCAAGTTCTAGATCAGACAGCCTGATCATTAAATCCCACAGGAAACATTCAGGATTTGAATACCAGTTTCCCCCTCGGCTAATAGAATTATCGTGAGCATCTGAGTAAAATACAATCTGAACAAAGCACAAAGTACGTTCAGTGTCCAAGTGATGTGAGTCTGTGTCTTTTCTCCAACTCCGGCCCCAATTTTCCAGAGTCTGGGATCAGGGGATCAAGGGCTGTCCGCCTCCACCCTCCGCACCCAGAGTGACAAGGTAACACAGCCTCACCTCAGGCATGCAGGCAAACAGGTGCCTGGGCATCTCCAAGTTAAAACCTCCAGGGTCTGGAGTAAACTCATTACTCTCTTCAGCTTGTCTGTCCATCTGTAGTCCCCTCATAGGCATTCCAGAAAAAGGTTTTCACAAGGCTGGGCTTTGAAAGCATAAAATTAGCTTCAGAAAAGTACTGTATTTTAGCTAGCATGTTATTGGGCAAGTTTTGAGTGCCATTTGCATTCATTTCAAACAGCTCTTGGAGGGGTTCTGAGAAATCTGTTGGGCAGTGATTTTAGATTTCATTAGGCACCAGTCACTAGACGCGCGGGCATCGTAGTGCTGTGTGCACCATGGTTCGTAAGCAGCTGAAAACCTGAGATCAAGTGCAAGGAGGACTCTGGCTGCCAAATTTCAGAGCAGGAGGGAAAAAAAAGAGAAATCTGGAATGTGTTTCTACTTACTGTCCATTCCAGTAAAATGAAACGGTCTCTCCTCCAAACATGTGTTACTGCTTAGGCCAGAAACTGTATATATTGGTCTAAATCCAGAATGGTCTATGTGACATATTACTCCATATGACAAAATTACTACAACCTGCATTCTCTGTAGAAACGGCTGTTGCAACAGTATAGGATGATAATTTGTTGTACAACAAAAGTACATAATAATTTCATGTCAGTGTGGGCCAGGCCTCGAGATTTTCAAAGGGAAATCTTGGATGCACATGGAGGAGTACTGAGTACTCACCCCTTAATTCCCCCACCACCACATGCTCATAGGGGAGGATGGGAGAAAGTGGGGCTTTATTTATAACATACCATATTCCAGTTGAAAGTGACAAGAACACACACACACACACACACACACACACCCCTAAAAACAAAGCCAACTGGAAATCTGGTGTTCTCATGCCTGAGGCATCAGTGGCCAGAGCTGGTTCACCTACTAAAGGGTAAAGAAAGGTAATGAAGCCAAAAGACAGGAATGTTCATCTTTCAGCACTGAGCTGTTTCGAAGCCATCCAGAGCGAAGCCATGTGAATTCCTCGAGACCCCCCAAACCACAGCCTCCTCCTTGGCCCTTGTCTGGGCTAAGGTTTCATTACGAACCCCGGGCCCGGTTCCAATCCTCTCATCGGTCCCTCTAAGCGGCTCCGACAGATCACTCCGCAGTACACGGATTCTCGTTGCGATAATGTCTTGGAGAGTAACAACCTGAAATATGATCCAGTCAGAGTGCGTTAACGGTAAAGCATTTCTTTATGACACTTTTCACAAAGCAAGGTTGCAAACCGGGGAGAAATATATGACTAGAAAAATTGAATGCAGAACATAAAACTGCTCAATTGCTAATACACTTTAGCGTGACACCATTTTTCCTGATGTGGAAACTTTGATTATAGGAAAACATTAAAACATTCTCCCCCCACCCTTCTTTCCTTCTTTCTTTTCTTTTCTTTTTACTTCTCTCTCCTCCCTCTCTCCCCTCCCATCTTTCCTTCCATTTTCCCTCCTTGGATATGATTTCAGAGTGGAAAACAAGAGATTTTTCTGGGGAGGCTTCTCGAAGTCTCCTTTCCTAGATGTTCCCCCAGAGAGTGAGAATCTCCAAATGCCACCGATTCCCCCTAGAGCACAGCTAAATTTCAAACTGACTGCTCTTCCAGCAAATGAGCTGGGCTCTTCTTAGACACACTTAAAATATCCCTATAAAGAAAAGGACCCTATAAAAGTCTTTTATATCTCAATTACATCAAAATCTAACTTAATTTGTCTCTGCTATCAAGGGCCATGGCTTAAGCTACTGTGGCTTAAGGGAACTAAGTTTTCTCTAGTCTCTGAGCTGCCTGACCTGTCTGTCTTCTGGGTTTGGTGACCGTCGAAAATCCATCTTCTTAGAGTTTTTTGGTTCAATAAAAACTGAAACATATTTAGCCTGGCATTTTTTCCTCCGGATTTTTAAACCCGTGTGCACTTTATGGCAAATGAGATCCATATGTCCCTGATTCATTGATACTTAAGCCATTAGGATGCTGTTTTGTAAGAACACTTTGATGTCTAAGGGCCGTCGAGCTCTTTGGAGGGCTTTTTTTTTTCTTTCCAAAGAGGAAGTTTTCCCTTCTCGAGCAGTACACAAAGCAAGAGGTCAGCTGCCCCAGAATGCAAGCCAGTAAGCAGGAAGTGGTTCCAGCCCTTCGGGATGTGTTTGTCCTGCTTGGCCACAGGACAGCCCCCAGACCCTGCCCCTGGGGTAGGGGCGGGGTGGGGGAAGGGGGTTTGTGTAAGGAGCCTCGGAGCCAACATTGGGCCTGGCCTGGCGCCTGGGTCATTAAAGCCCTGTCCACACCCCTGGGATTCAGACCCATCTCCCAGAGTGGACTCAACATGCCCTGGCATGTTTATTACTTTTATGGGACCGCAAAAGAACATGGACAAAACAAACGGCCAAATGCCATTGCTAGGGAGACAGGTGGGAATGTCATTTGCCTTCTTTTCTGCAGCATTGCTGTGGAGATGGTGACCTGGACTTGGTTCAAGGGATGCGTAGGACTCAAGCACGGACATTTGGAGACTAGTTCCAGGTGTGGCAGAGGCCATTCCCAGGGCGTGTGAAGAGCTGAGGTATTGAAGTGTGGTGATCAGGGACTGGCAGGCACCTTATAAGGCCCAGGTGGATCCCCCCACCAGGGAGGGGAAAGAGAAAGAATCAGAGCTTTGGACACCAGCCAGCCTGAGTTTGGAATACCAGCTCTGCCACCTATCAACTTGAGTGAGTGATGTTACCCATTGGAGCCTCAGTTTACAAAACAGTAATACCCAGGCGAAGAGTTATGAGAAATAATGGCCAGAGGTGGAATAGCTGCACCACCACACCTCAGTGGTCACTCCACCTACAATAGACATTTGTCACATGTTTGACTTTCCAGCGTTGGATCTGCTCTTTCCTGTCTACCCACTGCTCTCTCTCTCTCTCTCTCTCTCTCTCTCAGGTGTTTCTTGGGTGGGAGGTGTGGGCTATCTTCCAGTCCCGAGAGGCCAGATTCTCCCCTCCACATGCCAGAGCAGCCAGGGACCAACACTGGGATACTTTCATCTGTGGTTTTGAATTCTGAGCTTATGACTTCAGGGCACAGGGACAGCTGGAGGTCAGGCTTGCCACAGCACCAGTGGAGCTGGCACCATTTGTTTCTGCTGCATGTTCCTGCCTCGTGGGACACCCTTGGTTCCCACTCACAGTCCAGGCCTAGCTGTCCAGGCCCCTGTCAATTCTGGGAGTGCCCAAAGTCCTTATAATGAGGACCCTTGTGCAACCAACAACCCTGATAAACCCATACCCCTAAGCTCAGTCCTCACTTTCCTCCTGATGAGTACCCCATTTATAATCCTTACTCATGACTAGCTCCTCATCTAAGCCAACTCTCTGACCACAGCCTCCCACTCTTCTTGTTTCCTCACTTCCAGCACACTGTCCCCCATCTTCTTCCTTTCCTACTCATGTGTAGAGAACACCTGCACCAGTCTGTGATTCAAGTGGGACTGATTCAAGGAGTGAGCATGTGACCCAGACCTGATCAGCCAGAGAATTTCATTTCCCTGGAAAGTGGGAATTGGTCCAGGAATGGGCACATACACTGAGTTGGTCCAATATGACTAAATCTTGGATGACATTTGCTGGAAAGCTTGGGAAAATGGAGTTTCCTTCCAGATGGGACTGCTGAACTAGTTGGTTATAGATGTGGAGCTGCATGGGGTAAAGATAGACACCTCGAAGAGAGAAAGTATCAGAAAGTGAAGCCAACACAGGAGAGCAGAGACCAGAGAGAAAGACAGCACCTTGATGACATTGTTGAAACCCCTGGACCCAGCCATGCCTGAAACTATCACATCCCTGAATTTGCTAGGTATGTAAGCTAATCTACGTAAGTCAGCTAAAATTGGTTTTTTTGTCACTTACAATGGAAGAAACCCTATTAGTACATCACCTTAAACCCCATGATTGTTCACTTGAACCAATCCTTTGCCAGTTTCCTTGATTCCTTTGTCTTCCTACCACTCCCACCTAGCAAGACTGCAACCCTAGGTCAGTCCAACTGCTGATCCTCCTGGCTCTAGGTCCCACACCATACATACTGGAGTCATTTCAAATCCATGATCTCCAAACTCAACCTCGTCCTCAGTGGAGCTGAGCCTGGGGTCCCCTGGTGATGTCCTCATCCCAGCCCAGTGTAATTGTCCCACACATTAAATTCCTCACATTAAATTCCTCTTCTAAATCTCCAGTCTCACTAGCGCCCTCCCCTCTCAGCAAATGTTCTTACCTATATATTCATTAGCTTGAGAGCAGTGATCATAATAAATGTATGTATCAAAGTGCCAAGTTGTACACCTCATAAATATATACATTTTTTTAAAATTACGCCTTTAAAAAGTCAGGGAAAAAAGACCACCGTTAACTTTCTGCCCTTTCTGTCCACACGTCCACACACTAACCCTGCAAATTGTACCTGCAGGCACAATATCCTTTCCTTCTTGGCTCCTGTGACAGCAGTACAGGTGGGCTGCCTCTTTTCAAGGCTGCATGTCCATCCTTCTCCTTTTGCTTTGGATCAGGACACACCTGACTCCAACACCAGCTCTGCCATGAAACTAGCTACATGTGGCTAAGGGTGTGGTGGCTTGGCTCCCTGTGAACAGTTCCTCCTGGGCTTTTGTGGCATTGTAGAGGACAGTGCATGTCCCCAGGTGGTTGTGGTTGCATAACTGTAATGTGACTGTTCATAAGTGATGTCATATCTCTATGACATATGTGACTCTATGACCTGTGGATCATGCAGCAATACAGTCCTTCTCGTATGGGAACCAATGATTTCTGCAATTCAATTTTTATAACTATACAAAGTATTTGTGCTAGGGCTCCTGGGGAATGGAGCTGGGTGTGGGGTGGGGTACAAGATGTCTGAAAGGCGTCCACTCCAGGCTCCCCACCACCCACCCAGCATGACCCTACCCTGCAGAGGCAGGAAACCACCCCTGCCTTTGGAAGGGAGCTGGGAGAAACCTGAAAAGGCAGGCCACCGGAAACTTCTTACCTAACCTTACACTCCTCTTCACTACGACTGGTACAATTTGGGCTTCTCACCATGAGCAATTTTGAATCGATGGGTACATGCCAGGGTCCTCGTTTTCACCAACCGTCAAATGCAGTTTTTCCAAGAAAGGGTTTGCCTCTGTCCAGGGCAAGTGACCGCACCTCTTTGAGTGTGGTTGCCTGGTCTGCAGCAGAAGGCCACTGGGAGCCTCCCAAATTAAAATTAAAACAGGAACCCCTCCTCAGCCCACATCCAGTCACCGCCCCAACTCTTTCTTCCCTCTACACCTGAATTTCTGGAGTTCCTACCCTGGCAAATCCTATGACTGCATTCCCTGCTCACACCTTATAGCTTGCTGCCTTCTCATTTCTGCCTCAGCTTCCCTCCACAAGGGCTCTCCTCAGGTTTACAGATGACCCCAGGGCGAGGCCTTTTGCTGTCTGTACCTCAATGGCACAAAGATGGGAGAGGCTGCTGGAAGAAGCCTGAGTGGGTCCGGGACCAGAGCCAAGGTGCCAAGTGTACAGTTGTAGGTGGTTGTGCAAGGGTGATCCCCCTCACATTGTGGGCCCTGGGTACTGCACTCCCCTCCCCCTAGCCTTAGCCCTGCTTTCCAAGACAATCCACAGTGTAGTTTATTTTCAAACCAAAAGGGCTCAAGAGTCACACAGTGGAAAGCTTCAGTCACTAAAGAGGAATAAAATGGCGATGGTGACTTACTTCCTCTGGCCATTCATTGCCAGAGGCCCAGGGTTGCCAAACACTAATGTATCAAGAAGTTGAAGAACTTGATTTTTGTGTGTGTGAAAGCTCATGACCTTACAATGTCAGCATCAAAGTCAAATTCAAACCGGAACTTTGTGTGTGTGCAAATAAAATATGTCACTAGGCTAGATTCAGCCCTGGTGTTCTGGGGCACAGACATCTGGCCTGAGCTGGCTAGGAGATAATGCCCACAGTCTGGAAGGGGTAGATATGTGTTGTGGGTAGGAAGGGGAGAGTCCAAAGGAGTAAGGAGACAGGGAGTGAGGCAAAGGATATCTCCGGGTCCCAGGAGAGTAGGGATCCACACCTCCACCTCCAGCAGTAGTTCCCTAGGGGATGGCAGGACCATCCTGTGTGGCTGTGTGGTGTGTGGCTGTGTGGTGTGACCCTGCACACCAGGGCTTCTTGTGTCTGTGAAAACTCCCTCACCATGTCTGAGGAAAACATGCTGGCTGAAGCAATGGACATCCTCCTGGCAACCAGTGTGAACCAAGGTGACCCAGGAACCAAAATCCCTCCTATGGCATCGCCCAGGCATGGGGGAGTTCCAGTAATGACCAGAGTTGAGTTTCCTGCTAAACCATTAGGATGGAGCCCTCAGGTCACATCTAAAGCTGGTCAAAAGGAAATAGGAAATAGGAAATGCTCGTTTCTTGCCCCCGTGGGACTCAACCTCCTCTATGCTTCTAAGTACATTTTTCAGTATACAACATAACTTGAGGTATATAGATATCAAAATGATCTTAGTTAACATCCATCACCACACATAGCTACAATTTTTTTTGTGTGACGTTATTATTTCTTAAGCATTTCCTTGGATTTTTCTGAATTCTTCTTAAATGTTACTTTGAATGGCTGTATAATATTCTATAGAATAGAGGCACCATGCTTTCCCTAGCCATCCCTCTACTGTTAGAACTGTAGTTGTTTCCAATTAGTTGTTCTTATTTTTTTTAAAGATTTTATGTATTCATTTGAAAGAGAGAGAGCAGGAGCAGGGGGGAGAGTTGGAGGGAGAAGCAGGCTCCCCGTGGAGCAGGGAGCCCCATGTGGGGCTTGATCCCAGGACCCAGAGATCATGACCTGAGCTGAAGGCAGACACCCAACAGACTGAGCCACCCAGGCATCCTCAATTAACTGTTCTTATAGATAGCACTAAAATGAATATCTTTCCACATAAAGGTTTCCATCTTGTTAAGTTGAAGGCTCTGAGTATTTAAAAACATGTCATATGCATTGCCATTTCCTTTCCTATTTATCTCTCTCTGAATTATACTCCCATGAGCAACACCAAAACTTGCCCGGCCCATCCCCACTGCTGAGCCACTCCAGAGCAGACACCATGCATGTCGAGGTGTCTGCCCCTCATGGGCTCTGGCTGATATTGTACTTTCTGTCACCCCCAAGGTTCTAGTGCACCAGCAGACATCTGAGCAGCTTGGGCACGTCCTAAAGTACAGGCAAGGGAGAGCAGCAGACACACAGAGCCACGTGCATCCAGAATCACCTTCTTTCCTTTGAGCAAATATGTACCGAAGGACCACTGGGTGCCAGCAGGGCTCCAGGAGCTGGTCCTGCAATGAAGAGAAAAGCAGACATGCTCCACTCTCTGGGAGTTTACACATGATTGGAGATACATTATGATTATATATGTTATGATCAGTGCAATGGAAGTAAGCATTGGGAGTGTGCCCAATTTAACTAGAGGACTCATTGGCCTCTCTTTAAACAAAATCTGAAAGCATTACGGAGGATGGGAGGGCTATGATGGACTAAGAACTGCTTTTAGGCAGAGGGAACTGTGCTTGGAAACTTCCTGGGGCAAAAAGAATTTTGTGTGTTCCCAGAACCCAGAGATCAGCCTGATGGGAATGTCCCAGCAAGAAATCAGGAGTTTGAGATGATACTGGAGACAGTGATGGGGCTGTACCCTGCAGGGCCTTGGGGAGCCCAGTCAAGGAAATGAGCTTAGTCCCAAGGACAAGGAGAAACCAGTGACTAGCTTGGTTGATAACATGGTTTGACTCACCTTTGTCAGACTGGCTGCTACATGGGAAATGAATTGGTACAGATAAGACTGGAGGTGAAGACAATACATTGGGGCCATCGTTGTGATCTTGGTGAGAGATACCAAAGGCTTGAACAAGGGGATGGAGACACACAGTTGATTAGATGGAGCGGTGGGTGTCATCACTGACCACCAGGGTCCTGCTAGATGTCAGGACCATTCACCGAAATGAGAAAGGCTGAAGGCAGGCACAATGGACACAAAAAAGAAAGTATTCTTATTGTGTCCCTGCAGGGTTTCTATGGAGTTGCCCCCGAGACATAAGTGGGAGTTGAAGATCTGACTCCAAGGGAGGAACCACATTCCAGTTTTTCCAAAAATATGTTACACCATTGACCCGATACTCTTAAGGTATATGGTTTTAAAAGTTTGGGAATGCTGTCAACCATTTATCTCCCAATTAGGGCTTCACAATGCTCTTTGGCAGATACACCTCTCCTTGCATGGAGGTAACCTGTTTGACTTTGTCTAAACCTGTGCTCCATACATTCTTTGATCAAGGGATTGTGTGTGTGTGTGTCTTTATAGCACCTATTAATATTCCCTGGAAATGAAATTCTGTGGAAACCCCTTTAGGAAATGTTGATCTAACTATAAAATTATTGGCAAAAAAAAAAGCAATAGGCTCCTAGCCACCATGAAACAGAAAGCCATGCAATTTGGGAAAGTCCTCCAAATTCACCATCTACGGACATTGCTTCTTCCCATAGTCATCAAGATAGAAATTCTGTGGGTAACTTCCTCTTGAGGCTTGATCTTTCCTTCAGGCATTGCCAACAGAAATGAAAATACCCCCAGGAGAGGTTCAAATAACATCTATTCATTCAACTCACTTGCCCTGTGCTTGATCCTGAGAGACACAGAGAAGAAGACATCCTTTTTCCTCTCAAGGAGCTCGTGGTTTAATGAGGAAGATGAGCACTTAGCCAATAATTAGCACAGAGAAGGAAAAGTGTTGAAACAGAGGTGTGTTGAATGTACCATAGAAGCACTGGGGCCAACCTGATTAGCGCAGTCGGGAGAGCCCAGGCAGGTTTCCCTGATAAGATGCCATCTGAGGAGGCCCTGACTGCCAAGTGGGTGGTTTGCAGGGAGGAGGGAGGAGGAGAGAGCCAGGCAAGGGTGTTTTGGGGGTAAAGCCCATCAGATCTGGGTTTGGCATAGCCACAGCTTCCTTCGATCAAACTGTTGTCTCCCATCTAGCATGGGGCTCACCAATCTGTTCCTCCACAGTAGCCCAGACATCTGTCACTGGGAATACCTGCTAAGAGTTTTTCACTCTGGCATCCCAGAGCTTTTCAGATGAAGACCCAAAACCCTATGGCCTGGCCCACCCCTAGTCTGCCTCCTGCTTGCCATCCTTTGTCTGTGTTCAGCTCTCTGTCCCTTCCAGCCTGGTCTCCATTCTCAAACCTGATGCTCTTCCTTCACCTCAACTCCTTTGTCCACACTGGTCCCCCTGCTCAGATCCCCCTTCCCAAGTCATGCCCAACTCCTCCAAGCCATGCTCAACTCCTGAGTTGAGTGTGCTACTACTCCTCCTTCAGAGCTTGCTTGCAAATATATCCTCATCAGAGAAGCTGTCCTGACCCTTCAGATGATATAGGCCCCCTCACAGTCCTTTGAACTTATTTATGTCACAGCATTTATTGTAAGATGGCACTACAACCTTCCCATGAGGAAAGCCTCCCTAGTTCCATAAGGTCAGGGGCCATATTTGACTAGTTCTGCACTGTGTCCACTATGCAGTAAGTATCCAATAAATATTCATTCCACACATTAATGAATATCAATGGGAGGTTAGGACCTGTCACAGGGAGGGAAGAAAAGAATACAGAGGGTAAATGATGTTACTCAACCAGAATTATTGCAAGGAATTGGCTAACACAATTGAGGGGCCTGCCTAGACTAGTCTGAAATCTATATGGCAGCCCATCAGGAAGGACAGGCTGGAAACCACTGGGCAGCCATGGGCCTTGCTGTCCACAAGGGGAAGTTTCTCCTTCATTGGGAAAGCCTCTATTTTGCTACTAAGGCTGTCCAACTAGATGGACCAGGCCCACCCAGATCATCTAGGATCATCATCTCCCCTACTTAAAGCCAAGTGATTACAGCTTTAATCACATCTATGAAATAACTTCATAGCAACACCTAGATTAGTGTTTGAATGAAAAACTGGAGACGGAGGCCTAGCCAAGTTGAGCCATTAAAAGACCATCACAGATATCAAAACCAGGAGGCAACAGAGAGAAACCAAAAGACACTGAGCTTCAGAATTAGACCAATGCAGGATGCCCGGGTGGCTCAGTGATTGTCTGCTTTCAGCTTGGGTCATGATCCCAGCGTCCTGGGATCAAGTCCTGCATTGGGTTCCCACAGGGAGCTTGCATCTCTCTGTGTGTCTTCCATGAATAAATAAATAAAATAAAATTTAAAAAATCAGGCTGATGCACTCCCCTCCTGCAGCTTCTAGCTGAGTGACTCCAGTGTGGCAGAGACTAGCTGATTCTTCAGCAAAACATTCCCTTTTCTGCCTGCAAAACATTCCCTTTTCTACCTGGGCACACAAGAAGACCACATTTGTCAGCTTCCTTGCAGTTAGATTCACCATGTGACTGAGCTCTCACCAGTGAGAGTGAGAAAGATGTGTGCCACCTCCTGATCAAGCCCATAAAACTCCCCTGTCCTTCTCCATGCTTTGCTCCCCTCCCAACTGGATGAAAGAGAGGTGACCTCCGGGACAGCTTTGGAATTTACATATTGAAGATGGAAGCACCTCCATTATCCTGGGTCTCTGATGACTGAAAAGAAAACATTGCCCCACCGACTTTTTCACCTATTGCTAAGTAAGCAGAAAATAAACATCATAGTATTTATGACTACGTATGTCTGCCATTGGGTCTATTTGTCACAGTAAGTAGTGTTAACACTAATACACAAAGTTCTAAACCTTTCCAAGCTTTGGTTTACTCATCTCAACAAAAGATGGAAACATGTTCTCCTAAAGATGCATACGGGTCTCTTTTACAACAGAACGCATATTAAACCGTAAGAGAGGGGCACCTGGGTGGCTCAGTTGGTTAAGTGTCTGCCTCCGGCACAGGTCATGATCTCAGGGTCCTGGGAGAGAGCCCTACATCGGGCTCCCTGCTCAGTGGAGAGCCTGCTCCCTCTCCCTCTGCTTGTCATTTCTCCTGCTTGTGCTCTCTCACTCTCTGTCAAATAAATAAATAAATTCTTCACACACAAAAAAAACAAACCATAAGAGACCCACTCATCTCACATAAAAATCCAGGCATAAGCACTTCAGGGCTGATATGGGGCCTCCATAGTACCAGGAACCTAGGTTCCTTCTCTCTCGCTGCTCTGCTATCCTCGAGGTACTGCTCTGTGCATGTGGTCCCAGATGGATCACCACCATGCTTTCATGCCAGCCAGCAGGTAAAGGAGAAAGGACACGCCCTTTCTTAGAACGGGTAAGATACTGCAATTGCATGTATCTCTCTGTTCACATCCCATTGACTGGAATATGCTCCTACCTAGCTAAAAGGGAGGGAGTGGGACATGCTTTGATTCTGGATGATGATGTGCACAGCTGAAAATCAGGGGTCCTGATCCTATGAGAGAGAAGGAAGAATGGATGTCAGTAGACACTCCGTAGTCTTTGCATGGGCGTGAAGCATTTTTTGTAAAGATTTTATTTATTTATGCATGAGAGACACAGAGAGAGAGAGAGGGAGGCAGAGGGAGAAGCAGGCTCCATGCAGGGAGCCTGATGTGGGACTGGATCCCGGGTCTCCTGGATCCCACCCTGAGCTGAAGGCAACACTACACCGCTGAGCCACCAGGGCTGCCTAAGCGTGAAGCATTTAACACAGGCCTGACCTTCAGTAAGAGCTTGATAGAAGGCAGTGATAATTACTCAACTCACCACCACTCTGACTCTTCAATTTTCCTCACACTTCCTCACCCTTCATCTCCCAGTCTCTGTACGTCCTTCAATGTGTAATTAGATAAGATCATTACCGGTGTGCTCAAGCTTCTATTTAACAAGTCACTAGACACCAGGCTGGACAGAGGCCTGCCCCGCCCTCCCCCATACAGATGCTTGGCAGGGGTAGCCTGTGGCCTGAGGCCTATCGAATTGTGTCCCTATGATCTAGGTGACAGTGACACATTCTCAACAGTTGTTTTTCTGAGCCCAGATGTCAGCCACATGAAGCCTAATGATCTGCAGCTGGTCCTTGGGCCTCCATAGACTCCCAAAGACCCAAGCCAGGGAATGATAATAATTATAATAATAATTGCTACCATTTAGTGCTTGCCCATGGCCTGGGTGGCAAATGGAGCCCTTTCCATGATTGCCAATTTACACACAGACTGTAAGTAGGTATGTTCTCCACTTCATAAATGAGACAACTGAGGCTCAACTAAACAGACTTACCTGAGCCCCCTCAGCAAGCAAGTGGCCAAGCCAGGCAGGATTCAAACCCAGGGCTTTTATCACTCCTCCCCATTTACTAAAATATTGATAGCAGAGGATTTGCAGCAACCCCTAGGAGGCATCTGCCCAGTAGCCTCCATTCTTTTTTCCCTCAGAAGAGCTCTTGGCTCCCTTGTGTGGATGTGGGAGGGGATGGCCCTACACTCCCACTTGCAGCCCACATGGTCTGGGCCTCAGAAGCAGAGGACATGGACCACACCTAAGCTCATTTTTGTGTTGCACCCCAAGGCCACACTGATTGGTTCAGGCATGGATTGGGATCCAACTCATAGCTCTCTGGCTGGGAAGGTGACACTGAATCAGGCAGCACATGAGGTTTGGCCCTGAGGCTGCCACCTTCTGAGATTTAGGACAGACAGGGACAAGGTGTGTTCTGGGTGTATCCTTGATTCCCTACATCAAGCCCTGCCTGAGTTGGAAATACCTGGGCTGCTCAGTGATGTGAGCCCAAGGCAGCACATCCAGGAAGTAGCTGAAGTGGGATTTGAAACAGGCCTGGAACACTTGGCCATGCACCAGAAGAAAGATGGTGGCCATGCTACAGCCTGATAGAGTGGTTTCCACTCTCCCCACAATCCTCTCTCTACTGACCCAGCCCTTTTACTTTTCCTCAATCTTACCTGGAACCCACAGGCTTATTCATTTATGACCAATGTGGCCTTGATCAAATGGCTAGAAATTCTTGCCCTGAATGCCCTCACTAGATTGTACTTAGGTATTTTACCAATAAAATGCTGGTGGTGCTATCCTAAGCTGCTGTTGGTATAGGGAGGAGTGCTGGTGGTGCCCAATGCTATCATGGGGTTTCCAGTGTGTCAGGGTTTGCTATGTGTCAGGTGCTCTCCCATGTGTTGGAGAACCAAGAGTGAGAAAACACAGAACAAATCCCACACTTGAGGATCTAACAGTCTAGTGCCCCGTGGAAACCACTGGGCCTCCTTCCAGGAAGGAGTTCAGGCATTACCAAGAGATGCTACATTCAGGTCTGCATTCTTAGCTTAAGGCTTTGCCATAGAAGCCTGCAGCTTTAGCCCATTCTGCGCTAATTAAATGCCTATGGGGTATGTGCCTGGATGTTGAACATGAGGGAGAATAATAAGGGATGTTACTTTTCATAAACTGTTTCATAATTGGATATCAGCCGGGGTCTCAGGAGGAAACAGATGGCATGTTCAAAAGGGGTGTTAGAAGAAGAGAATTTAAAGGTGTGAAAGCCCACATGGGGGTGTAGAGACCCCAGTGGGAAGCTGCCACTACCATAGGCAAATAGGCAAGGGGGAGCAAGGTGGGGCTGTAGAATCCAGAAAGAGCCTAGCTGTGGCTTTCCCAGGGATCTGCTATTGTGTGACTACAGCCATGAGTTATGTACGTCCCTGTTCTGTATATCTACAGCTCAGCCTTTTCTCCTGGGCTCCAGCCCACCCATGCTTCTGACAGATGTCTCCACCTGAGTCTGCCACAGGCCTTGCAAATACAGCATGTGAAAATCGGAACTCAAAGCTAGATTGCTACATAGGCTGGCAAAGCATGCATCCAGCAAACGAGGGGGATCAAAACATGAGAAGAGCAGAAAATATTTTCATATACTGTTATTTCAAAAAAGGTACCTAAGTGTGCAAGACAGTTACACCAGTGCCAGGATGACTAAATAGTTGTAAGGACAAAAGTGGACCTGTCTCTTATGTTACATCATGCCCAAAATATAACTCTTGTAACAGCTAAAGGTTCTAAATTTCTAGAAGAAAACAGGAGAAAATCTTTACAAACTTGGGCAAAGCAAAGGTTTCTTAGGTGGGAGAAAAAGTAGGAGCCATAAGTAAAACTATTATGAATTAATTGACTCTATCAAAATTTAAAACTTCTCTTCTTCAAAAAACACAACAAAGAAGATTAAAAGGCAAACTACAGACCAGAGAGGTTCTTTTCAAAACAATTATTTGACAGAGGACTTGTAGCCAGAATATATTTAAAGCCCTACAACTTGATAATAAGAGAAATAACCTAATTTCTTTTAAATGGGCAAAAAACTTGATTCCTTGAAAGAGGGTATATGAGTCTCCAAGAAGCCATGTAAAAAGATGGTGGTCATCAGCAAAATACAAATTTAAACCACAATGACATACCATTTCATATCCACTAAAATGGCTAGAATCTTAAAAAAACAACCCTCTGACCATCCCAGTTGTTGTATGCAGAGCACCGAGGCAGTGCTTGTGCACCCGCTGATGAAGTACCAGAGTGGTACAACCACTTTGGAAAACAATCCAGCAACTGCTTTAATCGGTTAAATATATACTAAGCATATGATCAAGCCATTCCACTTCTAGGCATTTAGGAGATAAATGAAGATAGAGACTTGGGGGTGCCTCGGTAGTGTAGTCGGTTAAGTGCCTGACTCTTGGTTTCCATTTGGGTCAGGATCTCAGGGTTGTGAGATCTGGCCCAGGTCTTTGGGCTCCATGCTCAGAGGCTGTCTGCCTGTCCCTCTCACTCGACCTCCGCTCTTCCTCGCTACTCACCGTCTCTCACTTTTTCTTTCTTTCTTTCTCTCTCTTAAATAAATAAATAAATAAAATCTTTTTTAAAAAAAGAAGAAGTAAAGAAAGGCTTGTACACAAATGTACATGGAGTCTCTTCATAATAGCCAAAAACTGAAGGTACACCTGAATGGATAAATGAATTGTAGTCTATTTATACAATGGAATACGACCTGGAATTAAAAATAAACACACTACTGATATACACAACAGCATGATGAAGCTAAGAAGCATGATAGAGAGAAAAAAAATCAGACACAAATAGTATTTTTTGAATTATTTCATTTATCTGATATTCCGAACCAGACAAACTAGTTTATAGTCACAGAAATCAGAACCATGTTTGCCTGTGCTAGCAGGTGTAGGGGCTGAGTGTGAAGATGCACCAGGGAGCTTTCTGTAATGATGGGAATATTCTCTATCTTGACTGGGGCGGTGGTTACCTGAAAGGTATGCCCGGCTGACAAAAGGCATCCAACTGTGCACTTAAAATGTACACATTTATTTTGTAAAATGTGTGCTTTTATTGCATATAAGTTACAGCTCAATAAAGCTGACTTTTGCAAATGTACTTAAGCAATTACAGGAAAAATCAGAATGCTGTTGGGCTTCATGTAAGGGAGACTGTTTGAAAGAGCACTGTTACCTTTTCAGTGCTCGGGCTCCCTCAGTCTCAACCAGGCACTGCTGGAAGTCCTGATCTCCTTCCGCCCCAAGAATCTTTCCCCCCATCCCACCACCACAGGTTGGCTCCGTGGATGTATTCCCGATGACATCCTCTAACTCCTCACCAATTCCAATGTGTGTTTTTTTCACACCACAATGCAATTCACCACACCATCTTGGTGTCCTATCATTCAACTCAGTTCTGACACTGTCTGCTGGAGAGAGCATCAGATTCTATGTGTGAAGGGTTCAATCCCACGAGACTGCCCCCACCACACTTACCTCCCCCTCATCCCACCCCTGCGCACACTCTTCAGCCATCAATTGGAGGTCCAGGTTGTCTCCTGGGCTCCTGACTCACTGGGTTTTGATTAGAGATTCTCACAATCCCCTCTTAGAGTTCAATTAATTTGTTAGAGTGGCTCACAGAACTCAGAAAAACACTTACTAGATCACTGATTTATTATCAGAAGACCTGACTTGGGAACAGTCAGATGAAACAGATGTACGGGGCAAGGTATGGGGGGAAAGACAGAGCATCCACACCTTGTCCTAGTACCTCACTTTCCCCACATCATCATGTCATCTCAACCTCAAAGCTCTCTGAACTTCATCCTTTTGGGTTTTTGCAGAGGCTTCATGTAATGAAGGATTGAGATTGAGATGGATTAAGTCACTGATCTTTGCTTACTGAATTAAATCTCCAGCACACTCCCCCCTCCTTCCAGAAATCAGCGGGCAGGACTCTAAGTTCTAACCTTTGGATCTCAGGGCTGGTTCTGGCAACCAGGCCCCATCCATAGTCCGGGCTCCTAAAGTCACCTCATTAACACAACAAAAGACAACTCTATCACTCTTTTAGGAAATCCTAGGGGTTTTAGGAGCTCTGTGCCTGAAAAAGGGGACAAAGACCAAATACATATCTCTAATCATAAGTCACAATATTACACTCCCTCTCTTCCCACCCTCACATCCCATCACCACTAAGTCCTGTTGCTCCCCACTCCTCCACTTGGACTTCTCTCCATCCCCTAAGCCCCCATGCTAATTCAGGCTCCTTCACAATCTCTGTTTCCTGTTTCCCTTGCTCTTCCCAGGCTGTAACCCACAGTACTAGCAACATGACTTGCACTGTCCCCGCTTCCAATCCTCCTACCACTCCTCAGATGGAGAGGGCTCTCTGCCCACCCAGTACCCATTCTCCCCCCCTCCCTTAGAAAAAGAGCCAATTTTGGTGGGATCGGCAATGGGCCCAACTGAGAAACTACATTGCCTAAGATATAGATACATGTCTAAGTTTTGCAGAATAGTATGGGGTTGGGAATAACTTGATGGGGCTTCCAGGAAAGCATATTTACTAAGGAACTGACTCAGCTGGGAGACCCATTTGACCTTCACAGGGCCTCTTTCTTACTGACTGGAATTCTGACATGATGGGTAAGGCAGCAGTGGCTGTCTAGTGACCATGAAGGGATGTTGAAGGTGGAAACAGGTAGTAAAAATGGTGCAGCTGGGAGATAAAGAGTCTGGGATGTTGACAATTGTGAACTGCCAACTTCTGGGTTCTTTTACAAGAGAGTGAAATATCTATCTTGCTTAGGCCACAATTATTTTGTGCTCTCTTACAAAGAGCTAAAAGTAATTCCTCGCTATTACAGTATCCTAACTGCCCTCTACATGAAGTCTTGGATTCCTTAATATGGTGTGTAGGGCTCTCCATGCCCTAACCCTCTAGATTTTTGTGGATGAACTTCAGTGTGGTCATTAAATTGTAAGTAAAATTGTGGAAGGGAGTGTTTGTGTGTATGTGTGTGTGTGTGTGTGTGTACATTTTTCCCTAGAAAGGGAATCACCAGTTGTCATCAGATTCTCAAAAGGACCTGTGATGCATGTCCCCCACAAAATGTTTTCAACCTTATATAACCAGCTCACTTAGTATGCATAATTATCCCCTTTGGCACAGTAGGAAACATTCTGAATGTCTAAGCACCTTGTAGAGTGCTATAGTCTGGGCAAGTGAAAGGAGAGAAGTAATGGATGAATTTTAGAGGAAAAGATGCCAGGAAAGAAGAAGAGCATTTCTCATGGTTAGAAGCCAGAGCATAGTGTCTGTATTTGCACTCTGGGCCTGGGAGGTGCCAGGACTTTCCCGAGGCCTGCTGGGTCTCTACACCAGTATGGCTTTCATTACCGAGGGCAATCCTTTTAATGAGTTGTCTGCCTTCAGTTCTGCTCAACTGTAATGTTCTCCAGCTGATTTCTCAGTAATTGAGAGGTTTGGCTTTTGAAGTCATGTCATCAACCCAGTGTGTTGCTCTGTTCAATTTTTGGGTTACCCCTGGGAGGTGCAAGCCCCCATATTTCCAGGGTGCATTAGAGCATGTGCTTAGAGCCTTGTTCAGTGGCCACAGGAGGGCTTCACAGGCCCAGCTGACTTCAGTTACGCCTGTCTTTGCTCAGTTCCAGGAGAGGTTTAATGCAACTTATGAAAAAAAAATCACAAGGTTTGCTGAGCACTTGGCTTGCTGACCCTTCTACCAAATCTCACAGACTCCCTTTGAAAGCCATCTCATACCCTTGGAACAACTTTATGAAGGATTTTGTGTAGTGGACACTTTCTCCCTATATTTTGGTACCCAGCATCTGAACCTCCAATCTGTGTTTGGGGTACACCTGACCACATGAGTCCTAGAGAAAGGCAGGGTCCACCTCCCTCACTTTCTAGGCTCTCTTGCAGTCCACAGCCAGCCATTATTTCACATGAGAACTGGTGACACCAAGATGAGGGACAATGGAGAAACCACCCTAGCAGAAGCAGCTGGAGTGATAGAAACATCTCACTTCTGGCACCAACCCCTAGTGACCTATACAAGAGAGTAACAACATTTATGGCATCTGGACCTCAGTAGCTACAGTGGTAATGGAATTCTTGCAGGACACATTCAGTGGCTTGATGGTGGCCAACATTCTGGCTGCCCTTTCTTCAAAGCCCACTTTTCCTGTTCACATCGTAGGTGGAGAAACTGAGGTGCCTAGAGCAAAGTGATACATGGAGCATACCAGCCGGTCTGGGACGACTGTCCAAGTCTTTCAAGCTTGAGTCCAGTGCACTTTTCTCTGAGCGATACTCCCTTCTCAACCTTGGAAGTCAACCAGGAAATATATTGAGGCCATGCAAAAATGTAGGTCTTTGATTCCATGGCATGAGTATCTCACTCTACAAAACCAGTAGACCAGTAGTCTACTGGTCTCGGCTGGCTTATGTACACATTTACAGTTAGCTGCGTGTTATCCAGGCAGCTCTGCTGATCGTGGCTGGGATCTCTCCCATGCTCGGGGGTCAGTTGGCTGTAGGATGGTTTTCCTCGATGTGGACATCACCCTGTGGCAGGCTAGCCTAGCATTGTTCTCAAAGCCATCGTGCTATCCAAGAGAGCAAGTGGAGGCACTCAAGGCTTTCTGAGGCCAAGGCTTGGAACTGGAACTCTTTCACTTTTACTGAATCTGAACAACCAGAGTAAGTCAACATGCAGCCCAGCTTCAAGGAGTAGAGAAACAGACTCCACGTCTTGTGGGAGGAGCTGCAAAAGTTACCATACAAAGGACAAACTATCATGGGATAATATGAGAGACAGAAGTTATTTTATTTTCATATACCTCTACCTCATTGTTCAAAGGATTTAGGGTAGCTTGCAAAACAAAAAAATATAGTTGAAAATATAAGTAAGGAAACCAAAATCTAGAGGAAAATCATAAGTTCCAGGAGGAAGTAAAGATTCTGAGGGAACAAATAATTCCCAGGACCTCTGGGCTTCCAGAAGCATTCTCTCCTCCCACCAGATATGGACTCTTTAGACTGCGAACATCTCAAGTCAGGGAACATGGCCTGCCCACCCTTGGCTGGTGCACAGGTGGGTGTTCTGTTGAAGTCAATGATTTGTTCTTGGTACACTCTGCTGAGTTTCCCAGCAGCCAGAGTTGGAGGGAGGGACATCAGTTGCCTAATTTTGTTGTTGTTAGAGAGAAAGTAATTCCCAGCAAAGCTTTCCCTTAACATCTACTGCAGGAAAAAAGTAATCCTCAGGTGGGGCTTCATCCAATTGACAATCCATAAAGGGCTAAGTACCTCCAATATCCTGGCAGGAATAAAATACATAAGATACACAAAGCTGGTTCCTGGGCTGTCTCTGGCAGACATAAGGCAAAGGTGAAACCAACATGATGTCGAAGTCATGTCAGATGCATTGCTCTGCAAGAAGGCAGAGGCGTCTGGTATAAGACACAAGGGATGGTGCCCTGTATCAGGGAGACATGCCACCTTGGGGAGGCATCAGTCTGTCCGGTGCTGGGCTAAGAAGCATACATCCAGAATTCCCTTGACTCTCTGACCACAGCCTGTAATGGGCATTTTCTCCTGTACATGAAAGAAAGCTGGGGTTCAAAGCAATTAACGTGACTTACCCAAGGTCCCATGGCTAGGAGAGGCCAAAGCCTGTCTGTTTCAACCAATTCTCTTTCCGTAGGCCATATGGAGAAGCCATCCACCCCTTCAGTGGCCCCCCTTCAGGGGCCGCACCTATTAGATCAAAAACAGAAAGCTGTGTGGGTCAGGAGAAGGAAAAACGCATGGCTGCTATCATTCACACTGATACCTGGATTTCAGAATTTCTGCCTCATTTTTCAGGTTTCAACTTAGAGAAAACATATAGCATAATACAAACTCCTTCTCTCCTCTGATCACTTTTATAACTAGGGCATGTTTTGTTTGTTTGTTTATAATGTTCTTCTTCCATTAAGGAATTTCGGGTGGTGTAAAACAAAAACATATATAATGTATGATAAACAGAACACAAGAACCAAGGAAAAAGAAAATGTACTGGTAACAAGGTGGTACACAGTAACTTGAGATTGGAATATCTGGGTGGCTCAGATAAGCATCTGCTTTTGGCTTAGGTCATGATCCCAGGGTCCTGGGATCAAGCCCTGCGTCAGGCTCAATGCTCAGCAGGGAGCTGCTGCTTCTCCCTCTGCAGCTCTGCCTTCTTGTGCTATCTGTCAAATAAATAAATAAATAAAATCTTTTAAAAGCAACAAAAGAATAACCTGAGATTGAGCTTTGAATGTGGTCCTGAGCTTACTGTCAACTGAAGCAAAAAAAAACAACAACAACAACAAAAAAAAAAACAAAAAACAAAATTAGTTATTCACATATTTTCAGAAGGGAAAGAGGGTATACTTTTTCCTTGGGTTTCTCCTAATACTGAATGCTCTCTCTCTCTCTCTCTTTTTTTTTTTTTTAAGATTTTACTTATTTCAGAGAGAGAGCACAATCAGGGGGAGGGGCAGAGAGAGAAAGAGGAGAAGGAGAAGTAGGCTGAGTATGGAAGGCTGAGATGGGACTCGATCCCAGAACCCTGAGATCATGATCTGAGGGAAGGTAGATGCTTAACGACTGAGCCACCTAGGAGTCTCTCTCCTAACACTGAATTCTACAAGAAATTTATTTATGAAGGCGTCGCTGAGTGGTAAAAGGATAGGATCCTCAGTAATATTTTTTGTAATGAATGTATTCGTGAATTTTATAAGGCTTCTATCAATAATTTAATGATCAGAAGATGAAATTCCAAGAAAGGAATTCTGATGGGTATTATAGGAAACTGATTGCAAGGGGCTTTTTATATACTGCCAGAAGTTCACACAAAATTGTCTCTTTCAATATTCAGGTACAGTATCAGGGTTCTTATGAGATTATTTCACTCCATATAGACCTTTTCAGCTGCCAGTGGTAGAAAACCCAACCTCAACGTGATTTATCAAAAAAAAAAAAAAAAAGTTTGATTCATGTTATTGAAAAGTTCTAGCTTCAGGTACAGCTAGATCCAGTGGCTCAAACAAGTTCAAATAAGGTGGGTTTCTCAACACCTCTCAGCACTATGTTGATTCATTCTCATGATTCTTGTGGTGGCAAAATGGTTCCTGTAACTTTGAACTTTATATCTGATCTACATCATGCCCAGGGGGGAAGAGTTCTCCCAGCAGAGAACTGTGCCAACGGCCTCAGGAAAAAAGAATCTATTTTGTTTTCACCATCTCAGTTTTGTCATGAGAACATGCCGGAACCAATGATGGTGATGAGAGGAATGTGACACCCACCTGGCTTAAGTTGCAATCCCTTAACCTGACCACACACCTTGAGAGCTGCCGGAAAAGAGTAAGCGGATGGTGTGGAGAGAAATAGAAACGGTTATGGTGCATGTCTTCCGCAGTCATAGATCTGCTTGCAAGAAAAGGAGGCTTGCTTGGCCTATGCAATCAGATTATTTTCAAAAGCCTGAAAGATGGATTCCTTCCAAAATTTCATTCTTATACTTATAAGGACCATTCAAATTTATGATCATTAAATTATTGATAGAGAACTACCTAATCCACTTTCTAGATGGGTAGAGAGGATGACTTGACTGTCCTCCTTACCAGGCAGCAATTACCATATCTCCTTGACTTCTTATTTTATTGGTTCTAAGATATACATTTTTTTCTGCGTGTTAGCATTTCCAAAATTGAGCTGTGTGGTAGCTACTAAGCTGTTCAAAAAATAGGCCAGTTCTCTTTGCTCTGGGATCAAGGTAGCACTACACTTCTCCCATTGCACAGCCCTTTGACTTTAGATGTGCCCATGTGACTTGCTCAGGCCAACAGTGTGGTTTCTGAGTAGGAGTCTTGAAGAGTCAGCACAGTTTGTCCCTGACAAATGATCATGGAGCCTCCACTAGTCTGGATTCCTGTTATGGGCTGAATTGCACACCCCTCAAAATTCATATGTTGAAAGTCCTAAGCTCCGGTACCTCAGAATGGAGTTATATTTAGAAATAGGGCCTTTGGGCAGCCCGGGTGGCTCAGTGGTTTAGTGCCTGCCTTCCACCCAGGGCGTGATCCTGGAGACTCGGGATCGAGTCCCACATCGGGCTCCCTGCATGGAGCCTGCTTCTCCCTCTGCCTGGGTCTCTGCCTCTCTCTCTCTTTCTCTCTCTCTTCTCTCTCTCTCTCTCTCTCTCTCTCTCATTAATAAATAAAATCTTTAGAAAGAAATAAAAAAGAAATAGGGCCTTTAAAGAGATAATGAAGTAAAAATGAGCTCATTAAGGTGGACCCTAATCCAATAGGAGTGGTATCCTTACAAGAAGACATTAGGACACAGACACCCAGGGAAGCCCATGGGAAGACACAGGGAGAAGTTGGCCATCTACAAGCCAAAGTGTGAGGCCTATAGAAGAAACTAGCCCTGCTGACACCTTGATCTTGGACTTCTAGCCTCCAGGACTGAGAGAAAATACGCTTCTGTTGTATAAAAACCCCCCACACACACCTGTGGTACTTTGTTATGACAGTCCGAACAAACAGAGTCTCCAGGCAACCACAGTGACATCTAACATCCCTTTGGCATGCAACATAAGCTAGAAGTAAAGTTTGGTTGGATAAGCCACTAGAACTCTGTGGCTGTTTGTTACTGCAGCATAACCCAGTCCATCCTAACTGAGAAGGATGCATCTCAGAGCTGATGTAACAGGAAAGCAATGTACCACAGTTTAACAGGCAGCCTTTCTTCTTTCTTAGAAGCATACAACAATCACCTTGCAACCAGTATCATTTTATATTTGTTGAAACACGGTATGTGTAGTGTGTAACAGTTGGTAAAACACAGATACATCCATGACTACTTTGCCTTTCCACGATAACACAGTTGTAGCAGAAATAATAGTAATAGCAGTAACAACAGCTAACATATTCAAGCACTTACCTTGTGAGAGCTACAAGGCTACACAGTTTCTATACTTCTATTTTTAATCCTCTCTAAAAACCCATAAGGCCAGGAATGCCTGGGTGGCTCAGTGGTTGAGTGTCTGCCTTTGGCCCAGAGTGTGATCCTGGAGTCCTGGGATCGAGTCCCACATCGGGCTCCCTGCAGGGAACCTGCTTCTTCCTCTGCCTGTGTCCCTGCCTCTCTCTGTGTGTCTCTCATGAATAAATAAATAAAATATTTTTTTAAAAAAACCATGAGGCATATCATCCCCATTTGAAGATGAAGAAATTTAAAGGAGTAAAATGAACCCAGTGCCCCCACCCTCTCATAAATTATAAAATCCAAACCAAGGTCTCTACGCCTGGGGACTCTGCCACATTCCATGAGACTGCCTATTGACAAAACCTTCTCCTTCATTTTTTAAATATCACATATCTTGCATTTTAGGATATGTACTATACTTGACAGTAATAAACCTTTTACGTTTTAGTTTAGTAATATAAGTTTTCCCATGAAATCTAGGAAGCTTTTCTCACACAGCCTTCAAATACCTAAATATATGTAGTTAACTACTGCATATAAATATGGTGGATTTTTTAATGCATAATATCCATAGCACATGATAAGCCATCTTTTTTTTTCTTGTTCTGGTTGGAAAAACAACCCTTCTCTAGAAACTGTGTGGTGATTTATTCGATTGTTGTTATTCATGGCTAGGAAAAACTTAGAATGCTCAAAATAAGCAAAAACATTTCTACAGCTGGTGCAGATGTTCTGCTCCCCGATACAAAGTTGGCCCTGAACACCGTTGATCACGCAGAAGTGCCAGCCTCATACTGAAGCCATTAGCACTTTAAAGGCGTGTGTGCTAATGGGGATGTCCTTGTGAAAACTCTGATGACTGGTAGAGTGCCCAAGCTAATCTTTGACCCTGAAGTCAGTCCCCATCTCCAGGGCCCCTTGCATGCAAGAGCACCCTTTCTCACGCAACTGGAGCTGTATGGAGCAGGGAAGGATGAGGTGTTAAGAGAGTCCTAATGAGCCATGTTACAGATGTGTAAAACAGCTGGGGGGATGATGTCACTATGCTCACCCTGCTGCCTCTGCTACTTGCTGCTGTTATTAGAAACAGACACTGGAGGAGGGCACCTAGAATACGTGCCCGTCCCTTCCCGACTACTCTCTGGTCCTAATTAGGTAGGCTGGGCCCCAGCTGCTGCACATAAACCCCACCAGGTGACTCCAAACTGCCTCGGTTTATAATCCAGATGAGCTCTGCTCCAGCTTGCACTAGAATGAGGCCATCTTCAGTGAGGGATTTATTGTACTTGTTACATTGTGAGCCTGACCTCTGGCTGGGTGGGGAGAAAAATTAAATTCTCAGGGAAAAGATCTGAAAAGGACTACAATTAATCACAAACTTTGAACGTTCAATTAAGAGTGTGATTCCTAAAGCGCCTTATGTCTGATGATGTCAGACTCTGTCACGGCTGTGAGTTTAAGACTTGTTTTCCAAAACAAACATGAGGAATCATCCTGTCTTGTTGCTAACTCCAAACATACATTTTTTCCCTCATTAAGCTGGAAAAGGAATCCCTTAAGTGCCTACTATGTGCCAAGTGATTACATAGGAGTAGTTTATTTAATACTTTGACAACCCTAGGAAAAAATATTGCAGATGAAATTGGGCTCAGAGAGGTGTAGTGATCTATCCAAAATCACACAGCTAGGAAGTGGAGTGGAATTGGAATTCAGGCCAGCCATCCCACAGACCATGTTTCTGGCTTCTCCAACCACATTCACCACCACTCCTCATCGTAGGTCAATTTCCTTGTGATATGTTATACAACTGGTTTTTGTTTCCTCAGTTTTAATTACATGTTTATCAGAGTGATTATATAAATCTTCCCCACCAAACTATAAGCTCCATGAAGACAGTACCCACATTTTGGCCACCATTTATATAAGTCATTTTAGCAACCATTTATTTAAGTCACTATTGGTTGCCAACCTATTGTTCATGTTACCCCCTTGCTCCTTGCTAGCCGAGTTGAGATTTTGTTCTGGTATTCCCTTTCAAAAGTGACTCAAGGATAAATCCTCGTTAGTCTAAGCCAGTGATGGGAGCCTCATTCCCCTTACCAGTAAAGGCCTCGGGAGATAGCCCTGAGGGCCAGTTCTGGCCAATGAGGTATGAAGAGAAGCCAGCTGGAGGAATTCTGGGAAAATTTTCTCTGCTCTGAAAATCAAAGGCAGGGAGAAACAGTCTCTTCTCTTCCTCTTGGCATTGTCATCTGTGCATGAGATGCTTGGAACTGTAGCAGCTGTCGTGTGACTGTGGGAAGAGCCAGCCAAAGGGCAAAGCTGAGAACAGAGGGGGGAAATGGAAAGAACATAATGTGGGAATTGTGAGAATTCAATAACACATTCATTTATTCACCCTGCTATTATTTATTGAGTGACTACTAAATACCAAGCAATGAGAATGTAATAGTAAACAAAGTGAAAATGGTCTGCTCTTACAGAGTGCCCTCTACTGAGACATTAAGTAACTTGTAAATATCATATACAAGTCTGGGGAGTTATACTTCCAGGAATGGTAGAGTAACTTGCTTTATAATAACCCTCCTGCAAATTAACAATATACAATCCTCACAAAACAACTATTTGAAGACAATGGAGAGTTGCCAAAAGCAGACAGAAACTGGAGGGAAATTGACTTGGTTCTAAGCTAAAAATATGCCTCAATCAATGTAACCCAGAGTGGCTACAACTGGAGCAAAAACCTCTCAGCTTTACTGGCAGAAAGAGTCAGAGGAAGGAGTAAGGCTGCCAGAAGGGTGGAAAGCAAGGGGGAAATACTGGAGAGGAGAGAGCCACAAAATATGAAATCTCAAAAATCTGCATAAAAATTCCACCTCAAATTCTCATGGACTCCTGAAGTGTGTGTGTGTGTGTGTGTGTGTGTGTGTGTGTGTGTATGGAAGGTTCCAAGGTTCTCAGCAAAAAGCAACAACTTGGAAGTTGAAGAAATTGAGCAATTTCAGCTGCTATCCACACTGAAGGAGACTAAGTTTGGAGGTTGTGCTCAATCGAGTCAACTGCTTGGTGGAGCAAAACCCAACTTTCTTCGAAGAAAGATAACTGAATCCAGAAGTCATACAAGGTACTGTTCAAAATCTTCAGTAGACAATTTTAAAAATTACCAGACATGCAGAGAAACAAGAAAGTGTGACTCACAGTCAAGAAAAAATAACCATCAATAGAAACCAACTCTGAGATGATCCAGATGTTTGAATTAGCAGAAAAGCACTTCAAAGCAGGTATTATAAATATGTTAAAGGTTTTACAGGAAAATGTCATAATTATGAAACAGATGAGGAATCTCAGCCAAGAAAGTAAACTATTTAAAATAATCATAACAATACATACAAAGAAACAAATATACAAATGATGATTAACTTCTCATAAAAAACAAGTCCAAAAGACAATAAAAGTATATCTTTAAAATACTGAAAGAGGGCCCCTGGGTGGCTCTGTAGGTTAAGTCACTAACTCTCAGTTTCGGCTCAGGTCATGATCTCAGGGTTGTGGGATGGAGTGCCATGTAGGGCTCCATGCTCAGCAGGGAGTCAGCTGGAGATTCTCTTTCTCTGTCTCTCTCTCTCTGTACATCCCCCTGCTCACACTCTCCCTCTCTCTCAAAACAAATAAATAAAATCTTTAAAATAATGTTCTAAAATGCTGAAGGAAAAAGAATACCAGCCTAGGAGTCTATGCTTTGTAAAAATAGCCTTCAAAAATGAAGGTAAAACAAAGATTTCTTTTTTCAGGAAAATAAAAATGTATAGACTTTCTAAAGTTTTAGTTTATGTAATAGTATATAAAGAACTTCTACAACTCAATAAACAAAATATTTAAATTATTTTATTGCTAAAAGACTTGCACAGATATTTCACAAAGGAAGATACACCAATGACTTTTGAGTACATTGAAAAGCTCTCACCATCATTAGTCATCAGAGAGATGTAAATTAAAACTACAATGAAATACCTTTATACAGCCACTAAGAAGGCTAAAATTTAAAACCCTGACAACTTTAAATATTGGCTAGGATATGAAACAGTAGAAATTCTCAGACATTGTTGCTGGAAATACAAAATGGTACAACTACTTTAGAAAACTATCTGGCTGTTTCTTACAAAGTTAAAAATATATGAATTGTAGTCAACAGAACTGTTACCCACCACCCACCAAACTAAAAAAAAAAACAAAAAAAGAAAAAAGAAAAAGTATACACATACCCATAATCAGGTCATTTTACTTTTAGGTATTTTCCAGGAGAAATGAAGATTTAAGATCACAAAATCACATTTACCCAAATCCTCATAGCAGCTTTATTCATTCAGTCCCAAACTAAAAAAAAGCCAAATGTCCATCAACAGGAGAATGAATAAACAAATTGTGGTACATTCATAAAAATGGAATACTGTGTAACAAAAAGAAGGAATAAATAATGACATATGCAATAACATAAATGTTTCCCACACACACTATGTTAGTTGAAAGAACCCAGATACAAAACAATACTACTGTGTAATTGCATTTCTGTGAAGTTCTAGGATAGGCAAAATCTAAATGATGAACCTACACAAACAAAAATAGAAATTCTTATAAAAGTAAGTATATATGCAATTCCAAGTTTTGTCAATGAAGAAGTTCTAGAAACCATGACACATAGGTAGCAAGGCACACAGCCTGCGCTCAGATATTGCTTTCTAAATATCATTACCCACTAAAAGGAACTAACAAAAGCTTCCAGGGTAAAGGCTGATTTCAGGGCTGGGGCAGATGAGGCAGGAAGTAGTGATTGCACCCAAAAGCAAGATGGTGCTCAAAGAATGGAGGTACCTCAAAAGGACACAGGAGCCAACTTAGAGTGACTTCTACTGCCAACTCTGAGACAACATAAATGTCAAAATAAATATTTTGCATTGAGTAAAATAAGAGTCCAGGAGCCCATAATGATATAATAGTATAATGATATAACGACGTATTTTTTAAAAAAGTAAGTTCAGGCAGGCTGGGTGGCTCAGTGGTTTAGTGCTTGCCTTCAGCCCAGGGCATGATCCTGGAGACCCGAGATCGAGTTCCACATCGGGCTCTCTGCATGGAGCCTGCTTCTCCCTCTGTCTGTGTCTCTGCCTCTCTCTCTCTCTTTTTCTCTTATGAATAAATAAAATCCTTTAAAAAATATTTAATAAATAAATAAATATTAAATTTAAATACTCTATTTTTTTAAACTTTTAAGTTCACAAATGGAGAAGAAGAAAAAGTTCTTTCTTATAAAAGAATGCTGTCAATTAACATAAAAGGAATGATGGAATTAGGAAATTATTAATGGATGATAAAATTAGTGAGTGTAAAAAAAAATTAGGGAGTGTTTGCTGAAGAATAAGATATTTACATAGTCTCAAACTATCTCCTCACAGATGATTTATTGAGTCTGAAGGGGAAGAGTAACATTCTAATGAAGAAACTTGGTAGATAGCACTTTAACCAAATGAGCGAAACTGACACACCAAAACTGGGCAAAGCAACCCCTTGTGCCTCCTGACATGATGCCTTGAAAAAGACACAATATCACCATATCACTTTGCTGGTATTCCTGCCCCAAAATGCATAATATGATTGTAATCGTGAGGAAACACCAGCCAAACTCAAATTTAAAGACATCCTGCAAAATAGCCTTTAGTCTTCAAAAGAGTTATGGCCATGAAAGACAAAGAAAGGCTGAAGGCCTATTCTGTATTAAAGAAGGCTGAAGGGATCCCTGGGTGGCGCAGCGGTTTAGCGCCTGCCTTTGGCCCAGGGCGCGATCCTGGAGACTCGGGATCGAATCCCACGTCAGGCTCCCGGTGCATGGAGCCTGCTTCTCCCTCTGCCTGTGTCTCTGCCTCATTCTCTCTCTCTCTCTCTCTCTCTCTCTGACTATACCAAATAAATAAAAATTTAAAAAAATAGCTTTAAAAAAATAATAATAAAATAAAGAAGGCTGAAAAAAAAAAAAAAAAAAAGAAGGCTGAAAAACATGACAATAAATGTAATCCTGGTCTTGAATTGGCTCCTGGTCTGGGGAAATGGCTATTAAAGACAGGATTATTGGGTCAACTGATAATATGTAAATATGGTCTGTGGATTACATAATAGGATTGCATTAATGTTAATTTTCCTGATTTTTATCCTTGTTAAAAAAGAGAATGTTTTTGTTCTTAGGCAAGACACACTGAAATATTAAGGGTTAAAGGGGCATCTATAGATATGATCATATATATATGCAGAGAGAGAGGAGAACTAATGAATGAATGATAAAGCAAATGAGGTAGGAGGTAAATAACTGGTGAATCATGGTAAAGGATATTCCAGAATTCTTTATCCTTGCAACTTTTCTGTAAGTTTGAAATTAGATAAAAATAAATAGTTTTAAAACTTTCAATTATACATTTTGATAAATGCAATGGAAGAGCTAATGCATGTAAAGCACTTAGCCCAGAGTAAGCACTTACTAGTAGTGCCTATTGTTCACATTCTCAAAGGCAGAAGAAAACGGGAAGAAAGGAGCTGAGTATCACAACACTAGATAACTCAGCCAGATTTTGCCCAGCTCTCTCCTTACAGAGGAGGTGGATGGGCCCAATGGTAGGGAACTTCTAAGGAGTTCAGTTATTTTTTGTTTTTTGATGCTTTGCCCTATATCAGGAGTATCCACAGTGTCCAGGGAAGTGTGGGAGGCATGGTATCTTCATTGACAATAACGGAGATTGGCAGTTACTTAATGCAATCCAAAAATCCAAATTCATCAGCTTCATGCTGCAGTGATACACAGTAAGAGCCCTAGAACAAGTGATTGCTCAATCCTCCAAAAGCAAATGAGTCTACACTCATATAGTCAATGTGTCTGTCACTTTCTCTGCTGTCTTGGTCAGGACACAGGGTCAAGATCTTTGAGGTAGAAAGTAATAGGAAATCCAACCTGAAATGAGCTAAGCTAGAAGGCAATATGTGTAAGTAAATAGTCCAGGATTAAATGGGGTTTAGGCCTGGCTTGATCTGGCCCTGAGGTACTGGAATCTGGTCTCTCTCTGTCTCTGCTTCCATGGCTCTGTGGGCTCCACAAGCCAGCAGAAAGGCTCCTGTAGCTCCAGGTTCCTCTATTCTCAGGTCCAAACTTAGTAGGAGAGAGCAGATGCCTTTCCATGGTGCTTAAGACACAGCCTTTGGGTTGTCATTGTTTGCCCAAGTTTGGTTTGGTCTGAAGCTCATACCCATTCCTGAACCAATGACTCAGGTCAGGAGCATAATAACACATTGGCTGGCCTAGGCCAAAGTTAAGCAGTCTCTTCCCAGGGCTGTTTAGGGACTCGTGTCTGGGCTAGGTAGTAACCACTGTCCAACCCAAGATGGGGAGCTGTCTTAAGAATAAATGGATGTCAAACATTTCTCAGTTACCCTGACCCAACACTAGCTACTGAAAGGAGCACCCTTATATCTCAGGTGATCTTCCCCCTCTCTCCACATACACACACAAGAAAGCCACAGAGAAATTGAGCATGTGAGCCTAAAGGAACCAATCCTCCAGTCTAGCTAAGAGTCAATCAGATGTCCTCTGTGATAGATTAATTGCAATAGGGGCTCCCAATTCATCAGCTCTTTGCAATGTGACATGCCATACCCGTTGCAATGTGACATTACAGCTTTTCCCATCAAGAGGTAGAGCCTATTTCCCCTTTCCCTGAATCTAGGCTGGCCTGTGACTGACTTCAGACAATAGAATGCAATAGAATTGATGGTATACAAGTTCCCAGACTAGGGCTTAAGAGAGCTTGATTACTTCTACTCTCTCTCGCTTGAGTCTCTGCTTCTCTGTAAGGACCTGACTGAGCTAGCCCATGGGAAAATAAGACAGAAGAAAGAGCAGAGCCGAGGCAGTCCATGTGACCCTAGTGAGGGCCAGACATGTGAGAAAGCCTGTCCAAGATTCACAAAGCCATCCAGCTAACCCAAAGCTGACCACAAATGCACATGAGAGTCCCGCCAAGCTCTGCTCAACCCAAAAACCCACAGGCTAGCATGCAAAAATAAATGTTTACTGTTATTTGCCTCTGAGATGTTAATGATTGTTACACAGCATAACTGTGGCGAGAGATAACTGATACACTCTCCTGAAAACCGTCCGAGAATCTCAGAGAATCTCATCGATGGCTGGTGCTGAACTTGTAGAGTCATGTGGAGATGGGGTTGTAGGTGGTGCCAAAATCATGGCGCAAGCCAAAGTTGTGGAGAGACAGAAACCACAAAGAGGCAGAGAGGCTGGTCTGTTGCCTCTCAGAAACAGATGCCAGGCGGTACCACAAAGGGAGAAACGGGAAGACGAGTTGCCAGACCACTTTCTAGTTCCCACAAGGCTGGGCTTAACTCTGTACTCTCTTGTCATGAGAATCCCTTTTATTATTCTCCAATTAATCATTCTTTTATATGAGCTATTTTAAAGGGCTTTCCATTCCATACAGCCATTCTTTACTACTGTGGGGTAGACAGAGCTCAATGTTTGCAATCCTATTAAAAAATAATGTGATTTCACACATATATGTGGGTCCAAACATCACCCAGAGCTTGGCCACATAGCCAGAAATATCAGGATATAGTTCTAGGATCTACACTCACCTTTGTGATTCAAAGTCACTGGGGCTTCTGGTTAAGCATCACTTTCATCCTGACCTAGCATGTCTTCTTAAAACAGAGCCACATGGACTGTTCTGGCATCTGTTCCTCCAGACACATCTCCAGGTCTGTGCAGCAAAGGCAGCCACTTAAACCTTAACCAAGACTCCTGGTTGCCAAGAAAACTGAGATCCTGTCCTCAAAATGTGACCATGTCCACAAAATGATGTGGGCCCTTCCAAATCTGTGACTGCAGAGTGGTCAAGGCAGTTTGGCCCTGAAATAAGAACTGTGTTTCTAGTTGTGGAGCGTGTGTGTCTAGTTTGAATCTGGATTTCTGCATTTCCACTGACAGAAAAGCACGTGACATAGTTTCTGTTCCCTGCAGTCTCAACTATCAGTTGATTCAGACGTCTCTTTGCATCTTGAGGAGCCCTGGTGGTGGTGTGGCGGGGAGGTCAACAGGTCAGGTCTCTCCAAGACCTTCAAATTCCTGAATTCTCAGTTCTGAGGAATCGCCATGATTGCCCAGGAAGCTTCATGAAATTAAATGGTTCTTCATACACAACCCAAACTTCTTTCAAATATCCCCCACACTGATAATAGAAAAGGGAAAATTCACAACTCCACAGATTTCTTCCTCCCCCACAGCCTACAATGAATTTCAGGTGCTAAGTTCCCACCACAGACCTTCTTGATGGTTGAGGGATGAAAGGAGGGTGTGGTAGTCTCCTTTTCTGACTCAAGGAGAGGGTTAAAACTGTTTTCTCTTTCCTTGCAGGTGCCCCTCTGGGGTAAGTGAACTCAGCTTTTCCATGTTTAGACCAAACGCCTCAAATTCCTTCCTGGCAGGTGTTCATGGATGTGGGCAAATTAGATTTTAAAAGTATTTTTGCCACAAGTCTCAGGCCTGCAATGTAGGTTGCTGCTGGAAGTCCCAGATTACCCAGCCCTGCCTCTCTGAGGCACTGGAAGTCCAGGCAGATGAAAAGGAGAAGTAATAAAGCATGGAATTCAGAATCAGAAACTGGGTTTGAATTCTCAATTGCAACTCACTGGATGTGCAACTTTGCACAGCTCCTTGAGCCATAGGGTCATCTTTTGGAAAACACGTATACCCACGCTTTCCTCAGAAGGGCGTTTAGGACTCTGACAAGACATCACATGCAAAGCACTCGGCTCATGTTTAGCATTTAATAAATGGTTGTGCATTAGTCAGGGTTATTGACTTCGAGCTGTGTGGTAATCAAATGGAATTTATTGGAAGGCTATCAGGGGCTCATAGAATTGGCAGAGAGTGGTGATAAAGTCTAGAAAATGGCCAGAAACCAAGAGATTGCTGGAAAGTTAAGCAACAGGATCCTAGTAAGTTCATGGGCCATGGCCAACACGCCACCACTGACCCCGAATAGCTCACTCAAGTTTCCAGGTCCTGGAGGGAAACTCTGGTTGCCCTCACCTGGATTATCTGCCCACCCCCTGCTTGCAGCTCAAGTAGAGGGAGAACTGGCTGTCTGGGAATCTATGCAGGAGGCAGGCACACCCCTGCCCACTCATGACTACACACAATGGCAGAAAGGTGGGTCTCCATGGGGAAATCAAGGTGTTGTTAGAAGGCAGGTGGGATGCCAAACAGCCCCAAACCCACAAATGCACACTGCAGACCTCATTATTTAAATCCGGGACAGAAGGCAGATACTTCTCCATGAAATTGGGAACAGAGTTATGTGGCATGAAGGGAAAGGGTGGGCTTGGGCTTCTAGCAAGCTCCATGCCTTCAGGCGAAGGAAGCTAAGAGGGGCAGTGCCAAGCCTCCCCTGGGCCTGGGTAACCTTGGGCAAGCAACCTCACCTGTCTGTCTGAGCTTGTTCTGAGCAGGAAAAGAATAGCTGTGAGGGTCCAACAACAATGATCCACCTAGAACACACCCAAAACAAGAGCAGGTACATGGCAAACACAGTGAGAGTCAGCTATGGTGATTGCAGTGCCTCTCGCATGGAGAAGCAGACCAGAGGCCCCGAAGCAGAGGCAGAGGCCCCAAAGCAGAGAAGCCAGCGGGGCAGAGGGAGGGAGGGGGTTGGTGGTGAGTGTGCTACCCTTGCGGAACAGGTATGTTACACACATGGGCCAGGAATAAAGGTCTTTCTCAGACAGGGCACAGACACCCACTAAAGTTGCTGAGTCTGGGCTTTTCTGGGGCTTCCATCAATAACACACAGTCATTAGCAACTCTGAGCGCTGGGGGTATGTGTTTCTCTCCTAATATAAAATGCCTCCCACCTCAAACACTCCCCCAAGTCACTCAGTTCTGTCCTCGGAGGTTTTCCAGGGACATTGAGCAACTTACCTATTTCGCAGCCCAGAGCTTCCCACCCCACCCACTCGTGACTCTGCTGAAATGTCAGAGGAACCCCAGCCCAGCTTCATGTAACCTGAGAGTTGCCACGGGCAGCCACCCTACGGAAAGAGCATCTGGTTCAGTGAAAACATTTGAGACAGAGCAGACATACACATCTCTCTTTTTCCTTTTTCTGGAAGATGATTTTCCACAGTTAGCCACAAGATCCATTTCCTAAATGAGAAAATAATGGCTTGTACATAGCAATTTGGAGGCAAAGCATTTATCATTGATTAACTGTACAGCGTTTATGAAGCACCTATTCTATATAGAGCACTGTATTACATGCCCTTAAAGGATGAGAGGGGGAAAGCAAAATAAACCTAGGATTTGCTTCACCAGTTATTTTCTCCCGGTTTCCGGATTTCCCACCCTCATTGTCTGCTCCCAGTGTAATACAGTCCTGACTTTGTCACATCCTTGCTTTTTTAAAACTCTTTATTGACTTTCCATTACTTTCAGGAGCCTCAGCACAGTTTACAAAGTCCTGCAGGACCTGGCTCCTGCCCACTTCTCCAGCTTTTGTTCCTTGCTTGTCCCTCATGCCTTCTGCCTCCAGCCATTTACTCATTCATTTTCCATTCATTCATTCCCTAACACTTACTGGGCAGCCGCTCCAAATCGGATACCTTGTCAGCTGCAAGGGATACAGTGTGGTGGTGGTGGGGGGGGGGGGGGGGGCAAGACAAATGAGGTCCTTGCTCTTAAGAAGCTTATATTCTAGTGAGACATAAATGACGATGAGATAAAGAGGGGAAGTTTCAGACTGTGAAAAGCACCACAAAGAAAATGCAACAGGGTGATGTGGGAGTGACCGGGGAAGGGCCCAGACAGCTTTGGATGAGATGGTCAAGGGAAGGTAGTGATATGTGAGCTGAGAACCAGCCCTTTCATGTGATTTGCAATTCTGTGATGGTCCAGTACGTGGTCTAGCCTCTGTGCATAAGCGCACACGCCACTGCCTCCTCCAAAATGCCCTCTCCACCGTCACCCCTCCCCCAGTTCCTCTTCTGCCTGCGAGGCTGGCTCCCAACCACTTCCACAGGGAAGCCGGTCTGATCTGCCAAGGGCCAGCTTGGATGCTCCTCCTCTGTGCTCCCCAGATGCCCTGAACCTTTCTCCAGCCTAAGCCCCACTGCACTGCCGCACACCTACTCCAACCCACGATGCCCAGAGTCAAAAGAGCAAAGCCCAGAAGTCACCTCTGCCTCATGCACAGAACCGAGGAAGGAGGAAAAAGCAGAGGGGGACCGGGGGCACCCAAATGGGGTCTAAGCTTGGTGAACATCAACAGTTTTTCCAGCATTTTTTGTTTGATTAAATCCCAGAGGACATGTTTTCCTCCAGCTCCTTTTTCCTTTAACTTTTAAGCCATATGGTTCTGATTCATTTATACTTAACTAATTACAACATTGGTTTTGTAAGAGCTATTTGATGTCCGTAAGTCTTCTGAGCCCTTTCATACAATTTTCTAACCCTTTTTACTGTGAAACCCGAAATGGTCTTTCGCCAGCAGTAAACAGCGTCCAGTGCCAGAAGGTTATGGTTTGGTCTTGGTTTGGTCACAGGGACCAAGCCTTGTGGTTACAAGGCCTTGGAATTTGGCAGAGTGTGTTTTCTGACTCCCAGTGAAATTCTAAAAAGGTCCTCAGAAAAATAATAAGAGGACACGTAAATAAGACGAGCAGCTCTTAAAAAGCAAGGCCCTTCCCTCCAGAGAAGCCCTCCTGTGGTCATGGCTTCCTCCAGCCTTCCCCCAGGAAGAGCAGCCAGGAGTCTGATTGCTCAATAAAGTCCAAAGGCATTTTCCCTTCACAATCCTGCTGTGCCTCTGAGGATCTTAGAAAGTGGCATTTGTGTAAACAGGTAGGATTTTATAAGGACGTCAGCGTTCCAGCCAACTTGGCAACAAAGAAATTCTATTTTTGTTATAGGAGACGAAAGAAACTAAAAACCGGCTGAGGGCCCACTGTGTGCCAGGTGCTCTGTAAAGCCAAGAGCAGACCAAAATGAAAAAAAAGCACTCCTCACGTTTTGGGAGTTTAGTCTAGTATTATACTAGTATACAGTAGCAACTACCATTGATTGACCACAGTAAACCAGGTATGATACTGAATGCTTCCAGAATGCTATTTCAATTAATATTTGTGATAGCTTCAGAGGTCGGATTCTCCCTATCTCTCACTCGCACATCAGAAGAGTGAGTCCCCAAGAATGGAGGTGATAAGTGGTCAGCAGTAGAGTTAAGATGGCAATCCATGTCAGTCTAACCCCAAGGACCATAGTCCATGAAAAGAAGCTTATAGGAAGGCCTATCTTCTCAGAATGTCAGTTACCAGGGCAAAGATCTTCACCATAAAGGTCAGAGAATGAGGCATCAGTGGAGGAGATGTGTACTAATATTGTTAAGCACCTACTGTATGCCAGGAACAACTACCCAGGAGCTCAGCCCTTATCTACTCCCATTCTGTAGAGGATGATGCTAAGGCTCAGGCTGGTGAAGTCACTTGCCCAAGGCCACATGGCCAGAATAAAGGACCACTAGAGTTTGGACCCCCTTCTGTTTGACTCCAAGGTCCTCTGAACACATCCTTACACACATGATGGCCTCTCTTGCCCACTAGGTCAGTGATAAAAACCACCGTCTCCTGTGTTCAGGTAAAATCTGTGTGAAGTGGGACAGTTCAGATGAAGTCAAGGTGAGGCCTATGTAAGATGACTTCAAGGACAAGGAGCTTGGCCACAAGAGAGGGCTGAGGTCATAGAAATGAGGTTTGGAATGATGAACAATAGAAAAGGTATATGAAATGCAACCACCCAAATGGTAAATGTGCAAAGTTCTCAACACACTGAGGAGGGAGCAGACCATATCCACATTTGGGTGGAAGCCAAACAAATAGAAAAGTGAAACCATGACACCAAAATCTGTCTAGGTTAGTCAAGAGAGAAGGGGCTTTGCAGGCAGATGACAATCTGCAATTCCATTGTAAAGGAAAAAAGAAGAGAGGAAAACCTATACAGAGAGATCTGCCAAGGCCCAGCCATATTCAAATAGGTTCATCCCACTTAGCACATTTTCTCATTTCATCTTTACAGGGTCCTTTACAGGTCCAGATGAGGCCTGATTCTCATCCGCATCATACAGAGTAGAAAAAGAAAAGCTCAGAGATATAATGACTTTCCAAGGTCTTAGACCTTGAAGGCATATATTGCATTGTGTCAAGTGTCCTGCATAAGAGCCTCTCATGGCTTTCCATTGTTCTTAGACTAAAACATGAATGTTGCCCCAGAACTTATTGTGCCCTGTGTGATGTGGCTCCTGCTGACATTTCTGACCACATCCTCAGCTCCTCCCTCCCTCTGAATATCCCAGTCCCAACCTCATTTTTAGCTCCTTGAATCCACTGCTTTATTTCCAGTTTGGGGCCTTCGTATATGCTATTTCTCTGCCCACAAGAGCGTCCTTCTTCCAGCCCTTGATCCATCTGTATCCTTTGATTATTCAAGTTTTAGTTTAAATGACTTCTCCAAGGAGTCCTTCTTGACTTTACAATCTACAGCAGGTCCTCCCACTGCTCCCTCAGAGTGCACCCCACCTTTTATTACAGACTGTGGTTAGTTTTATTTTTCAGTGTTTTCTTGTCTATTGCCCAGCTCTCATCTAGGCGATAAGCTCCATGAGAGCTGACTTTGTTCAAACCCTCCAATGAAACATCCCTTACTCAATGCCAATTCAGGATATGTTCAAATAGAGCCTTTCTAGCAGAGATGTCAACCCCAGCACTGCCCCACTCACATAGGGGGAGCCACAAGTAGACCCATAATGCCACAGCAGATGGACCCCAGGTGGATGGATAGCAGACCCTCATGTGACCCCTGGCACAGCAATATGGAGCAAGGATGGATATCTGACCTGAGAATCCACAAAATGACCAGCAACCTGAGATATGTAATGAAAACAATGGGCTGGCCTATCTTACTCTTCCTTCTAGACTTTCTAATAGAAGTGAAGTTGAAAGCGTAGAATTGAGGCCCTGATGGGTCACCTGCTTATGGAGATCTGAAGGGGCAGAACCTATGAGAAGGCAGAGGACTCTAGTGAATGAAGCTGGATCAGAGCTGCCACAAAAGAAGAGATACAGGAGCTTCCTGACTCCAGAGTTGCCTTGGCTTCTGCCTGGACAATGATGCAAGGTCCCACCAATGGGGCTCCTTCAGTGAACCTCCTTTTCCAGAAGGCAATTTGCAGTTGCTTGTACCAAAAAGTAATCTCCAACTGAAGCAATCTCTAAGCAAAAGTTATATACCAAAAATGTGTTTGAGCATGTGGTGAGAGGGTAGGAGTTGTCAATATCATATGTACATGAAAAACTCACAGAATTTTTTTTCAGGAAAGATGTGCTGAAAATTGTGCTAAAGTGATTGCCTCTGTAAGTACCTATTCTGTAAGTATATTGCCAAGACAATACGTGTATCAGTCATGACTCTTCCTATCGCAAGAGACAGAAACCCAACTCATACTGGCTTCAGGAACCGATGGATCCAGGTGCTCAAATGTGCCTTCCGTCACCTCTCAGCTCTGCTTCCCTCTGCTTCAACATCTTTTTCAAATACGTTCAGAGTGTCTCAGAGCCCAGCATTCTGACTTACATCCCTGCCGACAGAAGAGAAACTTGTCTTTCCTAAGAGTTTCACAAAAGTCTCAGGATTGCAGACACTAGATGATTTGGGCACTAATTCTTAAACTTCGGTCAGATGAAAGGAATGCTCTGATAGGTCAGAACAAGATCATGTGTCCATCCCTGCCATGTGGGTCAGGAATGAGGGAAAAAGAGAAGAGTCTGTCTCCCCTAACACATGGGCTAAGAGTGGAGTTGAGGTGGTTCTCCCAAAGAAAAACTGGAATGTGTCACCAAAAGAAGAGGGGCTGGATGCTAAGAAGGCAAAAACTCCAGATGCCCCCCTAGGAGAGTACAATATACTATATGCAAAGACCATTTGCTTTCCTCCTCCATGGTCAACTGATTATTACATGAAACCTATAGCAACTGAACCTGCATAAAATCTTTTCTAGGCCTGGTCCTTAAAATCACAGCTTTATCCTAGAGCACATTTATTTGAGGAGCACGGGCTCCTTCTTGAGAAGTATCTGAAACAATCAAAGGGACAGAGTGGCTTCTAAGACAAATCCTATAGGCTGGAGGTTCTGATCTTCATTCTGCCACCTACCTACTGGGTGACCTTGAACAAATCCTCTCCCTTCTCTGAGCATCAGCCTCCTAACCTATGAAATGTCAGTAAGAGTACCCATCCTGCAAATTCACTATGAAGATTTAGTGAATTCATTAAGGTAGAGGACTCGGAACAGTCCTAGTATAACACAACACTCAAGAGATGGTGATGATGGTGATGATGATAGGAGAAAAGACAGAGAAAGAGATAATGATGATGTTGGGCCTGGACTTCAGCCTTCAGACTCAGAGGCTCTGAGCTGCAAAGGACCTTGGAAGGTCACCCGGGCCATCCAACTCCTATGATCTACACAAAAACCATAAGACATATGGACTTCACTTTGTTCAAGCTGGGGAAACTGAGGCCCATAAGGAAGAAGTTTACCCGAGGTCTCTGAGCCAAAGAAGTTGCAGAAACCCAGGTTGGTCAGTTCTGAAGCCTGGGCTCTCTACCAGAGCCTGCAATTAGCCCAGCACATTAATGAACTCTTTCAGTCCCCAGAATGTAAGAAGTGCCTCCAAATGAGCACACACCTATGATTTTGTGACTTTGCAACCATGCATTGAAGGAGAGGACACTGCATTCTAGGACCCTCCCTTCTTGCTCTTTGGGCTCTTTTCTTTCTACAATTTGTGAACATTAGACCAAAAACTAAAGTAAAATCAAATTAAATAAAAAAGAAAGCGGCGGGGGGAGGAAAGCAAGAAAAGGGGAAAAAAAAAACTTTCTATTTAAAAAGAGGGCAGCCCGGGTAGCTCAGCAGTTTAGCGCCACCTTCAGCCCAGGGTGTGATCCTGGAGACCCGGGATCGAGTCTCACGTCAGGCTCCCTGCATGGAGCCTGCTTCTCTCTCTGCCTGTGTCTCTGCCTCTCTCCCTGTGTGTCTCTCATGGATAAATAAATAAGATCTTTAAAAAAAAAATTTAAAAAGAGCATGAATTGTAAGAGCTACCCATATTTCAAAGGCAATTTCACATCTGCACTGAAATTCCTCCACTTGCAAACACTCACAGATAAGAACAAAGCTATGCACTAAAGAAAAAGTAGGCCAACTTTGCCTACTCCCCACAGATGGTGCGAAGCAGTCATGCACATCCATTTTAGTCTTGGCCATCACGTTATTCATTAGTGTTGGCCCATGAGCTGTTTAAAGAAGTGTCTTCTTACCATGAAAAGAAGAAAGTCAAAGTAAAAACATCTTTGGATACATTTTTGAAGAGCTGAAAAGAACCAAGCAGAGCCAGAATCAATGCCAGCACATCACTGGTTCTTTTGTGAAACTCAACTTTACATAGACATGTACACTGAAGCAGCATATATATGATGTCTCTTTGGGCTTAGAAAGAAAAAGACTTAAACACAGCCTCTCGGACACATGTTTGTACATGGATACTTTCTGAATTTCTACCAGCAGCAACAGCACTGAGCACTGCCTTATTTTAACCAGACAATTCATGGTATTGTCTAGAGATAACCAAATCTTACATCTTACCATGGCAGACACTGTTGGTTGCCTGTGCAACAGCCATCCTCCTCCTCTTTCTTCCTTCCTTGTGAAATCGATCCCTAATAACCAAAATTGAAAATGGCAGCCATTCTCTAAGATTCCCTCGAATCTGTACTACTGACCAATGAAATGTAAGACAAAATCTCTAAGGATTTAAAAAAAAAAATACATGCCGAGGGGAGAAGTCTGGTGCTTCCTGCTTTGGATATTACCCTGTGAAAGTGTGATGCCTGGAGCTGTCACAGCATTTTGCAATCATGAAGGGCCAAGCTGAAAATGACTTTGAAGACTATTTGATGTGTAAGAAAATAAACGTAATTGAGAGCTAAACCATTAGTTGAGTATCCTGTTACCTGCACCTGAAAACATTCCAAGCAATACCCTCGTGAAAGCATGCTGTATAGATAAAGAACCAAGATGGAGAGGGCAGGTTTGCCCCACTCCAGGGGCTACTCCAGATGGACAGTCCAATCCACCTGTGTGGAGCCCTGGCAGCCATGTTTGTCCCACGTGACCCCACCTCCTGGAGACAGGTGACTGTACCAGGGATGGGCACCTCACCCACGCTGAGTCCATTGGAGTGTCTCTGCTAGGAATTGAGAAATTGGGGCTCAGAGGCACCTGAACCTATATTTAACCCCTATGTAAGTTCGGGGAAAATGTACACAAAGATATGTAAGAAGGCTGTGTGTGGACGAGTAAACAGAACCAGAGAAGATAGACTTAATGGTTTCAGAAAAGGAGAGCAAGATGGAATAAATGGTTGACTGATGGCTTTGACCATCCTTTTCCTGGTTGCAGGTTCATCGTGATTTTCTGCCTTTGGGTTCTATGAAAGGCCTCATTGTCTTTGTTTAAGCTAGCTTGAAATAGGAGTTTATTTCTTCTTTCTTCCTTTTAGAGAGGGAGAGGAACAGAAGAGGGGCAGAAGGAGGAGAAGATAGAATCTCAAGCAGGCTCCATACTCAATGCAGAGCCCAACACGGGCCTCAATCTCACAATCCTGAGATCATGACCTGACCAGAAATCCAGAGTTGGACACTCATTTAACTGACTAAGCCACCCAGGCACCCCAGTAGGAGTTTATTTCTAACAGTCTTGAAATGACCCCAAGATGTTGGTGGCAAAGCTGGGATAGAATTGACATTTCCAGGATCCCTGGGTGGCGCAGTGGTTTAGCGCCTGCCTTTGGCCCAGGGCGCGATCCTGGAGACCTGGGATCGAATCCCACGTCGGGCTCCCGGTTCATGGAGCCTGCTTCTTCCTCTGCCTGTGTCTCTGCCCCTCTCTCTCTCTCTCTCTCTCTCTCTCTCTCTGTGACTATCGTAAAAAAAAAAAAAAAAAAAAAAAAAAAGAATTGACATTTCCTGGCTTTTTGCTGTATCCTGCCACCTCCAAAAGCCATAACTAATATTTACTGAGTATTTTGTAAGTGCCAGGCACTCCTCTAAAGCACTTCACATGTATTATATTTAAACCTCACAAAAATCCTGTGAGATAGGTCCTATTATCAACCCCATTTTCCAGAGGAGGAAACTGAGGCTCAGAGATTTTAAGTAACTTGCCTACAATCACACAGTCAGCCTGTGACTGAGTCAGGATTTGAACTCAAGCTCATGACTCTTTGCTTTATTATCTCACCCTTCTAGTCCTTTCCCCCTTCCTACTACCTAGTAGACAAATTATCCAAATGTTTTCAGTGGGTGCATCTAATCTGTCTCCTGTCTTGCTATGGTCCTCGTAATACCTGTACACACCTGGGAACCCAGATGCTTAAGCTACTAACCGCCTATTACTTGCAACTAAAAGATATCCAAGAAAGAATTCAAGAAGGCTTCCTGGAAGAGGCATTATTTGAGTAGAGTATCTAAAGATGAGTTGAGATTTGCCAAACAAATGGAATGGAGAGAGAGAGTGTACTAATCAGAGTTCATGGTTGCCAGTAAAGATGCTGATTTTTGACTCCTTTAAACAGAAAAACTAATTCATTTAAAGGATACTGGGAGCTCATAGTAGCGCTGGGAGGAATGGAGTACCACATTCTAGGCAACACATCCAGGAGCACTGTCCTAAATTATGTTATAGAACTGGACCAGGGGCACCTGAGTGGCACAGATGTTGAGTGTCTGCCTTTGGCTCAGGTCAAGATCCCAGGGTCCCAGGATCAAATCCCACATTAGACTCTCTGTGGGGAGCCTGCTTCTCCCTCTATGTCTCTGCCTCTCTCTGTGTCTCTCATGAATAAATAAATAAAATCTTTAAAAAAAAAAAAACTGATCCAATGAAAACTTCACAACCACCACCACCCCCCCCCCCCCCCCCCCCCCCCCGGCACCACAGCTCTCCCCACCAGCACCAGCATAGGCTTCCTCAATCTTTTCTACTCTGCTTCAACAGCTCCTGATCTCAAGGCCAGGCCAAGTACACCTAACTGGCAGAGCATGGGTCAAGTGCCATGCCTTAGCTGCTAAGGAGGATGGGAAAGTAGACATTGGCATTCCTGTATCCTGTTCTGAGGGATGAATTCTGTGCCCACCAAGACTCAGGGGGAGGGCATTCAGATGCTGGATGGCCAAAGACAATGTCAAGTGTCCACTGCAGGGGGCACTTAAAGCAAAGGGAACAAAGTGTGCAAAGGCATAGAAAGCATGTGCTTGTCTTGGCTCAGAGCATGAGATGGTCACCGCGCTCCTTAGAGTATATATTTAGTGCTGAATTATGCCTCCCGAATTGCTGTTTGGACAGCTTGCCTTTGCATTTCAATGTCTTCTGTCTGCAAGGGCAGACTGTTCTTGTCGGACCTCAGAAGGCCTGGAGGGGTGCCAAGTGTTCCAGAAAGGTTCAACTGCTGTTGAGAAGGAGGAGGAAGTACCGGTGATGGAAGGATGAAGCCAAGAGGCAGGATCCTTTTGTCCAAGGCCCAGCTCCCCAGAGAAGCAAGTTCACAAAGGATCCCAGCCTTTGTGGAAGGTCAGCCTTGTGCATAAAAACTCCCTTTCAGAAAACACCAGAGCCCTGAATAAGTACAGTTCTTAAAAACTCAGCTGCCACCCATTAAGTCCTTCCACCCGAGGCCTTCTCTGCTTGCACAAAGCTCAGAGGGGCCACAGCTTCTCTAGCAGCCTTTCCCTCTCCCCGCCATTAACAACCTAGGACTCCTTTCACCCTTCAGATACTAGCTAGAAACCTCTTCCAAGCTCTGGTCCCAATAAAACCAAATTTGAACAAATGTCAGACAGTAGCAAGAACATAGCCAGAGCCCGAGTATTCTGTTGGAAAGACATGAGGCTTCTCTGGCCAGGATGGTGACCCATCCTGTCTTCACTCATTCTTCTTGCCTTAGAGAGCAGTAGCTGTGGGATCCTGTCTTCAGAGATGCTGGGGGACAATTTTTAGACAGGGCCAGGGAAGGTGGGAGGGACAGGAGAAAAAGAACTGAATTCAGGGCATTTGCCTTCACTCCCACTTCCCCAAAGCGACTCCTTTCCCAACTCCCAGACCAGCGGTCTACACGGTGGCCCAAGCCAGACACCTGGACGTCACCCTGAACTACTATCTCTTCTCAAGCTGCACATCCAAAAAGCAGCTCCAACATCTCTCAGGACCTCCCTGTTCCCAGAACAACCCCAGAGATTCCCTTAAGGAGACCCTGACCTGTAGTTTGGCCTTTCTTTACTTATTACCCCTGGGGCACCAAGTGGTGAGCAATGTTTCTTGTGGTCCACTCTTGTATAAGAGAGTTCGAGGATGCCTCTTTGTTCACCTTAAGACCATGGTTCCCAATAGGAGGCAATGTGACCTCCTTGGCAATATGTGGCAGTATCTGGAGACCTTTTTGGTTGTCACAGCCTCTGATGGGTAGAGTCCAGGGATGCTGCTAACCATCCCACAATGCAGAGGACAGTTCCCCACAGTGGAGGATCATCCCAGCCAAACTGCCAGTAGTGCCCAGGTTGAGAAACTTTGCTTTCAGGTAAAGCAGCCTAACCCCCATGTTGATGGCCCTCCAAAGCCTCCCAGGAACCACCACGAAGACTTGCCCACTGCCATAGCTCCACTATCTTTGACCTCTGTTCTTAAGTGTCCCACCTCTTCCCTGTGCTGTTGCCATGACTTTCAGGCCTGGACACTATCCTGAGCAGAACCACAGCTGCCCCAGCCCCCAGAGCCACTGCCTCTGCTCTAGAGATCTCCCTAGCAGGTCTTATACCATCTGGGTAGCCCTCCTAACAGATCCAGGAAGACATAAGACCCAGACGGCAGAGGCATCCTTACTGGTGCTAAGAGAAAGACAAGCAGGGGTTTCTCCCCAAGAGTCACCCTGTTTGGGGAAGAATTAGGCAGATAATTGACTGGCTACCATTTTAATTGGTTATCATTCCTTATCACGTTGCACAAGGAACTTCTAGTATAATTGTTTAATTTCTTTGTTCTACAATCGATTGTAAACTCCACAAGAACAGAAAATATCACTATCTTGTTCACCACTTTATGCCCTGCACAGTGGCAGGTACAGAAGAGATGCTTAATACATATTGTTTGAATGGGTAAATAACTAAACAAATAAATAAACAAACCAATCAAGCATTAGCTCATTTGATTCTCACAAAAGCCTTGTGGGAAAGAAGGGCTTAATATATTTTTAGCCCAGTATTGACAATGAATTAATTAAGCTACAGAAAAGCAAATTGACTTAAGTCACGCCACTAATACGAGAGCCAAGCCAAGCACCCAGAGTTTTTAGCTCATGGGATTACTCAGCCACAGGAATATGATGCAAGGTCATCACATTACCAGAGATTCTTCATTACATTTCCACTTCCAGTGCTTTGGTTTTGTGATTTATTTGGAATGCCACAGGGAATTCTGAGTTCTATGAGTCCCAATAACATTTTGAGGGCTACTGGTAAGATGTTACCAAAGGATTGTTTTTTTTAAGTGTGAGCCCACAGCCAGAGGTCAAAATTTGTTCCCCTACAAGAGGGTGTTTCCAATTTTACTGTAGGAGCTAAAGAGAAAAGATTATTTTTGATAGAAATTCACTTTATAGTAGATTTTGTTGGGTCTCATATATTCAGTTGAGTAAAAGATTCCTGATCCTCAATAGTCAACCAATTGGTATGAACGGTTTTTATGTTCTTATTTTAGCTTTATGTTTCACCTTCCTTGAACATCTACTTCTTTTCTTTTTTATTCAAGAACATTTACAGTTGCTTATAAAATAAAACATATAAGTGGAAAGGTTTTTTTTATTCAAGTGTATATGTTCAAAAATGTGTCAGGGAGTAGGGCATGAGGGAACCCTCTAGGGCAAGCTCTATATTTTGCTCTGGGTAGTGGTTTCCCAGCACATACGTGTAAAAGGCCAGTGAGTCATTTAAGACCTGCATACTTTACTGTGTATAAGATATTCCTAAATAAAAACTGTTTTAAGTGTGTCTGGCTTTAATTTTATAGAGAGCTAGAATGTGAGAAATGAAACCAGCACATTCTGAAGTAAATCAGTTCAAGTTTATAAACATTTATTAAGCACTTACTATGTACAAGTCACTGTGCTAGACCCTGAATGAAGGAGATTATAGTGATTGTACTGATTATACACAGTCTTTGACATGAATTGGGCCATCAAGAAATATTTGTGTAAAAAATGAATGAGTTTATTAATTGATAGCTAGTACAGGCCAAGAGGTTAAGTTTAAATAGGAACAGAGATGTACTGTCCCCTGATACTGAATGAAGGAAGATAAAGATGTGTGAGTATACTGGTTATTCTCTGTGGTCCAAGACGATAAATCCCCATATGAACAGTTGATCTTCTATACAGAATATCATTTATGTGGAAAGGATTGACTTGGCTCACCTGCTACAACCCATGCATCAAGCCTGCCAATAGGGACAGGACTAAGTAAGATGCTCACTGCAGGGGATGAGGAGAGAGAAATAGAAGGGAGGTCCTACAGGGCAGTGAGGAAGTCATTGGCTCCTTAGTTGTGGAATAGTAGGAGAGAACAGAAATAAGAATGCAGAGAACTAAGCACAGAATGGGAAGAGCAGAAGTCAGACCACAGTTGTAGATTTCTTTTGAAACTTTTGTATGAGAAGCAGGAGATTGGAAAGTACTGGAAAGGGACAGTGAAACAAAGATTATTTTATAATCTAGGGGAATTGATTATGTATAACAAGGGGAGAAAGAGAAAAGAAATGATTTTTAAAATATTGGGGAGAGAGAGGAGATGGCTATTTAAGTAAGGTATTGGGATAAGATGAGGGGAGAAAGGGAGGCACAGGCTTCTGCCCAGGCTTGCGTCATCTCTCACCTAGGGATTACAGTAGACTGGTGGTTGGCCTCCTTGCTCCCACTCTTGCCCTTCCAATCCATGCTTCCCAAGCAGCCATGGCAATCTTCTTGAAATGCAAATTCGATTATGTAACACTCCCGACCTTTTCAATCCAAATCGTCTCAATCCACACTGTGTAAAATCCAAACTCCTTGCCATGAACTTCAGAGCCTGACATTGGATGGCCCCAACCTCCTTCTCCAACTTCATCTCTCTCCTTTCTCTCCTTCCCTCACTGTACTCCCCCATCTGGCCCTACTCTCAGTGCTACACGTGGGCCAATCTCTTTCCTGCCACACGACCTCTAAATAAGCTGGTCTTTCTTTCTTAAATACTTTTCTCTCCCACTCATCAGAATGCTGGCTCATTCTTATCTTTTTATCCTTAGGATTCTGATCACCAATTCCAACATGTAAGGATTTTTCCCTCACCAATGAGCAATTCTCCAACACCAGCTGGGTGTTGGAGAACACAATTCTGGTACTATCTACACAGAGACACTGTCAGATCTCACAAGTTAAGGGCTCAATCCAACAAGACTGCTCTTCATCTCAGCTTTAGGCACCAATGACAGATCCAAGTTGTCACCTGGTCTTCTGACCAATGGGCTATATGGACCTCCTATATGGAGGTTCCAACAATGCCTTTGGTGGGTTTTGTTAATTTGCTACTGTGGCTTGCAGAACTCGGAGAAGCATTTTACTTACTAGATTACCAGTTTATTATAGAAGGATATCACTCAGGAATAGCCAAATGGAATTGATGTATAGGACAAGGTATGGGGAAGGGGCCTAGAAGTTTGATGCCCTTTTGGAGTGCATCACTCTCTAGGAATCTCCGCAGGTTCACTAACCCAGAAGTTCCCTGAACCCTGTCCCTTTGGGCTTTTATGGAGGCTACATTACATAGGCATGGCCGATTAAATCATTAGTGATTGAACTCAATTTCCAGCCCCTCTCCCCTCCCCTAAGGTGGTGGGATGGAGCTAAAACCCTCTAATCACATGGTTGGCTCCACTGGTGACCAGCCACTTACCTTTGAGTAACTTAGGGCCATTCCAAAAGTCACCTCATTAACATAACAAAAACCCTTTTATCCCTCTCAGTACTTAGGAAATTCCAAGGGTCTTAGGAGCTCTGTGCCAGGAATGGGGTCAAAGGCCAAATATGTATTTCTTATTATAAATCACAATATCACAGCCTCCGCTAAAATGCTATCTTCCCAGCAAAGACTTTTATAACTATTCATTATAAAGTAAGGCTCTTAAGTTCTATTCCTTGGTAGGATGTGGTAAGTAGAGGCAATCTATAACTCCCTTGGCAACAACAACAAAAATGGAAAAATTATTAAAATCATACTACAAAGGCATTGTGGAACTGTGACCAGAGAGGACAAGGTGAACTAAGTTCTCAGTCAAGAAGAGCCCTTCCTACATTACTAAAGTGGCAAGTCATTGCTCATGGAGCATGCATGCACACTGGTTATGGAGCAGGCTTTCCACAGGCAAGGAGAAATGAGAAAACAGTGAAACGATAAACTTGACTCTGATACTAAAACAATTATTACACTAAATGTAAATAGATTAGAAGCACTTCTGGAATGGTGGAGTAAGGTAAGATTTTTGGAGGCAAAAATCTGCTACACCATAAAAGCAACAAGAAACCTGGCAAAGACTGTCAAAACTAACATTTTCAGAACTCTGAAAATTAACTAAAAGCTTGAAACAATGTAAGGAGAAAATGAAGTACTTAAGATGAATATTAGTTTCTCCATTCACAGATAAATAAATATGAATATGGTGTTTTCATTGCTGTAAATGAAAAAGGTGAAGATTAGAGAGGTTGAATGATTTGCCCAAGGTCACACAAGAGTAGCTAAGAGGTGTCTTGAACCTAGGTCTCTTGACTCCACTGGACAAGGGCTCCAATAGCCCCAGCTTCTAGTCCTAGCTCTGGTGTTCATTGGCTCTGTAACTTTGAGACAATCACTTCACCTCTCTGAGCCTCAGCACGTTCATCTGCTCACCAAGGCTGTACTTACTATCAGTGACCTTTCCTGACATTCTTCAAAATGTGTCTAGTTTACAGTCCCAACTTTTAAAACAGAAGGATCTTAATATGAGATCCCTAGATTCCTGTTTCAGCAGATCCACTAACTCCATGGACATAATGCCATAAATTTTGTACGAATGTATGAATGTGCATTTTGTGGGGGCACATCAGAGTTCTATGATCCCCAAAATTTAAGGATATTGCCTCAAAGCCATGCTAGATGGGCAGCTACATATGACATGCCTTAAGATGATTTCTTTTCTCTGGTTGGATTTATATATGAACATGAACTTTTGATGCCTAACCCAAAGTACTGATAAATGTCAGAAATTTCAGGCATTAGGGCAGGGCCAATTCAGATGAGGGTTTGAGATGGAAGGTTTTGCTTCCCTTCAACAAAAATAACACTCAAAACTGACAATGCTTCTAGCACTTTAGAACAGATATCTCAATTTTGTTTTTGATCTTCAGTAATGGTTCTCTTTGAGAAAGGAACAGAAGTAATGATTCCCCATTGTGTGGTTAGAGGTTAAAAGAATTGATCAGATTCAACAGTCAGTGTTTGGTCTCTTCTTTCACTCTCCGCAGAGGCACAACCAGGACTTGAAATTGGGACTGCTGGCCTCGTGGGTTCTTTATTCCTCCCTGGGGTGGGATCAGCACAGTGAAAAAGGGGGCAGAGTCCTAAGCACATTTCTTCTCCCACATCCCCTTCCTCTTTTCTAAAGCCCAGACTCAATAGGCAGCCCACACAACACCCCTCCCAGGACACCATTCCCAAGGCACCAGCGGGGTGGCAAAAGTAGTCAGGATCTCCAGCATGGTGTTAACAAATCACATCTTTTTAATAGTGTACTATCCCCTCAGTCACATCCATGTTTGTGGGCGTGCTGGAGATTACTAACCCAGTGCAGCTGGCCTCAAGCTGACAGCCAGGACACACGAGTGTATACTCGCTCACAGACACACGTACACACACATACACACACACACTCAGCCACTCAGTCATGTTTAGAGGATGCCTGCTGCCAATTTCTGGCCTGGCAAACCAGAAATATTTTAGTGGTTTATAAATATGATCTCAATCCATCTTGGGACACTTCTCAGGTTCAAGCCCATCTGTGTCAGGTGCTCACAGGATTCTGGGTCTCTTCGGTCCACACCCACACAAGCCTTCCACACCTCAAGATGCATAGAGAACTCCTCAGCACCAAAGAAACATCTGAAATGGACAATTTCACAGGCTGCATCCAGTCATCTCTTGATTTGTTCTTTTTCTCTCTTTTATTATTGAAATGTTGTTTTTTCCACTCATATACCACCACCTCTCACCCCTCCCACATCAGCCTGTTGGAAAAGATGTTTATTTTGCTTTTCCTTGGCATAATTTAATATCAGGCAAGTGCATCTCTGATGCAGACAGTATATCTTGGGACATACATTTGAGATTCTGGTTGATTAGAATTACAAATTTGTCATGCAATCCTGACCAATTTGGAATTGGCTCTCTGACATCATGTTTATGTCCTTTTGGCCTTGCCAGCGGTTGCTAGGATTGTCGAGGGGGAGGGGGTAGGCGGGGGGCTTTTCTCAGCAATAAGTTAGAATTTCATAAATAGTTGGCTGTGCCTTAAAAGAAGCCTACTCTTTACCATGAGATAATGTATGTTTTCTTTCTACTTACTTGGAGTGGGTTGTATTGGGAGCCACCCAAGTTCACTTTTAAATCATTTCTCTACATGCCAGACGCGGCTTTTGAAGTCATCCTGCCCCAGCTCACTGGGAAGCCAGGGCGCAGGCTTCTACCCGCGGCCCCACTGTGTGCCCTGTCACCCATAACAGGAAGTGTGTCAGAGTCCGGTGGGCATGGGGTGGGTGGAGCAGGCCCGCAGGGCTCTGTTCCACCAAATGGAAAATCCTCTGACGTGTCCTCAGTGTATGTGTCTGGAGCTCAAGCAGGTCAGATGTCACCCCTGCCTCCAAGTCCCAACACCCCTTTCTGTCTGCCCCGTTGGCCTTCAGATGCAGCACATGGCATAACAGCAGGCTTTTTCAAAGCACAGGCCACAGGAAATCACATCTGAAGTGCCTGGCATGGAGGGTATTTTTATACCGTTCACTTTTTCCCTTTTCTTTTCATCTGTTTTCTGCATTTTTTCAGCTCGCTTTTTCTTCTTGATTTATTGTTGTATTCTTCTATTTTTAAACCAAGACATACTTTCCCATCAGACTCTTTAATGTAACTCATATGAAAATTAGTGATGGGTGGACCTCAGACAGTGCAGGAGCTGGATCCAGTAGACATTGACTTCCCTAAGTACAGAGGCTTATCTGCTGTCATCTAGGGGAGCAGAGCGAGGAAGGGAAGTAATCCCTGTCTTCCTCCCTCGCTGATCAATCTAGGGTTCGATGGTGTGGGCCTCTGGACCTTCTCCTTGAACATTGTAACGAATGGTTTCCTCATTCCATTGAGTTTCTTTCCCCCTCCATGTGGTAGCATGAGTAATCCAATCCAATCCAATAAGGATCATGGAATCCCTCACACAGGTAGGAAGAAAAACCAGGCTGGCCCCACCCAAACTGCCCACCTTGAGGACCAGTCCACTGGAGCTGGATTCCAGAGCAGGACGGGATGATGGGTTAGGGACACACTCCACCCTCTTTCAAGCTCTTGCTTATCTCAAGGAGCACAGTTTGGCTCCAAAGCCAGGGAGATGTGGGCCGAACCCTTGCTGGCTTTGTGACCTTGGGTGAGCTGCTTTAAGGGCTTGTGCCTCTGTGGAAATCTGAAGAAGATGCTTTTCTTCTGGACTTGCAAAAATTAGAGAAATTGTTTGTCAGACAAATGATTGGTGCTCAGTAAAGTGGTAAGCCGGTTTTACGATTCCAAGATTCGTTCCTATATCCTCATTTGGCCTGAACTCATCTCCTCTCCCCACCCTTAACTTCCAGCTGAGAATTTGCTGGTCTCCCGGTGATTTTTTTTTTTTTTTTTTTTACATGACTTAACGTGTCTCTCTCCTGCTTTGGCCCAAATTGGAGAGATTATGAAAGGTAAGGACCATATAGCACATGGTGTGGCAGGTGAAGAGCCCAGCAGCCTGTCTTCACTGCTCTTTAGTGAGTTCATCCATCCATTCAGCACAGATTCCCAAGGTCTTGTTAGACATGGAGGATTCAGCAGAGGGCAGGACAAGTGTGTTTCCTGCAGCAGGCACTCTGGTTCCCTCTTCCTTCAGCCTGTGCCATCAGTGTGTTTCACCAGCACAGGGGAACACCTTGCTTATTCTCACAGCACCTCCCATTCGGAATCCTCCTGCTTTGTGTCCTCTGGATTTTAACTCTGCTGCTGACACAAACTGCCTGCCTTCCTTCTCTCCAAATCCACCCACTTCACTTTCTCTGGAAGCTCTTCCTAATGAGCCCAGCGCATGTGGAGCTCTCTCCCTTCTGAATCCTGACTTCTAGCCACATGTACTGCCTGTCTTTCACAAGGTACCAAAGCCATCCTCATAGCCCCCCTGCACACAGCTCGAGCTGCCTAACCTAACCCAGGGTCCAGTATGACCTGATGCCTGCTACCTTCCACCATGGATGCCTTCCATCCATACCCCCCTGCAGCCAGTTCCTCAAATGCACCATGTTCCTCTCCACTAGGGCTGCCTGATGTTGCTCGTACTGTCCCTCTGTATGTTCCACCCTTCCTCTGCTAGTGAGTTCCTTTAAGATTCAACTCCTCTAGGGGAGCCCGGGTGGCCTCAGTTGATTGAGCCTCTGACTCATGGTATCAGCTCAGGTCATGATCTCAGGAGTCGTGAGATTGAGTCCCATGTAGTGCTGCACTGGGTATGGAGCCTGCTTGATTCTCTCTCTCTCTCTCTGCGCCCCACCCCCCTGCTCAAGAGATTTAACTCCTCTAGAGGTCCTCATTGGAGACCCTCTCAAGATACCTCAGACTAAGGTGTTCCATATTCCCTGGTATCTGTCATCAGACTTATATTACAGTGTGATGATCTGCCAAAGGCTGCCTCCCACGGCACACTCCTTAAAGTCAAACTGGATCATTTGTCTCTGTATCCCCAGTAACCAGTCTTATGATTCTAAGATCTGTTCAGAGCACCCTCAAACCTCCATCCCCCGTGCCCTCCATAAGTATGCTTTTCTAATGTCCCTATTTGAGACACTATGAGACTCTGTCGGGATGATAGAAGAAAGGAAGGGCTGATAAAAGCAGATTGAGTACTATGGATCAACAACGAGTCATGGGTAAAAGACGGTGTTTTATTATTATTAATGATTTTTCAAAAGGGCACAGAGAAGGGTATCTGGGGCTGACAAATGCCTATTTACCTTACTTTGCCTTGAAGACAGCCAACATCTCCCAGCCTAACCTGTTATTTCAGAGGGAGAAAAATTAACGTGCTTATCCTGAAAAGTAGTGAAAAATTATCCCCAAAGTACCATTCTTTTATTCATCCACTCACACACACTCACACTCACACACACACACACCTCCCTTCTCCCCTTGGTAGCATGTAGTCTCTGACTTCTAAAAAATGGTTGTTCCTTTCTGCTTGAAAGACTGTATTAGCTATTCAGGGAATACTAGCCCTTTCCTTGGACTCAAGAAAAGTATTTTATCCATTAAAATCTAACCAGGGTGTAGTAACCATAAAATCCAGCCGCTCTGTTAGGAAGACGGATATCCTCAAAGATTTATGTCTGGCCGTCTCAAAGAAAATGTGTAAGATGGAGTTTTCTCAGAGACTTTCTGGCTGGGCTCCACCCCACACATAATTTCTGTGTATATAAACCTCAGATCAAAACTCAGGAAGGGTTAAGGGAAACCTTTATGAACCACAGGTTATGTCTGCTCACCATCCTCGGTTGACCGTTTGGAATGAATTAACCAGTCCCTAACCAGCCCACAACTGGTTCTTGGACACAATTAACCAGCCTCTTCAGTCCAAATGGCCAAACCATTTGGGGTCTCAGATTCCATCCAGATTTGGGGTGAGGGTACACTCAAAGTCATTTGCATGTCCCTATACTTGTGGCAAAAGATAATGAAAACACACCACATTATTAGTCTCCAGGATATGGAGGAGACCATTGGAAACATCAGAATTCGGGAAGGGGTGGAGAAGGGGGTGTGACTATTTTGAATGAACCTGAAAGAAAATACTTCCCGAACCTTCCTTCAGAAGGCGATTTCAGTTCCAATTTTTCATAAGGTTGGAAAAAGTTAAGCAAACGAGAACTATAGACACTTGTTTATAGAAGGTTTTTCTCTTTAATTGCTGTTTTTGTTTCATGAAAGAAAAGTCCCATAAAATAAAAGCTCGTTTCTGGTTCAGCGAGGCAGTGAGACCCCTGAGAATGCCACAAAAGGGCTGACTTGACTCTAGCCAGCCGAGGAGTCCCGAAGACTTGAACGTCTATATATTTCCGTAGCAAGGTATGTGCCTTTCCCACCCTCCACCCTAAAGGTCTCTCCATACATTTGAGACAGTTTTTAAAATCTGAACTGTGGGACCGTCTGGTTGCTGGCAAGCATTCCAGACAAGTGGTTTTCTAAGAAGCCAAGTTCTGGTTTGACTCTTTGATTGGAAAAGTATCTATTTCACTAAGGGTGATAGGCCCCTGGATGCATTCTCACCAAAAAACCCATAAACCAATACTTGAAATGCCAGCAGCGAGTTGTAGGGAATTCTTTTGGTTTGCCTTCAAGGACACAAAACATCGCAAAGGTCTTCTCTTTGGCAGAGAGGGGGCCTGGCGTGGAGAGTTGGCCCAGGGTGTGTGTGGAAAGAGTCAGATGTTGGAGTCAACAGGCCTGGGTTCGAATCCTGACTCTGCCACCAGAAAGCCATTCTGACCTTAGCAAGCCTCTTCACTTCTCCTGAGCCTGGTTTTCCTCATCTTTAAAATGGGGTATTGACCTCAGTCTCAGGGAGGTGTAGGGCTCAGGGAGATGATGCTTGTGTGAATCCTTCCACTGTGCCTCATACACAATGGGGCTTAATAAGCAATGGTTTCATCTCCATCACCCACCACTGTTGGAGACCAATAGAGACACCCAGCTTCTGTGAGGGCACTGAATTCTTTCTGAGACTTCTGTCTGGGGGCTTCTGAGAAAATAGAGTTTGTCATCTGCATTCGTTAATCAATCCACAGGTAACTACAGGTCATGGACCCTGGGCAGGCAAAAGGCCCAGACAGGAGGAATTCTTAAAGTGTAGAGGGCATTTTCCCTGCAGAGGAGCTAGTAGTGCCAGCACATGGGGAGAAAATAGTGTGTAAGAAGTATAATCATCCAAGGTGTTGTGATTGGACAACTAAATAGGGAGTTAGATGCACGAAGCCACTTGCCTTCAAGACCAGAGAAGTAGCATAGCAGTAGCTAGTGGATGACAGAAGAGCCTAGGCCCCACGTGAAGGCAGTTGCCAGTACCAGCCAAGTGTCGTCATGCAGGGACATGAGACAGTGTGGCCAGATTTCTCTCTCTTTTTTTTTTAAGACCTTATTTATTTATTTATTTGAGATAGAAAGAAAGAGCACAAGCAGGGAGGAGGGTCAAAGGGCAGAGGGAGAAGCAGACTCCCCGCTGAGCAGGGAGCACTACGTGGGGCTCAAACCCAGGACCCTGAGATCATGACCTGAGCTGAAGACAGACACTTAACTGACTGAGCCGCCCAGGAGCCCCGAGATTTCTCATTCTTCAAGAAAAGCCAGAGATCTGGATTTGTATATAAAGGCTCTTCATTTTTAAATATTGACAGCTTTTTAAAAATTTAAACATCTGTCTGTGGGCCAGATGGGTAGGGAGAGATCCCCACAGCTGAAGGGCTCCACCAAGGAGGTGGGCTCCTGCCAGGCCTCGAATGGGGAGTAGAATTTAGATTTGCCTGTCTGAGTGTTTACCAGGAGGATGCTTCTTAGGAGGTGGTGTGGCTTGGTGGTTATGGACTTGGTGTCTGATTTCTCATGTGCAACATAAGAAAAATGACGTGTATCCAGAAAGTGGTTGTGCGGGTCACGGGAACGTGGGCTTGTTCGATGCCACACAATCATGAGCTGAGTCATATTAGCCGCTGTTATCCCAACCATCTTGAGTACTGTCATTGCTATAGTTATTAGAGCAGGGACTGATGGCATATACAGCTCTGCCACCTTCCACCCCAACTCGCCCCCTTTGGAGAGCCCACACTTGCCCCAACCTTGACATAATGGCCCAGTGAAACAGATGATAATATTGTTGTCCCCATTTTACAGATAAGGAAACAGAGAAGTGAAGAGCCCATGCAGAGTTACAGAGAGTCAGCAGAGCCTCGCTGCCTCCATGGCTCACCTTCCATCTGTTCCACCCACGCCCACAGGACCTGCTCCTGTGTAAACTGGATGCCAGGACCCCACACCCCCTAAAGTTTCTTGTGGGATCATCTCACCTAGGCCCATGACACACCATCCTCATCCTGCCCTGCTCCACCATCCGATCCCATCAAATGTTTCCTTTGAACTGGGTTGCAAGGCTCATCCACAAAGCCCAGGAAGTGTCTTGGACACAGAAAAGATTTTCATGGTGTTCCTTATAAAAGCACAACCTGACATGCAGCTATTGTGTCAGTGATCCCTCTTTTCCTGATTGCCAGAAACCCAAAACAGCTTAAAACAAAAAGAAAACTGGCTCACGGTCTGCGGGAGCCTCATTTCAGGCCGCGTCTACACCCTCGCTCTGTTTTTATGACCCTGGCCTGAGGCTCCCAAACCACAGGTCTAGTGCAGGTCTCCCAAGCGCAGACCTAGCCCTCCTCAGGAGCCCCCTGGGGAAGGACACAGGACATATCTGGGAGCACGGGCAATCCGAAATGGGCAGCACACTGCTGACAAATGTCCCAGACACAGATGTTTTGGTCTCATCTTGAAGCTATTTCAACCCAAGGCGGGGCTCGGAGGGCTGTTTGCCAAACCTGGACACTCACCCTTGGCCCCATTCATTTGGCAGACACAGAACACTCACAACGTGCCAGGAATGCCATGCATTGGTAACACCTTGCAGGGTCTCCCCATCCTGGGGCCCTTAGCCGTCCACCTTACTCGAATTCAAACACACACAATCAGAGAGGGAATGAAACATCCAGAACATGCCCTCCCGACCCAGCACCAGGGACTGAGCATACCCCCCTTCTCTTGGGCTCCGCTGACACATATCCCTCCCAGAGTGGGCATCCTGCCCCTCAGACGATAACTGTACTGTTTAAAAGGACCTTTCAGTCAGTATGTTTCTGCAACAACTTTGACTTGTGCTCAGATGGAGACACAGTGGTCTTTCCCATCACCGCAGGAACTGAGCCTGTGTGGCACTTTTCAGGGGGCTCTGACTCTTCTTACCTGACTACATATGGTTTTTGCTGCACTGTGCCTCTCTTTAGGACCTAATCTTCATGTAAGACAGTGGATGTCGAGAGCTCAGGCTCTGGAGACAGGCCTTAGTTCATAGCCTATTTGAGTGATGTTGGGTGAAGCCCTGAATCTCCCTTAGCCTGACTTTTCCCATCTGTCAGACAGAGACAGTGTTGGCTTCTGCCCCACAGACTTTCTATAAGGGTTCCAGGAGAAAAGAAAAGAAAAGCGCTCACTCCGACCCCTGACAGTAAGTGTGCAATAAAAAGGAGCGGTTAGTATCACTCAGGCCGAGAGTTCTACATGCATTAACTTTTTCCCCTTACAACCATCCTGTGAGCAACAGGTATCTTTATGCTCACCCTATAGATGGGGAGACTGAGGCTTGGTAGGTAGAGGGTGCAGTCTGGGGTCTAGCAGGGAATGAATGATGAGGGTATGATTTGTCCTCTGGACTGCGTGGTTCTACACCCTCAGACCCTAACCACTACTGCATCACAGTTTCTTTAAAGAAAGCCCAAAGCGAGTATAGACACCCCTTCATGTTCACACACGTCACCTGTCTATGCAGCTTTTGTTGGGCAGCTTTTGCTGGACAGCACTGAGCCAACCCGATACCCCTCTTCCCTATATCCACAGAAGCCCCTCTGTCTGCCAGAAACCCAGCATTCAACCAGGACTTCTGGCAACAGTGAAGCCATGGATTTCACACTAACATGCACCAGCATCTCCTGTGGCCAAGGAGACATTGGCCCCTTCGGCCCCAGCAAGGCCACTGACAGGAGGTCAGGGATGCCGCTTTATCATCTCTCCAGCTGCCCTTCTCATGCTTTAGCACCCCACTGCTCCTGAAATCAAGTGGCTGGGCTGTCGGGTCTCAGAATTCTCTTCCGAGGCTAATTTTCCATGAAGAGTATTGGATTCGGGAGCAAGTGGCCTTAGGAATTCAAGAGCCCCACCCGGCCATTCTCCCTCACCCTACAACCTAAGGCCTTATTTAACACACTCAACTAATTGAGGTGAGCGCTCCGCGCTGCATCTTTTCCAACCCTGCTCCTGCAGGTGAGGCTGAAGTCATGTGCAGAAGGACCCAGGTGTCTGAGGAATTCATAGTCCTGCCGTTGATTCATTTGTCTGCAGACATTCTAGACTCCATGTCTCCGAGACAAGCCACGACAGAGTGCATTACGAGGTGAGCCCGCCTTATTTTTCCCTCCAGCTTTCCCCCCGTTTTTTTTTTCTTCTTCTTGGCCTCAGGGCCCAAAGTATTCTGGACATATTTTTCATTTTTCCAAATATCAATTGCTCTTTTATTCCCTCTTCGAAGCAGTGAGTAATAAGAGTTGTGTCTGGTCCTGAAATTCCGACTGAAATAAATTAGCCCAATGACCAACGGGAGGTGCCTAGAACAATAACGGCGGAATATTTGGCATATTACAAAAGAGCCCCTGGATGTCGAAGTACAGTAAGTCTAGAAGCACATTACAGAGCAATGTTGCCAAAACGGGTATGCAATGAGCCATCCAGGCAGCAGAACGCCTCATAAATTAATCCTGCTTTTTTTTTTTTTTTTTTTTTTTTTTTGGTCCATGGTTCACAGTCCTTTTAGCCCTCTGGTTAATGGGGCATGCAAAAGGGTATTTTTGGTGTGGCCCTCGTCCCTGGCAGACAGGCACATGCCAAGGCTGCATATTAATGTATATATTTACCCCCTCACTCATCTGGCATCCCAGGTGCCACTTGTTGCATAAGCAGGGTGAAAACACAGGCAGTAGAGGCAGCAAGCCATTAACAGATACTGAACACCTACTAAGTGCCAGGTTTTATACTAAGTTCAGGGGACGCCCCAGAGGATGACAGGGGTATGGTCTCTGTTCTCATGGTGCTGAGAGCTCAACCCACATCCCAAATCCCTCCTTTGCTGGAAGGAACTGGCCATTATGTGAGTCTTGGAGGGGTGGCACAGCCCTGCCTCCCACGGCAAAAGAAACAGAAATCCTGACTTCCTCCTTATGTCTTCGCAGCCAGGGACCCAGCCTAGAGATCACCTCTGTTCAGACCATTGAATCTCAAGGGAATGTCCCAAAGTTGCCATGGTAGGAAAAAGTCCCCCAAAGATATCCATACTTCCCTGGGGCCTGGGAATGTTATGTTCTATTGTAAAAAAGGACTTAGCAGACATCATTAAATTCTGGATTTTGAGATGAGGAGATTACCCTGGCTTATCTGGGTGGGCCCCAATGTAATCTATGTATCCTTATAAGAAGAAGACAGCACACACATATTTCCTATTACAAAAGGAGAATACGACCTGACCACAGAGGCAGAGGTCAGAGTGACGTGTGGCCACAAGCCAAGGAGTGCTGGTCGCCACCAGAAGCTGGAAGAGGCAAGGAACAGATTCTCCCTGAGAGCCTCTGGAGGGAATGAGGCCAGGCTGATGCCCTGAGCTCAGCTCTATGATATGGACTTGGGACCTCTGGTCTCTAAAACTGTAAGAAAATGAATTTCTGTTGTTTTAAGCCACTCTGTTTGTTGCAATTTCTTCCAGAAGCCATAGATAAGACACCAGAAAATTTAGAATTCTTTCATGGCATTGGGATCCACCTGCTGAGAGCCTACATTTGCCCCCATACACAGTCCTGGGCTCAGACTATTTCTTTTTTTTTTCTTTTTTTTTTTGGGGAGGGGGGGGGGCTCAGATTATTTCTGTGACCTGTCCTGGTCTGTGGTTCTAACAGCTTTTCCTTTCCCCAGATTTTCATCAATTCCAGGACCTCCCTTTGGACATTCCTCCAAAATTTCCTTTGCTGATTTTAGTTAGCCATTGGGGACTCTGTTGCTTGGCATCATAGGTAAGAAACCCCATGTGGCAGGGCTGTTGTGAGGATCAGGGACAAGCCCTATTTTGGCCAAGCACAGGGTCTGTCACACAATAAATCAGAGTTCACAAACCAGCGGCCTGCATTTCACTCAAGTCATGTATTTTTTCCCAAAGTAGAATTTGTTGCCAACATAAGTCAGGAGACTTCACATAAAACCCTGAATTTCTAACTTCTCTTAAAAAAATCAGATCTTGCAACGCCGGATCCCACAGATTCATGGCAATGATTGCTTGGCCCTTCTAGACATGAATGTTATAATTTGCCAGTCCCCACCAGGCCTTTTTGTTGTACACCAGCCCATTCCCCTCATTCTATTCATTGTTTAGTACCTCTCTGCATCTAAGTTTGCAAGTCTTATGACAAATACAAGTCTTTCTTCCATCAGACTAAAGATAGGCTCCAGACCCAGAGTAGGATGGGCTCCTGTGTAAGGCCCAGGTAGGGAGGTCTCTGCCCATGATACTCAGTCTCCCCAGATAGCCTCTCTTGTCTCCTCCAGCTACCCAAAACTGCCTGCCCTTTATGAAACCATTCTGTCCACTCCGTTCATCCTCCCCTTCATCAGTCCCCACCCATTCCTATCCTATCCAGGCTTGCCTATTACACCATTTGTATCCATTTTCTGAGTACACTTTTCATAGAAAGTCTTTGCATTCTTAAATTATTGGTAGAGACATTTGTATTGACTGGCTGCAGGAGCAGCCAGTCAATAAGTCTTTGGAGAAGTGAGGAAGAGAGGAGGGGAAATGGGAAAGGAGAGAAGCAGGAGACAAGGTTCCTACTGTGAACCTGGCACTGTCCCATCACTGCATCCCCCTTAGCCCTCCCAATAACCCCACAAGACATACATTAGCATTGGCTTCTTTTTTCGGATGGCTAAGACTTAGAGACAGGATGTCATTTTCCCTAGCGACATGTTACAGTGACATCGGGATTTGAACCCAGATGTGTCTAAGTGACCAGACGTTAAGCACACAGCACTGTTCGGCCCATGCTTGTTAGGTATGGGGCAGATCTCTCCCCTGGCAGGATATGATCTTTCAATTAGTTATTTGCCTGGAACACAATCATTCACACATTTTCCATTCATCCCTCCCTCCCCCATCTATTTCCACATTTACTTAAGAAGTCTAATTCCTCATCCACAGCACCCCTCTTCCTTTCTCATCCTCACCTTCTTCCTTTACGGGGCAATGGAAGACTTGGGTGGCCTGGGAGGCACAGGGCCCAGCATGGACCCTTCCCAGCCCCCAACCCAGACCAGCTCCTGGGCACACACTCTGAGGGCCAGGCAGGGCTGTTCTTTCTCCTCTTCCCTGTTCTGAGGCCGAATCCCCAGGAAATAGCCCTACCAAATAATCCCACTCATCACTGTTCTTTAGAGTAGTTTCCTGGAAGAATTCATTAGGTTTCCCAGAAAATATTTCTGGTCACCTTCTCTCTCGATGACTATAATTCATTACTTTCCATGTGTCGTAATTAGTTTAATGCCCAGTCTTGGAGTATGTGCATTTGACATCTGAAACGTTTCTGCGAGGTAAAACCCAAGAAACCAATGGCTGCTGTGGCACATGCAAGACCACAGAGATGATGTAAACGACCATTTATTTTTTTTTAAGATTTATTTATTCATGCGAGACACACAGAGAGAGGCAGAGACATAGGCAGAGGGAGAAGCAGGCTCCCTGCAGGAAGCCCGATGTGGGACTCAATCCCAGGACTCTGGGATCACACCCTGAGCCAAAGGCAGACACTCAACCACTGAGCCACCCAGGCATCCTGCAAATTACCTTTTAAAGAGACTCTGGGCAGGAGCAAGAGACTTGCCATCTGATCGTTTAGCTCCAACTGGCTTGGGCAAGTCTCTTTCTTTTTCTGATCTTGAGTCTCCCTAAGGAAGAGGCAATATCTCATGGCAATCAAGATCCTGGGGGCTTGAATCAGATCCATAGGGTTCAGATCTCAGCCCTGGCTCTCACTAGCTGTGTAACTCTGTGACAGTAACTTAATCCCTGTAAGGCTCAGGGATAATGATAGTATTTACTACCTAGAGTTGTAATGATAATACAGTGAGCCAACATATGTGAAGCACAGTGCCTGGTACTCAGTCATTTCTTGAAATGTCTTAGCTGTGGATGATAAGAAGAAGAGCATGCAGGAGAAGGGGGAAGGAGAAGAAATGGAGGCTGTATGAAATCCCTAAGTACTAAGTTAAGGTAGTCACAGAGTTGGACAGAGAGGAGAGAATAAAGCTACTTTCGATATTTCAAAAAGTTTAATGGGAATCTCACATCTACTTATCCAAAGTAAACCCACAGAGGATAACAAGAAAGGCAAATTTCTTTGCTTTTGGCTGAAATTACAACTCCTTGTGGTCAACTAAAAGACTTCAAAATTAAATAGACCTGCACTCAGCCCCCAGGTAAGGTGTGTGATCTTGAATAAGGAAAGTAACCTCCTCCACATAGAAACTGTCAATACTGTCCTTGCAGGGCAGTTACGAGGATTAAATGAGATAATGCATGGAAAGCACTTAACATGAGGTCTGGCACAGAGTCAATACTCAGTCCATAACAGCCACTGTGCTAATATCCTCCTTAGCCTCCCTGGGGCTCAGCTTCTTCATTGGTAAAATTAAAATCATACCACCTGCTTTACTCATTCAACAAATATTTACTGAGTTAAGTACTGTGAATACAAAAATGTATTCACCAGACACAATTCATGGCCTCTCAGAGCCCACAGTTTGAAGTTGCTCATTATTCATCCATTCAACAAATATTTTTACTGAATATTTAGTATATAGCAGGCTGCATAATGGGAATTAGAGACACAATGGCTAGTACAACAGACCTAATCCCTAAGTATCTACAGAGTAATAGCCTACAGAAGATGTAATAAACTAAGCTAGTGAAATGACTAACATAGTAGGTGCTCGATAAATAAAAGTTATCTAGGTGCTAATCAGAAGCTGTGTATGTGATTTTGGGAAAGTTAGCTCATAAAAGTGTTGAAAATTAATGATTCTTAACACATTAAATTTGGTAGATAGGGACTTGGTACGGAAGTGTTGAATCACTATATTGTATACCTGAAACTAATATTACACTATATATTAGCTGGAATTTAAATAAAAACTTTTAAAAAAAGAATTGAGAGTAAAAAGGTTTAAGATTTTAAAATGAATAAAGTGTGAGAGAAACCCAAAAAATGAAATAATTATTTATTTTTAAAGATTTATTTACTTATTTATTTGAGAGAGAGAGCATGAGCAGGAGGGATAGAGGGAGAGAGAACCTGAAGCAGACTCCATGCTACTGTGGAGCCCAGTGTGGGGCTCAATCTCACAACACTGAGATCATGACCTGAGCCGAGTAGGCCACTTAACCAACTGGGCCCCCAGGCACCCTCAAAACATATAATATTTAAGTATACATTTAATGAGACATATATAGGATCTATATGCTGAAAATTACAAAATGCTGATCAAAGAAAACCTAAATAAATGAAGAGGCATACTGTGCTCATGGATTGGGAAACACAACATAGTAAAGATGTTACTTCTCCCTAAAGTAATATATAAGTTTAATGCAAATTGCTATCAAAATCCCAGCTAGTAGGACACGTGGGTGGCTCAATCTGTTAAGCATCTGCCTTCAGGTCAAATCATGATCCCAGGGTCCTGGGATTGAGCCTTGCATTGGGCTTCCTGCTCACGGGGGAGTCTGCTTCTCCTTCTCCCTCTGCCTCTTTTCCTGCTAGTGCTCTCCCTCTCTCTCTCTCAAATAAATAAATGAAATCTTTAAAAAAAAAAATCCCAGCCAGAAGGGTTTTTTTTGTTCTGTTTTGTTTTTTTGGTAGATGTAGACAAACTTGTTACAAAGTTTTGTTTTTTTGTTAAGATTTGTTTTAATTTATTTATTCATGAGAGACTCAGAGAGAGAAGAGAGAGATTGAGAGGCAGAGATACAGGCAGAGGGAGAAGCAGGCTCCATGCAGGAAGCCCAACATGGGACTTGATCCCGGGTTTCCAGGATCAGGCCCTGTACTGAAGGTGGCGCTAAACCGCTGAGCCACCTGGGCTGCCCTGTTCCAAAGTTTATATGGAAAAACATAGGCCCTAGAAGTGCTGAGACAATCTTGATAAAGAAGAACAAAGTGGTATAAATCACTCTACTCAATCTTAAGGCTTGCTATGGCCACGGTAACCAAAACAATGTGATATTGCTAGTGGGCTAGATACATAGATCAATGAAACAGAATAGAGAACCCAGAAATAGACCCACACAAATACGTGCAATTGCTTTTTTTTAAAAAGAACAAAAGCAATTCAAAGGAGGAAGGGTAGCACTTTTCAACAAATGGTGCTAGAGCAATCAGACTTCCATAGGCAGAAAAAAAAAAAAGAACCTTGATCTTCTATAAAAATCAACTCCAAACAGATTATGGACTGGGCTATAAGACATAAAACTATAAACACTTTTAAAATAGGAGAAAATCTTCTGTTTCTAAGACCAGGGAGAGTTCTTAAACTTGATACAAAAAACATGTTCATAAAAGAAAAATTGATAAATTGAACCTCATTAAAGTTAAAAACTTTGTCTTTGCAAAAGTCCATGTGAAGAGGATGAAGAGACAAAATACAGACTGGGAAAAAAATATTTACAAACCATATATTCAAAAAGGACTAGTATCTAGAACTCGTAAAGAGCTCTCAAAACTCAAATGTAAAAAACCCCATCCCTGTTAGAAAATGGGCAGAAGGGGTGCCTAGGTGGCTCAGTTGCATAAGCATCCAACTCTTGATTTTGGCTCAGGTCATGATCTTGATGGATATTCTCTCCCTCCGTTCCTCCCCCTGTGTATGCTCATTCTCTCTCTCTCTCTCTCTCTCTCTTTTTCTCTCTCTTTTTCTAATAAACAAATAAATCTTTTTAAAAAGTGAGTAGAGACTCCATGAGGCAGTGGCGACGGCAGCAGTGAGAGGACGAACAACAAGTTCGACGCATTGAAAGATGATGACAGTGGGGACCATGATCAGAATGAAGAAAACAGCGCACAGAAAGATGGCGAGAAGGAAAAAACGGAACGAGACAAAAGTCAGGGCAGCAGTAAGAGGAAGGCTGTTGTCCCTGGGCCAGCAGAGCATCCCCTGCAGTACCACTATACTTTCTGGTACTCCAGAAGAACCCTCGGCCGTCCCACCAGCTCACAGAGCTATGAACAGAATATCAAACAGATCGGCACCTTTGCCTCCGTGGAGCAGTTCTGGAGGTTTTACAGCCACATGGTACGTCCCGAGGACCTGACAGGCCACAGTGACTTCCATCTCTTCAAAGAAGGAATTAAGCCCATGTGGGAGGATGATGCAAATAAAAATGTTGGCAAGTGGATTATTCGACTGCGGAAGGGCTTGGCATCCCGTTGATGGGAGAATCTCATCCTGGCCATGTTGGGGGAACAGTTCATGGTTGGGGAGGAGATCTGTGGGGCTGTGGTCTCTGTCCAGTTTCAGGAGGACATTATTTCAATATGGAATAAGACTGCCAGTGACCAAGCAACCACAGCCCGCATCCGGGATACCCTTCGGCGAGTGCTTAACCTACCTCCCAACACCATGATGGAGTACAAAACCCACACCGACAGCATCAAAATGCCAAGCAGGCAGGGCCCCAAAAGGCTCCTTTTTCAAAACCTCTGGAAGCCGCAGTTGAATGTGCCATGACCCTCTCCCTCTCTGGATGGCACCATCATTGAAGCTGGCATCATCGGAGTCTCTTGTTCTGTTGGCGTGCTACCTGGAAGATCCTTCCATCCTGGACAAGAGGAATTGGAAGAGCATTTTATGTTTTAAGAACAGGCTGATACACAGCAGCTACAACAACAGCTGAGATCACTTAATAAATGGTGCTAAACTAAAAAAAATAAAAATAAAAATAAATAAAAATAAAAAAGTGAGTAGAAGACATGAACAGATATTTAACTGAAGAGGAGACAGAGATGGCCAAGAAGTACATGAGAAAAGTTCAACATTATTAACTGTCAGGAAAATGCAAATGAAAACCACAATGAGATATCACTGTAGACCTACCAAAACATCTAAAATGAAAAATAAGGCAGCCCGGGTGGCTCAGTGGTTTAATACCGCCTTCAGTCTAGGGTGTGATCCTGGAGTCCCAGGATCCAGTCCCACATCGGGCTCCCTGCATGGAGCCTGCTTCTCCCTCTGCCTGTGTCTCTGCCTCTCTCTCTCTCTCTCTCTCTCTCTCTCATGAATAAATAAATAAAATCTTTTAAAAAATAAAATAAAATAAAAAATAATGAAAACATCTGGCAAGGAGGAGAAGAAACTGTATTGCTCATTCATTGCTAATGGGAATCTGCAATGGTACACCCATTCAAGAAAACAGTTTGACAGTTTCTTAACAAAACTATTATGCCATTACCATAAAACTCGGCAATTTCCATCTTAGGCATCCCAGAGAAATGAAAACTTAAGTTCACACAAAAACTATACAAGAATACCCATATCAGCTTTATTCATAAGAGCCAGTAATCAGAAATAGCCAGATGCCCTTTAGTGGGTGAATGGTTAAACAAACTGTGTACATACATGCCATGGAATACAATGCAGCAATAAAAAAGCAACAAACTACTGATATTCTCAACAATCTAAATGAATCTCCAGAGAATTATGCTTAGTACAAAAAAAGCTAATATCCAAAGTCTGCATACTATTTGCACTTTTGATAAGATAAAATTTAGAACTGGAGAAAAGATTCATGGTTGCCAGGAGTTAGGAATAGTAGGGGCAAGGGGACAGAGGGTGGGCGGTGGGTATCCAAGGGCAAGACAAAAACCCTCTGGCTTGGGAATTCTTTAGTATCTTGGCTGTAGCAATGGATACAGAAACCTACACACCTGACAAATATTTAGAATTAAATACACATACACAAATAAGTTAAAGTAAAATTGGAAGGTCTGATTAAGATTGATAGACTGTATCAATGGCAAATCCTAGTTGTGAGATTGTATTACAGGGGATTCAAGATGTTACCACTTGGGGAAACTAGGTGTAAGAAACATTGGATCTCTTGTATTATTTCTTACTACTGCATGTGTATTTACAACTATCTTAGTAAAAATTTCAATTAAAAATTTTATTGTTTTGTATTCTAAAACTCACATTTTATTAAAATGGCATCCCGTTGATGGGAGAATGTATTTAAAGATATAGGAGAGTAAAGATCAGAAAAATCATCATCCTGAAATATAGCATTTTAATGCACTTTTTTTTTCTGGTCTTTGGTTTTTACATTTATATGAAAAAAAATTGTGAAGGACTGGAATAAAAAGCAGGGTGGTGACAAGGTGGGGACCTTGTTATCTCCTACCTTCTATGACATCAGAACTCAGTGTTTGAGGGATGCCTGGTGACCAGAGGCCAGGAAGGAGGAGGTTACTCATCTGTCTGTCAGGTGTGTGGCGGGGGGCACATTGATCCACCCAGGCAGCCTGACCTGAGGCCATGGTGACCCAACAGGTGGGCAGTAGGGGGCGAGTGGCAGCCGAGCTGTTTGAAAGGAGAAGGGGCAGTCGCTGTGAGGACAAGAAACAGGTGAGGCGAGACTGGATGTATGCTGCCTCCCATCTGGGCTCCCTTTGACACTGCAGACAGACTGTAAGGCCCTCAGAGTCAGAAGAGGCCTTCAGCCTGACCCTCCCTGGAGCCCGATCTGTTGGAACACAGCATGCATGCTTAAGTGCTTCTTCCCCAAGGCCATTACCGACTGACTCTCTTATTTAATTCCCAGCACCGTCAGCAGAAGGTATGCCCCACGAGGGCTGGATTGTTTGTTTAGTTTCCTACTACATCCCTAATGCCTACAATGGTGTTTGGTGCATAATAGTGGCTGAATAAATCAATGAATGAATGAACATGCTGAAATAAATAGGCTACATCTGAATTGTAGAGTTCCTGGAGTATTTATTCTTAAGGCTAAAATTCAAACCTCATGCAGAATTTTGTCCCATTGTAAGCAACCACAACATTGATGACATGTATGAGGCAGCTACTTTCAGGTGAAGGCCACCAGGCAGCACAAGAGTGTGATCCTGGAAGAAAGGAAGACTCCTGATAGTCTCAGCTCTTTCCCAGGGGCTGCTACAGTGAGTCCAAGCAAGGGACAGCAGTCTTGCTGAGCTGCAGAATGGAGGCAGCTAAAGCAGCTGAACTCTGTAGGACAAGGCAATGGAGAGGAGAAAGAGAGCTGTACACCCAGGGGTTCCCCATGACTCCTTGGCTGAGGGCGGGGTGTGCGTGCAAGGGACCAGATTAGCCGCCCTGATCAGGGTGATTGCTATGTGGTTGACAGCAGAGCAGAGATCCTGGAAATCCAGTAGGGCTGAAGGTTGTTGGAATTCTGGCCCAGCTAGAGCAGAGAAACTCCTTAGCACTCAGGCATCCATTTGAGAGCACACATACACAAACATGCACACACATACATGTCTGTGCATATATCTACATGCACGCATATATCTACATGCACACATATATATACATAAATATACTTGGAAAAAAAGAAAATTCTTTTTCAGGGGCACCTGAGTAGTTCAGTTGATTAAGCATCTACCTTTAGCTCAGGTCATGATCTCAGGGTCCAGGGATCAAGTCCCCCATCAGGCTCCCTGCTCAGTCAGAAGCTTGCTTCTCCCTCTCCCTCTGCTCCTTCCCTCTGCTTGTGTTCTCTCTCTCTCTCTCTCTCTCTCTTTCTGTCTCTCAAATAAATGAATTTTAAAAATCTAAAAAAAAAAAAAAAAAGCAGTGGCCAAAGTCTCCACATTAAGAAGGAAATAAAGAATTAAACTTAATGATAGAAAGAAGAAACAACAAAGATAAAATCAGAAATTAATGAAATATAAAATGAAAATAATAAAACAAAATTAATAAACTGTCTCTTTGAAAAGATTCATAAAATTGGTAAATTTTTCATAGTCTAATTTTTTTAAAAAGAGAAAACCCAGATTACCAATATTGAGAATAAAAAAGAACTATCACAATACCACCTATAGACCGACATCAAAAGGATCTGAAGGTAATATGAGGAATGACTGGATACAAATGCATTTGCTAACTTAGGTAAAAGGAAGAAACTTTTTACAAAAGTTCCTCAACACAATGTACAAAAGTAACTCAAGAGGAAATAGAAAGTCCAAATGACTACAAGCCCGAAAAATTTCACCAATGAATTCTATCAATCATGTGACATAGAAAGAAATAATATCGATTTCACACATATTCCTTCATAAAATAGAGGCAGAGGAAATGCTCCCTGACCCATTTTAAAGGTGCAGCATGACATTGACTCTAAAACTCTACAAACATATAGAAAAAAAAATCTGACCTCCCCATGAATATAGATGAAAAAAATCTCCACAAAGTAGCAAATCAAATCCAGCAATAGAGAAAAAGGTGAATGCATCATGAACAAACAACTTCCTGAAGAAACTCAGGTTGGTTAGGTATTCAAAAGTCAATCCATGCAATCTCTCCCATGATCAGACAAAAAAGGTTGGCACTCAGATAGTCTCTCAGTGGATACAGGAAGTGCATTTCACTAATTCAGCACTCATTCTTGGTAAAATTCTTAGAACAGTAGGAATAGAAGGAAATGTCTTCAAGCTGAGAAAGGACAAGAAAAAAGCTAAAACCACCTCCACTTCATGGTGAGCACTCACACCTCATCCCACTAAGATACAGTGCAATATGACCATGTTTGTTTTTACCACTTCTATTTGGTATTTTACTAGTCAATATACAAGGCAAGAAAAAAGTTAGACTTCTGAAAAATAAAGATTAGAAAGGATGAGGTAAAACTTCTTCCCAGACAGTATGATTTTCAATATACAAAATCCTAAACTCTACCAGAAAGAAAAGGAAGAATTAAATCATAAGATACAAAATCAATTGTGGTTCTATAGACTAGAAACAATTGGAAAATGAACATTTAAAATCAATACTAGTTGTAATAGCATCAAAACCCATAAAATATTTCAAGAAGATGAGCAAGGCCCCTACACTTGAAAACTATGAAACATTACTAAGAATAATCATAGACAATGTAATGGAGAGATCCACCTTGATTATGGATTACAAGGTATGGTACTTTAGAGACATTCTTTCTCACCAAATTGAACCATAGTTTCAATGTAGTACTAGTTAAAATCCCAGCAGGTTTTTTAGAAACTGAAAAGATTGATAGGTTGATAAATGTGTGTGTGTATGTGTGTGTGTGTGTGAGAGAGAGAGAGAGAAAATGCAAAGGATCTAGGGTAGTCAGAAAAAATTTGAAATAAAATTTTAAAACTCACACTATCTTATTTCAAGTCTTAGGATAAAGCTATATGGTCATCTAGATAATGTGGCATTGACCAAGAGAAATAGATAAAGGAATGGAACTGCATAGTGACAGTGGGGCTGTTAGGGATTGAACTGTGTCCTCCAAAATTAATATGTGGAAGCCCCAATCCTCAATGTGACTGTATTTGGAGATAATTAAGGTTAAATGAAAGCATAAAGGGTGGGGCTCAAAAAGGGGGGGGGGGGCTCCACTCCAGTTGTACTGATGTCCTTATAAGAAGAGAGATACCAGGGATGCACAGAAAAAAAAGGCTGTGTGAGGACACAGGGCAGCCATCTACAAGCCAAGAAGAGAGGTTTCACCAGAAACCAACCCTGCCTCATGCCTTGATCTTGACTTCCAGCCTCCAGAACTGTAAGAAAATTAATTTCTCTCAGTTGCTTAAGCTACCCAATCTGTAGTATTCTATTATAGCAGCTCCAGAGAGTTAAGACAGATTAAGCATTGGCATAAAGGTTGCTATATAGATCAATGAAACAGAATAGAATCCAGAAGCAGACCTACATAAATATGGTAGGCATGTTTTTTACCGATTTTTAAACAATTCTAGAACTGGACATCCTGATGAAGAAAAGAATATTGATCCCTCCTTTACATCATATACAAAAATTCATTCAAAATGGACCATATACCTAAGTGGCAAATTAAAACAATAAAATGCAAAAAAGAAAACAGAGGAGAAAAATCTTCACAACCTTGAGTTAGACAAAATTTTTTAGATTGCACACAAAAGGCATAACCATAAAGGGAATATATTTGATTATTTGAACCTCATACAAATTGAAACCTTTAACTTTCAAACACCTTGGTAAGAAAATGAAGAAGCAAGCCACAGACTTGGAGAAAATAGTCATAATACAAACATCTGACGAAGAATATATATCCAAAATATACAAAGAACTACTATAACTTAATAAGACAAATTGCCCAATAAAAAAATGAATAGAGTTTTTAACAGACATGCCCACAAAGAAAGCTATGTGAATTCTGATGAAGAAGCACATGAAAAGATGCTCCACATCTGCTATAGACTGGATGCTTATGTTCCCCCTAAATTCATATATTGAAATCCTAACTCCCAAAGTGATGGTATTAGGAGTCAGGGGCCTTTAGGAGATGATTAGGTCATGAGAGTAGAACCTTCGTGAATTGGAGTAGTGCTCTGATTAAAAAAAAAAAAAAAAAAAAAAAAACAAAAAAACAAACTCCAAAGAGCTCTCTCTGCTCTCCAACACATAAAGATAGAATGGAAATGGATGGAACCCAGAAGAGCACCCTCAACAGAACCTTCATGCTGGCCTCCTGATTCCAAACTTCCAGCCCCCAGAACTATAAGAAATAAATTTCAGTTGTTTATAAGCCACCCGGTCTGTGGTACTTTGTTATAAGCAATGCAAACAGACTAAAACAACATCATTAATCATTTGGGAAGTGCATATAAAAACTAGATTGACGTACCACTACACAACCAATAGAATGCCTAAAATTAGGAAGACTGCCAACATGGACATGGAGCAACTAACTGTCTCATGTTGCTGGCAGAAACATAAATTAGTACAAAACCCTGGAAAACAGCTTTGTGGTTTCTTATCAGATTAAACATGCACCTGCCATAGGACCCAGTATTTGCATTTCTGGGTACCAACCCAAGTAGAATGAGAACAGATGTCCACACAAAGAGTTGTATCCAGGTGTTGATAGCAGTTTTATTCATGATAGTCAGAAATAAGAAACAGCCCAAAGTCCATGAACAGGTGAAGAGGTAAATTGTACCATATTCATACAATATATTACTCATTGGTAACACTGAACATAAAAACATGGAGACATCTCAGAAGCATGATGTTGAGCAAAAGTAGCTAAAGTAGCTAGGCACAAAAGACTACAAAGTTCCAAGTCATAGGTCAGGCAAAACTACTCCATAGTTACAGAGCAGATTAGTGGATCTGTCTGGCAGGCGAGGGTAAAGGAAGGAATGGACTGTAAAAGGGCATAAGGGAACTTTCTGGGATGATGATGGAAATGTTCTTTCTCTTAACTGGGGTGGTAGTCCACAGGTGTAGACATGCCAAAACTCAACAAACTGTACATTTAAAATGTGTGCATTTTACTGTCTGTGAATGATACCACAATAACGTTGATTCCTTTTAAAGATCATTTAGAGCAAAAATGTAAAAGTAAGGCAAGGAATGAGAACAGAGGTGGGTCTTCTCAGCAGAAAGAAGGGAGGGAAAACCCCAGTGGAATGTCACCAGGCTGCCATGTTACTTACTTCTGCAATGTTCGGGGGTTTTATAGTAAGTGTGCATGACATAGATAACTAGGAAAAAGTTAAGCTCTAAAAATCATCTTACAGCATTGCTATGCCTAGCCTTCTGTGAGGGCAGCAGGCATGCCTGCCTGCCTGCCTGCTCCCCAGTGAGTCACCTCCTTCCTCCTTTTCTTGCCACCAGACGCTGTTGGTGTTGCTGATCTTGGTGCTGTACGTGGGCACAGGAATATCAGGTGAGCATTCTGGAATCTGAGAAAGGAGGAGCCGAGTCCACACAGAGTCAGGAGGGGTATTCTGGAGATGGCTGCATGCCAACCAGAATGCCAAGGTTCACCTTCTCCTCCCCCTCCCCACTGGGATGACCAGCCATGTTTATTTCAACTACTGCTCATTTGTCCTTTTAAGAGGTGATGTTTGTGCCTGTTTCAGGAAGAAGTTGGGAGGTGTCAGAAAGGATCAGAGAATGTAACTATCCCCAGAATCCTGTGGCTTCCCAGGTAACATATTCAAAAAAGGTACTGAGGGGATGTCAAATTTAGCTGAGGAGATCTGGGAAGGCTTCCCAGGGGTGTCATGGGCGAGCTGGACCTTGAAGGACATGTAGGAGCTGGCCAGGTGGAGAAGGTGGGGATGAGCACTCCAGACAGAAGGAATAACATGTTCAAACACTCAGAAAACTTTTTGAAACCAGTGACAGGGGATTCTATGTGAAAAAGCTCAAGATGCAACTTTGATGTCTGCCTTTCAGGGATTTGAATACCAGACCAATGAACCTGCAGAAGAGCCAATAAAGGTCATCAGGACCTGGTTGAAGGAAAATTTGCATGTTTTCTTGGAGAAGCTAGAGAAAGAGGTGCAAGAACTGGAGCAGCTGGTACAGGACCTGGAGGAGTGGTTAGATGCTCTTCTGGGAGATGGGCATGCAGAGGATCCCTGCTCCACCTTCAAAAGTCACCTGTGAGGGCCCAGGGCTGGAACCTGGGGAGGACGCCAAGTGGAAGCCAGTGGGGAAAAGGGTTGCTGGCGGCTCCTCTACTAAAGGCTGAGCTGTGACACTTGAATTTCAAAGCAAGAAAATAAAATAGTTGGGACACTAAGAACTTTGATGGCACCACTGCTGGTTCACAAGCACTGTCAGGAGGACCCCAGGGCTCTGCTGGGAAATCCTCCAGCATACCAAAACTCTGGTGCACTGGTATCAAGCCAGTCCCGGGCTCAGGACCCTCACCCACCTCCCTGAGATAGGGCTGATAAACACTTCTTCCTTTTTTACATTCTTTTTCTTCCCTCTCTGAAACTTAGCAAGAGGACACTGGTTCTGGGGTATATAGATGGTATGTAGCCACTCAACCTTCAGACACTGCTGCTAGCAACATAAATTGCCAAAACCCCAGTAGAGGGCAATTTGGTGATAGCTATCAAATTCACAAATGCATTTACCATCCGATCCAGAAATCTGCTTCAGGGATTTATCTAATATATATATATATATATATATATATATATATATATATATATATAGACACACACACACACATATATATATGTTTATGTATATATCAATATATACATACATATATATTTATCATATATGTGACATGTATATAATCTAATTATATATAATTTTATATAGTATATATAATATATTTACATATAATTTATCATATATATGAAATATATACTTATATATATACACACGTGTGAAATTACATGTATACAATGTTACTCTCCTAGCTTCATTTATAATAGCAAAACAAAAGAAACAATCCAAATGATATCAGTAGGGCCCAGGTTAAGATAGTAGAGGCACAGCCAAATAGTGGATACCTGCAGCTGTTAAAGAGAATGAGGATGCTTTCCTTCTGATAGAGGAGAGTCTACAGGAGAGGTTGTTAAATGAGAGAAATTAAGGCATAAGAAGAGCATGGGGATAAGAATTTATATTTTGTTGTTGATGATGATGATGATGTTATGGAATGTGCAAGAAAACTCTAGAAGGATCAAAATGGGGGAGGGGCAGGTTGGGGGAGTTGAAAGTGAGCAAATATATGAACAGAATGAAAGGGAAAACTTTTCACCCTTTTTTGTTTTCAGACTATATGAATGTTTTGCCTATTCAAATATTTCTAAAATAAAATTACCTATTATTTTGCTTGCAGAGCAGGACTGGAATACAGAATATACAAGCAAAATAAGAATACCGCTATGATGAAATTATGAATGATTTAATTTTTTTAAGCAGTGCCAAGAGAAAACCCTCTCTTGATTAACTTATTTTGATTAAATGATGATAATTTTTATCTAGGATTTTCCCTTTTTCCTTTAACTTCCAGGAAGTTCAGCATTTATTTATTGTCCATTGTGGGAATTATATCAGCCTCACTCTTGGACTATTTGCCCCTTTCTAAGATTTTTTGTTTTCTATTTTAGTGGAATTATTATATTCATGCCATAGAACTACCTCAAATCTTTGGAAAGTCATGAGGGTTCCAATTCAAATTGTCTCATAGAATATCTGCCTTACAGGGGGAATGGCATGGCAATTCTGCTTGCCGGGAGGAATTATTCAATTGCCACTTGGGAAGGAAAAAGTCTTTGCAAGTTATGGTCACAGTTTTGCCACTTTGAATATGTGTCAGGGGGTAGGGACCAGAATCTGTTTTTCTTGTTTGCAGCTATTTTAGCAAGTATTCTGCAGGAAGGTCTGATAATGATATATCTTTGTATTTATTTTTACTGTTACTATAAAGGCTGTAGTAACATATCCAAAATCATGTACATGTACAGGGTTCCCAGGCAGAATTTTGACTGTACACAGGTTTAGCCTAACATACACTTCAGACTCTAACCCTCATTTAAGTTGCAATTGTATTGTACCCATAATATATATGTGTGTGTGAATATTTATATTTACATATTATATATATGTATATTTTTTCTTTTTATATATGATACAGTTGTAAATATTTCTATAAAATAGATATGTATATAAAATTGTGGGATACATAAATAAAAGAAAATGGAGCCTAGATTCTTGTGGATTGAAACTACCTCCGTGGATATTAGCAGAGCCTTTGAACAGAGGAGTCACACCCTGAAAGCTCCCAGGCATTACCCCCACGCACCCATAAACAGGGCCTGATAGAAACAGCCCATGCTGTTGTGAGGTTGCAGCCCACTGATAGTGGTCACTTTTGGTATGTTCACTTGTGAGCCCACAAGAACAGCAAGCCCGCTACCCAGGGCAGCTCTGGCAATGAGGATTTATCGTGGCACAACACAGGAGCCAGAATCTCATGAAATTAAGAATATACCATAACCTGGGAACCCAGAGACTAGAAGAGAAAGGTCTTTGAGAACCCAAGGTATCTCCCGAGGTGCTACAGGAGCCCCTGCCACAAGAATCTGGGAGCTTACCTCTAGCTTTCCACCTTTACCTTGAATGGGTGACTCTCTGGTTTTCTGCTTCTCTTTGTGAGTCTTCCCTGTCTCTTCCTGCTTCCAAAGGCTCCTTGCCCACCGCTCTATCTATCCCTTCTTCAGCTCAATACTTCTGCCTGCGAGTCCTCCTAACTCTGATTTGCTCCTGGTCCCACAAGTCCTCTCCCTTTCTCATGACTTCCCAAAGTTCCAGTTACTATATAATTCTGTCTACATTTCCCAGAGCAAACTCCAGGAGAGTGGGTGGGATATGATTGACTCATCTCATCAGATGGAGCTTCCTTTCCTGAGCCAGACTCTGGATCGGCCTCTGGACTGGATGACCTTGGTGACCACCTCTCACCCCTGCTCCAACCAGCTATGATAGGACAGAGAGGGAAGGATCGAGTACTCCAGAATGGAGTGACCTCACATGAGAAACAGCCTGGGCCCTTCCTGATGGGCGGTTCTGGACCATGTATAATGACCTCACACTTCCCAAGGAGGTCAGAAGTGTGAAAGAGTGATGGCAACCCTTGTACCGTGTAGTCCCAAGAGTCAATATCAAGGAAGCAGAACTGTGTGAGACAAACATTCATAGGCTGTATGTAATTGCTGAGAATGAGGTGGGAGGGGCTTGACCACAAGAATCATCAGAGTCAACATAAGTGAGTGGGTCATCCTAATCTGGGAATATTTCATTCATTCTCCAGTTTCTGGGTATAAAAAAGACAAATGACGCACTTAAAAGGAAGATTATGGGGGGCCCTGGTGGCTCAGGTGGTTAAATGTCCAACTCTCAATTTTGGCTCAGTCACAATCTCAGGGTCTTGGGATTGAGCCTGGAATCAGGCTCCATGCTCAGCACAGAGGCTGCTCCAGATCCTCTCTCTCCCTCTCCCTTTGCCCCTCCCACTGTTCTCTCTCTCTCTCTCTCTCAAATACATACATACATACATAATAAGAAGTATGTGACTACCTTTAATGACTTTGAAGTCTTATAATTTGAAAGAATTAGGCAAAATATTGCCCAGTAGATCTATTAAGGGGTCCACTTTCATATCTACAGAGTGGACTTCCCTTTGGGAGAGAAAATGTCTTTTACTTGAGACTTGAGAAGACAACTATTTCCAGCTCCTTCCATTCAAGCAAGAAATAAGGCCACCAGCAGAGCAGGGTCTCCCTGCTCCCATCCCAATCCCCAACCCAACCCACTTCCAACAAAACCCAGCTCCAACTGATTCTGATCTTGCAAGGCCAGGCTTCCCAGCCACCAAAGAATACTTTAAATAGAAAAGAGAGTGGTGCCTGGGTTGCTCATTGGTTAAGCATCTGGCTCCAGCTCAGGTCATGATCTCAGGGTCCTGGGATCAAGCCCTGCATTAGCCTCCCTGCTCAGTGAGGAGTCTTTTTCCCTCTCCCTTCTGCCCCGACCCCCCAGCTCATGCTTGCTCACTCTCTCTCAAATAAATAAATAAAATCTTTTTAAAAAATAGAATAGAAATTGAGTAATAAAATCAGGAGTCAAAACTTAAAAAAAAGAAAAAGATTGGGGCATGCATGTGCCAGCCACTGGTGAGCAAGAAGTTTACAGACTAATGGAAAAAAAAACAAGCAGAAAAGTCAAGACCAGGGAATTTCGGAGAATGATAAGTGTATGAGTAGAAACAAGGAAACCGCTTAGCAAGCCGCTGTGGTTTTCCATGTGGAAACGGAGGCGTGCGGGGAAGAGGTGTAGGAAAGCAGAATTCAGTTTGAAAGTATCATCAGCAGGACATGCTGATGGAAAAGAAGGAGGAAGGAGGGTCCAGATAGCCATCTGCTCAGGCTCAGGATGCCCCCTCTCTTCAGTGCATGGCAGCCTGAGCCATGATTCAGGTCCTGACCCAAGATGCTCACAAGGACTATGTGGAAGAGACAGGCATAGTCTTGTTAAGGGAAAAGTGGCCAGTTGGAAAACTGTCCTGACTACTCAATTATCTACATTTCTTCCTTTGTTTCAGGCACCTGGAGCATGAGGTCAGCATCACAAACAATTAAAAATTTTAATTAATTTTAATTGATGGTTTTCTCCTCATCTCTCTTTTACTTAATAGATCTATTTGGCAGCCTTCCTGATGCTCCCTCAGGCTCTTCTCTTTTGCTAACACTGATTCATTCTACATTTTTCTTTGTTTGTTTTATTGTTTTTGGTCAGCTTCTTTTCTGTTCCTCCAACTTATATAATGGGGAAAACACCCACAATCATTGGGATAATTTATGTTTTGAAGATAAAAATCTGATAATCTAGACAAAATTGAATAAGATAAAGTCCATCTATGTATTAGCTATATGTATTTCCTAAGAATATAAGGATTATTGGGGAGAAATAATAAAATAGTGGCAACAGACATTTAGAAAATGTGTTCCTGTTTTAGGGGCTTGGTCAAGTGCTATTGCTAATTTCAGTTCATGGACTGGGACATTGAGGCATAGAGAGATCATAACATTGATAAAATCATATCATCAATAAATGGGAACCCAGATAATAAATTCAAACCCAGGCTATCTGGCATCAAAGCTCTCACACCAATTCAATGAGCTTCATAGCCTTGCCTCCATTAAGCCCAGCCAAGATAATGTCTTCTCTCATTTTATTGTTAAGTAATCATATGCCAATTAAATTTACAAGGCAATAAATTTACATTGCATGCTACTACATGTTGGGTACATATATAGAGAGGTAGAAGTCACATTCTCTGCCCACATATAGCCTGTCCTTCTACCATGAAACCAAGAAACAAAGACGAGAAAAATGAAGTATCTACATTCTTGTAACAGCTATTGGATAAAGTGCCAAAGGCACCTAATTGCCAAATGAGCTATATACTTACTGGCCTAATGAAGAATTCAGAGAAGGGATAAGGAGCTTGAGTTGGCACTAACATGAAAATCTGTTAGTCCAAGTTATAGAAAAATGCAGAAACCCAAATTAGGCTGTAGCCAAGGGGAAATCATGAGGAAACTGGAAAAGAGATGAATGATGGATGGAGGCAGAGAGGGGCCCTTCCCACAAGAATCACATCTCAGGCATGGGTGCTGGTGTGGCCCAGCCCAACCCCAAGTGTCAGATCCTAGGTCTCAGGTAAGATTTGGGCCCAGATCCCCCACAGATCTTTGTGAGAAACAGTGGTTTCATTTGTTTTTGTTTTTGTTTTTGTTTTTGTTTTTTGTTTTTTGTTTTTTTTTTAAACAGATGCCCTTGGGAAGTAGGGATTTGGGCTTCACTGAAATTATTCCCAGACCAGGAAAGTCCATTTCCAGTCTGCATGTCATATTTTTGATGATGTCAAGTAAAAATGTGGATTTAATTTGTTCTCTTAATCCACAAATTTGTTCAAAAAAATTGTGAAATGCCCTAAATCCAATTTGGTTCAAATCTGGCTGTCAGAAGGATAATTGAGGGTGGTGAGAGATGGAGCCAAAGAAGACGCCTTTCTGGGGCATCCAAATCCCTTCTGTTGTGACATTTCCAAGAGGACATGCATCCCTGCTGGAAGGCAAAGAAGACAAAAATTTTATTCGGACACCATGGCCAGCTTTCTCAGTGGAGTGGCTGAGCCCTCAGCAGAAGGACCTGACTCACCTGTGTGCTTCGGCCAAATCACTCCACCACTCAGATTCTCAGTTTCCCCCCATGTCATCTGGGGCTACTACCACCCCCTCTGAGCATCTGTTGGGATATTAAAAGGATGTAACAGTAAAGCATAATGTTAGGAAGCCATTAGATGTTTACAAATGGTAGCGTAAGAGGAAAGTCCAGGTAAATCTAGACTCAGGCCCAGTTAGATCCAGGAGACACTGGCCCTTGTCTCACTCTCCATATCTCAGCTCCATTTGCCTCTAGGCTGGCCCCATTCTCAGGCAGGCTGGCCCCACCGTGGTAGCAAGATGGCTCTATCATATCCTACTGGTCTCCCCAGAAGAAGGAGAGCCCTCTTCCCTGAAAGCCATGGTCAAAGGCCTGCAACTGAACCTGGTGGTTCTTGGATTGGATCAAATACCCATTTCGGAGCTAATCCTGGTGGCTGAAGTGACACGGTGCTCACATGGATCAGATCTGTTTCACACACCCATCCCATCCCTCTAGCCAGGAATAATCCTAAGCATAGATGGTGTCAGGAAATCAGGGTGCTGTTACCAGAACGTGGGAAACTAGTGCTAAGAAAAAATGTTAAATACTTCATTAAAGCGTGAATGGCAATTCTTTACATCTCCATCACACTCTGGTGGGGTCCAAAGCACTTTCTCAGCTATCTTACTTCATTTGAATCATAGCTCATCTAGACAAGACAAGTGACGTTTTCTGACACCCAGTGCATGGGTGAACTACAGCAAAATTTACCTCTCCTGCCTGTGAGCACAGGCAAAGTACATAAAGGAGGTGAAAGGACAGGGCTTTGGGGTCAAATAGATCTGGTCTGGGGTCAAACAGATACCCCCACCTATCCAGTGTGACCTCAGACAGGTCATTCCATCCCTCTGGGCCCTAGTCTGCTGCCCATAAAATGGGGTATGTCCTACATATCTCCAGGGCCCACTGAGAGAATAAAGTCATAACAGCCAACTTTTATCTAGTGTTTACTATGCTTCAGGCAGGGTTCTAAGCACTTTATGAGCATCCCCTACCTTATTTAACCACAACAACAATCTGTGTGTACTATCAGTGTCTTCATTACAGACGTAAGGAACTTAGGACATGGGGCGCACAAATATCCCAGGGTCGCACAGTACGTGGTGGAGTCAGAATGCCAACTCAGACAAGTCAACTCCAGGGCCACGTGCTAAGGCCCCACCCTATGCTCCTTCCAGATTAAATGAGGTAATGCGCATGCTGAGCTATGTAAACTGTAACACATTATATAAATGTCACTCGCTATTACTTCTCTCCTCCCGCCCTGGTCATTAAAGCCATGAGGGACCTCATGAATCTACCACTCAGATATGTTCTCTCAGGACTAGACTCGGCCCCTTAGCTGCACTTCCTCCCAGCCTGCCTCTGGCTGAGGCTACACCTACAGACCCATCTGATTCTTTTCTCTCTAGAGTCAGGCAAAGTCATTTCTTGTACACAGACATTCATTTACCCCAGAACACTTAATGACTGAAAGGAGAAGCTGGGGTCACACTGGACAGCAGAAAGATTTTGGAGAACCAAACCAACACAGTCTCTACTCCCAGGGTGGTGGAAACTCAGAGAAAACAGCACCTGGGAAGGATACTCAGCATCATGGATAACTTGGGCATACTATTAGAACCCAGCTGCCAGGGTGGGGGTGAGGTACATGGGATAGGGATCATGCAAATGGAGCAGCTAGCAGTCAGAGCTGAGCATGTTTAGCTACTGTCACAAGGGGAATTCTATTCTTCACTCCCTCTGGCATAGAGCTTTGCATCAATTCTGCACAACTTACTTGTTTCCCTCTGTAAGATATCCTTCTTTGTTCTTGGTTTCTGCTTTATTTCTCATATCAAAGCACATGCTCATTAGCAGACATTCAGAAAAAAAAATACAGCAAATGTATAAATTTTGAAAATAGCAGGTATATAGAGACAAAAAGCAAATTCATGGTTGCCAGGGACTGTAGGAAAAAAGATAGGGAGTGGCTGTTTCTTAGGTACAGGGTTTCCATCTGGGGTGATGGAAAAGTTCTGGAGCTAGATAGTGGTGACAGTTGTTCAACATCATAAGTGTACTTAATGCCACTGAATTGTACACTTTAGAATGGTGAAAATAGTAAATTTCATATTATGTGTATTTGCCACAATAAAAAAGAATTGCAGGAGACCATAATCTCACTACCCAGAGTCAACCAAAGCAATGTTTTCTGTATATCTCTCCAACATTTTTACTGCATATTTTTAAACAATAAAAGTCATGATGCAAAGAATAATTTTGCACCTTTCTTTTTCAGTCCAACAAAATGTTATAAGCATTTTCCCCATATCCTGCATAATATTATTGGGCACTTAGGGGGTTCTTTTCTTCAAAGAACTATTCACTATTATTAACAAATGCATTGAGAAAATGAAAGGCAGACCATAGATTGGGACATAGATTGGGTGGTGGCTACATGAGTGTTTGAATTTGTTGAAATTCATCAAACTATACACTTTAAATATCTATTTTATTGTATATAAATTATGCTTTTCTAATATTAATTAGAAAAAATAAAATTAAACACCAACTCTATGACCCAAAATTTCACTCCTGGATATTAACCCAAGAAAAAAGCATATACTCACAAAAAGTCTTGTATAAAAATTTCACTGCAACTTTATTCATAGGAGCCAAAAACTAGAAATGGACTAAATATTCCAATTAAAACAGAATGATAATTAATCCAGATGATTAATCTGGATTCTAAAAAAAATGTGTTCCTTATAAAATACACAACTATAAGGACCCAGAAAAGCTAAAAGTAAAAGGATGGGAAACATATCCATAAAAACATATAAAAAATGAGTAGATATTTTTTTTTGAGTAGATATTTTTAAAAAGAGGTATAGATCTACTAAAATCAGATGAAATAGATTTTAAGACCAGAAGTACTAATAGACATTAAGAGTAACAATTCATAATTATAAAGGGATCAGCTCAACAGGAATATATAACAATCCTAAATTCAAATGAGTTTAGGAATGGAACTTCAAACATTATAAGAACTAAAAGAGAAAATAACCAATTCCATAATCATAGTGGAATGTTCTGAAACATGCTGGACAGTAACTGATAATACAGACAAAAAATTAATAAGGATATATAAAGATCTAAAGGGCATGACTAACAAACTTGAGATAGACCCAAATGTATACACAGACACCTGATTCATAGCAAAGGTATCACTACAGTGTAGTGTGGAAAAAATGGTCTTGTCAATAAATGATACTAGATGAATTGCATAAACTTACAGAAACTTATGCCTTTTGACTCTCACTCATATCATACTCAAAACTCTACTTCAGGTGAATCATTAGCCTAAATGTGAAAAGTAAAACACTAAATATCTTAGAATAAAACATAGGAATGTATATTTATGACCATGAATAGACACAAATGTCTTAAAACACACAAAAAAACCCCACTATGGAAGGGAAGTGGGTGGGGGGTTGGGGTGACTGGGTGATGGGCAATGAGGGGGGCACTTGGCAGGATGAACACTGGGTGTTATGCTTTATGTTGGCAAATTGAACTCCAATAAAAAATTTTTTTAAAAAACCCACTAAACATAAAGGAAAAGATTAGTACATTATACTCTCTTAAAATTAAGAATGACTGCTCATGGAAAGACACCATTAAGAGGGTAAAAAAGCAAACAGAATTCAAGAAGACATTTGCAATACAAGAAAGTTCTATGCTGAATACATAAAGAACTCCTATAAGTAATAAGACACCCCTCAAAATGAGAAAAACCTTGAACAGGCACTTCACAAAAGGACAATAACCAAAGGGTCAATTTGTTACTCACAAACACCTAATTAAAACCAGAGTGAGATATTATCCCCTACAATCAGAATATTTACACTTTTTAAACCAAAACAAAGTGTTGCTAGGATATAGATTTATTAGCACTCTCCCATATTTCTGTGGAAGAGTACATCGGTATGACTGCTTTCAAGAACTGTTAGTAGTACCTACTAAAGCTGAACATACACGTTTTATGACTCAAGAATTCTACTACAAATGTATACTCTTAGAAATGGATATGTGTGTGTCTGTGTTGAAAGTCATATCCAAAAATATCAGACAGCATTGTTTTTAATACTCAGGAACTAGAAACCTTTTAATAGTCCATTAACAGTAGAATGGATAGTATTCCATTGTTGAATGGAATACTACAACAATACTATTCCATTGTTGAATGGAATACTATTCAGCAGTGAAAAAGAGAAAACTAATATATGTAAGACCATGGATAAGCCTCAAAGATATAATGCGACTAGAACAGAGACAAGAAAGAGTATAATTGTCTATGATCCCATTCGTATGAAATTCAGAATTGGGCAAAATTAATCTATAAGTGATACAACTCAGGATATTGGTTACATTTAGAGAACAATGACCAGGAGACAGTACAAAAGAGACTTGAGGTGCTGGTAATATTCTATCTTTTGATCTGAATGGTGGGTACCTATGCATATTCACTTTTAAAAATTCATCGAGGTTTTCACTTAAGACTTGTGCATGAAACTGTATCGTGTTATGTGTTGGTAAAATGTAACATATGCTATTATTAAAATTCATGATATATACTGCCAAATTACTTTTGGGCAGCACCGTACCAGTTCCCGCCAGCATTGTGTAGGAGTTGTGTCTCAACCAAAGCCTCCCAAATATTGAGCATCATAATCTTCAAAATCATTCTTCAGCTTCATCTTAACTTGATTTTGTCCAACAAGCCAGCAAATAGTTATCACATCTCAAGCTACAGTGAATTCAGATCAAGCTATTTTACTTTCTCTCCCCTCCTTCCTTCTCTCTACCAAGGCAGTGGGAAAGGAGAGGAAGGGATGACTTTGAGGGAGATGTAATAGAAAGTAGCAATAGGACTTATCACAGAATGTGTGGGTATGCACTCCAATCCCTTCCCGAAAGTAGCCTTTAAAGAAATGGGCAGGGGGTGGCTAAAGATATATGACCTAGAGCAAAGAGCACAGGGACAGGAGTCAGAAGGTCCTGATTCTTAACCCAGCCCCACCACTACTTACTTCATGGTGACCCTGAGCAAGTCCCTTCCCCTTTCTGGGTATCTGTTTCCTAACCTATAAAATAAAGTTTAGAGTAGCAGGTCTCCAAAGTCTTTTTCAATTTGAACTGACCATGATCACGTGACTCTACAGATCCATATATGCAACGCTGCTTTAAATGCTCTGTGAGGCTGGGCAGCCCGGGTGGCTCAGCAGTTTAGTGCTGCCTTCAGCCCAGGGTGTGATCCTGGAGACCCAGGATCGAATCTCACGTCAGGCTCCCTGCATGGAGCCTGCTTCTCCCTCTGCCTGTGTCTCTGCCTCACTCTCTCTCCCTCTCTGTGTCTCTCATGAATAAATTAAAAAAAATTAAAAATCTTTAAAAATAAATAAATAAATGCTCTGCTCTGTGAGGCATCTATGATTACATTTGAGTTGAACATTTAATTCACCAGAATTCTCCTCAGAAGAGGAAAATAGTGTTCGAGGGTATGAGTCCCCAGGGACAGCAGAGTATGAGAAAAAAAACAAGCTTTTCTGTAGGCGGAATCAAGATAATTTTGCTTATTTCTCCAGAGAGGGGGAAAACAAAGAGGAAAGAAGGAAAAGCTCAGCTTGACACACTAGATGGGTGGAAGGCTGTGTGCTCTATAAAGCAACCACTTCCTATACCCTCACCAACAGTCAATAACATTGCTAAGTGCTTGACGTGCTGGATTTTCTAGGAGCAGATTTTCTTGGTAAAACTGGAGAAGAGGTCAAGCTCCCTGCACAGCCCATCACGGCCCAGTCTCCAGGCAGCCCATGCCAATAAACACGGGGACCCAGAAGGAGAGGGAAGTGCAAAAACATTCTTCACAAGGACTGGATATTGGGGACCACGCACTGGGCTTTCACATCAAGGGCAGGAAACGGAAGCCCATCTCCAGGGCACAGGAGAGCCCTAAATGGCAAACAGATCACATTTTCCATGCTGATGAGAGATATCTGGCTGCCTGTATGAAATAACTTTGGGGAGACTGACAGGGCTCTTCTCATTTCTCTTGTCCCTCTCTAGCTGGGATCCCTGCCTTGGAACCAGGCCTGCTGCAGCCCTGAACCCCCAGCCCCACCAACCTCTTGTGGGGCAGCCTCACCTGGGCAGGGTGAGTGCCCATGGCTGGCAGTGGGTGCTCTAGAAGCATGGCCCTCTCCACCCATCCCACAGGCTTTGCACCCTGGAAACCATTCCCCCCTCCCTTGATGGAAAACAAGGTTTAATTCATAATTTTACAATTTTCAAAACTACCTAACTCAGAGTGGGGGAAGAAAGAGCTTTCAGTAACCCCTATTCAGTAGCCAAGAATTAGCAAGGGAAACACTGCTTCCCACTTTCTAATTGATGCCTCTGCCAAGGGCCCCAGGTATGTCGGCTCCTGAACACGCGTCTTTGGGGAATTAGTTTCAGGAAACATATCCTCCTAGGCCATGTGGGCTTCCTGTTGCCAGCAGGACTCCAGGGGCTCCCTCAACGCTAATTTTCTTAATACAAAACCATTTCTTTTTTCGAAATGAAAAATGACTTGTTAAACCCCTCCCAGGTCACTTTTTTTTTCTCTCCCAGAGAAACACAGTAAAGTAAACAAACTTGAGATGTAAAATGAAAACAGGGGCCCCCGTAGCACCTGCAGGGTTTTACCAGCTCACATTACAAAGCCCTGTCTGAAGTGGCCTGAGAACTGTTTCCATTACAAATAGCCAGTTCTCCTGAAAGTAAGGCAAAAGCCAAATTAGTCAGATTACATCAGGATATATTTTCCTGTAGCATAAGTTCTTTGGAAACACCTGCCTGACATAGTTCAGACTTGTGCCGAGGCAAGCCGGGCCCTTGGTGGTTTCCAGGGATCGTCAAAGTCTCAACAAAAATGGATGTTTGGGTTTTACTAAGTAACACTGGGTGAGATGCCTATGTGGAATTTGGGTCGCAACAGACAGACGTTCTGGTACCTCTGAGCAGGCAAGGTTGAACCAGCTGTTGTCCCTACAGCACTGAATGGTGCCAACATGGTACTGGAATTCAGGCATCCTGTGTCCGAACCTTCTTTGGATGGCAGCAGGAAGGGATCATGTGGTCGCATGGGGGTTACGTGGTCAGGGAGCCTTAGGGGCTGGATGGAGAAGGAGCATGACCTCACCCTGTGAGAAATGTGAAAATGAGGGAAGAGCACTGAGCCCACAGCTGGGTGGAGAGCTGAATGGAGAAGACAGGCAGGCAGGCAATGTTCCAGGGTAAGAGCTGGGAGTGGGGGGCATATAACCCCTCTTTATCCTCCCCTATATCCTAAGTAACATCCCACTTTAACCACCGTCTCCCGCTTTAGTCTTTCTTATCTATTGTTACCACCAGTAGCCATGGATAATTTACTTTTTCAAGCTATCCGCATTGCTTACAAGTGTCTGGTCAAGTAGCTTAAATCAATTATGGTAAATCCACGATATGGAATACTGCATACTCATTCAACTGAATCAGGGGAAATGACAGGGACTGTCATGGAAAAGATCTCTATGATATAGTAAGTGAAAAAAATATCAAGCTGCAAAACAGTAAGGATAAGACGATCCTATTTGTTCAATGGGGGTAGGGGAGCAAAGGCATACACATATACACACACAACTGCCAGAAAATGTACAGAAAGTGAATTGGGATGTAAACTATTAATAGTGGACACCCAGCAGGGGAAATAGAAAGAAAGAGAGGTAAGGACGGACTTTCATATTCTTTCTGAAATATTCCTGAAATGTTTACAATGAGAATAAAGTCATGTATTACTTGTGTAAAGAAAAACGCCCATAATAAGATAAGATAAAACATGTGTGCTGGGGGTGGTGCCTTAGCACTCCAGAGGATTCTTTCTGAAAGGCAAAGAATCCACGATTCCACCTGTGTGACTGGCATCACCCTGAGGAATTGCTGAGCTCTAAGTCTTTTCTTGCACCCTCAGATTCTGAGGGTCAGATTCTGGCCAGTGCAAACATGCAGTTCCTAGAAGGTACTCATCAGCAATGATACCACTGTATCTAGCAGAGCAGTAAAGAGTAAAAGCTTTAGAATCAACCACCCTGGATTGGTATCCTCACAAGCAATAGGACTTAGGACACCTTCCTTGACCTCTCTGGGTCTCATTTTCTCAGCAATATAGGGGTGAGAATTGAAACTACCTAATAAGGTGGTCAGGAGATTAGAAAAGGTAAATCAAATGGAAATAAAGGCATTCAGCACAGTGCTCGGTGCATGGTGAACCCTCTAAAATATGAGTTACTATTAAAGAAGACATATAATGTTGGGGTATCTGGGTGGCTCAGTTAAGCATCTGCTTTTGGCTCAGGTCATGATCCCAGGGTCCTGCGATTGAGCCCAGCCTTGGGCTCTGGGCTCAGCAGGGCATCTGCTTCTCCCTCTCCCTCTACCCCTTCCCCCAGCTCATTCTCCATCTCTCTGTCTCTCTGTCTCTCAAATAAATAAATAAAATCTTTACACACACACACAAAAAGAAGACATATAATGAGAGAGTTCTTTTTACACTTTTATGTCCTAAACAAGTAGGATCCAGTTCAATGGACGAACATTGCCTCCTAAAATAAGGATATGGGCCAACTCCATATTTACTGGCCAAGCCAGGTCACACAAATGTCCAGAGTGTGAAGGAGCAGGATTGCACTCTTACACACCCATCAGAGAGCTCTTTATTCTATAGGGAGAGAGCCAAGATACGTACACACAAGACGCCAGTGTGCCTCAGGAGGTGTTACAAACAGGTCAGCCAGAGGAAAGTGCTGAAGCAGAACTCCAAAGGCAGGGAAAGCAGGTCATCTGTAATCAAGGAGCCAGACACCATGAGGTTTGCTGGAGGAGAATGGGGAGGGCCGGGGAGGTGTTCACCCCAGCTGTAACACCTTGCTGGGTGCACCAGCTGTACTAAAGACCAGGGTTGAACTAAACAGCCAGAGTTGCTTAAAGCCAGGAAATTATTGACCTAGAGAGCAACCGTAGACGATCGTCAAATGTAACACGTGCCGAGTCCAACTTGCCTTTTCTCCCAACCAGCAGGAATCTTAACTGTACAAACTCTGAAATCAGCCCCTGGACTCCTTTGTCTCATACATCACAGCCCAGATCGTCAGCACAATTCCCCCTGGTAGGGATTTTATGACTGGTGATGATGTAAGGAGGCAGAGAAAACACAGCTGGTCCTGCGTGCAGTTTACAGAGAGGGCGCTGGGAGAATGTGTGCCTGTCCCCGAACACCAGTCCTTACAGCTGCTCTGCTCCCCTCCAAAGGCTGAGGGTCCCCACCACCTCTCATGGAAGGAAACACATGGCTCAGACCAATGAGATATTTCTTTAATTTGAAAAAAAGAATTCAGATGTAGACATTTTTAAAGCACTGAGATGTTTGGGGTTCTCCTTCCCTTGCTGCCTTCATCAGCTTCTTCCCATTCTTACCAACTTGGCCTGTTAAATGCCACTCTCTAATTCATCCCCTTCTCTGCATCCCCAGCACCATTTCCTGGGTTGGGCCTCATTATCTCTCCCTTAGAGTCTATAACCACCTTCTAACTGTTCTTCCTGTCTTCAGTCTTGGCTCCAATCCTGTCTCCACCCAGTAGCCAGAGGGACTTGCTCAAATACAAATCATATGTCTCTCTCTCCAGTTTAAAAAACAAACAAACAAACAAACAAAGCCCTTTGATGGGTCCCTGTTTCTTCCAGAATAAAGAGTAAACTCTTTTACATAGAGCATTTTACATAGAATTGTCCATTCTTGTTATTTAAAGTAGCCATGTTGGATGAAGTCACTGCAAACACCGTATTAATGAATACTGAACTATTCCTCTTTGGGGAAATACGGGGTAAGAGTCCTGTGAGCCTCTGGTCACAACATTTTTTGCTCATCAATAATACGTAACCTTATTGTATGTGTGTTTCTGTTTCATTTTTATATACACATTAATATACATGGTGATTCATTCACAACTCAGCCTCCATGAAACTTATCTAACACACGTTTCCTCCATAAGGGACATCACATCCTTCGTGAGCTTCGGGACACTAGACAGTACTTTAGCACTATGCCTGGGGACTATTTTAAATGGTGAAATCACCATAAAAAGCACAAAAAATGGGGGGAAACATAGTAAGAAATAAATCATGAAAAGGACACTTGTTTACAGTTTGAGAGCTGAAACAGAGAACAAAGTGTCACCTTGCTTGTCCTCAGCTGGGAATGTGTGCATTGAGTGACACAAATTTCTCTTTGCTCTCCATACGTCCAAAAATGACCACAAACGCACCGTAAGTATTGATTTGGGCCTTACAAATAAATTTTAGTAAGCACACTTGCAATACGGAATCCGTGAATAACGAGAATCAGCTGGATTTCTTACCTTCGCCTGCACAGCTCCTCTCACTCCTGATTCTGTCCCGGAACAGAGTGAACGCAAGTGCCTCCAAGTGCCCACAGGACCACACAGAGCCAGTCCCCAGGGCCTATCCCGTCGGCTGCAGTGATTAGTCCAGACACTGGCACACGATCCAAACGGCCAATCAGAGACCTCTCCCCGGATTTTTTTTACTGAAACTGGGAGGGAAGATTCTTGATTTGGAGGATAGACTTAGGAAGATATACCATGTTCCTTGTCATGTTGGTCACACATGATAGGAAAGATTGTAACTGAAGGTGGAAAAGACCGAGAGACAGCAAGTACTGTCAAATCCAGTTTTTCTGGATTGCTGCCCTCAATTCTCTGAACGACCTGGGATCCTTCAACAAATCCCTTTTCTTTTTTTTTTTCTTTCCCCAATTTGGTTACCTTTTACAACAAAATGGGGCCACATGAACACAGCATTTCCTGTGCTGGACCCCATCTACCTTACCTTCTATCATGTTCTTACTTCAAACGTGACATCCCATAACACAGAAACACTCGGAGTTTCCTGCATACATTCTAAGGCTCCTCACCTTCACATCTGCTCAAGCTGTTCCTCATGCCTAGAACCTACTTCCTTCAGACATTAGCTCAGTTATCCTATTGCTCTCTGACCTCTTCTCGGGGTTCCCGTGGCACTCAGACCACGATTCCCTCTCCTCAGGGCTCCTGCAGCATCCAGACCCAGCTCCTCTCTTCACTCTACATGTGACATTGAACTTACTTTTTTATAGACCATGAGCATTCGTGCATCCCATAGCAGGGCCTGGTGCTCTGAGGATGCCCAGTGGCAAGGTGGCAAACTTGAATTTTTGGCCTGAAGTCTAGAGTCCAGGTTTCTGCTGCCACTTCTTTCCTGGGCCTAAGCCAGTGGTGCTGATAAAGCACTTCACATCTGAATTATGGTTCATAGTTCAGAAAGCCCTTATACATGCATGATTTCATTTGAACCTCCTAAGAGCCCCAGGAGGCAGCCAGATGGTTCTTCCCCTTGGAGGAAACTGAGACTCTCAGAAGGGAAGAAGGTCCCATATACATAACTAGTAGGTGACAGAGCAGGACATAGAAAACAGACTTCCTGACTTTGAGGCCAGTGGGTTCCACGTGTCTTAAATACTCCATAGCCCCTGTCTTATTTGACCCTTATAACCTAGGTGACCAACTCATCCCAGTTTTCCCAGGAATATATCCAGTTAAAACTAAAGTCCTCCATCTCAGGAACTCCCTCAATCTCCAGCAAACCAGGATGGTTGGTCCCCACACCTCACAATAATGATATGAGGCAAGTATTGACATTTTTCCCATTTACATTTGAGAAAACTGAGATTCAGAAAGGGAACGTGACAGGCAAAAGTCACACAAGTAATTGGCGACAGAGCCAAGATACAAACCAACATCCCTCTGACTCTAGAGCTCTTCACACACTTCAGCAAGGTCTCTACTATCAACCACTTAATCAACCAGTCAGTCATCCGGAATGCATTAGCAAAATTGAGGCATCATGCAAGAAAAGTGGGTGTCAGGCCACAAATATTATACCAGTCATGTAAAAAGGAAACAATGCATCTAACCACCATGCTCACTGGGCCTATATTTCTCATCTGATCTAAACTACGGTTGCATCTCCACGGGGCTTCCAGATCAGCTCGTGGAACAACAAGCCTGACAGATGTTTTTCCCCACTGAATTGGCCAACGATTTGACTGTAACTGTGTCTGTACCCAATGCCAAAACAACAAGCCAATTAATCCAATTCCATTGGCCAATACGGAGGAAAGAGAAAATAAACAAAGCCGGTTGTCTGAGAGAGATGACCCAGTTGAAGATTGAATCTGGCTGGTTTTTTCACTACACTGACCGGTAAATTTGGGTCTATCAGGTCACCTTGAGGCCCTTGGCAGACCTGAACTGAACTAGTTGAATTAACTGACTCTACTGGCAAGGTCTATATGTGGCCCCTATCTCCTCAACTTTAAAAGACTAGATCAAATTGATGATGGGTGTTGTACATTTTTCCATGTTATGTAATGATTGCCCATGCTAAATGCTTGCTGGGAATCATTATTTTCAAAGGCCTCTGAGTTCATTATGTAAGAGGCACTAGCTCATGCATTTTGAGCAGACCAGGGCAAAAATGACATTTAAGATATTGCTCAAGTTTTAAAACTAGTGGCTCTACAAATAAACAGTGATTTTTAAAAGAAAGGAGAAAATAGAGTTTATAAACCCAATAAAGATGCAACAGGGGCCAAGCAAGATGAAAAGGAGAAGTTTAAAGATGTGGTGAGCCACCTTCTGAGGCCTTCAGAACACTCAAATCCAGAATAATTCCCCACACAGAAGGAAAGGGAGAATTCTCAGGCATGCCAACCAATAACTCACCCTCCTCCTGCCCCACCCCATCACCACCACTAAGTTGTTTGGATTCAATGTACAAAGTAAGAGGCAGCCAGCAAAGGATTTCACGAAGAAGGAACTGTCCATTCCTCATCTGGCTCTGTAAGCAGATTCAGCCCAGATCCCAGCCCACTCACCTTAGGAAGAGCTAAGAGCCCCAGGGGATGTAATAGAAGGTTCCCTGCTTGCTTCTCACCTGACCACACTGATAACCAAGCTATATCCTAATAATCCATACATTATTCTATTTAGTCCTCACAAAACTTTGTGATAGGTGTTATCATCAAGCCTAATTTAAAATGAAGCATGAAGAAGTAAAATTACTTTGCTCCTGGCCCCACAGTGGTGGAGTGGGGATTTGAAACCAGAGGTCTGACTCTAGAACTTTTTGTTCTGAGTATCTATTGTCAACCCCCTAGCCTCTCCAGCCATTGGTGCCCAATGAATGTATGGCTCTCAATATATGCCCTAGGTTCTCCTTATTTAGGGATCCCTGGCTGGAAGACCAAGCTGAGGCTAAGAGCAAGTACAGCCACTTGCGGTGGATTTGTGGGCAGCAGGGGTTGGGGATGTTGGCTAGAGGAGAGAGGAGGTATTTGCAAATGCAAAGAACCAAGGCTCATGGATTTGTTTCTAAGTCCTTTTAAGGGAGGATTTAAAAACAGAAGTAAAAATGAGCTAAGTACATGTCAAAATGCTTCGGATAGCAAATGAAAAAAATAATTTGGGGGTGCCTGGGTGGCTCAGCTGGTTAAGCCTCCAACTTAGTTTCAGCTCAGGTTGTGAACTCAGAGTTGTGAGATCAAGTCCCACAGCGAGCTCCACACTCTGCGCAGAGTTAGCTTAAGACTCTCTTTCCCTTCCCTTGCCCCTCCCCCTCGCTCTCTCTCTCTCAAATAAATAAATAAATAAATCATTTTTAAAATTTCAAACAAGGGATCCCTGGGTGGCGCAGCGGTTTAGCGCCTGCCTTTGGCCCAGGGCACGATCCTGGAGACCCAGGATCGAATCCCACGTCGGGCTCCCGGGGCATGGAGCCTGCTTCTCCCTCTGCCTGTGTCTCTGCCTCTCTCTCTCTCTGTGACTATCATAAGTAAATAAAAAAAAAAAAAAATTAAAATTTCAAACTGGCTTGATAGTAAATTTATCTGTTCAAAGAAGAGCAAGTTTTATGGGGGGTTGGGGGGTAAAGGGGACTTTAAATTCAATTGATCCAGTGTCTCTGTGCCAAGGATCTTTCTGTCTTTCCATCAACAGATCACAGAGTTGACTTCAGGCCAAGGGTGGCTTCCCCCTCCCCCACCCCAGTCTGTGAAATGCTTGTCAGCAGCAGCGATGGCTACTGTGCCCTCACTAGGTTTGCTGTGGGAGAAAGAGAGCCTGGCTCTCTCAAAGCAGCAAGAAACCTTCTTGCCCTGAAGGTACCCCGCTCTGCCTGAACTTGTCCTGGCCTCAACACTGAGCAAGCCCCCCAGGAAGTCTGGCCAGATTGGCCTCTTGAAGGGTTGTGGCTACAAAAGCATTCAAGGTACCACACCCTCATCTAAACATCTCACTCCCCTGGAGCTTACTGGTGGCATTGACATTGGCAATGCACTGCCCTTGAGTAGGTTTTTGGGCAGCAGTCATCCTTGAGGGGACTAGAGAGTCAACTAAACAAAGGACTGTTCATAGGCTCACATGAAACACCCCCAGAGAGTCCCAGGAATAACCAGGGAAATGTTGGGGAGCCCAGTGTCCTACATTATGTGAACTGTAGTAAAAGTTGAGCACATTTGCACCATGAAACTGGAAGCCCTGGGAAAAAATTGGTTACATTTGCTCTAATGATCCTTTTGGTCACTTGTACTTCACTTGACCCTCGACCCTCCTCCAGACATATTTGTTCCCTCTGGCTCTTGGCATCAGAGTGATGGGTAAGAGGTACCCTCAGGTGGCATGACCTATTCCAGGTGATTAATTATCTTTGCTCAAACACCAATTTAGTTTATTCCTTAACTTACAGATCCCAAGTAGGGTAAAAGGAAGTTGGCTGAAGTAACCAAGTTTCCAGTTCTAGCTCCAATCATTCCAATAACCCCATTTCTTCTCCAATTTCAACCTAACAGTCCTCTGCTTGAATCTACCTAGGTAGTGTTTCTTCAGGAAGTGTGAAGGCCAGAAAATACCACTGTGCTCAAAGCCGACCAGCCTACCTGTCTTTTATCAATCTACCCACAGGCAAAGAGAACCAGATTGTCAGACAGTGGTAGATCTGATGTCCCCCACAGGACCTAGGTGCTCCCCACACTTGCTTATGGCTCACAGCTGAGATCCATCCTGGGAGTTGCTCTTGACAGACTCTCTCCGTGATCAAACTTCAATTTTAGGCTCCTCTGAGCGCCTCCTCCTCCTCCTCCTCCTCCTCCTCCTCCTCCTCCTCCTCCTCTTCTTCTTCTTCTTCTTCTTCTTCTTCTTCTTCTTCTAATTAAAAGCATTCACTTTTTATTAAACTGTCTAATATGATGAACTGACTGAACATATTTTTGGCATACACATTAGATACTGATAAATGATACATGCAAAAATAGGTGATTACATGAGGTATCATTTCAAGAGTTTCTGTCTCCCTTTTTTTTTTTGTACATTTTTTTTATTGGAGTTCGATTTGCCAACATATAGCATAACACCCAGTTCTCATCCCATCCAGTGCCCCCCTCAGTGCCTGTCACCCAGCCACCCCATCCCCCAACCCACCTCCCCTTCTATCACCCCTTGTTTGTTTCCCAGAGTTAGGGGTCTCTCATGTTCTGTCATCCTCACTGATATTTCCCATTCATTTTCTCTCCTTTCCCCTTTATTCCCTCTCACTATTTTTTATATTCCCCAAATGAATGAGACCATATAATGTTTGTCCTTCTCTGAAGGACTTACTTCACTCAACATAATACCCTCCAATTCTATCCATGTTGAAGCAAATAGTGGGTGTTTGTCGTTTCTAATGTGAGCCTTCTTCTTAACTGGACCTCAACCTTGAGCTTCTGTGTCCATCTTTACTGAGTCCAGGTTAGCAAAAAGTACTCCCCACCCTTGATATCTGACAAAGCTCCTCATCCCCAACCTTCCATGTCATAGTCCTCAGCCTGCCTCTTGTAAGAATCCTGTTAGGCCAGTTTATCAAGATCCCCCTACCCTTGATATCTCCTTCTAGTGACTTTCCATCCACTGACCCCTTCACCCTGTCTATGGCTGTAGATCCCCACCCATCCTTGTATTTGGAGCTGAGCCCAATCTCTAGTCCCTGTTGCAAAATCCCTATTGCAATAATTTTGAATAAGCTTTTCCTTACCTTTTAAGAAGTGTCAGAATAATATTTTTCTTTATCACCTTTGGGTAAAGGAAGCTGTCTCATCCATAGTTATGCTCCTTTTGCACAGAAGCCCACATCACATGGCTGGTTGGTGCAAGGATACAAAGGCCCACCATCCTTGCTTCAATCCAGGATATCTCCAAAGGGCCAGCTCAATGTCCTCGGTCCCTGAGGGATCAACTGAATCCTCCACTGCAACCACATTGGTTCAACTTCTCATCTGCCTAGTCCTAGACAGGTGCTTGCTAAGGGTAGGAAAGGACTCTTATCCTGAAAGAGCCAACATGGATCAGCAGACAGGATCATATGCTGAATCAAGGGGACAGAATATAATTGGAAAAGGGAGAGTTATCAACATGGGCACAGTCTCATATGATAGAGCATTTAACACCCTGGCAAGGACCTTGGGAGAAAGCACTAAACACATCATTTGGTGGCTTTTAGAATGGCCAACACTAAGTGAAGCAGAAATGCTAGAGCTGTCATCATAGATGACAGAAGAGGGGATAAAAAGAGTAGATATATTCTCCAATTCTGTTCTGCAGATGGACCTGGGAGACGCTCCATCTTCTGATACAGTAAGTAATGTGCTTCAGAGACACCACTGAATTTCAGGGGAGCTGTGTTCCATGGGCCAGGACTGATAGTAGGAGATGCTGTTATAGGATTCCACAATAGCAAATGGATCACAGAAGAATAGAGGCCAGGTGGTGCTGCTGACCTGTGAGAAGCAAGGTCAGTGCAACCACATGAATGAGTGGCAAGATGGCGTGGCAACCAAAAGGCTGGTGCATGGAAATCCATGGGAGTGGTAAAGAGAATGCAGTGCCTCTAGACACAGAACAGATGGACTCCCAAAGGATATTTCATAAACTGTACCAATGAAAAGAAATCAAGGATGACTTATCAAGAAACTGAGGGAAGCTATATCAATAAAGAGTTATGATCTCTTACCAGCTTTTAGACATGAAAGCTGTCTACTGAGGGAGAGTCTAGGTCCCCCTGAGGATAGACCCTGCATCACTGCAGCACCCACCCACCTCCCAAAGGTACCTATGGCCATTCACTCAGGTAAAATATCCAGACTTTTCAAGGACTGTCAGACACTGGATCTAAGTGGCAGCATCTCGTGGTCCCTTGTAAACATCAGGGCAGGAGGAAGCCAGGTAATCAGTGGAGGCCTGGCCCAGGTCTGGCTCAGAGTGGACCCACATAGTGGTCATTTCCCTGAGTCTCAAATATAAATGGAATGGATATCCTTTGCAGTTTGGAGAATCCTGACATTGGAGCTCCTTGACATGTGGAGCTCCTTGACATTTGGCTTTTCCCTCATGGGGTAAGTCAAATGGAATCCCCTGAAACTGTCCCCCATCCTTTAATCAGGGTATTAAATCAATGTCACATCCCAAAAAGAATCTTTAAGAAACCCCCCTCTTAACAGGAAGGGAGGGAGTCTCTCCTTAAGGAGCAGGGATAGTAGTTCCTATAATATGCCCATTTAATTCACCCATTTGTTCCCTATAAAAAGCCAGTAGATTCTGGAAGATAACAATAGACTACCACAAACTCAACCAAATAGTAGCTACAACCATAGCTGCTGGTTCAGATGTAGTATGGTCGCTAGAGAACACAGCTCCAATATATATGGTATGTGGCCTCGGCTCTGATAAGTGTATTCTTTTCTATCCCCATCAAGAAAGAGTACCAGAAGCAGTTTGCATCCCCATGGAACCACCAACAGTAAAAATTTACAGTCTCACTCTAGGGCTATATTAACTCTCCCATTCTTGTTCATAATATAGTCCAAAGGGATCTGGAGCATCCAAACATTCTGAAGAGCATCCCATTTATCAATGACAGGGTGGCAGATATCACTATGTCAATGACATCATGTTAATCAACCCGAATGAGCAAGAAGTAACAAATATGCTGGAGGCCTTGATAAGACACATGAGCTTCAGAAGTTAGGAAGTAAACTTTACAAAATCTCAGAGACTCCCTACATGAGTGAAATTCTTCAGGGTATTATTGTCTGAAGCACATAAGAGTCAATATACTAAGTAACAGAACACATCCTCTAAAATAAAGGACAGCTGCTATGCTCACCTGAGACCCTGACAGTGAGCAGAAAGCAAGAAATGCATCCATCCATTCATTCACTCAGTCATTCACTCAAGCTTTGTTGACACTACTGTGTGCAACCTGTTCCACACCTGAGGCTGAGGTGAGGTGGGTCGGGAACCATTTGCTGGTGTGTTTGCACAGGATCCAGGAGTGCCTGCCTTTTACCACCACCACCACCCTCCCCACAGAGACGGTGCAAGAGCAAGAGCCGAAGAGAACAAAGGAGCCATTTCAAAAACAGCATCCCAGGTGACCCTCATAAAATGCACTCTAGACAAAGTTCAAGATCAAAGTGAGGTCACCTATCCCAACTCCAAATCTTATAATTACTACTCCCTTTGAAATTCCCTCCAGTGAACACAGTGAATGCTCAATAAAAATCCAGACTGTCTTGCAGGAAAGAGGGTTTCCTCGGGAGGGCTTTGTGTAATAATCAGGAGAGCTTATGAAGTCAGGTTTGGTTATTTTTCCCCCTGAATTGTGTGTATTTTTTAAACTGGTTTGTGGTGTGCACACACCCTATCCTCTCAGAATGCCTGGCTGCCAAGAGCTCCACACCTTCTCCCTGAGTTCTGCTTGGTGGCTGCTGAAACAACAAACATCCCTCCATTTGTACACAAGTGAGCTAGAGACAGGCCAACTCCAAAGGATCTCTGCTGCTTGCTTCCAAAATTATTCAGCAAGCTCGCTGGTGCTGGTTCACGTTCTTCCAGGTTTCAGTGGGGACAGAGGCTGAAAATTGGCCTCTCGAAGCACCCTTGGCTGAACTGAGCAAGTTCATGAAAAGAAAAAAAAAAAAAAGAAAGAAAACATGGCACAACGGCTCCAAGAAAATTCCCACTGGGCTGCAATTGTGTCACTTCATCTGACCTTTCCCAAAGTAGGGTGACCACCTTTATGGAATAAAATTTCCAAAGCAAGGGCTTATCACATGGTGTCATAGAGAACAGAGGTTTTGATATCAGAAGGAGCCAAATTCAAACCCTGGCTTTGCATCTGGGTGGGCCTCAGCTCTCCATATAGCCTCTCAGAGCCTTGATTTCCACATCTGCAAAATGAAAATGTGAATTGACTCCTCATGTGGATCAAAGGAGAGGGTGGCTGTGAGGTGCCTGGCACAGAGCCTATGTTCTTGGAGTCACTTTACCATAACTGGATCAGCTTTCACAGAATCAGAGCTCGTCAGAATTGGAAAGGACCACACAGAGCACTGTGTCCAAGTCCAGTTGAATATTTAATTCTTACAGTCCCTGGGGCTTCTGTCTTATGGCTGACCTCATCCAAAATGGATAGAGAGGTCTCAAGAAAGGAATCAAGACAACGTTTCACTAAAAGGAAAAGTATTAGAGGGCATATTCTGACACCAGTTTCTGAGATGTCACCATCAGCATCCGGGGCTGCTCTGTTGGTCTGATATATGGACTGGGGGTGGCGGGGCAGTCATGGCAGAGGGAGTAGAGGGGTTGAACCTTGGCAGCCATGCAGGGATCTCTGATCTCCCCCACGTGTTGTCCCCTGAGCCCAGTGCAGGGGTATCACCCAGAGACTGCATCTGCAAGACAGCCTGCAATGCTTCCAAAGAGAACACCAAGGAGGTGGTAGCTCTCTAAATCTCTTAGGAACATCTCACTCCCAAGTAATACACAAGTGTAGTGAATTAAGAGAACTTGATTGCGAAGAACTTAAATGACTGAGAAGTCCAGGGGCAGGATAGCAAAGTGTGATCAGCTGCTCAGTGGAGTATTCGAGCAGCATGTTTCTTTCCATCTCTCCACTCTGTCTTCTGCTGAGTCTGCCTCCCCTCTTGACCACAAGATGGCTGCCTGCAGCATAAAGGGCATCCTAGTCCAGTCGAGAAAGAGAGTTCCTCTGAGATGGCTTTGGTGAAAGGAAAACAACAAAAGCTTCCTTCTCAAAAGCCTCCTACAGTTACTGAGGGCCAGGCCCTTAAGCTGTGAGCACATACTTAGTCTAACATGGATCCACTTCCTAAAGCTAGGACTTGGGTCTGTTTCCCATTGAAGTACAAGAGCTATGTGGGGGACCACACCTAGTTGAAAATTGGGATGCTGACACCAAGATAAAGGAGAAGTGGATGGTGGGAAGCCAACAGCAACAAATATGCATGTCATCATCAAGCGCTTTGCCCATCCTAGACATACATCAGCTCTGATTCTTTCCTGTGTCTACGGCCCTCCATTCTTGTGAAAGTAGAGGAGCAAATCTGACTAGTCCATCTCTCTCCAGTGATGAGAGCCCTGGACTGACTGGTATTTTGGTGGAAGGGGCTCAGGGTTGCCCACCTGCCCGAAATCACTGGTCTCCAAACTTTGTTCCAAGAAGCCCATGGAGCAGTCTTGGGGGGGTACCAGAATGCAAGAGAAAGGGGATGCCTGGAGATGAAGGAGGCTAAACTGATCAGATACTGGATTCCCTTTACTTTAAGCTCATGCATCTCTCTGCCCCTTAAAAAGGTTCTCTGATACTCACTCATTATTGGTAGTCTTGACTATGATCCTTGACCCTGCCCTACACCCTATATGAATGACACTCCACTGAGATCTGCTTCCCTCATGACCCTGAGCAGACCCCTAGACCTTCTATGTCACACTGACAGCACTGTCACTCAGCCAACCTGGAGCTAGCCTGCCTCCACTACGTCCTACTTGTGTGAGCTTGGGGAGATCCCTTGACCTCTCCCAGCCTCAGATTTCTTCTCTGTTAAATTGCAAGAACAATCCACAATTTAGACCAACAGATATGCTGTCTATGGGGCATTGAATTGACTGTTGTAGAATCTTTCTTTTTATTGTCAGTAATGGTTAGAACTGCTTGATCTCTTCAGCATTAATGTGAACTGTATCCAGGCTCCGTTAAAAAAAAAAAAAAAAAAAAAAAAAGCTCTTTAAAAGGGAATTAAAGGCCCCAAAAGACAACACTTGCACTAAGTAGGCTATGAGTGGCCCCATACTGGTTCCCTAGAGCTCCATAACTTTCTAGAGCCTCTCCAAATAGAATGCTTGGAGTTCAGGACTCTACTCCAAAGCTGGGTCTGCTTACAGACATGTCTGCCCCTCAGAGCTGCTCTCTGTGACTTCCAGTGAAAGCACCTGTATGGCTAAGATGTTCAGATTCATGTCTTCTCATTGTGGCTTCAACCCTCCTGCCTTTGGGAGCCTGACTGCTGGACTCAAGAAAGGCCCTCTGGGGGGCAGAAGAATGTACCCAGGATATGCATCCACCCATTCCCTCATTCATCCATCCCCCCACGACCTGTTGACAGCTCTTCTATGCTCCTTCTCCCGTGCCAAAGGTGAGGGGAGGTGGGCTGGGAGCTATTTGATGGTGTCACTGCACAGAACCTGAGAGTGTCTGGATCCTGCTTTTTTGCCACCACCACCACCCGTCCCACTGAGAAAACCCAAGGAGCAGGAGCAGAAGAGAAATAGGAGCCATTTCAGAAACTGCATCTCAGGTGACCCATATAAAATGCACCCTAGAAAATGTTCAAGGTCAGGGATCCCTGGGTGGCGCAGCGGTTTAGTGCCTGTCTTTGGCCCAGGGCATGATCCTGGAGACCAGGATCGAATCCCACATCGGGCTCCTGGTGCATGGAGCCTGCTTCTCCCTCTGCCTGTGTCTCTGCCTCTGTGTGTGTGTGTGTGTGTGTGACTATCATAAATAAATAAAAATTTAAAAAAAGAAAATGTTCAAGGTCAGAGTAAGGCCACCTATCTCTACTCCAAATCTTAATCTTAAAAATCATCATATCAATGCATGCTGAGAATCAATACAGGAGGAGGGGAAAATCAGAGACAGATGTGGGGAGAACAATCATAAGAGAGAACCAGGCACCAAGAGGGGCACCAAATCCCCCTTACCCACCTACAGGTACAAGGAGGAAAAGGAAGACAATAGGAATATCCCTAGCCCTTGAAGCCAGACCTCACTTATTCAGAAATGATATAATGATGTTGAGCAGGGGATCGAAGCAGGGAAGAGTACCATAGCCCACAGAACAGCATGTGTGAGATGAGAAAGAAAGCAACTAACCCCACTTGTACAACCCCACTCTTGCCATGGTCCTCAGAGGCCCTTCACTTTGGGTTTAACCATGTGACTTGCCTAGGTAAGTCATTCAGAATCTATCCTGCATGCGAAAAAAAGAAAGAAATGAAAGAAAGAAAGAAAGAAAGAAAGAAAGAAAGAAAGAAGAAAGAAGAAAGAAAGAAAGAAAGAAAGAAAGAAAGAAAGGAAGAGAGACTTAATAAGTTTATGTGAACAGTCCTTTCACGATTCCCCAGGTAAAATCTGGAGTATGAAATTTACTCCATCCTTATTCCCTGAGCAGAGCTGGCCATGTGGAGCACACACACTAAATCCTTGCTGATAAACTGACAAAATTCCTTACATTGGTTCCTCTGTCTGGAAAAATTCTGCCCACCTAACAGATATGTTTTCTACTTCAAGCACTCTGCTTGAAACCTTCACAGAACCTTCCCCCACCTAGAGTAGGAGCTCCAGTGGTTTGGCTCAACCATTGATCTGGCTTCTCTTCTAGACTGTGAGCCCCTTGAGAGCAGGAAGAGTGTCTCCTTTCTTGGGTCCCCATTGCTTAGGACAGACCTAGAGAGAGCTGGTTCCTGGCACATGTTTGTTGAATGAGTGAACAAATGAACCTCCTGACAGCTCCTAGCACAAAGCTAGGCCAGTGGCCCTCATGCAACAAACACTTGGTTGCCTGGCTGCCAATGTTTGTCCTAATTAATTCCCTTGCCTGTTATTTCTTTCTTCTCTCATTTAGAATCACAAACTCCCTCCCATGTGCTACTCAGCCTCTGCTACAGTAACCTCTTTATTCCATTTTAATAATACCTAGACTATGGACAGAGTGACATAAAGGAAACCCGTGAGTCAAAACATCTATGGTAGGAAAAATACAGGTGACCTATAAAGTACTTCACCAACTTTCCTGAAGACTTCATGTTTGGACCTTATAAATCATAGGCGCCTGTCCCGAGCAGGCTGGCCAGCCACACTGCAGCAAGCTGCCCATCTTTAAGAGCCCTGGTGGCACAATGGCTTGTTGATGCAGGGTATTTATACAGAATTTCCCACATCAATCTTGGTGTAAAAAGCAAGGTGATGTCATCGAGCAGTGAAACAACTATCATCTGTAGAAAATCCTAAGCAGTCCCCGGGACAGAGTCATGCTTGTTTATTTATTCAAAGGTGTAGGGATTGCAAGATGGACACAGAAGCTATGCCACAAAGACCAGGAGCATTGCATACGGTCATGCCCTCTGACCCTGCCATCATTCCCCTTCTAGGAACCTGTCCTAACAAAATCACTGGGAGGTACAGGGAGAGATGCACAAAAATTTATGTTCATAGTTTGATTCCTGGGATGGTACAAGAAAAGGAAAAATACAAACAACCTCTACTTACTATAGCAGGAGGTGGTAAGCAAACTAGATTACATCTATGTAATGTAGTGTTTTACAGCCATTAAAAATGTCATTGGGTCCCTTCCCTTCCCTTCTCATCCTATTCCATCCCATCCCATCCCTTCCCTTCTCATTCTATCCCATCCCATCCCATCTTTTCCCTTCCAGCATAATTATGTCTAGAAGTCATTAGGTGCTGCTGAGCAAGGTAGGCATCTTCCAAAGGTCACGGGGGATGTTCCCAACCTGAGTGAGTGCAGGGTATGTCTACACGGGGTGGTGGCAGTGACAGGGGTGGCCTGGCCCCAGGGTGCCAAAACATGAGTGTCCATGCAGGAGGGTGGCCTGGCACAGGGTGTCTCACCAAGTGGATAAGAAGGGGACCCCTGCAGGGAGGTGGTGATGGTGGTAGCCTAGCATGGGGTTCAGAGCCTGAATGGATAGAGGAGAGTGCCCTCATGAGCAATGGCAGCTGCAGTGGGCCAGCATGGGGTGCTGGAGCCTGACTCAGGTAAGGAGGGCCTCCATGCAGGGTGAGGGGAGAAGCAGCCCAGCATATCAGTTCAGAACATAAGTGGTTAGGAAGTGGTCCCCTTGTTAGGAGGGTGGGTTGCAGTGGCAGGGAAGAGGCTGCAAGAGCATTAATGCAAATGGTAAAAACATTTTGAGCTTATGGCCAGAAAAGAGAGTTACAAATCTGGAAAGGCAGAAAACTAGAATGAACCTATGGTACTGAAATATGAATCTGAATTCATGAAGAGATAGATATACAGATACATAGATAGCTGTGTGTGTGTGTGTGTGTGTGTATACATGTATCCCCTAGCTCTGTCTTCTGAGCACATGTACAAACAACAATAGCTCAAGAGCAATAAGCACACCTAGCAACTATATCTTGGTTTCTAAATCCCATTCTCCGCTAAAAGAAATCAGGGAGTCTGTGGAGAGATGGTTGTTGGAAGAGGCAACGAACGTGCAATCGGCCTAAGCATTCCTGTACATTCTTGCTTGGTGTACCAAGAATAGACAAATCAGACCAGTCCTTTCCAGGATTGTCCCAGGGTTGTGGTAGCAATAAGCAACTTTGCAATATGAGTAATGTCTCCCTCTTCCAGGATGAAGAGAAGACTTGCTTCATGCTTTCTATAAAAGCAGGAGACCAGGGATCCCTGTGTGGCTTGGCAGTTTGGTGCCTGCCTTTAGCCCAGGATGTGATCCTGGAGTCCCGGGATCGGGTCCCGCATCGGGCTCCCGGCATGGAGCCTGCTTCTCCTTCCTCCTGTGTCTCTGCCCCTCTCTCTCTTTCTCTATGTCTATCATAAAGAAGTAAATAAATAAATCTTTAAAAAAAATCTTAAAAAAAAAAAGCAGCAGACCCCCTCAAGCTCAGTGTCCAGCTGTAGTGTAAATGCACCACATGTGTCCATCTGGGCCCTATCACATTGCTCCTGTTAGATGTGGGCACAGGGAAACCAATGTGAATATGCTGGTGCTCATGCTACTTCCTGTGTCCTGAGCAATAAAGTCCTTTATCTCTGACTCAGAAGTCTCACATATTCCACCAGCATCCAGGAAAGAGTAGCAAGTTTTTAATAGTTTGTAATTAGAATAAAATAAAATCCCAGACCAAATGATAACTGATTCTAGGGCCAGGCCAGGAAGAGTATAAAACATGAACTACAAGATGCTTTGCCAGAAAATAAGGAAGACGAGGACACACCAAAAGGACACAGAACAGCTCGAAGGGGCTCTCGCTGGATAAATTAGAGACAATGTGAACATCAAAATAAATAATAGTAACAGATTATAACCTATTAAGATAGGAACTCATGATTCATACTGACTTAAATAAACAAACAAAAGAAGATTTTCAAAAGAGTTTTTAGGAAATGGTCAAAATGTTCCACTCTACATATAGGGCACAAGACACAACTCTTTCTGCATGGTTTATCAGAATTCATTCCCCATTTCCCAATATTTGTTTATGGCTCCCCCCTCCTCTCAGGCCATGAAACAGATGAAATCTGTTTTAGATATGGAGAACATGATCCAGTCCTGGTCCATCAAAATAGGCCATGCCCTTGGCCACTGGAACTAGTCCAGGAATGGGCACTTGACCTTGTCTGTCTGATCAAAGTGAATCTCAAAAGTTTTGGGGGAAAAAATAATCTTACTCTTTTCCACTGGGCTTGACTTTTAAAGGGTATGACATGGAGGCTGCTCAGCCATCTTGTTTAACCATAAAGGAAAGCCTAGAACTCTTAGAGACACCATGCAGAACCAGTGAGTAAAGCTACTGTGTAGACTTGTCATGTTGTCTGGATGCCCATTGATTTCTGAACACCCTTGCTATGTACAGTATGTATGTTTTTTCCATACCACCAAGAATCAATTCACTTCTGACACTCTTTACCTGGAAATAGCATCCAATGCCACCAGTTAAAAGCTCAGTGCCACAACACTCCCCCTGCTAACACACACACACACACACACACACACACACACACACACTTCAGATGCCAGTTACAAGTTGTCACTTGGGCTTCTGACTTAGCAGCTGTAGATTGGGGGTTCCCACAACTCTCTCCTTGGGTTCAATTAGTTTGCTAGAGTGGCACACGGAACTCAAAAACATTCTACTTACTAGAATCCCAGTTTATTATAAAAGGCTATAACTCAGGAGCAGCTGGATGGAAGAGATGCACAGGGCAAGGGATGTGGGAAGGGCGCAGAGCTCCCATGCAGTCTCCATGCCTGCCACTCTCCTGGAATCCTCATATCTCCACCAAGTGGGAAGCTCTTCAAACTCCATCCTTTTGTGCTTTTATACAGGCTTCATTACATAGGCACGTTTGATTAAATCATTGGCCATTGGTGATTGAACTTAACCCTCAGCTCCTCTCCCCTCCTCTGGGGTCAGGGCTGGTAGGACTGAAATTTCTAACCTTCTAATCCCATGGTTGATTCCTCTGGTGACCAGCCCCAATCCTTAGATGACCTAGGAATGGTCCAAAAGTCTCCTCATTAACATAACAAAAGATACCTTTATTGCTTTTATCACTTAGGAAACTCCAAGGGTGTTAGGAGCTCTGGGCCAGAAACAGAGAGGAAGACCAAAATATATTTCTTCTCATAAATCTTAATATATTTATAACTCTTTGGCCTTATGAATCCTTCTTCCCTAAGGTGGAATTCAGAAAACTTGCTTCTCTAGCTTCTTTGCACCTTGTCACAGGCCCGTTGTACTCTAGGTGTCACGGATAAGATGTATTCATGCAGACTTCGAATATAAAGTAACCAACATGGGCATTGCTCAAAATACACGTTGCGGGTGAAGGTAGCAGTAAAGGCATCTGACTGCAAGGGTGGGTAGTGACTGAAAAGTCAACTTACTAGCACAGGAAGAGCATTGAGGCTGGCAGAAGTACTAGAGGCACTGAGGTTGAGTTCCTGATGCAAGCTGTAGCATTGACTGCTTGCTTGTAGCAGTGGCGACAGTTTTCTCATCATATTGGTTCCCAAGAATTTTTAGGGACATTATTTCTGGAAACTTAACCTTAACCCTGATTTTTCAACCCTTACAACAATTCTAAATTACCCCAAATTCCTTAATTAATCTCCTTTTCTGCTTGGTAAGCCAGAGTCAACTTCTGTGGCACATAACTAAAACTTCTTTCTGATTAAAAAAAAAAAAATGGTACTAGGAGTGGGGTAACGAAAGTAACAGAACCTAAAACACAGGGTGGGAGGACTTCATCGTTACTATCTGAAGCAGATGACTCCTTTTAGACAGCAGCAAACTTTCGGCCAAATTGTTGCCTGCTCTATCTTAAGACTTCATGCCAATTGAGATCAAAAAGACAGAAGAATCATAGGAAAATTCCAGAATGTTCGTCCATGCTGGCTACTTCTGGCCATCTTTAATAAAGTCCTACAAGAGAGACAATTTCAGATAGAGCTAGCCAGTCTGCAAGCCACTGGAAGGGACAAAGATTGGCTAAGAAAGGGCAGCCTGGGTGGCTCAGCGGTTTGGTGCCGCCTTTGGCCCAGGGCGTGATCCTAGAGACCCGGGATTAGGTCCCACATCAGGTTCCCTGCATGGAGCCTGCTTCTCCCTCTGCTGTGTCTGTGCCTCTCTCTCTCTCTCTCTCTCTCTCTGTGTCTCTCAAGAATAAATAAAATCTTAAAAAAAAAAAAAAAGATTGGCTAAGAGAGGCACCATCTGACTGCAGCCTATAATCTAAATTGACTGAGAATTCCACAATTTGTAGTCTTACAAGTTGGAAAAGCCCACATAACAGCAATGAAGCTACAGTGCTAACAAGAAAGGAGGTCAGTGCCTCAGACCCATGTCTAAAATCTTCCCCTAAGAGCTCTCTGTCAAATAAAGGAGGAGCACTGAACAAAGATCAAATTAAAGGAGGTATCTCTTCACTCAAGTTTACTATGTTAAATTGTCCCCCAAAATCAGTCATTAAACCAGGGACTAGAGTATTGGGCAGAGCACAGAGAGTGGGTAAAAGATGAGATCCTTTAGGCTAACACACTCTGCTAGGTGAAATCTTTTGCTGTGGTTACTTACACATGGGAGTCTCTGAAATCAAAGACTGGATCTCTATTACATTTTTGAGGGATATATATTTCCAAAACAATCTAAGCCTGGCCTATGATAGGCCATTAATCCTTACAAATAATCTTTAGGGGCCAAACTCTCATCAAGAAGAATGGGCGACTAAAGCTGTACAGCCCCCAAAAGAGACACCCACCCCCAAATCTGTCTAATACATAGCTAAGATAATGAACAGGAGGTATCGTCTCACATCTGGACTTAATGGGTGGCCTGCACTTCATCACTCAGAGATCTCAGAGTTCAAGACAGACGTAATCATTGACTTTGGACTTTGGACTATATACAGAATACATGTACAGAGAGAAAGCCATGTGTGGATATTGAGTAACTAAAAGATTGAACTATGACAGATGTTTTTCATTGACTACCCAATAACTCCTCATAATTCTCTTCTTCTTTGCTTTCCTCTACTAGCAAAGCTAAAAACTAGTCCCCTTCCCAGACTCCTTTGCAGCTAAGGGTGACCATACAACCCACTTCTGGCCAATTCAATGTCAGGAAAATCATTGTGTGGGGCTCACAGAAATGGTTTTAAAAATAGATAGGCTCAACTGACATAAGTAAGGCAATTAAACTTTTTCTTTAAAAAATACCAAAAATACTATATACAGGGAGGCCTGGCTGGCTCAGTTAGTAGAGCATCTGACTCATGATCTCAGAGTCGTGAGTTCAAGCCCCATATTGGGTGTAGAGCTTACTTTAAAAAAATTTCCATGCCATAACTTAAAGATCTACCTCATTCCATATACCTGCTTCATAGTTTTTCATAGTATGGATGCTCTACAATTTATTTAACCTTTTTTTTTTTACTGATGGACATTTAGATCATTTCCAATTTCACGATATACTTCTTAGTCTTAGAAACAACACTGGAATGAAAATTCTTGTCTAGGGCACTTCATGCACATGTGCAAGTATTTCTCTTGGGTAGATACTTAAAAGTGTAATTGCTGGTCATAGGCTATGCACATTTTTTATTTTTATGTCCTTTTAAAATTTTAATAGATCCTGCCAAATTTCCCTCCAAAGTACCAGTACAAATTTATAGTCTCTCAGCAGTGCATGAGAATTCCCCACACTCTCACCAACTTAAGTTTATTCCCCTAATCTGATGGGTAAGAAATGGCTTTTGGTCGCATTCACTTGCAAGTTTCTGATGAGTCGTGAGTTTGGTTTTGTCTATCTAATTCCTGTCTCTCAAGTGCTCCTTTCGCTGTAGCAGCCCAGTGGGTTCAGCAAAGGATCTGCATCATGGCAAGGGACGGTCTCTGAAATGGGAACCACCAGAGTCAGGCCTACTGTCTTTGTTGCAATAATTCAGGGAAGTTAATGACTCTTCCTGGTTCAAAGAGTAGTGTGGGGAATTAAATGAGACAATGCATAGAAAGGGTTTAGCCCAGTGTCTGCACATCAGATTACCCAGTAAATGCCAGCTATCAACACCAGCCTCATTTCTGTCCCTGTGATCACTATCTTTCCTTTTCTGTTATGTGATAGGCAGCTGCTGACATGGCCTCCAGTGATCTCTGCCTCCTGGTATTCACACCCTTGTATATTCTCCTCTCCTTGAATGTGGGCTGGACCTAGTGACTTGTTTCTAATTAATAGAGTACAGCAAAAATGATAGCATCATTTCACTTTTGTGATTTGGCTAAAAAAGACCGTGGCTTCCATCTTGCTACCATACCCCTATTGCCTTCACTGTGCGTACATTTGGACAAAGGAAGGAGCCAGGTTGGAGGAGGCCACATGGCAAAGGATCCAGGCCATTATCCAGTGAGAAACTGAGGCCCACAACAGCCCATTGGAATCGAAACCTGTTAACATTCATGTGAGAGAGCGTGGAAGCATATCTTTCCCCAGTCAACCCTTCTAATGACAACAGCCCCCTCTGACACCTGGTCTATAATCTGTAGAAAGGCCCAGCTAGGTCATTGCCAGATCGCTGACCTACAGAAACTGCAAGATAATAAATGTTATTTCAAGACACTAAGTTTTGGGATAATTTGTTACACAGCAACACATAACTAATACATCACATGCATTCCTTGAGGAAACAGGCTCCCCAGACCACCTTTCTTGATCAGTAACATGAAACTGAGACTCTCCCCTAAAAACATGGCAATAATGTATATTTGACTAACACTAACCCATTGAACAGTTCCCTGAAACTGGAAGACGCTATGAGTTATTTCAAAGAAAAAAAAAATCTGTATATTTTCACAGCCATTAGTCTGATTTGCCACCCCGTGGAGAGTGGAGGGTGATGTACTGTGACAGAAGGAGTGAAGGCTTGACAGTCAGATGGAACTGGTTTTCAAGTTCAACACTACTACTTCCTAGCTGGACTGCCTCAGGCATGTCACCTCTCCTCTCTGACCCTCTCCATTCCCTCAACCTTTGAAAGAGGCTTCGGAAAGAAAACAATCTCACTGAGCTCTCATGGTTTTATTGTGGGGATGCAGATATGACACATCCAAGCACCTAACATGCAGCAGGCGAGAAAATATCACTTCTTCTTCCAAGATTTTTTGACCTTGACATTTCTATCCCTTCACAACCGAGAAAAAAACTGAAAAATACACCACTGAGATGGCAAACGAGAAAAAGCAGCTCTGTTGAGCTTGTATGAAAATAGAGGAGAGGCACCTGGGTGGCTCAAATTGGTTAAGTGTCTGGCTCTTGGTTTCGGTTCAGGTCACCATCTCAGGATTGTGAGATCCAGCCCCACAGCAGGCTCCACACTCATCAGGGAGTCTCCTTGAGAGTCTTCCTCACCCCTTCTCTCTCTCTCTCTCTCTCTCTCTCTTAAATAAATTAATTAATTAATTAATTAATTAAATAAATAAATAAATAACTTTTATAAAGAAAAGAGAAGAAAGGCCCAGGCTTTTCCTCACATGATTAAGAATAAAAATGGATGAGGTATGGGAATACACTCAGGAATGGACAGTACTGTAAGAGAATGTTATCAAAACTGCTGTATATGTTTGCACTCTCTTCAGCCTTGCAAAGGAAGAAAAAAAAGAAGGTTTTGGGGGCACCTGGTGGGCTCACTGGTTGGGGGCTCAGTGGTTGAGCATCTGCCTTCAGCTCAGAGTGTGATCCCAGGGTCCTGGGATCAAGTCCCACATCAAGTTCCCCACAGGGAGCCTGCTTCTCCCTCTGCTTATGTCTCTGACTCTCTCTGTGTCGCTTATGAATAAATAAATAAAATTTAAAGAAAAAAAAAAGATGAGTACTTTCATCGAAGAAGAAGGAGAAGAAGAAGAAGAAGAAGAAGAAGAAGAAGAAGAAGAAGAAGAAGAAGAAGAAGAAGAAGAAGAAGAAGAAGAAGAAGAAGGAGAAGAAGAAGGAGGAGGAGGAGGAGGAAGAGGAGGAGGAGAAGAAGGAGGAGGAAGTGGTGGTGGTTTTGGAGTATTCTCTAGAATGGTGTAAGTTGGTTTTCTTTAACTTCTGAGTTAACCTTCTCAATCACCTTCTAAGTAATTAAAGGATGAAAAACAAAGGGCTCCTGGCTTTAGAGAGACCTTATCTGGGGCACTTTTCCTTCTTTTTTTCCAAAAGAAATTACTTTAAAACCACAAACCTGCACCTGTTTCCCTTGAATGAAGGGCCCTCAAAATGATGTTTTCAATTAATAGATTCCTTTCTTTCTAAACTTGATCTCAGGCCAAAGCTGTATAGCTAAAATATTCATTTTCTCTAACTGCCTCCTGCAAACAAAAAGGTAGCACCCACTGTTTCTTACCTTTTGTTAAATTATTCACTGTGAAAATTCAAGCTTTTCCTTCAGTGGGAGCACAAATCCTTTGAAATGAAAGCGAAAAACAGCCTGGGCCAATTCTGGCTCTGGCACAGACAGTCTGAGGATGGCTCGGGGAGGACGGGCAGCAAGGGCTTTAGCCAAAGCCTACTTCTGTCTGCGTTCCTCCCTGTCCAGAGGATCGAGCCCTGTCTAGACAGTCAACCCCATAGATTACTTCCATTTCAGCTCAGCTCCTCCTTTCACCCGCTCTTGAGTAAGGAGTACACAATGGTAAAGACTTTAGATTGTTCCAAAAAGATCTTTGAGTTCTTTGCCTCCAAGATGGTCGAGCGCAGGGAGGGTGGGGAAGCGGCAACTTTAGTGTTATGAAGGTGGGCACAGAGAAAGAATGACCATGTGAGTCATTCCCACCACCCAGGCCCTCTCTGGGTGAAGGCAGCTTTGAAAACAAGTCAAGCAGGTGACTCTTTTTTTTAAAAGGCAGGATTTGAGGAATTGCTGTCTATGATTGTTTTTTCGACCATTCTGCATCCAACAATACGATCAATCCAGTCCTTCAAGATTGGCATTCTTAACCACAGAAGTGGAAGAGACAGATGTCCCCTTCCACCAATCTAAAACAGAGCTTGGGCCTTTGGGTGGGCAGGCCAGAGTTAGTGAATAAAAATACACGATGCTTGGATGCCTGGGTGGCACAACCGGTTAAGCATCTGGCTCTTGGTTTTGGCTCAGGTCATGATCTCAGATTGTGGGATCAAGCCCCCCCCCCCCCATTCAGCTCCACACTCAGCACGTAATCTGCTTGAGAGTTTCTCTCTCCTTCTCCTTCTGTGCCAACCCACACTGCCTCCCTGTGCTCTCCCTCAAATTAAAAAAAAATAATAATAAGATGCCCAGTTAAATCTGAATCTCAAACAACCACTTTATTTACTAAGAAAATTTTTTTATTATCTGAAATTCAAATTACATAGATATCCTGTGTTTTTATCCCAATCCTGTCTATGGGGAATTTGTGTCTAGAAGAAGTGACCCAAAGACACAGAGTGAGAAATGACTTGGAGAGGCTTCAATGGAGTTCAGTTCAGGGGGCACCCAAGACTCTCAGCTGGTAGTGCCACTGGTGATAGCAGATGTCCCATGGTGATGGTGCCAGTGACATTGTGTGAAAGGGGCCATCTCTGGGCAGGGTCTTCTCCATGCCTCAGTGTCCTCCTTCCTGCCTAAGACCCATCCTGCCACTTTTCTCTTGATTCTCAGAACATCCAAGAAATTCCTTCCTGACGCACTTTTAATTGAGCTTTTCCCAAATGTATCTTCTTTCTCAGTTAAACAAATGACTAAGATGCATGTGAGCATTTGAGCTCTCAGTTCTCCTCAGGGCCAGTTCAGGTCCAGGGGCAGGGGCCCCACCCCAACCCCAACCCTTCAGAAAGGGCCAGCTATGTTCCCCTGATGGGCATATACCCCGGATGCACTCTGTTCGCCTTCCATTGGAGAACTTGGCCACACTGCTGCGATGCTTCTGGTTGGGCCTGGCCACCTTCTTCTCTGCTGTTTGTGGGTTCACAAGGAAAGGAGCCATTTATTGGGTAGATTTTAGGGCACTCGGGCACTGCTGTTCCAACACTGGCTGCATTTTTTACCTCCAAAGGCCAGCAGGGGTGGTTTCTGTGTTCCATCCTCCACCAGTAAAGAGCCCCTGGGGTCCTCTTTTATCTCAGAGCTGACTGATCAAGCCATTTGCTAAAGAATGGTGGGCACAGAGCAGTGGGGCACTTGCCTTTGCAGCTCATGGCTGGGGTCATTCTTGGAGGACCACCACAGCCCACTGGGGACCAACCTAACCTTCACCCACTGACCCTCCACCTTTAGCCCTTTCCTCCATGCAGTACCCTATCTCAATACAAGGGGTTTGGAGCTGTACAAATTCAGGTATAAACCCTGGCTGTATCCCTCCTTGGAAGTATGATCTGTCATTGTCCCTCACTGAGCATCTGCTTTCTTATCTGTAAAAAAAGGGGGTAATAAATCAATCTAGGGCAGCCCCAGTGGCTTAGTGGTTTAGCGCTGCCTTCAGCCCAGGGCGTGATCCTGGAGACCCGGGATCGAGTCCCACGTCAGGCTCCCTGCATGGAGCCTGCTTCTCCCTCTGCCTGTGTCTCTGCCTCTCTCTCGCTCTCTCTCTCTCTCTCTAAAAATAAATAAAATCTTTAAATAAATAAATAAACAAATAAATCTGGCTTGTGGGATGTGGTAAGGATGCAATGAAATGATGCATGTGAGGAACTTAAACAGTACCCAGGACATCCCCTGCCTCTGCTCATGCCCTCCCTTGCAGAATTGAAGGCAGTTTGCTAAGTGTGCCAGCTGTGGTATCTTGTCTCCCCCACCTGGACCGCAAACCCACAGACAGCCCCTGTAGGATGCCTCACAACAGTCTCCGCCAATGTCAGACGACCGTGAATTATATTAACAATAGTGACTGCTCTCATTTATTTACTGTTCTTATATCTCAAGAATGCAAAAAATAAAATAAAATGAGATGACAAAAGCCCAGCCCTCATTAAGTTTGCCTACTTTATCTCAGTCAATCCTCATGATCACCCCTCAGGGTAAGTACTATTCCTGTGTCCACTCTACAGATCAGGAAATTGAGGCTCAGAGAGGGTAAGTGACTTGCCCAAGGTCACTTGGCTTAATAAGGAAATAAACTGGGATTTAAACTCAGACTCCAGGGATCCCTGGGTGGTGCAGCGGTTTAGCGCCTGCCTTTGGCCCAGGGCGCGATCCTGGAGACCCGGGATCGAATCCCACGTCGGGCTCCCGGTGCATGGAGCCTGTTTCTCCCTCTGCCTATGTCTCTGCCTCTCTCTCTCTCTCTCTTTGTGTGACTATCATAAATAAATAAAAATTTAAAAAATAAATAAACTCAGACTCCAGGGGTACCCAGGTGGCTCAGTGGTTGAGCATCTGCCTTTGGCTCAGGTCGTGATCCCAGGGTCCTGGGATTGAGTCCCATATTGGACTCCCCACGGGGAGCCTGCTTCTCCCTCTGCCTCTCTCTGTGTGTCTCTCATGAATAAATAAATAAAATCTTAAAAAAAATAATAAACCCAGATTCCAGAGCCTGTCCCTTTAATACTACTTGGTTTCACTTAAGCGTCATGAGAAGGCTGTGAGGTTGAGATTATCTGGTACCATTTTGCCAGGGTGAGAATAAAAGGGGCCAAGCCAGAGTGACTCACCACAAGTCACCACCAGGTTGGTCAGGCCCAGAGCTCCAAGTGAATACTGGTGGGTCTGAATCCAAAGCCTGTGGTCCCCTCATCTCACTACCAGAAGGACCACTTCTGAGCATCCCAGGAGGAAGCCAAGGTCTGATATGAAGGAGGATTCTCAAAAATCCCTCTTTTGTTAAAAGAGTCTGCAAGCTGGACTCAGCTGCCCTGAGAGTGGTAGAGATCAAAGCCATGGAAGAGTTAGGACATCCACCTCAAGACCAAAAGGAGCTAGATGCAGAACTCCCTCCTCATCCCACTTCCACTGCTTTCTCTTCATTCTTGCGTGGCTGATGGGGACCACCTCAACCATGGCCTCTCCTTGCTCAACACCTGACATGAGGCCTCAAGAAGCTGCGCCCAGAGCAGTGCTTGTTGGATGGCTCTTTCCAATCTGCTTGAACCAAGCTGCTGCTCCTCTGAGTGCCATCTGAGTGTCTCTCAGGGAGATGCCACCTGTGAAGTGTCATCCTGAGCTCATTCTTCACAGCCCCATCCAAGGCGTCTCCAAATGATTTCTTCCCTTCTTGAAAGCCTTTTAACTCCCAACTTCCATTTTTATGTTTACCTGCCAGCACCCTAGCCTACTTTAAACACTAGAAATGTTGGTAGTAAAGGAGGTTTGTTCAGCTCTGACCCATATGGCTTCAGAGCTAAGGTGGGAATTCCTACCTAAGTGGGAAGAGGCTGGTGCCAGCTCAGACAATATTTTTCTGTATTTGCTACCTAAAGGCTATTGGAATTGGACAGACCTGGGAGCAAATACAAGCATTATCTTTCAAGTGGAAATTTAACCAGAGGTAGACTATCTTACTAACGGATTCTGCTGTATATTACTCAAGGATTTTAGATGTAATAACAGAAAGCCAATTCCACTACTTTAAGAAAAATAGGAGAATAATACTTCATGCCAATACATTGGCTCATGAAATGTAGAGTCCAGGATGGTATTAATTCAGCTTTAGGTACGGCTGGGTCCAGGAGCACAAATGAAGTCAGCACTCTCTTTTGCTTTACCTTTGTATATTTTTTTGTGTTGGCTTCTGTTATGGGCTGTTATGAGCTGAATTGTGTCTCCTCAAAAATTCATATTTTTAAAAAGATTTATGTATGTATGTATGTATTTGAGAGAGAGTAGGGGGGAAGAGCCAAGGGAGAGAGAGATAGAATCTCAAACAGACTCCCCACTGAGCATGGAGCCTGAGATCATGACCTGAGGTGAAATCAAGAGTTCGACACGTAACCAACTGAACCACCCAGGCACCCAAAAATTCATGTTAAGGTCCTAGTCCCTAGTACCTTAAAATGTGACTCTATTTTATGACAGGATCTTTAAAGAGATAATCAAGGTAAAATGAAGTCACATGGGAGGGCCCTAATCCAATAGGGCTGGTGTCCTTATAAGAAAAGAATACAGACAGACACAGAGGGAAGACCACGTGAAGACACCAGAAGATAGCCATTTACAAGCCAAGGAGAAAGGCCTCAGAAGAAACCAACCTTATCAACACCTTGATCTTGGACTTCCAACCACCAGAACTGTGAAAAAAGAATTATGTGTTCTTTAAACTGCCCAGTCTGTGGTGCTTAGTTATGGCAGCCCTAGCAAACGAATACACCTTCATTCTCAAGTAGTGTCATTCTACATGGTAACAGTATAGCCCCTTCAGTCCCAGGCTTCTATCCCCAGCTCAGCAACCTCAGTGGAAAGAGTCTCTTTTCCCTAACAGGCCTAACAAAAATCCCAGAATTGAGTCTCATTGGCCGGGTCACATGTACACTCCTGAGACAATCCCTGTCACCAGGGGGATGGAAGAAGCTGATCGGCCAGACCTGAGTCACATGCCCTTCCCTCAAGTCTAGCTGGAGTCATCCAAACCACAAGGCCTGACAGCGAGACTGGGAAGAGGTTGGAAATTCCCTGAGGAAGACTGGGGCAAAAGGGAGAATGGGTGTCAAAGGCTGGAACTGTCCAGCTCTATTCTACCCCCACCCATGATCCATCCTCCACTGAGCTGCCCAAGAGCTCTTTCTTCATTTGAAACCAGACCATCTCACCCCACTTCCTTCAATAAAGTTTCATTTTCTGACCCTGCTTGCGTCTCCTCCATTTCCCCTCCCAGGACACACCTGCCCTGCAGCTCATGGCATGGGGCAAGCACTGTCAACTTTGGGGGGTCTCGTGTCGCCACTCCTTCTACGTCAGAAGCTTCTCTATTTCCTCCTCAAGACTCAGATTTATGAACGCCTTCCTCCAGAAATCTTTTTGAAGCCGACCCACCTCATTTCCAAAGTGGAGCTAGAAAAGCCTGATGGTAAAAAGCGGCATAGACTGCCTTGGTGCCAATCTGTTTGCTGTGTGACCTTGGGTAAGTCATTCACATTTCTGTGTCTTCATTTTCTCAGCACCCAGTTCCCAGGCTTGTTGATGAGATAAAAGACTTAGTACAGGAAAAGCCCTTGGAACAGCGTCTGGCACATGGAGAATGCCTGATAAGCGCTGGCTACGGTCACCACCTGCCGCTTGCGGGCACCGCCACTGGGGATGCCCCGTTTCCCCCTGAAGGGGGGACGCCTGCCTGTTCATCACACGGCACCCCCGGGACTCAGGAGCCCTGTTGGTCCCCAGCACAGAGAAGGTGCTCAGAATCTGGAAGCCCTGAATGCAGCTGAGTGAGAGCAAGCCAACGAATGAATGAGCAGAGGACGAGTCTGGGACCGCGGGGGGCACGCCACCTCCCCCGGGCCTGTGATCTGGGCACGTCTCCACCTGCCCGCTCCCAGCCGGCCCCACCCTTTTCCCCTGAAAGCCTCCTCCTGCTTCATTCAGCTGAAGTTCAAGTGCAAACCACCAGGAAAACCCAAAGAGCGCTCGGGGGATAAATCACCCGATTACTAATCAGGTCCACCCGTCCCACCGTTAACCGCTATTTTCCCCGCGAAAAGTAAACACGCCTCCTCCCCAGCGCCCGACAGCGGAGCCATTAAACCCAGGAAGGGCGTGTCTCCGCAGCGGCCCAGAAACAACTTGAAAGTGGAAAAATACGGTGGACCCGGTGATTCAGTGGTCGTTAAGATAGCCAAAATGCTTGGTTTCAGCTTTGACGGAAGCCATTCCTCTCCCCTATTTTCTCTTTGAAGACCAGAGGAAGCGAGCGCCTCAGGGCACACCTGGGCAGGTTCGGCGCCTTTGCGCGCCCAGGTGAGTTTGCCAAGCGCTCAGTTCCTCTCCGATTCGCCCCCCGCCCCAGGGGCCGACCCGGCAGGTGAGCCCGAACAGCGCCCCCTGGAGGAAGCGGGCGGGGCTGAGAAACCAGGGAGCGCGGCCCCCGGCGCTTGGGCGACACATTTGGCTCCGGCTTCTGGCAGCTGAGGCAGAAAGAGAAACACATCGGGTTGCATAGTTTTCATTTTCCGACAACAGAAAGCATGTTCAAACCTCGGCAGAGACAACATTTTTACTGGAACCGGGCTCCAGAAGGAATGCATTGGGGCACTGCGGGGATAAAGGACACTGGGTGACAGGGCGGTGATCTCTGCAACCACGGTTTCATTTGTCCCCACAGACACGGGTTCCTTCTTTCTCAGAACAGACACCTGCTGAGCTCGCATGGCTGCGCCTGCCCTCAGCTGGGGCCCCGGGGCCACAGACAGGGCATGACGTGATCCCTGCTGCCCAAGGCTTCTCCTTCTTCAGGACTGTGCATGCCCACGCCTCAGGTTATCGCCTCCATCTGCCCATCAGGAGCAACCACGACTGCAGGGTGACTCTAAGGGCTGGATGGGACCTCCTCCCCCACTTCCAGAGCGTAATCATTTGGAGAGGAGGTGATGGAGCCAACAGTAGCCCGTACACCTAGGTGCCTCCTGGCCCCAACAGCCAGGCTCCCTCTTTGCCTTTGCTGACAGAACTTCCATCTTGGTAGGCTGTGCCCAGCCCTAGGAGGCACATGATAGATCTCAGAAAGCCAGGGTGTCCCCACTCCCCTTTATTTTATTCAATACTCACTTTCCCACTTTGGTAGCTAAGGCTGATCTTGTGACCCAGTTCTGGTCAAAGAGATCTCTGCTAAAGCTTCTGGGAGTTCTTCCTCCCAATACATGGAAAGCCCCTACTTTCTGCTTTGAACATGATAGGTGAAGACTAATGCTCTGAGCTATGGCAGCCTTTTAAGACTACGAAGTGATAAAAGAAATACAAAGAGGATAGCAGAATAAACACAGAGAGTCCTTGATGTGAACTTTGATCATCGAACCAAGCCATGATCAACTTCCTGCCTGCAGATATAGAGTGTAAGATGTCTGTATTGCTTTTGCTACCATTACATAATGGTCCTATTACTTGCAGCCAATTACATCCTAATTAATACAACAGGTGTACACACAACGTAAGAAAATTCAGTCCTGAAGACACCACAAGGAGTCCTGAAAAGGAAAGAAAGAAAGAAAGAAAGAAAGAAAGAAAGAAAGAAAGAAAGAAAGAAAGAAAGAAAGAAAGAAAGAAAGAAAGACATTTTGGAATTTTGGAGTAAAATGACTCTGGGTTTCATCTTGGGTTCCTGGTGGACCAATGACAAGGGACATAATTCCTGTCAGACTGCCTGCCTGCCTGTCTCTTTCACTGCACTTTCTCCAGCATCTAGAGGCATGCCTAGCTTATGGTAGGCATCCGGAAAAGTTTTTTGAACAAAGGAATAAATTCCTTTCCTTCCCTCTTGTAAAATGAGGTTTCAATGGTGTGTTGGCTTGCTAAGGCTGCCATAATAAACTACTACAGACTGGGTGGCTCAAACAACAGGAACTTATTTTCTCACAGATCTGGAGGCTGGAAGTCCAAGGTCAAGGTGTCAACAGGTTTGGTTTCTGTTAAGGCCTCCTTCCTTGGCTTGCAGATGATGTCCTGCTTCCTCAGTCTGCACACAATCTACCCACTGTGCTTATATCCCTGGTGTCTTTCTGTGTATCCAAATTGCCTTTTCTTTTAAGGACACCAGTCATATTAGATTAGGGTCCACCCTAACGACCCCATTTTAACTGAATCACCGCTTTAAAGACCTTATCTCCAAATACAGACCCATTTTGAGATCCTGGGGGTTAGGACTTCAGCATATGAATTTTGGAGGGTGTATGATGTGGGGAGACACAATTCATCCCCTAACAATTGGCTCTTTCCAAGTTTGTCTCCACTGGTTAATTCAAATCTTTTCCCCATTCCCTGAATGTCCATTGGTCGTTTAGGAGGGCATCACTCTTGGAATATTTAATGAACATTATTTTGATAAATGCTTTTATAACATTCATTTGACAAACACCAGAACCACCTTTTTTTTTTTTTTTTTTTTTTTTTTTGCTTTATCCAAGGTACTTTCCACATCTATGATCCCACAGCTTCCTGGGGGTGTTCTCATTTTGCACAGAAGACAACCAATGGTTAGAGAGGTCAACTGACCTTCCCAAGGTTATTTGCTAATAGCCGGATCAACGGACAGAAGGCCAGGTCTGTCTGATGCTAAACCCTGGACTCCCGTCTGAGTGTGTGCCCTGGCAGGGGTCAGGGGGTGGATTATTTAGATGGTGTGGATGAAGGCAGGGGCTCCAGGCCTCTTCTTCAAGGAAGTCTTCTCTGTGACAGACTGGCTGACCCCACCCCACCCTGTCTTTCACTCAAGCTCCAATCAGACACCACTTCCTGACACACACTCCCTTTCTCCTTTTGAATGGTTGTGGGTCTGCTGAGCGTGCCCTTCCCCACTCCTCCTGCCCTCCTCCTTCTCCTCCTCCTCCTCATGATTTCCCCCAGAAACGCCTATGCCCTGTAATCTCCAATGCACAACCCTGACCTCCACAAGTTAAAACTGTCTAGCCTGTGCCGACCTCCCAGTCAAGCCAAGAGCATTTCCTGTGGCTTCTGTATCCTCAGCACTGAGCCGCAGGCAGCACAGGGCTTGGCAGAGCATCGCCACCCAGTGAATATGGCTCTGAACTGACAGGGAGGGAGATGGCATCCCCCTTCCTACATGAAGAGAGCATTTTGGAAACCAATTTTTTTTTTTTTTTTTTTTTTTTTAGAGATTGGGGGAAGGGAGAGTCACTGAGGGGATCTGGGGAGAGGCTGAGAGAAAGGGCCATAGAGGACAATGAAGCGCTGCGGTGGTCACAGGTCTCCATGAGCGACAGATTCAGCTTGTGCGCAGAACTTCCCCCACACTAGAAAAACAGGGAGCAGGCTCTCCCTCCTGTCTTTGAGCCAAAAGGAGAAGGAGGCTAGACCTGAGCATCCCATTAGCAACTTCCTTGCCCAAGGAAGGGGGGAAATCCTGTTTTCCTGCCAAGGAGGAGGCCTAGCTAGCTTTTGGTAGAGAAATAATGACATCCAGTGGACATCTGTGTCATCCTCAGACTTAAGCAATGGCTTCCCCAGTCAAGAGACCTTCCAGAGCTGGGACAACAAGAACCAGTGAATCCAACACTGGAAAATTGAGCCTGGATCCTAATTCTGCCTTTCAGCTGTGTGACCTTGGACAAGTCACTTCCCCTCCCCCGGGCCTCTGTTTCCTCCATGGAACTGGACAGACTCCCAAAGCACTTTTTATTAACTGTTTAGCAGATATGGCTTCTCCTGTTATCAGAACTTGGGTTTCTTGCTAGCAGTAGCTTCGAGGTAGTGCTATGAAGTAAAAGGAGGGCAAGTTTTGAAATCAGATGGCCCTGGGTTCCAATGTTGAATTCCCCCATTGAAAGAATGACCTGAAGTAATTAACCATCTCCCTAAGCACTTAGTTCTGAAAAATGGGTTCATGACTGCTTCGAATCCTCAAAAGTTGTTGCCAGTATGAGACCCTGTTGTGGGTGCCCAGGCAACGCATTCGTGGAATATGGAAAGACTGATATGTCCCCACCCCAAGGACATGAGGTGGGGGTGGGGGGTGCCTATGCAGATGGCAGCGCTGTCTCTTAGCACCTGAAAAAATAGGAGAGCTTCAAGTCCCTGCATTTCCTTACTGGCTCCAGAAGACCCCCAGCCACCCTCAGGGGCTAGAGTTCTCTGAGATCTTATGGGGCTCTAGGGCCAGCACTAACCAAAGGTCAAGGCCACCAATTTGATAGAACAGTCCCCCAGGCTGAGGGGGCGAGGCTAGAGAGAAGTGGATGGGGGCCAAGGGAGGAGAAGATCCCCTCACCAGCATCCCTCCAAGAGGAGACAGGAACCTGGGAATGAGGGACAGTCAAACTTGACTATGACTGAATTGTAAACCCAGTCAACAGAGCTGAAATCCCTGAACTGGAGGAGGCAAGCCAGAAAAGGACCCACCTAAGCAGGCTGCCATGAGGCACGCAAGGAGCTCTGGGAGCTGGGAAACCAGCTGTTGGCCTGCTTTCCAGAAACAAAGTGATGTTTTGCCTGAGTTTGCAAATGAGTTTGTGCCTGAGTTTGTAACTAAGAAATTAATATTTTTGATGTAAGCGAAGCATATGGACATAGTAGGTCCTCAAGAGAGGTTGCCTGGCTTTCTGCTTCTTGCTCCTGTTCACGCAGAAGCTGGCCAGCTCCGCATGTCTGTGTGGGAGGCTGTCCTGAGCACCTGTCCTGTTCATCTTGATTTGCTGGAGGAAAGGAAATGGGTGTGTAATCCTGATCCCTCAGAGATCAGCCCCAGCCTGGGCAGGAGAAAGGCCTGAATACTCACAGTAGTCCTGTACCCTCTCATTCCCCCAACAAACCAGCAAGGGAGGATTATCGCCCACACCATCCACTTTACAAACCAGGGAGCAGGAACCCTGCGAGGGGTTGTGATGTTTCCTAAGTCACATAGGTAGGAAGCTGAGGAGGTGGAGTTTAAACCTGGCCTCTGGCCCTTGCCTCCCAAAAAGAACTCTGGGTGATGTTTGCTGAGGCACAGCTGTGTGCAAGACCTCATGCTAAAGCTCCAGGCTCTGTACTTTACTGCATTGTTTCACGTATTCCTCAGAAAAGCCCTATAAACTACTCTTCCCTCTCTCCACCTCCCCTCCCGTTTGGCAGATATGGAAACTGAGGCTCATGGAGGTTACATGACTCACATAAAGTCACCCAGCTGGTCAGTGGCGGGGCCAGGACTCAGTCTATGCAGAGGCCAACATCCTCACGCTTACCCACTCTGTGATTCCAGGTGAGGCGGCCATGCTGTATCAGAAGCCAGCGAGCATCTTGAGAAGTTACAATGTCCACACTCCAGAAGGTCTTTCAAGCCTCCATTGTGCCTGTCAAACGCTGTCATCATCACCTGCCTGCCTGCAATTTGCCCTATCCTTATGCTGTAAACAACATAAAATATCTCTTTCCTCCTTCCTTTTCTGACAGGCAGCTCTGACATTGCATAAGCACCTTCACATCTCTGAGCCTCAGTTTTCTCCTGTGTGAAATGGGGCCTGGAGACCCTATTTACAAAAGTCTCACGAGCTGTTGTTTTCATCCCAAATGCCTCTCCTCCCTGAACACACCTGTGAGGTGCCCTCCACCCCCACAGCCTGGATTCCAGCCACCGGCTCTCCTGTCTTGGCTCTTAATGCAGGTCCCTGCAACAGGCCAGAACATCTGCCCAAGAACGCCATGGAACTCTGCCCCTGAGCCGGGGTCCTGCCAGCAAAGAGTTTAAACAAACAGAACAGGGCAGAAATGAAATGGTCCGTCGGTTGTAAAAGGTTATGCCTCATGCTCATGAGCTCGAGTTTCATGATAATCCGAGTGATGGTTCTCCTGAGGAGGATTAGGGAGAAAATGGCAGGGGGCTCTGAGGAGAGCAAGAAAAAAACAGTCTTGTACCCAAGGCAAGCACTGCCAAGAAAGTGGCCCCAGATGGTCAATAATCAGAAGATGGCGGTGGGGGCCTGGTGGTGGGGTGGTGGGGTGGTTTGAGGCAGGGATTAGGGCACTGAAGAAAAAGTGAGGCTCTTCCTGGTGCCTAAGTCAGATCTTCACCAGTGAGAGACATTTCCACCAAATTCGTGGAGGACTACCAGCAGCCCCAAACCACTATGGTCAGAATCTGGGAGGTGAAGTAGCAAGTTCAAAGGCTTTCTGAGGCTGTGCAGCTACAGCATGAACCACATAAACAAATGACAGAACACACAGGAAGAGCCTTGACAAATGAATCAATCTCGGTGTTGGGAAGGCAAGAGGGAGTGATAGGGACTGTGGCCCCGGGGAAAGTTGGGACTGAGCAGTTAGCTCCACCCAGTCTCTGCCCAGCAGGAATGCACGCCCAAGGCTGCCAATCTTATGCTTTTTTTTTTTCGAGAGAAGTAGGAAAGAACGGATTTTGTTTTTTAATGTGCAGGTTCCCAATTTTTAAACGTTGGCAACTAATTCAGTTTTTTTTTATTTATTTTTATTTTTTTAGTGCTCTGTGGGCCAAACAAAATATATCTGTAGGCCAAATTTGACTCACAGGCCATGGGTTTGCAATTTCTGCAGTTTTGTGTCATGGTAGAGGCAATGGGATCTGCATGGATTCAAACCCCAGTTCTCCCATCTACTGGCAGGATGACCTTGGGCAAATCACCTAGCCTTTCCAAGTCTCAGCTACTTCATCTGTAAAATGGGAATAATAGTAGCATCAACTTCATATGACATTTGAGAGAGCTTGATGAAATTATGTCATGGAAATTGCTTGGCACGATGCCCAGCACATGGTAAGCCCTGAAGAAATGTTAGCTATTGTTAATAACACACCCAGGGAGGTGAAGATAGAATAGCAGCAGTGGACAAAGAAGGAAGGCAGGAAAGGAGACCAAGCAGGCAAAAGAGGGCCAAGCCTGAAAATGCCAACTGAGCAAATCCCTATCTTGCTGTGTCTGCAATGGCCCCTAAGGGATCACTGTCCCAAACTGTCATCACATCGACAAGAGAATTTTGGCTAGGTTGGACAGTGACCTGAAGGATGGTGGCCCTTCACTATCCCTCCTTCCAGAATATCACTAAAGAGACCTCATGAGACCTTCAGATTGTTGCAGAGCCAAAGGTGGTTAGGGAGGGAGCTCTGCAAGAGGCAAAATGGTGCTCCAGGTCTGTGGCCCAGCCACTGCCCAGTAATGTGACTTTGGCTATGTTATTTCCTCTCCCTCTGAGTCTCCAGTTACTCATCTGCACAATGGGATAACAATACTTATCTGTCGAGATACTGGTTAGGATTAGGAATAATGCAGTGTAAGATCTGGTACAGCACTCATGTTCCACAAATGGGGGCTGCTACTACTGGTAATTGGTATTGTAGTTTTATCACTATTGGGGCAATAGAGATGCTTGCCCAACCAGCATCCATCAACCTCTCTACAGGTAACCAGCACAATTTTTCTTTGGGGAACCACCCCATCCCCATTCCCAACTGGATAGTTTAGTTGGTGTTGACTCCACCCCTGACTCCAGGACAGGTGTGTGAGTCAGGGGTAGCTAATGGGAATAGCATAGTGTCCTGAGCCAAAGGGAATCAGATCAGGACTTCCATTCAAACTGGGAGGGAAAAGAAGTCCTCCCTCCTCCACCAGATGTGTTGTAGTGAGGAGTAGGCCAGAGCTGCTAGCAGCCACCTCACTACCACATGGGAAAAGCCTGCCTAAGAATGGAACTAATATCAAGGAAATCAGAGCAAACAGTTGGAAATATTCTTGAATGCCTGGATCCAGCTGTGCCTGAGGCTCATACTCCACTGGACTATACCGTTTCATGAGCCAAAAAAAAAAAAAAAAAAAAAAAATGCCCTTTTCTGCTTAGACCATTTTGGATTGAGTTTTCTGTATCTTGCAATAAGAACCGTGACAGATATATGAGCCTTAAGGATGCAGTGCTTAGAGGCTCTCAGACCATGCTCTGAGGGTGACAGCACTATTTTCCTTCCTCTAAGACCATGGTAATACACTCTGAAAGCCTTTCACAGACTTTGGTCAAGCTTTCCTTGAAGCAGTGTTAGTGAATCGGGGGCAATTTCTCTCCCCAGAGGACACTTAGCAATGTCTGGAGACATTTTTGGTTGTCACAATGGAACAAGGGGGAGGTAGTCTGTGCTACTGGCATCTAGGGGATAGAGGCCAAGGATGCTGCCAAACATCCTGCAGTGCACAAGGCAGTCCCCCTTCCGATCAAGAATGATCCCATCCAAACATCAGTAGTGTTGAGGTTGAGAAATACAAGAGAAATAACGCACCATCCAACTCCTACCAACCCTTCCCTGGGGTCTTAAAGTGCTACATACTTGAAGATGAAAACCAGGCTATTAGGGAATTTTAAATACTTCATGATTTTCTTCTTGGGGTGGGCAATGCTGTGACTCCAACCCAATTCAAAGAAGCTGCCCAAAATGTACACACAGGTCCTGCATAATCCCCTCGTGGGTCTGTTGCAGCCACCCTTTCCATCACTATAACATCCCCAGTCCATAACTAGTAGACCAATAGGAAGAGAAGGCAACCTCTCTGAAGACAGTTTCATCCAGTGACACATGCATGTCTTCCCACATCGGCAATAATGGATCAGACAAATAAGCAAATTACATAAATCCCACATATCCAACAAAAAGGAAATCTAGCATTTCCCTTCTGTCTGGAGTACCATTTCTCAGTGTGTTTCTCTGGAGAGCACTAGTCCAATGAGATATTCATAGGGGGAAACATGATTCTAAGATCAAACAAATGTGGGAAACACGAAAGCCTCTATTACCTTCGTCGGCAGTAACAGCATACATTAGCACACTAAAGGCTCTGATAAGTCCTACAGCTTAAAAAAAAAAGTTTGACTTTCCTTAACTCCATATTTTTCAAACTAGATCACATAATCCTTTTTCATTTATAATACTTACTTGAAATACCACAGAACTATCACCCCAGAGGACACACATTGGGAAGCATTTCAAGGGAACTACAGAGAAAATGAAATACAGGCTATTAGATGTAAAAGCTGATCCAGCGAAACCAAGCAATGGTGGCAATAGACTAAGGCCCTTTCGCCAGAGAACTCTGCCTTAAAAGTCTCATTATGGCTCATCCTAATTTCATTAGAGCATCCCTACATTTTTATAGCTGCTCCCAAGGTCTCCGGAGGGCCGGCCAAGCTAGATCCTGGGATTGTGGGGGGGAAAAAAGTCACACTCCACTAGATACTGCAGTGATGGATAGGATTTGGAGAAACTGCTGCAGAAGGCACGGTATTGCTCTGTGAATGCCAGCCTTCCTGCAGAGCCTTCTCAGGCGGTGAAAGGGGGCATTTGCCCCTTGATTCTTAAGCCTCCAAGTCCTTTCAGGAGTATGCAATTCCTACATTACCCGTCAGTCATACTGACCCTGTCAACGTTTATCAAAGACGTGGGCAGGGGGGTCACGAGGGGCGAGAGGGGAGCAGCGGGCCGCAGCGTCAGCTGCCCCTAAGCATCCTCCTAAGGGGAACCCTCCACCCAAGGCGCGCTCTTCCCGCGGCGCTCGAACAAAGGCTAGCCACGGATTGGGTGAAAGATGGGCACCTGACTCAAGGGCAGCCCGACCATTGGCTGGCTGGTGACCTATGAGGAGGCCGGAACAGAAGGCTCCGCCCAGTAGCTTCAAGTAATTGAGCCGAGGGCGCCCCGTCGCCCCGGGCTTCCGCCGGGCGGCGCGGAGGCGGCAGGTTGGTGGCGGAAGGAAAGTGCACGAGAAACAGGAGCTGACGCTGGCGCCGTGGCGAGAAGATTCGTGGACTGCCGCGAAGGCTCTGGCGGCAAGAACCCGCTGGATCCCGGGCCTCCGGACACTGGCACGCGGAGCTAGCCGGAGTCCCGGCCCTGAGCGGCCCTGAGCGGCGGGTGCGCGCGGGGAGCCCGGCAGCCCCTGTGCCTCGGCTCGCCCTCGCCCTCGCCCGCGCCCTCGCCCTCGCCCGCGCCCTCGCCCTCGCCCTCGCCCGCGCCCGCGCCCTCGCCCGCGCCCTCGCCCTCGCCCTCGCCCGCGCCCGCGCCCTCGCCCGCGCCCGCGCCCGCGCTCGCCCTCGGGCCCTCGCCCTTGCCCTCGACCCGCGGACCGCCCTGCTGCCCTCGATTCTTCGCTCTGCCCTCGCCGCCACTTGTCCCGTGCCCCTCGTAGAACCCTCGCGTCGTCCCTCGTCCCGCAGCTCGCCATCGGTCACGCCTCCTCCCACGCGCCCTAGCCCGCTCGCTCTCCTCCTCGCCCTGCTCGTGCCCCGTCTCCCGGTCTCCCTCTCCCTCATCGCCCCGTCCCCTCGCCCTCGCGCGCCGAGGTGGCGGGAGAGCTGCCGCCGCGCCCACCGTGTCCCCGGGCCGGCTGGGAGCGCCTCCAAGCACGCGGTGGCGGGAGGGCCGTGTGGACGTGAGGCGTCCTTTCCTGCCGAGGCCGACTCCGCAGTCAGGTTTCCCGCGGCTGACCCGGAACCCCCGTGGGAGGCATTGCAAAAACACCATCTAAATCCTCGTTCCTGGAACAGCAGCGCCTCAGTGCCCCGGCCTCCAGGGCCGCGCGGCTGTGAGAGTGGGGCAGGGCGGGTGGCGGGGCGGTCGAGGTTGCGTACTTGTCCTGAAAATTCTATTCTGCTAACCAAGACCACTTGGTTGGTCGGCTTCACTTGCCTGAATTCTGCTCCCCGGCCAAAGGGTCATGGAGGTGACAGCGGCAGCAGAACTAGGTCACATGCCGCCTGAATCTCACCCCAGGCTTTGGGACCTACGTGTCAGTGACCAATGTCTCAAGGAGAGCGTGAGAGCCAGTGTGGTGCACCCGCCAGTGGGAGATGCAGGCGGCCGAGACCTCCTCCGCAGCAACCCAGGGAATCGTTGTATGTCAGACCACCGAGCAAGACTTGGGTCTGATCCACCACATTCACTGAGCCCCCACTTCGTGCTACACACTGTCCTCGGTGCACTTACATATATGGTCACATTTGTTCTCCCCAAAACAAACAAGTCTCTTGACACATATTAAAGTTATCAAATAAGGCTGCATATGAAGCCAGAATGGAGTGAACCTCGCAGGCAATTTGAAATTCAGAATTTACCATTTTCTCCTCTTTTTCCCTCTTAACTCTCTATCCCTCCTGATAGTTCTTTTAAGAGCAAGATCATTTGCATGATTCTCTGCATTCAGACTTTTCTCTTGTCTTCCCTGACCAGCCTGGTGGTTCCCAAACTCTAAAGGTGTGTGAGAATTACTGCACTGGGTCATACAGCACACACCACGTGTACTGAATTCGTATCTGAAGAGTTTTCAAGACTCTCTAACTCTGTGGTTTTCCACCCGAAGTGCTCACTTTGGAATCTGAATGCTGTTAAAAGGGAGACTCTAGGGTACCTTGACAGCTCTGGAATCACATTGTGGATCTGTTCATTCAACACATATTCATCAGTGCCTGTGATCAGGGCTGGCGACACAGAGATGACAAAAGGTGGATCATGGCATGAAGGAAATCAAAAGCCCTCTGTGAACCCAGACTGGACTGCCTTCAGCTCACTTAATGCCCCAAGCAGGTCCTGGAGGGAGGAATAATTACAAAGAAATGCCTAGTCCTTGGTCACCTGATCAATGAAGTGCAGAGATGAGATGTGAACCCAAACCTGCTGCCCCAAAGGCAGACTCTTTACCCTCTCCACCGGCAGGTCCTCAGATGTGCACATTAAAGGAGAGAGTGGTAAGGCATGAAAAGAGTTTGGACATGGAGGATTTAGTTCCTGCTTTGTGGATTGGGCAGGAGGTCACATTTGAGCTGAGCCTCGAAGAACATGCAAAATTAGTCACTTCCCATGGGGAAAAGGTACACCTAATGGCAGGAGCATCAAACTCTGGGTTTTATCTGCCCAGTCTCCATTCCCCATTCTTTTTGGAACTCAACACCCTGATCTTCCTTTGGGATCTGCCTCCCTTCTCTTCTCAGTATGCATGGTTTGTGTGGGTGGGCCCCCAGCCCCCAGCTTCAGGGTGGCTATGTAACCCAGGCCTGGCCAATCAGAGCATCCCATTCTGTTGACCACAGTGATGGGTTGCAGAGTGGGCTCATGACCCAAGCTGAGCCAAGGAGTCTTACGTCCAGAACTCTGGACTGCCAGGAGGAGAGAGCTTATTCCACCAGAGATACTCAGAGGATAGGATGTGCTCCTAGGGTTGCTAGCAGCCACCTGGTCACCATGTGTGGAGACAGCTTGTCTTCAAATGAGACCATGAGACAGGAGAGTGGGACAGAGGTAGACAGCGTGAGACCCAAGGGCTGATGATCCCTATCGCTTCTCGGCCTTTTGGCTAAGATCAAGTGTAATATCTGTTCTTACCAAGGGCTGATGATCCCAGACCTATGCCTAAAGCTAACCCATTCCTGGGCTCATGTGTAATATGAGCCAATAAATGCCCTCCTTTGCCCAGGCAAGTGTGAAATGGACTTCTATCCCTGGATCAACAGAGTGAGCAGAGTAGAGATATAGATATAATAGTCTGAGAAGAGGTAGCCACTGAGACCGTGTTGGACCTTGACATTACCATTCAGCTAGAGATGCAGAAATCAAAATTACTTTTCAAACCGTTATTACAAACTGTTCTTCTACCCAGTTACAGAACCCAGTTTACAAATTGTTATAGAATCCAAGATAATAGAATCTCTGAAGCTTTGGCGAATCTATTGTGGTTTAAGTGCTCACTTTGAAGAGGAAACGGGCTCAGCGAGTTGAAGGACATTGTCCAAAGTGACACAGAGAGCGAGGAGCTGAAGGCGCAGTCATGGGATAGGTCAGATGGATGTGGGGAGACAGGGAGGACCCAGACATTGGGCTGGGAGAAGGAAGCAGTAGGAAAAACACCCTCCAAGAGGCCTCTTCTCAAAGCTCCTGCTTCAGAATCAGACAGAACTGGATTCAGATTCTTGCTGTGCCATTTTGATAGCCACTTCCAGTTCTATCCTCAATACCATTGTTTACAAAATGGGGTCCTGTTCTTCATGTTAACTATGATTCCATAGGCTCTGTGGATACCATGCCCCAAAATGGCTTCTGAAGAAGACAAACAAGGTCCCTGTCTTCAGGAAGTTTACATTTCTGATAGAGGATGTCAGAAAATATATAATTTGTTTATCATCTGCCTTCCCATGTCATACTGTAGGCTTTCTGGGAGCAGGGACATTAGTTTTGTCATGCCTCCCTCAGGACCTGGCACATAGTAGGCCTTCACTAAATATGTGTCGAATAAATACACGTAAGCAAAGCAATAAAATGGTAAGGACTATAGAGTAAATATAACACAAGATGCAATAGAGGATAATTTAGATGACCTGGTCGAAGCAGTCTCCTTGGAGAAGAGGGTATTTGAGCTGAGATCTGAATGATGAGGAAGCAGCCATAATAAATAACAGAAGAAATGCATGCTGAGCAGAGGGAACAGCACATGCAAAGGCCCCTGAGGCAGAAATAAGGAATGGAACAAAAGCCTCATAACTGGAGTGGGAGTGACAAAGTGAAGTGTGATTAGAGGGGCAGGCAGGCGCTGGATTGCTGCAGGTCATAACAAGGAGTTTGAACTTGATTCTAACCAAGTATAATGGCCAGCCGCTGGAGTGTGTTGAGCAGGGCAGTGACATGATCTGAGTCATGCGTTCAAGGGATGGCTCTGCTCATGCTGTGGTAGATAGATTTCAGCAGGAAAGACAACAATGCATGCCACACATGGCACCTAGCACACAATAGGTATTCAGTGAACAAGAAGCATCCATCATTACCCCCAATGCCACATCCACAAAGGCTTGCTGATGTCCATTCCAGTCCAAGAAACGTGCTCTTTATTCTCTTGGGTTCAGGCTGTCTCTGGCTACCCTCTATGTATTGTGATGGTCATGGTACAGCCAACAGACTAGCTTTGGGGGAAAATCCACTCCTCTTGTTGGTTACAGTCACAATCCAGGAGCCATGGTGGGGAGGGGTAGGGTGGGGGCGGTGGAGGGAGAGCCTTCTGTTAAATGTTGAGTTGCTCCCAACATACTTTTCAAACATTCATTTGCTTTTGCCCAGTCTCCTCCGTAAGAGACATGCTTTCGGATGTGTTTTGAAAAATATTCCATATGCTAATGGAATGTCACCATCTGCCAAAGAAGGCAGAGCTGTTTTTAAAGGAAAAACTATTACAGAAATGAGGTATTCACAGAGGGGCACTAAAGAGCCCAAACGTCGCTGACCTGAGGCTGACCTGGGCCGCCTCGTGTTACCAACATGAAAAGGGAGTGAGAAAATCTGAGGCCAATTAACTTCTCTCCCACCCCAACCCCACTACCACAACCCTCTCCCTCTCTCATTTTCCCCTCCCCTTCTTGGAGACATGATGAAATTTCCTGAAACAAAAACTCGCAGCCCGTTCTATAAAATGCTTTCGCCTTTGGTGGAAAAAGCCCCGATGGTCCCTTTTATCTCCTCATTCCTGAGGCGCAGACCTGGCCCCCGTCTGTTTGTGCAGATGGGCTTGCAGGGAACAGTCCCAAGGACAAGAGAGGCAAAGGGCCCGGCCCGGGCGGTTTGCTGTTTGCCGCAGGCGCCGGCCATCAGGAGAAAGGGGCGCTGCGCTGCGCTGAGGGAGGGGGAAGCAGGATGAGGTGTCCTGCCTGCGGCCTGGTGGGGGGACAGGCCTTGTTCCCTGTGGGCCTGCGCAGCCCGGAAGCAACTGCTCAGGGAGGGAGGTCTTCCGAGTTCTGGGAGCGTCCACCCGCCTTGCCAAGACGGCTGGTTATCACGCCCCTCCCTTTCCAGCTCTTCCTTCTCCATCCCTGTCGCTGGCGTGTCCTCCCGTGCCCTCATCCTAAAGGCTGCCATCTTCCTGGCTCAGTGTTTGAGCTCTTCTTCGAGAGCCATCTCTCTCTTCCCTCCAGACAGCCCGAGTCGGCTTCACTTGTCTATCTCCCAGGCACCTGCAATGTCCAAATCCAAACGTGTCACCCTTCTCCTCGAGCCCTCCTTCCCTTACCTGGGAGACCAAGCGCCCCTCCTGCTCGTTTGTTCAGGCTGGGCAGACCCACCTCATGGCCTTTGCATCTGTGGTCCCCCAACCTGGAACATTCCTCCCCGCTGGATCCAGCTTATCACTGAGAGCCTGGCTCAGATGTCCCGCAGTCCGCTGCACTGGCTGCCAGGCGTGACCTCTTCAGGGCACTTATCACCATCAGGATCTATCTGGCCCTTTCAGGGCTGTGTGGGCACCGCAGCGCTCACAGCGTATGGTCTCTTTCTTCTGGACTGGAAGCTTCCTGAGAGCAGGGACAGGGCTCCTTTCCCTACAACCCCACCTAGTGGCTCATAGGAGACACACACCAACAGTGGCTGCCCTGGCCGGCGCCTCCTACTCCCTCAACCACCTCCAAAACTGCCCTCTTGACCAGATGAGCACTGGGTGTTATGCTATATGTTGGCAAATTGAACGTCAATAAAAAATACACACACACAAAAAAAAAACAAAACCGCCCTCTCTCACCTCCTCAGGGCTCTCCTTATTCCAGACCTCTGCATTCCTCTCAGTCAGGACACCAGCCTTCTAACCGGTCAGCCCCAGCTTCCAACCTATCCGTGGCTGCCCACCGCTGCCAGGATAGAGCCCCCAGTGCTCAGCATGGCCCACCGGCCTGGCCGCACCCCACCAAACTTTGTGCGTTGTTGAGGGCATTCACACATGTTTATTAATGACCAAAGAATGTATGCCAGAGACACTAACGGGAAGGAAAAAAGATGTGCAGAGGGCCTGTTAATGCAGGGGGACTGCTCGATAGGAGGCCTGGCTCCTTGGGGAGGCTCTGCTGGTCACAGTGCCCCTGCGGCATGGAGAGGGAAAAGCGAGGGCAACATGGGAAGGGGTCTGCAGTGACAGCCAAGACAGACTGGAATCGGGGATCCCTGAGTGGCTCAGTGGTTTGGCACCTGCCTTCGGCCCAGGGCATGATCCTGGAGGTCCCGGGATCAAGTCCCACATCAGGCTCCCTGCGTCGAGCCTGCTTCTCCCTCTGTGTGTCTCTCATGAATAAATAAAATCTTAAAAAAAAAAAAAAAAAAAGACTGGAATCAAGGCTAAGCCCAGCTGCTCAAGAGCAAGACAGCCCTGGGCCTCAGTTTCCTCAGCTATCAAGTGGTACTAACACAGGCCACACAGGGCTTTTGTGAGGATTACAGTATGTGTAAGTTCTCCAAACAGGCCTGGCAACTCACTAGTCGGTGGTTATGTTTATTCTTGTTGTTGCTGTTGTTGGCATTGACTTACCCTCTTCCCTGCATTGCCCACCCCTCTACCCGCCCTACTGCCCACACACATGCACACATGCACAGTGAGGATGTGAAATTCTTGCCTGTCCACTTTGGAGACACTACAATTCGCTGAGCATAGTGGATCAGGTCCTGCATCAGGCTCCCCGCGGGGAACCTGCTTCTCCCTCTGCCTATGTCTCTGTCTCTCTGTGTGTCTCTCATGAATAAATAAGTAAATAAAATCTTAAAAAAGGGGAGGAGGGTCCAGACAGGCCTCAAGCTGTCTAAGCAAGTTTGATTCCTATCTCATCTCATACCATCCTGAGCCCTAACCCTTATCATGCCTTTCTCTGCTCTGGACATTCTGTTCCATTTGCTTAAAAACCACAGTAGAGGGACGCCTGGGTGCCTCAGTAGTTGAGCATCTACCTTTGGCTCAGGGCATGATCCCAGGGTCCTGGGATCAAGTCCCGCATCAGGCAGGGAGCCTGCTTCTCCCTCTACCTATGTATCTGCCTCTCACAAATAAATTCTTTAAAAATCTTAAAAAAAAAAAAAAAAAAAAAGCCACAGTGGAAGCTACCAAAAATGGCTGGCATTGAAGGTGTGTTAGGTACTGGTTGGCACAGTGCTTTGAGTAGATTTAAGTTTAGATTTAGACAAGGCATTTTAGGTTTTGTCATTTAATTTTTACAGTGATTTTAAAATACTGTCTCCACTCACTTCCTAAAGGAAGCTCAGGTTCAGGGCAGAGAATGTCCTTGTTCCTGGGGCTGCTGCCAGTTAGGTGGCAGAGCTCCAACCTCAAGCTAGGTCTAATGGTCCCAAAGCTCATCCTCTTTTCCTCTCTGCCACCCAGTAGACCAGTGACCCTCATAGGATATCTCTGGATGTGATACCAAGTTCCAAAGTCTGCAACGTTCTAAGAGCTTTCCTTCTCAACCCCCAGAGCTTCAGGGTATTTGGAAGTAAAACACAGCCCGAAAGCACGGAAAGGTCCGTTGGATCCAAAGATGGTGGTAAAGGGTGCAAGGAGCTTAAGTTGTACTCAGTGAGATCTCACCAGAACACCAGCTCTAGGCTGTTCCTCGGGCATGTCCCACTACAGATTAAGTCTCTGGTCTTGTCACTCATAGGTTCTGCCAGGCCAGTCCAACAACATATCTATTGTGAAAAATACAATTCAGCAATACCTGGAGACAGGATGAGTAAAAAGCCACAAAGTTGAAGGCAACTGCTGTCCAGTTCTCCACACGTGCATATGAAAAAAGTTACTGAAGACCTGCACTATAATTCCTTCGTGTGGCTCCACACAACCTATATACATTTTTTAACACTGGATTGGGATTTCAGTGCATTTGGGTGTGGGGACCATCACCTCGTCTTTGGGCAGGTAAGCACATGAAGATAGCCATGTATGCAGTCATCCCACAGAAGTCTGAGAGTCCATGAGGTCTCAGACCCAGCTTCAAGCAACAAACAAGCAGGAGCTTGGAGGTTCCAGAATTTCCCCCAATTGGAAGACCGAGTCGATCCCAGGCCTCAAGCCAGGCCTTGCTATAAGGTGAACTCAGCACAAAAGCAGGCAGCTGGTCTGAACACAATGTGATGGAAGACAGCGGCTGCTGGCTCTTGGCTCCTTCCCTCTCCTCTTGCCTTTTCAAACCCCTCCCTTGTTTGGTCATTTTTCCTGAAGAAACATGCATTCAGTCATTCTATGTGCTGGTCACTTTGTCACAAGGTAGATAATTTAATCTGTCCCTTTGCTCTGGAATCTCTTCTATTTCCCAAAGTGATCAGTTGTCAAACTAAAGATGTTTCGAGGTCACTACTAGAAATGCTTAAAATCATGTTGGTTTAGGAATGGCAAACTGGTGCTCCAGTGATTGACTTTAAAAAGTCTCCCCTTCCCCCCAATAAAGTCACCAACTCTTTATCAATGGGATCTTCACATAACCCGGATTTTCAGTTTTTCTTAAAAATTTAGACCTGGTAGGGATGCCTGGGTGACTCAGAGGTTGAGCATCTGCCTTTGGCTCAGGGTGTGATCCTGGGTCTGGGGATCAAGTCCCACATTGGGCTCCCCCACAGGGAGCCTGCTTCTCCCTCTGCCTGTGTCTCTCATGAGTAAATAAATACAATCTTAAAAAAAAAAAAAATTTAGACTGGCATTACGGGGTCTGCATTCCTGCAAGCCAACAAATCATCCAGAGCTGGGGCATGTGCCCTCCAGGACTTGAGCTAGTGACACCTCTAGGTGTCATAGGGAAGTTAGGACCCCAAAGGGGGTATTGCCACACAGCTAATCAGTAACAGGATTATTAGCCAGATGGCCTGACTTCCTTTTTCCTTATTAACTAGAAAATCAAGAGGCTGAAATGGCAAAGCACCACAATGTCCTCTGGTTATCTATCCAAGGAGTTCTACAAAACGTCCCTTAGAATAGCCATAATTAATATGGGATGAATTTGTAGCTGTGAATTTCTTGCAGCAACACCTCACCTGTTGAGGAAGAAACTATCATTTACTGAACACCCATCTCTGTGAGGCTGGGAGGCGACTGGAGAGGTTAAGATCATCTGACACCTGAGGTCCTTCCCACTCTGCAGTAACAGGTGGGCTCAACCTTTGCTGTTCGCATGGATGAGCCCTAATCACCATTGGTTTTTCACACTTGGCACAGGCGAGAAAGAGCTCTGAAAGATGAGAGTCGCTATAGAAAAGGGCAGGAAACGACCTAAACTTCAAGAAACTTGGTACATAAATTGTGGGAACCAAATAGAAAACGGTCATGCCCACGAAAGAGGCACAATTCCATCAATATGGAAGGTTCTCCTAAAGAACAGGAAATGAGAAAGCGAAGTGCAGCACAGCACAGAGAGCATGCTATCATTGCCATTAAAAGGGGTGGGGTGGTATGTGTGTACATGCCCAATATACACATACATGTATACACACCATGACCTGCTACTTACAGAGTATCCCTCACTGTCGAAGGATACAGAAAACTGGCTAATGATGATGGGGGGATTGAGGGTCAAGGGTGAAGGAGAGAATCACATTTATTCCTTTTATGGCTTGTAAAGAGGTTCTCTTAACCATATGCATATTATTTTTAAAACATTTACAAGAAAAACGGGTGGAGGCAATACTGTATAGAAGTACTCTCATCCCCAATGTCCACGTTACCAATTTGGTGGACTCATGCGGGGAAAGTAGTTATCCAGAAACCTCTGCTACCACGGTGCTCAACCAGTGATGTGGGCATCTGCAAACATGGAAAACTGAACATTTCCATATCCTATGCTTACACGGAGCAGGCACCTTCTCACATGTGCACCTGCTTCTTCAAGAACCAGAGGATCCACTCACCCTCAGAGAAACTTGGGAAACAGAAGGGGCCACTTTCATATTTTTACAGTAACCGGTGAAGCAGTTAAGAAAGAACTTATGAGAAGTTAGCTACCATGTCCTGAGGTGAAAATGAGCTTTCAGCAAAACACCCCAAGGCATGGACTGGCATTATCTCACACAAACCTCTCACAAGCCAAAAAAGCAGTTTGCTTTCAACTCCACTTTACAGAGCAGATGATTTTTTAAATCTACAAACTTTAATGGTACATCACTGAATTACTGAAAGAACATAACAGTTTTTTGAAAAATTTCTTAACAGAGCATCAGAGTATTTCAACACTTTATTAAGAGTATTGGCTTTGAATTAGTAGCTGAAGTAACAATTGCATGAAGCCAGATTAGATGTACTGCATAATACTCATACTTGATTTATTGACATTACTTAGCAATTTATTGGACAAAAGTCAAACTTTTTGTTTTTTATTAAGCACATTCCACAGTACAAAGCTGTCATGAATAATATCTGTACAATTTAACAGTTTCAATAGCTGTTCAGACACAAATTTATTTCAAACAGATAATTGGCAAACATAATTAATTACAAGTTAGAATTAGACTATCCCAGTGCTTTAAAACATTAATATAGCAGTAATTTACAGTTGCTCAATTATGGTTAGCAAAATAAAGTCCAGGGTACGGCTGGGAATTACTACTATAATCCCAGAAAGTCAGAAATCCTTGGGTGCCAAAGTCCCCTGCTATAATTTAGTAGGCACAATTCAAAGGTTGTGTGCATATTCGAAGGCCATGATCTCCCAAGGAACAAGAACTTCTATATTAAACATGCAAAAACAACAACAAAAAAATCCATTCGTTCAGAATTGCCTCCTCCCCACCCGCCCCTCCCGCACCCCTGGGCTCTCCTAACCGGTTGATATAAAGCTGTAATGTGGAGTGGTAAAAGTGGACTCACTTCCACAACCACTGTCAAGCTTACAACATCTACCTCACAAATAGAGATTTCCTTTTTATTACACTTGGAGACTCAACTTCTCAAAAATAGAAATTAATTTGGTAACATGTGGGAGGGAAAGATGTATTTTTTAAAAAAAGGAAAAAGAAAAACTAGAAAGCCAAGCCAACCCAATAAACAAATCACATACACACACATTGATCCCCACACCTTCTCAATGCAAAGGACAAAACAGAGCCCAGGGCCCTTCCCTTTAGTAGTAGAGTGTGCTTCCACGGGAAGAGGTTTAGTTAACAGGAGGTTCTTATTGGTCCTTTAAAATGTTACTGACATTCCTTAATCTTTGGAAACAATGGCAAGGGGCAAATCAGAACCTAATATTGAACGAGGGAAAAGGGAGTGACAACCGAATGCCAAAGTCCTTTCCATGCATGGTCAGCGTGATAGTGCCATTCACACATTCGGGCTGCAGAGCACTTGGGAGTTCTGAGAACCTGCCAGGGCCACGGCAGCAGGTGACACCAGAGATGATGGGAATAGGATTCATGAGCTTGAGGCTTTGCACCACGTAGGAGCACCCTTCCACTCAAGATGGGCCTCTGAACCAACCCGACCTGGTATACGGGCTTCAGCATATAAGCAGGCCCTATACACACCGTGGGGAGGATATTACATCCATGCCACTATGTGTGCATTCCAGAGCCAGAACACCCAGTCAACAGGGCCTTCTTGTTCCTCCCTTTCCAGGGTTACTAATGCAGAGAATGATGATCTTGGACAGTAAAGTCAAATGAATACCATGGGAAGTGACCACTAGTACTCAGGAGTACTTATGATGAAAAGAACAACAGCAAAATTTCAAGGTACCTCTCTATTATATATGCTGCACAACGAATAAAACATTGTGTTCAACTTCAGAAATTACATTTTAAAACAAGATTCCCATTAAAAACACACACACCACACACATACACACAAAATGACAATGACAAAATAAAAATACCATATGAATACTGCAGGAAGGGTTCTAGGTAATCCACATTAACCCTGGTATCAGGTTCTTGAGGCCAGCCCATGGCTAAGTGCGAACACACTCTGTATTAGTGTCTCAGGCACAGGGGCCCTGACTCCAGCAACCTTGAGGTTAAACTGTTATGTACATTATATCTACATGCGGATACAGTATTTTAAATTAGGAGGCAAGCACACATGTAAAAGTGTTACTCTACCAAATATCAGGAGATGGTTGGGATACAGAGAGAACAGTTAATAAAAGAAAAGAGCTATATTACCTTTTGGGAGATAATATAACCTGGCTTATAGTTCTTTAAATTAAAAGAAATTGGTACAGAAATGAAGTATAATCCAAAAAATATTACTAAGACAATCCAGAGAAATTTTTCCATTGTCCAACATGTTCCTAATACAGGTCAGAATTCATAATGACTTGGACGGTCAAAAGGAGAATGCTAACTTCTGAAAAGGAAAGCCCTGGACATTCTGGGTAGGTGTTTGGCACCCAAAATTTCACCAAAGAAGAATGCTGTTTCTTAATATCAGACCAAAGTGCAAAGCAATATAAATTAGAGGCCAGTCTTCTCTTGATGGTCGATTTACTTCCGTAAAACAGACTGTATGTTCCTTTTATATGAACAATTTACATTTGAAGCATTAGATTTTTTTTTGTTTCACTGATGGGGGGAGGAAATGGGCTTCTGTTCTACTGGAAGTCGGTGAAGCTAAGGTATCCTTCTCAAAGTAGAGGCCGGAATCGGAGGTGAGAAATGTTGGTACTTGGAAGAGTTAGGCTGCTTTGCATCTACCCAGCGTCTAGAACCAATTCCAGCTTCATAACTCAGCTGTGAAGAACTCCCTTAGGCATTTGGTAGCCATGTAGCCAGTAGTTCAAGACTAGGAAACCCTGGGAAAACAAAACAAAACAAAACAAAAAACAAAGGGAGTATGGATGGATATTCTGGTTAGACATGGAGATATACACCACAGTCCATCCACATCCACACAGACATATACTCATGCACACAGAACAAATTACCAATTTTCAAATATAATCAGCATCAAAAAGCTCCAAGTTGTTTTGAGCATAATACATACCAGGCATCAGATTTATTTAAACCTTGCAATAATCTTATGAGGCAGAAACTATGATACCACTTGAAAAATAAAAGAACTAAGGCACAGAGACATTACTTAGTTCAAAGCATTAGCCATTAAATGACAAAGAGGGGACTCAAAGAGATGACTGACCCTATAACTTATCAACTGTCAGTGCTTGCTGCTAAAAATTATGCATATGACAAAGTAGGCTTCATGTGAGATTTTATATTCAGATTTATCTTTTAAGACATCAGAGCCTACAAAGGCCGGTCTCCTATCTGCCTGACCTCTCTATCATTGTGAAACAAAAATATGCAAAAGCTAGTAAAGTACTCCTTCTAAATAGAATGCTAATAATCAGAAGTTACTTCTTTTTGAAATACATCATTTGGTTTAAAAGAACAATACAGTGTAGAGGGAAAGACTACTGAATGCTACATATTGCTTTGACCGTGACCTTGAGTCAGAAATAGTTTAGTCATAATCTCCACATTCACCCATGTAGATAAATAAGCGCACACACACGTACCTAAACTTATCATTAACTATGTACAATGCAAGCTGACATTTTTCTATTCTAAATTTCATCAAAACAAAGTCAAAATCCATTAAAATGATTTCACAATCACTAATGGGTGACAATCCTTTCCAAACATAGTACTAAACCACTGACCTAGAAGACTTAAAAGTTACCTTTAAGTCTAAAATTCTCTGACAAAAAAAGAGAGGAGAGAGGTTTTTTAAAAGCTTGTATTTTTTTTTAAAAGGAAACTTTCCTAAAAGGTTGTCAATTTTCATAAAGATCAAGAATCCTTCTCAATGAGATCAAGAGAGATTTAATTTCATTCATCACTGTTTTTGCATGAAGGATCTTTAAGAGTATTATTTTTAAAATATTAACACCCACAGATAAGAAGTAGGCATTCCAAACACTGCTCTTGGTAATGTAAACTGATTTAACTCTGCTGGAGAGTAACATGACTCTATGCATCCCAGTCTTTAAACATCATACCTTTTAACCCAGACACTAAAGACATTTCTGGAATTTATCCAACAGTAATAAAAGCAAAGATTACGGGTGCCTAGGTGGCACAGTCAGTTGAGCGACTGACTCTTGGTTTTGACTCAGGTCATGATCCCAAGGTTGTGAGACTGAGGCCCACATTGGGCTCCGCACTCGGTGAGTGCACAGTGTGCTTGAAATTCTCTCTCCCTCTACCTTCGCCCCTCCTGCTCATGCTCTTTCTATATATATAATAAAAAATAATAAATCTTTAAAAAAAGAAAGTAAAGATTAAGCTAAAGAAATGATCATGGCAATGTGTTTTAGAACAGCTAAACCGGGGGGAAATACACATATAAAACAACAGGGCCTAGCCAAACAATCGAATATTGTTTTGCCACTAGGAGTGGTAATTGAGATAAATATTGACATTATGGACATGGAACAATTTTGCAATAAAGGGGGGGGGGAAGCATTTTAAAAAGATGTATATTTATCAGCCATAATTTTAAGAAGTCTGAAAGGACATATACGAGGAAATTAACAACGGTGAAGTTTATTTTCTTCTTTTGGCTTATCTACTTATTCTAATTTCCTAATAATGATCATATATTGTCTTGTAATAAAAAAGAGAGCTACTGTATTTATTAGGCTCTTAGGAGTTAGTAAATTTTTTTTTAAATGACTCAGCAAATAGGGCAGCCCGGGTGGCTCAGCGGTTTAGCACCTCCTTCAGCCCAGGGTGTGACCCTGGAGACCCCGGATCGAGTCCCACATCGGGCTGGCTCCCCACGAGGAGCCTGCTTCTCCCTCTGCTTGTGTCTCTGCCTCTCTTTCTCTGTGTCTCTCATGAATAAGTGAATAAAATCTTTAAAAAAAAAAAAAAGACTCAGCAAATAAATCTATTGCTAAATTTCCTGACACAGAAATACTCTTACCTTGGATTTTTAGGGTTGAATATTTTACTGCAAGGTTAAATCATCATTAGGGTAGTGTTTCTTATTATGCATAAATCTTACAGTATCACATGGTAATAATTTTTTTCATGTTACAATAAATGAAAAGAATTTGGAAAAGAGCAGTAAAATCTATAGAACTGACTGCCAAGGTTGTCAAAAGTAATTCACTTTGAAGAGACAAACACATTTGAGGTTTCACTGCTTGTGCTACTTAAATAGCAGATAAGATTTTTCCATTGATTTTTCTAACTGTTGATCACAACAAGGACAGTTGTTCTGAGATTCCCAAAACGAGGGCAGGAGGAAGGTCTAGAAGAATTAACACCACAGTTTCCTTTCTGTCATAGCCAATGAGAGAAACACCATTGGTGATCATTATTTCATTCCTCAACCAAAAAAATCTTGTTTCAGAGCACTTTAAAGTAATATATAAAAGTTGTCCAATTTGTGGAAGTTTATTATGTTCTAAATTTCATCTATTAAATAAGCCAGAGAGGGGAAACAAACTACGGATATCTTGGATTTTATCAAGTGCCTCTCTAATCAGAGGATAAAGAGAAAAACACCTATCAAAAATCCAAAAGAATTATGCTTAAGCTGTTCTCTGATACACCTATTTCCCTGAGCCTATCTACTCCAGAAGCTCAGCTATGGCTGCAGTTGTCCATGTCCTATTTTATGTGCTTCCCTTATGTGGAAAAATAAAAGCAGAGGCACAATGCAGCTAAAGCAATGTGCAGAGGAAAAGGTACAGTTTTGAAAAGAAAAAGAATATAATAAGTTTAACAAAAGATGTACAAGGCTTCTACACTAAAACCTGCAAAATACTGCTTAAGAGAAACTGAAGACCTGAAGAATAGAGATAGACCACGTTCATGGATTGGAAGACTCAATTTTTGCTAAGGTGGAAATTCTCCCCTAAAATGATAATATGATTCAATGTAGTCTTAATTATAATTCCAGTAGTCCTCTTCATAAACTTTGACAATTAAAAAAAATAATTTGACACTTTAATTTAAAACTGAAAGTGAAAATTTAAAGAATCTAGAATGTGAAAATCTAAAGAATCTAGAATCAAAACCATTTTTTTTAAGTTGGAAGGTTTATTAATACTCTACGGCACTGGCAAAAGAATAGCCATATATATCATGGACTTAGAAGAGAGTCCAGAAATAGACATACACATAAGGGGTCAACTGATTTTTGGACAAAGCTGCTAAAGCAAATTTTATGGGAAAAGGAATTTTTTTTTTCCTTCTAGTGCTGGAACAAACAGGTATTTTACAAAAACAAGACCAATGACATTCTCACCTCACACCATATACCAAATTAATTCTAACTGAATCAAAGACAGATATGTAAAAGCTAAGAACACAAAACTTTCTAAAATATGCTGGTCCAAACAGTAATCACTATCTACATGTAGCTATTTAAAGTATAATTAAATACAATGAAATATTCAATTAAATTCAATTACAATATAATTTAAAATTTAGTCCCTAAGGCACACGCCACATTTCAAGAGCTGAATAGCCACAAGTAGCTACTGACTACCATACTGGATGGTGCAGCTATAGAAAATGTACACTAATCTATAGAAAGGCAGGTCGGTGTTTGCTAAGGCTGGGATGGGGTCACACTTTGCCTACACAGGTGACAGAAGGGAACTTTTTGGGGTGACAGAAATGTTATTATCTTGATTGTGGAAGTAGTTTCAGAGATTGTCTACATTTGTAAAAACTCATCAAATGTTATGCTTTAAACGAGTACAATTTTTACAAAATCATACCTCAATAAAATTGATTTAAAAAACAAGAACAGGGGCAAGGCAGAGGGAGACATGTACATCTAGGTACTTGACTATGTAGGGAATATATCTAATACCTGACACTGCCAGTTTAGAGGACTTATTCCAATTTTTTACTGAGTATATTATCTTTAGGTTTGCTGAAAGTGACTGCAGAAATACACTACAGCTGTACAGACATTTATCTATTTAAGGGAAAACTCTAGTGTAGCCTAGGAGAAAAAAACACAAATATGTCATTTTGGCCCTGGGTGTCACTTGCCCAACAAACATCAATAAGCACTTACAATACACCCGAGCACTCTACTGAAGATTGGAGTTACATAATAAAAGGAGTACTACAGCCTTGTGAAGGAGACAGACATGCAAACTATTTCAGTATCAAATAATAAATCAGATCAAATAAAGGGGCAAAGGTGGGTAGGAGTGTCTAAAAGCCATAATAATGCACACAAGGGGAGGGAGATGATAGAGGTCTGAACTACTATGGTGTAATTAGAGAAATTAAACAGAATCTAGTCTGGTTGCAGCATTAGGCTTCTGGAAGAGAGTAATGGGAGAATGGGATGTAGTAGGGGGTGGGGAGTGAGGACAGAATTTAACAGCTAAATGCTAAAACTCCTGTCAGCTAATTGAAGTCGATGAACCTCAGTCCTGAAGACAACGGGAAGCCAATAAGGCAGAGGATGGCAGTGGCTGAGCTTAAGATGATCCTAGCTGAGAGCAGAATGGAAAGTGAATGAGGGAGAAGAAAGACCAGGAGGGAAACCAATTTTCATTTGGGTCCATTTCTCCTTCCCAGTATTTTCCTTAGGATTTTTGGGAAGGGAGGTTGAAGTGAGGAGGAACAATCATTCAAGAGATCCTTCCTTTCTTCCTCTGTAATTCCCTTATAATATCTATTTTAAGATTCTATTCAATAAATGTAGTAACTATGCCATAAGGGTTTTCAACCAATGAAGAATCTATCCAGAGAGAAAGTAGCAGGGCAGATGGCCACTATCATGAGAAATAGTATGAACAAACCTGGGGTGGGAAGAGCAGCTATGTATATGGCTTACAAGTCATTAACCATTCACCTCCCATACCCAGGTAGACACTGACAGCCCATCACAGCAATTATCCCTTTGGGGTCCACATAGGGTCCCAGAATCCTTCCAGCCAGGCACTACTGATCAAACCCAGCCAGCATGAAGAAAGTGTTTATTTGCCATTCCTGATGCAGACCCTTGGTTTATCACTAATAGATGGCATAGGGGCAAGACTAGAGGTCAGCAAACTTTTTCTCAAAGAGCTGTATAGTAAATATTTTAGCTGCTGCAAGCCATATTGTCTCCGTGGCATATATTCACCTCTGCCAATGAAGAATGAAAATGGCCAGAGGCAATATATAAACAAATGAACACAGCTATAATAATAAAACTTCATTATTTATGGACCCTAGAATTTAAATTTCACATAATTTTCATGTGTCATAAAATAGTATTCTTCTTTTAACTTTTTTCAATTATTTAAAAGTGTAAAAAAACTATTCTTAGCTTGCTGTGGTAGGGGAATAAAATCAGGCAGTGGAACAAATTTGGCCGCTGGCTGTAGTCTGCTGACCCTTGGGTAAAACAAACTTCCTGGACATCTGTGTTTTGGGTCTTAGAGTATTAAGTAAGAAGTATTAGAAACAATGGTAATTGGGTGATCTACGAGCCCTATCTTTTCATCAAAAATAATTTCACAATTCTACACATAAACTTTCTTTACACTTTTAATATTTAATGAACAGAAAATGTATAATGATAAAGAGCCACTAAGTATTAAGTAATATTTTTAAATAAATATGACTTTTATTAATCAATCTTTACATACATATATATATACACAGTAATACATATAGGTACAAACATATTGATTCAATCTGCAAAGTTTAACATGCACAGGATTTATTGGCCCCCTTGCAAAAATTTTCAGAGTTGGAAATACTGCTCCAGATGAACAGGGCCATCAGTTCCCAGGACACAGCCAAGTAAAAGGCTTCTCATCCTCTAGGTTGGACACCCTTAGTAATCAAAATGCCATCATCAATGGTTACAATGGCTCTAAGTCTTCCTGTAACCAGAGCAAAGGACTTTGCTTCCAGGGTACCTGTTGTGTCTAATGGATGAAGAACCGGTTTTAGGGGCTTTCTCAACAAACACCTTTCTTTGATCCCTCTTCTAATGAACAGTGGTGGTGGGTAGATTAATAACAGGGGCAGAGGGGGAATTTTGAGTGTTTGGTTGATGGTGATTTTTTTTTTTTTTAAATAAAAGAACTGAAAAACAGAGAAAAAGAAGATTCTTACATCCCAAAACTGAATTTGAAGGACTTTATCTGTGTTAAATTGATAGGACCTGGGGAACCATTTAGGAAAACAGTTTTAAAAAACAGGAACTACATCAACTGCCGATGTGAAAACCCACAATATGTAGGATGCCAATTTCGATCTTATTTTAGTATGACCATAAAGATCTAGCCTGACACTGGAATTCTGCAACGCTGAGGCACCTAATAAACACTAACCACCTTGGTTCCTATCAACGGGAAACCCAAATCACAACACTGCCCCAAAGGGAAGGTGAATTCAATGAGCAAGGTTAAACATGGGGAGGTACTCACCTGAAACGGGTAAAGTGCAGACTGTTATCTGGAAATGTAAGTGTATGTTCTGGAGGGAGAACGGGTCTCGTTCTGGGCACTGGGAGGCACATTTAAGAAATCCCAAATCAAAATAGTGTCATCATGGGAGCTGCTGATGATCTGAAATTCATCAAACTGTAGCCGGAACACACGTCCAGAATGTTCCTGTGAAATTTAACAGCTTGATGAGTAAAATGAAACCTTTAGAATCCCTCGTATCTCATGATCAGTGATTTGGTGCAGGCTGAAAATGTAGCTACTTATCCAATGCTTCCTAAATAATATTCCAGAGCTTACTGAGCTTTGTCCTTTACCCTGGGAGCAAATACCTTGGCTTTTCCTTCTAAGCCTTTTTTTTTTAATTAATCTTTGTATCGGAGATCCTGGCTCATTAATATGTTGAAGAAAAAAACTATGCGATCACTTCGCCAAGGATCTTGGAAAGGTAAACAACCATATTAAATACCCATGCATGATACACTGTAAAAAGCAGAGCCAGAAGGATGTTTTTAACATTACCAAGAATATCTCAACCACAGCCAAAATCAAAATTAATGGTGAAACAGAAGCATTCTCATTAAAATAAAGAAAAGAAAAATAGTCCTAATCACAGTACTGCATGTTCTAATCAGTGCAAGAAGCAAAAAAATAGAAATAAAAGGTAAAGCTACTGAAAATAAGAACAAGTCTATCAATATTTTCAAACAACTGTCTCCTCATTAATGTAACAAAAGCAACCAGACTATTAGAAATAATGAGCCTGCCAAAGTTGCTAAAACAAGATTAACACATAAAAATAAGGTATTTTTATATGCCAAAGCAATAATCCATACAATATAGATTAAGGGGAAATTCCATCATAATACAAACATGTGCTATATTATAAAAATATAACGTAACCAGATACCCATATTAAGAAATCTCCCAAATCTACAGGAAATACTTTGTACTCTAGAGGAAACCAATCCACCTACAAATGAGGATGCCTGCTTTCACATATTAAGTTGTATTAATGCTCCTTGGGAAAGAGCTCCCTGTAATGTAAATGTCAGTTATTCTCTGCTTTTGGCTAAACAAAATGAACAAAACAGCGCATTTCTCTGAAGGCACACTGTGATGAGATACACAAGCTTTCTTGTGATACACCTAGGCAGGTCTATCTGCAGGTATCATCTTCCAGGGCAGGAACCACTCCCATTTCAACAGATTACATACCACCAATGTGCGCAAACACAAAGTGCTTGCTGGGGCTCGAGGGTCAAGAGCAGCTTGCAAGTCCCAAACTTTAATTTTCCTAGAAAATAAATGGAGATTGCGATTAGTAGAAAAGTTAACAACATTTCATATACCGTCAGGAACTTCCTTGATAGAAAAAAGTACATCTGAACTGCTATTAGAAAAGCTAATGGAGGGATCCCTGGGTGGCGCAGCGGTTTGGCGCCTGCCTTTGGCCCAGGGCGCGATCCTGAAGACCCGGGATCGAATCCCACATCGGGCTCCCGGTGCATGGAGCCTGCTTCTCCCTCTGCCTGTGTCTCTGCCTCTCTCTCTCTCTCTGTGACTATCATAAATAAATAAAAATTAAAAAAAAAAAAAAAAAAAAAAAAAAAAAGAAAAGCTAATGGAGACTGCTTATGTCGTAACAAGTCATTTAAACCATTTACACTTGATTTTGAAAAAAAAAATAAGGACCTACACATTCTCGGAATTATTGAAACTGTGAAGAAATATTTTTTAAGGGAGATGAGAAAACAACTTCAGGCTATCTAAATTCAGTTCCTGACCTGATAATCTATGTCACCAAATTCATTAATCAGAGGGCTTTCTGGAGCTGAGTAGGTGCTGCTGACAGAAGCTAGGACTCTCTGTGAAATTCCAAGGATACCTTTCTTCGAACTAAGCAAAGGAGTATAAACAGACCAACTAGTCCATTTGTGAAGTATACATAAAGTCACCTTGAAAGGTTTACAGTTGCCATTTGCTCATTTAAAAAGTCCTGAGGCTTTTTTAAAAAAGAGTGTTTAACCAAAGGGTAAAGGAAATGGACCACTGAACACACACACACACACACACACACACGCACGCACACACAGCTAACTTAATTTAGGACTGAGGCAAAGAATGGAATTCCTGTACAACCTAAGCTACTTACAAAGTTTACAATAATGGTTACACTAATGGTTAAAAGTGTAAGCATAGGAGTTACAGAAGCTATCCTACTGTAAGACTTGGGGCAAGACCACTCATCCTTCTGGGCCTGAGCGGCTTCACCTGATCAAGTGGTATAATAACATCTGCCATCCATTACACAGATCTAGCACAGAATTGGCACATACATAGTTGCTTAATATACAGCGCTTGTTTTTCCTCTAGATACAGTGATAGTAGTGTATTTAAAAATTTGAAATACATACCCATCATAGGCCCCACTGACAATCCTCTTGTTATCAAACCGGATGCATCGGACCAATTCTTCATGTCCCTCTAGGACTCTTAAACAGGCACCACATTCAATATCCCATAGCCTTGAAAGTAAAACAGATCTCTGTGAAACAACTTCCCACACATGATTCACACTATCCTTGAGTTCTTCATGTCTGTCCCATTCATGATTTTCACTCTCCTGAACTTGTTTCTATCTTCACTCCCAGTCCACATTATACACGTAGAAAGATACATATGTATATTTAGATCATTTGTATATTTTAAAGCACTAATTTGGCGGACACAGGGCTAGCTGAGTCAGAAGAGCATGTGACTCTTGATCTCAGGGTCATGAGTTCGAGCCCCATGTTAGGTGTAGAGAATACTTAAATAAATAAAAACATTTTTTTTTTTTTAAAGAGACTAAATTGGGTAGAAGCCTTCTCATTATATTTCCTTTTATTCAGTTTTTTAATCACATGCATGTATTACTATTCTTTTAATTTTTATTCGGCATTCTTTTAATGTCTGAATTGATGAAACCACGTAGCTAAATGGTATAACAAGGACTTTCCTGGGGGAGACAGGGATTGCAGGCAGTAAAGAGAAAGAAAAGGCATGTGTGTGGGTTGAGGAGAGGATATAGTATGTACAGCCAGGGGTGTTAGGCTTCCAGGCCAGGCACTTCTGGCCTGGAATCCATGAGGCCTGCTAAAGTTAGAACCAGTACACGAGGGGCACCTGGGTGGCTCAGTGGTTGAGCATCTGCCTTTGGCTCAGGTCATGATCCTGGGGTCCTGCGATCAAGTCCCACATCGGGCTCCCCATGGGGAGCCACCTTCTCCCTCTGCCTATGTCTCTGCCTCTCTGTGTCCCTCATGAATAAATAAATAAAATCTTTAAAAAAAAAAGAACCAGTTCATGAGCATGGAGGTTTCCCTCTCCTGATGAGGCTTAGGGACACCCCCTCTTAGATGATACTGCATATTAGGGTTGTCCAGTTTATGAGGTCATAGTGGGAGCCTCTTATTAGGTATATGAAGCATCTCAGAAATATAAACCCACACAATATCCAGACTTTTTCTTGGTGTATGATTTATATGTGAAACTGAAATTTTCACATTTTTCTATCATTGGTTTTCCTACATTGTTTGCAAAAAGAAATCATAAGCACGTACAAAACAAAGTTAGCAAACTAATTCTGTAACAACCTTTTCTTAGCCTCTCTACAAGTAGCTCTTACCATCCGCCCCATGAATATTTTATGACAGCCACCCTCAGCAAATCTTCTCATCAGTGTCAGGGACACTGGCTTCTCTAATCTACTGTGAACAGTGTCATTTAGCACTACCACTGACTCCAAAGTGGTCCCCTCTATAAACTGTAAAGGAATACACATTATCACTTTGTAAAACCTCAGAGAGTCCAGTGAGAAAGTTAAGGACTGTCTACTGCTGAAATAGTTAAGTAATAGAAAGCATCAAGACTCAGGTTCTCATGGTACTTTCATAATACCTTAAAAACTTAAAACGATAAAACTCACAGCAGTTTCGGCTCTATCATTGTGGTTTCATTCCCTCCTTCCTTCTTTTTTTTTTAAACCAATCTTTATTTTGCCCAAACATTAAACAATTTGGTTAGAAAAAAAGCCAGGACAATGGAAAAATGACTAAGGATTAGTAAACAGATATTTAAGATAAATATTATAAAATAATATAACAAAGATTAAATATTTAAGATTTTTTTTAATATTTAAGATATTTAATAAAATGTTTAAGGTCTGTCATATTTACTAGAAAGCAAGGTCACTGAGTGTTGGGAGATAAAATACAGGCATAACAGGAGTGGATGATCCTGTAGCACAGTCTTGTACAAGACAAAGTACGCTCGTCCCATGTGCTAGTGAGGAAGAGAGGAGGTACAGGTAAGGGAAAGTGGTGAGTCAAGCCAGAGCATCCTTTGTTCTGAGGGGTTTGGGTATTAAGGGATCTTGGGTGGAGCAGACGTTATAAAACATGTGTCTTGGGGGAATCAGTTTATCTGCTTCAGTATGCAGAGCCAAACAGATTAATAAAAGTCATATACAGTTTTCTTACTTGAAGTATCCCTGAAGGTTCAAAGTCTTTCGAACATCAAGACTGGGAGGAGTCAAAAATATGGCAAAAATCGGCCTGCTCTGGCAGCACACCAACTTCTACCCACCTTATGGTATTATCTGATGATCCACTAACAACCAGCCGATCCCTGTACTGGAGACAGGCAATGCCTCGCTTGTGCCCATTCAGAGTACGAACAAATTCACAGGTACTTGTGCTCCAGACCTGTATAATAGATTATCAGTATTTTAAGAACAAATGCAGAAAAGTCCCCTCACAATTCACCTTTTTACAAAAATCAGAGCTTCTGAGAATGACCAAAATACTTGACTATGAAATATGATTTGGGGGCTGGGGGACAGATTGGCCAGCATACAGTTTTCTTGGCTGTGGAGGGATAAAACAGGAATGAAACACAGGGAAGCTGTGAAGTCTCCAAACCTTGAGATATTCACAAAGAGAACATCTCCTGGATGGTTCAGACATTCACTTGCCTAGAAGGAAGAGTGTGGGCCAGATTTTATGTTTTCATGCCAGCTGACATGTCAAATCCAATGTAACTGATGTGAAAAAGTTTCACCTTTCACATCCTCCTCTTTTCCAGCATAGTTGCTTGAACAGCTCCATTTGTTTTGACACATCACTCCTAATATTATGTATGTGGAATAAATAATCCCTCTTTTGTGAAACCATCTGCAAGACTTAGATGTTCACAGACACACTTAATATATTACAAGCCAAATAAGGAGATGCAAAGCAACCGAAGTGCCCTGAATTATTTTACCAGCTGCATTTGTAGTTGAATGGGATAACTAGATATCCACATGCAAGAGAATGAAGTCAGACCCCTAACTCACATGATACACAAAAATTTAATTCAGAATGGATCAAAGGCCTAAATGTGAGAGCTGAAACTATGAAACTCTCAGAAGAAAACCCAGGAGTAAATCTTTGTGATCTTGGATTAGACAATGGTTTCTTAGACATGACAACAAAAGCATAAGCAACAGAAGACAAAAACTGAGAAACCGGGCTCCATTAAAATTAAGTTGTCTGTGTTTCAAAGGACACCACCAAGAAAGTGAAAAGAGAACCCACAGGATGGAAGAAAATATTTGCAAATAATTTACCTGATAAGGGACTTGTAACCAGAGTATATAAAAAACTTTTACAACTACACAATTTTAAAAAGTAATAATAATCCAATTTTTTAAGTATGTGAAAGATTTAAAATACAGGTTTCTCCAAATAAGATATAAAAATGACCAATAAGCACTGAAAAGATGCTCACTACAATTAGTCACTAGGGAAATGGAAACCAAAACCAGTGATACCACTGCACAACTACTAGGATGGCTGTAATAAAAGAGACAGACAATAACAAGTGCTGGCAAGGATATGGAAAAATCCTCCAGGCTGATCTAATGCAACAGCTGTTTTGTAAAAAGGCCCAAACATTCCACGCAGTGATCTCATTCCAATTGGTGTGACTGAGCGGTGAGTGATTACATACAAACCCTACTTGTCCAGCTTACAGACCACTCATTTAAAGTTTGATGCTACCTTTGTGATTTGTGGGGCTAGAAACTAGACTCTAGAAAGCTAACTAGTACTGGCCATAAAAAGAAGGCTTTTTGAGCCAAATCTAAATGCTCACACATTGCTAGTGGGATTTTAAAATGATGTAGCCACTTTGGAAAATTTTGGCAGTTCCTCAAAATGTTAAACCCAGAGTTACCTCCCAAGAGAACTAAAAATTTATGTCTATGCAAAAGCTTGTACACAAATGCTTATGGCAGCACTATTTGATACAAATAGAAAGTGCAAACCACCAAAATGTCCATCAACTGACAAATGGACAAACAGAACGTGGTTAAATCCATGAAATTTTATTGTCATTAGAACGAATGACATACTGACACATGCCACAATATTCACGGATGAACCATGAAAACATGACACTAAACGCAAGAAGCCACACAGAAACATCACATATTATGATTATATTTGTATGAAATGTCCAGAAGAGGCATATCCATGGACAAAAAGTAGATTAGTGATTACCAGGCACCAGGAGAAGAGAATGGGGGTTGACTGTCAATGGGTTGGGGGTTTTTTTCAGAGGGCAATGAAAATGTTCTGAAATTAGATGGCTAACCCTGTGACTATACTAAAGGCCACTGGATTGCATGCTTTAAATGGTGAATCTTATGGTATGTGAATTATATCTCAATAAAGCTATTATAAAAATTGAAGAAAGCTAAAATTAAAGAAAGTTAATATGGACACTGGAATCGGTACATTTACCATATCCTCTGACAACTGTTTGCATCAGGCCTGCCACCCACCACACACTGAGCTTCTTGAAAGTAGGCGTGTGTCTTAATCAGTATTATATCTCCAGCATCCAGCCCAGGGTCTGTGGCATGGCAGGTTCTCAAAATTAAGTGAATAATGAATAAATCAAATTTCAGCACTGCCACTACCTAGCTGTGTGGCGTGCAGCCCAGTTCTTCACTCTCTGAGCATCCTCTGTAAAATGGAGGCAATACCCACCTCAACAGAGTGCTGGAAAAAAATGGAGTGACACAGTAATGGAAAGCTCCCAGTACACAGTGCACATTCCACAGGTTAGTTCTCTGCCCCTTAAAAACATGAGATCAACAGTGCCATTTCATGCAATAGAGGGCTGCTCTGAATCCTGGACCCATGACCATTTCCTCCTACCTTGCATATGATTCTGGAAGCATGAAGAATGGAACTGCTTCAAGGGCTCAAGCACAAGTGGAAGAGAATAAAGATCTTGCAAGTACCAGGTCGGAAAAGGCACCTCTGCTTTCTCTGTGTTCTAATAAGGTGAGGAGTAAGCAGAGTTATGACTGCAGACACACTTACTTTGATGGTTCTGTCACCAGAGGCAGACACAATGTATTTATCATCAAAGTCTACAACATTGACAGCAGCGCGGTGGCCAACCAGGACACGGCGTAAAGTGATATCGGTGGCAGAAGCCATGTCCCACACGGCAATGGAGCGGTCCTTCGAACAGGTTACCATCAGTCCATTGCTGAAGCGTAAGTGCAGTACAGCCTCGTTGTGGTGGATCAACGTGTTTAGAACTTCACCCGTGTTCACATCCCAGACTCTAGATGAGAACAAAAAAGCACAATGCATCATTGTTAAGACAACCAGGAAGAGAGTCTAGCTTCTGTGCCCCGAGCCCATTCTTAGTAGTAGGCTGGGGAGATGTAAGCTTTGCTTGTATTTGGTGAATGGGACCTGATACCTAAGATCATGGCTAAAAGGAGCCCTCAGAAGCAATTATTCTATTTGCTAAGAAGTACTGAGAGGGTTTCAAAAAAGGAAGGCCAATCCTAGCTCTGCTCAGGTTTAGATTTAGCACCAGGTATTCAAGGACAGTGCTTGTTTGCAGGTTTGTGTTGACAACAAAATGATTCTCCCAGTAGATGGGCTCTGCAGTGAGTTTGCAGTGACAGGGAGGAGGCTTGGTAGCTGGGGAATTGAGGACAGTTTCCTTTTTTTTTTTTTTTAAATATATTTATTTATTTATTTATGATAGTCACACAGAGAGAGAGAGGCAGAGACACAGGCAGAGGGAGAAGCAGGCTCCATGCACCGGGAGCCCGATGTGGGATTCCATCCCGGGTCTCCAGGATCGCGCCCTGGGCCAAAGGCAGGCGCCAAGCCACTGCGTCACCCAGGGATCCCTTGAGGACAGTTTCCAATCTTAAGATTCCTCTGGACCTTTGACAGGCCTCGGAGTCTCTTATTTATCCACTGCAAACTAGAGACTGTAGTCATCACATCTTGTCAATTTCACTCATCTATGTGCCCAAATGCTTTATGGACAAAGTTAGTATCCCAACTGCTTCCATCCATGAGATACAGGATTCTTAGGGGCAGCCCTTTCATGCTGTAGCTTCTCTGTTAATGCAATCTCCTAAGAATTGCTCTTCACAAAGAGCAAAGGAGGAAAGACACAGGCTTGTATGGCAAAAGTAATGGCCTAGAAGCACAGAGAAAGGACACTATGACTTTTCTAAATGTCTGAAGCATGGTATCCCAGGAGAAAGCTAGCTTAACACTAGGTAATGTGTTTTTGCAGGAAAGTACACTGCCATCTCTGTAACATACAGCAATGGGAATAGGACCTACTTAACAAAAGCTTTCCACCCTACTTTGTTCAAATAAAACTACACCCAAAGTGGTTTACAAATACAGTATACAAAAACATATACAAAGTATGTATGTGTTCATTCCTGAAAAGGGTGCAATCTCAGTCTTCTCATGAAAGACTGTAAATTCAGACTAGTAAAGCAAAATCACTCACCTCACTGTAGAGTCTGAAGAACCAGTCACAATGACACGTTCATCATACTGGAGACAAAGGACAGAGCCAGTGTGTCCTGTTAACACTTTCAAACATTCCAAACTGGTTTTATCCCAAATCTATTGAGACAAGATCAACCACAAATAGTGATTTAGTATATCACATTCTGATAAATATGTTTGTCTCACCTTATTTTCTGAACCATAAATAAAACAGACCTCTGTTATAATAAATAAGAGTGGTTAAACTTCAAACAGGTGGAAAATGACAAAAAAGGGAAGAGGCAATATTGAATAGCTTTCAAAACAGATGTACTATTTTGCATACTTTGTCCCTCTAACGATTGTACTCATTATTTTTAACAGCTTTGTAACGGGAATTTTCAAATAAACTCTGAAAAGAGTTGGCTCACTCTCTGGAAAACAATGTGACAATATCTAGTAAGAACCTTAAAAATGCATACCACAATCCATTATGTTTATTTACAAAAATTTTAAAATAAAAAATGTTCAACATTTCAGACAAATTTCAAAGTAAACTCTGAAAAGTTTTTAATGAGAGAATATAATGCTTTATTACAGTAATGGTTTTTAAAACCAGAATAAAAAACCATCTATATAATGACATAACATGTATATTTAAAAAAAGAAAAACAGGAAAGGAAAGAAAATGTTAGTAATAGTTGGTTTTGTTCTCTGAGTGCTCTTTTTCTCCCTTCTTTTGATCTTTCCTAGATTTTCCAGGTTTTCAATACTGTCCTCATATAATGGGGGAGGGTAAATCATTTCTTTTTGAAGATTAGATTGTTAAAGATAGATTGTGTGGACCTGTTTCTTCCATTGTAAAATATTATCATGATTTACAGCGTCCCTCAAGTTTACTGCAAGTACCCAAGATATAACAAGTATTGTAGACATTTAACTATCTTTCTACAACAACAAGGCTTGCTTCTAACTTCTGACCTTAATTAGCACCACAGTTATTTTTAAAGAGTGATTAGTGGGTCGCCTGGGTGGTTCAGTCGGTTGAGCATCCAACTCTTGGTATCAGCTCAGGCCTTGATCTCAGGGTCGTGGATCTGAGCCCTGCATGGGGCTCCACACGCAGCTGAAAGAGTGATTAGTGATCCAGGACTGGTATAGAAAGAAGTACAGAAGGTTTCCAAACATGGGTCCAGATGACCTCTCTATAGCACACTTCTACTCTACTCTTTAAGTCTTATAAATCAAATGTATGCATATTTTAAATTAAACATGGTATATACCTCTATTAATAGAATTTTTTAGAAACATATCCAATATAAATGAAATGTAAGCCTCTGGCCAGTCTATACTTTGACAAGGTCCTTATAAACCATTTTTACCTATTCCTTAAAGGATAATTGCCAAAATTATAGTTAATTAAATTAATTAACCTGCCACAAGTTATCGGGGCTATCAATAAGTAATACATAAAAACAAGAGTTGTGTGGTCAAATGTTTTGGAAGTTGGGAAACACTGGGTGTCTCAGAGCCTTTACATGCTACTCTATCCTGTGAATTTCTAAGAAAGAGGTAGAGCATGCAGTCAACTTGAGGAAAGATAAACAGAAATTATCCAGAAAGAGGGGGAAAAAAGGTTGAGAAAATGTAAGACAGTAGCAAAAGATCTAATATTTATGTAATTAGTCTCAGAAGGAGACAGCAAGAAAATGGTACAGAAAAAATATCTGAAAAACTAATGGCCAAAGACTTTTGAAACTGGTGAATGAGGGGTACCCAGATTGTTCAGTCAGTTGGGCATCTGCCTTTGGCTTGGGTTATGATTTCAGGGTCCTGGGATAGAGCCCTATGTCAGGCCCTCTGCTCAGCAGGAGCCTGCTTCTCCCTCTCCCTCTGCCTACCACTCTACCTGCTTGTGCTCTCTCTCTCTCTGTCAAAATAAATAAAATTTTTTTTCTTAAGATTTTATTTATTTATTCATGAGAGACACAGAGAGAGGCAGAGACACAGGCAGAGGGAGAAGCAGGCTCCATGTAGGAAGCCCGATGTGGGACTCAATCCCAGGACTGCAGGATCACAACCTGAGCAGAAGGCAGATGCTCAACTGCTGAGCCACCCAGGTGTCCCTAAATAAATAAAATAAGAGAAAAGAAAAGAAAAGAAATTAATTTGGTAAATGAAAGACATGAATTTACAGATTCAAAAAGCTCCATGAAAGACTTCCTAGATATGACATCAAAAGCATAATCCATAAAGGAAAAAATGGTATACAACACTTTGTCAAAATCAAAATCTTCTGTTCTGTGAAAGATATCCTTGAGAAAATGAAAAGACAAGACTGGAAGAAAGTATTTGCAAAACATATGTTAAAAAAAAAACTATCAAGAATATGTAAAGAACTCTCAAAGTTCAATAAAATGAAAACAACCCATTTCAAAAATAGATAAAAGATTTGAATAGATACTTCACCACAAATACACAGATGTGACAAATAAGCACGTGAAAAGATGCATGTACTCCATCAATGGGGAAATGTAAATTAAATCCAAAATGAGGTATATCATGTCTACATACCTATTAAAATGACAAATCCCGGGGAAAAAAATATTGAGAATACCAATCGCTACCAAGGTTGCATAAAAAAGGGAACTCTAATATACCACTGACAGGAACATAAAATGATACAGCCACTTTGAAAACCAGATTGGCCATTTCTTAGCAGGAAATACATACACTTACCATGACAATACCACTTCATTTTTACTCAGGTGAACCGAAAACCTACATTGTCACAAAAACTTGCATACATGTTTATAGTGGTTTTATTCATAATTGTAAAAACTGGAAACATGAATGCCCTTCTACAGGTGGATAGAAAAACACACTGAGGTACACGCATAGAGTGGACTATCACATGGCGACAAAAAGGACTTAACTATTGCTAAATGATGAATCTCGAATGCACCATGCTAAGTATAAGAAGCCAGACTCAAAGGGCTACCTACTATGTGAGTCCATTTATAGGATATTCGCTAAAAGACAAAGTTATAGGGACAGAAAATAAAGATTTACAAAAAGGTCAGTGCCTAGGGGAAAGAATTAAACACAAAGGGGCCAAATAAGGGAACTTTTGGGGATAACAGAACTGTTTTATGTCTTGATTTTTGTTATGGTTACACAGTTCTTTGTGCTTGTCAAAACTCATACAACTTTACATCAAAAAGAGTGAATTTTCCTGTATGCAAATTATAACTTAAAAAAAAAACAGTAAAAAAAAAAGCCCAATATGTTTTCTTAAATATGAGAAAATAAGCTACAAACAGTGTAAAACAAAATCTGTCAGATCAGCTGCCAAACATTAAACACAGAGAAATGATCCAGTTTATCTACTATTGAAAAGTGATTTAAAACATATAAATATAAATTGCTCTATCATTCTTCTGTGTTATCACAAAAACCTTTGTCAGCCTTTGTCAGCACCCATAAAAGACTTTGATTTATAAGTTAGCAACACTTCTATCAGCTAGCAAAAGTCAGCAAGAGTCCTGTGATACTGAGATATTTTCAGTGTGCACCTAAACACAGAATATAGAATGTGAATGTGCTTTAGAGAAGGATAAGAAGTGAGACAATCCAGGGGTCTAGTATTAGTAGAGGGAAATACTCTGGCTCTAGTTCTTTAGAACCACATTGAGAGCTGCCAAGATGGAGTAGAACAGTTAAAAACAATCTGGAATAAACAAAGATTTAGTGATCTAGTATCTAAGATATAACCAGAATTCTAAAAATAATACATACAAAACACAGTCATTCACCTTAATAGAATTATCTCGTAGGCCACTGATAATTTTTTCATCATCATACTGTAAACAGTAGACACCTTTACTATTTTCAGAGCGGCATTGAATCCTCTGCAAGTTGTGTCGTCCACACCGCCAGTTAGATTCTATAGTCTAGAGGGAAAAGGAGGAAACAGATGAGTTTTTGTGAATCAACTATTCTATTAGGCTACAGACTTTAGTGCTGCTTCCAGGAACAGCATACCAGATACCCCATCTTGGTCCGCACAACTGTCTGTGGATAGGAATCATGCTCTTTTCCAAGTAAGACATTAGCCTAACAGTGTTTTTTTCTCAAACACTCCCTGACGGTCTGGCAACCATCAAATGATTTCCAATGAGTTTGAGTTGGGTTTGAAAAAAAATAGCCTAGACAGAACTCAATATGTTTAAAGAATGCCATTTGTACCCAAAACATACAAATAAACAGTAACTCACTGGGTCACTTAATGCCAATTACAGTATCTGGCAGAAGACCACCACCAACATGAAGCATATACTGACAATCTATGTAATCATTGTGAAAAGATATTGAACAACTATTACATGCCAACCACTACAGAAAGAATTTTATTTGGTATTCACTTTTAATCTTCTACTAGATTTAAAGGTCCTTTAGAATTGCACATTTCCACCCTGGATTCTCATTCTTTCATAACTCATACAACATTTACCAAGATGTTACCTTATTCCACATACTGACTGTGCTAGGCACTGGGGACATAAAGAACAGGAAGCATACTGCTTTCAATGAACCTACCACTCAAGGCACACAGGTATCTGGAATTGGATATACTCTAAACATGTTTGTTTGGCTAAACGATCTACATGTTAACCCTGAAACGAAATTCTCATTATTTCATCCTTTTGCAAACCTGGAAAGAGTTTCATTTCCTGAGGCCACAAAACTAGTAATCGGACTAGCTGGAAATTATACTCAGCTCTCCTTGACACTAGTCCATGTTTTCCACTAAAATATGCAGCGTCTATAAAGAAGTATAGCCCTAGCTATTGAGGCAGTGAACACAGAGCATAAGATCAGTAACAATTCCAGATAAAATATGAGTGCCAAATGAGTGATTAAAACTGTCAGTGCTGTAGGACACTTACATGAGATAAACAGTACTACAGCTTCACACCAGTGCGCAAAGTTTAATGAGAAAATGGGTCATGCCCAGAGCACTACAAGACCTAACCTTTGGGAGTAGGTATGGGGCATTTTCAGGATCAAAGGGCACAATGTTTCTACTAAGAACAACCAAAGTGTAAACTCCAAATCCTGGAAATTAGGGGGCAACCAGGACTAAAATAATTGGTTACATGTGAGTCTGCGATATAGTTTGAAAGGTTATCTGAGTAGCTAAAAGTTTAATTAGTTGCTTTGCTAAAGAAAGGTGACAAATCTCATCTTCATTCATGATAAAGCACTTAATTACTGGCTCTGTTGAAATCTAACAAACTGTATTTCCTCTTATGCTGAAGGCAGCATGCTTCTGCACACTCTAAAATGTTAAAATCTACTGAATGTTATGTGCCAGGTACTATGCTTTTATAACACTATGCTATGTGTTTTAAATATTTTATAGCTAATTTAATCATCACAATTCTGAAGCTGAAATTATTGTCCTCATTTTACAGAAAAAGAAATGAAAGGCTAGAGACAGTGATATACATATACCCAAAAAGGGAAATGTTTCATCATTTGTGGCCTTTGTACTTAGTACAGGAGCCTGGAAATCTAATCCCTGCCCTCAGAGCTCCTATGTACAGCCTTGAGAAAAGGCAGCATCACATATTCCCAACACCCATGGGATGAAGGCGGCGGTGCCATGGAGACGCCAGGAGAGAGGGAACACTCATCTGCCCATCTGCCACCAAGTCAGAGCTTCTTAGGCAGCATCATCATCTCTAGTAAGTTTGTAAAATGTCAGAAATAAAAAGCACATTCCAAAACCAAAAAAAGATAATAACTTACCTCACCTCTGCTACCACTACCAACATAGATAACAGATCTGTCTGTATAAAGCAACTTTTTGAAAAGGGGTCCAAAAAAAAAGACTTACTTAAACTCAACTCAATCCTTAAAATCATTTAGAGAACTAACATATTTTTAGATAGTGCCTGAGCCACCTCAGCACGCTAAGTATACCAAGAAAACGCTGACTTAGGAGACAGATGTACTGGTAACGAGTCTTATTAATGGCCAGTGACTCCTGGCAGTGGTTACCGATGTTCAGGCCACAACCTACCAGGGCCCGGAGTTAATACAAAAGGCATGACTCCATATAAACCCAAAGTATTAAAAAGCTGACTATGTAACATATCTTACAAATATATCTGGTGTTAAAGAATTCATATAGGTACTTTAGTTATAAAACAAACAATGGCTTTAAAAATATTAGTGAATCAGTTAAGTAGCTGTTACTTGTATGTCTCAATGCAAAGGAAAAGTACATTCACTGTCAAATGGGAAACTGAAAAAAAGTAATTTAATGTAAAAAGAGGAGGTAGAGGAATCCCCATACTGAAAATAATTTCCTACTTGTTCTATCTCTACTAGAAAATGTTTTCTAGAACTGGGTGCCTTGATTACAGTCTTTTACTGGACCTAAAAACCTAAAGATACAGCAGAGAGGACTAAAGAGGAGCTGGGGTGAGGCAGTAGTCAGCCTGGGGTGCACTCATCCCCAGAAATGTTTGAACAGAGAACACCACCTGTGAAAGGCTGAGCCATACCCTCCATCTCAGGCCCTCAAACAAGAAGCAGAGGCCAGGACCTCTCAAAAGCTCTGCTAGATAACAGGCTCTTGTTTGAAGTTGAATTGAAGTTAAGAAATGGGAAATGGCTTAGCTTCTCAACATTCAGAAAAGAGATTAATTTTCTAAAACACATTTCTGGATTTTAAAAGAAAAGGAATGCCAGATAATCCTGGATTATCTGGATCATTTTAGGAAGCTCCTACTTAGGGCTATGTTAAAAAAACTATTAGGTTCCTGAATCCCCAAACAAGTGTAGTTTGTTTCAAAATGCCAGGGAAGGGACACTAAACCAGTTCAGTGAGCTGATAATTTTGCTGCACACCAGTCTCATGTAATTCCTAGGACTTTACTCTTCTCAATTCCCCAGGCCACCCACATAAGCAAGCAGCACTTCCTGCTGACTATGCTTGCCCAAAATACTACCTACCACCATATTTGACAACCTCAACTCTTACTAGACTGCTTATAAGCCAGGTCCTTATAAAAAAATTTTTTTAATTAAATAAATAACTAAAGAATAAAAACCTAGACCATTAAAGATGGAAGGCAGCCCACTGTGGTATATAGAAAATACCAAGGCCAGTTAGCAGCTTTGGCAAATGAGCTGCGACTGTCTGAGCTGCAGTTTCCTCCTCTGTAAAAATGGGGAAAATATAGTATCTACTTCCTCAAAACTGTTGTGGGGATCAAATTAAATTATGTAGGTAAAGTGCTCGTCACAGTGCCTCAAATGAGTGATATTCTTCCTTGTTTGTGGAGAACACAGACCCAAAGGAGTAGGTTGTGACCAAAAAAAAATCATCTCACCAAAATGTCAAGAATGGCTGTCTCAATCTAGACTGATACTTAATGCTGCTGGCCCTGAACCCTCCCTAACCATTCCTAGGAAGAGACTCAACTTTCCAATGCAATTCAACTATGAACTCCAGCAGTAGGGATACAGGGCATTCACAGGTGCACCTCTTTATTTATGCAGATACCTGCCATTTCACTTACACATCATGTGGTATGGCTACCGTAGAGGAATATTTCGTGTTTTTGAGAACTTGTAAAATCCCCTTACCCTGAGCAAATTTTCAAAATACTGGGAAAGTAGCCATGATATACAGAGTATACAGCGGCATTTAAATTGGCAATAGAGTGAAAACAGATGTCTGAGTATGGAGGAATAACATTATTTTTAGAAGCCTAAACACAACTGGGTGGGTGGGCAAGTTTCAGCATTTTCTGGTCAGGACAATATTAATATCAAGTTTGCAAACCACAAAAAAGCTCCCCACTTTCCCTGAATAAAATGTGGTTTATTCAAAGGTGTGATACAATACACCATCATCTTACCAGTGGTTCCAAGGAAAGTGCTTCAAACGATTTAATCCAGTGAACACAAAGAAGGAAAAGACATATTCCATGAAAGAGTTTGACACTACTCTGAGATGGCAACAGAGAAAACTCCCAAGTTCAAGACATAGAATTCTAATCGACTGGAGTTGATTATAACAACTTCCATCTCTCTGCTGAGACAGGGGAATGGTAGAATGAAAAGAGCAGAAGCATTGGACTAAGAATCTCAGTTTTGATATTTTGAGGGTTAAATTAAATCACTGTGGCAAAGTACCTAATAGTAAGCTCACCAATAAGAAGAAGAACTTAGACTCTAGATAATAGAGGAAATATGGCTGCTGCTTTTAGGAATGTGCCTCAGGTTTTCCAGGAATTCCTTTACAACTCAGAGGTACTCTAAACCCTCTCTTCTCTCTGTGTGGCAAGAACACCCATGAGAGATGAACCTTTGTAGAAAGCTAAGAATTCTTATTTATTCTCCCCAGACATTAGTTCTCACATCTTCCTTTCCTGAATAACAGGGATTGGCCACACTAACCTCAAAAAAAGTAGATTCCCTACTTTTTTCTTAAAATTGGTCAATTTCTGACAAGTCAAAGTGGAAGGGCAAGGTCATCTGCCCATCAGAGTCAATCTGGGAATGGACAGATGGCAGGCGCTAATACATGAGATAGAGCCATCAAAGCAGAGCAAGAAAAGGAAAGAGAAAAAGATGTTGTGAATTCGCAACTTTGCAAAGCACATGGGAACCATGCAGAGACTGCACCTGTGTAAGGGCAACTGTGCAGGGGGCACAAATATCCACTTGGCATTCAGGGTAAAATTTAGCTTTTGGCAACATGCTTAAAACCCTTTAAAACACTCCCTTTTCCATAACCGGAACTGAAACAGGCCAACTGATCTTAACTCATACCCTTTTTTCAAGGATGCTGGATATTCAACACCATTGGGAAAAGAGGAGAAGTCACCTTGCAAAGTCCACAGGCATGCAACAACAAACCTCTTTCTCCTTTACTTCTTGAATTTTCCACTTTGAAAATGACAAATACAACCACTAAGCCTAAAGCTAGATAAACCTTGGTTAAATTCCCATCTCTTCTCTTAGTCTCAGTTTCCCCTTTCTAAGATGAGGATAACATGTACCTTGCAAGAATTAAATGCAATAATTTATGTAAGTCATACAACATAGTTCATGGTATACTGCAAAGACTCAGAAGAGGGTACTTTAATTATTATATTCTGCTCTGAGAGTTTCATACCAGCCATATGGTCAAGAGCCAAGCGCTTGAGTCTCCATTTGTTTGATCCAGAGATCACTGACACAACTCTCTACAAGTGCATCGACCCTGGACAGAGTAAAACCTACTCCCAAAACAGAGGTAAAGAACTTGATTTTGAGGAGGTACCAGTGATCTATAGTACAAAAGCTGTATTAAGTACAGAAGAATAGGTTGACCACGGACTCTGTTACTCACTAGCTGTGTGATCTGAGGCAAGCTATTTAATCTTGTTGAGTCTCAGTTTCCTTAACTTTAAATAAGACCATGGGCTACCTTTCAAGGTATTGTTCAGTGTTAAATAAAAAAGTGTATTATAAAATGCTTTACAAAGTATCTAGCACAAGTAAATACTCTTATATGTGTGATACATCACTTTTTATTATTACTAGTATTAGTGAATATACCAAAGTATAAAAGATCATCCCTTACACTAAGAGATCTGGCCCACAAAAATCTGGAGGAGACTCTCGGGGCCAACCAGTGGGTTTTCCCAAACCACAGTTTAAGAACCACTGGGTAGACCACCATGATGTCGAGGTTTTTTATCAAGTAGGGTTTTCCCCCCTAGCTCCATTTCCCTCACATCTGCCTCCTCCACTAACTTTAAAATATTATTCCAGCCTGAGGAAATGGTTATGGTAGGTGGTGTCACATACTATCATGCCACAGAATACTGAGTTCATACTATTGATTAAAATAGTATTCATGAGGATTAAATAAAATAATCTACGTCACCAAAATCTTCAACCCAATCAAAGTTCTTCCAGAGTTCCGGTTTATTAACATGGCCTTTAAACAATGTCCTTCTCATAACAAAGGACTTGCTAAAATTATTCAAGGAAATTTGGAGATACTTTGTAAAAAAAAAAATATCCTTGGGGAAAAAAGCAAAAAGTAATATAGTTTCTACCATGTATGCACAAGTAATATCTTAGTATATACAATAAGGGACAGCCCCCCCTCCCCTGAAACATACACACAGACCAACTTAAAATTCATGTTAATGCTGTGTCTCAGCTCCTCCATTGTAGAAACCATTTATTCTAAGTCTTGAACTGCCAATGGATCAATTCCTATATTTTATGATTTGTCGGTCAGAGATTAAATTATTTTGCCTTCCCTAAAAGATTACTTTACAGCTCATTTTAGGGAGCTGTATACTCAAGACAAGGATTTGTGTTTTAAATATGATATTCTAGTCACATTGAGATTTACCATTAACCTAATGATTCCATCAGTTCACATCTGCCTTAAAGGGGGAGGGGGGCTCCCCAAAAGGCACATGTTTCTCCATTAATGAATTTTGGCACAATAACTTTTATGTCTATCACCTGGGGGAGAGGATTACTTCACATTTGGGAAACTGAGTATAACTTTATGGGTGATACAGCACTGCCTAGCAAAGGCTAGACTTTTCGCCAAGGAGGAAATAGTGAAGTAACCAAGAACTGCCAAGAACACATGTGAAAGAGTTAATGAGAAATGCCTGTGCATGTCTTTCCTGGTTCAAGGAAAAGGGCTAAATAATAAAACTGAACTAATTAGAACACATGAATAATATCAAACATCTCCAATGTTTCTCATCAAGTTTACAGAATTTTACTGGTCTGGTGAAGTTACACTCATATCCAAAATGGTCCAGGAGCATAATTTGTGCTATAAAACCCACTTAACTATTGCTTAGAATCATATTGGAGCCCTTTGGGGGGGAAAAAAAAAACTTATGGGAAATTTACAGAGGAAACTGAAACTGTGCCTTCTCCAGTTCCCTAGAGATGGCTCAAAAATGGAAAATTGCTGACCTAAAAAACTGTGCCTTGGATTTTAAAAAATTTATCAAATTAGAATAAAAAGCTGACTTTGAATTAAGGTTTTAATTAACTGGCAACCTGCAGATGTATTTCATGTTTTAGAAAAATTAGATCTTTTTTTACAAAAGGCATTATCCACTCTGAAGAATGGCTGCAGATTATACACTGATTATGACACATTTGCTTTAAGAGTTCAACTTTAAAAAAAAAAATTACTAGCTCCATGTTTTTAGATCAAAAAACACCCTAAGGCAACATAAAAAGTTGAGAACAAGACACAAAGAGCCCATAAAAACAGATAAACCATAAAGTTACCTCTATATCCTGGATAATCTTTGGGTATAATGACCTATAAAATGAATTGGGAGGGCCATCTGTAGGTCTGTTCTTAAACAGGTACTGATCCCTGGCAAATAAAAACAAACAGATGTTACATTTTTGCACATAAAAGGGTGAATTGTATTTAAACATGGTGCTTACAAAGATACTGTATCTTTCAAGTCTTGTGACTTGTACTGAACTTTTAACAGTTCAAAAGCAGAATTTTTGACTGTTAAATTTACATGTTAGAGACAAGTCTACTTTAATTTCCAGCTCTCTATCATAATCCTGGCCTTTTATTTCCTGGACACCCAACACATATTAATATAGCCTTTCATTCTGTAACTTGATTTAAAAAAAATGCTAACGTAACTTTGCGATAAACCTTACCTGGTACACATCAAACCTCTTCCCATAAAGAAAATACAGTCCTAACCCTCACACCACAATCTGTACTTCCAACTATAACACTCTCTCTCGTGCTAAGTGGGCTGGGTTACATAGATGTACAAAGCTATAAAGCTGTATGTAAGTTCATGGGTGTCTGAAAACTCCTGCCTGCTATGCCTCCCGTATCTTCAATCAGAAGAAATGACAAATAGCAAAACGGCATTATTTGACTTTCTCATATTTTCTTTTTTTCTTATCTATCTTTTGGTAATATATAATCATCTAAAAATAACATGAAAGGAAAATCATAAATACATAGGTTTGAAAAGCCAAATCAACTAAATCATTCAAACTAAATTATTCTTCCTAATGGTTAATACTTGTAAGGGAAATATGCATTGCAAAAGGAATTATTCTAATAGCTTTAACTCCCACCACCACTGCTGACCAATCCTCCTTCCCAATTGTTTAAAGTGGGCCAACACATTTGGCAAGTATAATTATTTTGAGCAGTCCAAGTGACCCTATGTCCAAGAAACTCTTTGTAAGGAAACAAGCAACCCAAAAACTTACCACCCTCTTCTTTCTGAAAGCCCCTTCCATAGAGGGTCAGTGCGCACCATTCGTTCAATCAGTTTCTTCCAAAGCATTCCTTCAGAGATCACTCGCTGCCATTCTTTACATACCAGCTCTGCTGCACACAGAGACCTGGCATCCAGGTAAGAAAGAATGTTTTCTGCTATGTGATCTAAGCCTTGCTCTACAAAATAAAAAAGGCAATGAAGGAATGGAAAGGGAGATGGAAATGTACCAGTCACCATTTCTGTAAAGGTAGGAGGAATAAAGAAATCCCAAACCAGGGAACATACTTGAGTAATATCAAAAGTTCTACAGATATACAGGTGCATGAGTACATAAAAACATACACTTCTTTGTAGTTCTGAGTTTTTAACATAAAACAATTGATGGCAGGACAACTGGCTTCCTCAGTCCATAGGGCATGCAACTTTTGATCTCAGGGTCATTGAGTCCAAGCCCCAGGCTGGATGTAGACTTTACTTTTAAAAGAATTAGATAAATTAGATTAGATTAGATTAGATTAGATAGATGGATAGATAGATAATGAATGCATATTTATGGCAACGGTTCCTGTGTGTAAAAGCCGAACTTGGACAGTTCTCTATTTGTCAGATATTACGAAAAAAGACTTGTTTCCATTTTCTTTTACATAACTCTTACAAAACCACTACAGGATGATTCCTCAAATTTTTCAGATGAGGCAAAAGAGGTAAAATCCTCAAGGTTTCACAACTATAGAGTACCAAAGCCTAGATTGCAACTCTGAGCTCTTGCTCCTAAGTTGGTGTTCTTTCCTCTCTATCTCTTGTAACAAATCATCCTCTTAATACATGACCTATGTGAATCCCTTGGAGCCAAGGAGACAAAAGAGGTGAAACACTGACACAGCTTAAAAGCTTATGAAAAGTTAAATGACAAGCCAAGAGTTAAAGTCAGGTCTCCTTAGATGTATTTTTGTCAATCACTTAATCTCCTTCTTAAGGAGGTAAAATCCTCAAAAGCAAAAACAACTTGCCTACAAATTCTCCAACCTTAAAAGGTTTATCCCACACAATACAAGGATCCACCCAAAGACAACAAAGATTCATAGTCTGCCTGACACTGCCTTCTAGTAAGGAGAAAAACATGGTCAACATAATTGCCACCTGCAAACTCCCAATCTGTGGTTCTAGGCAAGTCCTCTGTAGTTACAAAAAATTAAGATCATCCCTAGGGCTATTGCAGTGGTGGGAACACTAAACATACAGGCAGAAAAATTTCCATTTCAAGTCTAGGTTCACCATGTAGCAGTTCTTTGACATGAAACAAATACTGAAACATAACTGCCCCCTTGGTCTTCTACTGGTATAAAATAGTAATGACCAGTAACTACTGTCCTTTCTCACACTACCAATAACAATCAAATCAAAATAGTAATGACCAGTAACTACTGTCCTTTCTCACACTACCAATAACAATCAAACTGTCCTTTCTCACACTACCAATAACAATCAAATTTATCTTTTTCAAGATAAACAGAAGCCATATAGTAGCACTAACTTGGCAGGATACAGGTTAAGTCTTTAAACTTTCAGAGCTCAGTTCTCTCATCTGTGTAAGATGGGGATAATAATCTCTATTTTGAAAATATCAAAATGAGATGATGCATTAAATGCTTTACAAACTAATGTTGTCTTCAACTCTGAGAATGACACTTTATACTACTGTGGTTTACAAGCCTTTCATATACTAACTATTCTACTCTGGTCTAGAACTCAAGCTTTGATGAGTACTGATCATCAGATCACATGATCTGATCATCATCATCATGATCACATGAAGATAACACTGAAACCATCATCTTTTCTTGTGCGTGTCATTATACTACATTAATACAGTCAAATATACTGTCATTATACTGCAGTTAATACAGTCAAAGATTACACTGCCTTTATCTACTAGTCCTATTACATAGAGTAGATGCCTTAGATGGCAGTAAGTTAGAATAAATTCCTAGGCTTGTTCCCCAACATATCTATTTTTAAAAATTCTCCCTAATTCTATATTTGTATAGCTAATGGAGAGGTGAAGGGCAGCTTCATGCAGGAGTTTAGTTATTTTTACTATAATTCACCTTTGAAGCTTGATCTGACCCTTCCATGTCAGCCTCTAGAATTTTGATTCTGTCCTCTAGAAGAGTGGGTATTCCACACCAAAAGTCTGTGTGATGGACAAATGTAGTAAATCTTTATCCCAAGTTCTTGGCAAACATGTTAAATGGGTCAGAACCAAGGACAGCACCCACGATTCTAGATCTTTCTATCCAGGCTTCTATGGATCCATCCACGAAATACACATATCAATAATGAGCCACTGGTTCTGTAACCCATCTGGATGTACTACTGTCCAGCCTACGTCTCTCTATTCAGTTTGAATATCTGCCCCATATAAAGACCATTAACACCTTTATCTTTTACATCATCCCTCTAGCCCACTAATCTCCCTACCTCCAAAGTCAGGTGAATTTGGTATGGTTACTCTTTGTATTCTCTTGCTGGTGCTTACTACATAAAGTTGGTATCATACTTTTTATTTACAAGTTAGCAAGTAGCTGCTTTGTGTCCCTTTTTAAAACATATATAACCCAAGTTCATTACAGAAAAATTGTAAAATCCATATAAGCAAAAAAATTCTACCCCTAAAACCTGAGAGAAAAGGGCTCCTAATACTCTGTATATATCTTTCTACACTTACACAATCCTACAAAGTCTGTTTAGCTGAAAATTATTTAACTTTGATACTCCATTTTAAAAGGTATGCTGGAGGTTACACTAAATTTACATCAAATTTACCAATCAAGATCCCCCCAAACACACCCACCCCTCCACCTCTCCAGTTCTGAAAACCAGGAAATGTGCTCATCAGTCATCTCAGAGTACTATCATGTAGGGCTACCAACCACAGCTGTAGAAGCTATAAAAGGTACACCTGTACCCAGTAGCTCTGCTTCTTCTCAGTGTTCCCCAATTCTGAAAATCACAACTACAGGTTCTGTCCCTATCCTGGCACACAATGTGTTTAGGTCTGCTCGTTTATACGCGCTTTGGTTTCCTTTTTGTCTATCTCCACGATCATGTGCCACTTTCTTCCATCTTCATTTAAAATCAGGGAAATCCACAGATAATCACATATAGTCCTACTTATACCACTCCACTGCAAGGACTAACAAATTCTTAACAAGAATTTTACATTTCCGAATCTCTCAGACCTCCATCATATTTTCTTCTAGTGTCTCTAGGGCTAATAGGTTTAGCTTTTTCCTGAATTTTTCTAATTCTGGGTACTTATCTGACTATCTTCTAGTTTCTACATGTCCTATAAGAACACAATCACTAGGTTACTTCCATATCATCAACCAAATCCTCTGAATTAGTTATAAACACACCCCTAACCAATTCCCCCTCTTTAGTCCCCTGATCTCTGAGAGCTAAAATGAACAGGAGACAATAATGCATGAGAGAGCTGCTTTCTCAATGCAACTTCCTCAATAACTGCAACATCCCCATCGCCTATGAACTAGAAAAGCAGCATCCACCTGCTTGGGTGGTCCAGGAGCTGGTTCTCCGAAGCCTGTGTGGTTGTAGTTGAGTCATGTAGGGCAAGTGATTTTTAAAACAAATAAACAAAAACAACAAGCAACAAAAACAGATTCCCTGGACATTTTGCTGGTCTACTGAGTCATAATCTTTAGATGGTGAGGACCAGAGAATCTGTATTTTTAAGAAGTGCCACCAGATAATTCTGAAAGGTTGGGAACTCCTGCTTTATTACTATGATACCCTTTTAGTCTTCTTTGATTTTTTCCCCCTTCAATAGCTCACCACTAGACTAACACTGGGTTTCTGCATAAGAAAATCTCTAACACATATTTCCTCCTCTTTCAAATGCCAAATTCCAATTCAGTAAAATCTCTATGATATCTACGAGATTTCCTTCCCTCGGATTATACTTTAAATTCATACCATCATACTAGGAGGTGGCATGTTCTAGTCTCTTGGTAAATGCACTGGCTGTAGAGTCACATAACCAGTGTTGAAGCACAGCAGTTTTCCTTTTTGGATTTCAGTCTTCCATAAAATAGAAATGATACTAAATAGCTGAAGTGGGTAATCTGATATAATCTGCAGAATAACCCTCTGAGACAGCTACTCTCAATATGCCATTTTATGAACTACTTAGCCTTGCTAGGAAAGTTAACAGGAGGAGACTATTAAGGAATCAGATACAGAATTGGTACTTGCTAAGTGTCAGTTTCTGTTCTCCTTTCCTTGTCCTCAAATCCCCAAGTTGACATCACTGGTCAAAGAAGATGAGTAATGTTGCTCTTCCTTGTCATTTTCGGCAGAGAAAGTATTGTGTACCTCCTCTAGCAAAGTGCTAAGCCCACTCTTGGTTTAAGTCTCACATCCCTTTAAATGTTTAGGGAATAGGAATCCTACAACCTCTGAACACCTTAGAATAGCTATCCCCAAGGGTCATGCAGACCATGTAACTTTTTTTCAAGCCAATTCAGGACAAGGAGGTTCCTGAGTAGGGTCCATTTGTTGGGGCTAAAAAGTGCTTTGAGATGATAAAAACTGAGTATTTCTTAAGTACCAATGCCTGGCTCTCACTGACTCTATCTTGCTGAGACTCCGTCATCTCCCACCACCACCCCCCTTCCCAAGGCGACAAGAGGACACATTATGGTTTCAGAAAATGAAGCCAGAATACAGCACACACAATGCTGAAGAAGTGCTTCTGTTGCTAATTATAGGCACCAGATGAAGGTCTGGAAAATTTTCAATAATAAATTAAAACAATTAAAAGGCACAAATTTCAAAGCTCAATATGTAAATAACACTGTATCAAAATGAAACTCAACTGTATAATGTCAGTTCAATGCTCTTAAGTACAGCCAGTTTTAACACAGCTGCTTAGATCATACAATTACAGTAACCTTTATTATTTTAGAAACACATTTCAAAGAGCAGCTGCAAAGAAACGTCCTTCCCTACCCACCCCTGCTGTCCCTTCCTAGTCACAGATCTAGTTGTAAAATCTAAAGTCAGAAACCTTTTGAAAGAAAAAACAATGCAATTGCTTACAGCAACACTATGTCAATGGATGTCTTTAACTTGGAATATACTGACCTAAGGATTCAGACAGAATTGAAGTGAAATGGTGACACTCAGTTACAACAGAATGTTGGACCAACAAAGTGGGGCACACACCTACCGATATGATGTCAGGATGAATCAATTCAGAAATTAGGAGGTGAATAATTAAAACTTCCTGGCAACAAATCTTACTACCTCTGGAGAAGCAGGTGCTTCCTGCCTCTCCAGCCTTTTTCTTTTTCTTTTCTTTTTTCTTTTTCTTTTTTTTAAGCTACCATCCTCAGAATACCCACCAGATGTCAGGCATATTACATATATAGTTTTTTAATCTTCACAATATCCCATGAAGTATTATTATTCCCACACAGAAAAGGAAACAGGCTCCAAAAGGTGGGCTCATAGAACTATTAAGTGCAATGGCTGGGATTCAAATTTAGGGGCTATCTAAATCCAACATCCAAGCTCTTTCCACTCTGTCATGCTGGTGGTCTTTGGCCTTGCATCCAACCTAAAAAGCCTTAGCTATGCTCTGGTTCTTCCATATCTCCCAAGACCTTTGATCTAGTCTGTCACATTTACGGTCCATAACAGTTTATCATCTTTACTTGGGGATAAGACAAATGAATAAACTATGGCCAGGAAGCTAAGTGTTTCAAAATTCTTAATTGCTCAGATACCTTACCAAAAGGATCGCCAATGCTTATCATCTTCTTTGAAGTACAATCTGCCTCTACTTCAAATGGTATAAATTTTCCCTTTAACAACAGTTCTCACAAACCACAAACTTAGCCTGCAGAAATTGACATTGCAGACTAAACATTTACCATGATTTTTAGAAAAGCATATCATAATTATCACTTTTTCCACTGAACCAAAAGGAGCCAGAGACCACAAACATTTTCCATTTTCCCTATACTGACAGGTATGATATTCACAGTAAGCATTTAAAAGCGAGAACTATAGACAATTTTTAAAGAATTAATGGTTTCTGCAATCAAAAGAAGTCTTAAATTGACAATCTCAACAGAGTAAAACTTCAAACCCAAGATCATCTACAGTAAAAATTAAACTCCAAACTAGAAAAGCAATCAATAAGCTGGTCCACACATTATTAAATTTAAATATGAACATACACATGGACCTGTTTCTCCCTTAATACTCTTAAGGCAGGGTCTGTGTTAAAGAACTAACGCCAGGTTTAATCCAAGTCTACTAGACACGAACACAATCAACTTGGCCAGCTTGTCCCCAGCTATTAGATTCATATGTATGATATATCCTGACATATGTATATATGTTCAGATCAAATCCTGTTAAAACAAATAGCATTTTAACAAAAATATTTCCATGTCCCAGCCAATGGTCCATTCATTTCATGTAATACTCAATACCACAAAATTCCACTTTAACAGAGATATGGACAATACCTTAAAATTCGATGTAATGAAAACTGAATTGTATGCAATTATACTAACCATATTTATATACATAACACATGTTCATCTGTTCTGTCTCTTCTCCAAGACCATACACTCCCCGAAGGGGTTGCCTCTGCAAATCAAGAGAACTTCAACAGTGCCACCTTGTGGACATTCTGTAAATATAAGGTGAGTTTCCTGGCACTCTAAAATGTTTGAGAAGCAAATTACACACAAAAATAAAATAAAACCAAAACAGTAGAAAGCAAACAAAAAAACAACAGATTTGCCTGAGAAAAATGGAGGCATAGCTTTATTTAGTTAAAAGCACTTATGAGGGACAAGTAGAATCACCAATTTTAAAAACTGCCCTATCTTTTCTTGATGTCAGATGAGACCTAAGTCCACAGAAAGGCTCAGGTGACAGGAATTCAGAGTTCTGGCACTGCACATACCAGAGAGGCTGCACCACAGGTTCACTCACCTTACGTAAACCCACTTATAATTCCCTCTCCCTGATCCCCTCACCCACCTTCTCTCTCATACAATTAAAACCATATCTGTTTCCCCTCTCTCATCATAAGTAATTATTACTGAACTGGGTTGTAAACATGTTTCTATACTTAGGGCCTATTTAAGGAATTTTCCAGAGGAACCAAACTATAATGATTTCAGCCTTTGCACTAACTTTTGAACCATCACCCATACAATCAACATAATAACCAAGAGGTATAATCTTTGTCATTTCACGCAATTTCTACTTGGTTTCCTACTCTATACAATGAGAAAGAGGACCAAGGATTAAGTGATGGCTAAGATCCCTCTTAGCAATGAAATTCTAGAAAGAGAGGGTTCTTATTTTCTTTCTAGAAATACTAATGAAGGAAATGGGGCAAACAATGCTACATTTCAGGATAAAAACAATGAGAGTGTCAAAATTCTCTAAGCCAACTCTCAAATATACTCAAACGCTCTTCATTATAGAAAGTAAACTTAAACATTTTGAAAAAAAGATTAGAAATTCAAACCTAGCCTGTCAGATTGCCTAGACATGAGCCCAGGTCCTATTTACCATGGAAATACTTGGTATATGGAGCCCTGATGCACTGTAAATCACAGACATGCTAAGAGAACACCCACCCTTTGAAGTTATCCAGAAGCTCTGACAGGTTAGGGATAGTGACAATGGCACTGTTTATCTCTAGTCATTTCTAGGTCTACTCTGGCACGGCAGTTGAAACCTCTAGACTACATTGATCATATTAGAAGAAAATATTCTGGCTAGCATTCCCTTCAGAAGTGAAATCTATCTTACCTAGTCAAATTTATATTTAAAATTAGAAGAAGAAAAGAAAGAAGAGGAGAGGGATAAAGAAAGAAAAAAGAATTAGTGATGAAAAATCAAAGGGGGATAAAATAGAGCACAAAGGATTTTTATAGCAGTGAAACCATTCTATGATACTATAATGGTAGATACATGTCATTATATATTTGCCAAAACCCATAGAATGTACACCACCAAGAGTGGGCCCTAATGTAAAGTATGGACTTTGGGTGATAACAGGTCAATGTAGGCCTATGTGTTATATAACAAATGAGTCATTCTGAATGAGATGTTAATAGTGGGGAGACTGGATGAGATAGTGGAGTGGGGTGAAGATATGGAAAATATGGGAATTCTCTGTGTTTTTCATTCAATATTGCTATAAACCTAAAACTATTCTAAAAAAGTCTTCTTTTTTTTTTTTTTAATCAAAGTAACCTTAACCAAAGGAGTATATGGGTGTGGGGGATACAGGAGGAAGGGGGGAGAGAGAGAGAGAAAGAGAGAAATAGGGAGGGAGAAGATGCTGAAATATGTTTCAAAAAACATGATAAAGACATGTCATCAGTTTTTCCAATACATCTTTTGCAATTCCTGAGCCTAAGTGTCACTCTACGTACAAATAAACATCCTAAAAATTTGGGGACACTTCTTAAACACAAACACTGCAGGAAAAATTGTCTCATATTTTTTAAAATTACTTATAAAGGCAAAATACAGATTATATACAGACTACATCAAAACTAACAACAGAGCATTAACTCATTAAACTAAATGAAACATGGGAACCCTGGGTGGCGCAGCGGTTTAGCGCCTGCCTTTGGCCCAGGGTGCGATCCTGGAGACCCAGGATCGAATCTCACATTGGGCTCCCGGTGCATGGAGCCTGCTTCTCCCTCTGCCTATGTCTCTGCCTCTCTCTCTCTCTGTGTGACTATCATAAATAAATAAAAATTTAAAAAATAATAATAATAAACTAAATTAAACAATGGTATAACCAATCATCAACACCATTAATCACAGAAACTGCCTACATCCCCTAAATAGATGCTAAATTATAACTGCTTTTCAAGTGCCATATACTAAATATAGTATGGGTCCCAAAGAAACTCAACTGTAGTCACACTGTACTCATTTATTCATTTAACAAATATCTACTCAGCTCCACCTAAGCCCTTGGACTGGATATTCTTCCACTGCTCAGCTTTTTAAAAGACAAGTACAGTTACCTGGTAAAGCGGTAATAAAGTCCCGCTGCAACATGGGCTTCAGGTAAGAGTTAATATGTCCATGCTGATAATGACACATTCGTGAAATAAGGTGTTCCACAAATTCCACTTGATCTGATTCAGACCACTGGTCAAAATATTTAATACACAAGTCTTTTTCTTTTTGATAGTTTCCTTCTGATGGCCTCTTTCTGGAGACGATCACAGATGATGTTCCATTACTTATCTATTTTAGAAAAATAAAAAAAAAACACAATTAGTTTAATAAGGAAAAGAAATCTAATTAGTATTTCATTGGAAACATTTTTTTACTCTGTGCATTTAACCTTAAAGTGACAGTTATATCTTAAAGCCAAACTCATTCCTTCATTAATTCATTCATGAAGTAATTTAAAGTGTCTTCAGGGCATATGTCCTCAAATTAGTCTCTAAAGTAAATGTCAAATTTACAGCTTATATTTATAAAGCTAAATGTGTCTCAAGTCATTTTTTCCCAAAGCTTATTCCAAAACCATGTGGTTATTAGATAACTAATATCTAATGTTAGAGACGACTGTCAAAAAAAAACTTGTTCAACTTGGCCAAGTAGCAATGATTGACTAATAATAGTTTTACTTCCTCAAAGACCAAAGCCAATGCTATATTCATCTATGTCAATGGTTCTCACACCTTGTGCTTCACAATAACAAGAGGGGGTCTTAACCCACAGATTGCCTGACTCCACCACAGATGTCCTCATTTTATTTACTGGTCTGGAATACAGCCTGAGAATCGCTTCTAGGCCTTTTGGCTAAGATCCGGTGTGGAATACAGCCTGAGAATTTGCATTGCTAACAAGTTCCCAGGTGGTATTAATGCCGCTGGTCCAGAGAACGCACTTTAGAGACCACACTTTGAAAACCACTGGTCTAAAAAAAAAGAAAAAAAGAAAAAGAAAAGAAAACCACTGGTCTAGCTAACGAAGAAACCTGAAGGCAATTCAATCTTAAAAATTGAATCCATTTCCAAATTGTTTCCAGGGCTACCAGACTGCTGGCAAAACAGTTTAGACTTTTATTCCCTTTTTTTGATCACCTACTTTCAAAGTAACCCAAGGTAAACCACATATTCCCGAAATGATCCTTATCCTAAAGAGTTGGCCTATGATATCCCACAGACTTGTATAAGAAATGTGCATTTCTCATCAAATCTACATGGTCCTTACATAAAGCCAGTGTATTTTTTTTTTTTTTACAAATGAAAACTACATACACTACACCTGACAACAGCATCAAAAAAACAAAACAAAACAAAAAAAATTGGAATCCCTAGACTGAAGCCACCACTGCCACTGATGCTATAAGGCTCAGTTTAAAAACAAAATTACAAAAAAAAAAAAAATTTTACCTCAATGCTTTCATCAAATATTTCCCAAGCTATCTGACCATCACTCCTTTGATAGCCCCTTCATGTGTAATAACCAAAAAGACTAGCATAGAAAATTTTGAAAACTGTAAAGTTGTATTATAAACATGCCTTAATTCCATCAGGAGCTTACACAGAAAGAACCAAGAGCTTTGTTATCACTATGTCCCCTAATTTAGAGTGGACTGAATCCATCTCAGAAAGAAGACCTCCTTTATAAATATCCATAGGAGCCTGGCTTTCCTTACTAAAATCTTATACATCATACCTGTCTGAAACAAGAAATGTCTACATTTAGAGGTATATAGTCAGAAGGCATTCAGCTCCCACCCCATTTATCCTACCACCTCCTCCTCTAGGAATGTTTTTTTCCTTGTAATTGGGTGAGGAAGAACTCAAGGATACCAAGTACCACCTTTTTCCCCCTTGTAATTTGGGTGTAGGAAAGCTCTCTGACACTGGGTACCACAAGAGGGCAGCACTGAAAAGATATTTTTAATGCAGCTTGTAGTAAGACATCTATCTAGCAGACCTTAAAAATCAACATTCAAAACAGTCAGAAGAAATGAAAATCCTTCACTGTGGTGAATATCAGCTGGTACTTTTACGCATAAGGGTGTTAATCATAATGTTATAACAGAATAATTAGAAATAACTGCCTAACTATAGGCAACTGGTTAAAGCAAATAATAATACATCTACATAGAGTAATATAGCCATTAAAATTAGATTTATAAAGTTAAGATTTTAATAACAAGAGAATATGTTTATGAAATAATATTAAGGAACAAAAGACAAGATGCAGAATTTTATGCATTACATAGCATAATACATAGCATTACAGTCATTTGTGTGAAGGGGAACACACAAGACAGAGTAAAGGGTATGTACCAAAATGTTAAAAGTGCCTAATCTTGAGAAAAATCGCTGTACGTTTTCCTTCCTCTTTTCTTTCTATATTTTGTTAATTATAAATCACCAAAATAATTGCTTTCATAACAGGTTAATAAATATGATGGTAACAACCTGCACTGTACTGCTTTACAATTTACAAAATACTTCCACATCCACTATCTCATTTGATAAGCAAAAGGGTTATTATTTCACCTACAGAAGGCTTCCTAACCACCTAGCTTCCCTACAGCATTGGCATACCATCAACTAGTTGACTGAAAGACAGAACTAATGAAAGAAAAACCGAAAGCCAAAGTATTAAGAGCCAATGTGAATTGAAAAATCAATACTAAACTAAGACAATCCTATTGGAAAATACCAAATGTGAAAGAGGAACAGAAGCTGGTCTGCACATTGTTCCCCGAAATGGTGGCAAATGTACAATTCCACAGCACATTTTCCATTTCTGCTTCTAACCACCTGCTGGGAACAAAAGCATCTTCCTGGCATTGTTTTGCTTTGTTTCATTTCATCTTAAATCTGTTGGGCATACCTCATTCTTGCTAACTAATATACTCCTTTTGTTTCAAAATAAAATGAACCCAGAGAATATTTTAACATTATTCTCTTCAAATTTAAGTTTGTTTTGCCCTTAATAGTGTCTTTATGAAGGGAAAAGTTATTTGTACCATAATGGCTGATGGAAAGATCAAATCATGAAACTTTACATACCATTGCCCACACTTCCCCACCAGCCAAAAAACCCTGGAAGACTGGGAGGAAAACTGGCAGACTAAAACAGAGCCAGGAGAAAAGAAATCAGAGTTTAAAAGGAAAGGGCAAACTAACAAGAAATGTGGGAGAAAGGTGAGGGTAGAAAGACAAAGTCACCAATGCACACACACTGGTATGGCATGGTGCTTTTCTGGTGACAAAAAGGACACAACCTTTACCTTAGACTGTGGCAATAAACTGAATATTTTAGGCTACAGACACTTCAGAGTCTTTGTGGTAACACCAAAATTCTTTACTATTTGTAATGACACTTCCCTAAGAAACAGAAGATAAATTAGGGTGAATTCTGAAACTAGCAAATATGCACAAAAGAAAACAAAAATGCTTGTCTCTTGTTTTTTTACTTAGGACAGAAGCTGAGGGAGCATCTTATCTATAGTAAGTCAACTGCTATCATTCCTACCTGCCAAAGAGTATTTTTCTTTGGGGACTCATCTTCATTTTGATCCTCCATAACTGAAGTGTTCTAAGGGGGGAAAAACAGGTTATTTGAATTATGCCGAGTTTTGCAAATCCTAAATAACTACACCAAAATATAATTTTGAAATCCCAAACTACAATGTACCGACACAAACCCAAGAGTTATTTGGCTTGTGACCAACACACGCCATTTTGGGTCAAGAGAGTTGTGATCATCTTTCATAAATCAATATAGTTAGTGGCTGGACAAAAGCATAAAGTCTTTATTTATGAAGGTTGGACATGCTTAGAAAACAGGCTAAATTATAGGACTGGGGCTGAGCCTCTACCTCAGTCATCACTTATTCTCTCACTTATAGCAAGAAGCCCCAGAAACCCACTAAGTTCTTGATGATTGCTCAAAACATTTACTAGAATGTCTGCTATTCAGTAATCCATCCCAACCATCATCAGCAATTAGGACTGACAAAGCTCTGGAAGCCCCCTCTGCTTTTCTCTTTCCTCCCTTGATAACCTTGTTTTTCTGGAATGGCTTTACAATCTCCCTTAGAAGCACGGTGGGTGCCCCAACTTTCCCCCCGCCCCAAAGAGGAGGATGTTGGTAGCCAGTAACAATCTGGCTTGCCTTGGGAATACATCAACTTTTGATTTTTTGTGTTTACTGCACAAAGAGGCACTGTGTAATTATTCTTTCTGGTGACCCAGTCGCTCAATAGATGCCCATTAACTGGAGATTATACATGATTGGATTTTCCCTTTTGAAGCTTCTACCTAATGGCTAAATGGAAACTTAATGAGAAGGGAAAGTGGGAAAGTTGTGCTCTGAAAGGAATAGCAATTTGAGTCCCTCTAAGATTCCTTCCCAAAACTAAAATTCTAGGATTAGGGTATAAAACTTCTAACATTCTATAGTATTATTCAAAAGGTTCCTACAGATCTGTTTAAGTTATGTTTACAAGATTCTGTTTATTGCCCTTGAGGATAGGCCTATCTCAAAATTTCCTTTTTTCCTTAATTTTCTTCAAGTCGTATGATGTTTGGACCCATACAGTATTTTCAAACAATTTGTTTGAAAAACCCACTGTGAATAATGACAGAAGAAACACCACTGAATACTAGTGCTCTGTTGGCCACATAGCTGGCTCTAATGAGGGATACAAGTATGATGTAGTACAAAAGTCAAAGGCTTTGAAACCAGAGAGAAGTTGGAATTCTGATCTGGTCACACTCAGTGTGTGTGTGTGTGTGTGTGTGTGTGTGTGTGTGTGTGTGTGTGATCTTGAGCAAGCTGTTTTACCCATGGACAAATACAAACCATATAAAGGTGTTGTGGGGACTGAGACTCCCCAGCACAGTGCACAGCGTTTAACTAGTATTCAAAAAAATCTGTTCACGCCCTGCTCTGAAGATGCTGCTTTCCTCCAAGTGCTATCTTCTCATAGTTTTCCAACCTAAGACTTGGTCAGAATAGCTTCAGATGGCTGCATATAGAGAAAATCCACTGGTTCCTCAATAAATTATTTTAAGCCCCACAGCGCCAAGGTATGCAGTGGGGAAGAAGGGTAGGAGGGCCAGGCTCCCTGTATGTGAAAACGAACCACAAGCTAGAAAGGAAGGCAATGTGTCCAAGAGGCCAGAATAGCTTTATAGTGGAGACAGCAATAAATGATCCTGAATAGGAAGAAGAGGATGGAAACAAAAGTAGTATTTCTCTCTCCCTGTAATTTTCCTTTTATTGCTATCTTGAAGGACTTGGGATTAATAAAGCTGGCAGGGGAGTGAATAAAATGGGAACAGTGACTCAGTACGTCATCATCTGGGTCCAACTGGTAGTTACAAAGCCGTATTTGCAGGGTCAGGGTCACAATGTCCTGGGTTCTAAGAGTGACAAGAAGGAGAGCATGACCACAAAACATGAGAAGTTAAGTATATAAGATGGGAAGTCCCTGCCCTCATCTTCAGGCACCCCAGGAAATGTATAAGGAATGCATATATATAGTGTTTTAAACTAAAAGCTTTTGTTATACAGGAGTCTGAACCCACCAGAACTATTCGGACTTAAGCTACCTAAATATTTTCCTCATTCAGGGAGGAAACAAAGTTAAGTGAGAAGACCCCACAGACTACACAAAAAACAACCATCTTTACATTTTAATATAATTCCTCCTTCTATTCATTCCAAAACAGAGAAATGATGTTTATTTATACAGATGAGAAAGAAAACAACCCCTCTGATTTAAAAAAAAAAAAAAAAAAAAAAGCAACTATTCTCTTAAGGCTTGATAAAAGTGAATAAAGATAGACAATTTAATAAAATTGTATTTAATAAAGCTCTGGGGTGGCTGGAATAGCTCCCCCCACCATACATATCTTTTCAACTTCTCTTATAAAGCCTTTAGGAGATGCCAAAGGGAAAATGTCACTCTCAAGCTACACTAATCAGAGGATCATTTCCAAGGAGTATTTCAGGTGACACAAGAGAAGCTCAGAGTGAGGAGGGTCCTAGGGTCTAATTAAGTTTGGCAAATGTTCTATGCTCCTGTGCACTCTCTCTCCTGCTGACCTCGCCCTCTCTTTTTCCCCCCTCCCTCCCATCTTTCTTTGTCTCACACACACTCTCACAAAGTCATAATATATCTCATTAAGATACTAAAGGCTCTGTAATGTCCTATAATTAAATCATGCTAAATTAGTTTAATCCAGTTTTCCCAAGTTTGTTGGACATAGACATCCCCCTTTTATATTTCTTAATAATAGTTCAGCATGTATTAGCAAACACTGGACTAGAACAGTAGCATGGCATAATTCCTGCCTCCTCCCACTTCACTGGACAAGTATTTCTGAGAGACCAAGGATACGCCTACTTTGCTAAGTATAATATATTCCTCTCCTATTCCCCATTTTTCTCAGCCTGCAACATGAGACTGTGAGGTTAAGGAGAGACAGCAAGAATAGAAAATTCTTATAAGAGCCACAATTTTATTCTTTAAAAATTAAAACGAAAACAAGGCCACAGGTTCAAGGATGAGGTAAGAAAAAACAATGAGTTGGCCAAAAGAAAAGGAAGGTGTTTTCCTACATCCACATTCTCAGATGAAACCATGAGTTAAGCCAATCTGAAAGCTGAAACCCTCATTAAGTCTCCATCACTTCTGGGAAAGGAAAGTTCTCTTAAATATCAACTTGACTTATTCACTTCCTACCCTTCTCATCACCATCTTTCTTCTTACACCTACCAAGCAGCATTACAAGTATATAAAAATGCAGACCTTCCTTCTGATACTACTTCCAATGAAAGACACAATCTAGGAAGAAGCAACTATACTCAGGCTTATCAACCTTAAGACTTTGACATTTTGGGACAGATAATTCTGTGTTTTGAGGGCACTGTCATGTGCATTGTAGGATGGTTCACAGCATCCCTGGCCACTCTATATGCTAGATGCTGGAAGCAAGAGGTGGGGTGGGGGTGCCAGCAGCAATACTGCCGCCTCTTCTCAACAACCACTGCTCTAAGAGTATGGCTTCCTTGGGAAGATGTACTTCATCAATTGCCATCTAAGGCTCAGACTTTCTTTCTCTTCACATGTTTTTCCTTTGGCCCCTGTGACAAGATGGGACTTCTTCAAATAGTGTCTGAGATCACCATGGCCAAGTAATTCATGTAATATATAGATTTCTAAATTCTGGGGTAAGACCCACTTGCCTTTAAATTCATACTTGGGAAAATCTGAATCAGGAGTTCTTTGCTAGAGATCCATGGCTGGTTGGTGTAGATAAGGGCTACAAATACCTTGAAGTCATATACAAAAGTTAGTGTGTATACATGCCTATGTCTCTGTATTTAAAAGACTGCAGTGGCAAAATAGGAGAAGAATATATTGTGTTTACCAAAGTGGTCATTTCTAGGGGATATCTCGATGCTCAGACAAAAAAGGATGCTCAGACAAAAAAAGGGTCCCAGGGTCTAATAAAGTTTGACAAATGTCATATGCTACAAAAGCCACTAGGCTCTCTCCCTCCCCACCTCCAAGGTTAAAATATACTTCATTAAGATATTAAAGGCTCAGAAATGTCCCATAATTAACAGCTAGATTAAGACAGTTTAATCTAGCTTTCCCAAGTTTGTTGGCCATGGGCCTCTCCCTTTTACAATAATACTAATTTTAACAACAACTCAGCATATATTGGCAAACACCAGACTAAGGCAATAGTACGGCCTAAATCCTTCCTCTTCCCATTTCACCAAACCAATGGTTCTAGGAAACAAAGGAAATGACCACTTTGGTATAAACACAATATATTCCTATCCTATTCCCTACCATCTTTCCCAGACTACTTACTATATGAGGTGAGTCTGTGTGTAGGTACAATAAGCTCTAAGCAGTGATATATCTTAGCCAGTAGGTGCCACCAGCTAACCCAGAATACATTTTACTTGGAAAATTCTCTACTTTAAGAGTTACATAAGAGAAATAAATGTCCTACTTTAAAAATGCTGCAAATTCTGCGTTATGAGTTTCATGATGAGAAATGCTTATACAATATAAGATTTTCATACAAAAAGAATCTTTCCTCTTGAGAGGAAACAAAAAAAACCCTACAAGGGATCTGGAAAACATGGGAACATTCTGCCATTTTCTTTAGTGTTTTAAAATTTGGGGATTTAAGACATTAAGAATGACAGATATATAATGTAAAGTGTTCCTAGCTAACTTTATTGGGTCTCTAACCTAGGCTTGTTTCATATATTGTCTTTTAATTTTCAGAAAAAAATATGAACGTATATAGCAATTTTACAGAAAAAAAACGAGGAACATAATTAAGTCATTAAGAGTCACACAGTAAATGAGAAATGCAGGACTCAGATCTAGGTCTATTCTACTCAGAAATCAATGTACTTTCCATACAGAAAAACACATCTCAGGTGTTTTCCAACTGCTGGTTGTGGCCTATGAGTTTAATTTAATGGGCTGCAACCAACAATTTTTAATAAAATGAAATTGAATCTGGGCATTCCCCTGCCCACATGGGTAAGCATAACAAAAATCACAAAGGGCAAATAAAAGGAATGAGCAAAAACAGAACAGGAAAATTCAAATTAAAGGAAAGCAAGAGTCTTTAATGAACAGAACAATATTCAAGTCAAATCACTGAGTGACAAAAGAGCTTTTAAATCCCTAAATGGCATAATTTATGAAGAGGATAATGTATACCTTTATATACTAAATATAAAATTCCACAAAATGTAACAAGGGAAAAAGTTACAACTTTTTAAAAAAATTTTTTAAGATTTTATTTATTTATTCATGAGAGGCAGAGACATAGGCAGAGGGAGAAGCAGGCTCCTCACAGGGAGCCCAATGCAGGACTCAATCCCAGAACCCTGGGATCACGCCCTAAGCCAAAGACAGATGCTCAACTGCTGAGCTACCCAGGCGTCCCACAACTTCTTATTTTTAGAACACTTTTTTGTCTTTGACAGATCAAGTAGATCAAATTAAAAAAACAAACAAACCACATTTGACTTTCCATGGAACATTTAAAAAAAAAAACAAAACAAGGGCAGCCCCAGTGGCTCAGCGGTTTAGTGCCACCTTCAGCCCAGGGCATGATCCTGGAAACCTGGGATCGAGTCACACGTCGGGCTCCCTGCATGGAGCCTGCTTCTCCCTCTCCCTCTCTCTCTTCTATTTTCATGAATAAATAAATTATTTAAATAAATAAATAAATAAATAAATAAATAAATAAAACAAATAACACAATTGATACAGCATCCTTGGGCCACAGACAAAATATGAAATACAGTTAGAAATCAGGAAAAGAAAAAAAAAAAAAGAAATCAGGAAAAGATTATTGTATATTTAAGATCAGGACAAGCAGAAATATCAAAATCTAGTTTGCCAGTTACTGTCTGCCATAAATTCCAAAGAGAAAAGGCACAATGATTGATACAAACAAATCAAACACTTTTGTGTTGCTATTGTTAATTCCACCCAGGCCCCAGTAATCTAGCTTAATATTCTTCCCCCTTAAACCTAAATATTAACATTGCTGGGAAATGAGATCACTGAAGAGGCAGAATCATTTGAAAAAAAGAAGACACAAACTTGTATTAAAAAGCAGTCCCTTCTCTCATACTGATCTTACAATTCAGAGGGAAGCCATGAATCCATTTGTACATACAAGACTTTTTAAAACAGTTCCAGCTACCATTAAACAAAGCTTAATCAAAAACCCTCTTGTCCCTCCACACAAATACCAAACTACAGTAACAATATTTTCTTTCTACAATACAAAATAAAAAATTAAAAATGTAAATTCACTGAGGATTTGTCTGAAATCACTGCTACCTGATTTCTATAATGTAGTAAGTTTTGTTTCAGTTTCTCTAACCTGCAGTTCCATTCAAATGTCTAACTAGGTATTTGGTTGTTACTGACACCACATGACAAGATCATACTGAAGTATCTGGAAGAATTAATACAGGGTAAAATTTTTCTTCCCCACCAACTATTTTTTAAAAGAGAGGAATGTATATACTATTAGATACTTAAAATTTTTTTAAAGCTATGATAGTGCTGGCAAAGCAAGATAAAAGAAACAAAATAGAAAGTGCAGAAAAAGATTCACTTATACTTACAAATTTGTATACGACAGTTACAGCTTCGAATTGGTGAGAAAGGGATAATTTTAAAAAGAGTATTGAAAATAAAAGCTGAAATGCTACCTCATATTACATTCCAATTATATTATGGATATAAAGAAACAAGTGTGAAAAACTATAATTATAAAACTACTAAAAGCAAGCATACAGGAGTTTTTAAAAATTCACTGAACAGGGGAAAGGCTGTCTACACATGATACCAAACATAGAAATAAAAGTAGATTTGATTAGATAAAAAAATTCAAACTCATGAATGTTCACAATCAATAAATATTAAAAAACAAATACACTGGGGGAATATTACAATGTATGATAAATAACACCATATAAAGATTTCTAATAAACAGGGAAACCAAAACTAATTTCTTAATAGGCAAATAAGCAAAAAGTACAGATATTTCTAAATGAGAAATTTAAATGCCCAAAAAAAGAACACATACAACAATAAAAAGGAGATGCAATTTTTCACCTACCAAAATTAGCAACTTTTATCTCTACATACTGTATAGGAATTGGGTTCTCTGGTAAGATTATAAACTGTTACTTTTTAGAACCTATTTATCAATATATAACTTCAAAAAGTACTAGATAGCACTGGGCATAATTTAACTTATGCAATTTATCCTAACAAATTATAGACCTATATAAAATAGTAGCTGCAACAATTTAGGACATGGAAAAATAGAAAACAATGTAAATGCCCAACAACAGAGTGTCATTTAAAAATATGACAGGAGAGGGCAGCCCGGGTGGTTCAGCAGTTTAGCACCACCTTCGGCCCAGGGCGTGATCCTGGAGCCCAGGGATTGAGTCCCACGTAGGGCTCCCTGCATGGGGCCTACTTCTCCCTCTGCCTCTGTCTCTGCCTCTCTCTCTCTCTTTGTCTGTGTCTCTCATGAGTAAATAAATTAAACCTTTAATATATATATTATATATATATATATAATATATATATATATATAATATATATATATATGATAGGAGAAATTTTTAGTTCTTTTAAAAAAACATTTCTACTAAAGTATATAATACAATAAAGGGCTTAATTCTCAAGTTTTAACTAGTACTCAAACCAACATAACACTACCAGGCTCCAAATACTTGCTTCATATTATTTCCCAGTCATTAATGCTGAAAGATAACCACTATTTTCTTAATATTACCATAGATTCATAGATTCACATTTGAATTTTAAATAAACAGATTCATATCATATATACTTTGAGTCTGGCTTCTTTTGCTTACCATTATGATTTGAGATTCTTAAATTCAGCAGCAGTTAATTCTGTTACACTGCTATATGTTATTTCAAAAATTATATATTCATTTTATGCTGATGAAAACTTCTACTTCTGGCATTTAAAATAATTCTGCCATGTCTGTTGGTGTACATAAATATATAGTTCTATTGGGTCTATAGTAGAAGTGAATAGCTAGGTCATAAAGTATACACACTGCCAACTTTTCCAAAGTAATTCTACCTAATAATCACTCCCAACAGCAGTGTATGTGACCAGTGTATGTATCTTTACCAGGTATGGGGTGTATTTTTTTCATCTGGTTGGTTTTAGGTTTATTTTTGTTGCTTAATTTCAACATTCTGTTGGGTGTACAATAGTATCTCCCTGTGGTTTAATCTCCATCTTCCTGATGATTAATGATATTGAACACATTTTGACAAATGTATCAGTCATTTGGATATCTTCTTTTATAAAGTGACATTTTAAAAGCTTTGGACCAGCTCCTTCCGTAACAACTTAAGCTGATCTGTGAAAATGGTTCACTATTCACCTGACCCAGAAAATCCCACAAAGCCATGCAAATCAAGAGGTGCAAATCAAGAGACTCAAATATTCATGTTAACTTTAAAAACATCTATGAAACTGCCAAGGCCATCAAGGGTATGCTTATCCAAAAAGCCGTCAAATACTAGAAGAATGAACTTGACAAAAGTAATGTGTGCCATTCCATCACTACAGTGGTAGCACAGAGTTGGTAGGTATACCCAGGCCAAACAGTGGGGCTGGATACAGGGCTGGTGGCCCAAGAGTACTGAATTTTCATTGCACATGCTTCAGAATGCAGGCAGTTATACTAAATTAAAAGGTTTAGATGTATTTGAGCACATCCAGGTAAACAAAGCCTCCAAGATGCAGCATAGAATTTACAGAGCTCATGGTCAGAGTAATTCATACATGAACTTTCCCTTGCCACATTGAGATGATCTTTACTGAAAAGAAGCAAACTGTTCCTAAATCAAGAAGAGGTGGTTGTACAGAAGAAAAAGATATCCCAGAAGAAACCAAAGAAACAAAAACTGATGGCCCAGAAATAAATATGGCATAAAATAAATGCAAACAAAAAAGATTTTTTTAAACTTTTGACTATTTTTTAGTTGGACAGTCTTCCCTTACCGATTTCTAGAAATTCTTTATATATTCTAGAATAGAATCCTTTTTCAAACATGTTTATTGCAAAGGTCTTCTCTTAATCTGGGGCTCAACTTTTCATTTTTTTTTAATGGTGTCTTTTGATAAAGATAAGTAATTGATTTTAATGAAATATAATGTATTGCTTCCTTTATTATAATTTGTAACTTCTACATCCTGCTTAAGAAACATTTCTTCTCCTAAAGTCATAAAGATATTCTCTCATGCAGTAGCCTAGAAGTTTTTACTTTATCTTTTACACTTACATCTAAAATTCACCTATACTAATCTTTATGGAAAGTAGAGGAGTCAGGATTATGTTTTTCAAATTGCAGTTTGCAACTCACTATGGTTTATAATATCAATTTAATGGATAACTAGCATTTTTTTTAAAAAATGAAATAGGAAAAAACAGTGCACATCCCCTATTTCATCAATTCTAACATATTTTTTCAAATTTCAATCTCTAAAATTGAGGTATTAACGATCAATGGTATCTTACAATTAAAAATGGTAGCATTTTTTCTGAATGCTACATAAAATAATGGCATATCTTACAATCCATGCTGTCTTAGATTTCTTTTTTTTCCTAAAGAAAATTTATGCGAGAGAGAGAGAGAATGAATGAGTGTGAGTGAGGGGACAGAGGAGGAGGGAAAGAATCTCAAGCAGACTCCTCGTCAAGCACAGAGCCCAGTGCAGGGCTGGATCTCACGACCCTGAGAGATCATGACCTGAGCCAAAATCAAGAGTCAGATGCTCAACTGACTGAGCCCACCCAGGCACCCCCATGCTGTCTTATATTTCACAATGGAATACAGTATACATGTTGGGGGTGATTGTAGGAGTGTATGTTATGTTCTAAACATACAAATACATACATAAAACATATATATAATATATATGTGTATATATATAAATTACATATACAAACACATGCTCACATATACTAGATCTAACTGTAAATTTTTTGTTGTTATTGTAAATGAAAATTTTGTTTCTTACTGTGAAAGTACTTAAAAAACGCTGAAATCTCCTGGTTAAGGTATTAAAGTACAACAAATCCCATACTGCAAAAGTTACCATCTTTTCAGTTTTCTTTCGATTCTCCTAGTTATATCAAAAGAGATTTTAATATGTCTTTAATACTTTCAATTGTCTGTTTTTAATAAAAAGAGGTGGCCTCCTGTTCAGTTTACTGTAACAAACAGTATCTGGCTAGAATTTCATATGCCTCTCAGCAAGTGCCATTGGTTTTCCAGTCATGCAGTGATACAGTCCCCTTTTCTAATTTCTTAAAAGAAATCAGATTTCTAAAATATGTGCAGCAGATAAAAGGAAAAATGATACACAAAGATGTCAAAAACTGTGAAGGTTATACACACCTATCTAAAGTTAGGGGAAAACTACCTGAGAAGAATATAGAAAGAAGGTCTAACGTATATTTTAAATTTAAAAAGGGGGGGATTCAAAATATATCTGTATCACTCCATCTTTATGAATAAAATTTAATGTTATTTGTTTAGAACAATATTTAGAAAATGTCTGTCAAAATGCTAACAATATTATCTCTGTCTATTTTATTTTCCATTTGCTTAAAAGGCACATCTCTTTTTAATAGCAAGAAACAGTGATTTTTAAAATTAAACTTAAAAAAGTAAAAACTCAGGATCCCTGGGTGGCGAAGCAGTTTAGCGCCTGCCTTTGGCCCAGGGCGTGATCCTGGGCGTGATCCTGGGCGTGATCCTGGAGACCGGGGATCGAATCCCACGTTGGGCTCCCGGTGCATGGAGCCTGCTTCTCCATGTCTCTGCCTCTCTCTCTCTCTCTCTCTCTCTCTCTCTCTCTCTCTGTGACTATCATAAATAAATAAAAATTAAAAAAAAAAAAAAGTAAAAACTCGGAGCAATGGGTGGCTCAGTCAATAAAGCTTTGGCTCAGGTCATGATCATGGAGTCCCAGGACTGAGCCTCACGTTGGGCTCCCTGCTCAGCGGGGAGTCTGCTTCTCCCTCTGCCCCTCCCATTGCTCCTTCTCAATCTCTCTCTCTCTTAAAAAAAAAAAAAAAGTAAAAACTCCATCCCAAGACCCCAGATACATATGCTCTAGGCTAAAAAAACAGAAACTAGTTCCTGAAAGTTGAGGGAGGAGTCAGATCCTGCTGCATGTCATCTGACTTCTCTGCCTGCTTTCTCATCCAGAAAACTGAAGTGGAAACAGACCTCCCTGACAGGGAGTGAGAAAATTTAAAAGAGAATCCTAGCACTAATAAGGGACCCCTCAGTCAAATTTAACCCCCCAAAGGGCAGAAATGCTTGGCTGTGTTATTCATTCTGTATTCTTACCACTTAGGATAATCCATGGCACACTACTGAAATACAGAAGCATAATAAATACTTGTTGACATGAATCTTAAAGTTATTATTACTTTTTCTATGAACTGTAATGACAAAAACAGTAATTTTGTTTCTGCTTACTCCTTTCCTATATTTTCCAAATTGTCTACAATGAGCAAGTTTTCAAAATGTAAGGGGGAAAAAACCAATGCAACAATTTCTGGGGCTCACAAAATGCGGTTAAGAAACTAAAATCTATTTTCGGAAAGGCAGTCATCTTTATCACCTCTGAAAGTACTCATCTACCTAGATAAAAGAAGAACACATTATTAATTATTTGACTGTTTAAAAAGTTCCAACAGGGCAGCCCCGGTGGCGCAGCGGTTTAGCGCCGCCTGCAGCCAGGGTGTGATCCTGGAGACCCGGGATCAAGTCCCACATCAGGCTCCCTGCATGGAGCCTGCTTCTCCCTCTGCCGTGTCTCTGCCCTCCCCCCCGCCGTGTCTCTCATGAATAAATAAATAAAATCTTTAAAAAACAAAAAGTTTCAACAGAAGGATAGATAAAAGTCTGCTGGAGTCTCCCCTAAGAAGGCAAATAGGGGACTGGCAAAATGTGCACTTAAATGCTTCCTGGTGCTTATTAATGCTTCAAAGAGAACTACAAAAGTAAAAACTGTAAAATGTTTCATATTCACTAAAGGAAGACAGAAAAAGAAGGTGCTTTCAAAGAAGCTAGGAGAAGAATGGTCAAAAGACCCTGAGTCACGGCACCACAGAGGGAGTCAGTAAGCTGAAGTGTAAAGAGCAGGCCTGTAGGGACCCAGTGCCCCACTGCAAACTGCACTCTGACAATGAAAAACTATCTGACTTCCTGTAAATTACTTGACTTCTCTCTCAGATTTAGTTTCCTCTTTTATAGGGCAGGGATAACACTGTCTATGTTGCAGGAACAGAAATAACATGTGCAAAGCACTGACAAACATATCACTGTTCAGTGGGGGGAAAAATATAAAACAGAAAAGGTCCTTTTTTTTCTTCTACCATTAATCATTAAAAAAAAAAAAAACACACACACATGAAAGCATTTATCAATGATGTCAGCCAAAGCTAGAGAAATACCATACTACATTACAATAATTTCTTATTGTGTTTAAGTATAACTTGGCAGACTAATCTAAGATTCAAACATAAAACCTACCTGAAGAAATTACAAAACAATGAATTACATTTATAAGAATTGTAGCTACCACTTCCTGAGCACCAATTAGAGATTATATTGCTTAAAGAAAACTAAAACCGCCAAAAACGTGAAAAAGTAAGAGATGATGACTTCAACACAATGCCAGTCAAAATCCCAGCAGGCATTCCCCCCAACAAATTGAGCTGATTTTAAAATTCATGTGGAAATATAAAAGCACAAGGCAATCTGGAAGGACTAAGCTAGAGAATTTACACCGTGAGATATCAAAATATATAGCTATAGTAACTAAGTGCTATGTAGAGAAAAGACAAACTGATCGACAGAACAAAAAAGCATCTAAACTCAGATCACACATTACAACTTCACCTGACTGAAAACCAAGGCCCTACTCTCTAATTAAAGGGAGAAAAAAATCCGTTCTAGATAGATTACAGATCTGAATGTAAAGGTAAAATAATAAAGCTTTTAGAAGAAACCATAGGACATAATCTTGGAATTAAGCAAAGCTTTCTTAAACATAACTACTAACCAGAAAGAAAAATATGATCAACTAGATTAAAATAGTTTCTGTTCATTGAAAATAATATTAAGAGGTTGAAAAGCTGATTAAAATGTTCTAAAACTGATTTACATTGATGGTGCAACACTGAACTGCATACTACTGCAATAGCTGAATTTAATGATATGTAAAATATCTCTCAATTTTTTAAAAGAAATTTAAAAGAAAAAAATGTCTGGAACATTAAGGAGAAAAAAAAATACTTTAAATCAATAAGGAACACACACACACACATACAACCAATCAAAAATTGGGTAGAACATTTGTACAGGCACCTCACAAAAGAAAGTACCAAATCCCATTAAAAAATTAAAAATAAAAAAAAAAAATTAAAACTCAGGGGATGCCTGGGTTGGCTCAGCGGTTTAGCACCTGCCTTCGGCCCAGGGCATGATCCTGGAGTCCTGCATCAGGCTTCCTGCATGGAGCCTGCTTCTCCCTCTGCCTGTGTCTCTGCTTCTCTCTCTCTCTCTCTCTGGTCTCTCATGAATAAATAAATAAAATCTTTAAAAAATAATAAAAAATAAAAAAATCAACCAAAGTACTGCCCAAAGACAACCATCATTTGCATTGTGGTACACAGATGGAGAATTACACGTGTATAAATTAACATTGTTTGAAACAAGCTCTTGAGTCACTGCTTTTTTTCATGGGTCATGCATATGTTATGTTACTGAAGACCCACATTTTCATTTTCAATGGTGATAATTTGCTTCATCTCATAATTTACTTAATACAGGCAATAATGGACATTAAACTTTTTACTATTTTACTCACTGCTGCAAAGAACCTTCATGCCTACATTAAATAGTTATTACCTCTTTGGTCAATTTCCTAGAATTGCTGGATCCATGAGAATGTGCATTTAGTCAATGGATATCTGCACTGAGTTTCATTTTCTTTGTCTAATCTTTTTTTTTTTCATTAAAACACACACATCATATTACAAGTTATTAACTCCAATAGCCAATTCTTATTGTTCACGTTTCTGGACCTATCAGTAAGTTTGAGCATTTCCTCCTTCTTGATATATTTCATTCACTTAGCTCCCAGGACTCTGCATTTGGCAAGTTCTCAGAACTCAACTACAAGAAATGTTAAAGTTCCTCTGACAAAAGTTAAATAAAATCAGAAGTAAACTAGGATCTGCTAAAGGAGTAAAAATAAATGAAGAGAAAAATGGTAAAAAAATTAGGGTACATATAAAATAATTTTTCCCATTTTTTTAATTTTTTAAAATATGACTGACCACCTGAGAAGTACAAAATGTTGCTGAATGAAATTAAACAAGCCACAAATAAATGGGAAGCCATCCTGTGTTCACGAACTGCAAAAAGGCTGTGACAAGTTAAAGACACAAACTGCAAACCCTACAACAATCCATGAAAAAAGAATCAAGCAAATGAAGTCTAATCTTTTTTCCCCAGATGTATTTTGAAGCTTTGTTAGGCAAAGCATATACATTTAGGGTTGATTGTTATATTCTTTTGATAAGTTAATCCCTTTATCATTATGAAATACCTTACTTGATTCCTGATAACATGCCTTGCTCTAAAATCTACTTTGCCTAATATTAATACTAATTTTCTTTGATTTTTATATTTCCTTTAATTAGTCATTTACAGTATATATCTTTTTCTGTCCTTTTACTCTTAACCAGTGTGTCTTTGTGAAGTGGGTTTCTTTTAGGTAGCATCTAGTTACCCAGTTTTATAATCTCTGTTTTTCAATTGGAGAATTTTGACTCCCTATATTTAATTACTAATATGTTTGTTTTAAATATACCGTCTTGCTGCTTTTTTTATTTGTCCCATCTACTCTTTGTTGGCCTTTTATTCTTTTCTGCCCTATTTGAGATTCATTGAGTTTTTCAGTGAATCCATTTTCATCTTTACTATTGGCTTATTAAAAACCCAACAGCATTTTTTGTAAACATAGAAAAACCCATCCTAAAATTCAGATGAAATCTCAAGGGCCTCCAAATAGCCAAAGCAATTCTGAAAAACAATACTGGAGGTTCACTCTTCCTGATTTTAACACTGCCTACACATAGCTATAACAATCAAAACAATGAAATGCTGGCATACAGACAGACCGATGGAATGGAGAGCCCAGAAATAAACCCTCATATATAGTCAAGCGTGCCAAAATCATTCAATGGGGGGAAAGGACAATCTCCACAAATGGTGCTGAGAAAAATGGATATCCACATGCAAAAGAATAAAGTTGGACCCTTACCTTACACCTTACATAAAACTCAAAATGGATCAAAAACCTGAACACAAGAGCTAAAACTGTAAAATTCTCAGGAAAAATACATAAAGGAGAAGTTTCATGACCCTCAACTTGGCAATGATCTCTTAGATATAATCCCGAAAGCATAGGCTACAAACATAAAAATGGATAAATTAGACTACATCAAAATTAAAAACTCCTGTGCATCAAAGAATATAATCAACAGAGTGAAGAGGCAATCTGCAAAATGGGAGAATATATCTGCAAATCATGTTATCTGATAAGGGATTAAAATAAAATCCAGGTATAAAAAAATTCTTAGAACTTAACAACAAAAGACTGAACAACCTGATTTAAATGGGCAAAGGACCTGAACAGACACTTCTCCAAGAAGATATACTAATGGCCAAAAAGCTTATGAGATACTTACTCAGCATCACTAATTATTAGGAAAATGAAAATCAAAACCAATGAGATATCATCTCACATCTAACAGAATGACTACTATCATTATTAACAACAGAAAATAACAAGACGTTAAGTGGAACCCTTGTACACTGATGGTGGAAATGTAAAAATGGTATAGTTGCTATGAAAAACTAAATGGGGGCAGCCTGGGTGGCTCAGCTGTTTGGCGCCTGTCTTCAGCCCAGGGCCTGATCCTGGAGACCTGGGATCAAGTCCCACATCAGGCTCCCTGCGTGGAACCTGCTTCTCCCTCTGCCTGTGTCTCTGCCTCTCTCTCTCTCTTTCTCTCTCTGTGTCTCTCATGAATAATAAATAAAATCTTAAAAAAAAAAAAAAACACTAAATGTTAGTTCCTCAACAAATCAAGAATAGAATTACCAATATCAATCAGCAAGACCACTTTGGGGTATACATCTAAAAGAAGTAAAAGATCTCAAGGAGATATTTGTATGTTCATGCTCATATGGCAGCATTATTCACAACAGCCAAAAAGTGAAAGCAACTCCAGTGTCCATTGAAGGAACAACTGCTAAATAAAATACAATATAAACATGAAGTATTTAGCCCTAAAAAGGAAGGAAATTCTTGTACATGCTAAAATACAGAAGAACCCTGAGGACCTTACTCTAAGTGAAATAAGTCAGTCACAAAAACACAACTACTTTATGATTCCACTTACATGAAGTATCCAGAGTACTCAAATTCATAGACACAGAAAGTAGAATGGTTGTTCCTTCTCCCTCCAGGAGAGATGAGTTGTTGTTTTTAGTGGGTATGAAAAAGTTCTCAAGACTGGTTGTACAACTATGTGAATATGCTTAACACTACTGCACTGTACACTCAAAAATGGTTAAAATGGTAAATTTTATGTTATGTGTATTTTACCACATAAATTTTTTTAAACGCAATAAACAGCTTCTAAAGTAATATATATATGCACATACATGTAACTGATTAAAGCAAAAACAGTAACAATAGGTCATAGGCTTTGTAAAAATAAAATGTATGACAACAGCACAAGGATGGGAGGAGGGAAGTACAAGTACACAAGTTTAAGGTCTTTCTTCCCAAACACATAAAGCAGTATCTTATTATTTTAAGATAGGCTGTGACAAGTTAAAGACACAAACTGCAAACCCTACAACAAACCATGAAAAAAGAATCAAGCAAATGAAGTCTAATAAGCCAATGGTAAGGATGAAAATGGATTCACTGAAAAACTCAATGAATCTCAAATAAGGCAGAAAAGAATAAAAGGCCAACAAAGAGTAGATGGGACAAATAAAAAAGCAAGATGGCATATTTAAAACAAACATATTAGTAATTAAATATAGGTAGTCAAAATTCTCCAATTAAAAAACAGAGATTATAAAACTGGGTAACTAGATGCTACCTAAAAGAAACCCACTTCACAAAGACACACTGGTTAAGAGTAAAAGGACAGAAAAAGATATATACTGTAAATGACTAATTAAAGGAAATATAAAAATCAAAGAAAATTAGTATTAACATTAGGCAAAGTAGATTTTAGAGCAAGGCATGTTATCAGGGATCAAGTAAGGTATTTCATAATGATAAAGGGATTAACTTATCAAAAGAATATAACAATCAACCCTAAATGTATATGCCTTGCCTAACAAAGCTTCAAAATACATCTGGGGAAAACAAACAAACAAACAAACAAAAAAAAAAAAACGACACATCTCAAAGGAGAAATAGACAAATCCAAATTTATATTTGAACACTTCAACACTACTCTCTTAACTATACATAGAACAAGCAGACAGAAAAGAGTAAAGATATGGAGGACGTGAATAACACTATCAGCTAATTTAACTTGATTGACATTTATAGAACACTCTACTCAACTAGAGAACACATTCTTTCTAACAACATTTACGAAGATAAATGTTATTCTGGGCCATAAAACAGGTTTCAATAAATTTTAAAGGACTGAAGTCACCTAAAAAAAAATGCTCTAGGATGACAAAGAATTTATCTAAAATCAATCTAATAGAAAATCTCAAAAAGGTCTGGAAATTAAACAATGCATCACTAAACAACATGTGGATCAAAAAAGAAATGACAGGATGCCTGGGTGGCTCAGCGGTTTAGCGCTTGCCTTCGGCCCAGGGAGTGATCCTGGAGTCCGAGGATCAAGTCTCACATCGGGCTCCCTGCGTGGAGCCTGCTTCTCCCTCTGCCTGTGTCACTGCCTCTCTCTCTCTCTCCCTCTCTCCCTCTCTCTCTGTGACTCTCATGAATAAATAAAATCTTTAAAAAAAAAAAAAAAGAAATCACAAGGAAAATTAGAAAATATTGTGAACTGAATGAAAGTGAAAATGGGATATAACTAAAGTGGTAATCAGAGAGAAACTTAACAGCATTAAATGCATTAGAAAAGAAAATGGTCTTCAAAGCAATAATCTAAGCTTCCACTGTAAAAAACTAAGAAGTTAGCAAATTAAACCCAGAATAAGCAGTAGGAAGGAAATAACAAAGACGAGATCCAAAATTAACATAATATAATACAGAAAGACAATAATGAAAAATCCACAAAACCAAAGTCATGTCTTTGAAACAATTAATTGATAAAAACTTTTAGCCACACTGATAAGGAAAAAAATAGGTAAGAAACAAATTTCCAGTCTCAGGATCAAAATCAGGAACATGAATACAGATCATACAGACATTAAAGGAAAATAAGAAAATATTGTAAATTTACACTGATATATTCCACAACTCAGATGAAAGGGCAAATTCCTCAAAAGATACAAGAATACCAAAAAGAAATAGGTAACCTCAGAAACCCCATATCTATTAAAGAAATTGGCTTCTCTGGTGAATTTTGTTTAGTATTTCTGAAAGAAGTAATATCAATTCTATATAAACTAGAAAGTAGATGAAGCAGAAACATTTCCAACTCATATTCTGAGGCCTTGATACCAAAATCCCTCAAACACATCAAAAGAAAGATTGCTGTGAATGTACAACTATATTCATTTGTCAAACATAAATGAACTGCATATTTAAAACTGGTGAATTTTATCATAATGTATTATACATCAAAAAGTTAACTTTTTAAAAAATTTAAATGCTAATCAAAACAAAAACTTTCCCACAAAGCAAACTCAAGGCCCAAATGGCTTAATTAATAAATAGTATCAAACATTTAAGGAAAAAATAACAGCAATCTTTCACGTTCTTTTTAAAAACAGAGAAGGTAATTCATTTTATTAGGATAATCCTAATGCTAACATCTGAGAAAAAACATTATCAAAACCAAAAATCAGGACGCCTGGGTGGCTCAGTGGTTGAGCATCTCCTTCAATTCAGTTTATGATCCCGGAGTCCTGGGATTGAGCGCTCCCTGCAGGGAGCCTGCTTTCTCCCTCTGCCTGTGCCTGTGCCTATGCCTGTACCTCTGCCTCTGTGTGTGTGTGTGTCTCTCTCTCTGCCTCTCATGAATAAATAAATAATAAAAATCTTAAGAAAAGAAAGAAGGAAGGAAGGAAGAAGGAAGGAAGGAAGGGAGGGAGGGAGGATGGATGGATGAATTGACCAATTACCTTCAGGTACAAAGGCGCAAAAATCCTCAGCAAAATATTAACAATCAAATCCAAGATTATATAAAAAGGATAATACATCATGATCAGTTGGGGCTTTCCCAGGATTAAGGACTGACTGAATATTCAAAAAATCAATGTAATACACCACATTGACAAAATAAGTTATATAATGATATATATACAATGATATATACAAATATATATATATATATATATATATATGTATATTTAGGGCATATAACAAAATTCAAAACCTCTCCTGATTATAAACTCTCAGGTAACTCCCTCAATGTGATAAAGAATAATAAAAAAAAAAAGATATATATACACAAATGCACACGCCCCCCCCCCCCACATATACCTATAGCTAACATCATACTTTTTTTCTAATTTTTTTTTATTTCATTTATTTCTTTTTATTTAATTTAAAATGAATTTGCCAACATACAGTATAACACCCAGTGCTCATCATGCAGCTAACATCATACTTAATGGTCAACTGGAAAACTTTCCCCCCTGTACTCAAGAACAAAAGTAGAATGTCCATTCTCATACTCATATTTCATATAAACGTCACTAGTCATAGCCAGTACAATTAGACAAGAAAAAATAAAAAGCATAAATGTCAGAAAGAATCTAGATGGCATGACTCTACATAGAAAATCCTAGGGAACCCACAAAACAAATTAAACTAATATGTAATGGTAACAAAGTCACAGGATACAAAGAATAAAAAGGAGAAATGAAGCTACATAAAACTCAAGCCCTCAGCTTTAACCAGAAAGAATAGAACATTAGAAAACTAGAGGGGCACCTGGGTGGCTCAGTGGTTGAGCGTCTGCCTTCAGTTCAGAGTGTGATCCCAGGGTCCTGGGATCAAGTCCCGCAGAGGGCTACCAGTAGGGAGCCTGCTTCTGCCCTCTGCCTATGTCTCTGCCTCTCTCTCTCTCTCTCTCTCTCTCTCTCTGCATCTCTCATGAATAAGTAAATAAAATCTAAAAAAAAAAAAAAAAAAAAAGGAAAGGAAAGGAAAGGAAAGGAAAGGAAAGGAAAGGAAAGGAAAGGAAAGGAAAGGAAAGGAAAGGAAAGGAAAGGAAAAGAAACAGATTCTGGGGCACTAATATACTGCTGCCATAAGCTTTCCTGAAGAGCAAGAGTAGTGCAGGATAAAATGTACAAAAAAGGAAAAGGAGAGAAATAAGCAGATTTTGAAGATGGACATAAAATCACATTATGTATGAAAATACTGAGGGGTGCCTGGGTGGCTCAGCTGGTTGAGCACCTGCCTTCAGCTCAGGTCATGATCCAACTCCTGGGATCAAGCCCCATGTCAGGCTCCCTACTCACTGGGGAGGCTGATTCTCCCCCTCCCTTTACCCTTCCCCCTGCTCCTTCTCTCTCTCTCTCTCTCTTTCTCTTTCTCTTTCAAATACATAAATGAAATCTTTAAAAACAATATTGAGAAAGAGTTCTAATAGATCAACGTTGATTACAGATAAAGGACTTAAAAAAAAAAAAAAAAGGATCAGAGATTTAAAAAAATAAAGGCAGCCTGGATGGCTCAGCGGTTTGGGACCTGCCTCTGGCCCGGGGCATGATCCTAGAGACCCAGGATTGAGTCCCATGTTGGGCTCCCTGCATGGAGCCTGCTTCTCTCTGCTGTCTCTGCCTCTCTGTCTCTCATAAATAAATAAATAAAATATTAAAAAAAAAAGTCTTCAAGAGGCCATTCTTTTAAAAAAAAGAAGTATAAAAGGTGAATAGAAGGAAGCTCCTCAACTTGATTTTTAAAAAAATCTACAAAAAACCTAAATCCAACATTATACTTAATGGTAAAAAACTTGAGAGTTTTTATGCTAAGATGAGGAACTATTCAAGGATGTCCCTCTCATCACTGTTTTTCAATGTGGTAGTCCTAGATAACACAGTAAGACACAAAAAAGAAATAAAAGGTATATATTGGGGGAAGAGAAATGCAACTCTCTTTGTTCACTGATGACATGACCATCTATGTAAGCAAACAAACAAAACCGGACCAAAAAAACTCCTGCAACTAATATGTAATTACAACAAGGTTGCAGAATGCACAGTTAATATACAAACGTCATTTGCATTCATAAACACTAGCAATTAATAAGTGGAATTTAAAATTAAGAATACATTACTATTTACATTAGGATCTCCAAAACTTAAATATTTAAGGTATAAAGTTAACAAAATATGTGTAAGATCGATATAAGAAAAGCCGTAAAACTCTGATGAAAGATATCAAAGAATTATAATTGGAGAGATATCCCATGTTCAAGGATAAGACGACTCAGTATTATCAAGGTGTTAATTCTTCCCTACTTGACCTAAGATTCAATGCAATCTCAAATCAAAATCCCAACGAGTTATTTTATGGACATCAACAAACTAATTCTAAAATTTATGTGAAGAGGTAAAAGATCTAAAACAGCTAACACAATATTAAAGGAGAAGAATAAACCAGAAGACTGACACTTTACAACTTGAAGAATTATTATAAAACAACAGCAGTTGGGATGCCTGGGTGGCTCAGCAGTTGGATGCCTGCCTTCGGCTCAGGTTGTGATCCTAGGATCTGGGATCGAGTTCTACATCGGGCTCCCTGCAGGGAGCCTGCTTCTCCCTCTGCCTATGTCTCTGCCTCTCTCTCTCTCTCTCTCAGTCTGTGAATAAATCTAAATAAATAAATAAATAAATAAATACATACATACATACATACATACTACAGCAGCGCTCAAGACAATGTGGTATAGGTCAAAGAATCCACAAATAGATCAATGATATAGAATACGAACCTAGAAATAGATCAATATAGTCTGCTGAACCTAGAAATAGATCAATATAGTCTGCTGATATTTGACAAAGAACTAAAGACAATACAATGGAGCAAAGACAGTCTTCTTGACCAAAAGGACTGGAATAATGTAGGAGAAAATCTAGATGATCTTGGGTATGGTGATGACTTTTTAGATACAACACAAAAAGGATAATCCATGAAAGAAATAACTGATAAGCTGGACTTCATTAAAATTAAAAACTGCTCTGTGAAAGTCACTGTCAAGATAATGAAAAAGAGAACCCTCAGACTGGGAGAAAATATTCACAAAAGACACATCTGATAAAGAACCATTAGTTAAAAAATATAAAGAACCCTGAAAAAAATAATAAACAACCTAATTTTTAAAATGGGCAAACGACATGAAGAGAAAACCCACCAAAGAAGATATACCAATGGCAGTAAGCAAATGAAAAGATGTTCAACATATGTCATTAGGAAATTGCAAATTAAAAAGAAGATACTACAATACCCCTATCAGAATGGCCAAAATCTAAACCATAAACAACATTAAGTGCTGGTGAGGAAGTAGAGCAACAGGAATTCTCATTCACTGCTGCAAAATGGTTACAGCCACTTAGGAAGACAGTTGGGTAATTTTACAAATCTAAACATTCTCTTACCATATGATCACACAATTGCACTCTATAGTATTTGCCCAAAGGAGTTGAAAACTTATGTCCACACAAAAACCTGCACACAGATGTTTACAGCAGCTTTATTAGTAACTGCCAAAACTTGGAAGCAATCAAGATGTACCTCAGTAGGTGAATGGATAAATTGTATACCTTCAAACAATATAATACTATTCAATACTACATAGAAATAAGTTATCAAGCCATGAAAAAATATGAAGGGACCTTAAATGCATATTACTAAGTGAAAGAAGCCAATGTGAAATAGTTATACATGCTGTATGATTCCAACTATATGACATTCTGGAAAAGTTAAAACTATGGAGATTAATAAAAAAAATATTAGTGTTAGCAGGGGTTAGAGGAAAGGAGGAATGAATAGGCAGAGCAAGATTTTTAGGGCAGTGAAACAATTCCATATGGGACTATAATGGTGAATACGTATCATTATACATTTGTCAAAACCCACTGAGTGATCAATAGAGTTCACCAAGAGTAAATGCCAATGTAAACTATGAAGCTTAGATGATGATATAGGTTCATGGATTGTAGTAAAAGTACCACTGTCAAAACTAGAGAGATTGCGCTTGTGTGAGGGCAGAAAATGTATGGGAACCCTCTATACTTCCCACTCAATTTTGCTATGAACCTAAAATTGCATTAAAAAATAAAGTATTTATCTTTTAAAAATGGGGAGAAAAGGCTGGCATCTTTTGGAAACTGACAAAAGAAAAAGAAATGCCAGGGGAAGGATTTTAAGATCCTGTACACTGAGTTATTTTTTAAAACATTCAAAGGATGTAAAGCTTCCCCCAACCAAATCTCCTACTCCCTATCTATCCCCGCCACCAGATCTTCCAGTAAAGAAACTATACTTTGTTATACTGACAAAGAATATTCTTAAACTAATAATTTAGTATATTTAACCTCAAACTACCAGCTCTGTCCCAAAAACTGTAGTACATAAGCAATCTCCAGCTACACGGAAAACAAAAAAAAAAAAAAAAAACCACTCATATATAAAAGATGGATAGAGAAAGGGGAGACCAGAAGAAAACTGAAACACCACAAATCAGCCTTTCTTTCAGCAAGATAATTAAGCCCTAATGAGAGAGATTTCAATAACTGTTTTCCTAATTTTCCTAAAGACAATACATAGACACCTATTATGTTAGTCACATATAACAGAAGTGAATTTATTATATATCAGGTATGCCTTACTGCTGTCATGGAATCTGATCAGAAAGAGTTACTCCAAACTGAATTAAATATGCCCAAACAAGCTTTTGATGTTATTTTTTAAATGTCTTAGATCAGAAATTCAAAACAAGGGCAGCCCCGGTGGCCCAGTGGTTTAGCGCCATCTTCAGCCCAGGGTGTGATCCTGGAAACCCAGGATCGAATCCCGCATCAGGCTCCCTGCATGGAGCCTGCCTCTCCCTCTGCCTGTGTCTCTGCCTGTGTGTGTGTGTGTGTGTGTGTGTGTGTGTGTGTGTGTGTGTTGTGAATAAATAAATAAAATCTTTAAAAAAAATTTCAAAACATGAACAGAAATGAACCAAAAGCAGAAAGAAATGAAACAAGATTTAACAGCAAAGAAACGAAATAAAACTATAATAGAAATGAAAGTAAATTACAACACCCAAAAGTGATAAATTCAAATGAAAAATGTAGTGTCATTGAAGAAAAGCACGAAAATAACCAAAGAGAATGAAAATGAGATAAAAAAGCAAAATGGAACAGAAAGCAGTTGAAATGAGAGACAAAGAAGATCCATCTCATGTATAATTGGAGTTTACATGCGCACATAGACACAGACACATATACACAAAAAAACAGAAATATCTACATTTAAAACTATAATCTGAGGCACCTGGGTGGCTAAGCAGCTGAGTGTCTTCCTTCAGCTCAGGTCATGATTCAGGGTCCTGGGACGGTCCTGAATGGGGATCCTGCTCCACAGGGAGCCTGATTCTCCCTCTGCCCACCACCTCATGAATGAATGAATGAATGAATGAATGAATCTTTTAAAAAATAATAAAACTATAATCCAAGTTTTAGGATAAAGTTCTAGGGTTAAGTGAGTGAAGAAGAATGAGGAGTGACAGCTAAAAGGGTTTCCTTTTGGGGTAATGAAAACTGTGGTAATGGCTGCACAAGTCTGTGAATATACTAAATATCAATGAATTGTATAGTTTAAATGGGTATATTATGCGGTATGTGAATTATATCTCAGTAAAACTGTTTAAAAAAAAAACAACCATAATTCACAAAAACTTTCCAAGAATAAGAAGAAACCTGACTGCATGTTAAAAAGGTGTCTATACTATGGAAATTAAACTCTTAGAAGTATCTTATTCTTATTAATAATTCTAAATTCTTATTCTTATTAAATTCTAAAGATAAAGAGGAAATTTCTCACCATCTGCAGTCCAAATAAATTTAGTTTTTTTAAAAAAACTTAAAAGAGAAAGAGCATTGAATTAGCATCAAACATCTTAAAAACAGCATACCAAGCAAGGCATCACTGGAGCAACATTTTCAAAACATTGCAGTAAATAAAGTATAAAGCAAAGATGTTCTATTCAAAGGCAATAGAAAAATAGTTTTAAATAAGTAAACAGGTCAGAGAACTCTGTACCCATGAGCTCTTCTTCAGTAACCAAGAGATGACTCAGAAACAAGACGCGGCTCCTGGGTGGCTCAGTTGGTTAGGTGTCTCTTGATTTCAGCTCAGGTCAGGATTGCAAGGTGGTGAGATCAAGCCCCACACCGAGTTCCAAGCTCAGTGGGCAGTCTGCTTGAGATTCTCTCCCCCTTCCTTTGCCCCTCCCCATACTCACACGTGCATGCACTCTCTCTCTAAAATAAATAAATAAATCTTAAAAGAAAAAAAAAAAAAGAAGAGGAGGAGGAGGAGTATATAAGAATATGTCATACTTTCTGACAAAGTAGAAATAATGAAACTTAAAAATTGGAAGGAGGAGCACCTGGGTGGCTCAGTCCATTAAGCACCTGTCTTTGGCTCAGGTCATGATTCCAGTGTCCTGGGATTGAGCCCCAAATAGAATTCCCTACTCTGTAGGGAGCCTGCTTCTCCCTCTACCTCTTTCTGCTGCTCCCCCTGCTTGTGCTCTCTGTCAAATAAACAAAGTCTTAAAAAGGGGGGGAAAAAAACTGGAAGAAGAATGGATCAGAAAAAGGAAAGAAAAACAAACTCTGTTATATAGTTCATAGGTGGGAGTTAAAGAATTCCAAGGAAGACTGATAAACTTGTTAATAAAACATTAAATTTTTAAAAAAAACAAGAATTAGAGGCCTTTAAAAAATTATAAGAGTAATTAATAGAATAAGCATACAAACCCTCCTAATTTTAAGAGAAGTTTCTGGACACCTGGGTGGGTCAGTGTGGTCTGCATCTGACTTTTGGTTTCGGCTCAGGTAATGTTCTCAGGGTCATATGATTGAGCCCTCTGTTGGGCTTTGTGCTCAGTGGGGAGTCTGCTTGAGGATCTCTCTCTCTCTTCCCCTTCCCTCACTACTTAAAAATCCAGCTCTCTCACTCTCTTTCTTTCAAATAATAAATCTTTTTAAAAGTTTCAAAAATAAAAAACACATCATAAAAAAGTAGAAGATACACAAGGAGACATAGATTAAAAACACAAGAATAAATTCTACTCCCAGTCCAAGACAGATCAAGACAAAAAAGAGTTCAAAAGAATAAATATAATCAAGAAGGTAGGCAAATCTTAGAGATCTCAAACTTTACACTATTAATAGAGACTAAATGTACTTTTCAAGCACACATGAAAAATACATGAAAATTATATTTTAGATCACAAAGAAACAGTAAATTCCATAAAGGAGAAAAATCAAATAACAAGTCTTTGATCAAAAGACAATAAAACTAAAAATGATTCCCGTAAAAATAATTTAAACTTTTTCCTTCAAAATCAATGCCCCCAAACGATCCATGAAGCTTCTGGACTATACGTCCTTTGAAGATTTAGTAGAATTCCCCTTAAAACCATGCTAGTCTGCTGCATTTCTGTGGACTAGTTCTTTGAAGTTTCTCTGTTCTTGTCTTCATAACTCATACTTAGATGAAACAACACTATAAGGAATGCAGTTCACCCTAATTTATATGTTTGACACAGGCCCAACAATCACACAAAAAGCTTCTTATAGAAACAGGCAAGTTGATACTCAAGTTCACATGGGAAAATAAACTTACAAAAATACTCAGGAAAAAAAAAAAACATGAAAAAAGAAAGCCTACACAAGAGGGGAAGCAGCCCTACAGGCACTAAAATCCACTACTAATAAGCCATTCTAATTAAATATAAGGTACTTTTATGGCATAGGAATACACAATTACTTCAGTGTAGGGTCAGCAAGCTTTTTCTGTAAAGGGTCAAAAGGTAAATATTTTAAGCTTTGCAAGCCTCGAAGTCTCTGTCACAACTACTCAACTGTTCTGTTGTAGCACAAAAGCAGCCATATACAGTATGTAAATGAATGAGTGTGGCTGTGTTCCAAAATAATGTTATTTACAAAAACAAAGCTGAGTTTGGCCAGCCAGTCATAGTGTGCCAAATCTTGGTTTAACAGAATAGAACTTCCAGAAATAGACCCAAGTACATAACGGACGTTTAGTACATGATAAAAGTGGTATCTCACATCATTGAGTAACTTATTTTTTTATTCTTTTTCATTCTATACAGACATTTGGAACAGAGCCAGGACCCACCAACAGGCTTTACAGAAAAGTTTCATTAAACATTACATGCTGCCTCTAATTCAGTCCCACAGATGAAACCATACATATTTTGAACATAAATAATCTTGTATTTGTGTGCACTGTTTTTTTGTTTTTTGTTTTTTTTTTTTTAATTTATGATAGGCACACAGTGAGAGAGAGAGAGGCAGAGAGAGAAGCAGGCTCCATGCACCGGGAGCCCGACGTGGGATTCGATCCCGGGTCTCCAGGATCGCGCCCTGGGCCAAAGGCAGGCGCTAAACCGCTGCGCCACCCAGGGATCTCTTGTGTGCACTGTTAAGAGCATATTATGCGTTACCAATCACTGTGGAAATGTCAAACGCCAATGATGAAGATTTTATTTTTTGGCATTTCTGAGAGCTATTGAGAAATAGTTGACCAACATCCCCGTATACATTTACGGCATACAGCAAGATGGTTTCATTGACATATACTGTGAAATGATTATCACAATAGCTAACATCCACTTTCTCACACGGATATTACAAAAAGAAAAAAGAATAAAGAGGAAATTATTTTTCTCCTTGTGATGAGAACTCTAAAATTTACTATCTTGGGGCACCTGGGTAGTTCAGATGGTTAAGCTTCTGCCTTCATCTCAGGTCATGATCTCCAGGTCCTGAAATTGGCCCTACCCCACATCCAGCTCCCTGCTCAGTGGAGAATCTGCTTCTCCTTCTTCCCCTCACCCCGACTCATGCTTTTTCTCTCTCAAAAGTATATATTTTTAATCTTTTAAAAAATTTACTCTCTTAACAATTTTCCTATATACTGTACAGCAGTGTTAGGTATAGTCATCGTGTTGCACCTTACATCCCTAATGAAATTTGTACCTTTTGACCACATTCCTCCAACTTCCCCACTTGCCATCCCCCAACCTTTGATAACTACAATCTGTTCTCTTTCTCTGTGAGTTTGGAGGATTCTGTTTGTTTTTTAATATTCTCATACAGTAAAATCACAGTATTTGTCTTTCTCTGACATTTCACTCGGCATAATGCCTTCAAGGTCCATCCAAGGTACAAATTGTAGGATTTCCTCATTATTTTATATCTGAATAATATTCGTGTGTGTGTGTGTGTAAAATAAAACTTCTACATGCATTCACCCATGAATGAGCACTTAGGTTGTTACATGTCTTGGCTACTGTAAATAATGCTGTTATGAACATAGGAGTGCAGATAGCTTTTCAAGTGTGTGTTTTCCATATCTTATATTCCCAGAAGTTTAATTGCTAGATCTTTTTAACAAGAAGTGCTGGGACAACTTTGTTAACCATTTGAAAAAGATAAAGTTAGATCCATACTTCATAGATTATATATGAATAGACTCCAAATAGATCAGAAATTTAAACTTCAAGAATGAGACCATAAATATTAGAAAAAGACATGTGAATATCTTTAAAATCTGGATGTAGGGTAAGGTGATTTAAGTAGGAGTCAAAATCCAGATGCAATAAAAAGGAAAATATGAAAATGTGGCTAGATAAAAATTAACTTTTGCATAGTAATATTTTTTAAAACATTATAAAATCAAAAGGAAAAAAGAAAAGCTAGAAAAAAAATATTTAAAACATATGTTACAGATAAAAGGAATTCTATGCCTAAAATTTATTTCAGACAGGGAGATAAAAATTACCCAAATCCTAATAGGAAATGGAGAAAAGACTTGAACAGACTTTTTAAAAGATATAAAAATGACTCTTAGATAAGAAAAGATGTTTAGACTTACTCTTAAGAGATACAGATCAAAGCTACACATTTCTTACCTAACACTCGCAAATATTGGGGGGAAAAAAAAAAACTGGCAAATATTCTGTCAGTGAACCAGCAAGAAAACAGGTACTCTTATATGTGTCTAGTGGGAAAGAAAACGTATACAACCCTTTTGGAGGATAATTTGGCAATATTTAACAAAATTCCATTTGTAATTACATTTTGACCCAGCAATCCCAATTCTAGGAATTTTCCCTGAAGATACACTGTAATTAAATAACATTATGAAAATACAGGTGCACAAGGCTATTCAGTGGAGCACTGTTTGTAATTTCAAAAAAACTGGAAACAACCTATATGCCCGTATTTGATACTGGCTGAATAAACTGTAGCATATCAACACAATGTAATACTATGCATCCTTACAAGGCCTCTATAGACTGATAAAGAATAACTTATAAGGTACATTTTTAGATGAAAAAGTCAAGTGGGAAAAAAAAGCATCTATATACATCTTTTGTAGAAGAAAGAAGCAGAAATAAGGTAATATACATTTGTGCACCTGTTAGTACACTAAAAAAACCCAGGAAGGATAAACCAGAAACTAATGAAACTGGTTACACAGTGGACAGAATGGGAAGAATGAGAACAGGACAGAAAGGATGACTACACCTGCTTGTAGAACGAGGTACATTAAATGCTTTATAAACTCAAAAATACAATTGACAACGATTGGGAGAGATGGAAGAACAGCAGAAAGATATAAAACTATATTTCAAATGAATTACACTTAATAGTGGGGGAAAAACTAAATCAAGTGACTCTTATAACTCAGTAGTTAGACTACAGAGCCACAAGCAAAAGACTTATTTTTTAATTATAAAGAAATATTCAGCATAATTAGTTTTTATTTTTCAGTGATGTAGTGTAGGTGAGCAATTCTAAAACTACTTAATATACATTCTAGAACTGAGTAAATATATTGTGGAAAATAGAAGTCAGGTTTCTCACTGTTAGAGAAGGGAGTTATAAAAACAAAAAAAGCAAGGGTGCCTGAGTGGTCCTCTTGATCTCGTAGTTGTGAGCTCAAGCCCCGCACTGGGGTCCATGCTGGGCATTGAGCCCAATTTTTTTTTTTAACTGTAAAATGAAAAGTGTTACAGTTTACATAAGGCTAGAATGAAATCTATAAGTTTAGACTAGAATTGGAGATATTGTGAACTCATGGTTTTTAATGCGCAGAAAAGGAGGGAAATTTTTTTATAGAGAAAAAGACAAAATTATACATATATTACCTAACATGGTTGGCAGAGAGGGTCTAAAAACACTCCCAGTACCACTAAGCACACCTACCACCAAGATTTAAATATCATTCTTCACTAAAAGAAACCAACGCTCCTTGGAGAACTGACTCATCCCAGCACTGAGTATAGGAAAATACAAAATGAGCCTGGTACTTTTTTGTTGCAGCAGAAAAGTAAGGAAGTGTTTAAAGAATTATGAGGACAGATCAAAAGGATATATAGGAGCCAAGTTGAAAGGGCATCCACTAACCAAATTTTGAACAGCCTGACCACCAAAATAAATAATGATAAAAACAAATCTTAACTACTGAACAAAATAGGAACCACAAATCTATACTGATATAATAAATGAATAAATTGAAATTCTAATGAAATGAGCACATTTATACATTTATAATGTAGAAATGAGCACATTTATACAGGTCAAAATAACTTTCCACAAAATATTTAATTACAAAGGGATAGAGGATAACCATACAGTGAAGAAAGCTGCTAGACACCACCTTACTCAAGTAATCAAGATGATCACTATTAGTAGTGAGGAAAACCAAAGTCAGATGCAACGAGAAGAGCACTGCATCACTTTTGTGATATTCCTTTCAGAGATGTATAACATAATTCTAATCATAAGGAAACAAACACAAATTGACAGATATACTACAAAATAAATTATCTATAATCTTCAGAAGCATGATGTTCACGAAAAAATGGATTAACATTTGCCTTTTACTCCAAATTAAATAGCTGGGAAGCATCCCATAATATAAGAAATCTTAAAAAAAAAATAAAAAAAAATAAAAAAATAAAAAAATAAAAAAATAAAAGAAATCTTACAAGAATTCCAATAATTGACTCTTAGTTTTCTAAAGGGAGGACAGGGGAGAAAGAACCTCCCGTACAACAGGGTAAATAGTCTTTATGTACAATCTATCTACAAAAATTGGCAGTTGGTTCTTTGTATTACCAGGCCATCAAACAGTACATGGTACATAGCACTCAGTAAATATGTACAAGATTCTATACTTTCTTAAGTATTTTCTGAATAACATCATTCTAACTGAATGATCTCAGTTTGAAGTCCCATCATAGCACCCAGGCAATTCAGCAGGAAGGCATAGGCTGGCACACTTGCTATGTGTTTGAAAATGTCTCTGAAATTCTTTTCCTTGGCCAAGCATATCCAGGAGTGTTAGATCTTCTTTCAGTAGGCCATGCCTTAGCTGACCCAGCAAAGACTCAAATTGCTCAGAGAAAAGAGGTACCATTTGTAAAGAGGCCTGTGAATTTAAAGTATACTACTGAATAGGCTTGTTAAATTTTTCCAAAATAATGTTTAATCTTATTGTAGGCTCAATGAAATACAAACTCTCTCTGGAAAACAATTTTAACAAGACAGTATGTCTCCTGGAAACATATCCGAAGTCACTGAAAATGAAGGCAAAGATTTATGCACAAAGATGATGATTAGTTTTTTAGTAATTAAAAATGAAGATTCTAAACACCCAGAAAAATGACAAATCATGTGATGTTTATCAAATACATTACATGGTAATTTCAAATTATGTCATGAGAAATGTTTTTGAGAAATTTTTAGTAATAAGACATTAACACAATCATCCTGAATAAGTGTACAAAGCATGTCAAGTAAAATAAGCATACGAAATTATATATACATAAAAAATTCTCAACTATGTAAAATATATACATGGATCAAATACTGAGAGAAAATATGCCAAAATAATAAGAATGGCAGTCTCTAAATTGAGGATTATTTCTCATTTTCCTTCCCACTCTCATCCAAACATTCTACAATATACATGTATTACTTTTATAATCAGAAAAGAGTATTTTTAAACAAAACAAAAATACAAGCTAGTCTTCAAAGTAAGATCAACTTTTACTCAAAATACTCTTCAATTCACATGAACACTTGGATTCAAAGAACTCAGAGAATGAAATCCAAAACAGTTCTAGCTAGAGCAGCAAATACCACTACACCATATAATCCTAACAAAGCTTAAAGATAGCCATTTATTCACATTCCAATTTATTATGCCTATTCAGGAACTGTTCTAGAAAATGCATATGTTTATCATGCAGTGAACAAGACAAGACCCTTTTACTCATAATACTTAGATTCTGGTCAGGGAGAAAGACAAGGAGGGGGGAAAAACATGGGATATAATTTCAGGTAGTGCTAAGTGCTATGAAATAAAAATAAAGCAAGGTAAAGGAACAGAGTGAAAAGCAGGAAGTTAGTTACTTTAGGCTGGGTGGTCAGAGAAGGCCTCTAAAGAACAGATATTTGACCATATAAACCATTGGTTTAATAAGATAAATAGCCTATGCGTAATTGTCCTATTGTGTCATTGTTCCAAGATTTTAAAAACTCTATTTACAACTTAAAAAAACAATCATCTCTATGAAAATAGTTTCTGTTTTAAGAGGCAGTAAGATGGGATCCCTGGGTGGCGCAGCGGTTTAGCGCCTGCCTTTGGTCTAGGGCGCGATCCTGGAGACCCGGGACCGAATCCCACGTCGGGCTCCCGGTGCATGAAGCCTGCTTCTCTCTCTGCCTCTCTCTCTCTCTCTCTCTCTCTCTCTCTCTCTCTCTCTCTCTGTGTGACTATCATAAATAAATAAAAAATTTAAAAAAAAAAGAGGCAGTAAGATATATTGGAACTAGAGAGACTAGGTTAAATCTTGACTTTGCCACTTAGCAGGTAGGTGTATGCCCTTAGGCAAGTCATAAGCTTTTCTCTCTCTCTGAATCTCAATTTTCCCACGTATAAAAGAGACATAATAGCGCCTAGTTTATAAAGTTGTTCAGAGGATTAAGAAAAATAACATATGGGAAAGGGTCTAGTAACGTGACTGGTAGAAGTTTTCATTAATTGTGAGTTCCCTATACACTTACAGTTTTTCCACATAATATGAGTGCTATATTGAATGATTTTCCTGAGGAATCACTATTGCAAGCATTTCATTATTGCACATAGACACATGTATTTTTATCTTCCAACCTTATCAGGCACTCCAAAGCCCAAACCACCTCTGATTAAATGCTTGTTAGATATTAGTGATACAAATGATACTGCCTTGACAAGATTGTTACCATTTTTACTAATGTCACACTCACCTTTTCCTTCTTCATGTCATGAACTGCCTATTTCCATTCTGGATCCCTAACTCCAAAGTTTGACCTATTCTTAGTCACTAGTTGTGATGATTGATTTTATATGTCAAAATGGCCATGGTGGCCAGTTATTTGGCCAAACACTGGTCTAGAGGTTGTTGTGAAGGTATTTGTGGATTTACATTGATAATTGATACACTTTGAGTAAAGCCTATTATCCTCCATAATGCATGTGAGCTTCATCCAATAAGTTGAGGGTCTTAAGAGCAAAGATTCTGCGTCAAGACTACAACAGAGATATCCTGCCTGAGTTTCTAGCCTGCTGCCTGCCCCACAAATTTAAATCTTGCTAGTCCCCAAAATCACCTGAGCCAATGCTCTAAAATATCTATTTACCCATACACCCACCTACCTACTTACCTACCCACATATCTACTATTGGTTTTGTTTCTCTGAAAAACCCTAATACCACTAGCCAACCTTAGATTCGGTTTCCTTGCTTCCTATCTAAAATTTAGGTTCCAAGACAGAGTGGCTTTTTGTCTGTTTTATGCACTCTATATCCATCCCCTACATTAATACACAGTAGGAGCATCATAAATATTTGTTGCTTGAAGAAAAACAAATGAGTAAACAAAGAGTGATTTTTAATTTGGTCTTTATGCTTTCCTATGTTTTCCAGTTTTCTACACTGGGCATTTATTTCTACTATTATCACATTGTTGAGAATACAACAGTCCCCCTTATCCACAGCTTCGCTTTCTGTATTTTAAGTTACCCACTGAGAACTGCAGTCTGGAGGCAGATAATCTCCTCTGACATGTCATCAGAAAGTCATCAGTAGCCTAATACTAAATCACAGTGCCTACTGTCATTCATGTCACTTCATCTCATCACGTAGGCATTTTATCATCTGACATCATCACAAGAAGATAGATAAGTACAATAAGATAATCAGAAAAAGAAACCATATTCACATAACTTTTATTACAGTATATTATTAAAATAGTTTTATTATTAGTTTTTGTTGTTAATCTCTTACTATGACTAATTTATGAAGTAAGCTTTTTACTAAGTATATAGGTATCGGAAAAAACATACAGTACCATCTGCAGTTTCATACATTCACTGGGGGTCCTGAAAAGTATTCCCCACAGATGATGGGGGAACTACTGTAATGTAATCTTTTTCATTGAAGTTTGGTCAGAATTTAAAAGACCTAAGAAAGGTCGTATCCTTTAACTCAGAATTTTTCCAATGAATAATACAATCTGAGCAATTCATCATAGACGCTAAAATTTAGTGACCTTAATATCCATCAAAAGAGACTGATTATTGTACTCCCAGACAATGAAACTCTATACAGTTACTAAAAACACCCTTTTAATATGAACCGTATTGATAAAAATCAGGTTATAATTCATTATATAGAGTATAGGCCTATATATCAACAAAGAAAAAAATATATATATACATATATAGAAACAAAATGTCAAGAAGAAAAAACAAAGACTGGACACTAAAATGAAATGAGATTATGGCTGAACGGTTCATTTCTTTTTCATACTTTTCTCAAAATTTTTGCAATGAAAAAGTATTCATAAATGGAATTATATAAATCAACAGAAATACATAAAACCAGCATTTTTAGAAGTAACATAATAAATGTCTGTTAAATGAGGTATAAGACATCATTTTCATGGAAAAAGTAAAGACATTTTCTAATACAGTCTGAATGCCATTTGCTTGCTTCCCTATCCTCAAATTATACTGTTAAATCTTATCATCATGTAATGTTTTAGAAACCATAAATTAAAACTATTAGTAACATAAGATGTAGTTTTAATTTTTCCATAGTAGAGGCCCTCTTCCATAGGAAATGTGATTTCCTCAGTGCGGTACTATATGTGAGGCATTGTAGTATCATGACACCTTTCTCCATTAAGAAAATATAACATGAAATGATGAAAAAAAAAAAAAGGAAATGATGAGAAACAAACAACTAAAAATTTCAATTAAGAACAGAGAAAAATCAGTCTTTCAGAAAAATGTTAAAATGAATCTTTCCACTTGGCACTGAACTTTCAAAGCCAATCATCGTTAACAAAATAGTGAAACTGGCATTTATATGGAAAAGACAGCAATAAAGTGTGAGGACCACAGAGGCTGATGACTGATGAGGCTGATACTGGGGACATAAAGAACAACAAAAGCTTGAAAAGAGACTTCTGTGAGTGGGCATCATGCGATACAAGGAAGTGAAACATGAGCATATGATTTCAAATCAATGGGAAAAAAGTAAGATCAGTAAATAGTATACAGAAAACAGAATGGCCATTGAGAAAGAATGTGGATCCCTAATTCACGGCATATACCAAAATAAATCACACAGAAACTGAACAATTTAAATGCAGACCATAAAGCCATAAACCACTAGAGGAGTAAAGGACAGGAGTAAGTATGACTACATAAAAAGGAAAACTTCCTTTCAAAATTTCTTCAAAGTAAAAAGCATTAAAAATAAAACTGAAAAGCAAATGCCAAACTAGGGAAAATTATGTGCAATAAATGAGTTACTGTAATATATAAAAAGAATTCCTACAAATCAGATTTTTAAAAAACCATCAATAGAAAAAATGGAGAAAATGTATGAAGAGATAACTTATAAGAAACAGATGTCCAAGAAATCAATATGCATACATATATTTCTATCTCACTAACAAGCAAATAAATGTACACTAAATAGCATATTACTTTAACATTTTCATCTATCAAAAAAATTTTCATCTATCAAAATAGCAAAAAAAAATACAAAATTAAAATGTCTAATGCCATCTAAGGTATAGTGAAAAGCGAATCTCTCTGGGCACCTGGGTGGCTTACTCAGTTGAGTGTCTGACTCGATTTTGGATCAAGTCATGGTATCAGGATTGTGGAGACAAGCTCCACACTCAGCAGAGAATCTACTTCTCTCCCTCTCTCTCCCTCTGCCTGTCCCCCAACACTCCCCCTCATGCTCTATCTCTAAAGTAAATTAATAAATCTTTAAAAAAAAAAGAGAGAGAGAGAGAGAGAGAGAGAGAGAGAAAAGAGAATCTCTTATCCACTGCTCTTAGGAGTATAATTTGACCCAGCCTCTTAAAAGTACAACTTACCACCTAAACTATTTTTCATGGGCACACTCTTTTACCTAAAGAAATGATCACAAAAATTCTCAAAGACTTAGCTAAAATGATGTCCTATTCAACATCACTTAAAATGTCTCAAAAACTGGAAGCTGTTTTGATATGGATAAAAGGGCACTTTCAAACCAGTAATATTCAATGGAATGTCATGCAATGATTTAAAATGATGATAGACAGTCTTAATTCATCATGTTACTATTTACCACTTTTTATCATTGGTCTAATTTTGAACAAATGTAGATTATTTTTAATAATATTTTAAAAGTAAACCTTAAACATGTTTGTGATGATATCTATAGCTTATGGCAATGACTGGACTATAAAATGGTCCGAAAAAATAAAAAATAATAATAAAATAAATAAAATAATAAAATAAAATAAAATAATAAAATAAAATAAAATAAAATAAAATAAAATAAAATAAAATAAAATAAAATAAAATAAAATAAATAAAATAAATAAAATGGTCCAAGGGGCACCTTGGTGGCTCAGTCAGTTAAGGATCCAACTCTTGATTTTGGCTCAGGTCATGATCCCAGGGTTGTGAGACTGAAACCTGTGTAGGACTCTCTCTACATACTGGTGTGGACCTGCTTAAGATTCTCTCTCTCCCTCTGCCCCTCCCCCTATTCACTCTCTTGCTCACATGAGCTCACAATAAATAAATAATAAATAATCAGTCAATCAATCGATCGATCAATAAGTATGTATCAATCTCCAGGAAAACAGTTCAGCCCTATCTAACCAGAAAATGCACCACCCACTTTGTGATAAACCACTGAGCTATACACTTAAGATCTCTACACTTTTCTATATGTATGTAGTAATTCAAAAACGGGAAAAAAAAAAAAAAGCTGTACTCTTCCTTCTCACCCCCCTTCCCCACCAAATCTGTGAATGATTGAAGTATCACTAGTGGAAGTTATTTAGACTTTATAAATCTGGGGACATGTCTGCAATATAGTGTTAAGTAAATAAAGGAAGTAAAAGGAAGGTGCTATGCAGTTTTTCTAGGGTGAGCCCATTCTCCCTATTTAAAAAAGGGGGGGGGATATCCCTTAATTGTAGTTACATACCCTCAAAAAAACCCAAATACACAGTGGTAGACAGCAAACTGTTAATATTTGGGTGCAGGGGAAGATTGGAAGGGAGAGATTATTAAACTTTTCTATATTCAGATAATTTAACAATAAAACACTGATATTCTTTGATCAAGTAATTGTACTTCTAGGAATTTATTCTGCAGACATAATCATGTAAGCCTAATTAAATGTTCAATGAAATTAGTGAAGTGAAGTGCTAGGATACAAAAAAAAAAATGAAATGTAAAGTTCCTTCAATAGGGAATTGGCCAAATTCTTTTTTAAATGATAAACGATATAATGGAATATTATTGCAGCTATGAAAAAGAGTAAGGTCTTAGAGGGCTTTAAATGCTGACAGGGAAGAATGGTCAACATATATTATTAATTGAAAAACAGTATGGAGGGATCCCTGGGTGGCACAACGGTTTAGCGCCTGCCTTTGGCCCAGGGCGCGATCCTGGAGACCCGGGATCGAATCCCACGTCGGGCTCCCGGTGCATGGAGCCTGCTTCTCCATCTGCCTATGTCTCTGCCTCTCTCTCTCTCTCTATGACTATCATAAATAAATAAAAATTAAAAAAAAAAAGAAAAACAGTATGTATAGTATGGTTCCATTTGTATTTTTTTAAGCTTCTGTCTAAAAGGATACTGGAAACTATTAAGTGATACTTTGGGAAGTGAGATCTGGGGTCAAAGGAAATTTTAAATGTCTTTTATAACTTTCAGTACCAATCATATTTTTAAGTCTATGAGCCATTTTTAAATGCTGACATGAAACAGTGATTTGTCAAACTCCTTTTTACTCTTTAGGCCATATTAGATTTGCTTTAAAATGCCTTGGGGAAAAAAAAAAGTTGGAGAAGAAAATGGAAATAAGAATAGGATTGATTTTGAAAAACTGTTCAAGGTTGAGTTGAATGGCTCTCTTTATTTTTCTCTATGTTTGGGAATTTCCACAGTAAAATTTTTCACATAAAATCTTACAAAGAGCCCTGCAACATAATACAGATAAATCCAGAGTAAGGCACTATGCTAGGCCCTCCTTTACCTCACTAGTGACTCCAAAGTCAAACTCTGGGACTCCAAGGGACATTTAAAACACCACTGGTTACAATCATTACCATCACTATAATAACACAGCACAATTTGATGGATTCCTCCTTACCTAACAGACAGAAGGAAGACCGTAAAACAGCAACAAATGTTCTCTCCAGGTGGCGAGTTTACCAAATGATTTTTTTAGTAATGATATTTTGTAAATTTTCTTATAAGGAGAAAAAAATGTGTTTTTTTTAATGTTCATAAAATACAACAGACTGTGCCATTAAACAATCCAGAAGGTTACTCCAAGCCTTCACAGTGGCCTCAGAGTACAACAGGATATGCAACAAGAAATGATAAATCCCCAATGTTCATTAGTAAAGAGACAAAACCAGTGAGTTGGAATAGCCATGTCTTGACATAAGGAAACAGCTTCAAACAAAAGGAGAGAACACCTGACAGGAGAGGCCATATCATATGCCTGGTCCTTTAACTTATTCTTAGCCTGCCCTGGAATGGAATCTAATACTGTTAAGACTGGAATTCCCTGTCCTTGAGTAGGCAACCAGGAAGAAATAATGAAAGAAAGAAAGAGATTTTCATCCCCTCAACAACAAGCAATCAGTAAAGGGTAGTTGTTACCTTCCCCTACTTTACAAAATCCAGAATAACTCTCTCTGTTCTTAAGATGAGGAAACTAAGGTTCAGGTAAGTTAAATAACTTACTTAGCGTCACAAAGTTACTAAAGTAGCAGGTAGAAGACTAGAAATAAGGTTTGTCTGCTCCAGAGCTAGGATTCTTTCTACCAAGCTACAGCCCATATCTAAAAATATCCTTTTATCCTGTAAGTTCCAACTGTAGTATTCTTAAACCTCTGTGGCTCACTATCCATACTGAAAGTAAGAAAAGAAACAAGGCAGCTATCACAAAGTTGTACTGATTGTCCAGCAGTATCCATACTAGAACTTGGAAGGAAGAAGGCACTAAAATTTGATTCACGTGATCCTTGCTGTCAATCCAAATCATCAGTCCTCCCCTTGAGAACACTCTCCCCAGCCAAGAGCTTGCAAATGGCATTCCCAAGAAAATTTGTCAGTCCATTACATGGAACTCTCTACATTCTAGGTGTTAGCTTTCCTTTTAACACTAGAAATAAAGGAGAATTTGTTCCAACCTAAAAATGGCAGTTGCCAAGAAATTATCACTAAGGCATGGTGACTAGAGCACTAGCTTTGTAGTTATCCAGACTTATGTTCATAACCCAGTTCTGCCACTTAGATAAATGTGTAACCTTAAGCAAATCACTTCAGTTCAGTAACTGCATATACCAAAAAGCGATCACAGATAACTTCTCCATAAGGATTAAATGAAATAACCTAGTGCCTAGATCCTGACACATAAAAAGGAGTGGAAAATAAAGGATACACAGTATCATTAACATTAGTATTATTCTTGTGCCATATTAGTCTTAGAGTCTTAGCAAATATGCTATATGGTCTGAACTCTTGATTATCTGATGTAACAATCAACGGTTTCCATCTGGAGAGCAAAACCAACTAAGATATTGATTCAGTTCAGCTTTTTCAGAGACATCCAGATATTCCAGCTCAACTGCTCTTAAAAAAAAAAAAAAAAACTGTTGAGAGTTCTATTTTAAACTGGTTCACATTTTTTTTAATTTTTTAAAGATTTTTTTTAAGTGTATTTATTCATGAGATACAGAGAGAGAGGCAGAGACATAGGCAGAGGGAGAAGCAGGCTCCTCACAGGGAGCCTGATGATGCAAGATTCAATCCCAGGACCTCAACATCACGACCTGAGCCAAAGGCAGATGCTCAACCGCTGAGCTACCCAGGCATCCCTGGGTTCACATTTTTTAAAACCACACATACGTTTAGCTAACTTCTCAGTTTTACTACACACACACACACACACACACACTCTCTCTCTCTCACTTTCTTTCTCTTTCACAGACTTTACTTGTAATTTTGTCATTTTCATTCACAGGTCTGCTTTACTACAAGGCATTCCGTCAGAGTAGAGAATAAGTCTGTATTGTTCATTTTTATGTGTCCAGCACCAGTATAGGCCTTGGCCCATACCAAATGCTCAGTAAATTTCTCACAGAAAAGCCATTCAGGAACCTCACTAGCTTTAAGATTCAGGAGGGCTCATATTGGCAATGGGAATGCAATTTTTTTCACCTACAAATATTTGGCAGGCATTTCTTTTATTTTCAAATAAATAATGGCTAAACAAGTCATATACCAGATATCTCAACAGTAAAATTTGCACAAACTAAACTAAGAAGGAAAATTCTAGAAACAGCAGCATTCAAGCACAGAGGAAAGAACAATTTTGGAATCAGGCCAAGCTGGGGTTCAAAGGCCAGCTCTACCACTTAACAGCTATACATATCTCCAGGTGAAAAATGGAGATAATAACATCTACTTCACTGTACTGTCACAAAATTAATATATGTGAAGCACCAAGTACTGTGGATGGCAAGTGGTCTTTTTTTTTTTTAACAGTTTATTGAGGTAAATTAGTGATTTTTATTTTTTCAGTCTTAGCTGTTTCCTTTTCTCTCCTCACAGCCAGCAGAACCCGGAGGGATTACATAATGCCTTAAAGGGAACTACTACCTTTATTCCTGCTTTTCAAAAGGTACACTACTTCAGCCACACAGACAAGCTAACTGGCTCAAGTTCCAACTGGCAATGGGTCCAGTGTGATCATTTTAAGGTAGGTAACATTAAAGCTCTTTAGGTAACCCGTTCTCACCTGAGGCCTTCTTACAATGGGCTCACTGAGAGATGTGCAATGTCAAGCAAGAATCATCTTTGTGATAAACCAAAGATGTAGCATATAAGCCAACAGGCATTCTTTGGAAACCCAAGCCCATTAAGTCAACTAAACTGTAGCACTGTTTGCAGATTGGAAGTAGAGAGCAGGAACACTGGCCTTAAAACAGTATATGTAAAACCAATGACTAGACAGGAAGGAAATCCTCTAAGTTCTTTAATACATGTTTACTTTCCAGTCACAAACAAAACAAAACAAGAGTAATGATTTGCTCATTCCAATCAGCTGAGTACATATTTCATTTCACTGTGCTGCAGACTCTCAATCATATACTAAAGAAAATAAAAACCTAAATAAACAAAATTCCCAATACATCTCTAAAAACATTATTTGCTCCATTCACATTTCAGTGAGTATCATTCAGTATTTCACCGTATTTCAAGGTCCATTCAAGGCAAAATTTACATTTTTTTTCTTTTACATGATTTTCACTGGTAGAGATTAAATCAAAGAACTTGGAACACATTTGGGTTTCCATTTTCAACAAGGTAAGAACCCAGATTTCCTCCCACTCACCCCACCTCCAAAGAATTCACAATACTGATACTAAAATATATTGAATAATGCTTCCCACTGGTCAACTACTTTTTAACCGAATGCGAGAACAATCTGCACTTCAATCTGCACTGCAATTCTTCCCCTACTTAAATTTCTGGAAAAAAAAACTCACACGCCCCACTAAAAATTAACTTTAAACATTCAAGTAATAAGCATTTCAGAAAAACACACTAGGAATATAATGCAAATATCCATTATTTAACACCAAGGAGAGTCCATGCAATAATGTCTACCATTTCAAGAACATTTTTGTTAAAGTTACATGGCATGCAGGGAAGCTGCTTTTCCAAAGATAAATATACATTACGCTGGAGCCTCACTGGAACACCCTGGGCCCTGAGTGCTGTACTGCCTTTTAATGCAGACTCTACAACAACTGATCTTATACTGAATTTACTCTCTAGTTAATTGTGTTAGTGAGGTTCCAGTACAATTTTCTAAAGAAAGCAATTTGAATCAATAACCACACCAATGCTACTCAGAATGTCTGCTAGTAAGTAAATAAAATACACAATCCCAATATAAAAGAAATTCTCCTCCTTCCTGGTTCCCTCACTCCATTTAGAGACAGTAAACATAGGTAGGAAGATAACCTCGAGAACAGCAAAGTCATCTATGCCATCAATAATATCCCTCTAACTTATTTCCTCATTTCATTCACAGTGTTTTGTTAAAACAGGGCAGACACTAGAAATTTGATATTGCTTTTTAAAGATATAATAAACTGTGTGGAATATGCAGTGATGAAAACTGAATATAGCTACTGAAACCATACTTAATTAAATACACGTTTTCTCTAAACAGAACTTCCCCAATAAAGCCACAATATTTTCAGCCTTGGCTCCCTTAGAATCCATCCCAACAAGTGAATGCACTCCGGCCACACTCTTGCTAATAATTTTTTCCTGAGCAACCCCTCCCCACCCCCAAAAAGTTTTACTTTTATCTGTGGAATTCTCTGCCAGCCTCGGCCTGGAAACCTGGGTGGACCCTGAGGACAGGTGTCAGATCTGGCCTTTGGGAAGTGGCCCAAACTGACAATTATTGGCAGCATAAAGCTGTGACCTTTAATAAACTTCAATTTGAGATTTTATGCAATTAGTAATTCCCTCCCTACTCCTTTTTTGAAGGAGGGAGAGAAAGCATGCCAAAAGGATGAGTTTCAAAATAGAAAAATCACCACTTTAATTATGAAACCCTCCCAACTCAACAAAGAACTGTTAAAAGTAGCCAAATGGAAAATGTCAGGGTTTTGTGGGCACATGCACAACTATTAAACATGAGAATCAGAACTTCAAGGTGGGGGAGGGGAGGGGAGAATAAAAAGCAGGAGCAGAAAAAGAGGAGGAGAACTGGGCCCAGCCAAAGACCCATTTTCTCTGAGGGGCCCCTCTTGGTACTAACTCCTCTGTGTGGGGCACCCAGGCTGGAGAAAAGCAGAGGGTTACACAGAACATTTAGCAGACTTAACATTGGATTAAACACACTACTGCAAGTTTCAACAAATGTTCATGGCATACGTAAAAAACACATTTACAACAAGAAAGAAGAGAGGCACCTGGAGACATCTGACACTGGGCATGCTCTGCAGGCAACTCAGTGCGCACATGCTCTCTACCAGGTTGGCGCAGCCTAGCCACAAAGACCTTGGCACAGAACACTGCAGGATGACAAAAAGGAAGGAAGAGAAGAAGCAGTTAGAGGCCGCAACAAATCACTCCTTCACACAGGCAACTTGAATGTTAGTTGGGCAGAGGATGTACCCTTGGCAGTTTGGAGGTCAGGGATGGTGGTCCTAGACAACTTCTGAAACCCTGGGAGAGGGCCCACTTACTGTCCTAAAGAAAGGAGGTTTCTGCTGCCAATCACTAATTCCTCAGGACACAGCAAACAGAATCAAGAGGGAGAGAGAAAATGTTTAAGTGAAAACCCACTAAAGGGAACTATGAAAGTCTGAGTGTACAAGATTAGTGGTAAGACTGTGACTATAACTTCATAAAAATAACGGTTTCTAGTCTGTGTCATATAATTATAACTGCCATTGTTACATCACATACTATGTGCCAGGGACTTTAATGTGTTTTCTAATTCCCATACCAGAGCAAAGAAACGGAGGCTCAAAAGTTAAATCATTTGCACGAGGACACACAGCAAAGGAAGGGACAGCCAGAATTTTGAACCTTCATTTGTCTGCTATTAAACCCACATTAATTCTACAAGACTATGATGCTTCTATTATAAAAACTCTGATCATCTGAATTTTTACCATGTAGATATAGTTTTGTACTTCCCTAAATAAAACCACAGGACACCTAGAGACATAAGGCAAAAGGAATAAGAAAGATGAGTGATAGATTGATAGATATAGGCAATAAAAGAGCTAATTAAAAACATATCTGATTTTTCAGTGACATCCACATCTCTGCCTTTCCAAAGAAAAAACTTTGGAGTGTGACGGTTTTAATTTTAGACTTTGTTTACAAAGTTCATTTGACACAAGTAAGAACTTAAAGACTGTTTCATTTACCCATTCCTACTCTCTTTTAAAAGCTTGCTGGTTTCAAGGGAATTAAGAAAAAAGGAAAATATAAAAATTAACATATACATTGTGGCTAGTATTTTTAAGCCACCAGATTATTTATGGTATTCAATAAGTACTTTTTTCTGCAGACCTAAGGTCAATTAATCTATGGCAAAAACAATAACCCGAGGGGGGGTGGGAGGGACCTTGCCTTAAAACTGAAGGTGGGTGTGTGGATTCAACCAAAATACTCCAGAAGTTCAGACTCAACATCATAAACTTGTTTAACCTAGCTATAATTAGGATGGTCAGACATCCTCATTTTCCTTGGACAGTCCAGGTTTATACTTGATGTCCCAGCATAACTTTCATTCTCAAAAGCGTTCTGGTTTGGGAGACAAATTCTGTGGTCATCCCAATTATAAACAAAGACAACTAGGCTTAGAATCAAATAGATGTGGGTGCCTATCTAGCATCTGCCACTTACTAGTTACATCTCACCTATAATTTAACTCGATATTGAGATCGATTATTTTATTTTACTTTATTTTATTTTATTTTAAAGTAGGCTCCTCACCCAAGCATAGAACCCAACTCAGAGCTTGAACTCATAACCCTGAGATCAAGACCTGAGCTGAGATCAAGAGATCAGACACTTAACCAACTGAGCCACCCCGGCGCCCTGAGTATTGAGATTATTTAGAAAAGGCATTTAAAGAATACAAAACCAGAGGGATCAAATGGAATAAAAAATTGAGCAGCTTTGGTAACAACCATACAGTTCCAACATGTGCCTTTATTGAAAAGTTTACCATAGCCAATATAGAAACCTATCACTAATCTTCAGGCAAACATATTTTGTTACTCCAACACTTTCAGAGTGCCACAAAAGATGCTAAAGGTTTGTATAATAATATAATGAAAATAGCTGCCATTTTATCAAGCTCTTGTTAAACGCTAAACAGTTGACATAGTAAGCACTCACAAAAAACTTTTTTCCACAAAAACTCTTTTAAGAGAGTTATTATTCCACTTTACAGAAGAGGAATCCCAGGATCAGTAAAGGAGTGCTTGATTTGTTGAAATAGCAACTTGTTCAAGGTGCAAGAAAACAAGGACTTATTGATAATAAAATTAGGACTAAAAATTAATCTTGCCTGACTCTAAGAAACTTTGTTTTCTCTCCACTAAAACAAACACTATCCAGAGATATCTAGTAAATGCTTGTTAAAAGAATACTTACATCAGTATGCATCAGAAGCAGATGGGCAGAGAAAAGGCCCAGACATATTAATTTGTATACATTGCTTACATCGATTATTTTAAATTAAATTCCAACACCCCCATAGTTCAATTTTAGGTTTCCTTATTGGAATCTTTATAATTATCCAAATCACAGAATCACTCAGATCTGAGAACAGAGTTTAAGGATTACACTTGGATTCAACAACTGATACCAAATTAACAAAGCTCACTTGCAAACCAATTTTTCATTTATTCCATAAAAAAAATTTCTCTCTGCAAGACTTAATATGTATTTAATTCAAATAGTAAAACTATGAAGGCATATCAATACTATACCCTGATTAGATTCTGCTAATGCCTTGGGATCCAAAACTTAAAAAAAAAAAAAAAAAAAAAGGCACATTTTCACATTTAATAAAACAAAGAATCATACAGAACTGGAAGATAATTTAGTCTGTACTTCCACCTCTGATTTTAGAAGAAACTAAAGCCAAAAGAAGAAAAATAATCATCTTCCCAAGGTTTCCTAACCATCTAATGACTTAATACTTACAAACACATGAAAAACAATATAAAGAAAATTTCCTGAGAATTTCAAAATATTAACCATTTATTACTAATGCTTTTAAAAGCTTGATATTGAAATTGTATATTCAGGAAAAGATAAGAACCCTTTCAAGATCTAATTTCCAAGAATGTATCTTTATAATATCTATGAAAGACATCATGGGGTACAGAGAGTAATGCTAGTATTTATTAAAGGTATTAGAACTTGTTTACATTCACACTCAATTACCTTGAAGCTAAGAAACCAACCACTGTGCTGAAAAATAGTCTTTACAGAAAATGCCACTCTAGGAAATATACCCATCTTTTCATAAGGATGTACCTGGTAGTCTAAACAAGGCTTCTTTTAAGTGTAACGGACCAAGAAGACATTGATCTAATTTGAAAATAACAGATAAAAATAAAATTTTCACACTTATCAACCTAAGAGCATTAAAATGCAGCTAGGACCACAGCAGTAACTGATTCTTAAAGCTTCTAATTTTAAATTTGGGAACCTGGATGGAAACCCATGTTGACTTGTGAAATAACTATTATCTATTACTCTTTAACAGAATACTGTAAAGATTTCTTCATATTAGCTCTACTCACAATGTAGACTATCGTGTCTATCCCCCCCTTTTTTTTTTTAAAGATAACTGGTCTCTCTTTAAACCTGAGGAACACTATCTCATCATTAAAATATGTCTCAAGAACTTACCCTAACACTGTGGGTATTTACCAACTTTAACAAATGCTTATTGACCTACTTATTAAGCCAACAACAATACAAACTAAGCCTCTTTCCTCTTGAGACTTCAGCCTCGAGCTCAAGAGAAACCCACGGGGGTCACAATGGGGACACTTAAGGGAGGCCTCTCAGGGGTAGAAAACCCAGTGGTAGAAATGTTTGCTCTGATTTCACATGTAGCTACTTGTAATGACTAGTGTTCTAACTAGAATTATTTATGAAGAATAAGAAATTATTCACACAGGGTTCTAATATTAACAGCAAATACTCAGACTGATTATACTTGCAGGTTCTATAGCCAAAGAAAATACCATTAGTCAAAGATACTGATAGTGTTTATTAATTTTGTCATACCCACTATATAATCAAAAACCAAAATCAGGGCCACCATGCTGAGAAACACCATAAATCAGTAAAGACAAGAAGAATAATAGCTTTTGGCATTTTTCAAAAGCAAAAAGTTATTAAAAGAGGTAGGAGAGAAATGTCCTAGGCTCTCTTCCTATTGCCATAGGAACCACAAATCAAAAGGAAAAAAGTGGTTGCAGGCACCTTGTCTTCTAATTGGCTGGCTTGAAGGAGAACTCACAAAAGCTAACTTTGGTCTGTTTCTAGATGGGATTATTTTGAATATCCTGCCCTGATTCCTTCTCAAAGAGGCAATTCTTTAAAAGCTACCCAAAGAGGTATTTTATGTCAATCGTCTCTCTAATGTCACTCTGATTGAGAAATAAGCCTTATTTTCTATATATTAATAAATATAAACTTAGGGGTTTCCTATAAATCCCCTACAATTTTTTTCTTTAAACCACCTCCCACAGAATCATTACTAGCGTCATCTAACTCCTATCATCATGCTTGAGATAATTGAGTGGCTTAAATACTATTCCATTCAACAAACAATATATCTGAACTTACATCAGCAGACAGAAAAGCAATTAAGACATTCTCTCTTGTCCAAGAGTCCATAGGAGAGAATTTTGAGAATGTGCAGTGTAACACACACACACACACACACACACACACACACACACACACACAGCCTTAACTCACCCAAAGGAGGAGGATGCCTGAACTAAGCCATAAAGGATGAGTAGGAGGCAGCCAGGGTAAAAAGAGAAAGAAAGACATTCCAGGCAGAATAAATAGCATAAGCAAAGCCAAAGAGCTAAGAAATGGCACATCCTACTCAAGGATCTGCAATTAATTTAGCATTACTAAAGTATTTCAGTATGAGATGGGGAAAGCTGAGAGGCCAAATCACAGAGATCTTTCATAAACCATTCTGTCAAACTTGGGACTTCATCCTGTAGGACAACAGTTCTTATACTGTGTGCTATATATGTAGCTCACCAGTAAACAACCAATCCTTCCCAAGTGTGCAGTCCAATTTACCATCAACACGCCCAAGAGCTTTTTTCAGCAACTCAGCATATATACTATTTCAACCATATCTGTCAAAAGGATAGAAGCCAGTCATGCAACACATTGACAAGGGTAGGAGTGAGGTTCTTAGACTAAAAGTCAGGGACAAAGCAAAATACCAAGCCAAAGCCAAGCCAACTCAAGCCAGCCTCAAAGAAAGATCCCTGGCAGCTAGAGAGAAGTCTGTTGAAGAGAAGATAGAAACAGAAGTCTCTTGGAGAATCTAACAAGACAGCTTCTCATTTTTACTTTTCAATCAATACAAATTTCTTTCAGCCAGGTTACAAAAAGTAGATACAAGGGCCAGCACTTACCTTTGGAAGTACATGTCTAAAGTCAATTTTCATGCCCAGTCTAGGTTCTTTTTGTTTGTTTTCAATAAAACTTCCACCATGCCCTACTGGTAAGATAGGATATAAAACAAACAGTGACATGATAATGAAATGGAGGCTACCAAATAACAGAAGAAGTGAAAATAAAAGGTCCATGTTATGGTTACCATTTGGCCTTAACACTCTCCACTGGGAATCTCTATCCAGGAGTGGGGATTTGGTCCATATCACAGGATATGTAAACTCCAGGAGATTATGTAACTCCAGCTCTCTAAACCTGGATGTGCAAGCTACAGAGTATCTATCCATTCTTTTAGCTGAAGGCTGTCCTCACCTCAAAGCAAATAAAGCAAATACTAAAATTCGTCCAAATCAAGAACTATACCTATTGTGTCTGAATTATCAGACTGTTGCTTTTTCAAGCAGCAGCAGTAGTTGTAATGAAAATAGGGCTACAGAAAGCTTTTAAAAGCATCTCCTAAAGATTCAGAAACCTAGGCTTCTGCTGTCAAAATGTTTGATAGCAACCTCTAAGAGCAAACTCCCACCAAAAATTGTATTGCTTTTAAAACCAAGAACCCTAGTACGGTAATCAGGTTGTAGAATAAAAGTTAATTCACAATTTAAAGGCATTCTTCAAAGCCTTTTAAAGAACGGAATACTAGCCCAATGCCTCCATGTGTGAAAGACTTCTCTGAAAGACAGGAAAAATGATTCTATCTTCAAGTGTTAGAGCTTCAAACATAACCAAACAGTAGTGAAGTCAGGACTCAAAGTCAGAGCCCAAACTTTCTTTAAACCCCATAATAATTTAAAAAACAAATCTTTCAATGTCCAGGCAATCATCTCATCTTGAATGATTATGATACCAGAACCTGAGGCTAACAAAACAGATCTTGCATTTATCTTTGGTAGACAGATGAAGGTGATTTTTCTTTCTGAATTTGTTGTATCCATTCATATATTCTGGGTATTCTCCAATGAACATCTAGTAGTTACGATAAAGCTTAATACTACATCACATAATTTTAAGTTATGTTTTATCGGGATCCCTGGGTGGCGCAGCGGTTTGGCGCTTGCCTTTGGCCCAGGGCGCGATCCTGGAGACCCGGGATCGAGTCCCACATTGGGCTCCCGGTGCATGGAGCCTGCTTCTCCCTCTGCCTATGTCTCTGCCTCTCTCTCTCTCTCTCTGTATGACTATCATAAATAAATAATAAAAAAAATTTAAAAAAATAAGTTATGTTTTATCTTAATTATATAAAAATTATGTAAGTTGTTATACGGTATAAATACTAACTTGACAACTTCTATATGAAAATTTCTTTAAAAAAAAATTTCTTTTCCCAAGAATTAGTTGAGTTCATTTTAAACTGTAGTTTAAAATATGTCAAAATGCTGGAATGCTAGAAAAAGATTTTACCTAGTAACCCCCAAAAATAGCAGGAAACCTCAAAGTGGTAACACCTTAGTCCTGAGTAATGCCAAAGGGAATAAATTATCCTTGTCCACTTCACAACTACCACCCAGGATTCAAAAATGTCAACAGGTTTTTCAGAGCTCTCACAGAAGCTGGAAAGGAGGATTAGATATATGGGGGGTGGCAGGAGCAAAATCTCTATTCTAAGCAGCATGACAGGGAACAGGATGTAACAAAATAATCTATTTCCGGCAGAGCCACATGGGTCCTCAGTTGTACTAGGCCCAGTCTGAGATTCAGCTGCCAAAAAGGAACAGATTCCCTCAGCAAGCTCCAGGTCAGATCAGTCTGAACCCAATCCCAATAGGTTTTACCAAGATCCACAAATCCTGAGACTGGAGAGAATTAAACAGTTAAATTAAGTACATCTGAGCCTTTGTCAATTAGCATCAGTGGTCCAAAGAGGATGGTTATTCAGAACTAGGGAGACCACTAAACTTACAAGCTTAATCTCATTTTCAATGAAAATGATAAATGTAAATGAAAATTTACAAAAACAGGTAAACTAGGAGGGGATGTACATTCATATTTTCAGTGTGCCTATTGTGTGCCACACACTGTACAACTATCATGATCTCATTAACTCTCACACTACCTCTGGCCAGACTGGTACCTTAGCTTTAAAGAGGAAGAAACTAAGGACCAGACTCAGCAAATAACCTGCCAGAGGTCAAAAGCAGCAGATTTGCAATTCTATCTTACTCTAAAATCCCTACTCTCTTCTCTAAATCATACTGCCTCTCACTTCCTTTGCTTGACTTTAAACTCCCTAGAGCAGCAATTTCTTCTCATCTATTTATAAATTTTATCTGCTTGTCACCCATCTATACTGCTGACAGGAGTGTAATAGGTACAACCTCTCCTGTTCAACTCATCAATATTTATTTAATACCTGAAAAACATGCACATCACTAACTTAGCAATTTCAAGCGCAGGAAATTATACTAAGGAAAAAATAAAGACATGTCCAAAAACACAGCTAAGAAGATGCTAATCACTCCACTGTCCTAACAGCAAAGGGAAAAAGGCCCAACAACAGAGATTGGTCATACAAATTACAGATCATCCAGAAGACAGAATATTATGTATACACCAAATAAAAATCATGTTGTAGGAGTGTATTTATTGACCCAGAAGGAAGTTTACAATATGTGGGAAGTGGAAAGTTATCATACACTGAAAAAGTTCAAGAAACATTAAGTGAATAAAGGCTACAAATCAGAACTTTTATTATGATCCCATTTTTATTTAATAAAACATAAAACACATAATATCAGAATTAAATACATGTGATGTTTATGTATTTTATTTATTTTTATCTACCTTAGATTTTCAGATGCAGCTGACAGACAATAGGCAACACAGTACTCCGGTTTCTCAACCCTCTCTCCTCCACGCCACCTCAAAGCAGATTAACTGGCACTTCCACACTGTTCCTTAAAGATCTGGTCATAGCAACTTGTCCCCCTATTCTAGTCTATTCCCTTTCAATGAAGGTGGAAAACAGGGTTAAGCTAGGTATCAGAATCTGGTTGCACGGTGTGGTGACAGACACTAACCTAAATTAATTTCAATGCCTAAGGTTTCTAGATAGCTAACTAAGGGTACCTAGCCAAAAAACTCTTAGGTACTGATGTTCTGTCTTACAAGGCGGCCACTTCCAAATATCTGACAATCCATACTCCATACTGCAGGACACCTGAGAGGACTTCCAGGTGAGAGAACGAAAAACTCACCTTGTGTTTTAGACATCATCTGATCTCATTATCTATACCAGAGCACCAGACCCCACTCTGAGTTAATCCAACTTCCTGTTTTTTTACCATTCCAGACACACGTGCTGGCTCAACCCCTTCCTAGACCTTCTACCAACTCTCAGAAGCCAAAAAACTTTAATCAGAGAACTTCTGAACATGTCTGCACAAGATCTGACTGACCTATGATATACTGAATCAAAAGCCTTGCCCTACTTTCATGTGAAAGAGTGCAAAGTTTACCATGATTTTAAGAGAACGTTGGTAGAGAGAGTGAAAACTTTTTTTCTCTGTTATAATGGATATTCTCATTTTTTCTAGGAAGAGATATCACTTTCAGGAAGATGACTTGACATATCTACTCTCAATGGGTCTGACTCAATTACAGTCAGACCGCATCATAATCTTATTTTAACTTTTCATTTTAAACTGATTATTCATTCAAAAAGGCTTACTGAGGCATGCCAGTACACTAAATGCCTCGATAGACAACATAAGAATTCTCAAGACCAAATATTGGTGGTATTAAAATTATTTCTGGAAATAAAGCTATACTATTTCCCAGTTCACTAAAGATGACACCTAAATTCCTAAAGAAATATAAAATATTTTTTAAAATGCAGTTTCACTGCTTTCAAGAGTATTAAAATTTAAACTAATGATATTTTAAGAACATCAAAATACCAAAAATAAAAAAACTTCCAGACTTTCAAAGCTTCCACCATCTATTATGCTTCCTGTTTCATTATTACCTCTGAAGAAGCAACTATAGAATGAAAGTTGGTCCTACAAAGAAATCTTCTGAATTCAAACTGTACACCATTTAAACAAGCCCTCTAATATTTTCTAAACACTGCTCATCTCTAAAATATATGTATACTTATTTTCAGAGACCTAATCAGCCCCTATGCCAAAGCAGCACACATTCCAGGCTGGCAGTCTTAAATCTTTAAAATTTTATACATACATAAACACATTCAACTGTGTGTTGACTTACTTAGAAAAACAACAGCAATCAAAATTTTGCTTCTTTAGCTAGGAATAGCATGAAAAGTGAGTTGTAAAAGCTAGCATATAAAGGGATTCATTTTTATCATCCCTTAATTAAATCTATAGCAAACTTTACACTTGCTCTACTTTCTCATATAGTCCATTGTCCTCATATCCCAGGCTGACCTTGGTTTCAAACAAGAATGAAGTTGTGTGCCTCACAATCCACTGGGCTCTTCCAACAAATGAATCTGTCTTTCAGCCAGGGGCTAAGGCTGCCTTAGTGAGGGATTCCTGCTGCTTGCTGCACAGCAAGGATGTCTTTGATTCCCTTCACACTGTCTGTCTCCTGCAGGCAACTGGGTAAGGAAACTTCTCACTGCTGGAAGCCAGAGATTTCATTATATTCTGGAGCTGAAAGGGACTCTACAGAGCATTCTGTCCATCTTCTTAAAATGCTTTTCTAGCCCAGGTCCTCTAAATCTCTCACATCATGCTTTTAGTGTATGTACATCCCCCTTGAAAGCACCTAGTCTCAACAGCAGATAATTCCTGCTAAACAAATGCTACAATAAAGTCAACCTGCAAGTTTCAGACTCTTTTTGCAGGAGTACACCTGAACATGGGTAGACTGTAACACTCTGCAAGTCCTCACACAAAGGAAGTAACGAAGTCAAAATGGAAAGCCCAAATATAAATTTAAGAGATACTGGACTTCTTTGTCAAAAACACTGTTCAACTTCATTGTTTTAATAACTTTATGAATGACTCAGCTATAAGCCTTCAGCCAACATGTTCTACAAAGCACAGAACAGATGTCACCATCATAATAAATTTTTCATTAACTCTGAGAGAATACAGAATTGAGAGGAGGATGAGAAGACAAATCTCACAGGGATATTTCCTGTTGCATTTAAGAGGAAAAATAGACCACAGACCACATTTCTCTTATTTTTTTTTTTAAAGCCACATTTCTTTTAATTGAGGAATTAACCTTCTAGAAAGAAACAATAGTAACAATTACCAAGATGGGAATATGAGTGAAAAAAAAAAAAAAAAAGGCCAAAAGTGTTATATTTCTCTTACTTTGAAAATAATCATTCATAAACCAAAAACTGGTCTACAAGCCACAGGAAAATCTTAAAGCAATAAATCTTCTTTTAAAAATTGTACTTTAGGGATCCCTAGGTGGCTCAGTGGTTTAGCACCTGCCTTCGGCCCGGGGCGTGACCCTGGAGTCCTGGGATCAAGTCCTGCATCAGGCTTTTGCATGGAGCCTGCTTCTCCCTCTGCCTGTGTCTCTGCCTCTCTCCCTGTCTCTCATGAATAAATAAGTAAAATCTTTTTAAAAAATAAATAAAAATAAACAAACAAACAAATAAATAAATAAAATGAAAATTGTACTTTATTTCCAGGGGTACCTGGCTGGCTCAGTCGGTAGAGTATGCAACTCTTGATCTCAGGGCTTTGAGACCCACAGTGGGTGTAGAATTACTTAAAAATAAAATCTTTGTTGGGGGGGTGGGGGGTTGCACTGGATGGCTCAGTCAGTTAAGATTCTGACTCTTGATTTCAGCTCAGGTCACAATCTCAGGATCCTGAGACTGAGCCCTGTGTTGGGCTCCACACTAAGAGTGCAACCTGCTTAAGATTCTCTCCGCCTCTCTCCCCATGCCCCCTAGCTTGCATACTCAAACTCTCTCTCAAAAAAAAAAAAAAAAAAAAAACTCTTTAAAATAAACAAAACAAAATATTTAAATAAAATTAAAAATGAATGTAAAATTATATTCATTTCCAAGTAGACGGTCTTATTTTCATAATAATTTATGAATAAGAGAGTAATTTATAAGCAATTGGTAAGGCAATTTACCAATTTACAATGTAATTTTTTAAGTCCTTACAGTGTCCGTAACCAATTTACAATGTAATTTTTTAAGTCCTTACAGTGTCCATACATAGTAGGAACTAAATAAATATTTGTTAAGTTATCAAATAGTTAACATGGAAAGTCCAGAAAGTTCATATGTGGAGCAAAAACCTGATTCAGGGGCCAAAGAAGAATACGTTTTAATTTTAAGGGGTTGATAGTGGATACTTATTTTTTCGGCCATATCGCCTAATCACAGTGACTGATTCAGAAATGGGCACATGTTCTAAATTGAATCCCAGAACTTCTATGAAAGCTACAAGAAAAGATATCTCTTTTCCCACTGAGCTTGAACATGACAGAATGAAAGCAGGAGCCACCGATGCCCTCATGCTACCACAAGGGAGAGTTTGGAGTTGGTTACCAGGAGGTACTGCTTTTAAATCTGAGGAAGAAACCTGAATCCACACCCACCTCTAGATTTTTCAAATTACAAACTCCTTGTTTTGGCTTACATCAGTTTTCAGTTGGCTTCTCTGCCACTTTGACTGGAAAAATCGTAACAAACCTTATTTAGTTCAAATACAACAGGCAAAACTCAAAAAAGGTATTTGATATGGCCAAAGTTATAAAGACACAGTATTCTCCTGGTGAAATAGTCTTAAATTCTTATTTTCTTTCCTAAGAGATCACTTTTATTCTACTGATAAACAAAAGTATTCAAAACTAAATGTTCCAAGAATATCTCATTCATGCTATACCACAGATACTAGAGAAAGAAAAACCTACATAACAGGATAAATTAATCAAAACTCTAAGAAGCCTGTACAAAGAAGACACCACAGAAAAAAGAGTTCTGATTTTCCAATGAGCTCTGAAACCCAACACTGAGAAACCTGATCCCCATCTTTACAGGCACTTCATTCCAAATAAGCAATGAAAATGGCATTACCAAGTTCAAACACCAAATAAATAAAAAATCTTAGGGAAAGAAATATATTTATCATCTAAAAATACAAAATTCCTGCACCACTACAGAAAAGGACACTATGACCCTCCTGTAACAACTAATCTTATTTTGTGTATTTTTACATAACTTTATTCTTTCATCTTATTTTCCTACATTTATTTTTCCTTTCATCTTCATTTTCCCACTTATTTTACCTTCCTACAGTACAGGTGTCATTGTAATTACTCATTTTTTTTTTCTGGAATAAAGTAAGATATAAGTATATACTAACAGTAGCAAAAATCATTACATATCTGAATTGAGAAAAAGGAGAAAGCTGAAAATAAACTATAAGAATAATACCCTAAACTGATTCTCAATACATAAAATGTGTCATCATTGTCCTTGGCAAAACTGATAAATACATGCAGGCATTCCTGAAAGCTAGGTTACTGCTTCACTACCTACCATCAATAAAATACGCAGTTTTAACTCGGAAAAATGTACATGCATAGGAGTCCTACGTTTTTTCAAGAATCAGATGCTTGGAAAGGATCGAGAACATCACAAAAATAAGTAAGCACCATGTCACAGCAGAAAAAGCATGAGTTTTGTTCTGAATCCAGACAGAAATACACTGAATCTGAATCCAGCCAATCTCTGGATTTAATTACCAGTGTGCAAGAAATACCAAGAAGAGAATATGTAGACCTAATGGGAATGCAATCAGCAAAATCTCAAATTTGTAAAGTTACACAGAACAAATTCCTTGTGCAGCTTCCTCAATAAATACATGGCGAGGAAAAAAAAGATGGGAAGGCCATTTTTTTTCTTAAGATTTTTATTTATTTATTCATGAGAGACACAGAGAAAGAGGCACAGACATAGGAAGAGAGAGAAGCAGGCTCCCTGCAAGGAGCCCGAGCGGTACTCGATCCCAGGACTCCAGGATCATGCCCTGAGCCGAAGGCAGATGCGCTTAACAGCTGAGCCACCCAGGCATCCCGGGAAGGCCATTTTTATAGATTAAAAAGATTTAAGAGACTATTCACTATATGCAAAGTGTGAACCGAGTCTGGCTCCTGAATTGAAAAAACCAATTATTAAACAACATTTATGAGAAAAATAATACAAATTTAATAGAGGACAATACAATATACATGATCAGAACTCCTCAAAACTGTCATCATCATCAAAAACAAAATCTGAGAAACTAACACAGCCAAGAAGAGCCTAAGGGCACACGACAACCAAATGCAAGAAAGAATGCTGGATAGAATCCTGGAGTGCAAAACGGACATGAGGTAAAAAAAACCAAGGCTATCTGCACAATCTAGGGACTATAGTTCATAAAAAAACATCAATATTGGTTCATTTAATATTAACAAGTGTACCACACTGAAGTATAATGTTAACAATGGAAAAAACTGCAGGGGAAGAACATATGAAATTCTGTACTGCCTGCTCATTTTTTCTGTAAATCTAAAGTTATTCTAAAAAATTAAGTTTATTAAAAGTTATTTATGAGACAGGCAAATATTACCACTGATTATTTGATAGCAAGCAATTACTGGTAATGGTTTAGGTATAATAATGGAATTGTGTGCTCTGTGTGTGTTTTTAATAATCTTCCGCTTTAAGTCCTCATCTTTTACAGATATAACTATTCATGGATAAATGGATAAAAAGTAGATTACAGGAATACTTCCCAAGGTCTGGTATTCAAGGTGATTTTTGGTGGTCCATAAAGGTGTTAATGTTTAATAGCCACATGTCTAATTTTAATATATATTATAAAAAATATGTACCTAGCATATCAAACCCATGATTTAATAGATTTTAATTGCTTAGGGTAGGTTTTCCCTATGAAGAAATTTACTAAGGCTAAAAAAACAACACAGAGATGGAGTTAAGATCTCAGATTCAACACTATGTGACTATAAGCAAGTCAGCTATTTAGAGGGCTAGAGAGGAACAGCTGGCTACATTAGAGCAGGCACCCAATAAATATTAACCATTGTGTTATTGATCAAAGCCAACCTAAAATTCCAATGAAGAAGTCATACCAGTAGAAAAGACTGGAACTGAAGAGAATGCAGTAAGCCTGGAATGAAGGAGGGAAAAAAGCATGAGCGCTTACAAAGGCAGTCTGGGCAAGGGTAATCAAGTTTTTGGCCTTCTTTTTTTTTTTTTTCTTTTAAGATTTATTTATGTATTCATTCAGAGAGAGCGAAGAGAGAGGCAGAGACACAGGCAGAGGGAGAAGCAGACTCCATGCAGGAAGCCCGATGTGGAACTTGATCCTGGGTCTCCAGGATCACACCCCGGGCTGCAGGCGGCGCTAAACCGCTGCGCCACCGGGACTGCCCCTTTTTTGGCCTTCTCTTCTCTGCCTCCCCAACTACTGAGAATATGCAGCTGTCCACCTAGAGCCTAGAGGCCCTGCTGCTCCTGACCCTCCGGCTTTTTAGAGTCCAAGGTACCACATAACAATCTTCAAACTAAGGTGATAGCTAGAGAGGTACAGCTTCTGAAATCAAGAGTCTTTCCTTTCTCTCCCCAGGTGGGGAGGAGAAAGAACACAAGGCTTTATAGAGATAGACAAATGATAAATAGATATAGATAAAAATACTATGTGACCCTGAGCCAAAAAAAAAAAAAAAATCCCTTCTCCAGTCTCCATTTCCTCACATGCTAACATGTGGAAAAATAATCCTACCTTTCTTTCAAATTTATAGAAGATTAAAAGGAATACTAAGATATAAATCTAGCATTTAACCAGGGTTAGTTCACTCCCTCATTACTTTGGCAGGAAGATAGAGGACTCTGGATGAATATAAGAAGTTGAGATGAAATGCACAAAAATAGTCAAGAATAGCTCTTGGACTGCATTGGTTTTGAATCAAAATAAAGGAAGAGAAGCACTCTGGGATGAGAAAGTTTAGGAAATGCTGGGAAAACAAATTATTAAAATGACAATTATCAAGTCAATTTCCAAGAGGAGGTTATATGAGGAATTTACCAAATTTACTTGACCTAAGGAAACAACACCCAGGAACGGTGATCCTTCCTATTAGTCACTAACACATGCATACACAGACACACACATACACACACACACAGAAAGGGGGGGGGAAGGAAAAAAAAGAAAAGAATTAGCAGTTATAGCAGTTGACAACTCCTTCAAAATGACAGCAGAAGTATTAAGAAGATAATCTGGACATATTAGAAGTCAGTAACAGGTTTAAAAACCTGTTTTAGGAAAAAAAAAATCTGGTTTAGAGGCAAAGAAGGGATTTCTTTTTGACCTCCTGAAAAGAGGTTCTAATGGCGACAGTTTAAATTTCAGGATCAAGTCATTTAAAATAGATGATACTGAAACTGAAAACACCAGGCACTTAAGGAACAAATGTATTCATTTTAAAAGTAAACATGAACTTCTGATACAAGATGATAATTCTCATTTACTCTCCCTTGTTCAAGTGGGCAGCTATAGGGTATGTACTGTACTAGAGACTAGGAGTACGCTATGAGCTGAATATGACAGGACAGACATGATCCTTGTCCCCATGGAGATTACTTTCTAATAAAAGAGCTGTCTAGTAGGAGATTATGCAATACATTTATCCATTACAATTATGTTAACAGCAGTGAAGGAAAAGAAGAGAGTGCTGTAAGAATACAGCAAGGGAATCTAACCTGTAGGGGTACCTAGGGAACCCAGACAAAACCCCGAAGAACGGATATTTGAGCTCTGAAGGACAAGCAAGGGTTAATTAGGCAAGAAAGAAAGACAGGGTGAAGCCCTCCAGATAACAAATAACAGATTATAATGCTTGTTAGGTCCAGGCATCAGAAGGAAGGGGTGGGGGAATCACTATGACTAAGCACACAAAGCTAGACTGAGAAAGAACAGGCAGGGCTTCAGAGGGAAATAGAAGTGCTAAGGGTAGGATTTCTGATTGATGCAACTGCAATCATCAGAGGAACGTCAAAATAAAAGACAATCTACATTGGTACTGGAAACCATATATAACACATTTCAGAGAATTTCTAAAAAATACCGGAAAAGAGAAAACTGGAGTGGAAATAGGGTTCATTGAATGTAAACAAAGAAAAGCCCACCTAAAAACAGTAAATGAAAGAATTCCCAGCAGAACCTCACCTCCCAACTCAAAGAAGGCAAGTAGGAGTGAGTGTCCCTGAAACACAGTGAAGCCAAACATGTCAGATCCCTAAGTGCTTCATAAAGAGGATGTAGAGCCAGGGTCTGGCCTAAGCTTGCCACAGACAGTACACTGAGTAAAGCAAATACTTCTGCAGCTGGCTTCTACCAAAAATGGCCGTTGTGATAACAAAAGACAACACTGTACCAGCCACAACAAACTCAGAAGTTCCTCACCCTGGTGACTTCCTTCCAGCACATTTCCCAAATGCACCTGGATTTAAATCAACAGAGTACAACTACGGCTATTCCACACATTTCCCTTTCTTCACAAAAAAATAAATAAATAGCCACAAACATCATAATATATCCAATATCACTAGTAATTCCTGAAATAACTTAATGAATTCTCTAACTGAAGTGGTATTCTTTAATTATTAATATTCAAAAATGGCATAAACATGGAGAAAACAGCACTTTTATAGAGAGAATATGGTCTGTTGTGTCATGTTCGTATAGGTAACAGAAAGTGGGTGAACTTTTAGCCATATAAAATACATAGGTTTCTAAAAACATATATATCCTTTGACCTATCAATTGCACCTCTAAGAAATTATCCCAAAATAATACTCAAAATGTGTTCAAAGATTAAACTACAAGAAAGAACCCAGCTTTAAGCTGCTACAAATTAGAAATAATTTTTTAAAAAGAAAATTTAAATGTCTAAAAAAGGAATAGTTTAACTCATTAGCCATTTCCACACTGATATATACCAGGCACCCCTCTAAAATATTATAAAGAAATATAAAACGGTTCAGAAAGATGCCACAAAAGCAGTTTGCAGGGACGCCTGGGTGGCTCAGTTGGCCATGTCTGACTCTTGATTTTGGTTCAGGTCATGATCTGAGTTGTGAGACTTAGTCCTGTGTCAGGCTCTCGCTGAGCGTGGAACCTGCTTAAGAATCTCTCTCACCCTCTGCCCCACTTCCCAGGTCACACATATGCTCTCTCTCAGAAAAAAAACTTTTTAAATAGGGCAGCCCCGGTGGCCCAGCAGTTTAGCGCTGCCTTCCGCCCAGGGCGTGGTCCTAGGGACCCGGGATCGAGTCCCACATCAGGCTCCCTGCATGGAGCCTTCTCCCTCTGCCTGTGTCTCTGCCTCTCTTTCTCTATGTCTCTCATGAATAAATAAAATAAAATCTTAAAAAAATATATGTATATGAAGGGAAAGACATCAAATACTAACAATTATCAGTGGAAGTTTTCATTCTTTTTCTTATTTTACATTATCTTTATTTTGAATTTTTCTATAATAAACATGTAAAAACATAAGCCGCTTATATTCATATGTTCTTCAACAATTTTTCAATCGTTTTTTAATATATGTGTAAATAACAGCACTGAGCTAATTGGAAAACTATAGGGGGGGAATGAATCTTGATCCCTACCTCAATCATAAAAAAAAAACAAGTATTTTAAGATGATAAAATCATAAAGTTGCGAGGAGACTATCTTTAAGACCTTAGAAGTAGGCAAAATTTTCTTAAATGGGACACAAAAACCTATAACAATAAAAGAAAAACTTGATAATTCAATTTTGTAAGCATTAAGACCTTCTGTCCATTAAAGACATTAAGACACTGAAAAATCAAGCCACAGGAGAATCAAGCTGCTACATCTGACAAAGAACTTGTTTCCTAACTACTATAAAGAATTTCCACAAATCAAAAGAATAAGATAACTCATTTTTTTTAAAGGTTCAAAAGATTTGAATGGACACTTCTCTAAAGACAGTATCTAAAAGGTCAACAGGCATGTGAAAAAATGCTCAACATCATTAGTCATCAAGAAAACGTAAATTATAACCACAATGAAATACTACTTCACACATGTAAGAAAGGCTAAAATTGCCTGACAATGCCAAGTGCTGACATGGTTATAAAAGAAAGTGGAACTCTCATATATTGTGGGGAAAGTCATTAAGAATGTACAACCACTTTGGGAAAATATCTGGCAGTTACTTGGAAAAACTAAACATTCATCTACACTCTATGCCAGCAATTCCATTCCTAGGTATACCCAAGAGAAAAGAAATGTCTAAACAAAAATCTGAACACAAATGTTCACACAAGCTTTATTCATAACAGTCCAACACTGGAAACAAGAAATGAAAAACGGATTCCAACAAGAATGAATCTCAGCAACATTCCCTGGGCAAAATAAGCTAAACACAGAGTGCTTGCAGTATATGCATATTATAACTTTCACCTATTATGAAATTCTAAAACACACACAACTAACTTGTAGTTATAGATAGTAGATTACCTGAGGCCAGGGACAGGGGTGGGGGAATTGAAAAAGGGAAGTGAGAAAATTTGGTGTCAGGGAGGATAGTAGAAATGTTTTACATCTTGATCATGGTAGTGGTTTTATGAGTGTACATAGCTCTCAAAACCCAAGCAGTATACTTAAAATGAATACATTTTACTTCATGTAAACTATACCTTAATAGTTTATAGTCACTACACACTCATTGGAATGGCTAAAATTAAAAGGACTAGCAAAACGAAGTGATGGCTGGGACTTCCCACATTAGAGGTGGTAGTGTACATCAGCACAAGCACTTGGAAAACAGTTTAGCAGTATCTACTGAGGCTGAACATATGCCTATCCTATAACCCAGCAATTCCACTCCTAGTTTTTTATAACTGCTAGAATCAAGTGCTTATGTCCACCTTAAAGTGTCATTCGTAATAGCAGCCAAAGATTGGAAACAATCTAACTAACTCATCAACACTAAAATAAAGAACCATGGACTATATATACAATGGAATAATGCACAGGGGGAAAGAAACCTGTTACAACAAAATGGGTGAATTTCACAGATACAATAGCAAATAGAAGGGTGGAAAAAAACACAAAAGAATATAAACTGTATGATTCCATTTATATAGAATCCAAAAGCCACCATGACTAACCTACAGTGAAAAAGACCAGAATAAACCTTTGGAAGAGTTACTAACTTGGTGAGGCACAGACATAAGGAAGCCCACAGGGTGCTCTGAAAGTGTTCTATATCTTGATTTGGGTAGTGGTTACACAATGTTCTGCATCCATATGTAAAAATTCATTCAGCTGTACACTTTGGATTTGTGTTCCACACTATATGTAAGTTACAAAAAAAAAAAAAAAAAACTTTGCCCTTTAAACCAATCTTTGTTCATCCTTTAGGCTGAAATTTATTACACAGAATCCAGATAAGGTTTCTGTCAGTGTGAGTCACTCTCACTCCCAGTCTTGTCACTTACATGCTCTCCACATCTATCTCCCTAAGACTGCCTGAGCTGGTGGTGCTACTAAATATCCAGAGTAATGGCAATGGCAATGGAACTGGATCAAGTCATGCCCCAATCAGACAGGGAAGACATCCAAAATACTTTTAACAACACAGATGTAAAGTTTTAATATAAGTGTGATTTTAAGCATAAGGCAGTCCCATGTCAACTTATTAACCTTTGGATTAACTTCTTTCAGAGATTGTGGGAAAAATTAAATACAAGCAGTCAACTCTCTAAAAAGTATATAGCGCTGCTAATATTTTGTCTAGAAATTTAGCTCCATAATTATACGGAAGATGATAAGAAAAGATCACAGTATATTCACTTCATACACAAGTTTCAGAAATAAAGCCAGGTCAGAGTCAGATTTTTTTGACAAAACATGCTATTGGCATATTACAAAACTGAACTTTACACAGTGACAATGCAAGAAACAATTACTACTGTCTTCCAAAATTAACCAATAGATCATGAAAACATGTGGTTAACTTCCAGAAACCAACTTATAAATGCAAAGCTTTTTTAAAAACAGGACTTCATGTTTTAATAGTTTGATTTACATTCTTGTCAATACATACTCACACATACTCTTATCTATCAATACAATCTAACCACTCTACATTTTAAAATGTCTCATTTTCTCCTCTTTGCACTATCTGTTACCATGTTGTATTTCCCTGGAATAATCCAACAGTCTACAGATTGGTCTCCCTGCTCCAATACATCCACCAAACTGATTGCCAGAGTGATCCTTCTAAAGCACAGATCTTGCTCAAGCTTTCAGTCATCTCTCTTCTAAAATCACATCTACCACCCTCACACCGCTCCTTCAATCCTGCAGGATCATACAAGCTCAGAAGCTTTTAAGGGCTAAACAGATAAAGACTGATTTACAGGGGCTATAGGGACCAACCATGAAAGCACAAACTTTGACTCTAAAAGGCAGCCACTCCTCAGTTCCAATTTTCAGACAAACCAGAAATTAGTGTTTTGATAAGAGATATCTCAATATTTTTTTTAGATTTTATTTGAGAAAGAGAGAGTAAGCCATCAGGGGAAGGGGCAGAGGGAGAGGGATAAGCAGACCCCACTTTCCCCATCCGACCCACACACACCCCAACCCTGCTGAGCAGCAAACTTGCCACAGGGCTGGATCCCAGAACCTTGGGATCATGACCCCAGCCAAGGCAGATGCTTACCCAACTGAGCCACCCAGGTGTCTTAACCAACTGAGCCACCCAGACACAAGACTACATTTCAATTTTTTAAATCTGTGCAGACCAAATAAAATATATCTGTGAAGCTCGATCCACAGGCTACTAGTTCATTACTTATGACCTAAAGTATAAAATCCAAGATTTGGTTATAATCTATCTTTGCAAATTTATCTACCTCAATCCAACCACACAAGTTATACTCTAATATCCACAGAACTACCTAATTGTCCTGCCCGATAGTCACTATACACCATTGCCTGCCTGCCAGCCATCATTCACTCATTTACTTTTACTATGAAAGCCCTCCTCTCCCCCAAAACACCCACATTTATGACTAATTTCTGCTCAGGCCTCAAAGGGAGAGTAAAACATTGTATGTCTATCTCTCATGATCCCTACCAATTTTCTATACTATAGTTTTTTATGTAAAAGACTAAGCTTCTGGAAGCAGGGTGCGTATCTGATTCTGTTCTTGTACTCCCCACATAACCAAAGCGTATCCATTTAAGTACATGCTTAATAATGAAGTTATTTACCTGCCTATTTACATAACAATTGGTATCTCAACTTGATCACCATTAGACACCAATATGGTCCCTTAGATTTTGAAAATCAAAAAAAAAAAAATGTAAACAGAATGATAGAAAACCACAATTTTGTAACTCTTATTGTAATAACTGACTTCAGGATCAAGATTCTGAAACCACTGGATGAAATCTTATAATGGAACAGAATATTTACAAGGTGCCAAAATACTGTCCCATAAATTCCTTTCTAATAGCAGAGGTTAAAACTGTACCTTTATAAAGGAGAGACCTGGCTACTGCCACCTTAGCCAAGGGATCCAATTTAGCATAGCTCATAATGGGATAACCTGTCATCATGCCTCCCAACATGACTCAATGCAAAGACACTTCACCTATGATGAAGCATTCTTGTCAAATGTTTGACCTGCTTGCAATCAAGCCTCTCACCTAACTTCCAGTTTACAGGAAGTACAGTAGCTAGAGAAACAAGTTAAATCACATCATGAGGAAAATAAACAAATGAAAATGTTGCACATCCTACAGGACAACTGAGCTGGACTCTCCAAAAATAATCAATGCCAGCAGAGGGAAAAGGGCAGAAGGAATGTTCCAAATGAAAAGAAATTAAAGAGATATAATAACCAAATACAAAGGGTGTATTCTGGGGCAGCCCGAGTGACTCAGCGGTTTAGTGCCATCTTCAGCCCACGGTGTGATTCTGAAAACCCAGGATAGAGTCCCACGTCGGGCTCCCTGCATGGAGCCTGCTTCTCCCTCTGCCTGTGTCTCTGCCTCTCTCTCTCTCTCTGTGTCTCTCATGAATAAATAAATAAAATCTTAAAAAAAAAAAAAACACAAAGTGTGTATTCTGTTTGAATCCTCTCATTCAAAACAAAAGGGGGGGTGGCATGCTAGAAAAGATATTCTTGGGACAATTAGGAAAATCTATCTGAATATCTATTACATTATGGAACTACTTTCATTTTCTTAGAAAAATAGTATTGTGGTTTTATATATGCATGAAATATAAATGACTATAATATGTGGTTATATATGGATATATATCTATATGTACATGGTTCTGTGTATTTGTGTATGTGGTTTCAGGGAGAGAGAGAGAGAGACTATCCTTATTCTTAGGAGACAGGTGCTGGAATGTTTAGGAGGGAGTAGGATCACATCTGCAACTTTCAATCAAAATTTTTAACCACAAAGGATATGTATTTGAGGAAAAGAACAGGAAGAGATGAGAAAGAAAGAGTGGAGGAAGAAGGAAGGGAGGAAAGTGGCAAGGGGAAGGAAGGAGGAATGGAAGCAGGGAGCAGAGAAATGACATAAATCTGGCAAAACTTTAACTGTTGAGTCTAAATAGAAAGACTATACATGTGTTTGTTGTACTGTTTTTTCCACAACTCTTCTATATATACAAAATTTTTCATGATATAAAGTTATAGGGAAGGGGGGGGGGACAGAAGAACAATTTTAAAAAGCAATTAGCTTGAAATCCACATGACACCATCAGAGTATCAGGAAAAAAAGAATCCTCCTCAAGCAAAGCCTGTGAGAGTACATACTGTTGCAGTGTAACTGGAGGGCAATGCCACAATGTCTATCAGATTTTTAAAAGCATCTATCTAGTGAACCTTACTTCTAGGAATCTGTCCTGAAGATATACTCCTCCATACATGAAGTGACATATACACTAAGTTATTCTTTATAGCATTATATGTAACAGCAAAGGACTGGAAATAGCCTATGCGTATCAAAATTATATTTGACAAACTATAGCACGTACAATAAATCAACATACATCTTTTAGATTATCTCTTCAAAAAATATGGGAGCTTTCTGGGAACTGATATGAAAGATGATCATGTCATACTTTACACTAAAAAAATTCAAGGTGTAGAAGAATTGGTATAGCACACACACATACATATGAAAGCTATGTAAAGTATGTTCAATAGCTAGAGCCAGAGAGAATGGGAGACTTTTTGTAATGTCTACTCCTTTTTGTACTTTATGAATCTTGTAGCATACATATATATAACATATCCTAAAAACCTTTTTGTTAAGTACTGATTTACTACAGCTATAAAGAACTCTTCATATCTCCATGCTTTCATTACCAAAACCATGCAGTTACAGATCATCTGGGAATTAGGGCCTGTAGTCAGTGTATAAGGTGAAGATACCATACAGTAAACATCTGCCTTACAATCCCTTAAATAAAAATAAAAATAAAAATAAACCCACAAATCCCTTAAATACATGCCACACTAGACTGACAGACACACCATCTCAAGAATTCCAACACAGCTAATTTTCACTCCACTTCAACAATTTCACTGTTCTTCAACTGAGTAGTGTACAAAATAGCTGGCTTGTCCTTAGGCCTCCTGTTGTGATGTTAAAAATGTGTGTCTTTAAAATACCATAATCACACTCATCACAGCTAGATGAGAAGCATTTAGGAATTCAGACAGGCTGAGAGAAGAGCAAATTTTCATTTCTCATGTCACACTTGATCCAGAACTTTCACTGGTTATTTTCCCCTTTGCTTTTGTCACCAAATACATGGAACTTAATTTGTATAAATGCACATAAGACACATAGTGAAAACCTAAAGTTTTAAAAAACACATTCCAAAAATCGTATCTCCATTAATTAAACAAACCATTACAATGAAAAAAGAAAAATACAACCCAAACATAATGGGCTGACCTGCAGACTGGGAACATACTGTAACAGAATACCCAGGTTCAGATGAAAAGGAGAGTGGTAACTGCTTGATCAATATCACATATGATTTCATAAGGTCATCTGAACTTAGTTATAGCCCATTTCTTTATGTTAGCATTCCCATATACTAATACAGAGATTCTTCAATCTACATTCTAAGAAATCTTATAATTCTACTGAATAAAGTGAGCTATCACTGAAGCAAAATAAAAATTCCCAAATCTTTCTCATCCTGCTCTGATGATCATATTCCCACTAGATACGTCTCTTGGAGGATTCACTGATACGCAGCTCAAATTCATTATAAATTAAATTCATTCCTTTTGCCCTCCTCACCTCCCATGCCCTCTCTGCTCTTCTTTTAGTATTCCTTATCTTGGAAGACAGTAAACATGCATTCCGGTGCCCAAGGCAAAAATCTAAAATTCATACTATATTCCAACGATCACCTACTCCAATAACCAATCCCCAAGTTCTGTAGATCCTACCATCTACATCTTTTTTAAGTCCACCCTACCTTCATCATGCCCACTGTCAATGCTTTGGTTTGCCTTCCTCATTGCTCACTTGAACTAACTGGTCTCCCTGCCTTTAGTCTCTTCAATCCATCTTGCACACACCTGAAAAATTAACTTCTTAAATATAAATTCAGTTATGTCACTCTTCTTTCAGAACAGAAGGAACAAGAACAAGTCTCAAAGTAATGGTGTATAGCAGGCTAAAAACAAGCTAATTTAATAACATGATAAAATGCAAAGATAATGTACCACCTAGTTTATTTTTTATGAGTATGTTCTTATTCCACCCTACACTATATGACCAAATTAAATAAGCTAATATATCTGTTTTGGTCAAAAGAGGCTACAGGGAAGCAAAAAAAACAGTCTTTCTCAGAGTCAAAAATGAATACAAAATGGATCACAGCAACGATTAAGGCATTTATTTCCTTCAGTTTTCCAAAGGAAAACTAAGGGCTTCCCAGACCTATAAAGTCAAGAGTGCATTCAAGCTGAATGTACTAACTGGTCTAAAAATGAGTACCTTAATTAGAAAATGTTTTTGGAAGTAAAAGCAAGGAGAGAAGGTGAAGGAAAGGTCTGCCATAGGGAAAAACCATCCATCCTTAATGTAAGCTGAATGAGGCTGTCTCAGTCCCAGTCCAGCAAGTATCTCACTTTTCCAGTTGAGTCCAGGCTAAGTAAGCCACCTGACTATGATCTGACCTGGGAGGTCAAGCCTATACACATAAAAACAATATTCCAGGCATTTAGCTTGAGTCTTCAGGTCCCTGTGACTATTTCTTATTTGTAAAATTTAAACTGGTATTAGGAACTAGTAAGCAAAACTACCTATCAAAAAAGTTTATATTAATCATACCAATATGCACATGTCATTATAAACTAGTAAACTTGAATTCTGGCTTTACACATCAGTCTCGCACTGCTGGTTAATATTGGTCTACACCTGGGATAAGAAGCTGCTTTGAGCATGTTAACCAGATGAGATTTGTAAGAGTTTTAAACCAATGACCAGACCTAGGATGATGGTAAATTCTAAAACTGCCTGTGGCTATTTAAATTTAAATTTAAATTAAACAAAATTTAAAATTCAGGTCCTCAGTTACAGAGTCACATTTCAAAATAGCCACATGTGACAAGTGACTACACCATATTGAACAGCGACACTGAACATTTCCATTACCGTAGAAAGTTCTACTAGGCAGCACTGTTCTGAAAGATAGGCTCCAACAAACCAAACCCTACAGTGAATCCTCTTGAAACAGCCCGATAGCCTTGGATGGCTAACACAGAACTGAGATCTGGACTGCTTTCTGACAAAGATCATAAGTAGAGACTTGACAATTGTTTCCTTTTCCTTTACAGTGATTTCAGTTTTAGCCCTCAGGATTTCCACCCCTCTTTTTAATCACTGGATGACACTAGATACTAGAGACAATACAGCATGGACTTCAGAAGCACATTCTCTGAAGCTAGGTGGCCTGGATGCATACCTCATCTTTGTCTCTTACTAGACATGCAACCTTGGACATGTTATTTAATTACTCTATCATTCAGTTTCCTAATCAGTAAAGAAATAATGGTACCTACCTCATTGGGTTACTATGAATATAAAAAGTTTATATATATAAAGCACTTATGATTGTGCTCAATACAGAGTAAGTGCCCACTAAGCGTTAACTGCTATTATTTCTATTACTACCACTACCACCACCACCACCCTCACAGCTCTTCAGATGACAAGGGTGGAAAATGCTCACTTAGGAGAAACATTAGCAAAAATAACGGAATTAAACTACAACAAGGATCACAAAGCCAGGATATCAGTCTATGGCAAAAAGACATTTTTTAAGATAAAAGGAAATGAATAATATAGAAAAAATATTAAATACCAAAAAAAGTCATGTTTTCAAGATAGTTGCCAAATAATGTCTTACTTGTAAGGCTGACAAACCACAGGTCAAAAATGTCCACATAATAAGCTACTGAGCTGTTTAAATAACCAATAAAAACTAAGGAGGAACTGAGAAGATACAGGTTCGAGTTCACTAGAGCAAATGATACTTCCCTGTATAAACCATGTTTTGACATTTAAATGCATTGCCTCTCTTAGACTCCCTAAATTACCTTTATATTCACTTGATGAATTGACTGAAGATCTTCTAATTTCTTCATCAAGCAGAAAGAGCACCAGATATAATTAAAATACTATGCCAAACAATGATCTATCATGTGTTTTCCAAGTGGAAACCCATTACAGAAAACCACACCTTGCTCTTGCAGATGCACAATTTGAAAATCCAGAAGCTGAAGTACAAACTTCAACATATCCAGTCACATGGAAAGAGCCAGAACTTTGGAAACAAAGACCAAGCCTAAAGCTTGGCTTTGCCATTTACTAGCTGTATGACCCCGGGCAATTTGCACTGACTCAATGCTTATGCGCTTCATTTCACTAACTATAAAATATAAGGTAAAGCATGTGCTAATTGAGTAAGAAATATATGTAAAGAGCCTTTAACAGTGCCTGGCACCTAACAGATGCTCAATAAATAGATCCTACAGTTAGTAAATCTTCCTGAGAAGACCCTCTAAGAGTCTCAAGAATAAAACACCACTACTTTACACAGTAACTACAAGAACTACTGTGACCAGGTATGAGCTATAAATCATGAGATAATACCTGGAAATTATCACCTGTTTTCCATATTTTACAAGCTATTCCCCAAATTTCCCTTTTTTACTGTATTCCTTGTCTGTTTGACATTTGGGCCTACGATAAAAGTAACTGCACTTCTTACACTAAAACAAAGTGTCTTCTAGCAATTCTGCCACAGACACCTGCACCAATCCATCCCAAACATGAACACTCTATCTAGCTATCTAACATTTCTTCCTTTCTCTGTCAATGGAACAAAGTAGAGAAATTGTGTGTTTTAAGTTTCTTTCAGTGAGTTGAGTTCCACATAACAAAATAATACAGGGTAATTGCTTACCTGGACAATATTTTGTACTTCAGATCCACCAATCCAGAATGAATGGGAGTATTCCCTTTCAGACTAGTCTGAGAAAAGACAGCAGTCAAGCAGCTTCCAAGATGCTTTCCGTTTACTGTATCCAGCTTTCTTCAATAAAATCCCAAACATGCACTTCGGTAACTGTTGGAAGACAGAAAGCAATCCATGCACCCACCATGGCACCAGCGGCAAAGGACAGCCACCAAGAAATGGAAGGAAGGGCCAATGGAGTGGTGGATCTGAGGCACAGAAGAAAAGTTACAACCCCTGAGTCAGCTATTTGGTATAAAGTTCCACAGCAGCATTCCTCACCTCTAAGCTTACAGAAGGATAAGAAATTCTACATGGCAAAGAAGGAAACATCCCTAATATTAATTTTTACTCATGATAAATATGCAATTCCAAATGAGTGCAGCTAAAAATTTACTCTATTATCCACATAAATTGTCCCAGACCATTCAGCTACAATGAACTTCCTTATCCATTTTCTAAAACCACTCCTCCACCATTACAAAAAATTTGTCAGCCAAAATTAATGATATGGGAGGGCTCACAGATATCTCCCAATAAAGATATTTAGGCACCTAACAAGAAATCTTTTAGTTGGCTACATATAAGACATCAAATCTACACATTACCCAAATCTTCAACCCTCACCTGAAAGATAGGACATTTTAAAAACACATGGCATAATTTTAAGCATGAACCTCTGATTCGATCCCCCACAATGGCCAGTCATTGGGTAAACTAAGGAAAATTATAAAAAACACTAATAAAAATTTACTACATGACACCTTTAAATACATAAATCTATTCCACACATTATATCAACGTTCTTTTACTACCATACCAACTTTTCCATTAGGCTGCAAATATATAAACAAAATATAAGGGAGAGAAAAAGTATTCAACAGGGTAATACAGATAAAAACTTTAAAAATCAGTCAAAAGACTGTTAAGTTACCTGCACATGAATTTCCTATTTCCTCAATTGCCACCCTATTGCCAAAATGTTCCTGCAGTAATTATAATACCTACCTTTATTTAAGGGCTATTAATGGGCCAGGCCCTTTACATTAGTCATTCATATTTAATTCTCAAAAAAATGAGAAGAAATAATTTGCCCAAAATCCCACATCTACTAAATGGTAGAGACCATGCCCTTTCCACCGAACACTGCAGCCTGCCAAGTCTAAGGATCAGAAAGGCCATGATATTCCTGAGGCAGAAGAGACCGAGCTTTACTCTCAAAGGTCCTGAGTTAATTAACGTCAGAATGGAGAAGTACAAAAATACCAAAGAATAAATATTTCAGCCTAGCTGTACTAAAATACAACTGAACCAGTTAAAGTCATCCTGAAAGGGCTAACTCTCCATATCTTGGCACTTAAAAAGCATTTCTTTAACAGAGGCATGCAATTCTGAGGCTCACAATATTAATGGTAAAATACATAATGTTGTCCAAGTAAGTCTTTGCGTTTAGCAGAAAAGATTGTGTGACAAAGAATTTCAAATCCAGGTGAAACTGAGGAATTTTTAAATTCCAAGATTTGTCAATAAATAGTCCACAGGCTGGGACGCCTGGGTGGCTCAGCAGGTTGAACGTCTGCCTTGGCTCAGGGCGTGGTCCTGGGGTCCTGGGATGAGTCCCACAAAGGGCTCCCTGCATGGAGCCTGCTTCTCCCTCTGCCTGTGTCTCTGCCACCACCCCCCTTCTCTCTCATGAATAAATAAATAGAGTCTTTTCAAAATAAATAAATAAATAAATAATCCACAGGCAATGACTAAAGAAGTTCTGGTTTATCATATTGTAGGCAAAGCAACGAGAATGACTGAAATACCAGTCTATAATTAGCCTCACCATAACAACCATATGGAAGTATCCTAATATTCACAACTTAAAAGAGCTCACATAAGTGAAAGCTCCAGCAAAGATAAGTGCTCAAGCTTCTCCCACTAAGTGATACTACCCTGGAGCCCAAGAATAAACTGGAAACCCAATTTTGATAAGAGCAGCTAGTGAGCTATGGCTAGTAGCTAATTGCTAAAAGAATATATTCTGCTTTTCAAAGTATAACTTACTGCTATAACCAAAATGTTGAACAATTATAGCAAAACACAACCACAATCTGACAAATGGACTCCTTTCTGAACTTCTTGAATCACCAAGTCTTTTCCTGTATTCCTGTGTTAATTTTCTTCTTTTCCCTTCAAATATTTACTAAATGCCTAATTGGCACCAGGCCTTATGCTAGGGCTGCAAAGATTAATAGAAGCCAGGCCAGGAGTGTAAGTACTGAGTTCTTCCTCTCCTCTGCTCCTTTCTCTTTGAGTCTCCCAAGTAATCATTTAGGAGAACCAAAATATATTTATTTTTAGTGCCCAAAACTGGTTAAGTGTTCTCAATTTAACTCTTAAAAAAATAAAAAATAAAATGACTCAAATTCCTTTTTCTCAGTAGTAAAGCTCTCACTTAATTTTTCTTCTGTGGATCTGAGGCAAGCTATTAGAATGGTTTCCTATATTCATTATATTATTGTATTTACCCATCTCTCTACTCACAGACTTTTTTTTTTCATCTTACATACTAATATCCCACTGCTTCTACTTCACAGCTTTCCAGTCTATGAACTAACCAAGAGCGGGAGTATCCTAAAAATGCTTCCTGTTGACATCACAGAATTCTGCAATCTTTGAATTTTGTGAAAACAAAAATAAGATCCAGATTAGAGATAACCTACTGGATTGTCAGGTCTTCCTGGTTTGTCTCTCATTTGCCTACAAAGACAAACTTCCTGTTAGGCAATTGTGATCAACAGAAACTTAACTGAGGGTAACAAGCACATTCTTGACCGACAGGTTTTTTCCCCCTTTGTCAACTAATTCAATGAACAATACAGCTCAGGAGGAAATTTGTATAATACTCACTGCTTATTCTGTTAAAGGTCAAAATCATCAGTTTCACTGAAACAAGAACTCCAAAAATCTTAATTTCCTCATCAAAAATAAATCAATCAATCATAAATCACAATGCTCAATGTTAATATGAACTAATCACCAGTCCTGTACTACCAGCATACCTAAAACAGAGTTGAGTGGGTTCTCTCTGTAGGTAGAGTACAGGTCTAATTATGCCTAATTGGCAATTCTTAGTAATTTTAATACTACTTCCACTTCCCAAGTTTCCAATACTGATTCTGTATGATTTCATCATTTCCCCTAAAGATAGCTCATTAAACAGACTGCTAAAAGCATCTCAATGTCAGGCCTCTGTAGAGCCTCACAAATAAATACATGCACAACTAAGCGGGGGGGGGGGGGGGGGGGGGGGGTAGATTAAAACATCATCTGCCTTGACTGTGCTTCACAGAACCCAGTCCCTGTAGTTGTGGGGAAGTTAGTACGGCAAGCAGTTGCTGAGACAAGCATCTGCAAGGTCCCTTTCAAATACGACTCTCCCCATTATCCCCGCCCCCCCCCCAACAACTTGGAGCAAAACCTACATTTTCTTATTTTTACTGATAATGATATCATAGCACAGAAAGGTTAACTTTCTTAAGGTCACACAGCCAGTAGGTGACAGAGCTAATATACAAACTTAGGTGCTTCTCTATAAGGCCTATACCCTTGCTGCTAAAGCATGCTTTTCTAAGGTCATAGAATCCTCAGAATTTACCGACTCCAGCGAGTTCACATCCACATATAGAAAAGGAATTTAGTCTCCTCAATACCTTGTATCAACCACTCTCTGAGATGTATGTAAATCGTGTAAAGTCTGTAAATAATGGTTTTTAAATGTCTGCGGATGTCTGTTTATCACACACCACCCTCCTCTTCTGCCTTATCAGTCTTTTTCCTTTAGTCATCTTCGCCTTTATCTTAAAGTTATCAATAGGAAAACATTACAAACATTTCACATCATGAAAAAAAAAACCCTCACATTAATTTAAATCAATGTATCTACTGCACACCCAGGTGCTAAGCATTATGAAGGATTCAAAAGACAATGTAGCCTCTGGAAGGGAAATTTAGACATGATCACAAGATTTTATGATACACAGAAGGGGAATAATAAGTCCCATAAGAGTTAGGAATAGATTATGATAAGAATCATTACTACAGGTGAGAATTATCATACAGACAGCAATAATGCACATCAACAATCGACAGGAAAATTCATCAATACTTACTGAACGCATACTATAACAGGGCACTGTGAGTTTATCACTTAATAGGGGACACAAACAGGAAACCATAATACAAACCTAGAATATGCTAAGTGCCACAAGATAAACACAAGGTGCCAGAATTCATTCATTTCATTTAACGGTGAACATCATGTAGGCAGTGCTCTAAAAACAAAACAGTATGTGCCACCATAATGTAAACTGACATCAAAAGAGATGGCATCTAAATTGTTTTGAGTAGACAGGACTTTCTCAGAACAGGTAGAAGAGAGAATTGCTGAGATTTGACCCAAACAAATTGGTTTGTTTGACCCAAATTGGGTCAGAGAGCCAACTATTAGGTCCCTCCAGTAAATATCAGTAGCCTTCAATACATGGACGTGGTTAATATCAGAGCTGACAAAAATAAATAAATAATAATAATGTGAGCAAAATCTGAAGAGCCTTGGTCTGCCATTTGGCTGAAATAGAGAATAAGTAAGGAATGTGGGAAGAAAAGCTGGAAGAGAATCTGGAACTGAAATTACTATGACTTGAAATGCTTTCTTTCCTTTAAAGTATAAATACCACCAGGTGGAACCCAGGAACCACAGAGTACAAAATTCATAGGATCAAACAGCACTACTCGGAAGGATATACAGTTGACCCTTGAACAACATGGGAGATTAAGGGCACTGAAACGCGTAACAGAAAATCTGCATATAACTTCTGACTCCCCAAATACTTACTTAACTGCTAATAGCCTACTCTTGATTGGAAGCCTTATCAATAACATAAACAGGTAATTAACACACATTTTGTATATCATATGTATCATATATTGTATTCTTACATAAAGCTAAAGAAAATATTAAGACAATTATAAAGAAGAGAAAATACATGACAGTACTATACTGTAAAATAAAAAAAAAAGAAGAAGAAGAAAGAAAGAAAAAAAGAAACAGTGTATAAATGGACCAGGAAGGTCCAAACAACCCACGTTTTTCAAAAGCCAAGTGGCTGGCTGTGCTGCTCTGTGAATCTATGTAATGACCTAGTGATTTTCCTGTGCTGTTTTCAGATTAGAGCAGTCAAGAGCCAGGGGTACCAAGACATTTGCACAGGATCATGTTTGTCCTCGTCAATTCTGAAGGAACATCTAAACTACTCCAAACCAGGAGCAAAAATTGGTATACCTGAACCACAGCCTCCTGAGGCAGGTAATGCCTGCCTATAAATACATACGTGGTTTATTTCATTCAGACTCTATTTAAACTTTTGTCTATTTTTTTTAAACTTTTGTCTATTTAATCTGCGTTTGGTAAAACATATGGTTAGGAGCACATAAGGATAAGTGATAATGACAAACTAAGATCCAATTTCTTGAAAGAGTCACTAAATCCACTTATTCCACTTAGAAAACCAATGACAGGAAGAGGAAAAAATCCAAAAAGAAAAAATTGAAACATCCTCCAAAACTTCATTTAGTTTCTTTCATCTCCTTGGCCATGTAGCCTGCCTGTACTTTAACAGCTCTGAAAAGGCATTGATACCTTACATTCTTAAGAAGGTCCAACTCATTTTACCTGTATTACTAAATTCAACAAGTAATACAGCCACTTAGAGATAAAACAAAAGGAAAATGAGTCACTTAAGGTCACTTAGCAAAGAGGGGAACCATCCAACAGCTAACAATTGAGAATAAACTGCCCATTAATTTGTGTTTGGGGAAGGAAGTAGGCATGGCATGCCTTCACACCCATAGAGGAAGCAGGGTTCCGTTTCCTAACTCCAAATATCAATTTCTGCTATCTTCTAAGAGGGAAAACTTACCATCTTTCTCTTCCAACTAGCAGTTCTGTGAGTGCTTTCTAGTAATGAGGGCCCGAATATCAACTCTTATTCCTAACTCAAGCATTAGTAAACATCATAGGACACATAATGCAGTTTTAATTCTTTCCAGTGAGGTCCATCACACTAGACATAGCCTCATAAACTTTGGATACTTCCAAATGGATTACTACTTTTTTTTTTTTTTTTAATTTATTTATGATAGTCAGAGACAGAGACATAGGCAGAGGGAGAAGCAGGCTCCATGCACCGGGAGCCCGATATGGGATTCAATCCCAGGTCTCAAGGATCGTCCCCTGGGCCAAAGGCAGGCGCTAAACCGCTGCGCCACCCAGGGATCCCGGATTACTACTTTTCTACCTCGTTAATAATACGCTCATTTTACCAAAGTCGGAAATTTCAAAAACAGTCCCACAAACTAGGTACAATACTGGTCCAATATAAGGCCAAGAAAAGTCATTTGGTGGTTAAATTATTTACTATCAGCAATTATAAATTCAGTTGTCTCAGTCAAGAGTTTATAGTCTAGGGACGCCTGGGTGGCTTAGCGGTTAGGCGCCTGCCTTCGGCCCAGGGCATGATCCTGGAGTCCCGGGATGGAGCCCCACATCAGGCTCCCTGCGTGGAGTCTGCATCTCTCTCTCTGCCTATGTCTCTGTCTCTCTCTCTCTCTGTCTTCATGAATAAATAAAATCTTTAAAAAAAAAAAAGAAGAGTTTATAGTCTATATTGAAGACTCCATGAACCCTATGAGGTAGGTCAATTGGAAAAGCAATCTTTATGGACCAAGCCTGAGGCAGAGGTAGGAATCACAAGACAGGTGGAGGGGTATATTTTGGAGATTGAATTATTAGGCTAGCACCAGCTTTATTTCTTAGTAAACTAAAAAAAGTACAAGTAAAAAAAAAAAAAAAGAAAGAAAGAAAAAGAATCAAATCAAATGAAGTGGAAGGATGAAGATTAAGAAACTGGAGATGCCCAAAAAGTCTGTTTCCTGTCTTTAATATTAGAGCACTCTCTAGAGTATCAAATGAAAGTTATTATCCTGTTAACCATTAAGTACCAGACTGGTACAGGCACCACAATCACAAATATTTAAGTACTGAAGCTGACTCATAAAAATCGAAAACTATTTCATGCTTTAGGCTTTCAACATACCATCAGTTTAACCCATTCCTTTCTTTCAATCATGTTATTTTGAAACCAATATAAAAAGTATTTTTAACCTAGTTCTGGAAACTGTAATTAAATTACAGTGAATACAGGGAGCTACATGCAATTAGATTTTAAGGCATTATCATTCCTACATACAATCCTGGATTTACTAAATCAGTTGTTAAATACCTGTCCTATCTACTATACTAAGATAAATACATATATGGTTATGAAAAGGGTTGCTGAAGAGTCTTAACTGGTATCCCTTTGAAAGAATATCAAAATCTGAATATGAAAAGTCATTTCAAAATTGATCTTTGTTAAATTTTCTGAGAATCCCAGTTTATAATGTCCTTGAAAGGCTGAAATACCTTTTCAGATCATAAACAAGTAAAATCATGTATAATCAAAAACTTTTTTAAAGTCATGAGCATGAGAAACAAATAAATTTAGGACAGAGATTTTTTGTTTTACCATTCAAAAATACTAAATTAATTACACTGTATTTCTTCTATTTCTTTTGAAAATAAAGGCATTTTATTTTTTAAATGGAAATGGAAGGAGCACAGAACAGCCAATTTCAAAGGCACCAAGTTACAGTTTTTCAATATGAAGTACTCCTCCAGTTGTGAGGACATATACTGTACATCCATTAGAATACATATTATATATGGAATTCCAATAAGATATTTTACCAAAATAACCCCTATAAAATTTCCAGAATATCAAAGCCTTCGCTACAATAGTTTGATAAATTACACTAAAAGGGAAAAATTACTTAATGAAAATCGAAATTCACACGTGACAACATCCTTTAAAAGGCAAGCACACGTGTGCGCACACAAAGCAGAACCAACCAAAGCTTTTTTTTTTTTTCCCCCTAGTTTTAAAGAATACTGGCTAGTTCTGTGAATTATGCAAAGGACAGCAAATACTAAGCTGGTGTATTTATGCTACTGTACTTCCATTTTTAAAACACGCATCTCAACTCCCCAGATACCAACCATCATCCACAGAAACCATGCAGCTAGCTATCCAACAGACTTTGTGTCACCATTTATTATTTATAGCATTAAATGAGGGAAGTGGCTCTGATGTCACCGACCCTACCCAGTGGAATCACTGACTCAATAAACATTTTCACACTGGAGAAAATCTGGCTAGGAAAACATTTTGCTGGGTTAAGTAGATTCTTTCACCTTTCCTCTCAACCCAGGGGTAGGGGGTTGTTACTGTGGTAGGAGAGATACAAAGAAACTGTCAAGGTTTCCACAGGAAGAAACCCTGGGCATGTCCGCTGGCTGAGGTAAAGACTTCCTCCTCCCAACTCTCCAGAGCCCGGGCTGATTTCCCCAATGTTCAAATTGGCAGGTAATAGCTGCCATGTTTCTTTTCTTCCACCAAATCATCTACCGAGCACCAAGTTCTTCGCTTCTACTAGCCACTCTCTCGTAGTTCTGTTTCTAAAAACCCCTTCTGGCTCCAAGTCGTAAAATGGAAAGCGGCTGGGGTGTCCTTAGGGCCGGGGAGTCTGGTATGGCTACCAGTGGGCTGTAATAGAAGAGTGATCGCTTCCCCTAGGGGCCTAGGATTCTCTCTTTATTTTTTTAATAAGAAAGAACTGGCGGCAGTGAGGAGGACAAACAACCCCCCCCCCCCCCCATTTTCCCAAAGCAACGCTGGGAAACACCAAGTTGCGGTTTTTCTTTCCTGGGAGATGGAATCCAGAGTACCTGGGGCCTCGCTATGCAAACATCCCTCACCGCGGAGTAGGAAACCCTTTGTCCGAGAAGCCGGACACCGCAGGGGCCGGGAAAGAGGCCCCTGTCCGTCAGAGCCTCAAACCCCAGACCTCCCACCTCCACCCCTGGAGGGCCTATCCCGGCATCCACACAGCCCTGCGCTGGGGAGAGGGTGCTGAGGCCCCTACTAGGACGCGGAGAGCGAGGCCCTGACCGACCTCCTCCGTATCCCCCCCCCCCCCCCCCCCCGCCCACCACCATTTCATTCGGCCTCAGTGGGGCTTGCAAGAAAGGTGCAGGCCTGCGCCGGAGAAACAGAGCGGGGAAATCTCCTTCTAAGAGAAGGAGAATGAGATGCTACAGCGAGCGTGAGCTAAGGCCACAGCATAAGCTAGCGAGGGTCCTTCGAGAGATGGGCCCGGATATAGGACAGAGGGAGGAAGGAGAACCGAGGAGTATGGAGGTGGCCGGGCCAGGTCCGGCCTGAGATCTCGAGGGATCCGGAGGAAACGCGCCAGCCCCGAGGCCAGGGAAAGCCAGGACCCAGGGCCGGGCCAAAGCAGCCGGGAAGGCCCAGGGCGGCCTCGCGCCGGACGCTGAGGCGGGCAGGCCCGCCCGCGGCCGGCCGGACGGAAGAACGGTCCAGCGGGCCTCACTCACCATGAGCTCGATGGTCTTGTCCTCAATCACCGAGTCGGGCTCCATGGCGGCCCCGGCGGCCCCGCCTCGCTCTCCCCGCGCAGCAGCGAACGGCCCGGGCGGAGGAGGCGACGGCGGAGGCGGCAGAGGCGGAGGCGGCTATCTTACCCACTCTAGCTGCCAGCCCGCCCGGGCCGCCGGCAGCTCCGCCCTCCCCCTCGGCGAACGCAGTACGCAGACCGAGGACTACAGCTCCCAGCAGGCGCCGGGGGCCCCGCAGAGCGCTGTGGGAACGAGAAGTCAGTACCGGGCTAATCTCTCTTGGCACCCCGAAGCTGAATTCTGAGCCGAAAGTAGCACTGGACTGTGAACATGGGGCGTGCAAACCTAAAGAATTAAGGGCTCCCTCCAAAGAGGGCCTCGGGAATGCCGCGACTACATGTCCCAGAAAGCCCTGCGCGCGGGTTCTCCTTCCGGCTAGCTTCTCCTGACTTCCTGGCAGCCTCCGGCGACTCAGACCGGGACGGAAACTCAGAGGTAACTCTTCCCTCTTCAGAGATCCTGCCTGTGAGACCGGTTTCCGCACATGCGCAGTCGATGCCGCAGTGCCCAGTCTACGCCTAGGTAGCGAGCGATGGCTAGGGGCAGATGTTGGAGACAGGTGGGTTCCAGGTGCACTAGGAGGGCTTGGGGCTCGGGTGTAGGAGGGACCAGCAAGCGAGGGAACGTCGGGCAAAGGAGGGGCTCTGAGAGTATGGGCAACCCAGAAGTGAGAGGTTCGGAAATGTCGTTGGGGAAAGTGGGTTTATGGCGATGAACTGCGGTGTTGTCTGTACGCACCACGAAGTGGGAGTGACTGAGGGATGAAAGGGAACCTGTGTATACTGAGCCCCTCTTACTCATTCTTCAGAAAATAATTATTTTTTAGACTTTCGGACTCTGCCAGGTCTGAAGTCCGCTCCGAACATTACGAGGAAGGACTCTGTTATCATGGTGCTTAATTCTGGTGGTGGGAAAAGAGTAGGCGCTAAGGAGGACCGCAGCTGAAGACCTGGAGACTCTTAGTGAAGTCGGCCTTCAGCTCTGTGTGAACTTTGTCGGGTCTATCCGCTAACCGGAGACCGTCGCGTACATACTGATTGAGCAAGTTGAGTTTATTACTGGATGCAGGGAGGGAGAATACCCGCCATGAGAAATCCTAGGCGGCTCAGTAAGAGTCGTTAGGTGATTTGGAAGAGGGTTTAAGGAAATGAGGCTTTACTCTGGATTAGATGCTGTCAGGAAGTAGGGATAATTCTGTGATTGGGCATCTCATGCCTGGACCGAGGGAACAGTAGATTGAGGCTGAAGCTGTAATTGCTAAAGAAGCAGGAACCTCCTCATTAACCAGGATGGGGGATGTTGGGTCATTTTTGGTGGTTTGGACACTGTTCATTTTTTTTTTTTTTATCTGCATTCAAATATAATTAAGAAATTATCTTGTTTCTGTTTTGATCTATCCACAGTCAGAGAATGGCCCCATCTGGTGTTTATGTTCTGTGAAATTATGTTCCAAGAGGAGAACCCAAGGCCTACCTAAGAGGACCATCTATCGTCTAGTAACATTACAGCCTGGATAATTGTACCAGGCCAGCTTCCAAATATCAGGGCCTGCTTTTCTCTTTCTCTAGTGTTTGGAATTTTCTGCACCTGTGAAGTGAAGGGACTCAGTGACCTAGAAATTTTTCCATTTCTAAGGATTACAGCAATTTGTACTCCTGGAGGACGTAGTGTAAGTACCACACCGGTAGGATTTGAAGTTTCATAGTCCTTATCTGGCGCCTTCCACCAAAAGAACTAGAAGCAGTAGGAAGAAAGAGCACAGAATTGGAAAGTTATTGCCACTAATTTGCTGTTTGAATTTCACCAGGCCCCTTCCCCTGTCTGGGCCTTGGGACATTCATTAGTGAAACAGGAGTTAGAATAAATGACCTGTTTCAGTTACTTAGTGTATCATAACAAGCCACACCCAAGACTTAGTAGCTTAAAATAACAGTGGCTTATGTTTACAATTGTGTGGGTTGACTGGACACAGCTGGGCCCACATAGTATAAGTTAAGGTTACTCATGAGACTGTAGTCAGCTGGAAGCTCATCACAGTGGCTTCTCATCCTCTGAGGCCTCTCTTCTTCACCTGGTGTCTTATCATTCAAGCTTCTGTGTGGTGACTAGCTTCCAAGAAGACAAGTCCCAGTGAGCAAATGATTATCATGCCTTTGGCACACCACACTTGGTAATGTCCCATTGGCCAAAGCAAGTCATACAGCCAAGCCCAGAGTCAATGTAGAATGGAACTATACAGAGTTGTGAATACAGAGGGTCATGGTTTACTAGGGATTACTAATGTAACAGCCAACCAGGATATCTAAGGTACCAGCATTTGCCATAGGACCTAGCACATAAGGTTAGGGTAGGAGTTATAAGCTGAATTTCCCAATATGTATATTTATATTTATCTTACAGCATTTTTATGATTTAAAATTTGACATTTTTGCATTTTAAAGTCTGAATTTCCGTCTTCTCTTAAAAAATTAGACTATCCAGATTTTTGGATATGCATGGCAACAATATGCAGGGGTTACATAGCAACTGCCTTCTTTATATGAAGCATATGCTCTATAGATTTCTACTGTCACCATTGCTCCCTGTTGTCTTTTATCTGCATGCTCCACTCATTTAATTTGTGTGCCTAACCCATAAGGAAATTTGAGTTTGCAACCCTGTGGCATTAGAACTGTAATGGAGATAACTCAAGATTTCTGTCCTTATATTAAAACCATACTCCACCATAAGAGGAAAAAATCCTATTGGGTCAGATTCCAGGGGCTCAGTAGTATTAAAAAGTCATGTATTGATAGAAGCCTTACCCAAGCTATATGAGAGGCAAGCTGAGCCAAGGCTTGTCACTTATGTCAAACAAGAACTCAAGTTCTCGGGTATTTTAACTGCTTCAGGCTTCAAGCCAGCTAATGATGAATTTGGTCGTCAGTAAAGGCAGAAGCCCTTGACTCATACTTCCCCCCAGTTTTTCAGATAGCTGTGCTCTGAGGTTTACAAGACCCGCTAACAACAAAGTGGTTGTTCAGGTCCACAGTCCCTTAACCGAAACCCTGAGGTCTGAAACATATTCAGAATTCAGAATTGCTTAGATTTTACAAAGACAGTATGGTACACATACTGTATATATAGTGTAACATACCTAGGGGAGTCTGGGAGAGCACTTCATAATCCAATACATTAACTTTTGTGCCTCAGACCGTATGTGTGCCTGTTATCAATTTATAGCCTCTCAGTTCCAAATACATTCTTTTACATACTTCGAAATACTGGAGTCCAACTAGGACCCTGTGAATGTTTCTTCTCTGCCAGCTGGCACAGCATTTAACTTTGTCAATAAAGAGCCCTAGAGGAACACAGGCAAATGAAGGAACTTATCTTCTTAGTTCTAGTATACTTCACTTAACTTCTTGCTTTTGTGGTATACAGAAGCAAATGGTTTGCAGAACCATAACACCCCTCCCCAACATACACACAGGTGGCTAGGACATTCAGAGGGTAACATCCTAGTGAATTCAGTGACACTTCAGTGGGCAGTTTCCTGCTTGCCAGCCACACCTGTAGCCCTTCAGCAAACTTCAACCATCCAATGGGCCATAACTACCCTCTCCCCAGTGCGGTCTGAATCTCACAGCAGTCGGGTAGGAAGGCTCTTCCAAGTTTCTTTCATCCTTGGATACTCTGCCTCAGCCCTAAAGGTAGTAGGAGGTGGTTGCTCCCTGTAACGGCTGTTTCTATATTCTTGAGAGTTATCTTTACCCCTTGGTACTTAATACCCTATTACTAGTTAATAGTTCTTTCAGCTTTTTGTTTCTTTTGTTTTTTAGATTCCGCATATAAATGAAATGTATGATATTTATCTTTCTCTGACTTATTCCACTTAGCATAATACCTTCTAGGTCCATCCATATTGTCCCAAATGGCAAGATCTTTCTTTGTTATGGCTAAGTAATATTCCATTTTACATGTATATCACATCTCCTTTACCATTCCTCTATCAATAGACTTGTAAGCTTCTTTCATATTTTGGCTTTTGTAAATGCTACAATAAACATAGGAATGCATATATCTTTTCAGATTAATATTTCCATTTTCTTTGGGTAAATACCCAATAGTGGAGTACTGGATCCTATGGTATTTCTATTTTTAATTTTTTGATGACCCTTAATACTGTTTTCCACAGTGCCTACAAAATTTACATTCCCATCAAAAGTGTAAAAGGGTTCCTTTTTCTCCACATCCTCACCAACACTTGTCATTTCCTCTCTTTTTGATATTAGTCATTCTAACAGGTATCAGATGATATGTCATTGTGGTTTTGACTTGCATTTCCCTGATGATTATTGATGTTGAGCATCTTTTCATGGGTCTGTTCACCATCTGTATATCTTCTGTGGAAAAAAAGATATTCAGGTCCCCTGCCCATTTTTTAATCAAATTTTTTTGGTCTTGAATTGCTAATTTCTGAAGTTTGGGTATTAACCCCTTATTGGACATAACATTCACAAGTGTCTTCTCCCATTCAGTAGGTTCTTTTCATTTTGTTGATGGTTTCCTTTTGATAAGCAAAAGCTTTCTGGTTTGGTGTAATTCTAACATTGTATTTTTGCTTTTGTTTCCTTTGCTGGAGGAGGCGTATCTAGAAAAATGTTGCCAAGGCTGATGTCAAAGAAGTTACTGCCCATATATATTTTTTATTCTAGGAGTTTTATGGCTTAAGGTCTCATGTTTCGGTCTTTAATACATTTTGAGTTTATTTGTGTGTGTGGTATAAGAAAGTGGTCGAGTTTCATCATCTTACATGTTGCTGTCCAGTTTTCCCAATATGATCCCAAGATCAAAAGTTGCATACTCCACCAACTGAGCCAGCCAGGCACCCTCTTTTTTTTTTTTTTTCCAATATTTTTTATTTGCTTTTTTTTTTTTTTTTTTTTTTAAGTAATCTCTACATCCAATGTAGGGCTTGAACTAATAATCTCAAGATTAGGAGTCACATGCTCTAGTAACTGAGCCAGCCAGGTGCCCTGCACTGAAATTTTGACTTAACTCATTTCCAAGAGACATCAAAGAACGCAGTTCTCTTAAGGGAGAATCTTACAAAATTCTAGAAAAGAGAATGATGGTAAGAAATACTAAAGGGGTGTCTGGGTGGTGCAATTGGTTAAGCATCCAACTCTTGGTTTCAGCTCAGATTGTGATCTTATGGTTGTGAGATCAAACCCCACATCATGCTCTGTGTTCAGCTTAGAGTCTGCTTGGAATTCTCTCTCCTTCATCTTCTCCTTCCACCCCTCCCACTCATGCACTCACATTCTCTTTCTTGTGTGTGCATGCGCGCTCTCTCTCTCTCTCTCTAATAAATTTTTTTTTATTTTTTATTTATGATAGTCATACAGAGAGAGAGAGAGAGGCAGACACACAGGCAGAGGGAGAAGCAGGCTCCATGCACCGGGAGCCCGACGTGGGACTCGATCCTGGGTCTCCAGGATCGCGCCCTGGGCCAAAGGCAGGCGCCAAACCGCTGCGCCACCTAGGGATCCCTAATAAATTTTTTAAAAAGAAATATTAAAGATAGCAGCACCCTGTTTATCAATATGACTAGGTTCCATGTATTATCCATCTATAGAATAAACAACACGGTAGTTATAAAATACATATTAGCACATTTATTTGAACTGAAAAACAAACCTAGACTTTTTCTGACAGTCTTTTTAGATGACTGGTTTGATAGTGTAGACTGGCTTTGTGAATAATTGGTGTTAGATGAGTTATATCTTTAGTCTCACAGTTTTTAGGAAAATAAAGTGCATAAATAGAAACATTTCATCAGTTAACTTACTAGCAAACGTGTATAGAAATTAATATTTGTGTTTTCCCAACCCTTTATAAACTTAACCAGTGAAAGAAGATACCTCCAAGTGAAAAAGTAAAGAAACATTATATTAGTCAAAATAGAATACACTATACCACAGTAGCAAATTAACCCTGTGTAAGTAACCCTGTGTATCAGTCCAAATTCAGTCAGAGAAGCAGAACTACTGAGTGTATTAAGGGATTTTTTTTTTACAAGGATTTGAGCTTATATGAGTGTTAAATCTAATGAAGCAATCTCTATAAGCCTGTTGTCTTCACAGTTGAAACTGGATCTAAAGTCCACAGGGTAGGCAGTCAGGAAGGGAAGAGGGAAATAAGATATGGGAGAGCAAGTTTAAGTCAAGTAGAGTCCGTGAGGATGGGCTGAAAACTGTCAGTTCTTATTGCCTCTGACCTTGGTGGTGTAGTTGATCTGCAGAGGCCAGAGCTCTTTGTCAAAGAACTGAACTCACAACCATGGCCCAGGAATCAGAGAAGCGAAAGGAGGCTGTAAGGGAACTTGGAGTGATTGCAGACCCAGCCACTCTTCACACCAAGGAGGTAAGGGAGCCGATCAATGACAATGTATATGGACTACAAAATGACTTCATTTTTCACTTCTACTCTTTGAAACCAATGCAGGAATCTTATCTTGTGGCCTACTCTAATCAGAAACACAGAGGAACAAAATCAGGGAAACATGGCTCAGTCTAGCCAAACTGACACATTACCGAGTTCCACACCGTGGGAACATAATGTCTTATACATATTTTGTTCATGTAAAGTCCAAAGGGATTAGTTAGCCTTCTACTTTGTAGTTACACCATCTGGAATTCACGGTCTCCCATGTTGCTGGGGCAGAGGGGACTGAAGGGAGGTCACCAGCTATTAACTGCCTTATCTCAGAAGCATGTCATTCCTGCTCACTGTTCAGTGGTCAGTACCTAATGACACAGCTCTAAGAAGTTGCAAGGGAGGGCAAACAATGTACTCTCCCTATATACCTAGAAAAAAAGGAAATGAAGTAGAGTGTGGTTAAGTACATAGGACCGTCTCTACTACATGGGTGTAATTAATAATTATTTCATAATTCTTGATAAAGACTTTTAGGTATGCTTTCCTGAAATTGAGAAAGTTAATTTCTCCAATGACTATATACAAAAATGCTCTTACTAGTCAGATGATTTCCAGTACTTTGCTCTCAACAAAATTGAATGATGATTGAATTAAGTTTTAATGATAATTTAAAATAATTTTGCTAGCTGATCACTATGTAACTTTTGACCTAATAACTTTAAAGGAATCCAAAGAAGTTGTATAACATTACTAGAAGACAACTTTCATTCTTCTACAAACAAGACTTTTAAGTACTAATATCTATAAGAATGTGATCTAAAGGGACGCCTGGGTGGCTCAGCAATTGAGCCTCTGCCTTTGGTTCAGGTCATGATCCTGGGGTTTCAGGATCAAGTCCCATGTCAGGCTTTCCAGAGGGAGCCAGCTTCTCCCTCTGCCTGTGTCCTCTGCCTCTCTCTCTGTCTGTGATGAATAAATAAAATATTTTTAAAAAAAGAGTGTGATCTAAAAACAAATTTGATGCCAAATCATCTCATTCTAGCAATAAGTAATACTAATGCATGGATATGAAAACTATTTTTTAGTTATTGATTGGTTTAAACATGTAGTTATAGTAAAATTCGGTTTGTATTTAATCATTATTTGTCAAGATGTTCATGTACTTCTTGTTTGATCAATTGCATTTGGTAACAATTACAATGATAATTTAAATGCAGAAGGCTCTTTTGCCAACATTCCAAGCCTACGATCACCAAAAATAAAAATTGTAGCACAAAATACAGAAGAGAAATAGGATAAGGAGAGCAATAAGACTTTCAAGCATAAAATTTGGGGGGAGAATGGAATGGAGATATGAATTCAAGGAGGAAAAAGATACAAAATTTCCTATCAGAAAACAACTTGTTCATATTTACTTAAAAGGATGATGGTATGAAATTACTATATATTTAAATTTCATTAAGAAAAGTAATAACAGCTTTATTTTTAAATGCCAGTATTTATTGGAGCCCCTGGTTGGCTCAGTCAGTCAAGTTGCCATCTCTTGATTATGGCTCAGGTCATGATCTCAGGGTCCTGGGATCAAGCCCCACATTGGGCTCCACACTCTTCAGGAAGATTCTTTCTTCCCACACCAGCCCCTGCCCATATGAGCTCTCTCTCTCTCTCTCTCTCTCTAATAAATAAATCTTTTAAAAATAAATGTCAATATTTATAGTACACTGAAAATCATTCTCTATTTAAATTTATGCTGAAAAAATTTAGATATTTTAAGAAATGAGTAATTACATAATGTATCAAAATTCTTTTGAGGATACAGAGGAAAAAAATTCAAAGATCAGTGCTCTAGATCACTGTGGTGACTGCAGAAAGGGCCTTGGTATCCTGAGTGCCAGACTCTCAAGTCTAGGATTTGGGTTTTTTCTAAGATTGGTTGATTGATTGATTGATTCATTCATTCATTCATTTATTCATTCATAAGAGACAGAGAGAGGCAGAGACATAGGCAGAGGGAGAAGCAGGCTCCATGCAGGGGGCCCGTTGTGGGACTCAATCCTGGGACTCCGGGAACACACCCTGAGCCAAAGGCAGACGCTCAACCACTGAGCCACCCAGGTGTCCCTCAAGTCTAGGATTTTGAACAGAACTAGACATTTGCCAAGAAGTCTTTGATATAGATGTGAAATAATTGGATTTATTTTTTTTAATTGGATTTAGAAAATGTTTCCTTTCAATAATAACCAAGGACATACCGGTTAAAATAACCATCAGGCAGCCAGTCTGTTTGTCCCACTCCTCACCCCTGAGTAGCTCCATGGTGGGCCACTCACTGAAGCGCTAAAGGCTAACTCCAATACACCTTTCCAACTTTATTTCTCACTCTGCTTTCCCCCATCCTGTTCTGGCTCCTCATGTTTCTCACAACCTCCATTCCATCATGTTTGCATGTCCCTCTCTGGCAGTTCTTGTGTCCTCGAGAGAATGAGATGGATTCTTCAAGGGTACAAAATGAGAGGCAGGGCCGTGCCTAATTCAGCAACTCTAGTGTGAACTTTTTTGTTGGAGCCTATCTCAGTCCCTTCTTAAGGTCCTAAGCAGCTTGGAGGGTTCCAAGCATTAAGAAATTTATCCTAGGGACGCCTGGGTGGCTCAGCGGTTGAGGGTCTGTCTTCGGCTTTAGGATGTGATCCCAGGGTCTGGAATCAAGTCTCGCTTCGGGCTTCTTGTGGAGAGCCTACTTCTCCCTCTGTTTGTGTCTCTGACACTCTCTCTCTCTGTCATGAATAAATAAATAAAATTTTTAAAAATTTTTTTTAATTTATCCTAAAGAATATCCCAAATTCGGAATGCTTCCAAACCCGTTCCATGAGGCCAGCATCACCTTAATTCCAAAACCAGACAAAGACCCCACCAAAAAGGAGAATTATAGACCAATATCCCTGATGAACACAGATGCAAAAATCCTAAAGATACTAGCCAATAGGATCCAACAGTATATTAAGAAGATTATTCACCATGACCAAGTGGGATTTATCCCCAGGATGCAAGGCTGGTTCAACACTCGTAAAGCAATCAACGTGATAGATCATATCAAAAAGAGAAAAAACAAGAACCATATGATCCTCTCGATAGATGCAGACAAAGCATTTGACAAAATACAGCATCCATTCCTGATCAAAACTCTTCAGAGTTTAAGGATAGAGGGAACATTCCTCAGCATCTTAAAAGCCATCTACAAAAAAGCCCACAGCAAATATTCTCAATGGGGAAACACTGGGAGCCTTTCCCCTAAGATCAGTAACATGACAGGGATGTCCACTCTCACCACTGCTATTCAACATAGTACTAGAAGTCCTAGCCTCAGCAGTCAGGCAGCAAAAAGAAATAAAAGGCATTCAAATTGGCAAAGAAGAAGTCAAACTCTCCCTCTTTGCAGATGGCATAGTACTGTACATAGAAAATCCAAAAGACTCCACTCCAAGATTGCTAGAATTTATACAGCAAATCGGCAGTGTGGCAGGATACAAAATCAATGGCCAGAAATCAGTGTCATTTCTCCACACTAACAGTAAGACTGAAGAAAGAGAAATTAAGGAGTCAATCCCATTTACAATTGCACCCAAAAGCATAAGATACCTAGGAATCAACCTAACCAAGAGGTAAAGGATCTATCTATACCCTAAAAACTACAGAACACTTCTGAAAGAAATTGAGGAAGATACAAAGAGATGGAAAAATATTCCATGCTCCTGGATTGGAAGAGTTAATATTGTGAAAATGTCAATGCTACCCAGGGCAATTTACACATTCAATGCAATCCCTATCAAAATACCATGGACTTTCTTCAGAGAGTTGGAACAAATAATATTTGTGTGGAATCAGAAAAGACCCCAAATAGCCAGGGGAATATTAAAAAAGAAAACCAGAGCCGGGGACATCACAATGCCAGATTTCAGGTTGTACTACAAAGCTGTGATCATCAAGACAGTGTGGTACTGGCACAAAAACAGACACATAGATCAATGGAACAAAATAGAGAATCCAGAAATGGCCCCTCAACTCTATGGTCAACTAATATTCGATAAAGCAGAAAAGACTATCCACTGGGAAAAGGACAGTCTCTTCAATAAGTGGTGCTGGAAAAATTGGACAGTCATGTGCAGAAGAATGAAAGTAGACCATTCTCTTACACCATACACAAAGATAAAATGGATGAAAGATCTAAATGTGAGACAGGAATCCATCAAAACCCTAGAGGAGAACACAGGCAACACCCTTTTTGAACTTGGCCACAGCAACTTCTTGCAAGATACATCTATGAAGGCAAGGGAAACAAAAGCAAAAATGAATTATTGGGACCTAAGATAAAAAGCTTCTGCACAGCAAAAGAAACAGTCAACAAAGCTAAAAGAACCTACAGAATGGGAGAAGATATTTGCAAATGATCTATCAGATAAAGGGCTAGTATCCAAGATATAAAAACTTATTAAATTCAACAGCAAAGAAATAATCCAATCATGAAATGGGCAAAAGACATGAACAGAAATTTTACCAAAGAAGACATAGACATGGCCAATAAGCACATGAGAAAATGCTCTGCATCACTTGCCATCAGGGAAATCCAAATCAAAACCACAATGAGATACCACCTCACACCAGTGAGAATGGTGAAAATTAACAAGACAGGAAACAACAAATGTTGGAGAGGATATGGAGAAAGGGAAACCCTCTTGCCCTGTTGGTGGGAATGTGAACTGGTACAGCCGCTCTGGGAAACCGAGGAGGTTCCTCAAAGAGTTAAAAATAGAGCTACGCTACGACCCAGCAATTGCACTGCTGGGGATTTACCCCAAAGATACAGATGCAGTGAAACGCCGGGACACCTGCACCCCAATGTTTATAGCAGCAATGTCCACAATAGCCCAACTGTGGAAGGAGCCTCAGTGTCCATTGAAAGATGAATGGAGGGCAGTGGTTTAGTGCCGCCTAAACCCAGGGCCTGATCCTGGAGACCCAGGATCGAGTCCCATGTCAGGCTCACTGCATAGAGCCTGCTTCTCTCTCTGCCTGTATCTCTCTCTCCCCCTCTCTCTCTCTCTCTCTCTCTCAGGAATAAATAAAATACATTAAAAAAAAAAAAGAAAGATGAGTGGATAGAGAAGATGTGTTCTATATATACAATGGAATATTCCTCAGCCATTAGAAACAACAAATACCCACCATTTGCTTCAACGTGGATAGAACTGGAGGGTATTATGCTTGAGTGAAGTAAGTCAATTGGAGAAGGACAAACATTATATGGTCTCACTCATTTGGGGAATACAAAAAATAGTGAAAGGGAATAAAGGGGAAAGGAGAGAAAATGAGTGGGAAATATCAGTGAGGGTGACAATATGAGAGACTCCTAACTCTGAGAAACGAACAAGGGGTGGTGAAAGGGGAGGTGGGCAGGGGGTTGGGGTGACTGGGTGACGGGCACTGAGGGGGGCACTTGACGGGATGAGCACTGGGTGTTATGCTATATGTTGGCAAATTGAATCAAAAAAAATTATATATATATATATATATATATATCCATCCCAAATTCTGTGGAAACTGGCCAGCAGAGAACAGGTAGAGAGGGATGAAGTTATGTAGGGTTTTCTGATAAACTAGATTCTAGCTGCTAGAACATGGAATTTATATGACAAAGGTTCCCAGCATTATTCCCAGCGAGTTGTGCTTGTGTGTGCAGGTACAGTCTCTTGTTGATGGCCTTATTTTTTCCCTCCCACCTGAATGGAAGTGTTGTGTGCCTGCTTCTCCCTTTGTTTCTCTATGCTGGTGGAGCTTTGTAACCAAGAGTGGCTCAGAATTACCAAGTTTGGATCAAAGTATATGCATAAAGAGTCTTATCTGTGTAACTGGATGTGGAAATGAGACTCTTTTAGTCTGGAGTTTCAGCTGTGGTCTCAAACCTGAAAACAATAGGTGCCATTTTAATGCAAAGTCCTAGATGAAGTTTAGAAGGCCTGTGAAGGTTGTCCAAAAACCAGTTCTGCTAGTTCATCAGCCCATTCCCCACTTTGAGGGTGTACTGGAGAGGCTTGGAGACAAATCAGCCAAGATGGAAGAACATTTAGAGAATTCGTCCCTCCCAGTCCTGCCCAGGTGCACCTCAGGGTGCCTTCAGGGACCACTCAGTCACTGAAGTGTGTCCCCTTGAGTTAGGAGACATGGGCACTGGTTCCTCATTCGTGTCTGCAAACATGAGTATGTGGGCAGGCCAAAGGCTGAGTGGGTACAGCCTGTGGCTGCAGAGAGGAAATGCCTGTCTCCAGGAGGGCCAAAATTCTGAGAGGGCAAGCATGCATGTTTATGGGGGCGAGCTGGGTATTCCACAAAGATTGTCTTGAAATGGTTGCTGACCAAGAGGGCCACCTGGAGGGGGAAAGTGATTCCTACAGGTGTCCCCTGTGAGGGGTACAGCATAGGAAGGAGGAGATTAAGGTGGGGAGGAAGGTTTCTGGGAACTAGCCAGAAGAGGTATCTCTCATCTGGAAATAACAGAAAGCCCAAAAAGTGCCCCATGAGAAAAGATACCAGCCTTTGACATGAAACATTTAGGAGGTACAGGTGCCAGATTATAACTGGACAAGTCAGGACATTTTCTCCCCTGCCTCAGGTTGAGTTTCCCAGAAGCAGACCCCAAGTTGAGAATACTGCACAAGGGCTTTATTAAGTATTCACAGGAGAAACACATTAGGGAGTGGGGAACCAAGAAAGGGAAAGTGCACTTGCAGTCAGAACCCATAGAGTGGAGTTTCAGCTTCAGGCTGATCCTGCATGATGCTCTGGGATGCACATTACTCCCCAGAGTTGGTCCAAACTTCAGTGTGGGCTTTCCTAGTCCTGGAGCACTCAGTTTCCAGACACTTCTGACTCTGTGCTTCAGGCAAAGCCACACCAACAGGAATGCCTGTTGAGAAAGAGTTCATTTGACCCTTGAGCAACGTGGGAGTTAGGGGTGCCAACTCTGCTGTTGAAAATCCACATATAACTTTAGACTCCCCAAAAACTTATAGCCTACTATTGACCAGAAACCTTACCAAATAAATGATTTTTTTTTTTTTAAGAAATGCCATACTGTCCACGATAGCCAAACTGTGGAAGGAGCCTAGGTGTCCAACGAAAGATGAATGGATAAAGAAGATGTGGTTTATGTATACAATGGAATATTACTCAGCTGTTAGAAATGACAAATACCCACCATTTGCTTCAACGTGGATGGAACTGGAGGGTATTATGCTGAGTGAAGTAAGTCAGTCGGAGAAGGACAAACATTATATGTTCTCATTCATTTGGGGAATATAAATAATAGTGAAAGGGAAAATAAGGGAAGGGAGAAGAAATGTGTGGGAAATATCAGAAAGGGAGACAGAACGTAAAGACTGCTAACTCTGGGAAACGAACTAGGGGTGGTAGAAGGGGAGGAGGGCGGGGGGTGGGAGTGAATGGGTGACGGGCACTGGGGGTTATTCTGTATGTTAGTAAATTGAACACCAATAATAAATAAATAAATAATAAATAAATAAATAAATAAATAAATAAATAAATAAATAAATAAATAAAAGAAATGCCATACTGTTTTCCACAGCAGCTATACCATTTTACATTCCCACCAGTAATTACACAAGGGTTCTAATTTCTCCGCATCCTTGCCAACATCTCTAATTTTCTGGGGTTTATTTCTTGTTTTGTTTTGTTCTGTTGTTGTTTGTTTTGTTTTTGATCAGAGCTGTCCTATTATGTATGAAGTGGTATGTCATTATGATTTTGATTTGCATTTCCCTTATAATTAGTGATGTTGAGCATCTTTTCATGTACTTACTGGCTATTTGTATGTCTTCTTTGCAGGAATGTCTATTCAAGTTCTTTACCCATTTTTTTTAATGGTGAAAAAATTTAGATTTCTAGCCAGCTCGACTCAGTTTAGATGATCCCAATTTTGTTGGCAATATCCAAAGCATCATAGGAGCCAGTCGAACATACGCTTTCTTCTCCCCATCAGGCCTGATCAAGGTGTTGACCCTGGCCACATCAATGTCCTAGAGCTTCTTCACAGCCTGTTTGATCTGGTGCTTATTGGCTTTGACATCCACAATCAACACAAGTGTGTTGTCTTCTATTTTCTTCATGGCTGACTCAGTAGTCAGGGGGAACTTGATGATGGCATAGTGATCAAGCTTGTTTCTCCTGGGGGCACTCTTTAGAAGATATTTGGGCTACCTTCGAAGACGCAGGGTCTTGGGTTGTCGGAATGCAGGTGATGTGCAGATCTTTTTTGTGTGTGACTGTGCATGCCTTTCAGCACCACTTTCTTAGCTTTCAAAGCCTTTGCTTTGGCTTCGGATTTGGGAGGGACAGGGGCTTCTTCTTCGCCTTTGGCACCATTTTTGTGAAAGGGATTTTGTCTCCATTTTTTAATCCAGTTGTTTTTTCGGCTTTTTGTTGTTGTGTTCTAGGAATTCTTTATATATTCTGGATATTAATTTCTTCAAAGATATATAATTTGCAGATATTTTCTTCCATTCTCTGGTTACCTTTTCACTTTGTTGATAGTTTCCTTCGATGCATAAAAGATAATTTTTGACATGTTTTTTATTGTTGTTGACTATGCTTTTGGTGTCATATCCAAGAATTTTTGCCAAATCCAATGTCATGAACTTTCTCCTGTTTTCTTCTAAGAGTTTTATAGTTTTAGCTCTTATATTTAAGGCTTGGGTCCATTTTGAGTTCATTTTTTTTATATTGTATAAGGTAATGCTCCACCTTCATTCTTTTGCCTTTCTTACCTCTTCCAGCTTCTGGTGCTTCCTGGTTTCCTTGCCTTGTGGCCTTATAACCACAATTTCTATCACCGTCTCCATATGGCCTTTTTCTTTTTCTCTCTGTGTCTCCCCTCTGTGTCTGTATCTTATAAGGAACCCATCATGGGCCCATCCTAACCCATAATGATCTTATTTTCAGGTCTTTAACTTAATTACATCCACAAAAATCCTCATTCCAAATAAGGTCACCTGCTGACATTCTGGGAAAAACTGATGGAAATGGAAATAGTAATCTGAAAAGATAAATGCACTCCTAGGTTTATTGTAGCATTTACAAAAGATACAGTGGTTTGACTTCCCCTCTGATTGTTCCCCGGTCAGTTACCCCTTCTTCCCTATGGTCCCTTTCACGTTTCTTGTATTCCACATATGAGTGAAACCATATGATAATTGTCTTTCTCCAATGAACTTATTTTATTTGGTCTAATACCCTTCAGTTTCATCCACATCAATGTAAATGGTAGGTATTCATCCTTTCTGATAGCTGAGTAATATTCCATTGTATATACACACCACATTTTCTTTTTTTTTTTTTAAGGATTTTATTTATGCATGAGAGACATGCAGAGAGAGACAGAGACACAAACAGAGGAAGAAGCAGACTCCTTGCAGGGAGCCCAATGTGGGACTCGATCCCCAGACCTGGGATCATGCCCTGAGCTAAAGGCAGACGTTCAACTGCTGAGCCACCCAGGAATCCTTCATCCAGCTTTACTGAATTTATTCTCACAGTTCTTTTGTAGAGTCTTTAGGGCTTTCTATATATGACATGTCATCTGCAAATAGTGACTGTTTTATACTTCCTTACCAATTTGCATGCCTTTTCTTTTTTCTTGCCTAATTGCTCTAGCTAGGACTTCCAACACTATGTTGAGTAAAACTGGCAAGACTGTGCATCCTTGTTTCTGATCTTAAAGGAAAAGCTTTCAACTTTTCACCAGTGAGTATGATATTAGCTATGGCCTTGTCATAAATAGGCTTGATTATGTTGAGATACATTCCCTGTATATCCACCTTGTTTGGCATTTTTATCATAAATGTTGAATTTTGTCTAAAGATGATCATAGGATTTTTATCCTTCATTTTGTTAATGTATTATCAAGTTGGTTAATTTGCATGTGTTGAACCACCTTTGCATCCCTGGAATAAATCCCATTTGATCATGGTGTATGATTTTTTTTTAATGTATTGTTGAAATCAGTTTGCTAATATTTTGGTGGAGACTTTTGCATCAATGTTCATCAGTCATATTGGCCTATAATTTTCTTTTCTTGTGGCATCTTTGTCTAGTTTTGGTATTAGGTAATGCTGGTCTTATAAAATTATGAGTTTAGAAGTATTCCTTTTTCTTCTCTTATTTGGAAGAGTTTGAGAAGGATTGGTATTGACTCTTCTTAGGATGTTTGCTAGAAGTCACCAGTGAAGCCATCTGGTCCTACACTTTTGTTTATTGGGAGGTTTTTGATTACTGATTCTATCACCTTACTCATAATCTGTCTATTGACGTTTTTAGTTCTTCATGATTCTGTCTTACAAAGTTGTATGTTTCTAGGAATGTCTCCATTTCCTCTAGGTTGTCCAGTTTGTTGGCATATAATTGTTCCTAGTAGTCTCTTATGAACTTTTGTATTTCTGTGTTATCAGTGACATCTCCTTTTTTGTTTCTGATTTTATTCATTTGAGTCTCCTCTTTCTTGGTGAGTCTAGCAAATGGTTGATTTTGTTTATCTTTTCAAAGAACCAACTTCTAGTTTCACTGATCTTTTCTGTTGTCTTTTTAGTCTCTATTTCATTTATTTCTCTTCTATTTGTTGTTATTTTCTTCCTTGTACTAACTTTGGCCTTCATTTGTTCTTCTATTTTTTAATTCTTTGAGTTATAAAGTTAGATCATTTATTTGAGATCTTTCTTGTTTCTTGACATGGGCCTTATCAATATGAACTTCCCTCTTAGAACTGCTTTTGCTGCATCCTGTAAATTTTGGGATGTTGTATTCCCATTTTCATTTGTCTCAAGGTATTTTTTTTAAAAGATTTATTTATGTATTTGAGAGAGAGAGAAAGAGAGCACATGAGCAGGGGAAGGGGCAGAGGGAGAGAATATCCAAGCAGACTCCCGCTGGGCATGGAGCCCAACACAGGGCTCAGTCTCACAACCCATGAGATCAGGATCTGAACCAAAACCAAGGGTCAGACACTTTACCAACTGAACCACCTAGGTGCCCCTATTTTTTTATTTTCCTTTTGATTTCTTCTTTGATCCATTGGTTTTTTAATAACATGTTGTCTAATCTCCACATAGTTGGGAATTTTCTAGTTTTATTCTTGTAATTAATTTCTAGTTACATACCATTGTGGTCGTAAAAGATGCCTGATATAGTTTCAGTCTTCTTAAATTTATCAAGAGTTTTTTTTTTTGTGGACCAGCCTATGCTCTATCGTGGAAAATGTTCCTTGTACGCATCAGAAGAATGTATACTCTGTTGCTTTTGAATCAAATGTTCTGTATGTGTGGTTAAGTCCATCTAGTCTAATGTGTTGTCTAAGGCCAATAATGTTTCCTTATTGATTTTCTTTGTGGATGATCTCTATCCACTGAGGGAAGTGGGGAGATAAAGTCCCATACCATTATTGTATTGCTATCTATTTCTCCCTTCAGGCCTGTTAATATTTCATTTATATATTTAGGTGCTCCTCTGCTGGGTACATAAATATTTACAAGTGTCATATTCTCTTGTTGGATTGACCCCTTTATCATTGTACGATATACTTACTTGTCTCTTGTCTTTGTTGTAAAGTCTATTTTGTCAGTCATTGGTATGGTTACCCCAACTTTCTTTTGGTTCCCATTTGCATATATCTTTTTCCATCCCTTCACTTTTAGTCTGTGTCCTTACGTCTGAGGTGAATCTCTTATAGACAGCACATTGATGGGTCTTGTTTTTTTTATACATTCAGCCACTATGTCTTTTGATTGGAGAAGTTAGTCCTTTTACATTTAAAGTAATTATTGATGGGTATGTACTTATTTTTTTTTTTAAAGATTTTATTTACTTATTCATGAGAGACAGAAAGGCAGAGAGAGGCAGAGACAGGAGAAGCAGGCTCCATGCAAGGAGCCTGATATGAGACTCAATCCTGGGACTCCGAGATCATGCCCTGAGCTGAAGGCAGAAGCTCAACCACTGAGCCACCCAGGCATCCCTGTACTTATTTTAATGTTGTTAATTGTTTTCTGATTATTTTGTGATCCTTCCGTTCCTTTCTTCTTCTCTTACTCTTTTTATGATTTGATATTTTTCTCTTAGGTATCTACCCTTCAGTTTTGCTTTGTGGTTATCATGAGGCTTACATAAAACAACTTATAGGGATCCCTGGGTGGCACAGCAGTTTGGCGCCTGCCTTTGGCCCAGGGCGCGATCCTGGAGACCCGGGATCGAATCCCACGTCGGGCTCCCGGTGCATGGAGCCTGCTTCTCCCTCTGCCTGTGTCTCTGCCCCTCTCTCTCTCTGTGTGACTATCATAAATAAATTTAAAAAATAAAATAAATAAAATGTCTGGTGTTACTAAACAGTAGTGATAAAAAAAAACACAATTTAAATTATTTATAAAAAAAAAAAAACAACTTATATTTGTAACAGTCTGGTTTAATTTGATAACGACTTAAGTTTGAACACATTCTAAATCTCTATATTTTTATCCCCCTCACACACCATATTTTAGATTCTTGGTGTCACAGTTTATATCTTTTTGTCCTGTGTATTTCTTAGGTTATTATATAGTTATTTTTACTACTTTTGTATTTTAACTTTCATACTAACTTTATAAGTGCTTAACATACTACCTTTCCAAGATTAGATTTTTCTGGATGTGAGGGCAATCTGGCTGCGACATCTGTCACCCCATTGATTGCCAGAGTTGATTTGGTTGATCTGGCTGGCTAGGCGGGTGTCCCCTTCCTCCCTCACCGCTCCGTGTGCGTCCGTCCGGAAGCTGCGCGCTCGGTCGAAGAGGACGACCATCCCCGATAGAGGAGGACCGTTCTTTGGTCAAGGATATACGAGTAGCTGCGCTCCCCTGCTAGAACCTCCAAACAAGCTCTCAAGATTAGATTTTTCTGATTTTTACTATATATTTACCTTTACCAGTTTGATTTCTACTTTCGTATGTTTTCCTGTTACCAATTAGTACCCTTTTCATTTCAGCTAAAGGAAGTCCCTTTTACATTTCTAGTAAGGCCAATCTTGTGGTAAACTTCTTAACTTTTGCTTGTGTTGAAAATGATCTGTCCTTTAATTCTGAATGATAAAGTTGGCAGGTAGGAGTATTCTTAGTTGGTGTTTTTCTTCTTTCACATTTTGAATATATCATGCCACTCCCTTCTAACCTACAATGTTTCCATTGAGAAGTCTTCTGATAACCTCATATGTAACAAGTTGTTTTTCTCTTGCTGCTTTTAAGATTTCTCCCTGTCTTTAACTGATGCTGTAATCACAGTGGGTCTTGGTATGGGTCCCTTAGAGTTCATCCTTTTTGGAACTCCTTGGTCTTCCTTGACCTTGATCTTGTCTGTTTCATTTCCCAGATTAGGGAAGTTTTCTGTCATTATTTCTTTAAATAAGTTTTCTGGGGCACCTGGATGGCTCAGCGGTTGAGCATCTGCCTTTGGCTCAGGTCGTGATCCTGGAGTCCCAGGATCAAGTCCTGTATTAGGCTCCCTGCGGGGAACCTGCTTCTCCTGCCTATGTCTCTGCCTCTCTCTGTCTCTCATGAATGAATAAATAAAATCTTTTTAAAAATAAGTTCATTGATCTTTTCTTCTGCTTCATCTAGTCTATTGAACTATTCTATCATATTTTTCATTTCAGTTATTGTTTTCTTCAGCTCTGTGACTTCTTGTTTGGTACCTTCTTGTATTTTCTCTTTGTTGAAATTCTTACTTTGTTCATCTATTCTTCCCCTGAGATTGATGAATATCTTTATCACCATAATTTTGAGCTCTTTATCAAGTAAAGCACCTCTGTTTCAGTAACATTTTTTAAAAGTTTTATCTTTGTTTGTTTGGAACATATTCATCTTTGTGTCTTTATTTTCCTTGATTCTCTGTCTTGGTTTGTATGTATTACATAAAACAGCCAGATCTCCCAGTTTTGAAGGAGGGACCTCATGTAGGAGATGAAGCTTATTGTTTAATCTTGCCCTAGGTCTTGGTTGTTTCTCAGACCTTTAAGATTATCTAAGCAGCTTACTTTATTTTTAGTGGCTCTCAGTAGTTGAGAGTACTCTAAGACCTCTGTGTCCCAAAAGGGAGGATCTCAGCACCAACATTCAGACTAATTGAAAGTGATACCCATGGGCAGCAGCTTTTAGAGTATGCAAATAATATAGTCCTGTGGGACTGCAAGTATAAACCTCACTTGCCACCGGAGCCATATGATCTAGAAGTGTACCCTGGAATCATTTGCAAGATTCAGGCCACCAGATGAATGTACAAGGTCTTTTCTGGGACATACTGGCAACTTATGGCAAAGCAGAAGCAGAGTGCAAAGGTGGCATCCACCAACCTTCATCCCTGAAAAGCACCTCAGTAGGCCCCTACATGTGTGCCAAACCTAAGCCTGCCTCTCAGCCTGAATCTCCAGGACAAGCAAATAGGCCTTGTTCACAGAGATTGGTGGTATATTTCACTCTGTTCTCTGCACTGTGCCCTGGGGATGGTAGCCAGCCAAGAACTGTCTCTGATTTTTGCAGTCACCTTCCTGGGACCCAAAGAACACAAGCCCTACTGCCCACTAGATCCAGGGGATTAAGCAGTATTGGGCAATAGCCTCAAATACCAGGTGCTGGGCATAAAAACCAGGGCACCAGATGAGGACAAGCTTCTCTCTGGAAGATCCTGACCTCTAGAGAGTGGCAGAGGGAAAGCACAATGATAGCACCTACCCTCTAAGGTCTCTAGGGAGGATGACATGCAGCTGTTAGATGTGTGTTTAATTAGAAGCCTGCCCCTCAGGCCATAGCTCTGGATATGAGGTAATAGACCTCTTTCACAGATAGATTGGACATCTTAGTCTGTTGCCTCTTTACCATGCCCTTGGAGTAGTAGCTAGTTAAGAATTCTTTTTGGGGGGCAGCCCAGGTGGCTCAGTGGCTTAGTGCCACCTTCAGCCCAGGGCCTGATCCTGGAGACCCGGGATCGAGTCCCACATCGGGCTCCCTGCATGGAGCCTGCTTCTCCCTCTGCCTGTGTCTCTGCCTCTGTGTGTGTGTGTGTGTGTGTGTGTGTGTGTGTGTGTATCTCATGAATAAATAAATAAAATCTTAAAAAAAAAAAAAAAGAATTCTTTTTCTTTCTTTCTTTTTAAAATAGGCTCTACACCCAACATGGGGCTTGAACTCACAACCCTGAGATCAAGAGTCATGTACTCTACCAACTGAGCCAACCAGGTGCCCTTAGAAATTCTATTTTTATTTGTTACACACCTCTGGGACCCACCAGGGCCATGTTGTCTAAGGGTGTCCCCTGGGCAGCAGCTGCAAAAATCAGGGGGCCAAATGAGGGCACAAGCCCATTTCAACTGACCTCCATTTGGGGACAATATTTTAGTAGACTAGATTGTGTCACATTAGGCTAATGCTTTAAGAAAAAGCAAATTAGCCTCTTTAACAGAAAGTCCTGGGTACTTTTCAGTTGACACCTCTGCACTGGTCTTTGGGGGTGGGCAAGTCTATACACGTATCCCTTTTTAAGAATTGTTCCTTAGGAGATCCCTGGGTGGCTCAGCAGTTTAGTGCCTGCCTTCAGCCCAGGGCATGATCCTGGAGTCCCAGGATCGAGTCCCACATCAGGCTCCCTGCATGGAGCCTGCTTCTCCCTCTGCCTGTGTCTCTGCCTCTCTCTCTCTCTCTCTCTCTCTGTCTCTCATGAATAAATAAATAAATACTTAAAAAAAAAAAAAAGAATTGTTCCTTAGTTCTCTATAGCTTTGTGGTTCTCATAGACTCAAACCTTATTAGCTTTCAAAGATAGATGATTTGGGCTCATCTCTCAAGTGCAGGTCTTAAAAGTTGGGGTGCCAGAGGTGGATTTAAACCATCCACTCCTCAGTGAGAAGCTTGGGGTTTTGAGTTCACTTCTGATTGTAGGGCACTAGACTAAGACTGGGCTTCATGGGGAGATTGTGTCTCAGTCTCTTACCTGCTTCTATGTGAGTTTTCTCTATTTTACCCAGTGCGTGTATAGACATCATTCAGCTGGTTTGGGCGTGGTTTATGTGTTTGTTTTTCAGAGGAAATTTTTCTGTCTGTAGCTGTAGATTCAGTGTGTCTGTGGGAGGCAGTGAGTTCAGGATCCTCGTACGTTGTCAACTTGGACTGGAACAGATCTATCTTTTGGAGTCCACGATTCAGCCCTCTCCATCTGTCTTCTGGCCTCCATTCTAAGTCAGTAGTCATTCAAGTTGTTCTCCAATATGTAATTTGTCTTTTTTTTTTTTTTTTGTACTTTCAAGATTTTCTTTTTATTTTTGGTTTCAGCAGTTTGATTATGATGTGCCTGAGTATGGCTTTCTTCATATTTTTTTTCTTCATATTTTTATGCTCAAAATCTACTGACCTCAAATCTATAAATTTGTATCTTTCACCAGATTTGGGGCAATGCTGGTCATTTCTGCAAACATTTTTTTTGCCCTGTCTCTATCTCCTCCTCCTGGGTATTATTCCCTCTAGGTCTCTGAGTCTGTTCATTTCTCCCCCACCTCTTTTCTCCCTTCTGTAGATTGGATACTTCCTTTGGTAACTCTTCTGTCGCCTCCACTGTGCTGTTAATCCCATCTTGTGAATTTTTTATTTTGTATATTATTTTCTCAATTCTAAAATTTGTTTTTTTAATATATATATAGCTTCTATTTTTCTGCTATCATCTCCTAACTTTTCATTAATTGCACATCTATTTTCCTTGATACCACTGAGTATTGTTATAATAAACTCTTTAAAATCCTTGTCTATAAATTTCAACATCTGGATCTTCTCAAAATAGGTCCCATGAACTGTCTTCTCCCTGGAGAGTAGGTTACATTTTCCTGTTTCTTTGCAAAATAATTTTGTACGGTATCCTGAGTCTTCCAAAGGTCATGCTGTAGAGACTGGATTCTGTTGTATTTCTCTGAAGAATGGTTTTGTTTATGTTTTTAAACAATTAATTTGGCTGTATTCAAACTACAAACTCTTGTCTCCTGGGCATCAGCTCAAATAAGTTCAGTTTTGGTTTTTTTTTTGGTTTTTTTTAATTTTTATTTATTTATGATAGTCACACAGGGAGAGAGAGAGAGAGGCAGAGACACAGGCAGAGAGAGAAGCAGGCTCCATGCACCAGGGAGCCCGACGTGGGATTTGATCCCAGGTCTCCAGGATCGCACCCTGGGCCAAAGGCAGGCGCCAAACCACTGCGCCACCCAGAGATCCCATCAGTTCAGTTTTTATTCTTAGCCTGGCTGCTTGCAGTCACTGCTGTGTGTGCATAGTTCAGGAATGAACTAGAGTTTAGGCAGTATTTATATACACAATATGGAGCATCTCCTTTCTCTCTCTTTTCTGGGATATTCCTCCTCAGTTTGCAGCAGCACAGTTATCCTAACGTTTGTTCCTCATTTTTAAAACTGGAGAGACTGATGGGACGCCTGGGTGGCTCAGCGGTTTAGCGTCTGCCTTTGGCTCAGGGTGTGATCCTGGGGTCCCGGGATCAGGTCCCACATTGGGCTCCTTGCATGGAGCCTGCTTCTCCCTCTGCCTGTGTCTCTGCCTCTCTCTCTCTCTCTCTCTCTCTCTCTCTCATAAATAAATAAAAAATTAAAAAAAAAAAGATAAGGGAGGGGAAAAGCAAAGCAAGGATGAATGAGATCTCAAACAGAGTAGTCCTGTGGAGGAGGGTGGCTTCAGCCTGATCCCATAGGGGAACTTTGGAATATAAATTATGCCTCAGAGTTTGTCCTGACTTGTTACAAGGAACCTGAGCTTCCATACTCTTACTTTCATATTCCAGGCAATCACTAGCCATGACCGCCTTACAGTGGGTGGGTGGATATAAACTCCCCGGGCTCTTCTGACTCTATACTGTAGACACTGTGGCTCCAGAAGCCCAGGAGCAGATCTTTGAAGAGAGTCTCCAGTGTGGATGGTTAGAAGCAAAAGGCACAAAAGCTGAGGGGGAAGATAGGTAGCAAATAAAGGTCATAAACAGTTGGTCCATCAACTGTTAGAAACTTGTTACCTTTCCTTCCCACCCTGTTTTCCCTTCTCCAACCCTGGAGGAGCCAGATGCAACCTAGTAAGTGGGGGAAGAGGAAGAGAACAAAATGGCAAAAAAAAAAAAAAAAAAAAAAAAGGCAGAAATGATGAAGTGGGCTATATTGTGATAGTCTACATTATACTGGGCTAACAAGTAGCCCTAATATCTCAGCAGCTCATACATTGAAGTTTGTTTTGCCTATGCGTCGTGTCCTTTGTGAAATGGCAGAGGACTGCTCCACATGGTCAGCAGGGACCAAAGTTGTTTGAGGATCCACCTTCTTCTTCCTCCCCATCTTGAATACACAGCTCCCCCAGTTGTTTTCATGGGAGGACTATGCATAGGCTTTTCGTGTGCTTGAGCACAGGTGTGACAGTCACATGTCGCTGGGCAGCACAAGTCACTAAGCTCTGCCTGACTGCATGGGGACAAGAAATGTGGAGGATCAAATGGTATGCCTGGTGACTGTCATCCCAGCCATGCCTCTCTTTTTTACTACTAGGTTCTAAGTTCTAGGTCAAACTTTAGCTGAGTGAGAAAAAGTTATAAATCAAATGAGAAAGTAAAACTGGGTAACTAGTAGTAATCAAGTAACTTTGGAAAACCTATGAGATTTACCAGAGATTTTATCACTGAGATGGGAAAAGATTTTACCTAGCAGAGAGGATAGGTAAATTATTAACGAATAAGGTTCCTAATAAAAAAAATAGCCAAAATGCCTAATTGTACTGTAGTGTTTAAATAGATGATGTACGCTCACAGGTGCGTAGGTTATGTAGTCATTTAAAACTGTTTCCAGGGAGCTTTTACATTGCTAAATGCCCATGTTATCAGTGAAAAAACTCAGGTTATAAAACTGTGTATGAGAATTACCATCTCTTACCTGAATTACTGTAAAGGCCCTAATTGTTACACTCGTTAGTGTCTCTGGTCCTCCAGTATATTCCTTACACTGCAGCTAGTCACCTGTCTCCCATATGAAGCTGATGTCCCATGTGACCTTCAGGATAAAATCCAAACTTCTTTACATGGTGTATATATATCCACTTGCCGTGCCTTTATCTCCTTCATTTTTCTGAAATACCCACTTCATACCCTATTCTTAAATTTATATATCCATCCTAGATATTTCCTGAGGTCCAGATGTATATAGACAAGTGACATGTCTTTGCTTGTCTTGTAGTCATTTCAGATTTCATGTATGCACAATTAAGCCTTTCTTTTTTTAAAGAACTCTTTAAAATTGAATTTCTGATTCTGTCTTCACCACAGTTCTTGTCCTGTGCCAATCTTTGCTAACTCAGTGATACCTCTACCTACTCAGCCAGCAAAGCCAGAAATTCAGGAGCCATCCTTGAGTGTCAGCTTCTTTCAAACTCCAGCTCACATTTGGTCCCTCCTGACCTCTGATTCTTCACTATGGCACAATAATTCAGCCTCTCAACTTCCCTTTCCTATTGGCCTGTTCTCTATACTCCAGTTCAAATTATTAAGAGATTCTGATTCAGCTTTGTCCCTGCTGGGTTTTTTTGTTTTTTTTTTTTTTCATGTGCTGAAGGAAGTCAACCCATCTTGTTGGTTCTGTTTCTCAAGTTTTAGTGTGTCCCTGCTCTCATGGAATTGGTAAAGAAATGTTTTTGCAAACTTTTTCAAAACCTTTTATCATCCCAAAGTGCTAAGACTTAGGTAGAGGTAAGAAAGACAGCTCTACACTAATTCAGTGGTTGATGAAGGCTTCTGACAATGTCCACTGTTGTGCCTACACACTATTTTACTTCATTTTTTTTTTTTTTACATCTAGGCTTTTTACTTTATTTTTTGCTTATAACAGCTTCCTTGAAGTACAGCTCACCTACCATAACATTCAGCCTTTGAAAGTGTACAAAAAATAGTTTTTTAGTATATTCAGAGTTGTGCAACCATTATTGCTACCTTGTTTTAGAATACTTGATTCCTTTTTAAACTTTTGTTTTCAGCTCTCTGATGAAAAATTTCAAATTATGTCCTTTATCTCCTCAAACATAGTAATAAGCATAGTAGTTTTATAATTGGAGTTAGATTACTCCAGTATCGGGACGCCTGAGTGGCTCAACAGTGAGCGTCTGCCTTCAGCTCGGGGCGTGATCCTGGAATCCTGATCAAGTCCAAAATCCGATTCCCTGCAGGGAGCCTGCTTCTCCCTCTGCCTATGTCTCTGGCTCTCTCTTTCTGTGTCTCTCATGAATAAATAAATAAATCCTAAAAAAAAAAAAAAAGATTACTCCAGTATCTGGTGTTCTTGTTGGTGTGCTTCTAATGTCCATTGTTTCTACTGGTTTCGGTTATAAAATTTTCCTTGTGTGCCTAGTTATTTTTCAATTGAGTGCTAGATATTTTAGGTTTGAGATTCCTACGAAGGGAATAGTTTCACTTGGGTTCCCTCTGCTTTACCCTTATCTGGCTCTGGGCTCTGATCTTCATGCTCCTAGCCAAGGGAGGTTGTCAATTGTTCAGTTCCATATTTTTTTTTAATTGAGTTGGCATACAGCATATTAATTTGAGATGTATAACATAATGATTTCTTATTTTTATATATTGTGAATGATCTCCACAATAAGTCTAGTTAACATCCATCCCCATACATGGTGTCAAAAGATCAGGAAAAATACAGAAGTAAAACCAGTGAATCACTGAAGTATAACTGGTAAAAGCATATTGTGCACACACCAAAAAGTTTGCAAGCCAACAGCACTCAAATCAAAACATGAAATGAGGCTCAGAGGTTTATTATTATAAACTAGCTTATATAGTATAGAGACAATGACTGTTTATTCTTCATAGTAATTGGTTATATTAGAATTTTCTTAAATGAAGGAGAATTAGGGACACCTGGGTGGCTCAGCAGTTGAGCCTTTAGCTCAGGGTATGATCCCAGGGTCCTGGGATGGAGTCCTGCATTGGACTCCCCGCAGGGAGCTTCGCCTTCTGCCTGTGTCTCTGTCTCTCTCATAAATAAATAAATAAATAAATAAATAAATAAATAAATCCTTAAAAAAAATTTAGTGGCTATGTCCGGTGGGGGGGGGGGGGGGGGACAATTCAAGTTTCACTTATGATTTTTAAAGGCATAAGCAAGAAGAGAACCAGCTCAAGTTAGCCTCACTTGCCTTGTGAAATTAGTTCTGGTCTCCATTTGTGTACGATTCTAACAATTCTTTATTTTTTTTTTTAAGATTTTATTTATTTACCCATGAGAGACACAGAGAAAGAGGCGGAGACACAGGCAGAGGGAGAAGCAGGCTCCATGCAGGGAGTCCGGCGCAGGACTGGATCCCGGGTCTCCAGGATCACGCCCTGTACTGAAGGCGGCACTAAACCGCTTCCTTTTTGGTCTGAGTGTAGCCAAGCTGTACACTCAGGCAAGCTGAGTGTAACCAACTAGTATAGAGTTACTGTTGGTTATCACTGTTGATGTAGCCAGGCTAAAGAATCACGCATTCACTCACAAAGTTGAGCCCTCAAGATGGAGGGTCATGCAGTCATTGTTGCCAGCAGTCACATCATCATCATACATATGGGAGATCAGTTCATTCATTTCCTCGAGTTGTCTAATCCTGTTGGATATAATTTGATGTGTGAGTAGCTGCCCAAAGGCATTCAAAACCCTTGAGAGATTGAGACACGTTAGAGAGATTGATATAATTGGTAACTCCAAGGTAAATAATAGCCAAGGATTGAAAAATTCCCCAGAGCAGAGATTCCCAGAAGCCAAGATTTAACCAACTAATCAGCTTAAATGGGTTCTAATCAGATTCAGGTTGTACCTTTCTTTTTTTTTTTTTTTATTTTTATGTTCTTTAAGTTTTCTTTTTTTTTTTTAAAGATTTTATTTATTTATTCATAGAGACAGAGAGAAAGAGAGGCAGAGACACAGGCAGAGGGAGAAGCAGGCTCCACGCAGGGAGCCTGATGCAGGACTCCATCCCAGATCTCCAGGATCACACCCCAGGCTTCAGGCGGTGCCAAACCCCTGCACCACTGGGGCTGCCCTCAGGTTGTACCTTTCTAATTCAATCTACATTTTTTTGTTGTTGTTGTTATTTTACATAGGCACAAGATGTATTAACAATGACATATCTTCATAATTATTTCAGACAGTATAAACATAAGGATGTTTTATTTCAGGAGGTAGAATCACAGATGAACTTCCACCTTAATTAGGCCTCTATGATGTGAGCAATCAGGTAATTTTAAAAAAAGATATTTCTATGGAAATAAAAGAAAAACAATTGCTCAAACAAATGATAAATTCATTTTTGAGTTTGGAGAGTAGCCAGTTGAAAAAATTTCTAGATTTGAGTTTGAAGGTTTTTTAGGTGATAAAATGAGGATGACAATTTCAGGCACATGGATTTTCCTGGTTTGCAGTTTGTCTTTGATGATGTCAGTGGGTGTTGAACTTTCTTGAGTGGTGGCCCATATAGCAACAGGTGTGAAGATTGTCCATACATGATCTATTGCGGTGATTTCTCTGAAGTTTGCCAAGTAGACAATTAAGACTAGAATCTGATAATGAGTACAGTTTTCTATTGAAATATATGTTTTTATAGTTACCCCATTTTTATTAAAGATAAAGTGAAACTAATTTCTAAAAATTAAGTCTAGTCTTATTAAACTTGGATTGTTTTTTTATTTAATTTTTCTTATTTATTTGAAAGACAGAGAAAGAGAGCACAGAAAGAGTGATGGGAGAAGCAGACTCCCCACTGAGCAGGGACCCCAACACCAGGCTTGATCCCAGGACCCTGAGATCATGATCTAAGCCAAAGGCATTTAACCGACTGAGCCACCCAGGCCTCCCTAAACTTGGATTGTTTATTTAAATTTAGTAAGAATAGTAATTCCATGCATATTCTCAAATATGATATTGCAGTCAAACCTTTGGCAATATCTAAGGGGCTTTTTTGCCTTTATAAAATCAACCTTAGTTCTTTAAAATTTCCTAGTAATAAGGAATCTCAGATTAGACCTTTAAAGTCTCTTTAGGCTAAGAGCCAAGCTAAGGATTTGTCTAATCATGTCCTTGTTACAAGAACAGATTCTTACAGATCTTATATAAATACCTATATTGTCAGGCAGCCCGAGTGGCTCAGCGGTTTAGTGCTGCTTTCAGTCCGGGGCGTGATCCCGGGATGAAGTCCCGTGTCGGGTTCTCTGCATGGAGCCTGCTTCTCCCTCCGCCTGTGTCTCTGCCTCTCTCTCTCTCTCTCTCTCTATGAATAAATAAATAAATCTTTTTAAAAAATACCTATATTGTCATGAAAAATAAGAATATTTAGTAAGAGTTTCTGAATTCTGAAGGGATCAGATAAGAAGAAAAAGACTGTTTCAATGTTTGTTTACAAAAATGTACTTCATCAAATTGCTGTAAGATGTAAATAGCTTAGAAGAGAAAAAGGGGTCCTTTATATCTGGAAAACAAAACATTAAAGAACCAGCAGTGTTTTTTATTGAAGTCATAAAGAATTACCGTTTTAATTTTAATTCCAGATAGTTAACATAGTGTTAATATTAGTTTCAGGTATACAATATAGTGATTTAACAACTCCATGCATCACCAAGTGCTCATCCTATATGCATTCCTCAATCCCCACCATTTCACTCATCCTCCCAACCACCTCCCCTCAAAACCATCAGTTTGTTCTCTATAGTTAAGAGTCTGTTTCTTGGGGGATGCCTGGTTGGTTCAGTCAGTAGATCATGTAACTCTTGATATTGGAATCATGAGTTCAAGCCCAACGTTGGGCATAGAGCTTACTTTAAAAAAAAAAAAAGAGTCTGTTTCTTGGTTTGTCTCTTTTTTAATTTGCTCATTTGTTTCTTAATTTTTTCTTTGTTTCTTAATTTCCACTTATAAATGAAATCATATGGCATTTGTCTTTCTCTGACCAATTTTTTGTTTAGCATTATATTCTCTGTCTCCATCCATGTCATTGCAAATGGCAAGGTTTTATCTTTTTTTTAAGTATGTCAATTTTTTTTAAAGATTTTATCTATTTATTCATGAGAATACAAAGGAGAGAGAGAGAGGCAGAGACACAGGCAGAGGGAGAAGCAGGCTCCGTGCAGGGACCCCCACGTGGGACTCGATCCCAGGTCTCCAGGATCATGCCCTGGGCTGAAGGCAGTGCTAAACTGCTGAGCCACCTGGGCTGCCCCAGGTTTTATCCTTTTTATGGCTGAATAATATTCTATGCAATAATATTCTATATGCATGAAATATAATATATATTATATATTTATATAATATATAATATATATAATACTATATATAATAATTATATATAATATATAATATATATATATGCATGAAACTTCCTATCTATTGATGTGCACTTGGACTGCTTCCATAATTTGGCTATTGTAAATAATGCTGCTATAAACATAAGGGTGCATGTATCACTTTGAATTTGTGTTTTTGTATTTTGGGGGTAGATACCCAATGGTGTGATTTCTCGATCACAGAGTAGTCCTATTTTTAACTTTTTTAGGAACCTCCATACTGTTTGTGTTTTTGTATTTTGGGGGTAGATACCCAATGGTGTGATTTCTCGATCACAGAGTAGGCTGCACCAGTTTGCATTCCCACCAGCAATGCAAGAGGTTTCCTTGTTCTCCACATCCTCACCAAAACTTTTTGCTTCTTGTCGGTTTTTATAAAGTTTTTATTTAGGGATTCCTGGGTGGCGCAGCGGTTTGGCGCCTGGCTTTGGCCCAGGGCGTGATCCTGGAGACCCGGAATCAAATCCCATGTCGGGCTCCCGGTGCATGGAGCCTGCTTCTCCCTCTGCCTGTGTCTCTGCCTCTCTCTCTCTCTCTCTCTCTCTCTCTCTCTCTTTGTGTGTGACTGTCATAAATAAATTAAAAAATTTAAAGTTTTTATTTAGATTCTCATTTCAATAATCTCTACAGGGGCAGCCGGGGTGGCTCAGTGGTTTAGCGCCGCCTTCAGCCCAGGGTGTGATCCTGGAGACCTGGGATCGAGTCCCATGTCAGGCTCCCCTGCTTCTCACTCTGCCTGTGTCTGTGTGTGTCTCATGAATAAATAAATAAAATCTTTAAATTAAATAAATAAATAAATAAATAAATAAATAAATAAATAAATAAATAAATAAATAAATAAATAAAGTAAGTTATCAGAAGGGACAGATGGCTCAGCAGTTTAGCGCCTGCCTTAGGCCCAGGGCGTGATCCCGGAATCCCAGGATTGAGTCCCCACATCGGGCTCTCACTCTCAGCCTGGAGCCTGCTTCTCCCTCTGCCTGTGTCTCTGCCTCTCTCTCTCTCTCTCTCTCTCTGTGTCTCTCATGAATAAATAAAATCTAAAATTAAAAATAAAGTTATCAGAAATTGGTATTCTAGAATACTGATCTTTTCCATGAATCTTTTTGAAGATGAAGCATTTTTGCCCTTGTAGTTGATTATAAATGCTTCCAGAATAAAAATCAAGAGTAATACAATAAATGTCTGTGAATGATAAGACTTCAAAATAGCTTTGGTTAAAGATCTGGTAAGGGTTTGCCTTAAAAAAACGATACAATTTAGAAGCAGATTGTTATCTTTGTGGTATAGAGTACTGTAAAATAATAACTGGAATTATCACTGATAACGTACTAGAACATATTACAATTTTAGGAATTTTGTGTAATTTCTGGAGCAGTTACATTAATAACATATATATGAATATAATCTATATGAATATAATCTAAGAATATTAAGCTTTGCTTTTTATTTGGCAGTATTTCCCATGCAATTTAACATATCAAATAAGCCTAAGTAAATTAATATTTCTCTTTTATATGGAGAGAGAGCACATCTTTTGAGATTTTTCTTGGTTTCTCAGGAAGATCCCAAAGTTAATTTATGTTCAAAAAGACTTCATTCAGAATTTGATTTGGTGAAGTTTGTTTAAAATGTCAAAAAAAAGAAAAAATTAGGGCACCTGGGTGGCTCAGCCAGTTAAGCATCCAAATCTTGATTTCAGCACAGGCCATGATCTTAAGGTTGTGAGATTGAGCCAGCATCAGGCTCCCTTATCAGCAGAGAGTCTGCTTCTCCCTCTTCCACTCCTCCTGCTTGTGCTCTTGCTTTCTTTCTCTCTCTCTTCCTCCTCTCTCTCATTGTCAAATAAATAAATAAAATCTTATTTAAAAAAAAAGATTTCAGGGATGCCTGGGTGGCTCAGTGGTTAAGCATCTGCCTTCGGCTCAGGGCATGATCCAGGGTCCAGGGATCGGGTCCTGAATCGGGCTCCCTGTGATAAGCCTGCTTCTCCCTATGTCTGTGCCTCTGCTTCTCTCTGTCTCTCATGAATAAATAAATAAAATCTTTTAAAATAAATAAATAAAATTTAGAAAAGATTTCAAAGGCAAGCACAGAAAGTTGTATATTTATAAAACAAAAAACAACTGTTTTAATAGAGAAGACTCAGTGTTTTTTTAAGTAATCAAATGTATGGTAAAGACAACATGAACCCCAGAAAATTATTTGATAAAACATTGAATCTTTCTTTTCTAGGAAAATTACTTAAAAGGCAAAGAAAACCTTTTATAATCTTATCAAGAACAGAGTCCAAGAAAACTTTGTCCTTTTAGCAGATGAAAGGAAATTAAATCATAGTTTTATATAAATACACTCATTTTTAAAAAACCCTTAAGGGTGCCTGCGTGGTTCAGTCAGTTAAGCATCTGATTCTGGATTTTGGTTCATGTCATGATCTCAGGGTCTTGGGATTGAGCCCCACATTGGGCTCCATGCTCCATGGGGTGTCTGCTTAAGATTCTCTCTCTCCCTCTCCCCAGTACTCCCATGCACACTCGCTCACTCTCTCTAAAATAAATAAATAAATCTTTTTTAAAAATAAAAACCCTTATAGTATATCTATTCCATTTTACCCAGCTGCGATCTCACAACATAAAATTTCTTTTCCACAAACCTTCTGCAACTTTCTATATCCATTTAGGCTCTATCCCACTCTTTTTACTTTTTATTCTGGAACAACCAATCATTTTATTTTAGACTACAGTACTCTCTTTTTTCATAATGAAAATACATCCTATATTTGCATACTCTGCACATAAATACACCTGGTTTTCTTCCCACATTTTGTATACAAAATTGCTTCCTTTTTTACTGTTTCTAATAGGTTTATTTTTTACATATTGATTATAGATTTTAACTATTCATAACCTGTACCTTCCAGTGAATACAAAGGCACGGGTAACTGAACTGTCTTTCATATATTAGCATCCCATAGCTAATAAGGTTAGCAAACTTATAAACACACAGTTATAAAAACGTATAATTTTTAGGGATATATGTTTTTGCAGTATGACTTTTCAATGTAATATTTATAGACCCATATATCTTTTGTCTTGGTAAAAATTAAAAAGCCAAAATTAGGGGCATCTGGGTGGCTTAGTTAAGTGTCTGGCTCGATTTCAGCTCAGGTCTTAATCTCAGTGTTGTGAGTTCACACTCCAATTTGGACTCCACCCTGGACATGGAGCCTACTTAAAAGTAAAATAATAAATAAAAAGTAGATAAACATGTGTAGCAATCAGTGTCTCAGTATCTTATTTGAGAATGACCTATATAGTTAATGAGTATTCATTACATAGTTTAACTTAATATAAACTTATTTAAATGTGTTTAAATTACTTGTTTTTAACAATTATGCTTAGGTTAGACATGAAACTGCTAACCATGATTTTAAGTTATTTCTTCTTGGCAAATATTGCAACATAAATCTAACATGAACTTATTTGACTTGTAAGCCCGGTAAAAAAAAATTGCATATTTGCATTACATTTATGTTGACAGTTCTGAATATATGACTGTATTTATTAAACCAACAAACTTAAACTACTTTCGGCTTGTCAAAGATTATTCCATATCATGTGAACTTGGAAAACATTTGGGTTAGGTTATATATTTCTGAGTTTTAGGAATACTTAATTTATACAAGTGTTTCTTTTTTTTAAGATTTTATTTATTTATTTATTTATTCATTCATTCATTCATTCATTCATTCATGAGAGACAGAGAGAGAGAGAGACACAGGCAGAGGGAGAAGCAGGCTCCCTGCAGGGAGCCCTATGTGGGACTCCATCCTGGGACTCGATCCCGGGACTCCAGGATCACGCCCTGAGCCAATGGCAGGCGCTAAACCACTGAGCCACCCAGAGATCCCTATACAAGTGTTTCTTTCACTTTTAGCCAATTAAATAGATCCCTTTTAAGGGGAAAGGAGAAAAAAAAATGAGTGGGAAATATAAGAAAGGGAGACAGAACATGAGAGACTCCTAACCCTGGGAAACGAACAAGGGGTGGTAGAAAGGGAGCTGGGGTGGGGGGGGTAACTGGGTGACGGGCCCTGAGGGGGGCACTTGATGACTTGATGGGATGAGCACTGGGTGTTATTCTATATGTTGGCAAATTGAACACCAATAAAAAATAAAAAAAAATAAATAGATCCCTTTTAAAAATCTCACATACGTATGATATGCATAAGACACAAACAGAGATCTTATATTTTCTCTTTAAAATTTTTGCTATGTCTCAGGTATAGTAATACAAAACTCGAAAGAATAGCTGGATCCAGAAATGTATTTGGCAGAGAGACTAAGTTAAGACGCCTGGTTAAATGGCCAAAGTTTTTTACTAAAGATTTTTTTATTTGTATGCTATAATAATTCTGCAAAACTATTTTCTGAGTCATTTTGCCTTTTAGAAGCTTCTACATACCAATCAAAGAATATATTCCATTGTCTCTGAGAGTTTTGATCCTCCCTTTTCAAGGGTGTTGATTAAGGTGGATTTATCTAAATTAAAGTTTCCTTCAGAGGGGCCACTACAATTCCAAATTATCTGAAAGTTCACTCATTTTCCAAAAGTACACAATATCTGGGGCACCTGGGTGGCTCAGTCAGTTGAGCACCTGTCTTCTGCTCAGGTCATGATCCCAGGGTCCTGCCCAGCAGAAAGTCTGCTTCTCCCTCATGCTCTGCCCCTACACCTGGTTTATGCTATCTCACATGCACGCTGTCTCTCTTTCAAATAAACAAAATCTTAAAAAGCACACAAGATCCTCATCTATAGTAGCTATATTACATATAAGAGGGAGGAGTCTTTATAGGACATACAGTGCTCGCTTCGGCAGCACATATACTAAAATATAGGACATACAGAGAGTTTTAGACCAGGTAGAACTCATCTTGGCCTTTAGAGTCCCTAACACAAATCATCTACAGGGGCCCCAGTAATTCCATCATGGTGTAAAATCAAGAATCATGGATTTTTCCCTTTATACACAGAAGGACGACTTACCAAATAGTTTCAACAAACAAAAACAGAAAGCAAACGTTCACAACAAGCTGAAGAACCCAGAACACAGATAATGGAGGTTTGGGATTTTTTTTTTAAGATTTTATTTATTTATCCATGAGAGACACACAGAGAGAGGCAGAGACACAGGCAGAGGGAGAAGTAGGATCTCCCATGAGGGGCACCAGACATGACCATTGTACGGACTACATGTACAAACTCCCCTTGCAGAGATCCTGGCCCTCAGTGAGTTCCACATTTGTATCCTCTCTGACATCAGTAAGTCCTCTCAGAATAAAATACCAGAATCATCTCTCTGACCTTCCGTACTTTCTTCAATCCTGGCTTTGTAAGTCTTCTGTCTTACAGATCTCTTGTGCCTTCAAGTAGACATATTTAATATTTTTGCTCAGCTTTTCTAATTGTCCTCAGTTTTAGAGGACTGGTCTGAATTACCTCATCTACCATCACTAGAAGCAGAACTCTCAGATTTGTTTTTAACTAGCAACATAGTGGTTAATCAGACCTAGTCACCACCTCTGATTCCATGTGGGCTAATATACATCCAGTCTACAGTCCCCAGACCACCGCTGCTCCCTTTTCAGACCTTTAATGGCACAAGAAGCCCAGACTCAGTATCTCGGGGTTGCAACATGCTGGGTCCTGGATGCTTAGGAATCCACTAGTCTTATTCCCTGCCCTTGCAAAGCCTGCAGTGTGTCCTTTCCTTCCTGAAGTCTCCAACCTTTGTAGGCCATTATTCCCATTCAACATCAAACTTCTCTCTCCTCAGCTGGTCTGTTGAGTTGCTACAGTCATGATTTCAACTGTCCTTTCTGTGAGTAAACTCTTTCCCAGACTTCTTACTGCCTTTAGATTGGTAAAGGTCAGTTTGAGCCCGGGCATGCAGGTCTGGCTCTGTTCTCTGCAGCCATTCATACCTCGGTTCCTGAATATGTTCTGGCTCATAGTAGTTTGTCCTCCTCGATTCAGTGTCACTGCCTCTAGGAGCTCTTCCCTGATTCTCCAAGGTTCTATCAGCCTGAACACTCTGCTTCTCTGGTCTGTTTCCTCAGCAGGACAAGTATTTTGAAGGCAATGTCAGGGTTGTATTCATTTCAGCATCTCTAGCACTTAGCGGATAAGAGGTATCAGTTCGTGTGAATGATCTCATTTCTCAAGTTCCATGTATCCCTTAATGTATTATCTTCTTCACCAATCTCATGAATCCTTTTTCCTGGGAACCCCACTCATTTTTCTGTCCCTTAATGGGAAGCATGCCAGCTGCTAGTTTGCTTGCATCAACCCTACCCACCAACACACCAAGTTCACAGACCTATGGGACACCCTGACAGTGGACCGCCACCTGCTGGTCAGATTTCTAGGACAGTAACAGCTCAGGGCCATAGACAGAGTAGGGTGGCATTCCATAAAGAATGTAAAACCCTTCTCAGGATATTTTCTTTTTTTTTTTTTTTTTACAATTTTTATTTATTTATGATAGTCACAGAGAGAGAGAGAGAGAGGCAGAGACACAGGCCGAGGGAGAAGCAGGCTCCATGCACCGGGAGCCCGATGTGGGATTCGATCCTGGGTCTCCAGGATCGCGCCCTGGGCCAAAGGCAGGTGCCAAACTGCTGCGCCACCCAGGGATCCCCAGGATATTTTCAAATGCACAATGTAAAGCATATAGATTACAAGTGAAACCAATCATAATGAAATATAGGCATCAGTATATTAGGAAACCTATATATATTCCTTATAGATATATGTATGTATATGTAATGTGATACATCTCAATCGTAACAGGACCTAGTGATTGACCAAATAACTACTGTTATTTCAAAGTGATGAACAAAGTTTTGAGATGTCTGCACACCTGTATTATAAGATGAAATCTCTGATTTCTATTGCTGGCACAGTCACGGGGACTACTTATACTACTAGAGTTGGTTGCCTACATCCATACAGACAGCAAGTACTGAATTTCAGTTAGAGGTAAGTCAAACTAAACACCAAATCTTTTCCCATCCAGGGACAAAGACACCCTGAATTCTTCCCTTTGAGTTTTTAGTAATAGGGGAAGTCTGTGGACCCCAGGTTAAGAAACCCTGAATGGGACTTTAGAGGCATGGCAGAAAATGCTTTTATTTTATTTTATTTTTTATTTTTATTTTTTTGAAAATGCTTTTAAATAGAGCAGCTAGTTGTTGAGTGCCTGTGTGACTCTTACTGAGCATAATGGGCAGCTGATAGTGGGAGAGGAGGTGTGGTGGAGGCAACGCTTCTAGGAGGTCTAAGTTTGAGTTTCATAGGTATCATTTACCAATGTTGTAAAGTTTGGACCAGACTTCCTCTTGCCCTATGTCCATTTTTTTTTTAATTTTTTAATTTTTATTTATTTATGATAGTCACAGAGAGAGAGAGAGAGAGAGAGAGGCAGAAACATAGGCAGAGGGAGAAGCAGGCTCCATGCACCGGGAGCCTGATGTGGGATTCGATTCTGGGTCTCCAGGATCGCGCCCTGGGCCAAAGGCAGGCACCAAACTGCTGCGCCACCCAGGGATCCCCCATTTCTTCATCAATAAAATAGGAATGACAAAGTTTTCCTCATGGGTTGTTAAAAGGATTTAATAAGCTAATACGTGAAAAACCCTGGTGGTCAAATGTTTGATATTAAATGAGAATGTTAATGTTAAATGTCTATACAGAACACACAACACACGAACATACACACACATATAACTTCTTACAAAACAGAAACCCACCCCAAAGTCAGACTGGCTGTGTGACCTGGAAGCACCAGTGTACTCAGAATACAGCAAACCCTTTCTCACTTAGCTAATATGGATTAAGTCTGCCCTGCTGTTGCCACCCCAATCCAAGAGAACAACCACAAACACAAATAGTCTCTCACCTTATTATTTTATTAGAAGCATATTTACATTCTCGCAGTTAAACTTTCCAGAAAACATTTTACAAAAGTTTTGTATAAAGTTTTGAAATGACATAAAAATAACTTCTATCCTTTATAAAGGGAAAATATAAGTTAGTTATATTTACTCTGCCAAAATTGGACTGAAAACAAGAAACAGTTCCATCTGTCCCTTACAGAGGAAAACATTAGCACAGGGCATGAGGAATACTGTGTAAGCCTTCTCACTGATGGGCATGCATGCTGGCTCCATCATGAGGCTGGAGGACCCAGCCAGCCCTCATCCAGAAAGGAAAGGGGAGCTATCAGGCCTTGGGCAGCACTAAACAGGGAAGCAGTAACTCCTTCAAGGAGTCATGTGAACGACAAGACAAATGGGGAATAATCAAAGACTTTCATCTGAACCATGAAACTAAATACTCATTCTCACACTCCAGGCTGCAAAAGGCAATTCTGTAAACAAAGCCAAAATCAGCCCCGCCTAACCATTTGCCAGTGCTGGCCTGGTCTGGTGGTACTTGGTCAGTGTTCTGTAATTACACTACTGCTAGTTCACATTTTCCCAGCACCTGTGCACCAAAAAGAATAAAAGGAGCCAATTGTTTCCTTTGTCTCATTTGTGTAAGACCAGAAAACTGTCCCATTTGGGTCAAATACTGAAGCAGGCAAGCTGAATGTTCACTAACTTAAGAGGACCACTGCCTTACCACAACCCCCAGAGCATCTTCACTGCATTTGTAAGCCTTGGGAACCCCAAGTCCCCCACCTCCCCAAGATCCAGTTAAACCAGTGCCAAAAAATCATCAAGAGAATTGCTTTAGGTCAAAGCATCAAATCTTAAAAATGTTTTAGTAGGAGTGAAGGAAAAAGTCCTTCAGGGGTGTTAACCACTCCATCACCAGCAAAACAGTACCCAGACTTAATACATCATCCATATGATTCCTCAAAATCACCTTTAGTTTTATTTAAAGCAGGTATCTTCCTGTAGAAGCCATTCATTTATATTTCCTTCAAATTAGAGATCAAAGTGAAAAAAGGTTTTTTTGTAGATAAACTGAATGCCTGTTTGAGTATTACTTTTACTGGGTCATCTGCATCCTGCAGTCTAGGGGAATCACAATCTGTGGGAGGCCAGCTGAGTAACCTGAAGGCCCAGAATTCCATCTGAGATACAGAAGCTTTGCATCCGTTGTGTTGCTAAGGGCAGGAAGCATTATATTTTTCCTTAATGCTTTTTCTTCCTCAACAGAAATCCCAGTGACTACCAGCCTATGTCTCAAGTGTAAGGCCAGACTCCTGCTAGGAGAGGCGGAGGAAAACAGCCTTCCTATATCACCTGCAGACAGGATGGGCAGGTGTGAGACAGGAACAGCCTAGGCACAGTCACAGGATCCTGTACAGGGGCCAGAGGGAATCACAGACTGGCAGTTCAGCCTGTACCATTTGTGCCAGTACCCAGCACACTTCATACCAGTGGTTTCACCTAAACATGCTCAGGGGCACAGGCTAAGGCAGTGAATGTGTTTTAGCCCAGCTGACACAAGAGGCCCAGGGCAGAGGCAAGCCTGGGTAGTGCCAGGGGACCAAGCCCTATGTATGTGTGTGTGTATGTATATGTGTGCAGAGGTGGAGAGGTGGGGCACAAGATGGCACAAAATACCCAAGACTAGCAGAATGATCTGTTCAGGCTCTCCTCCATCCCACTGTTGTAGATATGGCCTTGTCTCAAGAGGAAAGCAAATTGAGGTTACTGGAAGGATGAGAGCACCCCCTGAGCAGCTGGCTGCAGGGTAGGTTTCACTAGGAACCAAAATGGCTGCTGAGAGCCATAGTTATTGTCTGATACTACAATGGCTTAAGAGCCAGCAAGAATCACAATATGGACAAACTCACTGTTACCAGTTGCAGCACTTCACGCACACAGGCAGCAAAACTGGTGCTTTGGCAAATAGGAGGGCCTCGAGGCTGCAGAACACCATTCCTCCCAGACGCTGACCCCACGAGCAGCCCAAATCACTACAACTTGAAGGGATGTGGGATTCAAAGAGAACATACATTAGAAACGGGCAACACATAATAAAACCTCGCACTCCATAAGTGAGCGAGAATTAAGGAACACTGGGAAGGGTCTGTTGGGCACAGCTGGGATAGCACAAGGCAAGGCGCTGGATTCAAGTTGGCATGGAAGCAAGAGGGAAGGGGGTCCTGAGTTACTTGTTCACAGAGAATGGGTGGGCCTTGGAGGCCCACCAGCCTGCCAGCCACAGCCCCAGGTGACTGTTAAGAAGTATCCACAGAGCTGTAGGGGAAGAACTTCGTGGCTTTATTTGGGGTCGTAGGGTTCAGGCATTCTGTCTCCTCATTCAGTTTGAAGAACATCTCCTGCTCTCGCTTCTTCTGGTTCAGATCTTCTTCCAGAGCCTAGGACAGAGAGAGGGCAGACAGAGCTCAGTCAGATCCCATAGGACACAGGCCTCCCAAATACAGGACCGCCACCAAAGTGGCCTTCTCTGAAAATCCACCCCCCAGGCCTTTAGTGCATGGGTAACTGGGTCTTCCCTTTCCTTCTCCAGAGCCAGTCACCCAGAATATAGGTACCACCTCTTGCTTCCTTCTGCTACAACCATACAGGAGTTTGCTGTGGGCCAAGGGCTATAGTTTGGTGAAATGCCATCTCAGTGTGGGGGGCAGTGGGCAGATGCCAGTCTCCTGGCAGGAAAACAGGCAAATGAATGGAGAAAGACCCAAAGTAGAAAATGGGCAGATTTAACAGCAGAAGCAGAAATGTCTAAGTACAAAGTGGTCCTAATGAGGGCACTGCACTGCCCCCAAAGAAATCATCCAGAGCATCGTTTTTTAAAATACACAAGCCTTCACACTACCTCCTGAGATTCTGATTCTGAAAATTTGTGGTAGGACAGGGGTTCTCTGTGTTATAAAGGCACATTAGGTAACTCCAAGCAGACTGACTAGTTGACCATTCCTGCAAGAGCTTCCCTGGGGCACACATGTAAGTTTATCTAAATAAATTGGATCCTACCAGAAATATGTCTTGAGGCATTCAATTAAAAAGAAAGCAAAGTGTACTAGAAAAAACATGAGCTTCACAGTCATACAGAACTCAGCTTTCTTATAACCAGCTGTGTGTCCTTCACATGTCACCTTTCCTCCTGTGTAAAATGGCAAAATCATTACCTATCTAGCAGGCTGTTGTGAGGATTAAACTAAAAACTGATGGGTCATAATTACTGAGTACTTACTATGTGTCAGGTGCTACACTAAGTACATTACATCTTTCTCAGTCTTCACCCTTTGAGACAGGTACTATTATTTCCATCTTACAGATAGAGGAACTGAAGCTCAGAGAGCTTAGATCACTTGCCCAAGGTTACTCAGCTAGCTAGGGGCATAGCCAAGATGAGAACCTATCTCTAACTTCAGAGTTAAAGCTCTGAAACACTGAGATCTACCGCCTGGCTCTCACTGCAAATCAAAAGCTAGAAATGATGAAGCTTAGTGAGGAAGGCAGTGTTGAAACTTGACCTAGGCCAAAATCTGGTATCTTGCACCAAATAGTCATAGTAAAGTTGTGAATACAAAGCAAAAGTTTTGAAGGAAATTAGAAGTGCTACTCCATTGAATACACGAATGATGATAAGGAAGCTAAACTTACCCCAAAGCCTGTGCTCTGAAGCACTGTAAAAGAACACCTACCACATATTTTATCTATATAACCTAAGATAGGAGTCTATAACCTTTTTTCTGTAAAAGGCCAGATTATAAATACTTTTTTTTTAAGATTTTATTTATTTATTCATGAGAGACACAGAGAGAGAGAGAGAGAGAGAGAGAGAGAGAAGCAGGGACACAGGCAGAGGGAGAAGCAGGTTCCATGCAAGGAGCCCAATGTGGGACTCGATCCCGGGTCTCCAGGATCACACCCTGGGCTGCAGGCGGCGCCAAACCGCTGCGCCACCGGGGCTGCTCCAGATATAAATACTTTAAACTTTGCTAGCTGCAAGGTCTTTGTCACAACTACCTAACTGCCTTGTAGTGGAAAATCAGCCATAGGCAATATGTAAATGAATGAGGTTGGCTGTGTTCCAATCCAATGAAACATTATTTACAAATACAGATGGCAGGCCAGATTTGGCCCATGGACAATAGTTGACTACACTTGCTTTAACAGAAGAAACGTTATCTACATTTTATAGACCTAAAAAGCAGGGCTGAGAAGGGAAGACTTACTCTGTTTACAGTCACCCAAGCAATACTCTATTGGTGCTACCAGATATTCTGTACATGCTTGAAAGAAATAAGCCTGAATTTTTCTAAAACTATTCCACAGCGTATAGTCATCTCCCCTGCTCCCCTATACAGCTCAAGACTGTGGACTATAATCCAAGAGTATAAAAGAACTTTTATATCACTTCTGGTTCGGTGTCCCAACAGTAACCCAGGCAGCTAATGACAGATAATTCTGCAAAGAATTCTGCAAAATAGCAGCCCCCATAGGCAAAATGCAATGCAGCTCCCCTGACATATACTGTGGTACCTCCCCTAAGCCCAGGTGCCCTGGAAATATGAGGCAGCTGCTAAAGGCAATGTGATCATTCATCTTCAAACTCCCTCTCAGGATGTGCCAAGGGAAGAGAACCAGGTGAACATTTATTTCCTTATACCAGACTTGACCTATGTCAGCAGGAGCATTATTGATTTGAATGTCAAGTATCAAAAGTCCCAAAAGACCATGATTACAGAAAATGATAAACACAGGCCTGCTAACAGGAAGGTCTAGGACCCTTGGCCAGCTTCCAGCCAGAAAGCTCCATTAGCGCAGGTAGGGAAGCCTCAATTCAAAGACTTCCATTATATAGCTGAGGTGGGCAGCTGCCTTTTGTCAAGACCACAGAACAAGTGGAGCTGATATATGATGGCAGAACAAACCTCAGGGCTTCAGGATACTTGATTAAGGGTAATTAGGGCAACTGTCTCCTCAGTTTAGGAGTGGAAGGAAATGAGTATGTCCCTAGTCTGTACTAAGGGCTGGCTGATGACTTCTTGCACAACTCTGTACAGTAAAGTACAATATTCATATCTCCACTTTACAAATGACCATGCTGAGGCCCTGTGACAGTTAATTTTATGTGTCTACCTGGCAAGGCATGGTACCCAGTTAGTTTGTCAAACACCCATTGAGATGTCATTGTGAAGGAACTTTCAGATGTGATTAATATTTAACTTAGTAGACTGAGTAAAGCAGACTACCCTCCCTAATGTGGGTGGGCCTTGTCCAACTATTTGAAGGCCTTAAGACTGAGGTCCCTCTCAGGAAAAAGGAATTCTGCCTCCAGACCACCCTCGGACTCAAAACTACAACATCAACCCTTCTCTGAGTCTCTAGCCTGCAACCTGCCCTGCAGACTTCAGACTTAACAGCCATCCACAATCGTATGAGCCAATTTCTTAAAGTAAATCTATAAATCTGTATCTTACATATATCTATATTCACATCCTAGGCAGACCTGGGACTCAACATGGAGAAGAACCTACCACCAAGTCCACAAGCCCAGGCATGGTTACCTTTTTGCGTGGCCGAAGCTTGTCCCGCCATTCCTTCAGGTTCTGGTTATGGCTCTCATCTAGGGCCTTCAGCTTCTGGGTTTCGTGTTCTACCAGGAGGTGACACTTTTCATTCTAGAACAAATTTCAGGCAGAACAGGTAAGAAACTCAGAAGACAGAGATGCAGAGGGCTGAAACATACCTCATGCTGTAGCCATGATGGCACCAGCATTATTCATGTATTATTTCTTCTCCTTGATTGTAACTTAGATGAAACTATACATATAAATATGTACATACCAAGAGATGCCTGAAGGAATATTTCAGAATACTCATGTTAACAGTTCTTATTGTATGATGGGATCTGCAGTCATTTCCAGCTTCCTTCTCTGTGCTTTTTTGCATTGTTTGAATTTTTCAACATGAATATATAGGTCTTTTTAACAAAACAATAAACTATTAGCAGTAAATAAAAATGTCCCCTAATCTCACTACTAGAGGCAACCACTGCAAAAATTTAGATGTCCTAGATGTTGTCTGGCTCACCCTGTATATATAGTCCTGAAACCTGCTTCCCCCCTACCCTTAACACTATAATATAAACATTTCTACAACAATTAATATTTTTCATAATCATTTTTAATGTCTACAGAATATCCCAGTGTGGATTCATCAAATTTACTTACACATTCCCCTACTTTTTTGTCACTTAGGTTGCTCTTAATTTTCACTATTTTATTTAAAAAAAAAAAAAAAAAAGACTTGTTTATTGATGAGAGACAGAGAGAGAGGCAGAGACATAGGCAGAGGGAGAAGCAAGCTCCTCGCAAGGAGCCCAATGTGGGACTTGATCCCAGATCCCGGGATCACGCCCTGGGCTGAAGGCAGGCAGACAACCACTGAGCCACCCAGGCAACCCAATTTTCACTATGTTAAATAGCACTGTACTCTGTGCTTTGGACTAAACTGTCTCCCCAAAATTCCTTTGATGAAGCTCTAATCACCAGTGTGATGGTATTTGGAGATGGGACCTTTAGGAAATAAGTTGTTGTTGTTGTTGTTGTTGTTGTTTTTAAGATTTTATTTATTGATTCATTACAGACACAGAGAGAGGCAGAGACAGAGGCAGAGGGAGAAGCAGGATCAATGCAGGGAGCCTGATGTGGGAATCGATCCCAGGACTCAGGATCACGCCCTGAGCTGAAGGCAGGCACTCAACTAGAGCCACCCAGGCATCCCAATAATTAAGTTTAGATGAAATCCTGGAGGTCAGGCCCTTATGATGGGATTTAGTGTCCTTAGAAGAGACACTAGATACGTAGCTTTCTTTTTCTCTCTGCCATGTGAGGATGCAGCAAGAAGGCAGCCATCTGCAAGCCAGGAAGAGAGGCTTCATCAGAACCAAACCACACAGGGCAGCTGACCTTAAGACTTCTATGCTCCAAAACTATGAGAAAATAAATTGCTGTTTAACCCACCCAGACTGGTATTCTGTTATAAAAGCCAGAACTAAGATAATCTATATGTAAAAATATTTATATCAACTATATAATTTTCTGTATTGTGTATCATTTCCTCAGAAGAGATCTGTGGTAAGGATGAAGACACGGACCTGACTGAGGCACTCTCAACTTTACTGTTCTCTAAGTTATCTGCCTCACAAAATTTACCTAGAATTTCTCACAGGCAAAAGAGTCAAGTCCCTGTTGATTCCTCACAAAGAATCAATCTTGTAGTTTATAAGGAGCTTATAAAGCAAGGGGAAAGTGCCTTCAACCCTACTGGGTTGGAAGAGTGGGACCCATTGGGGGATTTTCATTTTGAGTTTCAAGCTCTGGCTTTGGAGAGTTTAGAAATCGATGGAGTTAGAAACAGTACTCTAGGGGGATGCCTGGGTAGCTCAGTGGTTGACCGTGTGCCTTTGGCTCAGGTAGTGATCCTGAGTCCAGGGATTGAGTCCCACATCAGGCTCCCTGTGAGGAGCCTGCTTCTCCCTCTGCCTGTGTCTCTGCCTCTCTGTGTGTGTGTCTCATGCATAAATAAAAAAATCTTAAGAAAAAAAAAAGAAAAACAACAGTACTCTAGCAGCATGGAGTACCTGTAACCTGTGAGAGCTGGGACCCTGGCACTTTATATGGCTTCTCTCAGTTAATCCTCCCAGTTAATCTCATGAGGCAGGGATAGGAAAACAGATGCAGAAGGTGAGGGGGATGCCTAAAATTCACATAGCGACAAATGGCAGAGTCCCTACGTGACAGGCTTCAATGCCTGTCATCTTTCCTCCACACCTCTGCCTGTCCAGAAATTGACAAGTGGTCCAATAGCCCGAGCAATTTCCTGAGATCACAGAGATTGGAGTCCGGCCCATCCTTCAGGTATGGCAATGCCCTGCTCTCCACAAGGGGGTTCCAAGTACCAGCTCCTGGAGTGGTGCCCCTCAGGTATGGGGCAAGCTCAGGAATCTTGAAGAGGTCAGGATCTCCCTAGGGAAAGGGTCACCAAGAGGTTGGCAACACCAGGATACCCTTCCCTGATCTCAATGGGAAAGCTTTGAGCCTCTTGCCATTAAGGATGATATTAGCTATAGGATTTTGTGGGTGTTTTTTTATCAAGTTGAGGAAGTTCCCCTCTATTCCTAGTTTACGGAGAGTGTTATGAATGAGTGCTAGGTTTTGTCATGGTTTTTCTGCATCTGTTGATAGGATCATGTCATTTTCTTTAGCCAGCTGATGTTACAGATTACATTGATTTTTTTTTTAATATTTTATTTATTTACTCATGAGAGACAGAGAGAGAGAGAGAGAGAGAGAGAGAGGCAGAGACACAGGCAGAGAGAGAAGCAGGCTCCACGCAGGGAGCCTGACATGGGACTCAATCCCGGATCTCTAGAATCACGCCCTGGACTGAAGGTGGCACTAAACCTCTGAGCCACCGGGGCTGCCCTACATTGATTTTTGAATGTTGAGCCAGCCTGAGATTAAAGCCCACTTGGTCATGATGTAGAATTATTTTTATATGTTGTTGCAGACAATATGCTAATATTTTGTTGAGGATTTGTGCATCCATGTTTATGAGAGATATTGGTTTGCTGTTTTTCCTTACCTGTAATGTCTGGTTTTGGTATTAGGATATGAGGATACCCTGTCCCAAGACACCGTGATGACCAAAAAAATCTAGCAGCATGCCACTGCCAGGCCCCAGGCAAGGCACTTTCAGCTCAGTCATCTCATTTACAAAGCCTCATTCCAATCTTACAAAATAGGAATTCTCACCCCCACCCCATACCCATTCTATGGACACAGGATCTACAGCCTGGGAGGTGATGGAAGGAGATGGCCAACATTACACAGCAGGATTAAAACTTTTCGCCCAAGCTCCTCTGAGGAGACTCCTTCCCCATTTGTAGAGTCTTTGGTCCCTGAGAGCAGACTGCCCTGAGGGAAACTGAGGCAGCCTGAGATTTGGCGGGGGCGGGTGGGCAGGGAAGGCTGTACCTGCAGCTGCTGCAGCTCGCTTGTGTTGCTCTCACACTGTGCCATCATGTCCCGCATCTGGTTCTCATGTTTCTGCTGCTGCTGTAGCCGCTCCGACTTCTGCCTCTTCTCCTCTTGCTGGGAAAACTGCAACAGAGAGAGGGTGAGTGCCTCAGAGGGCCACAGACTGGCTGGGGGGCCCACCTCCACCCTGTTCTGGAAGGTCCCATCAGAGGGTCTGGCTTGTGCACAGCCCTAGTGCCCTATACCATTCAGGCTATGGCCTGAGCAGAGACCCAGGCTGGTGGGGACACAACATCATGTTGTTACCACACAGGAATCACAGGAGCCCAGGACTACCAACTCCCGTGTCCCCAAGACACATGGGTGACATCCAAGTAGGGGCTTGACAGATGAGAGGAAGGGATTTGCCAGCAGAGGAAGCCACAGGATTGAAGCACTAGCATCTGAACAGGGCAGGGGGCAGAGGTCGTCACTGTGGGGCTTATGAGGCTTCCAGGGTGTAACTGGCACCCCAGCTTCCAAGACCCTGTGCTGCAGCCGGTATTTTCTATTTCCCCAACTACATAAGGTTCAGGACTCACCAAGCCTGCATCTATCCCCACGCTAATACACCCACAGAGCCCCCACCTGCTTGATCTTCTCGCGCTGCTCAGAGGCACTGCCCGCGCCATTGATGTGGAGGCTCTTCTTGTACATGGCCATGCGTGTCTTGCCCTCACTCCTCTGAATCTTGGGCAGCCGTGCTTTCTCCTGCTGCTGTCGCATCTTTAGTTGCTCTATCATGCGCTGATTATAGCGCTGCATCTGCTCCCGCTCCTGAGAGGACAGCCAGCAGAAGCTGAGGTCAAGTGTGCTCTGGGCCCCAGGGGTGTGAGGAGAGGCCCAAGGCTGCCACACTCAACTCAGGAGCCCAGGACCCATATGGCCCCCTGTGGCTCTTAGCAGAGCAAAGTTAGTATCATTTTACTTCTGTTAATTTTTATTTTTATTTTTTTAAGATTTTATTTATTTTTTCATGAGAGACACAGAGAAAGAGAGAGAGGCAGAGACACAGGCAGAGGGAGAAGCAGGCTCCATGTAAGAAGCCCAATGTGGGACTCAATCCTGGGACTCTAGGATCAGGCCCTGGGCGGAAGGCAGGCACTAAACCACTGAGCCACCCAGGGATCCCCTACTGTTAATTTTTAAAGCAAGAACAGAAAATGTTACTTTTTGTTATTGTTAATGTTTTGGATATTCACCTTCTAAATGCCTTCTCATCTAATCTCTGGTGGCATGCCATTAAAGCTACTACCTCAGAGCAAAATGTACACTAACAGGGATGGTTCGTTATTCTTTTTTTTTAAGATTTTATTTATTTATTCATGAGAGACAAGGAGAGAGAGACAGAGACATAGGCAGAAGGAGAAGCAGGAGCTCCTTGCAAGGAGCCCAGTGCAGGACTAGATCCCGGACCCCTGGGATCACAACCTGAGCCAAAGGCACATGCTCAACCACTGAGCCATCCAGGTGCCGCAATGGTTCATCATTCTTGATGGCGGGTGTCAATTAAAAGTTTTAACAAATTTGAGTTTTTTCTTCACATAACACCTATTTGTATTCCAAAACTTGACAAGACCATCACCTCTTCCAAGGAGCCTCCCCTGACTTCCTAGCCAGGTTGGGCACCCTTATTCAGAACCACCACAGCCCTATGCTGACTGCCATCATTGCATTTAGATTAGGAATTATAATTAGCCACTGACCATACATCCAGACCTTGGTTCTCTGTCTCTGTTCCCACTAAGGGGATCAAACCAAGACAGAAACTACACAGAAGTAGAAGGTGCTCTGGCCACACAGAGCAGGGGCCCTTGCCTGGTCTTAGGTGGCCTTCAGGAAGGAAGGCTTCCTGGCAGAGGAAGCCAGAGGGGGTGTTTAAGTTTAAAAGTAATCTGAGGGAATGTATGTGAAAGAGAGAGATAAGGGGGAAAATGGAAAGACACCCTAAGATGTCTCAATCAGTGCATGAGCCGCCATCTGCTTCCCTGCTCAGTTTCCCCTATTCCTGGCCCCTCCACCTGAGGCAGGACATCCCCCAGGAACTTCCCCAGGCCTCACCATGACCAACACCTGGCTCCTCTTGGGAGCACAGATGGTACTCAAGTAGCACCCCAAGACGGTGTGGCCTCACAGTGCCACGACATCTTTTGGTGGCAGCCCTGGTGCCCTGCCCAGCCAAGGACCTCACCTTCTCGTGCTTGCGCAATAGCTCATGCCGCTGGAGAAAGTATTGGTCTTTGAGCTGCTGTTTCACCAGCTGGTGTCTCTCCTGCAGATGATGCTCCTCCATTTCCCACAGGGCTGCCTCCCGGTCTGTGAAGGATGAGGCCTGATGAGATGCTAACGGCCAGAGCCCATTGGGCCCGGCCCTGCCCTGCTCTGCATCAGATGATAGCTCCCCGCAGTGTGGTACACCAGGAAGTGACTGGAGTCAGCAGCCAGAGAAACCAGAGACCTAGGCTGGAACCCAGCTGATTCACTAGGATTTGGGACAGGTAGCAGATGCTATCCAGGCCTCAGCTCCTGCCTCTGCCAACCGTACCACAGAGAGAATGTTCTTGGGAGACATGTTTATGTTCAGTGTTGGGAAGGGCTCATGTAACCCCGTGAAGAAGATAGGACAGCCCTCTTGTCACTATTTCCTCCTTTGGAAAATAGGTGAGACCCTCTTGGCCACTGCACATCCCTTATATATACATTATTGAGACAGCAGTATCTGGGATTTTCTGATTTGAAGTCTGTTAACTAATCCTCTGCTCAGCCACAGGCAGTGAGCTGGTGTCAGATGAAGACCTCATGCCCTGCAAGACACAGAGTGGGTTGTGCTCAAGCCACTAAAATGGTCAGTTTATTTCACTGCATTCCTGATCTGTGAAAACCAGTAACTGCCCACAGTACATCAGAACAGTGATTTGGATTTCTGACCAAAATCAGAACCACTGTCCCAAAAGTAGAGTGGTTCTTCCAGACATCATGGGACAAAAATAGAAAATGACGGCTTTCCTGAAACATCTGTGGCTCTTCAGAACATCAAGGACCCCATTTTACTCCCCCACACCCAAGTACTAAGGGGTATACACTGCTTAGCTGCATTGGCCATCACAGCCCTGGCTGAAGCTTATTCATTGTCGCAGTAAGCCAGAGACGATGCTTGTACATTGGCCCTATGGTGTTTACTTCTTCACAACAGGCTGGACTGGTGGCTCAAAAGCCCATAGGCATCAAACTCAAATTTTCATCCATCCAATTGTTTTAAACATAACAGATTTTGGGCCATTTAAAGGCCGCTTTCTTTGAACACTCCACAAAACCACACCAAACATTTGCTAGGCATAGAGGAGATAAAGCTGGGGCTATAGAAAAACCTAAGCCCTACTGCCCTTCAGAGCTCTATCCCAGAGATTCCAAATACAGAAGCCCTCCTTCCCCAGGAGTTCCTTTGCCCTCCCTCTAGGAGTAGCCTGCATTGGGGTTGTCTCTGAAAGGTCTCATGCTGTGAAGGACCTGCCAGAGTACAACCTGTCAGAGGTACCTTGCTACCACTCCAGGGTAGTAAGGAGCTCGGCTTCAAGAGGAGATCCACATTCAAGGCCCACTCTACCACCCACTCATTGGCCGAGCAACCCCCAGGCAAAGCATAGTGGCTCTGCAAGTCTCTGTTTCCTCATCTACAAAAATGCCTTGTTGTGTGAAGGTGAAGATTCAAAGAGACTGGGCCATGAAGACTGGCACACGGCCTGGCAAAGCAGTCTCTCAATACGTGATAGCTATAGTAAGGGGCTCAATTCTGTCCCCATCCCCATTCACCCAGCATACTTATTTACAATTTCTACTTACTCTGCGTCACTTTACTTGCTTGCTTCTTTCCTCAACATCAGGAATAATGTCAAGTAATGTCGGTGACAACTGGTATTTGAGCCTCACTGCTGACTTCAGTAGGGGCTGTCCCCATGTTTTGCCCTGAAGGATGCTATTTGGTTTTAGGATGAAGAAGAACCTGCCTGCTCTCTGGCACCCACCTCGAAGGAGTTCCTGCTTCCTAGTGAGACACTCGCGCTCCTTGTCACAGATCTCCCGCCTGTTGTCAGCAGTGATTTTCTTCATCGCCAGCTCCAGGTCCTCCTTCTGCTTAGCCAGGAAGTCTCGGTCCTGTGTGGGAGAGAGGAGGGCAGACCTTCAGCACTGGCTTCAGCATCTCGACCTCTACTGTTATTACAGAAGAATTCATCATGAGCAGCAAAGAAAACATATGTAGGGGAAATGTGAAACTTATAGACACATCAACCAACTGTATGTGTGCTTTATGTGGACCCTGATTCAAACATCAAATAGGAAAAAAATCATGAGGCAATTGGAAATGTAAATAATGGCTCAACTGCAAATATGTCATTAAGCAATTATTGTTAAATATTTAAATTTTAGGTATGTTTATATTACTGTGGATTTTTTTAAAGATTTATTTATTTATTCATGAGAGACAGAGAGAGAGGAGGCAGAGACATAGGCAGAGGGATAAGCAGCTCCTCGCAGGGAGCCCGATGTGGGACTCGATCCCAGATTCTGGGTTCACACCCTGAGCCGAAGGCAGATGGTCAACTGTTGAGCCACCCAGGTGTCCCAGTACTGTGGATTTTTTTTAGAGATACATACTGAGATATTTGCAGGTGAAATGATATGATGTGTGGGATTTGATTCAAAATAATACAGAATATTGGAGGAGTAAGTGGACAGGAGTTCCTAATTCCTGAGATCAGGTGATGGGTAAGAGGGGGTTCCTACTGTACCTCTTTCTGCTTATGTTTTTAATTTCCCATAATAATGAATTAAAAATTAAAATCTACAAACTTTAGGGAACACATAAGTAGAAACAAAAATCCCCATACATCCTATCACCCAGGAGGTGGTTTTAGTCTATCTATATAAACATGTTTACATCTATTATTTCACAAAAATTATGTAAAAGGACTTAGAGAGTTGTACACCAATGTTTGTAACAGCATTATTTTTTAATGGATTTTTTTTTTTTTTAGATTTTATTTTATTCACAAGAGACACAGAGAGAGAGGCAGAGACATAGGCAGAGGGAGGAGAAACAGGCTCCATGCAGGAAGCCCGATGTGGGACTCGATCCCAGACTCCAGGATCACGCCCTGAGCTGAAGGCAGGCATTTAACCGCTGAGCCACCCGGGTGTCCCAGTAACAGCATTATTCACAATAGCTATGGGATGGAAACAACTCAGGTATCCACAGACAAAAGAGTACAGACACAAACTGTGGTATAAATACACAGCAGAACATTACTCAGCTCTGAAAAGGAATGAAATTCTTAGATGTGCTACAACATGGGTGAATCTCGAGGACATGTTAATTGAAATAAACCAGACACAGAAGGCCAAAATATGATCCCACGTATAGGAGGTCAGATTTGTGGAGACAAAGTAAAATGGTGGTTCCTGGGGACCAGGAGAGGGGTATCATGGGTGTTCCTGTTTAACTGGAAGGGTTTCAGTTTTGCTAGATAAAGAGTTCTAGAGATGCTGGGTGATAGGGATAGTTTAGATGATGGTGTAAATATACCTGGTATCACTGAACTGTATGCTTAAAAATGGTTAAGATGCTAAATTATGTCTATTTTACCGTAATTTTTTATTTGTTTACCAGCAAAGGAGAGGGCAGGCTCCCCACTGTGCAGGGAGCCCAACACAGGGCTCAATCCGAGGACCCTGGGACCACAACCTGAGCCAAAGGCAGATGCTTAACCAACAGAGCCACCCACATGCCCCTATTTTACTGTTATTTTTAAAAATTAAAAATACCTCTGCATGTCATAATGGAATCTGCTATCAAATGAGTTTTAATGGCTGAAAATATTTCATGGCCCAGGTGTATCATAGCTTACTCACCCAATACCTAATAGGTTGTTTCCAGATAGTCTCTATTTTAGACGGTGCTGCTCTTCACACTCTGGTAGCTGTTTATGAGCCTCTCTGATGATTTATCCTCAGGATTAGTCTCTAGATGCCACTGCCAAAATGGCCTCCTTAAAGAACCAATCTGCTCTCTCCGTGTGGGGATAGGAGCCGTCTCCCCGATCCTCCCCAGCCCTGAATTCTTTTTCTGATCATAGTATCAAGGGACAGGTTGTAGGACAGTGTTCTCTGGAGACAACACAGTCTGGAGACAGACTGAGTTTGGGGCCATGCCCCATACTGCTAACTGCAGAGTCACCTCCTCTGCAAATGGAAAAACAAATAGCACCTACCCTGGTAAGCCATGAATGCTCAACCAGATAATATACAAAGCATTTTTAAGTGTACATTCGGGAACAGCAAAAGCAAAATGTAGAGATTCCCAAGTGGGAGAAAAAGGAGCATGTGGTCTGACAAGGGCCACAGAGAAGACTGGTGAGGCTGAGGTAGAGTGGACTTAGATGAGCTGGGAGAGGCCGGCAGGGGCCAGACCCACAGGGCCTTGTAAGCACATGAGGAGGCCTTTTGGCAAAGTGGGAGCTGCTGAAGGTTTTCAAGACACAAGGCTATGGGAGAAGGTGACATGATCAGATTTGGAATTCATATTGATCACACTGGCTGGTGGGAGAGAAAACTGCAGGAGATCAAGAGAGGAAGCAGAGAGACTAGCTGGGAGGCTACTGTAGCAGTCCAGGCAAAAGATGACTATGGCTAGGGAGTCAGAGATGCTGACCAAGTGGAAATATCCAAAGATAGTTTGGAGCTTTAAAAAAACAAAAAAAGTCCACGCTTTAGAAGATGATAAAGGGTTAGAGGGAAAGGAGGTGCCAGGAATGACAAGGTTTCTGGCCTAGCAGCAGGATGGAAGACAGTGATCCCCTCAGAATACAGTAGAGCTGCGTCTGGGAGATCATGGGTTTGACATCTGAGATTCCAAAAGATGCCAAGTGGGCAGGTGGATATACTGGGTTATTCAAGGAGATGTGACATACAAACAACCCTAAGACAAGGCAGGAGTCACTAAATGCTTTGGAGAAGGTAGATGTAAGGGCTGGGGTGTCCAGAAGCAGGGGAGCTCACTTCCAGCTGGAGTGAGAGCAATCAAGAAAGGCTGCATGGGGGAGGTGCTAATAAGGATCAGCTGGATTTAAGCACTCAAAATAAGAGATGGGTATTCAAGGACCAAAGCATGCGCATAGACCGAGGGAGAACTTGATCATTCATGGTCACTGTCACTCTCCAACCCCTCTACTCCCTGACTGAGGTGGGGCAAGGACTCACGAGAAGCTGTTTTTTCTGTGCGTGCTCCTCCATCTTCTGCTTCATGCTCTCCTTCCGCTGCTGCCTGGGGAGCTTCTCCACCTCGTTCTTCACCTGCACCAGAAACAGCAGAGAGTGGCTGGGTCAGGGAGACCAAAGACAAGGTTCAGCTTCCTAGACACTGGCCCCCAACCCCACTCTCCATCAAGCCCCTCTGACAGGTAGCCCCCGCTGGCCTACTCCTGTCTGCAGCTGGCTCTGGTTTTGGTCCCCCCAGAGCAAAGAGATACAGCTTTTGGCTGCTTGGTACCATGCTCCCTTCTCATGGCAGCACCTCCCTTTCCTTCAGGGCAGCCTTTCTCAACCTTTTTTCATTACTGTCCCCTTACAAGTCTTTCTAGACATTTTCTTCCTAATCACCCACCCCTATGAAATATTAACCCCACAGACAAACCATGAATCTGCTAAACCACTATAATAAGCAAAGATATTTTTATCCCCTTAGGGGTGCCCTCTCCCTGATTAAGAATGCACACTTTAGGGGATCCCTGGGTGGCGCAGCGGTTTGGTGCCTGCCTTTGGCCCAGGGCGCGATCCTGGAGACCCGGGATCGAATTCCACGTCGGGCTCCCAGTGCATGGAGCCTGCTTCTCCCTCTGCCTGTGTCTCTGCCTCTCTCTCTCTCTGTGTGACTATCATAAGTAAATAAAAATTAAAAAAAAAAAAAAAAAAGAATGCACACTTTATGTCCCATCTCCCCAGCTCCTGAGGTGCAGGTGGAGTGGACAGCCCCCACCGCACCCCGATGCTAGGCTGGGCAATGATGCAGGCAGTCCTCCACCATATTCCCAGCCCTGGCCTCGGGGACTAGTCAGAGATGAGCATATGACCCTCGCTGGCCACTGAGAGCTTTATGATGTGTGCTTGAACTATCAAGGAAAGCCACCATCATCTGGGGTTGTAAACTCGAAGGATGGGGGCCACAGTGGGCCACCCTGGAGGGGCCTGCCTGAGACGAAGATCCATGTCAGGAAGCAATGCCAAAACATGAAAAGGAAGGATTCCTCATGACACGTCTGCCCTCCTGGTCAGAGGCCACTAAGTGTTCTCAAGCCAGCTGGAAGTGGGCTTCTGTCTTTTATGACAGAAAAGGGAGAAGAGATGCATGACATTTCTCTCTAAGGCACCCAGAGTTCCTCAGACAGTTCTGAGGAGTCCACACCTTTAAGGTGCCTGACACCCCAAAACTCACTGACAGGGTTTTTAGGAGCAGCTGGTGAAAAAATACTGTCCATGATCAAAAGAACATTCCAGGGGAGTTCTTCTGGCATGGTGAGTATAAGCCAAAGCAGCCTCTCTCTCCTGCTGACTACAGTGAAAAACTCTGGATAAAATACCAAAAGCAACTACCTGAGGGCTCTGAAAAGTAAACAAAAAACATGTGACCATAAGAGGAGTCAAAACTTGTAGAAGGGGCCAGGAGAGGGGCGAGTCTCAATTTTTTAGTTTCTTAATTTTTTTCCTTTTGCTCTCCTGGCTTTGCACCAATCTCAGACCCACACAGTGATGCAGTGGGAAAGGTACCTAAAACTCTGTAAGAAACCTCATGTTCTGGCCAGAGGACCAGGAAAAGGGGGCTTGTGTAGGTCAGAGTGTGTGGGAAGAATGCCAGAGAGAAGGTGGCAGCAGGAGGGGAACCCTAATTCTGTGCATGAGCCCACACACATCTCAAGTCGCCCCGAGCTGAGCAGGGCCAAACAGACCTGAAACAGTATAGCAGGAACTTTGAAAACCACACTATGATTGGAGCCACCACCCACAGAAGCTAAGACAGAACCTGTGGTCAGAACCTAACAGGATCAGACTACCTGCTAAAACAAAGAAGTCACATTCTCTAGATTGTAACAGGACCCAGAGTCTACAGACTGTAACATTCAGAATGTCTATGATACAATCCAAAATCACTCTCCATACAAAGAACCAGGAAGTGTGACCAATTTTCAAAGACAAATTCATCACATGCTAATTCCAAGATGATAGAGACATTGGAATTATCAGACAAAAAACTTTAAAGCAACCATTATAACCGCACTCCATCAAGTGAAGATAAACATACTTGAGATTAACAGAAAGAGAGAATATTACCATAGAAAAATACAAACCCTAAAAAAAAAAAAGAGAAGAGGGGTGCCTGTGTGGCTCAGCTGGTTAAGCATCTGACCTTGGTTTTGGCTCAAGTCATGATCTCAGGGTCCTGGGATTGAGCCCTGCATTGCTCCACGGTCAGTATAGAGTCTGTCCCTCCCCTCTGCCCCTCCCACATACATGTGCATGCATGCTCTCTCTCTCTCTCTCTCCCTCTCTAAAATAAATAAGATCTTTAAAAAAAGAGACAAGTAAAAAACAATACAGCCTCTGACACTAAATACAGAAAACACTGGATAGAGCTGGGGTGGAGTGGAGGTGACAGAGGGGCCCCTGAACTTGAAGACCAAGTAATAAAAAATATGCAATATGAACAACAGAGAGAAAGGATTTTAAAGACTAAAGCTTTAAGGACTTACAGGAAAATACCAAAGGTGTAATATTCATGTTTTGGGAGTGCCAGGAAGAAAGGAGAGACAGGTATAAAAATACACACCTATAATGGCCCAAAACAACTGACTTCCATGGCAGTGAACAGCATCTTGAGAGTAGGGTCCCTATGTATTTTGCTCAGTACCTCCAGCATCCAACATAGTGCAGTACATGTGGATACTTTAAAAAAAAAAAAAAAAAAAAAAAAAAGGAGCTGCTAAAAAGCTCTTGCTTTACTTAGAGGACTCAGGAAAGTTGCCTGTCCAAAGCTCAGCACAGGTAGTGATCCAGACCCAAGACAAAGAACCAGGCCTGACTCCCGAGCCTGTATCAGCATCATACCCCAACCCGTTGGCCCGGCTCTCTGCAGGGGGGCCAGGAACAGGGTAAGGCCAGCAAGGCACTCACCTCAGACATAAAAGAGAATACCATAAACCTCAGTAATCAAGATAAATTACATTTAAAAATATCAAAATTCATGCCACAAGATCATGATGAATATCAAAATTTAAAATAGACAGGATCCAGCCGTATATTTGCAGGACTCAAACTCCTCACCTTACCCTAATCCTGACCCTGATGGATCCTGACTTTAAGTAGCTAACATTCTGTTCATTGTGCATATTTTGCAGTAGTTTTTATTTTCTCACCCCAGCTCTGCCCCTGCAGCTGCCTGAGGCCCCCTGGATACAACAAATGTCATACCCATGCACTGCAATCCGGGAGCTGGGCTCTGAGGCCCGCAGCACCACAGACCACCCTTGGAGGCTGTTCATCTGGACACTAGGAATGGCCTAGTAAGTATGGCCTAGTAAGTATGTGGCAGGCTCCACAGAGGGAGGTGTGGGCTGTTCTTTGGGACCCAGATGCCCTTCCCCAGGGCCAGCCGGGAAATTTGTCTACCTTTGTCTCAGGACCATCTACTTCTTTGCCACCTCCCCCCACTTCCTCTTCCAGCTGGGAGAGGAAAGAAAAGAGCCGTGTGGATGCCAACTAGGGGACTGCTATTTTGGGAGAGGGAGGGCAGGACACAGAGGATGTGTGTATCTGCCACCTAGCACAAGCTCCCCCTTTCTGGTGAAAGCATCTCAGATGCCCCTGGGCTACCATCCTTTCCTTTTCCCCTGCTCTCTTTCAGCTGGGAGATGTCCAGGAAACTGCCTGGGTACCTACTCAATACAAGAAAGCAAAGCCCAAATGACAGAGACATGGCCTCTCATGGTACAGCTGGAACACGTAAATCCAGACACATGGATGTGAACTTTTCAGGTATACAAGCTCCCCAAAATTCTCTCTATTGCTAAAATGGGGCTCAGCTGGAATATGGATCACTTGCAACCTAGACCCCCCCAGCCTCCACCCCACACATATTCACCTCCTTCTTCATCAGTTTGAGCTGCTCCTGGAACCTGGTATAGTCCCGATCCTGCTCCAGTCGGATCCGCTTGGCCTCCTCCCGGCGGCGTACAGCATGGTCTTGCTCCATCTTCTCCACTTGCTGCTTCTGCTGACGCTCCAGGTTCTCCAGCTCTGTGTCAAAGAATTTCTTCTTGGTCTGGAAGGAGCAGAAAGAGAAATTCAGCAAAGTTACTTTATACCTGGAAGGAAGATGTTGGGGCCCAGAGCTTATCTTCAGACCTGGGTTTGAATCCAAACTCATCCACCTCTTTGCTGTGTGACCTGGGACAAGTCACCTAACCTCTGTGAGTCTCTGTTTCTTCATGTGCAAAAGGGAGATCAGACCATCTACCTTGCAAATTCTAATATGTTACTCAACAAAGGTTAGTGTCCCTCTGGAGATCCTCCCATATGACCTAAAAAAGCACTGGGACCTTTGTAAGATTCTGTGTGTACAAGTCAATGCCTCATGAGACCAGGAAACCAAAGGAATAGGGCTCTCTACTGCCGTTAAAGAAAACATGAAGCAAGAAGCCCTCCGGGGACCCATCCTTTCTCACACTCACATTGATTTCTTGTTCAAAACGTTTATGCATCTGCTCCAGCTGCAGCTCATGCTTGCTGCTCAGCTGGGTCTGGTTCCGATGTTCTTCTTTCTGGAGCAGCCGAAGCTCTCGGAGCTCCTGGCGCCTGAAGGGTGAAAGCATGTGGAGGTCAGAGATCACATAACTCCAGGCTAGAGATACTGAAGGCCAGAATGTGGAAGAGCATCATATAAGTCTGGGGCAGAAGCATGGCTAGAATTCATGCTTAATTTGACATTTATTGACAGACAAAACATTGATAATCAATGTATAAGAAGTGCTTACAAATTTCTAAGAAAAACAGGAGTAGCCTACTTTTCAAAAGGAACACAAAACAGGAATAGACACGAAACAAAAAGCAAAAAGAAAATTTAAAACTATTTAATTTTATATACCTAATACAGATATGAGGTGCAAACTAAAAATTCCATTTTCATTAAAAAGTCAAGAGTAGGGCAGCCCCAGTGGCGCAGCGGTTTAGCGCCGCCTGCAGCCCAGGGCGTGATCCTGGAGACCCTGGATGGAGTCCCATGTCAGGCTCTCTGTATGATGCCTGCTTCTCCCTCTGCCTGTGTCTCTGCCTCTCTCTCTCTCTGTCTCTATGAATAAATAAATAAAATCTTTAAAAAATAATAATAAAATAAAATAAAAGTCGAGTATGGGACAATTGATATTTTCATATGTGCTGTTATAGACTGGCACATTCTTTTTTTTTTTTTTTAATTTTTATTTATTTATGATAGTCACAGAGAGAGAGAGAGAGGCAGAGACACAGGCAGAGGGAGAAGCAGGCTCCATGCACCAGGAGCCCGATGTGGGATTCGATCCCGGGTCTCCAGGATCACGCCCTGAGCCAAAGGCAGGCGCCAAACCGCTGCGCCACCCAGGGATCCCTAGACTGGCACATTCTAGAGGATAACTGGTAATAAGTTCATACCTTTTAACATAGTATTTCCATTTCTAGATATCTATTCTAAGAAGTATTCACAAATGCACAAAACTGAATAAGGATATCCATTAAAAAATCATTTATAAAAAAAAAAAAAAGAAAAAAAAATCATTTATAATAGTCCAAAACTGGAAATGACTTAAATGTCAATCATATAGGTCTAGTCAAATAAGTTAATATGTATCCATCTGATGTTAATTTTGTGTACACAACCATGAAAAAAATCAAGTTTTAGAAAATATGTAATTACATGGAAAAACATCTATTAAAAATGAGATAATTCTTTTAAAAAATATAACAATTCTTTATGAACAGATACGGAATGATTTCTAAATGAAAAAAGTGAGCTGCTGACACCTCCCTCTGCCTGTTACTCCCCTACTTGTACTCTCCTGCTCTTTCTCAAATAAATAAATAAAATCTTTAAAAAAAAAAAAAGGATTACACCATAAAATATTAACAGAGAGAGGGGAACTAGATGCCTAGCAGGAAAGGATGGAAGGGAGATTTTTCACTGTTTACCTTTTTCTTTTTTTGCTTTTTTTTTTTTTTTTTTTTTTAATTTTGTACCATGACATTATATTACCTATTCAAAGTGTCAATACAGGGCAGCCCTGGTGGCGCAGCAGTTTAGCGCCACCTGCAGCCTGAGGTGTGATCCTGGAGACCCTGGATCGAGTCCCATGTCGGGCTCCCTGCATGGAGCCTGCTTCTCCCTCTGCCTGTGCCTCTGCCCCTTTCTCTCTCTCTCTGTCTCTATGAATAAATAAATAAAATCTTAAAAAAAAAAAGTGTCAATACAATAAAAATTTGGCCCAAACCACACAGTATACCTTATTTTTGTAAGAAGTATATTGTCCATATGTGTATGTGTTTATTCACAAAAGAAATAACTACAAGACAAACTCCAAAGCGTTAACTATATTTCTTTCTGGGCAAATCCATTAAAGATTAATAAGTATAAGTATCATTTATGTCAACAGAAAAGAAAATGATGTAGAAAGAACTTGAGATCCTAACTATGAATCAGGGCTCCTTGGCAGCCTCTCAGGATGAGTCCATGAGGCCCATGTCCTGTTCTAGGCCAGAGTCCATCTGCTCCCCACATACTACCTGAAAGGGGCCAGCACACTCTCAGGGGTCAGAGGGACCTTGTGTGAATCTTAGGGCTGCTGACCTTCGGCTGGGTGCCCTCAGGCAATCACTTAATCTCTACGCCTCTCTTCCTGCATCTGTAAAATGCACAGATAATGTCTACCTCCCAGGTTCTTTGTTTTTTGTTTTGTTTTGTTTTTTCCTCCCAGGTTCTTTGAAGGTTAAATCCGGTGATGCCTACTGGGGCTCCCTGGCCAGCGCAGACATGGTCACCAAGTGGTAAAACTTGCTGTTTGCTCCTAAGTGGTAGCTGATGGACAGTGGTCATAAGAAAGAAGAGGCAAAGGCTGCCTGGTCTCTGGAAAACCAGAGATACATTCCACAGCCACATAAAGAAGCTTCCATTTGAGCCTCTGCTCTTTGGGCAGTGAGAAGGTTGAGAGTGTTAACGAAGAAAAGAAGTCTGACTCCAGGGACATCTGGGTGGTGGCTTAGTCAATTAAGCATATGCCTTTGGCTCAGGTCTTTTTTTTTTTTTTTTTTTATTCATGAGAGACACACACAGAGAGAGAGATAGGCAGAGACACAGGCAGAGGGAGAAGCAGGCTCCATGCAGAGAGCCTGACTTGGGACTCGATCCCAGGTCTCCAGAATCACACCCTGGGCTGACAGCATTGCTAAACCACTGAGTGACCAGGGCTGCCCAAGCTCAGGTCTTGATCTCAAGGTCCTGGAATTGAGCCCTGTGTCAGGCTCCCTGCTCAACGGGAGCCTGGTTCTTCCTCTGACCCTCTCCCTGCTAAGTCCTCTCTCTCAAATAAATATATTTTTTAATCTTATTAGAAATTCCTGACTCCAGAGAAACTAAGGCTCAGAGAACACCTGACCAAAAAGCAAAGGCATACAAAATAAGGTGGGCGGTCAGGTTCTAACAACTACCTCTAACAACTACCTCCTTGCCCCACCTGAGCTCTCACAAGGGAAGGCAGGCTGAGAGACAGGCTGATGTCTTCTAGAAGGAATGCACTGGGAGCAGCAATTTTAGGGGAAAAAGGGAACTCTGACCTAGAAGTCTCAATTTGGGAGAGTGAAGACCTGATCACATGGTTCAAAGTCCTGCATGGCCCAATTCCCTGGAAATCCTAGCATCCATGAAGGCCGGGGTGGGGGGTAGCAGGCAACAGCCAGGTGAACGATGGGAGCCTTCCACACCCCTGCACAGCCGTCGGCCCAGAAGCCAAGCCAAGTATACAGGACACTCGGCCCTCCCTCCAGACTGTGACAGGCAAACAAGAAAAGCTTCAGACCTCAAGGGCCAGAGCCAGAAGGCGTCCATTCTAGATGGGGTATGGTAGATCTAGAATTTCAACCCAGGAACCTCGGCTGCCTAGAGAGGAGATGACAGAAAGGAAATTTGATCCTTGACGTCTGAAGCTTTAGGAGAGGAGGTCGCCTCCCAGATGACATGAAAATGGATGGTGGTGCCATCCTCCAAGAGCAACCATCCTCTTGCCCTTTGTCCCGAGCCCTCCAGCCCACATGATGAGGATGCCTGTGTGTGTGTGTTTGTGTGTGTGTGTGTGTGTGTGTATGTATACACGTGTACATGTATTCATGCAGAAATGCCACTGATGAAAAATCAACCTCTCATCTCTGTTGTCCCCAGAGGGGGAAAGTGCCCCAGAGCATCTAAAATTGCTTCCATTTGGCTTTGGAATGCTTGTGCTTTTTAAAAATATAAATGTGTTCCATATTCTAGAAATGTTGTTCAAACTAATAATGAATTTACCCTGCAAAGGCCTGGCCCTAAGAGATCTCTGTGGCTCCAAGGCTTCCCTGAGTGCTAAGTCCCCAGCCCTGGTAGCCCCAGGAAGCTTTGGGTCTAGTGGAAGCCTAGTAGAATTGTCACACAGGCAGATCGAGTTAGAATTGCAGCCCTACCTTCTCACCTGGGTGGCCCAGGGCAAGTAACTTAACTGCCAAGAAACAGTTCCTCGTTTACAGAATGGGGGAAATAGGGTCTCCCTGAGGAGGGCTGTTAGGGGGCCTGAGCACCTCCAAAGCACAAAGATGGCTTCCAGCAGAGAGCTGTGCCTCACACTCTCCTCCCTCACCAGTCTCACTTGTTTTGCCTCCAAGATGTATGTTGAACTGTCTACTTCTTCCCTCTCCCAGCCACTGCCCCAGCCCACGCCTACAGCCCTACTGTCCCAGGCAGGGTCTCCCTGTCACCCTATGTCAGTGTTACCCCTCTACAACCCACACTCATGCAGCTGCCAGAGCCATCTTTCAAAAGTGACATGAGAGCCAGTCACTCTCCAACTATTTCACTCTGGCTGTACCTGGGAGAAAATTCACACTCCTCCACCCTGACCCACAGGTCTACGTGACCTCTGGCCTCACACTCCACACTCCAGCCCTATATCCTCTCAGCTTCCTAAACAAACCTGGCAGTCATTCCTCAGGCCTTAGCCTTGCTCTGTGTCCCCCAGCCACTCCACTCAGGGTTTCCCACACACAGAGCAGCCTCCTTCAACCCAGGGGCTCGCTATTGTATCACCCATTACTTCCTTCGCAGCATGTACCACAACTGGGGATTACCTTGTGTATCATGTGTTGGTCCATTTAGATATAAGTTCTATAATGGCAATAGCCTCAACTATCTGGATCACTACCACATTCCCCAACCTGGGAGATGGGTTAAATACATAGGTAGGTGCACTGATGGACAGGTGGGTGGGTAGATGGGTGGGTGAATGAGTAGATGAATGGATGGGTGAATAGAGGAGTGGGTGGATAGGTTGATAGATGGATATGTGGGTAGGCAGATGGGTGAGTGGATGGATGGGTGGGTGGATGAGTGGGTAGATGAGTCAACGGATGGGTGGGTGAGTGGGTGAGCGGATGGATGGATGAGTAGTTGGGTTAGTAGATGAGTGGGTGAGTGAGTAGATGGATGGAGAGACAGATGAGTGGGTGGGTGGGGTACGTGAGAGGATGGATGGATGAGAGAGTGGGTGAGTGGAGGAATGGTGGGTAGATGAGTGTGTGGATAGATAGGGAGATGGAGGGGATCCCTGGGTGGCGCAGCAGTTTAGCACCTGCCTTTGGCTCAGGGTGTGATCCTGGAGACCCGGGATCGAATCCCACATCGGGCTCCCGGTGCATGGAGCCTGCTTCTCCCTCTGCCTCTCTCTCTCTCTCTCTCTCTCTCTCTCTCTGTGTGTGTGACTATCATAAATAAAAAAAAAAAAAAGTAGGGAGATGGATAGAAAGGTGGATGAGTAAATAGGTGGGTAGGCAGATGAATGGATGGGTGGATTGGGGAATGCAAGAGCAAAACCATTTATTTGCCTTTTGTGTCATTGATCCCTCACTTCATGCTGTAGACGGACAGCTCTCTAGCCAAAAGAACCTACAACCCCTACCTCTCACCAAACCCCCACCCCGTTACCACCATCAGTGGCCCATCCCAGGCTTGCCTGAGAAATCGCATCTCCTCATCCTTCTTTTCATCCTCGCTGATGATCTTGGAGGTGGTGATGCTCACCTCTACGCCATCCACCACAAACTTGCGTGTCCTCTTGAGAGTTTTATTGTGCAATCTTGAGTCCTGGCAGGGTAGAATCATTAGGCAAAGCTCAGGATTTCAGCTTAGAATCTGTGAGTGACACAGGGCATGGCCCACAGCCTTCCTGGCCCCACAGCCTCAACATCCAGATAGAACATAGCTGTCCATCCTCCTCCTCTTGCCTCAAGCTTCTCAACTTGGGGTCTTGAGTGTATGAGCTTACCTCTTCTGCTCCCTCGATCATGGCCTTCGAACACTGCCCCACCTCGGCCCCACACCTGGCTGCCAACACACTCACACACAGGACATGGCATCACAGAGAACCAGGTTCTAATCCTTCCTCTACCATCTACTGGCTCTGTGACCCTGAGCAAGTCCCTTGTCCTGTCCAAGCCTCAGCTTCCTAAACTTGTGGAGGAAGAGAGTCACAGTACTTACCTCCCATAGTGGTTACAAAGATACAGTGAGAGAACACGTGGGGGACATAGCACAGAGCCCAGCTCATGGCAGCTGTTCAGTATTTGGTATTTATAAATAAAATAAATATTTTATTTATATTTATATCTGCAGACCACAATCTCTTACCCACAGTGCCAAATCCAAAGAACTCAGAAAACTGAAGCTGGTAACTGATCTGGAAGCCAAACCTGAGTGGACCTGAACTCTACAGGAGGCCACACTCATCTGGAGTCATCGTGAAATTATTCATAATTTTTATCTTTTCCTGTAAATAATCACACATTTCAGATGCAACTGCTTATAGAGTGCTGCCAGGACTCAGGGATGTTCAAATACCCTCTGAAAATTGGCCCTGATTCAGGTGAGAGCCTGAGCGCCTGCACTGCAGTCATCATAGTGTCTCCCACTCTGATCTCAACTGGCTTCCAAGGCCCTTCCTGGTGTAGCCCAGCCCTGCTTTCCAAAACTGGCCCAAGGACCTTCCAGCTAGAAAAAATAGGGCAGGCCAGGGTGGCATACTGCATTAAGTCTTCATCCCTTCAAAGTGTGCTTGGAACCCCTACTCCTGCTCAGCCACGACCAAGAACCAGTCCTTGCTCCCTGAGGGCTCAGCCTCCCACCCCCCCACCCCTTACCCCCCAGGCTTCCACCTCTTCTCCTGGCACCTCGCTCAGGGGATGCAGACCCCACAGGCACTGAGCAGCCATACCCGACTCTCATCTCCCTATAGTACCCAGCTCATGCACCCTACAGCTCAACTCAGGACTAACAGTGAGAAGTGGGGAGTGGCAGGGAAGAAAGGAGGCTGAGGGCTACAGCCCCCACACTACAACTACTCCCTGAGGTAACAGGCTCCTCATCTCTCTGAGGGGTGCTGACGCAGCCCATGGACTCATCAGAGCAGCCGTGTTCCCAGACTCACTGCCAGTCAGCCAGCAAAGGAATGTTCTCAACACCCTTAAGAACAGGCAGGGGAGACCCTGCTCTGGCCTCTATTTTTTATTACCTTTTTTTTTTTTTTTTTTTGCTTAATTTTTTTTTTCTCGCTTAATGTTGTTGTTTTTCTAAGTAGAAAAAGGACATGTTATCTGTCTTAAGGAAGATGATGGGCCTGTACATAAGAGCCACTGTCTGTGCTTGTCCTGGTAACACATTAGAACTGTGCTTTCTGTTTCTGAAGCTCATTGTTGGGCGGGCTGGCGGGCTGCTTTTCCTTCTTTCACTTCCCTTCGTTTAGCAAACATTTTTGAGTCTCTACTGTGTGGTTTCCACCAAGTAAACAATGGGAGAAAAAAACAAAACGATATAGTATCTTCCCTAAAATCAGCCTTGGTTGGATGACCTTCAGCGTGGCCTGGTCAAGTGGCCAGGAGTGAGTTCAAGAACATCCTGAGATTTATCCATGTGGGCAGGGGAGGGGTCAGCCCTTCCTGAGGAGGCAGCCAGGCATCCCCTGGGAAAGCAGAATGGCACGTGGGGTTCAGAGCACGTCTGTGGGTCTGACCAGCTCTCCACCTTCCACTTAAGCCTCCGTTTGCTCATCTGTACGTTGAGATGATGAAGGAGCCTCCATTTTCTTTAAAGCACTTCACAGTGTCGGCCTCCATGCTGAGCCTTCAGGCACAGCAGCTATTGTCATTCACAATGTTACCCACCTCCAGAAAGCCCCCACCCAAGAGGGCTTTACACCCACTCCCTATAACTGAAATCTACCAGTCAGAGCTGCATCACAAGGCTGACCCCCAAATAAGGGAACTTCACTCCCAGACTTCTCTCTCTCAAACTTCACCAGGGCCTTTAACCTAACCCAATTTAAGCAGATACACAAACTGAAATTTCAACCTGAGCCAACTGCCTGGCCTGACTAAACCCCAGACTGAACTGATAGTCTGGTGATTACACTACTAACTGAGCTCAAAGCTCTTTAAAGAAAAATAATCCCCATGAACCACTTAAAATGGAAGGCGGCCACTAAATGCTTTCAAAAACCAAAACAGGGGATGCCTGGGTGACTCAGCAGTTGAGCGTCTGCCTTCAGCCCAGGGTGTGATCCTGGGGACCTGGGATTGAGTCCCAGATCGGGCTCCCCTGCATGGAGCCTGCTTCTCCCTCTGCCTCTCTGTCTCTCATGAATAAATAAATAAAATCTTAAAAAACAAACAAACAACAACAACAACAAAAAAAAAACAGGGCAGCAGAACAACCTGCAGCACTCTAGTTCCAAATCTGTGGTATAAGAGGTAGCATTACCTTGATGGAGAGAGAGCCTGTTTCTCTGTTCAGGGACAGGTCAGCTGACAGGGAGGTACTGTAGTCCAAACTCTCGGAGGTGGAGAGGCTGCCACAGTCTGAGTCCCTCTTGGAAGGGCCCAGGGCTGCCTGGGTGGGGAGCTCCAGGCTGCCGTTGGCCAGCTTCTCGGCACCCAAGGTCTCCAGGGCACTACTGTTGGGACGGCTCTGGCTTGCTTTTTGGGACCTGTTGGCTGCCGGACTGAGGTCCCCGTCCCGGTCAGCGACTTGCTTCTCTTCGGACACCTGAATTCGGGCATCCATTGACAATGGCCGGGACTTCCGGAAGGGTGCTGGCACTGCCAGGCCATTCTCATTTCCAGGAGCCACATCTGGGGGGTTGGTGGTTTGGAGGGATCTGTCCCCGGAGGGCTGGCTGGGCCCATTCACATTGTCCTGAGGCTGACTGGGTGGCAGTGGGGTGAGGGAGGATTCTTTGACAGGCTTGTCGGTATTGAGACTCAGTTGGCTCACCTCAGAAGAGTCTCGAGTATGATCCCCCAGAGGCTAGGAAGATAAAAGAGTCAAGATCATGTTATTTTACGTCTAAGACAAGAGTCAGAGATGCAGTAGGGCCAGAAAGTCAGACACTCGCAAAGCGAAGTAGGCCAGGGCCAAGAAGTCCGGTACTTACCCCTCTCCAGTGAGCCACAGTCCTCACTACTCCCTACTACATAGCCGACAATAAAATTATTACTTGTTTTGAGGTTATTTAATACTTGTTATTTCTCCTACAAGTGGAGGCAACTGTGGCCAGCTGGATGGTTCATGCCATCTAAAGGTGGCAGTGGCTACTCGGTTCCAGCTAATTATGACAATGTGAGAAAATGGGTCCCCTGGAGACAGAACTTCCAATTTTTTAAGACAAGCTAGAATCTGGATTTTTATTTGCCACCACTGATTACTGCAACTAATTCAAATTTTTAGTTTTGTTTTGTTTTTAGTTGCATAAAAACCAAACCAAAACTATTCAGGGGCTAGATTCGGCCTGGTAGCCACTAAGTTTTTAAAGTTTTGGTTTGGTTTGGTTTTTAGAGCTTTTGGGGGTTGGTAAGTACTGGAAACATTGCCTTTATGAAATAGAACACCCATTTCTGAGAATAAAATACAAACATGCAATGAATGAATAAAGCAAGCACCCACACAGCCACCTTCCACTTCAGGAGTGGAACACCACCGCCTCGGAGACCCCCACTTATGTCTGTTCCTCCCCTTGACATGATAGTTGTCCTGACTTTTATCTCAAAGTGTTATAGGTTAGGGATGCCTGGGTGGCTCAGCGGTTGAGCCTTTGGCTCAGGGAGTGATCCTTGGGTCAAGTCCCGCATCAGGCTCCTTGCGGGGAGCCTGCTTCTCCCTCTGCCTGTGTCTCTGCCTCTCTCTTTGTTTCTCATGAATAAATAAATAAAATCTTAAAAAAAAAATGTTATAGGTTAGTTTACTTGATTTCAAATTTGTTATTAATGGAATCACACCACAGCGTTCCCTTGGGTCCTAATGGCTGTTGTTTTTAACTCTGGTTATGGAAGCTTCCAAAAGCAAGTCTAATCCACCTCCTTATTCAACACCCTAGAACAAGGGTTCAGAAATTCAGATCTGATCCTATCATCCCCACGCCAATGCCCGGCCCTTGCCTGAAGCCCTCCTTAGCCTCCACTGCCTCCATGACAAGGAGCAGCCTCCTGCCAGTGTGACTGCTTCCTGCCTCCCGCCCCAACCCTGCTGCCTGCTGCCTTGTCCTGGAGCCAGCCAGGCACACCACCCCCCTCTCCACCCTCCACCATGGTTCTCCTACACCTGGCCCTGCCGCCTATCAGCTCAACCAGCCACATCATCGCTCAGGCCTCACTTGTCCCATCTATAAAATGGAATCTTGGTTCTCCCATCAGAGCCGCAGCGCAACCCTGCCCAGCACCCAGCAAGGGCCCAGTGAAAGGCTAAGGCTGCCGTATTGATTCTGCTCATCCTCCTCTGTGCTTCCCTTCTTCATCCTGGTAGGGATCCAGGCCAGCCTTTGGCTCCTCCCAGAATTCCATCAAACTCAACACAGCACCATGCTGTCCATTCCCTGACAGATGAGTCCTGCCCCTGCCTCACTCACCTCTCACTGCACCACCTGGACAGCAGAATTCCTTCCTGGAAGAGGCCCTTCCCAAGTGGCTTAGACCAGGGATCTGAAAGCGGCAGCTCGGGACAGAATCCAGGCCACAGACATGTTTTGCTTGGCTCGAATGTTTTTATGAACTTAAATTAGCTTTAATTTAAATTTAAATTCAGCCAAGTGCTGAAGCTGCTGATGGGTTACAAATATGCCAAGACATGGGTACCCTGGGCACTCAGGGCAGCCAGACAGGGTCTGGGGTGCCTGGAGCCCCTGAGCCTGTTGCCTCTAGTCACATGTAGGCTTTATCCGCATTTATCCCACAGTGTGCTAAAAGCATTTTCATTTTGTAATGCGAGCCACAGAAGGAAAAAGGCAGGGAAGCAATGAGTCAGCTATCAACTTCTGAAAACTGAAAGATCCCATGTGAAAATCTAGATTACTGCTCTTTCCTGAAAACTTACAGAACCTGGCCATCACAGCCCGGCCCATGTGCCAACTTACGTAACCTGTGGTGTGGGGGGGCGGGTATAATCTCCAAGCTGGGGAGAAACAGGAATCCTTTCCACATCCCCTGCCCAGATCCCCTCCTATCTAGCCATCACCTGCTGGGAGCCCGTTCCTCCCCAGCACCCACTTTTCCAGGCCTTACAGAGGTGGCATCCGGGGAGTCCTCCTCTTCTCCCTCCTCCCGGCCATCTTCAATCTCCTCCATCACTTCGGCCTTGGCCTCGGCCACCAGCTCCCGCAGAGCCTTGTTACTGGTGATGCTGCTGACGAAGGGATGCTGAGGGGGTAAGACACACCTGGATCAGAACCACTTTGGGCTGGAGGGTGCAGGAGGGGCAGGCGAAGTCTCAGGGGATGCGATCTCCCAGGAGAGAAGGCTGGCGGCATCCCAGAGAGAAATGTGAACATGCCCTCAGTAAGGGAGGGCCCAGTAGCTCAGCAAGTCCTGTATGTGGTGGAAGAGGGTGAATCCTGGCTCTGCCGTCTACCAGCTGTGGAACCCTGAGCATGTCCTTCCCTTCTCCGAGCTGCAGGCTCACCTCCAAGGTGGAAATGATAATGCCAAACCTACAGAGGTCATAAGGATTAATCGAGAAAATGCACAAGGAGGAGTTTAGCCCAAAACACGAGCTCAGGTGATGTTTGGGGGGTTGTCTGTGCATTTGTGATGTTTGGGGGGTTGTTTGTGCATTTGTGATGTTTGGGGGGTTGTTTGTGCATTGTGTCCTTTTTTAAAAGGCTTTAATATACAGTTTTAAAAATATCTACTACAGGGGCGCCTGGGTGGCTCAGTCGGTAGTGTCTGACTTCTTGATTTCAGCTCAGATCATGGTCTCAGGGTCCTGAGGTCAAGCCCCACGTCAGGCTCCATGCTCTGTGTGGAGTCTGCTTGTCCCTCTCCCTCCTCTGCTTGCTCTGACAGAGAAGTGAAATCTTTTTTAAAAATTAAAATATCTACTACAAATACTTTATTAAAGTACATTTATTAAAGTACATCCAATAAAGTTCACAAATCACGAAGCTCAATGAGTTTTTCCACTTAAATATATTCAGTATAACTATAACCCACCTGCAGACACCAAAGGTTTCCATCTCCTTATCAACCTCACTCCCCAGAGTTGCCTAGCTCCAGAAACTAGTTTTGCCTGTTCCCTAACTCCATGTGGACAGAATCATGTAGCACATAGTCCTCTGTGGCTGGCATCATGGCTGAAACCATGAGATTCGCCTACCTCGTTGCAAATATTGGTAAATTTTTCCTTTTTCATTCCTGCGTAGTATTCTGTATGGATAGCTCACAATCTATTCATTCTGCTGCTGATGGACATTTGTGTTGTTTCTTGTTTGGGGCAACTATAAATAAAGCTAGAACATGCACATGCAGGTCTTTGGGAATGTGCATATTTGCAAACTCTTAAGGGAGAGTCGCAGAAGTTCTATTCCTGGGTATTTATAGAAATGTCACATCTTTTAAAAATTCAGGCTTTTTCACACACCTTACAAAACACCAAAGCTTTTAAGAAGCTTCAGCAGATATTAAATCAGCACAGGCATCTCCCTGGGAGAAGTCTGTTCTCAGGCATCTAATCCCCAGCCCCAGGGTGTGGACAAAGATGTGGAATTCCTCAATTTGCCCCACTCACCCACTGCTGCATGGAAAGGAATGTTACCGGAGTTCGCTCGTTTGTAATTTCAAGGAAGGCTCTGATGAAATCTACTGCTTTCACGGTCAGAAAATTTATCAGCAGAGGAACAGTGTCAACGAGATTGCAGGGAACTATGTAAATGACTACGAATCCATTTTCTGCACCCTGTAAGCACATTCACTGCTGATAGGTCCATTACAAATCATTCTTATGTGCTTGGTCATGTAGGACAGTCCCTTTGTGGAAGGTCACCAGACAACACCCCCTTCCGCTTAGGCACCGAACTCTGCACACTTGAAAGGTGTAATCCTCACTCCTTTTAAAGAACCTTAAGCCAGTCTGGCTTTCTCTTGTTAGTCCAAACTAGTAAAGATTTTAAGAATTTCATTACATGGGATGCCTGGGTGGCTCAGTGGCTGAGTGTCTGACTTTGGCCCAGCACGTGATCCCACAGTCCCGGGATCGAGTCCCACGTCGGGCTCCCTGCAGGGAGCCTGCTTTTCCCTCTTCCTGTGTCTCTGCCTCTCTCTGTGTCTCTCATGAATAAATAAATAAAATCTTAAAAAAAAAAAAAAAAAAAGAATCTCAGTTCTTTCTCTCCCATGCCCCATTCATTCATTGATTTGTGTCACAGCCACATGTTGAGGCCAATGGTGTGCCAGGTGCTGAGATAAGGCTGAACAACAGGACAGGCAAGGTCCCTGCCCCTGGGGGCTTGCAGCTGAGAGGGAGAGAACAACTATATAGCCACACGACACACAAGATGATGTCAGACCAGGTACTGGGAGAGCATGAGGCTGGAATCACATGGGCCTGGCCGGAGCAGTGGAAGCCACTTAGTCTGTGGTCACAAGGGCCTCCCTAAGAAGGTAATATTCGAGCTGGGTAGGGAAAGACTTAGGCACAGAGGACTCAGGCAGTGGGAGCAAGGAGGACAAGGGCCCCGAGGCAGGACGGAGTTCAGCAGGTTGGAGGCACGGCCCGAAGGCCAGGGTGGCAGGGCTTGTGGAGGAGAGGAGGGGCCAGAGGAGGAAGGATGGGTTGGTGCAGGCAGGGTCCTGGGGCTGGAGTGAGGAGCTGAGACTTTCTTCTCTGAAGCTGCTGGAGGGTGCAGCAGAGCAGTGGTATTACCTGTTACCCTTTAAAGGTACCAGTTCAGCTGCTGGGTGGTTCCAAAAGGTCTTGGGTGAGAGCGTTAACAGGGGCTTACCAATCATGGGAGGCAGGAGGGTGTCGTGGTTAGAGTACTGCCTCTACGTGCAATCTGTCTGGGATGAAATGCCGCTTCCACCACCACCCTGGCCAAGTCACTCAACCTCTCAAAGCCTCAGTTTGCTCATCTGTATACTGGGAGTGACAGTAGGGCCGTTGTAAGCACTATAGTAAGTGCTCGACGTATGGCAGCTATCGTCCACACCATCATCATCACTACCACCTCCAACCCCATGCCACCACCACCTGTCACCACCGTCACCGTCTGGGTCATCACCATCATTGCCATTGTCATCATCTCTACCATCACCTCCTCTGTCACTACCATCACCCGATCACCACCATCACTGCCTCTGTCACCATCACCCCCACCAGCACGAGCACCAGCAGCAGCAGTCAGACAAGGCTTTAAGGCACAGTTTGCACCCCCAGCCACCCCTCTTCCCTCCTGCATCCCCAGAGAGCACAGCTTTCTTGGAAGTGACAATGAGAATCAGATCCCAAAGTTTCCTGAGCCTCATACTGCACAACCTCACATGTGAATCTGAGCAAGAAACCATGGAAACTTCCCTGCAAGTTGATGAAGCGGCTATGGCCAAACTAAAGCATGCAGGCACGGGCTTTGGGAAACACCCGTTTTCATCAGGGCACGCTACACGTTGACCAAATTAGTGGTTTTACAGCACAGCCAGGAGTCTTGTTTTCTTGAGGCCGGACCGTCTGTCCCCCACCTGCCATGAGCACCTCAGGGTCCTTAGTAAGGGCACGCCATGGGGAAGAAAACCCTTTGCCAAAGGAGCAGGTAAGCCGGGCAGCTTCCCTGGATGCCAATCCCAGGATCCCACAGGCAGGCACGGTGGACAAGGCAGGCCCTCCGTGGCTGCTTGAGGGCACGGAAAGCACAGACCACCCCCCTCACTGCCTCAGCGACACCACCTCCAGGGATGTGTCCAAAGAAGGTAACTCCCTAACCCCAAACTGCCAAGGCCCAGGAGAGAGACAAAGCCCGCTGCAAGGAGGGCAGGGCCTCCTGGGCAGGAAGGGCACTGTGTGCCCGCGTGGGGACAGGCCGGTTGGGCACCTGGGTCCCTAGAAAGGTGCTCAGCTCCCCTGCAGGAGGCCCCAATCAGAGGGGAGCTAAGCCATCTGCTCCTTAAGGAAGAGGCACAGCTGGTCTATGCCATCTCTGCAGGGAACCCCACGATGCCACGCAGCTCACCCACTGGCACCTCCCTCTGGCCGGGACCCCTCCTGCCTCTACATAGACATCCTTTCCAAGAATGAGCCTAGTTGTCCTCTATGTGCTTAGAAACCACCAGCCAGGGGGTCCAAACTCCCAGGCTGGCTTTAGAAAATGCCTGATACCACTTTTAAGGTTTGACTTCTCAGCAGCTGTCCAATTCCCCCCTCCCTCCCATCTAACTGTCTCTTTCTCATCCCTTCTTTCTCCCCTTCATTCATTCAGAGAGGAGGCTTACCAGAGTGGTCAGGAGAAGGGCTCTGCAGTGAGACAACCAGGATCACAATCCCAGCTCTCTTTCAAGCTGTGTCACCTTGTGCAGGCTGTCCTAACCTCTCTGTGCCTCAGTTTTATCATCTGTTTCGATGCAAATGTGAATAATACCTACTTCCTAGGGTTATTCTGACTATTAAATCAGTTAACATCTGCTAAACATTTAGAGTAATTCCTGGCATGGAGAAAGGGTTACGCTACAGTTAAGTAAAAATATTAACAAATACTTGTCGAGGGCCCTCTACATACCAGACACTGTTCTGGATGCTTGGGACACATCAGTGAACAAAACAAAGACTGCTGTCCTTAGGGAGCTGAAGTGCTCATCAGGGAGATTAGCAATCAACTTAATAAACAAGTAAACCATGGAAAAACCAAAAGTAGGGCAGGGAAAGGAGAACTAGGACTATGTTGGGGGTGGGGGTGGCAGGTTTCCAGTTTAAAATAGGGTGGTTGGTGGAGGCCTCACTGAGATAAACAATGACTTAAAGAAGAAAGTCAATCATGGAGGAAAAAACATTACAGGCAGTACGAAGAGCTGTGCAAAGGCCCTGGAGCAGATGTCTGCCTGGCATTTCTGAGACACAGCAAGGAGGTCAGAGTGGCTGGCACGCAGTGAGGGGTTAAGATGCAGTGGGCAGATGACATGGAACCCTGCAGGTCACTGAGACTGGAGCGCAGCCTGAGTGAGAGCGGAGCCATTCACGGGCTCTGGACCAGGAAGGGACAGGAGCTGAGGTACATTTTAAGGTTTCCCTCTGGCTGCTGTGCTGAGAAGGGACTTAAGGAGGACAGGACCGGTGAGGAAGTAATAATGCAAGCAAGAGCAATGGTGGCAGCCCATTTCCAACCAATGGAAATGGTGAGAAGTGGTGGGCTTCAGGGCATGTTCTGAGGGCAGAGTTGGAGGCTTTCCTGACAGAACGGACACAGAGTGTGCAAGAAAAGGCTGAGGGCACGCGGTGTGGGCGTCCACACAGGGTAGAGAGTCATCGGCTGGATGCAGGCCCTGGGGCAAGTGGGGGCAGTCACTGAAAACCAGGTGGGACCCTGGAGCTGAGCGGAGACGGGCAGAAAACCCTGGGGCGCTTGCAGGGTGACCAGAGGCGGGAAAAGAGGAGCCGGTGAGAAGGGGAGACGCCGGGGAGGCTGCGGGGGCCCGAAGCCAAGCGCTGGCGGTGTAAGGGAGCGGAGCCACTGTCGCTGCTGTGCCTGCGGCCCGCGGGGCGAGCACAGGGGCCAGAGCCAGCCACCGCGTCCAAGAGCGGAAGTCACGGGCGACCCTGACACCAAGGCTGGGACACTGTGTGGCAGGTTTGCGAACAACTCAACAAGCGTACACAGAACGCCCGATGTGACAGCCATTGCGATAAAAACCGTGCGCACGGAGTCTCATTCCCTCACTCAACTGCGTTACGCGAGCACTATCCACAGCTCACAGGTGAGGAAACTGAGGCACGGAGTGAGAACTGCTCCTATTCCAGGTGGTCCAGCCTGACTGCAGAGCCTGGGTCACTAATCACTACATGACACAGTCCCCAAGAATCTCTGTGCAAGTGAGGGGGTGAACCAGAAAACAGTGTGGGCACAGTCAACTCAAGGCAAGGGGCGATGAGGGGGGGGGGGCAGGAGGAACCTCCCAGAAGCAGCAGAAACCAGTGGCATTGGGACGCCTGGGTGGCTCAGCAGCTGAACGTCTGCCTTTGGCTCAGGGCATGATTCCCAGGGTCCTGGGATCAAGTCCCACATGGGGATCCCCACAGGGAGCCTTCTTCTCCCTCTGCCTGTGCCTCTGCCTCTCTCTGTGTGTCTCATGAATAAGTAAAATCTTAAAAAAAAAAAAAAAGAAAGAAAGAAAGAAACCAGGGGCATGAACAGCTCTGCAGGAGACATGAAGTCAAGCTCCGGAGGCCCCTCCCTGTCACTCAAAGCCAGGCCAGCTCAAGCAAGCCATGTTCCACCCTCTCCCCAACCCAGAAATAAAGAGGCCCGAGGACAAAGCTGCTAGCAGCCTAAGCCTGGGAAGGCCATTTCTTTATCTCCAGGGATCTCTCCTTTCTTCTGCAACCCTTTGTCTCACACTAAGCATCCTCTGGCAGGACATTTTTTCCAACTATGTAACAAAAATTCCTGGCCCAAGCTGAGGCTCCAGGGCTGCCATGTGGGGATGGAGGACAGCTGGTCTCTTCCTGGTGGAATGTCCTGAATGTCCTAGAGGCCGGATGTAGCAGGCCAGGAGGTGCCTGCTTACAGGAACAATTGGCCCCAGGTGGCTTGGAGCTTCTGCATCTGACAGTGACGCCCACCCCACCTCTGGCTTCCCCACCAGACACCAGAAATGCCCAGAAAATGAGGCCTCTGATCCTCCAGGCATTTGCAATTCAATGCATCATTCCCTGAGCACAGCCACAGAGGTTAAGCTGTGGGCACTACAGTATCTCGTATCTTTGTATTTAACCCTCACAGCTACCCTGTTAAAGGGGGGGGGGGGGCATTGCCATTACCCCCATTTCAGAGCAAGAACTGAGTCACAGAGAAGTTAAGCCAATCTCCCAGGGTCTCACAGCCAAGAAGTGGTAGAGCTGGGATTTGAACCCAGGACTTTACAACTTTACAACCGCAGTCCACACACCTCATCACTGTGTTGCACACCCGAGGGATGCACTGTAGCCTGGAATGTCAAAAATGGGCCCGGTGCTTGGCCCATAGTAGGTACACAGGAAAAGCAGCTGACCACAAACAAAGACTCTGTGCTTGATGTGGCCTCTTCTTCCTTTCCTCCCGACACACAACAGAGGTTGGCGAGTCACATATGTGGAAGGATCACAGTGGGCAAGGCGTGGAGGAGAAGCCCCTCCTCCTTTCTCCCACCAGCAGTGATGGCATGGGGACAGTGATCGGCAGATCTGAGGACAGCTGGGCAGGTGGTGTGCACCACTTTCAAAACACAAGGCACCAGCCTGGGCAAAGGGCAGCTCCTAGCTACCTCCAATATTTCAAAAATGTTCAAGGAAACCATCATTCCCTTCTCTACGTTAAGGCCAGAGATTCCTCACACAGTACCCAGAAGGGCCCTTGTAAGTGTAAGTCAGATGCGGTCTCCCCCATCCAAACGCTCAGAGGTACCCCACCACACATAAGGGAAAGCTCAAGTCCTGGTCTGGGCTTCGAGACCCTGCATGACCCTACACATCCTGGCCCTTTGTGCAGAAAAGAGTGAGCACAGCAGCCTGCCTGCCCCACTTTGAAAAGCCTGCTTCCACCACTGGCCCTTGGCTGGCCTCTGGAAACCCGGGTCTGGGTAGGGATCCGCCACAAACGGACAAGAGTGGCTCACTCTGCCTTGACTGTTTGCACAGACAATATAGTTCACACTGAGCATCCGCTTTCTTTCTGGAATCTGTGTCCTGCTGCAAAGTCTCAGAGTAGAGAGTGTATCATGTGGTATGTGTCCTCTTGGTGAGCCATCCACACTGGGCGTGCACACACCCTACACCTCTCTGATCTCTGCCCTCACTCCTGGGTCCACACCCTAGCCTCCTCATTCCTCCCAATCACACTCGCAGGCCAGGCTGGTGCCTCGGCTCCACAGCACACTTGCCCAGCCCCCTGGCCTCCTCTGGGTGTCTTCCCACACAAAGCCTGTCCATGCCCCCCTTCTACAGGGGAGCCAGCCGCCGCAGGGGTTAGGGTTAGGCTTTATTTTCTTTTTCCTTGTAGCCCTTGTCTCCCCTGCCATGTGCACCTGTCTGCCAGATGTTCATGCCCTGTCTCCCCCACTAGAACAGAAGTGAGGACAGACTGTGGGGGAGCTGCCTTCACCATAGCCCTCCCAGAACGAGAGCAGGCATTCAGGAGGTGCCCAGGAAGCAGCAGCTGATGAAAGAATGGTTGTTCTGGTCGTCGCCTGGGCTGAGGAGCACACCCAGCTTCCAAGTCACCGGTGAGCTCGCCATCTTCCACCCGCAAAGGAAGGGCAGGACAGAGGGCAGGCAGCCCTCCGCCCCCCGACTCCCCCACCCGGGAGGGCACTTACCTCCAGGAGCTGTGCAGCGCTGGGCCGGGTCTCCGGGTTCTTATCCAGAGCGGTCTTCAGGAAGTCACGGAACTCCATGGACCTGGAGGGGGCACGGTACAGGTGGCAGCAGTTAGCTTGGAATAGGGCAAGAACTGAGAATATTCCCGACTCACAGGCTCTACTCTCCCAGGAGGCATGCGCTTCCCAAACACAGCCCTCAAAGGACGAAGGGCACCTGCAGGAGCTAAAGTGGAGATGGGGGGCTTTCGAGATGACCTTCTCATCATGAGCATCACTGTACAGATGAGGATGTGGAAATCAGAGGAGCGGGGACTTGCCTGAGGCCACACAGCAAAGCACGGAAGTGGTGGGGTTTCAGTGTGAGCCCCATTCCCAGCCCAGGGTTGTGCCATGTGGCTGCCGGGGGGATCCGGCTTATTGATCACTGTCTCTTTGACGGACAGCCCAATGCCAAGGGCACAGAGGACAGAAAAAGGCACGGAGGGTCCAGGCAGAGCAGAAAGCCCCGGAGACCTCCAGGCCCTGACCGCTCCCCAACTCTGGGGCCTGGCAGGGACAGGAGCACCCTGGCGCTGCACCCATCCAACCCCACCCGCCCCGAGTCCCAGGCCCGCTGGCCGTGCGGCAAGCGCCCTCAGGCAGCCTTGCTCCTTACCACTTGGAAGGCGTGAGCAGAGTCGGGGGCTCCGACTTGGCAATCTTGAGCAGGACCCGCATGGGGTTGAGCTCATGATGCGGGGGCTCGATCTGGGCCATCTCAATCAGAGTGATGCCCAGGGACCAGATGTCGGCTTTGTAGTCGTACGGGGTGTCCTTCATGGTCTCACACATCACCACCTCAGGGGCCATCCTGAACCAACCAAGCGACAACACAGGGCTAAGAACCCGGCCTCCGCAGGCACTTCTCAGGGACTCAGGGTAGGGGCCACCACAAGCCAATGTCAGAGGCTTGGCAGCACTCCCGAACCACGATGCGCATTAGCGTCCATCCCACTGTCTTCCTCATGACCGTCTTCACTCAGAAAGACGCCTTCAGAGGGGCTCGGCGCCGCGTCCTGCTGCAGTTCCCGAGGCCTGCCACAAGATGGCAGCAACAATCCAGAACACAGAGTCCTGGGGCCGGGGTGGGTGGGACAGAGGGGAAGGTGCCAGGAACCACCTGGGCGGGGGCACGAGGGGGCGGGCAGAGAGAATACAACAGCACAGAGAGAAGGGATGGGAGAGAACAGGAAAAAGAGGAGTAAAAGGGCAGAGAGAGAGAAAGAAAGGGTGAGTAATAAGCAAGCAAGAAGGGAGCCTAACTCCCAAGTGAGAAGTAATGCATGTGAAAAACAGAAAGTAATTAGGTGTGAAACTCAGAGTGTTTCTGTGGATTTTTTTTTAAGTAATAGTTTTGGAAAAGAAGGAAATATAATGGACTAGAGAAGTCCAGAGAAAATTCGTGGGAGAATAGGAATTGGACCTGTTCATCTTCACAGTCCCAAGCCAGGGACTCCCATTCAATCTGTACTTGTTGAATTAATCAAGAATTGAACCATTTTCTAGGGGTTCCCATGTAGGTGCTCTTAATGGAGCACCATACTCATCACCCTGTTCAATCTTCACAACAACCCGTGAACCCAGATTTCATAGAGGAGGAAACTGAGGCATGGGAAAGCTAAAGCAACTTAGCCAAGGTCACACGGCACTCGTGAATGGTGTGGCCTGGGCTCAGACCCAGCAGCCTGACTCTGGAGCCCTGGCCGCTGTCCTCTCTCCTCTACAGCAGCCAGCAGTCACCTTGGGGAGTCTGAGCATGGACCTCAGTTCACCATTCCCTTTCCAGAAACTGCACAACTCACCAGTAAGGCGTTCCTATGAAGGAATCTCGTTTCTGCAGAGTTTTCAGATTCTTGGCAGACACACCAAAGTCAGCTGCAAGACAAAAATCAGAGTATTCGATGGACATTCCTCCACCCACAGCCCTGGGGTGTGTGAACTCAGAGACAAACGTTCCAAATCAATTAACAGATGCCACTGCCTATCTAGCAAATTTCTGTATCTACTATTGTAAGGATATATAGAGCCATGCACTTTTCCTTCCTGCTAATGAGAGCATAAATTGAGAATATAAATTGGGTGGCTCAGTTGGGTGAGTGTCTTGACTCTTGGTTTCGACTCAGGTCATGATCTCTAGGTTGTGAGATCGAGGCCTGCATTGGGCTCCATGCTCAGTGCAGTCTGCTTGAGATGATCTCTCTCCCTCTCCTTATGGCCCTCCCCCTGCTCAAGTGCTCTCTCTCGCTCTCTCTCTCTAAAATAAATAAAATCTTTAAAAAATAAATAAATTCAGACAAAGCAACACCTTAAAAGCAGACTAGTGATGTTAAATCCAAAGAGAAGATGCAAAGTTGTCCTAACTGCCAGCCACCCCAGAACCCTCTGTCTAGCTCTTGAAATGAACTGGTCTGAACCACAGCCACATAACTGCTGTCTTGTACAGCTTGAATCAGACCCACAATTTCAAACCAGGAAGGAGCATAATGCTAAGAGCATGGGCCTAAACACCAGAGAACTGGCTCCAGTCCCAATTCTTTCATTTCACTGGTTTATGCACCTATTCATTGGGGTGCCATCTGGAGCCAGACATTAGCCAGGAGCGAATCAAGCAAACTAAGTCCTTCCCCTCGGGCAGCTCAAAGTTTAGTGGTAGAAGCAGACAGCAATCAAATACCAGTAAGTGTATATTCACAGGGTGGAAAGACGGGAGCACAAGGGATAGGAGAGTCAGGGAGAGAGGGAGGCAGTGCTTGGAGGAAGCACAGCTGAGGGTCCCCAGGCTATTCATTCATTTGACCATATTAATTGAACATCTATTATATGCTAGGCACTGTTCTAGGAACAGAGCTGAACCAGAATCTTTATCCTCATGTGGCTTATTATTCTAGCAATGAAAACAGGCCTTCAACAACCTCCATGTGATTGATTCATGGTGGGTGCTGGGTGGATGGGCAGCTGTTTTAGACAAGAGGTCAAGACCTGGAGGAAGATATTTCCAGACAGGAATAACAAACTGGCTGAAGGGCCAGGGAGGGGCAGGATAACGTGACTATAGGGAAGGGAGGTAGAGGCAGATAAGGTGGGAGACAGACAGGGCTCAAGACAATTAGCAAACCTCTGACCCTCATCGTCCCCATCTGTGACACAGGGGTGGTGATACTAGTAGAACTACCTTGCAGGGTTGCCATGAGGATTAAATGGAACACATAAAGCACTCTGCTCCAAGCCCTACTTCTGGGAAATGCTCTGTCCATGGGGGCACACGTAAGCCAGGAGAATTTTAGGCTGGGGCACAGCTGAGGTTCCTGGAAGTGGTCTCAGAGACTAGAACCCAATCTCAGCTAACTAAATAGTAGCTGCTGTCAGCTGATGACAGGCCTAGGGGGACAGTCTAGCCCAGGGAGGGGCCTACAGCTGCACCAGGCGAGGAGGGGAAGGTTTACAAAACCAGGAAGGCCAGATGAGAACCTGGCTGTGCTGCTGACTACCCGGTATACCAGGTCAAGTCGCCACCCCTGTGGGCTCCCCAGGGAAGAATGAGAGCCTGACTCACCTCCTTCCTATGGGGGCCTCCTAGGGCCCATCTCCCCCGCAAACACCAATAATAGCTGGCGTATCACCCTAGGTATCTTTTGGGAACAACAGTGAATGTCCCTCAAACCCAGCCTGAGGCTTCCAGGAGGGAGACACAGCCACCACTCCCCACCAGAGTCTCCAGTCCCTGCCTAAGAAGAAAGAGGAAAAACAGAAACCACCAACTTTCACAATGACACACAGTTGGTCCCCAGGGCCCTCCCTTAGGCAAGAAGCCAGCCAGTCTTTTGGATATAGCTGCTACTTCCCTCTTCTGCCTCATAAGACGGCCCTGGACAGGCCCTCCCCGCAGCCCAGGGACCTCAGGCTTCCTGAATGGAGTTTAGGAGGTGGACCTCGGACAATTCAAAGGGGATTTTTCCCCAGGCAGTCTCCTCTAATAAAAATACTCCTCTCTCCGTCTACCATTTGACAACAACAATCAGAAACAGGGCAGTAGGCAGGTGGGGATTCTGTTTCATAAATTATCATTTCCATAAGACAAGAGTCCAATTCTGTTTCATCCACCATGGTGCCCCTGGCACCACATCTGGCATATGAAGGAGTATTCCCAAATGAGCAACTAAATAAATGGACGGGCAGACTGTGCTAGACTACCTTTTGTGTCTAGGAAAAAATAACTCTGGGTTTTAAGAAATACATTTGACAGCAACTCTCTTCCTAGAAATAAACCCTCCAAAACACATTATACCACATTTGGAAGCTTACAAAAGCATTATTTGAAGGAATAAAAAATTGGAAGCCGCCAAGTTGTTGCTAAAGCTTAGCTGGCAAACGGTTAAATTATGGCACCGTCCAGCCAGGAATTAATAGGCAGCCCTTAAAAAGAATAAAGTTGCATTTGTAAGTACTAACTTGGGATTTTGTCCACAACATGTTGCCCTGAACATGTTGCTGACTGATCGACACATAATAGAAGGTATAGCACAATCCGAGTTGTATTTTATTTTATTTTATTTTATTTTTTTAATATTTTTTTCTTTATTTATTTATGATAGTCACACAGAGAGAGAGAGAGAGAGAGGCAGAGGGAGAAGCAGGCTCCATGCACCGGGAGCCCGACGTGGGATTCGATCCCGGGTCTCCAGGATCGCGCCCTGGGCCAAAGGCAGGCGCCAAACCGCTGCGCCACCCAGGGATCCCCGAGTTGTATTTTAAAAGAATGACAAACACATACTGTGCAGACAGATACACCCACACACAGAGAACAGGGTCTGCGAGCTTACACATCAAGCTTAATAGTAATCACCTCCCCAGAAGCAGCATTTTGGTGGGCACGCCAAGAGGAACTTACATTTTTTTTAACTTTAGACACTTTGATAAAGAGTATGTACTGCCTTTCTGGTTTAAAAAGCTGAAATGCATGTGGCAAAGTTTTTGAGGTTTGTCAGTTTTTGTTCTTGCTTTTTGAGTAAAACCCAGTGGGAGCCAGGATGTGGTGAGAGCACTGCACACTTGCCGGGGGTGTGAGCTGCACACATTGGATAAAGGGCACACCATTATTAACAAAACCCTGAAACACTGCACGCACTCATCCAACAGTTTTTTTTTTTTTTTTTTTAATTTATTCATAGAGACAGAGGGAGAGGCAGAGACACAGGCAGAGGGAGAAGCAGGCATCATACGGAGAGCCCGATGTGGGACTAGATCCAGGGTCTTCAGGATCACGCCCTGGGCTGCAGGCGGCGCTAAGCCTGCGCCACCGGGGCTGCCCTCAACCAACAGTTCTAACGCTAATATTCGCTGAGAACTTACCAGGTGTACAGCACTGTACAGACGTCCACGTGTCACTCAGATCTTCCTCTGCATATCATCTGCATGTATATCCCTATCCATTATCATTTATAGCCATGACCCTTAGTGGCAGGGAAATTACCCCCCTTTTACAGATGAAAAGGCTGACACTTAGAGACATTAAGGAACTTGTGGACAGTCACCTAGCTCTAAGGACAGACATGACACTAAGTCTGAGCTCTTTACCCCCCTACATGGTTCTACCTTTCTGTGCACAGAAAAACATGAGAGGAGGCCCACGGGGTACATTCGGAGTGACTTTTGTTTCCTTAGTAGTGGGTTTTATTCCAGACTGTCTATATTACTGTATCTATTTATATACTCACATATATATATTTTCTTATTATTACCAAGGCAATGCTGCTTATCAAAAGTTCGAACATTTACATATTAGAAAATCTCCATAATCCTGGCAGAGATAAACATTTATAAGTTGGCTCCAGATTTATTTATACAAAAAAAAAGTGCATGTGTAAGGGCAGCCCAGGTGGCTCAGCAGTTCAGCGCCTGCCTTTGGCCCAGGGCGTGATCCTGGAGTCCTGGGATTGAGTCCCACGTCGGGCTCCCTGCATGGGGCCTGCTTCTCCCTCTGCCTGTGTCTCTGCTTCTCTCTCTCTGTGTGTCTCTCATGAATAAATAAAATCTTTAAAAAAAAGTACATGTGTAAATAAAAAGTTTTTAAAAATAAAATCAGATTAAACTTGTTATGATGCAGCTTGGTTTTGTCCCTTCATGTATATATATACATTTTTATAAAAGATTACACATTTTCTACAATTTAATTTTCAATCGCTGAAGAAGATTCCATCGTATGATAGTACCATAAGTTATTTAATTAAACCTCTTCTGGAGTAAATTGGATTATTTCTCATTTCTTGCTCTTATAAATATTGTTGCAATAAGTATCGTTGTACACATTTTCCTATGTGTGTGTAAATACCATATGTTACTCATAATCAAAAAATTACATATATAAGAACAATTATATGTTATACACATACACAGGGCTATGAACTTAGAATGCATGAAGATATTGAACAAAATCTCTCATCTGTCCCCTTAACTGTAAACAACCAAAAGAATCTAGGATAAGAGGACATTTTCCCAAATAATGGCAGGCTAGTTAAACGCAAACCACTGTCCAGTAAGACTTCTATACTGCCCCCCCTCCTGGACCCTCTACCCCAGGCCAATGAGTGTACAGGCCAGCGTGGGGCAGGCTTACCCTGGAATTCTAGGTCTGAATTCTAGGTGGTCCTCAACCAGGGGTGGTGCCCTGTGTTTCAGGATGTGTTTGAAAGTGAATGGGGACAGTCTGGTTGTTATCACGAAGAGGAGTACTCCTCCCATTTAGTAGGGGAGAGCCAGAGGCACTGCACTTCCTAAGGCAAAAACTGTCTTGGGACACCTGGGTGGCTCAGCGGTTGAGTGTCTGCCTTCGGCTCAGGGCATGATCCCAGGGTCTGGGATTGAGTCCTATGTCAGGCTCCTTGCATGGAGCCTGCTTCTCCCTCTGCCTATGTCTCCGCCTCTCTCTCTCTCAATCTCTCATGAATAAATAAATAAAATCTTAAATAAAAAAACAACACTCTCATCTAAAATGCCAGCAGTGGCCCTATGGACCAACACCAGCCATACACCATACACCTAATGGTACCCATGGGGACAAGACTAGAGAAGCTGTGGGACCTGCTGACATGGAGATGGGGATGAGAAGGCGAAAGACTCTGACCCCCAGCCCCGGAACCCCATGGGCCCTCTTCCTCTGGATTACAATGCTAGCTCACTAAGAGGGAGGCTCCACCAAGGGCCCCCAAGTGGCTTCTCTCAATTACCAGGGCGATCTGCCTTCCCAGGAGTGTCATGGAAACGGTACCTGGCAGGCAAAGTAGAAGATTCTGTGATCTGAGACCAACTGCTTCATGTTTCTGAGCCTCAGTCTCACCTGTTGAACAAGCATCATATCATCTAGCCAACTGTGAGGCAGAGCCAACTGCTCTACTTCTCTGTTTCTAGGTTCATTTTCTTTTGTTCAGAGAACCTGGTTTTCCCGCTCATCCTCATCCACCTGCAGCCTCCTGGCCCCACTGCCTTCACTGACTCTCTCCCCTCTCCTACGCCACTCTGTCTCTTTCTGTTTTTTCTCCCTTAACCTCTATCACATATTCAGAACTTTTTTCTTGCCTCCGACAGGCTGTAGAAAACAACATGTTTTTCAGGACAGTGCAAATCTTCTCACTTTCTGACCTGTCCCAGCACACTGCTCCTTGGAAAGAAGGAGGGGGACAAGGTAGGCAATACGTCCATCTGGCTACCTGACCCCACCTTCCTCCTCAGAGACTGCCACAGCAGGGCCAATCAGAGAAGCAGGTCCTTACCAGATCTCGCTGATTGGTCCAGGGGTCTGCACCACCTGCCAAGCTAGGCCAATCAGAGCCCTTCCCTGGGATTACAGACTCCAAGATCTGAATGGGGAGGTTCCAATCTTCCTGAGATAGGTGATGCTGGGGAAATTAATGCAGGAGGGGGCTGGTCTGAGAGCCTGGCCAACACGCACAGAAAGGCAGACCAGAGAGTCTCGGCAGCATTTGTGTTCCTGGGTCCCATTGCCGTGGACGCCCAGCTGTCTCTCTTCTCTATTGCAGTTCCATATGCCGTATACACACATTTTCCTATCTGCCTTAAATCACAGGAGACTGGTTGTTATCAATGGTCACCAAGAGTAAAATAGGGTAGTGGTTAAGCATGTGGGCTCTGAAGCCAGAGGCACTGGTTTGAACCCCAGATGTGCCTCTTACTGGCTGGATGATTTGGGGTTAAGTCTTTTATTAAAAAAAAAAAAAAAAAGACAGATACCTCCTCTATAAAATGGTATCAGTGGCCTTCAAGGACTAAATGAATTTCTACATATCAAACCCTGGCTCAGTACATGGTAGCCATAGTGAAAGAGCCAGGACACCAACCTGCTGGCAGCAGCACACAGGAATTCTGGGTTGGGAGTCAAACAACATGGTCTGGTTCCTGCCAAGCCCACTTGCAAGGCTTCCTGTGCATCAAGTGGACTTTGAGAATTGGGAATACCATAGTAATCATAAAATGATAAAGTAATGGCAATGCTGGAAGGTACTAGTGATTTGAGCACCAGCTGTACACCAAGCTCTGTGCTGGGCATTTTTTATTTTTAGGCCAATTCAGACTTCTTCTTAGAACTTGAAAAACCCCCATGGGACGCCTCAGTGGCTCAATGGGTTAAGCATCTGCCTTCAGCTCAGGTCATGATCCCAGGGTCCTGGGATTGAGCCCAGTGTCTGTGCAGGGAGCTTTCTTCTCTCTTTCCTCTCCATTCTTGCTCTCTATCACTATGCTACCCCTGTCACTATCTCTGTCTCTCCCTCAAATTAATAAGTAAAATCTTCCAAAAAAAAAAAAAAAAAGAACTTGAAAGACCCCTAAAGTAAAATTACCCCTCATCTTCAGAGAAGCACTGCTGGGGAAAGAACACAGATTCTTCAGAGAACAGAGAACATTGTCTCATAGCAGCTTTTCCGAGACATTCCTAGACCCAAGAAAGAAACCTAACATTCACTGGCCTCTCTGATGTGCTAGGCACCTACAGATGCTTTGCATGCACTGTCTCACTTGTCACACGAATTCTGTGAGATAGAAACTATTGCCACACCCGAGTTGAAAAGCTAAAGCTCCAAAGGGTTAGGTGACTTGTCCAAGGTCTTCCGATGTGAAGCGGCAGATCCAGGCCAAGAATGCAGTTCTTCGGACTCCAAGTCCACACCCCACTTCCTTTCTCTCTCTGCACCAATGGATTCTCACCAGGCACCAAGAATTGCTTCACATCCACTCAGAGCTAGAACTTCTGCTTTACTGGGCCACTATCAAATGAATTTCAGGGAAGTCTGATATCCTTGACAGAAGTAAATATTTAACACAAGGAAGAAGCAAAGTGTCTCATAGCAATGAGGGATGTAATGCTGAGTCTCCCTGTGACAGTATTTTGTACACTTCACCCTACTGGTCACAATAGCCCTGTGAGGTCGGGTCTATGGTTATACCCATTGCCATTGATAAAGGAACCGAGGTTTGGATAGTTACGCTTCTCCAGCTCAAAGTGGCAGAGCCTGGATTTGAACCAGGCATGTCTGTGTCTAGAGCCCACGCTTTGTTCAGCTCATCCTGCTGCTTCTCATTCTATTTCCACTCCGGTGAGAGCACAGACATGGTCTCCAATAAGGTGATGCCCTTGCTTGGGAGAAAGATCTGCTACACAATTCTCTTTTGCATCCTTGAGTTATATAAGGATATGGTGGGGGGGCAGGGGCCTCAGGGGCCCAAGACAGTCCCAAGAAACTAGGAAGAGACAAGCTGCCACCCTTTCTCCCAAGCCTCCTGCACTATTCCTCCAGGCTGCAGATTCCAGCCCCAAGGGGGAAGGAGGATTTTACAAAACAACAACAAGCCTCAGCAGGCATGCACACCACAGCTCCCAGGGCTCAGTGAAATTGTGTAAATATTCACACTCAACTCTCTTTGAACTTTTTTCCTTTTTAATTGGCTTCCTGGTTTTCTCAACTGCATATGCCAAGTCATTTGGAAATCTGATGCACCCATCTGCTTGCATCCCACCCTCTGCTAGGCTCTGAGTGAGATTCTGGAGTCAGCTCAGCATGTCAGCGCCCTCCAGACTCAGGGGGGTGGAGGGGGAGATGGCAATGGGAAATGAGAACCTGATGGAGACACCTCAGCCTGAGGCTGCTAGGGCCCTCCCTCCATCCCCACCCCCAGCAGGGCTTCCGGGCTCTAACAGGCTGGTCCTGACCCAGGTTTGCTGGCTTCTGCCTCCCCCAAGTGATATGCTCTTGAAGGCTCAGCTGAAGGTTTCCCTTGAATTCCCCAGAGCACAAGGGATTCTCTTCTGTGCCCCCACACACACATACTCCCTGAGCCTAAAGCCAAAGGCACTCCCCAACCTGGCCCCTCCCTGGCCACCCACACTCTACCCTGAATGAGCCCATCCACTGGCGGCTGTGGAGTCAGGAAGACCCGAGTTGGCATCCAGCTACTTCTCCTCCCTCATGGTCTGAATTCAGTGTCCCCGTCTGTGTTCATATAGTCCCTCCCCTCCCCACATCCCCACCCAATACCCCAGGGAGAGCCGATTAAATGAGATATCCAGAAAATGCCTCCTTCTAATGTCTGCCATCTAGTGGGTGCTTCATAAACCCAGTAAATGTACGTTATTTTTTATTATCCGTCCCCCCAAAATACCCCACTGTTCCTCACCTCCATGCTCCTGCCCACTAGGCTCCCTCTGCCTGCATTGCCCTGCCCAGTCTGGCTTACCTGGCAAATATTTATCTACCTTTCACAACGCAGCTCAGACTACCCTCCCACCAAAGCCTCTTCTCAACCCAAACCTCCACCACACCCAGGTGGGGGAACAGATCACCCCTCTCTGTACACTGCCTACCCCAGCACTGGCTCCCTCCCCAGCCCTGATGGCTCCCCTCTGCCGGAACTCTGCAGGAGCAGGAGAAGGACGAGGCTCTCTCATTCTCTTCCCTGCTCAGCACAGACAGGGCCTGGCACACAGAAACAATAGTAATTACAGCTGGCCTTTACAGAGAGCTTACTACACATACACCTCCTTGTAACTGGTCTCACAACCCTCTGACAGATGTTTTATTATCATTCTCATTTTACAGGTGAGGGAATGGAAAAGCAGCATAGTTAACTGACTTTTCCAAGGTCACAGGACTAGAGGCTGACTTGGGATTTGAACTCAAGACTCTCTGACTACATGCTCTTAACCATCGCAGGTAAAAGAAGGAACAAGGAGGAGGAACAGTCACAGGGATGTGAGCTGAACCCCAGAAGGCACAGACCCGCAAGAATCAGGGATTCTGGTCTTTGGGACGTAGAACAGAAAGTGACCCCGCTGGTACCTAATATGAGAAACTTGGTCATACTGCTGTTTTCAAGATAGAACGAATCCTACCTTCTGGACAACACAGCATTTCTAACAAGCTCCCAGGTAATGCTGATGCTGCCACCAACCACACTTTGGATAGTGAGGGTTAAAAGTAGTGGTTATCAAAGTGTGGTCCCCCATCTGCAGTTACAAGTGGGAGCTTACTAGAAATGCAAGTTCTGGGACACCTGGGTGGCTCAGTCAGTTGAGCGTCCAACTTCTGGTTTCAGCTCAGGTCATAATCTCATGGGTTGTGGGAAGGAGCCCTCCATCTGGCTCCACCCTCAGCAGGGAGTCTGCTTGAAGATTCTCTCCCTTAGCCCCTTCCCCGGCATGTTCTTTCTTTCTCTTAAAAAAAAAAAAAGAAAGAAAAGAAATGCAAGTTCTTGGGCCCCATCCCAGACAGAAACCCTGGGGTTGTATCCAGCAATCTGAGTATTAGGAGTCCTCCAGAGGATTAAAAGGCACTAAATCTGAGAACCTACCAGTCTTGTATACATTTTGTAAGGCCCAGCCCCACTCTCATCAGTTCATAGCACACATGGAAGTGAGTGCAGTGATATGGATGAGGCCCTGAGAAGTGAGCCAGTGGCCCTGGGGTCAGCTCTGGCTCTATCCTTGCTCAGCTGTGACCCAGGGCAGGTCTCCATCCTGTCTGAGCCTCATAGCCCTCAAAGCAAGGATGCTGGGAGCTGCCCTCCTGCAGTAGAAGATGTCCTTGATTGCACTGTACCATTCTGTCCCAACCCTCATGCCTATCCCTGCAGTTCTCCATCACATGGACTGAACGCTGGTGCAGTTTCTTGTGGACATAATTCAAATGTTCCTTAAAGTTACGAAGGTTCTGTGAGAGGAACTACAATAGTGACACTCCTATCTTCAAAGGACAGGGTTGAGGGAGGTAGAGGGGTACAGATGAATGAATGATTTTGCTACCAGGAAGAAGTTACTAGAAAACAATGGAATGCAGTCAAAGTGGTAAACAAGAGAGTACAATCTCTCTGTCATCAGTACCACTCCCCAACACCTGTCCGTATGTCCTTCTTTTGGCAGAGACGCATGCAGACCTTATCTGGGATCACAACCAGTGTCAACATCCAGATAATGAGATTGAAGGTACCTCTTGGCTTTCCTGTCCAAGCCCTCCTGTACTATGTAAATTATGTATAATAAGCATGTATTATTTTTTCATCCAAGAATAAAAATCGTTACTTAAGAAATAGCGTTATAAGCATATTATTTATCAACGTAGGAGCAAATGTGACAAGACCTGAAAGTGTCATCACTGGAAATGGATGGGGAAACAAGGTGGCTGGAGCAGAGGAAGTGTGTATGTGTTACTTTGGTTAAAAAAAATATACATATATTAAAAACATAAGGAAATTCTGACACCTGTTACAACATGGATGAACCTTAAGGACACTAGGCTGAGTGAAATATGCCAGACACAAAGGTTACCAGGGGCTGGGGCTCGGGTGAGGGTTAGTGTTTAATGGAGATGGTGTTTCAGTTTGGGATAACAGAATAGTTTCTGGAGATGGATGGTGGTGATGGTTGCCCGACAACACGAATGTATTTAATGCCACTGAACTGTGTACTTCAAAACAGTATACTTCAAAGTTAGGATGATAAATTTTATGTTACATATATTTTACCACAATTTTTTAAAAAGTACAAAGAGAGAAGAGACATGAAAACTAAAAAGGTTTGTTCAGTGATGCCTGGGTGGCTCAGTGGTTAACATCTGCCTTCTGCTCAGTGGTTAACATCTGCCTTCTGCCTTCTGCTTCTGTGATCCCGGGGTCCTGGAATCGAGTCCTGCATCAGGGTCCCCGCAGGGAGCCTGCCTCTCCCTCTGCCTACATCTCTGCCTCTCTCTGTGTCTCTTGTGAATAAATAAATGCAATTTTTTTTAAAAAGGTTTAAAAAAAAAAGATTTGTTTAAATACATATATGTCTGATGTATTCTATCTGCGAACAGAGGCGGCCTTGTCCTTCTGTCCCTCTCACTCAAATCTTCTCTATTAGAAGCAACAGCAAAAGGGTCAGAGCAGCACCTCCCACAGCACACCAGCAGCCCCAGAGGCACAGGATCACGTCATCCCAAGTGGCTGTCCTGTGTGCTGCAGGATGCTGAGCATTCCTCGCCTCCACACACCAGATGCCAGGAGTCTCCCCTGCCCCCATGTTGTGATAACCAAAGATGGCTCTAGACATTGCCAAATGTCCCTGGGGGGACAAAGTCCTCCTCAGTTGAGAACCAGTAGGTTAGACTGAGCCACTAGGAACTGTCTGAGTTCTGTGGCCCAGAGCAGGTAAGTGAAGACCACGGACACCCTGGGCCACATGGGAGTCAGGACTCTACACACGTGCCCCACACCCCGCCGCTGAGACCAGGCTGATATCCCCAGGTAGGCACCACAGGGTAGGCATTGCCAGGCTCTGCCCACCCATCCTCACCCACAGACGGCTCTTACCCAGCCTGATGTCTCCCTCCAGGGTCATCAGCACGTTGCCAGCTTTCAGATCTCGGTGGATTATCTTCTTGCCATGCAGAAAGTGGAGGGCTTCCAGCATCTGGCGGCAAACCACCTGAATCTGGGGCTCAGTGAGGCCTCTGTCTAGCTCTGGAAACAGAGGGGAAGTGAACCGTCAGTTCAGCACAAGGTCTCTGCAGGCAGGCTGAATGCCGGGCTCAGCCAGCTGCCAGAGATACAAGAGCCCCCGATGTCAGTGACCACTCACCACGTACAAGTTCACTTCTAAGCCCTTCGTGTTACCTATTTTGTCCTCGTAGTAACACTACAGAGTAGGCACAATTATCTTAGTTGACAGATGAAGCAGCCAGGGCTCCGAGAGAGGTCAATACACTTGCTCAAGGTCACACAGGTAGCAATTCACAGATCTGAGATTCAAGCCAGCCAGCCCGCTTCAGAGAGCAAGTTCATAAAGAAAACCCTTCTAAGAGGCAAAGATCCACCCTGCAAGCAGGCAATGAGTGACACTTACTCCATGTCAAACTCCACGCTTGGTGCAGGGACACAGAGAGGGGCATGGAAACGATGAGCCATGCCTGGACAGAGGGGGACTGGGATGGGGGCTGGGGCCGGGCAGGATGGGCAGTAATCCCTTCTGTCTGGGAATTAGAAGCCTGTCCAGAAGCGAGCACATTCAAGCTGTGTCTTGTAGGAAGAACAGGTGTTTGAGAGGCAAAAAGGTGGGGCCAGGGCATTCCAGGTCAAGGAAGCAGCAGAAGCAGAGGTCTGGAGGCTGACTTGGGCTGGTGTTGAAGAAATGTGTACTGGCCGGTGGTGGTGCTGGAGATGTGAAGGTGCCGGAAGGTGAAGGGCTCGTGGGAAGGCTGACACCTGGGGCCTCTCGTGTGCTGGCTGGGAGACACACACGCACTGCTACCACCAGTGTTTGCTTAGAGATGGCGGGGCCCTTCTCTGAGCAGGTGTAGAATACAAAGAGGAGTATCCCACACAGGGAGGGCACAGCATGTGCAAAGGACCCTTTTTGATGGAAGGGGAAGGATGAGGGGAAAATGAATCAAGGCCAGAGGTTGGAAGAGCCTGATTGTGCAGGACCCTACAGGCTAGCTGTGAAGGTTACACTTTATCTGAAAGGCAATGGGCAGTCCAGGACAGGCTCTCAGCAGGCAGAGACAATCTGATTTTTGCATTTAGGGGCACCTGGGTGGCTCAGTGGTTGAGCATGTCTACCTTCGGCTCAGGCCATGATCCTGGGATCCTGGGATCGAGTCCCACATCAGGCTCCCCACGGGGAGCCAGCTTCTCCCTCTGCCTATGTCTTTGCCTCTCTCTGTGTGTCTCTCATGAGTAACTATATAAATTTTTTAAAATAATAATAATAAAATAAAATAAATAAAAAGTTCTCCCCAGTGGGATAAGTGAAGAGCTTGCAGGGAGCAAGAGCAGGCAGGGATCTCAGTGAGGGGCCGTTGTGGTGGTCTAGCCAAGGCTTCCAAGAGGAAGCATCTCCGACTCAGCGGCTTAGGGAGGTGGGAACGACAATGTGGGGCTGAGTGGGTGCAGAGGGAGGGAGGGCATGAGAAGATTCAAGGCCAACATCATATGCTCACTGACCCACCGGCCATCGTATTATTTAGTTCTTGGTGCCACCAAGCCACCTACGCTGAAGTGAGCCCCCCACTGCCCTGCCTGCTGGGTCCTCATGCCGCAGGCTCTGGGGCTGGCCAGCCAGGGCACTGCTGCCAGGCCTCCCTCAGACCAGGGCAGCACTCTCCCATCTGTCTCCCTTCGCCATGCCTGGCCAGAAACCCTCAAAGGGTTTCTGTGACCTCCTGTGACCTGAGGCTCCCTGAGACCTCATCCCTAACCCCCAAGTCCCCCCCCAGACCACAGACAGGCTCAGAGCTGGGGGAGGGGGACATAGGACCACCCAGACTGGGCCCGAACTGAGGCACTGCCCCTCATTAGCTATGAGGTTTCTCAAAGGTGCTCCTTCGGTCTATGCCTTCATCTCCTAATCCATAAAATGGGATGATGAGAAGTGACGTAGGCAGGACTCCAGCCATAAAGTATGCTGACTCCTCAGCACGAAGGAGAGCCAATGAAAGGTCATTATTGTTATGCTGGCCCTGAAATTACGCTGGATTATCTGCAGTAATTTTTTTGAATGGCCAACTGGGCCTTGCTCGTGTCTGATTTCTCTACATAAATGAAACCAAAATAAGCCAAGCTGTGATGATGACGACAACGAAGGTCTCACGGTCACCATTTTCTGAGCCTTTACCAATGTATCGGGCATGGAGTTAGGGACTTGGATACATTCTTTCATTTAATCTTCACAATAACCCAATAAGGCAAACAGACCTTTTTAAGTCCTAGAATTTGTCAACAGTAAGATTCATTTTTGTTTAGATTACAATTCTATGAATTTAGACAAACGTATATAGTCACATAACTGCCACCGTGATTCAGATAGAGAATGTTTCCTTCACTGCCCCAAATCTGTGTGTGATCAACATTTCACCCCCATCACCAGCCCCTAAGCTGTCATTCCTTTGATTTCTGGCCCCATCATCTAGCCTTTTCTAGAATGTCATATAATTGGAATCGTACAGTATGATAAATTCTTAAGATTAATTTTTGATTACACAGCAATACATGAATATTTTCCTCATATTAAAAAAATCTGCAACATCGCAGATGACTCCTTCGCCTGTTTGAAACTGCAGCCAGCTCCACCCCACCCCTTCTCCTCCGCAGGAGGGCTGAGAGCCAACCAGCAAGGCAAGGCCAACCCGGATCAGAGCAAACACCGGGTGTTAGTTAACTAACTAGAGGGGCCATACAGTGAAGTGCCCTGCATATTCCCCTCATCTCGCAAAGGGGCCAGCCCAGCGCCCCACCACACAGAGGAACCTAGGGCAGCCCTCAGAGGTCTCTTGGACCCCAAGCCCAGCCTCGTCACTCTACATGACTCCATAGGGCGATGGGGAGACACTAAGGGCAGAAAGTCCCTCTATGCAGGGCAGGCATCTATGGGAAAGTGCACCCCTCAGCACACAGCTGCACCCACGGCCGGGTCTCACCTTGTCAGGTCTCCACATCCCACCTTCTCTTCTCCCACCTGGATTTCCAGAATGCTGACGGCAATTTTCCTTTAACTGCTGTCACCAACAGGGAGAAAACCAGGTGGGGTTGGAGCAGTGAGACAAGGAGCCAGAAAGTGAGTCTGCCTGCAGGCTGAGCCACAGCCCAGGCTCCTGCCCCAGGTATGAATGAGGTCAAGGACCTGGTATGTGTAAATGCCTCTTCCATCTCTGACATTCTACCCCAGACCTCATTGATCCAAGCTGCACACCTGGAGAGGCAGACGCTGGTAGGTGGCTCCCATTCTCCCCTTCTTTTTTAGTATCTAAACATACAGCCACCCAGGTAGAAGACCACATTTCCCAGTCTCTCTTCCAGCTCTGTGGTATTACAATCACGCCAATGAGGTGTAAATGAAAGTGTCACGTGGGGATTTCTAACAGCTCCTTTAAAAAATGGAATTGGGGGCACCTGACTGGTTCAGCAGTTGAGCACCTGCCTTCAGCTTACAGTGTGATCCAGGGGCCCTGGGATCGAGTCCTGCATCGGGTTCCCCGCAGGGAGCCTGCTTCTCCCTGTCTATGTCTCGGTCTCTCTCTGTCTCTCATGAATAAAAATATAAAACCTTTTAAAAATAATAATAAAATAATAAAAATAAAAAGTGGAAATGGGGTGTGGATTTTTGGAGTGATCCTACCCTCTCTTCTTCTATCCTGCTGTTTGGAATACAAATATTGCTGGAGCTCCTATAGCCACCTTGTCACCATGAACAGAAATCCAGCATGAGAATGAGACCAACACAGAGGAAAGTGGGGCCAAGAGCTGAAAGAAGGAAACCAAGTTCTTATGAAAACTTAAAACAAAACAAAACAAAATTCCTAGACCAAGCTGTGCCTGAAGCCGGTCACCCTTGAACTTTTTAGTTATTTGTGCAAAAAATTCCCCCTCCTACATCTCCCACCTTTTTCTCCTCTAAACCAATTTAAACAGTCTTTGCCTTAAAAGCTAGAGAGTCTCAACTCATACAAGACCACCATTATTATCTTGTTAAATTCTGCACAGAATAATGAAACTCTTCAAAGGCAGTCTCAGCTAAGAGGAAGAACACCCAAGGGCCATGTCATAAGTACTCATGTCTAGCTACTTACTGCCATTTCCCCATCTGAGAACTCTGGGAGTGGGAAGGGTCTCTGCAAGGAAGGCCAGCATTTCTATAGCTCTGGAAAGGGCTGCCATAAATTCAGGACATTCCTGAGTTAAACTCAGGGGGAAAATACCTTCCTCACAATAAAAGAGTGGCTGAGTGGTTCTACATTACCCCAAAAACCTCCCCTCTGCTGAGCCACCCCACAATCGTGGGCCTGCCTCTCCATGTTCTGGGGCCCTGGCCCCTCGGCCTCCCCTCAGTGCGTATCATGCCCACAAGACCCAGGCTCCCATCTCAGTCCTGCTGGGGACTCTGGGCCACCTCCTTAACCCTTCTAAGTGTCAATCTGGCCAAAAATAAAACAGAAACACTCAGGTAAAATATGTGAAAGCACCCACCACCATCTCTGGCATACAGGGACTATTGACAAAATATTCACAGAAATGAATTTTTTTTACTGTTCAAGCTTGTCTGGGGTATGAAAATCTGACAACACCCCCATTAAGCTCTTACAAAATGGGTGGGGATCCCCGCTTTTCAAAGAACTTCCCTCAGGGGAAGTCTTTCACCTCCTAAGGGTGCTGTCGGGTGGGGCAAAGGAAGCATCACCCTTCTCATGGCCAACAAAGCTTGAGGGGGCGAGTGACCAGCTCAAGGACACATGGCTTTTAGAACAGGAAGCGCTGGTTTTGCAATGAGAGCCCTACATTCTCTCCAAGAAACCAACCCCTGCTCCTGAAAGGGGACAGAATGAAGATACTCCAAGAGGCCATGTGAGTTGCTGGGGCAGGGGAGTGACCCAGTCCTAGACCAGGGTTCTAGAGCCCACCCGAGCACCACCACACTGGATCTAGGAAGACTCACCCAGCATGATGGCGTCCACAGCTCCTCCAGGACAGAACTCGATCATGATCTACAGAAAACAAAAGGCAAAGTAATAATGAGCAGGGAGGGGTGCACAGCCGGGACCTGGCCCTGGTCCAGCAGGATCTGCCAGCACCCAATGCCCTTGCTCCCAGGCCTCTCCTCCTCCCGTCCCAGGGCCTGTCCAGTCTGCATGACCCCAATCTGACCCCAAACCTCATAGGGTGCCCTAAAATCTAGAGGGTTTACCGGGTATTTTTCAGGGGGAAAAAAAGTTGCCATGGAAACCCACAGCTGCCACAAATCGCCTTTTCCACCAGGCCCTGCACCCTCCTCCTGCGCCCCAGCTGCCAGCTGCCCCACGTCCTAGGCTCCACAGCCAGGAGTCCCAGAGGACACCTCTGCCCACATACATGCCGGCCAAGCCCTCACAGAATCCCAGCACCCATCCCTTGCCTCTCTCCACCTTCTAGAGGCCAGTGCCCTTGCTGGCTTGGAACACCAGAACATCGGGGCTCGAAGACCAGCTCAGGTGTAGAAACCCATGCCCAGTGGGGTACCTGGGTGGCTCAGTGGTTGAGCATCTGCCTTCAGCTCAGGTGGTGATCCCAGGGTCCTGGGATCGAGTCCCGCATTGAGCTCCCCACAGGGAGCCTGCTTCTCCCTCTGCCTGTGTCTCTGCCTCTCTGTGTGTGTCTCTCATGAATAAATAAAGAAAATATTAAAAAAAAAAAAAAAAAACAGGCCCAGAAAGGGGATGGGGCTGACCAAGGTCGCAGATTATTTGGTAACAGGTCATGTACTAGAAAGGTTTTCAACCTCCCCAGGTCATTCATTCACACATGCATTCATTCATTCATTCACCACACACCCACTAGGCAGTGGGCCCAGGATCACAATCAGACCCATACCCCCAGGGGGCTCCCAGCAGCGTGGGGGCCAGAGAAGGATGCAAAGAATGCAGAGCGCCCTTGGTGCCAACCAGAAATCCCTGGGCCAGAGCTGCTCTCCAGCCAGAGGAAGGAGGAGGGGCCTCCGTATTTCCATGGAGTCTCCAGCTTGTGGTGAACTTCCAGAGGCTTCCCGGCAATGTAAATATAAGGCAATGTAGCAATGGATGGCTGGACCCAGGTCCCAGACCCACCGTTCACTTGCTATGGCCTTGGGCAAGGCACTCCAATTGAGTGCATTTTCTCAGCTGGAAGATGGGGCTGCTGATGCCACTGCTCTAACATGGGCCACACCACTGGGCTATATTTAGGGGGACAGGCCACAGTGGGTCAAGCAGGGGTCCAGAGTACTAGCTAGCTACTGGGGATAGCAAGACAGTGCTGGCCCTCCTAACCTCCTAGGGCAGGAGACAGGCCTGTTCCATGTTGTAGAAGGCTCCATGCCAGCCAGGAGAGAGAACCACATAAGGAGATACCGCAGCTTGCACACCACCTCCTGCCAGGAAGGAAGGACATGGCCTCTGAGGCTCCTGGGGTCACTCCAGCCGTGCCTGGCTAGTACTCCTTCTCTAGGACTTCTAAAACTACAGTGACCCTGAATAAAAGCCATCACAGATGAATTAATGTCTGACAACCCATGACAGTGGGAAGAGGAACTTCTTTCTGCCAGTCATCCATCCAATCACCAGACTGTTCCCAGGGATCAGGGACCGGAGGGGACCTGGACACAGCCATTGACCTCTTGCAGTACAGCATCTCATTCTGCCTTTTAACAATTCTCAGCTCCACAGAAGGACAGAAAAATCCTACTAATTGCCCAGAAACGCCAGAAAAGCCCAGACATGAGAGGCAATGTATGAAGCAAAATGTGTCATTATGGAAAACCACTTGCTACCTGAGCAGCCTGTAAGGTGGGGGGGGAATACACACCCAAACCCCAAGGGAATGACCTTGGCAAGGTCATCCAAGCCTTGCTGAGCAACAGGCACCCAGTTTGGGCTCAGTCAGTAAGAGCTGTAGCTAGGACTCCTTCCTTGAGCTCACAGATCTGGGATTCTTCTGTACTTGTGTTGTTTTTTGAGACTCTATGAAAGGTAACCTCTCTCCTCTCACCCAGAAAAATGCAAATAGGAACAAATGTTTACATGCAGTTCTACTGAAATCCTGTACACTCTGAAGTCCCCTCAGCAAACCCAGGTCAGGAGCCCGTGCTCTGCCTCTCCACCCCTTAATACCTGTGTGGCCTTTCTGTAAAACAGAAGAATACTATGGGCCATCCAGAGTTACTGTAAGGACTACATGAGGTGGTGTTTACAAAACAACTGTCCAAACTCTGCCCACGCAGTGAACGCAGCACAGGCTCAGGCGATTCCCTCTTCTCTCACAGCCTGCAGTCGCAAAGGACAAGATGGACCTGAATTCAAGTCCTGATAGTGCCACTTAAATTGGCTGTGTGACCTTGAGTAAGTCACTTAATCTCCCCAAGCCTCAATTTCATCTGTAAAATGGCACTAATTGCTGTACCTCCAACATCAAGGCACTTCCATGAGATTCTCAACATGAAAGCACAATAGCAAAGCCACACCAATTAATAGCCCTTGCTGAATCTCTAGCAAACAGAACCACCAAGTATCACACTTAGACCATGTTATTCAGGCTTCCTACAAATCCATGCCTTCTAGAACCACACCCACTGTTATTACCACAGTGCAAGAAGTGACCAAATTCTGGCAGTTCCTGTGTCTGTCAGGGAACTGTCCCTTACACAATACCATGACACAAGGTCCCTATGACCATCCTCTCCAGAGTTCAGCACTAGGAAAGCTTGAACATTCTGCCAATCTAGTTCACTTCCTCTTCTGCAATTCTAGATCCCCATGACCCCATGCACTTTCCTTTTGCAATTTGTTAAAATTTACTGATTGACTGATTGATTGACTGATTGCTTTGGCTGCTGAGAAGCTCTGGGCTTAGCTTTGGTCTTATTCCCGGGAATAAACATACCAACTTTTGACTCTATGCCAAGATTAAACCCACACTATTTCACAACTTATATATGGACCCCAATAAAATGTTTTTAAAAGAGGACCATCTGGGATGCCTGGGTGGCTCAGCAGTTGAGCATCTACCTTTGGCTCAGGGTGTGATCCTGGGGTCCCAGGATTAAGTCCCATATCGGGCTCCCTGCATGGAGCCTACTTCTCCCTCTGCCTGTGTCTCTGCCTCTCTCTCTCTCTCTGTCTCCTGTGAATAAATAAAATCTTTTAAAAAAGAAAAATAAATAAAAGATAACCATCCTGCAGAAGTCTGAAGAAACACCACTCATTGGTATTCATCACAAATGTGTTAGAGTGATATTCCATTAACCTTTGTGTAAATACTGCCTGACAATACTCTCACATATAACAAAATATGGTTTGAGTTTTCTTCCCCCTTTAAGTGTTTTTTTTTCTCCTTTTGGTTTTAAAATTTTCACATCTTATTGTCTTGATGTGATACCAAAAAGAAAGGTCCCTTTCATGACAGTTATTCCTAGGTTCCTCTACATGGGTCTTAAGGTTCTTTCAGCTTGTCAGTGGCAGGGTTGCAGGAGACTTCCACAGAAATGTGTCGGGTAATTAACAAAATAATCTCAATTAATAAAATAACGATAAATAAAAATAAAATATGCATCCCAATATCTTAGGAAGTCACTAAATATTCATGCTAGGGAAACAGAATGGAAGCACATACATTAATACCCAGGGAAGCATTACAGGTAGTCTGTACTGGTATATATTTTCCACATTTTACTCAACATACAGGCATCATAAAAATATTAGAAATAAACTTTTTTTTTTTTTAATGGGAAGAACTGTCTTAAAATAACCCCTGGTTATAGATGCATCTATTCAACTGAAGGGAGATGGGATATCTATGCCTGTCTACAATTAGAGCCCCAGCAGGCCTGTGCCCACTGTGTCTAGGAATGAAAAGAGGCTTCTTAGGGTCAAGGATTCCTGGGTGCAGAGCTGAAGGCCCCTAAGCCCTCACCAAGCCCCAAATGCAACAGCTACAAGTACCAAGGACCAACTCCCTGAACCCATCAGAGGTTCATCCTTCACGCTCCCTTGAGAGCAGCAAGCACTGTGGCTCAAGGTTTTCTCAGGACGTGGTGAAGTGCAGTTTGTGATCAGTTTATTGATTCATTGACAAGTACCAACTGACTACTACCAGGGGGCTTCACAGTGCTAGGCACAGCAGGACCATAAAAGTAGTATTCAATCAACAAACACTATCTGAGTTCCTAGTCTCTAACAAGCCTGGGGACTGGGGACCCAGGATGAACCAGACAGGTCCCTGCCCCAAGACCACAGGCAGAGGCCAATATAGGCACATCATGACTAAGTTATCAAAAAAGTTGTGGCCATCCACAGAGAAGGGCCTCCCAGAGAAGAGCTGGTTTTGAAGGGCAAATTTGTCAAATGAAGCAGCACAGCGACAGTGTAAGCAAAACATAGCAAGTGCAGAGGCAAAATAGCCTGGAAGAGAATGAAGGGGGGAATGGTGGAATGTTCCAAGGGGTTCATCAAAGGTTAACTGGAACTAGAACTCGAACATCTCAAAGTATGAACTTGACCCTGAGAGTTCTGTATGTCTGGAGAAAGGCACCAGAGTGTTTCAATAAAGGGTGTTACAGACAGGGTTTCTGCTTTAGAGGAACCCCGCCACCACCAACATCAGATATGGTATCTCTAGAGGGTGGGAAAGCAGAGGAACAGTGGATTTGGCACAAACAGCAAAAGGCCAAGGCATCATGGTTGTCTTCCCCCTGCCAACACAGCATTCTTTCCTTCCCCTTTGTGAAACAGCCATGGTAGCTGAGTGAGACTCACCTCATCCCCAGTGGGGAGAGGAGGCCTAACCCAACCAGGGAAATTCTCTGCCTCTTGCCCTGACGGCTGGCTCAGGGCTGGTCTAAGCACAGCCAAGCTGGTGAGCTCTGCTTGATGGTGTGAGATGCCATGATATCTCCCTCTAGAGACAATTAGGAAGCACGAAGCCCCGATGGTCACAGGCAGCCGTCTTGCAACCATGAGGGAAGCCAGCATGAAGACATAGCTGATACAAAGAGGAGGGCAGAGAGATCACAGTGTAACTGAGCCATGCTCGATATCTGTCTCAAATCTTACCTTCCTCTGGACTTTTCAAATAAAATATGCAAGCCAATTAATTTCTTCCATTGTTTAGGCTAATTTGAGATTTTCTATTTCTTGTTACCGAAAGCATCTGATCTCACATTTGGCAAGAGATGATGAAGATGAATTAGAACAATGAAAGGGGAAGACGAGGATGCCATCTCATTTGGCAAATAAGATTTTCCTAGTCATCTCTAAGTGCTACCAGCTAAAAACACTATGCTAGTGGTCTTCAAACTTTAGCATGCATCAGAATCACCTGGAGAACTTGTTAAAACAAAACCTCACTAAGCAGTGTCAGGTAGGGTCCAAGCATCTGCATTTCCAACAAATGCACCCAGGGGGTGCCGCTGCTGGTTCCCTGACTATACTTTGAGAACCACTGCTCTATAAGAATTTGCAAAAGGGCAAGAAGCTTGGACCTTGGGGCCACATCTCCCCTCCTCCTGGCAAAAACTAATGTAAGATGGTGGTAGAGAAATCTTGGGAGCAAACCGGCAGAATTATCCTTTTTATCCTCATTAACCTGAAGTTCCTCATCAATGTTCCTTATTCTTTGTGCTTCTAACCGAAGAGCTAAGGGCTTGGGTAGGATATAAGGTCATCCTGGTAAGCCTTTACCAAGGGATGGTTTGAGAAGCCCTGGGTATTTTCAGAGGCTTTAGGGATTTGCATAATTAAAGATGGTCAGATAGAAAAAAATGGGAGTTTACCTCAATGAGTATTTTCCCAAAAGATGAGTATATATAAATAGTATGTACATATGTACATATATATAATACATATGTAATTATTTAAATATCCTCTCATCTTTTACAAAAAGGCTTTGTGGATACCTGAGTGCATGTCAAGGAGTATATGACAATTAGTTAAGATCGGGTGGGCAGAAATGACACCAAAATTACAAGCAACAAAAGAAAAAATAGACGCAACGGACTTCATCAACAATAAAAGCTTTTGTACATCAAAGTGCAGGACTGAAAAAGTGAAAAGACAACCCATAGAATGGGAAAAATACCTGAAAATCATATATTTTGATAAAAGACTAGTATCCAGAATATATAAAAAATTCTTACAACTCAACAATAAAAGGACAAATAACCCAACTTAAAAATGGACAAAGGATATGAATAAATGTCTCTCCAAAATAGAAACAAAGGGCCAATAAGGATATAAAAAGATGCTCCCCATCATTGGTCATTAGGGAAATGCTAATCAAAACTATGAGATACTGGGATCCCTGGGTGGCACAGCGGTTTGGCGCCTGCCTTTGGCACAGGGCGCGATCCTGGAGACCCGGGATCGAATCCCACATCGGGCTCCCGGTGCATGGAGCCTGCTTCTCCCTCTGCCTGTGTCTCTGCCTCTCTCTCTCTCTCTCTCTCTCTGTGTGACTATCATAAATAAATAAAAATTAAAAAAAAAAAAAAAACTATGAGATACTACTTCACAGCTGCTAGGATGCCTAGAATTAAAAAGAAGGACAACAATAAGTGTTGGCAAGGATATGGACAAATTGGAAACCTTGTACAATGATGGGGGGAATGGTGCAGGTACTTTAGAAAACAGTGTGGCAGTTCCTTAAAATATTAAACACAGCATTATCACCAATCGATCCAGGAATTCCACTCCTAGATATACATCCAAGATAATGAAAAACATATGTTGATTAGGCAGATTGACTAAGAAAAAAAAAGAGAGGACTCAAATCACTAATATCAGAAATGGAGACATTACTACTGATGTTACAGAAATAAAAGATTATAGGAGAGTACTATGAACAACTGTACACTAACAAACTGGATAGCCTAGACAAATTCCTAAAAACTATGCAACCGGGATCCCTGGGTGGCGCAGAGGTTTAGCACCTGCCTTTGGCCCAGGGCGCGATCCTGGAGACCCGGGATCGAGTCCCACGTCGGGCTCCCGGTGCATGGAGCCTGCTTCTCCCTCTGCCTGTGTCTCTGCCTCTCTCTCTCTCTGTGTGACTATCATAAATTAATTAATTAATTAATTTAAAAAAAAACTATGCAACCTATCAAGACTCAATCTTGGGACTGATTGCCTGGGTGGGTCAGCAGTTGAGCATCTGCCTTTGGCTCAGCATGATCCTGGAATCCCGGGATCGAGTCCCACATCGGGCTCCCTGCATGGAGCCTGCTTCTCCCTCTGCCTATGTCTCTGCCTGCCTCTCTCTCCGTGTCTCTCATGAATAAATAAAGCCTTAAAAAAAAAAAAAGGAAACAATTCCATTTACAATAGCATCAAAAAAGAAGAAAATAACTCAGGAATACTTAGGAAGGAAAAAAACTTAATCAAGAAGGCAAAATATTCATACTCCGTAAGCTATAAAACATTGCTGAAGGAAGTTATAGAAAGTGCAAGTAAATGGAAAGACAGTCCATGTTAGTGGACTGGAAGACTCAACATTGTTAAGATGTCAATATTACCCCATCTACAGGTGCAAGTCCTATCAAATCTTAATGGCATCTTTTATAAAAATTTAATAATCTTTCCTAAAATTCATATGGAATATCAAGGGACCCCTAATAGTCAAAACAATCATTCTTGAAAAAGAAGAAAGTTAGAAATCTCACACTTCCTGACTTCAAGATTTACTACAAAGCTACAGTAATCAAAACATCCTGGTACTAAAGGAAGAGTGACATATACATGAATGGAAAGATAGCCCAGAAATAAACCCTTACATATATGGGCAAATGATTTTCAACAAGGATGCCAAGACCATTCAGTGGGGAAAGGACAGTCTTTTCAACAAATGGTGTTGGGAAAACTAAAATAACCATATGCAAAAGAATGAAGATGGTAGACCCTTACACCTTAGATCATATATAAAAATTCACTCAAGATGGATCAAAGACCAGGGCAGCCCTGGTGGCTCAGCAGTTTAGCGCCGCCTGAAGCCTGGGGTGTGATCCTGGAGACCCAGGATCGAGTCCCACGTCGGGCTACCTGCATGGAGCCTGCTTCTCCCTCTGCCTGTGTCTCTGCCTCTCTCTCTGGGTGTGTCTCTCATGAATAAATAAATAAAATTCTTTAAAAAAAAAAAAAAAGATGGATCAAAGACCAAAACATAAGAGCTGAAACTATGAAACTCTCAGAAGACAACACAGGGGAAAAGCTTCCTGACATTGGATTTGGCAATTTCTTGGATATGATGCTGAAAGCACTGGCAACAAAAGAAAAAATAAGCATATTGGACTTCATCCAAATTTAAGACTTTTGTATATCAAAGGACCCTATCGACAGAGTGAAAGGCAACCCACAGAACAAAATGTGGTGTTATCTACACAACGGAATATGATTCAGTCATAAAAAGAAATGAGGCACTGACACATCCTACAATATGGATGAACCTTGAAAGCATTGTACCAAGTGAAAGAAGTCAGACAGCAAAAGGCCACATATATGATTCCATTTACATGAAATGTCCATAACAGGCAAATCCAGACAGACATTAGTGGTTATGAGGGACTGGGGAAAGGAGCCCAAGGAGAGCTACGGGCCAGGAAGGAATAAGATCCCAGAGCAAGAGACTGCATGGCTCTTAAAATGGGACCCAAGTTCGGGGCACCTGGGTGGCTCAGTAGGTTAAGAGTCAGACTCTTGGTTTCAGCTCTGGTCATGATGTCAGGGTCATGGGATCCAGCCCCGTGTGGGGCTCTGTGCTCGTTATGGAGTCTGCTTCAGGATTCTCTCTCTCTCTCTCTCTCTCCCTCTGCCCCTCATCCCCGCTTGTGCGTGCTCTCTCTCTCTCAAAAAAATGTTTTAAAAAAATGACCCAAGTGCCCTTCATGACTCTTTATTCACAGTCTCTCGTTTTATCTACACACAATTCTGTAATGTAAATGCTGTTATTATTCCCACTCTATAGATCAAGGGTTACCACACTTTCTCTATAAAGGGCCAGATAGATAGTAAATGTTTCCAGGTTTGCAGCCATATGGTCTCTGTTGCAAGCAGACTGCTTTTGTCGCCAGAAAGCAGCCAGAGGTACCAGAACAGATGGGCACAGCTGTGTGCCACAAGCCTTCATCTACAAACACAAGGGGTGGGCCAGACTGTGCACAGGCTGTCGTTCACCATCACCTATTCCAGACAAGAAAACTGAGGCACAGAAAGATTCAGTAACTTGTCAAGGCCCCAACTCACAAGGGGTGAGGCCAAGATGTAAACCCGGTGCTCGTACTTAAGAGGCTCCCATTCCCTGGGCCCAACCCCTTCCCCAACCAACTAGGAGGGCCTACAATATATCAGGCATCTTCCCTGCTGGCCTCTGAATGTCTTCATTATAAGGTTTCAACTCAACATGTAAGATGGGACTTCCTCTCTCGCCCTCCCCTAGAACCCACAGCTGGTGCAGGCAGAGCTGGGATTTGAACCCTGGCCCACGCGGGCCGGGAGGCTCACAACAGCGGCCCTGCATTAAGAAGGCAGGTGAGCCTGAGCTCGGACACAGGCAGCACATTCTGGTAAGAGAGGCGCTTGCTTTCTCCGGGCCTCTCGTCAGAGTACCCTCACCATGGCAGGTCTCCCTCCTCCCACTCCCGAGCTTCGTTTCCCGGAGACGCCAGCCCGTACACACGCTCAGAGGGTGCCTGGCCGGGGACAGCATGCAGTTGCTGGCTGCTTCTCTGGCTGGAGGCCAGACGAAACTGGAAACCTGTGTTTGCCTCCGCATCAGTTTAGATTAAGCAGCTGTCGTGGCACAGCATAAGGTCACGGCCTTGTTATGTGATCTTGGCAGGTCACAGCACCTCTCCCGTCACTCATTTATTGATTCATTCATTCACGGATTCATCAGGCACCTATCCTGCCCCGTGCTCTTTTGGCCACCAGGAAGACAGCAGCGAGAAACAACAGTCCTTGTGCCCCTGAAGCTCTCTTTCAAAAACAAAAAAAACAAAAAAACAATCTCCGCATCTGGGAAATGAGCCCACCTGGCCGGAGGCCTAGGCAGGTGTGCACACAGCACAGCACCTGCACAGCTCAATTAAAGAAGTATCTTCTCCTTTTTCAGCCTGGGGATGCATACTGTATAAGCTTCTTCAGAGCTGTGCAAATCAGTCAACTCAATGCTCCTTAAGACAGATAGAGCCAGAATTAAAAATCTCTCCTCTCTACCAGACCCACCTTTTGGGGCTAGACATCAACACCAAGGTGATTTCCACTCTTTTAAGTCACACACAAAGAAACCCCCAGGTATGCAGCTGTTTTACCTATATGGTCTCACTCCATGCCCTCAACCTCCCCAAGATGTAAGGGGTTGTCAGGTCAGTTACCTGGGGTCAGCCTCAGTTTCCCCATTCCTGACATTTAATTGGAATCAAGAACTTATTCTGTGCCAAGCTCTATGCCATACACTTTGTGTGGGTTATCTTCCACTCACGATTTAAGGTAGGTATCCTAAAAAATGCCTATACCTCATGGGGCTTATTGTAAGGATTAAACAGGATAATGTATGCCAGGCACTAAAAACATTACCGGGCACAGAGTAAGGAAATGCTCAATAAATGTTGCCAATTGTTATTAGCATTCAGTGGTATTTTATTCCCATTTTACATATGGGGACACTGAGGCTCAGAGAGATTAAGGTCTCTCTGAGTAAAGGGGTTTTTTTTTCTTTTTTAGAGATTTCATTCATTTATTCATGAGAGGCAGAGAGAGAGGCAGGGGAGAAGCAGGCTCCATGCAGGGAGCCCGATATGGGACTTGATCCCAGGACCCCAGGATCACTCCTCAAGCTGAAGGCAGATGCCCAACCGCTGAGGCACCCAGGCATCCCTCTTTTTCATTTTTTAATAAAAGCAAACAAACTAAAACCAGAAGAAAAAAAAACATTAAAAATTTTTTTAAATTGTTCACCACTGAATGGATTGAAACCCAATTCCAAGTAAAGAGAAAAGAGAGGGGATAGCCCAGGGTGGCTCAGCAGTTTCGTGCCTACCTTCAGCCCGGGGCGTGATCCTGGAGCACGGGATCGAGTCCCACATCAGCCACCCTGCATTGAGCCTGCTTCTCCCTCTGCCTGTGTCTCTGTCTCTGCCTCTCTCTCTCTCTCATGAATAAATTTAAAAAATTAAAAAAAATTTAAAAAAGAGAAAAGAGAGGGAGGCTGCAGAAGAGACCATGAGTATCTGTACCAGAAAGCGACTACTGAGTCCACAGAAACATTTATGATGGCACAGCTAGTCCCTTCCGGGCCAAGGACAATACACCACACACCTCTCAAGGCTGTGAACGTATGAAATGAGTAGTAGCAGAGCCAGGACCCGAACTGGGAACTACCTGAGTGCCAAGTCTGGGCTCTGTTCATCTCCCCAGTGGAAGAGACCTAGTGACCCCCTCCCCCTTCCTCATGTCTCAAGGAGGAAGCCACAGCCTCTGAGTGGGTTGGGGAAAGGGCCCCTCTCTCTCCTTGCTCCAGCCCTCACTGGGCCCCACCGGTCAGCTCACACATACCAAGTGAGCTGCTCACCCAGAGATAAGGGAGCTAGGATGTCCCAGCCCAGATAAGAGAAAGCTTGGACCACCCACAGGGTTTCAAAATTAACTTTTACAGCCCACGGGCAGCAGGGCCAAGCAGCAGAATCAGGCTGGCACTGCCACAGCCCAGCAGCCCCTGAGAGACAACTGAGGCACGCTCAGGCCAGAGATGAGGCACCAACACTCTGTTCTGGGCCTGGGTCCCCTCACCTCCCTGGCCTTCCCTGAAGCCAGTAAGAACACGGAGTGAGGACACATAAGGTGCTCAATAAATGCATGTTGGCAACACTCCTAGAATTAAACTTAAATAAGCCAGAGCCAGGAGGTCTGCACAGACTCCCAGTTCTGCCGCTGTCCTTCTGTGGGGCGGCCATAACCCCTTTCCTACTCTGATCCTCAGTCTTCACACCTGGAAAATGAAGCTCTGAACAGCTCTAAGTCACTTGCAACACACGTTTTGGACTTCGAGGTGAGTAACTCGAGTCACTTTATCATTGAATAAGCAGGTTACGCTTCTAAAAGTCCATTCATATCATCCATTAGTGGAGCCTCTGGATATATAAATGAATGCATGTAAGTAAAACACCTCAGTGGCCTTAAAATGCCCAGAAATCAGGGCAGAACAGCCAAAGGGTGACTAACATAGCTGATGGCTAGATGCAGCACGGAAAGCCAGACAGAGGCCAGTCCCTCCCACGCTGCCGCCCGAGGGAGCAGAGCTGATGGCTGCCGTGAGTGAACACCTAACGCCTCCTGGACCTGCGCTAAGCATTCCTTTATGTGAGCCGTTACACTTACCCTCTTCTACAGATGGGGAAACTGAGGTTTGGTGGGGAAAGAGCTTCCCCACAGCCCCTCAGCACATAAGGGATGGAGCACACAAGGACAAAGACCCAGGTCTGTCTGACTCCAAGATACAAAGCCGCTGAAGGCATGGAGCCCTGAGTGGGCCCTTTGCCTCTCTGGGCCTGTTTGTCCCCGGGGAAGCAGCGATAGATACCACAATCATCCAGGCCTCCCTGCTCTGAGAGGCGCTGGCCTCTGGGTGGGGGGACACCCCAGCAGCATGGAAGGCAAGAGGCTTCTGGTTACTCAATAGAGGTCTGTGGAAAGAAGTCCACGGGGCAGCCACCCAAAAACAGAAGAGTCAACACAAAAATGTCTCCAGCTTCTCAGCAGCCTGTCCCTGTAGGTGGAGTCCCAAAACCTCCGCACCTCTGAGCCCCAGGCCAAACAATATGGCCATTGAGAGGGGCAGCCCACACCCACAAGGCCTCCCTGGAACGCTGTGCCTCCTCCCTCCACCCTCAGCCATGCCTGCCACATCCACAGAAAGCCTGCAGAAGGAACCACGTGTACCGAGCAGCCCCAACGGGCAGGAAGGGCCCCCAGAGCCTAGGGGGTGATCTTGGGGCTCCTGGGGTAGAGGGGCAGTTCTGCAAGGCAGGAGGGAGGAGAGATGATCCAGTGAGCTTCTGAGCCTATCTAGCACATTCTAGGGCCCCTGTGCCACAATCCCTGGGGTGGATGTGGAGGTGGAGATGGCACCGCATCCTAATGTGCTGGCCCAAGTCCCAGGCAGCTCTGGGGTGCTACTGAGGTGATCCGAATCTGGAGGTGCTAACCCCCTCATGTCCTGCCCAGAGGTAAGGAGCACTAGCTTCAGGATCAAAGTCCCCTGAGCCCGAGTCCAGAGGTTGCTACTGGGTGACTGTGGGACTCCAGGTCCCCCTCTGTAAAATGGGGAAACACATTCCCACCCTGATGCAGTCTTGGGAGATTAAATGAGATCGCATGGTTAAAAAACACAGTGCCTGGCACCTAGTCAGAACGTGACAAGTGACAATCACCATCATCATTAGGATGGTTAATCACCATCACCACCATCCTCATCACACCACCTTTCAGGAAAGGCCAAGTTCAGCCTTAGAACCAGATGCAAACTGGACCTGCAGCCCCTGGGGAGAGACACAGGAAGCTGTGTGTCGGCACAGACATTTCTGATCCCATCTGACCATCGGTGTGCCCAGCCACCATTCCCTAAGCCAGCTGTGCCAGGGCCCCTGTTGAGCCGGAGAGCAATGAGCCAGGGCCGTGGAAAAGGACTTAGAATGGAGGGTCCTATGGCCTCCTGAATCCTTAAGATGCAGAGTGAGCAGGGTCACAGGAAATGTCTGCCGGGTCGGAGATATCACTGTCAACTAAATTTGTTAAACATTTGTGGCATTTGAGATGGTCCTTAAAGGACAAGTAGGATTTGAAACAAAGGCTTGGCGGGTGGCAGCGTGGCACCACAGGCAGACCAGCGCTGGCCCGCTCACAGAGCCAGGAAAATGGTGCAGGGTGGGCCTGCCTGTCTTACTGCATCCCCAAGACAAGCCCCGGCCTTCCTCAACTCATTGTCTGAGGGACACAAGTCGCCAAGAAACCAACACACCTGCATGAACTAAGGTGAACATGGGGTTTCAGCACTGCAGACCCACACAGTGGGTTCTAGTTCTGGCTGGGACGATGACTAACAGCCCCCCTGGGGCAAGCTCAGGGATTGTAGTCCGGTTTGCTCATCTGTCTTGTGGGGGCACCTGGAGGACCCCCCACCCCCACCCTGCCAGGTAGTGATCCAGCAGGATGGCGTGAAGAAGCCCTCCCATGAGCTCGGTAAGTGCACGGCTACCACTCGTGACGCCGGCAGCTGGACGCACATGGCAGGTCCCCAGGGCACCTGACGACAGCGTGAAGGAGCAATACAAGAGTAGCAGGGGCGCAGGGAGGAACAGTGGGCATCCCAGGCAAGTCTAAGTACTCACGTGTGCACAGCGCACCTCACCATCTGTCACTCCATGGGCTGTGCAATCTGATTTTGTCTCTTGTCCACCTCTCCACGCCAACCCCACTGCCCCTAGAATGTAATTTCCCTGAAGGCAAGGCTTTGTGTCCGTGCCCTCAGCACCTGAAACAGGGCCTGGCACACAGCTGGTGCTCCATAAACATTCATTGATGCAGGAAGGGAGAGAAGGGCAGAGTCCACAAGCCAGTGCGAGAATGAATGAATGAATGAAAGCCGCCCCAGATTCTGCAACAGCTGCAAAAGTTAAAGTCCCCTCGGTGACAACACAAGCCCGAGGCCTGACAGAGACCAGGAGGGGCGCCGCTAGGAAGACAGCAATCCAAGGAAGAGAAGAAACAGCCCCATGGCCCCCATCCATCCTCTGTTTCCCCACTTCCCACCCAGGACTGGAATTATCTGTGCCTTTCAGGGCCCGGCAGGGCATACATGCTACCCAAGGGTGGCAGGGGGCAGAGGCAGACAGGGCAGCAGGTGCCCATCCCCGGGGCAGCTGCACTCAGCCAGCTCAGAGACCCCAGGCAGAAATACGGGCCCAAGAAGCCAGAGCTGCTGATCCTTCAAGCCAAGCCGGATGGTGGCTGGGGGCCATGGGGCTGTCTCCTCTCTTCCTTGGACTGCTGTCTTCCTAGCGGTGCCCCTCCTGGTCTCTGGATTCTTATGAGAGAGATGTCAATTTATAAAGGTTCGTGCTATTTCAAAAAACAGTAAAAGCCCGCCCTCAATGCAGCCTGTGGGCCTGGTTTACATGACTATCTACCCATCTAGGCCTTGAACACCCCCCCAGACCTGTTAGCTAAGTGCCTGGCAGGGGGCTCCTACTGTCTGCCAACCAGGACATGCTGGGTTTCCGACCCTAGACAAAGTGCTGTGAAATCAGCTGTCATCACCCTCCATGTCCAGGTGAGGAAACCGAGCCTCTAAAGCATGAGAAGTCATGTCTCGGGTCAAACGGCAGCACAGGGGCAGTCAGGTTCCAACCCAGGCCTGGGTGACTCCAAAGCCCATGCCTGATGGACTGAAAGAATGTGAGGTGCTTCTGAAGGGCCGAGGAGGAATGACAGCCAGCTGACTGGGTCAGATAGCAAACAAAACCCATGAGGACATGCTTGGGAATGTGGTGGGCAAATCCCTGGACCAGAGTCACTCTGGCTCCTGTGAATGTGACACACAGACCCCAGGCTGGCCATGCCAACAGCAGGATTCCAGGCAGCCCCAGGTTACTCCAGTGTGGACAGTGGGCCCCCTGTCCATCCACATGTCCAGCTACCTGACTCTACCTGTGCCCGGACAGGGACACCGGCAGCGCCAGGAGGAACCTGCTGCACCTGAGGGAGAAGCCAGGTGGATCCTCTGGCCACAGATCCCCTCCCCACCAGGTATTGCTAAGCTATGTTCTGCCCCAGACGATGGGCTCCTCAGGTGGAGGGCAGGGGGACACACCCTGTATTCTTCGAACTGTTCCCAGGGGTGCCCAGGCTGGCACCCAGGGAGGAGGAGACAAGGTTTTGGAGCCCTGCTGATCTGGATTCAAACCTAGCTGTTAGTCAAGATGAATCTCTCTCTCTCTTTGACCCTCAGTCTTTACATCTGTAAAATGGATGTGACCACATCTCTGTCCCATAGATCTGTGACAATTTGGTGAGATAATCATGAAAGAGCTCAGCAAAGGCCAGTTATTTTGCTGACTCTGTCTTATCACCACCCCCACCCTGCCACTTGATTCACCCTCTAGTCCAAGAAGTCACACCTCCTCCCCTGCTTTCCCTCCCCAAGCCCCAGGGCACCTAATCTGTATAACGGGAAAGGCAAGAAAGTAGTAACACATCCGCCTCAAACGACTGAGAAGCCTGTACAGACTTTCAGGTGCTTTACAAAGGGCTACTGTGGATACATGCATGTGTCCCAACAAGTGGGTGCCCCATAGACCCAATCCGGGAGGGAGAGGAGAGGTTAGTGAATACCAGGGGGTACCTGGGGTACCAGGACCCTACAGTCCATGGGAAGGGGTCCTGCCCCACAACACTGCTGTCCATGGATCCAGAATTCGGATTTCAGAGAAACGAAATGAGCCAACTAAGATGGAAAGGCCTCCTTGAGATCAACTTTTCCAAGTCCCTCACCCCGTGGACTAGGAAGCGAGGAACACACAAGGGATGGCACCTGGCTACAGTCACACAGCAAGTTAGTCAAAGATCCAGGAAGATCTCAGGTCTCCTGACGTCAGCCTAGTGCTCCTGCCACCATGAGCGACTTTCTAGATGTACACAAAACTGCTAGCTACTTTCTAACACCACCTTCTCTTTATAGCTCTGGCTTGTTTAAGGTTAGATACACAATCTCTGTCAGTGATCAACAGTTGCCCTCCTAGCCCAAAGCAACAAGCCGCAGAAACCCTGGCTGATGAAATGTGGTCATACAGTCATGTGGACAAGTGTGGACACCCACACCCTCCCACCCACACCCTGCACTGTGACCCTGGGACCTGCACTTCCTCTTTGCAGAATGTTTACTTTCAAACAAGAAGTCATTCTCTGAAAAGCCCCCAGTCACTCCTTCTGGGTCACACACACGCACATGTTGGTATACATGTTCAGGAAGTTCACAGAGCCCTCGCAAGCCTATTTTTGGACTCCCTAGGCCAGAAGTCCTGGCTGCAGAGCTCACCAGGTCTGGGTAGCTAACTTATGGAGCAAAGGAAGCTGCATATATGAAAAACTGTGCTCTTACACATACTTTCTAGGGACACGATCCTCTTGATTATCCTTACTTTCCTCGGTTTTGATAGAGATGTGTGATGAGAAATATTTCCTCTCAATTCTACTTGAAGTTAAACAGTGGTACACCCCAATGACAAAGAGCCTCGGTACCAGGAATGCACGGGAGTGCTGAGGTCTGAGGCTAGTCGGAGAGCACATCCCTGTCTGTGGGGCCCCTGTCGATGGCTGCCATGCAGAAAGGTAGCCTACACAGTGACATATCTAGAATTTTCGAGACCAGAATCTGACAAAATGCTAGCAACAAATTTCTAAAAATGTCTCGCATGCCAAAAAAAAAAGTGTCGGGCAGCCCCGGTGGCGCAGCGGTTTAGTGCCGCCTGTGGCCCGGGGCGTGATCCTGGAGACCCTGGGTCGAGTCCTGCGTCGGGCTCTCTGTGTGGGGCCTGCTTCTCCCTCTGCCTGTGTCTCTGCCTCTCTCTCTCTCTGTCTCTATGAATAAATAAATAAATAAAATTAAACAAAAAAACAACAACAAAAAAGTGTCTACAGGCCCAATCTGGCCTGAGATCATCAGTCTGCAACTTGCTCTAAGGGTTGACACACACAGGTGAGGGGCCATGGCTCACAGCCTGTCTGGCATGGCTGACGCCCTCCCACCCCCAACAACAGAAGACTGAATGAAAGTCCTCTAGTTCTCAATAAGGGTGATTTTGCCCCCCTCCCACCCTGGGGAGACATCTGGCAACATCTGGAGACAATTTTGGTTGTCAGACTAAGCAGGGAGGTTCTACTGGCATCTACTGGGTAGCAGGCATGTTGCTAAACATTCTACAATGTCCAGGGCAGCTCCCCAAACACAGAGAATGATCCAAATCCTGGGGGAGACCAGAGTCCATGGGGCTATTCTGGGGGCCACTTTGGGAGGGGGGAATCCGTACTGTGACAACTGCCTTTTAGCAAGGCTGAAGCCTGGCAGTGCCCAGGCTGAAGGCTTGGCAAGCAAAGGGGTCGAGCTGGAATTTAACAGAATTGGTTTATTTTCTCTTATTTCTGTTTGTGGCAAGTGGGTCCTAGTTTTCCATTTAGGACAGTGAGATGAAAGTTTCTTTTTCAATAAATGTATTTAATTTCTAGAAAGTGAATTACTTAAAAAAAAAAAAAAAAAGGAGTTAACTATTACAGAGGCAGCAGGATGAATGACGTGTGGAAGAGGCAGCCCTACCAAGAGGATCATACAAATACTGAAGAGACTCAGCACTGAGGCCAGTTAGTTCCAGGAAAAAAATCAGGAAGGCTCCAGGATTGTACAGACCTTCCATGCCAAGCAGGTGAATCACTGCTCTGACTGGTACTCCACAAGGGGACTGCTGGGCAAATAGACTCACCGCAAATTTTCTGACCAGATGAAACCCAGGGCACAGGGACTTCTGATCTTGACCTGTGCCAGATCTCCAGGGCAGGCCAGGGTGGCCAGGCCTGCTGTGCACACTTGAAAGGCCTCCACCTTAATGTTACCTTTCTTATTGTTTTGGGGGACATGATCACAGTGAAGCCTCAGGAAGGTTCACCAAGTAAAATGCAGAGAAGCCAAAAGAGAGGGAGATGCAGGAAAATGAGGGTAGAAGGAGCTGGAAGACATAAGGAATGGGAATAAAGGGCTGGGAGAGGAGGGGAGAGAGTAACAATGGCATTAACTAAGCACCCACTTTGTGCCAGGCATTGCTGCCCACACCCGACCCGCATGCCTCGCTGAATCCTCACCACAGGATTAGGTTTTGTCATCCTCATCTCCACTTGTACTAAAGGGGTTGTTAAGCTAAGATCCACAGTGGCACCAAGACACAGGACGGGACCCAGTTCTTTTGCTTCAGGGCAAGTAAGAGAACAAATGCTCCTGACAGGCATAGAGGAGAAGCGAGGGCACTCAAACACCAGTCGGACCGATGGCCAAAGAGGAGGGTAGACACTGCCCCGCTTGAGGGCCCCCAGGAGTTTACAAACATCTACAGTGAGATCACAACTCCCGCCTTCCCAGCCCTCATCTCCCGCCACCGCAACCTGGGCACACCGCCCCTCGTTGTCTCCACACGCTCTCACTCCAGGGCCTTCCACTTGCTGTCGCCGTGGCCCTCCCTCCACCGGCTCCGCTCAAATGCCACCTCCTCAGGGAGGCCTCCCAGAACACACACTGAAGGTGGCTTGCCCAGTCCCTAAGCCTCACCTCCTGCTGGCTCAAGTTTCCTTTCTGTCCTGCATGAAGCCAAGGACCCTCATGGCTGGTCCTGTGGCACCCTCTGGGTCCTCAGACCCGGCCTGCCTGCGCTAACATCTGTAGCCAAAGGGCCTGGGACAGGGCTTGGCACGAGGACGGAATCCAACAGAGATTTGGTTAAATAAATAAATACTGCCATCGGCCAGGGCTGCAGACTTAATTCCCCCAAGATTACCGAAGTTTCTGGAGGCCGGGGCCAGATGTCCAGGGGTGAACAGGTAACAGATCAAGACAGCAAGTCTGTCTCTTGTCAAAGGACTGAGCAGTGGGGTGCCTGAGCAGCGCAGTCACTTAGGTGCCCAACTTTCAGTTTCCATTCAAGTCATGAGATCAAGCCCGCATTGGGCTCCTGAGCTCAGCGGGGAGTCTGCCTGGATTCTCTCTCCCTCTCCCTCTGCTGCCTCCCATTTATGTGTGTGTGTGTGTGTGTGTGTGTGTGTGTGTGTGTGTCTCATAAATAAATAAATCTTTAAAAAAAAAAAAGGGGGGGCTGACCAAGACCTGTGGTCAGGAGCGGATGGGGGAGGGGCTTGGAAATCCTCACCCTGTGCAAAAGCAGGCCTCCAGTCACCTTCACCTCTTCAATTCTGCACATGGAAAACCTTCAGAGGAATGAAGATTCCTTCTCTCCCTACTAGCTCTCACTGGCTAAAGAACTGCTGCTTTCAAAACCAAGGCCGAAGTCAGCCTCAGGATGTGCCTCGTGGGACTTGAGTCTCCCCAGGGCACCAGGGGCCCCAAACAGCCTCAGCTCTCTAGAAAAGACCAGCCTGGACCTTCACTCCTTCCCTTGCACTGGACCAGCCCTGGGCGAGAATGAAGGCAGGGTCCCATCTCCGGAGTGACACCAAGACTGGTCACTGCTAAAATGTGCCTAGTAGAAGGAGAGAACGAATGGAGTAGAGAGGAGAGGAAAACGAGCTAAATTCCACCTAGAGGTAAGTGTGAGAAGTGAGAAGGCCTCAGGGAGGCAGGGAGGCTCTTGCTGACGGCAGAAAGGGCATGTCTGGAAGAGGGTACTAGATGTGCAAAGGCCTGGAGGTGCTGCCTCCAAGTAGCTTAGAAGAATGGGAGAAGAGGCCTGGGACCCAGCCTGTGTGCTGGGTATGATCTTCTGGGGAGCTGTGGACAGCGCTTTATAAGACAGTGTAACAGGAGTACCTACATCTCTCACCCACAGTCTCTGAAGACTTCTGCGGGTCTGGCCTTGTGACTAATGTGCTGTGTGACCTTGGGTAAAAATCCCAGACCCTTTCTGGTCTGCGGTTGTCTCATCTTTCAAATGACTGGATGGCTGTGTGACACCCAGATGCAGCATTCTGTAGTTTAGTCAACACACCTCCAGTCTGGCTGCAGAGGTATGCCAGAGCTAGCGTTTGCTGGCTTGGGAACCTGATGGGGATAGTTCCAGGACTTTCGATAAGCAGAATGTTAAACACAACCATTATTTAAAAAATTAAGTTATAGAACTTCATAATTTTTGGAGATTAAAAACAAAGATCTTAAACACTCAAAAATTCATTATTTTACCACATTCTACTATTATCCATACTCTTAAAGTTCTTTTTTTTACATCTACCACACCTGTACTCAGAAATACTTTATCACGAGGGCTACTGCAAACCTCTTCCCAGGGACACCGGGGTGGTTCAGTGGTTGATCCCGGGGCCCTGGGATTGAGTCCTGCATCGGGCTCCCTGCATAGAACCTGCTTCTCCCTCTGCCTGTGTGTCTGCCTCTCTCTGTGTCTCTTATGAATAAATAAATAAAATCTTGAAAAGCTCTGTCAGTGACATGGTGTTTGTCACTCAAAATTAACCAAAGTGGGAATGTTTACACCACAGAAATTGGCAGATGCTATACACCAGGGCTGTTCTCAGGGAGGTGACTGTTAAATACTTACTTTCCAACATCCCATTCTCTCTTACTCCCATAATGCCTGTCCCGTTGGAAAACAGACCCAACCCTTGCAAGACTTTCCCAGAGACCAAAATCTGGCTCAGGGTTGGGGGAGGAAAGGATGTTGGTAGGGAGAAGCCATTATAAACTAAAGGAAATTCACCAGGGCAGCCCAGGGTTTCCTGCACTCACTCATTTTTGGGCCGTGGTCCACATCCAGACTGCATTGTCTACACTATCCAATCCAGTAGCTTCTAACCACATATGGCTATCGAGCACTTGAAATGTGCCTAGTGTAGAACTAAATGTATGACTTTATTCACTTTTAACTAATTTAAATTTTCGGATCCCTGGGTGGCTCAGCGGTTTAACGCCTGCCTTTGGCCCAGGGTGTGATCCTGGAGACCCGGGATCGAGTCCCATATCGGGTTCCCCGCATGGGGCTTGCTTCTCCCTCTGCCTGTGTCTCTGCCTCTCTCTCTCTGTGTTTCTCATGAATAAATAAATAAAATCTTTAATAAATAAATAAATAAAAATTTAAAAAATAAAAACTGACACTCAATTCCATTACCAGGAAACATTTAAGAATATTGATACAACTTTGCATCTACTTTTGTCAGCTGTAAATTTAATGACATCCAAATATAGATTTCTGATGAAGGGGGGATCCCTGAGTGGCTCAGCGGTTTGGCACCTGCCTTCGGCCCAGGGCATCATCCTGGAGTCCCGGGATCGAGTCCCACATTGGGTTCCCCGCATGGGGCCTGCTTCTCCCTCTGCCTGTGTTGTGTCTCTGCTTCTCTCTCTCTGTGTCTCTCATGAATAAATAAATAAAATCTTAAAAAAAAAAAAAAAAAGATTTCTGATGAAAATTTAGTTCCTGAATTGAAATGTGCTAAAAGTGTAAAACACACACATGAGTTGAAGGCTTAGAATGAAAAATGAAGTAAAATATCTTACTATTAATTTTTATATTGATTACAGGTCAAAATAATATTTTTTATATACTAGGTTAAAAAATATTTAAATTAATTTTTTTAATATAGCTGTTAGAAAATTTAAAATTATATTTGTGGCTTACATTACATTTCTACTGGAGAGCGTTGGTCTAGAATATTCTGAGTTGTTTTTCCCCCATTTGATATTCATTTTTTTTTAATATTTTATTTAAGAGAGAGAGAGGGAGACATAGAGAGGCAGAGACACAGAAAGAGAGAGAAGCAGGCTCCATGCAGGGAGCCGCTGAGCCACCCAGGGATCCCCTCCCCCATTTGATATTCAAATACAGAAGTGGGGGCAGCCCGGGTGGCTCAGCGGTTTAGGGCCTGCCTTCAGCCCAGGGCATGATCCTGGAGACCCAGGATTGTGTCCCATGTCGGGCTCCCTGCATGGAGCCTGCTTCTCCCTCTGCCTGTGTCTCTCTCTGCCTCTCTCTGTGTGTCTCTCATGAATAAATAAATAAAATCTTAAAAAAAAAAAAAAAAAGAAGTGGGTAAAAGAAACTATGAAGGGATTTTGCTAAAACTATAAATTCTGGAAGAAAATGAGCTAATCTTGTCAGATTGTAGGTGGGGTGGTTTGGTGAATGCTCTCCACCCCATTCAGGGGAAAGGTCTGTTGCTGGATCCCAATAGCTCATCCCAAGCCCAAGCCCAAGCCCTGAGAGCAGACCCCAAGTCCAGGACTGGTTTTGCCAAAGACACTATCATGGCAAAAATGGTTCCTAGAGCCACACAGGAGGCCTGGATCCAAGAACCATCATGCAGAAGGAAACACCAAATGCCAGTGTACCTTTCAACCCTGTATCTCGGAACGAGACCTCTCCCTTCCATACTTTTGCACATGCTGCCTATTTAACTCATTCTTCCTTCACCCTATCCCTCTGGAGATATCCCTGCACACTCCTACGCATCCTTCAAGATACAGCTCAAATGTTCCTTTTGTTTTTTGTTATTTTTTTAGGCTTTATTTATTTATTCATGAGAGACACAGAGAGAGAGAGAGGCAGAGACATAAGCAGAGGGAGAAGCAGGCTCCCTGCAGGGAGCCTGATGCAGAACTCAATCCCAGATTACGGGATGACACCCGGAGCTGAGGGCAGACACCCAACTGCTGAACCACCCAGGTGTCCCTCAAATGTTCCTTTTGAAGCCTTTCTAACCAAATCCTGTTTCCCTCTCACAACCTTTTTTCTTAGTGCTTTCTGGCTGACCTCAAAGCTTTTATTCTTGCCCCTTCAAACCTGATTTCTTTATAAAACACAACATGTGGTGCACCCAGGTGGCTCAGTCAGTTAAGTGTCTGCCTTTGGCTCAGGTCATGATCCAGGGGTCCTGGGATCAAGCCCTGCATCAGGCTCTCTGATCAGTGGGGAGCCTGCTTCTCCCTCTGCCTCTGCCTGCTGCTCCTCCTACTTTTGTGTTCTCTCTTCTTCTGTCAAATAAATAGATAAAATCTTAAGAAAATAATTTTAGGGCAGCCTGGGTGGCTCAGCGGTTTAGCACCGCCTTCAGCCCAGGGCCTGATCCTAGAGATCCGCAATCACAGTCCCACGTCAGGCTCCCTACATGGAGCCTGCTCTCCCTCTGCCTTTGTCTCTGCCTCTGTGTGTGTGTGTGTGTGTGTCTCTCATGAATAAATAAGTAAAATCTTTAAAAAAAAATTTTAATAAAATTAAAAAATAAAACACTAGATGTCTCTCCCCATGGAAACTGCCACTAAGTCCCCATTACCTGAAACAGTTCTCAAAGCTAAACAAGCATCAGAGTCATCTAGAGGGCTTTTTAAAACACAGGGCTGCTGGGCCCCACCAAGAGCTTCCAATTCAGCAGATCTGTCTGGGCTAGGACCTACACCTGGCATTTTTCACAGGGGCTGCTGCCACTGGTCTGAGGGCAGTACTTGGAGAACCACTGATCCAAAAAGTTAAGTGCAAACTCTTCACCTTGGCATCTGGAGGCCCTGCACACAATATGTCCTCCAATCACTTACCGCCCTCCTCCTTCCACAGGCTGCCCTGATCCGAGACTACCCATCATCCAAATGCCACAACTTTCATGCCTCCACACCACTGCCCGTGCTGCTCCTTCTGCTGAAGACCCTTTCCCTGTCATCCACTTAATTCTAGCACCTTCTGCCTTGATTTCACACTGTCTAAAACTCAAATCCTCAAGAATGAGGACATGGTACCAACAAGGGTCTACAAAACAACAAATGTAGGGGGTAGGGACAGTTACAAAAGAGGAGGGTAAGAAATAGTTTTGGCCACACTGCAGACCCGGGTAAGAAAGTCCTAGCCTAAAGGCAACTTTGTGTCAGAACATTCTCACATATATATTTAAACAACCTCATGATGGTCACAGCCCAGTTACACACTGTCCTTCTCTCTGTTTTCCAACTCTGCACTTTCTAGCTGCATGGCCTTGGGTGGGAACTTGTTAACCTCTTTGTTGCTCATTTTCATCTGTAAGATGGGGGAAAAGGAACTACCCCGCAGAATGAAAAGTAAATGATATAATCCTAGTAAAATGCAACAGCAAAAGGTCTTGCACAGAGTAAGCTCTAGGTGAACGTTACCTGTGGATCGTATTATCTCGGACCTGGGAAAGTCATGAACTTGGTACCCAGCCACAATCAATAATGAAGACAGACATATAAAAGATGTTTTTCTTAATGAGTACATCATCAGCAGTCCAATAAAGATTGTGTGGGTAGACAGGAGGATGGATGGACAGATAAACAGATGAATGCTGGGTGGGTGTGGTAGTGGGCAGGTAGATGGGAAAACTTTATATAAGACGAAAAGTGGCTCTGTGAGGCTGGCTGAGCAACAGACACTTAAAATGCTTAAAAATTTTCTCACAAAGGTTCACAGACAAGCACACAAAAATGCAAAGAGGCCCATCACAACTTTGTTTATAACAGAAAAAAAAAAAAAAAAGCAGTGTAAATGCCCAATAACAGAAAGTCACATGGTCAGAAGATGGAATTCTACAAATATGAAAATGCAAGTGTTTCCCCACTGACATGAAAGTTGTTCTTGGGGCACCTGGGTGGCTCAGTGGTTGAGCACCTGCCTTCAGCTCAGGTCATGATCAGGGGTCCTGGGATCGAGTCCTGAATCAGGCTCTGCCAGGAAGCCACTCTTTGTTTGTCTCCCATAAATAAATAAGTAAAATCTTAAAAAAAAAAAAAAAAAAAAAAAAAAAAACGTCGTTCTTAATAGACCTTAAATAAATAGGGCACCTGGCTGGTTCAGTTGGTAGAGCATGCAACTCTTAATCTCAGGGTGGTGAGTCCAAGCCCCAAGATGGGTGTAGAGATTACTTTAAAAAAATAGACTTTAAATAAAAAGAGGTAAAAGGTAAAGTAATAAGTATGGTATCAATCCTTTTTTTTTTTAAGATTTTACTTATTTATTCATGAGAGACAGAGAGAGAGTGAGGCAGAGACACAGAGACACGGGCAGAAGGAGAAGCAATAGGCTCCATGCAGGGAACCCGACGTGGGACTCGATCTCAGGCCTCCAGGATCACACCCTGGGCTGAAGGTGGCACTAAACCACTGAGCCACCCGGGCTGCCCTCAATCCTCCTTTTTTTAAAAAAGCCTGTGGATATGGGTATGTATGTGTATGTATTTTTAAAAACCTAGGAAAAGTATGTTCTAAATGTTATTAGTGGCTATCTGGTACAAAAACTCTAATGGTTTTAATCTTTTTTTTCTCTTGTTTTTCTGTATGCTCTCATTTTTCTCTGGTAACTATAGATGTAATATTTAATTTCTTAAAAGAGAACTTTTTTAAAAGCAGCTCCACGAATCAGGACAGAGGAAACACGTAGGCACAGGTGTGTGACTATGAGCAAGCGGGTGTGCCTTCTCTATGCCTGTGTCTTCATCCTGTTCACCACCTCCTGAGGCACCTGGGGATGGTGGGTGAGGAAGGGTTTTGGTATCGGCAGCTAGCAATCAAGTAATGGTGGTTTTATCCCCCCAGTGACATCCAGGAGGTTCCCCAAGGAGATACTCTGAGAGGCAAAGGAAAGTTGGCTTCTATCCAGAATTGAGTGTCAGTGGACAGAGCTCTGGGCAGGGCTAGGGAGGCCACATTCTCACTCCCCTCACACCCTGGCTTCCTTTACTTCTGTGAAATGAAAGGGATAAACTGACAGTGGTTTCTAAACTCTCCTTTAGATTTCTTAAACAGCAGGATTCTTTACTCAAATGAAACACAGATTTCCCCCCATCCAGTGTCAGTAGTCTGTTCGTAAAAAGCAGGCATCCTGTGAAGAAAAAAAAAAAAAAAACCTGGGGTCTATTTCCTCGTATTTTTTTTTAAGATTTTATTTATTTATTCATGAGAGATACAGACAGAAATGCAGAAACATAGGCAGAGGGAGAAGCAGGCTCCCTACAGGGAGCTTGATGTGGGACTCGATCCCAGGACCCCGGGATCATGCCCTGAACCGAAGGCAGACACTCAACCACTGAGCCACCCCAGTGCTTCCTCTTCTTTTAAATGGGAAAGATGATCACGAACTACTTATCAACACCAAACTTCCATGAATTTCCTAAAATGTAACTCTATACACATAATAAACTAGCATGGTAGGAAGTCGAATGCTGAAAACATCCCCTGCTGACCACCAAATCACAGTTAACCTTGCTGTGTGCGGCAATGCGGACCCGTGCCCGGGCCAGCTCGCTCTCCCAGCTCCAGCACCACTGGAGGCGCCCAGCCCTGCCGCCCCGCAGCTGCCTCTGCAAAACATCTACATGTGATTCTCACAGTCTCCCAAGAGCATCTAGAATTCACAGGAGACTTTTCCTGCACATGATTTTGTGACAAATGTGGAACTGAGTTTTAGGGACATAAGTATGTTGCTTTACATATAAAAAGAAAACCACTTGCTGAAAAATAGTTTGAACAAACACGTATGTTCTAGGCGGTCTGGGTTTTATCAACTGAGAGGCTTTCATCCTAGAAGAGCGTCCGTCCACAGGACAGGCATTCTACACAGCAGACACATCCTATGAAAACCAGGGGCGCTGCGGAAATTCTCTAGACCAGCTGGGGGGTGATGCTGGGTTTGGAAGGTGGGGCTTGAAGCAGCATCTGCACTATGCACATCAAACTAAGGCTGCTGATGGAGAATGTGCTTAGTGCTGCACTGAAAATAATCCCCACGTAGCAGCCAAAGCAGTGGTATAGTAACGATGCCACTGTTACAAATAATAAAACAGCCAACAGTCACCAAACTCTTAAACCTGCCAGGTACACACCTCTAAGTGCTGATCATGAATTAATTTATTTAATCCCTGTAATAACCACACGAACTATGTTCTATTATTACCCCCATCCTACAGTTGGAAAAACCGAGGCAGTGAGGTTAAGAATACACCTAGGGTTCTCCAACTTGGAAGTGGCAGCTCTGGGACTTGAGGCCCGGCAGGAGAACTTTAGAATTCCTTCCTCCTCCAAACCACTGCCCCTACCTGCAAAAGTGGGGAGGCTCTGTAGAAAGGGAAGGATGGGGGGGGGGCCCAGGGCCCCCTACTTCACCTTTTCCTCCCAAAGCAAACACTAAGGAAGAGCTGAGGACCTCTGAACCAGGCTAGCTCCAGTCTACCGGGCCACAAGGACCAAGAGGGGGCAGGCAGGTGGCTCTTACCCACAGCTTCCCATCGTAGTAGTAGGCTCCCAGGAGCTTCACAATGTAGGGGTGGTCACAGGTGGCCAGGATGTCGATCTCTACCGTGTAATCCTCCAGCTCCTCCTCACTCTTGGTCTCAATGACTTTGGCGGCAGCCAAAGCACCTGTCTCCTTGTTCTTGGCCTGCAAAGGGGAGACAAAGAAGGTCAACAAGGCCTGCCTGGCAGGAAACTGGAAGCCAGCTCGGAGAGGCCCGCGGGAATGCCAACACAGCCCAGAGGTCCGGATGGGGACCGCAAGGCCAAACAGGGGATCCGCTGTTCTTACCAATGGCTAGTGCTGCTCAGCACGTCAGTGCAGGGGGCATGTGTGAGAAACAGTGTTCAGCATTTCCTAATAATCATGTTTTTTAACATGATCCCATACTACAGGATGAGTAAAAATATAAGAATAGCATAGCTCTACAAACACCATGGAAAGACTGCTCAGTAAGAGATCCAAGTCACTGAACAATGAAGTGGTAGGATACTTTTTTCTATAAAAAATGGAAAATTGGGATCCCTGGGTGGCGCAGCGGTTTGGCGCCTGCCTTTGGCCCAGGGTGCGATCCTGGAGACCTGGGATCGAACCCCACATCAAGCTCCTGGTGCATGGAGCCTGCTTCTCCCTCTGCCTATGTCTCTGCCTCTCTCTCTCTCTCTCTCTCTATCATAAATAAATAAAAATTTAAAAAAAGAATGGAAAATTTAAAAAAATGGAAAACTGCTTTCATAAATGCTCACGACTACATGTAAATGCATAGAAAACTCTGGAAACATGCTGCCTGATAGCAGGCTAGGAAGGCACCTAAAATGGGGAGAGATAGGGCTCTTTGCATATTGTTTAAAAACACTAATAGGAAAGTTTCATACATTTATTTGCATCATTTCCCATACGTTAAAAGTAAAATGAACAAGGGCTTTAAGTACCCAGCAACTGTAGCAGAACGGTGCGTTCTTGATGCATTTCACCAGTATAACAAGTTTACTTGATGAAAAAGAGGGAGAGAGGGATCCCTGAGTGGCTCAGCGGTTTAGCGCCTGCCTTTGGTCCAGGGTGTGATCCTGGAGTCCCGGGATGGAGTCCCACATCAGGCTCCCTGCATGGAGCCTGCTTCTCCCTCTGCCTGTGTCTCTGCTTCTCTCTCTCTCTCTCTCTCTCTGTCTTTAATGAATAAATAAATCAGTAAAATAAAAATAAAAATAAAAGAACGGAAAGCAAGGATTTGAGAAGGTGTCTGTCCATCCATGTTTATGGGAGCACTATCCACAAAAGCCAAAAGGTGTGAACAAGCCAGATCTCCACTCACGGGTGAATGGAGAAACAAGTGGTAAAATTCAGCCTTAAAAAGGAAGGGAGGGATACCTGAGTGGCTCAGTGGTTGAGCAACTGCCTTCAGCTCAGGTCGTGATCCCTGGGTCCTGGGATCGAGTCCTGCGTCAAACTCCTGCCAGGGAGCCTGCTTCTCCCCCTGCCTCTGTCTCTGCCTCTCTCTGTGTCTTTCATGAATAAATAAAATCTTTTAAAAAATCATCAATTTTATGTTATGCATATTTTACCACAATTTTAAAAACTGAGAGCAAGAGAAAAATAATCATGTAAGTGGGTACAAGCAACTCCAGCCACGAGCAGCTGGTGTCCAAGAAAAGGGAGGAGAACCCACAAGCCCTGTGGGCCTCAAGGGCTGCTGGGAGCATTCGCCCACTGTGCTGTGTGGGGCTTGGGTTTTCAGAGAGCACGCTTGCCTACAACATGGGCCCAAAAAGCAGGCCACTCGTCTAGAACTTTGGAATCGCAATCCATGGGAAAGAATGGGGAAAATGAGCTGCTCTGGACTTCGTAAGCAGCCGTTAGCGTCCACTGCAGTGCGTTCCTGAGGACAGCTTTACATGCCACTCACCACCTTCACCAACTCTGCAACCTGACCTACTGGAAATGGTGACGGCCCAGCTGCTTCTGCATGCCTAGAACCCCATGAAGGACAATAGGTATTCACATCACCTCATATGACACCAGTTCTGGGCATCTTAGTGCCCCCATTCTATAGGCTCGGAGAGGGGGCATGGCTGGAACTAGTGTGATGGCACCAGAATCTGAATCTAGGTCCTCTAACTTCCAAGACTCTGTGTACTTTCCACTGCTGTTATTAGGTCTCCCTGTCATCTCCAGAACTCAGAAGTCTCTACCTAAAACCAAATGCCAACAGCCACCTAGGAATGCTCCCAGGCCAGCTCTGTACAAGGCCACCCTCCCATGCAGAGACCGAGCAGGGGCGCCTGGGGGGCCCAGTCTGTTAAGCAGAGACATAGCAACCCTGCCCCTGGCCTCAAGGTGCCAGTGACTAGAAAGCATGCTTATAGGAGGAAGGGAACTGAGAAGGGGTGTCAATCCTCACCAGAGAACCTTCTGGAAGGGAGTGAGGCCAGTAGCCAATTTTTACACTCATTTGTAAATTTATTCTCAGTTTAGGTAACTGTTTCTATTAACTGAGCTGCAAAGTCACCAGGCCCCTTCACAGCGACAACAATCATCTCCTACTGATCAAGGTCACTGGTCTATACTTCAACATGTGCTAACTCATTTATCTCTTCAAGCACCCTACAAGGTCGGTGCTGTTACTACCTTGTGCACAGATGAGGAGACTGAAGCAGAGTCCCCAGCAACACAGGAGACAGGGCTGGTCTGGACCCCCACCCACCCTGCCCCCACACCGCCCCTTCCACACCAGGCCTGGGAGTCCGGTGCAGAGGAGGGAATCTCACGTGGGGCCATTCCTCAGGGTCAGTCCTGGTGCTGGAACTCACCGGCTCACTCGCCCTGTCTGAGGGGGGGCCTCTCCCCTATACTCGGTTTTGAAAACTTGTTGAGAACACCTGAGAGAGGGCAGCCCCAGTGGCGCAGCGGTTTAGCGCCGCCTGAGCCCGGGGCGTGATCCTGGAGACCTGGGATCGAGTCCCACGTCGGGCTCCCTGCATGGAGCCTGCTTCTCCCTCTGCCTGTGTCTCTGCCTCTCTCTCTCTCTCTCTGCATCTCTATGAATAAATAAATTAAAAAAAAAAAAAGAACACCTGAGAGAGTCATGAATCAGCCATTGGGCACTAGTGCTCTCGTGATCACTCCTTCCCTCACACAGATTATGTACCTGCCCTTTCATTTCTGGTAATGTTGATTTTCAAGTGTCCAGTGAGAGCACCATGTGGGTAAGGGTTTACCCACTGCACAACACTCCCACCCCTCCTCCTCTCCAAACCCAGAAGAGGAGGTAAGGCCTGCTCTGCTCCTTTACTGGGTGAACACAGCACCCACCCCGACCGTGCTCTCCCGACCCCCAGCCAGAGCAGCACGCGGGGACAGAGCGAACGGGCATAGGCCACCCCCTCAAGCATTCACCTTTCACTCCTGAGAGGTGGGAAATGAGGCTGCACGTCACCTCCTCCTGGGTTTCCCTAAAAGAGTATCTTCTCCCCAAAGTGGGGCTGTTTCCTAGGAGTTCACAAAACCAGCCTTGCCCATCCCCCTGAAAGGCAGCATTGACCACAGGGCTGGGCCTCCAGCTGCGCGCCAGTGTCAACACTGAGCAACACCCGCTGCCCAGCACCTCACTTAGATTACAGAGCCCAGAGCTTGCCAGAAAGGGGCTAGCTGGCAGCAATCGTGGTGCCTAAGGTCACTTGGCCAAAATCAAATTCTTTAAAAGCCTGGTTGAGGCAGCTATCTGCTCACCTGGATGTCAGAGGAAGCTATAGTGGCTGATGATAAACACAGCTAACATCACCTGAACACTCACTGTGTGCCCAGACGGGCCTTAAATAGGATTTCTCACTCCATCCTCCATCCAGCCCTTGGAGATAAGTATTAGGATTCCCAACTTACAGATGAGAAAATAGAGATTTAGGGAGACAGGCAGGGGGTAATAGCAGATCCAAATGCAAGCCCACCTTGCTCAAAGAACCTAAGCTCCAAATCTCTTCCCAACCAGCCCCTCTTGGTGAGCACTCAGGGTTCTTTGCTCCATCTCCCACTTCTAAAGATAATGAAGATCACAACCAACAATGTGCTTGACAGCTGCTAAGTACTAAACGTACCAAAATTTAATCCACCCATAAGCTAGTAAGGCAGGTGTCAGCCATCATGCCCATTTCCCAGATTAGCAGACTGAGGCTCCAAGTGATATGAGGACCCACCCAGGACTGTGAGCTGTGGTGGTCTCCTGACCCCTGAGTCCAGTGTTCTCCTCACTACACTAGGCTGCCAGGAATCAGCTCATTCCCTATCCATTCATTCAACCAGTATTCACTGAGTTCATGTTACAGGTGAGGCACTTGTCCAGTGAACAAGACAGCTTCTGCCTAGAAGGAGCACTGGTGGTGGGAATCATTGCCCTCCCATGACAAAATTCACCTTTCCTGATTTTTCTTCAGTGAACCCGCGCTCATTCCCAGTCTCTAAAATGCAATGGAGCAGATTCCACCTCCATTCTAGAAGTAGGTGGGTGACTCGAACGGGTTAATTAGAACATGACTGGCTCAGAAAGAAGAATGTGATCATGCTAGCCAATGAGATCCAAGCTCAGAACAGTAGCAGAGCAGCCTGAGGCTGCCCCAACCCTGCTTTATGCTAGCCTCCAGCACTGAGGCAGCAGGCCTGGAGCTGCTGGGACATGTGCTTACAAGCAGAGCTGGAAAATGAAACTGGCTGAAGCCACGGAGCCTAAAAAGGGCACAAGAGGACACTGTATGATCCCCTCAATTAATTTTTATACCAGGGAAGTACTATTAAGAGCCTCATTTTATATGTAAGAAAACTGATGCTCAGAAAAGTGAAGTCATTTGCTCAAGGACACACAACAGGTCAATAACATGGCTGGGAGTTGAATTCAGGCCTATGTGGCTTCAGTGTCCATGTGCTCACCACTCTGCCCAAGGTCAAATTCTTCAAAGATGCTGTCTGGGCCTCAGTTTCCCCCTCGTACAGTAGAAGGATGGGGACATGATGCTCAAGCTCCCTCCATGGTCAGACGAGAGGGCATCTTGGGGAGTGGGTGGGTCTGGAAAACTAAGGGTGACCCTAGTGGACGGGGTACCTGTGGGAGTTGACAGGCAAGGAGTCACATCAAGAACAAGTGGCTGTCTGTGGCCTCTGACGTCCATCTCTCCCACTGGCTAAGGCAAGGCTGGGGTCTAGCAAAGGACGGGGGGAGCCCCCGCCCAGCCCTCCACTGCTGGCTGGCAGTGACTAACGCCTCAGCCCACACCCTTGAGAGCAGACACACAGTGGCCACTTGTGTTTACTGGCCCAGGCACCTCTGTAGGAACAATCTTCCCCCTTGTGCGGCCCAGCCTGGAGGAGGTGGGGACAACCCTCCCAGCAGAGAGCCCTGCCCCACCCAAGGGGCCCCGGCCAGTCCAGTCAGGGGCCAGGGGCTTTCTAAAAGTCAACCACAGAGCAGCAGCTGGTGGGGACAACCCCCAGGCCCACCCCTTCCCTCCCAGCTGCAGGCTGATCACTGTGTCCCTGTCTCCTCCTCCAAGGCAAGAGCTGTATCACAGAATCCAGAGATGAGAAAGAACATTAACCACCACTCCTACACCCCAACTCCCCACCCCCTCTGCAGATGAGGAAACCGAGTCCACAAAAGTGAATGCAGTGACCAGGGTGCAATCCAGGACAGCTGCCTTTTCCCTGCTTGTAGATTCACAATTCTCCTTTGTCTTGGCAACTGCTTCTCCCTCTTGGTACAAGGGATTCACAAGGGACTGAGTCCATCTGGTCCTAGGGCACGGCCCAAGCCCAGCCATACATTCCTGGCCCTCTCAGCCATAGTCAGTGGTTCACACTTGCATAAGGGATCCAAGGCAGGCCCAACAGGGTTGTATCTGGGTGGTTCTGGGTTAGTTTGGGGTTTTTGGGTTAAGTTATCAGTAAAGCAGCTTTTTTTTCTTTCTCTGGTGTTGCTAAACTAGTAGAATGAAAGGCTGGAGAGTCTTACAGTCCATGTGGCCAATCCCTCAGAGACTGCCTGAGGATGAAACCCTGATAAAGAAAACGACCCACAAATGCAGAAGGGCAAATGATGAAGTCTGTGGACACCTAGAGCCAGCTATTCCTAAAGACAGGATGTGTCCTTAGACTTTTTAGGGACATGAGCCAATAAACCCCCTTCTGGACTCTGTCACTTGCCACCAAAAAGTAAGTTTGGCATCTCTGGGGGCATGCCAGCAGAGAACAGACATCTATGGAGGTACATCACCACAAGAAACACATGCAACAAGGGCCACTTTAAAAAGAATCACCAAGACCAACCAAGTGACCTTCACTGAGGCCTCTCAGAGGACCTAACTGATAATCTAGGACACAAAGACCCAAGTAGAAAACATGGTTACTAACAGGCCACAGGCAATAGAAACCAGGGGATTCTTCTGCCACAAGGATCTTCTTCCAAGAAAGTAGGCATTTATATTTATGAAATTTTTTAAAAATGAGGAATAATGGGAACCTCCAGTGTTGGTGACAAAACGGGTGCTAAAATGGGTACGTTCATTACCGGCAACAATATCCAGATTCGATCTTCTAAAGACAAAATTGGCAATAGGTTTTTAAAGCCTCTTATCCCTCATTCCTAAGAATTTAAGGCCAGGAAATTCAAATAAAGACAATAAAAGAAACGTACTAGGACCATGTTGTTCAGTAGTCCAGAGCAACAGCCAAAAAATCTAAGTAAGGGAAGCCTGGGTGGCTTAGCAGTTGAGCATCCGCCTTTGGCTCAGATCGTGATCCCACCTCAGGTCCTAAACCGGAGATCCTGAGATCAAATGCTGCATCAAGCTTCCTGCAGGGAACCTGCCTCTCTCTCTCTGCCTATGCCTCTGTCTCTGTGTGTCTCATGAATAAATAAATAAGATCTACAAAAAAAAAAGCAAATAATCTAAATATTCAACAGTAAGACAATGGTCAACTTAGTGGGATATTAAGTAACCCTTTAAAATAATAAATCAGGGATCTCTGGGTGGCGCAGCGGTTTGGCGCCTGCCTTTGGCCCAGGGCGCGATCCTGGAGACCTGGGATCGAATCCCACATCAGGCTCCTGGTGCATGGAGCCTGCTTCTCCCTCTGCCTATGTCTCTGCCTCTCTCTCTCTCTCTCTGTGACTATCATAAATAAATAAAAATAAAAATAAAAATAAAATAAAATAAAATAAAATAAAATAAAATAAAAAAATCAGAGGACAATATAGTAATGAGGAAAATAATTAAGCCGTAATAGTCAACGAAGCAGGATAATAAAACTGTTGCTAAGCTAGAACTTTGGGGGAAATTGTGGGTACCTACAAATAAGGAGGACCTGAAGACACAGCCTAAGGAATCCAAGTGGTTTATGAAAGTTAATTTCAGGGCAGCCCAGTGGCTCAGCGCCGCCTTCAGCCCAGGGCCTGATCCTAGAGACCTGAGATCGAGTCCCACATCGGGCTCCCTGCATGGAGCCTGCCTCTCTCTCTCTCTGTGTGTGTCTCTCATGAATAAAATCTCAAAAAAAAAAAAAAAAAGTTAATTTCACTCAATGACATCTGACAATTATCCACAGGGGACCCAGCAAGGACAGACAGGGGTACAGTACCCAGAAGTGCCTACTTTATCTTGACCTTATCCTGAATATATCCAGGGATGGGCACCCGTCCTCCCAGGAACCCACTGAGCTGTGCTGTCCAATGTAGCAGCTAGTAGCCACACATGGCTGCCACCGAATAGAGCGGAAACGGAATATTCCCATCACTGCACAAAGCTCTAGTAGGCAGCTTTTCACAGAAGGCTGCACCTGGCAGAAAATGGGTGATTGGGCATCTAAAACTCACTCCCATGTTCCAGTCCCAGCCTAAGTATATATTTTTTTCCTAGGAAGAAACAAAGGTCTCAAGTGCAAAGAGTGCGTTGAAGCCGCTTGGGTGGTGATCACTCGCCAGTGAGGTCTCCTAGCAACCTGGCTGGGCAGCAGGCGTGAGGGAAGGCTCCCAGCTGACCTGTCAGATGAGCAGCCTGGGTGTGTGGGTCAGAGCCAAAGACTGGAGTAGACAAGGCTAAAGCTATTGTCCCCACCCTCTTGATTCTGGATGGCTCAAATATGGCTCAGGCCCTGGAACCAAGAAGGGGTTTGGTCTGTGTCCTACAATATACAGCTGTGGTGTCCCTGCCCAAAAATATTTTATCTTTGCATGGTGAGGTCTGTTACTAATCACAGGAACGGCTTCGATGTTATTAGGGAGGGAGGAAATCTGGCCCTGGAAGGTCACAGCAGGACTGGCTCCGGGCAGGGAAAAGACCCAACAGAAATGCAAGCAGGGTGCGCTGAGGGCAGCAGACACAGAGCCAGGACAGGCGGCCAATGTGGCCTCGGGTTCAGATTCCACTAACACCCCTGGCTGGCCAGCACGAGTCAGTCGAGGAGTTGGAGCATGTGCGCCAGAGCCTAGCCTTCCAGAAGCTTGGGTACTGTGGGCCGTAGGAAGAAGGCGGCCAGCCAAAGGCCTCCAATGGTCTCTTGAGGCAGGATAAGCAGCACCCCACTTGTATCCAGCACAGGTCCATGAGGTATGCAGAAGTACTGCTGTCTGCTCTTAGTAAGAGAAAACAAAGGCCTCTAGCCTGGGTCACCCGGCTAGGACGTGCTGTCAGGACCTGACGCGGGCCCAGCTTTCTGCTCCCCCAGAGGAAACATCTCCAGCGGCTCCCACCTGGCTTCTAGGTGTGCCAGTCCTCCTTCCCCATCCCTCCCCTCAGTGCCTTCAACCAGAAACTGTCTTTGGGCAACTTTCAACGGCTCCCTGCTGCCTGACACAAAGCCTGAACAGCCTGGTCTGGCACTCGGGGCCCTGGTAATTTGCCCCATCTACTTTCCAGGATGCCACTGCCTCCCCCTACTTCCCCCCAACAGCCACATACACCCCCCCACCTCCCCAACCTCCCCTACCCAGGCTATGGCCACTGCCCTTCTACTTCCTACTTTCACGCCTTTCTTTCTGCTCTTTCCTCCACCTGGAGTGCCTTCCCCATGCTGTATTTATTCTACAAAATCTAACTCAAGTGCAGCCTGTTCCATGAAGTGCTCTCAGAACCCCAGCTCCCCGACTACTAATCTCCACCTTCTTAGTTCTTTTTTTTTTTTTTTTTTAAGATTTATTTATTCATGAGACACAGAGAGAGAGAGAGGCAGAGACACAGGCAGAGGGAAAAGCAGGCCCCATGCAGGGAGCCTCACGTGGGACTCGATCCCGGGTCTCCAGGATCAGGCCCCGGGCTGAAGGTGGCACTAAATGGCCGAGCCACGCGGGCTACCCTTCTTAGAACTTTCTTCACAGACCTGGCACCCTAGTCATTTGTGTTCAGAGATTCTCTAACTTGGTGGTGGGCTCTAAAAGGCTAAGTCCATTTCTGATTCATTTTAGTCCACCCCATAGAGCCTGGCCTCAAATAGCCAGTGAATAGACAGGAATACAGGAGGGTGGATAAATGGGAAGATGGGAGAATGGGTAGGCAAATTTGTACATGAGCTGTGGATGGATGAATGGGAGGGTGGGTGAATGGATTGATGGATGAGTGGATAGATGAATGAATGGGAGGGAAGGCGGGTGGGTGGATGGATGAATGGGAGGGAGGGAGAGAGGGGAGACAGAAGAATGGGTGTGTGGGAGGATGGACAGATGATGGATAGGAGTGTGAGCAAGCAGGAGCATAAATGGGCAGATGGGAGAACAGGTAGATATGAGAGAGGAATAAAGGAATGAAAAGTAGGGCTAGGCAGTAAACAATCATTAAGTCTTTTTTCCCAAAAAGCACTTGAACCTACCTTGTTGTTGGCTTCTACGAATACCAGACTCTCTCATTCCCTCAATACTGTAGCCAAGAAAGTTATTCCTACAGGTACCTAACCTACTGCATCCCCGCCGTGCCCCCATCTTGCCCAACCTAGAGATGGGCAAACGTCTATCAAGTCATTTGTGGAATCAGCACAGGACTTAGCTTCAAATTCCAACTCTAATACTTACCAGCTAAGTGTCCTTCAGGAAGCCAAGAAGCCAGCTATAGTCTTTTGACAGCCGTGTGGACAATTCCAGAGACACAGGAGAAAGTTTAGAAACCGTGGTTAAGCGGTCAACTACCAGCAGTTACGGTCCTCACTTAGGACTACGTATTTTTTATTTCCAAAAGCCTAAAAGTGTGTTTTACGTTGTTCAACAACAATGTATCTACTCTGCTCTTAGTAAGAGAAAACGAAGGCCCCTGGACGCCTATGTTCGGCCACAGTATACATGGAGTATTTTAAAATAACGGATGGATGAATTGGTGTTCATATCCACATGCAAACAGAAAGAAATTATGTCTTCCACATAAAGACAGGAGGAAAGTACAAGAAATCCATTTTCTCCTCAATGTATTTATCTTCTGGGATCTCTCGCTGTTCCCTGGTTTTGAATGCTGTCTCCTCTCTACCTTGGAGAAGCCAAAGCCTTTGACTGGGCAGGATACACACAGTTAATGAGTCCTGCCAAGTGGAGAAACCACTTCCCTATCAATAATCACTGGGCCAAGTTTCAGCTCGTGACAAATGAGACGGCCAAGTTTCAAAACAAGAGACACTTGAGGATGGCAAAGATTGTGAAGCACAGAGCGGTGGAACAGCATGGCTCCCAAAGACGGCCACTTAATACCCTCTCCCTCGGGGAAGAGAAGCCTGGCGGGCCATCCCAGCACAGCAGGGAAATGCTGAGCCTCCAAATCCTTCTGAGCTGGCAAATAAAAACACCAAGCCCCAATAGGATTGGCCTCAAAGATCCCATGCCAGGGCCTTGACCGAAAACCTGGGCAACCCGTCCAACTTGGCCAGGGATGTGGGAGCCTTCAGATCTCAGCTCTTTCAAAGTGATGGGGATCCAACCCCACCTACTGCTGATAAAGGAGGTGAGAGGTGATACAGGGCCGCTGCTCCCACCTCTCCCAAGCTCCCTTTAGCCAGAGGGCCCAGAGAGCAATGGGTGCTGAATCACGGCAGGAGGGCAGTCTGGGGTCAAGGGCCCAGAGGAGAGAAGGAAGAAGCTTTATCCAGGGCCTCCTCTGCGACCCGCACCATCCACACACCATACAGGGCTTCCCTCAGACCATCTTCACCACAACCCTGGGGGATGTGTGCCCTTACCAGCCCCACTTTCTAGGCAGTTCCAAACCTCAGAGGTGAAAACTGCTCCAAGTTTTCAATCAACAGTACTTTTTGTGCTGTTTGCTTTTTAGATTCCACGTGTAAGTGAAATCATAGGGTGTTTGTCTTCCTGTGTGTCCCTTGTTTCAGTTAGCAGAACACCTTCTAGGTCCACTCAAGGGATTATGGGTGGTTTGTCTTCTTTGTAATATTGTATTTTGAAGACTCTCTTTAATGAATACATGTTGCTTTTAAAATAATAAGAAAACAAATGAACAAACAGACTCTTAAATACAGAGAACTGGTGGTTGCCAGAGGTGGGGCAGAGTGTGAAATAAAGGAGATGAAGTGGTACAAACTTCCAGTTATAAAACAAGTCAGTCATGGAGCTAAAAATACAAAACAGGAAACACAGCCAATAATATTGTAATAATGTTGTTTGGTGACAGATGGTGGCCACATTTATTGTAGTGAGCACTGAGTATCACATACAATTATTACATCATTATGTGGTACACTTAAAAGAAACTAATAGAATACTGTACTTTAATTCTACGTCAATTAAAAGAAAAAACCCACCCATAATCCCAGAGATAATTGCCGTTAGCATTTGGGAGTACCTCCCGCCAGTATTCCATGGTGCAGGACAAGAATTATGTCCCACTTGTGAGAGAGCTGGTTTTATTCCCATTTTGCAGAAAAGGAAGCTGAGGCCATGTAACTTGCCCAAAGTCACACAGTAAAACAATGGCCGAGTTGGGACTTCTGAGGTGAAGGGCACCACCAAGGCAGAAGCCTCAGAGGCGGGGCTCCCGTGGGAAGTGCGGGGTGCTCCTCAGGTCTTCTGAGGGTCACCTTGCAGTTCGACCACAGTGGATGGTCTGCAGACAGAGCAGAGGCTCGGAACAGGGCTGGCACTGGTTCCTCACTAACACAGGGTCCTCCCTCCTTGGTCAACAGGAGCAGCAAGTTTCCTGTCACCTCAAGGTGGGGTGGGGGTGGAGGGCATTTGAGGAAGGAGGAGGCTTGAGAAAGAGCTAGAGCACCAGAGCCCACCAAGACGCAGGACAAAGGTAGACAGAACCTCAAGGCCAAACAGGGAGGCAGGGCAGCTCCAACGGGGACATTGCCTCAGGGTGACAAAGCCAGCTTTGATGGTGGCAACAGCCTCAGAAGCCAAGAATTGGGCCTGGGCTCCCAGACAAAACAGGCTGGAGCTTTCCAGGAAGGAGGGCAAAGGCAGGCGTGCCCTTCAAGGCATGAATGTTGCTCTTCCACCAACCAGAGCAGCTTGGGCCACCCCCAGACTGACTGGCAGGCACAGAGCCAAGACTGTGAAGCTCCCAAAGGCCGGGATGGAGCCTCTTTATCACAGAATCATGTTCATCATCGTAACAGGTCAAGAGAGAAAGAAGCTTTAGGCTGACCCCCAGCAACGCATCACACTAACTCCTATGCAAGAGGCAGCCTCCTGCGTGACAAACAAGAAGAGGTGGACCAGGGGCCTCCAGGGACTCTGCCTGCCAATCCTCAGGCAGCCAGTCAGGTCAATCAACAGAAATAATCAGCAGCACAATGACAATGACAGCCATGTTCACTTCTGCCTCCATTGCTGAGCACTATGTTAAGGACCGGCCACGACTTGATCCTCCCAAGTTCTCTCAGGGAAGCACTTTTTGATCCTCCATTTTATAGCTCAAGACACTGAGGCCCAGAGAGGTAGGTGACTTTCCCAAGATCACACAGCAAGAAGGCAGGGAAACCAGGAGAAAGCTCAGCACTGATCCCTGTGCCTACACTCATACTCTCAGCGCCGGGCCTGCCTACAAAGGGAGGAAGGTAGGGCTGCCACTTACTCATTCGTTGTTCACTGACGCAGCAGAAACTAAGCATCTACCATGCTAGCCACAAAAAACTCCCTGCCTCCAGGAACCTTATACCTTCCAGAGAGGAAAGAATATAAGGAGACAAGAATATAAGGAGACACACAAAAGAAACCCACTGTGACTGGAGCTCTGAAGGAAATCAGCAGAGAGCTGTCCCCTTGGTCAGGGATGGGTGGTCAGGGCAGGCCTCTCTGAGAGGGGACATGGGAACTGAGACCCACAGGATGAGGAGCAGCCTGGCTGTGCAGAGTAGCAGGAAGAGAGTAGGAGGCAAAGAGAACAGCAAGGGCAAAGATCCTGAGACGGAAAAGGGATGTGCTCCCTTCCACTCCTCTCCCTGGCCCCATCTTCTTCCCCCACTGCACAGAGCCTGGCTAGAGTTAACTCTTCAGTCACCACAACAGTGGTTAAACCTCTTGAGTCTCGGCCTGAATCCCGGCTCTGGTGTTGCCTGTCAGTAAGAAAACAAAATAAGCAAGCTGTGGGGAAAGGAAGAAAAAAAAGTAGCAAAGGGGAAAGCAGAGAGAAAGGGGAAGAGAGAAGAGTGAGTGAAGAGGCAGGTGAGTGCAGTGGAGGGAGGGACAAGGGGTGAGGAAAATGGGGAAGGGAGGAAGCTCTTCTGGGTACAGGCCTCCCTGCCCTGCCCTGCCAGCAGCACCCAGAGGCACCCAGAGCCTTAAGATGCCATAGCACCGGCAGACCCACACCCACCAGAGCTCCAGGAGGAGGCCAGGAGCACCCAGCTTCCTCACCATGATGCTGGCCCACTTCCCCTGCCACTTCCTCTGTGAGCCCGAGCCCTGCCTACACCCATCACCACTTCCTCTGTGCGAGAGGCCACCACCACCTCCACCATCTCAGGGCTCAAACCCAGCTGAGGCAGGCCTAGGAAGGAGGGTGGCATTCCTGGGCACCAACTCCAAAGCCACAGGGAGACACCACACTGAAGTGACCCTGGATCCTCTCCTCACACCCCTCGTCTTCCCCTCCATATGGTTCAGTAGAAAGGGCACAGGCTCCTAGCCAGAGACACCTGGGTTCAAGTCCTAGCCTTGCCATGGAAAAGCTACATGAGCCTAAGTAAATCAACCAACATGCCTCCCTGAGCCTCTGCGTCATCAGGTGTGGAGTGAGGATGTGAACCCCTGCCTCTTGTGGGGCCTTCAGAAGAAGCATAAACGATCAACAGATAAGAAGGACAACTCCACTCACTTACCTTGCTCACCTTGGAACCTACATGGCTGGCACACAGTAGGTGCTCAATTAATCATTCTAATGGCTAACATTTATTTGAGCTTTCCTGAAGTCCTGAGCCAAGTGGTTTCCATGGGTCATTTCACCCTCAAACCCCTTATGAGATAGTCCAATTCCTAGCACCTCCTTGCAGCTAAAGACACAAACAGACATGTAAGTACTTTTCTCAGGATCATACAACCCTTAGGCAGCCCGGGTGGCTCAGCAGTTTAGTGCCACCTTCGGCCCAGGGCCTGATCCTGGTGACCCAGGATTGAGTCCCACATCAGGCTCCCTGCATGGAGCCTGCTTCTCCCTCTGCCTGTGTCTCTGCCTCTCTCTCTGTGTGTGTCTCATGAATAAATAAATAAAATCTTAAAAAAAAAAAAAAAAAAAAAGGATCATACAACCCACAAGAGGTAGAAAGCCAGGCTCTAACTCTAGAAATTCATCCAAGTTCCTGTGCCATCTCTGATCCCCGGCAAAGGTGAGCTTCCCTCCCCTCCTCACACTGTCTGCTTTCTTGCCTCCTCCTCACAACCATCCCTTGCTCTCTAGAATCTTCCCTGCCTCCCACCCACATACAACATCTCATTCTTGGGCTGGGTGCCTTCCATCAGTTACTTACTTCCTCTCCCTGAGCTCTGACCTGGGCCCCAACCACAGCTCTGGCTCTCTCCCAACCCCACATGCTCTAGCTACCAGGGTGTGGCCCCTCTGTTCCCACCTTCAGCAACCAGGAAACCTGGCTCTGGCATCCCCCAGCTCCCCTACTCTGGTGACCATCCAAAAGTAGCTCCTCTCTAATACTGCATGAGACTGACCTGGTCAGGCCCTGGGACTCAGGACAAGCAGGACATTAGCTGAGCTCAAAATCATCACAACCAAATCCCTCAGCTTGGCATTCCAAAGCCTTTTTGACTTGGCCCCTTTTGATCAGGCCCTGCTTTGGTCAGCCCCTCAAGCCAAGCCCAGCTCCCAAACCCACTGACCAGTGGACTCAAGGAGGCAACTGACAAGTACAGAGGGGGTCAGAGGAGGATACAGGGTGCTGGTGAACATCAGAGGCCAGATCTGTACTGCGTAGCATAGCAGCCACATGTCACTACTGGGCACCTGAGACGTGGCTAGTCCAAACTGAGACGTGCTGTGAACACAAAACACAAACCGGTTTCAAAGGGCTAGTGTGGAATAAGAATATAAAATATCTCTTAATTTAGGGCACCTGGCTAGCACGGTCAGTAGAGCATGCAACTCCAGATCTGAGGGTTGTGAGTTCGAGCTGGGTGTAGAGATCACTTAAAAATTACATTAAAAAAATCAATAAGCAAGTATCTTTTTCATTCTATATTATTTTAAGTTGAAATGATACTTTGGGGCAGCCCCGGTGGCGCAGCGGTTTAGCGCCGCCTGCAGCCTACGGCGTGATCCTGGAGACCCTGGATAGGGTCCCATGTCAGGCTCTCTACATGGTGCCTGCTTCTCCCTCTGCCTGTGTCTCTGCATCTCTCTCTCTCTCTGTGTCTCTATGAATAAATAAATAAATAATATTTTTTAGAAAATCTTAAAAAAAAATGATACTTTGGATATACTAGGTCAGATAGAATATACTATTAAGAGGTGACCAACAGGGGATCCCTGGGTGGCGCAGCGGTTTAGCGCCTGCCTTTGGCCCAGGGCGCGATCCTGGAGACCCGGGATCGAATCCCACGTCGGGCTCCCGGTGCATGGAGCCTGCTTCTCCCTCTGCCTATGTCTCTGCCTCTCTCTCTCTCTCTCTCTGTGACTATCATAAATAAATAAAAATATTAAAAAAAAAAAAAAAAAAAAAGAGGTGACCAACAGACACATGAAAAGATACTCATCGTCACTCATCATCAGGGAGATGCAAACGAAAACCACAATGAGTTCTCACATCTGTCTGAATGGCTAAAATCAAATACACAAGAAACAACAAGTGTTGGAGAGGATATGGAGAAAAAGGAAGCCTCATGCACTGTTGGGGAGAATGTAAATCAGTGCAGCCACTGTGCAGAATAGTATGGAGCTTCCTCAAGTAATTAAAAACAGAGACACCAGGGCACCTGGGTGGTACAGCTGGTTAAGCATCCAAATCTTGATTTTGGCACAGGTCATGATCTCAGGGTTTTTAGATCAAGTGATCCGTGTTCAGCAGGGAGTCTGCTTGAGATTCTCTCTCTCTCCCCCTCTGCCCCTCCCATCCTACCCAGCCTGCACACTCTCTCTAAACAAAGAAATCTTAAAAAATAATAATAATAATACCATACAACCCAGCATTTCCTCTACTAGGTATTTACCCAAAGAAAGTGGAAACACTCCTTAAAAAGACATCTGCAAGGAATCCCTCCCTGGGTGGCTCAGGGGTTTAGAGTCTGCCTTTGGCCCAGGGCATGATCCTAGGGTCCTGGGATCGAGTCCCACATCAGGCTTCCTGCATGGAGCCTGCTTCTCCCTCTGCCTGTGTCTCTGCCTCTCTCTCTCCCTCTCTCTCTCTCTCTCTCTCTCTCTGTCTATCACGAATTAAAAAAAAAAAAAACACTTAAATAAAATCTAAAAAAAAAAAAAAATGGACATCTGCACCCCTACGGTTACTGCAGCATTACTCGCAATAGCCAAGATATGGAAGCAACTGATTAGTGTCCACCGATCCGCGAATGGATAAAGAAGATGCGGTGTTACATATTAGTATTAGGCAGCCATAAAAAAGATCTTGCCATGTGACACAACTTGGGTGGACCTAAAGGATACTATGCTAAATCAGTCAGAGAACGACAATTACCATATGATTTCATTTATATGTGGAATCCAGAAAACAAAACAAACAACCAAAAACAGACTCCTAAATACAGAGAAAGCACTCACTGGTGGTAGCCAGACGAAGGGGGGCTTTTATGTGAAATAGGATTCAAAATGCTGGCAATCGCCTCAAATCTGGTTCAGCCACCATGGGAGCCACCAAACAGTCCACAGACCATAAAAGCCTCCAGGGCCACCGACTGGCAACCTCAGGCCTCACTCTGTGGCCTCACTTCTGGGCCAAGCTTCTCAGCTTGCTATCACCACCTCTGCCTGGTGGAAGTCCTCCCCTTTCCCCACGAGCCCTGCCCCTGTCCTGCTACAGCTCACCCCACCCAGCAGAACCTCTCTCTCTCCTCCCCCTACCCAGTACACCTAGCAGCTGGGGAGACCACTGGCCACACTGAGCACTTCCTATGAGCCAAATGTTGTGCCCTACATGTGGGGTGAGTACGCGTCTCAGCCCCACCCTACACATGAGCAAACAGGCTCAGACACCAGCCTAGCACTTGAGATCACACAGCTGCGAAGTGGGACAGCCAGGATCTGGCCCCTGGTCCATCTGGCTGCAAAGCCTCATTCTTTCATCAGACACTCAGGGACCTGACACATCACCGTGAATGAATACTGTCCGCCACACTGGATCAAGCCAGTTCACTTCGATGAGGCAGGGATGCTCGACTGGAACAATTTTGCCCCCCCCCCAAGGGGACACGTGGCAATGTCTAGAGACATTGTTGGCTTGTCACAACTAGGGGGTAAAGAGTGAGGTGATACTTCTAATGAAGAGAGGCTAAGGATGCTGCTAACATCCTACCATGTGTGGGGGCAGCCCCTGCAACAGAGAATTCCCACCCAAATGTCAACAGCACCAAGGTGGGGGAGCCCTAGTGTAAGAGACCAGCTGCTATTACCGTCTAGACCCCAAGGTCACATAGACCTTTGTCCCACATTTTTCCTTAGGTTCGTCTTTCCAACTCATCTCTTAACTCCCACAAAAGACACAACGGACACAGCATCCCATGATGGGAAGCGAAACTACCCCTCAAACACTAATGACTGCCAGCACAGAGGTCCAGCAGTCCAGACCACCCAGATGGACCATGGAAGGACCCCAGGAGTAACTGACAGTTACCCTCCCCTCATTAGCATACTAAAGTCCCCACCCAAGGAGCACAAGCCTCATTAACATAATATACAATCTGTGTATGATAGGCTTGTGTCCTTAAGATGTAAGCGTGACCGTATGCCTGCCTCTACGTACAGTGACAAGGCTCCCCTTTCTTTCTTTCTTTTTTTTTTTTTTTTTATGATAGTCACACAGGGAGAGAGAGAGAGGCAGAGACACAGGCAGAGGGAGAAGCAGGCTCCATGTACCGGGAGCCCGACATGGGATTCGATCCCGGGTCTCCAGGATCGCGCCCTGGGCCAAAAGCAGGCACCAAACCGCTGCGCCACCCAGGGATCTCAAGGCTCCCCTTTCTAAATGTGCATCCTAGCCCTAAAGGAAAGGAACTCCTTCCCCCGTGCTTAGGGAGTTTCATTCACCTTTGGAAGGTAAGCCCGATCTCCTTATTTGCTGCAAGTTTCCTGCATGTGACAACTCCACCTGGTGTAGTCTCCATCCTTGCCTCACCACGGAGCGACCTCACGCTGGCTGGGTCTCACTACAAACACTCTGCCTTGTCCCCAGTGAAGCGGCAGTAACTGGCCAGGACCTTCTCTTGTTAATACCACAAGCATCAACAATAACAAAGTATCTTCCTTTCATGCCCACTTCCTGGGTGGGGATCAGGTGCTAAAGGTATCATACCTCCTCAACTCCATCAGCGCCCCCATGCTCCCAATTACTAACTCCCTTTACAGACAAGAGTCTGAAGCTCAGAGCTGGAGGTCACTGGCTCTGCATGAAACCCAGATCCCATGGAACCCCAAATTTCTTCCCTTAACCACCTTGTCCTACCATCCTCAGCAGCAGCTGAAACTGGGAGTGACCATGCAGGGTTGATTTCCCAGGGCTGTGGGGTGGGCAGCCTGTGGGGTCATCCCCTGGTCTGGGTAACCTTGGGAGGCCAGGAGGTCCTGCATGAAGTGGGGGGTGGGGATCTACTTAGTTGTTTAGTTCCTGCAGCCAGAGCCAGCAAGAAACAGCCTCAGTGCTAAATCAGCTGCTCCAGTGACCCCCGTGGCAGGCGACACCCCAGGAAGCTCGGGCCACTTGAGTTTAGGACCAAGCCAGGAACCCACTCACAATAGCAAGGACTTCTATTTAAAAACATTAGGCTGAGCGGAAATAAGGTTACTGCCTAGGGGCAGAACTCTTTCCGGAGGAGGAGGGGAGGCACACAGGCCCAGCCCTGGGCAGCCCCAGAGGAAGCGGAAACCCAGGCCTTAAACCTAAGGGCATGAGAGGAGGTGAAAGCAGGGTCCCGGCCTGGAGTGGCGGAAGGCCTGACAGCTAGCTCCCACCTCACTGAACCTCTGCTTTGTCTAAAACCAGGATGTGGCACTTCAAGGGTGAAGGTTAACAATGGGTCTCTGAGCTGGAAGGCACCTGAGGTCCCCATGGAGGGTGGACCCATCCAGGGCCCCAGAGGAACTCAGGGTTTGGCGCCTGCCCAGAGCAAGGGGAAAAAGGGAGCCTTTCCTACCTTCTCTCGTTTTCTTTTAAAAATCTACCCTCAAATAGGCAAACCTTTCCACCCAATAATTCTCTTCTGAGAGTCTAGCCTAAAACAGGATTTAAAAAACACAAAAAGAATTTTAATGGCAAACCTGCTCATCACCAGGCAGCTCTGCTATAATGCTCACTTTGGAAATGCCAATTTTATCCCAACACCACTGATATACTACAGAACCATTTCATCAAAATGCTTAATTCCCATTTGCTTGTGTGCAGTTTTGTGGGCCAGAAATACTAGGTGAACACAGAAAACTGCACCCAGCTGAGCCAAGAGGCAAAGAAATGCCCACATCGCTCAGATGCGCACCTTAAACATCAAAGACCTGTAGCCCACACAGCACTGGGGGGTCCCACTCAGCACCTGATTTCAGATAACCTTCCTCCCACCCCTTCAAGCAGCCACGGCTCCCGCACCCACGGCCACAGCACCCTGCACGTCTCTTTCACTCTACAGTGTTGTGTTTACTGTAATATTTATTTCTCATCTCCAAAGTTGTGTATAACTGCACCACCGGTTTTTTTTAGGATCCCCCCCCTTTTTTTAATGGTCTCCCGTGGTAGTGAAGTGTTGTATCTTTTCCTTAAGATCTTATTTATTTTAGAGAGCATGCACAATGAGTTCAGGAGGAGGGAGAGGGAGAAGCAGACTCCCCCACAAGCAGGGAGCCTGAGGCGGGGCTTGATCTCAGGACCTAGAGATCATGCCCTGAGCTGAAGGCAGACGCTTAACCTATAGAGCCACCCAGGTGCCCTGGACCATGTCTTAAAAAGCGGCTGTTCTTACTGATTTTGCTCAGCATGAAGATTTTTTAGGAAGGCATATTTACATTACAGCAGAGCCGACTATGTTATATAAAGTGCTTAGCACAAGGCCTGGCACATATATAATAAGCATTTAAACAACTGTGACTTGTTTAAAAAAAAAAAAAAAAAAAAGGCGGCACCTGAGTGGCTTAGTCAGTTAGGCATCTGACTCTTGGTTTCAGCTCAAGTCCAGGATCTCAGGTGATGGGATCAAACCCTGCATGGGGCTGTGCGCTCAGCACACAGTCTATTTGAGATCCTCTCTCTCCCTCGTCCTCTGTCCCTCCCTGGCCAATAAATAAGAAAAATCCTTTTTAAAAGGTTAAATATCCAATAAGATTAAGATCAAGGTGGCACTGAGCCATCCCAGAATGTATGTAGGAAACATTAAAAATATTACAGAAAGAGGTTTGAGGAATGAAAGATGGTATAAAACACTGTAGGTATATAAAATTACAACCTGAATTAAAACATTTTTTTCACTGTAAAAAAATGATAAAGTCTATAAGGAAATATATCAAAATGTCAAGAGCAATTGACAGGACTTAGGGAGATGTTTTTCCTTTTACGGAAAAAAAAATATGTTCTTTGTATACTCCCAATTTTGCAAAACCATAAACCTCTGAAGAGCTTAAAGGTAACATAGAATCAAAACCAAAGTAATTTTCAAGAAGCAGAAAAATGAGACACCTGGCTGGCCCAGCTGGTGGAACGTGTGACTCTTGATCTCAGGGTTTTGAGTTCAAGCCCCATGTTGAGTGTAGAGATTACTTAAAAATATATCTTTATAAAGGAAAAAAAGGGGGGCAGAAAAATCATCTCAGCCTGCTAACCCAACCCTAGATGTCTGCTCACTCTGTGCTCAGCACGTGACTACCCGCCTTGCCGCTGTAGCACAAAGCTCATCCTGCATGAAGGCAGCTTTGTTCCACTCTACATGTTATCAAACACTTTCTCCCCTTTCTATCTTATCTTCAGAATAAAGATGATTCTTAATTAGAATGTTGAGGGATCCCTGGGTGGCTCAGCGCTTTAGCGCCTGCCTTTGGCCCAGGACGCGATCCTGGAGTCCCAGGATCAAGTCCCACGTCGGGCTCCTGGCATGGAGCCTGCTTCTCCCTCTGCCTGTGTCTCTGCCTCTCTCTCTTTCTATGTCTATCATGAATAAATAAATAAATCTTAAAAAAAAAAAGAAGAATCTTGAAATGATATAGGACAACAAATATGAAACCACATATACACTGTAACATTTGCTTTGTATTTAGAAATGAGCTAGCTCTGAGCTTCTGCAAGACTTCATCAGGCAACCTGTAGTCAGTCTTGTCCTAACGAGCATGTAACAAATTGAGATTTCTAAGGCTTCATACACCAGGGAAGTCCTCAGGAAGGCCCTCACCGTGCCGGCAGCCAGAAAAACCTGCTTGTTATAGGAGAAAAGAGATGGTGCTGGCCATCACCTCCCCAGTTCACAGCCAACTAGTGGCCCAGGCAGGCACAGTGTCAACACGTAAATTCTGGTACCAGCCATAAAAACCTAGATGAACTTCTGGCATCTACTGCCACAGTGGCCGTACCAGGGAACAGAGAAGTGGAAAAGAGTTATGGTCCCTGATTAGTCTTTAATAAAGCACGATCTGATTCAACTTCAGCTTTGAAGGGCTGAGCAAGTAGCACTTAAGAGCAGAAGGCATGGGTGACAGGCATCTCCAATCCTGGGTGAATCTTCCACAGCTGCTAACTAAGGAAAATGTTAAACTGAAGCTCAGAGCCTTGGATTTGAGTCCCTTCTTTTCCAGACGCCCCAATATCCCCTAACATGAGGTTGGGTTGGATGGCCAGCCACACCCCAAGGCCAGGCCGGTGATATAATAAACCGTCCAGGTGTATCAGCCATCACCCGGCTCTCTTGCTCGAGCTCTCCCTCCTCTTAGTTATGAGAAAATCATGGGCTCGGTGGTGGGAGGGAGAGAGCTGTGGTGCAGCCAGCTCACAGCTTTGGGAACGAGAGTCACTTAAAAAGGGTCCACTTGCTCTGGAGAGCCAGGGAACAAAGTAACTTGTGAATCAGATAGGCTCCTTGCTCCTTCGTATGAAACCTCCAGAGTAGCAGGGGAGTTTTACAGGGCTGCAGCGGCGGAAATGACAAGCGAAACTCATGGGGGGAAATCTTACCAGCATAAAAGTAAAGTTCTGCATTTAGGTTTAAAAGAAAATGAGGGAGGAAAAAAAAAGAAGAAAATGACCTTTTCTTGGTCAATGGGTAGCTCAGTGTTTTGAGTGACCGACTCTTGGTTTCAGCTCAGGTCATTAGTCCAGGGGTGTGAGATCCAGCCCCTTGTCTGGCTCCACTGCCCCACAGTCTCCTTGATTTTCTCTCCCTCCCCCTCTGTCCCTACCCGCCCCCCACCCAGGCTCCTGTGTTCTCTTGTATGCTAGGACGGAAGGACAGAAGGAAGAAGGACGGACATGAACCATATGGAGCCAGGATACACTGTGAGAGAAGGACAAGACTGCAATTGAAAGCCAGCCCCTATCGGAGAAAAAAACCTCAGTGTAAGCCAATAATATTCACTAAAAACACCAACTGAACCTTCTGGAGAAAAAGGAGGATGTGGTAAGCTGACCAAGGGTCCTGCTGCCCTCAAGACAGTCGGGGCACATCTGGGGTCTGACTGGAGACAGCAAGGACCCTGGCTGCGTGTCCAGGAGCTGAGCTGCAAGGCTGAGGACAGTCTCCTGGGGCCACTGGAGGAAGATGTCCCTGAGAAGGGTAAAGAAAAGATGTGCCGCTTATCCTCAAATACATGCAGAGCCCTCAGGAAGAGATTTTCCAGCCTGAAAGGCGCTGGATGTGAGCGCTACAGAGGCCTGCTTCTCCAACCACAGGACCTCTGCTCCAGTGGGAATTCCTCCCCGTAACAGGGAGTGCGGGCTCAGAGGGGAAGGGAGGTGGGAAGGTAACCAACAGGCACCCAGATGGGCCTGGTCCGCCTCAAACTGCCTCTAGGAGCAGAACTTCTCAAACCTAATGTGCTTGGCAATCACCTGAGCATCTTGTTACAATGCAGACTCCAACCTAACAGGGCTGGGGCAGGACCTGACATTCTGCATTTTGTTTTTTTGTTTTTTTAAACATTCTGCTTTTCTAACGAGCTCCCAGGTGAGGGGAATGCTGCTCCTCCAGGGACTGCACCTCCGAAACCAGGCTCTAGACCACTAGCAAAGCTGAGAGGAAGTCCTGACCAGGTGGGCCTAGAGACGCCCTGTCCGTGGTCCAGCCTCCTGAAAGGCAAGCCTGGGGTCTGCGTGGTGTGCAAGCTACCCGAGCCCTCAGGGGGATGCCGGTGCCTTAGGAAGGAAGATCTCTCCTGGGGATACACAGCAACTTAACATGGGAGATTTTCTCAGGAAAGGTTCCCTGGAGGAAAGGAGATGAGGAAAAGGGTGGCGTCAAGCTCTAGGTGTTTGGGTCCCCAACACAACTCAGCATCGGTTCACAGGAGCAGGAACCAGACAATGACCTGCTGCAAACGTGTCTAGAATTAATCAGCCCTGCCCCACCCATCCCTCCACAAAAGCTCTCGGCCCCCCTTATGCCTCCAGGGGAAAGGTGACGGAAGCCTGGAAGACTCCCCAGCTGTGACTCACACACACGCAAATCCCATCCCCGCAGCGCAGTATTCACAGGGCCCCGACCTCCCCTTCCTTCTGCGCAGCCCGAGCCCACCTTTCCAAGCCTAACCCCTCCCCCTGGAGCCACCCCTTTTCTTGGCTGCGGCTCGTTTTCAGGTGTGTCCCCAACTCCACCGATCCCAAGCCTTCCAGACGCGGCCGGGCTTCGAGGCTTTCTCCACGCCTCGGCGGTCTCACAGCATCCGTGTGGCCTGTCTTATGCCCAGAACCAGTTTTAGGGCGGATGCGAGGTCTCCGATGCCGAGGTCCTAGAGGCGCCCCTTTGTCTCCCCCTGCGGCGCCGAGCGCGGTGCCGGACGCACAGGAAGTGCTCCGAGGGGAGCTGGGGCAGCGGCTGCGCCCAGAGGGGGCGCCCAGCCCGCAGGCACCAGCCGGGCAGTGAGGCCCCCCACAGGGCCCCGAGCTCGCGCCCTCCCGCGCCCTCCCGCGCCCCCTTCCTTCCGGAGCCGCCGCCCGCGCCCGGGCCGCCCGCCCGCCCCCAGCGCCCTCACCTTGTAAACCTTCCCGAAGGCGCCGTCGCCCAGCTCGCCCACGATCTCCCACACCTCGTTGGGGTCCACGTCCCGGCGGACGTGCTCATATTCGCGGGACTTTCTCTTCTCGAAGGTGGACAGACGCAGGATGCGGCGGAAATTGGCGAAAGCCATGGCTGGGGCGCGCGAGCCGGGGGGCGAGGTGGCTCGGGGCGGCTCGGGCTCGGGCTCGGGCTCGGGCTCGGGCTGAGGCTCCGGCCGCCGCGGGGAGGTGGGGCTGAGGCTCCGGCCGCCGCGGGCTCCGGGGTTCTCCCCAGACCCGCCCTTCCCCGCAGCCCGACTCCGGTCAAGTGCGCCCCGGGCTGCGCGCGGCGGGAGCACCCGGAACCGCGCAGGCGGCCGCGGTCCCCGCCCCCGGCCGGTCGGGTCCCCGGGGCCGCCTCCCTCCCCGCCCCGCCCGGCCCGCGAGCCCCAGGACGCGCTCCCGGGACCTGGCCCGCGCCCCCCCCGCCCACCCCGCCCGCGGCCCGGCTCCACCTGCCGCTCCCCGGCGGCGCCCGGAGACCCCTTAATTGGCTGCGGGCGCTCCCCGGCCCCGCCCGTCGCCGCAGGGCACTCTGGAAACTGTAGTCCCCCGCGCGCCCGCGGCCACGGCTGGGCTTCAGGACCGCTCCGGGCATCCCTCGGCCGCACGGCCCGGCTCCGCGAGGCCGGCCGCGCCGCGTGGCCCTCGGAAGAACCGTGGGGAAGCGAGAGGGAGGCCAAGGGACTTCGCGAACGCCCACTGATTGTCGCCCAAAGGCTAAGAAGGTGGAGGGCACCGACCAGTGAATCCGCCCCGCAGCTACCCGCAAGCCTGCCTGGCGGGCGCCCACTTCTCTGGTGGCGACCCCCGGTGGGCGAAGGCCCCAGGCCGCACCTCCGCGGGGGGATCGGGGGCGGCTTTCCCGGCGTGGTGCTGCCTCCTAGCGCACGAAATGCGGCGCCCCTTGCGGCCGCCCTTAGTCCCCGGTGGCCGGGACTCCCCGGCTCCTTTCCTGCTTCCCAGGGGCTCTCCCCCGCCGCGATCCACAGACCGGCCAGCAAGAGAGCCCTGGGAGAAAGAACTCCTTGGGACTTCCTTATCACATGCTTCAAGATGGACCTTAAGATAGATTTGCATAGTAAGTAAAAACTCTTAGCCTAAATGTCCCTCAACTTTAAAAACTGAGCTCGTTACGGATAGAAAGGATCATCCTTGATCCTGTCTGACTTGCTCCACTGCCACTGTACCCCCTACTATTCACTCTCTATAGGACAACTATACTTTATCTAAATCCACAGGGTGGTTGTGTGAACACTGATAAAAAAGAAGCCTCACTAAAGTGGAGTTCAGAGGCTAGAGAGGGGAGCCCATAGCACTTGATGTCAATTACAGGGAAGTTGTCAATTGCAGACCTAAGAATCCTCAACAGGAAAATCATCGGTCACAGGGATGTAACTTTTCCCCATCGGGGAAAGATGCACATTGCAACCCCAGGGGAGAAATCCTCTACGCTGGTAACTCAGCTGATGGAAAACCATCATCACCCTGAACTCTTGCTTTTCTCTAATAAGATTTCCTTCAAAACAATTCTTCCCAACTTCCTCCTCCTCCATAAAATAAAGTTCCTCTCCTTTGTTTTGTTGGACTTGCCTGTGGTTTTGCCTTAGCTTGCGTGTCATGAATTGCAATTTTCTTTTATTCTCATATAAACCCATTTTGCTGGTGGTAAAATAACTGGCTGTTTTATTTTTTAGGTTACATTTCCAAATAGAGCATGCTGAGGGATGGGCAGTCTGCAAAGGTTATTATGGTAACTCTACCTCATAATCAAATGGAATCCCAGCAAGTATCACACTCCAGGAATCCCCACCCTTACAGAGAATGTCCATGTTGAGATGTTGTCACCCCTTCGTGAGCAGTGTGCAAATAAGAAATGTAGTTCTAAGTTTGGAAAGCTAACTACAGAAGCCTGGAATGCTGGTGGTGGTCAGCATACAGGGTGCCCCGAGTAAAGGTTGCCAAAAGATTTTAAAGGTCCCCCACACCTTACAATTGTAGAGGATCTTTATCCCTAAAAGAAGAAAAACTCTTACTGAGTAACCCCATGTTTAAACCTCCTCCAACAAGGGATCCCTGGATGGTTCAGTGGTTTGGAGCCTGCCTTTGGCCCAGGGCGTGATCCTGGGGTCCCAGGACTGAGTCCTGCATTGGGCTCCCTGTAATAGAGCTTGCTTCTCCCTCTGCCTGTGTCTCTGCCTCTCTCTCTCTGTGTACTCTTATGAATAAATGGATAAAATATTTTTTAAAAAATAAAATAAAATGTTAAAGTTATTTATTTGAAGAGAGAGAAAGAGTGCCTGAGCACACCAGGGGCAGGGCAAAGGGAAAAAGAAACCCAAAAGCCGACTCTGCACTCAGCCCAGAGCCCCACATGAGGCTCAATCTCATGACGCTGAGATCATGACCTGAGACAAAACTAAGAGTCAGAAGCTTAATCAACTATGCCACCCAGATATCCCATTGAAAATGTTCTAAAATTGACATTATTCTGATGTCACAACTCAGTAAATTTTCTTAAAATCACTGATTTGTACACTTGAAATAGGCAAATTTCATTATATGTCAACTATACTTCAATAAAGTAAGAAATCAAAAGTTCAATAAAACCAAAGCAACATCTCAGAAATAACTAGTACACAAGACTGGTCAAAGAAAAAAAAATTCAGAGACCATGAAAAGTAGGATATACTGTACGGTAAGGATTTTTTTTTTTAAGATTTTATTTATTTATCCATGACAGACACAGAGAGAGAGGCAGAGACACAGGCAGAAGGAGAAGCAGGCTCCATGCAGGGAGCCCGATGTGGGCCAAAGGCAGGTGGTCAACTACCAAGCCACACAGGCGTCCCTGTACTGTAAAGATTTTTAAACCGCAAAATGATTTTACAGGCTTTTACTTATTTATTTGACAGAAAGAGGGATCCCTGGGTGGCGCAGCGGTTTGGCGCCTGCCTTTGGCCCAGGGCGCGATCCTGGAGACCCGGGATCGATTCCCACGTCGGGCTCCCGGTGCATGGAGCCTGCTTCTCCCTCTGCCTGTGTCTCTGCCTCTCTCCCTCTCTCTCACCGTGTGCCTATCATAAATAAATTTAAAAATTAAAAAAAAAAAAGAAAGAAAGAGCATGAACGGGGGAGCAGCAGGGAGAGGGAGAAGCAGGCTCCCCGCTGAGACTGATGCATGGCTGGATCCTGGGACAAAGGAATCATGACCAGAGGCCAAGGCAGCTGCTTAAGTGACAGTCACCAGGCACCCCTATCATATCATTTTTATATCATCTACTATAAAGTAGAACTTTATAAAATATTTTTATGCATTTCTCATATGTTGACCATATAATTAATCATATTATTTTTCTCCTTTAGCCTATCAACATGGTGAATTTCATTGATTAAAATATTCTTGGGGCAGCCCGGGTGGCTCAGCGATTTAGCGCCGCCTTCAGCCCAGGGCCTGGTCCTGGAGACCCGGGATCCAATCCCACGTCGGGCTCCCTGCATGGAGCCTGCTTCTCCCTCTGCCTGTGTCTCTGCCTCTCTCTCTCTTTCTGTGTGTGTGTGTGTGTGTGTGTGTGTGTGTGTCTCATGAATAAATAAATAAAAATCTTTAAATATATATATATTCTTGCATTCTTGTAAAGTAAATATTTTGCCTGGCAAATCTTATATTTAGGATTTTCATATCTATTCACAAGGCAAATGGGTCTATACTTTGCTTGTACTATCTTTATCTGGTTTTATTTTATTTTATTTTTTAACATTTTACTTATTTTTTCATGAGAGACAGAGAGAGAGAGAGAGGCAGAGGGAGAAGCAGGCTCCATGCAGGGAGCCAGATGCAGGACTCGATTCTGATTCCGGGTCTCCAGGATCATGCCCTGGGCTGAAGGTGGTGCTAAACTGCTGAGCCACCTGGGCTGCCCTCTGTATCTGGTTTTAAAGTCAAGATACTATTAAACTAAAAAACAAATGCAGACCAAGCTTGAAAATTCCCGAGCAGACAAAACCATTTTAGTCATACTAACAAAACTTAATTTAGCTTATTTTGCAAGACTAACTTGACCTGGGTCATTTCTTGCATATGCCTCTGGAAATCACAAACAAAACTTGAACTGTTTCCCAAGGTTGATATAAGGTAACCACTGACAAATTCCTTATCATTTAAGAAAATTCTAATAGCCCATCACTGTGAGAAATAGTCACTGCTTTCTCACTATATAAACTGATTCATAACAATATACCTGTGAGCCTCATTCCAGGTTTTGGTTTGAGTATTCCAGGTCTGCAAACTGTCTTCTTGGTGTGTGTACCATAAACTTTTCTAACTATGACTTAAGTGATTTGTTTTACTACTATTATTTTTGAACTTTAAAAAAAAAAGATTTTATTTACTCCTTTGTGAGACAGAGAGCAAGAGAGCATGAGGGGGGGTTAAGGGGGAGAGGGAGAAGCAGGGAGCCTGATGTGGGGCTCCATCCCAGGACCCAGAGATCATGACTTGCAAGGAATGCAGATGCTTCACCATCTGAGTCACCCAGGCGCCCTGAGGGGTTTTAAGATTTTATTTTTAAGTAATCTCTACATTCAATGTGGGGGACAAACTCACAACCCCAAGATCAAGAGGTGCATGCTCCACCAACTGACCCAACCATGTGCCCCTCCTGTCTCACTTTTTGATTGCAGTTTCTCTTTTTGTTTTTAATTTTATTTATTTATTCATGAGAGACACACAGAGAGAGGCAGAGACACAGGGAGAGGGAAAAGCAGGCTCCATGCAGGGAGCCCGATGTGGGACTCAATCCCGGATCTCCAGAATCACGCCCTGGGCTAAAGGCAGGCACTAAACCACTGAGCCACCCAGGCGTCCTTTGATTGTAGTTTCTTATTGGGTCTAGACATTGCAAATATCTTTCTGATTTATCAGCCATCTGTTAACTTTGCAAACAGTGTCTTCTGTTGAGCAATTGAACTATTTTTGTCTATTTTTGTAAGTTTTTTTTAAAGATTTTATTTATTCATTTATTTATTTGAGAGAGAGCCTGAGCAGAGATAGAGGCCTAAGGAAAGGAAGAAGCAGATGCCCCATTGAGCAAGAACCTGGATGTGGATCTCAATCCCAGGGCAGATGCTGAATGAACTGAGTCACCCAGGTGCTCCCTTATTTTTTAAGTTTTAAAAATCCACTTTATTTTTTTTAAAGATTCTATTTATTTATTTATTCATGAGAGACATACACAGAGAGAGAGAGAGGCAGAGACACAGGCAGGGGAGAAGCAGGCTCCATGTAGGGAGCCCGACATGGGACTCGATCCCGGGTCTCCAGGATCATACCCCAGGTTGCAGGCATCACTAAACCACTGCGCCACCAGGGCTGCCCTAAAAATCCACTTTAATGAAGTTTAATTTACATTTAATAAAAATGCACCCAGTGTAAGCATACAGTTCAATGAGTTTGGGCAAATGTATATACCCATATAACCATCACCATAGTCAAGGAATAGAACTTTTCCATCATCTGAGAAACTTCCTTATGCTTCTTTACAAGCCAAACCCCACTGGCACTCCTCGCCCCAAGCAGCCACTCATCTGTTTTCTGCCACCGTATATTGGAATTGTCTTTCTTAATTAACCATGTAAGTGGAATCATACAGTAGATGCTTTTTTAAGTCTGGCTTCTTTTCATTCAGTGTAATGTTTGTTGAGATTCATCACGTTGTTGCATATATTTGTGGTCCATTCTTTTGATTACTGAGTAGTGTTCACTGTATGGATATACCATAACTTGTATATCCATTCAGCTGTTGGTGAGCATTTGAGTTGTTTGCAGTCTTCAGTTATTAGGAATAAAGCTGCCGTGAACATTTGTGTACAAGTCTTTGCATAGACATAGATTTTCATTTTGCTTGGGTGCCCTTAAGTGCAATTACTGGATCATATTCTAAGTATATGGTTAAGTTTATAAGAAACTACCCAAGTATTTTACACAGTGATTGTATCACTTTACATTCCCACAAGTGATATTGCTCCAATCACATTATCATCATTAATTCTAGCCATTCTTGTGAGTACATACGCACTAGCTTCTGCCCTCAAGACATTTGCCCAAATCCTAAACTACAGAGCTTAGGGAAGGAAGACACAAAATACAAGAGAAAGCCAATAGGCTCACAGGCTAAAAAGCTAAACCCGTGAGCCCAGATGTGGTCTCCAAATATAATTTTCCATGAAATGAGACTATGGCTTCTCGGGTAAGTGCTTTCTAGATCTAAGACAGGAAATGTCTGTCTTCATATCGATATCTGTGTCAATGTTTGAAACAGAATAGAGAATATTAACAGATGGTAAATATGCACATATAAAGATGCTCAACGTCATCATCAGGGAAATGTATATAAAAACCACAGTATCAGTTTGGCTAGGTTAAGTTATGTTAAGATAAAAACAAAACCCTCAACGTCTTCGTAGTTTGCAAAAAAAGATTGATTTCTTACAGTATAAAAAGCTACAAAGAGGGGATCCCTGGGTGGCGCAGCGGTTTGGCGCCTGCCTTTGGCCCAGGGCGCGATCCTGGAGACCCGGGATCGAATCCCACGTCGGGCTCCCGGGATGGAGCCTGCTTCTCCCTCTGCCTGTGTCTCTGCTTCTCTCTCTCTCTCTATCATAAATAAGTAAATAAATCTTAAAAAAAAAAAAAAAAAAAAAAAAAAAAAAGCTACAAAGAATATTGCATCTATCTTAGAAAAATGGATGATCTACAAAATTATAACTTTTCTTGAGCACCTCAGAGAACTGAGGTCACAAGGCAACCAACTAATCTGAATTTTAAAAAAAGAACAAGCTCAGGGCCTCTGGGTGGCTCAGTTAGGCGTCTGCCTTCAGCTCAGGTCATGATCCTGGGGTCCTGGGATCCAGCCACATATTGGGCTTCCCTGCTCAGTGGGGAGTCTGCTTCTCTCTCTCCTTCTGCCCCTCTCTCTCCCTCTGCCCCTTCCCCCACTCATGTTTGCATGCTCTCTCTCTCCTCAAATTAAAAAAAAAATTTTAAAAAGAACAAGCTCCTGCAAGGAGAGATGGGGCACATCACCAGGTTCACTTTGGCAGAATGTGGCTGAAAATGATGGCCACCGTATTGATGTAGGAACGAGTTAGGGGCAGATGGGGCTAGGCAGAGAAAGATAAGGGAAAGGCCCCAGAGTAAGGCTCCTACCCATCCCAAGAAAACAGATAAGACAGTAAAAACAGAAAAAATAAACCTGGCTCCCTAGCTCCAAAATGTTAGGGAGTATCCCCCTTTAACTGCTACTAAGTAATCACAGAAACTCGCCAGGCCACAAAGAAATATGTCATTAAGGTGTTATCAATAGTTCCTGCTCAAACCAAGATGGCATAAGAATCACAAGGCCATGGGCTCCCTGACTAGGCTCACAGAAATCCCAGAGATAGAGAAATATTATGGAGGAGATATTAACCTGAGAGAAGGGACCTTGTTTGGGCTCCTGATATGTACAAAAACATCTTGTTTGTTATTATGATACTTACAACTCCACTTGTTTGTTCTGAATATCTACCCTGGTAGTGACAAGAAATTTACCAAGTTCCCTGGTTAGTTTCCTATAAAAGACAGGCTCATTTATACTCATTGAGGTTTACTCACACACTCACCCACACCCCCGCAGCCCTGTCCCCACCCGTCTCACTTCTGAGAGTTTTCTCTGTATCCCGATTTAATAAACTTCTATTGCTTTGCTCATGCTCTGTTGTCCACGAGATTCATTCTTCTACTCCATGAGACAAGAACCAAGCTCTCCCATGTCAGTATAAGTGGTGGAGAGAAAAGCAACTAAAGTTTTGGCCGAGTGTTATTTTTTTCCGCCCCCCTTGGCCAAGTGTTAAAGGCAAAATGTGGGCTACCGTGGAATAGCCGGGGTTCCAGTCACGTGCACTCAGAAGCTCCTCCCCACAGGTCTCCAGTGGGTGCTTGTGAGAAAAGTTGGGGGCAGGGCTGCAGACTTAAGAGTGCTACTTCTGGTGATGCAGGGGTCAAGGAGGTGGTTGATGGCCTCCAAGAGATGAGCCTAAGGCCTCAACTACTTCCCTAGAAATAGCAAAAGCAACTGCCTTCAAAACAAAAGCTTTGTGCTGTTGGGAAAGGGGAGCAGAACCCCTCCCTCCCAGGGCCCAGAGAGTAGAGATCTCTGGCTCTTATCCCAGGATGACGGGAAAGACCCTTATCTTCTTGTGTAGTCACAGGGGGACTTAGGCTGACAGAGCACATCATCTTGAGTGTTACCAATTGCCACGGCATTGGAGTGTCATTGGAGTGTCAGAGTTCTGACATGCCAGGAGTTGTACAGTAGCTCGCAGTATTCCCTCTAACTGCTACGCTGGGAAGATGCAGTTAAATAAATAGGACAGGGTTTCTTCTCCCTCCCCTCAGCAGCAGTGGCAGCTCCTGGTAAGTTCTGAGGGCACCTGCGGGTAGATTCTTCACATGACATTATTTTTAGTGTTGTATACAGTTAATACTCATTGAGGTTTACTCACACATTTTCCATTCCTGGTGCTCTTCTTTCCTTCCTGAATTTCTTTATTTCCATATGGGATTATTTTTCTGTGCCTGAAGAATTCTCTTATGGGTGTTATTTTTCTCAGTTTTCCTGTGTATGGATTTAGTTTGCTAATGTTTTATTTAGAATTATTGCATTTATGTTCACAAGTGAGATTTGTGACTTTCCTTTCTTAAACTGATCCTGCCATGTGTTGATATCAAGATTATGTTAGACACATAAAATGAGTTGGAGAGTTTCCTCTCATTACAATTCTCTCAAAGAATAATAAAGCATGCTTTATTACACTTTTTAAAAAAATAAACTATATCCAACACAGGACTGGAACTCACAACCTCAAAATCAGGAATCATACATTTTGCCAACTGACCCAGCCAGCTGCATGTTGTACATTTAAAATTTACATAATGTTGTATGTCAATTATATCTCAATAAAGCCAAAAAAAGAATTGTAAAATAGCTAATTTTAAAAGTATGTTGAAAAATAAATAAATAAATAAATAAATAAATAAATAAATAAATGTATGTTGAGGGACTCCTGGGTGGCTCAGTAGTTGAGCATCTGCCTTCAGCCCAGGTCGTGATCCCGGGGTCCAGGATTGAGTCCTGCATTGGGCTCCTTGCCCTGAGCCTGCTTCTCCCTCTGCCTGTGTCTCTGCCTCTCTCTCTCTCTCCCTGTGTCTCTCACAAATAAATAAAATCTTTTTTAAAATAAAAAAAAAGTATATTGATTATAAATTGAAATGATAACATTTCAAACAGAGGGTTAAATCTTATCAAAATTAATTTCATGAAAAAAAAATTAATTTCATGTGCACCTGGGTGGTTCAGTGGTTGAGTATCCACCTTTGGCTCAGGTCGTGATCCCGGGGTCCTGGGATCGAGTTCAGCATCGGGCTTCCTGCAGGGAGCCTGCTTCTCCCTCTGCCTATTCTCTGCCTCTCTCTCTGTGTCTATCATGAGTAAATAAATAAAACCTTTAAAATAAAAATTAATTTCACTTCCAGGCACCTGGGTGGCTCAGTCCGTTAAGCATCCATTCTTGATTTTAGCTGGGGTCATGATCTTGGGGTCATGAGATTTTGAGATCAAGCCACTTGATGGGTCCTGTGCTGGGCACGGAGTCTGTTTGGGACTCTCTGCCTCTCCTGCCCTTCTTCTTGTGTATGCTCTCTAAACAAACAAATAAAATCCTAAAAAATAAGAATTTCACTTTTTTTTTTTTGTAGACCCCATGCTGTGGAGCCCCCTTTTTTATTGTGGCTACTAGAATATTTCAAATTACATATGTGATTTATATCTGTGGCTCACAGTACATTTATTGGACAGCTAATTTAGCCTTTTATTAAGATTTTATATTTTATTTTTATTTTTAATATTTTATGTATTTATCCATGAGAAACACAGAGAGAGAGAGGCAGAGACACAGGCAGAGAGAGAAGCAGGCTCCATGCAGGGGGCCTGATGTGGGACTCAATCCAGGGACTCCAGGATCACACCCTGAGCCAAAGGCAGGCACTCAACCACTGAGCCACCCAGGCGTCCCAAGATTTTTTAAAGTAGTATCTACCCCCAACATGGGACCAAACCCACAACCCCGAGATCAAGAGTCTTGTGCTCTGCTGGCTGAGCCAGCCAGCCAGCCCAAGAGTTGTGTATAGTACTCTTATATGTATTTTAATTTCTTCCATATCAATAAATGTTTCCTTCCTCATTTTTAATTTTAAAAATTCTTTCTCCTCTTGGGCAGCCTGGGTAGCTCAGCGGTTTAGCGCCGCTTTCAGCCCAGGGCCTGATCCTGGGGTCGCCGGATTGGGTCCCGGGATCAAGTTCCGAGTTGGGCTCCCTGTGTAGAGCCTGCTTCTCCCTCTGCCTGTGTCTCTGCCGCTCTCTCTCTCTCTCATTAATAAATATATTTTTTAAATCTTTTTTTTTTTTTTTTTTTTTATTTATTTATGACAGTCACACACACAGAGAGAGAGAGAGAGGCAGAGACACAGGCAGAGGGAGAAGCAGGCTCCATGCACCGGGAGCCCGACGTGGGATTCGATCCCGGGTCTCCAGGATCGCGCCCTGGGCCAAAGGCAGGCGCCAAACCGCTGCGCCACCCAGGGATCCCCATTTCTTAAATCTTTTAAAAAAATCTTTCTCCTTATCACACTTGCCAAAAGTTTATCTGTTTTTTTTTTTTTATTGGTCTTTTCCTAAAACCAGCTTTCATGCTAGATCTAACTATGAATTTATAGAAAATACAGGAGACAGAGGGACATGTTAACACATTGGAGATAAAATCTGCAAAAACCAGAATGTTTTCCTCTACATAACAACTTGGATTATTCAACAAATAAATTGCAAGAAAAATAAAGATAGAAAGGAGGAAACTGAAGATATTAAGAAACAGTCTAAATGTAACAGTTAGATCTATTTGGTTTTCTGACTTAAATAATCTATTAAAAATTTAAGGAAACAAGCGTACCTGGGTGGTTCAGTGGTTGAGCTGTCTGCCTTCAGCTCAGGTCATGATCCCAGGGTTCTGGGATGGAGTCCCACATTGGGCTTCCTGCATGGAGCCTGGTTCTCCCTCTGCCTGTGTCTTTGCCTCTCTCTCTCTGTGTGTCTCTCATGAATAAATAAATAAAATATTTAAAAAATTTTTTAAAAATCTTTATTATTTTTTAAAGATTTTATTTATTTATTTATTTATGAGAGACACAGAGAGAGGGAGAGAGGCAGAGACACAGGCAGAGGGAGAAGCAGGCTCCATGCAGGGAGCCCAATGTGGGACTTGATCCTGGATCTCCAGGATCAGGCCCTGGGCCGAAGGTGGTGCTAAACCACTGAGCCACCCAGGTTGCCCCCCCAAAAAAATTTTTTTAAAGAAACAATTAGGGATCCCTGGGTGGCGCAGTGGTTTGGCGCCTGCCTTTGGCCCAGGGCGCGATCCTGGAGACCCGGGATCGAATCCCACATCGGGCTCCCAGTGCATGGAGCCTGCTTCTCCCTCTGCCTGTGTCTCTGCCGCTCTCTCTCTCTCTCTGTGACTATCATAAATAAATAAAGAAAAAAAATATTAAAAAAAAAATAAAGAAACAATTAGGGAAATTTGAATGCTGAATGAATATTTGATGAAATTAAGGCATGATGTTTAGTTCTAGGTATAGTAGTGGTAGGTGGTTATGTTAAGAAAAGAGTCATTCTCTTTTTGAAATACATATTCACATATTTACAGATGAGAAGTTCTGTCTGGGATTTGCTTGGTGGTGGTGGTGGTGGGTGAGAGAATATAGATGAAATAAGATTGGCCCTGAGTTGATCATTGTTGAGGCTGGATGATGATTATATGCAGGTTTATTATACTAATCTCTTTACTTTGGGATATGTTTGAATTTTTTCCATTATAAATCACATAAAGAAAAAACAGGACCAGGGGCACCTGGCTGGTTCAGTCAGTAGAGCAGGTGACTCTTGATCTCAAGGTTGTGAGTTCAAGCCCCACTTTGGGTGTGGAGATTACTTAAAAATAAAATCTTAGGGGCTCAATTTGTTAAGTGCCCTTGGTTTGGGTCATGTTCCCAGGGTCCTGGGATAGAGCCCGATGTTGGGCTCCCTGCTCAGTGAGGAGTCTGCTTCTCCCTCTCTATCTGCCTCTCTCCCTACTCATGCCCTCTCTCTCTCTGCCAAATAAATATATAAAATATTTTTGAAATAAATAAATAATAAAGTCTTAAAATGAAAAGTAAAAGAAGGAAAAAACAGGTCCTAATTATAATAATCAAGTTTATTGCTTTGTTTTCTAGTTCACTGATTTGAGCTTTGGTCTTTAAAACAATTCCTTCTCTTTTTGGTTTTGTTTTACTGTATTTATCCTAGGCTAGTTTATTACTTTTTCATATATTTTCCAATTTTTCTCCTTTCCTAATAAGTGGATTTAGGCTATAAATACTCCTCTGAGAAGCACTTTGGCAGAGCACAGGTTTCCATGTCTAAGGAGAGAGTGTTCTCATTCATTTCAAAACAGTGTGATTTCAGTTTAGAGCTGGTTATATTTTAGTGGCAGGAGAATAATCGAGTGAACAGAGATTGAAGACAATAAATACTGATGGTGCACCTGGATGGCATAGTCAGTGCAGCTCAGCGGGGTATCTGCTTGAGATTCTCTCTCTCCCTCTTCCTCTGCCCCCCACCTGCATGTGTGTGCTCTCTTTCAATAAATTTTTTTAAAGATTTTATTTATTTATTCATGATAGACACACAGAGAGAGGCAGAGACACAGGCAGAGGGAGAATGCAGGCTCCTCACAGGAAGCCTGATGTGGGACTTGATCCTGGGACCCCAGGATCACACCCTGAGCCGAAGGCAGACGCTCAACCACTGAGCCACCCAGGCATCCCAATAGATTAAAAAAAAAAAAAAAAAAAGATAATACTGACAGCAAGGCCAGAGGACTGAGAGGGAACCATTTCAGTTTCTTACCATAGGCCACTTCCTTTTTTTTTTTTTAAGATTTTATTTATTTATTTATTTATTTATTTATTCATTTATTTATTTATTTATGAGAGACAAGAGAGAGGCAGAGACACAGGCAGAGGGAAAAGCAGGTTCCCTGCAGGGAGCCCAAGGTGGGACTCAAACTCAGAACTCCGGATCACACCCTGGGCTGAAGGTAGACTAAACCACTGTGCCACCCGGGTGTCCCCGTAGGCCACTTCCTATGATGTTACTGCCGAGGGAGGGCTCCCTTTGTCCAACATTCTGGTTCCAAGGCAGAATTCTGTTCTGTTCTGGGTGGCTAGAGCCTTCAGCCCAGCAAGCGCCACGATGAAACTGAAGCAAGGATCGTTTCTGTGGTACCTCTATCTAGATAAGCTGTACTGCCTGCTGTCTGTGAGGAATGTGAAGGCCTTGCTGGAGTATTTTCACCTTCTCGATGTGCACCACAACAACACCTTGAATGGTCGGTGCTTTCAGCAGGGCTTCCTCTGAGTGGTCACCTGGCTTTTCACTAACTCGCAGGAAAACTCGCAGAACCAGAAACTCCCTTGGTGACAAATATGTATTTTATCTTCTAAATGAGGTGTGGGTTGGGGAGAATGGCCAACAGAGACCTGAGACCAGGAGCAGTTGAGGGAGGAGGGGAAGGTTGCAGGCTCTGGCACGAAGCCTTGGCTCTTAGTGATTTGGAGAACGTGTCATCATCCTCTTTAGATGTCATTGTCCTCAGCCACAAATGAGGCTTCTAAGCATAAAGCCCAAGTCCTGGTTGGGAAAAAATAGATAATGAAATAAAATAATGTGTGGAAAATGGTTAGCACAGTGCCTGGCACACGGTAAGAACTTAGTGTTTGTTGTTAGTATAGTTATTCCTGGGGGCTGAGCCCCATTCGCACATTAACCCTTAAGACCCCCTTAACAAGATTTCTAGTCTGTCAAGCGGGAGTTTTGAATCAATCAGGATCCCTTCTAATTTGTGGTACTTGAGAGTGACCAGAAAGTGTAGATGATCTCCACTCTGTCTTCGAATGCAAAAACTAACAGAAGACTGATTAAAATACTTTAGGCTTGTTTGTTTTGTTTTGAAGGACTGGATAATATCCTTACGGATACAGGATAGTATCCTACCCATTCATTGTGATCTGAAGAAAATAAATGCCATTTGTGAATAAAGTATTTCTTCCATAAAGATTTTTTTTTTTAAAGATTTATTTGAGGGAGAGAGAATGAGTGAGGGAGAGACAGAGGGAGAGGGAGAGAGAATCTAGACTCCCTGCTGAGCTCCACTGACTGTACCATCCAAGTACCCTCTCCATAAACATTTTTAAGAGCCTATGCAGTCTTTACAAATGATAAAAAGACACCTTCATTTTCTCATAACTTCATGACTGTTTTTCTCTTTACATATAGATTTACACACAGTAATGTCACCAAATCTTTGCAACTGCCGGGACCTAGATAAGGCAACTGTAAGGCACCTGGCTGTAAACAGAGAAGCTGGGACAGCAACCCAGGCCTTCTTGACTCCAAAGCCTACACTCATAGTCTCACCGGAACGTTTGCTGAGAAGTCTGGTCTCCTTAGTAACAAAATCACTCCCTGATGATGCAAAGCCCAAGAAGCAAAGTCATGCTCCTGTCCTCTGGTCACCAAGGGACTGGTTAGTGTGGTGAGACAGTGAAGGCACAGCCTTCTGAGAAGGCAGTTGACTTGGGCTTTAGAGGCTTGAGTGAGTCAGAGGCAGCTGCTTTAGAAACAGTATTTGCTATGTAGCTACTAAGTCCCACACTGAAACTTTTCTGAAGGAGCAACTGCACAAAGGTCATTGTGGATATATATAATGTGCTCATACCTGGTGGGCCATAGGGAAGGAACATCAGAGACCATCAGATGCCCCTCAAATCATGACATTGTGATGACCGGTTCACTATGCTCTTAGTTAGCCTCAGTCGGGGCGCCAAACTACATAGATGTTGTATATATTTTTTGGAGCTGTATTTTACATAGGCGATAGTTTCTGTAATCAATGGGCAAAGGGATATCACATGTACACAAAGTTACATTTCAATATCCCTCAAGTTACCATGGGTGATTTGCATATACAATCTGTAAGCCATGTACTCTTATATAAATGTGTCACCGTATTGGTTTCTTCCATCTTGTCCTCCTCGAAACAGATGATCAGTGAGTGGAATTTCTGGCAAAAACCCTCCCTGGTTTTTAAATTATGTATTTTTTTCTCTGTATATGATTGAACATATATGTATTAACCTGCAAACGACACAGCTTCACTGTGGAAAGAGCAAGGTTGTAGAATCAGACGGACATTTGTTTGTTTGTTTTTTTAATTGTATTTATTTTTTCATGAGAGACACAGAGAGAGGCAGAGACAGAGGCAGAGGGAGAAGCAGGCTCCATGCAAGGAGCCTGATGCGGGACTTGATCCCAGAACCCCAGGAATCACAGCCTGAACCAAAGGCAGGCACCCAACCGCTGAGCCATGCAGGTGTCCCTCAGACGGACATTTGAATCCCAGCTCTGCCACTCCAAGTGCGGTCCACCGGCCATCGGCAGTGATGTCACCGAGGGCTTGTTGGAAATAGAGACTCTGTCCAATACCAGATTTCATAAATCAGAATCTGTATTTTTATAAGATTCTCAAGTGAATGGTAGGCCCATTACAATTAGAGAAGCACTGAAATAGACCAGTTACTATCTAGGCTTATTATAAAAGGGTGTGATACCACTTCCCCTGTAGGGGTGTCAGGGTTCAATGAAACATGACATTTAAAGTACCTGGCACCTAAGGTGTTCCCAGATTCTCATTTGCCCCATAACCAAATGCATTTGCTTTACATAAGCATTAGGAATACCAATACTTCTATAGAAATTATTTTTAAATTTCTCGTTTTCATGATTTCAAGTGAAAGACCCAGGTGAAATTCAGCTTCTCCAAGAAAAGTGTCCTAGGTCCCCAGTGAGAACGAAGGTCTCTCATGTATAAGGAGTACTCCAGACCTTGTTTGGTTACAGACACATATCTGTTGGCTCAGTCAAGCACATGAGTTAGGATGAAGATCTGAGCCCAATCCACTGTCTCATTCTCCATGGATCTGGGCACAGGGCATGTCACACAGCCCAGGGCGATTAAGGTCCAAGGAATGGTGGAAGGTGTAGTGACAAAGCAAGAGACCGTGTGATCATTACTATTCCCGGGTCAGCAAGCTTCCAGCATTGCTGCCATTTATGGGGCTCCCGCTTGTTTGGCATCTGGAATGGTCTCAAAACGATCCACTTCTTCACCTCCCTACTTTAACAGATGTGCTGTTCTATCACTTCCTTCGTCATGTGACTAGCTGGAAACGGACACAGATCATGATTGTGTTTAACATGCTGGACTGGAATGCTATGGGCGAGATTGGTTTTGACCAGTTCTACATGTTGGTCTGCATCCTGCTGGCACAACAGGTGAATAACAAGTCAGGATCTGCGGCAAAGAAGGCAGAGCTTGGCTGCCAACAGCATCTTGCTAAAGGTGGTACTGAATTAAGACTGCACCAGAGTTGTCTTCCTTTCACTCAAAACAGGAAGGAAACAGTGGAGAAGGAACTACTGTTGGTTCCTAAACGGTCCATCTCTAACCTAGAAATTTGCAGGCTACACAGCCTCACTCTCCCTGCTGCCCCTACCCATCTTCAGCCCTTCCTTGTCCTTTTTTTTTTTTTTTTTTTTAAGATTTTATTTATTCATGATAGAAGCAGGCTCCCTGCAGGGAGCCCCATGCAGGACTCAGTCCCAGGACCCCGGGATCATGACCTGAGCCAAAGGCATACACTCAACCTGAGACACCCAGGCGGCCCCTTTCCTCGTCCTTCTCAAAGAGTCACCAGGAATAATCCCAAGTACCTCACTCTCTCAAGGATTGCTTTTCTCAGAGAATTTTCTGAAGGGGATGGATGATGGAAATGAAAAATGTTTGTCTTTGGGTTCCTACATAACCTTATACACACTTGCAGTGTGTATGTATTCATCTCCTTACCACTTGGAAAGGAAAATTGTCTTCATTATCTTATCACCTTGCCATGATGTCTCACAAGTATATTTTTTAAAAAAGATTTTATTAATTTGAGAGAGAGGGAGAGAGAGAGAGAGAAAAGAGAAATGGTGGGGGAGGGTCAGAGATTAGAGGGAGAAGCAGGTTCCCCATGGAACAGGGAGCCTGACATCGGGGCTCATTCCTAGGATCCCCGGATCATGACCTGAGCCGAAGGCAGATGTTTAACTGATGAGCCACCCAGGCGCCCCTAGGAGTAGATTTTTTTTTAAGATTTTATTTATTTAAGGCAGGGGCAGGGGGAGAGAGAATCACACTGCCTGCCTCAGCAGGGAGCTTGACCTGGGCTTGATTCCAGGACCCCAGGATTATCACCGGAGTTGAAGGCAGACACTTAACCAAATGAGCCACCCAGACACCCCTCACAAGTACATTTTCACTGAGTATAAGGAAATGCATTTTAGTGACAAGGGTTCTGTCTAGCAGATGGCAACAGGTGGCCTAAGTTCCCCTTGAATGCAGGTGCTTAAGCAGGACATGATACATTGACCATAGAAAGCTTTCAACCCTGTGCTTCTAGGATTCTGCCTTTTGCTTTTAGCTCTCTAGGAAATGGATAAGTGATGATATAGTCTTGATGCAGCCCAAGTTTAGAAAGCAGCACCAACAACACTGTTCCTTGTATTATGTATTTCTCTCAATAGAACCACTTGGAAGAGCAATTTATCTTCCGTCATTCCCGGCCTGTTTTTGAGCTGCTTGACCTGGATGGGGAGCTGAGAATTGGTGCAGACCACTTCCACATGTACAACTTTCTCTTCAATATTAAAAAACAGGAACTCAGAGAGCTCTACCATGACTTTGACATCACAGGTGATCGTGTAAGTGCAGATTCCTTAAGTGTGACCTGGCAGCCTTTCTGTCCAAAGGCAGAGATAATGTCCTACTCTCCACAATAGACCTGGGTGGGGAGAAGGGTGGATTAAAACTGGCTTGAGTGTGTCCTGGCACTGGGATCAGAAAACACTCAAAGAGATTTATAGGCCCATGAAGAGAGAGGACTAAGTGTCATATAAAATGGATGCAGAATTACAGAAGCTTAGAGAAGAAAATTTTGTTTAGAAGTTTAGAGAAGTAAATATATTAATATGGCAGGCGTTGACATTGGAGGAAGGGTTTATAGATATAAGTAAGTAGAAAGAGAGAAAGTCTATGATGGGAACACATAAGCCTAAGAGAATCCTAAGAGAAAATAACTATGGTGTAGACCCTGGATTCTGCCTATCTATGTAAAGAGGAAGTCTCTGGGGCCCTGGCTGGCTCAGTTGGTGGAGCACATGACGCTTAATCTCAGGGTTGTGAATTCAAGCCTCACATTGGGCATAGAGCCTTTACTTAAAAAAATAAAATAAAATAAAATAAAATAAAATAAAATAAAATAAAATATCTTTTAATTAAAAAAACAAAAGAAGACGTCTATGTTGGGGAAGCAAGTGGGAGCTAAGGTTGAAACAGATGGATCATACGCCGTAGAACCTCTCAGGTGCCAGCGTGAAGCATCTGGCCTGGACACAGTACAAATAAGTGACCCATGGTTTCTTTAGAATGTACAATAGACCCTCTGTTTCCAGCTCCTAGACTACCATCAGTCTATAATTATGTCCTAATTACCCAGGCTCTTCAAATTTCCAAGTTTTTCAATGAGAAATGATTACAATCCTGCTGTCATTCGAAACAAAGTATCAAATCGTTCCTGAAATAATTTTTCTTTCTTTTCCCCAACAAAAGCGTCTTAATTACAAGGAATTTAAGCTGTTTACTATCTTCACCATGGACAAATACCAGGAGAAGCAGAAAGCAGAGAAAGAGCAAGGGAAAACGGCTCCACTCAAAAAGAAAAGGCCACATCGCTTTATTTTGAGCTCAAAACTTTTTTAGGAATAAATATATCTGAAAGTAGAATATAAATAATCACAACTGTTAACATGTCTAAAAATAAATTTAGAAAATCTAAGTGGGTATTTTTACATTGGCTTTTATACACAAAAGGTTCAAATGAGTGCTCTTCCATCAGCAGGTTCTTAACTTGAATAACTTTTTTTTCTTTAGATTTTATTTATTCATGAGAGACACAGAGAGAGGCAGAGACATAGGCAGAGGGAGAAGCAGGTTTCCTGGGGGGAGCCAGATTCGGGACTCGATCCCAGGACTCTGGGATCACCACCTAAGCCAAAGGTAGACGCTCAACCACTGAACCACCAGGTGCCCCTTGAATAACTAATTGACTTCACAATAATGTAATGTGAAGAAACCACTTTCTCTGTGGACATGTCCCCCTCACCCCGGACATGTCTTAATTCTGCTGCTGGTTTTCAGATCAACACTATTCAAAAGGTATATCCAAATAATTACAAACACTGTCTGGAGCTGAACAGCTGAAAGACAGTGATGGTTTCCTACTGTTTGTCAGCAGCGGTTCAATATGCTCAGAATCCTTTCTATTCATTCTCTCAATTAAGCTAAAACCACTTGTATGCAAGGCACTGTAAATTGGTAAATAGTGATGTGCCTCTACCTGTCAGGGAAACAGATTTTAGGGATATGGAGCTATGTTCTTCCTAGGACCTAAATTACAAAGTTAGATGCTTAAGGAACTGTACAAATCTACTAGGGTAGAATAATTATTATATGCCCTTGTATAATTTTAATTTTGTATAATTAATGCCTTGAATAATTTTCAATTGTTTTTAGCATGGGACTCATGAGTCCTCCCAACCTGAATGTAGTGTGATATTAATGGTGATAACTATCATTTAGTAAATGCTTGCTATGTGTTAGGCAGGCGCTTTAGATGCATGAAGTCATTTATAATATTCATATCCCTGTGAATCAGATGTTATCTAGAATTTACAGGTGAGGAAATTAAGGCCTAGAGAAATAAAGAGCCTTTCCCCAAAATATGGCATACTAGTGGTAGGACTATGGTTCAGATTCAAAGTCAATTAGATGCCTGTGCTCAGATCAAGGGATCTGAGTAACTTACTTCAATTTTAGCAGTCTAAGTTTCAAGCCAGCAGGGCACGTGGGTGGCTGTCACTTAAGTGTCTGCCTGTGGCTCAGGTCATGATCCAGACCAGACGTCCTGGGATAGAGACCCTCATCAGGTTCCCTGCTCGTGGAGAATCTGCTTCTCTCTCTCCCTCTCCCTCCACTCATGCATGTGCTTGCTCTCTCAAATAAATACATAAAATCTTTATTCAAGAAAATATTTTGGGATGCCTGGGTGGCTCAGCGGTTTTGAGCATCTGCCTTTGGCTCAGGGTGTGATCCCACGGTTCCAGGATCAAATCCTACATCGGGCTCCATGCATGGAGCCTGCTTCTCCCTCTGCCTTTGTCGCTGCCTTTCTCTGTTTCTAATGAATAAATAAAATCTTTTAAAAAATAATAAAAATAAAAAAAGGTTTCAAGTCAGCATTTTACTGGCTCAGAAATCCTTTCTGCATAATGCTAATTACCACATTTCCTTCTACCATAAACTTCTGGGGAACAAGTTTGGCAATTAAAGAGGTACAGCTCATTTACCATAAACCGAGAATTTCTTAAGGATTGGTTATGCAATATAACTGACCATAAGGCATTCAGAGTTCCAGAGTTACCTAATGCCATCAAAAATCACTGTCAATGTGCAATAGAAAAGAATATTGCTTATCTAAAATTGTCATTGGTAAGTAAAACTTGTAAGAACAGAAATCATGTTCATCACTATGAACACTTTATATTTAAGATGCAAAGTAGCTCAGAACAGTGCTCCTCTCTTCCTCTGATTTGGAGAAAAGTTTGCAGTAGTTCTCTAAGGAGAATACCTTCTGGAAAACAAGCATGAACACTACTACACCTACAGACAGTATTGAACTGATAGACTAGTATTATTTGCCTGGAAAATGGCAGTTGGAAATCTGTCATCCTTCAAAGGGCCTTGCCATTAATCTTATCTTGGGATAGATTTCTATCTCTTTTCTGGAATCCTAGATGGTTTTTGCTGGCAGACAAGCCTAAGATCTATGCATAGTTGTAGGAGGAGAACCTATAACGAGGTCTTAAAAAGGCTTCTTTCCCATTTTTCAAGAGTAACATTCCTGAGATATATAAAAGTAACCATGGCATATATATTTTTTACAGACACCATCTCTAAAGCAATGAAGATACTATACCTTTTACTGTGTCAGAATGGAGTAAGAAGGGAGAGGGGAAAGTCGAAGATAATGTCTTTTAGGTTATAATTTTGACTAAATTTTTTAAAAAGATTTTATTTATTTATTTATTAATGAGAGACACAAGGGGGGGAGAGAGAGAGAGAGAGAGAGAGAGAGAGAGAGAGAGGCGCAGAGACACAGGCAGAGGGAGAAGCAGTCTCCATTCAAGGAGCCCGATGGAGGACTCAATCCCAGGACTCCAGGATCATGCCCTGGGCCGAAGGCAGGCGCCAAACCGCTGAGCCACCAGGGATCCCCTGAATACATTACTTTAAATTTTAGTTTAAAATTTAGTCAAAATTTGGCGATCCCTGGGTGGCTCGGCAGTTTGGCGCCTGCCTTTGGCCCAGGGCGCCATCCTGGAGTCCCGGGATCGGGTCCTGTGTTGGGCTCCCGGCATGGAGCCTGCTTCTCCCTCTGCCTGTGTCTCTGCGTCTCTCTCTCTCTCTCTCTGTGTCTATCATGAATAAGTAAATAAAATCTTTAAAAAAATGTATTCAATTATTTCAACTTAATTTACAATCAACAATCAAATGACTGAAGTCTCAGGAATGAGTTCCCCCTCCTCCCTGGAAATCACCAGGGTGACTATAACAGGTATCATGGGGGATACCTGGGTTCAGTCGATTAAGCGGCTGCCTTCTGCTCAGGTCATGATCCCGGGGCCCTGGGATCAAGCCCCACGTTGTGCTCTCTGCTCAGCAAGGAACCTGCTTCTCCCTCTCCCTCTGCCTCTCCAATAAATAAAATCTTTTAAAAAAACGTATCATGGGGCAGCCCGGGTGGACCAGTGGTTTAGTGCCACCTTCAGCGGGAGGTGTGATCCTGGAGACTTGGGACTGAGTCCTGCATTGGGCTCCCTGCATGGAGCCTGCTTCTCCCTCTGCCTGTGTCTCTGCCTCTCTCTCTCTCTGTGTCTGTCATGAATAAATAAATAAAATCTTAAATTTATTTTTATTTTTTTTATTTTTTAAATTTTTATTTATTTATGATAGAGAGAGAGAGAGGCAGAGACATAGGCAGAGGGAGAAGCAGGCTCCACGCACCGGGAGCCCGACGTGGGATTCAATCCCGGGTCTCCAGGATCACACCCTGGGCCAAAGGCAGGCACCAAACCACTGCGCCACCCAGGGATCCCCTTAAAAATTTTTTTAAATGCTAAAAAAAAAAAAAAAAAAAAAAAGGTATCATATCCAATTATCAGATTCAAAAAAAAAAAAAATCCTTTGAATAGTATTTTCAGGGGCAATTGGCTTGGCTCAGTTGGTTGAGCATCTGACTCTTTGATTTTGGCAGGAATCCTGAGCTCCAGGTCCTGAGACTGAGCCCCTTGTTACATTGGGCTCTGCACTCAGTGCTGAATCATCTTGAGGATTCTTATTCCCTCCCTCCCCCTCCTGTGCTACCTTCCCTTCTCTCTAAAACAAGTGGACAGGGATCCCTGGGTGGCGCAGCGGTTTGGCGCCTGCCTTTGGCCCAGGGCGCGATCCCGGAGACCCGGGATCAAATCCCACATCGGGTTCCCGGTGCATGGAGCCTGCTTCTCCCTCTGCCTGTGTCTCTGTCTCTGTCTCTCTCTCTCTCTGTGTGACTATCATAAATAAATAAAAATAAAAAATAAAAATAAGAAAATAAAACAAGTGGACAGATTTGTTTTTTAATTTTCATCAACTGTGCAGTTCTAGAATGGAATCAGGAAACTGAGTATTTAGTTTGGATGGGTCCCAACTGACACTGTGTAAAAACTAAAATTCAATAGCATTGGTAAAGTGACTCTCTTTGGGACTAGAAGTACAACAAAGAAAACAATCTCAATATCTACACTTCTGGACTTTTTTCCTCTATTACATTAGTGACTTAAGGTTTTAAAAAATTTGTTTGTGAGGTATGCCTGCAGATGTTTCAATTAAGTTTCATTATTTCCACAGTGAGTTATTCCACTGTGTTCTTAAGGTAGAGCTCAGTTAGACCAAGTATATTTAGGTGTTTTTTTTTAAGGTGTTTGGATGGTGTTAACATGCCATAGTATTACTATGTCACAGTTCCATTAGAATGCCTCAGCAAAGCACGCCCCTTGTTCAGGGGCCTAAGCAATGGGCAGAGGAGCAGGTGAAGAGCAGGCTGGGCTGAGGGCAGCACTACAGGACTGGTCCCTCCACAATCTATATCAACTATAAAGAGGAAAGAATTTTAGAGGAAGCTAAGCAAAGTGAAATCATTTATCTTCCACTAGTCCCTAGCTCTCCTATATTATATCATCCCTTGCCTCACACCAAAAACCAAGACCAGAAAAGGCCAAATGAATTCTGCTGACATCTGCCAAAATGGGCAGTACCCAACATGAATAGCCCTCACAGAGCCAGAGAACAGATATCACAGGAGACCAGTTACTACAAGGGAAGTTATCAGCTACACTCCTCTTTTTTCTCTTTTCTGTTAAGTCAAAATACTAAATCATAGTATTTGAGAAATTGAGGTTGAAACAGTTACATTTGCTAATTTGTTCAATAATAAGAAATTATTCTTAAAAGCTGTCATAAAATAAGAGTGATTTTTCCCACCTCAGTGGGGAAAAAGACCAATGAAAATTGATTTAGTAAATAGTATCAGGAAAAGTGGGATTAGCTAGCCACCTACAAAAACAAACGAATAAACAAACAAATCTGGGCTGCTATTCTATTCCTTGTGCCAAAATAACTCCAGATAATGAAGCCATAAAAGAAATGCTAAAAACATGAGAAAAAAAAAAGTTATAATCTGAGTGGGTAAGACCTTTTGAAGTAAAGAAGAAAACCCTAAAGCCATAAAATACAAGTCTGATAGATCCAACCAAGCTAAACTTAAAATTTGCACATGGTAAATTATACAAAACCAAAAACAAATGGTAACACATGATAGAAAAGGACTTAATTTCCTTAAAAAAGAGAGTGTTCACAAATCAAGAGAATAAAGACCAAAGTGCACCAGAAATATGAGCAAACACAGACAATTCACAGGAAAAAAAAAGGCCTAAAATATACAATAAAATGCTGTACTTCAAAGAAAATATACAAAGACCACAGGACACAGATTTTTACTTAGATTGTCAAAGATCAATATGTTGGTTAACATATGTAAGAAAATAAGAGCAATCATATTGCTATAGTATTAAATTGGTAAAATCTATTTGGAGGGCAATTGTGTATCTACGGTCTAAATGTATATTTTTTTTATCAAACAATTCTCTCTTCAGAAGTACATTCTATAGATGTACATTGACACAATGATGTAGCTGTAGAAAAGGGCATTTCATGGCAGCATGGTTTACAGTAGCAAGATTCCAAGTAGCCAAACTGACCAAAATTAAGTCTGAAATAAGGGGTACTCCAGACAATGCAAGACTGGGCAGACATAAGAGGAATGATGCCATTCCAAGAGAAATCAAGGTGAATTGTCTATGTATTTATGGAAAAAACAGGGTAGGGTAGGTGAATATACTCAATGTATACCTGAACAGTGGCTCTCGCCATGTGAATCTACAGACCGGTTGCAGCAATAACTGAGACTGCTTAGAAATTCAAATTATAAGGTCCCATCCAAACCTATTGATGTGGTACCCCTGGGAGATAAGTCTAGCAATCTTTGTTTTCAGATCCCTTCTAGGTAATTCTGATTCATGCTCAAGCTGGAGTATCCTTTTACCACCCAGAAAAGTACTAACAGTTGTTACATCTGGGGATTGGAGAGAGACTTTTCACTTTGGTATGTTTGGATTTGCTCACCATGCATATGTACCACCTATTTTATTTATTTATTTATTTATTCATTATTTTTTAAAAATTTTTATTTATTTATGATAGTCACACACAGAGAGAGAAAGAGGCAGAGGCACAGGCAGAGGGAGAAACAGGCTCCATGCACCGGGAGCCCGATGTGGGATTCGATCCCGGGTCTCCAGGATCGCGCTCTGGGCCAAAGGCAGGCGCCAAACCGCTGCGCCACCCAGGGATCCCTGTACCACCTATTTTAAATAAAAAATGATCAAACCCTGCCACTTTGATCCAAAGTGGATAAAAAATGAGCTCAGTGCTTCTAGAAAACTGAATTAGGAGTTCTGATTTATGGCATGACTCTCAAAAAACACAACAAAAACAAAAACAAAAACCAGCCTACGTTAGACCAAGATTTCAATGTGGAAGATAAAGCATACCTTTGGAAAAAAAAAAAAAAAAAGCATACCTTTGAATAACCATGTATGGGTTTGGCACAGCAGAACCTAAGTCTGGTGATGATGAACTGGTTGTTTATTGAAGTTTTTAAAAAGAAGAAAAACCTTTTTAGAGGTTTATTAGAATGAGGCAGATTATCCTTATGTAGAGAGTAACAATTAAAAACCCAGAATAAAGGCCAAGACAAAGAGAAAAATTGAACATTTTTTTTAAAAAAGCACAAAAACCCTACATACTAAAATTGTACACATCAAGTATTGGTCCAATCTTATACCAATCTATTTACATTAAACAGCACCATGGTTTTCTCACCCAGGTTAGTTAAACATGCCCAGAAAATAGTTACGCAAAGTAATATGTACCTTTAAAACAAAATAAATTCTTAAGAGAGCTCAAATTCTACACAAACCAAAAAAACTTAGCAATCCTAGATTATTGATGATAATCACCCAATTTAACTGACGAAAAATAGGTTTGAACACTTTTCCAGTTGTCAAACTTTGAGAGCTGTTGCTATTCAATGTGGCATATAAATACTCTTTGATAACAGGGCCATTATATTCAAACACCCTCAAACTTCCACCTCCAAATATAAAAATACTCCTTTGGAATTAACATTGCTGTTGTCTCTTGAATTTAGATTCAATTATCAGCAACCCTCAATTGAATGTAGCCACAATCTTTAAAATGATTGCATAAAGAAAGGGAAGTAGTTAAAGCTCTCAGAAACAAAGTTACAATGATAGATATTATGTTTAATCAGGCTATAAGAAATGTAATACCATTTTAAACTTTACATTTAAACTAATTAGCAGTTTCATTTTGCCATTAAAATTAATAATAGTGCTTCACATCTAAACTAGTGTGGAGGTCTGATTATTTCCCAACTGAGAGCAGTGTGAGTACCTTCTTGCCTAAACTTTGCCAACTCACAGAGTCTCGGGGCCACAAGGATTATGTGACAGCCCCCCTCTCCTTTCTGGAACTAACTTTTCAAAGGCCCCAAATTAAATATAACCCTTGGCAGCTTTATTCCAGTCACAGTATGAGATAATCAGGTGCCCTCACGAGCTTTTTCAGTCCTCTCATCTATTATGCAGATGGCTCTTATTTTGACTCTTGGCTAGGAGAGACGCGAGAGGAAAACTATCATCCACCACAAGTAGAGGTAACGGTGAACTGGAAAGCACTAACGTATAAAGCAACGTTTCATCATTTGGTCTCACCGCTGATTTTTAAGTGACGTCTGTAAACATACCAGTAAATCAGGAGTTGAAATTTTCTCTACAAGACTGAAAATAGGCAGTTCTCCCAGGCACAGAGATAGTGGGTTTTCTTTACACCCTTCCTGCAAACTGGGGGAGAAGAGAGAATTCACTTTATTAATATTGTATTGGGAACACCTGCCCTTGACTCCTTGCATTCCCTGGCCCAGTGCATTTGGGGGCATGCGCTGAGAACTCCCAAGGAGGGTAGACCAATAAAGGTATTATATAGTAGTGGCCCTCTAAGCCTGGATATAACAACAACCTTGTTATAGACAGTTCAAAATAACTATGCAGCAAAAGGACGAGAGACTTTTCAACTGAGTATCAGCTGAAAATCAGAGATCTGACTGCACTGACTAAATTATTGCCTAGTGTTCCAGAAGGATACCTGCCACCAATGTGCTGGAAGGCACCAAAATTTAGTGTGAGTGTAAATAAGGAGCTGACGATATGAGGACGGGGAAAGCAATACTGAAATACAATTTGCCAGTCTCTACTCCTTTATGGCTAAATATTAATTGAGCAAAGAATTAAGACCAGAATAGAAGTGACCCTCAAATACTGCTCTTTTCAGTTTCCATTTTAAAAAACCCATTTTGTTACTGTTATTGATGATTTCTGATATATATATGTATATATATATACATATATATACATATATATGACAGAATTAAATATATATATTTAATTCTGTATTTACAAGGTGCTTGGTGCTGTTCTTCATGGACATAACATTATATTTACAGTCCAAATCATTTAAATATAGTCATTACATTGTTGCTGGGTGTTTTAAAATAAATGGTTATCTATTTTTTAACTGCCTTTCAAATTAGAAACTGTAATTACATGAGTCTCAAAGGCTGGCTCTTTGTGTTTTATTAATTATTTTTGTTGGTCTCCATCACAGATGGAATTTTTCACTGGTAATTCCTCAGAACTAAATCCATTCATACGGAATTCAGAGCAGTGAAAATAAATTTCACGCCATAGAGTAGGAAATGACAACGATAACAATAAAAAGGAGTGGGAGGGATCTTGGGACCAGCCAATAGGACCAATCAGTTCTCAACTGGTGTTGGGTTTTGCAAAGGCTGGCTCATGATAACTTGTACAACATAGTCCTTTGGGATCTTCAGCTCTTCCAACTTCATTTTGTCGGTGAGAGGTCTGCCAGAAAAGAACCATCGCTGGCTACTCGGTTCCACTCCTTCTGCTGCATGTAGCCTCCTCTTCATGTGGTATACTGTGTCTGTGCTGCGGACCACAAGTTTGAGGTCTTTGCCTGTGGAAAGGCGCAAACGGAGCTGACATTCATATCCAGAATTGGGTGGTGGCTCAGGAATATCCAGAGTCTCTATGTCGCTCTTTTCCTCTATCATGTTGATTGGTGGTGCCAAGCAGTAGACTGGAAGCTGGTATCTGTTGCCCAGTTCATCATAGCACTCTGTGAGTGCACCTTCAGAAAGAGAAGATAGGAGGAACAAGAGCTTCATCTACATGAACACAGTTTTATTCACACTTTGTAAAATGCTCAAACCTCTTGCTAGCTTGCCACTGTCGTGAAAAAAATGTAAGGCCAATCATTGCCAGCTGTTTTGCAATGATCCTCATTAAGGCCCATAACCAGTACATTGGAGTGTTTATCTAATTTTACCATAGCCAGGACCCTAGCTCCTTATCCTCACCTTTTCAAAGTCATTTCATACCTCATTCACACTTTTGTTAAATGATAAAAGAAAAGAAAGCACACAAAACTCAAAATTACTAATATTGATGCTTGGACCAAATTAAGGAGATATTCAAATTGCATTGCGATACCTTTTTAAAGAAATGGATCAGTGACTTTAACAACCACAAAAAGCAAAAAAAAAAAAAAAAAGGATCCCTAAGTTCAGTTCACCATAACATGTGTTCCCGAGCAGTTTCCTTACTGCCTTGACTTCTTAAATACTTGGTCAAAAGTCTTTTATCTTTTGTCAGAGACCACAAACTGGAGGTGACAAGCCTACTAGCTGCTCTGGCTCCTAGTATATAGATGAGTCTCATTAGCCTAATTGCCACAGAAATGACTGAGGGGTTTATTTAACCCCAATCAGTCAGTCTGTTACAGAGGAGCTATGGGTTAAAAAGGAAGAATAAAAGGGGTATGAAGTTTATAATCAGATAGCTTAGGGGAGAGAAAAAAAAAGCATTTGTGGTTTAAAAGAAGGTATTAATGGCTGATTTTTTAAATAAAGCATAAACTCCATTATAATTACCAGGACTTCCCTCAGGAAGCTTGAAAGCATTCTTAATGAATGCCTTCTTACAAGGTTACTCATATGTCCTTTACTCAAAATTGAAAATTAATGTCAGCTGGTTGATAAAAAACAAAAACATCTACCATATTCAAAACACTCACATATAGGCTAATGAGTGTGGGCGGTAGGGACACTGAGAAACAGTTATCAATGAACAAATAAGTTAATGAACTGATGATCTCTCTGTGGTCACTATCAATAGGCTGAAAATACAATGCACCCAAAATGAGACTGTAATAGTCACTAGTGCAGCATAGCTTCAATCAGTCTGTCTTCTATATTACAGAAGATGGGCTAGAGTAAGAATTCAGTCACCAAGTATAACACACATGAATCTCCCTGTTCACTAAATAATGTGAATCCTAGGACACTGCAGAAATGGATATACTTAAAGCACTGTTGTGAGCACCAGCAGTTCCCTAACAAGCAACCATCATACCTCCGTACCAGTGCTATTTATAAATACAGGTATAGTCAGTTGTCCTACCTTTACTATTTATACAGCCTAGTCCTGAGGCAAAGAAATCTACAGTGTCTTCCAGATGGGCTGGCCACCAGAAGAACTAGGAAAGAGAATGTGGAGAGTTCATGAAAGACTCATCACACCTCTATTGAGGAAACACCTCAGATACATGTCCCACAGATTCACTGATAGTATGGTCAGCCTGATAAGTATAAAAGCAATGTTCTGCTGGAAAAGCATTCTTGTAGACAATCACCATTCCAAATTACTGCCTTTGAAATTTGTAGACCAAGATGAAACTCCCAGCCTTGCTATTAACTAGCTGTGCAACTTTGAACAATATTCTTTAACCTGTAATATCCTTCTCAATTAGCAAAATGAGACAGAAGAAAACCTCTAAAGGGATTTCCAGGTGTGCATATGCTTCATCTTCAGTACCACGATAGATATAAAATAGGACTATAGACAAAAGCAATCAAACCAAAAGCAGAATGATGTCTGCACTAAAAGACAGCTTACATTGTTAGTCTCTCTAGAAAAGGACTAGAGATGTCCAAGCAGCTTTTATTCAGTGCTACATACAACATGAGTGCATGCCAATTTCAAAACAAGCGTATAACCAAATAGGCACTTTGGCTCTTCCTAGATATGAATACCCACTTCCTCATCACAACAGAAGGCAGTTCTTTTTCATAAAACTAATTTTAGGCATCATCTGCCAGTTCACTCATTCATTCCCCCTGCCCCTTTTAAAGATAATACCGTAAAGGAAGATATTTTATTTGTTTAAGTACACTCTACTACCAACGTGAGGCTCAAATTCATGATCCCAAGATCAAGAAGCTCATCCTCTACTGACTCAGCCAGCCAGGCCTCCCTGGAAAACAATCTTTTAATTCTGCCCTTCAGCCCAGCAAGCTAGGAATTCAGTTTTCAGATCTCAAATGGGTGAGAATGAAAATTCCACAGACTATGCGCCAGTAGATGGCCTATCTTCTTAGTCTAGCTCAGGCAGTGCTCATATCTATGATGCTGGAAATAAGCTACCCAGACTTCATATTGCTTAACTCCCATATTTTAATATTTTGGGAAAAGGTAACTTGCATTTTATTTAACATGAAGTTTTCTGGCTTATTTACTCTTTTCCTCACTTCTGTCAAATTATAATCTCTTATAAACATGGTCCAAATAATTAAATAGGGGAAAAGTCCAGACCAGATGCAGATATGACTTAGTTACATTTTAAGGTATAGTTTTATGGGTTATTCTCTCCCCAAATTAAATATCTGGGACTATAAATTATCAGTAAAAACAATCTTTGCTTACAATACGGCCCACAGTTGAATTATTATGTTAGAATTACCTACTCAGAGCAGAGCGACTCCTCTGTAGGTCCAGACCCTTTTGAACGGTATACCCCCAATTCTCCACAAATTACTACCCCCATATCTCTTCAGTAAAGACAAAACTGCTCTGCTAATAGTGACCTCTAATACATAACCTCTTTAGACCTTCATTAAAACCACTAGAAAAGAATCTTCATATTCCATGGAATTGCTGCATGAACATTTACTAAACACCTGGAAGAGTGTAAGGTATACCACTAGCTCTGAGGAGAAAAGGTTACAAGAGAGACAACATTGTTCTTGATCCTCAGAAACTTCTAATTGAGGCAAGCGGAGATAGCATACCCACCAGATTTTAAGAATTAATACACTGGAAAAAAACAACAACTGAGACATCACACAACAGAAGAGTGACTAAAGTTGGTAGAGCAAAGGAGGAGAAATTCTATAGAAATAGTGTGTTCTGGGCAAAACACAGAATAGAAATAAAAGGCATCTCAAGAAGTAAGAATGAAAAAAAAAAGTAAGAATGATAAGGGAACAAGAATTAGTACAAGTAGGAAAACAATAGCAAGTGGTTTTGCTGAAGTGAATAGAGAATTGATTATGTGAAATTACTAGATAGTAGTAAAAACATGATAGAAGGGTTCAGGTGTTTAGATTTCATACTACAGGAAATTATTACAGGTGGCTGATATAGTACATGAGTCATTCACCGAACAAATACTGAGTGCCTGTTACATGCCAAACAATGTTTCAGGTGAACAAGACAAAGCTTAAAAGGAGAGTGACTGGAACCAAGGGGACCTGCTAAAATGATTGCCTGACTACTGTAACAGAAAGAAATGGATTTGAGAGAATCAGTGGTCACTGGCCAGACCTAATGATAGGTTATGCATAATGGAAAACAAAAAGTAAAGAAGAATCACCTAAAAAGGAAATGAGAGTGACACAGAATTTAGGGTTACAAGATTTCTTGCTTAGCTTTTAACTGCTTCAGGTTTGGTGAGATACTTCAACTGAATTACGTGCAAGTATATGAAAAAGTACATCAGGGGACACTTGGGTAGCTCTAGGTGATTCCAGAGTTTCGGGATCGAGTCCCCTCACTGGGCTCCCCAGAGGAAGCCTGCTTCTCCCTCTGCCTGTGTCTCTGCCTCTCCCTGTGTCTCTCATGAATGAATGAATCGATCTTTTTTAAAAAAAAGGCAAAAAAAGCGTATCAGGAAAAGGTTAAAAAGCAGTAGAGTAATAATCTCAAATGTACAAGTCTGAACATAAAAGCAAATATTTAAGTGTGTTTACTAGTTCTGGCTCTGAGCACTTGGCATACATTAACATTTCTCACAATGGCCCTCTATGGTCAATCTATCTCATTTTGCAAACAAGAAAACTGAAGCAGAGAGAAATAACTCGTCCAGGGTCAGACACAATAAATGACAGAGTGAAATAATTGGATTCCTGAAGAAGTAAATGTATTGCACAGGGATAAAACCATAGGGGCTGGTTCCTGGGTTAGTGATATACTTACTCAATGGGAAGAAGGAAATGGACATGGCAGGGAGAAAGGCAGAGGACAAGTATTAGAGGGATGAAAAGCCAAACATGAATCACAAGGAACGAATCCACTAGTCTAAATGCAGTCCACCAACAACATAAGGTCAAAGAAGGAACTGGAAGATGAGACAAAAGAGAATGGCAACTAAGTTTCAGTGCTGTGAGGCTACCAAATGTACCAACAAAGTAGACATAGTACTGTTACAGTCTCATCTGCTGTTAGGGTCTCATCTGCTGTATTTGAGAAGTATGAGTGAACAGGGCACAGTTTTTAGGTGGGAGGGTTTTCCTTAAAGAAAGCCTTTGGGAGGCCTGGGTGGCTCAGCGGTTTAGCGCCTGCCTTCAGCCCAGGGCGTGATCCTGGAGCCCTGGGGATCGAGTCCCACATTGGGCAACCTGCATGGAGCCTGCTCCTCTCTCTGCCTATATCTCTGCCTTGCTTTCTGTGTCTCTCATGAATAAATTAAATCTTAAAAAAACACAAAAAAACCCGCTTGTGTGTTCAAACACAAGAGGGGAAGAACCACTTTAAAGGTTGATAATGGGGGCGCCTGGATGGCTACGTTGCTTAAGTGTGTTGCCTTCAGCTCAGGTCATGATCATGGGGTCCTGGGCTTTAGCCCCACATCTAGCTTTCTGTTCAGCGGGGGCCTGCTTCTCCCTCTCCCTCTGCCTGTCACTCACCCTTGTGCTCTGACAAATAAAATTTATTTAAAAATTTTTAGAAATAAAAGCTGATAACATAAGGGCTCTTGGGTGGCTCAGTTGGTTAAAGCCTTCGACTCTTGATCTTGGTTCAGGTCATGATCTCAGGGTCATGAGATGGAGTACCACATAGGGCTGCACTGGGCGTGGAGCCTGCTTAAGATTCTCTCTCTCCCTCTGCCCTTCCCTCCCTTTGACCCGTCTCTTATGCATCCCCTTTTCTATTAAAAAAAAAAAAAAAAAAGTTGGTAATGTAGACATTTTTCTATTTTTTTTTTTAAGATTTTATTTATTTATTCATGAGAGACACACAGAGAAAGGAAGAAACACAGGCAGAGGGAGAAGCAGACTCCTCACAGTGAACCTGATGTGGGACTAGATTCTGGTAACCCAGAATCATGCCCTGAGCTCAACCACTGAGTCAGCCAGGTGTCCCTAAAAGGAGTTTTAAAAAAAGATCTGAGAGACAGAGAGAGAGAAGGAGAGTGTGTGCACGTATGTACGCGAATGCATGTGCACAGGGAAGAGGCAGGAAAGGGAGGGAGGGAGAGAGAATCTCAAGCAGACACCATGCTCAGTGCAAAGCAGACACAGGCTCCATCTCATGACCCTGAGATCCTGACCTAAGCTGAAATCAAAGTCTGACACTTAACTGACTGTACCACCCACACACCCCTAGAAGGCTTTTACTCACTACCCCCTGGTCACTGAGAGTGTACTTCATTTAGTAATTCCTTACCAGCTCTAAAGAAGCTCCAGTCAGGCTTGCTCACACTTCTCACCAAGTGGCCTCTGTGGAAGGAATTGTCTTTTTCCCCTTCTCACAAACCCACCATAGGCTTCAAGTCCTAGCAGAAACAGATGGGCACCAAGATATACAACTGCCAGGGCATTGCCTCCCCACGTCAGGAAGCCCTGACATCTCCCCATGATAGTAAGAAGCTGCCAAGGCTCCACCTTCTGTTCTAATTTCATACATAATTTTCTGAAGTTTTTATTTACCTTCTATCTAGATGACTGGCTCAGATATTCTCTTTTCCTTGGTCAACGGTTTTCTGTGGCTATTTTTAAACTAGGTGTCAAAATATTTCACAAGAAAATTATAAAGATAAAATTAGATTATATGCCAAAAAATAAGAGTATCTTTACTAAATGCCAGGAACTCTTTCTCAAATAATCTTTCAGGTTAAAAAAAGATGTCTTTTTAAGCATTCAAAAGTCTCACTGCTTATTCCTCCATGCTCAGTCCTATAAGACGGCAGTAATTTTAATGTCTTTGCCATTTGAGACTTGCATAGCTACGTTTAATTTGTAAATTAAAATTGTAATGTAAAAATCAATTTTTACATTAGGAAACTTCTGGAGATAGGAGATGTTATCTTGTAATGATGGTTTCACGGGTGTTTACAAGTCAAAGCTGATCAAATTGTACACTTTAAATATATGCTCTTGGCACACTTCAATATACCTCAATAGAGTTGAAAAATTTAGTATTTAAAATACACTGGCAATCTGATACAGAAAATTGCCCTCCCCAAAGTGGGCCATGTCCTGGAACTTCAAGACTTTTGTCACATTGGGGGTCTTTTCCAAAACCTGTGGAAATAGTCTTTATTCCTGACTTTTTTTTTCCTTTTTTTCAGACTTTTCTAACTGACCCAGAGGCACAAACTCTGACTTTTTCAATAAATGTGACTTTCTATGGCAAAGGAAAGCCTAAGCACATAATTGAGTTGTACAAGAGTACTGACACAACAAAAAGACTATAAAGGAACAAAACAGCAGGTTAGTCTATGATTTGGGAAGCCCACTGTTGAGCCTGATGGGGGAACAGAAGACTGGAAGAAAGGAGTGAATCTGATGCAAGGAATAGCAGCTTTGGTGTGATCACACTCATTTTAATTTAGACCCTAATTTTGGACATATTTAGTCTGTTTCTTCAGGACTATAGTATCTACCTCAGAAAGTTGTTGAAAGATTAAATAATAAAGCAAATGCCAAATTGCCTAATACATATAATATACCCATTGAAAAGAGTAATATTGGTTCCCCTCTCACACAGGTTTTAAATATCAGAATCAGACGTATAGGGGAGAGCTCACTAATAGCAATATAAAAAAGATCAAACTTCTTTTTTAAAAAAGATTTTATTGGGATCCCTGGGTGGCGCAGCCTTTGGCCCAGGGCGCGATCCTGGAGACCCGGGATCGAATCCCACATCAGGCTCCTGGTGCATGGAGCCTGCTTCTCCCTCTGCCTGTGTGTGTCTCTGCCTCTCTCTCTCTCATTCTCTGTGTGACTATCATAAATTTAAAAAAATATAAAATAAAAAAGATTTTATTTATTTATTTGAGAGGAGCGAGTGTGCAGAGAGAGGGAAAAGCAGACTCCTACTGAGCAGGGAGCCTGTTGTGGGGCTTGATCCAGGACCCAAGGATCATGACCTGAGCCAAAGGCAGATGCTTAACCGACTGAGCCACCCAGGCACCCCAAGGATGAAACTTTCTTAAAGTTAGAGTTCACTGCTTTAGGATTCCTGGGATTCTCTACAATTTGAATCATAGTAATGTCAAAAGGGCCATCACAATTACTTTTCATTCTAATGAGCAGTATTTTAGGACTAACTAGTAAGTGTCTCTCTCATGTAAACACTCTGCTGGGAATTATATTAAGCTTATATCTGACCGTTGGGCTTTAAGAGAAGCAGTTTTAGCTCCCATCTGCCAAGTTAGCTATTAAGACTGTAGCCTTCAGAAGCATCAAGCTTAGTTTGTATATATTGCTCAAGCCATATGATGGTTAAATAGTGATTAAGTGCTTGTATAGGAGCCACCTGGGTGGCTCAGTTGGTTAAGTGTCTGATTTCAGCTCAGGTCATGATCTTGGGGTCCTGGGATCAGCCCAGCATTGGGCTCCATGTTCAGTAGTGTCTGCTTCTCCATCTTTCCTTCCCCCTACTCATATTTACATTCCCTCTCTCTCAAATAAATAAATGGAACGTCAAAAACAAAACAAAACAAAACAAAGAGCTGTGTAGGGGTACCTGGTTGACGCATTTGTTTGGTTAACCATCCAACTCTTGGTTTTGGCTCAGGTCATGATCTCGTGGGTCATGAGATCTAGCCCCATGGTGGGCTCCCTGCTTAGCAAGGAGTCTCTGTGCCCCACCCTCCCGACTCACTCACACACTCTCCCCACCCTCCCGACTCACTCACACACTCTCAAATAAATTTTTAAAAACAGAGCTTGGGTAACATTTTTACACATTTCTAAGGGGACAATGATCTTCAGAGAAGCCTATGACTCAAGAAAAATCTCCCATCTCAGTTATTTCAGGGCTTTTGTTGCTCTAATTGGAAAAGAAAGGAGTGGGTGACCACAACAGAAGAGTGGATAAATTTACATTTTATAACTCTAAATCATTTTTGTTTCTTTGATAGAGTGGAGATTATTCATTAATATATTAATATACTATTAATTAATTTATGGTTAGTCATTCATTAGATTCTTTAAGGCTTTTCTTTTTTTTTTTTAATTATTTATTCATGAGAGACAGAGAGGGAGAGGCAGAGACATAGGCAGAGGGAGAAGCAGGCTTCATGCAGGAAGCCTGATGTGAGACTCAATCCCGGAACTCCAGGATCAAGCCCTGGGCCGAAGGCAGCGCTAAACCACTAAGCCACCCAGGCATCCCACCTTGTTTCATTTCTAAACACAAAAGTCTGGATAAAATCCTCGGTCTCCCATGTATATGTAATGTCTTCATGCTTTCATTCCTAAACTTTATGTTCATAACAAATTTATCAATTAAGTTTATTAAATGGCAAATGTTTATAGAGATCTTTAAAGGAGCCAGAATTCATGGCCTGCTTCTTAATGGGCCTCTACCACATTTACGGGAAATAGAAACAAGGCCTACATATATGCATTTCCTACCTATCCAGGTTTTAGAGAATCCATTTGTTTCTCTTTAGTATTTTTTTTAAAGATTTTATGTATTTATGTATTCATGAGAGACACAGAGAGAGAGGCAGAGATATAGGCAGAGGGAGGCTTCCCTGTGGAGAGCCTGATGCAGGACTTGATCCTGAGACCCTGGGATCATGACCTGAGCCAAAGGCAGACACTCAACCACTGAGCCAGCCAGGTACCCTAAAGATTTCATTTTTAAGTAATTTCTAGACCCAATGTAGGGCTCTAATCCACAACCCCAATCAAGAGTCTTAGGCTCCAATGACTGAGCCAGCCAGGCGTCCCAGAGGTATACAGTTTTAAAGTATTCTATTAGTATGGGAGGGGCTAAAAATGGAATTAACACTAAAGATTACTTGTGCATCACTTTATTAAAAAAAGGAATGAAATGATTTGACAACGTCATTCAATTGCTTTGTTACTGTTAAATCCAAGACTTGAGTTCAAATCCCAATTCTAATTCCATGACTTCTAACTTGAAAAGGGATATAGCCATTCTGTATTTCAGTTTTCTTATCTCTTTATTTTTATTTATTTAAAAATTTATTTGGAATAGAGAGAGAGATAGCACAAACAGGAAGGGCAGAAGGAGAGGGAGAGAGAATCTCAAGCAGACTACAGATTAATCATGAAGCCCAATTTGGGGCTCAATCCCAGGACCCTGGGGATCATGACCTGAGCTGAAACCAAGAGAGTCAGATGCTTAACTGAATGCACCCCCTTCTTGTGTCAAAAATGGAGACTATTGTAGGTGATTATTATAGGCATGTGGATTATATAACATCAGCTAAAAACATGAGTTTTGAGTATTTTATTACCCCTGATTCTCAGTCCAGGTGTTCATCATGTTAGCTCTCTATACGTAGAAATACTCTATTTATAACTGCCTTTATTTTTAAAAAAAGTTTTTAAAGTTTTTATGTATTTATTTTTTGGGGTGGGGGGGGGATAGAGAGTGTGTGCACAAGAAGCGGGAGGTACAGAGGGAATGAAAACCCCAAGCAGACACAGAGCCTGATGTGGGGCTTGATTCTACAATGCTGAGACCACAACCTGAGCTGAAGTTAAGAGTTGTACAGTCAACCAACTGAGCCACCAGGCACCCATAAGTGCCTTGATTTTTAAAAACTTATACTGTGGGGGATCCCTGGGTGGCGCAGCGGTTTGGCGCCTGCCTTTGGCCCAAGGCGCGATCCTGGAGACCCGGGATCGAATCCCACATCGGGCTCCCGGTGCATGGAGCCTGCTTCTCCCTTTGCCTGTGTCTCTGCGCCTCTCTCTCTCTCTCTGTGATTATCATAAATAAATAAAAATTAAAAAAAAAAAAACAACTTATACTGTATTATAATAATTTATTCACATTTGATGTATTTTGAGATAAAACCAGGAAAAAAGAAAACAAAATTCTGGGCAACTCTTTTCCCTCCTTTATTTTGAAAATGATTTTATTTTATTTATTTATTTTTTTGAAGGTGATTTTATTTTATTATTTTTTTTAAAGTTTTTTTTTTAATTTTTATTTATTTATGATAGTCACACACACACACACACACACACACACACACACACACAGAGAGAGAGAGAGAGAGAGGCACAGAGACACAGGCAGAGGGAGAAGCAGGCTCCATGCACCGGGAGCCCGAGACATGGGATTCGATCCCGGGTCTCCAAGATTGCGCCCTGGGCCAAAGGCAGGCGCTAAACTGCTGCACCACCCAGGGATCCCTTGAAGGTGATTTTAAAAAGTTTTTAAAGAATTACCCTTTCCTACCTCCTCTATCCCTAAGCATGAAAAAGGACAAAAGAAATGGACCTTCAAAAGCCTAACTGAACACCTGGCAATGTTTAGCCACAAGAAGTAGGAAGAGTAAAGTTGGAGTTAAGTCTGTAAGAAAGAGAAAAGTATTTGAATAATAGTAAGCAGCTAGCTACTTCTTCTAAACGAGAAAGGTTAAGAGGGGAGCTTTTACATTTGAATTGAGATGCTAAATAAACAAACAACCACCTTTCTAGAAAATTTGAAAGTAGGGAGGAGTAGCCAATTTAAAAAATCCTCTTTAATCTTCTATATAGTAATTCTAAAGAGCATTAAATGCTCATCTTATGAAACAGGTATTGTTTCTGAACAAGCTTTAACTGAAAATTAGTGAATAGTCACTATGCGCCAGACTCTGAAAAATGAAAATAATAACCACCTTAAAAAAATTTAAGTAATCTCTACACACAAAATGGGGCTCTAACTCACTACCCTGTGAGATCAAGAATTATATGGCTCAAAAAAAAAAAAAAATCATATAGCTCTACACCTACTGAGCCAGCCAGGTGCCCCTCCTTTAAAAAAAAAAAACCAAACAAACCCTCAGTTTATGCTAATTTGTATAAACCACTTAATCTGTAACCTAGTTTCATGGCAAAATACTCTATTAGGAGTGTTTTTAGGATTTTTAGGTAATGGTCAAATAGCAATCAATTAGAAAAAAGAGATACTCTTTAAGAAATTTAGGACCATGAAAAAAATGTATAAATCATGAAAAATAAAATTCTTATAGGATGGGAGGCTATAGAAAAGAGGTATCAAATACCAGAATCATCCAGAGAGATTTTTCCACAATACACATGTCCATAACATCCTCAATCTGAGTCACAATTTCCAGAATGAAAATATATACGCACATATAAAATTTCCAGGTAGTCATGACACCATCTTCTAACTCTCCCTATTGCCATTTGAGAATAATGAACTAAAGACATCACTGATATTAATAAAGGAAGATAACTGAAAAGCACAGAATTATTTTATGCTTAGACAAGACAGAAATATAATGAATACGACCTACAGACTGGAATTGAGACAAGAACAGAATTATTCATGGAACCCACTGTATGAAAAAGAAACAAAGGAGGAAACATGGGGCAGGGGCAGGGGCATGGGGTGATAGGAGGTGTTTTGGTTGTTTCTTTGAAAACTAACTCAGGAAATAAGATAATTATCATTACACAGGAAAAAAAGCCATTGACAAATACATAATTTTTGTGCATATAACATTGATACCAAATACAATTTAAACCAAAAAGGGTATATAATCCTTGCTTATTTTACAAATAAAATCTAAAATAACAGACAAGATAATAAGACGTATAAAATAACATTTACAAAGATCTTTCCATATAGTTCTCAAACTTAAAGAATTTTTAATATTTATATTGCAAAGATAATATGAATAGGTTGAGATAATAAGATTATGGGAAGAGAAAACAAAAAAATTAGATGAAAACAAGAGAGACTTGACTGAAGGAAGCTTAGAAAGGAGTGTATGCCCTAAGATCTCTTCAGATTGTCAATCTAAGATCAGTTCAATACTCTTATGGGTAATACAGATATAGATGAAAAGAATAGGGATGGGCCTACAAAGGGATGATGCTAAACTATGTCATCAATACTTTGGTGTCCAAGCATTAATAAATCTGTTATTGTTGCTTGAAATCAACATAATCTCAAAATTTTATTAGGCGACATAGGTAGAGTTCTCCAAAAGCCAGAGAAAGATGTTACCAGTATAATTATCAAATTAATAATTAAAGAATTTGGTACAAGGAATTTACTTGTTAATGCCAGAGTTCAAGAAAAACAATCATTAGCACCACTATTATCAAGTGCTTTTTGGACTATGGTAAGTAATCCACATGTGCTATTATCACATTTAACCAGTACAACCACCCTATAAGGTAGATAGTTATAATCGGTATTTTACAAATGGTAACACTGAAAGTTACAGAAATGCCCAAAGTTGCATAGCCATGAGTGGTAATACAGTAGAAGCAGGAAGTAAAGCTAGGTCTGATACCAAAGCCTGAGCTAGAGAGCTAAAGCCTATGAAATATTTTAAACTTAAACTATGAAGTATAGGATGTTTAGGGTCTAAAACCACAAAATGTGTCCAAATATTTAACTTATTTCAAATATATAACTACATCAAGAAGATGGAAGAAATTTCAGTAACACCACTGAATATGTCTAGGTAAAAGCATGCAGCTAAATAGCTAAGTTATAAACTGACGATGAGTTAGAGGTACATGAGTGGACACAATTCACAAATCCACTAAAGAAACACAGTTAAGTTTCAGATACAAACAAGGGAATTCAATCAAGGGTAGCAATGATAGCAATACCCAGAAAGAGACTTTAAACAAGAAATAGAGCTTTGAACAAGAAAAGACTGGACATTAGTTTGATTCCTTCGTGCTAAAGCAGAAAACACTCCTTAAACACAGAAGGGAAGTAGAAGCTAATCCTATCAAATTTCCAAGAATAATTCTCCCTAACCTGTTGGTTGGTGAGACTGCCAGCAACATTACTTTTCTTGGCAGTTCACCTAGATAAGCAAAAATGAGAAATAAGTATTTAGAGACCTGAGCCCGTATCTAATAAAATATACATAGGCCCCTGCCTTACATAAAGTAGATCTACTTTGCCTCCATGAACTTGTAAACAAGGCCATGATTTATAGAATATCAAGATATTCCCATAGGTAACTATGATAGGCACAAAATAAGGAAGTCAAAGTTCTAAGGTTCTGAATCTTAGGATTCCAAATTAAGACAATCACAGATGAATAATTCTTTCCCACTCTCCATCCCTACTCCCACCTGGCAAACCTGTACAAACAAACAAATAAATACTGCTTTAAAAATATGTGATATAAACATTAAAAAGAGAAGGATGGTAAAAATAATTATAAAGGAAGGGTCTTTATATTATATAAAGGTAATATTTGAAGACAAAACATAGAACTAAAAGAGGTAATGGAGCAAGATGATGTCCACCCCCAATCATACAAGAGGCAAAGAATTCAGAGACTACCCATGAAAATCAGGACTAAAGAGTCATACTGAAATGACATTCAACTACACATTTTTTCAAATGTAGGAGGGATCATTTTTACACCTGTGCAGAAAGTCATCTATATACTAAATAAATGCTAAATATGCTAAATAAATGCTATTTACCCAAGCCTACACTAATAAGCTTTCATAATAAAGAATAGAACAGCTATGGAGTACGTATTTTTAAAAGTTTTTCGGAAGCATAGTTAATTCAGAAAATTAACAGAGATTTTGAAAACTGGGAAGGATACTAAGTTAAATATTATTTGAAAAGGTGTCAGGGGAGTCTGGCTGGCTCAGTTGGAACAAACATGCGATTCTTGATCTCTGGGTCGTGAGTTTGAGCCGCATGTTGGCTGTGGAGTTACTTAAAATAAATAAAACTTAAAAAAAAAATAAAAGGAAAGGACATAAAGCAGATGGTTAAACAGTGAAAAGCAGTGTTCTGAAAATGAAGACAAATCGAGATACTGAAATAGAAACAATGAAGGTATAAAGGAATAGAAAACTGCAAAGGAATGCAGGTGATTATATAGGGGGGTTAAAGAGACAACTTGACAAAATATTAATTTGAGAAACTAAAGAGAAAAAATTATAAATAACAGTTATCAGAAAAGCTAAGGCTGTAATATGAAATTAACACTTTAATCTCAGTATACCATGAAAAATTTTTGAAATGTCCCTAATCAAGGAGACCAAACAAGAGGATGTGCATGGGTCCAGCAGATATGTGTCCCTGGAAATACTCAAAGCTAATGGTGGTCCTTAGAGTCCCATTCCTAAGAAAAGAGAGAGAGGTTCTTAATAATGCTCAGGGCTGCAATCATAGAAAACTGTCCTTAAGAACATGTGACTTCTAAGTTTAGGTTTGCTCATTACACTAAAAATAGGCTTGATGAGAAAGTATAATGACTAAAGGAGCATCCACTGAGTCTCCACAGTTTCTGAAATCTAAATTTGAGACTTCTCTAGTGCTCATAGGAAGTGAAGTAGAACCTCTAGATTAGGACAGGGGGTGGAGGCCTCATGATGAAGAACTAGGAAGTTTCTGAGTATGGAAGCTGGAAAGCTGGTGGTTATCAACTGTTCTCTTTCTTGAGATTAAAACGGTTTTAAAAACAGAATATACTGGGGCACCTGGCTGGCTCAGTTGGTGGAGCATGAAACTCTTGATCTTGAGGTCATGAGTTCAAGCCTCACACTGGGTGCAATGCTTACTTAAAAAAATAAATAAATAGGGCAGGCTGAGGGGCTCAGTGCGCCACCTTCAGTCCAGGGCGTGATCCTGGAGACCTGGGATTGAGTCCCACGTCGGGCTCCCTGCATGGAGCCTGCTTCTCCCTCTGCCTGTGTCTCTGCCTCTCTCTCTCTCTCTCTCTTCTCCGTGTATTCTCATGAATAAATAAATAAAAACTTTAAAATAAAGAAATAAACAAGTAAATAAATAAATAAACAAATAAATAAAATAAACACACAATGTAAATCTTTCTCAAGCTGAAAGACACACAAAGAAACAAAGAGAAATGTTCTTTGCAAAAAGAAAAAGAAAATGCACAGCAAGAAAAATGAACATTTTCCATTTGGTTTCTTGCTATTAGAATGGAGCTCATTAAGTTTCTTGTGTCCTTGAGGACCACCAAACCTACCATGTGGTAATGTTATGTTTGCACCATCAATGATTGCTTGTGCCAGTTCATGATCATTGCTCTCAAAAGCATGTGCTGCAGCCTTCAAGGCATCCCAAATCTCTTTACGGCCTTCAAAAGCTGGTGCAGTATCCCAAAATTCGTCCCTCTTGCTGCGTAGTTGTCCATCTGTCATGGGATAATCGCTTTTCCATTTGGGTTTCTCCTTTTTCAAAGGCTGGTTACGACCTAAAGCGACTGAGAAGAAAGAAAAAAGCTGTCGTCAAAACCAAAACTTAGAACTGATGTATTAAAAGTTATCTGGTCATGGGAAGCCTGGGTGGCTTAGTGGTTGAGCATCTGCCTTCAGCTCAGGGCGTGAGCCCGGGACTTGATCCCACACTGGGCTCCCCGCTGGGAGCCTGCTTCTTCTCCCTCTGCCTGTGTCTCTGCTTCTCTCTCTGTGTGTCTCTCATGAGTAAATAAATCTTAAAAAAAAAAAAAAAAAGTTATCTGTTCATTCCTCTTTGATTCATTCATCAAAATTATAGCTAGAAGTCTGCCTACTAATTAATTATTGCATTCTGAAATTTCCCATTTTAGAATTACAAGAGCAAATGGAGACATTAGATGGCTCTATCCAAAATGTCCAGTGACAAGTTAAGAACTCTCTTCAACTCAGTATGCCTTCTCCAAAGGATGGTTTTAAAAATTACTTAGAAAAACAGCAATAAGTGTTTCATCAGACAATAATGGCAGGATTTTAAAAAGTCAAAGGATGCCATAAAAGAGGTAAGATACTAGGAAAAATCAAGTAGCAAATTAGCTTGAATCTCAGGACTCTGGACATGTGATGCCAAAAAGTAGGACCTGAGAAATTCTTAGGAGGGGAAAGACTGCTTTGTGGTATCCAAAGGAACAGTCAAAACCACTAGCTCCATGAGGAAACCTGACCATAGGAGCACTCCACTCTGGGCTTCAGTCAAGGAACTGTAAATGCCTCTCTCTGAACCCCATATATGAGGTAATTTGGAAAGGGTGAGAGAGATGGTTAGAAATCAGTGAAAATAGGATTGAACAGGTGATCCTGTTCCCGGACCACAGGAGGACTCCAACCAGCAGAACTACATTACCCCACTTTAGTTTCAAACCTAGAGAAGAAAAAAGAGAGCAAGAGTCTACTCCTCTTTTGCTGTAAAAGACAGCATAGCTCCTTAGGGAATGTTACATAGTAATTAATAATGCTAGAACAAGTCTGTTGTAGCTTCTTTTACCTAGATACTTACCTGGCTTATGATCACCAATCTCATACCAATACAGAGAGCCATTCTTAATCTTACGCAGTGCCATAGATAAGAAATAGTTTGACAGACGGAAAAATAAGTAAAAAGAAAATTGAGGCTTGATGGAATCTAGGGTAAGAGTAGGTGGGAAGTAAATGACAGAGTGGTAGGAAGGAGAGGGTATGCATCAAAATTCACTGTTCTATATTTAATTGCAGAAAGAATACTAATTTAAAAGAAATTACTCTCAAAATGGTTCTAAAGAAGCTACGAAATTAACCACTCCCTTACTGGCCTATAGCCAAATGAAATTTGGGCTATTCATAACAGAAATAAAATTACACCAGTCCTTGGGCAATCTCTATACTGTACACCAGGCTATGTTCCTGATAACAGAACAAACTAATGCAACAAAGTGTATCTGGTTTGATGCTTGGATTAAACCATGCTTTTTCCACATAATCTGGCTATTTTATCTCAAGGAAAAAGACAGCAGGCCATGCCACTGTCAGCTATTTTTCTCTTAAAACATTCAGTGTTTGACTCCCTGTAATTTTTGGCCCTGTAGCTTATCCATCCTAATAAAATGCCAACCAGTTGAGTTCTAAAAAGGTATGGAAAGTAAAGTAGGAAAACAGTCTATGTAGTAGCAGGGCTGGAAAGACAACCCAAATATCCCCTTTAAGAAGTATTTACCGAACATTCATTAAGGGTAACAGTATAGATGTGTGTATCAGGTTTAATTCAAACATTAGAAACACAATCTATACTAACGATTTTCCCCTGCATTTTCCAAATAACAAATAAATGTATACAGAGCATTATTCTCTAAAAGGTGTTCAGAATACATCAGGTAATCACAATCCCCTACTGATTCTACCAACAAGATAAAATGAAAGGCAAATTTATTTTCTGCTATATTAACCTTTAGATAAGTCAGTAATAGTTTAGGGACAACACTCAGTTTACTGAATAGAGAGTAGAAGACAGGATACAATCGGTAAATACCTATTTGAATAAGTATTCAATATTCAAATGATTATACATTACTCAAAGTTATCTATTCAATATTCAAATAAGACCCCAATTTGAATAAAGTTTCGGGTCTTTCTGAATAGTTCCAGAGAACTGTTTAGCTTCCCATATATTAAATATACCAGAGGAAAAAATCTGTTATAATTCTGTCATTGTAAAAAAAAAAAAAAAAAAAAAAAAAAAAAAAATTCTGTCAAAAAGCAAAAACAACAAAACCTCAACAATCTCAGTACTTAAACCTAAGAAACCGAAAGAGGTTTCTCAGAGGGATCCACCAGAAAAACAATCTAATTTTAAAGGTAAAAAATAGGGGTGCCTGGGTAGCTCACTAGGTTAAGTGTCTGACTTTGACTCAGGTGATGATCTGGGGTTCTGGGATCAAGCCCTATGTCAGGCTATGCATTCAGTGGGGGAGTCTGCTTCTCCCTCTCCTTTTGCCCCTCCCCCTGCTTTGTCTCTCTCATATAAATGAATAAAATTAAAAAAAAAAAAAGTTAAGGTAGAAAATACTTTGGAAAAAGCAAGCTCTCTTCCTTAATGAATATGAGGTAGCTTTATTTTACCTCTCCTTACCTAATGAAGGTGTAAGAACAAAGTCCCCAAAAAAGGACAAATGACACATTATACTTAATCACTCCAAATCCGTTTCAAATCTATATGCTGTAAAGTTCCAAAGTAATTACTTTATGTAAGAGTAAGAAAGACAAAATAAATACTTGTAACATCAAATAAGCTTCCTTTTCTCTGTCTTGGTCTCTACTTTTCTCTGTATCACAAACATGTAATAAAGAATGTCTATTATTAAAATACTTAAGTCTTTACAACATAACTATTTTAGTGAAACCGCTGAGCAGGGCAGAATTTTCATTACAAAATATGAAGTTTAAGTTTCTTTTTTTTTTTTTTTTAAAGATTTTATTTATTCATGAAAGATACAGAGACACAGGCAGAGATAGAAGCAGGCTCAATCCAGGGAGCCCGATGTGGGACTCAATCCTGGGACTCCAGGATCACACTCTGGGCTGAAGGCAGACACCTATCCGCTGAGCCACCCAGCATCCCTAAAAGCTTCATTAAGGGGTGTCTGGGTGGCTCAGTTGGTTAAGTGTCTGTCTCTTGATCTCAGCTCAGGTCTTGATCTCAGGGTTCTGAGTTCAAGCCCTGCATTGGGCTCCACACTGAGCATGGAGCCTACTTAAATAAATATACAAATAAAATAAAAAGCTTCATTTTAAACTAAATGCAATTTATTGCCTAACATATCTTTATTAAATGAACTGGGGAAAAATGGATATTTAGCAAAAGCATTTAAACTATGTTCTTGTGAAAACATTTAGGGTTTTATAGGGATTTAATATTTGTAAAGCACCAAAAAAGGATTGGTATATAATAAAACTGCAAATATGTGTTTGCTAAGTAAAAATAAATTTGGGAATACTATATATATGAAATCAAAAGCCTTGACATGTTTTTCAAAAATATACAGGCTAAGTCTTTTCTCATAACTTCTGAATAGAACTTGACATTCTAAGAATTTAACATAAAGTGCCTTCCTCAGTTTTAAAAAGAACTGTTCTATGATTGTCATGCACATCCTGTGCATTTATGAGTATATTTTCTAGAAATTGGTCACCAAATGTTGTGCTTCGATTTTAGCTGACATCACAAACTTGAATTTCTGAAAATACCTAGACGCAGAAATCAACCTAGCAGCGAAGAAGCTATGTTTTTTTTTTTTTTTTTTTTAATTTATTTATGATAGGCACAAAGTGAGAGAGAGAGAGGCAGAGACACAGGCAGAGGGAGAAGCAGGCTCCATGCACCGGGAGCCCGACGTGGGATTCGATCCCGGGTCTCCAGGATCGCGCCCTGGGCCAAAGGCAGGCGCCAAACCGCTGCGCCACCCAGGGATCCCAGAAGCTATGTTTTTTTTGCACCAAGTCAGTCATTCTCAATTATGAAGAAAACGAAGTAAACTATGTATATTCAATTAGATTATATCTCATGCTGTGATACTTTCAGGTTTATCTCTCATACATCACCTGACTCCTGACACCAAGACAGATGCTCAGTATCATTCATATATCTGGGACTAAGTACAGTATTATGCTCTAACAATAGATTTAAACAGGAAACAGTTCTTATTCCCCAAATTTCTGTTTTAAATCTTTAAACTGCAGGCAACCAAGCACATTGTTTTTTATTTTTTATTTATCTCTTTAAAAATATTTTATTTATTTATTCATGAGAGACAGAGATAGAGAGATAGAGATAGAGAGAGGCAGAGACACAGGCAGAAGGAGAAGGCGGCCCCATTGCAGGAAGCCCACCACATTGTTTTTTAATTCCATGGTTTAACATATAATAAAAGATTAATAAAGAAACCTAATTATTTTATTCAGAAAATACCCTTCTTTCCCCCATCAATCCAGTTACTTTCTTTTTTATTAAAAGATTTTATTCATTTATTCATGAGAGACACAGCAAGAGGCAAGACACACAGGCAGAGGGAGGAGAAGCAGGCTACATGCAGGAGATCCTGGGACTCCAGGATCACGCCCCGAGCCGACGGCAGATGCTCAACCACTGAGCCACCCAGGCTCCCCAAGGCAGTTATTTTCTAAAACTTTGCCAAAAACTCACCTTCTCAGAAGCCTCTTAATCACATTCATCGACTCATATTATTTTTCCTTATAACTGGTCAGCACTTCTTCCCACTCTGATAAATAGATCGATCTAACATGCAGTTTGCTTCTCGGGATCTATTATCTTAAATATTTATTTTTACTCGACAATTGAATGCGTTTGGCAAAAAAATTCACTTTGGCATTCTATTGATAAAAAACAATGATCTCAGAGCAATTGGGTGGCTCAGTGGTTGAATGTCTGCCTTTGGCTCAGGGTGTGATCCCACTGTCCTGGGATGGAGTCCCACATCATGCTCCCTGCATGTAGCCTGCTTCTACCTCTGCCTACATCTCTGCCTCTCTCTCTGTGTCTCTCATGAATAAATAAGTAAAATCTTTAAAAACAAAACAAGAAACAATGATCTCTAAAATAAAGTATGTTTATAGTTATTTTCCTTCTTTTGGTTCCTTGCTTTAATAGAGACTCTTCAGGGCACCCAGGTGGCACAGCGGTTTAGCGCCTCCTCTTTGGCCCAGGGCGTGATCCCGGAGTCCCAGGATCAAGTCCCACATGGAGCTCCCTGCATGGAGCCTGCTTCTCCCTCTGCCTTTGTCTTTGTCTCTGCCTCATTCTCTCTCTCTCTCTCTCTCTCTCTCTCTCTCTGTCTCATGAATGGATGAATGCATACATAAATGAATGAATGAATGTATAAAATAGTAATAATATTGGGACTCTTCAAATGAATAAAGGAGAAGCCATAGAATATAAATATCATGATATGACTCATGTACTAATAGCTTTAACAGATTAAAAAACAGAGCATTCCATTTCGCTAACACAACATCCTAAGGGAAAAGACTGAATATTTAAAGAGCTCACCATCAAAGGACAAAATGTTGTTTCAAAGAATTCTGAAAACATGAAAGTAACAAGGAATAGGATTGGTATAATGTCCCTATAATTAGATTGATTAGAGTCTGAAGATCATGAAAACGAAAGGGAAATTTTTGTCACTCCCAAGAATTAAGAATAGATCCCACAGAACTCTTCCGTAACAGATGGTGCTGGCCTAAAATGATACTCATATTTTATTCTCATGTAAATTTAGAATGCACTAACAAACACACACATACTACATATATTCCCTTTACCTAAAGCAACTATCAAAATAAACATAGGGAGATAAATGCTTAAACTAACAGTACCAACATACCAACAGTCGAAACCATTTCCCATAACTTCTCTAATATCTGAGAATTTAGATGTGGAAGAGATATTAGATAGTAGCAGCCAACTTTATTATTTGACAGGAAGGTAAGGAAGACCGAACAAGGATAAATGACTTGCTCAAGATCAAAAAGAGCCAAAACTAGAACCCAGATGACTAGATTCAAAGTCCAGAGTTCTCTTTGCATCATAGCACTCCATGTCTAACCAAGGCTGAGAAATGTGGTTTTCTTTACATACCAAATCAATTATAAGCGTCATTCAAAATAAAGCATGTGTTGTTTTTCTAGCAGCACTGATCTTTCATAGGCTTTGTTAGGACCAATGGAATGTCTCCGATTGGACAAAGGAAAAGCTAATTGAGCAGTACCAGATCCCCAACCTATCTCATCTACCACCTAATTAATTTCTTTGGAGAGATCATGCTTACTAAAGAGAAATCCTGAATAAGGGAAGAGGTAATGCAGTTTTCTAGTTTGTCAGTTTCAACTTGTAAGTCCTCAGCACCTGTAACAGATTAGGCACCAAACATCATATGTATGCATATCTAAGTAAATACACCATTTTAATGCTATCTTATAAAAAGTAAGAACATAATTTTAAAGGCATATATATAATTTCTAATGTTGTCTGAACTAGTTTTATTGAGGGGGGGAGGCAGATAAACAAACATGGTCTCCTGGCCCTGTTTTTTTTTTTTTTTTTTTAAAGATTTTATTTATTTATTCATAGACACAGAGAGAGGCAGAGACACGGGCAGAGGGAGAAGCAGGCTCCGTGCAGGGAGCCCGAATGTGGGACTCGATCCTGAGTCTCCAGGATCACACCCCAGTCTGCAGGCGGTGCCAAACCGCTGCGCTACCGGGGCTGCCCTGGCCCTGTTTTTTATTTATTTTATTTGTTATTTACCTTTTTTTTAAATTTTTATTTATTTATGATAGTCACACACACAGAAAGAGAGCGAGAGAGAGAGGCAGAGACACAGGCAGTGGAAGAAGCAGGCTCCATGCACCGGGAGCCTGACGTGGGATTCGATCCCGGGTCTCCAGGATTGCACCCTGGGCCAAAGGCAGGCGCCAAACCGCAGTGCCACCCAGGGATCCCCTGGCCCTGTTTTTTAAAGTATAAATCCACTTACCAATGGCCTGAGCATACCAATAGGCAAGAGGAAAGCCAACCTACAACATAGTATGTCCAATGACTTTTTTTTTATAAATTTATTTTTTATTGGTGTTCAATTTGCCAACATACAGAATAACACCCAGTGCTCATCCCGTCAAGTGCCCACCTTCAGTTCCCGACACCCAGTCACCCCCACCCCCCGCCCTCCTCCCCTTCCACTACCCCTAGTTCGTTTCCCAGAGGTAGGAGTCTCTCGTGTTCTGTCTCCCTTTCTGATATTTCTCACTTATTTTTTCTCTTTTCCCCTTTATTCCCTTTCACTATTATTTATATTCCCCAAATGAATGAGACCATATAATGTTTGTCCTTCTCCGATTGACTTATTTCACTCAGCATTAATACCCTCCAGTTCCATCCACGTTGAAGCAAATGGCGGGTATTTGTCGTTTCTAATGGCTGAGGAATATTCCATTGTATACATAAACCACATCTTTTTTATCCATTCATCTTTCGATGGACAACGAGGCTCCTTCCACAGTTTGGCTATTGTGGACATTGCTGCTAGAAACATCGGGGTGCAGGTGTCCCGGCGTTTCACTGCATCTGTATCTTTGGGGTAAATCCCCAGCAGTGCAATTGCAGTATGGCAGATCTATTTTTAACTCTTTGAGGAACCTCCACACAGTTTTCCAGAGTGGCTACACTAGTTCACATTCCCACCAACAGTGTAAGAGGGTTCCCTTTTCTCCGCATCCTCTCCAACATTTGTGGTTTCCTGCCTTGTTAATTTTCCCCATTCTCACTGGTGTGAGGTGGTATCTCATTGTGGTTTTGATTTGTATTTCCCTGATGGCAAGTGATGCAGAGCATTTTCTCATGTGCTTGTTGGCCATGCCAAGGACTTTTCTTAATGGGCGAGTCTCTTTTAAAATGTTACACAGGGATCCCTGGGTGGCGCAGCGGTTTAGCGCCTGCCTCTGGCCCAGGGCACGATCCTGGAGACCCGGGATCGAATCCCACGTCGGGCTCCCGGTGCATGGAGCCTGCTTCTCCCTCCCTCTGTGTCTCTGCCTCTCTCTCTCTCTGTGTGTGACTATCATAAATAAATAAAAAATTAAAAAAAAAAAATAAAATAAATAAAATAAAATGTTACACAAATGGGGCAGCCCCGGTGGCACAGCGGTTTAGCGCCGCCTGCAGCCCAGGGCGTGATCCTGGAGACCCGGGATCAAGTCCCACATCGGGCTCCCTGCACAGTGCCTGCTTCTCCCTCCGCCTGTGTCTCTGCCTCTCTCTCTCTAGCTGTGTCTCTATGAATAAATAAAATCTTAAAAAAAAAAAAAAAAGTTACACAAATGTGCTCACTTTGGCAGCATACTTACTAAAGTTGGATCGATACAGAGATTAGCATGGCCCTCACAAAGGGATGACATGCAAATTCACGAAGCATTCCATATTAAAAAAAAAAAAAAGTGGGATCCCTGGGTGGCGCAGCGGTTTGGCGCCTGCCTTTGGCCCAGGGCGCGATCCTGGAGACCCGGGATCGAATCCCACGTCAGGCTCCCGGTGCATGGAGCCTGCTTCTGTCTCTGCGCCTCTCTCTCTCTGTGACTATCATAAATAAATAAAAATTTAAAAAAAAATAAAAAAAAAAAAGTTACAGAAACATACAGTTAAACCCCACAAATGCACAGAAAGTAAGCCCCAACTTTGCTTGGAAGGCTGAAATTACATAAAATTGGAACTAAGAATATTGTCACGTAACAGGAGCCCACTGTACCTTCTAAGAAATATATGAAATTTTCAGATGGTTCATTCTACTGAGTTGGGGGAATGGTTTTATCTTGAATTACATTCTTTGCAATGCAAGGACCTTTACTTCTATTAATTTATGGGTAGTTCAAGGGATAGAAGTACACACAAGTCAAGGATGCCCATCCTCCCAACTATTTAACCTTGTTTTGAAAGTGTTAGCCAGCATAATCAGACAGAACAAAACAATCAGAAGTGTAAGAACCAGAAAGGAAGAAGTAAAACCATCTCTAATTGCAGATATGATTGTGTGACTGAAAATACAAGAAAATCAGTCCTCAAATTGCATAAAAATCAATATGGTAATAAGATATAAAATATAAGGGCAGCCCGGGTGGCTCAGCAGTTCGGCGCCTTCAGTCCAGGGCCTGATCCTGGAGACCCAGGATCAAGTCCCACGTCGGCTCCCTGCATGGAGCCTGCTTCTCCCTCTGCCTCTCTCTGTATCTCTCATGAATAAATAAATAAAATCTTAAAAAAAAAGAAGATATAAAATGTAAGCCTTATATACATAAAATATCCAGCTAGAAGATATAATAGAAAAGATCCCATGTATAACAGTAACAGAAAATATACAATACTTGGAATGCAACACCTATTATTAGGATATATTTTTTAAACTCCTGAAAGTCCCACAAGTAGACAAGACTTTAACAAGATTAAGATATCTCTTGTACTTGGACATTAACATTATAAAGATGTTAATTCTTTCCAAGTGAATATCTACATTTAACACGTTTCCAATGAAAATAATTTTTTTTAAAATTTTATTTATTTATTCACTCAGGAGAGACACAGAGAGAGAGAGAGGCAGAGACACAGGCAGAGGGAGAAGCAGGCTCCATGCAGAGAGCCTGACGTGGGTCTCGATCCCGGGTCTCCAGGATCATGCCCCGGGCTGAAGGCAGCGCTAAACTGCTGGGCCACCCGGGCTTCCTGAAAATAATTTTTAAAAAACTTTGAAGCTAGATGAGTTGATTATAAAAACAAATGGGTGAGAAGAGCTAGGAGAATCTTGAAAAAGCAGCACAACAAAGGGGCTGGCATTACAAATATTAAATACAACAAATATTAAAACATAAAACCGCTACAATTCAAAGTGTGTAAGGCATATGAATATTTAGAATATAATGCAGTTCAGAAAAAAATCCATATATACATGGATATTTAATATATGACAGAGATTTTATCTTAAACTGTTGGAAAAAAAGGCATTTTAAGTAACAGTGTTAGGACTGGATAGCCATTTGGAAAAAAGATAAAATTGGGTCAACATTTTAAACTGTATACCAAAATAAATTTTACATGAATCAAAGGTCTAAATGTAAAAACTGAAATAATGTATGTACTAGAAAATATAGATAAATTTCTCCATAACCAAGGATAACAAATGCTTTTCCAGAAGCAATGAGAAAAGACTTAATCTTCATATGGGGGCAGGAGGAGTCAAAATACAAATGACTAGCCTGGAGAAAGTATCCATAACTTCTATCACAAAGGGCTGATCTCTATAGTATAAAAAACTAAAAGTGGAGAAGACAAAAAGCAAAACCTGTTAAATGAAAAATGGGCAAGAGGTGTGAAGATCCAGTTCAAAGAACAAAAAAGTTAAATGATGTATAAAATAATTTCCAATCTCCTTCATAAGAGAAAAGTAAGTAAAACTTGCTTGTTACTCTTAGGCAACAATTCACGAATCTGACACTGGTAAGGTGTGGAAAGTAAGATATTTTCCTACATTTGAGGTAGGAGTCTGAGATCCCATAGGATTATTATCCAAAGGATTCCCAATGGAGGGAGAATTTGGCAACATCTAATATAATCAGTTATTTATCCATTGAGCCAGCAATTCCAGTTTTGGGATTCTGCTTTCAAGATATACTCCATGTAGGAGCACCTGGGTGGCTCAGCTGGTTACCCATCTACCTTTGGCTCAGGTCATGATCCCACGGTCCTGTGATGGAGTCCCACCTTGGGCTCCCTGCTCAATGGGAGTCTGGTTTTCCCTCTACCTCTGCCTCTTCCTCCCCTCTTGTATGCTCTCTCTCAAATAAATAAGTAAAATCTTAAAAAAAAAAAAAAGATATACTCCACGTAAATATGAAAGATTATTTCCTACAAGCTTGTTCGTATTAGATGCAATCTAATGGATGTATATGGTACAATATGATGAAATATAATGCAACTGTAAATATAGAATAGCAGAAAATTAAATATATATATATAGTGATACATTTTGTTTAATAGGAGAAACAGCTACCTCTCTATATATCTGGTTTTATAAAAATCAAAAACAAAAAAAGCACATACACTGGAAGAATAAACCAGAAATTAATAAAAATGGTTATCTAAAAGGGCTATGGGGTAGAAGAGACAGAGATGGGAGCAAGACTTCCAAGTATAGCTTTTTACAGATGTGACTTTTGAAAAATTGTAAATGTTTTACATTTTCAAAATAAAATCAAACCAAAAAAGTAAACTCTAATACTGAACACAGAACTAAATGAATCTGTGTATCAAATGTTAACATAACCATATATAGAAAATAATTATTTCAAGTCAGTTTTGAACATGATACTCTTATCATACATCTTTAGTGGGGTAAGTTTTTTCTTTTTTTTTTGAGGGGGAGGGAGAGAGGGAGAGAGAGAGAAAGAAAGAGAGAGAGAGAGAGAGAGAGAGAGAGAAAGGCAGAGACACACAGGCAGAGGGAGAAGCAGGCTCCATGCAGTGAGCCTGATGTGGGACTCAATCCCGGCTCGCCAGGATTACGCCCTGGGCTGAAGGTGGCACTAAACCGCTGAGCCACCAGGGATGCCCTAGTGGGGTAAGTTTTAAGGAACAAAAAAACAAACTACAAAAGTATCTTTAACTTCACTTAGCAGGTTAAAGTACTAAGAATTCATGTAGAATAGTAATTACTATAATTCTATAACACTGGATATTTACTATGGGATAAAACAAATAAAAAGCTATTAATATCAATAGGAACTGAACTTTTAAAAAAGTATTTATTTGAGAAAGAGCATGAGGAGGAGAAGGAAGAGGGAGGAGAAGCAGACTCTCTGTTGAGGAGGGAGCCTGATGTTGGCTCCATCCCAAGACTCTGAGATCATGACCTAAGCCAAAGGTAGATGCTTAACCCACTGAGCCACCCAGGTGCCCCAGGAACTGAAATTTTTAATAAGAATGAAAAATATATCAAATAAAACAAAAAACTTAGGTTAATTTTGAATTGTACACATCAATATGAACTCATAATTTAAAAAGTTTTTTACAGTTCTGTTGACTAAAAGGGCTTGGAAATAATGACAACCCAGTAGTAATAAGCATAGCTAGTTCCAGATTTTAGTTCTAAATACCACATCTGACTAAAAGCTCCTAGGGCATTTGGAGAAATGGCTAGTTTTATGACGAGGGTTGGAAAAATTAAAAGCAAGCCTGGGACATGTGGTTGGGCTGAGAGAACAAGAAAGTGCTCATTAACAAATGAGATCAACTCAAAGACACAAAGGCGACAGTATGAAGGAGACAACTGCTCCATCAATTTTGGAGCATAAAAAATAATGACTAGAATTGACTTTAATGTATTGAATAAATAAAAATTCACGAATCTTAATACTTCTAAAAGGGGGATATGGAAAAGAAAGGCTCTTTCTTACTGAAAAATGCCAGTGATGAAGAATGACATGTTTAAAACAATCATTCTTGGGCAGCCCGGGTGGCTCAGCGATTTAGCACCGCTTTCAGCCCAGGGTGTGATCCTGGAGACCTGGGATCGAGTCTCATGTCAGGCTCCCTACATGGAGCCTGCTTCTCCCTCTGCCTGTGTCTGTGCCTCTCTCTCTCTCTCTCTGTGTACCTCTCATGAATAAATAAATAAAATCTTTAAAAATAAATAAATAAAATAAAACAATCATTCTTTACAACCCCATAATTGATTAGGGAAAGGATCAGCAATAGATATACTAAAACATCATGGGTAACAGGACATACAAGCTGTCAGAGAATCACCCCGTATATTGCTAGTTACTAAGGAAAAATTACATTGTAGGTATCTAACACTCATTATTGAATGAAATAGCCAGATTCAAGCTCTTGATGCACTGCAATATGAAGTATAAAAAACAAAGACACAGTATTCTTATCCAGAATGTTTAACTGAATCTAGTTAAACTTCAAATCTGAACTTATTTATAGAAAATATACTATACTTCTATAGGATAAAGGAGAAAGGAGAAAGGAGAAAGGAGAAAGGAGAAAATTAAAGTGGCTTTAGACACGGCCAATTATCCACTGGAAGGCAAGACTTCCCAGTTGAGAACTAGTAGTCTACAACAAATGAGACAAAATGTGAACTGTGATCAGAACCTGATTTGAAAAAAGTTACAGAAGACATTTTGGAATAGCTGGATAAATCTGAAAAAGACTAAATAACAGATATCATTAAGAAACTACTTTTAATATTCTTAGGTATATAATAGCATCATAGAGATGTAGGAAAATAGTCTTATTAATGAAGGAAAGGCATGCTGAAGTTTTTAGAAGTGTCATGATGTTTACAACTTTCAAATAGTTCAGATGTTAAAAGGGAAAGTGTGTTGGGGCACCTGGGTGGCTCAGAGGCTTAAGCATCTGACTCTTGGTTTTGGGTCAGGTCATGGCCTTAGGGTTGTGAGACTGAGCCCTGAGTGGGGCTTGGCCCTCAGCGTGGAGTCTGCTTGAGATTCTCTCCCTTGCCTTCTGCCCCCTCTCCTGCTTGTGCACATGTTTTCTCTGTCAAATAAATAAGTAAATAAATAAATAAATAAATAAATAAATAAATAAATACTTAAGACAAACATGTAAATATAGAAAAATGCTAACTAAATCTACAAGGGGAGTACATGATGAGTGTTTATTATACTATTTTACGTCTGAACATTTTTACAATAATTTTTTTGGGGGGAAAAAACCCCAAACACTGAGAAGCAGTTAAGATTCGAATACAATAGAGACACCTGGGTTCCTCAGTGGGTTAAGAGTCTGACTTTGCCTCAGGTCATGATCTCAGGGTTCTGGGATCTAGCCCTGCACAGGGCTCCACACTCAGTGGGGGAGTCTGTTTCCTCCTGTCCTTCCCCCTCCTTGCACTTGTGCAGTCACTCTCTCTTTCAAATAAATACATTTTATTTTTATTTTTTTAAATAAATATTTTTTAAAAGATTTGAATATAATAAGGCACTTCAGTTCTGACCTTGCTATCTCATCACTTCTAGATGCTCAACATTATGTTTATAAAATTGTTGAAGTCACCCATGTTTGATTATAATAAAGAATCAGGGAACCGTAAGCTTACGATACCAAGCACATAATTCAGAAGCTAAATCTGTGCTACTCAAACTCCCAGTTTCAGAGTTCTATTTATAAATGTATGGCACATGCCTAATCCTCTCTCTTTTTTTTTTGTTTTTTGCCTAATCCTCTCATATATTCTCATGCTCAGATTCTAGTGCCTATCCTTGAGCACTGAAAACAGCCTGGACCATCTACAACACAAAATACAACAATTGAAGGGAAAGCTAGAAAACTCAAAAGGTCAAAGCAAAAGCAACAAAGCATCTAACATTATTAAATTACTTAGCCATGCATGGGCTAGAGATTATTTTGAACAAGGAGTTAATAAATAAGCAACAGTAACTAAAAAGAACACTAAATAGGGACGCCTGGGTGGCTCAGTGGTTAAGCTTCTGCCTTCAGCCCAGCGTGTGATCCTGGAGTCTTGGGATTGAGTCCCACACCAGGCTCCCTGCATGGAGTCTGCTTCCCCCGCTGCCTGTGGCTCTGCCTCTCTCTGTCTCTCATGAATAAATAAATACAACTTTTAAAAATAAAAAAATAAAAAGAAAAAGAACACTAAATGAAAAACAATCCATTCACCAAGAAGAAGTGTACGCAACTAACAATAGGACTTCAAAGTATATGAAGCAAAAACTGATTAACTAAAGACCATTCCACAATTATACTTGGCTACCTCAACATTCTCTAATCAGCAACTGAAAGAGGGGAGATCCCTGGGTGGCTCAGTGGTTTAGCACCTGCCTTCGCCCCAGGGCGTAATCCCGGAGTCCTGAGATCAAGTTCCACATCCGGCTCCCTACATGAAGCTTGCATCTCTCCCTCTGCCTATGTCTCTGCCTCTCTCTCTCTGTCTCTCTCATGAATGAATAAAAAAAATCTTAAAAAAAAAAATCAGCAACTGAAAGAATAAGACACAAAGTCAGCAAGAATACAGAAGACAGCAAGAATATTATCAATCAACCTGACATAAATGACACTGATAGGACATTCCACACTACAAGGAAAGAATATATATTCAGGGATGCCTGGGTGGCTCAATGGTTGAGCGTCTGCCTTTGGCTCAGGGCATGATCCTGGGGTCCTGGGATCAAGTCCTACATCAGGCTCCCTGCATGGAGGCTGCTTCTCCTCCCTCTGCCTGTGTTCTCTGCCTCTGTGTGTGTGTGTGTGTGTGTGTATCTCTTGTGAATAAATAAAATCTTAAAAAAAAAAGAATATATATTCATATCAAGGGTATATATACCATTCACACCAAGATAGACAATATAAAACTTAAGAGAATGGAAATGACACAAAATAAGCTCTATAATCAAAATGGAATTAAAGGGATCCCTAGGTGGCGCAGCGGTTTGGCGCCTGCCTTCGGCCTAGGGCGCGATCCTGGAGACCCGGGATCGAATCCCACATCGGGCTCCCAGTGCATGGAGCCTGCTTCTCCCTCTGCCTGTGTCTCTGCCTCTCTCTCTCTCTCTCTCTGTGACTATCATAAATAAATAAAAATTAAAAAAAATGGAATTAAATTAGAAATTGATAACAGGGAGGCCTAGGTGGTTTGGGCCTAGGCTCAGGGTGTGGTCCTGGGATGGAGTCCCTCGCCTCGCATCAGGCTCCCCACAGGGAGCCTGTTTCTCCCTCGCTCTATGTCTCTGCCTCTCTCTCTGTGTCTCTCATGGATAAAGAAACAAAATCTTACAAAAAAAAAAAAAAAAGAAGAAGAAGAAGAAGAAGAAGAAAAGAAGTCACCAGCACCACAGCCACGGGAGGGATCAGAACAGGGTGGAAGCTCTTTAAAAGCCTCATTCGCAAAATAAACTGTCATTTTTTTGGCCTATGTAGAAGTTCTCTGGGAAATACTGCTCATGGAGCTTGTCTTTATTTGACCTAACTTACAGCTTTCCCATAATGAACAGCCTTTTCCTGGGGGCATTTGTCAAAAACAATAAGCAGAAATTGTTTAACACTGCACCTGTAAGAAGTAGTGAAACATTTGGGGTAAGCAAGAAAGGCTAATCAAAGCCTGGGAATGAGATGTCCAGAAAAAGTGACATACTTCTGGAAAACTAAAAGGCTGCACATGCATAGGACTGTGGATATACAGGACTGTGTATACGTCCAGGAAAGACCAAGAATGTACTAAAGTCTCACTTCTAACTGATACTGCGACTGTATAAGCAGGAAGTAAGAGTTAAGGCACAGCAATAAACTACCTCAGTTTTAAAGGTGAGCTCCAAATATGAACATAGTCTTGCACTAAAGAATTAGGAGAGTTACTGGTTTTGCATTTTTAAAGAAATATATCCAATTATTAGCTCACCACTAAGCTAACTAAGCAGAGACTTCAGAAGCCGCACGTGGGGGCACCTGAGTGGCTCAGGGGTTGAGTGTCTGCCTTTGGCTCAGGTTGTTGATCCTGGGATCCTGGGATTGAGTCCCACATCAGGCTCCCCCACAGGGAGCTTGCTTCTCCCACTGCCTCTGTGTCTCTCATGAATAAATAAGTGAAATCTTAAAAAAAAAAAAAAAAAAAAAAGCCACATCTAATAAAGAATACAAACGTTATAGAATTAGTTCAATACAGTCAGTGAAAAAACAAAACCAAAAAGCAACAACAAAAACAAACACTGAAGGAGAAGAATCTGACTTGAAGGGGTCATTATCTTAAATATTCAGTTTTTAACCAAAAAATTATGAGATATGCAAAGGAAGTATGGCCCACATACAAGGAGAAAAAAAAGCAGATAATAGAAACTGTCACTGAGAAAATCCAGACATTGGACTTACTAGAGTTTAAGTCAGCTAGCTATCTTAAATATGTTCAAAGAACTAAAGGAAACCATGTATAAAGAACTAAACAAATGAGAACTAAGTCTTCGTTGTTGTTTTTATAAAATTAGGCTTCATACTCAATGTGAGGCTTGAACTCACAACCCCAAGATCAAGGGTCATATGCTCTACTGAGTCAGTTTGGCAACCCTGAGAACCAAGTCTTAATAAAGAGATAGAAAGTATTATTTTTTAAATATAAGCATAAGTGACACACAATGTTACATTATTTTCAGGTGTACAACATAGTGATTCAACATCTCTATTTGTTATGCTCTGCTCACCCCAAGTGTAGCTGCTATCTGTCACCACACAACCTGATTATAATATCATTGACCATATTCCCTATGCTGTGCCTTTTATTCCATGACTTACTCATTCCATAACTGGAAGCCTGTATCTCCTACTTCCTTCTCGTTACCCATTTTGTTCCCTTCACCACTCACGAGATAGAGATAGAAACTATGTTTAAATCACGGAGTTGGGCAGCCCCAGTGGCCCAGCGGTTAGTGCCGCCTTCAGCCCGGGGTGTGATCCCAAAGACTCGGAATCGAGTCCCACGTCGGGCTCCCTGCATGGAGCCTGCTTCTCCCTCTGCCTGTGTCTCTGCCTCTCTTCTCTCTCTGTCTGTTATCAATCAATCAATCAATCATGGAGTTGAAAAGTGCAATAACAAATAAAAAATTCACCAGAGAGCCTCAGCAGCAGATCTGAGCAGGCAGCAGTCAGTGAACATGAAGATAGGCCCGTTGAGATGATCTAGTCTGAGGAACATTAAAAAAACGAAGGAAAATGAACAAAGCCTTGTCAAGAGACCTGGACAAATGGGGTGACTATTAAGATTACCAATATGTACACATAATGTGAGTCCTAGAAGGGAGAGAAAAAGGTGGAAGGAGTACTGGAAATAAAGGTGGTGCAAAACTTCTTATACATAATGCAAAACGTCGAACTACATAGCAAGTACAGTAACAAATTCTGAAATCCCTACCTAGACACATCAGACATCTTTAAACTGTCAAAAGCCAAACATAGAGATCTTGAAAGAACAATAAAGGGACTCATCACATATAAGACATCCTCAGAAGTTCAACAACTGATTTCTCATCAGAAGGCATGGAGGATAGAAGGCAGTGAGATGGCAAATTCAAAATAATGAAAAGTCGATTAAGAATTCTATATCCAGGAAAAAGTGTATTTTGAAAATTAAGGAACAAGTAAAACATTCCCAGATAAACAAAAGCTAAGAGGATTTTTTGCTAGCAGGCTAGCTCTGCAAAATATACTATAAGAAGTCCTTCAGGCTGAAATAAAAGCATACTCACCAGTAACCTGAACATACATGAAGAAATGAAAAACATCAGCAAAGGCAAATTTATATGTGTAAATATGTAATTTGCATTTATGTACTTACATATATAAATGCACACAGGTCAATATAAAAGCCAGCAAATAGGGCAGCCCAGGTGGCTCAGCAGTTTAGCGCCGCCTTCAGCCCAGGGCCTGATCCTGGAGACCCGGGATCAAGTCCTGCATCGGGCTCTCTGCATGGAACCTGCTTCTCTGCCTCTCTCTCTCTCTCTCTCTCTACACAGACATGTCTCTCATGAATAAATAAAATCTTAAAAAAAAAAAGCCAAAAAAAAAAAAAAAAAGCCAGCAAATATGTAAATCGTTTCCTACTTGATTTTTTTTTTTTTAACGTAGGCCCCACACCCTCCATGGAGGGCAATATGTGGCTTGAACTCACAATCCTGAGGTCAAGATCTGAGCTAAGATCAAGAGTCAGATGCTTAACCAACTGAGCCAGCCAGGCGCCCATCCTGTCTTTTGATTTAAAAGACAATCGGAGGGATGCCTGGGTGGCTCTGGCCATTGAGGCAGTTGAGTGTCTGCCTTTGACTTAGGGTGTGATTCCAGGATCCGGATCAAGTCCCACAGAATCCCACATCGGGCTCCAGTCCCACATTGGGCTCCCTGTGGAGAGCCTACTTTTCCCTTTGCCTCTCTCTCTCTGTCCGTCAGGAATGAATAAATAAAATCTTTAAAAAATTGTATAGGGATCCCTGGGTGGCGCAGCGGTTTGGCGCCTGCCTTTGGTCCAGGGCGCGATCCTGGAGACCCGGGATCAAGTCCCACGTCGGGCTCCTGGTGCATGGAGCCTGCTTCTCCCTCTGCCTGTGTCTCTGCCTCTCTCTCTCTCTCTATCATAAATAAAAAAAATAAAAAATAAATTTAAAAAATTGTATAAAACAATAATTATAAATCTGTTTTTATGTACATACAATGTATAAAGATGTTATTTATATGTCAATAACAACATGAAGAGGAAGTGGAAGAGACTATATAAAAGTTTTGATATGTTATTGACATTAGACTGGTTTCAATTTTAACTAGACTGTTATAAATTAAGACGTTCATTATAATCTCCAGAGCAACCACTAGGAAAATGACTCACAAATATATGGTAAAAGAAATTACAAGGGAATTAAAATGATACGCTAGAAAATATCTAATACAAACTAAAGCATGAATAAATAAATAAATTTAAAAAAATGTTTTAAAAAAACAAACTAAAGCATGAATAGAGGGATAGAAGAAAAAAAGGAATAAGATATGTAGCAAAAAACCCAGCAAAATGGCAGGTATAAATACTATCTTACTAGTAATTACATGAAACATAAATATTAAGCATTTTAAGAAAATGTTGAAATTTATAGGGGCACCTGGTTGGCTCAGTCAATAGAGTATGCAACTCTTGATCTTGGGGGTATAGGTTTGCCCCACATTGGGTATACAGATTACTTAAAATAAGTTTTTTTTGAATCTTAAAAATAATGTTGAAATTTACAGAACGGACAAAAAAACCATCATTGAACTATATGCTGTCTATAAGGAATATTTTAGTTTTATTTTTTAAAAGATTTTATTTACTTATTCGTGAGAGACAGAGGCAGAGACACAGGCAGAGGGAGAAGCAAGCAGATTGCCTATAGGGAGCCTGATACAGGATTCATCTGAGGACCCCAGGATCATGACCTAAGGCAAAGGCAAATGCTCAACCACTGAGTCACCCAGGCACCCCATAAGAGACACTTTAGATTGAAAAACACACTTAAGTTGAAGGCAAAAAATGGAAAAAGATATACTGTGCAAGTAGTCACCAAAAGAGAGCTGGAGTGGTTAGAGAAAATAGACTATATAACACATTTTTATTAGAGACATAGAAGGATATTTTATAATAGATCAATTAATTAGTTAGATATAGCACTTATAAACATATATGCCCTTAACAGAGTCCCAGAACATATGAAGGAAATACTGACAGAACTGGAGAGAAAATTCTACCATTGTTAGAAATCATGATCTCCATTTTCAATGATGGATAGACTATCTAGACAAAACATCAATAAAGAAACAGATGACTTGAATAATACTATAATTCAACTAAATCTAACAGATATATAGAACATTCCACCCAACAAGAGCAAAACACATAGTCTTCTTAAGTGCACATGGGAATTCTCCAGGATAGACTAATAAGTTAGGTAACAAAACAAGTCTCAATGAAAGTAAGACTCAAATCATACAATCTATATTCTCTGACCATAACGGAATGAAGAAGGAAAACTGGAAAAGTCACAAATATATGGAAATTAAACAATACCTTCATATCCGATGGATCAAATAAAAAAATCACAAGGAAATGAGAAAAGACAAATGAAAGCAGAAACACAAAATACAAAAACTTATGGGATATAGAAAAGCAATGCTCAGAGGGAAAGAACTCAATAACCTAACTATACACCTTAAGGAACTAAAAAAATGAGCAAAGTAAACCCAAAGCTAGCAGAAGGAAGGTAATAATAAAGATTAGAGCTGAGATAAACAGTCAATAAAGCCAAAAGTTAGTCCTTTGAAAAGATCAACAAAATTGTCAAACTTTTAGCTCAATTAAGAATAAGAGAAGCCATAAATAACAAAAATCAGAAAAGTGCAATTATTGTATTACTGACCTTACAGAAATAAAAAAGGATTATAAAACTAGAATACTGTGAACAATTAGTTGTACACCAGCAAATTAAATGATCTAGATGAAATGGACAAGTACTGAGAAACAAATGATCAAAATTGACTTAAGAAGAAAGAGGGGCGCCTGGCTGGCTCAGTCAGTGGAGTATACGACTCTTGATCTTAGGGTTAGGAGTCTGAGTTCCACGCTGGGAGTAGAGATTACTGAAAACAAATTGAAGGAGAAGGAGGAAGAGGAAGAACAACAACAGACCTATAACAAGAGATTGAATCAATAATCAAAGACCTCCCCAGGAAGAAAAGCCCAGAACAGGATGACGTCGCTGGTGAATTCTACTAAACATTTAAGGAATTAACACCAATCATTTTCAAATGCTTCCAAAAAAATAGAAGAGTAGAGAATACTTCCTAACTCATTCTATGAGGCTAGCATTACCCTAACCAAAGCCAGACAAAGATGACTACAAACAACCGCCACCCCCCCGGAAAGAAAACATTAGACCAAGATCCTATAAGAAGATATACAAAAATTCTCAACATAATACTAGCAAACCAAATTCAACAGCATAATAAACAGAATATAATACCATGACCAAGTGGACTTTGTCCCAGTAATGCAAGACTGGTTCAATATAAGAAAATCAATGGAATTAATATGCCATGTTAATAGAATTAAGGAAGAAAAAACATGCGATCATCTCTATGAATGCAAAAAAAAAAAAAAAAAAAAAGGGCAGCCCGGGTGGCTCAGCGGTTTAGCGCCGCCTTGGGTCCAGGGCGTGATCCTGGAGACCGGGGATCGAGTCCCACGTCGGGCTCCCTCCATGGAGCCTGCTTCTCCCTCTGCCTGTGTCTCTGCCTCTCTCTCTTTCTCTCTCTCTGTGTGTCTCTCATGAATAAATAAACTCTTAAAAAATAAAGAACACAAATTAAAAAAAAAAAGCACTAGATAAAACTTAATATTCTTTCATGATAAAAGCCCTCATAAAGCTAGGAAGATTAGGGCACTTCCACAAAATGGTAAAGGGTCTTCATAAAAAACCCCACAGGGCAGCCCGGGTGGCTCAGCGGTTTAGCGTGCCCAAGGCGTGATCCTGGAGACCCGGGATTGAGTCCCACGTCAGACTCCCCACATGGAGCCTGCTTCTCCCTCCGCCTGTGTCTCTGCCTCTCTCTCTCTCTGTGTCTCTCATGAATAAATAAATAAAATCTTAAAAAGTACGGGATCCCTGGGTGGCGCAGTGGTTTGGCGCCTGCCTTTGGCCCAGGGCGCGATCCTGGAGACCCGGGATCGAATCCCACATCGGGCTCCCGGTGCATGGAGCCTGCTTCTCCCTCTGCCTGTGTCTCTGCCTCTCTCTCTCTCTCTCTGTGACTATCATAAATAAATTAAAAAAAAAAATTTAAAACCTTAAAAAGTAAAAATAAAAAACCCACAGTTAATATCACACTCAATGAAGAAACACTGAAAGCCAAAGAAAGAATTAAACTCTTATTCTTGTTTAAACAGAGCAGAGAGGGAGAGAGATCCTATAGCAGTAACATGCAATAACTAGCGGCTCCTGTGTGGCTCAGTCAGTGGAGTCTGCCTTCGACTCAGGTCCTCAGGTTGTGATTCCAGCATCCTAGGATTAAGCCCCAGGTCAGGCTCCCTACTCTGTGGGAAGCCAGCTTCTCCCTCTCCTTTGCTGCTCCCCCTGCTTGTGCTTACTTTCTCCCTCTGTCAAATAAATAACTTATAAAAATATTTTTTTAAAAAAAGGATTCAATAACAAAAATGTACACTCTAAGTACCTGTGAGCTGCAATCTCTCTCTCTCTTTCTCTCTCTCACACACACACAGTATCTATTCTTTGGGAACTCAAAACTTTTTATTTAGTTCAGACATGTTTGAACTACTTAAAAGAATATATAAAAACATTAAATATCTGTATTTATGCAATATCTGCATTGATGTAGAAAGGCACTACATACAATGGAAAGAAACTAATCTCACTTCAAACGAGTTTTATGAGATATTCCAAATCTGAGAGCATATATACCAGTATGCATGCTGGTATAATTTATAAAGTAGTAATACTGTATATAAAATGTCAAATGTAAAACTAGTTACATTTAATCACTATGTATTTACATAGCTCTATACTGAGCTGGTGAAGTTGATGAGTCATCTTAAGGACAAGAAATATTGGGGGGAAAAAAAAAAGACAAGAAATACACTGAAGGGTAGGTATAATACCCCTGTTGGGAGAACCAAATTTTCACTATTCAAAAGAAGTCCTATAATGAAAAAAGAAAAACGAGAAAGAAAAAGGAAAGAAAAGGAAGAAAGAAACCAAATATGTAATAGTTCATTTATACAAAAAGAAACAGAAGGATAAACCAGAAACCAATAATACTGGTTACTTACCAGGGTGGGCGGAAACAAGAAAAGAAATAATGGGGGGAGGGGGCAGCACCTGGGTGGCTCAGTCGGTTAAGTGTCTGCCTTCTGCTTGGGTCATGATCCTGGGGTCTTGGGATTAATTTCCACATCAGGCTCCCTGCTCCTTGGGGAGCCTGCTTCTCCATATGTCTCTGCCTCCCTCTCTGTCTCTCATGAATGAATAAATATTAAAGGGGGGGCGGGGAGGATGGGTAAGAGCTAAAAATGGGAAAGGTAATGCTTCCCTGAGTATATCTTTTTGTCCAATCTAACTTTTAAAACTATGTTAATATTACACATACTCTAAATAAAATCAACAAAGAAGGAGGAAAACTACAAATGGAACACAAAAAGAAACAGATGAATCTAACTGTATTTCAAGTAATCAGCTTAATTATATTAAAGGCTGTATACCTAATCTAAACTTCAGAATTTTGTTAGTGATTTTACCCTTAAGCTAAAGACAAAAAATTGTAAACAGCTCCAGTTGGTAGCTTTGCTTTTCACAATAAAATGAATTAACAATTCCAGAACTACATCATATGTATTCTCAGACTGAGTAAATAAGTAAATATATTGTGGAAACTGAGAGTCAAGTTTTTTCACAGAGAGACAATTATAAATATAGGCAGGAGAATGCCAGATATCACTATGAACTCACTATTGTTGTTGTTAAAGATTTTATTTATTCATTCATAAGAGACACACAGAGAGAGAGGCAGATACATAGGTAGAGGGAGAAGCAGGCTCCATGTCAGGAGCCGGATTCAGGACTTGATCCCAGGACCCTGGAATCATGCCCTGAGCCAAAGGCGTCAGATGCTCACCACTGAGCCACCCAGGTGTCCAGAACTCATTGTTTTTAATACATAAAGAGATATATGTTTTATACATAAAGAGACAGACACATGTCTATATCTATCTATATTTCCCCCTTAATATATACATAGGATATGCATATGCCCTATACATTGTATATATATCCTATACATGCTAGAATCTGTATCTTTAACTATATATCTATGTATCTGTATCTATCCTAGCTCTTTTCACTGAGACAACCTAGAGGCAGTGACACTCCAATAGCACCAAATACACCTGGAATGTAGATCCTGGCTTCCAAATATCATTCTCCACTGAAAGGAACCAGGGATCCCTAGCTGATTTCAGGGCTCTGACAAGTAAAAATACAAGATGAGCCTGAAATATCTTGTTATGCCAGAAAACAAAGAAGTGCTCAACAACTAATGAAGGCATGTCAAAAGAACACAGTGGCCAGCTTGGAGGAGCTCCCACTGGCCAATATGGCACAATTTAAGCATCAAAATAAATAACAGTAAAAGAATATAGCTCGGAATAAAACAGAAAAGTGAAGTCCATACTAACTCTAAGTAAATGAATGTGGAAGACAAAAGGGTTTTCTTACATTAAATTTAATAATTATGAAATTATTGGGGCAGCTGGGTGGCTCATTTTGTTAAGCACCCGCCTTCACCTCAGGTGATGATCCCAGTGTCCTGGGATTGAGCCCCCATCAGGCTCTCTGCTCACCAGTGGAGTCTGCTTCTCCTTCTGCCCCTGCTCAAATAAATAATATCTTTAAAAATACATATAATTATTAATAATCATAAAAGTCATGAAATTTTAAAAAATCACCATTTGACAACCACCAAAAATTATTTGAGGCAAGAATTATCAATGGATAGGGCAGCTTGGGTGCTCAGCAGTTTAGCACCACCTTTGGCCCAGGGCATGATCCTGGAGAGCCAGGATCGAGTCCCACGTCAGGCTCCCTGCATGGAGCCTGCTTCTCCTCTGCCTGTGTCTCTGCCTCTCTCTCTCTCTCTCTCTCTCTCTGTTTCTCATGAATAAATAAATAAAACCTTAAAAAAGGGATTATCAATGGATAAAGCTAGTACCTGTTTGATAAGAAACAAAGTATTTACATAAACTCAATCCTCTTACTAGATACTTATTTGCCCAGGGAAAAAGTTACATGAAAAAACATGGCCGGCACCATAAGTGATCAAAATTAACATCACCAATAATGGAAAAACAGACATTATGTGACTCCTGACATTATGCACTGAGAAGGACACAATCTCTGCGGTATTCTAGCCTGAACTATACAATCATGAGGAATTCAAGCATAAAGAAACATCAGACAAATTCAAATAATAAACTCTCTGCAAAATAACTGGCCTGTACATTTCAAAATAACAAGGTCATTAAAACATCTCCAGAATTGCTCCAGATTAAAATGGACTAAAGAGATATGACAACTAAATGCACGATCCTGGGAGATTTTCTTTGAATATCAGTGAAGACAATGATGAAACTGAGTAAAATCAACAGAGCAAGTATTAGCATTATATCAATATTAATGCCCTGATTTTGGTAACTGTATTGTGGTTATATAAAAGAATGTCCTTGCTCTTCTGAAATACACTTAAGGGGGGCGCCTGAGTGGCTCAGTTGGTTAAGCATCTGCCTTCGGCTCAGGTCAGGATTCCCAGTTCCTGGGACTGTGCCCCGTGTCAGGCTCCCTACTTAGCAGAGAGTCTGCTTCTCCCTCTCTTTCTGGTTCTCCCCCACTGCTTGTGCTCTTGTTCTGTCTCTCTCAAATGAATAAATAAAAAATCTTAAAAAAAAGAAAAAAGGAAATACACACTTAAGCATTTGGGGTAAAAAGGTTTCCTATCTGCAACTTAATCAGATGGTTCAAGATATAAGTATTTACACATTTGTAAATATATAAATTAAGATTATCAAAGCAGATGTGATAAAATGTAACATTTGAGGAAACCTGAATGAAGGATATACAAAACTTCTTCCTACCATTTTTGCACCTTTAAGTCTGATATTATTTTAAAATAAAGTAAAACAAACAAAAAAGACCTGTGGCCCTTTGATAATTCCTTGGATACAGATTTGGATTTTGGAGAGCAACAATGACATTAACCTAGATCTCACTAAGCCCAAAGACGCAGAACACTGTAAAGGTGTGGACTGTGTCTAGATGGAGGGAGATTTTTTTTTTTTTTTTTGAGACTTTCCTCAACCAATTCAAAATTCTTCAGGAATTTGCAGGAATGTTTCTGTAAGCATTTAGAAGACCCTGCAGGGAATGAACCCTGTTACTCTAATTATACCATCATGGGTATAGAAGTTAGCAGTTTGTCACAAAATGTTGCTTTTCTCAGAAATAGTAAATCAACAGAGAATAACTACAGCCCAGCTACTGTGTAGAGTGCTATCTATCTATATACTGTCCTACAGAATGCTCTCAACTCCAGTATAATCTCCATCTTAAAATGAGGAAACAAAAGGTAAAATACTTAGGTAAGGAAGACGATAAGGGAAATGATAATAATAAGTCTAATTGGATTGTTACAAAGATTAATGAGGCAATATTCCTCACAAATTTAGAACATTTTCTAGCATAAAAAAAAATACCTAAATGTTTGTTAAATTAATAAAAATAAAAAACCTCCCAAAGATCATAAAGCTAACTGATACAGCTGAGATTCAAACCCAGATTGATGGACTCCAAGTTTCATATTCTTAGCCACTAAGCCTATACTGAATCATGGTTGTTGTTTTTTTTTAATTAAATATTTTATTTATTTATTCATGAGAGACACAGAGAGAGAGGCAGAAACACAGGCAGAGGGAGAAGCAGGCTCCATGCAGGGAGCTCAACATGGGACTCAATCCCAGGTCTCCAGGATCACGCCCTGGGCTGAAGGTGGCGCTAAACTGCTGAGCCACCCAGGCTGCCCTGCATCACGGCTTTAAGACTTACTGGGTTAGGGCAGCCCCAGTGGTGCAGCGGTTTAGCGCCACCCGCAGCCTAGGGCGTGATCCTGGAGACCGGGGATCGAGTCCCACGTCAGGCTTCCTGCATGGAGCCTGCTTCTCCCTCTCTCTGAATAAATAAATAAATCTTAAAAAAAAAAAAAAAAAAAGACATACTGGGTTAAATGTTCAACTTTCACCTACCCTCTCAAAGGGAACCTCATGATAATCTATTTGTCAGGTCGCAGGGACCTATAAGGTTAAAGGTGTGAACAAGTACTTAGGATGGCACAGCAAGTTGGCATGAATCTTAAACGCCCAACTACCTGCTATTTTCCAGACAGCATACACCAGTTACCAAAAGCATGCTGATGCCTGTACCAAGGCACTGTCAAGAAAAATACAGTTTCCTAAGACACCAGTGATCCATAAGACTCTATTCAAGAAGGGTCTCCATTTTCAACCTGAAGTCTCCTTTGCTTGAAAAATTGGCAAAAATGTGGGTAAATATGGTTACTTGAATTATACTCATTTGCCAAGTCCTTTTCTTTTAATGGGTTTCTAAATGCAATCAAAGCCCTCTTACTTTTAAGAACAGGTCAGAAAAAGAAAAAAAGAACAGGTCAGAATCAAAGAGTATGTTCACTGGAACTATAGAACATATGGTATTTTGGCTTGTTCAAGATTTTGCCACAAAATCTGTAAAGGCAGAACTAGGATTCAGTCATCAAATTCTCTCTCTCCACCAACTTATACAAAAGTATAACTGTGGAAAACCTGATGCAGGACTCGATCCCAGGACCCTGGGACCACAACCCAAGCCGAAGGCAGACGCTCAACCATTGAGCCACCCAGGTGTCCCAAGGGACAGATCTTGGATATCATTTAAATTTTTAAAATTCCAAAATAAATAAATAAAATTTTAAAAATTCCATCTATGGCTATTACCATTATAAAACTCCAAGATTTACTTTTGGCTTATTTAACTGCACAATGCAGAAGAACAATATCATAAGCAATACTACATTCTTACAAACTGCCCACATAAATACCATGGGAAACTTGCCCAATTATACCAGGGTATCTCCTTTAGCTCTGGTTTACATTGCATTTCCTCAGATTAAGTCCTGGTATGTGTGTTTCTCACTTCACTGTGGTGACTCTACTAATTCTTAAATTTCAAAACACACAGCCAGGTCAATTTCAGAAAAAATATTGATAACCCCTCCCAAAATGAAAAGCTAACTATGATATTTCCATCATATCCCAGAACATCAGTAAAGTCAAACTCTATAAGCCATAACTGCTCTAGAAGTATAGCTACAATGACTCCAAAAAGCACTTCACATTTCTCTGAACATACAATTTTTTTTTTTAGATTTTTTATTTATTCATGAGAGACACACAGAGAAAGGTAGAGACACAGACAGAGGGAGAAGCAGGCTCCATGCAGGGAGCCTGATGGGGGACTTGATCCCAGAACCCCAGGATCACGCCCTGAGCAGAAGGCAGACACTTAACCGCTGAGCCACCCAGGCGTCCCCTGAACATATAATTTTTTAAAAAAGATTTATGCATGAGAGACAGAGAAAGAGGCGAGACACAGGCATAGGGAAACCATGCTCCCAAGTCCCTGATGCAGGACTTGATCCCAGGACACTGGGATGGTGACCTGAGCCAAAGGCAGACAGACGCTCAAACACTGAGCCACCCAGGTGCCCCGCTCTGATCATAATTTTTGCTGTTTTTTATACATACAGCATGCAACCTGAGTATGAAAGAATGTACACAAAAATGTTTATGTTATGTGGTAGCATAAATGTGATTTACTTTTCTTATACATGCTTTTTAACTTTTAAAATTTTTTAATAAAGTTAAAGTTTGTTAAATGACCACAAACATATACAGTAAGAAAAGATTAGACCTACAGTTCTCCTATGAAACAAGAGACTGTATAAAAATGAATATACAAAAATAATATATACTATATGTTTTATGTATATATTTATATACGTATATTATATATAACGAACACATTTGTATCCACACACACATAGGAATCAAAAGCTTCAATTACTCTCCTTTCTCATGTAGAAGGCAAAGTAATCTTACAAATGTTCCAGTCTAACAAAACAAAACAAAACAAAAAAACAAATGCTCCAGTCTAAACTTCTGACCAGGGTGATTTAGTTTAGCAATGTTGTAAGTAGCTTTTAGACTGTATCAGGAATAAATGTAAAGATATCATTAGTCAATACTTTCCTACTCATTAAATTGTATAGCATTTTCCCCCAAGACTTCAGTACAAAATAACCTGCCAATGTTTTATACTATTATTAAAGCAGAATTATTTCTCAACGGAAGCTGAATTTTATTCTAAATCTTTTTTTTTAAAGATTTATTCATTTATGATAGACATAGAGAGAGAGAGAGGCAGAGACACAGGAGGAGGGAGAAGCAGGCTCCATGCAGGGAGCCCAATGTGGGACTCGATCCGGGGACTCCAGGATCGCGCCCTGGGCCAAAGGCAGGCGCTAAACCGCTGAGCCACCCAGGGATCCCTGAATTTTATTCTAAATCTTAGTGCTCACTTCAGCAGCACATATACTAAAATATTCTACATCTTAATTTTCTCTAATCTCCCCAATGTTTCATCTGAAAACTCCTTTTTCCTCCTTTTTTAATAATGGTGGAATTTCTCATTCTTTTATTAGTATTTAGGCTTTTAGTATTCATCCTTACTCCAAACTGAAAAACCTATCTTTACCACTGAAGTGTTGTTCTGTCCCTGTTTATTATTCTTGGCTTAAAATGCTTAAGGATCAAATGTTACAGAAAAAAAAGAAAAAGTTAAATGCTTTTCAGTCATTTGTTTGCCCTATGTAGTTACATTGTAATTTCTAGTCAGTATATTTAGTATAGGTAAATAGAAAACAAAAATACAAACACAAGAACCTATTTTCTATCCCATAACACATCCCACACAAAAAGACAGTCTTCTTCTTGCTTCCAAGGGTATTACATTTCATTCAACAACGGATAAGTAATTTTGCCCATTCTGAGAGCTCATTACAGCTGAAGTGTCTTATTCAATGTTCATTCCAAAAGTACTGGGTATCATTTCATTGTTTCTCAAGTTCCTTTTCATTATATCCTACATATATGTAGTAAACACATTCAATTTTTCACTTCAAAATTATGAGACTTTATTTTATTTTTTTAAAGATTTTATTTATTCCTGAGAGACAGAGAGAGAGGCAGACACAGGCAGAGAGAGAAGCAGGCTCCATGCAGGGAGCCCGATGTGGGACTCAATCCGGGGATTCCAGGATCACGCCCTGGGCTGAAGGCAGGGGCTAAACTGCTGAGCCACCAGGGCTGCCCAATTATGAGACTTTAAAGGATGTATAAACTACTTGGAGTCATTTAATAAGAGAGAGGTATCAACAACATGATGCAAACATCACAAACTCAGAGCAGCAAAATCTAAATTCACAGAAGGGTGTGTTCAATAGGTCCATGTGTGTTAATTTTTGGCAATACAACAGTGATTATAGGCCCAATAGTTTTTGTTGTTTTTTTTTTTAAGATTTTATGTAAGTCTGTATGTATGTATTTATTGAGAAAAAGAGAGCGCAAGCAGAGGGAGAGTGAGAAGCAGACTCCCTAATGAGCAGGGACCCGATGCAGGATGCAGGGCTCCATCCCAGGACCCTGGGATCATGACCGAGCAGAAGGCAGAGACACCTAATGGACTGAGCCACCCAGGTAGCCTAAAAGCTTTTTAATCAAGTTAAAATTATTTCCAGGATAACCAAAGTTCATGGCAGATATATATTGGTGACTGCCAGAAAAAACATAAGCTACCAGAATGAAACTGTTTTAGGGGACCAATATAGGTTTCCCTTCCCCCTTCTGAGCAAGACACATTCAGGAGATGGGGGTCTCTGTTCCTTTTACCAACTATAAAACCAGAAGGTGGTACACCAAACGTTCATATACTGACATTTTAAATACAAATGCTCATTCACTTCTGGGTTCCAATCCCCATCCTTTAAGTGCTGGATATACCAATCAGAAAGAAAGTTCAGGCAATCTGTCAACTCACCCCTTCGGGTGAGTGAGCTGAGACAGACAGATTTTCCAATATTCTATATACTATAGGTGATTTCAGAGCACAGGCCTAGAAAAGCTTTATTAAGCTTTCTTCAGATTAGACAAATCCTTCTTTTCCTATATTTTAAGGAAACTTGTTTCCCCACAAAGTTAAACTGAAGTTTGAATAAACTGAGTTTTAAGCTAAAAAATTCATTCTGGATTAGAAGGTAGGGGTAAAAGTGAAATAACAAAATAAAGAGGCACAAAAGATGAACAAGATTAACATTTTTCCCCTAAATTTAATCCAATTTTAGATGATTAAGATCTTAGTTCAAAATTTTTATCTTGTGAAAAGCAATATAATTTATTGACTAAGATAAAAGACAATTACCCACCTCATTTTTTACTGCTGCCATCTCCATTTTGGACACAAGAGTGAACACAAGAATTCTTTTTTTTTTTTTTTTAATTTTATTTATTTTATGATAGTCATCAGAGAGAGAGAGAGAGGCAGAGACACAGGCAGAGGGAGAAGCAGGCTCCATGCACCGGGAGCCCGATGTGGGATTCGATCCTGGGTCTCCAGGTCGCGCCCTGGGCCAAAGGCAGGCGCCAAACCGCTGCGCCACCCAGGGATCCCGAACACAAGAATTCTTAAGAAACACATCCCATTAATTACAACTCAACTATGTTTACTGCCACAAAGGAAAAATACACACACTTCTGCAAGGAAAGAAAAGTCAACCAAAACCCCTCATCATCTGTGGAAAGAATACTGAGTTAGAAAACAGAAGAAGCTTACAGTCTGGGATACTCTTTTTATTCCTTATTCATATGAAAACTTCTCTGTGCCTCAGTTTCCTCCCCTGTGAAACAACATTAACCCAATCTTCCCTTAAAGTCAAAGAGTCCTTGTAAGAATCAAGAAAATGTGAAGATTTTTTTTAAATAAAAATTACAACAAAGACAAAGATTATGTATTATAATTGTAGCTCTTCTCAAATATTTTTTTTTAATTTTTATTTATTTATGATAGTCACACAGAGAGAGAGAGAGAGAGAGAGAGGCAGAGACACAGGCAGAGGGAGAAGCAGGCTCCATGCACCGGGAGCCCGACGTGGGATTCGATCCCAGGTCTCCAGGATCGCGCCCTGGGCCAAAGGCAGGCACCAAACCGCTGCGCCACCCAGGGTTCCCAAATATTTGTTAATTTTATTTGTGAACCTTAAACGATTGAAAAGCCATTACTTTAATGACTTCAAGCTCTTGTTCAACAAGTATTTTTTTAAAGATTTTATTTATTTATTCATGAGAGACAGAGAGAGAAGCAGAGACATAGGCAGAGGGAGAAGCAGGCTCCCGGCGGGGAGCCGGATGTGGGACTTGATCCCCAGACCTGGCATCATGCCCTGAGCTGAAGGCAGATGCTCAACTGCTGAGCTACCCAGGCTTTCCAACAAGTATTTCTTATGTAACTGTTATTTACAAGCCACTGTACTAGGCCCTACTGAGATATTACATATAGGTTCAAATATGTTACGCAGGTATACTCAATGCGTTTGTTGTGCAAATAACATAGTGAGGAAGGGAGATTTTGATAAGTAAAAACAGGATGAAAAGTGTGAAATTTGCATTACTAAATGTAACACAAGGCATGTGTTAAAAAGTTAAACATTATAACACTGTACTTGCACAGTTAAATAAATTTCCACCAAAACAAAGCTCCTTATACTTTTTATATGGGAGTGTAATTTAAATCCCCAAAGTGAAATTAGTTTTTAGTAAAATACTTCAAAAATCGGGATGGCTGGGTGGCTCGGTCTTGAGCATCTGCCTTCCGCTCAGGTAGTGATCCCAGAGTCCTGGATTGAAGCACGCATTGTGCTCCCCGTGGGGAACCTACTTCTCCCTCTGCCTATATCTCTGCCTCTGTCTCTCATAAATAATAAAATCTTTAAAAAAATTTTTCAAAGATCAGTTTCATCCTACAACTTGTCCCTAGATTTTGCCCTCCTCCAACATCTGCCAAAACGTCTGCTGAAAAAAACTCAACATAACAAATAAACAAAACCCCCTAAATTCAGAGAACTCATAAACTGTCTCTTCATTACTCTCTGTTAATACTTTATAACCTGTATGTGAAAACTGGATTTCTGCAGCATTCAATGTAAGCAGAGATTCAGCTCAAGAGCAGCCTAACAATTCTACTGGGCTGGTTGGGCAATAAATATAATTAACTACTCTTTTCATATGCAAAGCAATTCAAATCACGAGTAGGTTTACTATGGATGACAGAAGTAACACACAAATAAACACAAAATGAGGAGGGAGACCTTAATAAGCAAATTAGATTACTGCCTCCTTTCATCAAATGGGCAAATAAGAATCTATTCTCAGGGTTAATTATCATGAGGAATCCCTAAAGATAATGGGCTTTAGTTGTAACTAAGGAACTAGTAAAATAATTTCATCCAAAAATCAAATTAAATAATTAAAGCCAAGTAGTAAACTTTTCATTCTCTAAGTGATAAAACAGCCGCAACTATCCATTATCTCACATATTTGTTCAATCAGGAACTATTTAATACACACATATCATGAATTATACTAGATTCTAAGGATACAATGAAGAAGAAATCAGACAAGGCCCACTTCACATAGCTTACAATGTTGTGAGATAAGACAGGACATAAACAAGTAAATAATTTCAAAAAGCAATTTAAAAAAATGGGGAGGGGCCACACTATTTTTAAGAACTATTATGAAAAAGCACTTCACAGCAAATATTTATTTACATTCCAAGTAAATAGGTCAAAAGTTTTGAAAAGGAAAGAAGCCAAGCCCTGCTCACTAGATGCAAAGATCTTTCATTGACATTTATGTTTCATCTCAATCTAGCCCAGAAGTCAGACTAAATAGGACCGACAACCAGACCTCACCTACTAGCATCTCATCTGATTCTGGTTCTTCCTTCATAAGCCATGGTCCAATCTTTCAAACACAACATCTCTTTTCCGTTAAGCAATTCCTGTCTGAACTTCCAAAGTTTAAACCTAACACAAGTGTGCCCCAACTGTAGGCAAAAAACTGAAATATTTTGGGCAGCCCAGGGGGCTCAGCAGTTTAGCGCCGCCTTCAGCCCAGGGCCTGATCCTGGAGACCTGGGATCGAGTCCCACATTGGGCTCCATGCATGGAGCCTGCTTCTCCCTCTGCCTGTGTGTCTCTGCCTCTCTTTCTCTCTCTCTGTGTCTGTCATGAATAAATAAATAGAATCTTCAAAAAAAAATTGAAATATTTCATGCCCAAGAGAGAAAGGAGGAAAGTGAAGCTGTGTCAGAGGTGTAGGCCTAACAGTGCCAAGGTGAATTTCCAGCTTCAAATGGGCTGAGAGGTAAAGTTCACATCTTAAATAATGAAACAGCTTCGCTTACAGAGTGCATAATGAAGCCAAAAAGACCACCTGTGGGCAGTGGATCAGCGGTTTAGCACTGCCTTCAGCCTTCAGCCCAGGGCGTGATCCTGGAGACCCGGGATGGGATGAGTCCCACATCAGGCTCCCAGCATGGAGCCTGCTCCTCCCTCTGCCATGAATAAATAAATTTTAAAATCTTTAAAAAAAAGTTTTCCTAGCATTAAAATGAATTTGGGTAGAATTTTACTTTCTAAATTGTGTAAACTTAATATAGTATTATTTTTCAATAATTTTATAAAACTACAAATATATTTTGTTTAATTTTTATTTATTCATGAGAGATACAGAGAGAGGCAGAGACACAGGCAGAGAGAGAGAAGCAGGCTCTATGTAGGGAGCCTGATGTGGGACTCGATCCTGGGTCTCCAGGATCACGCCCTAGGCCAAAGCCAGGCGCCAAACCCCTGAGCCACCCAGGTGTCCCTGAAACTACAAATCTAATACAATGTCTGCAACAGTATACCTATTCTGAAAGTAGAGAAAAACTGACTGAAATTACGTGCTAAAGATTTTTTTCTAGGATCTAGTTATCTAATTTTATTTTATTTATTTTTAAGATTTTATTTATTTATCCATAAGAGACACACAGAGAGAGGCAGAGACCTACGCAGAGTGAGAAGTAGACTCTCTGTGGGGAGCCCAATGCAGGACTGGATCCCAGGACCCCAGGATCATGACCTGAGCCAAAGGCAGACAACCACTGAGGCACCCAGGTGCCCCTAGTCACCTAATTTTTATTTTTTAAATTTTTAAAAAAAGATTTTATTTATCTATTCATGAGAGACACAGAGAGAGAGAGAGAGAAGCAGAGACACAGGCAGAGGGAGAAGCAGGCTCCAAGCAAGGAGCCCGATGTGGGACTTGATCCCAGGACTCCAGGATCATGCCCTAAGCTGAAGGCAGGGTCCAAACCGCTGAGCCACCCAGGGATCCCCTAGTCACCTAATTTTTAAAACTGGTCCAAAGGAACTCAAGGGACCAAAACATCTGCTGCTTCAGAGTTCTACAAACATAATTCAAATTATATGTATACTTGTTATTTTTTTTTATTTTTTTAAAGACTTTATTTGAGAGAGAGAGAGAGAGAGAGAGAGAACACGTGCATGTGTGAGCCTAAGGGCAGGAGGGGCAGAAGGAGGAGAAACCGATTCCCCATTGAGTGGGGAGCCTGATGCAGAGCTCTACTGCAGGCCTCTGAGATCATGACCTGATCTGAAACCAAGAAATCAGACGTTTTAACTGACTGAGCCACCCAGATACCCCTATATTTGTTATTTTTAAGAACCATAATAATAAGCACCACACATCAAATATTAAATTTAAAACATAGAAGCCATCATGAAACATGTTCATCATGAAATGGATCATGGAAACACTGAAATGAACCTTCTCTTACCATCTCTATGCACATAGGAAACTTAGGGCACTTCTTGAAATATGTCACTTATTGGGAAAACCAGAGCTCTGCACAGTGCCTTTTGTTAATACAGGCACATAAATGTCCACTCATTTAACACTCTACCAGTGAACACACTAATAAAAGTACCTTACATATCTGGCTCCATTAAATATCATGGCAAGCTCAGGTGCACCTGCTCAGTGTATTGTCTCATTATAAAAAGTAACTCAATAGTGCTTAGTAAAAATATAAGTTATAATATTGCATGACATAATTTAGTGTTTTAAGTTTTGAGTATAGTTGATAGTGACTCAAACTTCAAAAAAATCTCCTACAGAACTTTGAGATTCTAATTTACTTCTTTTTTTTTTTTTTTTTTTTTTTGCTCCAAAACAAATTTCATCTATTTTTTTATTTACATAGAAAGTCCGGATAAGACAACTTTGTTTTCACCACCCTGAAGATATAAATGAAGAGCAAAATCTAGATTTTTACATTTTAGAGTTTTTAAGCTTAAATAAGGAATATGAGGTGATAGCAAAATATTCCAAAAGCAGAATTTTCTTTTTTTTTTTTTTTTAAGATTTTATTTATTTATTCATGATAGTCACAGAGAGAGAGAGAGAGGCAGAGACACAGGCAGAGGGAGAAGCAGGCTCCATGCACCGAGAGCCCGATGTGGGATTCGATCCCGGATCTCCAGGATCGCGCCCTGGGCCAAAGGCAGGCACCAAACCGCTGCGCCACCCAGGGATCCCCAAAAGCAGAATTTTCAATGAAACATGTAGATCAGTGGAACAAAACAGACAATCCAGACACAGAAAATGGTTTGTTTGGTTTTGGCAAAGGTATAAAGACAACTCAATAGAGCAAGGATAGTCTAGAAGAGCTGGATATTCATAGGCAAAACAAAAGCTTTATTTAGACACCTCGTATCCCCTAATGGGACACTGAGCAGCTCCCTACCTAGGAATTTATATAAATTTGGGGGCAAATTCTATTTTTCTTAACCCTAGTCTTCCTCTTCTCATTCTAGCTTTCAATTCCCTCTTTTTTCTTTTTTTTTTTAATTTATTTTTTATTGGTGTTCAATTTACTAACCCCCAGTGCCCGTCACCCATTCACTCCTACCCCCCGCCCTCCTCCCCTTCTACCACCCCTAGTTCGTTTCCCAGAGTTAGCAGTCTTTACATTCTGTCTCCCTTTCTGATATTTCCCACACATTTCTTCTCCCTTCCTTTATATTCCCTTTCACTATTATTTATATTCCTCAAATGAATGAGAACATATAATGTTAGTCCTTCTCCGATTGACTTACTTCACTCAGCTTTACTTATTTCTTAGTGACTGTACAATCAAAAGAAAATGAAATGCTGAGGCTGATACATTAGTGTTCAAAGTAAGATATAACTAAAAAAGGATCTACCTGTTAAAAAAAATTTGAGTATACTGATCTCATCCAACATGCTCATTTTACAGATAAGAAAAAAACTAAGAAATGGGCAGGTCAAATGACTTACTTAAGGTTATAGATATAAAGATTCAGAGGTGGAACTAGAATTTTTATTACACTGTATGGTCCTATTTAACAAAGTTCTTGTCCTAGAATTAAGTAAGGCTTCTAATTAGAGGAATTTTACCTTGTCCCTAACACCGTTAGAAATTCAAAAGATGTATTTTACACAGTTAATTGAGCCTAACGTATTATGAAGCCTCAAGTATTATGAAGTCTATACCAGGTACAATGCAGCTTACATTCCAAGAAGGTAAGTAAAGTTGAAAAATTACTATGATAGATGATTTTTGTATAAATGGGAGAAAGGGATATAGATACAAAGGGTACAAACTTTGTTATAAGAAGAACAAGCTCTGAGGATCTAATAATGTACAGCATGGTGACTATAGTTAACAATAGAGCATTATAGACTTGAAAGTTGCTGAGAGTAAAAAAAAAAAAAGTTGCTGAAGGAAGTTCTTTTAGCTTTCTTACTCCTCTCCCCACAAAAGTTAACTATGTGAGATAATAGCTGTGTCAATTATCTATCTCGATCTTGGTAATAATTCCGTAATGTATATGTATATTAAATCATGACACTTGTACAGTTTAAACATATACAACTATAGAAAACCCAGAAATGGACCCTCAAAACTCTATGATCAACTAATCTTCGAACAAAGCAGGAAAGAATACCCAATGGAAAAAAGTGAAGTGAATGAAAAAATAAATGGAGTTGGGAAAATTAGCCACGTGCAGAAGAATGAAACTAGACCATTTTCTTGCAAATAGACTCAAAATGGATGAAAGACCTAAATGTGAGACAGGCATCCATCAAAATCCTGTAGAAGAACACAGGCAGCAACCTCTTTGACCTCAGCTGCAGCAACTTCTTACTAGGCACATTTCCAAAGGCAAGGGAAACAAAGGTAAAAATGAACTATTAGGACATCAAGATAAAAAGTTTTTCCAGAGCAAAGGAAACAGTTGACAAAACTAAAAGATGATCTTCAAAACGGGAGAAGATAATTGCAAATGACACATCAGATAAAGGACTAGTATCCAAAATCTATAAAGAACTAATCAAATTCAACACCGAAAGAACAAATAATCCAAAAAGAAATGGGCAGAAGACATGAAAAAATATTTCTCCAAAGAAGACACACATATGGCCAACAAATACATGAAAAAATGCAACCATTCAGCATCAGAGAAATACAAATCAAAACCACAATGAGGGACGCCTGGGTGGCTCAGTGGTTAAGCGTCTGCCTTCAGATCAGAGCATGATCCGGGGATCTGGGATTGAGTCCCACATTGGGCTTCTTGCAGGAAGCCTGCTTCTCCCTCTGCCTGTGTCTCTGCCTCCCTTTCTCTGTGTTTCCATGAATGAATAAATAAAATCTTAAAAAAAAAAAAAATCCACAGTGAGATACCACATCACACCAGTCAGAATGGCTAAAATTAACAAATCAGGAAACGACAGATGTTAGCAAGGATGAGAAAGGGGAACCCTCTTACACTGTAGGTGGGAATGCAAGCTGTACAACCACTCAGGAAATCAGTCTGGAGGTTCCTCAAAAGATGAAAATAGAGCTACCCTATGACCCAGCAATTGCACTACTAGGTATTTACCCCAAAGATACAAAGGGGAACCTGCACCCCAATGTTTATAGCAGCAACACCCACAATAGTCAAACTACAGAAAGAGCTCAGATGTCCATCAACAGATGATGAATGGATAAAGAAGATGTGGTATATACATATACACATATACATGTATATGCATATATACACAGAATATTACTCAGCCATAAAAAATGAAACCTTGCCATTTGCAAGGACATGGATGGAATTAGAGGGGTTATGCTAAGCAAAATAAGTCAATCAGAGAAAGAAAATTATCACATGATTTCACTCATGTGGGATTTAAGAAACAAAACAGAGGAGCACTGGGGAAGGGAGGGAATAATAAAACAAGATGAAATCAGAGAGGGAGACAAACCATAAGAGACTCTTATCAGAGGAAACAAACTGAGGGTTGCTGGAGGAGAGGAGGGTAGGGGGATGGGATATCTGGGTGATGGGCATTAAGGAGGGCATGTGATGTAATGAGCACTGGGTGTTATATACAAGTGATAAATCACTGAACTCTACCTCTGAAATGAGTAATACACTATATGAGAAATAAATAAATAGGGGGAAATAAATATATACAATTATATTTGTCAATTATTCATTCTCCAATAAAGTTAGAGGAAAAATGACAGGGGAAGGGGTGGGGGGAAGGGAGACTAAACCTCCCCCAAAACAGAAGGAGAGTTAAGTGCTGTAAGAATAGTACTGTGGAAATTCAGAGGATGGCAAGATTATTTCTGATTGGGAATGAAAAAATGGTTCAGATTTATTAAGTAATGAAAGATTTTTCCACTGTTAGAAGTTATCAGAAAAGGACTGGGATAAGTTTGGATTTTGGATCCAGTATAGCCTAGGAAATAAAGAATCATATTCTGTTAGTATGACATCTACCTAATTATCAGTTTTTTTCTTTCTAAGATTTTATTTAGTTATTCACGAGACACACACAGAGAGAGGCAGAGACATAGGCAGAGGGAGAAGTAGGCTCCTCACAGGGAGCCTGATGCAGGGCTCAATCCCTAGACCCAGGATCACAACCTGAGCCAAAGGCAGACGCTCAACCACTTAGCCACCCAGGTACCCCCTACTTAATAGGTTAAAGAAAATACAGAGGCCAGAGAAATATACTAAATGACACCATAGGGAAACAATCGAGACAAATCCAGAATGTGGTACATTCCACAATACGCTTCAAAGTACCAATGTTATAGGGAAGAAAAGAGGAGGAGCTATCTAGACTTTAAAAAGACACCAAAAAATGTAATGTCTAAGTGCTGAATAGATCCCAATTTGAAAAAATTAGCTACAAAAGGGGCACCTGGGTGGCTCAGTTTGTTAAACATCTGCCTTTTGCTTAGGTCATGATCTCGGAGTCCTGGGATCAAGCCCTGCTTCTCTCTCTCTGTCTCTGTCTCTCTCTCTAAGATTTTATTTATTCACGAGAGAGAGAGAGAGAGAGAAGCAGAGACACAGGCAGAGGGAGAAGCAGGCTCCATGCGGAAGCCCGATGCAGGACTCGATCTGGGGTCTCCAGGATCAGGCCCTGGGCTGAAAGTGGCACTAAAACCGCTGAGCCACCCCCGGGCTGCCCTAAGCCCTACTTCTCATTCTCCCTCTGCCCCCTTGTGCTCTCTCTCAAATAAATAGTAAGTAATTTAAAAACAGCTATAAATGACATTTTTGGGACAACTGGTGGATTCTGATTATGGACTAGATCTTAGGGAATAGTTCCTATTCTTAGGAGTAATAATGGTATTTGCATACTGAAGTGTCAGATTTGTACTCTGATAAGCGCACACACACATATACACACATTGTTCAATCTAATGTGTATTCAAATATTTGTTGTTAGTCTTTCCATTTTCAATATGCTTGAAAATTGTCATTAAAAAATGTTTTAAAAAAGAATTAGATATAATCTTGACAAAGATGATCTAATCCATGCTCTTCTTCCAACAATGTAAGAAACTGAGCCTTAGGGGCACCTGGCTGGCTTAGTGGTTGAGCATGTCTTTGGCTCAGGTTGTGATCCTGGGGTCCTGGATTCAAGTCCCACATCAGGCTCCCCGCAGGGGCCTGTTTCTCCCTCTCTGTCTCTCATGAATAAACAAACAAAATCTTAAAAAAAAAAAAAAAAGAAAGAAAGAAAGAAACTGAGCCCAAAGTACCAGAGCTAGGGCAGCCCCAGTGGCCCAGTGGTTTAGCGGCACCTTCGGCCTGGGGTGTGATCCTGGAGACCTCGGATCGAGTCCTGCATCGGGCTCCACCGTGGGAGTCTGCTTCTCCCTCTGCCTGTGTCTCTGCCTCTCTCTCTCTCTCTCTCTGTCTCTCATGAATAAATAAATAAAATCTTAAAAAAAAAAAAAAAGTAATGCAGGCCTTTTCTGAAGAGACTAAAACTCAGGCAGGTCTACAAAATCTTAGCACAAACTCTTTCCATGTGCCAGAAAACTAGGACCCAAGAGACAAAAACTGAGGTGGGATAAACACACACATACATGTGCATGTAAAAAAGACTCTTTTTTTAAAAAGTAATCTTTATAAAAAAAAAAGTAATCTTTATATCCAATGTGGGGCTCGAACTCACGACCCCAAGAATAAGAGCTACATGCTCTTCTGACTGAGCCAGCCAGGTGCCCTATATGCATGTAAAAAGCTAAAGACATTTCTTATAATATGTGACAATATGACTTTTTAAAATTACAAATGAAAATCTGTTAAAGATTGTAACAACTTAGTACATCAGAATTTTATAGAAAATAACCTCAGATGCAACATTAAATGGGAACGAGTTTGCTAGGTACACACACACACACACACACACACACACACACACAAAAACCACTTAAAACAGTATCACCTATGTATTATCTCCCAACTTGGTCTATTAATTGTGGCAATTAAGCCTTCCAATAATCTGACACCACCACTTAATAACCTCGTATTTCACCTATCCCCGTCACAAAATTCTTGCCAGTCCCCCCAAAATGTCAGTTTTTTCATATTTCTATACAAGTAATTTGCATACAGAATGACCTTTTGCTTTTTCTCCATCTACTCCTCTTTCAAGACCAACTACTTATGCCACCTCTTCAGTAAAGTTTTCTGACCCTGCTCCTCACTACTCCCTGAACTTCAATAATACTTTTTTCATGTTATAGAAGCCTTTAAAACTTTTCCTAATTAAATATATGGTTTCTCCCTAAGAGGAAGAATCATAATCTACTTGATATCACAAAGGAGGCCTTATTTATATCTCTACTTATGGTTTAGCTTAGAGTGCTGGCAGTTAGAAACAATGGAGGTTGTCTATTTTTAAAAGTTCAGGAACAATCATCAACCCATCTAAAAAATAGTATTGCCCTGAGTTAAAAGTGATAGTTTATCATAAAGCAAAACTAAGTGATCTGGACTGCTACTGTGCCCCTTTGATACTCTTGTCACATAGCCGACAAGCATGGAAACCGTCTGAACTGGGATCCCTGGGTGGCGCAGCGGTTTAGCGCCTGCCTTTGGCCCAGGGCGCGATCCTGGAGACCCAGGATCAAATCCCACGTCAGGCTCCCAGTGCATGGAGCCTGCTTCTCCCTCTGCCTGTGTCTCTGCCTCTCTCTCTCTCACTGTGTGCCTATCATAAATAAATAAAAATTAAAAAAAAAAAAAAAAAGGAAACCGTCTGAACTGATACAAAGAAGTATGCTCCTGCTTATTATGCCTAGGAGCCAATTTCAATAAACACAAAAAAATTATCTGAAGGGTTTCCTGTGAGGACTTAATCAGAAGAGTCCAAAAGTCACTGACTCCTTACTTAGTGAAGTCTTAGAGAAATGTGTATTAAGACCTCACTCACAGGCAGCCCCGGTGGCTCAGCGGTTTAGTGCCACCTTCATCCCGGGGTGTGATCCTGGAAACCGGGGATCGAGTCCCACATCAGGCTCCCTGCATGGAGCCTGCTTCTCCCTCTGCCTGTGTCTCTGCCTCTTTCTCTCTCTCTGTGTCTCTCATGAATAAATAAAATAAAATCTTAAAAAAAAAAAAAAAAAAAAAGACCTCACTCACACTCAAGTAAAATTCACTTAAAATGACTTTTACACGTTAGGATTTCTTTTTTTCTGGGTGCTTGAGTGGCTCAGTTGGTTAAACGTCTGGCTTCAACTCAGGTCATGATCCCGGGGTCCTGGGATTGAGTTCCACATCAGGATCCCTGCTTAGTGGGGAGCCTGCTTCTCCCTCTCCTTCTGCCCTCCCCCCACCTCCTGGCTTGTGCTCTCTGGTCCTATCAAATAAAAAAATTTTTAAATATATAAATATCTTTTTCTTTAGACATCTAAATTTCAACAGAAATTCCATTTCTGAAAAGAGAGCTATAATGGAAATACCTAAAAGTTTTATTGCAAACATGCAAAAAATGGCATTTACAACATCCAATGTATATTCAGCAATATTCAACCTCTCCACTCAATATATGGAATATATTCAAAAACAAACTTGATTTTTGCTGACTGCAAGTCAAAGTAGCCGATGCAAGGTGAATACATGCTGATTGTTCTTGACCAACACACATGCATCTTTAAGTACATACGCGTTAGTAAAGTCTCAACCTATGGTCCTTGAACTACCAGTGAATCATGAGGAGCTTGCTGGTAGCCTAGTATGCCCGATAAGCAGAAGCAGAAAGCTGGGTAGGGATGGTGAGGGGCGGCGGGAAGAATCAGGTGCAATGGTCCACCAAATGAAGATAAACCATTCAGGTGGTCTGCAGTAAGGAAAAATGAGAGAATCACTAAATCAGCAAATTGATCACCATGCCCAATTAATATGATCATGTTGCTTAATGAAATAAACCTAATGCTTTCTTGCAATAAGAGAAGAATGTTGTTTTGGTCCAGAGACACAAGAGAGATAACTATTAATATAATGGCAAAAGTTCCTTATTACAAGTGATTAACACTCAATAATTATTCTTATCAGAAGACTCACCTGGGTATAGTACTACTAGCAAGGTGCTGTCAAAGCTTTGCATTTACAGTAAAAAAAAAAAAAAATCAGATAAATTTAAAAACAAAATCCATCTATTAAAATTTTTACATAAGAAACATCGGCGTTATAGACTAGGGCTATCAAAAATCAGAAGAATGAAGATTCTCATCACTTCTAATTTTTTTTTTTTTTTTTATTCATGAGAGACACAGAGAGAGAGGCAGAGACATAGGCAGAGGGAAAAGCAGGCTCCACAGGGAGCCTGATGTGGGACTCCATCCCAGGACCCCAGGATCATGACCTGAGCCAAAGGCAGGCACTCAACCACTGAGGCATGCAGGCGTCCCCACTTCAAATGTCTTAAAGATTCTATTCATAGTATGTAGTACTTGCAACTGATTCCTAAATAAAATGAGATGAATAAAACAGCCCATTTTATATCCATAACAAGAATCTTTATTTTTTATTCTTTTTGCGAGAATCTTTAAAAAAAAAAAAAAAAGATTGTATTTATTTATTTGTGAGAGAGAGAGATCGAGAACACAAGCAGGGCAGAGGGGTAGAGGGAGAGAGCAGCAGACCCCACCCCTGCCTGCCTGCTCCCTGCTGGACAGGGAGCCCGATGCAGGGCTCGACCCCAGGACACTGGGATCATGACTTGAGCTGAAAGTAGACACTTAAACGACTGAGCCACCCAGGCACTCTACATAGCAAGAATCTTTTTTTTAAAGATTTTATTTATTTATTCATGAGAGACAGAGAGAGGCAGAGACACAGGTAGAGGGAGAAGCAGGCTCCATGCAGGGAGCCCGACAAGGGCCTCGATCCCCGATCTCAAGGATCACGCCCTGGGCTGAAGGCAGTGCTAAACCGCTGAGCCACCCAGGCTGCCAGCAAAAATCTTTAAAAATGCAAAAAAAAAAAAAATTAAAAAGAAATTTTAAAATGCTGTTCCAACATACATTCCAAGATAATCTTGACTGGGAAAAAATGTCAATCCTTTATTTGCTAGAAAATTGAAAACAAAATGGGACTAGCCCAATGGAAGGTAGCTTATTAGGTAGGATTAGGTAGGGGCTACAACATCCCATGTCAATTTTTAATATAAACTCAAGTGCTTAAATCTCTTCCCAAAGAGGAGTCTCCATATCTCAGTATTTTCCTACTGAAGAATCCTTTACCTAAATTCATTTCTCATAACCTACGTATCCAAAGTTCCACTGGATTTCCAACTTAGACTTTCTTGCCACCTATTGTCCTTTTGGTCTCTCACCACAACTATATTCCTCCTGCTAAAATCAAGCACCCTCTACTTTACATCAAGTAAATGCCTCCTGGGGCACCTGAGTGGCTCAGTGGGTCGAAAGTCAGACTCTTGATTTCAGCTCAGGTCATGATCTCAGAGTGGTGGGATCTAGATCTGCATCAGGATCCTTGCTTAGAAGGGAGTCTGCTGGAGATACTATCTCCCTCTGACTGATCCCCCCATTCTCTCTCTCAAATAAATCTTTTTTTTTTTAAGGTAAATGCCTCTTATTTCACAGTATGTGTCTCTCCAATAGGTATAAAATTTTATATACATCCTACTTACAAAGCCTCAGAGCTAACAACCCAGGAAATATGAAAAAATTTTACTTCTACTGTCACCCTTGGGATAAGCCCAGACTAAATCTTCAGTCCTCCTCATGCTCAATTCTGCTTCATTTTTAATTACAGACCCAGCCCTAAGAGCAGAAGCATAAGAAAATTCAGAAAACAACCTAGTCAGATGGTGTATAAAATATATGGGACAAGACAGCCCCGGTAGCACAGTGGTTTAGCGCCGTCTGCAGCCCAGGGCAAGATCCTGGAGACCCTGGATGGAGTCCCACGTCGGGCTCTCTGCATGGAGCCTACTTCTCCCTCTGCCTGTGTCTCTGCCTCTCTCTCTTTCTATGAATAAATAAATAAAATCTTTAAAAAAAAAAAAAAAGAATATATGGGACACTGAAAATATGTAAGGAAGAAATATGAATGATATTCTTGGTGAAGAAAGAAAAAGTTTCTAGAGAGAAATGTGTTTGTTCTAACATACACCAACCTCAAAAGGGCTATTGGTATATTCTAGGGCTGAATGCTCCGAAGTCTATCTTTGAGTTTGGATGTAACGAACTACAGGTAGAATTTCTCCAACACAACACTAGAATGAGTAGTTAACAAACCAAATTATTTTCTGAAATTTTAGGAATGGTCTGTGTTTCACAGGCAGACTTGATTTCCCATGTTTCCCAGTAATTTCACAAAATTCAGTATACTCAGCACCTACTATGGTCAGGTCCTGATTAGAGGTGATCACCTCATTTCTCCACCATCTGGAATTTTCATGACTCAGTTCTTAGTACCTTCCTCCCCTTTTCACTAACTTACAGCAATCATTTATTTTTATTCCTTCAGTCAACCTCCCCCAGCTGACTCCAAAATCCACATTCATAATCTGAACATCTAGGAGTTCTATATCTGAATTTCTGCACCAACCTACGTGATGTCCCAACTTAAAAATTCTGTCAGTTAATCCTTAACATACTGAAAGGCAAACTAGAGCTTGCCCCAGATAGTTCTTAGTCCCCAAAACCTACCAAGTCATCTCAATATTTCTGGTCACTCAGATTCACAAATATGGGATTACAGATTTTCCTCAATTTATGATGGGGTTACATCCCAATAAACCCATCATAAATTGAAAACTATGAATAAGTTGAAAATGCATAATACAACTACCCTACAGAACATCATAGCTTAGCCTAGCCTACCTTAAATGTGCTCAGAACATTTAACATTAGCTTACAGTTGGTCAAAATCATCTAACACAAAGCCTATTTTATAATCAAGTGTCAAATATCATAAAATTTATTGGATAAAATAAATTTTAAACAGAATGATAAGCGTATCTGTTGCTTACCCTCACATGCCCTGACTGCATGGCTGACTGGGAGCTGCAGCTTGGCATCACAAGAGAGTAGCCTACTACCTATCACCAGCCACAGAAAAGACCTAAATTTAAACTTTGAAGTATGGTTTCTACTAAATGTGTGTATCACTTTGCACCATCATAAAATTATAAGATCGAAAAATCGTAAGTTGAGCCATAAGTCAGGAACTATGTGTTTTACTTTCTTTTACGTATCCCTATATCCAATAAATTACCAACTCATGCCATTTTTTTCCTAATGGGTTCCTCCCTTTAGTCTCTTCTCTGCTGTAATTAATCCTGTACCAGTGCTTCTCAAGCTTTAACATGCATAGGAACCATTTGAAATTCTTATTAAAATGCAGATTCTGATTTACTAGGTCATGGGTGGGGCCTGATTTTCTGTACTTCTAACGCAGGCACGCACGCCCAGGTTATTGCAAAGCTTTGAGCAGCTCAGATCACGGCTTTCTTTTATTCCCTCAGCGCCTGCAGTTTATCCTGTGGTATATTTATCTGTTTACATAATGTTTTATAATTTTTTCATGTGTGCACATTTTAGTATCCTTTCCTTAAAAAGGATTTTGACATACTCAAGAAATAAGATCATGATTCCTTTTTTGGAACAACAGTAACCAACCCAATGTTGGGCATATTGTGGGTACTCAATGCCTGTTGATTGTAAAATGCTTCTGCAGAAAACATAACAATCATCTCTTAAGAGCTGAAGCAGGTTTATAGATTACTTTTGTCAACTTTAGAAAAACCATTCACTGCTAATCAACCTTTTCATCACATAAGACAGAAAATAAAACAGCTTTCTATTCATAGTTAAGAAAGCAAATGTTAAGTTAAACTTGTGAATTATTGGTTATATATTTATTCTTTCTCCATCAGTGAAGGATTACATATACATTTAAAACAAAAACTAGAAGCCCAGACAGCAAACGAAAAAATAAACTGGACTTTATTAAAATGACTCTTGCTCTCAGGGTGCTAAGTTCAAGACCCACATGAGGTGTAGAGATTGCTAAAAAAAATTAAAATCTTTTTTTTTTTTTTAAAGATTTTATTTATTTATTTGAGAGAGAGAGAGAGAGTGAGAGAGAGCGAGAGGGAAGAGAAAGAGGTAGAGGGATAAGCAGACTCTGTGCCAAGCATGAAGCCTGATGCAGGACTTGATCTTATAACCGTGAGATCGTGACTTGAGCCGAAATCAAGGGTCAGATGCTTAACTAAGTCACCCAGGTGTCCCTGAAAAATAAAATCTTTAAAAAGAAAAAAAAAATTTAAAGACAACCCCAAAATGGGAGAAAATATTTGCAAATCATCCATCTGATAAGGGTTTAATATACAGAATATATAAAGACCTCCCACAAGAGAACAACAACAAAAAACCCAAAACTCAATTAAAAAACAGGCAAAGGGCTTAAATAGACATTTCTCCAAAGATAAACAAATGTTCAAAAAGCACTTTAATTAAAAGATGCTCAACATTACCAGTCATTAGGGAAATGCAAACCCAAACCACAATGAAATACCACTTCAGGTCAACTACAATGACTATAATTTTTAAAATGGGAGAGAACAAGTGTTGGTGAAGATACGGAGAAACTGAAATCTTTGTTGCTGGCAGGAATGTAAAACAACGAAGATATTATGGTTTATAAACACTTATAAGTTCCTCAAAAAGGCAAACCATATAACCCAGTAAGAATTATCATATAACCTAGCAATTCCACTCCTGGTATGTTATATCCAAAAGAATAAAAAATAGACATTCAAACAACTCTTTGTACACCAAAGTTCATAGCCACTGAATCACAATAACCAAAATTGAGAACAACCCAAATGTCCATCAGTAGAAGAATAAACAAAATGTAGTATATACATAGAATGGAATAGTATTCAGGAGACCCGGGATCGAATCCCACATCGGGCTCCCAGTGCATGGAGCCTGCTTCTCCCTCTGCCTATGTCTCTGCCTCTCTCTCTCTCACTGTGTGACTATCATAAATAAATAAATAAAATTTAAAAAAAAAAAAAAAAATGAGGTACTGAAAAAAAAAAAATGAGGTACTGATACTTGCTACCACAGGATTAACCTGAAGACGTTATGCTACGTGAAATACAGCATAAACAAAAGGATAAACATTGTATGATTACACTTATATGAAATATCTAGACTTCATAAATTCATAGAGACAAAACGTAAACTTAGAAGTTACCGGGGATTGGGAAAGAAGGAGCAGAGATATTGTTTCATGGATCCAGGGTTTGTCTGGAGAGATGAAAAATTTTGGAAATACATAGTGGTGATGGTTGCATACTGTGAGTGTAATTAATGCCACTGAATTGTACACATAAAAATGGTTAAAATGGCACAAATTTTATATGTATTTTACCACAAGTTAAAAAAATGAAACTAGAAAAAAAGAGAAACTAACATTTTTTTTTTTATTATGGCCCTCAGTTCCAAGTTCTGACTGCCATTTGTAACCTATGGGATTGTTAAAACAAGTTAATTTCACCCAGCTTCACTCTATCCATAAACTAGAGACATATTACTCACCTCCCAGAGTTGAAGACTAAATGAGAAAACAATCACTTAGCACAAACACTTGTTACATAATAAATACTGGATAAATGGTAGTTATAATTTAAAAACCACTGTTCCGGGCAGCCCGGGTGGCTCAACGGTTTAGTGCTGCCTTCAGCCCAGGGCGTGACCCTGGAGACAGGGGATCGAGTCCCACATCGGGCTCCCTGCATGGAGCCTGCTTCTCCCTCTGCCTGGGTCTCTACCTCTGTGTGTGTGTGCCTCTCTCATGAATAAATAAAATCTTTAAAAAAAAAAAAAAAACACAAAACACTGTTACTCATCAAGTAGGTAGTCTACAAGGCTGCTATAAGTGGATACCCAGAAGAACTCCATGATATTAAGACATTCTGAAACAAAAAAATGAATGCCCAGCAGTTACCCTGCTATAAACCTGGAACTTGTGACCACCAAGGGTTGGTCCTCTTGGGCTATCACTGAACATGCAGAATAAACGATACACCCAGAAAGTGAGAACCTACTTTCTACATCATTACATTCATTAAAAAGGTGAACAAAATAAGAAAAGAAGCTGGTTGGCTGTCTTCAACTAACTTCCTTTTATTGTTTTTTCCCTATATACTTATTTTTAAAAATCACGAGATTTAATTCCTTAGCTAATGCCATGGACTAAATAAAGCCTTGTCTAGAGGTCCTGAGTTCCAACCCCAGCATCACAATGTCATCATAATAAGGCAGAGAACCATACAGAATATGTTGTCTAAAAAATGTTCTAGCATCATGGAAGCTTGGAGTGAATGGATAAATAATCCCTTATAATGTATATATTTGTCTTGATGAATAATATTAAGTGTTTAAAAAATGGTCAAACTAGCTGAAACTCAAAAACGATTCTAAGCAAGGTGTGCCGAAGGAAGATACTACAAATGATTCCAAAGTAACATAAAACACAAATCTTATCATGTGAACTAAGCAATATCTGTATTCTACCGTCTTTTGCAAAAACTTCCCAAATTCCTTCAAACAAGTAAGGAAGTTTTTCTCCTGTGCGAAATTAACTTGCATTCATACGCAAAAGGCTTAGATCCAGGGGGAAAGAGAAACTACAGTATCTCAAATGGCCAAAAAGGTTTTTTTAAAAGTCGTTTTTTACTAAGGCCAGCTGATACTCGAAACAAACTCATCTAAAATGGTGATTTTCAACATTACACTGTGAATGTAATTAAAACTGTCATGAAAAGCATCAGAAGACTTTTTACTTCACGTTGATAAAAGAATTTTTCATAACCCAAACATCCAGTTTAGAACTATAAACCATTATGTCTGAAAAGCAAATGATCTGTGTCAAAACCCTTAGGAAAATTAGTTTTTCTCTTCACAACAAAAACCTACCATAAAAAACAAAAACTATTTAATGTGTTAACCACTCACCTGAGCTAGTTCCTTTAAACCACAATCAACTCTTAACTATCGTGGCAATAATGATGAATAAAGGCTTCCATAATTAAATTCCAGAAATAATCATTTTATCCTATGCAACTCCTTCCTCGACCCCAGTTACAAGAGGCCCATACTTTCTCTTCAGGAGAAAATAAAGAGGTTTGGTAGTTGGTGTTCTTTTTTCTAAACTTTACCTTGGAAAGATAGTGAAGTTTAAAGTCCAGAGAACTCAGTTCTCAAGGAAACTGATACTATGGCTATCTAACTAGACACCGCTAGTAATAAATTACCAAAAGCTAAGACACTTCATGCTTTTAAAGGCCCATGCTACTAATGCAGGGCTGGTCATAGGTCACATCACCAAAAGGCTTAAATAAATTGGTTCAAGTTCATTACCAAGAAGAGAAAAATGTTTACTATAATTTTTAAATGAGTGCAAAAAAAAAAATTAAATTGAAACTAAACACTACCTACAGCTAGTACCAATACATTTTGGTATCATTAGTGAGTGATCACCTCCACTGCAGGAAGAATCACGGTGACGCCCAATTTAACCTTACCCCAGAGCCGGTTGAAAATCATGCCCCTTCTATCTCCTGCTTTGTGGTCACTGAGGAGCTCACTGCTAACGTGCCACCAAGCAAATGCACTACTAAATAGCGTTTTCGGGGACAAGCTGGTTTCAAGCCACACTGCCCTGAGCTCTCCCACCGTGTGCCCAGGATTTAATCCTGCAGGAAACCCACGGATTTTAACGAAGTGGCATGCCACAGCACCACGTAACTCACGACATCCATCAGCCAAATGTTAGGTGTATTCAGTTTACAGATGGAACTCAAGTGAGAGGGAAAGCAACTGGTCGAAAGCGAGTTTAAGAAAAAGCTGTAAACCCTTCCATCCGCAAACAACTTAGTTTAGGAAGTTATAAATATGCTCCACATTCTGGGACATCTAGCAGAAGGCTGGCACAAAGCCAACACCGTCATCTTTGCTATTCCTAGCTGTGTCTTCGTTCCTTGTAACGTTCTGCCCTCCGCACAAGCTGGCGTGGACTCGGCCAAAGATCGCTCAGGCGGGCAGAGCCAGCTTTAGGACCACCCGCCGCACCGCAAGGCCGCCTGGGCTCCGCGGCTCCCCTCGGCGAAGCGCGTTCCAGCGCGTTCCGTGCTATAGGAAACTTTGAGAGCCCCGATCCTCCTGGGCTGGGTCGCGCCCCCCTATTCCTACTTCGGCCCTACCCATCCTGCCGCCCGTCGGGCCGGGGGGAGCCGCACGCCCGCACGCCCCAGCGGGCAGCCACGTCTTCCTCGCGCGGACTGCCTCGCCGCCGCTCCCTAAAATAATGCGTGTGGCCGCTCGAGACTTCCCCAGCCAGGCTCCAGAAACTTGCGGGTTTAAATGGCCAAACTGGAACCAACCAGGGCAGCTGTCATCTGAAACTCAGGAAAGCTGAGACCAGCCAGCTCCGCCGAACCAGGGATGTGGCGGGGCCCGTCGGAGGGAATGCCGAGGGCTCCCCCTCCCCTCCCCTCCCTCCCCTCCCCCCGCCCCCACCCGTGCGCTTTTCTGCAACCCCAGCGCCGCCATCCTGCTCCTGAATAATTAAACGGGGTGGAGAGGGAGTGGGGTGGCCGAGAAAGGCAGTTTCCAGCCGAGTTTCCCGAGCCGAGGCGGAGCGGTCGAGAGGCCGCGGGCTACGTCCCCGGCGAGCGACGGACTTTCCTCAGGGGCCGGGAGGGCAGGGGGCGAGCCCGAGGCCCGCGGGCCGGCCGGAAGCGGAGCGCGGGGCGTGACGCGCAGGGCGGGATGACAAAGGGGCGCGGGGGCCCCGGCCGCGCGGCCCGCGGGCCCGCGGGGGCCGGGACAGGTGGCCGGGCCTGGCCGGGAACAATGGGGGGCCGAGGCTGCCCCCTGGCGCTCACCTACCTCCGGTGCCCTCCGAGTTCTCGTTGAGGCTGCCCGAGGAGTCGTGCTGGGCGCCCACACACCCGCCCATGGGGGCCCCCGGCGCCTCGTCCGCCACCTCCGGGCGCCCGTCCGGCCGCCGCCTCAGCCGCCTCAGCCGCCGCCGCCTCAGCCGCCTCAGCCTCCGCCGCCGCCGCCGCCGAGCCCCGGACAGGCGCGCCGCTCCGCTCGCCCGCCGCGGCCCAGCCTCCGCCCCCTCGCCGCTCCACCCACCGCCTTGGCTCGGCCCCTTCCTCCGCGCCCACTTCTACCTCAGCCCCCGGGCCGCCCGCCCGGCAGGCCGGGCCCGCGCGCCGCCCTGGCCTCCGGCTCGGCCCCGCCAGGCCGGGGCTGGCCCATCCCGGGCGGGCCGCAGCGCCCGCCTCGCCTCGCCTCGCCTCGCCCGCTCACCGCCCCGCACTCCCGCGTCCAGGCGAGCCCCGCGCCGGCGCCGCCCGTCCGCCAGGCCCCATCGGCCCCCGCCCCGCGGCGCCGCCCTCCGCACCCGCGGCCTGGGCTCCGCGGGCCCGCCCGGAACGACCGGGGGGCGGGGCCGCGGGAGGCCGCGCGCTGATTGGCTGCGGGCTGGGGCCGCGAGCGCAGGGCTGGGGCGGCGGGGGCGCCGAGGCGAAGCGGGGATCCGTCCGGGGGCCGAGGCCGGGAGAGCGGCGAGGAGGGAAGAAGGACGGGGAGAAGGGGGAGGAGGCAGGAAAGGAGGGACCAAAGTGGGAAAGGAGAAGTGGGGGCGGTGAAATCGAGTTTCTGGCTCCTCCTCGGGCGTCAGCCTTTCTCTTTCTAGTGGAAGCGGGTCGGAGGGGGCGCAGAGAAGTAGTAACAGGAGCCTCGCCGACGAGGACGGGGCTGCACCCGAGCTGCGGCCGGGGCGGGCGGGGCGGCCCTGCCTGACGGTTGAGCACCTTTGGGGTTCTAGAATTCGGTGGACTGGAACGCCGAGCCTGCGCTCCCCGTGTTTGCCCCGCTCCCAAGCCACCCCCCCAAATCACTGTGCCCCATTATTAGACGTAGAGGCGGTCATCGTGGTCGCCAGCTGGAGCCGATTACGGAGGCGAGGCACTCCGTGTAGCAGAGATAAGCGCTGACCGTAGTTCCGAGGGCGTGGGTTCATTGCATCTTCGCGAGATTGATTATTCAGACACAACGCTACTTCTCAAGAACCTCCCTCTAGGTATCTTAAACCGCCTTTAGAACAAAATGAAGTATAAGAAAATAAAATACCCTGCTTTTTCTAAACTGGAATTTGGTACATGGACCACGCCCGACATTCTTGGCGGTCGCTATCTTAACCTAAGCCAAATCCTTAATGGTCCCTTCAGAATTGTGTTCTGCTAGGATGCCTTAAAATTTTTATCAGCCTGCTTGGGCCTTTATAAAGCTTATTTCTGCCCAAGCTGTTTTAACTATCCACTCCATTTTTATATCAGACTTTCTTTTTTTAACATCCTGGGTCGGCTTTTGCTTAGCATTAAAAAAAAAAAAAATTTTTTTTTTTTAAGTGAGACACCTAAGAAAGAGACTCTCTGCAGCTTGGAATTTGCATTTAAATATATTTTCATACACTGCTGGTGGGAGTGTAAATCGGTTCAGTCTTTTTGCAAAGTAACTTGGAAACAAGGATCAAGAACCTTAAAAATGTTGGTAACCTTTGACTTGGGATTATCCCACACATGGGTATCTAACAGAAATAGTCCAAAATGCAGAGAAAGGTTTCCGTCCTTGTATTTATTTGGTAGTCATATAAAAATGAGGGTTTGACAAACAAAATCCTATACTTCTATAAAAGCACAGAAATGTCTTGTGAGAAATAGAAATCTGCTATATTAAAGTTATACTGACAAATTATTGTTGCCCTGGGTAGTCATGAAAATTCAAAAAAGCTTATGTGTGACCGTGTATTTATGAGTTTTCAGAGGTTGCTCTGACATTCAGGTACTGCGTCACAAAGCCCTCTTCTATTTGATCATTCTCAGCTGAGTATTCACATTGGCAGATAGACATCACTTCATCACTTCCCTGAAGGAGAGAAGCTGCATGTTGAATATCTTCAAAGAGATTGCTTTCTCCCGAAATTTGCTCTAGAAATTACAGAAACCAAGACTTCCACAATGTCTGTTAAAACAGATGATCAGATGACTCTGATGAGCACTGAGGGGTTGCCCTAGGAAGAGAGCCATGTCATTGGGAGATTTTCAGTTATGGGTGTTCTCCACCTTGCCTTTATCTTAGAGTAGAATCACAAGTTCGCAGGAGACAGAATAAAGTGGCAGTTAAGGGCCCCAGCTCCGCTATCAACTTCCTGGGTTGGAATCTGGCTTCCATTCTGTGCTAGCTGTAGAACCTTAAATTTCTATACAGCTCAATTTCCTTAACCTGTAAAACTGGGCCAATAACAGTGCTCTAAACTCTGTGGGGGCTCTTTATTAACTCTCCTCTACTTCATGTCTAGCATCACCTACTTACTGCACGGCTCAATCCACTTAAGACCTTTGTATAGAAACTGTGCCTTCTTTGTGATCCTGTGTATATGGGTGTGTATGTGCTTTATTTTTTAGTAATGTGTTTATTGAGATATAATTCATATACCATATATTTCACCAGTTTAAAGTGTATGATTCAAATTGGTATAGCCACTATGGACAACAGTATGGAGGTTCCTCAAAAGGTTAAAAATAGAGCATTGATCTATTTTTATAGATCTGGGGATTTATATCTGAAGAAAATGAAAACACTAACTCAAAAAGCCATCTGCACCCCCATGTTTATTGCAGCATTATTTACAATAGCCAAGACATGGAAACAAACTTAATTTGTTTGTGCCCATCAATAGATGAATGGCTAAAGAAAATATGAGATACACACACACACACACACACACACATATCCACACAAAGGAATATTATTTGGCCATGAAAAAGATTGAAATCTTGCCATCTGTGACAACATGGGTGGACTCTGTGGGCGTTATGCTAAGTGAAAGAATTGAAACAGAGAAAGAGAAATACCTTTTGATCTCACTTATATGTGGAATTTAAAACAACAAAAACAAAACCACTCCAAGCTCAAAGATAGAGACAGATTGTTGGTTGCCAGCAGGGGTGGGGGCAGTGACAGAAGAATGAGTGAAAGGGTCAAAATGGATAAACTTTCAGTTATAAAATAAGTAAGTTGGGATGCCTGGGTGGCTCAGTGGTTGAGCATCTGTTTTTGGCTCAGGTTGTGATTCTGGTGTCCTGGGATCAGGTCCTGCTTCAGGCTCCCTGTCTCCCTCTGCCTAGGTCTCTGCTTTTCTCTGTCTCTCATGAATAAATAAAATCTTTAAAAAATAAAGTAAAATAAATAAGTCATGGGAATGTAATATATGTCTATACAAGCATGATGTCTAAAGTAAATACTGTATTGCATATTTGAAAGTTGCTAACAGAGTGAATCTTGAAAGTTCTCATCACAAAAAAAATTTAACATCCATATATGGTGATGGATATTAATTAGACGTAATCACAGTAATGTGATTATTTTGCAATATATACAAATATTGAATCATTATGTTGAAACTAATGTTATATGACAATTATACCTTGATTAAAATAATAAAAAATAAAGTGTACAATTCAATGGTTTTTAGTCTATTTACAATCAATTTTAGAATATTGTCATCACCTCAAAAAGAAACCCCATAGCTATTAGCAGTCACTCCCCATTTGCTCCCAATTCACAGACCCTGCCCAGGCAACACTCATGAATTTTTTTGTCTCTGTGTATTTGTCTATTCTGGACATTTCCTATAAATGGAATCATATTTGGTCTCTTGTGGCTGATTTCTTTCATATAGCATAATGTTTTCAAGGTTCATCCATATTGTATAATGTATCAATACTTCATTCATATTTATAGCTGACTAATTTTCTATTGTGTGGACATAGCACGTTGTGTTTATTCATCAGTTGATGAGCATTCGGGTTGTTTCCATTTTGGGGGTATTATGAATAAAGCTGTTATGCACAAGTTTTTGTGTGGACATATGTTTTCAATTGTTCTGGGTATATACTAAGGGTAGAATTGCTTGAGCCTATGGTAACTCTATGCTTAACTTTCCGAGGAACTGGCAAAGTATTTTCCAAAATGTCTGCACCATTTATATTCCCACCAGCAATTTATAAGGAAATGTGAAATAGTACAGCTGTTTTGGATACGTAGGGTATCTCATTGTAGTTTTACTTGCACTTCCCAAATGACTAATGATGTTGAATGTCTTTTTATGTACTTACCATTTGTAGATCAGTTTTTGGAAAAATGTTTACTCAGACACTTTGCACGTTTTGAAATAGTATTATTTGTCTTTTTATATTGGGTTGTAAGGGTTCTTTCTATATTCTGACTACAAATCCCTTAGCAGATACATGATTTGCAAATATTTTCTCTGATAGTTCCATAATTTTCTTGATAGTGTCCTTTGAAGCATGAAAGTTCAATTTTCATAAAGTTAGTTCATTTTTCTGATTTTTTCTCTGGTTACTTATGCTTTAGGACTCATATCTAAGAAAACACTGTCTAAAGTCATGAAGATCTGCACCTATTTTCCTCTAAGAGTTTTATAATTTTAGCTCTAACATTTAGGTCTTTAACCCACTTTGAATTAATATCTTAGTATGGTGTGAGGTAGGGGTCCAACTCCACCCTTTTGCATGTGGATTTCCAGTGTTCCACCATTTGTTGAAAAGACCATTCTTTCCCCCCTTTTAATTGTCTTGACATTCCTATTGAAAATCAATTAACCAAAAAAAAAAAATCAATTAACCATAAATGTATCAGTTTATTTCTAGACTTAATTCTATTCCATTTAGTCTTTTTTTTTTTTAAGTCAGGTTTGTTTGTTTGTTTTTAAGTAAGTGCTATGCCCAATCTGGGGCTTGAACTCACCACCCTAAGATCAAGAGTCATGTGCTCTACTGACTGAGCCAGCCTGGTGCTCCTATTCCATTGGTCTTTATATCTATCCTCAGGCCAGTACCACATAGTCTTGATTATTGTAGCTTCATAGTAAGTACTGAAGTGAGGAAATATAAGTCCCCTGATTTTGTTCTCCCTTTTGTTTTGGCTATTCTGGGTCCCTTATACTTCCATATGAATTTCATCAGTTTGTCCATTTCTGGAAAAAAAAAAAAGGAGCTGGAATTTTGATGGGAAATGTGTTGAATCTATAGATCAATTTGGTCAATCTATCTTTTTTATTTTTATTTTTTAGAGATTTTATTTATTTATTCATGAGAGACACAGAGAAAGAGAGAGAGGCAGAGACACAGACAGATGGAGAAGCAGACTCCCTGTGGGGAGCTTGAGGTGGGACTTGATCCTGGGACTCCAGGATCACAACCTGGGCCGAAGGCAGATGCTAAACCACTGAGCCACCCAGAGATCCCCTCTTTCCACTTATTTATGTCTCAAATTCATTTCAGTGACATTTTGTAGTTTTCAGTGTACAAGACTTGCACTTCTTAAATTTATTCCTAATATTTTATTCTGTTTCATACTATTGTAAATTCTATGATTTGCTATTTACAAATGGATTTATTGTCTTAACTTCCTTTTCAGGTTTTTCATTACAAGTGTATAGAAGTACGATTGATTTTTGTATATTGATCAAAATATTACAACCTTGCTGAGCTCATTTTTTAGTTCTAATAGTTTTCCCTTCATGTATTTTGGGTCTTTGTTGTTTGGTGTTACGTGTTTATAATTATTAGACCTCCAGAGCCTTCTTTACTTAGCTAATTCTTCAAGGGGAATTGGCAAGAGAGAAAGAAAAAGGAGAAGTGTGAAAGAAGGGAAAAGAAAAGGGGGGGAAATGAAGTCCAATAGCTGTCAAACTTTAGTATGGATTTCAGTGACCTCAGGAGATTTTTAAAATCATGATCTCACAGAGATTCTGATTTGGTCTGGGGTGGAGTCCGGCAACCAGCATTTTTAACTCACATATCAGGCATTTTCTGATGCAGTTTAGAACACAGATGGGATTTTAAAGAACACATGGACTTGAAAAACTCAATTCTCCCCACTCAGCCAAACTGTTCTTTAGTCTTTTTCATCCTCCACAAATGGCACCATAATCCATCCAATTGCTCAAGTCCCAGACCCAAGAGTTACTGATGATTCCTTCATCTTCTTTATCTCTCACACCTTATCCATTACCAAGTCCTTTTCATTCTATCCATTAAATATATTCTGAGTCTCTAGGCTCAGTCAGTTACATGTCTGCCTTCTACTCAGTTCATGATGCCATTGTGCTGGGATCAAGCTCCATGTTGGGCTCCCTGCTCAGCAGGGAGTCCGCTTTTCCCTCTCCCTCTGCCCCTCCCCACTGTTCATGCTCTCTCTCAAATAAATAAAATCTTAATAATTATATATATATATTAATTTTTTTCTGTCTCTATTGCCATCACCAACTCCCACCTTGGCTACTAGTCTTTCTGTGTCCTTTCCTGCCTCATCTTACAATACATTCTCTAGTCAGCATGATTTTTTAAAAATTTAATATACTACACAGCACATATTTAATACATGTACCTTTTCATAAGTTTGACATGTGTATACACCTGTGAAACCATTACCATAATCAATATGTCCATTCCTCCAAAAATTTCCTTAGGCCCTTTGGTAATCCCTCTCTATTGCATCTCCCCAGTCACCTGTCCCCAGGTAACCACTGATCTGCTTTATGTCACTATAGGTTTTTCTGCATTTTCTAAAAATTTCTGTAAATGAATATATACAGTATGTACTCTTTTGGTATGGCTAATTTCTTTTTTTAATTTTTTAGTGTTTTTTTTTTAAAGATTTTATCTATTTATTCATGAGAGACACACAGAGAGAGAGAGGCAGAGACATAGACAGAGGGAGAAGTGGGCTCCAAGCAGGGAGCCTGACATGGGACTCGATCGTGGGTCTCCAGGATCAGGCCCTGGGCTGAAGGCAGCGCTAAACCGCTGAGCTACCTGGGATGCCCTTTAATGTTTTGTTTTGTTTTTTTCTAAGATTTTATTTATTTATTCATGAGAGACAGAGAGAGAGGCAGAGAGACACAGGCAGAGGGAGGAGAAGCAGGCTCCATGCAGGGAGCCCGATGCGGAACTCAATCCTGGGACTCCAGGATCATGTCCTGGGCCAAAGGGAGGTGCTCAACCACTGAGCCACCGAGGCATCCCAATTTTTTTATGTTTCAAAGGTTTTGTTTATTTGAGAGAGAGACAGAGACAGAGAGCAGGAGCAGGGAGGAAGGGGAGAGGGAGAGGAAGAAGCAGACACCCTGCTGAGCAGGGAGCCCAATATGGGACTCAATTCCAAGATCCTAGGATTATGACCTAAGCCAAAGCCAGACACTTGACCAACTGAGCCACCCAGGTGCCCTAGTATGGCTTCTTTCACTCAGCATAATAATTTTGAGATTCATCCATATTGTAAGGTTTATTATTTTCAGTTAATGAATAGTTTTCCATTGTATGGATATACCAGTTTGTCATTTGTGTGGGTATATAATGTTTTCACAATCACAGGTAAAGTTGCGATGAACAGGATGCCTGGGTGGCTCAGCGATTGAATGCCTCCCTTTGGCTCAGGGTGTGATCCTGGGGTCCTGGGATTGAGTCCCAAATCGGGCTCCCTGCATGGAGCCTGCTTCTCCTTCTGCCTGTATCTCTGCCTCTCTCTCTGTGTCTCTCATGAATAAATGAATTCAATCTTTTTTTTTTAAAGTTGCTATGAGCATTCATATACATGTCTATATATGGGCACATATTTTCCTTTCTCCTGGGTAAATGCCTAGTAGAAGAATGGATGGAACATATGGTAGTTTGTTGTAGTCATTTTTTTTTTTTTAAGAAACTGCCAAACCATTTTCCAAGGGTCTTAACATTACATTCCTACCAGTATTACACGAAAACTCTACCTCCTTCACATCCTCGCTAACATTTGTTTTATTTTTTTATTTTTATTTTTTTAAGATTTATTTATTTATTCATTCATGATAGAGAGAGAGAGAGAGAGAGAGAGAGAGAGAGACGCAGAGACACAGGCAGAGGGAGAAGCAGGCTCCATGCTGGGAGCCCGATGTGGGACTCGATCCCGGGACTCCAGGATCGCGCCCTGGGCCAAAGGCAGGTGCTAAACTGCCAAACCACCCAGGGATCCCCTAACACTTGTTTTAGGTTAGTTTTTAATAGTAACCATTCTGATAGATGTGTAGAGAATATCTCATTGTAATTTTATTTTTATTTATTTTTATTTTTTAAAAAGTCTTTATTTATTTATTCATTAGAGACACACAGAGAAAGAGGCAGAGATATAGGCAGAGGGAGAAGCAGGTTCCATGCAGGAAACCCAATGTAGGACTCGATCCTAGGACCCTGGGATAACGCCCTGAGCCAAAGGCAGAGGCAACCACTGAGCCACCCAGGCATCCCTCTCATTGTAATTTTAATTTCCATTTCCCTAATGATTGATGATTTGGGACATTTTTTAAAATTTTTTTAATTTTTATTTATTTATGATAGTCACACAGAGAGAGAGAGGCAGAGACACAGGCAGAGGGAGAAGCAGGCTCCATGCACCGGGAGCCCAACATGGGATTCGATCCCAGGTCTCCAGGATTGCGCCCTGGGCCAAAGGCAGGTGCTAAACCGCTGCGCCACCCAGGGATCCCTGGGACATTTTTTTTTTCATGTGCTTATTTGCCATTTGAATATCTTCTTTGGTAAAATATAAATTCAAATATTTTGCCCATTTGTAAATTGGGTTATTTGTTTTCTTATTATTGGTTCTGATAGTTCTTTATATTTTCTGGATGTAACTCTTTTATCTGATATATGACTTGCAGATACTGACTCCCAGTCATTGTCTTATCTTTTTATTCTCTCAAAAGTGTCTTGTGAAAAAGCAGAATTTTAAATTTTTGATAAAGTCCAATTTGTCAGTGTGTTCTTTTATGTATCCTGTTTTAGCTATCATATAGAAGTAATCTTTGCCTAAACCAAAGTCAGAAAGGCTTCTCCTAGGTTTTCTTCCCGAAGACTTAGGGTTTGGAGGTTTACATTTAGGTCTATTATCCACATTTGGTTAATTTTTGTATATGGTGTGAGGTATGGATCAAAACTTGTTTTTTGTTTTTTAATATAGATTCAGCAACATTTGTTTTCATGTGTATCTGAGGTTTTTTGTTTTGTTTTGTTTTTGTTTTTGTTTTAGAGAAAGAGAGTGGGGTGGAGGGGCAGAAGGAGAGAATCTTAAGCAGGCCCCAAGCCCAGCGTGGAGTTTGATGGGGGGGGGGCACTCCATCTCACAACCCTGAGATCATGGCCTGCGCTGAAATCAAGAGTCAAAGACTTAACCAACTAAGCCATCTAGGCACCTCTTTTCAGCATTTGTTAAGTGATGCCCTTTCTCCACTCAGCTGCATTTGCATCTTTGTAAAAAAGAGAGTTGTCCATATACACGTGGACATCTATTTCTGAACTTTCTACCCTGCTTCGTTGATCTATTTGTCTCTCTTTTTTTTTTTTAAGATTTATTTATTCATTCATTCAGAGAGAGTGAAGAGAGAGGCAGAGACACAGGCGGAGGGAGAAGCAGGCTCCATGCAGGAAGCCTGATGTGGGACTCGATCCCGGGTCCCCAGGATCACACCCCAGGCTGCAGGTGGTGCTAAACCACTGCGCCACCAGGGCTGCCCTCTATTTGTCTCTCTCTCTTTTTTTTTTTTTAACAATTTTTTAAATTTGTTTTTTTTTTTTATTTTTATTTTATGATAGTCACACACACACACACACACAGAGAGAGGCTGAGACACAGGCAGAGGGAGAAGCAGGCTCCATGCACCGGGAGCCCGACGTGGGATTCGATCCCGGGTCTCCAGGATCGCGCCCTGGGCCAAAGGCAGGCACCAAACCGCTGCACCACCCAGGGATCCCTCTATTTGTCTCTCTTGATGGTAATACCATATTGTCTTGATTACTGTAACTTTATAATAAGTCTTTTTTTTTTTTAAAGATCTTATTTATTTACTCATGATACAGAGAGGGGGGGGGGGGCAGAGACACAGGCAAAGGGAGAAGCAGGCTCCATGCCAGGAGCCTGACGTGGGACTCAATCCTGGGACTCCAGGATCGTGCCCTGGGCCAAAGGCAGGCGCTAAACTGCTGAGCCACACAGTGATCCCCTATAATAAGTCTTGTTATTAGGTTGTATTAATCCTCCAAAGTTGTTCTCTCTTTTCTTTTCTTTTTTATTTTTTAAAAGATTTTATTTATTTATTCATGAGAGATACAGAGAGAGAAAGGCAGGGACACAGGCAGAGGGAGAAGCAGGCTCCATGCAGGGAGCCCAATGTGGGACTTTGATCCTGGGTCTCCAGGATCATGCCCTGGGTTGAAGGTGGCACTAAACCACTGAGCCACTGGGGCTGCCCTGTTCTTTCTTTTCAAAGTAATTTTGACTATTTTAGGCTCTTTGCATTTCCATATGAATCTTAGAATTGTCCTTTCAATTTCTACCAAAAAGAAAACCTGTTGGGACTTTGATGGAGATAACAGAATATATAGATAAATATGGGGAGGATTGACATATTAACAATATTGAATCTTCCAACCCATGAACATGGTATATCTCTCTTTATATATATCTTTAATTTCTCTCAGCAATGCTTTATACTTTTGATTGCACAGGTCTGGCATACCTCTTGTCAGATGTATCCCTAAGGAATTCAGTTTTTGATAGTATTGAAAACAGTTATTTTAAAAAGATTTATTTATTTATTTGAGAGAATAGGGAGGGGCAGAGGAAGAGAATCTTCAAGCTGACTCCTTGCTGAGTGTGGAGCCTGATGTAGGGCTTGATCTCACAACCTTTGAGATCATGATCCAAGCTGAAACCAAGAGTCAGATGCTTAACCAACTGAGCCACCCAGACACCCTGAAAATAGTATTGGTTTTATAGTTCCAGTTACTGTTTATTAGTACATAGATATACAATTGATTTTTGTATGTTGATATTATATGCTACAGACTTGCTAAGTTATTTGTCAGTTCTAGTACTTTTGGAAATTCAATTGGATTTTCTAAATAGATTATTATATTGTCTATGAATAAAGATAATTTTGCTTTTTCTTTTCCAATTTTTTTCCTTGCCTAATTTAACTAGTTAGTAGAATTACAATATTCAATGGAAATAGTGAGAGTAAGCATTCTTACTTGCTCTTTATCTTAGGGAAAAAGCATTCATTCTTCATCATTAAGTATGATGCTAGCTATAGGCTTATTTTATTTATTTTTTTTAATTAATTAATTAATTTATTTATGATAGTCACACAGTGAGAGAGAGAGAGAGAGAGAGGCAGAGACATAGGCAGAGGGAGAAGCAGGCTCCATGCACCGGGAGCCTGACGTGGGATTCAATCCCGGGTCTCCAGGATCGCGCCCTGGGCCAAAGGTAGGCGCTAAACCGCTGCGCCACCCAGGGATCCCTATAGGCTTATTTTAAAATAATGTGGCAACATATATATCACATGAAATTTTGGTATTAGATATTTTAATTTTATGGAAGGAAGAAAGGAACTCTAAAGAACACAGGAATGGCCAACTAAGAAGCAGCCATGTCCCTCCCACCCCAGAGCTGAGATCATGTATAAGGAAGAGGCCCGTCTAAGGTTAAGAGCCAGACTTTCTTAGGGAGCACATGGACCTGGATCTATGAATGGTAGAGAGGTTATTGTTGTGCCATACCAGTGAAGTTGCTGGAAACTACTCTCCAGGAATGGCTCGAAGTTTGTTCTGTAGGGTGCTGGGAACTGTTCATAGGATGTATCTCACTATAGCCATGAAACTACCTGACAGTCTGTGCCTGTGGAGGCTGCTACTTGCTAGGTATTGTTAGCTCCTGTATACAATGGGAGCAAGGGGGCTTAGGGAAACTGCTGTAGTTTCAGGGGCATGGCATTGGGGCAGCTGTGTATCCTGAAGTGCATTAGAGAAGCTCTTTTTACTGCAGGATCTAGATAAGGGACAGGTTTACATTCCTCAGAGGCCTGGCTCTGGAGAAGCCACCCCATGCTGAGCTTACTGAGTAAGTGAATAATTCTTCCTGCAACGTCTCTCCAGTGCCCTCTACTGTCAAAGCTTAAACATGTGCCAAATGACAAAGGCACAATGTTTAAAGGGCCCATATCCATTTTCACAGAGCAGGCAATGAAGAGTGAATTTGGATCTGAGAAACAATAATTTGATAACTGGCATAATTTCCTACCTGAAAACTTAAAACTTTTATACTTAACAATGATTAGGTATAAGGGAATTACTGAAGTTACAGAATTGCTGCATATCAGAATCTATGGGGCAGCCCAGGTTGCTAAGTGGTTTAGTGCCGACTTTGGCCCAGGGCGTGATCCTGGAGACCCGGGATTGAGTCCTGCATCGGGCTCCCTGCATGGCACCTGCTTCTCCCTCTGCCTGTGTCTCTGCCCCTCTCTCTCTCTCTTCTCTCTGTGTGTGTCTCTCATGAATAAATAAATAAAATCTTAAAAAAAAAAAAGAATCTATGAGATATATGTAAAACATATATCCCAAGGAAAAATTCAAGAAAAATTCATATCCCTAAAGCCTGTATTGATGAAATTAAACAATAAATTTAATTAAATTAAAATTCACTAAATTTCCAATTTAAGTTAGAGAAAGAACAAAAGAAACCACAAGGAAGGGGCATCTACATAGCGCAATCAGTTGAATATCTGACTCTTGGTTTTGTTTGTTTTCTTTTTTGTTTTTTTGTTTTTGTTTTTGTTTTTGTTTTTTGACTCTTGGTTTTGGCTCAGGTCATGGTCTCACAGTTGTGAGATCAAGCCCTGAGTCAGGCTCCACACTCAGCACAGAACATGCTTGAGTTTTTTTCTCCCTCACCTTGTGCCCACCCTCCTCCAAAATAAATAAATAGGGATACCTGGGTGGCTCAGCCAGTTAAGTTCATGATTTTGGAGTCCTGGGATTGAGGCCTGAGTCAGGCTCCCTGCTCAGTAGGGAGTCTGCTTCTCCCTCTGCCTCTGCCTCTACCCCCTTTGTGTTGTCTCTCTCTGTCTCTGTCTCTCTCAAATAAATAAATAAAATCTTTAAAAAAATACATCTTTAGAAAAATGCAAGAAACCACAAGAAAGAACATAATAGATAAAAAAAAAAGCAGGAATAAAGAACTAGAAAACAGTAGATCAAAATAAATAAAAATTCTGGTTCTTTGAATAAAGTCATAAAATAGATAAACCACTAGCTAATTTTACTTAGAAGTGTATGCAGAGGATAAAGCAGAAATGTGCAGAATAAGAAATGACAAGAGGAAAGTAATTATTAATACAGAGGAAGCCAGAAAGTCATAAAGTGTCCTTTATACAGATAGCCCTATACAAAAAAAATTTTAAAGCTAATGAATGGTAATACCTTAGGAAAATATAGTTGACCAAAATTGACCTTCCCAAGATGAAAAGTTAAATCAATCTCAAAGAAGAAATATAGAATGTTTTTTTTTGAAATATAGAATGTTATCAAAGAACTATCCCACATCAAAATACAAGCTCAGATAGTTTCACAAAAGAATTCTATGAAATCTTAGAAAATAGTCCTGTTACTACATAAATTGTTCAGAGAGAAAAAAATGGTAAACTTCTAAATTCTTTATATGAAGTAGTTTAGCATTGATGTTTCAAGCTAATAAAGATACCCTACACATGATAAAATTATAGACCAATATCATTTACAAATATTCTTTTTAAAAATCTGAAATAGGGCAGCCTGGGTGGCTCAGCGGTTTAGCGCCAGCTTCAGCCCAGGGCCTGATCCTGGGGAACTGGGATTGAGTTTCACGTTAGGCTCCCCGCATGGAGCCTGCTTCTCCCTCTGCCTGTGTCTCTGCCTCTCTCTCTGTCTTTCTCTCTCTCTCTCTGTATCGCTCATGAATGAATAAATAAAATCTTTTTTTAAAATAAAATCTTTAAAAGATAAATAAAAATATTTATTTTTATAAATAAAAAATTAAAAATTAAAAAATATTTATATATTATAAAATAAAAATATTTATATATTATAAAATACAAAATAGGGATCCCTGGGTGGCGCAGCGGTTTGGCGCCTGCCTTTGGCCCAGGGCGTGATCCTGGAGACCCGGGATCGAATCCCATATCAGGCTCCTGGTGCATGGAGCCTGCTTCTCCCTCTGCCTATGTCTCTGTCTCTCTCTCTCTCTCTCTCTCTGTGACTATCATAAATAAAAAATTTTAAAAAATTAAAATAAAATGAAAAAAATAAAAAAAATAAAAAAATAAAAAATAAAAAATATTTATACTGCCAAACTCAAACACCACATTAATAAAATAATAAATCATGACTAAATGGGGCTTATAACAGAAATGCAAGGATGGTTCAATATTAGGATATCCATTAATATAATTCAACAAATTTATAGATCCAAGAAGATAAATTATGTGATTATTCTCATATGTGCTTTAAAAACATTGACAAAATTCAACATCCATTCCAAAAAATGAACAAATAAAAACTAACTGAAAACAAAAACTCTTGTGGAAACAGGAATGGATGAATACTTCCTTAACATGATGAAATATATTACCTTAGTCCTAAAGACAGTATCTTATTTGAGGGGAAAATACTAAAGATCAGGAATAAGGCAAGAATAACAACTAACCCTACTATTGTTTAAGATTGTACTAGGAGTGTAAGCCAATGCAATTAGACAAGGGAAGTAAAGATAGGCAACATAACTGGAAAAAAATATATAACTTTCTCTTTCCCAAAGACATGATAGAATACCCAATAAACCTAGAGAATCAATGATAATACTATCTCAAACGATATGAGAATTCTGTAAGGTATAATATATAAAATTAACACAAAAAATTAATAGTTTTCTTTTTTTTAATATTTTACTTATGGTTTATTTACTTATTTTAGAGAGAGAAGGAGAGAGCATGAGCATGACTGGAGCAGAGGGAAATGGAAAGAGAATCTCAGGCAGACTCCAAGCTGAGCAGGAGCCCTGATGTGGGGTCCATCTCATGACCCTGAGATCATGACCTGAGCTATAACCAAGAGTTGGACACTTAACCAACTGAGCCACTTAGGTGCCCTTTAATAGCTATACTATACACAATAATCAATTAGAGGATAATATTGTAGTAAAAAGAACCATTACATTACAATAGCAAAGAAGATAAAACATTTATGAATAGTGCAAAATCCATATGAGGAAAACTGAAACACTCTTGAAGAATACAAAAGTAGACTTGAGCAAATGCAAAAAACATCCCTTATTCTTTATTAGAGCGATTCAACTTTCTCTCTAAATTAATTTATAACTTTAACCTAGTCCCCTGTAAAAACACCAACAAATACCAACAAACTTTTTTTGTAATGAGCTGGACAAATTGACATTATACTTCATATGGAAAAGATGGAATTTTTCTTAAGTAGGTGCTACAACCTGTGTGGAGCTCAACATGAGGCTTGAACTCATGACCCTGGGATCAAGACCTGAGCTGAGGGAATCCCTGGGCAGCTCAGTGGTTAAGCGCCTGCCTTCGGTCCAGGGTGTGATCCTGGAGTCCCAGGATCGAGTCCCACATCAGGCCCCTTCATGGAGCCTGCTTCTCTCTCTGCCTGTGTTTCTGCCTCTCTCTCCCTGTGTGTCTCTCATGAATAAATAAATAAAATCTTTTTTTTTTTTAAAGATTTTATTTATTTATTCGTCAGAGACACAGAGAGAGAGAGAGAGAGAGAGGCAGAGACACAGGCAGAGGGAGAAGCAGGCTCCATGCAAGGAGCCTGATATGGGACTCGATCCCCGGTCTCCCGGATCACACCCCGGGCTGCAGGCAGCACTAAACTGCTGCGCCACCGGGGCTGCCCAATAAATAAAATCTTAAAGAAAAAAAAAGACCTGAGCTGAGATTAAGAGTTGGATGCTTAACCTACTCAAGCATCCAGGTGCCCTTGCCCTGAAAAGATGGCATTTTAAATAAGTAGTGTTGGGCTAAGCAGAAAACTGTTGGGAAAAAGTGATAAAATGAAATTTCTTTTCCTTTCTTCTTTCTTTTCTCTTTCTTTCTTTCTTTCTTTCTTTCTTTCTTTCTTTCTTTCTTTCTTTCTTTCTTTCTTTCTTGGAGTGGGGTAGGGGAGAAGAGGGAAAGGGAGAAAGAGAGAGAAATCTTTTTTTTTTTTTTAAAGATTTTTATTTATTTATTCATAGACACACAGAGAGAGAGAGGCAGAGACACAGGCAGAGGGAGAAGCAGGCTCCATGCAGGGAGCCCGTTGTGGGACTAGATCCCGGGTCCCCAGGATCACACCCCAGGCTGCAGGCGGTGCCAAACCGCTGCACCACCAGGGCTGCCCGGAGAGAGAAAATCTTAAGCAGGTTCCACACCCAGCATGGAGCCCCAAGTGGAGCTTGATCTCATGACCCCAAGATCATGACCTGAGTCAAAATCAAGAGTCAGACACTCAGGGGCAGCCCAGGTGGCTCAGCGGTTTAGCGCCACCTTTGGTCCAGGGCCTGATCCTGGAGACCCAGGATAGAGTCCCTACGTCGGGCTCCCTGCAAGGAGCCTGCTTCTCCCTCTGCCTATGTCTCTGCCTCTCTCTCTCTCTGTGTCTCTCATGAATAAATAAATAAAATCTTTTTTTAAAAAAGTCAGACACTCTACTGACTGAGCCACCTAAAGTGCCCCTAAATTAGATTCATACTTAAATCCCACTGATTAGATGAAATTCCAAATGGATCCGAGTTCTATACATAAAAGATGAAACCAGATGACCAGATAAGGATTAGAGCAAAACATGGGTGAATTTCTCCATAGTCTGGATATAGGGAAAGCTTTAAAACTGTGTCTTAAAATCAAGATCCAATATTTAAAAACTCATTCATTTAGTCTGACTACATAAAAATAAAAACCTTTACTTTTTTTTAAATTTTTATTTATTTATGATAGTCACAGAGAGAGAGAGAGAGAGTCAGAGACACAGGCAGAGGGAGAAGCAGGCTCCATGCACCGGGAGCCTGATGTGGGATTCGATCCCGGGTCTCCAGGATCACGCCCCGGGCCAAAGGCAGGCGCTAAACCGCTGTGCCACCCAGGGATCCCTAAAAACCTTTACTTGACCAAAAACACCGTAAGCAAAGTTAAAAGACAAATGACCAACAGGGAAAAAATATTGTAATTTATATCACAGATAAAGGATGAATATCTCTAATACACAAAAAACTTCTAAAAATCTGAAGAAAAAGACAAAAAGATACCCTATAGAAAATTTGGCAAAAGACAGGACTATACAACTCACACACAAGATATCAAAATGGTCATTAAACATGTGAAAATATGTTTAACAACTCATAGTAAAAAAAAATAAAATGATCTTAAGAATTCTGTGTTAAGAAATAAACCATTTTAGGGCGGCCCCGGTGGCACAGCGGCTTAGCACTGCATGCAGCCTGAGGTGTGATCCTGGAAACCTGGGATCGAGTCCCACGTCGAGCTCCCTGCATGGAGCCTGCTTCTCCCTCTGCCTGTGTCTCTGCCTCTCTTTCTCTCTGAGTCTCTCATGAATAAATAAATAAAATCTTAAAAAAAAAAAGAAATAAACCATTTTATTTATGGTCAATTGATTTTCCACAAAGGTGTCAAAATAATTTAATGGGGAAAGAACAGTCTTTTCAATGAGTGGTTCTAGGACAAATGAATATCCACATGCAAAAAAATGAAGTCAGACTCTTGCCTCACAATATATATAAAAATTAACTCATAATGAATCAGACCTAAATGTAAGAGCTAAAACCACAAAATTCTTAGAAGAGGGATGCCTGTGTGGCTCAGGGGTTGAGTATCTGTCTTCGGCTCAGGGCATGATCCTGGGGTCCTGGGATCGAGTCCCGAATTGGGTTCTCTGAGGGGAATCTGTTTCTCCCTCTGCCTATGTCTCTGCCTCTCTCTCTGTGTCTCTCATGATTAAATAAATAAAATCTCTAAAACAACAACAACAACAAAAACTCTTAGAAGAAAATATAGCGGTAAATCTTTATGATCCAGGGTTAGACAGTGATTTCTAAAGTATAATGGCAAAAGCACAAACAATAAAAGAAAAAAATAGATACATTGGATTTCATCAAAATTTTAAACCTTTGTGTTGAAAACAACACTCAAGAAAGTGAAAGGACAACACACAGATGGGAGAAAATATTTGCAAATATATATGTGATAAGGTTTAATATCAATAATACATAAATCCTATAACTCAATAACAAAAGGACAACACAATTAAAATGTCAAAGGATTTGAATAGAAATTTCTCCAAAGAAGACATATGGGTAAACAATAGCACAGGCAAAATGACTCAGTATCATTAGTTATTAGAGAAATACAAATCAAAACCACAATGAGACACCATTTCACATCTACTAGACTGGCTAAAATGAAATAGACAATGAACAAGTGTAAGAATCTGGAGAATTTGGAACTCTCATACATTGTTGTGGCAATGCAAAATGGTACATGTCTTTGGAAAATTCTGGTAGTTCCTCAAAAAGTTGAATATATACCTATCATATGACCCAGCAATTCATCTCCTAGGTATATATCCAAGACAACTGAGAACATGAATCTACATGAAAACTTGTACATGAATGTTCATAGCAGCCTTATTCATAATAACCTAAAGTTGAAAGAATCTAAATGCCCATCAATTGATGAAAGGATAAATAAAATATGATATATCCATATATCAATAGAACAATACTCAGCAATAAAAAGAAATACATGCTATATGCTACAACATGAATGAACCTTTAAGATATCCTATGTGAAAGAAGTCAGTCAAAAAGACCACCCATTGCATGATTCCATTATTTGAAATGTATGGAATAGGCAAATCTCTAGAGAAAGATAGTGGATTAGCGGTTGCCTGGGGCTTCGGGGGAAGGGAGATTTGACTTCTAATGGACATGAGTTTTCTTTTTGGGGGGTGATGAAAACATTCTAAAGTCAGATTATAATGATGATTATACAACTCTGTAAAGCTACTATTAAACATTGAATTCTATACTTTACATGAGGGAATATTATGATATACAGTTGATCCTTGAACAACATGGGGGTTAAAGGTACTGATCCCTGTGTGGTGAAAAATTCACTTACAACTCTTGACTCTCCAAAACCTTAACTACTAATAGCCTACTATTGACAAGCTTTACTGATAACATAAGCAGTCTATTAACACATTTTTTATGTTATATGTATAACACACTGTATTCATACAATAAAATTAGGAAGAGAAAAGAAAATGTTACTAAGAAAATCATAAGAAGGGGCACCTGGCTGGTTCAGTCAGTAGAATATGTGACTCTAATCTCAGGATTGTAGGTTTGAGCTCCACATTGGGTATAGAAATTACTTTAAAAAGAAAATTATAAGGAAGAGAAAACATTAATGGTACATTGCTGTAAAAAATTTGCATGTAGGGGCACCTGGATGGCTCAGTGGTTGAGTGTCTGCCTTTGGCTCAGGTTGTGATCCTGGGGTCCTGGGCTCGAGTCCTGCATCAGGCTCCCTGCAGGGAGTCTACTTCTCTCTCTTTTTTTCCTTTAAGATTTATTTATTTGTTTATTCATGAGAGACAAAGAGAGAGAGGCAGAGACACAAGCAGAGGGAGAAGCAGGCTCCCTGCAGGGAGCCCGGTGTGGTGTGGTACTCGATCCTGGGACTCAGGATCACGCCCTGGGCTGAAGGCAGAGGCTAAACCGCTGAGTCACCCAGGTGTCCTGGGAGTCGGCTTCTCCTTCTGCCTATTTCTCTCCCTCTGTGTGTGTGTCTCTCATGAATAAATCTTTAAAAAATTAAAATTAAAAATTTGCATGTAAATGGACCCATGCAAATCAAACCCATGTTGTTCAAGGGTCAGCTGTATAAATTATATCTCAATAAAACTGTTTTTTTTTAAAAATATTTTATTTATTTGAAAGAGAGAGAGAGCAGGGGAAGAACAGAGGGTAAGGGAGAAGGAGATAATCTCCAGCAAATTCCTTGCTGAGCACAGAGCCCAACATGGGGCTTGATCCCAGGACCCTGATATCATGACCCCAGCCCAAACCAACAGCTGGACACTCAACCATCTGAGCCACCCAGGCACCCTCAATAAAACTGTGTTTAAAAAACCACAGTGAGGGCAGCCCCAGTGGCTCAGCGGTTTAGCACCGCCTGCGGCCAGGGGTGTGATCCTGGAGACCCGGGATCCAATCCCACGTCAGGCTCCCTGCATGGAGCCTGCTTCTCCTTCTGCCTGTGTCTCTGCCTCTTTCTCTCTCTCTCTCTCTCTCTCCTCCCTCTCTTTCTCTGTCTCTATGAATAAATAAAGTAAAAAATCTTAAAAAAAAGGTCTACTTTCTTAAAAAAATAAAATAAAAAATAAAAAATAAAAAAAACATTGAGATACCATTTCTCTACCAAAATTTAAAATATTGATAATTCACTCTGTTGGTGAGGCCTCATAGAAGCAGGCGCTCTCATACATTGTTGGTGGGAATGCAAAACAGTTCAACCACTGTAGAAGAGAATATGGCAATGTCTAACAAGATCATGTATGCCCTTCCTCTATACCCAACACTCTCACTCACAGTGGTCTTCCCTGAAGATATACCTCCAGGAGTAGTTAAATACATACACATACACAGAAAGTTTTTCATTGCCACATGATTTGTAACTGCAAAATACTTAAAATGACCTAAATGTCTACACATAGGAGATAGGTAGAAAAAAACTGTGAAACATACAGTGGGTTCTCTGCAGCTGCAAAAAAGAATGAGAACAATCTTATGAATTGACACAGAGTGCTTTCTGACATACATTATTAAGTATGAAAAGCAAAATGAATATATAGAAAGAGGATACATAAGAGGACAGGCATCTGCTTATCTTAAGTAAAATAAACAGTATATCTGATATCTGATTATCTGTCTATATCTGTATCTATATATAATTATTTTGAAGAATTGGCTCATGTGATTATGGAGGCTGAGAAGTCCCATGATCAACTGTCTGCAAGATGGGGACTCAGGAAAGCTGGTGGTATAATTCAGTTGAAGTCCAAAGACTTGGGACATAGGGGTGCTAATGGTATAAATCCTTGTCTGTAGGTCAGAGAAGATGAGATGAGATGTCCCAGTGAGGCAAAGGGGGCAAATTCCTCCTTCTTCTCCCTTTTGCGTTATTGAGGCCTTCAGTATATTTTTGTGATGTCCACCCATGTTGGAGAGGGTCATCTACATTACAGAGTCCACTGATTCAAATGCTAGTCTCATCCAGAAACCCCTCACTGATATCCCCAGAAATAATGTTTAATCAGTCAAATTGACACATAAAATTAACCGTCACATATGTTTATATATATGTATTTATATATGTATACATATAAGTAAATTTTATATGTGTGCACATGATTATGTATGCATGTGTAGCTAGAAGCAAAATAGTTATTAGCATGTTTCTTACCCAGATCTTGGGCTTTAATACCATTCCACACTACCTGGAAGCAGGACTACTTGTAGAAATGGTATATTTCACGACAGAAGAAAGTACAAAATGAGCTCAAAACATCTTATTATGCCATAAAATTAAAAGTGCCAAAAAAGAATAATGGAGATGTGTCACAAGGACACCAGAGCCAGTTTGAAGGGGCTGTCATTGGCCAAATCTAGGACAATTTGAGCACCAAAATAATTAAGGACAGTAATGAGTTATAAATCATTGAAGATAATAGAAATCCACTAATATATATACACATATATGTGTATATATACACATAACAATTAGATAAATAGGTGAGACACAGAGAAGGCTCTTGCATATAGTAGAATGTGGAGTGCTGACTGGTGAATATGAAGGAAATGCTGGAGCTGGAAAGTCATCATTTTTCAAGTGTAATAGTTGCAGTGGACTGAATGTATGTGTCCCTCCCCCCAAATTCATGTCAGAGCTCTAATGTGATGGTCTTTGGAAGTAGGACTGTAGGGAGGTAATTAGGTCATGAGAGTGGAGTCCCTATGATGGTGTTGGTGCCCTTATCAGAGAGGAAGAGAGGTAGCCCTTTCTCGTTTCTGACATCTGAGGATACAAAGAAAAGATGGCAAACAAGGAAGCAGGCCTTCACTGGAACCCGACCATGCTAGAACCTGATCTCAGACTTCCAGCCTCCAGAACTACGAGAAAGAAATGTTTCTGGTATTCTGTTATAGCAGCCTGAGCTAAGACGACAGCAAAGATTGGTTCAGGCAAAAGCCATCAATGGATGCTAACTATCTGAAGAAAATTTTGATAAAGAGCTGGATATTTGCATTGTCTTAAAATATCTCCCCACAGATTGCTTATTCATTCCGGGTGGAAAAACAGTAATGATACAGAAGTTAAAAAGTACACAATACCTTGACCAAATGATTAAATGGACATCATGTGCCTCCAAATGGGATTCTCTGAGGATTACAATGTCACTTCTGTGGTATTCTAACTAGAGATGTGTAGCCTGAAAGGAATTAGGAGAAAGTACTAGTTAAACACAAAAGGAAGACATTCTATAAAAAAATGAAGGGAGAGGTTGTATTTTTTAAAATGTCAATGTTATTAAACTCCAAGAACAGCGAAGAAACTGTTCCAGATTACAGAAGACTAAGGAGACATGATTCCATAGAGAACATTATTGGTTCAATTGATAACATTGAATGAAGGCCAGCCTCAGGCATCTCTCATTGCCCTTGGGGCAATATGTTAGACACAGTATGTTCTTCTCATGGCTAAGGCAGCTGTACAAGAAGACACAGTCAACTGCACAAATATAGGTTGAGATCTCTACTGTGGTGCATCTGCCAACATCCCCCTGGCCAAGGCAAGTGACATGGCCAACCCCAAAGTCAAGGGGTGAAGTCCATTCTGTCCCTAGTGAGAGAAAATGAAAAATCCCAGGCAAAAGGAGGATACAGGGATGGGCGAAAAATTGGAGGCAAAAATAATTTAACCTTTCACAGGCAGCCAACATGAATATGTGGTAACTATTTAGAAAAATACTTGTTAGGGCAGCCTGGGTGGCTCAGCGGTTTGGCACCTGCCTTCATCCCGGGACATGATCCTGGAGTTCTGGGATGGAGTCCCACGTCAGGCTCCATGCATGGAGCCTGCTTCTCCCTCTGCCTGTGTCTCTGCCTCTCTCTCTCTCTCTCTCTGTGTGTGTGTCTTGAATGAATGAATGAGTAAAATCTTAAAAAAAAAAAAAAACCTTGTTAAATTAGAGCAAGTCAGGATGCTAATTGGTAGGGATGAAAATATTGCTTTTTTTCTATAATTTTGCCTTTGAAAAGGGCAATGAGGCAGCTAACATGTAGCAAAGAGAGAGGCTGATTGGGATCCCTGGGTGGCGCAGCGGTTTGGCGCCTGCCTTTGGCCCAGGGCGCGATCCTGGAGACCCGGGATCGAATCCCACGTCGGGCTCCCGGTGCATGGAGCCTGCTTCTCCCTCTGCCTGTGTCTCTGCCTCTCTCTCTCTCTCTCTCTCTCTCTCTCTCTCTGTGACTATCATGAATAAATAAAAAAAAAAAAAAAAAAAAAAAGAGAGAGGCTGATTGCCTCAGCCTGCATTACTGACACATCATCTCCACTTGTGGAGCCTTCCCTAGAAGTATCTGATTTTTATCTTTTCATCAAGGGAGAAAGTACAGGGAAATGACAAGGAATAGATGCATACAGTGGAATGACACACTATTCATCTATGTCTGGAAAGACAACTATTGGTTATTTGTGCCAGTCTCTCTCCTAGTATGGCAGTGGGAACTTTCAAGAGATCAAGTTAAGAAAGTTGCTTGTTAAGCAAATAATTTGAGCAGATGGAGTTGGAGCTTACTTAGAAATGCTTGTTACCTTATGCCTTTTCTTTCTCTAGTCTGCAGATAAGCAGATGTTCTTTTCTCTAGATAGCTGCACTAATCCTGAAAATCAGAGTATTCTCTCTGTGTTGAAGAAAGTCTTTGCCCACAAAGTCTTGCCCTTCAACAATTTTCTGGACCCCATACAGAGCACTGTATTATGACTAGACGATGGACTTATTGAAGCAGCTGAATGAAGGGTCGATTTTAGTTTGTGTAGTTTGTGTTTGCCTTGGTATTCATTCATCCTTCCTCGGGTAATAGTGCTCTGAATTCCCTTTGAAGACCCAATTTCTCCCACTCATGACTCAATGCATATGGTTCTCATGGAGCCCATTCCATCCCCTACTCCAGGTGGTCCTGACACCCAAACTTGAGCCAATCCGTGTATTGCAAACCCATGATTGGTTTAGGAGGGATTCACTTTGGGAGACAGTAAGAATCAGATCCAGGACCTTTTTTTTTTTTTTTTTTCCAGCAACTGTTTAGAAGAAAGAAGCTCCTTTTTCCTGAACGCTAATTTGGGATGAAGTAAACTTAGAGCTGCTTGGATTCCCCATTCAGGGGAAAATTGAGACCACTTTCCAATGCGGGAGAGCCTACCCAAGAGGGAAGCCAACATAGAGGGAAACACAGCTGAGAAGAGAAGAAAACACCAAATCCTGAAAATCGTCTGAGCTGGATCCAGTGATGCCTAAATTTACTTTCAGTTCCATAAGTCAATACAGCTTAATTTTATTCCCCTGCACATTTTATTCCCTGTAAATCTGTTTCAGTGGGGTTTCTCTTGCTTGAGAGGAGGAGCAGGTTTTATTTATCTTTGTCTCCCAAGAACCTCGAACAATCCCTGTCACACTTGTGGAGAACCTTCCTTGTATGCCAATTTAAAGGGTTTAAACTATTGTGGGCAGGTGCGAAGTAACAGAAGGGCTCTAAGGAGCAAAGATATGAGGCCTTTTACGTATCAGAGCTTTAGGTGGGTAGAGCTTCGTGTCTTTGCTACATTCAAAAGTAAGCAATGGGGGACACAATACTATTACCTCATTGCCCCCTAGCTAAATCACATACCCTCTGACCACAAGAGAACAGAGCCCTGAGTTATGCTCCCTCCATAGGTATGTGAGAGTTCGGGTTTCTGTTTGGTAGTTCCTCACCAAACGCCTCCCCCTCACCTTACCTGGACTGCTCTCATATGGAGACTTCTAGGTAGGACGAGGCAGGTGGGCACACATTTAGGGCGGGCATAAAGCACACTTCATTCCGCATGGTAATAGCAGGCACTCGTTAAAGGCATACACTAGCTGTGGGTGATTAAAATCTAATTGAAATAGGCATCCTGTGAATGGCTTCCAGTACCCAGGCAAGAGAACACTCTTAAATGCCTGCAAATTGTTTTATGGTAAAGCGCCCATCATCCCTTCTCTTCTAGAAGGTCCTATGGCAGAACTGGTCTTCCTCTATCTCCTGCTCTATGACACATGTAGCCTCTCAATTACAACATGTATTATGGTATGACTGTGGAGTTTGCATTCCCTTCTAGATGTGGACCTTGAGAGCAGGGACAATCTTATTAATCTTTATGTTCCCTGCTCTCCCACACACCTCACAGTGCCTGTTGGGTGAATTGACTTGGTGAAACTCAATCTCTAAACATGCCTGATGCAAAAAAGTGATTGAAGATATACATACTCTCTGACTAGCTATGTTTATTAGGACTCTTCTGTGGCCACTGACAGAAACTCAACTCAAACCGACCCAAGCAAAAAAGCAAAACCCAAAACCCAATCATCCCTTCACCTCCAGGCACAGCTAGATCCAGAGTCTCAAACAGACTCTCTCTCTACACCTCTCTGCTTTTCTTCGCTTTGGACTTCATTCTCAGGTAAGCTCTGCACTTGAGGTGAAAGGCCGGTCACCAGCACCTGGAGGCTAAATTTTGCCAGCTAAGCAAGCCCGGCAGGTACGAGCTCCTGGTGTCAAAATCTCTGCAAAGATCCAGTCTCATTGGCTCGGTTGAGGTCACGTGCCCATCACAGAGCGGGTTGTAACCGGGGGACTGCGCTCTCCTGATTGGCCAGATGCGGGTCACGTGCTCAGTCGTGGCACCCGGGCGGGAGGCCCGCCCCACCCAAATCACGTGGACGGGGAGTCGGGGAAAAGTGGTTCCTCGAAGGAAGACGGGGGGAGTACTGCTCGAAGAAAGGAGGATAGATCGTGGGCAGCCAGAAGCCACAGTGTCCGCTCTATACAAGCATTTGACAATGCGCGTGTGTGCGCGGGTGTCATTTCGTGAATTACAACAGTAACAACGAGAGCTACCGTCCATGGTTTACTACGCTCCCGCGCTGTTCTGATCGCTTTGCGTCTATTAGCTCATCTGATCCTTACACCAACCCTGTTATTAACTTCAACGGGCAGGAATTCAGGTCTAAGCGAATTAATTACCATGCTACGAGGTCTCACAGTAAGAAACGTTGGTCGGAAGCCTACCGGAGTATTTGGGGTTTTCTCTTCCCCTCCCCCGCTGGGGCGGATTCACACAGCAGAGGCTGAGCGCTGCAGGCGGCCGAGGCCTCCGCCAAGTAAACACTCAGGAGACAGAAAAGTAACGGGAGATCCCTGCCCGGAAGGATCCCAGTCTGGTGGGGGAGACAGACGTAAACACCGGATTACCGTGCAATATGGTAAGTGTTACAGCAGCGTTCTCCACAAAGAATTCTCCCTTTTGTTTCCTTCCACATAAAGGGGTTTAAAAAGTCTTGTTATACTTCGGTAGTGCTATGAAGAGAGGATCAAAGACTTTCAGTTAAAATAGAAATTATTTCTACCATGGACCTCATTGAGCATTATTAGATCCAGAAGAGAGTCATCAAACGGGGGTGGTCCTGTTCAAATTACACTTTGCAATTAGGAAAATGTACACACTGCTCCCCAGCTGCCCCAGCTTCCTCGGTGCTGTGGCTACCCTTTCACATTTTTCCCACCACGTCTAGTCTTCTGGTTAAGCTGTCCTGTGCCCCCTAGACCTAACCTAACAAAAACATGGAAATTAATCCAGTATATTTGAAAGTGTGGGAAAGGCAATTTGGAGTGGTACTTTTATATGCATGAAATGATGTTGAATTACTGTCTGCAAGTCGTTACCATTTTCAGTACTCGCGATTCTTTTAATGACGTATAAAATCTCACCTTGGTGTTAGCTTATCTTTAACACCTCCTCAATATGTGCTGATTCCCTTTTAACAGGGGGAGAGAGAGAGAGAGAGAGAGATGGAGAACTAGAGGGCCCAGGCCTCAATGTCAGAACTTTGAATAGGTAACTAACTAGACCTAGTGGGTATTCAGTGACACTATTTGGCTTTTCTTATGTTTACTTTTAGAGTTACCTTCTCTTTATGTCACAGTGTAAAGCTTCCCTTCAGAGAAACATATTTAATCTTTGAGTTGGTCAATTTAAAGTAAAATATTAAGTAAATGCTGGTAGAGCTGGGATGTGGACATAGCAGCGTTCCTGTGTGCACTCAGTTCAAATTTTGGAAACACTGCCCTCACCTTTTGGATCCCCTATTTTTGGCTTTTCATAGTTTTTTACCCCCAGGCAGGTTTCCCTTCCCATTCTGTGCCCCTCAGACATTTTGTTTTTTTTTAAAGTTTTATTTATTTATGATAGTCACACGGAGAGAGAGAGAGAGGCAGAGACATAGGCAGAGGGAGAAGCAGGCTCCATGCACCGGGAGCCCTACGTGGGATTCGATCCTGGATCTCCAGGATCGCGCCCTAGGCCAAAGGCAGGCACCAAACCGCTGCGCCACCCAGGGATCCCCCCCTCAGACATTTTGCGCAGAAACTGTCTTATAGTTCTCTCCAGAATTGCCTGCAGTGGTTTCTAGGTCTTTCTGGCTAGACTAGACTCTCTGTCCCCAGCTTCCAGCACCAGGTCTGGCCCAGAGAAGTCCCCAGGATTAGGTTGCTTGCTCCTGTGCTCTCATGTATGAAGATGGAGCTTTCAGGACTGTCTGTGCAGCATCTAGGCTCAACTACAGCATGCCAAGGCATCTCCACCCCTGGAAATCTCTGTAGCGTGGATCCGTTAGAGTCAGAGAGGAGGCGTGTGAAGGAATTTCAGCAAGGGCACACTGGATTCCTAACTGATGTGAATGGCAAGGGAACCATACAACCCAGGGTGTGTTCTTGGCAGGTGTTACTGACCCACTGCTGGAGGCGAGGGGCAGACTCTGATTCTGAAGGGGACACATTGCCCCCATAGGCTGAAAGAAAGCAGTTTGCAAGGGGGGGCCTGCTCTCTCTTCTCACTGTCTGTCACCGGAGCTGCTCGTTAACCTACCACTGGGCAGCTGTCTTTTCAGGCCACATAGACGGGACACAAGTTGATGTTGACATTTCCAGCTTTCAGTGATGAGCGCCAAGCACAGAGATGGGAGCCCTCATCCTGTTCATTGAGCTTATGTATGTGTGTGGGTAGGAAAGGACAGGGGATGGGGAGGTAGCATCTGAACACCCAACCTTGGCTTTGTTTGGGTCCTTAGTCCCGATTCTGAATATTTGAGAATTCAGGAGTTTCCTTCCCACCCCAACCCCACCCCAAACTTGTACCCTTTAGCTGAGAAATTACCAAGTGTTTTCTGAAGGTAATTAAATACAGGCAGAATTTAGTAGAAGTGCTCCCCACTACATGACTAGAAGACTGAAGAGTTTTAAAAAGCAGGAGGTTCTCGGAAATATTTGCTTTGATAAACAAGCCCTTTCTGCCCACACTTAGAGCACTATCATGGGGCTTATTTCTGAGAATCTCTACGGCTCATCCTCCATAGGGTGTCTGGTTTTGATTGATAATGAGCCTCGTGAGAAGAGTACACCTGGAAGGAGAGTCTCCTAATTGGCTTTGGCCTACTTGCCAGTGGCAGGAGTGATGAATCACTTGGTTTCTCAAACTTTACTAACTCAAGTTCCCACAAGGGCATGGCCCGAAGCCCCCCTGAAGCCCATGTTTCTTTGAAGTCTACAGTTTAATCTTAAAACTGCGGGCACGTTTTATTTTTTTTTTCACATTTTATATTCTGCATAACAAGTCTTTGTTTGTTTCAATATGAAAATGTGTAAAATAACTGATTAAATTGCTTAAATCTCTAATCCCCACTGTTTTTTTCCTATCACCAATTTTTGGGTAAACATGAAATTCCCGAAGCAGCTTCGAGTATCTTTGAATACAGAGTCAGCCCCACTGTGAAAGTAAGTCACTAGGTGATCCCAGCACTTTCCAAATGCCTTCCAGAGCTTCTATACATTTTCTTCCATGTGGAGGGTGCTCATGAGATGTGGGGAGGCTGGTGGTGAAAAGACTGTCCAGCTGGGGAGGGTCGATGTGCTCATCCCTAGGGGTTGGGACGGTTAGAGGGAAGGTTAGAATTAAGCAGGAGGATTGTTTCTTCACTTGGGTATAAAACTTCTCTATGAAAATGTTTAAATTTTGCATTTTCATTTTGATGATTTTTAAAAAAGATTTATTTATTTATTCATGAGAGATACAGAGAGAGAGAGGCAGAGACACAGGCAGAGGGAGAAGCAGGCTCCATGAAGGGAGCCTGATGTGGGACTCAGTCCCAGGTCTCCGGGATCTCCTCTGAGCTGAAGGCAGACGACTAACTGCTGAGCCACCCAGGCGTACCTTGATGATTCTTTTTGTTTTTTTTTTTAAGGATGGATAGGCATATTCTAGATAACTGAATGTTGATCTTAACAACTGAATTCTGTTAGCAAATAAATTGGGATCCCAGGCTAGTACTTTCAGTTCCATGGGCTAATGAGAAAAGAACCAAGTTTGACTTTATATATGTTATGGAATGAATGTTTGGTCTCCTCCCTACTCCATTCATATGTGAAAATCTAATCCAATGTGATGGTATTTGGAGGTGGGGTCTTTGAGAGGTGATTAGGTCACGAGGGTAGGGCCCTCATGATTGAGAATAGTGCCCTTAAAAGCATAGGCCAGAGAACCAACTTGCTTTCTATCAAGTGAGGATACATAAGAAAGCACCAGAAGAAAGCTGTCACCAGAACTTGACCATGCTGGCACTTGACCTCAGACTTCCAGCCTCCAGAGCTGTGAGAAATATATTTCTGTTGTTTATAAGTCACCTAGTCTATGGTACTTTGTTAAAGCAGCCTGAACAAACAAAGATAATACCTAAGTGAAGTATTTGCACCAAAAGATGGCTAAATGCAGCATGAGGTACTGCTTCAACAAAGGTTTTCCTTGTATTTATATTAGAGAAAGAGGAATTGTCACAATGCACAGGATATATAGGCATATTGACTAAAAAAAAAAAACAAACAAAACAACAAACTTGTTCCAATGTGATTGTCTCCATCCTGTCACTGTGAGTGGAGATACAGTTTTGGCAAAGCAACATCAGCTCTTATATATATTTTACCTTTTAAAAAAAAAGCAATTCTTAATTCTCTTGTTAATGTTGTTAAGATAAACTCTATTAGGGGTTGCCTGGGTGGTTCAGTTGGTTGAGTGTCTTAATCTTGTTTTTGGCTCAGATCATGATCTCAGGGTCATGAGATCAAGCCCCACATGGGGTTCCATGCTCAGCAGAGTCTGTTTGAGGGTCTCTCCCTCTGCCCCAACCTCCACTTGTGCGCGCTCTCTCTCTCTAAAATAAATCTTAAAAAAAGAGATAATCTCTATTGGTTTTGTAGTTGTGAGTTTAACCTCTAAAAGTGTTCACTTTTTAATTCTCAAAGTTCTTTTTACAAAGAGAACATGTTTATGCCTGGTTTATGTTAGGTAATGTTATGATGAAAATCATTTCAGTCTAAACACTGGGTATCTATAAGACTTTTGTTATTTTTTAAATGAGTAGACACAGGGGGCATCTGGATGGCTCAGTTGGTTGAGCCTCTAATTCTTGATTTTGGGTTGGGTCATGATCTCAGGGTTGTGAGGTTGAGCCCCACATAGGTTGAGCTCCATGTCGACCATGGAGCTGAGATTCTCTCTCTCTTTCTCTTCCCCTCTGCTCTTCCCCACCACTTATGCACATGCACTCTCTCTAAAAAAAAGGGGGGGGGGGAGGAGGTACAAAATCAAACTTGAAAAAATCATTTTTTAAGGAATATTTTATGTATTTATTTGAGAGAGAGAACACACACAATAGAGAGAGTATGAGCATGAATTGGGGGGCAGGGCAGGGCAGAGTGAGAGGTAGAAGCAGGCTCCCCACTGAGCAGGGAGCCCAACATGGGGCTTGAATCCCAGGACCCTGGGATCATGACCTGAGCCGAAGGCAGACACTTAACTGACTGAGTTACTCAGGGGCCCCTGAAAAATAATTTATAAACATAAGAAGGTCCACCTTAAAAATGTGGCCCATGCCCACTCTTGCCACTTTTATTTAACATAGTACTAGATATCTTAGGACAATTAGACAAGAAAAGAAAAAAAAAAAAAAAACAAACAGCATCCAAATTGGAAAGGAGGAATAAAACTGTCACTATTTTCAGATGACATGATATTCTATATAGAAAACTCTAAAGATACCAGTAAAAAACTAGGACTAATAAATGAATTCAACAAAGTTGCAGGATACAAAATGAATATATAAAATCTGTTGTGTTGCTATACACTAATAATGAACTGTGAGAAAGAAAAATTAAGAAAGTCCCCTTTACGGTGGTATCAAAAAGAATAAAGTACTTAGGAATATAACCAAGGAGATGAAAGACCTGTACATTGAATACTATTAATATTGATGAAAAATTGAAGAAGATACAAATCATTGGAAAGATATACTCTGCTCATGGATTGGAAGAATTAATATTGTTAAAATGTCCATAGTAACCAAAATAATCTACAGACTCAGTGCACTCCCTATCAAAATTCTAATGGATGTTTTTCCCCACAGAACAAACAATCCTAAAATTTATATGGAACCACAAGAGATTCCAAATAGCCAAAGCAATCTTGACCAACAAAACAAAACAACAAAGTAGGATGTATCATGCTTCCTAATTTCAAACTCTATTACAAAGCTACTGTAATCAAAGCATATGGTACTGTATAAAAACAGACAATGGAACAAAATAGAGAGCCAAGAAATAAATCTACGTATACATGGTCAATTAATTTACAACAAAGGAGTAAAGAACATAGAATAGAGAAAATACAGTCTCTTCAATAGTGTTGGGAAAACTGGACAGCCACGTGCAAAGAAATAAAACTGGAGCACTATCTTACACCATACACAAAATTAACCCAAAATAGATTAAAGACTTGAATGTAAGGCCTGAAACTATAAAATTCCCAGAAGAAAAAATAGGTGGTAAGCTCCATGACATTAGTCTTGGCAATGAGTTTTTGAATTTGACACCAAGAGCAAAGGTGACAAAAGCAAAAATAAAGAAGTAGGACTACACTAAACTAAAAAGTTACACAGCAAAGGAAACCATCTGCAAAATGAAAAAACCTATCAAATAGAAAATATTTGTAAATAATATATCTGAAGGGGTTAATATCCAAAATGTAAACAACTCATACAATTTAATAGCAAAACACCACAGACTGAAAAATGGGCAGAGTATCTGAATAGACATTTTACCAAAGAAGATGTACAGATGGCCAGCAGGTACGTGAAAAAGTATTCAACTAATCATCACTAGTCATCAGGGAAAGGCAAATCAAAACCATGATGAGATATCACTTAATACCTGTTAGAATGGCTTTTTGTTGTTTTGTTTTTAAATAAGAGATAACAAGTGTTGGCAAGAATACAGAGGAAAGGGAACCTTTATACACTGTTGGTGGGAATGTAAATTGGTGCAGCCATAAAAGAGGGAAATCTTGCCATTTGTGACAACATAGATGGACTCTGAGGGCATTATGCTATGTAAAATAAGTCAGAGGAAGATAAATACCATATGATGTCACTTACATGTGGAATCTAAAAAAAACAACAGAACTCATGGATACGGAAAACAGGTACTTGGCAGAGGTGGGGAATAGAGGGTGAGCAAGATGGGAGAAGGGGGTCAAAATGTACAAACTTCCAATTATAAAATAAATAGGTCATGGAGATGTAGTGTACAGCATGGTGACCATAATTAATAAAACAATATTGTATATTTAAAAGTTGCTAAAGGGCTGGGCCTTAGATGTTCTTATCACAAGAAAAAAATTTTGTGACTATGCGTGGTAATAGATGTTAAGTATTGTGATAATTTCACAGTATACATAAATATTGAATCATGTTAAACATCTGAAACTTTTTTATGTCAGTTTTAAAAATGTGGTCTGGAAATTAACAGACATGGAAAAGTTGCAGCTACTATGGAAAAGAGTATGTCAGTTTCTTTTTACTTTTCTTTTTTCTTTTCTTTTTTTAAAGATTTTATTTATTTATTCATGAGATACACAGAGAGGCAGAGACATAGGTGGAGGGAGAAGCAGGCTCCCTGCCGGGAGCCCAATGTGGGACTCGATTCCAGGACTCCAGGATCACGCCCTGAGCCAAAGGCAGATGCTCAACTGCTGAGCCACCCAGGCATCCCAGTACGTCAGTTTCTTAAAAAATTAAACATAGAATTACATATAATCCAGCAGTTTCACTTCTTGGATATATACCCAAAAAGATTGAAAGAGACTTAAATAGGTATTTATACTCTCATACATAGCATCATTATTCATAGTAGCTGAAAAATGGAAGCAATCCAGTGTCCACTGGCAGATGAATAAATAAAGCAAAGTGGTAGAAACATATCATGGAATATTATTCAGCCTTAAAAAGGAAGGAAATTCTGACATGTGGTGGAATATAGATGAACTTTGAAGACATTAAGTGAAATAAACCAGCCACCAAAGAATGAATACTAGATGATTCCACTTATTTACCTGAGGTACCTGGGAGAGTCAAAGTCAGAGGCAGAAAGTAGAATGGTGGTTAGCAGAGAGTGGGGAGGAGTGGAAATGAGAGTTGTTTAATGAGTACCTGAGTTTCAGTTGGGGAAGATAAAAATGTTCTGGAGAGGTATGGTGGTGATGATTGCACAACATAGTGAATATGCTTAATACTGCTGAACTATACACTTAATAATGGCAAAAATGGGGATGCCTGGGGGGCTTAGTGGTTGAGCATCTGCTTTTGAGTCAGGTCGTGATCCCGGGGTCCTAAGATCAAGCCCCGCATTGGCTCCCTGCAGGGAGCCTGCTTCTCCCTCTGCCTATGTCTCTGACTCTCCCTGTGTGTCTCTCATGAATAGATAAATAAAATCTCTTTTAAAAATGGCAGAAATGATAAATATGTTATGTGTATTTCACCACAATAAAAAAAGAATACGTAGTGACAGTAGTTTAGCAAATCCATGTTCACAATAGCAAGGACATGGCCTGGTTCTCAAATCTCCAAGGACACACAGAAGCTGCTGTATACTTCCTAAGGCACACAGGTGCTATAATCACAGGCATTTGGTCATTCTAAGAGAGACTTCCTTGAGGTTCTCCAAGTGAACATTGTCTCAGTCCTACGATAAACACTGAGAGAAAAATCAACAAAATCTATAGTTCTTTCAAACTAAAGACCAAGTTCTCCTGGTTACTCTGCTGAAGACAGTAACACATACGACCCAAGTCAGATTCCTCAGATGTAGGCATTATGGGGCACAAATTCAATTTCATGCAGTGAAATTCTGCATAATGATTAAATTATAGGATCTATAGTATAATTTTCCAAAGTATGTTCTGTGGGATATTCTTAGATGTTACGTGAGAAAGAGAATTCTGTTATCAGATACATTTTGGAAATTCTGGATTAAACCAGGACAAACAGCTGCTTTACTGCAGGATTTTCAGAGCCTTTAATGTGCTAGCATGTGACACGGATCTCCAAGGAAGGAGGCCTGGAGAATCCTTATACAAGTGTCTGCCAAAGGGGTTTGGCCACATGATTCTTTTTCATGATCATATGAGGGGCTGATGTTCTATAAACACACTTTGGAATACTTCCATTTAGAGGAAAAGTTATGAAATAGAAGTTGAATGTAGACTAGACCAAGGGTCAGCAGACTGTAGCCCTTGGGCCTAATCTACGCAGCTGGGTATTTTTTCACAGATTTGTACATGTTCAAATGGTTACATTTTAAATATGTAAGTCCTTGCATAACATTCTAGTTTTGACTCTTGGCTCCCAAAGCCTGAAATATTTACTATCTGATTCTTTAAGGAAAAGTTTGCTAACTCCTGTAGTGGGCAATGAAAATTTCTGAAGACTTAATTCCTTTTACTCTTCATAGAAACCATAATAATTATGGTGTGCTATTAGAAGTGCCTACTATTTGCTAGGTGTACATTGTTTCCATTAATCTTCACAACTGTGTGAGAAAAGCATCATTGTACCCATTTTACACACGAGGATGCTAAGTATCAGAGACGTCAAGTGTGTATCAGAACCAGGACTCAAACCAGGATCTGTTTAACCTCAAAGGCCATAATTGTTCCTTTGTCGGTGTTTTACCAAGTGGGGTCCATACATCCCAGAAGGTGGATAAGACAAGTTCTTGGGAGGGTAGCTGTATTCAAAACTCTTGTTTTCTACCTGTGTCCCCTGTGTCTTTCTTTCTTGTGTGTCTCCTTTACTACTCACACAGAACACTTCACTTCTGATGTTTCTGGTCACCAAATGTGTGGGTTTTCCCCCCACACCAAGCAATTCTCTGCAAAACCAGCTGTGTGTCCTACAGCTTAACTTGATTTTAACACTATCTACCTGGAGACACTATCAGATACTACAGGTTAAGAGCTCAGTCCCACAAGATGACACCCCCCTCCCCCCGCCCTACTTCAGATGCTAACTGCAAGTATTAAGTCCCTAGGTTACCTACAACTTCTGATTTGGCTACAAATTAGGTTTCCATGACCCCCTCCTCAGGTTCAATCAATTTCCTAGAGTGTCTCACAGAACTCCGGGAAACAGTTATTTACGTTTACCAGTTTACTATAGAATATGATGAGGGATACAAATAAACGGTCAGTTGAAGAGATGCATATGGTGCGATCTAGGAAGGTCCTGAGTGCAGGAGCTTCTGTCCTTGTGGAGTTGGGGTGCATCACCCTCTGGGTGTTGGTGTGTTCATCAACTTAGGAGCTCTCTGAGCTGCATACTATTGGGGTTTTTATGGAGGTTTCCTCATGTGGACACAATCCTTAACTCTGTTTCTAGTCCTCCCTTCTCAAGAGGATGGGGATGGGCTGAAAGTACCCAGCTTCTGATCAGGGCTTGGTCTTTCTGCTGACCAGCCCCTCTTCTGGAAGCTGTCCAGACCCCAGAAGCACCTTGTTGGAACAAGAGCTACTCCTTTCACCTAGGAAATTACAAGGGTTTCAGAAGCCTTGTGTCAGGAACTAGGATCACAGAACAAATATTAGAACAAAAGATGCTTCTGATGCTCTTATCAGTCAGGAAATTCTGTATGAGGGTTTCAGGAGCTCTGTGCTACGAACTGGGAGCAGAGACCGATAGAGATCTCTTATTATCTCAGGGTAGTGAAAAATTACCTCTTTTAATTATTTTTTAGCTTATCCTTTACTTTTAATTACATATATTTTTATTATAATATATAAAAACTACTATAATAAATTAGCTAAAATTAGCCTAATCAGTAGCCAAAAGGCAGTTTAAAAAATAACAAAATTTATTCATGAGAGACAGAGAGAGAGAGGCAGAGACACAGGCAGAGGGAGAAGCAGGCTCCCTGCAGGGAGCCCCACGTGGGACTCCAGGATCACGCCCTGGGCGGAAGGCAGGTGCTCAACCACTGAGCCATCCGGGTGCCCCCGAATAGTCAGTTTTTAAGGAGCCTAACATACAACTTGCCTTTTTCCTCACCTGAGGTTAGAATTGAGAGAGACAGAGGGACCTGGGAACTGAAAAACAAAACGGCAGCTTTCTTCCTGAGAGAGCCATGGAAGCATCTGGCTCAGGTGAGATGGGCAGAAGTCACCTGAATTTCCTAAGCCTGAATCCCAGAATTAGACATGTTCTCCGAAAATCACAGGGCTCCTTTTGTGGGGGCTTCTTTTACCACTAAGCCTCCGCTGACTGGGGCCAGGTGGAAGGGGTGCTCCCTGAAGACGTCTGACCCTAAATAGGAGAGAAGGAGTGTGCTATGCTCTACGGGCCCTTGCTTCCCTAGATAGCAATCATCTGAAGAATTCCCTCTTCTCACCTAAAGAGAGAGAAGGCTGGAGTATTATCTTAGTGCAGCTCCCTTCATGTGGAACTGAGCACCAAGCATGGAGTGTAAGAATTTACTACCTAAACATACAGTACATAATATATTCATTTAGTAATACATTTCCATACCACATATATGCTAATTTTTAAAAAAATTTTTAAATTTTTATTTATTTATGATAGTCACAGAGAGAGAGAGAGAGGCAGAGACACAGGCAGAGGGAGAAGCAGGCTCCACGCACCGGGAGCCCGATGTGGGATTCGATCCCAGTTCTCCAGGATTGCGCCCTGGGCCAAAGGCAGGTGCCAAACCACTGCGCCACCCAGGGATCCCCTAATTTTTTTTTTTAATTGATTATACTCAGTGAAAACTGTTTGGTGATGACTATTGTAAACAATACTGTACGAGTGTGGCCCAGTTCTTTGTAGTTGAAAGGAAGCCAGAAAACGTAGTTAATTGTAGGATCTGGGCCCCCCGAGTCTGAAAAGGAGGTGAACCCAGGCTTTATTAACTTGCGTTGGAATGCTCTGAACACTGCTATTAATTTACAGATCTCTAATGGAGAACTTGCTTATGAGGTGGAAAACAAACTGTGTTCCTGCAGGCTGTTTTCTGAACAGTTTCCGACGGGGTGATTTCACTATAGGGAAGTCCATTCAGATTGCTTCAGGTTAGACCCACCTCCAGTAGGAAACCTTGACGTTCATGAGCAGCTCTCCATTCAGGGAAGTATTTTGTACTGGCGATGCTGTGAATGTTTGTCAGCTTTGAAGACTGGGTTGCAGTGAGGGGCAGAGTCACAGCCTGAATCAGGGTGAGGAATCAGCTAAGGATGGTGGCTTGGACAGAATTCAGGAGAGTTGAATTGTAAACTTTGAACTTTTCCAGAGTTTGTGACATGAAGCACTGTTTCTGCTAGATGCTCTGTGAATGGTTTCACCATCAAGTCTGTTTGAGGAACCCCCTATAAAATCCCCCTCTCGGACATTCACATTGCATGTTATTATGTGAAGCTTTGAGATGTCCAGTAATAAGGCAATTATTTAGCTTTCCTTAACCCAGTGTTTCTCAAAGTTTCCCAGTAAGTGTCCACAGAACATTTATTTCAGAAAGCTATGAACATTTGTTCTGGAAAACACACTTTGAAAAATGCTGAATGGAGAGATTATACGTTTGGAAGCTGTGATGGTCTATTAAGATCAGAGGCTTTGGAGTTAGATACCGAGTTCATTCTCTTACTACCTGTGACCATAGATCAACTTAATCTCTCAGACTATTAATTTCCATCCATAAAACAGACATATTAATTCTAGAAGAACTGTACTGAAGGTTGAAGACGAGTATCTATAAGGTACCCAGCCAATAGCTTGTACTCAACAGAAGTTAGACCTTTTTCCTCAGTTATAGAATTAGGTTTTTGGAAAAGGAAGTCTTTTTCTTTAAGGTTTTATTTATTTATTCATGAGAGACACACAGAGAGAGGCAGAGACACAGGCAGAGAGAGAAGCAGGCTCCCTGCGGGAAGCTCGATGCAGCACTTGATCTCAGGATCTCGGGATCAGGACCTGAGCTGAAGGCAGACGCTTAACCACTGAGCCACCCAGGTGCCCCAAGAGGAAGTTTTTTTTTTTTAAAGAGGAAGTATTTTTTGAATAAGATTTTGAATCCTGGAACTAACTATATCAGGACTAGATATGTACTTTGATTAGCATTTGGGAGGGGACATAGAATAGGATAAGAGTCAGCTTTAGGACCAGATATTGTGTACTAGCTATGTGACACTTTGGTCTGGTGCTTTCACCTTTCTGAAATGTACATAGTGTCTTCAAATATAAAATGCAGGTATCTACCTTACAGAGCATTTTGAGGATGAAATAAAAGTGTACGTAGCCTGGAACACAGTAAATGCTCAGAAGAATAATGGTGACATTGATAATAATAGTATATGAGGTGTCATTTTGAATACTGAAGACCATTACAGGTGATGTGCTGAGTCTGGCCATTTCTCAAAAGTGGAGTATACAGACCACTTCCTCATAAAGTACTCTTAAAGGATGCAGATATTTGCCGACTTCCACTTTCATGGGTTATGGCCCAGAAATGAGGACCATTACAGGTGATGTGCTGAGTCTGGCCATTTCTCAAAAGTGGAGTATACAGACCACTTCCTCATAAAGTACTCTTAAAGGATGCAGATATTTGCCGACTTCCACTTTCATGGGTTATGGCCCAGAAATGAGGACTTTGACAAACTCCCTGGTAAGCTGTATGTATGGTTTCTAAAATTTGAGAACTATTGATTGGGGGCAAAGGTTGCAAGATGGCGAGGAACCACAGCTAGACTGGATGGATACTAACTAGAAAAGTGATGGACATGAAACACTCTGGATTCGGAGAAGAGTGGCTCCATGACCTGAGTCTTAGACATAGATTTACAGTGACCTCTTATAGGGTCATGGTAAGGAAAGTGGGAGGGAACATGTGTGACAGCTGGATTGTGTTTGGCCTGGCATTTCTGAAACAGTATAAAAGGGAATGGCCAATGTGCCAGTTTCAACGGAGACCTAAAGACAATGGGTAAGCACCCTGAGAGAGTAAGTCAGGTTTGGCTCCTCACCATGATCCAGTCCCCATCCCATCCCATCCTGTGAGGGGAGGAGGGTCAGGTGCCCCTGCAGACCTGCTCCAGGAATCCCATGCCATTATCAGTTATATTCTTATGAAGGACCACAGTTAGTTTGAAGATTTGGGAGAGAATGCTCCCAAGGGGTGGGGCGCCTGAAGCACATCACGCTTTTTCCTTCTTATGGGAACAGAGACTGATACTTGAATGACCATTATTCTTAAGCAAGGTGGTCCATCAAGAAGGTCATTGCATTCTTTGAAATCATTCCTTCAAGGAAGGATGACTATTGAATGTAAGTTCCCCCTTTAGACATTCTGTCCAGGGACTCTGCTGGTTCTATTCTTTCCTCCCCAGGAAGGTGGGTGATGGTGTCATTGTGTTTAATTATTCACCTGAGGCCAAGGAGGCTCCACGTTGGGGGTTGGTTTGGCCTTGCCTCTGACCTTAGCAATAGCACATCAGGCAATGCCCTCCAGATCCCAGAAGCAAATGGCTTGAGCAGTCCCTGCGGCCCCACCACGGCTGCACCCCCATCATCCACCACATGCTCTTGCCCATCAGTAGGCAACACCAGTGAGGTTCAAGACATCTTAAACGTTTTCCATCTTTAGGCACAGAGCTAAGAATATGTGGGAAATGCCCAGTGAATACAAGGACACTTTCCCTTAGTTTCTGGACACTGTAATTAAAAGAATCAGGATGCACTAGGATCCAGAGGAGTCACCCCTATTGTTCCAACAGCTCACCCAGGCTTCGGTTCTTTTGATTCCCAAACTCGAGCCCAAAATGCCAGGGCAGAAAGCTATGCCTCACCACTTTAGCTAAATAAAGTCCATAGACACTGCATCTTCACAATGAAGCTTGAAACCAGTCAAGCATTTTTATTAAAAAAAAAAAAAAAAAGAGAAAGTCTAATGGTATATAGTCTATACATGCTACAGCTAATTGTTCACCACCCCTCCCCCCTCACATTATATATCCTCATGTATTTGTGTGTGTGTTAACAGGAAACAAACAAAACACCACCAGAATTTGTCAGTTTGCCAAGAGGGTATGAGGAGTGCTAGGATTTTCAGGGATCTCCAGGGTCACTCTATGAGTAGACATGAGGAGGTGAGGCAATGCTATCAGAGCCCCACCGTTCCTGGAGGGATGCACAAAATTTTCTGGTGACTTGGTGGTGCTCTGAAGCAGGAAATGTGGGGACAGCTAAGGTGACCATAGTTTATCATCTCCCCTGTATACGAGTGAAAGGGGCACTAGTAACAGTTACGTGGACACAAAGGCAGAGACAGGCACACACTGGGATAAAATATGGACACCTTACTTGCATCAGAATTGCTTATTGCTATAACAAGCCTGATTTTGGGGGGGGGGGGAGCGGACCGCCTTTTGTACATTTATAGAAGACCTGAAAGTGAAGGCTGCTGGCTGTGGCACTGGCTCTGGCCTCTTCAAGGACAAGAGTTGAGTCACTTGTCCTGATTGGCGCTGGGAGGCCTCCTTTGGAGTAGAGATGGGAAGGAGGGAATGCTGAAGCATGGTGAGGGCCTGGGTAACTTGGCAGGGTAGCACCAGAAACCAATCATTACCCCACGGAGCTGGATGTTCAAGTCTGTGGGAAGGGTCCCTGGCACGTGGTCCACAAGCAGGTGGAAGACCATGGGGCCTCTGGGTTTTAGCTCCGCAGATCTGGGACTGTCACAGGCTGTGGTCCATCCAAATGTCCAAACCTTAGCCAAGTTAGGAGTAATTCTTCCAGGCTAATGGAGGGCATCCTACACCCTCAGGCCTCAATGCAAACCAACTTCCCACTCCTCCGGGCCACAAAGTTTGACATTAGGTAATCTTTGGTCTATCATAGGGTATGGTGTGCTCGCTTCGGCAGCACATATATCATAGGGTATGGCTGGTTTGCAAAAGCTCTGGCCTGGATAACCAAGTCGGGGGGGGGGGGAGGGATGGACAGGACTGCCAGGCATGGCGCAGGCTCTTATGCACCCATGGCCACAGTACAAAGAGAAGGGCAAAACCTCCCAGGGAGCAGCCTGACCCAACACTTAGACTTGGGCATGATGAAAGAATGGGAGCCAAGCCACGAATGTTCCTGTTCTTGATGATGTTGAGTCACCAGCTCTTTGAGGGCAGGAGCAACTTCTTTATCCCACTCATTGCTTTGTACTCGATACAGGCTGTATAAATACTGGACTGTCCATGCCTTGGCCTAAGGACCTTCTGAAACCTGGGGCAATTTGGCACCTGCCCTTTCATGCGGCAAGTTTGTTTTCCTACACTCCACCTGGTAATGTGATCCCCAGTGGGCTCAGAAACATCTTAAGGCCAAAAGCTTTGCCTAAGAAACTGGCTACATGGGGAGGTGTTGCGGTGGAGGCTTAAAATGACTATTAGAAACTCACTATGGGCTCTAGCAATTCCTCAGTGAGGTAGGGCATTAAAAGTGGTTCAAGCCAGGCCCCAGCTCCCCCCTCTCAGCCTGGGACAATGGCATAAAGTCACCAAACAGCAGAGATTTTGAGTGAACATTTTGTGAAGGCCTGTTTTGCCAAGCAGTGATCCTAAAACTCAGATTTTCCAAAGATTTGGTGGCACTATGAGCTGTGGTTTTTACATGCCCGCCTTCTTTTTTTTTTTTCCATGTCTGCCTTTTGGGCTAGCATTTGGCCTGTGACCAACTTCCACGTGTGATCATGGGATGAAGAGAGTAGAAACCTAAATTATGTGGGAGGGTCACCTGTTGCCCTGGAAGGGCCATGCACATTTTGCTAACATCGGAAGAGGAAAAGCCATGGGCACTGGGGAGAAGGCACCCCTGGATTCAAGTCTCAGCTTGGTCATGATCTGGATGAAACCGGGCATTCGATTTCACCCCATGTACTTCAACCACCTCTTCACAGCTCGGGGCTGGTCCTATGCACCTTATAGGGTTGTCTTGAGAGTTAAGTTAAGAGGGAGTTTAAGCACCAGTGACCTGCCTGGAGCTTGGCACAGAGTTCTAACTGTGGTCTTGGGCATTTGCTGCGAGCGTAACCTCAGGGGAGTTTTGCATATGCTGTATCAATTGCTCACAGAATGGTGGCCACAGGGCTGGATGCTGTAAAGCTAAGTCCTCAGGCCTGGACAGCTAGGGGGAGCCCCCGGCCACCAGGTCCCCCTACTTCCAGTTGCCTGTATAAGTGCCCACCACTGTGGCACATGGAGCCGGAGAGGGGTGTCCTCAGGCCATAGAAGTGTCCTGAGCAAAGAACGGTGAACAGAAAGAAACGTGGTTTCAGTACCTTCAGTTCACGTCAGAATAATAATAAAAATAATAAAAATAATAAAAATGCAAATTCATTCATTTTCAGGAACACTTTTGCCCACAGAAAGGTGGAAGTAGTCCACTCCCACCCATCTGACCTTCAGCACGAGGGAATGAGGCCAAAGATAAACCCTTTGGGTGGAAGCAGCAAAAAATCCCATAGCTCTCAGAGCCAGGCATGGAGCCACGTGTATCCTGGTCTTACCCAGCGCCAAGCACGTGGTAGGCGCTCACAAAACACTTGAAAAGGTCAAAGAAAGCAGAGAGAAAATCAGAGAAAAAAAGGCTGAGTTCTGTCTTTTGAAATGTAGTCAAATCCTGCATAACAGCTTCATAAAAGCTGTTTCAGCCAAAGTGGGTCAAAAACTCTGGAAAACGTGCTATGGGCTTCGTTCCAAGTGAGGGTACCTCAAAAATGTGGGTGGCACTCTCCCAGCCTCCCTTCTTCCCGGACTGCTATCCTCCACTACGGTTCTGGGCACAGGGCCATGGGGCAAGTGCACACTGCCAGGAGCACCTCGGGGCCCTGCCCCCAAAATCCTTGGGGATGGGGCTTACACACTGCCTGAGGGAAGGAATAAAGATGCTACTGTGAATCAGAGAACACTCCTTCTCCTGTAGAAGCATCCAGAGCCCATGTGGCCTTGGGGGGAAGGGAGAGCAGAGGAGGGCCATTTACACAGAAATCTTTGGCACTGCAGGTGGACAGTGGGTGTCCCCAGGAAAGCTGGCCCTGCGGTCCCCAAAGCATCACAGCAGGTAAACATTGAGTTGGAGATCTCTGAGCTGGATCCTCTTCCGCAGGGTGGGTGGGGTCTGCCCTTTTACCCACCAGGGCAGCCTGGTCCACGGGCAAGAACTCTGGGCCGGGAGCCAGAAACTCGGGGTTCTGATTCTAATTCTGCAATGTTGCTTTGCCTCTACCTGCCTTAGTGAACACATCTGTCCAAATGGAAGGGAGATGACAGGGAGAGTGCTTGTACAGAACAGAGAGAAGTACTCTGCGAATCCCAGAGAGGAGCAGGAAGTAGCAGCAGAGAGGGCTGCGAGGTCTCTGCCTGTGGCAATCCAGCTGCTGGTCCTTGGCCATCCACGACCCGCCCCCACCCCGGCCAACAGGCTGTCATGCGAGACCACCTCAGCTCCACAAGCTTTATCTCCCAGAAGGGGCCCCAGCACAGCAGCAGGAAATGGGGCCCTGTGGCAACCGCCAGAGCCCTGGGCATTCCCCTGCCATGGAGGAGGAGCTGTGGAGGGTGCAGGGCAGCCTCCAGTATCAGCTGCACCAGGTCGGAGGGGTGGTGGGTGTGGGAGCAGCCACTAACGCCCCCTCACCCACACCACAAGCAAGCCACTTGGCCACCTGCTTCTGGCAGTTAGCTTCTTCCTGTGCCCCTGCCTGATGAGCCTCCTACGGGCACAGGCATCGAAGTCAGGCCAGTTCAATTCAAGTCCTCTTTCCTCTTCTTCCTAGCTAGTGTGCCCTTGGCACGTTGAGTTCGAGGTTCTTTGTCCATAAAATAGGCATAATTACACAGGAAAGGATTGATTTGAGGGATAAAACAGGAATGTAAAGGGCCAAGGACAGAGCCTGGCACCTACTAGCTACTCAGCAATGGGATGCTCACGAGGTACATGGATTGTGAGTGGCTCCTTTCTTTCTTTCTTTCTTTCTTTTTTTTTCTTTTTTGAGTGGCTCCTTTCAAACAAACTTTGAGGTTCTCGCTCTGTGGAGACGAAAGTGGAATGGCCCAAGGTGGGGTGGAGGTTCCTATTTAAAAAGCCCTGCGCAGGTAAATGAAGCACCCCTTTAGGATCTGTCAGGGTCCCAAGACAGACGATGGGAGGCAGAATGGCTCAGTGGACCTTCTGGCCCACTCTTGGGGCAGTTGAGATGCTCATGGGCCCAGAGCCTCGAGGAGGACATCTCCCTACGACTGGCGGTAGAGCCAACTTCCAGGGGATGGAGTTCTTTCTGGTACCAACAAGCATTTTGGAAACTCAGGAAATCAAGTCACTGGACTTTGAGAAACGTGGAGAGGCTGGAGCCAGCCATCAGGCTGGGTGGGGTGCCGGCAGTGAGACTATTTCTGCAGTTTCCAGACAATGGGTTCTGGTCTTGGAGAGTCATGGTCCCGCTGCAGGGCGGCCTACAGAGGGTGGCAGTGCCACTGGCCTTAAGGCAGGGATGCTGACTTGGAGAGGAAGCAGGAGGTTGGCCTCTGGGCTGCCAGGGGATGCTGTGATGGGAGGGGGTACTCTCTACCCCAGGGAGGGAAGAAACCACAGTATTCCAGACTCTTCCTTCCTTTGAAGCTGCATGAAGGATGATAAATTAAGAGGCATATTAAATACGTGGGTAAGCCAGCAGGGATGCGCGGGACCTCCAGGCAGGGAAGGAGGCTACGGCTTCTTTTTGAGATAGTTGGAAGGGATCCACCCTTCCCAGGAAGGTGCCCCACTCAGCACTTGGCAGAACCACCAGCCACTGCTGCTCTTTTCCCGGACCTCGAACACCGTCCCCTCCTGGAAGCTGCTGGTGTCTTTGTCTCCTTCAAAGTTGGCCACTGCCACGTATAAAGAGTCCTTCGAGCCGTCAGCACTGGGGAAGGGGGCGGCAGCTACTTTCTCCCTGTTTTCTCCTATTTTGCCCACCAGCCACGGTCCCAGACCACCTTTGCCTCGCATGTCATCGTGGCCGCCTGAGGAGTTGGAAAGAAAAGGTTTGGCTTTAGGAGGGACCAGTAGGGCCCGGCCTGGAGCAGGAGCTGCTTTGCCTTCACTTGCTTCCCGCTGTGGCCCTCTGACCTCCGGGAGGGGCCTGGAAGATGAGGTTTTTTTGGGGGGTGGTGGTCTCCGGGGCAGGACCACGGGTCGCTGCGGGGAAGCCTCTTGGAGAGGGGTGGGCACATTCTTAGGCACAGGATCTGCGGTCTTGACCGGCTTTGGAGGGGCTCTGCAGGGCACCTCCTTTGGGCTGAGCCCGTCCTGTTTGCCCGTCCTGTCCTGGGTGCGGCCAGGCCCTTCACCCGGGAGGAAGCTCCGGCTGCAGGCCACATCTTGGCTGCCCTCTCCATCCAGTAAGGGCTTCTCTTGGGACTTGGCAGGTCTCAGCTTACTCCTGAGGTTGCAGATGTCCACTTGGTCTTCGCCCTGAGGTGGTTCTGTCCTGGGGGAAGGAGCTGGTTTGGGCCTAACCTGAGGTTTGGATTTCAAGAAGGGATTCTGAGGAATCCCTTCTGGCTTCTCCTCTGGCAGATCAGCTTTGGATTTGGAGATGGGTCGGAGGTTGGGCTTCTTCACTTCTTTGGCCAATACCTTGTGGCCACACTCCAGCCCCATCTCATTTTTCAGCTGGAGCAACTTGCCTTTGTCAGGTTTGGGCTCTGACCTCCTGCCATCCCGGGCTGGAGGTGTGTGTTTGGCTGGAATCATTGGCAAAATCATGCCTGGAGGTTTGGGTGAGGAGCCTCTGAGCTGCTCCATCCTCTGCCGCTCCCTCTCCTGCAGCTCCCCTTCCGACTTGATGATAGATTCTTTCCGGGGGGGGAGGCTGGGTTTCTCCTCCAGGTCAGGGCTTGAGATCTCTTCGTAGCCAGCACATGAGGACATGTCAGAAGACGCCTTCCTCGGGACCTCCTTGCCTCCCTTCCAGTCCTTGGACCATGGCATCCCGGAGTCCATGGCGCCATGTGGTGCATCTGGCAGGGGCCGGGAGGGGCCGATGGCTTCGCTGCCTGTGTTGTTCTCCATGGCTGCTGCATCCCCCAGATGGAGCTGGGTCACCTCGTTGGGCAAGGGAGCCAGGAAGTTGGGCCTTGAGGCATTGCTGGTCTTCTTATACTTGTCAATGAAGGTTGCTGGGGCCCATCCTTCCTTATCTTCGATCTGAATGTACCACCAGCCACTCAAGTTCTTTTCTATCACCTGGAGAGGAAGACAGAGGAGAGCACTTGGTAGGTAAGGTCTTGAGGACAGCAGAGGAGAATACTCTGGGAGAACCCACATGTAACTAGATTCTAGAAGCAGGGAGTTTTCACTCAGCAGATTCCCAAACAATGGCTGTGGTGGACCACTTATGGAGATTTTACTGGGTATCAGAAACATCTTACATGGGAGTAGGTTCTTGACTAATTTAGGATATCCCCCAAAGCAGTCCTGGGGATGTGCATTTGGGTACATGTAATTAATTTGAGAGGTGATTTCAGGAAGTGCAAGTGAGGAAATGGGAAAAGAGAGAGCCAGTTATGACATTATTGTTCTGGGTTACTGGGGCATAATCTGCCAGGGGTCCCTTTGACACCATGCAGACTCATCCCAACTGGGGGATGGAGACATTTATCTCCAGATTCCTAGTCCCTGGCCCCCTTGGGTCATCAATCCCTTGGCCTTTCTGGGCAGGTGCCCTCAGGCAGGTGTAGGAGGTGGGAAGCTGGGGGATACAGGGACCTGTGTGTGGCTAGAGGTCAACTCAGGTGGGTCGGGGTATAGGGGTACAGGCTGCCAGCACTGTCTGCCACATTTCTAAAGCAGTACAAGGCAAAACCCACATAGCCAAATTAGCCTTGATTGTTGCTTTTTTGGTTGAGCACCAGATGAAGCTGTTGGCTGGTGTTCACAGTCCATGCAGTATAAAAAATGCATACCCTTAAATGTGGGAATCACATTCAGCTTGTGTTTAGATAGAGGGGAACCTCTGCTGATGAACCTCTGCTGATGATGAAGGTAAAAGAAACTTTTATCTTATCTCCTTCTCCCTCTGGGATACACACCCATTGACTGGAACAGTGGGTGGAATCACCCATGAAATTTAAGATCTTTGGTTTCCTGTCTCCTCTTTGTTTAGTACTATGGCTGAATTGACTGAATGGCTGAATGGTGTGTCTGTTGCATGTTGTGGGCTGAACTGTGTCCCCTTCAAATTCATATGTTGAAGCCCTAAGTCCTACATCTTAGCATGTGACTGTATGTGGAGACAGAATCTTTTAAGAGGTAATTAAATTAAAATGAGGTCATAGGCGCGAGCTCTGATCTCACATGACCCGTGTGCTTATGAGAGGAGATTAGGGCACAGAGAACATACAGAATGAGGGACAACCATGTGTAAACACAGCAAGAAGACAGCTGTCTCTAAGCCAAGGCGAAAGGCCTCTCGAGAAACCAAGCCTGCTGACACTTTGATCTTGGGCTTCTGGCCTCCCAAAGTGTGAGGAACCAAATCTGTTGTTTACACCACCCAGCCTGAGACATTTTGTGATGGCATCACAAATACACTAGATTCCCTAGCAGGCCCTGGGTGTAGGAGACCTGATTAATGCCTGTAACTGCCTTATGAGATGAGGATTATCATCCCATTTTACAGATGCAGAACCGAGCCTCAGGATACCTGAAGACCTGGAGAGGGTCATGTTAAAGTTAATGGTGGAGGCAGGAATTAAAGGCAGGTTGGTGGGTTCTAGAGTCCGAGCCTTTACCACTACTCGACCATGCCTGGAAAAGGGAAAGAGCCCTGCTTGAGGTAATTTTGAAAGCGCCAGGGGACAAGGGGGGTTACGGGTGCAGTCCTGCCCACCACACTCCTCTGCCCAGCCCAGCCCAGTTAGAGAGGAATGGTGGTTACAGACCCCTCAGGAGGCAGAGGCTGGGCTCTGGGGCCTGCATAGGAATCCAGTGTATTAGTTTGTTTATTGCCTGTATGGCCCTGCACAAGCTGCATGCCTTAGATTCTACAGCACGAGATGGGGAGGATGGTGAAAACAATAACACCCACTTGCAGGATTTTTCACAATGACCACATAAGCTAATGTAGACAATAGCCCTCAGTATATGCTGAAAAGTAAATGTTCCCTATTATGAAATTACAGTGGAGATCATTAACAAGGCAGGATGCATGTGACAGGTGTATACTTAAGGAGTCCAACTGATTTCCCAGAAAAGGTACTGATAAATGCAAGCCCTTTATGTGACAGGGAGCAGTGTCTGACCAACACTCGGTAGCTCTGGTAACAATTAAAATTGATTCTGGGCATACAAATCACTGTTGGCACATCCACGAATTCAAAAACTCTTAAGTGTGTATGTGAGAAAATGAAAATAGGACAATAATCACAGTGAAATATATGAATGAGGATTTGTTAAGCTTACGCTCTGTGTGAAGTACTATGGCAGAAGCTCTAAACATTTGTGTTCCTGATCACGATTTATGGGAGTGTTCATTTACTAGAGAGAAGCCAAGAGCTATTACAAATAAAAGCAAATGCCAGATCAGAAGAACGGAGGGGAAAGAAAAGAGTCTGGGTTTTAAAACCAGAGAGACCTGGGTTCAAATTCCAGCTCCACCATTTATTAGCTATATAATCTTGGGTACTTGACTTATCCTCTCTTTGTCTCAGGTACATCTGTGAAATGGGCTGAGACTACCAACCTCTTAGGACTTCTGTGAAGCCTAGTTATCAAATAGGTATGGTACCTGGCACAGAGGGTATCTATCGCAGCATCATCATCATCATCAGTAACACATGTTTTGAACATGCATAGACCAGGTAGGGAACTACGATGTTCTTAGTAGCTCCACTGCTAGACCACCGTGGCTCCATTAATGAACTCTGAAGGCTTAGATGAGATTGAAATGAACCAGGAAGCAAAAGTGGAAAATATTAGCAAGTACAGAATTGCTCATGAGAAAAGAATACTTGGTTAAGCCAAAAAGTTTAGTGGCAGGGCGCCTGGGTGGCTTAGTCGGTTAAGTGTCTGCCTTCAGCTCAGGTCATGATCCTGGGATCCTGAAATTGAGCCTCACGTGGTCATCAGGCTCCCTGCTTCTCCCTCTGCCAATTCTTCTGCCACCTGCCCTGCTTGTTTTCTCTCACTCTAGCTCTCTCTCAAATAAATAAATAAATAAGCAAAATCTTAAAAAAAACCCCCAAACTTTAGTGGTAATGACTTCCTACTTGGGTCCCTCAAGCTACCACTGGCAGAAACATGCTGACATCATGGAACAATAAGCAGAGAAGTTTCAAGGCTGAGTTATATCTGCGCTTTCTGGAAAAGAATGTTGGGTATGTGAGCTTTTTATTGGACCAGCTTTAGCAAAGAGAGATAGGATAAAGCCAGAAATTAAAAACAAAACAAAAAAACAACCCAACAAGGAGACTGGTTCTAGTTAAACTGGAAATGGGGCCAGGAGAGAGGCTCCCAACACCCCCAGAAAGCCCCAGGGACCCATGAACTCTTTGCTGCACGCAGAGTCAGCCCTCAGCTTCAGTGCATCGTCCACCATCCCGAGCTGCCTTGGCTGATTTCAGAACATTCTGAGCCAGGGAGTGGTGGTGCCTATCGGCAAATGTTCAGATTGCCAGTATGCTCGAACAATGGTGTGTGTTTGTACAAAATGCTGGAAACTCATGGTCTTAAAGGAGGTGATTTTATCATGTTTTTTTGCAGTGCTCTGAGGAAAAAAGAACCAAACCTTTATACTATGTAACTTAGACTTCCAATTCCAACATGAGAGATGGAGTGAATAGCAGCTTCCTCTTTATGCAACAAAGGCATGGAAATAAATAAATACAAAGCCAAGCTCAGAAGGAGGAGAGGGGGATGTCAGTGGAATGGGAATTATGAGGACTCACAGATGGATAGAAGCAGCAGAGGGTAGCTGTGGCCGAGGACTGCTGCAGGGGTACCTGCTACAAAAGGTAGGAGAGAGCTAAGGGCTGCCAGACTTCCAAAGTGGTGGAACGGGGGAACAGGGAGGTGCAAGACCAAGTGACAGGGAATTAAGAGATACCATTACTGAGAAGTAGCCAGGCTGGTTGGCCTCTTCTGCCCCTTATCCCATCCTTACAAGGCAGGTAGAATAAAGAAGGCGACTGTTCACAAGTGGAAGCAGTGAATGTGGGAGTTTGGCTTAGAGACACCCAACACTGTTCAGTGGCTGGCTCAGAAGTCCCCCACCTTGTGCTGAAACCAATGGCAGGTGTCTGGCCCCTGGTGTACCTACCCCGGCTGGGCCGCTTGACCATCTGCTTCCTTTTCTTGTGCAGCCCAAGGCAAGTACTAACACCATGAGAAGAAACAAAATGAACACCAACACCACGGGAAAGGGGGCACAACTGAGAAGAGATATGGGCTATAATAATAATAGGACCTTAAACTCAACATGTTTACTATCCTTAGAGAGAGATGTGGAAGGGCATCATGTTCCTAAAAGAACAGGCAATGCTGAAATACGAACAGGAGACCAGGAAAAAGAATCAGTAAAGAGCTCTTGGATATGAAAATTACAATGCTGAAATAAAACCAGAGAAGAGCTGAATTGTTAAAGAACAAATGAATGAGCTAGAAGGTGAAGCGGAATGCTCTAGGAATGCAGCACACAGGGATGAAGATAGAAAATGTGAAAGAAAAGTTAAGAAATGTGGAGAATAGGTCTTGAAGGTCACAGAGCAGTATAATAACTGCCCCAGGAGGAAAGAATAGAGAGAGTGGAGAGGATGCAATATTTAAAAAGGTAGAAGTGAGGAATTCTCTGGGAAGATCTCCTGAGGCCTAGATTGAAAAGGCCCACCACCTGCTAAGCAGAATAAAAATAAAGTCACACCTACACACACTTTAGTGAAATTCCAGGATATTAAAGATAATGAGGAACTCTTGAGAGAATCGGATAAATGACAGATAATGAACAAGAGGACAAGAATTAGGTAGGTAGGAGCTTCTGACCAGAAGCATTAGATGTGAGAAGAGGACAGAGTGATCTGTTCAAAATGCTGAGGGAAGAGGACTTTCAATCTGGAGTACAAAATCCAAATAGTCCTTGAAGAAGGAGAGGAAAACCATACTCACGTCTCATGATGTCAAGAAAGCATGTACAAGGGTGCCTGGGTGGCTCAGTTGGCTAACATCTATCTGCCTTTGGCTCAGGTCATAATCCCAGAGTCCTGGGATTGAGCCCCATGTTGGGCTCCCTGCTCCGCGGGGAGTCTGCATCTCCTTCTCCCTCTGCCTGCCACTAAATCTGCTTGTGTTCTCTCTCTCTCAAATAAATAAAATCTTAAAAAAGAAAAGAAAAGAAAAAAAGCATACATAGAAGTGAGGGACTGCCTTCAGCTAAAGATTGAGACATATGGTCCTAGAGAAGCCATGCAGGGCAGGGAAGGGAAATCAGTATGAATCAGGGGAGACTTCCCAGAGGAAGCAGGGATTTGAAGAATGAGTTGGATTTTGAGATGCCAAGTTCAGTTAAAAAAATGACCTTGCATGACTTCTAGGAGAAGGCAGGTGGAGCTCTAGGAGCTGGGTTAAAGCAAGGTGATTCCTTGCTTTAAGAGAGAGCAAGAGAGCTGGAGAAAGTCCAGCTTGACCAGCAGGGATGACAGAAAAGAGATGGGAACAGGCTTTGTTTGGAGAAAGCCTTGGATGTGAAAAGATGTTAGGAAGAAGGCACAGGTTTCAGGTGAAAATTGGATATATAAGTTTTACAGCAGCAAAATGGAGACCCTGGACATAGAATGATCTTGTAGCACAAGCAAGATGCCTTGAGAGTTCTCTCTGTAGATCTGAAGTTGGGAAGAAATGAAAAAAAATGAATGAGTGAAAAAATGAATGAAAAAAATGGGTAGGAGAAATAGCTAAGAAGCCTTTTAGAACTTTGTGGGTAGGGCAGCCCTGGTGGTTCAGCGGTTTAGCACTGCCTTCAGCCCAGGGTGTGATCCTGGAGACCCAGGATTGAGTTCTACATCCGGCTCCCTGCATGGGGCCTGCTTCTCCCTCTGCCTATGTCTCTGCCTCTATCTCTCTGTGTGTCTCTCGTGAATAAGTGGACTAAAATCTTAAAAAAAAAAAAAAAAAAAAAGAACTTTGTGGGTATTTGTTTTCCCCTCAGTCTGTCTACCTAGATTGCGATTTGCATTTTATAAAAATTAGTTTGAGAGACTAGCTCAGCTTTATTTATTTATTTTTAAAAGATTTTTAATTTATTAATGAGCGACACAGAGAGAGAGAGAGAGAGGCAGACACACAGGCAGAGGGAGAAGCAGGCTCCATGCAGGGAGCCTGACATGGGACTCGATCCCAGGTCTCCAGGATCAGGCCCCAGGCTGAAGGCAGCGCTAAACTGCTGAGCCACTCGGGGCCACCCACTAGCTCAGCTTTAAATATCCCTGCAGAGAGCCCTCCTGCAATGGGTTGAAAGACACTTGGCTTGAGGACAAGCTTCTGGAGAGGCCTGGGCAAAATCAATGGTGCTGAGGCCCAGCAGGACACACATTTAGGAAGCTACCTTCCACTGAGCTGACTGGGCACCTGCTCCAGGGCGCAAGAGGTAAGAGAGAGAGGCAGGAGGTATTCAGACTGGAGGGAAAACAGTAGGTGCTTTGCAGATCTCCTAGAGAGTGATTAAAGACCCTCAGGGCACACCTCACTTATGCACTGACTTAAAAGTCAGAAATTTACTTTCTTTCCTCTAGTCATCCACCTATTCATTCCTACAACAATGGCTTACTGAACACCTACTGTGGACTAGCCTCGATGCCAGGGCTATGGGCAAGAATGAAGAAGACACCCCTACTCAGGGTTAAGCAGGAGGCTAGTGGGGAGATAGATTTTCATTGGTTCAATAACATTTCTTGGGAATCCTTGGGTGGCTCGGTGGTTTGGTGCCTGCCTCCAGCCCAGGGTGTGGTCCTGGAGTCCTGGGATCGAGTCCCGCGTCGGGCTCCCTGCGTGGAGCCTGTGTCTCCCTCTGTCTGTGTCTCTGCCTCTCTCTCTCTCTGTCTCATGAATAAATAAATAAATTCTTTAAAAAAAAACAAAAACCAAAACAAAACATTTCTTGCAGACCTACCATGTGCCAAGCACTGTGCTAGCTATAAGGATATAGGAGTGAAAAACAGTTATGGTCTATACCCTCCCAAATGTCCAGCAGATAAATAACAATAGCATGTTAACATCCTTGGTTCAAATCTGGAGATAGGCATGGGTTCAAATCCTGGCATTGTCATGTTTTAGCTGTGTGATTTTGGACAGTACCTTTCTTCCTGAGCCAGAGCTTCCTCATCTGAAAAAATGCAGATTGTTAATGGTCCTGCCTCACAAGAGTAAAGGATTAAGAGAAAGACTGTATGTGAAGTATTCAGTGTCTGGCACCTAACTGCTCCACCATTATTTACAGGCTCTCAAGGAAACATGGGAAACAGCTCAAGCTCTAACTTCACAAGGAAAGAAAAGAAACGGAAGGGGGAGAAAGGATTTATGTTGGCCCTTGTGCAGGAACAGAGCAGACAAGCAATAGAGTGGGAAGAAAAAGGAGAGAGAGAAGCAAGAAGTGATGTAGGTGGTGATAAAAACAGAATACAACGCAGTCACAAAAGATCACACAGTGTATGATTCCACTTATATGAAATGTCCCAAACAGGCAAAGCTATAGAGACAGGAAGCAGATTAGTGGTTGCCAGGGCTGGGGGCAGGGGGTACTGGAGGGATTGGGAGGAAACAGGAAGTGGAAGCAAATGTGTACAGAGTTCCTTTTTTGGGTGATAGAAACGTTCTAATGTTCTGAATGTGGTGATGGATGCACAACTCTGTAAATGTACTAGGAAATATTGGGTTGCATGCTTTAAATCAGTGAATTGTATGGTGTGGATTATATCTCAGCAAAACTGTCACAAGGAAGGGAAGCAAGAAAGAAGAAGGAAGAAAGATAAAAGGAAAAGAGGGAGGGAAGGAAGGAAGAAAGGAAGAGGAAGGGAGGGAGGAGGGAGGAAGGAGGGAGAAGTAGGTGAGAGGAGAGAAATGAGAGAAGCAGGAAGTGGTGTGATGGCTCAATAATCACAAGTAGGCAGAGGGATACCAGGTCCACTCACCTCGACCTTCAGACCCGCCTGGAAGCTGATGCCATCAGGGATGGTTGTCTGGAATTCGGCAATGGTGTAATACTCTTCCTCCACTTGGGGTGGAACGGGAGGCTTGGGCAGGTGGAGACCTCGAGGCTGGCACAATTAAACACAGTGTTAAGTCCAGTCTGTTACCACTGGCTGAAGGGGGTAGGCGCTAAGGGACTGGGGCACACATTCACCCATGAGGGGCGCTGGTGGACCCATTTGGATTCTGAGAGGGCAAAACAGAGAGGATGGCTCAGATTGTCATCTCCCAGACGGGTCATGGGCCCATCAGCTAGAGCAAGGAGAAGAAACATGGCACATTTACCTACAGGTATGAAAATCTAGGGCGGGACAACAGCCTCTGAACTCAAGAGGTAGCGAGGGGGATGGAAAGAACACAGATCTGCAGGGCAGACCCATCTGGGTTGGAAATACTGCTCATGTGTGCTGTGTGCCCTTGGGCAAATCACTTCCCCTTCTCGAGCCTCAGTTTCATCTCCTGTAAAATGGGGATCCACCGGATGGGTCACTGTAAGCGTTCAATAAATTAATGTCATGAAGCACCCAGCACGTTGCACAGCACCCAATGGGTGCTCAATAAATGGGAGAAGGCTCATTTTTCAAAGTATTGGTTAGAAAGGTACCTGAAGAATTAAAAACAGAGTTTGATAGTAAATTACCAGAATGGCACCACAAAGCATATTTGCGCCTCATCCCGGCTTTGGTTTCAGGTTACCTTCTTTGAGAAGACTGATCTAAGGTAAAGCAAAGTGGGCTCAAGAAGCAGAGAGCACGTCCTGAGACCCAGCTGTCACAAGGCCATAGGGAACTTCCCTCACCCCCCACGACCCTAGTCTTTTCCTCCTTGCTGGGACCAGTACTTATACAGCCTGTTTGACGAGGCAGCTGTGTGGAGAGGAAAGACAGCATCTCTGGAAAAGGCAAGGTGGCCGGCTGGGGCCAGTTTCAGGTCGGGGGCTGGCTTCCTGGCAGCCAGGGTCCACTTACTATGGTCATATCCCGGCGAGGAGGTGGTCTCTGCCTCATCTTGGGCGATCCTATAAAGAGACGAGAGCTCATTGCACATACGAGCAGAACTCTACAGAGGAAATTCCTGAGGGGGACCCAAGGACAGATCTGTTCTGTCCTGCAGAGGATCACGCATCACGCTCGGGGCAGGCATTAGTGAACCACTGAGACCCTTCTCGTGGGAAAGAACAGCCCGACTGGGAAGGGGCTGCTCAGACTTGGCTCAGGACTCTCAGGACTGCCAGTGGGCCAGAGAGACGGGAAGCTTTCCAGGGAGGCCAAAAAGGGTAGGCTCCAGTACAACACAGCGTGGGTTGCCACCAGTCATCTGACTCTGATCCACAGGCCCCATCTGCAGAAGGGGGATAATGTCTGCCTCTCAGGGGCAGTGGCGGAGATGAAAGTTAATAGTACATACCAGGCTCTTGGCACCTGGAGGGCGTGCAATATTAAGCAACACACAAACAGAACCTAACAAACTGGGGCTGATGATAGCAGGGGTTTTTACTCTGGAATTGGGCTGCCCTTGCTCTGGGTCTCAGGGTCAAGAGGATGACTGCAGTGGTCCAGCCTCCTGGCTCAAGGTGGAACATGGGTCGCCCCTCGAGCTGGCTCAGCACGGGTCCACACAGGGGACCTGGAGTTGGGATGTGGAGAGCGCTGCTAATCTCTTAAATACCCATCTCCGCTGTCTTCTGTTAGAAATAAATAGTGACAGAGTTTTAGGCAGACACTTTGCTTACATAAAGACTGCATTTCTCAAACTCCCTTGCAGCTAGGTATTGCCACGTGACTAAATTCTGGCCGGTGGGACGTGACACAGTGCTTCTTGTCGAGTCCTCTACTTCGCTCTGCCTTCTTCATTGGCTGGACTAGTGGGGCGCCATTTGGACCAGAAAGATGAGGGCAACACAAGAGACAGACTCTTGACTGCATAGAGCTGCCATAGCAGCCCCAGACATAGAGCTGGACCGCTTTTGAGAAAGAAACAAACATCTCAATTATTTAAGCCCTTGTTATTGGGCCGGGGGTGGGGGGAGCGTCTTTGCTTGAGCATCTGAACCTATATCCTCACAAAGATGGGGTTTTCAGATTCTCATTCGCTCTAGTGTTAATGGGAATCCTGTGCTCTTGTCTGTGACAGAAGCACAGAAAGCTGGGGCTGCCCGGAACCCCCACCATGGCATGTCGGTGTTTTCTTCTGAGAAATCAGCTGAGCAGAGGATTGAGAAATTCTTGAGTTTCAAGAATTCACTGATTTCTAGAGGTTTGCTGAGCCACGATATACAGCTGGAGAAGCCCAGCCAGGGGGAAGGCAGGGGACTTTCCTAGCATTGGGCTTCCTCCTACCCTCTGCCACCAGGACAGGGCCATGTGCCCAAGGCTGGGGTCCTGGGCATGCCGCAGACCATAATGAGGAGCCCTGCTCTCAAGTGTGTTGGGAACATAAGTAGAAACAAATATATGGGAGGTGGGAGGTTTTGGAAAGTAAGATGGGTGAGGAATTGTTGTTCGAGTCAACTCAAGGTCAACTTCTTCCAGCTCAGAAAGGCCATGCAGAGAGGGCACGGGCATGGGCCTGGGTTCAAGTCCCAGCCCCACTGTTTATTAGCTGAGTGGCCCTGGGCAAACCACTTTACCTCCCTGGTTCCTAATCTGTAAAACAAAAGTAATTTAGCCCCTCAAAAGTTGTTATAAGGAGCCAATGAAGCTAACTAGAAGATTCCCAGCACATGTAGGGCTTGAGAAGTAAGAGCTATCATGATTACCATGAGATGGTGGAAAAACCATGGTCTGGAATAAGCGACTCAGGGTTTCTGTGCCTGTTCTGTCTGCAGGATGTTGGGCAGCAGGGCTGTTGTGAGGATGAGGGACATGTGAGGAACTCTGAGCATGGAGCCTGGCATGCAGTAGGCATGCAGCCCCCCAGAGCTTGGTAGGGTGGTGGGGGCATCACTCACTCTGCTTGATGTCGCCATCGGGCACCGGACGGCCTTCAAACCGGCCATCCCTCTGGTTGTTGAGCAGCTCCCTGTCCCGACCCACTGAGCTCTGCTGCCGGGAAAGTCCGTCCAGGTCGAGGATGCCAGTGTGGGCAGGCGAGCCGGTGCCCGGCTTCGGGGGTAAGGGCTCCCCACTACTCTTCTTCAGGTAGGAGGCTGGGGCCCAGCCCTCTTTGCCCTGGTACCTGGGAGGAGGAAGGATGCTGAAAAGGCTGCTCTGCCAGGCCCATAGGAAGAAGCTGTGCTCCTGTGCATTATACTTCAAGACCCAGATGGCAGGAATGATTGGCCAGAGGCTGGCACACCCCTCGCTGCCCTCAGCTCGGCATTCAAGGCCTTTCTAATCCAGCCTCTTCCTGCCTCCCCAGTCTCATCTCTCATAGCAACCTCCATGTCCCTCCCATCCCATAAGGCTTTTAGTCTCCCAAATGTACCACCACCTTTCACTCCCCTGGCCTCTGCTCATGATAACCCTGTGTCGGGAAAGCCCCTTCCCACTCTCCTTTCTGCTCTTCTTCCCTAGCTCTGTTTAATTAATGTCTTTTCCTCCCCAAGCCCTTCCTGAGGCTCACAGAGAATGAAGCTTGCCCTCCACGGTGCTCCACTGTCTCCTGCACATACGACCACCCCAGCACCCTATGACACAGAGACACTTGGCTATCTGTGGTGGTTCCGTGTTCCCAGTGAGCACACACACTCCTGGGGTAAAGGTGGCACTCAATTGATCTCTGTGTGGCAAGAGCCTCAGTGCCAGTGAATTGAATGAAGAAATAAAAGGACAAGTGGACAAACTACCCAGGGGCCCGGCAAAGGTGAGCAGCCACAAAGCATCTGCTACACTTGCAGTTCTGTTACAGTCATTGCAGTGATGGCAATGATGATAACTGGCACTTATTGGGCACCTACTGTGTGCCAGTCTGTTCTAACCACTTTATAGGTGTTGATGTATTTCATCCATCCAACCCTGGGAGGCAGCAGAAACGGATTCAGACCTAGGCAGCTGGCACCAGTCTAGTCTGCTCCTAACCTCGGTATTTCGCTGCCTCTTCCCAGCAGCTCCAGTTTCTGGCACAAAGCCTGGCAGGGGCAGGGTGGGGCTCCATCACATTGGTTAACATGTAGATTAAACATGTTCCCTTCAGAGGGGAATGAAGCCAGTCGGGGGCTGGTTCCAGGGCTTTCTAAGAATCGGCACGGTGACCAAGACCCTGACAGATAGCTCACTGAATTCCACAGGGATTCAGTGAGTGAGATGATCACTTCATTCTCTGCACAACAGAGCTCAGTGAAATAGCATGACTGGAGGGGCCCATCCGGACCAGAGGAGCGCTGGAGCCCACCTGCACCAGCTCGGGAGAGTCTGCTGTGTATGTCTCTTCCAAACTCCAGTTACTGACATGGCAACGGATGGCCTGAAATCACCCAGGGAGAGTATTTATACTATGCAAACTGGCAAACACCACAACTCAAGGGCAGTTTTCCCTCAGAGAACTAGATGTTAACTGTTTACAAGCACCTCACTGGTCTGGCCCACAAAACAGGTATCCACACCTTAGGGGACAGTTGAATAAACACAAATGGCTAGAGATGACATACAGCAAATCTCATGTCAAGAATCACTTTACGAACTAAATGGCACTGTGTTTCAATGACAAAAAGCTCCTTTATAACTGGAAGTCAATTTATAGGAAATCGAAATCTGCAGTCTGTGTCTTTTGATCTTAAAATACCCTCGGAGCAGGGAGTAAATCTTGTCTGAACTGGAAAATGTCATGCTACATCCAATCCAGGACCTCAGCACAAGATAGTTTACTGTTTTCAGTCAGAGCCATGCGCAGAGCAACACATGCAGACGTAAGTGGGGTACAAGTTTAAATCTTAGCTCTGTCTCTTGCCAGCTCCAGTTGAACCTTCAGATGATAGCACCCCTCACTGACCTCCTACTGCAATCTCATGAGGGGCCCAGTTAAGCCACTCCTGAATTCTAGAGCCACTAAGTTTTGGGATAATTTGTGATACAGCTTATACCATATATACTCAAGATATGTTAGGTGTCACTGCCACTACTCCTGCTTCAAACCTCAGTTCCCCAGTCCCCTCTCAAGAAGCCTTCCTGACTTCTGGGCCAAGGAGCCCCTCTTCTATGCTCCAGATCCCCACGCACCAGCCTGCCCTATAACGGAGCCTGACTTCCTTGCCTGCTGGCAGGAACTACTGTGTCTTTCTCATTGTTGACTCCCCAACTCCCAGAATAGGGCCTGGCCTGGAAAATACTCCTGGTGTGTATTGCTGAGTGAATGAATAAAGTGCCACAGGCTTGGGCCCCATATGAGTGGCTCTAATGCCCTGCCTCACATGGCTGCACAGACACCAGTTCCCTGAGACCTTAGGCTTCTTTCCTTGCCCTAATTTCTTATGGCCACAGTCTGCCTACTAGGATAACCAAGAAGGGGCTCCCAGGACTTTCATTCCCCAAAATGGGAAAGTGGCAGGCAGGCCAGAATGAGTTGGCTACCTATATACTCATGATGTGTTGATTTCACTCTATAGGTGAAAGAGTTTGAAAGCTGGTCTCCTGCTTTTACTATTGGATTCTGTGAGAGGAGGGCACATGATCAGCTCCAGGATGAGTTGCAGTCCCTCTGGTATTCTCATCATCCTGGTCTCTGAGCAGGGCTGGAGTGGGAAATCACCCACACAGAGCAGCACAGCTTCTCCTTACGAGAAACACATGGAGGTGGAAACCAGTCTTGCTCAATGAGGTTACTACCATCTGTGTGTTTGGAGGTTTTGCTTATTAGGGATTTTTTTTTAAATTTATTTTTTTAAAGATTTTATTTATTTATTCCTAACACACACACACACACACACACACACACACACACACACACACACACAGAGGCAGAGACACAGGCAGAGGGAGAAGCAGGCTCCATGCAGGGAGCCTGACGTGGGACTCGATCCAGGGTCTCCAGGATCACACCCCAGGCCAAAGGCGGCGCTAAACCGCTGGGCCACCGGGGCTGCCCTTATTAGAGATTTTTAGAGAAGGATCTGGATAGGGTGGGAGGTCAAAGGGCACTGAAGAGAAGCATCCTTTTATGGCTTAGGTTAAAACCTTATACTATCCATCTGTAATCACTTACAGACCTCTAGGCACCCAGAGACCGTGTGACTTGAAGCCCACCCAGCTGCAGCAGGTACCTACCTGATCTTCCACCAGCCTTCCAGGTTCTTCTGGATGACCTCCACCACGGCCCCTCTCTCTAGATTCATTTCATCCTGATCACGAGCTGTGTACGGGTAGATGACTGTGTACTTCTCCTCTGCAGGAACAAAGGGATGCTGGGTTAAGTCAAGGACAAGGGAGAGTCCTGGGATGCTGATTGCTGAGGCTGTGATCCATGAGATGCTCTTGCCCATCAAAGGGAAAGATTTCCTTTAGAAATTTCTGGGGACCCCATAGGCCTTCATTTAGCTTTGGATGACCCTGTGGAAGCAGGAACAGGACATAGGACAAAGGTCAGGTCCCAATACCTCTGAAATCCCTCAGTGTCACACATTTGTCCTCATCTTCCTCAAAGCTGTGCTTCAAGGTCACCTTCCTTGACCTTTATGCAGTATTCAGACCCATGGCATCCTTGTCCCCCTTACCTAGGTTTATTTTTTGCCCCATACCAGGAATTGCCTTCTAACAAAGCATATAATTTACTTATTTATTGTGTTTTGTGTCTGTGTTCCTTGCTTGAATATAAACGCCACGAAGGTAGGGATTTGTGTGTCTCATTCATTCCTCTGACTCTAGCACTGGGTACAGTCCTGGGAATATTGTGTAACTGTTTATTAGTAAATTAGTCAGCGTTTAGGAAATGAAGGGCCTAGTGGGAGCTGTCTTGCTCATACTAGAGGGAGTTAACTCATCTGTCCCTCCTCCACAGTTCTTGTTGGTAGAGGGGTCAGGGATGAGCTGGATTTTTGGCAGCAGATAGTTTCAGGCTGAAATCATTATCAAGGAGGTGAGAGCTAGTAATTTTCTTTCTTTCTTTCTTTCTTTCTTTCTTTCTTTCTTTCTTTCTTTCTTTCTTTCTTTCTTTCTTTCTCTTTCTTTCTTCTTTCTTTCTCTCTCTCTCTTCCTTCCTTTTTTTGTTTTTTTGAAGGTTAAACTTTTATTCAGCAAGGCTCAAACAATTACATGCTAATTTCCAGCTAGGTTGCACCAAAAATGACTTAAAAATTTCCTTTTGGGGGGATCCCTGGGTGGCTCAGCAGTTTAGTTAATGCCTGCCTTCGGCCCACGGTGTAATCCTGGAGTTCTGGGATTGAGTCCTGCACTGGGCTCTCTGCATGGAGCCTGCTTCTTTCTCTCTCTCTGCCTGTCTCTGCCCCGCCCCCCCCCACGTGTATCTCATGAATAAATAAAAACCTTTAAAAAAATTTCCTTTTGGTATCCTGAAGAACTGGATTCCTGTTATATAAAAGCTTTGTTCTTTCTTTAGACCTACAAAGGAGTATGTACAGTTGACTTCACCAAATGATTTATTCCCTTTTCCCATGTTTAGAAATCCCTTATGATCCCTCAGACAGTTCCTTCTGGAGCAAGTTTCCTCCTTTCCCCCAGCCAGCCCCAGTGGGTTCACCTTTACAGGCTCTGGGACTAGGACAGGAGGTAAGACATGTGACTGTTTCTTCACTGGGACCTTCCTTAATTTTTAAGGAAATTTTCATTACCTAGCTGGTAACTGATCTTTGTTTTTCATTAATTATTTTCAAGCCCCTGGATCCAACCATGCTTGAAGCTTTAATTTTATTTTTAATATTTTGGCTATTTTATTGAGATATAATTGACATTTAACACTGTCTCAGTTTTAAGTGTGCCACATAATGATTTTATATATAAACATACATACACACACACACATGCACAATAAAATTACTGCCTGCTTCAATTTTCATTAGTGTAACTGAGGTGCCTTCTACCTCTCTCAGTGGTTTCCCCATTCCTTCCCCTCAAAGCTACGGAGCCATTGCTCAGGCTCTGCTGGGAGACTGCTCATTGTCGCACTCTGTTAGGGCCCTCTGGAGAACAAGAGTAGAGCTCCCATGCTCCACACTGTCAGCAGCAACTGCTGAGACAGAACGGGTAAGTGTCCCGGGGGACCCTGGCGAGGACACTTTCCTGTTTTGCTTATGTTCCAGCCCCCAGGGAGTGACTGAGCCAGCTGTGGGCTGATGTTGATGGCCAGTGTGTTGGGTCCGACTCTCTCTCTTTGGGAAAACACCACAGGCTGTCTGCGGCCTGTCTGGCTGGTGTTGAGAGAGGTGGCAAGCACACAGGGAGTTTATTTATTGATTGATCTAGCCCACTGACCTGCTCTGTGGGGGTTGAGCTGACTCAAGTTACACATATCCTGTGTATAGCAGACTCAGCTGTTTCCCTCACTCACGTGGCAGCAGGGTGGGGTGTGGGCATTGTGAGGGGTGCAGGGGCTAATTCAAGCCCATGGAGGCACAGAAGTTCTATCTCGTTGGGTGAGAAGGGGTCCTGCCTGGGTCCTAGACTAAATGTAGTCAGTCCTATGGGCCCTGGACTCCTGTGGGGCCCCATTCTCCTGCTGAATTACACAGGGAGATTCTCTGGCACCCAGAGGCTCTCTCTGGGCTCCGTGAAACACTCAGTGATCCTTAACAAAGCTTAAAATGGGAGACCATGCTGACTGCATGGCAGGTGCCTGCTGACAGTGCCTGCTTAGCATCCATCTGTTCTTCCTCTGCTGGCACTACCAGCCTCTGTCCACACGGTCTGGGGAAGGCTGACCTCACCACTGCCTGGGGGGAAAGGGGGTACATGACTCTGTCCTGACCAGAGTGCCATATGCATTCCCCTGGCCACTGCTATGGATTCAAGGATAGCACGGGGGCCGTATGCATTCCCCTGGCCACTGCTATGGGTTCAGGGATAGGACGGGACCCAAGCTATCAGAACCAGTGAGAACCAGTCCTAGGACCTGTGTTGAAGGAGAAGCTCTCTCGGTTAGGTATCCCCGAAAGGTGCTTAAGATTGCTGTCAGGAGAAAATGGTGTCAGCAAGGCAGAAAGCAGAGCAGGGGTGGGGAGAGTGAGTCTCAGGGCCTGACAACATTTTCAAGCCCCCGGATCCAGTCATGCTTGAAGCTAGTCCTTCCCCAGACTTTTCAGTGATGAGCTAGTACACTTCCCTTTTTACTTAAGACAGTTTGATGTGGGTTTCTTTTCCTTCTAATGTGTCTGATGAAAGAAACAGGTCACTAGCTCAGCATTGTAGAGGCCCCAGGCATTATTTTTTAACCTGGGAAGCTTTAGAGCCCCAGGCTGAGAAATACTGCTCAAACCTCCATGCCAACACACACAGGGCACAGACAAGGGCACTGTTTCTCACATGCAACAGGCACGGGCAGTCCTCGAACAGGAAGGCGCATGCAGATGCAGGGACCCAGCTCCAAACACCGAACATGGAAGAAAACCACAGGGTAGGCACCTTGACGCCAGCTGATGGCATACAAGTCCCCCAGAGTCCGGCGGCGGCCCACGGGCCGGGGCAAAGACCAATACCTCCATGAGACTGGACAGGCAGCATGTGGAGGTGAAGCGGAGAAGGCACAGGTAAGGAGAAAGCACTTCCAGTGTCTGGAGGCAAAGGGGACATCAAGCACTTGTTCCCATTTAGGAGTAATTATTTCTGAGCCTCTACCAAGCCCCAGGTGTCTCAAAAGGACTAAATCCTTGAAATCCTTGAGTATTAACCTTGGACTTGGATGCAGAGGCCACCCAAGCATGAATTTATTCTATTCCTAGCATGATTTATAAAGAGACACTAAGAGAAGCCCTTGTGTCGGGGGAAGAAAAATGTACAGACTTAGGAAAATGTGGTATCTCTCCCATCTTCTAGCTGTGTGACCCCAGGCAAGTGTCTTTACCTTTCTGAGCCTGTCTCATCTGTAAAATGAGGTTAATAATCAATCCCTTACAGAGGGATGCCCGTAAATGGTCATCATTAACTATTTAAGGGAGTTACAATTTCTATACATTATACCTCAACCCCTGCATCTGAGTTGATTCTTTTAGCTGGCCCAACCCCTGGGGCCTGTAGGGCCCCACAAAACACAGAGCAAACCAACAGATGTTTCACTCTGAGGGGTGCTGGCTGTAATAAAACTAAATGCAAAAGCACATAAACATTTTTATTAACCTTTGAGCACAGAAATATCCCCTTTCTTATCTTCCTTTCTGATAAAGATAAAGTGGTTTTGTGCTTTCCCCAAACAGCTAAAAGCCCCAAATGTTCAACCCTGGGTAAGGCATAGCTATATGATAACTGTTCTAGTTACTTATTGTTTCAGGTTCTTTGCCAAAGGCTTTGCATGTGGAATCCCATTTAATTAAAAAAAAAAAATCCATGATATAGACATCATCATTTTCATTTTTAGAGGAGGGGGGTAGGGCAGACAGGGGTCAAGCTGCTGGCCCAACTCAGCCCGTAGTGGCACAGCTGATTCCCATTCAGGTGTGTCTGGCTCTCAAAGCCTTCTGTTTATTAGCTAAGATGAACTTGTCCTCCAGTTTCAGGAATGCTTCTAGTGGGGAACTTGGAGACAGTTGGGTGTTAGTATTTGGGGCATCGCAGAAACCACCCCTGGGGACACATGGAAGAGAAGTTTCCCCAGTAATGGAAGTGGGTAGGTGGAGAGGGTTGGCCCCTAAAAGCCCCTAAGAAAAGACAGGCTTGCCATCAGCCACAACCCCACGGCCTGGCTTCATGTCCTGAGCCTGTGAGCCACTGAGATTTGGGGGGCAGAGGCTGAAGGGCACTGAGGGAGTAGGCAGGGAGGCCCCCACATGGGTGATGACTGGCACAGGTCTCTGTGACAAATTCAAGGCTCCTGCTCCTTCCTACCTTCTTCAGGCTGTAGGGAAAACTCATCCTGCATACCATCCTGCCCTTCCAGGCAGGTTGCGGGGACCCAGCCTTGCTCTTCGGCTGTGCTGACGAACCACCAACCTGGGAAAATGAGAGTGCAGACTGAAGTTAGTTGGGTCGGGTGTGAAGCCTGGGGGTCAGAATATAACACATTCAGCCACTACAAGAGTCAATGCTTGGGGTACAGCAAAAAAGTCACCATCTTATTGAGACGAACACAACTCCCTGTGTTAGCTGCCTGCTAACTGCTCAGGGCAGCCTAACGAGAAACCCCACTCCTGAGTCTGCAGGGGAGAGAAAGGTCATCCTGAATGATGAGAGTAAAGAATGTAGCTACCTGCACTAGGGTATGTAACCATTTTACTCACACTATTTTTTTTTTAAAGATTTTATTTATTTATTCATGAGAGAGAGAGAGAGAGAGGTAGAAACACAGGCAGAGGGAGAAGCAGGCTCCATGCAGGGAGCCTGATGTGGGACCTGATCCCGGGATTCCAGGATCACGCCCTGGGCCGAAAGGCAGATGCTCAACCGCTCAACCACTGAGCAACCCAGGTGCCTGCACCATTTTTTTTTTTTTTTAAGATTTATTTCTTCATTCACTCATTCACTCATTCATTCATTCATGAGAGACAGAGAGGCAGAGACACAGGCAGAGGAATAGGCAGGTTCCCTGCAGGGAGCCTGATGTGGAATTCAATCCCAGGACCCTGGGCTCAAGACTTGAGCCAAAGACAGACGCTCAATCACTGAGCCACCCAGGCGCTCCTACTTGTACTGTTTTATCTAATCTTCACATTATCATCCCCATTGCATGGGTGAGGAAACTGAGGCCTCAAGAAGCTAATAGACTTGTCAAGTTCACATAGCTTAGGGCACAGCTGCTAGTGCACCCAGGGCTGTCTGATGCTGAAGCTGCTGCCCTCATGACTTAGCCGAGACACTGAGCTTGCATTTGCTCATGTCAGGGTAAATCTGTTTGTGATGTAACTGCCTGAGGGGCCTCTCACCCAGACCCAGGCCCTCCTTCTTTAGAGAGAGGGCTCATATCCTGTAGTAGGCAGAATAATGACTTGCCAAAGGTGTCCATGTCCTAATCTTCAGAACCTATGAGTATGTTAAGTTACATGGCACAGAGTAATTAAGGTCGCAGGCAGTGGGATTAAGGTCACAAAGCAGCCCAGCTAAAATAGGGGGTATCTGGGATCATCTGGGGGGCCCCCCTGTAGTTACAGGGAAAGCAGAAGAAGAGTTGGGGGAGATGCAGCTGTGGAGGAAGACAAGAGAGGTACAACACTGCTGGCTCTGAAGACGGAGGCAGGGACCTTGGGCCAAGCGATGTGGTGGCCTCTAGAAACTGGAAAAGGCAAAGAAGCACATCCTATCTAGAACCTTGCAGTTCGGAACTCAGCCTTGCCAACACCTTGATTTTAGCCCAGTGGGACCCACTTTGGACTTCTGACCTACATATAGGACTGTGGGATGATTAAATTACATTGTTTGAAGTCCCTAAGTTCGTGGTAATTTGTGGCAACTAGAAATCATCACAGGGCCCAACTGGCTGTGCACAATATAAATGGAGAAAGAGAATCTGGGGGCACCAGCTGACTCTTGATTTCAGCTCAGGTCATGACCTTAGGGACATGGGAGGGAGCCCTGTGTGGATTCCATGCTTAGTGGGGAGGCTGCTTCTTTCCCTACCCACCCCCTCCCCCCACTCACACAGGTGCTCTCTCTGAAATAAATATTTTTTTTAAAAAAAGAAAGAAAAAGAAAAACAAGATCTGCTTCCAAACATCACACACCTCCAAGCCCTGGAGACCCCCAAAAAGAAGGGAAGGCAGCGGCAGACTACTGAGCAGCCTTCCTGGTCTTACAGCGAAGCCTCTGCTTTTGACCTCCCTGAAATGGAAGTCATCTGCTTTACTCAACTGGACACTCCTTTTAAAATATAATTTTTTGGGGGGCACCAGTTGGTGGCTTAGTTGGTTAAGCTCTTGGTTTTGGCTCAGGTTTGTGATCTCAGGGTCATGGGATAGAACCCTGCATTGGGCTCCATGCTTGGCAGGGAGTCTGTGTGGGATTCTCTCTCTCCCTCTCCCTCTCCCTCTCCCTCTTGTCCCTCCCCCTGCTCTCTCTCTCTCAAATAAATAAATATTTAAAAAATAATAAAAAATAAAACACAAGTTTTGGTGGCTGGGAACTGTGTGCATGGGTATGAGTGAACAGGGTGGACAGATCTGTGGAAATCTAGAAATTAGGAGAGATGTTGTATGTCTTCTTAAGAACTCATATTTGTAGGTATTTGTGTGGGGATTAAGCAAACTTGTCACAATACAACAACGACAGCAACGTGTGCCAGGTTGTCAGCACTTCACATCTACTACTGACTGGCTGGGTCCTCACATGAGCCCTATGAGCTGTGTACTATGACTGCCCTATTCTACAGATGAGGAAGCTGAGGCTCAGAGAGGCAATGACCTGACTAAGGTCACAAAGAAAGCGGCAGAGTCAGGATTCAGTCCTAGGCTGTCCTAGCCTCACAGTCTCAGCTCGCAACCATCTGCACTAATGCTTCATCTTTGCTAGAGGGAGAATAAATTGCCATGGCCAGTTTCGAGGCAGGTCATTTGGCAGTATCTTAAAATTCAAAATATGTGTACCTATGGTCTAGTACTATGTCTCATATCTAACCTAAAGAAACACTCACTGATGAGTGTTTTGCATATGGACAGACTGTTCATGCTAGAGAAAAATATGGTTTATTCAGATCAAATAGTATATAGATGTTGAAGCAGTAAGAAGGGCTAAATGTTGACTAAAAAGCACATTGCAGATCAAAATGATTAAATATATAGAATGATGCCACTGGGGTTAAAAAAACTACAAAATTATATTCACACACACAAAATACTGTGTGTGCATATGGTTATGTATCTATGTATGAGTACACACCTGCACACATGCAGAGACACAGGCCACAAATAAACATATACATATATATACATATATACACGCATATGCACGAAGACATGTATACACACATACGCCTATGTACAGGACAGCATATGTGAACACAGGTGTATATGTGTATACAGTTATTAAGAAGGATTCATAGTAAACTGAAAGAAGGTCTATCTGGGGTTTGGAAACTTAAGGTTTGGGACTAAGGTTGAAGCTAATGGAAACAACAGATTTTACTTATTTTATTTATTTATTAAAGATTTTATTTATTTATTCATGAGAGAGAGAGAGAGAGAGAGAGAGGCAGAGACACAGGCAGAGAGAAGCAGGCTCCATGCAGGGAGCCCGACGTGGGACTCGATCGCGGGTCTCTAGGATCAGGCCCTGGGCTGAAGGTGGCACTAAACCGCTAAGCCACCTGGGATGCCCCAAAACAACAGATTTTAACTTTATCATTAATGTTTTAAGAAGAATGTGTCCACATATACTTGGGTCAGTAAAATATAATTAAACATAAGTGTTGCCAGTTTGGTGGCCACTGGAAGCCCCCTTCCCCCACTTGCCTCTGCACATACCAGGCTTATTATCCTCAACACCCCATCCTGGCTGCTACTTTCCTCCCGGCAATGTATTTTTCCTGACTTGAGGCACACAGGCTGCTCAGGGGGGTGGGGGCTGCCTTTCTAGTTTCATTGGGGCATCCCAGCCACATCCATAATCTGCATATACTCATTCCCAGGAATTAGAAAGTCACATGCATGGCCTTGGGGCCAGATGGAATTGGTTTGGAATGCCAGCTTGGTAACCTGTTTTGAGATCTTGGGTGAGTGGCCATGGTACTTGGAGTCTTGTTTCTTTAGCTGTGATGCAGGGATGGCAGTTGCTATATTGAGTAATTAAAGAATTTAGTGGGCTAATGCTGATCTTATGACTAATGGTAACATGATCCAGATGCTGCTGCAAACACAGGCCTTCCGCTCTGTTGGCCTGTATCTAGTCATTGGGATGTCTCTCAGAGGTAGGCCTACTAATGATATTGTTAGACAATGTCACATTTTAGCCACAACAAAGTGAGTTTATGCCATTTTTTTTCCTGGAAGGGATCTGCTCATCCCCTACTCCTTGCTCTTTGCCTTCAGTGGTGTCAACGGCTGCTCTGTGGCTAAGGAAGGCAAGAGGAAAGCAAACCACATCCTTGAGTACTTACTACGTGCTGGGCATGGGTGTAGGCACACTCTAAGTAGTATCTCATTTAATCCTTGTAACAGCTTTTTGAAGTAGAAGCTTTTTCTATTTTTAAAAAAGATTTATTTGTTTATTTTTTTGGGCGGGGGTAGGGTGGAGGGGCAGAGGGAGAGATAGTACCAAGCACACTGGGCTGAGTGTGGAGCCCAATGTAGGACTTGAATCCACAACCCCGAGACCGCAACCCAAGCCTAAAAACCAGGAGTCAGGTGCCCAACCGAATGTGCCACCCAGGTGCCCTGAAGCTTTTTCTATTTTGCATATGGGAGAATTGAGGGTTAGAGAGAAGCAGCAAGCTGGACTGCTGTATAATGTAGAGTTCAGATGGAAACTAAGGCTAAGTGTTTGATCATACTGCCTTCTGTTCCAGACCTGACCAGTGTACATGACCAGTGGAAGTTGTGATGATGGGTGGGGCAAGGAGATAGGTGGTATGACTGTCCCACCAGAGCCCACAGCTGATGGAGCCTTCATGAAGGGTCCTGTGGTAATCAAAGGCAAATTTCCAGTGGAATGCTAGACTCCATGTCTCCAAGTGCTTTGAAACCAGAAGACAGATTCATGAAATGTGGCCCTCAGAATAAATCGGTAACAAATGACCCAACAGGATGCTGGTAAGTTGTGACCAAGTTGGATATTTGAGCACTGTGATCAAACAGGGGTAGCTTTCTAAGAGAGTGTCAGCTGGATCTATGGAAACTGCCCAGCTTAGACCAGCTACTGTAGTTTCTGTTTCCAAATCTTTCCTGTCCTAGGGGCTTGGTGACAGTGTAGGGCAGGGAGGGAGGTGGCTTCATTCCCCTACCTGACTCATTCTTCTCGATGATGTCCACCACCTGCCCCACACTGAGGCTGATCTCCGAGCTCTCCTGCTTCTGGTAGTCTGCTACCACCACGTACTGCTCCAGGACCATGGGGTCCACTGAGGTCAGGTCACCCCCTGTAGATACAAAACCTTATCAGATGTCACATCTGGCCACCACCCACACATAAAGGAGCAGGAGCCAGGAGGGTAGAGGATGGGTCAGGAGAACATTGCAAAGCCTGAAAGAAGCTATTATAGGGCTTACTTCAAGGGTCACCTCATCTATTCATTCTTTCATTAATTTGCTCAAGCAACCGTCAAAATTTACCAAGTGCCTATTCGATGCAGAAAATGTGCAAGCCACTGGGGATTCAGAGTTGGTCAAGATATGGCACTTGCCCTGAAGAAGCTGGTGGCCTAGTGGGAAAGTGCATTCACCCACATCAGTCTTTCCTTCCATTTGTCCCTCTGCCATGACTCACCCATCCATCCAACCAAACATCCATTCATCATCCATCCACCCATCCAAAATCACCCATCTATGAATTCATGAGGTCACCAGTGATGTTCCAGACACTCTATTAGATGCTAGGGGGTACTAAACTGAACAAAACAGATATGACTCCCAGCCTCGAGTAACTTAATCTAGTGGGAGAGATAGACACATGGACAAACATAGATAATCATAAGTATACAGGATGATATAAAGTATCAGTATTTGATTGCTGCATTGCTGAAGACAACCAGGATACTGGACCAAGAATGATTGGGAAAGGCGATGCCACATTCAAGGGGGTCCCCTAAGGAGGGGACATGAGTTCTCTCTCCTTGAGAGAATGGGGAGAGAATGATGCAGGCAGCCTCTCAGATAGGAAAGGCCCTACAGCTTTCTAGGAATGGGGAGGAGGCTAGGGGGCTGAAGCCCAGTGAGTGAGGATATACAGGTAGGCATGAGTCAGAACAGGAAGTTTTGATTTTTTTTAACCCTCAAGCAGAAAGCTGCTAAAGAGCTTTAAGAAGGCAATGAAAAATGCAGATTGACATCTTGAGAAAGGTAATTCTGGCTGCCACATGGAGTGTAGATTAGAAGCTGGCAAGAAAGAACGGAGGAGACCAGATGGAGGTCATGGAGTTGTCAGGCAGGAGACGATGGTAGCTTTGGACCAGAGCAGTGGCAGTGAGAAGAGAAGGGTATGGACAGGTGCTCCAGGAGAGGCTGTTTCCGCAGGATGCTGTGCCCTCCGGAGTTGCATGGTCCTGGTTATGTACTAAGACATATCTGATAAACAGAGGAAGATATCATATAATATGGGTGATGTAAAGGGACATCTGAGTTCAGAGACTCCAAAGAGAAGGGAACAGCCTTTTCAGAGCAGCAGAGTGAATGTGGTGGGAGGGCAGCCTGACATTTGTGGCCACAGGGCCCTGATTTTGTGAAAGTCCTGATTCACAGTATTCCCTCCTATTGTTTCCATAAACAATTGAAATATCCAGGAAATCCCACATTTCTGTGTTCAAACACACCAAATAATGGAGTGGTGTGTGTGGGTCAGCTCACACTAAGCTGATTCTGTGCTTCCCTTCCCAGCTCTATTGGGTGACACCTTGCTGGTAGCTTGAAACTGGCCACAGTGGGAGTATTTACACCATGGATATTGGCAAATGCTACAAAGCAGGGCTTTCGATCAGAAAGCTGGTTGTGAAGTGTTTACCAGCATGCCAGTGCGCTCCTGCCTCTAGCATCCAGAAGCAGCACAAAAGCCCTTTGTTAGAACCATGTGCTCTGAATTTGTGATGTGGAAAACCAGAATAGGGCATTGTAGCAGGGTGAAGTGTCACTGCTTCTTGGCTCTTCTCGGATGAGGGTAATGGAGGGAAACAGGAACCCGGGAGGGTCCCAGTTTGCCCTGGGTAGAGAAAGAATGGGAACAGAGAAAGAGCAGAGGAGAGAGATGGAAATGTAGACCGAAGGATCAGGAGCAGGTCAGGAGGGAAGTAGCCCCCCATGAATGCCCATCACAGGCTACACATCATACATAAATTACGTCAACACACCTACCCTGGAAGACGGGTACTGTCACCTCCCCCGCCTTTAGAGACAAAAAAAGAGAGGCTTTGAGACATCAAGTGACTTGCCTTGGGTCCCACAGCTGGATGGTGACAAAGCCAGACTTAAACCAGGTCCACTGGGCTTAGAGGCTCTCCAGTGTGATGCGGCGTGGTGGGGGTAGGTGAGGAAAGAAAAGATGCTAGGGAAGGCAGGATGGTCTGAGGCCCGCTTGCTTTCCTTTCCTGTGGGTCTCCCCACAAGCACTCACTCCCTCAGACCAGTCAGGCTGGGTCTGATTTTCTTGTGTCTCTCTGGGCTATCTTCTCTCATCCTCCGGCACCTTCCCCAAGGTCAGGCTACAGGGCTGGTTTCCTCCGGTATGACAGTCCACCTCAGCCAGCCCAGCTGCTTGAGCCTTTCAGTAGCGGCCTTCGGGTAGGCTGGTTACTGCCCCTCCCGCTGGATCCATTAGATAGGGAGCTCTTGACAGCAGAAGGCTTGACAGTGTCCTGAACCACCTGGCACTGTGCTCACAGAGGTCCTATCATGTGAATGAGTGGGGGCAGACGCTGGCCTGCTGGAGGCTCCTGGCTATTGCAAGCTGGGGACAAGTTCTCCAGGGAATGCAACAGGTAGAGACCAGAGTCTATAGTTTTTATCCCAGGATATAGCCTGCCTTAAAGATCACAACCCGAGGCATGCAGCTACCTTTCTGTTCTGGCCTTCAGGTGGGCCATATGCAGGCAACTGTGCTTCCCTGTGCCTCAACCTGAGAGAAAGAACTGGAGAGACAGGAGAAAAGCAGCCACTACACAGACAGGTTGGAACCTGTGCCCACTGCTCAGATGAATACCCAGGGATGTGTCCAGGTCTTCCTTGAAGGAGGTCAGGGGGCTGGTAGGGTCAGAGGGGCTATGCTCTTGCCTGGGAGCTCTCTGCTGCCACCTGGAGGTAGGTCTGGATTCTTTCCCACCCAGCCACAGGTTTGATGCGGGTGGATCTTTTTAGCACCCTCTCATCTGACTTCACTCGCATCCTCATGGGGGCCCCATTCTCTGCACCAGGGTCTGAGTGAGGATTCTTTGGGATGGTGGAGGCAGGCGGCTGACACCTGTAACTGGTCTCTATCCTGCCAAACCGTGGCCTAGAATGTGGATGTCACTTACTAGGCTCAATAAATATCTGAAGGAAAAAAAAGATTTTTCTAAAACTCACCTTTAAAGGCTCAGAAATTCATTCAGAAATAAATTAAAATGCCTTTCTTTATAGCACCTATAACAGAGTGTTTAACCACCTCTTTTTCCTACCAAACTGTAAGAATTCTTCCCACATCTTGTTTACCTTTGCATTCCCTAGGGACCTAGAGCCTTGTCAGGTATACAGTAGGTACCTAATAAACACTTAATAAGTAACTGTGTCTGTCTTGTTCAGTCAACACTTAGCACAGACACTCAATGGATATCTGTGGAGTGAATCACCAAAGGACAAAGGGAAACTTCTAGAAACTCTTTTGCTTTTCATGGGTCCAGGCCTCCTCCTAAGAGCACATAATGCTGACAGTTATTGCAGGAACCTGTCCAATTTTATGTGCAACCAAAGACTACTCCTTCTTGCCTATAAGGAGGGACAGAGGTTTGATGAAGTCAAGGTGGAGTTAAGTCTGGTTACTCTGCCCAAAAAGCTAATTGTAGCCACCCAGTTTCGACAACTGATGGTTGTTATCCCAGTTTTTAGGATTCTGATCAATGGACTGATCTATTCATTTCTGCACCAATTCTCTGGAGCAACCAGGCTGCCAAGGGGGCTTGGGAGAATGAAGAGCAATGACAGAAGCAGAAAATCTTAAGACTCACTGCACACAAGACACCAATCCAGGAAATGAGGAGGTCAGGGAGCAAGGTTTAGGACTCTAGGCTGGCAAGAGAAGATCTTCTACTGGCACATGGCTCAGGGAAGCCAGCACATCCTCCAAGACTTGCTTAGGGGTCAGGTCTGTGTCTTACATCTCCTTGGTCTTCTAGGACAGCAGCTTTTACACTGACGTTTCCCTGCCATTCAGTGGTTTGGAAGAGAGTGCATGGGGCTGCTTTTCCAGCACCAGGTCTTCTGTCTTCATTTTACCCAGACCACTCAGCTTATGAAAATGTCATTCCTTTGACTGACTAGGATTCTCAAACTAGGCTTCAGGCCAGCTAGGTGTTAGGTGGAGACACCTACTGGTGGACAGCGATATTGTGCCCAAGCTCTATAACTCATTGTAACAGCAATCTCTAGAAGTTGATGCCGGTAGCTAACCAAGTACCAGCAACTGCAAGTTTGAAATCTAAGTATTCCTATGTATGGAACACCATTCCTGTGGTCCATCAGGAATAAGAGAAGGAAGAGGTTAGTAGAGAGATTCGACAGTGGAAGGGTGATTTTCACATTAAGCAACGACTATAAAATATTCTCAAGTAGTATAGTGCCCGAGGTACCATAGAATTTTCTAACTGGAATATTTTTATTCACAGATGACATGTCTTGAGTTTTAAAGATAACTGCCAAGGACTGAATTTTGTCCCTCCAAAATTCATATGTTGAAGCCTTAACTACTATGAGATGGCATGTGGAGGCGGGCCCTCTAGAGGTAATTAGGTTTAGATGAGGTCATGAGGGTGGGGCCCCCATGATGAGGACAGTGACTTTATTAGAAGAGACACTAGAGACCTTGTTCTTGCTCTCTCTCTGCCATGGAGGACAGAGCGAGAAGTCAGCAGTTTAGAAGCTAGGAAGAGGGCTCTTGATGGAAACTGATGGTGCTGGCACCTTGGTCTCAGACTTCCAGGCTCCATCCTTGTGAGGAAATAAGCTTCTGTTGTTTTAGCCACTAAGTCAATAGTATTTTTGTTATGGCAGCACAAGCTAGACTAATACAGCAAGTAATTTTATCAGTGGGATTTTCTTTCCAGAAATTTACTATACTGCCAGTATTTTTTTTTTAAGATTTTATTTATTCATGAGAGAGAGAGAGAGAGAGAGAGAGAGGCAGAGACACAGGCAGAGGGAGAAGCAGGCTCCATGCAGGGAGCCTGAGGTGGGACTCGATCCCGGGAGCCCAGGATCAGGCCCTGGGCTGAAGGTGGCGCTAAACCGTAGGGCCACCTGGGATGCCCTATACTGCCAGTTTTGTTGAAAGAACCAGTAAATCAGAGAATGCTTCCATAAGAGTAGAAAAATCAAGAAGAAAGATGCTCTTTAAATAATCTTATGGTAGGAGGCTTTTTTCCTGCAAGATGAGCAGACATTGAGACCACATTAGCCAAAGTCTGCAGGAGTCAGCTGGCTGGCCATGACTGGCAAATTCTGGAGACAGATGAGCTTGTCTCCAGTCCAGAGTTCTGGCACAGAGATCTCAGGGTTTGGGCTGCCAACCTTAAATCCCTTTCACAGCCAATCAAGAAGGCAAGTTCTAACAAAAAGGACACGTCCAAAGGTCAGATTAAAAAAAATAAAGCTAATCCCAGCACAGGTCCTTAGTTTGAAAGAAGAAAGATGCAATTTTCCATCCCTGAACTATAAATAAATCCATCCCCCATCATTGCAGGTGAATGGTGTAACAGTCGTCACCACAAATTAGAGCCTCTTCTTTCTTTTCCAGACCAGTCCCCTCATCAAGCCTGTTCTGACCGGACACTTTGGTTTTTGTAGACCAGAGCTGTCTCTTTCCAATCCTTCCTTAGCCGTTCCCTCCAGGAAAGTCTCTGCACCCTGGAAGCCAGAAACTCTGTGACCAGCCCAAGAGTGGCTGTTCGTCTTCTCCTCTCTCTTCTTTTCTAAGAAACCGATCATTATCCTCAGCAATCAAGGACCATGTGCAGCTCTAACAGGATGCCATGGTTCTGGCCAGTAGCTATTAAACTTGAAAGTGGAGCTGTAAACAGACTGGTTGGGGAAAGACGGGCGTTCACTCCAGACGCCCAACCTTGAGGCAAGAGATGCAGCTCCTCTCCATTCTGCCTTGCAAGAACAGTCTGAGCCCTGTAAAGCTGACCACAGGCCTTATACCCAGGGAGCAGTAAAGGGACCAGAGCTGTTAAATTTGGACAGGGACACCCATGTGCTTTGAATTAATGGTGGCAGTATAAAGACTGCAGCAAACATGTCACATTTAAAATATGCCAGGCATTGTTCTAAGTGCTTTATACATATTACTATAAATCCTCTAATAATCCTCCAAGACAGACTACTATTATTATTCTCCTTTTACAGCTGAGGGAACTGAGAGCCATGAAAGGAGGCATCCTTTTTTGCTTCTGGGATCTCTGCTTGGTCCCTCTCTCCCCACATCATTATCAGTGCCCTCAATCTTCCCAGAGTCCTGGATGTATAAAAGAACTCAGACTGCTGGAAGCTCTGAAGACCATGCTGGCTCCAGGCATGGTGGTGTGGGCAGGGCATTTTGCAGATATGTGGGGTCAGGGAGCATAATCCTGGGTCACTGGAAGTAAAGGTCACACTGTGTGGATCTAAAGTTATCAACTCCAGGGATTCATGGGTGGCTCAGTGGTTGAGCATCTGTGTTTGGCTCAGGTCATGATCCCAGGGTCCTGGGATAGAGTCTCGTATCAAGCCTCCCATAGGGAGCCTGCTTCTCTCTCTGCCTATGTCTCTGTGTCTCTTTCTGTGTCTCTCATGAATAAATTAAAAAAAAAAAATCTTAAAAAAAATAAAGTTATCAACTTTATTTATTGGGCCTGTGAGGACTCAGCCATTCCTCTGTGCAAACTTGAATGCTCACCTTCTCTTTTTACATCGTTGCTCTAGAGAGAAGAACTGTGCCATCCCAGGATGAGAAGGGGTGCTGGGAAGGAAGGGAAAGGATGCTCGGGAGAAGGGAGTGAGCGCCAGAGGTGCTGGAAAGAGTGGCCTGCTACTGCCCAGAATAGCAGCTGACTAACAGAAGCATAGAAGCTTGGTCCAAATATGTGAGGCTCCCGCCACCCGCCTGTGTGCCTCTCCTCAGCCTCAACCACCCTTCGCTCTGTGGAAAGCTCACTCCTCAAGACCCAGCATCCCTTCTCTTTTGAGATTTTACAACACCTGGGAGGAATGCTTTCCGCTGTGAGTCACCACATTCCTCCATCTAAAGCAGATGAGAAGTATCTAGCCCCCCACAGCTGGTCAGGAGATGTCAGGTTTCCCCACTCCTCTGAGGCATTCTCAGGGAAAGACAGCAGGTCTTAACCACTCTGTAACCTTTTTTTTAATAAATATTTTATTTATTCATGAGAGACACACAGAGAGGCAGAGACATAGGCGGAGGGAGAAGCAGGCTCCCTGAAGGGAGCCCAATACAGGACTCGATCCCAGGACCCCAGGATCACGACCTGAGCTAAAGGCAGATGCTCAACCACTGAGCCACCCAGGCGTCCCATCCACTCTGCAACTTTTTGGTATAGGATGCAAAAACCTCCAATTGTTTTTTTGAGAAACAGGCTGGAGTATCAACCAATCAATCAAGCATCAACCCATCCATCCATCCATCCATCCATCCATCCATCCATCCACCCACCCACCCACATGCTTATCCCCCAGGCAGTGCCCAGGGCCTGGTGATCACAGGTGTTCAGGAGGGTATGTTGAACGTTAAATGAATAGGAGAAAAAGGAAAATATTCTTACCAGATTTCTTTTTCCCAACATGCTCCCTGCACAGGAAAGAAGGGGGTGGCAGAGAGTAACACATCAGTACTGTTAAACAGCGAGGTGAGTTATTCCATTAGGAAACTGAGATGCTCCATCCCACATCATTTCCAAGGGAATGAATATAATCCAAGTCAGCCCCAGGAACCCAGACTCTTTGAAAAAGAAAGAATTCCTCTTAATTTTCTTACTTTGCCTTGATAAGAGCCCTGGCACCCTGGGCAGGGGTTGATGGAGGGCGGCACATGGGATGAAAACAAGATTAGGCCCCCATGTTGCACTGAGCCTGATGCTCACCTCATCAGGTACAGCAGAGGCCTTGCCCCACTTCTTAGGGCTGTTCTGCGCTCTACACATGGAGTGTGTAGATGGGATGAGCACTGGGTGTTATTCTATATGTTGGCAAATTGAACACCAATAAAAAAATAAAAGCTCTTGGGGGTAAGTGGTAAGTGTAATGCACTAAAACTGGGTAGATATCTGGATATCGGTGAATAAAACACATCTCCCTTGTGGTGACATAGAGAACACTGGTGTGGGCTAGAATTCATACAGAACAATGAGTAATGACTCCCTTGTATTTATCAACCACATCAGAATTTGTACACGCAACTGTATTACAAATCAGGGATTACAAGATACTTTCAAGTAAATTGTCCCATTAGTGAAAAGGTTTCCTATATTATAAAAAGAAAAGGGAGGTGACAGGATGGTTGAGTTGAGACAGATGTTGTGGCAGCAGTAACATTAGCTAATGATTACTACATGTTATTACCCCGTGCCAGTACCCTGCTAGGTACTTTAAGCTCACTCATTTAATACTTATAATAACCCTGGAAATAAATACTCTTTTAATATCTGTTTTATAGATGAGAAAATGAGGCCCAGAGAGGTTAGGTAGCTTGCCTAAGGCTAAACAGCTAGCAAGTAGCAAGCTGAACCCAGATCTACCTAATTTTTAAAAATTAAGCTATACTTCAAAATTAAGCTATGCTATAAAAATTCATTCTTCTAAAGCATAGAATTCACTGGTTTTTAGCATATTCACAAGGCTGTGTAATCATCACTGCTATCTAATTCCAGGAAATACTCATCACTCCAAAGAGAAACCCTGTACCTATAAACAGTCACTTGCTATTCTGACTCCTTCCAACCACTGGCAAATACTCAAATACTAATTTGCTTCCTGTCTTTAATGATTTGTCTATTCTGGATGTTTTATATGAACGGAATCACACAGTAAAAGGCTTTTTGTGATTGGCTTCTTTCAGGTGGCATGTGTTCAAGGGCCATCCATGTCGTACCAGTATCAGTATTTTATTCCTTATTATGGCTGGATAAAATCCCCTCTTGTTGGTAAACCACACTTCGCTGATGTGTTCATCAGCTGATGGGAATTGCGTTGTTTCTATGTTTTGGCTCTTATGAATCACGCTCCTGTAAACATTTGTACACAAGTTTTTTCTATTTTTATTTCTCTTGGTTCTATATAGGAATGGAATGTAGGTCATATGGTAACACTAGGTAACACTAGGTTTAACTTTCTGAGGAATTGCCAGGCTGTCTTCCACAGCAGCCGTACCATTTTACATTCCCACCAACAGTGCATGATGATTCTAGTTTGTTCACATCTTCAACAAGTAGCTGAAGCACTAGTATTTGCTATCTGCTTTTTGATTCTAGCCATTCTAGTGGGTGTGAAGTGGTGTCTCACTGGGGTTTGGATTCGCATTTCCTGATGGCCAATGATGCCGAGCATTTTCTCATATGTTTATTGGCCATTTGTGTATCTTCTTTGGAAAGATGTCAAATTCAGTCTGATTTTACAGTCTGGCTTTTTAACCAGCATGTAATGACCCTGTCACTGTCATTGTGGGTGAGGGGGCTATGCCAATCCCCGGAGCTTGGGGCTGCAGGTTGGTCATGATGTTCCCTGGCCCAGCATTACCTCACTGGGGCTAACCTTCATTGCCCCTGTTTAGGGGAGGGTGAGAGCAACAGTGGAATAACCTAGCTCACGTTTACAGGCACTTGCTGTATACAGGATGCCACTAGTCAGGGTGCTGTATCTGGACTGACCCAGTGAACCCTCACAATAATCCTTGAGGGTTACTCCATTTCACAGATGGAGACACAGAGGTCCAGAGAGGTGAAGCAGCTCACCCAACATCAGAACCCAGGAAGCCCAGCTGGGGCCCATCTCCTGACCACACCCTGGCCTGGTCCATGGGTGAAGCTCCCTTTTTGGTGGCCAGCTCCAAGACATACCCACAAAGGTCCCTCGAGGCTGCCTCTATGTAAAGCATAATCTGCCTGAGTTGCCATTAGGGGCTGTGACCTGAGCTATGGTCTGGGCTCCCTGAAGTCCTGGGCTCCTGCCTGCCATATATTCCTGCTGGTTGTCTTGCTGTCCTGGCCAGAGCAGGGAGTTAGGGGCAGCAGAGAACTCTTGGAACAGCATGTGTGAGCTCACACAGGCATATTATCTTCTCTGTGTGACATGCTTGGGACGGTCCCGAGTTTACCTATGCATGGCAGTAAAAAAAACCTTTCTTTTAATAGGACCATTTGGAATCCATGTTCTCTCTCCCTAGAGACTGTTGGGAACAACCCCCGGTTTCCATCTTAAGCCCTAACTCAGGTATGAGCTTCAGGATCCTAACCAAGGGACCAGTTGTTTCGCTGCTGTTCATTACTCCCTAAACCAACGATGAAGGCCCACCTGAGACTGCCTGCCTGCTGTGGCCCCATAGCCATCCCTTGGGCCCTCTGAAACCTTCCCTTCTTCCTTCCATATCAAAGCCTGGCTATCAACAGGAAGGCAACACCAGGTAAGTCCCTGCCCTGTGCCAGACTCCTTTATAGGCAGGATCATGCTTAATTCTTGCAACCAAGATGTGGTCAAGGTTAGCCACGACCACTTTACTGATGAGGAAACAGCAGCTCAGAGAAGTCAAGACACATGTTCAAGGTCATATAGCAGGGAAGGAACAGAGAGATTGGAACCCTTTCCTTCTTTACTGGAAGCCTCTTGGAGCAAGATACAACTACTCCAGCAGGATGCTGTTGGCTTATCACAGCTGGTACTCTGTGCTTTCTTTGGTATAGCCCAGGCTATGTTTTGTAGTTTTTGTGGCTGTTCTATTTGCGGGTGTGTACATGTGTGTGCACGTGTGTGTACACCTGTACACATGCTGTCTCTCTAGTCAAAGAGCCTGGCTGGCACTTATCAGCCCTTCCTGACAGGTGCTGGTTCTTGTTCCTGTGACCCCATGACAGCCCTGAACCTGTGAGCTGGTCTCCTCTTGCATACGATTGCTCCATTCAATAGAACTCTTCTTTCTGCAGACACCCATGGTAGTTTCCTCCATAATAAAACTTTTTAAAAAGCACTATGTTAATGTCAGTGTTTCAGGCTGGCAGGGCTATTGGTGCCATCAACTCCTGGTATGTCAAGCCAGCAGGCAGGCGGTAAGATTCTATACAGTGTGCCTGGGCTGCTGGGACCCCTGGCTACACACAAACAGGTGCCTGGGAGGGTTTTCTGTCTGCTGCAGGGGCTGGGGTGAACATTTTGGACAAGCATTAGACCCTGGATGACCAGGATCAAATCCTGGCCCTGGCCCTGTCACTTGCTAGTGCAGAGACTTTGAGTAGGTCTTGTCACTCATTCATTCATATCCCTCAAGGTCATGAGCACATTCACCCTTGTGGGCAAGGCACCAAGATGAATCTCCTGCACAGACCCCACCTGAAGGGAGCCTAGCTTTCTGCTCCCACCACTCTCCATGCATGCCCGCTAAGTATAGGTGTGTAGAGTATTCCAGGAGTGACCCTAGGCCAGCTTCCTTCTCCTGGGAGGGCCACATGGAGCCAGGCCCCAAAAGTGCTCAATCGGTGTGGTCAAGTGTAATTTCTCCCTTGGCTTTACACCAATTCTCTTGGGGCCAGCCTGGTAGCAGGGAGGGCCAGGAGGGCACACTCAGAGGAAGTCCACATCCCAACTTACTCTTTGGGGGGATTCAGGTCCTCAGGTCTTGTCTCAAAGAACTGCAGCACCTCATCACACTGAGAGATATAGGGGGGCAGCTGGATCAGGGCCTGCAGAAGAAACACAAATGAGACTGAAGGAAAGAAAGGGGTGTCAGGAAAGCCATGAGTCAGGGGTTCTCAAACTTGGGTATGAGCAGAATCATCTGGGGGGTCAGGGTGGAGAGCTTGTGAAAACAGACGGCTGGGCCCTGCCCCCCTGCGATTTTCTGATTCAGCAGGTCTGGGGTTGGGCCTGAGAATGTGCATATCTGACAAATTCCCTGGTGGTGCTGCTGGTTTGGGGACACACACACACACACACACACACACACGTCCATACACATTACAGGCATATCTGAACAAATAATATGTATATATTTATCTAAAACACTCAACTGTGGACTTCATACCATGCCATTATTCTTCAATTTCATCTCTATTGGCCATTGAGTGTGTCTCCTGCACAAATGTATCATAACTTCATTGACCAAGCCGCCTACTGGTGCGCGCTAAGCTTGTTTCCAACATGCCTGCATGGATGTCTCAACTTATGGATCTGCAGTGTTAAAGTGAAGGCACTGCTTTATGATTTGGGAAGAGGTCAGAAGTTCCTGGGTTAATGAGGAGTTGGAACATCTGGTATCCCTCACTGCCCCAGTCCATATTAATTTGCCATCCTAGCTCATCCGTTCAAGGAACCTCAAATGTCTGTCAATGGGCTGGATAAGGAGTGGAGGGAGGGCAGAAAGGGGATGAGGCATCTGTCGTATCAGTTCACTTCCCAACAGGTAGCCATTCAACAATTCAATGGACACTATCTTTGTGCCCAGAACTGCACCGGTTTCTGCGTCCAATACAAGAGAAGGATGAGGTACATCCTGATCATGAAAGGCTCTGAAAATAAGACAAAGCTCCATAATGAATGAACAGCTCAGTTTAGTAGATCTTTATTTAAGCCCCCTTCTGGCTCAGGTCCTGAGGATACAGATTGCAGTGCAGCAGAGCTGTTTCATAAACTTCTGTGTGGGGAGAGCGCCTGCGCGCATGCACACATTTAAATAGCACAGCCAGCCATTTCAGCCCACCAGTGCATGCTCTGGAGGGAAGCAGGACTCCCCTCCAGAGAAGGCCTCAGTTCCTGGGTGCCTCTTGTGTGCCTCCTTGCCATGCTGAGGGAGTTGGGAGTGGGAAAACCCCCATATCTTCGATTTCCTATGTAACAGGCCTCTAAAAGCTCACTCCCTATTCACCCCCTGCAAAGTGACGCTCTAGCCCTGCTACGGGCTAGGATGGACGAGTATTTTGACTTCTTTTTCAGATTTAAAAAAAAAAAGTTTTAATTGAGGTAGGATACACATAAAATTTGCCATTTTAATAATTTGTTTTTTATTTTTTTAAGTAGGCTCCATGCCCAACGTGAGGCTCAAACTCATGACCCCAAGACCAAGAGTCACATGCTCTACTGACTGAGCCAGCCAGGCACCTTATCATCTTAACTATGTATGTATGTATGTTTTAAAGATTTTATTTATTTATTAATGAGAGAGAGTGCGAGAGCGAGCGAGCAGCAGAGACACAGGCAGAGGGAGAAGCAGGCTCCATGCAGGGAGCCCGTCATGGGACTTGATCCTGGGTCTCCAGGTTCATGCCCTGGGCTGAAGGGAGCCCGATGTGGGACTCGGTCCCAGGACTCCAGAATCACACCGAGCCAAAGGCAGATGCTCAACCACTGAGCCACCCAGCGTCCCTCATCTTAACCATTTTTAAGCATACAGTTCAGCTGCATTAAGTACATTTGCCTCATTGTGCAACCATCACATCTATCCATCCCAGAATTCTATTTCGCAAAATTGAAGCCCTGTACCAAAGAAACCATTCTCTCTTCCCCTAGCTCCTGGCAACCATTCTTTCTGTCACTATGAGTTTGACTACGCTAAGTATCTCGTGTAAGTGGGATCATACAATATTTGTCCTTTTGTGACAGGCCACCTTCACTTACCTAACAGCCTCAAGGTTCACCTATGCTGTAGCATGTGCTAGAATTTCCCTCCTTTTCAAGGCCGAAATAATATTCCACTGTATGGCTATGCCACATTCTGTTTATTCGTTTATCCACCGACGGTCACTTGGGTTGCTGACCCTACGTAGCTTTGGGTCTGGTTCTGACTTTAATACAAATCCCAGGTTCAAGCCATCTCAGATCTAAAGTAGAAGAACATGTGAGGTGGGTGGACATGTTTTAGTAGGGTGATTGCCCTAGTCACTGTCCAAGCTCTATCCTTCTGTGGTGAAGGATGCTGACCATTAAGGGACTGGTATTTGTGGCTCATTGATTTTGTTAGCCTTGAAGTAGTTCCAGCTCAGCAGCAAATCCCCAGGGACTGATCTTTTCCAGGCTGAAGGCAGAGAGCCCAAGAGGGAGAGAGCAGGCACTTTCCTCTCTTACCTCTGACTTCTGACCTCCTTCTCTTTCTGGCTTGGAGTATTCATTCTGCCTGGGATGAGTTGCCATCTTGGGGGCCCCTGTGGGTCTGTCTTTCCTCTGAAATTCTGCAGTTTGTACAGTTAGAACCACATAATGAAGGGGCTGATTATATGCTGGACTGTGGTGTGTCCTGGCTGCTTTGTGTGCAGAAATCCTGTGGCTCTCCCCAGACTGCAATAACACTATTCCCTTATGTTGGCTCAGCATTTGCTGGCTCTCAAAATGTGTTCATCTGCTATGTTCCATGTAATCCTGAGAAGGCTGACCCATTTCTGAGATGGGAAAGTGGAAGTTCTGGTGAAGTAGGCAGGACTCGAGAGCCCAGGACTGGCCAACACCAGCTCCTCTACCCCAAATCCACAGAGGGCAGAGGTATGTGGCTGTTCCTCCTACACCTTCCCTACATATCTGAGTAGTGCTGGGGAACCCCTGATACCTGGTGGAAAGTATTTACAGGGGGAGGGGGACACCCATATGGCTCAGTTGATTGAGTGTTCGACTCTTGAGTTTAGCTCAGGTCATGATTTGGGGTCCTGAGATCGAGCCTGTCAGGCCCTGTACTCAGCGGGGAGTCTGCGAGAGATTCTCTCCCTCTCCCTCTCTCTGCTCCTCCCCCTGCTCATGCTCTTGCTCTCTCTCTCAAATAATTAAATAAATCTTTACACTTGATCTTAGCCAAAAGGTGGAGAAGCAATGAAGTTAAAAAAAAAAAAGAAGAAGAAAGTATTCACTGGATCAATGACTCGAGGGAAAGGCCTGGATGTGGCCACCTGGTCTGTTTGGGGGAGCAGGGTGGGCCCTGAGGTGGCTGTGGCTTCCACTTATGGGGCGGGGGCGGGGGGCCTCCCAGGGTGCTCCTTGCTGAAATGAGCAGAGGCTCTGAAAGGACCAGTGAGGGAAGAGACGACGAGGCCCATGGAAACCTCCTGACAATGCCAAGTTCCCTTTTGGTTTTGAGCAATTCCTAGGAAGTAAAAGCCAACCCCCAAACCATAAAATACAGCCAAGTTACTAATAAAAGGCAGCACTGAATGCTTTGATGTTTGTCCCTTTCATTTTGGAAGGACAGGCTAACAGTAAAAACATGACCTGGGGCAAAGAAATAAGTCTGCTTCTGAAATACTCCAGAATTGTCTTGTGTTCGGTCAGTAAAAACAGAGAACCATAGTTGCAGGAAAACTCAGTTCTGTCCCGGATAGAATCCTGGCCCTTTGGATAGATGTGGCTGGTTGATGCAGGGTCCAGAGGAGAGGTGAGCAGGAGCCCTGTTTGCTGAGAGTCATGATAGAAGGTCAGATAGATCCATTTCCTGATTCTGGCTCTGGCCACGACATCCCATCACCTGAGCCTCAGCTTGCTCATGTGTAAAATGGAAACCACGAACACCCACCTTGGAAGGTTGTGTTACAGAATAAGTGAGGAAAATGGCTTTAAGATTTCCATCATACACTAGTTGCTTGATAACACTAAGTTAACTCTTTGTCTCTCGGTACTGTATCAAGTACAGCAGTGTGGTGGTGCTCGGAGGTGATTCTAGAACCAGCATGATGGCTCTGCTAAACAACAACGCCTCGCCTAGTAAGGGAGATGAGTTTTCTCAGTTCTTTCAACCCTCTGGAACTTTAAAACGAATGCCCCAGAAAATTACCACTTCTCTCTCTTTATATTTTTGTAATTTTATTTTAGTGTGGTAAGAACACTCACCAAGAGATCTACCTTCATAACAATTTTAAGCACGCAATACAGTATTGTTGGCATTGTATAGTAGATCTCTAGAGCTTATTCATCTTGTTTGACTGAAACTTTACATCTGTAGGTCAGTAACTTCCCATTTTTCTGTCCCTCTAGCCCCTGGCAAACCACCATTTTGCTCTATGATTGAGGTTTGACTATTTCAGATCATATAAGTGGAATCATGTGGTATTTTATCTTTCTGTGGCTGGCTTACTTTGCCTAGCGTCCTTAAGGTTCATCCACATTGTGACATATTGCAGAATATCCTTCTTTTAAAAGGCGGCATAGTAGTCTGTGGTATGTATATACCACGTTCAGGCTGTTTCCACATCTTGGCTATTAGGAACAGTGCTACGACCAGCGCGGGAGTGCTAATATCTCTTCCAGATCCTGACTTCAATTTCTTTGGATATGTACTCAGAATTGGGATTGCTGGATCGTAAGGTAGCACTATTCTTGATTTTTTGAGGAACTTTCATACTGTTTTTCATAGAGGCTGCATTTCACATTCCCACCAACAGTGTAGGAGTGTTCCAATTTCTCCATATCCTTACCAAGGCTTGTTTTTTGTTTTTGTTTTTTTATAATAGCCATCCTGACAGATGTGAGGTGATATTACATTGTGGTTTTGATTCACATTTCCCTGTTGATGAGTGACACATTAAGCAGTTTTTCATATACCAGTTGGTCATTTGTGTCTCTTCTTTGGAGAAATGTCTTTTCAAGGTCTTAACTTACTTACTTACTTACTTACTTACTTACTTACTTACTTATTTATTTATTTATTTATTTATTTATTTATTTATCTAATCTATTTATTTATTTATTTATTTATTTATTTATGACAGAGAGAGAGAGAGAAGAGAAGAGAAGAGAAGAGAAGAGAAGAGAAGAGAAGAGAAGAGAAGAGAGGCAGAGACACAGGAGGAGGGAGAAGCAGGCTCCATGCCCGGAGCCCGACGCAGGACTCGATCCCGGGTCTCCAGGATCGCGCCCTGGGCCAAAGGCAGGCGCTAAACCACTGAGCCACCCAGGGATCACCTTAACCCATTTTTAAATCAAGTTCTTAGCTATTTTGCTATTGGAGTTCATTATATACTTTGGAGATTGACAAATCATATACCTTGACAGGTATATGATTTGCAAATGTTTTCTCCCATTTTTTAAAAGTTTTATTTATTCATTCATGAGAGACACACAGAGAGAGGCAGAAACATAGGCAGAGGGAGAAGAGGGGAGCCCAATGCAGGACTCAATCTCAGGACCTTGGGATCACGACCTGAGCCAAAGGCAGACGCTCAATTGATGAGCCACCCAGGCATCCCTATTTTCTCCCATTTTGTAGGTCACTTCTTTACTCTGTTATTTCCTTTGTTGTGCAACTTTTTAGTTTGATGTAGTCCCACTTGTTTATTTTTATTTTTGTTGCCTCTGCTTTTGATATTATATTCATGATATCACTGGCAAGAGCTCCAAAAACAATCCACGCACATGGGCCCCTGGTCTTTGACAAAGGCACCAAGAATATACAATGGGGAAGGGGGGACAGTCTCTTCGACAAATGGTGCTGGGAGAACAATATCCACTTGGAAAACAATAACATGGGGCCCTTATCTTACACCACATGCAAAAATCTACTCCAAGTGGATTAAAGACTTAAACATAAGACCTAAAACTGGCAAATTCTTGGAAGGAAAAGGTTTCTTCTTTTCTTTTCTTCCCTTTCCCTCTTTCTTCCTTCTTTCTTTTTTCTTTTCTTTTCTTTTCTTTTTTTTCTTTCTTTTCTTTTCTTTTCTTTTCTTTCTTTCTTTTCTTTTCTTTTCTTTCTTTCTTTTCTTTCTTTCTTTCTTTCTTTCTTTCTTTCTTTCTTTCTTTCTTTCTTTCTTTTTCTTTCTTTCTTCTTTCTTCTTTCTTTCTCTCTCTCTCTCTCTCTCTCTCTCTCTTCTTTCTTCCTAAGATTTTACTTATTTATTCATGAGAGACACAGAGAGAGACGCAGAAACCTCATGAGTTAAGGGGATACCTGGGTGGCTCAACGGCAAGTCCACTCTCCAGAATGGTGCATTGGGTCTAGGACCCTGAATCCTTTGTGTTCTGTCTCTTCTAGGGGATTTTACTGTCAGACCAGGGGGGTCAGCTAGTCCCGGCACTGGGGTATCATTCCATTTGTCACAAGGAAATGTCCATGCAAAGTCTGCCAGACAGACAGCTGGTATTTTAATGAGCTTACAGAACAACTTGAGAGGCTATTTGGGGAGCTGCTTGAAAATAAATGCTTGTATATGTGGCAGACTTTGGTCAAGTCTTATTTTCACTGTGTTCTTCAATGAACAGAGGTTCTGAAACTTAATGTCGTTGAATAAATTAATCTTTTTATGGCTCTTTGTTATCTATGGTACTTTGTATCTTTAGAAATCCCTCTATATCTAGAGATTATGAAGGTTCCCCCTACCCTGTTTTTATCTTCTAAAACTTTTTATAGTATTGCTTCTTATATCTAGGTCTTTAATTTCCTGAGAAATGATTATATGTGTGGTGTGAGGCAGGGGTTAGTTATCTTTTGTTTGTTTGTTTTTTTTTTTTTCCATAAAAATTCCCCCTTACTGAGGAATCCAACCTTTCCTCAATGACCTGCAAGGCTGCCTTTGTCAGTATTCAAGTGTCCAAATATACACGGGTCTGATTTCTGGCTTCTCTATTTTGTTCCAAGGTTTGTCTATCCTTGTGCCAACACCTTACTATGTTACTTACTACAACTTTATAATATATCTAGTAGAGCAGAAAGTTTTTTCCTAGTTGGAATTAGGTTTGGGATACTTACAGCCTTAGTCTAGCTTTACCTATTGGAGACTAACAATTTCTACTAAAATAAAGCTAATTAGTTATAGATTAAATTGGCTTAAGTCAGCTCACAACAGTGTCAATAACAGATACTCAAATGTTAAATAAGAGTCTTGTAGTCTGTAAAAGATTTTGCAGACCTTGTGAATAGTTTCATCTCCTTCCAGGAGGGCAGTTACCTTGAAGCCAAGCTGAGGAATTTGGCCAACCAAAGCCCCAAAATATCTGCTCTGCTCTGCTTCTTATGATGTATTAATAGCAGGGAGTGTAACTTCATGTGGCTCATATGACAAAGCAGTTTTTTCCCTATGGCTAATCCAGGTGAATTCTTGATGCCCATACCATTCCAAGCACGAGCCAGTTGCAGGCAGCTGCTATCTTTTTTCATTTCAGGATTAAAAAAAAAAAAAAAAAAAAGATTTCTTTCTTTATTTGGGGGGGAGGGGCAGGAGGAGAGGGAGAGAGATCCTCAAGCAGACTCCCTGTTGAGCACAGAGCCCAACACACGGCTCGATTTCATGACCCCGAGATCACAACCTGAGTAGAAATCAAGAGTGGGATGCCCAACCAAGCCACTCAGGTGCCCCTCATTTTAGGATTTTAAATCTCCTTTTCCAAATCAAATGTCCATGGGTTTGTGAAGCCCTGGGTATGAGCAAAGTATGACTCTGGAGAGAAGTTGTGTGTGCTGGGGAAGAAGCAGGATAGCAACACTTTGGACTGAGAGATTAACAGTTGCTATGGAAGGTACCAGCTGGAAATCCCCAGCTGGACAAGGTGACCTCAGAGGTCCAAAGTGCTTGCCAGCAAGGCCTGGACAATGGATGTTTAAGCTCTAGAAATTTGAAGACACAAAGAGGAGAAAATTCAAACTTTCATCTAAGAGCTGGGAGACAGTAGTAGTATCTTTGTGCCTAGGTGACCTTCCCTGCCCTTTACTCCCCAATCCCTTTTTAAGGATATCCTTAGGAGAGAAAGAGAGAGGCTGTAAGTGGTATGTGAATGTCAAGTCCTAAAAGACCAGTGTTCAACCATCAAATCTTCCAATACTATTGCTGGAAGTAACTCTATTGGGCCTCTGTTTCCTCGTGTACATAACAGGAATAATAAAACCAACTTTCCAAGATTACTGGAGGGATGAAACAAGGTCATGCCTGGCAAAGAGAAGATAGGAGTGATCAGGAGTGATTTTCTGTCCTTCCATGACATCTGCCAAGATGAGGGTCATCTATCCCCACACTACCCCCCTTTCATTTTTTTTTTTATAGATGTATTGAAGTATAATTTATGTACCATAAAATCCATGCACTATAAATACACAACTCAACGATACTTAGTAAATTACAGAGTTGTGCAACCATTACCACATTCCAGTTTTAGAACTTTTCCATCGCCTCAAAAATTTCCCCCACCTAATGGGTGGTCCATCTCTGCCTGCACTGTCCTCAGGCCTAGGAAACCACTGTTCTGTTCTCTGTCTCTATAAAGTTGCCTTTTCTGCACATTTCATGTAGATCGAATCATGTAACACATCCTCTTTTACATCTGGCTTCTTTTGCATCATGTGTTTGAGATTCATCCAAGTTGCAGCATTTACCAGGATGTCACGGCATTTTATTGTTGAAAAATATTCCATTGCATGGGTATTCCATATTTTCTTTATCTATGCACCTAATGATGGACATTTGGATTGCTTCCAGTTTTTGGCTATTATGAATTGGTATTGCTATGAACATGTACATCCAAGTCTTTGTCTGGAGTAGACAGGTACCCAAGAGTGGTCATACAGGAAATTTCACTTGTGGAAAAAAGTGCCAAATTATTTTCCAAAGTGGTTTCCCATCATGTGTTCCCACCAGAATGAGGGCTCCAGTTTCCCCATATCCTCACCGCTCTTGGGTTTGTCTGTCTTGTGGGGTACAGCTGTTCCAGTTGCTGTGTAGGTTTCTCATTATGGTTTTATTTTGCATTACCTAATGATTAATGAAGCTGAACACCTTTTCCTGTGCTTATTAACCATTGTGCATCTTCTTGGGTGAAATCCCGATTCAAATCTTTTGTCTATTTTAAAACTGGGCCATCTTTATTGTTGAGTTGTAAGAAATCTTTATACAGATTCAATACAAGTCCCTTGTCAGAGATATGATTTATAAATATTTTTTCGTAATCTGTGGCATATCTTTTCATTTTCTTCACAGGATCCTTTTGAAGTACAGAATTTGGAAGTTTAATGAAGTCCAATTCATCAATTTTTCTCTTTTGGTGTCATATCTAGGAACTCTCTGCCTACACATGGTCATGAAGATTTTCTCCTCTGTTTTCTTCTGTAAGTTTTATAATTTTAGCTTTTATGTTTAGGTCTGTGATCCATTTTGAGTTGATTTTTGGACATGGTGCAAGGTAAGGATCCAACTTAATTTTTTCCTTTTTTTTTGGCATATGGATGTCCTATTGTCCCACACTGTTAAAAAGATTATACTTTTCCTACTGAATTTTTTAGCACCATTGCTGAAAATCAATTGACCATAAATTTCATAAAAGTTTATTTCTAGGCTGTCACTTCTGTTCCACTGATCTGTATGTCTCTCCTTATGCTAGTACCACACTGTCTTGATTACTGTAGCTTTTGTAGGAAGTTTTGAAAATGGGTGCTACAAGCCCCTAATTTTGTCCTTTTTTTTCATAATTGTTTTGGCTATTTTGGGTTCCTTGCATTTCTCCATGTAACTTAGGATCAGCTTGTTAATTCTACAAAAAAGCTTACTAGGATTTTGGCAGAGATATATTGAATCTATAGATCAGTTGGGGAAGAGCTGCCATTTTATTTTATTATTATTTTTTAAAGGTTTTATTATTTACTTGAGAGAGAGAGAGAAAGCATGTGCACAAGTAGGCAGAGTGGCAGGCAGAGGGAGAAGGGGAAGCAGGATCCCCATAGAGCAGGGAGCCCAATGCACAGCTTGATTCCAGGACCCCGAGATCATAACCTGAGCCGAAGGCAAACGCTTGTCCCTATTTATTATTTTTTGCTATTATTTGTCATTGGGATTTGTTTTTTGTTTTTTTTTTTTTTTGTATTTCTAATCTTGTCCTTTGCCCATTTTTCCTGTATGGTTGTTTGCTTTTTTTCATATAAATTTCTACAACTTCTACATATATAATACACACACACACACCATGTTGTCCTTGTTAAGAAATTCACCTTACCCCTAAATTCTAATTTACTCTCCTAGATTTTTTTTAAAGTTTTAATTTAAATTCCAGTTAGTCAACATACACTGTAATGTTAGTTTCAGGTGTACAATATAGTGATTCAACACTTCCATACAACACTGGGTGTTCATCACAGCAAGTGCACTCCTTAATACCCATCACTATTTCACCCATCTCCCCACCTCCCCCTCTGGTAACCATCAGTTTGTTCTCTATAGTTAAGACTCCGTTTCTTTGTTTGCCTCTCATTTTTTCCCCCTTTGATCATTTGTTTTGTTTCTTAAATTCCACATATGAGTGAAATCATATGGTATTTGTCTTTCTCTGACTGACTTGTTTCACTTAGCATAATATTCTCTAGTTCCCTCTATGTCATTGGAAATGGCAAGATTTCATTTTTTTTTTTTTTACACCTGAGTAATAAGAATTACCACTTTAACACTATTGAATTTTCTAATTCAGGGGGATGGAATGTCTCTCCATTAATTTAAAGCTGATTTAATTTCTCTCAATAGTGTTCTGTAGTTTCAATGTATAAGCCTTGTATTTCTTTTATTAAATTTATTCCTAAGTATTTTATTCTTTTTGATGTTATTGTAAGTGGAATTTTCTTATTTTTTATAAGGAAAGATTTTTATTTTTTCTTTATTTTTTAAAGTAGGCTCCACGTCCAATGTGGGGCTTGAACTTACAACCCTGAGATCAAGTCTCACACTCCACACCACCTGAGCCAGCCAGGTGCCTCTACAACTGATTTTTGATATTGATCTTGTATCCTGTGGTCTTACTAAACTCGTTTATTAGTTCTAGCAGTTTTTCTAATGGATCCCTTATGATTTTCTACAATGGAATCATGTCATCTGTAAATCAAGGCAGTTTTACTTCTTCCTTTTTGAACTGTATGCCTTTTCTTTTCTTTTTTTTTTGCCTGCTTCCATTGGCTAGAAAATCCAGGAAAATGTAGAATAGAAGTGAGAAGAACAAATATACTTGCTTTGTTTCCAGTCTTTGGGAGAGAGAGCATTTGCTGCTCCATTGTTTTCTTTTTTTTTTTAAAGATTTTTAATTTTTATTTATTCATGTGAGAGAGAGAGAGAGAGAGAGAGAGAGAGAGGCAGAGACATAGGCAGGCTCCACGCAGGGAGCCCAATGTGGGACTCGATCCGGGGACTCCAGGATCACGCCCTGGGCTGAAGGCAGATGCTCAACTGCTGAGCCACCCAGGCGTCCCTGCTGCTCTGCTCCATTGTTTTTATTTATTTATTTATTTATTTATTTATTTATTTATTTATTTATTTATCTATCTATCTATCTATCTTTATTTGTTTATGATAATCACACACAGAGAGGGGGGCGGGGGGGACAGAAACACAGGCAGAGGGAAAAGCAGGCTCCATGCATCGGGAGCCTGACGTGGGATTCGATCCCGGGTCTCCAGGATCACGCCCTGGGCCAAAGGCAGGCGCTAAACCGCTGCGCTACCCAGGGATCCCCATCTGCTCCATTGTTAAAGCATTTCTTGCTTCTCCAGTCAGAGCTGCTATTGATTTTAAGTTAGAGAAATAAATACTAAGGGTAGGAAAAGCGTACTTCTTTCCCAACCACAGCCTCAAATCAAATGAGATACAGCCAAAAAGCAAGCCCCTTGTGGTTTAGAACATTCAAGGGATTGGAAGCCAGCTGCGTTGTCCAATGACAGGGACTAAATAACTTTTGGAACATCCACACACAATGGAATACTACGCAGCCATTTAAAGTAGGCTCAAAAAGATGTTGTAATAGTATGGGGAAATTCTTACTATCACAATATTAAAAAAGAAAGAGCAACAAAAATAACACATATGGGATGGTGTCAACACCATAAAGAAATGCATTGTGAGAGAAAAGAGAAACATGTAGAGACCTTAATAATTGTTGCCTCTGAGTAGAGGACTCACAGGTGATTGTTTTTCTGGTTTTACATTTTTTGCACCTGCAGATTGCTTGCAATGACTATTTTGTAGCCAGAAAGGGAAAAGAAGAAAAAAACAACCCAGAGGGAAGACATGAGACACAGGGAAGTGTTAACATTTCTTAGACTTACCTTACAGTACTCATCAATCGGTATCAGGCGTTTGACTGCCACATCCCGGATGTGGCTTCGTCGGAAGAGAATTTTGCCTGCAGGAGATGAGAGCAGATGTGGTATTGTAAGGGGGCAATGACAAGCTCTCAGCAACCCTGGAGGGTGCAGATGTGGCACTGGTAGGTCTGAGGGGTACCTAAATTCCTCCCCTAATCATCTGTTTGTAACAGAAAGGATCCAAGCCTTCCTAACTCATCAAAAACTAAGTGAGAATCTACTACTTGCTTCGTGATATCCCCAGCACTGGATGTGGTACCAGGACTTCCTGTGTGACATGTGGGCAGGTCACAAACAAAGACAAGTATGTAAACGATGCCACTGAGGATGTCTGGAAACATCCAAGATGCTATAATGTTCTGGATGAGGTTTCTTTAAAGCAAACTGGTGAGTTTCCATGAGCCTAATGGGGGAGAGTCATGGGGAGGTGGTGGCCAAGTGCATGCACTAACTATTAAGATGGCTTGGCCTCATGTTCTGGACCTGTCATAGAGGCAGGGGACGGGCAAAATCAGAAATAAGACACTGAGGGGGGGCCAAAGAGATGGGGGATGGAGACAAGCCCCTCTGCCACGCTTACGTAGAGTGCCAGGAGATCTCCATGGGGAGGTCAAAGAAGAGGGCACAGGGAGACCACAGCTTTTCAGACAGCAGAGTATAGCGAGCTACAGAGAGCTTCACCTACTTCTGGTCTGAGAAGGCAAGTCAAGGAGAGGAATCTGGGTCACAAGGCTCACAGGGCAAGGAGGGATCAACCAGTGCTCTAACATGGCTCTGGGGAGGCTGCAATCTCCACAGATCTAGCTTGGGTGAGCAGGAACAGGATAGTAGGAAAGGTCCAAACGAGTTTTCATAAGACAGAACCGAAATGAATGAGAACAGCCTATTGACTCCAAGATTTACAATGCAAGCTGTTAAGGGAGATTTGTGCCCCAAAAGCCAATGTGGTTAATCTAACATTTAAAATAATCTGATCACCTGAGTTTAGCAGAGGGGCACAATTAGGAAATTAGGTATATATGGTCAACCTAATGATGAGGTTTTCCCCCTCCCTAATTTCTACCAATTAAAAAGAAAACAATAACCCACAGTGAGATAAAATATATACTCCTCATATTCTTTAATAACAGGGAATTGCATTTGTTTATTATGGTGATCGTTTTAATTCTGATGAGTCAAACTTCTGACACACCATGTTTACTAGAAAAGGAAAATCTAGAACAAAACGCATCATGCAGGATTCAAAGTGGTTGTCTCCAAGGGACGGAAGACAACCTTTTTGTTTTCTTTTTTGACTTTCCCCAAATTTCCTACCATAAACATGTATTGCTTCTGGAATCAGAAAATGTTCATGTTGTTTACCATAAAAAAGCAAATGATGCAGCCAAGTGGGGAGAGTTTACAACCCGGTATTCCTGTTTCCATTCAGTTGATAGGTACACTCTAGCTACTGTCTCTCTGGGAGCCCTCCATGGGCCTGCGCAGGGGGCTGCCCTCTTGGCATTGACAGTCAGTGTTCCCCAACAGGGAGGGACCCTGTTGACATTTTGGGTAGGGCAATCCTTCCCTGTGTGGGAGTGTCCCCCACCCTGCAGGATGTTTAGGATCCCTGGCCCATCCCCATTCCACCCTGAGTCATTGTGATAATCAAATTACCACCCAAATTGGGTGGGACTGTTTGCAGTTTAGAATCCCTAGGAGAATCCCAAGCCTTTAGGAAAATTAGGAATGCCTGCCTGAAGAGAAACCTCCCACAGTTAATGTTTCCTGCCTCTAATCTGTTTCTCAGAATTGGAAAGGAGTCCCTACCAAAGCCATTTTGGTCCCATTTTGATAAAATGTCCCCTCTGTAAACCAGAGGAAGGGTGGGGAGTGGGGTGTTCAGGCTTCTTACTGGGGAGGTTGTGACCCAACTCAAACAATTCACAATATGCATGGTGCAAGCACCGGCCCAGGGGAACAGTATAGGCTGGTCTTGAGAGAGAAGGATGGAGAACTCTGGCATCTTCAATGTCTCCAGGGGGTGTGACACAGCAACAAAAGCACCACCCCTCTTCCTGCGTGGCCTCAGTAGGACACGAGTCTCTGGACATAAGGCAGGTACCCTGCCAGCGAGGGGAACAGGAAGCCCTGCGGCAGCTGCTGGGGAGGCCACAGGCTCCGTGGTTAGCCAATCCAGGATGACTGTGCTGCCTTGGGAAATGCATTTACCTCCCAGAGCCTCAGTTTTCTGATCTGTAAAATGGGACTGAAGCTCCTATTTCTTAGTAGTAACCTCCATGACACACCCACTAACAGGGCTTGGCCCTTCCTAGGTGCTCACAAGAGTAATCACTTTTTTCTTTAATGGGTTAGATGATACTGCCTCATACTCTGAGCACATGTTCTTTTCTCAACCTGCAGCTTGGTTTTTTAAGATCTGCCTCTGATGAGCTAGTTCATCATCTATCCGCAGCAGAACTGGAACCCGGCTCAGGCCCTGGGCTGTGGGGCAGAACCATGTGGTCTGGACCTCCTTGGCCAGTGGCTCTGAGTGAAATGGGGCAACGGCCCCTTATCTGCGCCTAATGTGCTTCTGCGTGAATTTTGGGGAAGGAGGGTGAGCCTTGCCCGGCAGGCTAGCCTTACTGGAGTGGAAAGGGTTGCTCAGCAGAGAGCCCAGCCTTTGGTGGGAATGGGCAGGCTTTTGTTTTCCACAGTGATGGAAGGCCAAACTGTAAGTCTTATTTTTCAAGCTGCATGCTCTGCCAAGTTGGCTTCCCCAGCTCTTGCTGGGATGGAAAATTGTACAGGGCTGCTTTCCCCTCCCCCTGCCTTTGTGCTAACAAGAGACTTGCTTTTGTTCTGCTGACGCGGCAGTCTTGGCAGAAAACTGACCCCTAGGAGAGGGCATGTGCCTCCCATGTATCCCTGCCCTTGGCCTTGGCCTCAGGGAAGAGTGAAGAGGCCGGCCACGAAGGGATGCTCTAGGGGTCCTGGGGCCCAACCCACCTCTCCAAGCAGCAAGTGGGTGTCCCAAGCAGGGAAAATGGGGCTGAGTCTCTGAGAACAGCATTTTCATAAATTCATGGGTGGAAATGGATTCCATAACCACGAAAGCTTTCAGGGGCTTAGGGGAGGGTCAGCTCAAGTTCTCCCCTGTCCTGGGAAGTTTTTTCACAGCTGGTTCTGCCTTTCATCCAGTAAAGAGTTACAATTCCCTGCTTTTCTTTCCTTCCTTGAAGGAAGGGCCTACATTTGAATCTAATTCAACTTGAATCTTCAGACTGATCATTTAAGTATGACTCTAAAATGTGAATTCTAAGAAATTCCAAAGGAGTGCCCCAGGATCCTGTTTCTTTCTTTTATAGAGAACCCGCTAGGTGCCAGGGAGAGAAGCTTTGTAAAGCAGGAGGGCACTGTCCCATTTTACAAATAGATAAACTGAGGCTCTGGGGCAGGGGGTTGTCACCTGCTTGAGGTCACAGAACTGCCTCTGAAGCACATGCTCTGGAGCAGCGCTAGTTGGCTGTTGGCAGTTGGTACACTGGGTTTTCTCCAATAGGAAACAAAAATTCCAGTGTGATTGCACACTTTCTCCGTGGAAGAGCTAAACACATTAGTTTTTTTTAGGCAAATGATTCTCCCAGGAGACGGGACCTGGCAAATACATCCATGCTGTCTCTAAATCCACTCAGTGATGCTAATATCTGGAAGAACCACTGGATATACTAACTGCAGAACCATGGAGTAGGGAGGGAAGGGTGGGCTCCTGTGTGACCCAGGGAGTCCCCTGCATCTCTAGGCCTGCCTGCTTCCTTGTCTGCAACATGGAAAGGATCCTAAGGGAACCTTCCAGCTCTCTAAACATTTGTGATTTAGGGAGGCTATCAATTCACTGATTATCGCTAATCCTCATAATAACCCTATCACTTAAGTAACATTATTATCTCCAATTTGCAAATGAAGAATGAAACTCTGTGTGCTAAAATAATTTACCAAAGGATAATAACAGTGGATCATGGGGCCAGCCAAAACCATGTCTGAATCCCAGCTCTGCTATTTGTGAAGACAATTATAATTTCTCTGAGTTTCAACTTCCTCATCTGTAAAATGGGCACAGGGTTATTCTGAAGACTAAACAAGGTAACGAATGTAGACCGCTTAGCCCCGTGACTGGCCTATGGTAGACATCCAATATTATTACTCAAAGCAATAACTCTGGTTTGGGTAGCCCATTTTTTTGAGCAGAAGCCTTAATGCTATTCCTTTGGTAAGGAATTTTTTTTGGGGAAAAGGAACACTTAATACCTTAAGGGCAGAAATCAGCCTAAGTGTGTCAACTCCCCCACAGTGCCTGGAGCACTGCCTAGCACTCAGAAGGGGCCTGGTAGCTGTGGCAGATAGGCCGGCAGAATTTCTAGAAAGGACTCCCAATGATGTTCTATCCTAATCCCCAAGCCCCAGAGCCAGCAAGGAAACAGGTATTTTACTTTTACAGCTGCAAAGAATTGAACGCTGTCAACAACTTGAATGAGGCTGGAAGTGGATTCTCCCCCAATCCTCCAGATAAGAGCCCAGCCTGGCCAAAATGATGACTTCTGCTTTGTGAGGCTTTAAACAGAGAACCCAGCAGCACCTGCCTGGACTTCCAACCAACTGAACTGTGAGATAATAAATGACTGTGGTTTTAAGCTGCTACATTGGTATGAATTCATTACACAACAAAAGCATAATAAAGATGCCACTCACTACAAAAACTTCATGAGATCTAATTATTCTCATTTTAGAGACAGAAAAAACTGAGGATCCTGGAGGTGAAGTATCTTGCCTAAGCAGATGGTGTAGCAACTAACCCCAAAGCCCGTATTCTTAGGCACTAATTTCTACAACGACTGGGACTCTGGCCATTAGGACAGTGCCCCAGAAAGCTGAGCTGAGAGATGTGGGGGTTGTCCTGGATCCCCTGGAGGCCCCTGCTGACAGCATGTGTCTCACCTACCTGGCAGAAAGGGAATGATCCGCTGTTTGGGGTCCTTCTGCCCTCCTTCCATGGGAAATTTGTCCAACATCTGCATCTAAACAGGGAGAGAATAGCAAAAACAGAAGCCTTTAATATGATAAATTGCACCTCTGACATTTTAAGGCAATTATGTGAAACATGTGATTTGATATATAAAGGCTCACTGTGTTCAGCTTTTCAGAAACCCAGACTAATGGGGAAAGCAAAGTCAACTGGACCTAGGACCTCCATGAAAACAATTCTCGATGTCCATAGCTGCCATATTAGCAAAAGCTCAGAGCTGAGAGAGACCATTCTCAGTTTTTTTGGGGGGGTTTCTAGCCACAGGAACTGAAACATGAACAATACCCCCAGAGCCACCAGAATTCCACTGACAGTAGGTCAATCTGTTTCCTAAGGATTGCAGGTTTTGTTAGGTAACAGACCACTGAGACTCAATTAATCTGGTTAGGTCTATGCCTGTGAGATCATTATGCTCCCCTACTACACACTAAGATTCCCCAGGCCAGTCCAACAGATAGATCTGTGCCTGGCTCTGTGCTAGGCACCTGGGGTTCGGAGATGAAAAGACTCATAGCCTAGAGAGACTGAAAAGGAAATGGATCATTACAGGGCGGTGTAGGAAGCACCTTCAGAAGTAGGGGCAGGCTGCTGTAGGGGAGAAAGAACAGGGGCAGAGTACCCAAGTTGGAAACCATTACTAGTGCAATAAATGCCTCTCTGATTGGATATACAGAATCCCAAGGACCTGTTGCTTGTGGTCTTGGGAAGTAACATACCTGGGGTCTCATCTTTAAGTTGGCCACAATGATACAAACTTGCAGTATTACTTTATGGATTAAAGCCAGGCAGGCCATGGTAGTGACTAAGACTGTCATCAGATTTCTGGTTCTTCTCCTGAGCACATGGTAGATTTGTACCTTCCCACCCCCTTGCAGTGGGATGTGGCCAGTTCAATGTGAGCAGAAGAGGTATGTGTCACTTTGGGGTGGGAGAGTTATGAGTGGTGCGTGATTCATTGCCTCCGCTTCTTTCTGCCGTGTGACTGGTCATACTCCAGACAGTGGCTTCTCTGCCACTGAGGGTCAGGTGCCCCCAACGACCTCCAATGGACATGCAGCCCGAGTGAGAGATGACCCCTTGTTGTATAGAGAGGTCTGTCATAGTAGCAGAACCACCCTATTGGTACCTGGGCCCAGGATTCAAGCAGAGCGAAAGGGAGTCTTGAGCCTCCTAAGTGATGGCTGGAAGGTTAAAAAGTCTGCTCATCATTTCACCTCAAGGAGAAAGTCACCCTGGCATTCAAGATGCCCCTCTGATAGAATGAAATAAGCTCTGAATAGCCCTTGAGAAATAAGCAGGGCTCTTACGTAGGGGGAGGGAGGAGAGGCTGGAAGAGTAAGAGAAACAGGTTATCATCTGTGCCAAGCATGGACTAGATTCTTTAGACACATGCTCTCACTAAATCTTCAGAATATTCCTTCAAGGTAGACATGATTAGCCAGGAAACTGAAGCCCAGAGAATGAAGAAATCTGCCATGGGCCTGTAGCCAGCAAGTGATGCGGCCAGAGAATAAAGCCCGTGGCTTCTCTGCAGTCATACCAGCTGCCTCTACGATGCAGTGAGAACAAAAATGCACTGCTCTGCAGGCCTGGGAAACAGGCTGGGGCTCCCTGCCCCCTTGGTGCAGTCTTCTGTGATACCCCCGGGTAGGCAGGGCTGCCTCAGCTTGGCCAGCACCCTGAAGGGCTGCCCAGAGGCTATGGTCTTATTTGTGGTTTCCCACTGACCCTAACTGCTGCGTGGTGACGGGAAATGTTTGGTCCACTGTCATTCGGCCACTGGTGAGGCCATGGCAGAACTGCTGGCAAACGCAGACTTCTTTCTTTGAATTCGAGAGCTTTTCGATGCCAGCACAAAATAGGCACTCAGTAAAAACTGACTAAAGCAATGAAAGCAAATGAGTGGAACACTTTGGGGACAGCTTCACGTGTTTGCAAGTGCCCTGGTTAATACTATTCATACTGCTAATATTAAATAATAATCAGTCACCACTACTGACATTTGTTTGTCAATTTACAGTCAGCAAGCCTTTCCACGCATGATTTTATCTGACCTTTACAGTAACTCTGTGACATAAATGTACACTTCCCATGTCCCAGCTAGGAGAAACCGGGGAGCAGAGAGAGGGACAGCTGCCTGAAGTCGCTCAGCTGAGTGGTGGTCCAGCTGGTTCAAGGACCTTCATCTAAATCCCACTCTCTTTCCCTAAGACCACTCTTGTAGGTGGCTTTGGAGTGTCACGCAAGCGTGAAAAATCAGCCTGAGATGAAGTTTAATATTCTGTGCACAAGTGAACAACACGCTTTCTTTTGAAAAGCAGGGTGATCAATCAGTCTCTGTCGCAGAGTCTTTTAGAGATTATTGGTTTTGCCTAATACCATCTTTTTTGTCCTTCTCAATTTTACTTGTTAAGAAAATGCTGGAACACCAATAAAGGGAACTCAGGAAAAAAGAAAAGGTACGCACCAGTTATCCATCCACCCTCCCATGCCCATTCTCCATTCTCCCAGCTTCCTTCTGAGCCTCCATCTGAAGGAGGCCCACTGAAGAGGTCTCCCTCCGAGCTGCCTGTGGTCTGAAACAGTCTGTCTTAGGAAGTTACTCTCTCGTCCCTTATCCTAACTTGTTTTTGCCCAGACAAGCATGGCCCAAAGAGCTGAAGTGTCTCCCCAAGTGTTATTAATTTGAGGCAGCAGACTTGGGTTTAAGGCTGTAAAGTCTAACCACAGATAGTACTCCTGGGGACCAGACAGTCCTGGGGTTAAGTCCTGATGCATCCTCACACCAGCTGTGTGTCGGGGGCCAGACTCCTCACCCAGGGAGCCTGCCTGATTCACTATCTGGGGAATGAGGACCACAGCCGGGTTGGCAGGGTCGTTTATCCGTGAATGCTGAACGTGAACCCTTTAGGGTCATAGAGGTGCTCAACAGCAGATCCCCCTCCTTGCACTCTACCCATAAAGAATACATTATTCTGAAAGTTATTTGGGAATAATTTTTGGTACTCTGTGAGGCTTTGTGTTTTTAGAAATTGTGTTAAATGGACTTAACATAAACCTTGCCATGTTGACCATTTTAAATATACGATGAGTGCCATTAAGCACGTTAGCATTGTTGTGTACCCGTCACCACCATCCATCTCCAGAACTTCTTCATCAGCTTAAACTGAAACCCTGTCCCCATTAAACACTAACTCCCTATTCTCCTCCCTAAGCCCCTGGCAACCACCGCTCCACTTTCTACCTGTACAAATCTACCTGTTCTAGGTACTGCATGTAATGGAATCATGCAGTATTTGTCCTTTGGTGTCTGGCTTATTTCACTCATCACCATGTCCCTGAGGTTCATCCATGTGGTAGCAGGTGTCAGAATGTCCTTTCTTCTTAAAGCTTAATAACATTCCATCATGAGGCCGTGTTTTAAGGATGGCAAAATCCCTCAGACTATCCAAGTACCCTCAGTAGCCAGAGCTCAAGAACTTTCAGCAATAATGGAAATGTTCTGTATCTATCTGCCCAGTCCCTACCTGTAGCCACTAGCCCTAGACTGAACTCCAAGGCTGAGCACCTGAAACACAGCTCCAGTGACTGAAGAATCAAATTTTTAATTTTATCTAATTCTTAATAATGTAAATAGCCTCACATGACTAGTGCCATCATCACCAACAGTGCAGGGCTAGACTCTAACACCCACTCTCCTCATTGAGCCATATCCGGTTTTATTTTACTTTCTTCATTACTCTGTCAATGGTTAATGACAATCTAAGATGACTATTTGCAAGGACAGGAGATCTCAGCCCTGTGAGCTATTTTGCTTTTGGTCTTAGTGTGCCCAAATTCACAAGCCACAAGCTGCATCTATCCAGAGAACTGTCATACTTGGCACCCACAGGCCACATTCCAGACACTCTGTGGGGACCCCCAGACCCAGGCTGTCTGCAACAGCAGGACCAGAGGCATGCCAGGCTAAGTCCAGCCGTAGACTGCTATCCTTGGAAACTAGAAAATCCCATGCCCCTCCCCTCAGATAATAAAAGGAAGTGGTGCTCGGGGTGAGGAGGACTGGAAACTGAGGAGGAAAATGAGTCAGTCTGGGGGGCAGGGAAGGAGAGGGAGCCACGTCAAGTGGCCACATTGCAAGCCTCCAAGGGGGATGAGAGAACACTCCATCAGCAGTTTTTAAGACAGCTTGTGGTAGAGAGAAAGGAGACATGCTGTCCAAGGAAAACAGTGTGGAAACTGGCGTGGAGGGCCACACGTGGTTTGTGTTAGTGGCAGACTGGACTTGGAGGGGTTTATTCCCTCAGCATCACAAAGCCTCACATCCCAGAAGAGCCAGAGCAGGCCATGGAGACTCATGCACAGCTGCTGGCTGGACAGAAGCCAGGTAGTCCTCAAAGCAGGACAACATATGTGGACCTGCCTGATGGCTCATTGTCTCTGGGGATTCCATCCCCTTGAGAAGCCAGTCTGGCTAAATGTTAGCATGCTCTGGTATCCGGTGGACATTCCACGTGGGGCCTGCCTCCCCTCCCAGCTATCCACCTCGCTTTTCTCCCTGCTGTCCCTTGGTCTAGGCCAGCATGTCCTACTCTGACTTCCTTACTGGTCTGCCTGCCCTCTGGCCTGCCCTAGCACTTCCTCACTGGTATGTGCTAGAGACCCGGCATACAATTGTGTAAAGAATGAATGAATGAATGAGTAAAAAAAAAAAGTGGTTATCTGGTTTGGTCAGCCACTGTCTAGGAGAGGAGAAATTAGGTTCCAGGTGGCAGCAACAGGACTTGGACTGGGATTCAGAGGCAACTGACCAACACAATCTTCCTTCTTTCTATTTTAGAAATAAAGAACTGCTAACTACGTGGGAAAGAGCGGCTACGGTACTGCCTCAGCTACACTCTGCTGAGATGGCCACAGCTTTTCAGATGGAAGGGAAGGAAGATTCCATCAAGTGTGTACAACATGTGGGAGGCACTGCAACTTCAGAAGATAATGTCTGTGGAAAAGAGTGTGTCTAAGGACCCAGCAAAGGCAGTACTTGCATAAATATGGCTGGCGGACTGAGGCCAGCGGTTGGCTAGGATCTTGCTGGAAGCCGGCCCGGCTGGGCCAGGGAGTGGGAACTCTTTGGTTTGGTCACCCCTATACCCCCGGAAAAGACGAGAAAATACTCCCTTCCCTTTGGCCTCTGGGGTGGAGCATGGGGGCTTCTGGGCAGACACTTCCCCAAGCTCAGAAGTGCACGTGGGGCTGTAAAACTCTCATGGGGGGGGGGGGGGGGGACAGGTCATTCCTGTCTCAATTACGACGGGAAACAAATGACTTTTGCTCTGTGCATTGGGGCAGCCTCTCCTATCTCTGGATCTCAGTTCCCTTCTCTGGGGAGAAACGAAGGTGCAGATCAGGATGCTGCCTCCAATCTGCCTTTAGCTCTGGGATGTGCTGCTTCTAGGGAACAGCTCCCCCTGAAAGCCCCTGTCCCTACAAACAGCTCTCTCTGGGTCCCCACAGATGGAGTGTCCCTGTGTATAGGACACATGTGATGGTGCTTCTCCTAAGAGCTCCCTGCTGGGCAGAGCGACCCAGCTGGCTCCATGTTCTCCGCCACTGGAATTCTGCAAGATGCCCAGCTAAAAATCCTGCCTCCACACCTTTGCACATGCGATTTCCTCTTCATGGAAGCCCTTCCCTATTCTGCCGGCAGGTAGAACTCCTCACTTTTTGTCAAGGCCTGGCTCAGACGTCAGCTCCGCCAGGAAGCAAGCTCTGCCTAGGCTTGTTTGGGACAGAGGTCCCTCTCTGAACACCTGGGGTCTGGCTCAGCATGTATTTAACTGTGCCTTCCGTGAGGGAAGCCCGTGACGTCGGCCTGGGGAGGCACCATGAGCCAGTGGGAAAACTCGAGGGCAAAGGTCGCCTGGCACAGCGTAAAGTGGACCCCTCACACATCAGAGGCCATTTGTGAAGGGCTCCTGTTCTGCTCAGAGCAGCCTCTGCAGGAGAGGCTCTGCCTGCATCTAAGAGGAAGGGCCAAATGGGCCTCTGAAGGCCTGCTATAGGCAGAACTCTGAGGCAAACCTATCTTTGAGCAGTCAGACGTGGAGGCAAGACTAGGCCTCAAGGAGGCCATGGGGCTCAGTGTTTAGGAGCACGGGCTTCAGACTCAGCCACGCCTGGGCCTGGATCCCAGCCATGCTGCTTCTCGGCATAGAAAATGGGTACCTGGCATATTGCAGTAAATGCTCGCTGACACTCTCACTGTGTCGCTCAACCAAACCCCGTTTGCTCTAGGCACGGCCCTCAACTCTCTGGGCATTTGGGCCATCCCCAGTCCCCTGCTCAGAGGCCAGCTCCCTCTGTCACGCTCTGATGGATTCTCCAGTGTGGGCCCCGGTCAGGGCAGAAAGGGAGGTTCAGAGAGGCTGAGTGGCCTGCCCAAGGCCACACAGGCAGTAAAACAGAGGGCTGGGACCTGACACCAGGTCTTCCCATTCAGAGCACAGGGCTCTATCGCCTGCACCCTTGTGTGAATGAGACATGTGGCCGGATGTCAACTAGATGTGGCAGGCATGACGATCAGGGTCTGGCTGTTTTAAGCACAAGAGGGTTAGGAAATCACTGTGGAAGGTGAACTGTCATAAAGGGGACACTCTCGCTGGTGACCATGGTCTCTTTTCCCACAGAAGAGCCTGAGTCCTGTTTCCCCTTTTAACCCCAGGGAGCCTCTCTGCAGACTATTTCCTCTGCCTGAATGTCCTGCCCCATCCAGGAGGATCATTTATTTTCTTTTATCTATAGGCTATTTCCCCTTCCCTGGCAGCCGTTGTCTGATTTCTTCTGGGGAATCTCCTAATCCTTAATTTACATGCATTCTGGGATGCCTGGGTGGTGTGAGTGGTTGAGTGTCTGCCTTTGGCTCAGGTCATGATCCTGGGGTCCTGAGTTTGAGTCCCGTATCAGGCTGCCTGCATGGAGCCTGCTTCTCCCTCTGCCTGTGTCTCTGCTTCTCTGTGTGTGTCTCTTATGGATAGATAAATAAAACCTTAAAAAAAAATCTACACACATTCTACTCCAGTCCCTAGGCTGGCTCTGACCAGCCCAGCTACTGATCCAAGATGAACCAATGAGACTTTTGCTTAGATTGCTAGGGGTGTTCTTTTTCCTGAAGCCACTGAGCTGACCTGTTGGATACAGCTTGGAGCTGTGGCCACCACTGTGCCATATACCACCCTGCTTGGGCACGAAGAATGCTAAGAACTGGAGGAAGGCAGGTCCTCACTGACATTCTTGTCCCTGGATCCAGCCACACCTGAAGCCAAGAATGCTTAGACATCTGTTACATTTAGCTAATCAATGTTCTTTTTGAGTAATCCATTTTGACTGGGGTTCTGTCATCTGCAACTAAAACAGTTCTGACTAAAACAAGATCTCACAGCCAGTAAGTGGCAGCATTTGGATCAAAGCCCAGGATCTTAACCACTCTATTAAACTGGCATCTTCTTTTCCTCTTATCTTTATGCCGGTTCCTAGAAGCAACCCACGCCCATCAATAATCCCAACAGCTGACATTTGCTCAGGGCTTGACAGCCCAGAAACTCACATACATCATCACTTTAAAAAAAAAAAGCAATTGAGATATACTTCATATACCATAAAATTTACCCTTTTGAAGGGTACAATTCAGTGGTTTTTAGTATATCCACAAGGCTGTGCAACCATGACTGTCATCTAATTCCAGAACATTTTTATCACCCCCAAAAGATACCCAGTACCCACTAACAGCCTCTTCCCCTCCCCCCGGCTCTTGGCAACTACTAATCTGCTGTCTCTGTGGCTCTACCTGTTCTGGACACACATCAGCACTTCTAACTCCATATAAACCTTGTGAAGTAGCCACTAGAGAGAGAGGGGCACTAGAAGCACGGTGGCTAAGAATGTGGTATCTGGTGTCACCTGCCCAGTTTCAAATCCAAGTTGTGACGCTCACTAGCTGTGTGGCCTTGTGCAAATGATGTATCTTCTCTGAGCCTAAGATTCTACATCTATGTAATTTAATAAGCTTAACATGAAGATTAAATTAGTCATTATACCTAGATGCTTAGCAGTCAGTGCTCCAGAAATGCCAGCTGTTTCTATTGTCATTACCTCATGTTACTGACAAGGACAGTCAGGCCACAAAGGGGTTAAGGGACGTGCCCAAGGCCACACAGCACAGGTGGCTGGGCCCCAAGTCTCCTGACTGAGTCCTCTGCTTTTTCCATTACGCCACACTGGCCTAGCTGTTCCTCCACGAAAGCTTGGCCCTTCTCATACTCTTTTGTGCCAAGTTACTTTTGGAAAAGCCAAGGCTACTCGCCAGACGGGAGGAAGGGGAGGGTGGGATCATGATATCATCTCACTTTAGGGTATCACAGCCCCATGCTGGCCGGCCCCCTTGCTTGGTCCTTGGAAACAGCTGAATTTGGCTGGTGGGGTCCTCCTCTGGGATGTTGGGGGTGGGTAGCAGGCTGTTTCTAGGACAGCAGGACCCTCTGGAGCTCCATGACTTTTTCATGCCACCCATCGGGACTCTTTAAGGCTGGCTGAGGCACTGCCTTTAGACTAACAGGGAGGGGAGTCTGAGGCAGCTGTTTATGTTATAGCAAACCCCCAATTATTGCCAATTATGCTGAGTGGGGAAGAAAACCTCACTTTTAAGTTCTGGTAGAAATAAGAAAGTTGAGTCAGAACAGAAGAGTCGAGGGAGGACAGGCTTTGAGCCAGGGAGGCTCGTGATTATACTCTGGCTCAAGTGTTCCCAAATGATGTCACCTCGGGCAAGTCTCATCTGAACAAGAGGGACAGCTAATAACAGCTAATGTGGTGACTGAGACAGGCACGTCTTGATTGACTGTCACAATGAATGCGTGAGGAAAGTGCTTTCATTCTTAACATGCAGATGGGGAAACTGAGTGAGTCTCAGAAACATACAGAGGTGAACCAAGCTGAGACCTGAAAGGTAAAGCTGAGATTTGAACCTGGTCTGTCTAACCCCAGAAGTCAAGGTCTAAAGCCCTGGGTATGATGCCTCACTGGCTGCAGAACAGCAGCAATGAACATTTCCATATGTACTTCCAAGGCTTCACCCCCACCCCGCCCCCCCTGCCTGTCCTTGTCCAGACCTGCTCCTCCAGATGATGCTGGACCAAACCCCCTGACCCCTGCGGCTATAGCTGACAGGCTCGGAGGTGGACCTAGGACCCCTGGGACAAACAGATTCTCTCTCTCTCCTGGAGACTGGACTCAGTACCTAAAAGGCCAGAGTGCTGACTACAGGGAAGGATACCTCACCTGGGGAAATGAAATGCTACCTGGGGGATGTGGGGCAATGGGTTGGGGGAGGAAGCTGGTACAGAGGGGCTAGCAGGAAAACAAAGTCAGCTTCATGGGAGACTCTGTGGCCACAGTGACAGATGGCTGAAGAGCTGATAGGCCTCCGAGGGTCATTCAGTTGCTGGTTCTGGGGCCCTGTGAGGCCAGCTGCATTTCCTGCTCTGGGCTCCGTGGGGCACACTTGCCTCCTCCCATAAATCTACCCCACTCCTCTCTTCCTGCCTGAGCTGCCCAGGAGGTATTTGCTCAGTGTGGATATCCCTAATCCTCAGGATAGCATTCCTGATCATCATTGCCACAGTTCTATCATCTCGCTGTTCTCTGCCCACTGTTATCCTTTTTGGAGGTGTTAGGCAAGCAAGAGGCATCTTGGAAGCAAATTCAGGTAGTCCTCTCTACACAGACCGTACGTGAAAAGTCAGTGTAGAAACTTGCAAAGGTGTTTACCCAACATTCAATCTCTGACTTGAAGACCCGCTGTAATAGATCTGCATAGATCACCCCTGCTTCTGGGTAAGACGGTGTGGATCTCAGTCATTCTCAGACAGGACTGTAGCCCCTGTTTATTGTGTTCATCTTCCTTGCCTTTCCGCCAGGGTTTCGGCCCCTTCTTGGTCCCTATGCTGCTCCTGCCAAGTCTGTTTTAGATAGTATCTTAGCATCTTTAACATATAGTCTCTTTGTGTATTTACATGTTCACTGTAGACCAGAAGGAAAATATAATTTACATATGGTACTGTTTGATTTTGTTGCATTTTGTGAACACAAAACATAACGAGTTCAGTGCATTTTAATAATTAGGTAACTGGTGTCTCAGTTGGTTTACATTACGCAATGACTCTTGGCAGTTTGTTATGTAGGCGTTGGAGATTGTTTTAGTGATATTGGGGAACTGGTTAGAAGCACATTATTATCTCGCCTCCCCCCTTAAAATAATGAAATACAGATTCTGAAAATTCTTTAACCAACATTTTTAGGAATGGATTAGTTCCATACAACCAAGGCTGTGGTTAATATCACTCAACCTTCTGAAAGAACATGTGAGGTCAGAAGATAGGATGGTGTGCAGAGGACACTGTGTTCACTGGGACTTCTGGGAAGTGACCTTTTATTCCTTCCTGCTGAGTATAAGCCCAGAGGATTTTGTAACCCTGTGGGATCTGAGGATAAAGCCAACACCACAAAAGCAGTATGCAAGGAAGGAGCTGGGTGAGATGGTACTGTGGAAACCCTGGATCAAGCTGTGTCTGAAGCCAGGCAGGCTTTTTCTCCTGGGAAGTCAAACATGTGCTCCACAAATTTGTGGGTCATTCTTGCATAGGAACCATGTTAATTTCTGTATCATTTCAATTTCAGTACCTGTGCTGCTGAAGTGAGCAGCACATGAACATCATTTTTAAGTATGGGAAATAAAAAGGAACCCTATGTGTCCACTATGGGTGAGGGTCTAGGCTTTGATATCAAAATGGAAAGTTAGTCCAATTAAATTTTTTCCTACACTGCAGTTCATTGGACACTCCAAATCCTTACCTGGAGGTCAAAGAACTTGCTGTAGCGCCGGTAAATGGCCTCCGTGGAGCCGCTGGACCACGTAACCCGGATGATATAGACCTATAGAGAGAGAAAAAGCAGATGGACATTAACACCAAGGGAGCCCTTCCATTTCCAGGACTCTGGAGCAAAGCACAGGGTTATGTCAGAAAGACCTGGATCTGAGTCTGAGCTCTGCTGCCATCCAGCCATATGGCTTTGGACAAGTCATTTGCTCTCTGGGCCTCAGCTTCCTTCTCAATAACATGGGTATAACCCCCACCTCTGAGAACTATACAAAGGATTAAGTGAAATCAAGAATGGGAAAGCATTAGCACCCTGCTCATCTCAGAAGATGGTGTTATTTGCAGCACTGTAGGGATTTCCTGCCTTCCATTCAATCCAGAGAGCCGCAGGGCTGGCTATTTTTTGTCATTTTTAAAGCTTTGCCTTTTGTCAGAAGTCACAGAGACTGGCAGTGCTTAGCCCTCTCATAGTTCTCATAAGCTAAGCCATCAGACCTCTTCCACCAGGCAGGGTCCAGGCCAGGTCACTTCTCCCTCCAAGTCAGTTTCTGCATCTGTGAACTGGGCTGACAGCATCTGCTTAGCGTGACAGTGTGAGGATCTCATGTGACTGAGGACGGGGAAGCACTTCACAAGACACAGCCCACAGAAACACAATGTATGATGACAAATTTGGGCAGAGTGATGTGGTAGTAGCTCAGAGGCTCCTGTCAGAGGTGGTGTCTAATGCGGCTCTCTGCACACCACTGTTCACGGGGGATGAGAAATCAGCCCATGCATAACCCATTCTTGACTTGCACAAATGATCTGTGGCTGCAGGGCTGTTTTGACAATTAAAAAGTATATATGTGAAAGCTCTTTGGAAACGCAGAAAATGCTGTATAAATATGAGGGGTTCAGTGTTGTCAGAGGCCATGAGCTAAGGACTGGCTGGAGAGACACGACTTAATAGGCGAAGAACCCCCCCTCCCACCCAGCACACAGCACGTTAGATGCCAAGTGCCATTCACTATCCACGGTGATTGGTTGAGAAATGAGCACATGACCTGTACTGAACCAATCAGAGCCAGTAAAAGTCAGTTCTGGGGCTTTTGCTCCAACCCTTGAGAACGACCACTTCGCTTTTCTTTGAAATTGCTGGGCTGTCAGGATGGGAATCTGGAGCTGCTGGGGGCTGTCTCATCACTGCTTAGAAGGAACCTGTCTGAGAATGAGGTCAGCATCAGTAGATTTCTGTAATAGTCTGACCCTGAGGTCCAGCTCTGCTTGAAGCTCAATCTACTCCTGGTCTGTCAAGTTTCCTGAGCTAATAAATGTTGGGCCAAACCTGTCTTCTCAAATTGTTTTTGAAGCCGGTTTAAGTTGGGTTTCTGACACATGTAATCTAGTCCTGACCGATGCAGGATGAGAGGTGGGAAGAGCTCTCTGAAGCCTGGAATCATCACTGTGCACTTTGAAGGACCTGGAAACTTTACTAGGAAACTTCATTCAAAATGCGACAAAGTGGAGCAACTATGGGGGGCGGGGGCCAGAGACCAGTGTGAATGCCAGGGACTTGTGGGAGAAGGTTCTCCAGGTGAGAAGACATGAATAATGGGAACAAATATTAGGACAAGATGGGAAGTGCCCTTGAATGCCAAGCCAAGTTCACCAGGAATGACCTCTCCAAATCCAACATGCATTTTCTTTCAAAGAAGCTTGATAGAGGGGAAAAAACATGGGCTCTAGAGTCAAGAAGCTCTAAACTCATACAATTTCCTAACCCTCAGAGCCACAGCTTCCTTAACCACAAAATGGTATCAGCAAGTCTATCTCATACCAAATTGTGATGACTATTGGAGGTCAAGCTCTGAGCTCTTTGCCTAGCAGAAAGGAAAAGTTCAAGAACTTTTAGTACCCTGTACTCAGATTCTCCAATGCCTGCCCCACCCCTCTTCATAAAAACAAGCTATTTCAACATCAGGGATTTGGGCATCTGGGCTCACCGCCCCACCTCCCTTGTTTGTGCTCCCCGGTCCTGGGGGCCTCACAGAGCCAAAGAACAAGAGGTCAAGGCATCCTTTAGGAATCACCTTAGAAAGGTGATTTTCTGACCAAGAAGAACTGTGTCTCCAAAGCCATCTGGGTAGTTGTCATTTTTAAGACTTAAATTCTGCTTCAAGACTCCAGCATAGAGAGAGATTTTGAATGGCTACCATTTGTCATTCGTTTTTTCAGTGTACAACATTTTGCATGCCAGGTGCTCTGCTGGGTGCTGGGATATGAGGAGCAAGACACACCTAGACTTTGCCCTTTGAGGGTGGGAAGATGAGCAACAGACCAGCCGACAAGCAAGCATGTATGTAATTTACACGTATGTAAGTTACAGTCAGCGCTTCTGAAGGACGCCAGCACCTGCTGTGAGCGCACCATGGGGGAAGGCAGGGCAGCTGGGTGTCCTTGGAAGGGAAGGCCTATCTGAGGAAGCCAGCATTGAACAGAGACCTGAAGGATGAGGAGCTGGCCAGGAGAAGAGCCGAGAACAGAGTATTCCAGGCATTGAGAAGAGGATGAATAAGGATACAGAGGCCAGGAAATGCTGGACATGTCTGAGGTGTAGGAAGACTGTCACAGCAAGCAGAGCTGGTGAGAGGAGGCAGTGGCATCACGAAGGGCTTGCAGGCCACAGGGAGGAGATGGGATTTTGTTCTAATAAAGAGTTTCAAGGTGTGTGTGTGTGTGTGTGTGTGTGTGTTTGACATGATTTTTTTTTTTTAAATATTTTCCTATATATCCTTCTGGCCACTGTGTGAAAAATGGTTTGACAAAGAGCAGGGACACTACTAAGGAGGCTTTTCCATCACTGAAAGGGACTCAGCCAATCTTAGGGCCCCAACATCTAGATGAGTAAATTGAGGCCCAGAGAAGACCATACCAACAGTCCTGTCACTAGGGGATGCTTAAGCAAAGTCTTGATGACTATCTGTCAAGAACAATGCTAATACAGATGAAAAAAACAAAAGACTGATCATGAAAGTTTCATTGTTTTCCTAAAACCAAAATGGAAAAAAAATTCTTACACAATTCATTCTCGATCTCTTGTTTATAGTTTTTAAAGTTCTGTACATACGGTACAAGGACTCTGCAGTAGTCCTAATTGGTTTATTGGAATCAACCTCTGAGCACAATTTGATGTCTGCATTTTTAGGCACAGATAACTTTTTAATGAGAATTGTCCCAATGCAGTCCTTATCCAGGATTTAGGGGTGGGTGAAAGGGCACACCCAGTGGATTCTGATGCCAGCCCTGCTGCTGGGGGAGACTTACAGGCAACAACCTCTTTGGCCACAGTATCCTTCTCTTGAAAAGAGGGTTAGTAATTTCCCTTGAGGATTCACTGCAATCGGTAATATATTTGCCCAATGCCTGGCACACAGGAGGTATGCAAAGTTAGTAGCAGTTGTCCGATATGCCTGCTTATCTGGTACTCCCTTTCTTATCTTGGTAATTGCACCTAATTCCCTTTGGAATGTCACCCCTCTCCCTCCCCTAGTCTTTGTGATACGGAGTGGGCCCGTGTCCTGGGTCTGGCCAACCAGACTGTTGCTTATCCCTGGTCATAGCAGTGGTTCAGGGATGGGCATGTGACCCAAGCCAGGCCAATGAGACTCAATTCTTGGACTTTTGATGGCATGATCAGGGAAGAACCCCTTTTCCCCACCTCAAGGGCTAACTGGGAAGAAAACTATGTGAAAAATATCTGTCACACAGGAGCAAGCAGCCAAGAGGGAGAGAAGGGGCCTGAGTCCTGTGACATCATTTGAACCCCCAGATCCAACATCCTGGACATCACCGACATAAGCCCAAACCTTCACTTTCTTGTTTTTTTTTTTTTTTTTTTTTTTTTTTAATTTATGATAGTCACAGAGAGAGAGAGGCAGAGACATAGGCAGAGGGAGAAGCAGGCCCCATGCACCGGGAGCCCGATGTGGGATTCGATCCTGGGTCTCCAGGATCGTGCCCTGGGCCAAAGGCAGGTGCCAAACTGCTGCGCCACCCAGGTATCCCTCTTGTTTAAGCCAGTTTTATTTCTGTTACTTGTAACCAAAGCAATCTGAACACATTTGACCTTGACTTTTAGATTATATCCCAAGCCCAGTTAACACTCATTGTCCTGACATTAAGGAATTAAAAGCAGACTTCTTCATGGCAGCATTATTCACAATAGCCAAATGACGAACAAAATGTGTTGTATACACACGATGGAATATTATTCAGCATTGAAAAGGGCATTCTGACTCATGCTATAACATGGATGAACTCTAAGGACATTATGCTAAGTGAAATAAGCCAGTCACGAAACACAAATACTATATGACTCCACTTACGTGAGGTACCTAAAATAGTCAAATTCATAGAAACAGAAAGTAGAGTGGTGGTGACCAGGGGATGGCGAGAGGGATAAGGAGTTAGTGTTTAATGGGTATGGAGTTTCAGTTTGGAAAGATAATAAAAGTTCTGGAGATGGACAGCAGTGATTGCATAACGGTGTGAATATACTTCATGCCACTGACCTGTACACTTAAGAATGGCTGCATTGGTACAATTTACATTTTATGTATTTTATCACAGTTAAAAAAATAATTTTTAACAAAATATTTCCTGCAGATTTATGTAGTCCATGTCATGTTCCCCTGGAAATGACACTGAAACTTTCTCCATGGAATAGCCCTCAAGACATGTGCTGCATATCCAGGAAAAGATTTATATTCAGAACATATTTTTACAAAAAAAACTCTCAAAACTCAACAGTAAGGAAACAACCAACACAATCACAAGATGAACAAGAGATCTGAACAGACCCTTCACCAAAGAGGAGATACGGATGGCAAATAAGTACACAAGATGTTCGACATCATTAGCCAACAGAGAAAGACAAACTGAAACCATGATGAGATATTACCACATATCTCTTAGAATGGCTAGAATAAAAAATACTGACAAACAAAAACAAGTGCTAACAAAAATGTGGGGTCACTGGAACTCTCATCCATTGGAGGGAAAGCAAAATGGCACCACCACTCTGGATGGATGGGAACTACTGGGTGAAAGGCTGTTGATAAGGATAGTCACACCATGTGAGAGTATCACCCCATGGATTACTTTCTTAGCAAAGGGAAGAATGTACCTTTTCAATGGAGATCTGGTGGTTAAACTCCAATGAGGTGATCAAAGCTAGCATTACCAAGAGAGACAAGCAAGTATCCCAAGGTGATACAACATGAAATATGCAAAATCTTCTATCAAGTATTGTTGCTAAAATGTTTAACCTGAATCTCAAGCCTCTTGACCTAAGTTCCAATTTATAGAAAGTAAAGGAGGAAGAGGAACAAGCTAAATGACACCATAAGGAAACAATCAGACAAATTCAGAATGTGGAATATTCTAGAAGTCTACTAACAGGGCATAGTTCAAGTGCTCTTCTCTGACTGCTCCCTTCCTACTAATATTAGGTTGGGTCTCCCTGCTGCATGTCTCCTTGGCACCCACTTCCCCATCACAAAGTCAATTATACTTTACTGCAATTGCTAGGTATCTGTTTTCACACTCGGCTCTAAGTTTTGTGAGAGGAGGGACAGTGCCTATCTCGTTCACTGAATGCTGTATGCCCAGTGCTGGGCATGATGGGAAATCTATGCTTTGCGAAAAAATCTGAAAGAAACTGAGATAGTAGGAGGTCAAGTGTTGCAGATAGCAATGCCTATGGGAGGCAGGCCTGAGGTCTATGGAAAGGGTGCTTAGCCCAGCTGTGTCTCTCAAATGTTCCCACAGGTTTGCCTATCCTCTCTGCTCTGTGCCCTGCTTTGCAACCCCTCCCACTGGCACATCTGCTCAGAGAGTCTCAGGGAGCAGCTGGGACTCCTTTCCTCTGGGAGTGAGGAAGCAGATACCACACTGGTGTCTGAAGGTCCCAGAGGGTTTCCTCTGGCTCCCGCCTTAAATCGGAATTAACCACCATGGCAATCCCTTCTTACTCAACCTCAGCAGCCAGGCCTGTGTGATTTACAAAGCCCAGACTCCCCAGGCCTGGGTTCCCATCAGGCTCAGTGTCATCAGGGCCAGAAGTGCTGGATTTCCTCACTTCCTCTAAGTCAGTACAGAGACGAACTGGTGGAAGTGGGGGCTGTGGGGTGGGGTATACGACAACCAGGGTGCTTGGGGTGGAGGTGGGCAGATGGCTGGGCCGTGGAATCTCCCAAATTCCCAAGAGCCTGAAGGTGAAGCTAACACACCTCACATTTTCCTAGCCAGGAATGGAGGTAAAGAAGTGCAGTGACCTGCCTGAGGTCACAAGCTCTATAAAGTTCAGAATGAGGGCTGTGATCCAGGCTACCTCTAACCCTGACGGCCTTGCTGCACCAGGCAATCATGCCTCCACCCCATCTGTCTGTAGGCAGATGCATGCTCATTCTCCTGTTTTTGAGAGCCCACCAGGAGGCTGTGGAGTTCAGGAGTTCAGATGGCCTTGATTCACCTCTGTTTTTGTTTCCAACTAGCTATGTGGTCTTGAGAAAGTGGTTTAAACTTTCTGTGACTCAGCTTCCTCTCTGTAAAAAACAGGAATCACAAGAGTATCAACATCAGAGTTGGGGTGATGATTACATGAGAATGTACATGCAGAGTGCCTTGCACGGTGCCTGCGTGAGGTAAAAGCTATCATCATCATCATCATCATTACTAGAAGTCAAGCACAGGGACATAAAGCTGAGGGAGACCTGGTCTCTGCTCACTACCTCTGTAGATGCTCTTCCCACAGCCCACCCACCTGTCCCTACTCCCCCATCCCCAGGGCCCTGCCTCTTTCTCTGTCTTCTCCAGGGCCCCTGGGGGTCAGAGGGACTGCCTCTGCATGGCCTGGGAATACAGGCCTCGCTCACCTGAGCCTGGGACACACATTTCCTAGCTGTCAGATGAATCAGGGCCCTGTCCCCTCCCTATGAGTGTCTGGAGGGAAGGAACTACCACCTCCCACCCCCACCCCCACCCTCAGGCCTCAGCCTCAGCCTCAGTGGAGGGGAGCTCTGTGTCTGGCCCAAATACAGGGCTGCCACAGTGCCAGGGCTTCACCTACCCTGGGCTTTCCTCCTCTGCCAAGAGTTGAAGACTGTTCCAGAGCCCTAGGTCAGTCTGACCTTGCCAGGAGGTACCATGGTGACCCCGGTCTTCTGAGGATTACTCTGTCTTAAGGCCTCTGGAAGCTACTTTTCCTCAATTTAGACTGCTTTCAGGAGACAAAAAAGCAAAGCCCTTTGGCAGAGGCTAAGAATTCCTCTTGGACAACCACCTCCCCACCCCTCACACTTGAGAAGTGTTACCTTTCCCTCCTGTCTCATGGCCACAACTGACTGCTCAGGGTGAACTTTCCTCTCAGGAAGCCAGAATCAGACCAGATGTCAGCTCCAGCCAGAGCCACCTCCACACTTTGTGACAGACATCTGGCATGCAGAAAGGGACAAATGAAGGAGAGGCACAGAGAGGAGAGGCAGGGAAGAGCCCTGGTTGGCTCCTGCCAGCACTCCAGTTCCTGCTTCCAGGGCCTGCCTGCTCACCCATGGCTTCTGCGATGCATGACAGGGAACTGGGCCTTCCAGTTAATTCCCCTTTTGGTGTGAAGAGGGTTTTTACGCAACTCAAAGAATTCTATGATACAGAGAAGAAAGTTCAGCCACTATCTTAGGTAAAAAGAAAAGGCTAAAAAAAAATTGTAATCCCAATCTCAAAAAAGTTATACATACTGTATATAAATATATGTGTGTGCACGTACCTACATAATATCTGGTAGCTATGTTGTATTAAGTATTTGTGAACACTGATTTAGCAAAGACTGAGCCACTGCTCCTGGGGGAAATACACGGTTAGGGTCCTGCAAGCCTCTGATCACAACATTTTCATTAACCGACCAATACATAGCTTGGCTGTTTTTGTTTAAAGACACCTTATTTGATGTATATTGTAAATGCATTAACAATGAACTCTGGGGGCAGCCCCAGTGGCTCAGTGGTTTAGCACTGCCTGCAGCCTAGGGCCTGATCCCGGAGACCTGGGATCGAGTCCCACGTTGGGCTCCCTGCAGGGAGCCTACTTCTTCCTCTGCCTGTGTCTCTGCCTCTCTTTCTCTCTCTCCCTGTGTCTCATGAATAAATAAATAAAATAAAAAACAAAACAAAACAAAAAACAATGGACTCTAGGCCAGAACCACTGTAACTCACGCCTAAATGAAGCTTCTCTAACACACGTGTTTGCCCCGTGAAGACACATCACAGCCTTTCTGAGCTTAGGAACGCCAGACAGCATGTCAGCACTCTGTGTCGGGTCATTTCAAACAGTTTGTCTATGAATGAAGATTTAAATCAGAACAAAGCTTAGAGGTCTTTGAAACATGCCAGGAGCTGGGTCGGGGGAGAGTTAAGTGGTGCGCCTGAAACAGGCCAAGCGCCTCCGTAGCCCCCAGGAGCCCTAGTAAGCTGACATCCCTGTCTCTGCATACCCACTGGCCAGATCTCTGCCCAGGGCTGCAGCTCTTGGAAAGGCCCCAGCACTCCATCTGCATGCCGTATGCTGTCCCCAGTGCAGCAGGATATGAGACAGCTGCTGCCCCACCTCACGAGTGCTCTGATTTCATACATTCTCATCATATGAACTAAAAAACACAAGAAGGTGTTTCTGCCCCATGAATAAAATCTCTGAGCGCAGGGGGGAATGTCCTCCAATATCACTTCGCTTTGCAAATCTATTTAGTGGGGTTTCTAGGATTAGCAAAGAACCTAGCTGACACCATTTAGAAGGGCTGGGGCTGTTGCTGTAGTCGCGACAAAGTGATTACATTCTGGTCTGGGTGACAATAGCCAGAACTTTAATTTTTGGGGAACAATTGCAGGTGTAGGTGGGGAAGGGTCTGGTCCAAGGGCCTTCCAAAGTGACATTCTTTCCTAAGATCACTGTGTCTCAAGGGACGCAGGAACCCGGGGTACACGAGCTGCTGGCAGCTGATATAGGATCTCGGCACTCAACTGCAGAGAATCCCAGAGAGACAGTTAGTCTCTGCCATTCCCTTCCCTCCAGGAGCCTGGCAATAGTGGCTTCGTAACACTCTCTCCAACATTTGTTGGTCTCTCTTCCTAGAGGGGACTGAAGACATCAGGGCAGGCTGCATGGCCAGGGAGAACGTGAACACACCAACTTCCCTTTTCCTTTCTATTTAGTTTCCCTCTAGTTCTAGCAAGTGCTACTGGTTTTCCATTTATGGGAGACAGCAAAAGCTTCACCTTTAAAAATAATTTAAGAAAAACAGTGGAGTCAATTCGAAGAAGAATACAGAGTTAATACATAGCACCAGGGGTTTGTGGCTATGTCAGACGCTTCGATGGTGCCCGCGAGAGGATGGAGAATGAGAGCAGTACTGTTTCAATGGAATCCTGAGCCCATTCTCACTCTATCTGCACTTGTGGTTCGCAGGCCAATGGGCCTACAACACTTCTCAAGTGGGAAGCCTTCTCCTGGCTCTGCAGTGCTGGTGGGCTGTCTGGAATGACCTGGGAGATGGAAGAAAGTATCTCTAGAGAGGGCACGAGTGGGGCAGAGGGGGCTAAGGCTGTTTTCCCACAGAGGCTATGAGAAAGGTGTGTCGGCAAGAAGACATTTGTGGTCCATTAGCAATGTCTGCCACAGGCACGGGGATCGGAGGTTGTGCATATGCAGCATCCCTAATCTGGATCAACCCCTCCATTTACAAATGGGGATACGGATGGGCCAAGAGGTGCAGCAACCTGCCAAGGGTTACATTCTCAGTCATGGGCTCCTTCCACTTCCACAGCCATGTCTGCATTTCTATGCAAGATCCTTGGGCCCCCTGGGCCTCCCACACAATGGCTTGTCCAGAGAACTTTAGAACTGATTAAGCCAGTGGTTGGATTGGCCTGTAAGAAGCCACTGGGATCCTGGTGAGGTGGCTGGGTCTCCGGGCTCTCCATCCTGGTTCCCACTAGGCAGCACCACTTTAGGCTCTTCTATATATGGAGGAGGGTGTAATCCAGGAGCTTGCAGGTCCAGCTGCCAGAATTTGGGGGTCCATACTGCCACCAGGCAACCATCCATGCAGGTTCTGACAGGGCCTGGGCTCTTCCATTACCCACAGCCCTCCTTTGCCTGCTTCAGGATGACAGGAGGGGATTCCAATACTTGAAAATATTTGAAAACCCTGTTCCAGGCCATCCCTTATTTTATAGTTGGGGTTTTGAGGTCAGAGAGGGGAGGGGACTTGCCCAGGCCACACAGAGAACAGATAGGACAGTTGGAACCACACCCGGGGCTCCTCCTGGGAGGTGCTGAGGATGCTGGAGCTCTGCTCCAAAATGCTGTTTCTCAGAGTTGAGGGGCAGCAGAACCCTTTTTAGATGGAGGGAGGAAGAACTGTCTCTCACGCAGCACACTGAGGAGCTCTGGCTTCTACTTGCAGGCCACATATTTGTGTGACGAGGCCTGAGCCCAGGGTAACGGAAGCTGTCCTATGCGGCAACCTGAACTAAAAAAGCAGCATATGCAGCCCTGAAATCAAGCAGTGGCATTAGTTTCCAGATCCAAGTGAACCCTCTTCCAGCAGAGAAGGCTCCTGGGAATATGCCTAAGGGCACCGGAGAGATGACAGATCCTGGTTTAAGAAACCAACTTTAAAGGATGGGTGTGACTCCCTCTTCCATACTAATTGGGTCTCTGGGTTGGCAGATCCCAGGCACAGCCTGGTAAGGATGGGCTGGGCTCCAGATCCATCATTCTGGTGATACGCCGCCCTGGCCTAAAGTGGAGGAGCCCAGTGTGATGGGGGTGGGAGAGAATGAGAGAAGGGTGGAGGAGAGAGGGAGAGAGGGAGAGAAGGAGAGAGGGAGAGAGCAGAGGCAGTTGGATGGGCTCCGAGGGCTTAACTAATGGGAAACATGATTCTGCTGCTCCCCTGGAGACCACGAGTTCCCTCTGGTTCCGATCTGTCGGCTCTCCACAGCTGTCTGCCCAACATCTGGCCTATGTAGGTCAACACTCCCAACCTCTTTTTTGGAATTGCGACAGCCTGCAGTTTGTCTGATTGCCCAACACCCCAGAGCAGCATCGTCCGCCGGAAGGGCTGAAGACTGTGCATTTATCTTTTCAGAGTAAGTACATTAAGTCTATTCCTAGAGAAATGCTGCTGAGTGTGGCGATGCCCTAGAGACCCAGGAGGCGATCACTGAGTGTTACGGTGGGCTGGGACCAAGAGGAGTGGGGGGCCCAAGACAAGATCACTGGCCACATAGGGGATGTGCTGGTATGCATCGGTGCTAAGTGCTTTTCAAACACAGTGTGCAGTCCTCAGGAACTGCCTGCCAGGAGGGTAGAGCCACCCTCAGGGCTGAGGAGGAAACCTAGGCCCAGAGCAGTGACGTGGCACGCATGAGGTCACACAGCTGGGAAGAGCAGCTGACATCAGATAGAATCCTAGCCCCTTCAGCCTCTGAGGTCCCGTCTCCTCCAAAGGCCAGCCCTCAGGTGTCCTGGCCCCAGGCCAGAACTTTTCTGTCCTCATAGTCAGGAATCACCAAGCCCAGGCTTCACGGCAAGTGACACATGGGGAGCAATCGTCTGCCAGTTTTTCATTTTTTCCTAATTTTTTCAATTAAATTAATGCTTGGAATGGGGCCCAAATACAAGTGCTGGTGGTGCTGGCTGTGGGTAAGATGTTCTGGTTTAGGGCTGGGTACCCACCGTTCCTCATCCGTAGGGGTACACAGTGAATGCGCAGGGGGAGCCGAGGGTCTCTGTCTCCCTGTGGGCAGAGGGGTGCCAGGCTGGGAGGCGGGAGAGCAGAGTGCTCTCTCCAGTCAACATCTAATTGTGTCTCTCTTCTCTGCTTCAAACACTTCAGCTTGTTCATCCACCCTTGCATTCAGCAAATACAGAGTGCCTACTGGGTACCAGGCTCCCTTCCAAGGGCTGTGGCTGTGGCCATGAACAAGACAGAAGCCCCCGCCCTTCTGGAGCTTTCAGCCTTGTCAAGGAAGGCGACAATAGCATGGTGTGGGGTTTAGGGGGCCTCCTCCCATGCTGACCCAGCCAGGCTCTCCCTTGCCTCCTGGCCCTGCACATGCCATGGCCTTTGGCAGAACATCTCTCCCTTTGTTTGTCTAGCACCTCTTTAGTTCTCAGATGGCAGCTGAGGAAGCCTCTGGAGACCCTGAATCTGGCTCTGGTCCCATTCTCTGGGTTCCCACAACCACTGGGGCTGCCCTCTCTCAGTACACATGCCTCTGAGTATGCTGGTCTGTCCCCTTCTCTCCCCTGGGAGTCCTGGAGGGGCAGGGGTCACCTCTGTCTGGTGCACCATGGTCCTGTCAGTGCCTGGTGACATTTGGCTCTTGGGAAATACCTGGTAAAAGACAAAAAGGCACATGGACAGACAGACAGGCAAGCAGGCAACGAGACAAAAAGCCAACACAGGGCCACACAGTCATAAATCAAGGTGACCTCACTCAAGGCTCTCTGTGTCTGGAGAGTAACAATGCTCCCGAAGTGGCTGAATGGACAGCTCAACTGCCAAGGGTACTGGAAACAGAACCAGCTTTGTGACAGAGGAGAATGCAGGCATGGGGCCCGATCCCAGAAGAGAAGTCCACATCTCACCCCTAGGCTTCTCAGAACAGGCAACAGAGAAAAAGAGAACACCACAGATGCAAGTTCAAGTGCAAGTGGAAGCATCTGCCACTGAATTCAAGAGTCAGGTCAGCCTGAGGGAGGGGATGATGGAATTGTTCTGTATCCTGTCTGTGGTGGTGGTCACAAGAAACCACACATGCATAAAAACTCAGAATGTTATACCAAAAAGGGAATTTTACTGCACACAAGTAAAAATTAAAAATAAACACACACACACACACACACACACACCCCAATCACTCCTTAATGTTATTAAAAACAGACAGGCACTGGCTTTAGACTACTCTATAGCTTGAAGCTGCTGCATGATTTTGTAAATCAATGCATGGCTCTGGGCCTCCATTTTCTCATCTGTAAAATGGAGAGAACAGTATCTACTTTCAAAGGTTGGCTTGTTGGATCACAGGAACTAATGCATGACAGGCGCCTGACACATGGCCTGACCATATGCAGCTTCCAGTGCTGTCACGGATAATCCCATTATAGAGATGAGGCACTGGAGGCTCAGACAGTCTGTCTCCCCTGGGCCAACTCAAATCTTTCGAGGTAAGCTATGTTAAAAGGAAAAGGCAGGAATGTTATGCTTTAAAACCCAATCAGCTGTCCCCTACTTGTGTGCCCACACACAGAGCTGCCCACCCTGGGAGCCTGTCTTCCTGTCACTGCCAGAGTCTTATCCAGATGGTGGGCAGCAGAATCCACTTCCAGGCTGGCCCGGCCACCTCAATTCTTCTACACTGAGACAAGGAACTGGTGGAAACACTCGCCGGCCCGGGTGTGCAGCTCCAGCCTGGGCCTCTGGCTGCCAACACACGTCCTCACACACATCTGGCCCGAAGCAGCATGGGGAACTTTCCAATGGCAAGCAGAGGTGCTGGCAGCTGGAGCCTAGGCTTGCTGAAACCAACCTGAAGGCTGGCTTTCTAGGAAAGCCTCCAGGGCAGGCACTTAGGGCTTGTGGGGATCTCCCTGGCTGCCAGGCGTCAGAGGAGCCCGGAGGCCATACAGGAAACAGAGCTGAGAGATTTCAAGTTGGGGCCTCTCCTGTGTTAACAGGGCCGCCTAGAGAGAACTGGGCAGTCCAACGTGAGCACCCACTCTGTGTGAGGTATACAGACAGGAGGGGTAAAGCTGCCCAAGTAATGAAAAATAATCAAAATTATTATTTTGATTGGGCTGATCAGGGATGTGCCAAGTACTTCATTTACGTTATGTTATGAGATCTGGACTTGGAAGGGGTAACTGGCTTACCCAAGGTCACAGAATCATCATGTAACAGAGCCAAGATCTAAACCCTAGCTGCGTGATGTGGTGGGAAAAGACCAGTGCACATGGTTAGATAGTTCTCAGCTCTTAACTAAAGGGTCCAGCACAGTGCTTGGAACATAGGGGGTTCTCAATAGAGAAGACATTAGTAGAATCTTCTCATGGCCACACACCCCCTAAGAAGTACTCTGTAGCCACTGTAGGGGCACAGGGGAGAAAAGGGCCCATTCTGCAGAGGGCACTTAGAGGCTTTCCAGATGAAAAAAACAATTGCACTGGATCTTAAGGATGAGTAGGAGTTTTCTGAATGAGGACCAACACCGAATCTTATTAAATCCCCAACACTCTGCTCTCAGGAAATCCTACGGAATGAACCCCATCATCCACCCATTTCATGGCAGAGAAAACTGACATTCAAAGACGTTAGGTCACTGGCCCAAACCCATGTAGCTAGTTAAGGAGGATGCCAAAATTTTTTTTTTTTTTTTGAATTTTAATGTATGATGGATGCCAAAATTTGAACTCAGTTTTATTTTACTTCTGAATGCCCATTCCTACCCAAGATGACCACGTGAAAGATGAGCATGTGGACCATTAGTGACTGTGTTCACTTCTCCTGGCTCCTAAGAACAGCAGAGCCGAGAATCCTGCCTCTACCACTTACCAGCCAGGTGACTGACTTCAGTCAGTAACTGTTGTGGTAAGTAAATGCAGCCATACAGGGGAAGCCAAAGGCAATGCTGTGAGCAGTAGGAGCTCTCTATCGTAGAGATTAAATGAGCTCATAAACCAGTGTATGACCCCAATCATGCTTACCATCCCTGACAGGTTCTCAAACCTGGTTGCACAGTACACTTGGGGGTGCTTGTTAAAACTTCAGAGTTTAACCCAAGTCAGCCCCTCCCACTGCCTGGGTTCAAACTGTGGCCCTGTGACTTCCTAGCTGCACGGGCCTGGGCAAGTCCTATCTCAGCCTGCTTCTCCATCTGTAAAAGGGGAGTAATAGCGGTGCCTACCTCATGGGGTGACAGTAAGGATCAAGTGATTCAATGCATGCAAAGCTCTAGGCACAGCACCAGGCACATAGTAGCTACTCAATAAAAATGGTTTTTGTTACATTTCCCCCAGTCTAGAGTCGGTGGGTACAAAGATGATGAAATGTGTGCAGAGGCCTGGCTATTCCTGATCCTACCAGGTAGAGATCGGAAGACCCCCCCAAATCTGGACCTTCTAAAAACAAGGTCAAATGGACTTGGAACTTCTAAGATGGGAAGGAGCTCAGAAGAGAAGGAGGTGGGAGCCAGGGTGGCTGGAAAGGTATAGGAGAGAGGCCAGAGCAAGGAGTCTAGCAACCAGCTCTCCTCCTGGGTCCTCCCTTCCCCACTGGATCATGCTGCCTCCTCACTGGCTATCTCCTCTACCACATAGCCCCAGCTCATTTTGGGCCACCTCATTTTGGATGCCAGCGGCTGTTCTTGCCAGGTCCTCCTGTCCCTCTGCTCACCCCAAAAGAGAGATTTCTAAAACACAGCATCTGACTAGATTCCCTTCCTCCTTAGAATCCCTCAGTGGTTCCCTCTTAATGAAAAACAGTAAAACAACACCAATTCACATTTAATGAGCACTTCCTTACTTCCAGCCATGCTACTGGGCTTTGTTCCTTTATGGGGCAGGACTTACTGTCATCCCCATTTTATAGACGGGGTAACTGAGTCTAGAGAAGCCGATGGCCTTGTTCAATTTAGACCAACACAATCACCAGCCTGAGTTTCTGCAATGGCTCCATGCCTGGTCTTCTGCCTCTAGTGGCCATTTTGGCTCTGTCTGGTTGGGGCTGTAGACAAGGGCTGGACCAGGGGACTCCAGGCCCAGGTCCAGAGTCTGGATACCAGGACCTGGATTGAACAAGTGAACAGGAAGGCTTGGGAAGAACACTCCTAAAGTCTGGAAAGATAGCTGACACCAAACCTTCCTGTCACCCTCTAGGCCCCCAACCAAAGCCAAAGACACTGCAGCAGAATACCATAGGAGCTGACTGCCTAAACTAGGGCCAGAAATGTGGGGTTCCACTGGCAGCCTCTCAGGGAGTCTCAGTCTACAGCTCCCAGCTGCTGGGCTGGGGGCCCCAGGGAATGCTGGGAGCTCTCCCAGCCCCCCGGCGAGGCCCCACACCACACAGAACAGGCAGCCCAACCTCAAGACAGCAACAGTGCCAACCACACGGATTCTGAGCTGGACTGATGTGGGTTCTAATCCTGGCTCTAACACTTCCTTGAACAAGCTACTCACTCAGGAGCCTCAATTTTCCCCCTGTAAAACAGGGATGCTAATAGTATTTCCTGTCTCTCAGGGCTGTTGAAGGGGATAATGGGATGTCAGCAAGATGCCTGGTCTAGAGATAGACATCAAAACCCCTTCCACATAAGGAGACTGGGTTCCTTAGACCCCAATCAAAACCAGATCATTAGGGTGAACCAAGTTTAACTGTTATTTGTACGGGTAACAAATTGACAAATTTCATGTGGTTCAACCTAATAGCATCCCAGGGGCCTGGAGGAGTCCTTCTGTTTCCAGTGGACTAGACTAAGAATCACGATTACTTTATTATGTGTCATGTACTGAGATGACTCCTCCATTTATAGATGAAGAAGATACAGAGGTTCTGAAAGGTTAAGTAACCCACCCAAAATTGCATAACTAAAAAGTGACACAACCACAAATCACATCCAGGTCTGGCTGCCTCCAAAGCGTGTGCTTCAACAACTATGACACAATGCTCAGTCTGGTGCCAACAAGAGGTCATCACGAGGAATCTGTCTTAGCTGAACGATGTCAGTGGCTATCACCCTAGAATCACGGGATCTTGGGATAGAGAGGGCCTAGGCAGTCATGGTTTCATTCAAGGAACACACTTGGCATCTGTTCTGAGTCAGGCCCTGGACTATGAGGGATTCAGGCCTGGTGGGAGAGAAGACAAGTCAACAGAGGACTAGCCCCAGTGTATGGGCACCGCAATGGGGTTGGGAAACTGGGAGGCTCCACATCAAAGTTGAGTGCCCTGGTTCGGTGACAGGTAGAAAGAAATGAACCAGTCCAGGATGCTCCCCAAACAACTGCCTCTACCCCTAAGCCCAGCCTCATCTTGTCCTACTGGGCTTGGGGATATGGAGGAGGAAAGAACAAGATGAGAATGTGGTCCCTGAGACCCTGAGGATGGCCACCTATTAGACGTGTCATAAGGCAAGAGGGATTCCTACACCAGAAGTAGGGTGGCTGCAGAAGTGGGTTCCAAGCTTCGTATACCCAAGGAGCCTCTATTCCTGCAAAAAGTGTATGTGATTCTGAATGGTCAGGTTCTGGGAGTGTCCTTGGCCATCCCTGTGTCCACGTCCTGCTGGGCTCACCTGGCAGAGACTATTCTGCCCAGCCTCAATTGGAGTCCCTATGTAGACATTTTCTGCCAGCTTCTCATGCTTCACACACAAGTCCCTGAGATAGGACAAAAGAAAATAAGAGATTCAGGCTCTCTCCTTCTCCCTCCCTCCTGGAAGCTTTCCTGTCTCCACTATACTACACTGTCCTTCTCCCCAGAGAAACATGAGATAATACACAAAAATATAATGCAATACAAAACAATAAAATTCCTCACAGCAACCAACAGTCTAGATGTATTTCCTAGGAGGCTGCCTTGTACTGCTGCTCCCATTCTGCAGTGGAGCAAATAAAGCATAGGGAGGCCAAGTAACTTGTTCTGTCTGGCTGGTAAAAAGTAGTCTTAAAACTGTCCACATTTCACCACCAGAAGCCATGTTTTGGGCATATTGTTTCCCCAGACTCTTTCCTATACATTGAAATACTTTTTGAAATTAAGATCCCATTGTATACATTAAGTTGTCTTTTTCACTTGCATTATATGGTGAGCATTTCCCATTTCATGAAAAACTCTTTGAACAAACCATCTCTAAAGGACCCTCCATAGTCCACCGAAGGTCATAGATCATTTATCTAATCATACCTCCAATGAGAAACATCAAGGTTCTTTTCAATATTGTTTTAATTACCATACTGCTGAATATCCAAATGTATAAATCTTCTGGGAAGATTGCTTTAAATTTCATGGGGCGCACCCTGGGCTAGTCCATTTTGAGCATCTCTCTCTATGTGTGGTCATGCCAGACCACCTGAGTCATATCATTTGAGTTGCTTATCATGGCAAGTAGTGTTGAGAGGGATGATGATAAAGATAATACTAGTGGGTAACTATCCAGCACTTTCATGTGCTAGGCACTTCTCTAAACCCTTTATGTGACACAACCCATGGTAGGTACTATCCTTCCTCTCATTTTTACAGATTAAGAAACTGAGGTGTACAGAAGTTAAGATGCTCACTCAAGGTCATGCCCCTGGTAACAGCAGAGCCAGGTCAAACCCATGCCATCTGGCTTCCAAACCCAAGGTTGGAAACTTCTACCCAGAAGTCTTTCTTTCTTTCTTTCTTTTTTGGTGCCACAGACCCCTTGACAACCTCATGAAACCTATGGACCACTTCTCAGAATGATTTAAAATTAATAAAATAAAGCATGCAGAATTCTAAATGAAACATTATACTGAATTATAATAAAAATGTTTCAGAAACGAAACGGTGAATATAAGTATCCCTTTATTAATGCAATAATGAAATCTAGTGGTAGGTTGAGTAGCATCACAGTTCTGAACTAGTAAATGATCTACTTACTACTAGCAGATGATAAATGAGCTTTGGGATCCATGCCATAGCTGTAAGGTGATATAAAAATAGAGCAGAATTTCTTTTTAAAAAAAATTTAATTTAAATTCAATTTAGTTAACATACAGTGTATTATTAGTTTCTGGGGTGGAATGTACTGATTCATCAGTTGCATACAACATGCAGTGCTCATTCCATCAAGTGCCCTCTTTAATGCCCATCACCCAGTGACCTCATCACCCCACCCCCCCGCAACAGAGGGGAATTTCTATTGGTGACAAAGTCTCAGGTATTATGAATATCACTAAAGGTTGTTGCCCTCATTCACAATGGAAGGCAATGCTAAATTACAGTCAGCGGTTGATGAAAATAAAGCTGAACTTTTCCCCTTCCAAGTTCAGGGCCCTCTGAACTCTACTCATGTTGAGAACTCCTCTACTAGTTTGCATTCCCTCTCCAGAGCATACCTCTCTGTCCTAGTGAGGAAGGGGCAGCCCAGGTCTCAGACCCCTACCTGTTCCCAGAGCCCCACGCCAGGCCTCATTATGGCCCTATTGCTGTGACGCCTTCCAAACAGATGGTGATCTCCACAGGGACAAAAGCTGCCTGGCTATCTTAGCCTCTCTCCAGCTTGGGGCCAGGCTTGGCCTGGGGCAGACAGTAAACCCACATCTGTGCAACGGACTGCCAGCCAAGGGTGGCCCGAAGCCAAAGGCTGCTGATTCACACCTTGGCTGGGGAGGAGGAAACGGTGACGCCGCTGCGTGGGTTTCTGGCTTTCTTTGCCAATGCAGTGGCCAAGGGGTCCATGCAATTCTGCTTAATTAAGCAGACTAGAAAATATTATCCTTATGTGCCTTATGGCCACGGTTTCCTTCACCCCCAGGGAGATAGCTGACTATAAGCTTCTAGTCAATGAGAGGCAGAGAAGTGGGTGTGATTGTGGGCAAATTAGTCCGCCTTTCCAAGCCTCGGTTTCCCTACTTGCAAAATGGGCTAATAACAGGACCCACATAGCAGACATTGATTGCTTCCACCTGCTCTTTCTTCCAGCAACAGTACTCTGGATCTCCAGTGACTATCTCTCCCGCTACATGCAACCTAGGGGGACTACCTATCCCAATACCTGGCACTTGCTGGGCCAAAGGATGGTAGGGGGATCTGGCTGCACCAATCAGACTCTCTCTTCCTAGAACTGAACTCTTGAGGGACCCAAGGACGGAGGGATGGAGCAGCTGCTCACCTTTGGTGATGCTCTGATGCCCCCTGGCAGCTCCTCTGCCCTGGCTCCAGCTGGCCAAGTCATTTCCCCACCCCTATTCTGCCCAGAGTCAGCTTTCCATATGTTCCCTGTGGCTTAAATTAGCGAGGGTCATTTCTGTCATTTGCATCTCACAGAGGTGCTGAGCAGATTCAGGGATCCAAAGTATGGAAAGCCTTGAGCACATAAGAAGCATTCAGATAAATGATACCCATTCTAGAAGAGTCATAGTAAATTATTATTAAGCTTTGAGAACAAGATAGGTCTGGAGTTATTTAATCCTTCCCAAACTTCAGAACTCCTACTGGCTCTCCCAGTCTCCTCTTTCTCTCTTACCTCTCCTGCCCCAGCTTCATCTTTGTCTGCATGCAGCCCTTCTGTGGACAGGTGCTCTCTCCCTCCAGCCTCCCACACTTTGTCTGTGCTCCACCCCCCTCTGTTTTCCTGTGGAAGGCCCACCAGCGGAAGGGCCCCAGGGACCAGCTCTCCAACTACTCCAGGATTTCTCTTGGACACGTCTGGGCCCCAGCCCCGGCCCCTGTGCACGGAAGCTGTGACCTTCCTGAGGGTAGGGTCCATGCTTTCTATTCTGTGGCTGTCGGCCCACTCCGGAGCTCCTGGCCCCCACACATCAGGCTTCATTTCCATCACTCAAACCACTCCTGCTTCTTTCAAACATACCACATATTGGGGTTTCCACTTCTTTGCCCTCCTGTTCTCGGCCTGAAATCCCCTTCCCTCTCCACTTGCAGCATCCCTCCTCAGCTTTGTGATCAGCTTTGGCTCACCTCCACCGCATGCTGCCTTGTCCAAGTCCAACTTCCCCAGAACCCAAGTGCACAGGCTTCTGCTTATTCCCCAAGTTCCAGGCTAGCTCTGAAACACCCTGCCTGTGACTCTCAGGACACTGACCTCCTTTGAAGGCTGAATTCCTGGTTTGTGTATCTGCAGATCATCCCTGCACTTCCAAGTGCCTGGCCCCTGGAGGGATTTGTATTTGTTCAGTGAATTCTCAGGAAACGTTGTCACTATTACAAAGTCCAAAGGTTTCTTGGTTGTGGTGGTGGTTGTTGTTGAAAGTGGTGGTTCTAGTAGAATTGCCAAAGTACAGGATGCCCAGTGAAATTTGAATTTCAAATAAGCAATGAATAATTTCAGAGTGAGTATGTCTCAAATATCACATGTTTATCTGAAATTCAAATTTAACTGGGCGTCCTGTTAAATTTGGTAAATCTGGCAACCCTAAGCCCTGGGATGGTCTGAAATAGGCCTGCAGAAGCATGTGGTAGAGCTCTGCCCACCTGCACACAAGATGCACCACCAGTCCCTTCTCCCTTCAGTACCTGAAGATGGTCCTGGGAGTGAGCTCCCTGCCCACCTGTAGGCTTGCATCTGAGCCAGCAAGCCCAGCAAGCCCAGGAGGAAAACACTCTGCAGTTTGGAGAAGAGGGTGGAGGAATGACAAGCATATGATAAAGCTGGGCCCTGTGGGCTCCCAGGAGAGCCCCAGAGGAGTGAGCCACACCAGCCCCTGCCCATGACGCACTGTGAGACACTGGGCTTCCCGGGTCTATTACATCAGGCAGCTCCCATGTCAGGCGGGGGCAGCGAAGCCAGTTCCACCAGGCGTCTGGCTAAGCCTGCCTACCAGCACTCCAGGGAAAGGACCGCAGGGCCCCAGTTTCTGGGCCTTACCCCAAGCTGGGAAGCTCCAAGGACAACTGTCCCAGCAGCACTGTCCTCAGGCATTCTGCACACAAGCTCATTTAATTTGCAAAGCCACCAAAGCCACCCATTTCCCAGAGAAGGGTCAGTGCCAAGAGCGAGTGAATGACAGAATCAGCCTAGAACCCAGCGCAGAAGCCACACTCACAACCCTCCAGACACACGGCCTTCTTAATAAGCCTCGTCTTCTCTCCTTCAGCCAGGGATGGTTGCCTATGACTCACTGCTTGCACCCACCATGCTGACAGGATCACTTGGCTAGTGGCTCTCTCCTTCTTGCAGCTACAGTGACCCACAGCTGGCCTTCATCTCCAAGGGGAAGGGAAAAAATGGAGTCACACAAAACAAGACTGTTCCCCATGCCGCAGCCCTTTCTCCCAGGAAAAAAGCACATACCACTTGCCATCAGGATATGAGTGTTCTAGATATTCACAAGTACAATGAATGGTCTGGTCCTTTAGTATTTTTCTGGCAGTGTGATGACTAACTGTACTTGGAGCTGACCCTTGTACACCTCTGGGTGGGCTAAGGTGAATGTATGAACACCCAGGGAGCGGGGTGTGGGGCCTACCTCTAATCTGGATGACCTTTCTAGTGTCCTATGGCCTCAGTGTAGGCCACAGGACTCAGGCCTGCAATTCTTTCCAACCCTCCTCAGCTGCAGGCGTTGTGGGAAGACCTGGACCTGCTGAGCAAGCAGCATTTTAACTAGAAAAGCATCTGTCCAGGCCTTCCCTCGAGGTATTTTAAACTCACTTCTTTCCACTTCTTGGGCTCTCACACTGGAAAGCTGCATCCAGAGACCTCCCTCTACAGCAGGAGTGGGGGAAGTCTTTGAGGCCAGCGCCTACATGGGAAGGACAGGCTCTCCGAGGAGCTAGAGAATCCCACTGCTTCGGGACAGGATGGGGCAGCAGGATGTGGGAACCTGGCTGAAGCCACCCACAGCTTGGCACTGCTTCTTTTTTTAAAATGAGCATTTGCTGTTTTTTTATTTTCACTAAAAACAGGAATATGTGTTCACTGCAGAACATTTGGAAAATAGAAAGCACAGACGAGAAAAAAAAAAGGAAAAGAAAGTGACATATTTTATCAGCTATCTTTCTATGCTTATACAGACACATATTTTCATCCTTCATTTGTAATCAGGTGGGAATCAGCCTGAGCATGTTGTTTTGCAACCAGCTTTTACTATTTAATATTCCCATGACAGAAGATAGAATACATTTTTACCATCTTGATGGTATCCTCCCATGTGGATATAGTGCATTTTATTTATCTTGTTCTCCACTGATGGGAGTTTAAGTGGTTACTGACTTTTTACTACCATAAACGATACTATGTTTATATGTTCCTAATACAGCTCATGGGGAAGGAGCCCTTACTTTATGATAGGCCCATTTAATCCTCCCGTCAGTCCTATGAAATGGGAACTGTTACTATTCCCATTTTATAGAGGTGCAGAGAGGGTAAGTCGTTTGTCTGAAGTCACATTGCCAGTAGGTGACAGACCAGGGATTTGAACCCAGACTGTCTGGTATACTTTCTCTGCTCACCAGAAGCATGGAATAGCAAAGATTTAAAGTCTGAACTAAAGTAACATGTAAGTGATCTGAAGATATGATAGCTCCACCTGCCTTGATCTTGACACAGCTGCAGGAGCCCAGAGTGTAAGAAGCAGGCTGATATCTCCTGCATCCAAGGGCCAGAGGGATCAAAATGGTACAAGGCAACTGATAAAGTCCACTGTTTTTCTTTTTTTTTTTTTTTAAAGTCCACTGTTTTTCACTCAAAGAAAGCAACAGTCATTTAAAAAAAAAAAAAAAAAAAAAAAAAAAAAAAAAGGGATCCCTGGGTGGTGCAGCGGTTTGGCGCCTGCCTTTGGCCCAGGGCGCGATCCTGGAGACCCAGAATTGAATCCCACGTCGGGCTCCTGGTGCATGGAGCCTGCTTCTCCCTCTGCCTGTGTCTCTGCCTCTCTCTCTCTCTCTGTGTGACTATCATAAATAAATAAAAAATTAAAAAAAAAAAAAAACCCACCTTACCCGAGGGGCCTTAATGCCTTACCTAGTGCACTACTCTGTGACACAGACAGGGTGCATGAGAAGAACCCACTGGCAGATAGATAGGAAGGCTCAGCCTTGCTTGAGGGCCTATGCCAGAAGCTGCAGGGTGTCCAGCCTGGAGCCGGCACCCTATAAATGCCTCCTGAATGAAAGAGCATGGAGAACATATAGCATGGCCTCACAGCAGCAGGTAGGAAAGAGGCATAGATTTGGATCATGGCTATTATTATTGCCAATATTATTTTTCAAGACTACTACCATTGATGAAGGGCCTTTTCTACATTATGCACCAGGCTGAGTATCGGGTGACCTGAATTAACCTTCACCATTGCCCTACACTTATAGATAAGTACTATTGCACCCTTCTGCTCCCTTTTTATAAACCCTCAGGTGGTTCGTCTACAAGGTCACCCAGCTCAGAAGGGCTTGAGGAGGACTCAGAGCCAGATCTTTTCATCATGAAAGAAATGTGCTTGTAGCTGGCATTTATCCCTCTGGCAGAAGGCACAGAGTACAGATCGAGTGTATACATTATCTAAAAAGCTCACAACAGTCTGAGAAGACACGACTCATTCTACAGATGCTGAAACTAAGACTGGGGGTTGAGTCAGCCAAGGCCATGTTTATTCCTAATGCCCAAGTTTGTTGCTCTGCCCTGTGTGTTTCTGCAAAAGAAGGGGTGCCAGGTAACTGGTAGCTGGAAAGAGAATGCAGCTAATCTGGGTAGCAGGTTCACACTTTGTTCCAGACCACTGAGCTCGCCAGCCAGAGGCTTCCCATAGACTGATATGAGCATGCTGGTAATACCTGATAAGGGTGTGATCTACCTTGCAAAACTCAATGGCTCAGAGTGGCGACCTTAGTGGAAGGAGGCTAAGGGGCTCCTAGTGGAAGGAGGTTTCAAGGCTGGTGGCACAGGGTCTATCACCCCATCACTCCGGGGGCACAATCAACTCAGAGCTTCCCGGGGTGAGAATGATGAGGGCTGGCGGCTGCCTGTGCTGCATCCTTCTAGGCTGAGGGAGCAGTGAGATGAGTAAAGGGCCAGGACGGGGAAACTAGGATCCAGAAGGTAGGTGACACACCTGAGGCTGCTTGGTGCAGGGGTGGAATCACAGGGCTGCCACCTCTCCCAGACCATGTATGCATCTGGCTCCATCCCTATGCCACTACTCCTTGCTGTGTGACCTCAGGTACAAGCCTTCCTCTCTCTGAGCCTCCAATCTTAAAGGAAGAGTGAGAGAGCTAAGGTAACTGGCTAAAGCATTAGGATCTTGCCTGTGTAAAGAAATCGTACCAATTACTAGAAGACAAATAACTCAATATACTGAGAAAGGAGCAAAAGATAAAACAGGCAATTCACAGAAGAGGAAATGTTAACAGCCCATGGAGGTAGGAAAAGATGCTCAACCTGGCCAGTGAGCTGGGAGATGCGAACACCACCAAGAGATCCTACTCTGTACCCAGCTGATTGGCCAAAACGAAAAGTCCGACCATTCAGGATATTAGTAAGGACACACAGCAAAGGGATGCACAGACACTGCTCCATGGCCTATAAATGTAAAGGGGACAACGCAGCAACCCCATCATAGGTACATGTGCAGGAAGCAGCTGCCTGGGTCTGTAGCGCTGAGGACACCCTGAAAGTCCCCAACAGAAACTAGGATAAATAGTAGTATATATAAATGGAATATTAAATAGCACTTAAAATGAACTGGGGCCACATGTATCAGCATAGATCTCAAAAGGATGTCTTTATATAGTTTTAAAACACTCAATACATGATTTGGGGCAGTGCTAAAAAGATAAAAACATTAAAAAGTGTGTAGGGCTGGGGTGGGATGGGGATTGATTGCAGACAAGTCCCAGGGATCTCTTTGGGGGTGATACAAAGATTATACAATTGGAATGCAGTGGTGGTCATACAGCTCTATAAATTCACGAAAACAGAGATGCCTGGGTGACTCAGTGATTGAGCATCTGCCTTTGGCTCAGGTCATGATCCTGAGGTCCTGGGATCGAGTCCCACGTCGGGTTCCCCAGAGGGAGCCTGCTTCTCCCTCTGCCTATGTCTCTGCCTCTGTCTCTCATGAATAAATAAAATAAAAATCTTAAAAAAAATTCACTAAAACAATCAGCAAACCATACACTTAACAGGAGTGAATTTTATGGCATGTACATTATACCTCAATAAAGCTGTTGGAAGAAAAAAAAGTCTATCTAGTAGATCTAATAACCTATTTTTGAAAATGCATGGGAATGATAAACACCAAATGCAGGACACTGGTTCATTTTGGGGTGGGGGGAGAGTTAGGGAGGATACACAGGGGCTTTGCATCTGCCATGTTTTATTTCTTAAAAAACAAAAAATAGTGATCTGAAACATGGTAAAATGTGAACATCTGACAGAGCTGGATGGTGGATAGTTACTTTGATTTTATGTATTTGTATACCTGAAGTAGTGTATTAATATAGTGAAAAAAGACTTATTTTAAAGGACTGTTGTGCCGACTAAATTATACAGAGAGCTTAATCCAGTGCCTGGCCCACAACAACTGATCAAATTTCAGCCATTATGATTACTGCTGCTGTAACTACTACTACCATCTTGCTCCTCCTAACGTCGAAAGATCTCAAGACAGAGCAAGCTTGGCTCCTGCAGCCAGGGACTCTCTTCTAAATCCAAGGCTTCTGTATATCCCACTCCAGTGCAGGAAATGGGGTGATCCTGCAAAACCTACAGAGAGCAAGCACTTCCTTCTCTCTTCAAGCCAGAAGATAACCCAGCCAGGGAGGGTCTCCCCAGGCCATCACACTTGAAAGCCCCCTTTCCATTCATTCAGAAAGCCCTGGGCTCTGGGAAAGGAAAGGTGCTAGCATGAAAGGGGAACAGCTCCCTGAGCCTTCAATCTTCCTGCCTCTGATAGAAGGAGGCGGCTTCAGGGGAGCCTCTCCAAATCATATTATCATCTACAATAACCCTTACCCAACTGTTGGGATCTCGGAGGTCCTGGGAATTTCTACCCCTGCATTCTTCAGACCTGGCCTGTGCCTCTGCCCCTGGGCCCACTGACGATGTCTATGCCCACAGGTGAAGGAGGGTGGGGTTGGCATGGAGAGGATGCCACCCTGATCATGGAGAAGATATCATTTCAGGGGGAACAGGTGACTCAGCCCTGAGCTCAGGTGCAGTTCTCCATGACATCTATAGTACCTGTGACCTGTTCCTTCTAAGGCAGCTGAGTGATGAACAGGCGGTAGCCAAGGTAGCTGCAAATGGGGAGGGGGTAGTGGAAAACTAGGGGGCATGGTTAACAGAATTCTCCTGTCATGGATCTGTATATTCTTACTCAGTGGTTCCGGCACCGGGCATGGGGTGGAGGGTAGAGATGTGTGATTTCGCTGCTGGGGGACATGTCTGGAGATAATTTTGGTTGTCACAATTCAGGAGGGGGATGCTACTGGCACCTAGTGGGTAGAAGCCAGAGATGTTGCTAAACATTCTACAATGCTCAGGACAGCCCTGCATAGCAAAGAATGATCTGGCTCAGAATGTCAACAGTGTTGAGGCTGAGAAATTCTGCCCCAGAGGGAAGGAACAACATTTACAGCTTGAAGATTATAGAAGATGGAGTTCAGAGAGATATATCAACCTGCCTAATGTCACACAGCAGGAAATGGCAGAGCTCAGGACTGTCTCACTCCCCTCGCCATGCTTTCTCTCCAGGGTGGCTGGGCCAGGTTCAGAGGAAGGGATATCAAGTGGGATGGAAGTCTAGGCACACACCAACAGTGACCTCCATTTCTTCCAGAGTGGTGGGCTGGATATGTCTCGAGAACAAGAGAAGGAGGCACTGGCAGTTTCTAGTGGGTTCAGGTCCTCTGCTATCATGGCATGAAATCTGCCCCGTTCCTATGGATGCCTCAGGCTTCAGTTCAACCCATCGCCCCTCTTCATCTGATGAAACCAAACGGCTGGATACAAGGGAGAGAGCCCCCATGAGTCACAAGGATAACTAAACCCACATGCAGAAAAACAAGTTTTTGGTGAAATCTCTCCACATGTGACTTTGGCACATTCCCAATCCAAGTGACATGGAAGCCATGGAGCAGAGAGGCAGGCTCTAACAGCTAAGGCACAACAACAGCCCTGGTGTCATGTGGTCCCTCCTTCTAGGAAGTGGGCACCATTACCCCCAGGTACAGATGAGAAAACTGAGGCTCGGAAAGGCTACACAGCTACCAAGTGGAGGCCAAGATTTCAACCCAAATCTGTATTTTAATTTGTTTCAAGGGGCCCCTAAAAAGTGATGGAAAGCTAAGCAAGATGCCCCTTAAAGCTGCAGAACCTTCAAAAAGCTGGCAGGGATGAATCTGACTAAGCAGAGAATGAAAAGCCACAGGGTGATCACAAATGATGTCAGACTTCCTGGTTCTTAAGGGGACTTTGCTTAAGGAAACTATGAAGGTATGGGATCTAGGAAGTGGCAGGGTCTAGTGGAACCCCACTTTTTGGGGTCCAAAAGACTTGGTTTGACATCTTTGCTCTGTCCGGGACTGTGATCTCAGGCATAGGACCTCATTTTCCTCAGCCTCGGTTTCCTCATCTGTCAAATGGGCTCAAGAACCTCAGTCTCCTACGTGTGTGTTGGGAACGGGCAGGAGAGAGTTAGTGGATGATGATGCCCAGTTTGTGGTGGCTGTATCTATTCTGGTTCTGCCCACTCACAGATTGGGTGGGAGGAGGCATGGAGAATTTTAGACTCATCTTGTTGCCATGTTGGTGAAAACTGTCTTCATACCAAAAAGGCAACTCAGTTACACACTCAACAAGCTCAAACAAGAAACCAAGATTTGGCAGCATTTGAAACAGTTAACAACAAAAAAAGACAATTTAGCTCTGCTGTGGAATCAAGGGAAACTTCACTCTATTTAAAGATGCCACAGGTCCAGGAAATAGCTTCCCACCGCCTGGCTAAGGGCTGAATAACTGGCTGCGCAGCCAATAACAATACGGACTCACACAGCACACCCTTTCTCGTGGAGAGTGCAGAGTGGATTCCGGTTATCTCCTTTCAGGTTTTATAGGCTATTCATGGAGGGCATGTAGATCTGCTTTATAAGAATGAGGCTCATAAGAAAATAGATCCAGAGGAGACTTGCAGGGAGGCCAAGGAGCTGAATTTAGCCAGCCAACGCCCTTTGCTATTCATTGTTCTACACTTCTTTGTTAGGATTTTTTCCCTCCCTCTTGCTCTTTTTTTCCTTCCTGGTTAACTTCTCTGCAGCTAGGCGCTGCCACTGCCCCCTTCTCACCACCAGAGACACCATAGTCCCCTTCCCTCCAGTAAGGAGGCCTCCCAAGGCCTCACCTGGGCCCAACATCCCACAGACCCATTATCCCTCCACCCAAAATCTCTAAGGTGATCCCAGGGCCCCCCTGAACCCAGATTCAGGTCCTAAACTGCTGCAGAATCCACTTCCCAAGTGGGGGTTACCGCCCCCTGGAACACGTTCCAGAGGCAAGGAAGGCCTGAATGCAGCTCCCATGTTCTAGAACCTGCAGCTTCTTTGAGCCTCAGCCTTCCCATCTGCAAAATGAGGGTACTGGCCCATTTTCTCAAGTCCTCACCAGCTCTAAACAAGATTCTCATTTTACAGAGGGAGGTACCAGGAGAAAACTTTCCTACATTTTTAAACAGAAGTTATTGGAGCAAGAGGGCAGGGACTTTTTTTTTTTTTTTTTTTTTAATCTTTTCACGGTGCGGGCACTCAAAGGACCCATTCTCTGAGATCGCTCAGGCTGGATGCTCCAAAAGGACGACGCCAAACTTGGCGATCCCTGGAGGGGCTACCTGTGGCCAGGCGCTGCGGGCCTGGGTGCCTCTGGGCAGGGGGAAGGGGCGGGTGGCCGGGGAACAGGAGCTTCTCTGGGTCTCTCTTCCCCCCTCCCCCTCTTTCTGTCTCTCTGTCCCCTACACTGGCCGGGGCCAGACTTTTCCACAGATGGGCAGGAGGAGTGGGGGCACAAGGGGGCCACGGAAAGGAGGAGAGCAGCTGCCGAGGGACGAGCGGGGGGGGGGGCGAGGCGGGAGGACGGGAAGGAGGGGGGCAGAACCGGGAAAAGAGAGGAGGGGGAGGGGGAGGAGCTGGGAGAGACCCGGGCGCGCCGCAGCGGGGCCGAGGGGGAGGGGGAGGGGGAGGGGGAGGGGGCCGGCGGGCTGGGAAGTTCTGGGAGCCGGGGGGCTCTCGGTCGGCCCGGGCGGGGCGCGGGCTCGAGGGGGCGTGGGGGCCGCGCGGCACTCACATAATGCTTGTTGGGCACCCGCCGCTTCTGCACGTCCAGCACCTTCACCTCCACGATGCTGCGCCGCGGCGGCATGGCCGTCGTCCGCGGGCCCGGCGCGGCGCGGCGCGGGGCGGGGCGGGGCGGGGCGGCCGCGGGGGCCGGGAGCGGGCGCCGAGCGCTATCCGGAGCCCGGGCGGGCGAGCACCGACCGAGCACGAGCCGCCGCCGCCGCCGCCGCCGCCGCCCTGCGCTCCGCGCGCCCTCGGCCCGGCCCGCCGCCCCCGCCCCCGGCCCGCCCCCGGCCCGCCCCCCGCGCCGCTCCCCGCCCCCTTAAAGGGCCCGGCCCCGCTCCCGCCCCGGCGGCCGCCCCGGGGGGCCCGCGTCCGGCCGCGCCGCGCCTTTGTCCCCGCGCCCCGCCCCGGCGGCCCGGCCCAGTCGCTGACCCACCGGCACACTCGCCCCCGCACTCGCCGGCTCGGGAGCCGGATCTGAATCCCGGGTTCGGATTCCGACTCTCCCGCAGTCTATTCCGTGGCCTGGGGCAAGTCGCTTTAACCTCTCCGGCCTCAGTTGCTTCATCTGTGAAATGGGCCTGGAACGCCTGCCTGCCGCGTGAAGACGCGTGGGAAGCCGTTGGCAGTGTCTGGCCGCGGTAGAGATGCTGGCAGTTTTATTTTTTATTATTTTTTTAATTTTTATTTATTTATGGTAGTCACACAGAGAGAGAGAGAGAGAGGCGCAGAGACACAGGCAGAGGGAGAAGCAGGCTCCATGCACCAGGAGCCCGACGTGGGATTCGATCCCGGGTCTCCAGGATAGTGCCCTAGGCCGAAGGCAGGCACCAAACCGCTGCGCCACCCAGGGATCCCGATGCTGGCAGTTTTAAACTCAGACCCAAGCCTTGGGGATTCAGGGAGTAGCGAGAGGCCAGCAGCTTCTTTTCCTAGGTGTACAGTCTGAGAGATGGGGAGAGAGGGAGACAGAAGGCGCAACAAAGGCAAGTCCAATATAATCGACGTAGCCGAACCGCGTCATAGGGTGGTGGATATGAGCGTGGGGCAAATGGGTGCTTGGTAACAGAGCCATTGATTCCCAAATGTGGGCCAAGTACTCCTTTGCACGTGCAGTGCCTTCTGCTTTTCTGAAATGTTCCCTGTGAATCCTCAAGACAACTCTGGGAGGAACCGGCGGTTGGCCCATACTACAGAGGAGGTGACTGAGAGCAGGCTCCAGACTCACAGAACTGGTGGAAAGAACCCATCACTGTCTGGCTCTCGGCATATTTTGCAAGCTAAGGTGGCTGGGGCAGCTCTACGTTTCTTCATCTAGTGCCTCCTTGTCCTGGCTTGGCTGGGAGTAGTTTTCAGGTGTTGGCTGAACAAACATCTGAACGAATGTACGCATCGATCCTGGGATAGAAGCCTGGCCCATGCTGTCACGCTAGTAAGTGGGGGCTTTTTCCAACAAACTGCATAGCTCCCCTGTAGGCCTGAAAGAGCCCTGGGCTCCTTCCCACCCTGGGGGCAAGGTCACCCTTTGAATGATGGTAGGGGTCATCCAGGGGAGGATGCTTCCCAGCAGCCCTGGCCAAATCCCTGGATAGTTTAGTGCAGATTCACTTTGGATCCACCCTACTATTTGTCTCTCCAACTTCCTTCCTTTAAAAAAAATTTTTTTTTAAGATTTTATTTTTTTATTCACTATATATATATATATATATATATATAGAGAGAGAGAGAGAGAGAGAGAGAGAGGCAGAGATACAGGCAGAGGGAGAAGCAGGCTCCATGCCAGGAGCCTGACGCGGGTCTTGATCCCGGGACTCCAGGATCGCGCCCTGGGCCAAAGGCAGGCACCAAACCGCTGAGACACCCAGGGATTCCCTCCAACTTCTTTCCTTCTCCTCTAACCACCCTGCCCTGGCCCCAGAGGATGGCCTGTGCTGATTTCACCCATGGGCTCCTTGTACTCCGCTTCCTGGTGGGCTTGGCCAATGGGAGGCCCTGGCAGGAGATTGAGCAGAAGAAAAGAGAGGTCTGGGTATTAATTTCCTGAGTTCTCTTCCTGCACGGTTGTGCTTACCAAAGGTGGCCTTGCACGTACCTTCTCCCTTAGGGTTCCCGGAACCACTTTTAACCCGCTAAGCGTGTTAAGAGTTCCACTTAGTGGGAAAGAGCTCTGGGCACTGCACTATCTCCTCATGGTTCCCCAAGCTCTGCCCACACCTTTGTAAGTGGACCCTTAGGTAAACGTCCCCCAGTGGCCCTGTTGAGAGAGTCACCCATTGAACACCAGGACTTTCACTGATACCATTTCTGTAAGGGACATTCTTCTGAAGCATAATTGCAAGTCACATCCTTGGAAATGTCCAGTATGTTAAAGGCCTGGCTTTTCTGTTCCTTTTACCTCATCCTCTGAATGAGCCAAGCCTTCCTAATAAGGCAGAACCACAGAAGGCAGCCGCTAGAGGAAATCTGTGAATCAGCCAGCTTCCTCGGTTTTCCCAGAAAGGCAATGCGACCTGGCCGAGTCGTACACTGAATGGCGAAGTTGGGACCTCAGCCCTCCTGTGCTTGCTTACCTCTTCTGCTGTGGCAGGCCTGGCCTGGGAAGACAGACTTTCCTCTTACCTGCCTGTAGCAGAAGGTGCAATACTTGCATCTTTCCCTGCACTTCCTTTGTCTCTCTTTTCTTCTTCTTTATTGTAGTAAAATGTAGGTGATACAAAATTTTCACCATTTGTAAGTGTTCCATTCTGTGGCATTAAGAACATTCACATTGTTGTGCAACTGTCACCAACATCCATCTCTAGGATTTTTTTGATCTTCCCAAATTGAAACTCTGTGCCCTTGAAGCGAGCATTCCCCATTCCTCCTCCCTCAGCACCTGGCAACCACCATTTACCAATTGTGTGACTTTGGGCAAGTCACGTGACCTCTCTCTACTCTATCTCCTGATCTGTAAGATGGCTTGTTCACTGGGGGTCTAAGTGAGATAATACACATAAGTACATGTATTTTTGTTATTTTGCTATTAGCTGATCTGAGACTGCTAAACATCTCCCTTTAAGTGCATCCAAATTTCAATCCTAATTTACTTACTTATTTATTTATTTATTTATTTATTTAGTGAAAAGATTTATTTATTTATTCATGAGAGAGACAGAGATATAGGCAGAGGGAGAAGCAGGCTCCTCACAGGGAGCCCGACATGGGACTCGATTCCCGATCCCAGGATCACACCCTGGGCTGAAGGCTGAAGGCAGACACTCAACCACTGAGCCACCCAGGCGTCCCTCAATCCTAATTTATTTATTTATTTATTTATTTATTTATTTATTTATTTAAAGATTTTATTTATTTATTCATAGAGACACGGCTAGAGAGAGAAGCAGAGACACAGACAGTGGGAGAAGCAGGCTCCATGCAGGAAGCCCGATGTGGGACTCGATCCTGGGTCTCCAGGATCACGCCCCGGGCTGAAGGTGGCGCTAAACCACCGGGGCTGCCCTCAATCCTTTTTATTTTTTTTATTTAAAAAAATTTTTTTTAAATTTATGATAGTCACAGAGAGAGAGAGAGAGAGAGAGAGAGAGAGAGGCAGAGACACAGGCAGAGAGAGAAGCAGGCTCCACGCACCGGGAGCCCGACGTGGGATTTGATCCTGGGTCTCCAGGATTTCGCCCTGGGCCAAAGGCAGGTGCTAAACCGCTGCGCCACCCAGGGATCCCCTCAATCCTAATTTAATACCAACTTTGCTATGAACTACATCTACTCTTTCCTAGTCCTGATCCTCTTTTTCGCCCCTGATTTTATGTCCAGTCTCATCTCCTACCAGTTGCCTCTGTTTTCCCTATATCCCCCAAATAGAAATGACTTGTGATTTTCAGAAGGAAATATATTCTGTTTTTTCCTCCTAGTATACCTTAGTGTAAGCGATTCATTTCCCTACCCTGTCTGCTAGTGACCTCTTATTCAGCCTTCAAAGCCCAGCTTGGATGTCACTTCCTCCAGGAAGCCCTTCATCCCAGATGTATAATTGCTTCCCCACCATCCTCCTTCCAGCTATCATCATGCCTTGTCACAGCCATTATTGCCTTCTTATAGATCTGATTCCTTTGCCAGACTCTGAGCCCCCAAGGAGCTGGAATGTGTCCTATTTGTCTCAAGTCCCCCAGCATCTGGCACAGACTAGCATTGAGAGGCCCTGAGGAAATGCCTGTGAGAAGAATAAATCCATCTCCATCTCTTTAACCTAAATTCTCTCCTGGGCTGGGCTTACTTTTGTCCCTACTCACTCCCCAGAGACCTCTTCCACCAAGCTTCACTGTGTCCATACTCCTGGGAACACTGCATTTTCCCTGATTGGGCTGTGAAGAGAACAGAGCAGAGAAAAAGGTAAATTTGCTGCTTAGCTGACTTAATTCTTTAAAATTTCTGTTCTAGAAGTGCATTTTGCAAGCTCAAGAGCTGTAGACCATAGAAAATCAATGCTGAAGCTGACAGACCACAGAATTCCATATGGTGGGTGTATTTGGGAGGAGGGCTACACATTTGAGGGGCATGGAGTCCATCAACCCGAATTAGGTTCTGGTCTTTTTGTGATTTTTGTTATCTACCTGGATGTCAGGCTGTACTCCCAAATCCCAAGTCCCCCGGATGGACAGCCGGGCCCAGGGAGCTGAGGCCCTGCTCCTTTTCTCTCCCACACCCCCCATCGACTGTCTGAGATGGAATCAGACCTCTTTTAAGAACAAAGGCAGGGAGAGATTCTTTCCCTCTGAGACTGTCATCTGATTGACTAGCACAGCAAGATGCTCATAACAAACACAGCCAAACCTACAAATGCTCAGTGGCCAGGCACATGTGGTCCTGGGAAATAGATCATGGGCTGTAAGGAAGTGAGCCTTAAAGCAAAGTTCCAGGTGCCCAGGCTGCAGGGCAGAGCCTAGGAGGTGGTGAGGAGCTTGAGTAAAGTTACATTTCAGAGTCTGAAGAAGGAAAGCACACTTTCCTTCCATCTTCTCTCTTCTCCTGGCTTCCATAATTATCTTCTTCCTAAAAGGAAGCTCTGTCCATAATCCTCCCCTGCTCAGAAACCCTCACTGGCTCCCACTGCTCATAGATGTTCATGTGCTATAGATTGGCATTCAAGGCCTCCAGACCTGGATCCTTTAGTACTGCTTTCAGCCCTACCTACTTTGTGTTCATAAATTGTGCCTATATCTGTCTTTTCCTCACTTTGTAAAGGGATGTGTGTGTAAAGTGACACGTGTGTGTCTGATCACGGACCAGGTACTATATATAGCACCAGACATTCCCTACCCAATTCCCTATCTAATTTGTCAAAGAAACTCATGGTGTGTTATTTTTCCCATTTTCAAGTGAGAAAAGCAAAGCTCAGAGAAGTTGCCCAGTGTCATAGCACAGAAAAGTGATGAAGCTGGGATCTGAATTCAGACCTGTTAGGTGCCCTAACCCATGTTCAGTAAGACCTCACTTGAGGATAGGACTGATGTTTTCTTAATATTCATACCCTCTCCTCTTCATTCAGTAGATATCTTTCTGCTACAGAGTGAATGTTTGTGTCTTCAGATCCATGCTGAAATCTGATTCCCAATTTGATGTTATTTGGAGGCGGGAGTCTCTAGGAGGTGATTAGGTCACAAGGATGGAGCTTTCATGAAATGAGATGAGTGCCCTTATAAAAGAGATTCCAGAGCGCTCCCTCACTCCTTCTGTCTTCATTGAGGACACAGTGAAAAGGCTGCTGTTTATAAGCTAGGATGTGGGCTCTCACCAGACTCCAAATCAACACCTTGGTCTTGGAATTCCTGGCTCCCAGAATGGTAAGAAATGACTTTCTGTTGTTTATAAGCCAACCAATCTATAGTATTGTTATTGTAGCCCAAATGGACCGACACCCCAAAAGCCACTGTCTCCAGCCAGATGGGTCTTTAGAAAAGTTAAGTTAGATAATATCTATAAAGATCAAGGCCTCACTATAGCCAAACCCCCACCAGGTTCCCCCCATATTGACTTCGTCTCATCCCCTCTCCCTGGCACACTACCCTCTAGCCATTCTGGCCTTCTCTCCATTCTAGAATACACACCATTTTGCACACGCTGTTCCCTCCTCCTGGGATGCTTTCCCCTTGACTGGCCCATTCCTATATTTCAGGCCTCAGTTTAAATGTCATCTATTCTTTTTTTAAAAATATATATATATTTTATTTAAATTCAATTTGCCAACATATAATAGCCTGTGTTCATCACATCAAATGTCATCTGTTCTGAGATCTTCCCTACTAAAGTAGCCCACCTCATCTCTCTCCTCCATGCATTTCCTTCACAGCGCCTATCACTGTTTCATGCTTTTATTTATCTGTCAATAGAACATCAGGTTCATTAGGTCAGTTCAGCTGTCTCATCATTGGTTATTATCTACAATGCCAGCACAACGCTTGTGGGCTTGTAGTATGTAAATCACTGTCGAATAAATGAGTGACTTTCTTCCCCACAAGAAAGGCAGGGCCTCTCTCTTCTTCCCCTGAGTCTGGACCCCTGGCAACTGCCCAGCAAATGTTTGTTGAAGGAATGAACAGATAAACAAATGGATGTGTGAGAGATCGTGTTGATTGCAGAAAGAGTTTGGGCTACATTTCAGGTCAATGGGCACACGTACCGGAGACCTCTGAGGGGACCACGCCTGTGACACCTATCTTGTTCACAGAGTCTAGAGAAACTTGCAGAGAGATATTAAAAGGTAGAGGTTACCTGTCCTTGAACAGCTTCGCTAAATGAGACTGGGTGCATTTCCTCATCTAGCCACCAGGTGGCAGCCAGCTTGTCGCCGCTGCCAGCGCATCCTCACTCTCCTGCTCCTGGGGGAACAATTGCTGTTTGATCATCCCCAGTGCTACCTAGGGCCCAACTGCCAGGTAAGTCTGTTTGGTCACCCAGAAGTTTGTTGCATTGAATATGAAGGTTATGGTTCAGCTTTGCCCCTTAAGATAAAGCGTGTCAGAGCATGATCCCAAAGCACAGGTAGCTCAGGGAGCCTACGTATATATTCACTGGTATTTATTTATTGCTCGTACATAAGTATTTATCACTTGCACACACAGAACTTATTGGGTCCCTAATATGTGCCAGGCATTGCCTGAGATGCTTGGGATACATCATTGAATGAAACAGGTAAAGATCCTTTTTCTTGTGGCACCGACATTCTAGCAATAAACATAAGAAATAGGGAAATTGTATAGCATGTTAGAAGGTAAAAAGTGTTAGGAGCAAAATAAAAATAGGGCAGGCTAATGGGAACTAAGAGGTTGGGCGTCAGGAGAGCAGGAGGCAATTTTCAATAGGGTGGAACAGGTAGGCTTCATTGAGGAGGCGATTTTGAGTACAGACTTGAAGGTGAGGCAGTGAGCCATGCCTGTGCTTGGAGGAAGAACCCTCCAAAAGGAAGGAACAGCCAGTGCAAAGGCAGGAGCATGGCTCGAATGCCTCAGAACAGAAAGGAAGTCAGCATAGTTGGAAGGGAGCAGGGAAAGGAAGGAGAAGCAGGATGCATGGAGTCAGAGAGGTAATGGGGTGCTGACTTCCAGAGGGCCTTGTCAGGACCATGGAATCCTGGTTTTGACCCTGAGGGGCAGCATGACCTGATGTATGTTTTACAGAGTCCGCTCTGTCTGCCAGAATGAGAATAGATTCTGGCTTGGCTTGCAGTCCTCCACCCACTATTCAGAGTGGGTTATGAGACTTGCTTGGCCATTGCGATGTGAACAGAAGCAAAGCGTGTCACTTCCAGGCAGAAGGGAAAGTAGTCAAGTTCACCTCTACTCTGTGCCTGGCAATGCCCCAGATGGTGGCTGCTCTGCCAGCTTGGATCCTGGAGAGACTATGATGATGCTACGATCTCAATGTGACCCCTGCACCCCAAGTTCATATGTTGAAACCTAGCCCCCAAGGTAATGATATTAGGTAGGGGGGCCTTTGGGAGGCAGAGCCTTCATGAATGGGATTAATGCCTTTGTAAGACTTGAGAGAGCTCCCTTGCCCCTCCCACCATGTGAAGACCCAACGAGATGTCTGCTGGCTGCCCTGAGGAGGTCATGTTTAAGTGGAGAAGTGATGGATAAATAGGACTCACCTAATCACAGGATTGGGTGCAGACCACAGATTCAGAGATTGAACAGTCAAGGAATGGTGAGAAGGCATTTGAGATGCTTTCCCTTCCTTCCCCCAGAAGGATGACTCCTCAGCTGGGCCTGTGGGATCAAGCAACCAGTCACTTGAAGCTCTGGCCACTTGGTGACACATCTTTGAATGGCTCCCCGTCCTGGGCCTCCCTCCTGCTCCCTGAATCCCAGTCTCCAGTGCTTCCCTTGACATCAAGCTCTGCTTTCCTGGGACCCCAGCCTGGACATTTTGGAGCTGTGAGGTGGCATCTCCTGCTGGGGCACTGAATGGTGGGTCACGTGAAATGGAAGAAAAGGATCAGACTGACCTGTGGAGAGAAGCAGGGATGGGAGGTGAACATGGAGTCCTGGCTTCCTTTCAGGTCTGGATTCAGAGTTTTCTGGAGGCCGGACTTATCTCTGCCCTGTAGTTAATCAAGACATCCAGTGTCCCATCAGTCTACCTTTGTACTTAATCCAGTGTAGCTGGTACAAAACTCAGGCCACAGATGTAGGTATCCAAGAAAGACTTAGTTTCTTAATTTTCTTAAATCAACTAGTTGTTGACTGTCTGTAACCTGGTGGGTTGTTGGGTAAATTAATCTCAGCCACTCTCAAGGAAACCCCTCCCCTAGGCTCTAATAGGCAGCTTATCTCCGGTTGTCGTGTCTAGCCATTCTTGAGAAGCTGCCCATGGCTCTAGCCCACATGGTTCTTTCATGTGCCCTGCTCAGCACATTCACACTCAGCTAGGGGTGCAGAATCTCTGGGGGCATTTAGGGGGCACTGCAGGTCAGGATGCAGCCCCTCTGGTAATCCTCAGAGTCTCTGCAGACCTCCCATCCTTTCTCAAGCAGTAGCTCTAGAGAGGACACAGATCCCTTCTATGGATTCAGATCTGGGGAGGAGGGTTCTTTTTGTCCTGGGGGAAACCCCTTAGTGATGCCCATCAGCCATGGAGCCCAGGCACATATCCGTGGGCAAACAGAGTTGGGTGTACCACCTGTCCCATTGAGTGGGACACACACCATGGAGAGCCATGGCATCTGGTAAGAGAGGTTAGGGGGCTTATTAGAGAGTTGGGGTCTGTATTAGGGGATGTGGGGGTTTGTTTTGGATTGGGTGGTTTCGAGAAGTGGGGCAATTAGGTGATTGGGTAATACTTTGTGCCTAGCAGGTGGGAGGAATGGGGGAACTAAGGAGTTGTCTTTTTTTGTCCCATTCCATTACTGGCACAAAATATCCTCATCTGATTGGTGTTCTGGGAGATAGTGTATATTCAAGATGGACCAGCATAGCCTGGCTGGGAGCAAGAAATCATCAGAACTGCTTCTTTCTTTTCCATCCTCTTCTTAAAGCCTGTTCTTATTTGGGGAACTCTGTTCTTACTTGGATTTGGGAAGGAAAAAAGGCCTGTTTCAATTCTTCCAAGAAGCAAGGGAGCCCAGAGCCTATTACTCACTTGAGTTGGAGAGAAAAAGCATGTCTTTTTTTTTTAAATTTTTATTTATTTATGATAGGCACACAGTGAGAGAGAGAGAGGCAGAGACACAGGCAGAGGGAGAAGCAGGCTCCATGCACTGGGAACCCGACGTGGGATTTGATCCCGGGTCTCCAGGATTGCGCCCTGGGCCAAAGGCAGGTGCTAAACTGCTGCGCCACCCAGGGATCCCAAAAAAGCATGTCTATAGGGAGGAAGTAGGAATTCATTTCTAGACACATGTTTCTGGTCTCATGGGCTTGAAGTTTCTCTTGAGCCTAACCATGGTCCTAGTGGCAGGAAGAGGACTTGTGCTTTATAGAACCAGAGTTTGGAGAAGGGAAATGTGGGGTCTCAGATATATAGCCTGCAAGGGGTAGTAAACCTGGATTCTAAAAAGTAGTTATTTAGTTGTAGACGGTCATTTTATGTTGAGAAAGAGGTCCAATTTGCATTGATAGAATGAGTCCTAGGCCGTGATTGCAGAAAAATAGATAAAGCAGAATAAAAAGAAACTCCATTGCAGCAAAATAGATAAAACAGAATAGAAAGAAATAGAAAGAAGCTCAAGACAAGAGGAGCATGTTATGACACCCATCTCCATCTTTGGTAAACCAAACAGACAAAAAAGTACATACGGACACAGAACGGCGATTCTTGACCTTTTTGGAGAATCTAATGAGCTCAGTGATCCCTGGCTTCAGAAAAATGCACATCTGCACATATGCTGGCATTTTTCACATAACTGGGGGGCTCATTATGTCCCCTAGGAGCTCCTGAGTCCCTGATAGGGAAGAGTTCAATCATAAGCTAGCCTAAGCTTAGCAATCAGACTTAATTTGAATCTCAGCCCCACACCTCTCATTTTGTAACTGTATACAAGTTATGGAACCCCTCTAAGCCCTAGTTTTCCCATCAGTAAGGTCGAGGATCACAACAGACATTTCTTACAGGGTGCTGGGGGATTACATGAGCAAATGTGTGGAAAGGGCATGGCACAGAGCCTGACAAGTCCCTAATGGAGGGTGGCCCTTATCATTGGTGCCATGGACACACCTGGAACTTTGTCCTTTGCAAATAAAGAATATACCTTCTTTATGATGTTCATGCACCAACTACAAAAATAGATCCTACTTGTAGCCACTAAGAACAGTTAAATTAAGCACAAAAGACAGATAACGTATTGCCCACATGTTTTGCCTACAAGGCAATAAAACAAAGACATAAGTGATACTAATTTAAACTAAAAGAAAAAACTCAAACTACTTAGAAATAGGAAAAATTAAAGCAAAAGGCATTCTCCTGAGTAGATCTTGTACCCAGGAGAAAATGAATGAAATGTGCCCTGATTGTGATTGAGAAGCTGTTAGCATTTCTGCTGGGGTACCTCGGTTTCCCAGTGTCTGGCAGCCCCCAGGGCCATGTTCTTTTCTCAGCAGAGCGAGGGACAGGCAGTGGAGGTTCCTGTAGGCGCGGAGAGGCTCGGGAGGACTTGGGGATACAGGCCAGGGTAGACGAGCTTCCTGTAAGTGGAGCCAGGATCCACGATGGCTTTGACTGTGGCAAAAGCCACAGTGACTGGGAGTGAAGTTAATCATAAGGGAAGGGGATTCAGGAAGGTGGAATCTTGACAAATAGATACATTAAAGGGCACTGGGGACAATCGGGAAGTACCCACGGAATGGAGATCAGCATATGTTGCTTTGAACTAAACAGGCAAGGAAGCTAGAGGGTAGAATATCAAGATTCTGAGTGGAAAGCAAGTAAAAATAACAGAAAATAGAAGAAAAAGCATTAATATGTTATGGAGTAAGAAAGGAAAAAGGAACAATTCAACGAAAGAAAGATTAATAATTGAGCTGTATTTAAAAGCTAGCTAGCCCAGGGAGGGGCTGGAACCAATGGAAGGAAGAGCTCGTTGATGGATGGCTCTAGGTCAGAAGATTCTAAGTCAGGAGGGAGGAGGATCTGCCCTGTGCTCCTGAGGTTTCTGCTCTGACAGAAGATGTACAACAGAAGACTGCTTTTTGTAAATGTCCTTCGTGAATTACTAGCGTGACCATGAAAAGGAAGCAAGATGATGAAGGCAATGGTGACAGGAGTGATTGAGATGCATTTGTTACTGGTCCAAGGAGGGGGTCCTGGAGGCTTGGAGAGTGTGCTGGGGAAATGATAAGATGTGATCATGGACAAAGATGAGTGGAGTTTTGCAAGAAGGCAGAATGGTCTGAGCGAGGAACCTTTCCATCCTTTGTAAAGGAACTGTGAGATTAAAAAGAATAGATGATTTGTTTTAAATATAAGAGCACCACCGAGCCCATTATATATTGTAGATGATTATGGGAAAATCCTACTTGATGTGAAGATGGTAAGAGGTGCCACCAAGCATGCAGTGACTATTGCAGTATTCATTTAACAGCCAACATCAACTGCGTGCTCCCTATGGCCCAGGCACTGTGGTCATAAGGACAGCTAATACTCAACTTACACTTCTGAGCTCTGGTTTAATCTCTGTACATATATTAGTTTATTTAATCCTTGCAGCAACATTGAGAGGGAGGTGCTATTGTTCTTTCCATTTTACAGAAGAGAAACTTAGGCATAAAGGAATTAAATAATTTCACAAGGCAAGGCAAGGACTATGGTGAGCTGAGTGAAGCACTCATTTCAGATGCAAAATTGAAAGGGGGTGCCCCAAACCCCTCAGTAATAAAGGTAAATAATATGTTCATGAAATATTTATTAAACACCAAAATTAGTGCAAAAAATGTGATAAAGGAAGTACCAGAATCATAAAGGCAAGATCAACAAGGTCACACATGTAGCTCCTAAGAACAGAACCAGGATCTGAACCCAGGCAACTGGCTGTTGAATTCACGCTATTTACTACCCGATACTGCATTTAGAATCAACCAGCAGACCACATCTGTCTTTCCCTCCCCTCTATGCTCAGTGTCTCGCCCAAGCTTAGCATATAGTAGGTCTGCACTTAATATTTGTTGAAAGAACGTTAAGTGAAGACATGGGCCCTGTTCTTAGTAGCACCCATACTCACCACGCAACTGTCCTAGGGTCATGCGAAGGTGTCTGTCACAGACACTGCACATACCTTATATAGCATTCCCATTATAATTAGTTTATCAGGATGAAAGCTATAGTTAAAGATAAGTCATTGGCAGCAGGAGCACAGGAGTAGGAAGGATGACTTCTGTCCTGTAACACCGTGGCAGGCTTTAAGAGGGTGTGACATTTGAGCTGGGCCTTCAGGAGGTGAAGGATTTCTTTAGATAGGGAAAGTGGGACGCTACCTGGAGACATGACTGAATAATCACGCGTTGTTCAGTCAAGAAAGCAGGTCTGCAGAGTCATGTTTATAATGTGATACCATCTATGGAGAGAAACCTTTTCCAAGTGTGCACGTGCTGCATGGATGCATGGGGAAGGGTCTGGGGGGAGGAACACCAAACTCTGGGGATGGCTGGCATGAGGGTGTGGGAGACTGGGGAAATATTGAGAGAGCCTTTAGCCTTATAGGCTTTGCTTTAAAAAAATTAATTCATTTATTTGAGAGAGAGAGCACATGATCTGGGGAGGGGGTCACCTTTGGGTTTTTTTTTCATTTTTATTATTTCTGCCTTACTTTTCCCGTGTTCCATTTTTACAAAACAAAAAAGGACAAATACATATAGCTACGTATGCATACATATATGTATGCAGGTTTTATTTCTCTTTCTTACGAACAGATCACATACTGTAAGTACTTTCTGGCACTTTGCTTTTTTTCACTTAAAAATACATCTTATAAGCTACTCCATATGAGTTCCTAGAGATCCTCCTCAATCTATTTGAAAAATTAATTTTTAATTACTCGAGCAATAATAGCTCTCTTCTTGTTCATTAAAAGCAGAGCCTGGGGGTGCCTGGGTGACTCAGAAGGTTAAGTGTCTGCCTTCAGCTCAGGTCATGATCCCAGGGTTCCGGGGATCAAGCCCCACATCAGGCTCCCTGCTCAGCAGGGAGTCTGCTTCTCCCTCTGCTCCTCCCTCCCCAAAAGACAAGATGTAACAGGTGTTGGCAAGGATGGGGAGGAAAGGAAATCTTGGGCACTGTTGGTGGGAATTCATATTGGTGCAGCCAATGTGGGGAAGACTATAGAGGTTCCTCAAAAATTAAAAGTAGAACCATGTGACCCAGCAGTTCCACTTCTGCACATATACCAAAAGGAAAAGCAATTGCTATCTCGAAGGGATTTCCATACCCCCATGTTTACTGCAGCATTACTCACAGTAGCCAAGACATGGAAACAACCTGCTTATTAAGATGGATGATTAGATAAAGAAAATGTGATATATATTTCTCTCTCTCTCTACCTATGTAGATAGATAGATAGTGTAGGTAAGCACAGGAATATTATTCAGTCATAAAAAAGAAAGAAATCCTGCCATTTCTGATAGCATGAATGGAACTTAAGGGCATTGTGTTAGGTGAAATAAGTCAGACTGAGAAAGACAAATACTGTATGATCTCACTTGTACATGGAGTGGAAAAACCTGAACTCATAGAATAAGAGAATAGATTGGTGATTGTCATGAGCTTGCAGATGGGGGAAATGGGTGTAGGTGGTTAAAAGGCACACATTTCCAGTTACAAGATGAATAAGACCTGGGGATGTAATGTACAGCCTGTTGACTCTAGTTAACAATACTGTATTGTATGCTTGAAAGTTGCTAAGAGAATAGATCTTAAAAGTTCTTATCACACACACACACACACACACACACAAATGGTAACTACATAAGGTAATGTGTTAACTAACCTTACTGTGCTAATAATTTTGCAATATATATGTATATCAAATCAACACTTTGTACACCCTAAACTCACACCATGTTATATGTCAGTTATATCTCAATATATCTGGGGGCGGGTAAGAAAGGCAATCTCTTCAAGCTGTTTAATGAGGTGCTCTTTTCACCTTCTATGTCAGTGCATGTAGTGCATTTATGTGCACGAGCTCACCTAATCCTCATGAGGTAGGTCGTGCTATCATTCCTGTGGCAAACCGAAGTGATGCCTTTCTGTTGTTCGAAGCCACCATATTCATGGTGGTTGGCTTAGCAGCCATAGGAAACTAATGTGATTCCCCATTTTAGTTGAGGGAATTAAGAATAACTTACAAAGGTTATGCAACCTGCTCCACCAATGTATTGGTCAGAAAGGGCTAAGCTCTGCTGTGGTAACAACCAACCCCTAGATCTCACCAACAAGAATTCATTTCTCACTCACCTAAGGCTGGCTATGTATCTTAGCAATTCTCCAAGGCTGCCCTTCTCTGCGTGATGACTCAGTGATTGGGCAAATTGGATCTCAAGTCTTTTTAAAATCTCCGCATGAGCTTTGTTGGTGGCCATGGAAGGGAAAGGGGCAAGGGGAGAATTGCCTATGTGCTTTTCACTGTTTTAGCTTGATGGTTACCTCTGACATTTCCATTCACATGTCACTGGCCAGACTGGCCATGTGACTCTGCCTCACTTCAGGGGGCTGAGGAATATAAGGAAGAAAATGGAATATTTGATGAGTCATCCTATCCTCATCATAATCAGTAATGGTGGAACTGAATTTTAATTAAAATAACAAGCTAGCATTTTCCTAGCACTTTCTACGAGCCAGGCCCTATACTAGGTGTTTGGCACATATCATCCTAAACAACCTTGTGACAAATGTAGTGTTGTTCCTAAAGATGAGGAAAATGAAGCCCAGAAAGGTTTAATAACGGGACCAAGGTCACCCAGCTGGTAAGTGGCAGAGCTGAGACTTGAACTTGGGTGATCTGGCTTATCACTGCACTCTTAGCCAGTGTGCTATTCTGATGCAAAGGGCAGCCTGATTACTAACCCTGAGGGATGAGCGGTGACAGTGAGGGGCTGTGAGACATGTGGAGGGTGATGAAGCACGAGCGCCCTCAGGGATCATCAGGGGGCTGAGATTTTGATCCGAAGGTTGCTGTGGGGACCCCAAAAGCACTGTGCAATGAGGCATACTTAGATTGGCATTTCTGCAGCTGTGGGATGGAAAGCAGATCAGAGTGGGGGTGGTGAGGTGGCAAGGAGACTGGCAAAGAGCAAGAACAGTCATTCAGGACAGGGTGGGGATGCCTAGTTTAAGATGCATCCTGTGGGGATGGAGGGAAAGGAGGACCTTCCAGGTCCAGGGCTGATTCACTGTCCCAGCCACTGTGCCTGGCTCTGGCAGGGAGTCGGCTGCCACCTTCTGAAATGATTTGAATTCCGATGGAGTCAGCGGGGCTGGCTAAGGGCTTGGATGAGAGGCTGAGGGAGCAGGGAGCGTCAAGAATGATGCATGAACCCCTGGTGACCACAGGTTCATCTCTGGAATGGGAGTCAGGAGCCGTGGCCCCAGGATGGTTGAATGTGGCAGTGAGTGCTCCTCTGAGAGGGAGCAGACAAGGAGGTTACACGCTCAGGCTTCAAGCCCAGCTTACCTCTATGTGACCCTGGGTAGGTTACTTATCCCCCGTGCTTCTCATATAAACTGGGAATACAAATAGTACTTATTTCAGGGGGTATCATGAAGGTTAAATTAGTTAGTTTGGGGAACGCTCCTACAACAGTACAGGGGTGAGTACATGGTTAAGTGTTGGCAGCTCTTATCATAAGGGAGCCACTCTGCCTGGGACACAGATGATGCTCAGTAAATGTTATTTTCACTCTTTTCCTCTCTTCTTCCCCAGCTGGCAAATAGAGCCTGGACTTTGGGACTCGTGGGTCTGGATTGGACTTTGGTTCTGCTACTGGATACTTGAGTGACCTTGGTCAGACCAGTAAACTTCGGGAAGCCTCAGTTTTCTCTTCTGTAAGATGGGAACTAGAAGGGTTACTGAGGATTCTATGGGATGGCTTATGAGGAGAGCTTGGCACATAGTAGCTGTGCACTAAAAGGTAACTTTTACTAACCATCATGTCAGCTTGGGGCCCTATGGGCTCTTGGGTCTTAAATCATGAGTTCTATAGTCCTGACTCCCTCCAGATGGGGGCACTCACTGCTTTGTTATTCCTTACGTGTTCAGGGAGGACCTCCTCCAGCATCAGGCTGACTCACCACCAGAGGGCTTTGTCACTTCTCAAAAGCAGCCTCTGGGTGGACAGAGTCCTGGAGGAAAGGCAAACCCATCAGACTCTAATTTGTTTTTCAATTGATTGTTTCCTCAAGTAAAATAAGGGGTCGAGGTGCCTGGGTGGCTCAGTCTGTTAAGCGTCTGCCTTGGGCTTAGGTCATGATCCCAGAGTCCAAGGATTGAGCCCCAGGTCCATCTTCCTGCTCAGCAGGGAGTCTGCTTCTCCCTCTGCCCCTCACCCCACTCGTGCTCTCTCTCTCTCTCTCTCTCTCTCTCTCTCTCTCTCGTTATCCCTCAAATAAATAAATAAAATCTTAAAAAAAAATAAAATGAGGGGTCAGAGAGCCCATCACTCTAAGCTCTGTATGGTTGAGATCAGCACTCCCATTGCAGGTACCCTGCTGGGTCCCAGTCTTCTAGAAAGAACATGCCCCAGGCACACAGGTGAGCCCCTTCTGGATCCTCCATGGAAAGGGGAGTCAGCTGGTGGTGGTGCTGTGCTGGAGCTGCAGAGCCAAAGATGTGTACACAGCCCATTCATCTGCCTTCTGCTGCTTGAGCCCCCACAGATGCGGAAGGTGCAGGGAATGATTCAGCTCCAGCTTTTGTAAGCGAGTTTTCACTCATTCACAATTTATTATGGTTTCACATAGGGGGCTGGGATGACGCTTAATGTTATTCTACAAGGCTTGCTTCTGCAAGAGGGAGGCAGGGATGGGAGATGCTTCTTCCAACCTGCCCAATGCAATGCTCTTCGAGGATCAGAGGGAGCGAGTGACTTGCCCAAAGTCACACAGCTAGAGGGGGCAAAGTGGATTCGAACCCTAGCTGTTGGGCTCCAAGAAACCTCCATGTGCCTCTATTCCGCATTTAGTCCCCAAATGGGGATTGTGGAGGGTCTGCCCTGTGCCTAGGCCTCTGCAGGCATCTCTGGAAGACCCAGGGCAAGATAGGGCACATTTATTGCCATTATTATTTATTATGACCTTCTGAAACCCTGAGCCTAAGAGAAAAGAGAAGCAGGAAGGATGAAGAGGAGCAGCGGTTCTCCTCCTACCCCTACCAAATTGCTGATTAAAAGAAAATAAATTTTCCTTTGGTACTTCAGTTTAGGCTTCTTAAAACTGTTCCCTTTTAGTGGTTTAACTAAATATACCTTTCTGTGAACATTTGCAGATTCTTGGTTGTCTTGTCATTTTTCCCCTAATGACTGGTGTGGTCGGAGCCTCAGCTGGAGTTATGCTGACCTAGTTTTCAATTCTGACTGTGCCCAAACAAGCTGTGTAACCTTGGACAAGTAACTTAACCTCTCTGTCCTATCTCCTTCATCTGCGAAACAGGAAAATTAGCATATCTTTCTCACAAGGTTCTTTGGAGAGCTTTCAAAATCTAATTTTCATTATGAAACATTTCAAACATGGAGAATAATACAAATAAAAACATGAGGAATAAAACAATTTTGAAGTCCCATGTGCGCAATGATCTTTGACCTCTGGCCACTCGTTTCATTAATTCTTTCACCATACTACTGCCTTCCCACTGGATTATTTTGAAGCAAATACCCGTCATCACAGCAGTTTATTTGTAGTGTATATTGCAATATATATCTGTAAAAGATAAGCATTCTTTTTTAAAACATAATTTTAGAGAGGTTTTATGGAGCCTTTTCTCTATGGCCAGGATTTTCTGTAAAATTTCCCCTATGTGATGTAACTCCCTGCCATTAGAACTCTTTAGTAATAATTATAATAAATATTCCAAATACTTTTACTTATTGACTGCTGCTGGATTTTTTGAATGCAACCATGTGTAGTATTGGATTGTGAGTCCACAGTGTTATGTACTATTGGAATTATATCCCTGGTGATCATTCATTAAGGAGTAGTATTTACTGAACTATATGGTTTTACAAAAGTTGAGGTAAGAATGACTAACTTCATCTGTAAGCAGGAAAAAAGAGGCATAGAGAGGTGAAGGATTTTTCCCAGGTCACATAGCAGTAAGCAATAGAGGAGTTTGAAACTAAAGCCTGCCTGACTCTAGAGTCCATGCTTTTTCCTCTGTCCTGTGCTGATGCCTTTGGAATTCTGGTTGGCTTCTCTGTTTGGATTGTAAATTCTTTAAGTTAAGTGCTCTACCTTAGATTTCTGTTTCCATAGTCCCCAGCTGTTTGATGATTGACTAATAGAAAGTCCTGCGTAGTCCCTGCAAGTGCAAAAGTCGTGCAAGTGCAAAGCCTATCATCCCCACCACCATCATCACTGGGTTTGCACAAACAACAGTGCTTGTGGAAAATCTCTATATAGGCCTGTACTCAGACCCCGTGGAAGGTACAAGACACAGACCCTGCCTTCAAAGTTGCTTATGCAATCTGCCAGGTGTCAATTTGAACATAATGGCAACAAGATGGGGAAATGTTTTGGGTATCTTACGGCCTCTGGGGGTGATTCCTCATCTGTTGGGGTGGCCTCGTGCTCCACGTGAAGGCAAAGATGTGGGTAAGCTGAACAAATAATTATCTGTATGCGCTTTGGGCTATGGGCGGTACTGGGATCTGGAGAGATAGTAGGAAATATGACAATGGGGCAGACAGATAATAATATAGACAGGCAGTATACAGCAAATGAAGAAATCTACATGATCTTTCAAGATCGTGGTAAGTGCTAGAAGGAAATAAGGAGGCTGATGTGACAGAAAGTAGCAGGGGTCAGGGAAACCTATGCTGGCCTGGGGTGGTCAGGAAGGCATCTGTGAGAAGGTGACATCTGAGCTACCACCTGAAGCTTGAGCCATAGGCAGCCAAGTAAAAAGCCACACAAGGCTCATTCCAGGCAGAGGGAATTGAACATGCACAGGCCCAAACACGAAGCAGAGCCTGGTGTCCTGCTTTCATCCTGCCTCACTGCCCAGAGCTCAGAGGACAATTTCTTTCCTGTAGCCAGGAGGAAAAGCTTTCTCAAGAGCCTCTCAGTTTCCCTTGGCCAGGATTGGGTCATCTGTGCATTCGAAACCAACTCCAGATGAGGAATTTGGGGTTACCTGATTAACTCAAACCAATCAATTTCTCTCCTTGGAGCTATGGAGGGATCATCTGATTGAAATTGAAGTTTAAATAGCAAAGAGGAAACGGAGGAAAGGGTATTACTTAGCATATAGCCTCCAAGATGGCCCCGGTGATCCCTCCTGCTGCCATTCACACTCTCGTGTAGTCTCCTCTTAGGTTGTCCTGGCTGGTCTGTGTGACCAATAGCATAGTGCAGAAGTGATGGCATCTCACTCCTGAGATTAGGTTACAGAAAACCGTGGTTTCTTTCATGGCTGGTCTATTGGTCACGTGCACACTCTTTCCTTCTCCTGGACCACGAGCTCTGGGGAAGCCATGTCATGAGCCGCCCTGTGGAGAGGCCCACATAATCAAGAGCTGAAGCCTCCAGCCAAACGGCCTCGTGAGTGTGCTTGGAAGCAGACACCCCAGTCCCTTCAGAGACTGCACCCCCGTGAGAGGCTTGGAGCTACCAGCTAAGCTGCTCCTGCCCCTATGGATTCCTGACCCTTGGAAACTCTGTGAGATAGTTACTGTTTGTTGTTTCAGGCTGCTAAGTTTTGGGGTAATTTGTTATGTCGGTACGTAACTAATATAGCCAGGGCACAACAGTGGCTACCGGGGTGCCCCCACTCAAGTGGCTCTTGCCCTGTGTCCTGTGAATCCCAGAGCACCATCTCTTAATCTGTGTCTCCCCTCCACCACACGCTTGTGAATGTCTTGGTTATACTCAGGGGGTCTAGAGAGTGTGTGTGTGTGTGTGTGTGTGTGTGTGTGTGTGTGTGTGTTTATGTGTGTGAGGTGCAGTCCAGTAGCCAATCTTCTCCTCCACGGCTCCTTCTGATCGGGCTCTCCCTGGACTCAGGCATGGTTTGTTTGCAATGTGTGTCTCTGCCCTGGCACGGGCCTGGGCACAGAGTGGCCTCAGGGAATACAGAGGGAATCCATGACATTACCAGGCTGCTGCGGCAGGCGAGAGCCCAGTTGGCTGCCATGACAACCACAGCACAGAGAACTCAGACCAGTCTGGGCCCTGCTGGGGAGTTGGGAGGGTTTGCAGTAATTTCTCTGTGAAATGGCATGGGGAGGCGAATGGCGGTTTCTGTTGTCACCATCTTGGAAAGAGGGCACCCAGAGCATGGGATGGGGCTGGGGGAGGCAGGTGAGTACCCTTTCTGGCTCAGTGCACACTCCTAGGCACAAAGCTCTCCCATTTCGTGTCCTCAGCGTCATCTCACCGTTACTCTTCCAAGTCTGCCTTTTGTTTACTGAAGACCCACCATATGCCAGTCTCTTGGCTGAGCATTTTCTGCCCAGCTCTGGTCTATAAGTCTCACAATGGCAGATGCTATGTCTGTCTTGTTGATACCATAGTGCCTGGCACGTAGTAGGCTTGTGATACATATTTTGTGAGTGAATGAATGATTGAGTAAGTGACTCTTGCTGACTCCTCACATAAAAAAGATAAAAGGTTAGTCATGGGAAGCGTTAGGTAAAGGAAGGGTGGGTGGAAGGATGGGTAGAATGAGAATAATATTCCAGGCACAGAAAATAGCATGTGCAAAGGTCCTGGGGTGAGAAAAAAAGGTCACAATTGGGACCCATGCCTCCTTAGCTCCATAAATAGATCTTCCATTATATCCTATGGAATAAGGGCTCTGGGGTAAGTCCTTTTGCTATCACCACTTTCAATTTGAAAAGTTCTTCCCATCCCCTTCAAAGGGGTGAGGTCATGGGGAGTATAGGGTGTCCCAATTTGAAGAACAGACTGCTTGGGCCTGGCTCTCCCACTAAGTAGCTGTGCTTACCTGGGGTCCTTGCCTCAGTCTCCTCACCTGCTGGGGATAATACCAGAACCTACCTCATAGAGTTCTTGTGTTACTTAATGAGTTTATGGATGTAAAGTATCTAGAATATATCAGATATTATCTTGTGGGGAACAGGGCTGTGCAGAGGCAAACCCAATCTGGGTACTTTAGGAGGGCAGCCCTCTTAGGGGGCAGCCAGGATAAGAGGAGGGTTGACCACCCCTGCTGGAAGTGGAACATAGTTAGGCCCATTTGAGTCCCCCTGTTCTACCTGAGTCCCCCACTCCTCTGCAGTGATCAGAAAGGACTTTTGGTGCAAAAGATTTGTCCTTGGCGCGAGGCCCCTAGCTTCTGAGAGTTGGAAATGATATTCAGGGCCCATTGTCTCCATTTCCAGACAGTTCTAGACAAACCAAGCGCGACTGCTTCAGAAGAGCATAGGAGTGAGACAAACCTACTATTTTAAGGCAGTGGCAGGAGCTCTGAGGGTGCTGTGTGTGTTCTCTTGTCACAGGCTTGTCGGAGGAGCTGGAGTGAGCCTGACAAACCAGGCTGCCAGGGCAGGTGAGGGGACACCCCCATCCCCCACCAGCTTGGCTGACTCACAGAGAGACCCTGAGAAAGCCAAGGTCAAAGAGGAAACCAGGCACAGCAGGGAGACTCTCAAGGAGGGCAGAGGAAATGTTTGAAATCACAGGTTGTGCAACTGCCCTTAGAGATCATTGAGGCCGATGTCTCTGTTTTACTGAGGTGCAGAGGTGTGGGGGGTGTGATGAGGGGCAGAGGTTTCCTTTCTTTGTAAATTGATATGAGTTTTTTGTTTTGTTTTAAATATCACCATATTAAATACTTAAGTAATGCACAGCATCTCAATACTATGGTTCTTTTTTTTTTTTAATTTTTATTTATTTATGATAGTCACAGAGAGAGAGAGGCAGAGACACAGGCAGAGGGAGAAGCAGGCTCCAGGCACCGGGAGCCCGACGTGGGATTCGATCCTGGGTCTCCAGGATCGCGCCCTGGGCCAAAGGCAGGCGCCAAACCGCTGCGCCACCCAGGGATCCCAATACTATGGTTCTTTGTGGCATTTAAGAACAAAACCGATCTATATGTTGACTTAGATCTCTAAGGCTTGTTAACAGAAAAGAAAAAGTTGCAGAAGGATAGGTACAGCATGTTGCTAATGACTGAGAAACAAAGCCAATCCAGGGTGACATATTTCAATACATTTATGTATTAAACGTTCTCAAGGAAGTTCTGGAAGGATGATCACCAGGTCAAGTAGGATGGCCACTTTCCATGGGGACTGGATGGGAAATGTGGGGCAGAGGGAACCTCAGCTTCATCAAGATTGTTTGGATTATTAAGAGAATATTTTCATACATTTCTTGTGTAATTAGAACACGGATTTCAAAATATTTTTTAAAAAATTGTAAAAGGCTTATTTGACCCTGGGCTCGGATTTGTCCAGGAAACATTTCTCTTCTGGGTATCAGATCTAATGAAACCTTGACCTCTGCTCTCTGAAGCTTTATCCCCCCCACACCCCACCATGTGTGAGATTTAGTAAAATATAGAAAAATGATGAAAATGCTAATTAAAAGACACTCACCCACTCCCTTTGCCCAAAGGCCGTGAGAAGATGGGAAGATGCTTTTTCTCAGGATGCCTCAGGCTTCCAGGAAATTCCCAAGCCCTGGGGGCAAGGCCGAAGGGGGTGCACTCCCCACACGGCGGTTAGAAGTGGGGAAGGGGAAGCCCCTGGGCTCTGTCTCCAGGCTGCTCTGTGTTTCCTCCACTCTTTGCCTTGAGATGAGCAGTCAGCACCCTGGGTGCTCTTCCCAGAGAAAGGCAGTTATCATAATTTAACTGTGTTCACGTATTTGATTTTTTTTTCAAAGAAGTTTCATTTATTTTTAAATTTCTGCTGCATTTCTAAATATTAACCACAAGTTGACAATATTGACCGATATATTTTTTGTATTCTTATTTTTTAATTTAAATTCAATTAATTAACATATAGTGTATTATTAGTTTCAGAGGTAGAGCTCAGTGATTCATTAGTTGCATATAACACCCAGTGCTCATGACACACGTGAGCCCAGCCCCCTAACGCCCTCCCCTCCAGTGGCCCTCAGTTTGTTTCCTCTGATTAAGAGTCTCTTATGGTTTGTCTCTCTCTCTGACTTCATCTTGGTTTTTTTTTAAGTTAATTTTTAAGAGCACAAATCAAACGAGAGTACATTCTCCTCTGGGGACAAGGGCTGTAGATGGGGCTCAAGTCCCTTTGAACAACACCCCACCCATCTCCAAGGTACACACGATTAGAGTTGGATGTGGATCCTCACAGGGGATTCGCTCTGCATTTCTATCTAGTTGTTTGTACTTGTGAAACTATATTTCATGTTGCTGTGTGTGTGTGCATGTGTGTGAGCATGTGACAGTTGTTAAGTGTCCCTGGAGCAGGCTGTGCACATCGGGTAGCTGTTATTTGATGTCACTAGGCTGACACCATGAGGTGACACTGCTTTTGTCCTGTTCCTACTTTCCCCCCTGGGGTACACAGTAGGCATTCACAAGAGCCCCTAACTTCAAACTCAGGCACTTTCTCCTGCCTGGGTACTTGGGGGCCACCTCCAGAGCCCCAACTCAGCTGGTGTTCCTAACTGTGCCTTGAGAGGGAGGCTCATGGGTGTCTTGCCTGGGGAGTGGCCAGTCAGAGCCATGCTGGTGGGAGGGACGGCTCAGGAGGTCCAAGCTTGCCTAGGGCCTCCCAGGGAGAACGTAGTAGGAGCAGGATCTGTGGAAAAGTGAGATGGGAGAGAAAAGGCTCTCCAGGGGGTTCTTGAGGACGAGCAGCAGTTTCGGTGTCAGGGTGCAGTCAGCCCCTGAGGGTGCTCACTGGGAAGGCCTGTGCTGGGGGTTCGGGTCATGGCTACCAGGAGGCTGGAAGAGAAGGCCATCACATGTGTGGACTATGTCAAAGAACTCGATCTGGAGGTCTCTGGGAGGCCTCTGGGAGGGAAAAAGAGACCTCCCTTCCATAAGAAGTAAGCCCTTGACCAGAAATAGGACAGCCCACTTCCCTTACTTCTGTGAAATTAATAATCAGATCAACTGGGCCCAAGTCCTGGCCGAGCCATTTTCCAACTCACATTTTGAGACAGGGCTTCACTTTCCCTATCTGCCTGTGTTCTGTTCCTGGCACATGGTGCGTTCTCGACTAGCCTCAGGTTATATTTACTGACACTAAAGGCCCTACAATGACTAGAATTGTGGTCGTGAGCACTGAAATAAAATTCAATTGAATAAACATGTATTGATTGTCAGCTGTGTGCCAGTATCAGTTAGGCTTCTTTGGTTGCAAGCGACAGAGAAGCTCATGTGACAGAGCAGCCCCAGGGAGCACTCAATCCAAGACTACTTGGTTTCTTTCCCCCTACTGTGTGGGTTGGCTCCCTCTATGAGGCCTCTGCCCTCAGGCTGACCTTCCATCTGTGGCCAGCAGCACCCAGAGATGTATGGTCTTCATTCACATCACCCAGGGAAGGATAAACACATTTCTGGCATTTTCAGGAAAACCCTGAGATTCATTCCACCAGGTCATCTTGGATTCCAGGCCCTCCCTCAATGGGTCAGGTCTATGGACACTTTAAGTGGATGTGCTGTTCACCAGTCAACCCTAGTATTGGGTCAGTTAGCTTCTCTGATTGCCCCGTGGACTGAGGGTTGAGGAGGATGCTGGGTGGCAAAACCCCAGTGCTCCTGAGGCAACAGGAACGTTGCATCTTTGCTCTGGGCCGGAAAAGTTGGATGATGGAGGGCATTTCGGTAGAATGCAGGCAAGGATGGAGGTGCCTATGTCCATACACATGGAAGCTGGCCCGCCTGTCTTGGAAGAATAAGTGCAATGCCACAGGGCTTTAAAAAATCACCTGTGAGGATTGTAGCTTCTAGAACCTGGATTTCTCAATAGAGAGCAATAAGATCTACTATTTCATGAATGAGGAGATAGGAAAATCATGACCCACCCCATCAGACAGAAGCTCTGTGGCAGAGCTCACGGGAGAATTTAGGATTTTGACTCCCAGGGCAGTACTCAGTCAGGTGTGTCATTCATTGCACTGGAGGTCACATCCCTGAAGTTGGAGGTGGTGAGTAAATGATCCTAAGTGGAGGTGAGTAGGGGGTGTGCTGTGGGGGATCACCCCAGGGAATGTCTTTTCATTGTCCTGGTGGGTTGAGGGAGGGAGGGTGCCTGGAGCAGGCTGGATCTCTCTAGTCTGATGTGTCTCCAGGCCCCGGCTTGATAGATTTCTGTTTATTTCCTTGGTGGGGAATCCTAGAAGCTCTCCCTAAATTCTTGCTGTTGTCTTTCGGTGTCACAGAGAGAATGTGCACACAAAGCCAGACACACCAGTCACTTGCTAGTGTGTGTGACCTTAGGCAAGTTATTTCACTTCTCTGTTGCCTCCTTAGCTATGTAATGAGATCAACCACTATTATCTCTCCAGAGGGATGTGGGGAAGGAATGAAATAAGACTCAGGACACGTCTAGCATAATGCCTGCCCTTGGCCAGTGTCCAATGAGTATGCATGACCCCCAGTGGAGCACAGCCAGTCCACCTCTGGGCACATGCTTGTCCTCAGAGTAGCTCTAGGCTTAATATTAGGGCTGAATCCAAAGATTCTGAGGGAGGAATGGGGATTTCGCCTGGCATCTGCAGATGTGTTGAAATTTCTTCTAGAATGATCTAGGCCAGCTTGAGTGCACCAATCCTGCCCATTGACCGCCTACACTTCCCAGCCCTGCCTCGGGGGCTCTGAGGAGAGGCCTCTGGCCACCTGCCAAGATGAGCTGCAGGGTTAAGATTGTGTGACTCATCCACAGAGAGGGAGGCCAAGTCAGGGCATCTAAACAAGACAGAGAAAGACTTCTTTTTCCCCCAGTGATTATGAGAAGCTCTAAAAGGGACCCAGGCATCATCAATTATTCATGGGGCCTAAAGGAACCCATGCAAGGAGCCCAGCTGAGAAGCAGGGTCGGGTGATGGAGTAAGAAGTGGGAGGGAGATGCTTCATCCCACGCCAGCCTGGGATAAGCTGAGCTGGAGCATTCTGGGGTGGCACGTGCTGGTTTCCTAGAGGATTTGCCCTAGGAGGGGCAAGCAGTAGCAGGCCTTTCACAACTGCTGTATTATGGCAGTCTCGCTGCACTGGGTAGCAGGGGAGGTTAGCCCTATTGTACAGTTGAGCAAATGAGGGGCAGAGAGATTAAGTGATTTGCCTAGGGTCACATTGCTGTGAAGTGACCAAACTGGAAATTAATGAAAGGGACTTGCTCCTATGAAAAGGGGATCAATATTTTTTCAACATCTGCTGTGTGCCAGGCACTGTTCTGGGTGCTGGGGGTACAGCAGTGAACACAACAAAGTCTCTTCCCATGGGGCTTGTATTTTATTTGTGAGGGGACATGCAACAAACAAGCAATAAAGGAATGTATGAAATAATTTTAAGTAAGCATAAGTGCTATGAAAAAAACAAGTGGGTGAGCAAATAGAATGAGAGACAGGATGGTGTGCAGGGATGACCTGCTATATATGATGGAGTGACCAAGGAAGGCCTTTCTGAGGAAGTGCATTGAGACTGGGGCCTGAATAAGGCAAGGAAATGGACTCTGCAATGATCCAGAAAAGCATGCCAGGTAGGGAGAACAGCAAGTGCAAAGACCCTGGGGCCGGGAACTTGATGTGTTCAAAAACACTATAAGAATGCTGGTGTGGTGTAGGGAGGGGAAGGTGGTAGGAGAAGGGGCAGAGGAGAGTAGAGGCTGGAATGTGGAGGACCTCAGAGGCCATGGTAGGGAGAGGTCCTTATGGAGGAGCATGAGGTACTGTGGCCCCTGAATGGGCAAATTTCTACTGTGCACATTTGGTTTCCTTTCTTCCTGGGTCAGGTCAGTCCAGGTTTCTTGGCTTCTTTCCCTTCAGAAGCACCACAAAGGGACAGAGAACACTCAGCCTGCAGAAGATGAGGATTCAGAGTGTACAAGTGTGTCATCACACACAGGAGAGCTGTTCCCACCATCCCCGCCTCATACCTACCCTTCTTTTAGTGTAGCTGCCCAGTGCCAGGCCTGAAAGATGTGTACCTTATCTTGTTGAATGTATGCTTCAAGGTAACCCTGGGGGAGGGGGCGGGGGCGGTAATCCCTATGTTACAGATGAGAAAACTGAGGCTCGGTGAGGACAGACTCACTCAAGGCCACATAGCTGGAAGTAGAGCTGATTTGAGCCCAGGCATCAGAGACAATGTACTTACCCTAGGGCAGGTCTTTGAAGATCCTGGCTCTGCTTCTGGAGCCCCTCCAGACTACAAGCCTCACCACTCCTCCCTGCAGAAGCAGAGGTGCACTTACATCTCTAGCTTCCCTCTCTCAGGCTTCCTCCAGCGACCCTGGACACTCCATTAGCCATTAGCGTTATCAGCCTCTGATAGGGAGCCATAAACCCTGCTGACCAGAGAATTTCTGGCGAGAAATGCCATCCCAGGGCCTTCTTGACCCATTACTAGGTGAATAGCTGTGACAATGGAAAGCAGGAATTCTGTTAGAGTGGTAATGAGGCTGGAGCCTTGTAGAAGTAGGTGCAAAAGCCTTAAAATGTTCACTTATCCTTTGGGCCACCCAGAAATTCCACTTCTTGAAATGTATCCGGGGGAAATCATAGGATGTGTGCAAAGATAAAATTACACACAGTGGGGACACATTGTGCAGACAAACCAGCCATTTAGGATGACTGCCCATTCCAACTGGTTGGTGTCCAAGCCCAGACCATCCCAGTTGTTAGATCCCAGTTGTTAGATATTTTGAAAGTCACTCTTGCACCTAAAGATGTTGCCTCCCTAGTGTCGATAGGGAGAAACTGGAAAGAACCTAAGTATCCAGTAAGAGGGGATTGGTTAAATAAATGAGTGTTATGTTCATTCATTGACTACTGTGCAGTAATTAAAAGTTATGCTTCTAAAGAACATATAAGTTTACAGGAAAATAATTATAACCCAAAGAAAAAGGGTTATAAAACAGCATACTCCTAGTCTAGAAGACATAATATAAATTTTCCTGATTTTGGCAACATGGCAAATTGATATGACACTTCTCCTTCCTTGCCACCAAAGAAATATCTAGAATTCCTGGGTAAAATAAAACCAAGGTATTGAAAACACTTAGCTGAACTTCAAATAAATAAGGAGAAATCCCCATGTGGTGGGAGACAGGTAGAACAGATCCTCGCAAGGCATCTCCTTTGGAGTAGTTGCTCATGTTGTTCACCAAATATTTCCAGAGCATTTAAATGTGTGTGCAGGTTGTCCAAACAGGGAATGTTCAAGAGAACGGCTGCTCCATCAGCCTGGCTCCCTGAGTGAGGATGCATGGAATAGACTTCTTAACTGATTCCTGATGGACATAGAATAAAAGAGCTAAATCACTTGTAGTGTTAAACTTCTGAAAGTTTGGGCTCATTACTGTGATATAACCTTGCCTTTCCTGACTGCCATAGCCCCCCATGAAAGGTGGGGCTTAGGGAAATCTCATCCAAAATATGGTCTCAAGTTTAGGCTCTGGGCAGAAATGAAAATGTACCTTTTGAGAATTTGAAATCTCAAGCCTATACCATGTGAGTGAGTAGAGATTGAATTTCCACTGTTCAACTGGTGTAGTAATCCCAGACCAAGAAAACATTGTAAAAATTGGTCACGACCAGCAAAAACTCAGGTGCACCAAAAAACACAAATGTAAAGCTGATTTTCAAAGACATTTCTCTACCTCAGGGCAGAAAACCCTCAGAGAAACCACAGCCCTTGGAAAAGATGATATTACCATAAAACTATAAACTACACAGGAAAATGAACAACCATAGGGCAGAGTCAGCAAACAGAACAAGTTAGGAAGATGTGTCTCCCAGTACCATGGAGAGCAGGACGGTCCAGAAAGAGACTAACATATATACTCTCTTTTACAAGGAGGATTGAAAAATGTAGCCTTCAATTATTTTATGTAATGGAATCAAAAGCATGAAGTTAGAGACATGATGAACTCCTTTGATCAACTTTTAGCCTGAAAACATTAATATACTTACGCTATGATTCATACATTACCAGGAATCCATAACTTCCTGACATTTCTATTTAAGGTTTCAGGTTTGTACTACTCATAATATTCTTTTCGCATCCATGCAAAAATCCCTCTTGATTGTGGGAGGACAAACCAAATAAATGTATCTAAATGTTCATATGTGTTTGCAAGTACCTAGCAAACATCTAGATATATGTACACCTGACTATATATATGTATGTGGGTATATATGTAAATGTGTATGTGTATTATTCACTGACAAATAATATACAATATTGTGACATTTTTAATCATCGTTAAGTGTGTAGCTCATACATACTTTAAAAATGACTTAAAAAATAAAAATGATTTTAGATGGTGACTTTAAGAATAAAAGAGAAACCACTAGGGGTAAGAAAAACCAAGACACCCTGAAAGCACAGTCTTCGGCATGGAAAAAAGACTAGACTCTCTCTCTGTGTCTCTCATGAATTAAAAAAAAAAAGACTAGAAAGAAATTTATTTTATTTATTTATTTTTTAAAAGAAATATATATATATTTTTAAATATTTTATTTTTTTAAAAAATTTATTCATTTATTTATGAGAGAGAGAGAGAGAGAGAGAGGCAGAGACACAGGCAGAGGGAGAAGCAGGCTCCATGCAAGGAGCCCGATGTGGGACTCGACCCGGGGTCTCCAGGATCACACCCTGGGCTGCAGGCAGCGCTAAACCGCTGCGCCACCGGGGCTGCCCAAGAAATATATTTTAATTCAAATATTATCTCTGGGTGGTGGGAAAACAGGTGATTTTAATTTTCTTTGATTTTCTTTATTGCTCAAATTTTCTATTGTGACTAAAATAGATTTTTTTCAGTTTGCATTAAAAACTAACTTTGTTTAACCATTCAGGTAATACATATGTATAATTAAAATAATACATTTAAAAAGAAGTTAAAGTAAAATATAGATAAGAGAAGAAAATTACTTCTGTACTTAGGACAAATAACTTTTTAAAATCCAGGGACATTACCTTTTCATTTTCCATTGTTTTTGGAAGGGGATTAAGGGAGATTCTCTTTGGCTTAAGCCATGCTCAGGCTCCTAAGAAAGGACCCCCATTGTTTTGGGGGCTCTGGAGAACGGGCAGTTAGGTACTCAAAGTGTGTGAGGAACCCCACACCTCCTGCATGTTCCAACAGGAACAGAGGATTTGGGAATCAACAGTCATGCCATATTTTTTAAGGACTCCTTAGCATACTTAGAAAAAAATCAAGCAATACATGTTTATTGTAGAAAATGAGGAAATTGACAAAAAACATAAAGATGACACTAGGAATGGCTGAGGGTCACACCATCCAGGGACTCCCGTGTTACTCCATTTCTCAAACGTGTACCCGGGGGCCTGCTCTGTGCCAGGCACAAGAAGATACAAGGAGTGTGAGACAAGGTTCTAGCCATAAGGATCTTATCACCAGCTGGGGAGAAGCAGTCTGTTCTTTGGTTGCAAGTAACAGAAATAGACTGTCCAACTTCAGCACAAAGAAATGTACTGCAAAAATATGGTGTGGCTTCCAGACTTCACTGAGAAGCCAGAGGCTTTAGAAAGGGCAGGGGTTCTGGGGGTACAGGCAGCAGGAATGAATGGACACTCTTCCAGGGATGAGTAAGCAACATGGTCATATGTACAGTGTCCCTCTGCTAGAGATGAGGTGTGAGTGGCCTGGCTGGGTGAGGGATGGGTGAGGCACCTTGATCGACAGCTCCACTGGACTATATGTATGGGGGGGCTACACCCACAGGACACCAGGCTGCTGGTTCCAGGAGGAGGGGAGTAGAGGCAGAGGAAGATCACACCCAGCTTCTTCCACCTGGTCTGAACCCAGGCTGAAACTCAGTAGCCATGTGGTCTGGGCAGGCTGCTTGGTCCTGCCAGCCCTTGCTTATCTCTTAAAGTGGGGATGATGGTACAGGGTTGCAATGAGGAGAGAATGAAGTACAGTTAGTCAGTCTGTGCAGTGAATTGAGCCCAAGACGGATGGTGCATTGGAAACCTAGAGCAGATATGGAAGGAGAGTGACAGAGGAGCCCCTAAACCCGGGCTGAGTTGCAAACTAGAGGTCTGAAGACCACAATTGTCTCCAGCTCTAGCCATTTCTCAGATGCGGGAGCTCAAACAAGTCATGTCCCCTCTTTGGGCCTCAGTTTCTGTGTCTACAAAGTGGTGGTAATCTGTGCTGCCCACCTTCACGAGGTGGCTGTGAGGATCCAAAGAGAAGGACAGCTTTGTGAATGGTGCCCATGGGGGTGAGTGGTCAGGGAAGACAAAAGAGGACATGCCCTGTAGGGACACCAGCAGGAGCAAGAGATGGAATGCACCTGCTCCTGTCCCCCAGTTGGTGGGTGCTAATATGCTAATAACAGCATCTGTTTCCTGAGCTCCTGCCCTGTGCCAGGCTCTAGATGAGGTACTGGGGCTATAGGGACAAAAGAAGGGACATAACTCCTGGCCACATGGCACCTGGGGGTGGGATTGGAACTCAAATAATCAGAGAGGTGCTTTGAGGGGGCACTTGTTTCTGCCAGAGCAGTAATGGGGTTCTGAGCTGGTGTGAAGTCAGGGAAGGCTTCCTGGAGGAGGTGACCTGAATTGACAACTGACCATCAAGGAACTCACTGGGCCTGTAAGTGGGAGAAAAGCACTCTGAGCAGTGGGGACAGCGCTGCAAAAGCCCTTTGGGAGGAGGGAGGAAGGTGTGCTGGGGAAACTAGTACAGGCTGAGGAAGTGCATGCTGAGGTTGCTGAAGGAGCTCAGCTGTTCTGAGGAACACACTGGGAAGTAGGAACAGTGCTACCTGGGGATGCTCTGTTGTTAGGGCCCAAAGACAAGCCAGTGAAATGGAGGTTCTTGCTTTCCATGGGCTCTGGCTCTCCAGGACTTTGAGCACCTTGTCCAACAGCAGTCAAACTAGGTAGAGTACAGCCAAAAGAGGACTCAGATTCTAGGGAATACGGCACAGAATGGACCTGAGAACGAAGAGAGTACTGTTGGAAGGCTGAGGAAAACATATTCCTTTGGGCTATAGGGAGCCGTAGAGGTCTTACAGCACAGCAAGTTCTTGGTACCCTCAGTAGCAATTTAGCTCCGTGTGGGAAGGCTGAAGACAATTGCTGGGGACAATGTGCCACGGGCTCCATGCCACATGCCATGTTTAGTCACGGCCAGCAGCAAACATCAGTGCTCTTTTGAGGCTGTAAGTCATGGTGGTAAGGGGGTAGGAGTCTATTTATTTATTTATTTATTTATTTATTTATTTATTTATTTATTTTAAATTTAGGGGTAGGAGTTTAATTGGAGGTTGTTGCTATGGCCCCTTTGTTCTTTGGAGGAGGGGAGGCCAGTTTCTTCCTGTGAGATCTCTCTTTCTGGGAGAGTGAGGCCAGAGAGAGGAGCACCTACTGTGCACCAACCCAGGACATCCCATATGTGCTTGAAAGGAGGAGACAAGATGCCCTGACAGTTCCCGACCTGGCCTTAGAGAACCCAGACTAGTGTTGGGAAGGAGTGGGAAGTGCACCTGAGGCAGGCAGATTGGTAGAAGTGTGTCTTTAACATTTTGACACCCATTTGCAGGTGCAGAGCCTTGCTTTGGCTTCACTGCATAAATACCTTCTATTTATGGCAAACGTGTCTGGTTTTCTTTTTAAGGTGGTGATAAGTGAGTTTCAGTAAATTGCTGATAAATATATCTGAATGATATATTATGATCCATTTAAAGAAAAAAAACTATTAGTGAATAATGCAGGGGAGATGTGGGGTGCTAAAATTTGGCTCTGCAACACAGGAATGATGGAAGTGTGGGTCATTCCCTCCCATGATCCTCACGATAGCTCTGTGGTGGGGCTTGCCAACCCCATTTACAGCTGGGAAAGCTGAGTTCTGAGAAATTCACTTTCCCTTGCCCCACTGCTAGTGAGGCTCAAGCCAGTTCTGGAACATGGGTGTCCCCTGGCACCCTGCCTCACTCTACCCCAGCCCCGGGTTCAGCATGTCTAGCTATGGAATGCCTTCCCCACTTCTCTGGGGTTCTCTTTGGCATCCAGGCCCTGACTCCACCACTTACTAACCAGTGGCCTGAGCAGAATGTCTGACTTCCCCTCTGCCTACTTACTCATCTGTAATATGGGGACAATGCTTGTGCCTCCGAGGACTGTTCAAGAGGTTTCATGAGATGATGTCTTTTATTATTCCCAACTTAAAAATGAGACAGTAGAGCCAAGGAAGCTCTACTTGTCCAACTTCACACAGGTGGAAAGGGGAGGAGCTAGACACGAATTTAGGTCGATCGGGTTCCCAAACTGCTGGTTTTAACGACTGCATGTGGAAGGACGCTGTGGAAGGACGCTGTGTCCCTGTGTTGGAAGAAGCTGAGAGGGTCTACAGTGCATAAAAGATACCTGAATGGCATGTCCACGGGGAGGGGACTCGGTTTTCCTTAGGCAGGAGCCGGAGGACTCTGCCAAGATCCCCAGAAGCATGCAGGGTCAGGAGTGAGGGAGGCCACTTTCCTGTGGGAAAATGTAGGGCGTTTCCACTTATAGCCTGATAACTGGGCCCAGCGAGGTCCAGAGCGCAGATGATGTCATTCATCCTCTGTGGCCTTTGGGGCTTAGGAAGCCTCCAGGGAAAGCGGTTGGGGGCGGAAGGGCTAGAGGGCAGAGAATCTGGAAAGAAAGGCCGACAAAAACAGGAATCGGGGTTTTGGGTGCGTGGATCGTGGCCAAGGGAGCTTTGGAGCCATTGCGGCAGGAGTAGGGGACACATACAGGAATCAGAGATAGATGCTGGGGGAGACAGGATGAATGAGCCGTGCCTGTGTGGATTTAAAGGGGCGCTCCATGCAGAACACAGCCTGGCAGGTGCCCCATGGACACTGCCGAGAGGGTGGCAGACTCCCACCCCCAGGGCAAGGTGTAGGGCCCCTCTTCAGCACTCCTGTTGCTATCTGCCCCTGACCCCCTTTGGCTGTCCCCATCGCCCCAGATGCAACCAACTCGGCCTGCCCCCTCCCCCTAGTCACCCCAGCAGCCCTTCCTGGTTTCCTGGAGACTATGTCACCCCCTGTAGGCTCTGGGGCTAGCTGTCCAGACTTGGATCTCAGCCCACCGCTTCCGCTATGTGACTGAAAATCCCCTAACCTGGTCACAGCTCCCACCTCCCCTGACAGCTGGGAGGGTACACAGCAGTAATTCGGCGCTGTGCTAGCATGCAACCAGTGCTCATCCAAGTCACCCTGATCGTGGGCAGGAAGGCCCCCAACACCCCTTGTGCTGGGTCGCCCTCTTCTCCTGCCCCAGCACTGGGGGCCCCCACCCCACGCGTGTCCCTGCCTCTCGCACACTCTAAACCTTTGTGCTGGCTGGCCCTAGCCTGGAATGTTCCTTTGCCCTTCTGCCTGCTTTTCTCACTTGGCTAATTTCGCTTTAACATTTAAGACAAATTACTTTTGTCACCTTCTCCAGGAAGTCTTCCCTCGCTCACCACCCCCGGGCTTCCACAGCCTTCTGTATCCCGTCTGGTAGAGGCATTTTTGCAATCTTATTGTCTGCATTTCTGTCTCCACAGCCCCTGGTCTGGGAGCTCTTTAAGAGCATGGCCTCATCATCTTTATGTCCCCAGGGCCTGGCTCAGGTGGCCCTGCGCTATCTGCTTTGTGTCCTCTAGCATTGAGACACCTGCAGTGGCCCAGCTGATGATACTGACAGCTAACCCGTATTTAGCATTTACTATGTCAAGTTTTCTCTCAGCTTTCTCTCACGTGGGCTCTGACCATTGGCACGATTCCTTTCATGTGCCCACTTGGCGGCTGGGGTGCCCAGCTGTTAGGCAAACACGAACTAGATAATGCTGTGGCGATATTTTCTAGATGTGGTTAGGACCTACAATCAGTTGACTCTAAGTAAAAGAGAGTACCCTCCCTAATGTGGGTGGGCCTCATCCAATCAACTGAAGGCCTTCAGAGCAAAAACTGAGGTTTCCCAAAGAAGTAGGAATTTTTGCCTTGACTGTAGTATAGGAATCCTGCTTGCATTTCCAGTCTGCTGTTGGCCTGACTTGTGGATTCTGCCTTTATATAGATCTCTCTCTCTCTCTCTCTCTGATATGTCTCCTATTGGCTCTATCCTTCTGGAGAACCTTGACTAATACAACAATTATCCCCATTTTACAGATAAGGAAGCCGAGGCTCAGAGAGGTTAAGTCTTATGGTCAAGGTCGAGAACTGCTCAATGGCAGGGCCAGAACTAGGACTCAGACAGGCTCTCCAGGACCAATATTCCTGACCACTGAGGTGATGCTGGGATCCAGGGTCTGATCCTTCCTCAGACATTTCTTAGTACCTGGAGCCAGGTTCCTGAGCCAAGGGATTTGGCAGTGAATGAGGCCCTTCTTGTATAGCCAGGATAGTTTACAACTCCTCTACTTTCTGTTTTCCAGGGACATGTAGTGAAGCTTCTCTAGGTATAAGAAAAAAAGAGAAGGGGAGGACCTAGAAACAAATTCTTCCTTCCACTTCCTGGCTATGTGACCTTGGGCAAGTATCGTCCCTGCTCTGGATGTCAGTTTCCACAACCTAAAATTCCCTTGACAGGGGACTGGTTAGATACATTATGATACCCCCATTCAATAGAACAAAGTCAGGAAATCCTCTGCATATTGTATAGAAAAATCTTCAAGATAAATTGTAGGGTGAAAGGAACCAAGTGTAGGACAGTATGACATACGTGTGTGTGTGTGTGTGTGTGTGTGTGTGTGTTTTGTATAAGAAAAAGGGGGTTTAAGGATATATTCTTATACTTACATAAATAAACCCTGGAAAGATACACCAGAAACTATTAAAATTGATTCCTTGAGGGAGGGGTGGGCAGGGATAGAGATGAAATGAGACTTCTCACTTATTTAAAAAAATTAAAGTAATGATTTTAAAATAGTGATAATGAGAGTATTTCCTTTAAAATGTTGTAGTCTGGGGGATCCCTGGGTGGTGCAGCGGTTTGGCGCCTGCCTTTGGCCCAGGGTGCGATCCTGGAGACCCGGGATCGAATCCCACGTCGGGCTTCCGGTGCATGGAGCCTGCTTCTCCCTCTGCCTGTGTCTCTGCCTCTCTCTCTCTCTCACTGTGTGCCTATCATAAATAAATAAAAAATTTAAAAAAAATTAAAAAAAAGTTGTAGTCTGGATTAAATTAGAAAATATATGTAAAATGCAAAGCATACAGGAGGTGCTCAAAAAGTGGAAGCTTGTCTTTTACCATGACTTTTTGGGGCATTCCTGAGGAAAGGGGGAGATGATCATAATAATAGCTTCACTTGCCACTGGAGCTCCCTTGCTGAATGGAGCACTTTGGCTGCAAAGGAAATATGCCACACAGGCTTTGCTTCCCAGGATTTAGTAATCTACCTGAGGGACATGGGTTAACATCCTTGGATGAGGTAGTGCTCAGCATTCATTCACTAAAGCATCAAAAGGAAACTCATTCGTGGAGGGTAGGAATGGAAAACGGTATAGCCACTTTGGAAGACAACTTGGCGGTTTCTTACAAAACTAAAACATACTCTCACCATACCAACCAGCAATTGTGCTCCTTGGTATTTACCCAAAGAATTGAAAACTTCTATCTACACAGAAATCTGAACATAGGTGTTTAGATTGGCTTTATTCATAATTGCCAAGACCTGGAAGCAATCAGGAAGCTCTTCATCAGTAGGTGAAGGGATGATCAAACTGTGGCGCATCCAGACAATGAAATATTATTCAGCCCTAAAAATAAATGAGCTATCAAACCAGGAAAAGACACAGAAGAAACTTAAATGCATATTATTAAATGAAAGAAACCAATCTAGTCTACATATGATTCCAACTATATGATGTTCTGAAGAAGGCAGAAGTACAGAGATGGCAAAGGATCAGCGGGTGCCAGCAGGGGGCCAGTGGGGAGAGGTGAAGAGGCAGCGCACAGAGGATTGAAGGACAGTGAAAACACTGTAGAATGTTCTAACGAGGGACACATGTCATGATACATTTGTTCAAACCTGCAGACTGTACACCACCAAGAAAGAACCCTAGGGTCAACTGTGGACTTGGGATGGTTATGATGTGCCAATGGAGGCTCATTCTTGGTAAAAGTGTGCCCTTCTGGTGAGTGCTGTTAATGACAAGGGAGGCTGTGCACGTGTGGCAAATCTCTGTATTTCCCTCTCAATTTTATTGTAAACCTAAAACTGCTCTAAAAAAAATAGTCTTAGAAGAAAAAAATTAAAAGGGAAAGAAGTTTCACCGGTAAGCAAAAGAAAAGGTCTTTATGGGATGGTAACAAACATTCATTGAGTGGTACCAGACGTTCTCTCTTGTAATCCTCCTAACAACTGTGGGAGGAACGGTGATTTTACAGGAAAGGAAACTAAGCCTCAGAGAGCTGAGCTAATCTGTCCAAGAACACACAGCTAGACGTCGGCAGGCAGGCTCTGACCCCATGTCTCCCTAACGGCAAGTATCCTCGTTGTCCCCTACATTGGCCAGATTCTTTTTGGGTTGAGTAAGTGAAACAGAGAGTAGGTGGTGAGATGGGGATGGGTCAAGGTGAATAGTAATAGCAGCATGAGAGTGACCCCGAGGCCCATTTCAAAAATCCTTTACACTGGACAACGATCCTAGTAGATAGGCAGAGGTAATAGTGTAATCTTCCCCCTTCCCTTCTTTTATTCATTCAATTCTCCATTTAGCCAACTATTAGCATTTTAGTGAGAATGAGTCCTTACCAGGCCTTATAATGGGAATGAGGGACACCAAAATGAATGAGGCATGGTGTTGGCACCCAAGGAGATTATTCTCCAGCAGGAGAGAAAGACCCACAGACTAATGTAGATAATTGAATGCTGAGTTTAGGATGAATATAAAGTAGTTAGGGGCAGAGGTCTTGGAAAAGAGTGTGTAGGAGTTTGCCATGTGTGAGGTGGGGCTCAGAGGGACCAAGGGAGCACAATGCTCAGTGAGTTTGGAGAACTAAGAGCTCAGTTTTGAGGGGGTTTGTGTGTGCAGGGTGGGAAGAGGAGGAGGATAGAGAAATGGTTTGGGAAGAGGTCAGACCCTGATATACTGTGATAGAGTATGGATGTCATGCTATAGGCCACAGAGAGGTAAGCAGACCTACAGAGTAGGTAGGCAAATTGGGACTTTGGAGCAACCACTGTGGGGGCCTGAGGGCAGAGACTGGGGACAGGGGCCTGGGGTCCATCCTGGGCCATCTTCCGGTGTCTTGGGTTCCTCTAGAGTTTCTCCTTTGCCACTGCCCCCTGTTTTATTGACATTTTTATTGAAATAATATTAGATTCACATGAAATTGCTGAAAATATTTCAGAAATCTCTTGTATATTTACCCATTTTCTCTCAACGGTAACTTTTTGCAAAATTATTCCTTTGCCTTGTTTCATATAGAAGGTGGATACTGTGATGGAGGCACCAGTATATTGAAGGACAGATGCCCAGAGAAGTCTGGCGAGTATATGCCTTCTTTCCCATCAGCTACCCTCCCTTCATGAGCCAAGACCATTTTATAGATATGCCATGGGACAAGCTTGGGAAGCCTTGCAACAAAACTCACCAGTTCATCATTACAAGCCTCTTACAGATCCTTTTTTATCTCCCCACAGACCAGGGCATCACCCTTGACATGGCCACACCCACACACAGTGGGTGTAGCTATGATGAGCTCACCAAGCAGGGCTCCAATTTCCCTTGCATTGTATGGTGCAGTACTGGGAAGTACCTGCCTGGCCTGGAACTAGGTCTCCTAACAGTCCTTGCTGGTCACGTGACTAGTTTGCACAATGTAGTATGAGCAGAAGGGAGGCACAGCACTTCATGATGAGGTGCTAAGTAGTGGCTATGCCATCTTTTTTTTCTTCTCTCACTCTGCTGTTTAGATGACTCCAGAATGATCTTGAGACCACAAGATGGCAGAGGAGCCACAAGATGGAACAGCTTGTGTCCTGGAGCAACCATTGGAGGGAAGCCACCCAGGAGAGCTAGGAGCTGGGAGTGTGAGCATTAGACTTTGGGTGAGTGAGAAATAAACATGCATAAATGTTTCAAGTATACAAAAGAAGTAGAGAGCATAGTATAATAACCTGCTTTAGCCATCCATCATTCAGCTTCAAAAAGTATCAACATTTTTCTATTCTTCTTTCATTCACCTGCTCTACCCTACTTATTTTTTTTAAGATTTTATATATGTATGTATGTATGTATGTATGTATTTGAGAGAAAGAGAGAGAAAGAGCTCATGAGCAAGAGGGAGGAGCAGAGGGAGAGGGAGAAGCAGACTCCTCCCTGAGTATGGGGCCCCACCCAGGCTCAATTTCATGATCTTGAGATAATGACCTGAGCCGAAATCAAGAGTCAGATGCTCAACTGACTGAGCCACCCAGGCGCCCCTGCTCCACCCTTCTTTTAAATTGTTTGCTGGAGTTTTAAAAAGTAATTTCCAGGAAAAATGCAGAAAAACCAAAACAAAACAAAGATCTAAACATACTTTATCATGCTAAGCCACCAAGATGAGGGGCCATTTGTCACAGTAGTTAGCCAGCCTTGACTAACGCAGTGGACACTTGGTACCTAACTATTGAATTGAACGTAAGTGACCTGTTTTTCTAGGCAGTGCAGCATGAGGAGGAATGTGTCCAGGCCTAAGGCAGCAAGAATGCCAAGCCTTCCAGCTCTCTGAGAAGTAGTTCCCTCTGTTCTTCTGGCCCAGCTGCACCCAGCTGCACCCAGCCACACCTAGCCGCACCCACCCACCCTACTGGCCCCTACCTCCCACTTCTTCCTTTTTCTAGGCCCTGGGCTGATGAGGGGAGAAGCAAACCTAAGGTGGGAGCAGGAATAGAGGGTTTTCAGGGCCGGGTCTCAGCTTGGTCTGGGCTGGGTGTGGTGGGGTGAAGCTGGAACAGATAGCAGGCACAAGGGATGGATGTTGGAAACCCACAGCTTAGCAGCAGGGTCTGGGGCCAGGGGAGCAAAACCTTTGTGTCTTTCAGCTTGGTCTGTGTTCATGACCCTGAAGCATAGTCAGGATGAATCTTTGTGGTCAGGCCCTCGGGTGGGCTTGAGTCTGTTCGAAAAGTCATTGTTACTGAGTACAGGTTGGGCAGCCCTATGCCTGGCTCTGGCATGCATGGTGGTGGGCCGGATCCTGGTTTCGCTACTCCCCAGCTGCATGACCTTGGGTAGGTTCCTTTACTCCCTGAGCCTCAGACTCCCCATATTGAAAACAAGGATGGAAATATCAATCTTACCAGGGAAATTGGTCATGACGTATGGAGAAAGCCTGGCATGCAGTAGGCTCTTGATGACTCACAGAGATTGCTATTGACTTTTGTGAACAGCAGCTAGGAGTACGGAGAGGGCGTGCAGGCACCCATCCAGGGAGTAGATCGGGGCTGGGGGATGCTGAGCCCCGCCCTGTTCGGAGCTGTTTTCAGAGAAGGAGAAACATGGAATGCAGGGAGCCAAAGAGTTTTTTCTGGGAGCAGTCAGGTCTAATTTTGCATGTCAGAGGAGGTGGGTGGGTGGAATCCTGCAATTCAGGGGCTCTTTCCTGGAAGCGACTAGAGAGGCAACAAAATGCTTCCTCCCTTGGAGACAGCCTTACAGCTGTCAGGAAAAAACAGCTGCATGGCTTCCCTTCAAAGAGGTGAGACCTCAGTCTGTGGGGGAGCAGGGCAAGATGTGACAGCAAACAGGAACTCCAAGGCAGATTTTCTCAGGGAGGATGGACCAGGTTCAAAGGCCAGTCCTGCTTCCTGGCTGTATGACCTTGGGCAAGTCACTTCACCTCTCCCGAGCTTTAGGAGTGACATGCTTTAAATGATTCATCTCACAAGGCTAGTATGAAAAGAAAAGATAAATGCATCTAAAATGCCTTGTGGTGTGCCTGCTATACCAGAAGCACTTAATAAATGGTCCTTGTACATCACCCACCCCTCAGGATAAAATGAAACTCCCTTTCTTCTCCCAAGTGACTTGTAAATGTGGAGGCACCTGTTACCTCTTCTTTTCCCTATGTGGACTTGCTGTATGGCCTTGTTCACTTCTGCAGCATCAAACCCCACCTCCGTGACAACAGCTCTGCAGATGGCATTTGAAGATACAGGGCCCTTGCTATTATTGGTCACAGGCTCCTGATGTTCCTCCTAAACACCCCCCCCAAGGCCTTCCCCGCCATTCAGCAGACAGGTCTTGATTATTCTCTCTCCCTCGGTCCCCAAGTCCTACCCATCAGCAAGTCCCCATGCCCCTACCTTCAGAATATATTTGTACTCCTTCACCTTCTCCACCGCGGTCCACGCCACCATCTGGCTCCTGCTCTGCTGACAGCCCCTCCTCACGCTCCCTGCTCCCACCTTGCCCTACCTGCAGCCTATGCAGCCTGACCTTTGTCTTTTAACTGCTTATTCCCACATAAATCCTAGATTTACAGAACAATTGTAAGGACAGTACAATGACTTCCTGTACACTGTTCCTTCAGTTCCCTACATTAACTTATCACACACACACACACACACACACACACACACACACACGTTTTTTTCTAAAACATTTGAGAGTAGGTTGCAAACATGATGCCCCCTGACCCCTTAGCAGTCCAGTGAGTATTTCCTATAAATAAGGGCACTCTCTTGCATAACCACAGAATGATAATTAAAAACAGTACTATTAGCTAATTTACAGACTTTATTTATGTTCTGTCCTATTGCCCCCAAAGAAAAGTCTGGAGCATGCATCACACTCTATCGTGAACTTTTAGTCTCTTTGAGTTGGAATAGTTCCTTGGTCTGTCCTCTTCTGTCATGGTGGTGGCATTTGGATAAGTACAGTCCAGTTATTCTGTAGCATGTCCCTCAAGTTGGGCTCGTCTGATATTTCCTCTTATAGAGAAAGCTTTTAAGAAGTCAAGGCGATCTCTCCACAAGTGGCTCTCAATGCCACGATGGCTGTCCATTCCCCACAGAGAAAGCATGGATGCCCCATGGCTCTTCCTCTGCCTGCTCTCCTCCAGCACTCTGACCTCCGTCCTCAGACACATCTCCTCCTTCTAGATGCACCCCCACCTCCACCATGTTGTTCTCTGCCCCTCATCATGCTATATTCTTTTTTTTTTTAATATTTTATTTATTTATTCATGAGAGACCCAGAGAGAGAGGCAGAGACATAGGCAGAGTGGGGAGCCCAATCTGAGATTCAATCCCAGGACCCTGGGGCCATGACCTGACCCAAAGGCAGACCCTCAACCAGTGAGCCACCCAGGTGTCCCCAAAATGCTATATTCTTCTTCATGATACCACCTGCCATGAGGTGATACATTGAGTTTCCTGCCCTGAATGGAGGTCCTGAAACAGCAGGGATCTGGCTTGTTTGTGTCCTGCCACAGTGTGCCCAGCATCACAGTAGTGCCCTGGTCCTGACACTCTCTCTGAGGGCTTTTGGCAGGCCTAGAGGCTCCCTGTCTCTTTGCTTCTTGCTGACCCCTGACCCATGTGAATGCCCCTCTTCTCCAATAAAGTATCTTCCTTCACCCATTCCACGTGATGTTGTAGGATCCATCCTAAGCCCTGGTGTATGACGGGGGAGACCCAGGAGGGATTCCTTTGCATGACACAGACAGACATGGAGTCCAATCCCCTTGTGCTACTTCCTAGCTGTGTGGTTTAGGCAAGTTGTTGAACATCTCTGAGCCTCTATTTTTTTCACCTGGAAAGAAGACTAAGGAGCGAGAATACTTAGCTGTGAGACATTGGATAAAGAGTTGAGATATGAAGTAGGAGTACCTGGCACATGTTCTCTCCTACCTCTCTCATTGGTAAAGTAATAAGACTGGTTTTATCTTCTGGAGAAATTGGGAGGGGATTGCAGTGGGTTGAATGGTAGGACCCAAAAGATAGGTCCATGTCCTATTCCCCAGAACCTGTGAATGTGATCTTATTTGGAAAGAGCAACTTTGCCAGTGTAATTAAGTATCTTGAGAGGAGATCATCCTGGATTATTGGTGGGCCCTAAATCCAATGACAAGTGTCATACTTATCAGAGACACCCAGGGGAGGAGACAGACACATGGAGAAGGTCATGTGATGAAGAAGGCAGATATTGGAGTGATGTGGCCATAAGCCACAGAACACTAAAGATTGCTGGCAGCACTGAAAGCTAGGAGAGTCATGGGATGGATTCTCCCCCAAGGTTCCAGAGAAAGCCAGTCCTACCAACCACTAAATTTGGATTGTGGCCTCCAGGACTGTCAGAGAATAAACTTCTGTTTACCACATTTGCAGTACTTTATTACAATAGTTCTAGGAAACTAATACAGGAATGAACTTTGGCAAAACAACAGATGGAAGTTCCTGGCCCTCTTGGAGTCCTTTCTTGATGAGATTTTCCACGTCTAGGGTTTTATTCCTTCTTCACCTAAGGTAGGAAAAAAGATATGCAAGATTCTCCTGGTAGGGCAGAAGCAGCCCAGAGGGCACAGAGTGGGAAAGGGCCCTGCCTTGAGCCTCTTGAACCAGACGGGTGCTCATATCCCATGTTCCTGCTCTTAGTAGAGTGGAGGGACCTCCCTGGCTCTCCCTTTGAAAGGGCAAACATGAGAGGGTAGCCAAGTCAGTGAGGAATCAGAGGCTACTTGGAATTGGGCAAGTGGGGTTGGGGTGCCGGCTGTTTACAGGGGTTGTCTGGGGATGCTGACTGTCTCCGGGGCCTTTGGGTGCCAATAGGATATTACAGTTCCCCTTGGGGGTGGCAGGGAGGAGGAAGGAACTCTTGGCTTACAGGAGCAGGTTGCCCCCTGATAACTCATTGCTTAGACAACACAGAACAAGATTCTGGGAGACCTTTTCAGACAGCTCTGCCCACTGTACCAGTCTGTCTCCAAATCCACACCATTTCTACCATATCACAATCTTCCCTGGAGAACTTGGCATCCTTGGTTTGAATATAAAATTTGATGATACAGCTCCTCCCTTGGCTCCATAATTAACATAACAGCTCCAGGAAGCAAGCAGGTGCAGGCAGCACAGAGCCCATGACCACAGATCCCCAGTGTGGCTGGGCACCAGGCGTAAGCTTACTCTTATCCAGAGACATTCCCAGAGTCTCTGCAGCCCCTAAAGAAAGGTGAAAGCTCTGTGTGTGCAAGTAGATCCTAGCAAAGGTGGAGCTTGTGATAACACTTCCTTGCAAGGTTCCTGGCCTGAGCTTTCTTTTGGAAAAGCCACCTCCCAGTTGCTATGAGTCAGCTGGGCCAGAGGGCAGGCTGAGGTACTCACGCAAGCTGCAGGTTCTCCCCACTGCACCCCCACCTCTGTTAGGGCCAAGTCAAGGACTGCTAATGAATTCTGTGTGGCTCACACACCCAACAGGAAGAGAAAATATGCTCTGGGAATAGCAGACCCCAGGGAGTGCAGACCCTGAGGAGGCAGGTGGGGGAGGCAATGGAGGTGGTTGTTTCACACCCAGTCACAATGGAGGTAGCAGTTTCCTTTTTGGGGACTGGAAATGTGACCTACTTCCTTGTAACAAGAATGCTACTTCAGCACTTGGATGGAAAACACAGGTGAAGGATGCATTCTTCCCCAGACAGAGAAAGAAAGAGAGAGGTCTGTGCCCTGACATGCTCCATATGTTGTTCCCCTTGCTTTAAACATCCTCACCAGCTTTTCCATCTGGAAAAGCCTTTGTAAGCCTGTGCTTTGTAAGTCAGAGGTGGGACTCCCTCCAGGGCAATCTTCTATCACATTCTCATGGTGAGCTGCCCAGGCTGGGGGTAAAGTCATAGTCTTTGAGCTGGATACTGGGCTTTTTAGGCTATCTGAGAAAGGAGCCACATCTGCTTTGTTTATGGCTGCATTCTCAGCTTTTAGGACAGAGACTGGCACATGGGAGGTGCTCAGTACTGTTTGCTTATCATCAATGGGTTATGGACATATGGACTTAACTCCCAGAGTCTCAGTGTCTTTACCTGACGACAAGGCTAGTGTACAACAACTGCCTTTATTGAGTCCTTCATATCAATAAACTCAGGAGGTAGATACTATTGTTAGCCTCATTCCACAAGGATACAGATTGACTTGACCAAGATCTCACAGCTGGTAAGTGGCCAGTTCATGATACCTTATAGACCTCTTTTGAGGGCCAAATTACATATATGTATATATAATATAAATATTCCTATGCACCCAATAGAACTGGTGTGAAGCTTGCATGCAGCCCCATATAGGGAGTCAGTTAATTAGGATCAAGTCTTCCACAGACGACAACTGGAAAAGGTATATGGCATATAAAAATATCTTAAAAGGACAAAGGAGCCAATAAGAGAGTGAAGAATTAGCTGAGAACACAATATACTAAAAAATGAGAACCCAGAGAAGTAAGTCTAGTGCCCAAAGCTTCATTTTCCCTAACGGCATTTACTAATTCAGAAGAAACAGCTGGAGTTTTGGTGGACCTAGGACAAAATTTACACTGAAAGTTATAATGAGTCATAAGCAAACTAACTTCCTCAGTTCCAATCATCTTGGTGACCCAGGTAACCTCAAGCCTTGAACTTAGATTACAGTGGTTCTAGACCCCTGGCAGAAACAAACAAATCCTCTCTGGAGAAAATGTCACCGTCTCTGGTGACAAATCATTCTTACAAATAAATTTTCAAATAAAATATCCAAAACACAGTGGAAAAAAAATCAAAGACTTAAGGAAATAATACACTTAAGTGAGAACCAGCAGAAAATACAAACTACAGAAAAACACTAAAACTTCAGTTATTAGAATTATCAGACATACAATACAATAATATAAGATTATTGTTTAAGAAATACAAAGGGACAAGAAACTATGAAAAAAAAATTGGAGATTTTAAAAAGAGCAAAATAGGGACGCCTGGGTGGCTAGCAGTTGAGCATCTGCCTTCGGCTCCGGGTATGATGGAGGTCCTGGGATCGAGCCCCACAGTGGGCTTCCTGTGAGGAGCCTGCTTCTCCCTCTGCCTGTGTCTCTGCCTCTCTGTGTATCTCTCATAAATAAATAAATAAAATCTTTAAAAAAGAGCAAAATAAACTTTGAGTACAGGGAAAAAAATTAAGAATTCCAAGTCAGTTTATTGGCAGATTAGATATAGCTAAATGGAAAATTAATGGCCTGGAAAACAGATTGGAGGAATATCTAGAATGCAGCAAGAGAGACAAAAAGACTCAAAATAATGAAGAAAGGAGAAAAGAATATAGTGAGAACATCTAACATATACGTAATTAGAGTGGAGCTCTAGAAGGAAAGAGGGTTATAAAGAAGTAATGGCTGAAAAATTTCCAGATCTATAGAAGAATACCAATTCCAATATTCATGAATTCAAGAAGTCCAAGTAGGATACAAAAAAAAAAAAAAAATCTAGGTATATCACAGTGAATCAGAAGAAAGCCACAAAATGGAGGAAAGGGATAATATCTTCAAAGGAGTGACAGAAGGACAGCTGACTTCTCAATGGCAATGGTGGAAGCCAGGAGAAAATGAAATGTCTTTAATGCAGAGAAAGAAAATAACCCCAACATAGTAGTCTAGACCTAGAGATGTATCTTAAGAATGGATGTCAAATATACATATACAGTTTTTGACTAACAAAAGATCACCAGGAGACTTTCACTAAGGTATTCTTCAGAAACAAGTTATCTTAGATGAGAGGTCAGAAATAAAAGAAGACAAGCAAAAAAGAAAAAAAGTGAACTGGACTTCAGAAAAATTAAAAACTGTTGGATTTAAAAACTATTATCAAGACTTGGGCAGCTGAGTGGTGCAGTTGGTTAAGCATTTGACTCTTGGTTTCAGCTCAGGTTGTGATCTTACGTTTGTATGATCCAGCCCCACATCAGGCTTTGTGCTCAGTGCTGAGTGTGCTTAAGAGTTTCTCTCCCTCTCCCTCTCCCCTGTGTGTGTACTCTTTCTCTGTAAAATAAATATATAAATCCTTAAAAATTTTTTAAAGAAATAAATGGTGTTCATCAAGAAAGCAAAGCAAAACAAAACAAAACAAAAAACCCAACCCATAGACTGGGAAAGAAATGTTTCTAAATCGTCTTATAAGGAATTTGCATCTAGAAAAAAAATATATATATATTTAAAGATTTTATTTATTTATTCATAGAGACACACACACACACACACACACACACACACACACAGAGGCAGAGACACAGGCAGAGGGAGAAGCAGGCTCCATGCAGGGAGCCCGACATGGGACTTGATCCCGGGTCTCCAGGATCACACCCCGGGCTGCAAGCGGCGCTAAACCGCTAAGCCACCAGGGTTGCCCTACAATATATTTTTAAAAACTCATATGACAATAATAAAAAGACAAGTGAACTAATTTAAAAATGAGCAAAAAAAATCTGAATAGGCTTTTCTGCATGGAAGATATACAAATAGCCAATAAGCACATGAAAAGATGTTCAACATCATGAGTCATCAGGGAAATGAAAAGCATAACCACATAGATAACACATCACACCTATTAGAATGGCTAGAATAAAATTAGATAATAAGTGTTGGCTGGGGTGCCTGAACGGCTCAGTTGGCTAAACGTCTGCCTTCGGCTCGGTTCATGATCCCAGGGTCCTGGGATCAAGTCCCACATTGGGCTCTCTGCTCATTGGAGAGCCTGCTTCTCCCTCTCCCCCCCCCCCCCCCCCGCTGTTCATTCCCTCTTTGTTTCTTGCTATCTCTCTCTCTCAAATAAAATAAAAATAAAATCTTCAAAAAATAACAAGTGTTGGTAAGGATATAGAGAAATTGGAACCCTCATATATTGCTGGTGGAAATGTAAAATGATGAACCACTTTGCAAAACATTCTGACAGTTCCTCAAATGATTAAACACAGAATTACCTATCATATGACCCAATGATTTTACTCAAGGATATATGCCCAAGAAATGAAAACATATGTCCACATGAAAACTTGCATATGAATGTTTATAATAGCATCATCCATAAAGCAAGAAGTGGAAGCAACCCAAATGTCCAGCAACAGATGAATAGATAAACAAGATTGTGGTATATCCATATAATGGACTATTATTTGGCATAATAGTCCTAGTTCCTTTTGGCATAAAAGGAATGAAGGGGCTTCAGTTTTCTGGTCCATATGTAAGAGATCAGAAATTGTCACTTCATCCTAATAAATTAAAAGCTGAACAAACTGAGAAATCCACTCTTTTAGATCTGTCGGAGAAGTGAGGACACGGGGCAAACCACTGCTTCCCCACTTCTCCTCTGCAGGAGCCATTGCCATGGTAGGAAAACCTGAACTGCAATTGATGAATCAATGGAGACTGAATGGACATGTCCAGGAGTTTCCCCAGAGGGACCCAGTCACAGGGAACCCCGTCCTTACACTTTTGTGAGTCTTACCTTTAGGAGCTCTATTAGATCCTCATGATGAATATTGAAGAACAACCCCTGTGTTTACAGTAGGGGAGGAAAAGTGGGACCATTTTGAAATACACCAGATCATTCTGTTTTTAACAAGGCTTGCCTTCAGAAGAAACCATTTTTCCAGACCCTAATCTGCTGGGGCTTTATCCAGCCAGCTCTAGGCTTCCATGTGGGGGAAGAGAAATACCCAACTCCAGCCCTCTGTAGACACACTGTCTCCCAGGAAGACATAACAATACTAAATATGTATGCATCTAACAAGAGAGGGTCAAATTACATGAGGCAAAAACTGGTAAAATTTCAAGGAGAAATAGCTGAATCCACTATTATAGTTGAATACTTTAACATCCTTCTGTCAAAAGTGGAAAGATCTGGCAGGCAGGAATTCAGTAAAGACATAGTTGAAGGCAACAGCACCATCCATCAACTGGGTATAATTGACATCTATAGACTATTTCATCCAACAACTGATGATTATACATTATCCTCTATCTATCTATCTCACATTAACTAAGATGGGCCATATTCTAGGCCATAAAACACACCTTAACAAATTTAAAAGCATTTAGATCATACAACATCTGCTTCCATATCACAGTGGAATTAAATTAGAAATCAATATCCAAGAGCTGGAAAATCCCCAAGTGCTTGGAGTTTAAGCAGAACATTTATAAATAACACATGGGGAAAAAAAATAACACATGGGTCAAAGAATAAATCTCAAGAGAAATTTAAAAAATATTTTGAACTAAATGAGATGAATATACAACTTAAAGTTTGTGAGATGCAGTGAAAGCAATGCTTTGAGGAAAACTTATAGCATTGAATGCATATATTAGAAAAGGAGAAAGATGTAAAATTAATAATTAAAGCTTCCACCTTAGGAAATTAGGGGAGAAAAGAGCAAAATAAATTCTAGGTAAGAAGAAGAAAACAAAAAGTAAAAAGTAGAGCAGAAATCAATGAAATTGAAAGTAGAAAAGCAATGGAGATAATAATCAACCACTCTTAAAGCTGGGGCTTTTGAGGTGAAAAATTGGTAGGAGCAATAAGCCTTTAGTCGGCTAACTAAGAAAAAAGGGAAAAGGCAAGATTATGGATATTAGAAGTGAAAAAAGCACAGCACTACAGATCCCATGAGCATTAAAAGCATAATAAAAGAATATTATGAACAACTCTATGCCCACGAATGTGATAGCTAGATGAAATGGATCCATTCCTTGAAAGACACATTCTGCCAAAACTCACACAAGAAGAAAACAGACACCTGGATAGACCTCTATCTATTAAAGAAATAGAATCAATAATAAACCTGTAGAACTGAAAGCACCAGGCTCAGATGGGCTCACTGGTGAATGCTACTAAACATTTAGGGAAGAAATTATACCAATTCTCTACAGTCTTTTGCCAAAGATAAAAGCAGAGAAACTACTTCTTAATTCCTTCTATAATGTCAGTATTACCCTAATACCAAAATCAGACACAGACATTAGAAGAAAATTACAGACCAATGTCTCATGAACATTAATACAAAAATCCTTAACAAAATATTAGCAAGTTGAATTCAATAATGCATAAAAAGAATTATACACTATGACCAAGTGAGGTTTATCCCAGGTATGAAAGGCTATTCAACATTCAAAAATCAGTTAATGTAACCCATCAACTCAGCAGGCTAAAAAAAAAAAAATCACATGAGCATATTAATAGATGCAGAAAGAGTATTTGACAAAATCTAGCACCTATGCATGATAAAAACTCTCAGTAAATTAGAAATAGAGGTGGACTTTTTCAACTTGATAAAGAACATCTACAAAGACTATATAGCTAATATTATACTTAATGGTGAGAAACTAGAAGATTCCCTGCTGAGGTAATGAAAAGGCAAGGATGTTTGCCTCATCACTCCTTTTCAACATTGTGCTGGAAGTCCTCATTAATGCAATAAGATAAGAAAAGGCAATGCAAAGTATCCAGATTGAGAGGGGGGGAAAAACCATTCTCTCTTTCAACAGATGACATGATTTTATATGTAAAAAATCTAAAGAATCAACAAAAATCTCCTGGAACTAATTTGCAGTTATAGCAAGATTGTAGGACACAAGGTTAATATATAAAAGTTAATTGCTTTCCTATGTCAGAAATGAACAAATAGAATTTGAAATTAAAAACATAATATTATTTACATCACTATTAAAAATGAGGTATGTCTTACAAAATATGTGCAAGATCTATACGAAAAAATTTACAAAACTCTGATGCAAGATATCGAAGAACTAAATAAATGGAGAAATATTCCATGTTTATGAATGGGAAGACTCAGTATTGTAACAGCACTCCAGACAGTCTTAAGGATTAACTTGCTTCAGGCTTATGCACTCCTTGCTTGCTGACCTCAACCCCATAGTTTGTAGCAGAACTAACCTGCTTCCCTTACATCTTGCAGACCGCTGGTCTTGAGGAACAAAGGACCAGTCTTTCTGGAAGATAAGACGTGACCACAGGTGGAAACAGCCACCACTGACCACGGCATCCTCCACATGGGAATCTTGGTTCCTGGCACAGGGAGAGGAGTCTGGACTGCCTTGCCAAAACATGGCTTGTTGGGCTGCAGCAGTACCCTTTACTAGGAGACACTTGGGAGATTTGATTACTGGCAGAGTGGAGGAATCTGGAAGTCTTGCAAAGACAAATGATTAATTGCTGAGCACCAGCTTCTCCTGCATGTAGTCCATTCACCATTTCTCACATCTTACCTTTCAAAAAAAAAAAAAAAAAAACAGTTTCCTGGGGCAACTGGGTTGTTCAGTCCACTGAGCACCTCTTGATTTTGGCTTAGGTCATGATCTCTGGGTCCTGAGATGGAGCCCCGCATGGGGCTCCACACTTAGTGGGGAGTCTGCTTGAGATTCTCTCTCTCTCCCTCCGCCCTTCCCCCCTTCCTTGCTCACACACACTCTAAAATAAATAAATGGATCTTTAAAGAACAAACAAAACACAACAACAAAAAACTCTTTGCCTGGAATGGGAAGATGGTCTTTGGGACATTAGTCCACCATCTTCCCAGGTTGTGGGCTTCCTGAGTAGAGCAATGTTCCATTTTCCACCAGTGCTTCTCTTTTGACTATTGGCTTTTGAGCAATGAGCAGTGGAGCCTGAGTTCAGAACCCATCCTTTGTCTGGTAACAGTATTGTCAAGATGTAATTTCTTCCCAATTTGATCTTATAGATTAAATGCAATCCCAGTCAACTCCCATCAAATTTTTTTTTGACAAACTGATTCTAAAGTTTTTATGGAGAGGCAAAAGACCCCAAATAGCCAACTCCATATCGAAGTAGAAAGAGCAAAGTTGGAGGACTGACACCAGCTGACTTCAAGACTTACTATAAAGCTGCAGTATTCAAGATAGTGTGGTATTAGCAAAAGAATAGACAAAAAGATCAATGGAATGAAGGAGACAGTCCAGATAGACCCTCATAAATATAGGCAACTGAATTCTGACAAAGGAGCAAAGGCAATACAATAGAGCAAAGACAGTGTTTTCAGTAAATGGTAATGGAACACCTGGACATTCACATGCAAAGCAATGAATTTTACACCCTTCACAAAAATTAACTCAAAATGGATCAGAGACCTAAATGTAATACACAAAACTATAAAACTCCTAGATGAGAACAGGAGAAAACCTAGGTGACCTTGGATGTGGTGGTGACTTTCCAGACAGAACGCCAAAGACACCATTCATAAAAGAAATAAATGATTAGCTGTATTTCACTAAAATTAAAAACTTCTGCTCTGTGAAGGACATCAAGAGAATGAGAAGACAAGCCACAGACTGGGAGACAGTATTTGCAAAAGATACATCTGATTAAGGACTGTTCTCTAAATATACAAAGAACTCTGATTTCTCAATAGTAAAAGAACAATCTCATTAAAAAACGGTCCAAAGACCTTGACAGACACCTCACCAAAGAAGATGTACACTTGGTAAGTAAGCATATGAAAAGGTGTCCCACGTTATATGTCATTAGACATTTGCAAATTAAAATAATAAGATATCACTACTTAGAAGGGCCCAAATCCTATATACTGACCACATTAAGTGCCAAGAATGTGGAACAACAGGAACTCTCATTCATTGCTGGTGAGAAGGCAAAATGGTACGGCCACTTTGGAAGCCACTTTGGCAGTTTCTTACAAAACTAAATATACTCTTGCTGTACGATCCAGCAATCTTACTTCTTGATATTTACCCAAATGAATTGAAATCTTATATTCACACAAAAACCTGCACATAGCAAGTTTCTTCATAATTGCTAAGATTTGGAAGCAATAAATAATAAATAAATTGTACATCTAGATAATGGAATATTATTTACGACTAAAAAGAAATGAGGCTATCATATCATGAAAAGACATGGAGGAAGCTTAAATGCATATTACTAAGTGAAATGATCCAATCTGAGGATTCCAACTGTAAGATTCCAACATGACATTCTGGGAAAGGTAAGATTATAAAAGATTAGCAGTTGCCAGGGGTTAGTGGAGACAAGGATGAATATGCAAAGCTCAGAAGAGGTTTTTTTTTTAAAGATTTTATTTATTTATTAATGAGAGACACACACACAGAGAAGCAGAGACACAGGCAGAGGGAGAAGCATGCTCCATGCAGGGACCCTGATGTGGGACTCGATCCCAGGACTCCAGGATCACGCCCTGAGCCAAAGGCAAATGCTTAACTGCTGAGCCACCCAGGCATCCCAAGCTCAGAGTATTTTTAGGACAGTGAATCTTAATATGGACTTTGGGTGATAATGATGTGTCATTTCTTTTTGTTGTTGTTGTTATTAATTACTGTATCAGAAATGCTTTAAATTATTTTAGCATCTAGTTTCTCTTTTTTAAATTTAAATTTTACAGAGTTAATATATAGTAGAATATTGGTTTCTGGAATAGAAATCAGTAATTCATCACTTACATACAACACCCAGTGCTCATCATAACAAGTGCCCTCCTTAATACCCATCACTCATCTAGCCCATCCCCCATCCCCCTCCCTCCATCAACCCTCAGTTTGTTCTCTATTGTTAAGAGTCTCTTATGGCTTGTTTCCCTCTCTTCTTTTTCTTCTTTCCCCCCCTTTCTATATGTTTTTTTTTCTTTTCTTTATTTTTTTTTAAGATTTTAATTATTTATTCATGAGAGACACAGAAAGAGAGAGAGGCAGAGACACAGGCAGAGGGAGAAGCAGGCTCCATGCAGGGAGCCCGATGTGGGACTCTATCCCGGGTCTCCAGGATCATGCCCTGGGCGGAAGGCAGGTGCTCAACCGCTGAGCAACCCAGGCATCCCATGTTTATTTGTTTTTTTTTTTTTCTTAAATTCCATATATGAGTGAGATCATATGGTCTTTGTATTTCTCTGACTGGCTTATTTCACTTAGCATGATATAGTCTAGTTCCATCCATGTCATTGCAAGTGGCAAGATTTCATTTTTTGGGGTGGCTGAGTAATATTCCATTGTGTGTATGTGTGTATATATATATATATATATATATCTCACATATTCTTTATCCATTCATCAATCGATGAACATTTGGGCTCTCTCCATAGTTTGGCTATTGTTGGTAATGCTGCTATAAACATTGAGGTACATATATCCCTTCAAATCTATATTTTTTATCCTTTGGGTAAATACCTCATAGTGCAATTATAGATTGTAGGTAGTTCTATTTTTAACTCCTTGAGGAATCTCCATACTTTTCTCCTGAGTGGCTGCACCAGTTTGCATTCCCACCAACTGGGAACAGTTGCATGCACCAACTAGTGCAAGAGGGTTTCCCTTTCTCCGCATCCCTGCCAACACTTGCTGTTTCCTGTGTTGTTAATATTAGCCATTCTGACAGGTGTGAGGTAGTATCTCATTGTGGTTTTGATTTGTATTTCCCTGATGATGAATGATGTTGAGCCTCTTTTCATGTGTCTGTTAGCCATCTGGATGTCTTCTTTGGAAAAGTGTCTATTCATGTCTCCTGCTAATTTCTTGACAGGGTTATTCGTTTTTTTGGGTGTTGAGTTTGATAAGTGCTTGTAGATTTTGGATACTAACTCTTTGTCAGATATGTCATTTACAAATATTTTCTCCCATCTCGTAGGCTGCCTTTTAGTTTTGTTGATTGTTTCCTTCACTGTGCAGAAGCTTTTAATCTTGATAAAGTCCTAATAGTTCGTTTTTGCTTTTGTTTCCCTCACCGTGGTGATGTGTCTAATAAGAAGTTGCTATGGGCCGAGGTCAAAGAGATTTCTCCCTGTGTTCTCCTCTAGGATTTTAATTGTTTCTTGCCTTATATTTGAATCTTTCATCCATTCTGAATTTATATTTGTGTATGGTGTAAGAAAGTGGTCCAGTTCATTCTTCTGCATGTTGCTGTCCAGTTTTCCCAGCACTATTTGTTGAAGAGACTTTTTTCCATTGGTTATTTTTTCCCACTTTATCAAAGTCAAACTTTCAGTATTTGCAGATGAGATGATACTCTATGTATAAAACCCAAAAGATTTTGCTAGAACTCATACATGAATTCGGCAAAGTCGCAGGATATAAAATCAATGTGCAGAAATCTGTTGCCTTTCCATACACCAATAACAAAGCAGCAGAACAAGAAATCAAGGAACTGATTCTATTTGCAATTGCATCAAAACTATAAGATACCTAGGAATAAATCTAAAGAAGTGAAAGATCTATACTCTGAAAACTATAGAACACTTATGAAAGAAATTGAAGAGGACACAAAGAAATGGAAAAGCATGCCATGCTCATGGATTGGAAGAACAAGAAGGTCTATACTACCCAAAAAAATCTACAACATTTAATGTAATTCCTATCAAAATGCCACCAAGATTTTTCACAGAGCTAGAACAAACAATCCTAAAATTTGCATGGAATCACAAAACACCCCAAAACAATCCTGAAAAAGAAAAATGAACTGGAGGCATCACAATTCCAGATTTCAAGCTGTATTACAAAGCTGTAGTAATTAAGACAATATGGTACTGGCACAAAAACACACATAGGTCAGTAGAACAGAATAGAGAACCCAGAAGTAGACCCACAGCTATATGGTCAACTAATCTGTGTCAATGTCATTTCATTGAGTGTAACAAATGCTCCATTCTTGTGCATTCCTCTCCATGTCAGTAGTCAGAGAGGTTGCGTAGGTATGGGGACAAGATGTATACGGGAATTCTGAGTTATAAATTCTGTTGTTTTGCTGTGAACCTAAAACTTCTCTAGAAAAAGAACATTTATTAATAACAACAAAAAAGAATGAAGTACTGAGACATTCCACAGTGTGGATAATCCTTGAAATAATTATCCCAAGTGAAAGAAGCTAGTCACAAAAGTCCATATATTTTACGATGCCATTAATATGACAGTCCATGGTAGGAGAATCCATAGAGACAGTGTATTTAGTGGTTGCTTAGGGTTGAGGAGGGGGAGATAATGGGGGAATGGGGTAATAGGCTTAAGTGTTTGGGATTTACTTTTGAGGTCATGAAAATATTCTAAAATTGGTTGTGTTGATGGTTGCACACTAAAGTCCATAGAACTGTACATTTTAAATGGGTGAATTATACAGTATATAAATGACAACTAAAGCTGTTTTTTAAATTTTTAATTTTTTGCTGTTTTTTTTTTTAATTTTTAAATTTATTTATGAGAGAGAGAGAGAGAGAGAGGCAGAAACACAGGCAGAGGGAGAAGCAGGCTCCATGGTGGGAGCCCAATGCAGGACTTGACCCTGGGACTCCAGGATCACGCCCTGGGCCAAAGGCAGGCGCTGAACCGCTGAGCCACCCAGGGATCCCTAAAGCTGTTTTTAAAACGATGATCATAACCTCAGCACTGACAAAATAGAAAAGAACTGAAAGAAAGAACAATGAAGAAAGTAGTAAAATAGGAGTATAAACCTAAATGAATACTGACAGTATAAAACAATGTTAAAAATGTATCACAGAGCCTTAAAAATAGGCATAGAATTAAGATACACAGAAACTATGATATAAAAGTCAGGAGGAGAATTAATGAGGTTAAAGTGTGTTCTGAAGTCATCTCTTTGTGAGGAAGATAAAGGAATTAATCAATTACACTTTGATAAATCAAGGATACATGTTAACGACTAAAAAGTATATGGCTTCCAAATTAGAGGAGAGAGAGGAAAAAAAGAACCCAAAAAAGTCAACACAAAAAAGGAAAACTGCATAGGCAGATAAAAAATGATCAGTAATTATGTTAAATGCAAATGGACTAGATAACTCTCTTCAAAGATTAAAACAGTCAGACTGGAGGGAAAATGCAAAATTTAAATGCTATTTATAAAGGTCACATCTAAAACATGAGAATACAGGATAATAGAAAATAAAATATGGAAAAAGTGAAGTACTGACCAGGAGAAGTGATGTAGTTCTATTAAATGTCTATCAAATAGGCGTTGAGGATGCACAAGTGTTGGCAGGATCACCCTTTGTACCACTCCAATCTGAAACCACCCACATATCCACTGAGAGTAGAATGGGTAAATTGTGGTATATTCATGCAATGCAAGTGAACAAACTATAAATACCCACAACCATTTGGATGGCTCTTAAAAACATAATACTGAGCAGAGGGAGTAAGACTCGAATGAACACATGCGGTATGATTCCATTTATAAAAGTACTCAGAAACAGGCAAAACTAACAATTTTATGTAGGGCGGTATACCTGGGTGTCTACACTATGAAACAAAACAAGGTGTGACTAACCTTCTACCCGGAGGTCCTATTCAGCCTGTCCACATTGAGGGAGTTCTCCCCCCAGAAATACAAGGAGGCTTTTGGCAGATTCTTTTTTTTTTTTTTTTTTGTAAAGATTTCATTTATTTATCCATCAGAGATACAGAGAGGCAGAGACACAGGTAGAGGGAGAAACAGACTCCTCGAGAGGAGCCTGATATGGAACTCGATCCCAGGACCCACACCCTGAGCCAAAGGCAGACACTCAACCACTGAGCCCCCTTTTGGCAGATTCTATATCTGGATGAGTCAAGGCTCTGCTCATGGTAATGAACAACCAGGGCAAGAAGGGGGAACTTCTGAGGCTGAGGTGAGTGTGAGTAACCACCTGCAATTTGGAGCTTCCTTGACCACTCCTTGCCAAGGGCAGGCAAGGTCCCTAGGGACAGGGGTGATGGAGGAACAAGCAAGGAGAGACTTTCCTGGCCTGAGCTGCCTGGCCCCACAATGTGCCAGTGCTGGGGACCTTCTCAGACTATCCTTAGGGCTGGACTGGCCATATTCAGGACCCTGTGACCCTTACTCCCAGCTGACTGACCCATCACAAAACAGGCCATGGAATTAGAGGTGTTCAGGGCAGTTTCCTTTCAACACAATGCAGGGCTCCCCATAAGGCCTGAGCTGCAGAAGCCATTAGGATGAAGTGATCTCTGGCTACTTATGATTAGGTCAACTTGGAGTGGGGTTTTGGTAGGAACTGGGTTTTCCAACAGTGGCTTCAGCTCAGTTCCCCATAGATGGCCTGATCCACCCCTCTCCTGCTTTGGCTCCATCTGCAGCTGGTCAGAGAACTTGTACCAGTGAGTGTTTCCACTCAGACCATCCGCAAGCCACTTCCTGATGCTTCAAGTGGCAAGAGTGGAGACTGTCTAGCGATGTATACATGGCTTAGTGATTTCTGCAGGGTTGGGGCCATGCACTACTTCCCTTCCTCCCTCTTTATTTTGCCTATGCTTGGTCCACACTAGAATTCTTAGCTGCAACCGACAGAAATTAATCTTGGCTTACTTAATGAGAAAGGGGTTTCCTGCTAGGGTGCTGGGTAAACAGCCTGCAGACTGGGTTGATGGGGAGGCTGACAGGCTGAGAGCACAGGAAGGCCATCCTGAGGGCATGATCTGAGTAGATCGAGGCTGCTACTGGGGCTGCCACTGCACTCTCAAGTGTGTGCCACCAGCACCGAGCACTCAAGATCCCAGGGGCCACCACCCCGTGGTGAAATGAAATCCGAAGGATTTTAGCTTCTCTCTGTCCCTCACCCAGACTTGTGTCCCAGATGGGGTCATGTGACAGGCTGGCAGAACCACTGAGTTTGGGAAAACACATGTCTGGGTGTTTTGGCTTCTGTAGAGAGGTGGGGCTCCCCAGGACTCACACTGTGGCCATTTCTCTGAACCCAGGAAGGGGGCTCAGAAGCTGGGCTGCCTTAAAAGTGATGAGCACATGCACTGCCTCCCACCCAGTGCTGGGTGCTGGACAGGGAGGCCAGAGGAGGGTGGGCCTGGTCATGCCAGCAGGTGGAGCAACAGATGCAAGAGAAACTGCAATTCATGAACCAAAGGGCCACAGCTTTAGCGCAAAGGTGGGGACAAGGAATCAGGCCTCAGTTTCCACATCTGTACAATGAGAGTCGTATTAACAGTGCTTGTCTCACATGGTTGTTGGAGAAATAAAAATAGAGTGTGGAAACTCCTTCCTTTGTATTTGCACGTGCAGGGCCTTAGACTAGTGGCAGGTGTCCTCATGAAAGAGGCAGTTTGGCAGAATGGTCCAGAATGTTGTCACTCTTGCTGTGGGGCCCGGGGGCCCCACCCATATCCCTTCAGAGGCAGAATGCAGGGGAGTTAAGCCCGCAGGCTCTGGAGCCAGACTGCCTGAGCCTGAAATCCAGTTCTTGGGTGACCTACTGTATCGCTCTGTGCCTCAGTTCCCCCATCCATAACATGGGAATGGCCACAACCTCACAGGGTTGCTGTGAGGAATAAGTAACATGTAAAAGCCCCTGAGCAGTGCCTGGCATGCAGTTACAACCTCAACAAGTGTTAGTAATGTTGATTAGTCAGAGGTCTCTTGTGGGCAGCAATCCTGACAAACTCCAGACAGCCCTGTTTCAGATGGGTACACCATTCATACATGACAGCTAAGAACTGTGCGCCACAGCGTCGTTCAAGGCCCAAGTGAGCCATTCAGACTCTATGTCAGCAGCCCTGCTACTTCATGGGCCCAGAATTCACGTCCACAGGCCGTGGGAATAGGAAGCTCCCAGCTGGGGTCTACTGGTCCCCATGTCCCTGTTCCTGTACCAAGCCTGCCATGCTGGTTTGGCCTATCAGGTCATCACAATTTTCCACGGTGTATCCAGTCTTGCTCATTATTTTTTTTTTAAAGATTTTATTTATTTATTCATGAGACACACACACACACACACACACACACAGAAAGAGAGAGAGAGAGAGAGAGAGAGAGAGGCAGAGATACGGGCAGAGGGAGAAGCAGGCTCCATGCAGGAAGCCCGACGTGGGACTCGATCCCAGGTCTCCAGGATCAGGCCCTGGGCTGAAGGTGGGCGCCAAACCGCTGAGCCACCTGGGTTGCCCTTGCTCAGTATTTTGAACCATAAAGCAGACTTGAGTGATGATAGACTAGAGCTACATCTGGCCCTCTGCCATCACACTCGGGCCCCTTCCCAGAAATCCTTCAACTCTCTTCTCACTGCCTGCTGGGCAGTGTCTCCTGATTTCCCATTCTGAGCCTTCTCCCAGAAACAGCTCTGCCATCTAGCCTGCCCTCACCTTCCTCTAGGACAGTGGTTCTCAGCCAGGTTGATCCTGCCTGCCCCCCCCCTCCCCCGGGTACATTTGGTGATGGCTAGAGACATTTTGGTTGTCATAACTCAGGGGATGGAGGAGTCCTACTGGCATCTAGTGGGTAGAGGTCAGGGATGCTGCTAACATTTTACAGTGCACAAGACCATCCTGCACAGCAAAGAACTTCTCAGACCAGTTAAGAATTTTCCAGTTGCTGAAGCTGAGAAATCCCATTCTAGGAATTCTGCTAAATAAAAGTGTGTATATCTTATTGTGGTACAAAAATATAAAGATGAAAGCAAAAATCCCCCCAAATCTCACTACCCAGGCACAACCACTGTCTACATTTTGGAGATCCGCCTTCCAAGTTACTCTCTCTGCATGCTTACATGTAGACTTACAGATAGATGTGTCTAATTCGACAGAAATAGGCTCCTATATACATGCTGTTCTGCAACTCATTTTTTTTTTCACTCAACAACATACCATGGGCATCCTTCCACTGTCAACAAATGGAGATTTGCAACATCCTTTTTAGAAGTCTTCATGACATTCCATAGTAGGGATGTAACACTTTATTTAGACAATCTCTTATTGATGGATATTTAGATCATGTCCAGTATTTTGCTGTTATAAACACTCCTGTGATGAATATCATTGTATATATATCTTAGTGCACTTGTCTGAGTAAATCCTTAAGATAAATCCTTAGAGTGGAATTGCTGGCCAAAGAATAACATGCCCTTTTAGGACATTTGATACTCATTGCTGAATTACCACTTTAAGAGTTCCATTACTTTACACAGCCTCTAACTAGGGCACAGGAGTGCCCATCTCTCTGCACCTTCACCCATACCAGATCATATCCATTTTTTAAAAGGATTTTTTAAAAGCACTCACAGAGAATAGCCAGGAACGCTCAAAGCTAAGTGTGTAAGTTTCTCCTTGGCAGCTGAATTCTGGGATTCGATGTGACCCTCTTAGAGTCTGATTTTCTGTCTCCTCTCCCTAATTCCCCCTCTCCTGTGGTCAAATCCTCAGCCAGGCCAGGGTGGACGGGGAGAACTTGATGAGCACACTGGGGCTCCCATTTGGGGGTGTTGCCCCCCCCCACCTGTGGTCCTGTTAGGCTGGGCATGCTCCTCTGTCTCCCTGTCTCTATGGTTATTCTCCTGCCTGAGTTTTAAGGACTTAGGAGTCTGTTTCCATCAGAGCAGTCTCTATCTATGGCCTTGACCTGAAACCCCCTGCTCTTTATGTTCTAGATGGGGCACTTCTCTATTCCTAGTGAGGACTAATACAATAAGAGCTCATATGGATAGAGTGCTTTTGAGTTGAGTGTGTGGTCTATCTTTTGTTTGCGGTTTACAATTCCTCCAAGCAAACCCATGAAGGCATTGCTATTATTCTCACCTGTTCTTCTCAGCGCAGCAACTGAGGTCCAGAGAGAGAAATGATGCACCCAGGTCCCACTGCAGGTGAGCAGCAAAACAGGGATTTGAACCCAAATAAATCCAGTTTGTTTTAATTAGGTATGGCAAGACACAGACATGGAAATGATGGGCATGAAGGGAGAAGTTTTTATTCTCACAGAGCTGTAGAAATAGGAGGCACAGCTCACCATGCAGGGCTATGTGCAGAAGTACCAGCGTCGGTCAGGAGGCAGGAGGAGTGAGAGGAAAGCACGGGCTAAAGCCTTTACTACCAGAGGTGCCTCGCCAGCAAATTCCCAGAGCGAAAGGCTTTTTAGCGGGTATATACTGTATTTTAGAATGGCGTGGGATTTCACGTTTCTGAAATCAGGATGCATCTCACAATTGAACTGCATATTTCACATATTACCAGGCAATCGAGCATGTTATTTAAAAGAGAGATCTGTTGTTGGATGACTTTAGTTCAAATCCTGGTTCTACCAGTTCCTAGCTATGTGATCAAATTACTTAACCTTGCTGAACCTCCGTTTCCTTTGTGGAAAATGGACTTGATCTCTGTCCCTTGCAGTTAAGGGATACAGGCATTGCCTGGGAAATCTACAAGGTAAGAATATCTTGCTGACTGCTCCAATAGCTGATATGGAAGAGAGGTGGATGCTGCACTGGGATTGGCCAAACTCACCAAGTTTTTTAGGGAAAGCATCTATAGGAGTGTTTCCCATGAACTAGATGAGAGCCACCCGGTTGAGAGGGCTGATAGGAGAGCATCATCCTAAGTCTGTCCATAAAGACCACCTGGAAGGGGTAGGCGCTCAACAGCTGGAAGCAATTTCAAAAGGCTAGATGGAGGAAGCAATGAACCCCAAGATAGAATGTTCCCATGACGAGGTATTAGCATTGAGAGGTCTCTGAAGAACTCACGAAAGCACCTCACAAGAGTCATCTTTAGACAAATGGGTAGAGGGCAGCTTAAGGCAGAACAATCAAGTAAGACCTTCCCTCTCCACTCACCTCTCATTTCTTCTCCCTGCCATGCCCACCCAACTTCAGAACAGTCAGTAACAGCAGCTGGCAAACATGAAAAAGGGATGAGTAATAATGAAAAAGAATGGTCTACCTTGTCCTCTTTGCAGAAGGGGGGCAGCTTTCCTGCAGCAAGCACTGGCTCTTATTCAAGCATCCTAGAAAACATTTCTAGGGCATCAATCAGAAGCCAAGTTCTTGAGGGTAGGGTCATGGGTTAAAGTGAAATAAAGGTGAGTCAAGTAGAGCCCTTGCCATCTAGAAGTTCCCTCTACTATAAGAGGCTTGGCATATGAAAAATAATCATAAAATGGTGGGATCCATATAATAATAAAAACTAAACTTCGTTGAACACCTAGATGCTGGGGGCTTTGCCTGAATCATCTCACTCAATTCTCGTAGCAGTCCTGTGAGACGGGTAATGTTATGCCCATTTTACAGATGAAATTGGAATGCAAAGAAGTTAAATGGATTTGAACTCGGTCCTTTCTGACTCCAAGCCCGTGTTCTTAACCACTCTGTTACTTAACGGTGCACAGAGAAGGCAAACAGTGCAGGTGAGTGTGGAAAATGGGATTTGAGGAGATGTGCCCATAAGAAAGAGAAGTACATCCCAGAAAAATGAACCAGCATTTTCAAAGACAGTATATTTGTGTGGGCGCCAGGCATTGTATAGCTGCTAATGAGCATTTATTGAGCACTTACCACATTCCAGGCACTTTGCACGGATTTAATCCTCATAGCTTGCTATATACTCATCTGCATTGTTACAGAAGGACCTAAAGCTCAAGGAGAGGTAGCCCGGAGGCCCACAGACAGTAAGAAAGAGGAGCCAGATCTAGAACCTACGTCTCGGGGCATCCCTGGGTGGCTCAGCAGATTGGCGCCCGCCTTTGGCCCAGGGGGCGATCCTGGGGTCCCGGTATCGAGTCCCGCGTCGGGCTCCCGGTGCATGGAGCCTGCTTCTCCCTCTGCCTGTGTCTCTGCTTCTCTCTCTCTGTGTCTCTCTCATGAATGAATAAATAAAATCTTAAAAGAAAGAAAAGAAAAGAAAGAACCTTCGTCTCTCACGCCCACGCCGTGTTCTTTCGTCTACACTAGCTTTACGGCGGGAAATGAACAGCAAAGGGACCCGCCCCCTGCTCCGGGGCGGACGTCCTCTGGCTTTACGATTGGCTCAGGGGTGGGCACGTGACCCAGAGTAGCCCAATCAGGGTGAGCGCTGGGCCTTGCGGCCGCGCTTCAGGAAGAGGCCCGCCCGGAAGCGGAAGCGCGTGGTCGCGGGCGGGTGGGGACGGGGCCGCGGCGGCGGCTGGGGCTCCCGGGGCTGGGGCTGCAGGTGTAGGGGGTGGGAGACCGTCGGGCCCTGCTGGTGTGGGAGTTGCGAGTGGGGCGGAATCGGCGGCCCTCCTTGGCGTCGGGCGGCCCCCGGTGCCCGTTCCGGGGAGATCAAGCTATGAAAGAAGCAGGAGAGTCCGGCACTAGTTGTCCTTTCGGTCATAGCCGCCCACAAGGCCAGACACGGGGTGTTCCAGGTGGGCCATCAGGCAGCAGCATTTCATGTCACGGCAATAAGCAGGAGGCTGAGATTACAATAAAAAACCAGTTTGGACTTCTCCGTGGGATGGCGCGGTGCCTATCTGAATTACGAGGCGTTCTTTCAGTACCTCCCGCCTGCCAGGCTCGTTCAGCCCCAGGCTTTGGCGCACCCAGTTCCTTCTGCCTGACAAGCCCTTTCTCCGTCTGTTCACCTGCCGCCTTATCATCCAGGTCCCAGCATAACTGACACTTTTCTCTGAGGCCCTCCTGGACCCCTGAGGCTGGGCTCAGAGCCCCGCCCCCTGGGCTTCCGTGGGTCTCCTCTACCACAGGGCAGCCTGCCTTGTAGCCAGGTTGTGATCCTCCCAAGGGCAGGGACACCTCCCTGGAGGTCTCTTCTCTGTCCCTAGTGCCTAACACAGTGCCTGGCATATGCTGGTCCGGGAGTCCGTATGGAGGTCAGGGATTGTGTCTGATTCATCCCTGCTTGGGGGCTCCAGCCTGGGTCAGCTTTATGGGCTTCTGACCATCACATTCAAACAGGGCTCCATGCTCCTATGGGATTTATGCTCTGTACTCACCATCTTAAAATTCTTAATGATTGTATCTTTAAATTTGTGTTTCGTAAGTGAAGTGTGATGGAACAATGGAGCATGCCCTCCCTGGGTGCGTGGAGCATCAGCTCAGGTGCAGTCCTGCCTTCTCTTGCCTTCCCAGGATGGGTTCTTGGACACGGACTCCTCTGCCCTCTGGTGCCCAGGGCACTGCCTCTGTCCCCCTCCCTGCCCCATGAGTGCTGGTGCCCTCTGCCCGGTAGGGGCACAAACACAGGCACATGGAGGGTTGTGGTCAGGTATACACACTTGGTGACATCTTGCACCTGGCATGGTCCCCACACTGGGTTACGCACAACAGTGGTGTTTGGCCAGCCAGAGGCTGTATCTCAAAGAGGTCAAGACTGATCCAGGTTCCAAGCCCACGTTAGCACCAGAGGACTGTGGGAAGCAGAGATGCCTGGCTGGACTTCCCCAGACACTGCCTGGGTTATAGCATGGGATGTTGGGTTAGTGACTAGGAGGAGGGTAAATTCAGCATTCATCAGATCCAATAAGAATGCAGGTGCCACTTGTAGGGGTGGCCCATGGGTACCTGTGAGCTTCTGTGGTCTCCTTGCTAGTGCCAGGCTTCCGGGAGTGCTCTTGCAGCTGGCTCTGTGCCTGGTCGGGGGTGGGAGGGGTGGGGGAGGTATCTCAGAATCCTCTCCTTCTTTTAACTTTCCTGTATCTGGCTTGTTTATCTCTTGTGGCTAGCTCTGGACACCCTCCTGGGATTAACCACATAATTTATATGGTGTGATTTCAGTGATTTTGTTTATGAATTAAATGCCCTGGTATTTACATTTAGAACTAGAATCGAACAATATACAGATGAAGAGTAAAGTCATGCTAATAATTGAAAATTTGTGTTTTCTTTACTTAGAATAACACCAAACAGCAAATGAAAAGCACCATAAGAAATCAAGAAAGAGACCATGGTAGAAAGAAGAAACTGTCTATGTACCTTTAAAAAAAAAAAGATTTTATTTATTTATTCATGACAGACACAGAGAGAGAGAGGCAGAGACACAGGCAGAGGGAGAAGCAGGCTCCATGCAGGGAACCCGATGTGTGACTCGATCCTGGGACTCCAGGGTCATGCCCTGGGCCACCCAGTGGGACCCAGGGATCCCCCTGTACCTTTCTTTTAAGAGCACTTTTTTCCTGTTTTTTGAACAAGGAGCTCTGAATTTTCATTTTGTGCTGGCCCTGCCATAGCTCGTATTTGTTGAATGAAAGACTAGATAAATAAATATTTTTATTAAAAAGTGGAATGCACTCATTATTTTCTGTTTCTGGACAATGCTGTGTGTAATTAGGATTGCTGGCGTGTTGTGAAATATAAGAATATCCGAATTATACAACTACTCTTGAATCGCATATGCTTCTTGTGGATTTATGTGCTGTATGTCTCCAAGGTCATCTTTTCTCAGTATCCTCATTCCAGACTCACTTCAGATTCGGTTCTGGTCCTGCTGGTGTAGCTTGTTTCAGGCGAATCCTTCCACAGACAACAATTATAAACTCTGGACAAAAATCTTAAAACAACTCTTTAAAGACTCCAGAGAGTAAACAAATGCAGACAGAAACTAGAGACTTCGACTCATGAGAAGAGTAAACATACTGACTGTGACACACACACATACACACACAGACATGTGCACACGCACACTCATGCACAGGCATACATTACAGAGGGACATAAGCTCTGTGGAGGAAGACCCCTGTTCATCTTATTGAGGGACATAGAAGATACCCAATACATATTTGTTGGCAAATGCACCTTTTGTTTGGTATATGTCTTTTTTTTTAAGTCAAGTTTATTGAAGCATAATTTGTCTAGAGTAAAATTCACACTTTGTAGTTATACCATTTGATGAGTTCAAATGTGTACAGTTGTGTAACATCTACTACAATCAGGATATTGAAAATTCCCATCACTGCCAAAGGTACCTTTTTTTTTCAAAGATTTAAAAATTTATTTTAGGGAAAGAGAGATCATGGGTGGGAGGGGCAGAGGGAGAGAAAGAGAGAGAGAAACCCATGCAGAGTCTGTGCTGAGTAAGGAGTCCGACACAGGGCTCTCTGAGGGAGCTCGATCTCATGACCCTGAGATCACAACCTGAGCCAAAACCAAGAGTTGGACACTTAACCAACTGCACCACCCCAGCGCCCCCCAAAAAATACTTCTTGTTCCTCTGCAGGCAGTCCCTTCCCCAGCCCCAGCCCCTGACAATAACTGACCTGATTTCTGTTACTCTATCTTGGTCTTTTTCAGAATATTGTATAAATGGAATCATGCTGAATGTAGCTGCTTGTGTCTGGCTTCTGCATTAATGGTTTTGAGATTCATGTTGCTGCATGTGTTAGTAAAATATTTGTAGTATGGCTCAGTAGTATTCCACTGCGTCAATGTATCTTAATGAGCAGACATTGGGGTTTTTTTTTGAACTTCAGGCTATTATGGATAAAGCTGTGATAAATATTTGCACATGAGTCTTTGTGTGGACATATTTTACTTCTCTTTAGGTAAATACCTAGGAGTGACATAGTTGGGTCACATGTTTAAATTTGTAAGAAACTGCCAAACTGTTTTCCAAAGTGGCTGTATCCACAATGTAAGGAGGATTCCAGTCACTCTATAACCTCGCCAGCACTTGGTTTTGTCAGTATTTAAAGAAATTTTTAGTACTTCTAATAGGTGTGTAGTGTTATATCATTGTGATTGTAAGGTGCGTTTATCTGATGACTAATGATGTTGAGCATTTTTTCACATTTTTATTTGCCATCCACACTACTTCATTTTGGTGATGTATTCAAATCTTTTGTCCATTAAAAAAATGGGATTGTTTCTTTTCTTTTTATTGAGTTGTAGGGAGTACTTTATATATTTGGGATAGAAATCTTTATCAAATATGTGTTTTGCAAATATTTTCTCTAGTCTGTGATTTGTTTTTTGTTCTCTTAATAATACATTTTGAAGACCAAAATCTTTAAATTTGATAAAGTCCTATTTATCTATTTTTTCTTTTATATTTTGTATTTTTTGTGTCCTAAGGAATCATTGCCTAAAACAAAGTCACAAAGATTGTTCTTCTGTGTTTTCTTCTAGGAGTTTTACAGTTTTAAATTTTGTACATTTAGTGATCATGGTATCTCCCCTGCCAGGTAAGTATTAAATTTTGTACATTTATTTTATTTTTTTTTTTTAAAGATTTTATTTATTTATTCATGATAGTCACACAGAGAGAGCGAGAGAGGCAGAGACACAGGCAGAGGGAGAAGCAGGCTCCATGCACCGGGAGCCCGACATGGGATTCGATCCCGGGTCTCCAGGATCGCGCCCTGGGCCAAAGGCAGGCGCCAAACCGCTGCGCCACCCAGGGATCCCAAATTTTGTACATTTAGATCTACAATTAATTTCAAGCAATTTTTTTTTTGTATATGGTATGAGAAAGGGGTTGAGGTTCATTGTTTTGTATGTTTAATGGTTTGTTAAAAAGGCTATTCTTTCTCTACTAAATCTATTAAAAGTTGAAAATCAACTTACCATATACGTGTGGATTTACTTCTGCTAAACTTTTGGACTTTGGACTTCTGAACTATCTCTTCTTTCCATTTATCGATGGGTCTATCCTTACACCAAGACCACACTGTCTCAATTACTGGAGCTTTATAATAAGTCTTAAAATCAGGTAACATAAATTCTCCAACTGTGTTCTTTTTTTTAAAAATTGTTTGGCTATTCTAGTTCTTTTGCCTTTCTATATAAACCTTAGAATCAGCCTCTCAAAAAAAAAAAAAAGCCTATTGGATTTAAATCGATATTGTGTTAAATCTAGAGATCAGAGATCTCTAACATCTTAACTATAGTGAGTCTTCTAACCCATGACCATAGTATATCTCTCTTTATTTGGGTATTCCTTGATGTCTCTTAATAGTTTATAGTTTGATAGTTTTCAGTTCCTAGTTATGCACATATTTTGTCAGATTTATCCATACGTATTTCATATTTTTCAATGCTATTTTAATTGTACTTAAAAAATTTCAAGTCCCAACTGTTTGTTGCCAAAATATAGAAGTTAAATAGACTTTTATGTATTGACTTACGATCCTGTGAACCTGCTACATTCACCCGGTTGTTCAAATTGCTTCTTCATTGATTCTTTGGGATTTTCACATAGAGATTGCATCTCTGCAAATAGGAACAATTATGATATTCCTGTAGACTCATCCTTTTGAGGACATGAAGTGTAGCTGTTGAGAAAGTTGCTTATAGTCAGATTAGCTTGGGTTGGATTCTGGTCCCTTTATGTCCTAGGTGTGTGACTATTGGCAAATTGTTTAGCCTCTCTGAGCCTCCTTCCACCATTTGTAAAATAGGAGAAAATAACTCCTTTCTAAGATTATCAGTAGATAAGCAATAGTTTCTAGAAGTGGGATTGTAGGTTAACAGGTAGTCACAATTTTAAGACTTTAAAAAAATTTATGTAGCTAAAATGTTTCCCAGAACTGGCATGCCACTGTTTACCAACCCCAGCAACCCTTCCCATTAACAATTCCATGTGCTTTAAGAGAATTAAAAGCTGACAGCAATCTCACCTCTGTTACAATAGTTACTCTTACCTGCTGTGTTCAAAATTGTCATCTAATTGAACTTCTATATTTCCTGTCTATTGTTTTAGACACGTGGATCATCTTCACTGTTAGCTTATATGTATTATTCTTTTGATTTGTGAAGTGTTTTTCTATATAGACTAGAAACTTGATAACCAACACATCAACATGAATTGCCTTGCTTAGGGCCTTTCCTGCATTTCAGCCACTGTGCTTCACAGCTCATCTCTGGGTCAGCCCCAAGGCTCTCTCCCTATCTCTCTTACCTAGGTGAGAAACATGAGGTGAGAAGTTAAGTTACCTGCCCAAGGGCACAGCTAGGCAGCAGCAGAGCTGGGGTTTCTTCCCTGGGCAGAGTGGCTCTGGAGCACAAACTTGTCATTCTTGCCTCTCATTCAGTAAACCTAAGGTCTGGGCAAACTGACCTGGGTTCTGGGCCAATTCCTGACCCTATGAGCTGGCCACCTCTGATCCATGAGGCCACCTGACCACAACTTTGGTTGACTCTTCTGTGTCAGGCTCTTTGTTAGGTTCTGAGCCTCAATTTCCTCAACTATAAAATGGGCCAAATGAGGATGCCTCTGGTGCCTGTCTGTTGGGAGGACTGGATAAGGTGCTGGGAACACAAAGGCTTGATGGACAGCTCAATGAGGGCTGTATTCCTACCAGCTCCTCGCTGTGAGCAGAGACCTTGGAGGTAGTGTCAGTTTTCTCGACCTCAGTCTCTGCCTGGCTTGTGTCTTCATCTCACTCTTAGAAAGTCTAAAAACAGAGGTGTTTGGGTGGCTCAGTTGGTTGAGTTTCTGACTCGTGGTTTCGCCTCAGGTCATGATCTTGAGGTCATGGGATCGAGCCCTAGTTGGACTCTGTGTTCAGTGGGGAGTCTCTTTGAGATTCTCTCTCTCCCTCTCCCCCTGCCTCACCCCCCATTTGTGTTCTCTTTATCTCCATCTCTTAAATAAATAAACAAACAAACAAACAAACAAACAAATAAATAAATAAAATCTTTTTTAAAAAAAGACTTAGAGACACAGAGAGAGGCAGAGACATAGGAAGAGGGAGAAGCAGGCTCCCTGCGGGAACGAGCCTGATGTGGGACTCGATCCCAGGACCCCAGGACCACGATCTGAGCCAAAGGCAGATGCTCAATTGCTGAACCATTCAGGTGCCCAAATAAATCTTTTTCAGAAAGAAAAAGAAAGACTAAAAACACCAACTCTGTCCCTTCAATTCCCACCATGGGAGGGAAGAAAGGAAAAGGACTGTAAGGTTCTAATCCTTGTCTCTGAGCTGAGGGAAGGAGGGTTGTCGTCACATGGAAGGCTGGAGAGCCAGGAGTACTGAGTCCTTATCCATGTCCCACTTTTCAAAATCTGCATGGCTTTGATCAAGACGACCTTTCCCTGAACCTCAGTTTCCTTTGCTGCAAACTAAGAAGGATTTTTTTTTTTTTTTGACCCTTGCGCCTGGGCTGAACAAGATACAAGAGAACCTGTGGGAACACGTGCTGCAAACTGCAAAGCTAAATGTGTTTTCGTCAGTGGGTCTACTTTGGGTCCTGGGGCAGGTGTGGTCAAGAGAATGGGCTTCAGGTTGGTTTGGCTCCAGGATCTGTTCCTTGGTCCACAACTAACTGGAACCTTAGGATTCCTCTTCTGTAAACTGGGGAGAATAGTGGAATGGTGTGGCTGCATGTGCATGGTGTGGCTTCTGTGCACATTGTGAGATTGCATGTGCTGGCCTCCAGCTATGGCCGATGAGCTGCAGGCAGAAGTGACACGTGTCACTTTCAGGTTGGAATATTTAATTACTTGAATCCAATCTTCCCTTTGTGGGTCTTGACTAAAGTGTACATAGATGAGGCCTCCCTCAACCTGGGTAAGGATAGCAGAGAACAGAGCCCCCTAGCTAACGTATATATTGTGAGCAAAAATGAATGCTTTTTAATCTCAGCCAATCACATTGTGAGGGGCTATTTGTTACCACAGCATTAATCTTGCCTCTTCTGACTGATGCAAATCTCTCCTTCCCAAAGTGGTTGTGAAGATTCAGTGTGAGGGTACATGTACTGTTCTTGGTACTGGACCTGGCAGGTGGTAAGTGCTCATTGAATGGTAGCCGTGATGATTATTATAGGAAGAACACACTTAAGAAACTGTTGGATTCAAATGCCAGCTTTGCCTTTAGCTCTCCAGTTGAGCTTGACCAAAAAACTGAACTCTATAAAATGGTAGTAGTAAGCCCTCCCCACAGGAGTTCCTGCAAGGATTACAGAGGGTGGGATGTGAGGAAGTATTGCATGAAGGTGCTTTGGAGTTAGGCACCGAGGTTCAAGTCTTGCTGGTACCATTATTAGCTGTTGTGTGACCTTGGGCAAGTCACTTTACCTCTTTGTACTTCAGTTTCATTGTCAATAAAATAGGGATAATAGATGTACCTACTTTAAAGGGCTACTGGAAGTATTAAGTAAATTAACATATGCAAATACCTCGAACATCGCCTGACACAGAATAAGCATTCCATAAATTTGAGTTTTTATTATTATCCGTTTACCAACATAGAACAGGGGTGGGGAGCCCTGGTGTGGATTCCTGCCCTGTGTCTCATTAGCTGTGTGACCTTGGGCCATCATATTACTTCTCAGAGTCTTTCCTTCCTCCTTCATTAAACAGGATACAACTACCTGCCCTCAGAATCCTGAGGGAGTTAAGTGAGACCATGTGCAGGCTGTGCCCATCGTTGGACCTGGCCAGCTGTGATGATTAAGACACAAAGAAACACCCAACACACAGCAAGTGCTCCCTCAATATTTGGCACCCTGCTGTCCCTTGCCTTGCGCTGTCTCTCTTCTTGCTTCTGCATTTGTGCCCTATTCAATTTTGAGGGGAGGGTCAAGGGTTACGGGAAGGGAGGTGCTGAGGGCCTGGTCTCCCCATTTTACAGAGGGGGAAGCAAGGTGCAGCCAGGTAAGGGGATCACCTCCTGATCCGGGGTAGGTGGCATCCATGCTGGGGCAGGGCTTCGCTCTCCACACCCCCCCTAAAGGCCCCCACCCCAGTCAGAGAGGCCACAGTCCTGCTGGCGCCTGAGCAGGCCTGCCGCTGCCCGCCTGCGCTTGGTGACCGGGTGGTGAGCACGGCAGCTGGGCTCCAGGGGCCAGGTGGCAGAGGGGCGCGCCTCTCCCCTGGGCATTGGCAGCCACTCTGGTTACTTTCTTGGATTTCCTCACTCACTGGATTCTTTCTGCGCATGTGGGGGCTGGTGAAGCTCTCAGAGCCTTCACTGCACCCTACTGCTCCCAGGTCCGGGGGGCTGCCTGAGCTGGGTGGTCCCAACCAGGGCCACCATGGAGAGACAAGGTCCTCAGAGAGCCTGTCCCCAGAGGCCACGGGGGAATTTTGAGTCTCTGTCCCTGAGGAGTGAGCTGAAGGTCAGGAGCTGCTTGCAGCCTCAAGGTAAGGAAGGCCAATGAGGCCCAGTGAGCCCTTCCTAACACTTCCACCTCCAGGTTCCCTACCAGGGAGGGGAAGGAGGGAGGCTCTCTGGGGGCCACGAAAGGGACCACTTGTTCCTTTTGACCTGTCCAGCAGTATGTGAGGATCGAGTTCTGACTCAGGCCTGGTCTGATGCCGAGCTTCAGCCCAGCTCAGAGTAGAGCCACAAACCTGGGGTCCCTGAGGGCTGAGCAGGAAAGTGAGGGGTGCTGAGGAGGAGGAGACCAACCATGTGGTGTTGGGACATTTAAATCCTCTTTTTAAAAACAGGTACACCAGGGGTGTCTGGGGGGCTCAGTTAAGCATCTGCCTTCGGCTCAGGTCATGACCTTGGGGCCCTAGGATCAAGCCCCACGTCAGGCTCCCTGCTCATAGGGGAGTCTGCTTTTCCCTCTCCCCTGCTCATGCTCTCTTTCTCTCTCTTAAATAAATAAAATCTTTTTAGAAGAATTAAAAAAAAAACAAAAAAACAGATGCACCAAACCAGATCTGTATTCCACACTAAAATGTAGCGAACACTGTATTAGGAGTCTGCAGGCTGCTGTAACAAAATGCCAGAGGCCGGGTGGCTTCAACAACAAAAATCAATTTTCTCATAGTCCTGGCAGCTGGATGGCCCAGATCAAGGTCCTGCAGGACTGATTACTGGTGAGAACTGTCTTCCTGGCTGGTAGGTGGCCACCTTCTCCCTGTGCCCTCACATCATCTCTTCCCTGCGCACACATGGAGAGAAAGAGAGAGGGCATGAACTTTCTAGTGTCTCTTCTTACAAGGACATCAATCCTACTGGATCAGGGCTCTACCCTTATAATCTCATTTAACCTTAATTACTTTCATAAAGACCCATCTCCAAATATAGTCACACTGGGGGTAAGGGCTTCAGTATGTGAATTAGGGGGGGGATCCAAACATTCATTCTGTAGCAACATCCACTATACACCAGCAACATAACTCACAAAGTTCTTGCTATGTTCCTCAGGGTGTGTGTGTGCACATCTGTGTGTACATGTAGAGTGTTATCAGGGATAAAGGCACACGTGGGTCTGTGGACTAAATGTGACTGGGTCACTGGCTTGCAGTGCCTAAGCAGAGTGATGACAGTGCAAGCTCTGGAGCCATAAGGACATGGGCTTGTACCCCAGTCTGCCACTTCTGAATTGTGTGTCCTCAGGCAAGCGACCTTATCTCTTTCTCCCTCTGATTCCTCACCTGGGAAGTGGGAGTAATGCCTACCACAGAAGGCTGTTAAAATGACTGAGGATGCTTTAGTGAAGTGCAGGGGTTTAATGCAGGGTCTGGAATGTGGGATATGTAAAATACAAGTCGGTCATTATCCTCATTACTGCTCATGAACAAGGAGATCACCTCTAATCTTCATCACTCAAAGGTGGAGGCTTTGAGTTGAAGATAGGGTATCCTGTGAGGTCAGATGTTGGAAGGTCTTAGTCATGGAGGGAGTGTAGCTCAGGAGACTAGATGCTATGTGGTTCTGATGCATGATGCTCTTCTCTGGTGCACATATTTCATTTATCTATTTATTGAGAAGGAGAGAGAGAGAGGTGCAGATGGAGAGGGAGGGAAAGAGTCTCAAGCAGACTCCCTGCTGAGCGTGGGGCCTGATGTGGGGCTCAATCTCATGACTCTGAGATTATGACCTGAGCTGAAATCGGGAGTTATTTTTTTTCCTTTTTTAAATTTTTTAAAATTAATAATAAATTTATTTTCTATTGGTGTTCAATTTGCCAACATGCAGAATAACACCCAGTGCTCATCTTGTCAAGTGCCCCCCTCAGCGCCTGTCACCCATTCACCCCCACCCCCCGCCCTCCTCCCCTTCCACCACCCCTAGTTCGTTTCCCAGAGTTAGGAGTTTTTACGTTCTGTCTCCCTTTCTGATATTTCCTACCCATTTCTTCTCCCTTCCCTTCTATTCCCTTTCACTATTATTTATATTCCCCAAATGAATGAGAACATATAATGTTTGTCCTTCTCCGATTGACTTATTTCTGAAATCAGGAGTTAGAGGCTTAACTGACTGAGCTACCCAGGTGCCCCTCATTCACTCACTTATTAATTCATTATATTTCCGTTTAGTTTTTCCGCTGTTCTCCCAAAGCCACCAAAACCAACTGGTACCTTGTTTGCTCTGCAACCTCCACCTTGTTATGCTGACTGGCTCAGACTGTTTGAGGACAGGACTGGAGGCAGGTGGGGCTGAGAGGGTCTGTTGGTCCATCTGGCTGCCCGCTAGGCACAGGCAGATGGGGCCCACTTCACATCCGTAGCACTGTTTTCAGTGTGCTGGAGGCTTACACAGCCTCCTGCCTGACAGGGAGCCTGAAGCCGCACATGTGGCAGGGCCAAGCACATGGGCGCCCTAGGTGAGAGATTACTTGGCATGGCCTCAAACCCAAATTCTTTACATATTTGTTCAATGAATTGAGCTGAGCCTGTTCTCTGCCTGGTAAAATGCAGAGAGCTAGTGGCTGCTGCGGCCACTCCTGCATCGTGGTTGGCACTGGAATTTATAGGGGAGAGTGAGCAGATACCTTAACTGATCTGAAGAGCAGGACAGTTTGGACATTTATGGAACACAGCAAGGAGACCAATGAAGCTCGAGCAGAGTGAATGAGGGAAAGGGTGGAAGGATCTGAGATGGGAGATCAGAGAAGCGTAGGATCCAGATTGCAGCGAGCCTTGTGGGCTATTGCAAGGATGTGACTTTTACACTGAGAAGGGGAGCTCCTGGGAATGAATGAAGAAGGAGAGGAGAGACATGACCCAACTTAAATTTAAAAAGGATCCTGTGGTAAGCTGCAAAATGCTCCCCTCAAGATGTCCACATCCTATCCCAAGGCCTGCAAATATGTTGCCTTATACGGCAAAAGGGACTTGAGGAATGATTAAGGTTGAGGTCCTTGAGATGGTGAGAAGATCCTGGATTACCCAGTGGGCCCACTGATGTAATCACAGATGTCCTTATAAGAGAGAGGCAGGAGGAGAGACTGCTCCAGAGGAGAAGATGTGATGACCAAAGCAAGATGTTGGAGTGATGTGAGCCAAGGAATGCAGGCAGCCTTTAGAAGCTGGAAAAGGCAAGGAACAGAGCATTCCTGAAGCCTCCAGGACGAATCAGTCTCCTGACTTCTTGACTTTAGCTCAGTGAAACTACTTTTGGACTTCTGGCTTCTGGAACTATAAGAGAAAAAAATGTATGTTGTTCTAAGCCATCAGGTTTGTGGTTATTTGTTGTAGCAGCAACAGGACAGTAATACAGATCCACCTGGCTCCTTGGCAGAAAAAAAGCTGATGGGTGTCAGGGAGAAGTAGGAAGACCTTTCAGGAGCCTCTTGCAATCATCCTATAAAGAGACCGTGGGGGTGTGGGCCAGAGGAGTGGACATGAAGAGGGGGTCGGAAGCAGCTGGATTCTGGATGCCTTTCAGAGGAAGAGCTGGAGTGAATTAGATATAGGGTGGGAGGAAAAAAATCAAGGATGGTCTCACAAGTTTTGGCTGGAGTAACTGGAGCCCAGGTGCCATTTACTGAGATTGGGAAAGGTGTGGAAGGAGCGGGTTTAATGGGGGTGGGGATGGAATGGGGAGCTCAGCCTGGTATGTATGAGGTGTGAGTTGTTTATGAAACAACTCAGTGGGAATGTCTGTCATGCAGGGGAGAGGTCCAGGCTACAGATATAAATGTGGGGTTCTCCAACCCAGATCCTTCCTGTCCTTTTCACCAGGAAGAGCTTTGGGTAGTTGTCCTAAAGAGCTATACTTGGCCCTTTGCACACACTCTATGACCCCATACCTTGAGGCCCCACTATCATGATCCTCATTCTACAGTGGATCCACAAGGCTCTGAAAAGAAAAATGAGCTCCTCAAGGTCATCAGGGGAGAAGAGGCAGAGCTGGGCTTTGAACCCAGTTCTTCAGGGACACCAGGGGAACTTCAAGGGGTAAGCTGGAGACTGGCTAGTTAAATTCACTCCCCCTGTGGCTTAGAAAGGTGGATGCCATTATTTCCAAGCCATCCTGGCAGCACAATGCCCCTTCCAAGTGGAGCCAGGCTTGGGGCTTTCACTAGCAGTCACCAGGTGGGAGATGGAGGTCCCATAGCCAGGAAACCTTGAACTTTCTCAAGGCCTGATACTCTGAACTTCTTGCCTTAGGCATCCCAAAGACTGATCACTCTGGAGGAAACCAAGGCAATATACCCACGTGTACTGAGAGTTAGGCCCTGGTCAGCTGCCTCTCTGCCTCCCTCCTAGCACTTACCGAATAATTCCTTACCCACAGTAGGTAAACGGCTTGGGGCTTTGGGCCTGATCACAGATCTGGGAAGGAGAACCAGTGCCCCAGCCCTTGTCTGCTTTATCCTTTGGTACCTTCATACTCCAAGCCTTCCCAGCAGCAGGGCTGTGGCAAAGGTGGGCTCCACGAAGCCCTTCCATCTGAGCAAGGTAAGCCAAGAAAAGCATGTTTGGGGCAACAGAGAGGGCATGTCAGGGGTTGAGGGATGTGATGAGAACTTCTCTCTCTGACCGCATGTCTGGAGCAGATGCCTGAGCTGTGGCTGCCCACCAGGAGTATCTGCCTTCTTCCCGGAGACCTGAGCTGCCACTGGGCCTCTAGCAGCAAGAAAGAGCCTTTTGTTTCTCCCACACTGAAGGAAAGCCTTTGATTGTCTGTTTGTTCAGGCTCTGCTGGGTTGTCGGTCATTAATAAATGCATTTGTTTGGATTTCACAAGAGTATTTGAATTCTCAAGTCTTCCACAGCATACCAGGAGCAAACACGGCCAAAGCTTTCAGAAGCAACACCCCATCAGGACATAGGTGGGACTAGATGGGAAGCTGCTAGAGTGCGAGCGTGCAGAGTAAGAACCTGGCATGTAGTGAGGACCTACTGCGTGTTGGGGGAGGTGGGCAGAGCTCTGCTATGGGGTCAGACCAGGCCTCCAAATCTCTACCTGCCGCTGACCAGCTCTGTGATTTGGGGCAAGGTACTCATCTTTCTGAGCCTTGGTTTCTTCATGTGCGCTGAGACACAAAATCCTAATTGCATGGATTGTGGGGTATATGTGTTGTAGAACGGCTGCGTCACCTCATCTCTTCCTCACTCTGGAAAGTTGGTGTTAGCCATCCCCACTTTGCAGATGAGAATACAGAGCCTCAGAGGTCAAGTCAACTGACCAAAGTCGTACAGCCAGGAGAGTAGCTCTGCTGGTTTCCAAAGTCATTGCTATGCTACCTGCTAATGTTGGCCTCGGACATTAGCCAGCCAGGTTAGCTATTCAGCCTTCATAACCTACTCAGGGATTGGAGCTAGGGGAGTGATATGATCTCACCCAGGCCTTCTTGTTGACCGGCTGATGGCTGTTGGGGGACCGGGCTGGGCAGGGAAGTGTGGGCCATTCCCATGGTGTCAGGCCTCTCCCAAAGTGCAGCTTTGGGCCTGGTGGCAGTTGAGCCAGTGATCTCAACACTATCCAGCTGCTCTCAGCCCGTAGGTTGTGGTTTGGGTGGCTATAGTTCCTCCTGAAACCCAGGGCCCTGCTGGGAGCTCCCTGCCTGCCTCCCAGGTGGCCCATCTCGATAGATGTGGATCTCCATGTATGGACTCAACACAGCTCATCCCAGACCCTTGGGTGACTTTGCACACTCATGGCTTTTTTTCTTCTCTCTCTCCTCTAGCTTCCTGGAAGATGGCCTGTTTGATTTGTATAGGTGCTGTCACTATAATTAACCTTCACTAAATTCTGCACTGAGCCTGACTCAGGCTTCATCCGGGAAGGAATAGTGAGGGAGTTTCTTGTTTCTGCAGCTCTCTTGCTGTGAGATTGGTCCACCTGTTGGATATCACTCGCCTGATCTCAGGTTCCTCATCTGTGAAATGAGCATGATAATGTTTGAAGGAGTCAATGAGATGGCGCTCACCTTCATCCCAGATGAAAGGAGGTGACACACAGGCCTGGGACAGTGTGTGACACATTCATGCATGAGAACAACCCCATGAGGGCAGGGCCCAGGCCTGCCTTGTTTTCTGCTGCCCCTCGCCCCCACCCTGTGCCTAGAACATGTCCTAATAGGGGCTTCAGAGACAAGTGCTGAATGAATAGTTACTGCCATGACCTATCTCTGGAGGCTTCCACTTAGAGCTTTATCGCCCTAGGACAGGTTCCTAAGAGGAAAGACAGATGGAACAGTTCACACTCACAGAGATGCCTGCAAGGAGGGAAGCTTCTAATGAAATGAGCTTCTAATGAAACACGCCAAGTGTTTAAGATACCAGGCGTTCCTGCCTGAGTATGGGGTGCCCAGAGTGGGAAGAGGGTGGGACAGACTTGGTGCCTCCCCTGTACGGGGCACCATACAAGGTTTTTTGTGCACCTGACTTATTGAATCCTCTCAAACATTCCTCAGAGTTGGGGCATCACCCCCATTGTGCAAATGAGGAAGTTGAAGGTCAGGATTTGTCCGACGTCACGCAGCAAAGATGAGACAGAGAGAGAGCCAGGAAGCGGATAAAGCCCTAGAGAGTGTGTCTTTCGGTTTCTGCCCACCCAGCTTCTGCTCCTTTGTCTGGCAACAGAGTTCCCTTTTCCTCTGCAGAAATACCCCTCCTCTGCTCTTGTGACCAGGCTTGGCTGCTTCAGGGTAGCCATCCCCTGGGGGCTGGTTCAGGACCAGGTACTGCACACAGGCAGTGCCAGGAAGGTCCTGGGAGAGACAAGCTCGGTCTGCTGGGGCAGCTCACCCAGCAGGATGGGGCCTCGGGCGCTGGTGGCTACATGGCCCCCGTGGGAAGGGCTTCCTGAGACAGGAGCCAGCACAGAGAGCAGAGCCCCAGCTGTGGAGAGGCCAGGTCTGGATGACGTGGCTGAGCCTCGGGCCAGCTCTGCCTTTGGGTTTTTCTGTCTTGAGAATCAATAAATGCCCATTTTGGCAGAAGCGGTCTTGAGTTGGTTGTCTGTCATTTGCAACCCAAACCATTTTGGCTTATATCATCTAGTATGGGAGAGCAGAGGAGCCCCGGGAAATGACCAAGCAAGGGGAGGCATGGCACACTTGGAGAAAGGGCTTCCTGGATGAGAGAGAATGTGAGCCGTGCCTTGAAGGGTCATGGAAATTCAACCAGCCAAAACGGCGTTGGTTTGGTCTTTCCTCTTTTCTCTTTCTGTCTCTGTCTCTCTCTCTATCTCTCTGCCCTCTTTCTGTCTCTCTGTCTCTCTCACTGGGGCAGAGCCTGACTGTCATAAATAGCTTGGCAAAGGTCTTCTCCTTGGCTAATTGTCTAACCCACCAAGATAATACCCTAGGAGTTGACTCGGATATTTGGGAGAAGAAGTTATGAATTCCCTCTTGGGCAGAACTTTTTATTCCAAGGAAGATTGTTGAGGGAATTTGAAATTAGAGGACCAGGAGAAGAGTGTGGTATCTAATCAGCAAAGGCTTGGAGGGCAGACAGATCTGGGGTCCAGTGCCAGTACCCACATTTCTTATAGTCAGAGAATTTGGGGAGCCTCTCAACCTCTCTACTCAACTTCCCTGAGCCTCTATTTCCATGCATGTGAATTGGGTATATATGTGATGGTGTTTGTAGGATCGTTGTGGGGAGAGAGCAAGTACTGGTCATTTATTGAACAAACTGGAGATAGGGCAGAGAACGACACATGGTTGTCAGCCTTGAGGCCCTGCTACCCCAAGAGGGGACGAAAGTGCCAGTTACATAGTCACACTCTTTCTTTACCCTTCTTCCAGAATAGGCAGAGGAATTAGTTTGGGTTGTAGGAACTTGAGCTAAGCTGAGGGTACAAAGATCCGGCACATGCTTCCCTGAGCCAGGGCCCATTCTTTTCTTTTTTTTTTTTTTAATATTTTATTTATTTACTCATGAAAGATACAGAGAGAGAGAGAGAGAGAGAGAGAGAGAGAGAGAGGCAAAGACATAGGCAGAGGGAGAGGCAGGCTCCATGCAGGGAGCCCGATGTGTGACTCGATCCCGGGTCTCCAGGATCACGACCTGGGCTGAAGGCGGCGCTGAACCACTGAGCCACCCGGGCTGCCCCAGGGCCCATTCTTTTTTTTTTTTTTTCCCAGGGCCCATTCTTAAGCTATTCCCTGAGAGCAAAGTCATGAAGGGTTGAGTTGGGGTTGAATGCTTGCTGCCCCACTCTCTGGCCCTGAATCCTTGGGTACTTATATGACCTACCTGAGCCTCAGTTTCCACATCCACAAAATGGGGCTTATACTTCCCTCTTGGTTATTGTATGGCTTAAATAAAATAGAGTCTCACTTAATAAACATAAAATAAAAGCCAGTTCTTTATTGTTTTTATTTTTAAATCCTGACTACCATCCTTTGGGTGGGGGGCTGAACATTATCATGCCCTTTTTATTGATGAGGAAACAGGCTCAGAGAGGGCTCAGAGCCCATAGGAATGGTCCCATTCTCTGAACCCTCCCCTGAAGGATGTGTGCAGAGCCTGGCTTCCGATTCCGGGGCCTCCACAAGGATGGGGAGGAGTGGGCTGCGATGGGGGCCATCTCCAGTGAGCCAGGACTCATCCACGTGCTGGTTGCCCCGACCTCTGCCTGCCAGGGGCTAGGTTGGGCAATGCTCCTGGTGACCAGCCTGAGGATCCCCAGCTGGGAGATTTGATGTGTCCGAGGAGGGCCGCCCCCGCCCCCCCCCCCAAGCCATTCCTTCCCTGCAACCCCAGCCAAGGGCAGGGAGAGTGAGTAACAGCTCAGAACACTTTGGCCTGTTCCAGAGCTCACACCCGCGGGGGAGAGCTCCCTCCCCAGAGCCTGGGAGATGCCAGGGCAGCATTCTTGGCCAGCACCCCCCCACCCACCCTCCAGGCCTCTCTCATTCTTCAGCAGCTCCTTCCCCATCACTCGAAGTCCACATCAGCAGTCCTGAGGGTGGTCCTTGCAACCGGCACACCGCTATCAACTCATGCTTGTCCCAATTGTAAAACTGCCCCCACGCCAGACCGGCCAGGTCAGCCTGCTTGGGCTGCCATCACAAAATTCCACAGACTGGGTGGTTTGAACAACAGACATTTATTTTCTCATGTTCTGGAGGCTGGAAGCCCATGATCAAGGTGTCAGTAGGTTTGGTTTTTCCTCAGGCCTCTCCTCAGCTTCAGATGGCCACCTTCTCATGGTGTCCTCTGCGAGGTCTTCCTTCTGTGCGACATGTCTGGTGTCTCTCACTGTCGGTATCCTAATTTCCTCTTCTTAAAAGGAAACCAGTCAGATTAGACTGGGCCCACCCTAATCACTCCATTTTAAAGTAATTACCTTTTCAAAGGTTCAATCTCCAAATATTCGCATTCTGAGGAACTGTGAGTTGGGGCTTCAATATAGGAATTTTGAGAGGACACAATTCAACCCATAACTTCTTTGAGCCAGAAACTCTGGGGCAGAGCAGTGTATGTTTTAAGGGGGCCCTTGGGGGTGATTCTGATGCATGGTCACATGTGGAAACCACCAGACTGGAGCTTAGAGTAACCCTAAGGTGCCCAGCCCTGTGCTATTCACTTAATCGGTCAACAAATGGTCTCAGCCACTGAGTGATGGGTGCTGGGGTCACACATAAAGCGGATCCCCACATTGTCTTCATGGAGAGCACACACAGTCAGACACAGACTGACTGAGAGACAGGCATGACAATTGATTAAAAATACTCCATCGAACAGTTACAAGTGAGCCCAGGGCTGCAAGGGAGATGTGTGTGTGTGTTTGGGGGGGGCGGGGGGGGGGGAGGCTAGAGAAGCAAAGCCTTCTGGGAAGAAGCGAGGTGGCAGCCTGAATCTCAGGCAGAGTGCTAGTTACCAGGCAGGGAAGCAAGTGGCTCCAGATGAGTGTCCCCATGCCTAGGGAGGTATACACTGGGAGCCTCGAGTGTGAATGTGGCACCCCAAGGAGTGTGCAAGGCAATTCCTTGGGGTGCGAGAAGAAAATAAAATCTCTATTTACCTTTCATCTTGTTGTTTAATTCATGTAAATTATACTTGAGTATATTTCAGATATGCAAGTAAGTTAGCACACCAGTACACAGAAGTAATTTTTAAATTAAAAAGTATATAGATATTGGGGTGTGCTGAAAAATTATAAGGGAGGGGGTACACATCAACAAAGTTCGGAAGTCACTGGTGTATATAGATACAAAGTCGGGGAGGCCAGAAAGAGCCAGAGAAGCTGGTGTGGCTGGAGTCCAGAAAGCGGTGGGGCAGTGCAGAGATATGAGGCCAGGAGGGGTACCCTGAGGGGCAGTGGAGAGCCATTGAAGGTGTCTGAGCAGGAGAGGGGCTCAATCAGATTTGTGCTTTAAAAATAACCATCTTGACACTATATGTTAATTAAATTGAATTTAAATTAAAAAAAAAAACCATCTGGCTATCTTCTCTCAGGAGAATGATGTGAAGGAAGCAAGAGCAGCTTCAGCTTAGCTGAAACCTCTGTGTTCTTGGGGTGGCCACTTTATGAGGAGGTGAAAGGACGTATTCTGAGGCCCACAGCCTCATTTCCAACTCCATCTCCACTTACTAGCTGTGTGATCCAAGTTATGGCGTTCACCTTCTCTGTGCCTTGTTTCCTCTTCTGTAAAATGCAAGTGGTGCTAGCCCACCACAGGGCTTGCGCTGTGCATGACGGGAGATCATGCAAGTAAGACTAAAAGGAGAGCTCCGTACAGAGAGCACCCCCCCTCCCGCCCCAGCATGTCAAGTATTCTTACTGTTCCATTATTGTTGTCTCTGCAATTTGCTGGGTGCTCCTCTCCGATGGGACGCTCGTCTGTTCCACCTTGCGTCTCCAGCAGTCTGGACCCAAACTGCTGTGTGCCTTTAGGCCAGTCCCTTCTGTTTCCAGAGACGGTTTTTCCTTGTGCAAAATGAATAGCTCAGGTCAGTAGATTTCACACTGGGTTCTTTGGGACCCTAGGGTTCTGTGGAGATGCTCCTCGGGAGGATGGACCAAGCACCTTTATTTTCATCTGTCTTATATACTAGGATCATGCATAAAATTTCACTTAGACTTGGACAAAGGAACCCATCACTTGAAGAAAAAAAAAAAACCTTCTCAAAAGGTTAAATATAAATGGATGAGACGTTCTCTAATGACTGCCAGGGCCCAGAGCTGATGAATCTTGTTGCAACGTCATAATGGGAGAGCAGTGTAAGTTGTTCATTATAAATGTCTCTCTGGCACAGAGTTTAGGTTTCTCGTGTATAATCCCTGCCCCCATTAGGCCCGGTAATGCCCGCACACCAGGATATATGATGCCTCTCAGCCTGGGCTGCCATCCGCCCCCAGGATTTATGTGTGGCTCCTGCTTTCCCTCACACAAACACTACCCTTGGTTCCTTCCATCTTTCCTAATAAGTCATCCTCCTCACCCTTGCTAATCTCTCTCACTTCTCCTGGGGCTGCCTCCAGCTGCCCTCTGTTTACGAAGTAGGCAGATGCCCATTGGAAGAGTCCATGGGAGGAGGGCTTATCTCAGCTGGAGTTTGAGCTCACTTTAGACCTGTGCTTCTCAAAGCTTTGGAGAGCACCAGGATCTCCTGGAAAATGTGTAAAGAATGCAGTTTCCTGGGCCTCAGGTCTTCTGATTCAGGGATAGCCAAGGGGTCCCGGAATCTCAGCCTTTAAAGAATCCCACAGAGGCTTCCGAGGGAGCAAGTCTACTGGTCTCAGTATTCTAGAGATGCTGGCTGGCCTGGGCTTAGATCAGACTATCCAGATGGGAACTACTCCCCTTTCCACTCAAATCATTTTTTTGTTGGTTCATTGATTCATTCATCCATCCAACTATCTAGCTAGCTGGTAGATCCTTCCAGAGCACCAGGCATTACTTAATGCCAGGTATTGAGCTAATAATAAAAAGATAAGCTAGACCTTGACTCTCCCCCTTGCAAGTGCATGGGACAGTTTGGGAGCTTCTGACTGCATGTCTAACTGGGCGAGATATCAGGGGCTGTGGGTTAGAGGAGACAACTCAGGCTTTGAAATGAGACAGACAGGCTGCTCAATAACTCGGCGACCTTAGGTAAATGAGTTCTGCTTTCTGAGCCATGCTTTCCTCAACTGTAAAGTGCTAATAATGGTATGCGCAGCTTAGGGTTATTGTGAAGAAACAGGATCATGGATGCGAAGTTCTTAGCCAATGTCCAGCATGCAGTCGTTCTCAATAAATATAATATCTTATTTTAGGTGGAATTGCTTTTGGTATTTAGTTTCCTCTTTAATCACCCAAATCATTTCACTGCAAGAAAAACATATTTCTGTACTTTGCTTCTTGTCATTCTCTTCAGATCAAAGTCCCTTTTCCCCAGTATACCCTGGGCTGAGGTATGGCTGGTCATGCTTCTCTAAGCAAGTCCATGGTTGTATCTGTTCTTGATGGTCCCTGAGGGCTCAGGCTCTGGTCCCAAGTGAGTCTCAATCCTGATTCCAGCTGTGTGACCATGGGAAGCCACTTCACCTCTCTGAGCCTAAAGGCAGTATCTCGATCATAGTATCACGGAGGTGTTAAATAAAATTAGGTGGACAGTGCTTATCTAGACACATATTAAGCAGACATGAAATATTAGCTATCATTAGTCATCTGCTGAATAGGTATGTATTGATGTATGACATATCAACATGTCACACATTGGACCACACACTAGCCATTGTAGCCAACAATGAGTGAGTAAGCACATAGATACATCGGGCGGCATTAAGGTCCAACAACAAGTAAGTACATAGATACATTGGGTGGCATTAAGTACCATGGAGAAAAATAAAGCAGGGAAGGATTCGAATATGATAGGGATGGTGTGTGTGTGTGTGTGTGTGTGTGTGTGTGTAGTCCTAGTCTAACTAGGATGCTCCAGGAAGGCCTCATTGAAAATATGATATTTGAGATTTGAAATTGAGGAGAAGGCAAGACTATCTATCTGGAAGAGCATCCCCAGCAGAGAGGACAGCAAATGCAAAGGCCCTGAGGTACGATTGTGTATGGAGTGTTAGAGAGAAACCAAGGAGACCAAGGTGGTTGGAGCACAGTGAGTGAGGGCAAAGAAAAGTCTTGTGATGTAAGAGGAAGGGGAAATGGGGTACAGGGAAACCTTGCCATAATGCCATAAGTGGGATCCAAGGTATTCAGGAGTGTAAAATGCTAGATTTTGTTAATTGAAAGTCAATGAAATGTTGAAAGAAGCTGAGCTGAGGAAGAGGACTGTGAATTACCACAGAGCAGGTGATGGTGGCATTGCTGAATGTTAGATTTTGTTCTGGTGGAGGGGAAAACAACCCAATGGAAGGTTGTTTTCAGGTGAGCTATGATGGGCACCTGACCAAGGCAGGAGTGGTGAAGAGTTGGACTGTGATTCTATTTTGCCATAGGTCTTCTTCCATTACGGGTTCTTCTTCCCAGCCATTCAGCCTCCTTCCTACTGGCTGTCCTTTCCTCTGGCAATCCTAGGAGGCTGAGAATGCCCTGGGCCCCTGCTGCTGCCCTGGGCCAGAGCTGTCGCCAAGAAAGAGTTCAGCCTTCCCCATGACATGTGGGTTTTATTCACTGAGAGGTTCACGATGGTATCCCCTACGGACATGTGGAATGAAGACACCCCAGGAGTTAACAGACGTGCTGAACGCCTGTCTCCACTCAAGTCACATATTTAGCTTAATCTCTGAGTTCTCTCTCTTGACCTTTCCTCCAACCATGTAGATAAATGGCCTTGCTCTGGTGCTTGGCTCAGGTCACCATAAATTAGCTGGCTGCATACACATGTATGCTCACTCTCCCCAAGCTGAGTTGAATCTTCCTGTGATAAACCACGAGTATTTATCTCAGCCATCCTGTGTGTGTGTCCTGGAAATAGGAATGACTTTGGATTGGGGCGTGTTTTCAGGATCATAGTCTGCTCTTCTTACTCTGGTGTTTGACAGACCTAAGCTAAACCAGGGTTAAGTTGACACACAAAACTGATGTGGACTAAATCACAAGCCTTCCAAGGACTGCTGAGAGTCATTATCCCAGTCCCAAAGGCAACCCCAGCTCTGAGTAAGAATGCCTACTGTGTGTCAGGCAACACGCATGGATGCAGATGGAAATAAAGCCCCCTCCTGCTCTAGGAGAGCTTGTAGGCCAGTGAGGAGGGCAGACAGCTTTGCCTCAGGACAAAAGTTACTAAAGTAATGACAAGGAGATATCACATTTCCCTGAATACTCACTACGTGCTGGGAGCTGTTTTAAGTACCCATTAGCATTTACACACTTAACCCTTAGAGTAGCCCCACATGGTAGGGATGTGCTTCTCTCTACCATGTGCACTGATTCCACACAGCCCAAGGATGGCCATACAGCCAGAGTGAGGTATGATCCTGTGGCCTGGAATGGGTGTCTAGTGGCTTTCCAGAAAGAAAATGCTTGATTGAACCCTATTGGTGTGAGTAGGCACTTAACAGGTGGAAAGTTATTCCAGGCTGAAGGACCAGTGTGGGATGAGAAAGGTATATGTGATCCTATTGAATACCCTCAATCACCCTATGTCCTATTATTGTGCCCATTTCTAGAAATTAGGGAGGTTGAGCTAGTTGCCCAAGGACACACAGGAGACACTGTTTGGATTTCTACATCTGGTCACTAACTGTTAGGTCTACTGTCTCCAGATAATGTATGTCACGGCTATACTTCATGTAGGGCCTCCTTCAGGTCTAGTTCTGGTCTCAGATGCCAGAAAGTTTGGCCCAAAATGTGCAGGGCTCTGAAGGCTCTGCTAAGAAGCTTGGACTTGAGATTGAGTGGACAAGTTGCAAGCAAAGCATGAAGGGGAAGACTCCAGAAGACTCCTTCTGGAGGCTCTGGCCCCTGGTAGTCCCTCTTGCTGGCAGGAAGCTTGACTCTCCTAGACCACAGCCCCATGTCCTGTCATGCTCTCCTTCTGACTCTGGGCCTCTGAGGGGCAGGATGTGACACCAGGGCCCCCAGACACCCTCCTCCCAACGCGTTCCCCCCTGCAGCCAGAAATCCCCAGCATCCTCCCCTTCTTCCTCAAGGCCTCCCTCGGGAGGGACATTTGCCTGCGAGGGGAGCGATGCTGCTTTAGGAGAACGGTGGGCCCAGCCCGTCACCCGTCACCCTTCGGCAGCCGGGGAAAGGCAGGAGGGTGCGGCTCAGGTCGCCTTGGACTCCGAGACTGCCGGTAGCGCGGGGCTGCGAGGACAGCGGGTCTTGCTGCGGGCGCAGGACTCCAAGGCCCCGGGGCGGGGCTGGCGGGAGGGAGTCGGCGGCGCAGGTCCTCCCGCTCCTCACCTGCGGCCCCGCGCGGCGGGAGGAGCGGGGAATCCGCCGGGAGGGCCTGGCCTGGCGCCTGGCGCACGGGGAGGAGGGCGGGGTGTCAGCGTGGCCGGTGGGCCACCTCCCGGGCGTGCAGCAGGAGACCCCGCCGGCGACCCGCGGCGGGGAAGGCGGCCCCGACCGAGCTCCGCCCCGCGGGGCTGTTTGGCTTCGGCGGCGGCTGTGGTCCGGTCGGGGTGGGGGTGGCTGAGCTCAGCTCTCAGCCTGAGATGTCTTGGCACTTGATGTGACACTGCTGTTGCTTTTGGCTCCATATCCAAGACTCTTGCGCGGCTAATTACTCATTGCCTTGGCAGACTGGCCCAGGAGCCTGAGAAAGGAGGGAGGAAAATGCTGGTTGCTGTTTTTCTCCCGGTTAAGGAGGCAGCAGCACTAGCGCCGATGAGTTGTCTTTTGCGGGCTCTCAGATTTATTGAGAAATAATCTACACACAATAAAATGCATGCGTTTAAGAGTACAGCTCAATTAGTTTGCATAAAACCCCCATAAACCCATAAACTCATAAAACCGCCAACCCAGTCAAGATACAGAATGCTTCCATCTCTGGGTGAATTTGCCTCCTGCTCCTTGTTGGTCAATACCCTCCACCTCTGCCCCACCTATCACCACTTATCCTCCTTGGCCTCTATATGTCAGTGTCATCTTTTCTAACGTTTCATGTGAACAGAGTCCTCCAGTATACATTCCTTTGCATCAGGGCTGCCTTCATGCCACATGATGCTTCTGAAGTTCACCTGCCTTGTTGCACGTGTCGGTGGTCCATTCCCTTCTATTGTTGAGTTGTATTCCAATAGGTGGATATGGCACAATGTATTTATCCATTCATTTATTGTTAAACATTTTAGGTTGTTTCTAGTTTTGGGCTATTATGAACACAGCAGCTATGAATGCTCTTGTACAAATCTTTAAGTGAATATATGTTTTTGTTTCTCTTGGGTAAATACTAGGAAGTGGAGATGCTGGGTCATATGGTAAGTGTATGGTCAGTTTTATTGAAAACTTCCAGACTATAAATTCACAGGGATAAAAGGCACAGCATGGAGCATACAGCCAATGGTATTGTAATAGTGTTATATGGTGACAGACGGCAGCTACACTTGCAGTAAGCAGAGCTTAACATATACACTTGTCGAATCACCATGTTGTACATCTGAAACCATGTAACATTGTGTGTTGACTACACTTCAATACTAATAATTTTAAAAAGTATATTAAAAAAAGAAACTTCCAAAAAAAAAAGAAAGAAACTTCCAGACCTTTTCTTTTTTTTTTTAATTTATTTTTTATTGGTGTTCAATTTACTAACATACAGAATAACCCCCAGTGCCCGTCACCCATTCACTCCCACCCCCCGCCCTCCTCCCCTTCTACCACCCCTAGTTCGTTTCCCAGAGTTAGCAGTCTTTACGTCCAGACCTTTTCTCAAAGTGGTTACACTATTTTACATTTCCATCAGCTATGCCTAAGCATTCCAGTTGCTTGTCAACACTTGATATTGGCAATCTTTTTAATTTTAGCCATTCAGGTGGCAGATAGTGGGATCTTATTGTAGTTTCAAATTTGCATTTCTCTGGTGATTAATAATGTGAAGCACCTGTCACAGGCTTACACCTTGTTGAAAGTGAATCAGTCCTTGACCTTCTCATGAGGAGACCATGGAAATTGGAGGGGAAATTAGGGGACCATATGCCATAATCTTTACCTTTCCCATCTTAACTTTTTAAGCTTGAATTGTTCATTGCATGAGTAACATATGTAAATAAATTCATACGATAAGAAAACATTTTGTATGAGAATTGAGACCCGTTTGATTACACCAAAGGCTCCTTTCCTAACTCCCTTGCTTCTACTCAGAGGCCCTTGTTTATATTTGTAGACAGAGTCCCATAGAAAACATCCAGCATTTATTTTTACATGTGTGTTCTTACATAAAGGATATAATACTATACCAATTATTCTTCAGCTTGCGTTTTCAAACTGTCTTGCGTCAGTTATCAAACTGTCTCTGAGAGCTTGCCACGTCACTACATATAGATCCATACTATTCTTTTTAGTTGCTTAGAATTCCAAAGATGAATCCTAGTCTGTGAATCAATTCCCCTACTGCTGGATATTTATGCTTGCTTCCAGTGTTTGCTATTGCAAACAGCAGAGCGGTGAACATCCTCTCCTTGCCTCCTTCACTGCCATTGCGTGTGTTTCTTAAGGCAGATTCCAGGGAGTGGAACCATCAAGTTGTTGGATCAGTCAGTTATCTATTGCCACAATAATGCTGTATAACAAACAACCCAATCATTAATGACTTAGAATAACAATTGTTTATTCTTTCTCACCAGACAACGCAGTGGTTGGGCAATTCTGTAGATCTGGTGTGAGCTCAGGGGATGGTGGCTGTGCTTGCTTCTATGTCTGAGGTCAGCTGGCAAGTTAGCTGGGGGCAGATTGGTCTTGAATGGCCTTAGCTGACACAACTTGTCTCTGTTCTAGATGGCCTCTTTCCCTCAATCCCATTAGCCTGGGCTTGTTCTCATGGTAGCAGAAGGGGTCCAAGAGGACAAGGGGAAGTGTACAAGGCCTTTTGAAGTCTGGGCTCAGAACCAGCACACATCATTTCTGCTCTGTTCTATTGGCCAAAACAGGTCATGAGGCCCCCTATAATCAAGGGATGGGGAAATAGAATCCATCTCTTGATAGGAAGAGTGACAAGACACATTGGGAAGATTATGGATGAATAGAGGCCATTTTCTTACAATCAATTCACCACAGTTTTTGAGTAGGCACATTTTCCATTTAATTGGATGCTGCCAAATTGTCCTCCCAAATGGCTGGTCCAGTCTTACACCCCATCAGCAGTGGACAGGAAGGCCTGCTATCCTATGGCCTCACCCACACAGAGTCTGTGTGCTTGGCCAGCACTTGGGCTGAATCTGTTATACTCCAGCACAGCTTATGGGTTCACGAAGATATAGGAGAAATGAAATCCATCCTCCCAGAGCATTAATTTTGCTCATCTTTCTGAGAGGAAAAGTGCTCCATTTTAAGAAACAAAAACAAACATAGATACAGTGCATCAAAATAGAAGGCTTATATGAAGTTTGAAGAAAATACAGGGTAAATCTCAAAGCACTGTCTTGCTTTCAAGGCCAGCTACTTCAGACATGACATTATACCCTCAGAATTCCTATATTTGTTCAGTTGTGTGCTTGTCTAAGACTTTGAGATTGCCTCCTACAGACCAGGCATGGCTCCTGGTGCTGGGATCAGAGGGGCAGATGTGAGTAGCTATGTCCCTGAACTTGTGGAGCTAAACCTTTAGGGAGAAGAGGAAAGAAAACTAGAAACATTAATATTGTGATTTCAGAAAATGATAAATACTATGAAAAAAATAAAACAGGTTGGTTGAGAGCTACCAGGACTGGGGCTTGCAACCTTAGATTGGGAGGTCAGAGAAAGTGTCTTTGAAGAGGTGATGTTTGGGCAGAGCCTTAAATGACAAGAAGGAGGCAATGAGATTGGAAATGTGAGGGATGTGCATGCCAGGTGGAAGAAACAGTGATACAAAGGCCCTGGGGTACGAACAAAGCGTAGTGCCGCCCAGGAACAGGGAAATGGAGAGTGAAGCTAAAGCCCAGTGCACCCAGGAGAGAAAGGTAGGAAAGGAAGGCATAGAAATTGGCAGGTCCAAATATCTACTGAGCGCCTAATGTATGCCAAGCTCTGTGCCAGCTACTTTCATCTTCTGCCATTGTGACAGGGAAGTCAGTGCACCCTCTGCTGGTCCACCATAAACTGGTTCAAATGGCTGTACGGAATAGGCAGTAAGAGTGAGAGGATGGTAGGGCAGTCCCCACACTGAAAAGATGATGGTGAGCCTTGGCTAGTATTGATGGGAGAGGAAGAGTGGCCTTCAGATCATGATTTGGTCCAAGGAACCAAGAGGAAAAGGATGGACTAAAAGTGCAGCAGAAGAGTTCCAGGGGCAATATCAAAGGCCACTAGGAAGGTGCTGCCTGCATAGACCAGGTAAGCTAGGCAAGAGTTCAACCACCAGGGCCCCACCAGCCAGCCAGACGTGGCTACACTTGACACCACAAGGAACATAAAGGAGGGTGGTTGACTAGTCCAGTGGTGCCCCTCATGGCAGCACATCCCAGGGATGTCTGGGTTATGTAGTTGATCTTCAGGAAAGATTTGCCTTCAAGACTATACTCCCACCTTTTAGCAATTCTAGGATGTTGGGCAAATAAGTCACCCCTCTGCTCACCCTTCATTTTCTCACCTATAAAATGGGATAATGGTATCACTTAACACCTCAGAATACTTGAAGAGGATTTTAGAGGATATTGTGTATCTGGGGCACCAGCCAAATTACACTCACTAACCAAGTACATCACCACTAGGGGTTTACTATACCACAAGGTCCATTACCACTGAAGGGCCCTGTAATCTAATGGACTTGGGTTCCAATCCCAGCTCCATCACTGTGTACTCTGTTGCTGTGTGACCTTGGACAAGTGACTCTAGCCCTCTGATTCTTGGTTTCCTCAGTGGTGAAATGGAAGTGATAGGAATCCCCCACTTCCCCTGACCTGCTGAATGAGATGATGCATATGCTGGCCTGGGCATATAGAAAGTAGAGTAGAGTAGCAAAGAATGACTGCAGTAATGGGTGTGCTCACCCTGACACCTCTCTGAGCTAGAGCCATCATCCTCACTCCACAAGTGAGGAACAGTGAGGCAGAGACAACATAAGTCAGTCCAGAAGCCAACATCCTAGCCAGATCCACCCCATTCCAGAGTCTTCTCTTTTCAGTCCATCTGCTGTCTCTCAGACCAATGTCACCAGGGACTCTCCCTGTAGAGGGGGCAGTGGTCTCATCACAGCCAGTGGACAGCGTTGAGGGGCCAGAGCTGGAGAGACTGGGACTGGGCCTCCAGACATGAAGGAACCCTATCGTGATTCCCCTGGAGGTCAGACCTTGCCTTGAGTCCCTCCTAGTGAGTCGTTCTTTCCATCCAGCCACATTCTCTCTCATGACCATTTACTGATTGCTTCAGCAGATATTTATGGACTTCCTTCGTAGGATCCATGCACCATTCTAAGTGCTAGGGGTACATGAGTAAACCGGATAGAGATCCCTGCCCTCCAGGAGCTGACATTCCAGCAGAGGCAGGATGGCAGAGACAGACAACAGTAAAGGTAATAAATAAGTTATGTGATGTGTTAGGTGATAAGGAGTATGGGCAAAACAAAACAAAACCAACAATAGAAAAACGGGATCAAAGGATGGGGCTTGCAAGGGACTGGGGGCAGTTGCTGAATGAAATAAGGAGGTACGGGGTGTTGTTGAGTGATCCTGGCATACCTGAAGGGGAAAGGAGGAGCCATGCCCTCATCTGGGAAGAGAAAGATTCAGGCTCAGGGCCCAACTACAGCAGAGGATAGAGCTGGTGGCTGAAGGAGCAACAAAGAGACCAGTGGGGCCAGAGCAGAGTGGGGAGGGGAGGTGGGTGATGAGGTCTGAGAGGAACCTCACAGGCTGTTGCAGGGTTTTGGGCTTTCACTCTGCACTGGTGGGGGCCATTGTAGGGTTCTGAGCAGAGGAGAAATGTGTTCCACCTTATGCCGCTGGCTGCTGGGTGGAGAATAAATTGTAGGGGCAGGCACAGGGGGGACCCATGTGGAGTCTTGGCAGCTGTCAAGGCAAGAGCAGGGTGCTGACAGTGGGGGGATATGGAGGGTGAGGAGTGGCCAGACTCTGGTTCCCTCCTGATTAAAGCCCATGTGCACTCATTTGATTCCCCAGGGAAAGAGAGCATCCAGCCAGCAACCTCTGCCCCCCATTTCCCTCTGGTGGTGTTCAGCACTGATGGCTGGGACTCAGGTTCCCAGGAGATGCAAATGTTGAAGTCTCCCTACTGAAGGCAGTGGGATTGCTGCCCGGTAGTAACTGAAGGAGGACAGCGCGTAGCCCTCTAGCTCGGGTCTCCAGTTGGTCCTCTCTGTGCAGAGGCGGGGAGTTTAGCAGAAAGACATCCAGACTGGAATCAGAAGCCCTGGGTCCATTTGCTCCTCCAGCTTCTTTGAGCTCAGTATCCTCATCTATTAAACTAAGGAAACCTCCTCCTCCTAGGTCCCATTAGATGGGGGGCCAGCTATCTTCTAGGGGAGAACCCAGAGGACCATGGTGCTGATAAGCATCTTCCCCTCTCCCATGCCATCACACACAGGGCAGGGCAGGGCAGCAGATGGGCACCCTGGGAGGTTACAGGCCCAATAAGCCAGCAAGAAGAGCATCAAGAAGCTTTTTGCCCCACCCAGAATGGCACCCAAGGATTCCTTGGAAGTTTGTTTTGGGGGCCACTGCTGGCACGTGGATCCTGCCTCTGCAAGGCAGAGCCTGGGAGGAGCCTCGTCACCCCTGAAAGACAAGTTAGATCTCTTTCCTAATCTGTCCCCTGAGCAAAAGCATAGTATGCTTCGAGGGTGGGTGAGCCGAGAAGAGCTGGGCCCGAGGATGGCGTCATATGGACCCACATGCAACATGCAACAGCAACACACATCTAGACAAACACTCGGCTTGTCTGTTCAGGTTCGAACACTGACCGAACAGCTGCTATGTGCCAGGGGCCTTCACCTGCATCGTTTCATTTGATGTGTTCCACGGAAGTAGGGGAGCAGCTTGGCTGCAGGAGCCAGTCTTTGTTTGTTTTTTAATTCCAATCAGCTACCAGGCAGCCTCATACATGTTTCCTCACCCAGTTCTTCCGACAATCTTTTGAGGTGAGGGCTGTTATCCCCCCTGTTCAGATGAGGACACTGAGGCTCAAAGAAGTGAGGTGACTCGTCCGGAGTCACACAGCGGGAAGAGACAGAGCCCAGCTTTCAACCCAACTCTGTGGTCTTGTCCTTCTTCCTCTGTCTTTGCCATGTGGGTGGGTAATAATCATACGTAATGATAATAACAAGAATAATGGTAGCCTGTATTCACTGAGCACCCATTATATGCTAAGCACTGCACTAAGCGGATTAGATGCTAGATGCGCTGTCTCATTTGCTCCTCTGGCGCTGGGTGGGGGGTGGGGGGAGAAGCAGGAAAGTGTTGGGGGGAGGGGGTCGCAGAGCTGGGCTGAAGACCCAGCACCTTCTCTGGAGGCCGTATGCTCTGCAGAGGGTTGGGGCGCACCTCACTTGTGATGTGGTGCCTTGGCGGAAGTGAAAATCTGGGCTGTGGGCCTGTGGCCAGCCTGAGCCCAGTGGGTCCTGCTGTGCCAACGGCAGCCCGTGAGGGCTCCATAGGGCTCTCCATACCAGCGGCCAGTGACTGTCCAGACAGAGGAGGCACCTCTGCCTTTAGCTGCCACTTTCTGGAAAGGAAATTTTCCAGCTGCCCTGGAAAGCAGAGGGGTGTGCCAGTTATGTCTTTGAACCCTCAGGAGGAGCGGGTCAGATCTGCATCTCTGGCCTGCCACACCTTAGCAGATGGCCCCTCTTCCTGAGGGCAGTCACCAAAGTGACCTCAGAGGCTGGCAGGAAGATTGAATAAGGATGCCACTCATTCAGTGGTTTGCCTGCCTGGTGCTGGGGACCACAGCAGCCTCAATGGGACCTCGAAGCCCTGCTCTATCTGGGACCTTCCCATCATGCGCAGCCTCCCAGGGAATGTTCCACAATCCGGTGGGAAAGCCCAGGTTGCTGGCAAATAAGGCCTGCCCCTCACAGAAGAGGCTGATGTATTTAGTTTGTTAGGGCTCCTTGTCTCTGTCTTTTTGTCTTGTCTGTCTTTCTTTGGAAGCTTATAGAAAGAGGTAACCGGGCTTGAGTTTTTTAAAACACTTTTCCAAGAAAAAGGCTACCAAATTCTCCTTAGGAGCCATGTGGGTTGGTAATAACCGTAATAATCATATAATTAAAATAACAAGAATAATGGTAGCCTTAGGAGCCCCTTGAGGACAGGGCCTAGACATTGGTCAAGTCTGTTTGACTCAGCCTGGCACGGGGGCCTGGCTGGTGAGGGTGAGGAGCTCTGGCCTTGGAGTTCTGCTCCAGCCTCTTCATTGCTGTGTGGCTTTAGGCAAGTTGCTTAATCTCTCTGAAGCTCAGTTTCATGACTGACAAAATAGATGTGTAAGAAAGCTTAGCACAGAGCCAGGCATACAATGGCAGCTCAAATAATGTTGATTCTTCCTTTACTCAATAATTTGATTGGATGAAAGGATGAAGGAAGAAGAAGTTACAGCTCTTCAGTTCATTGGTTTCCTGGCCATGTTCTCCTTTGAGAACTCATGAAACCCATGTCTGGCATCAGATGCAAATACCAGCCCCATCACTTATTGGCCTGTGATCTTGAGCAAATTACCACTACTTGGACCTTTAGCTCCCCACTATAAAATGCCCCCGAGAGTTGGTGTGATTATAAAATGATGTGATCCCATCTATAATGAGCTGAACCTGATGCTTGGCACATAGGCGCTCTCAGGAAGCACCAGCTCTCTCTTGGTGGCTGAACAAGTGTTCAGGTGATGGCAGATTCCATCTGCATGCAGGTGGTCTGCTGGCACAGCATCAGAGAGGCAAAAGCGTTTCCATGGTAGGTCCAGGCAGTGTTTCTATTTTCAGATGACACTTAGTGACATCTTAACAATGCTGGAGCAAGATAGGACCCAGCGAAACAGCTATTTCCTTCCAAGGATCTGAGCTTGATGAGCAGGGAGGGGGGTGTCTCTGACCCCTGTGTAGCTCTGAGCTGGGTTTTAGCTGAACAGTAGGGATTGGGGCCTCTGGAGGGGCCCCTGTGGCCTGTGAAGGCTACTGTCCTCATTCTTGCTTTGTCACTCTGGATTTCTCCTCCACCCTTGCTCCCTGGACTGGGCCCCAAAAGGCTGGCTTCATAGACTCTATCGGAAGCTCCCTCATGAAATGGTTTCTGGCTGGAGCTAGCAGACAGGATCCTGGCAGGGGTCAGGGAACTGCATCCCTGCAGGGCTTTCACCCAGGTAGCACCCCTCCCAACAGGTAACCTTGTCCCCTTACCCTTTCAAACTAGAGGTTTCACTGGCTTTCCCAGTGACTGGCACTATGTAGTGTTGATTTTACTACACTCTGTCCATAACTTTGAAAACATCCTCGAATTACCCCACTTGAGTGTACCTTAGGTTTCCTGTAGATCCTTCTGACATACGACCTTCAGTCACCAACCTCTCCCTCCCTCCCTTCCTCCTTGCCTCAGCTAAACCCTCATCTTTCCTCTCCTTCAGGCTAGGTGAATCCCTACTGACCCTTCCATACCCAGCCCAAGTCTCAGACCTCTGAGAGATGGGGGACTTCTCTCCTCCCAGTGCTCACAGCATCAGGGTGTCCCCACCCGAATTCTGGGTTTCTGTATTATCACAACCTGTGGCTAGATTTTATGACCCATGAAAATGTACTCATTTCTTATAAAGTCATTAAAAATAATTAATATAATCTCCTCTGGATACATTCATCTTCATGCCAATGCAGTCATAAAATACAATTTTTAGTAATTTTTTATAGGGCAATGGGCCATGAAGACAAAAGTGCCTAGGGCCCACGCAAGTCGCAGCGTGGCCCTGACCACTGGGAGGGCAGGGCAAGCTGCAGGGGAGGAAATGGGAAATGAGGCTCAGAACTGGGTGGCTCAAGGTCACACAGCAATTGGGTATTGGAGCTGGGATTTGTACAGAGGACAACCTGGCCCCTAAAATCCTTGTCTGTTGGTTGGTAATTTTGGGGGGTCATTTATTAAACCTCCATGTTTCAGTCTTCATAGAGGCCTCAGATTTCCTGGCTTCAATGGTCAGAAATTTGGTAGACATCCCCCACCCAAAGCCCCTCCCCCCACCACCACAGTAAGGCAGTCCCTTACACACCATAGGCATTCCCACGTGCAGAGCTGGGAGGGACCTTCCTGAGTGTCTGGTCCACTGGCTCCCTTTCCAGGTGGGGCCCTGAGGCTCAGCATGGGGAGTGCTGCTCATGGTCTCAGGGGTTGGGCAGTGGGATGGAGACTAGCCCTCCCACAGCTGCCAATTCATCATCCAGTGCTCCCCCATTCCCACTCCATCTCGTTTACGTTGAGCCAGAATTAGACAAGATTCTGACATAGTCCAGATGGAAAAGTCCCTTGGTTTTTGGCTAGAAAGCTCCTTGCTCAGGGGAACTGTTGGAGGCGGCTGTATTCCAGCCCAAGCCCTGCTGGAAGCACTCCCCCGGGTCCAGAGATCTGCTTTCTCTCCCGCCCCCACCCAGCCCATCCCACCTGTCCTGTCAGAACAGCTGGAGCCAGCTGAGAGGCCAGGCCCTCTCCCCACTTCTCTTGGGGTGGGGGTGAGCTAGCTGCGTCCATCCAAGGGTGGGCTCTCATCACATACTGTAATGAGGAGACTTCTCAGAGGCAGCCTGACTTGAAGACATCCCTCTTTTGAGCGCCTAAAATCCTACCATTTGTGCTCCATTCCAAGCAGAAAGGCTATTTACTGGGCATTTCCTTTAAAGGCAAAGAAGTGAATGACTGTGTCAGATCATCTTTCACTGTGGCCAAGTGCTGGGGCAGCATGGAGCCGCTAATGTTCTGAGAGTTTGTGCAGGGAGGGGGATGGGGACCTAAATTACCGCCTTTGCCCTATATGGCCCTTGACCTGTAGTCCAGGGAGGTAGCAGAGCACAGTGGTTAAGAATAGGGGCTGACTGACTGGGCCAGGATCCTAGCTTTGCCACTGAGCTTCCCGATTTTTACAATTCAAATCAGGATTTTTGAGGAGAAATAAGAAAGATCCCTCACCCCTCACCAGGGAGTTTGCCCTGGCTCTAGGAAAGGTGGAGGGCAGGTGTTTTTTTTTTTTTTTTTTTTTTTTTTTTTTTTTTTTTTTTTTTTTTTTTTTTGAGGGCAGGTGTTGAACAGGGAAAGAGGAGGATTTACCTAGGAGTGACCCAGCCTGACAGCACACAGAAGCGGGAAGCACGGGAAGCACGCTCTGGTCAGAGCAGAGTTGGCTGGGGGCGGGGTTGAGGGGGTGTCTTTGAGGCATGTCTGAACATTTGTGAATGAGGGACACTTCCTAAGCGCTTGTGAGGCAGAGAAGAGGAGGGATTTATCTGTAGAAGTGCAGACACAATAACCATCGGGGTCCCCCCAACAGTGACCTTCAGCCAGCCCACTGCTGGGGATTGTCGCCCCTCAATCCTGCACCCCAGCTCACACTTCTCTCTGGCTTCCCTCCCTCTGTCTTTCCCTCTATTCCTCCCCTGTCATCTCTCTTCCTCTCTTTTCAGAGCAAAATACATTCCAGGCTGTGTTTCTGGGTGCAGCCTGCGTTCCTACTCAGTGGCCTGGCTTTTTGGTACAGTGCCCTCACGGATCTCATTGGGTTAAGTGGTGCTGTGCGAAGACATCTCATGGAGCAACATCCCTGCCGGGAGGGAGCCATCACCATCTGCGTTCACTAGACGAGGAAACTGAGGCTCAGAGGGGAAGCTCTCTCCTCTCTTCCCAGCCCACCTTCTTGCCCAGGGTGCGCAGCACCTGGGAAAGAAGCCCGAGAAGCCCTGGATGGGTCCCAGGGGCCAGGAAATGGGGAGCAATCTGTTCCTGCATTAGAGGTAGCTTGTTATGTCAGGAAGCAATCATCGCCAAGTCAGGATTCACACTCAAGTTAGAGATAATACTCCCCCTTTTGTAGATTCCAATTAATCTCAATAAACTAGAATGAGTTGCCGATAGTCGCAAAGCTAGTGAGGAAGAGCTGGGATCTGAAGTCACCTCTGTGTAATGTCAAAGTTTGTGCTCAAAAATGAGCCTGTATTCAAATCATGACTTTGTTCCTTATATGCCAGGTGGCCTTGGGCAAGTCACTTGAGCCCTCTGAGCCTTAGGTAATTCATCCATTAAGTGATTATAGTAACATTTCTGCCTTTTAAGTTTGTCAGGAGGATGAAATGAGGTAGTGTCCAAAGCTGTGTCCCAGCGGGACTGCAGGGGACGGCTGCCCTGGACTCAGCTCCCATCAGGTGATGGTGATGAAAGCTGACAGGTTAACAGGGATCACCTCTACTTCATCCCCACCACAACCCTGTGAGGTGCTATTGTTTTCTCCATTGTACAGATGTGATAACTGAGGCACAGAGAGGGAGAGTCATTTGCCCAAAGGTTACATAACTCACATGAGGCAGGAGCCTGGCTTTTTTATGCTTTAAACCCTGTGCAAAGCTGCCTTCCTGCCCACAGTGGGACTCATCATAAGAAATGGTAAATGAGGTTAATCCCTTCAAAGGCATAACATCCAGAGTAGAGGATTTCAGCCCTTTAGAGAGTCACAGGCAGCCCAGGCACTTATGGGTGCTTGCTCTCAGCCAGGCCCTGTGCTAGCACCTGTGCTTCATGAGCTCCTAGTTGTGTGGGGGATTCTGGGGGACACAATAACAGCCCGGGGGTAAATACTGGGGCAGAGGGGCACAGGATGGGGTGTGAGGGGATGCTGTGGGAGGCAGGTGGCAGGAGCCACAAATTCTTCCTGGATTGAGGCCAGGCACGTTGTGTTGGGGTGGAGGTATGCTGGAGTCATGGAAAGCTTTCTAAAGTGAGAAGGGCAACGTGTCAGCCAAGCCGGCACACCAAGAGGGGAAGGCACTCCAGACAGGAGGAGCAGCATGGGCAAAGGCATGGCAACTGGAGAGTGTACATACAGTGCACTGAGGGACGAGTGGCAGTGGGCTGCTGGGACAGGGGTAGGGGTCAGCGACATGTGGGTCAGAAGGCAGGCTGGAGAGCCTGGTTTCTATCTGGAAGTCTGGGATCAAGAGCCCTGGAATCTGTTTTCAATCAGCAGCGATGTGTTTCCCATGTAGGTTGTCCATGATTTACACTCTGGGAATCACAGGCTATATCCCCAGTGGCCCCAGAGCTGGGAGAGAAAGATGATGTAGCTCACGAAGGAGTCAGAACGACCTCAGTGCCAGTCTGGGTCTGGCATTTGCGTGCCCTTGGGCAAGTTTCTTGGCCTCTCTGTGCCGCAGGCTCCTTACTCGTAATAACTCATGTTTAACTTCCAAGATGCCTATGAGAAATCAGACCAGCCCAAGTGTCAGAGACAGAAGCCAGCTTGAATCCGCTTAAGGGAAATTTGATGAGGCTAATGCCAGAGGGCCCAGCCCTGAAGGAAGCAATGTGGGTGCTGGACAATGAACATTCTGTCTCTCCCCCTCTTTGCCCATCAGCTTTATTTTCTCCTCCTGCTGCTGTGCCATCTTCAGGAGGCCAAGGCTGAGACTCTCAGAAGCCCCTACTCAGCAACCCAGTAGAGGAAGGGAGAGAGAGAGAGATGCTTTCCTCTGGTGACTATAGCTTGGTCCCAAGGAAGGACTCTGACCGGTGGTACGAGGGTCATGTGCCCAGTCCTTGGGCTAACCACACTGGCGAGTGATGGGAGTACTTTAAGTGGCCAGGCCTACAGCAGGGTGGGGAAGGTGAGGCACTGTTCATGACCAGAGGAATCAGGAGCCCTCACTGGACAGAAAGAAAGCAACTAATATATGAGAGGAGCTCAAGTCATATAGCTGAAGACCTAGTGAGGACTTCCCTGTTCTCTGTAGCTGTGCATCCCCAGTTCTTCTAGAACCAGCCCAGGCACCTCTTCCCTGGGCACCTTCCATGCTGGGTCTTCTTCCCCTGTGAGTTCCTCCAGGCAAGATTGGGCTCTGGATTTCCTTGCCCCGGTGGTCCTGATGTGAAGCCCAGGGCTGGTCACACAGCAGGGTTTCGAACCCACATCTTCACGCCAGCATCCAGCATCCTCTGCACGGCTTCCATCTGCCCAGTGGAGCCCTGCCTTCCCCTGGGGATATCGATCTCCTTGTCCTCTGGGTGGGGGCTGGGGGAGTGGGCCCCAGGCCTGCATTCCTTCTGAGTCCTCCAAGAGCTGGTTGGGACCCCCAAGGGCTAGCGTCCCAGGTCACATGCCTATTTGGCTTGCATGGTTCTACTTTTCCTTTTTTCCCCTCACTTGTTAAATGGGAGGCACCGAGGTCCTTCACAAAGTGATTGGGCTGCTCTGGCCATGAAGGGCCACAGCTGTCTCCACCCGGTCAGGCCAACAGCCCCTCTTCCTCTGCACCCCATTCTGGACCCCAGACCCCCCCCATGCCCACGCAGGAGCTAGGGGGCCGCTGACTTTCTCCGAGATGGGTCTCCGCGAGCACCTCAGCCTTGTTTCACCCCAGTGGTTCACATGGCTCTACAAAGAGGAGTTTTTTCTTCTCTTTCTTTCCTTTTTTTGGGTACTGTTTAAAAGAGAGTAATGTAAGTCTCAGATCCCCTCACATCATGTTAATGTTAAAGTAGGACTAAAAATAAATCTTGGGTTGCCATAGGAACCTGACTGTTGCTAGGTTGAGTCTGTGGGGGATTGGGAGCCCTGCTTTTTCTGGCCCTGCTGGAAGGTGGCCTCTATGGCTAGCAGAGCACCTGGGAAGGGCCCCCAGGGCATCACTCCCACCCCCAACCCCGCTAGAGGTGGCCTGGAGGTCAGCTGCCTCTGTGTCCTGGAGGCTTTGGGATCCGCCCTGGAAGGGGGACTGGGGCTCTTCAAAGCCTCTGCAGAGAAATTTCCAAGAAGGGGAGTGGAGAGGGGGAAAATAAAGGCGGGAAAAGAGAGAGATACTGGGCAGAAGGGAGGGGAGGAAGGGAGGAGGGAAAGAAGGATGCCTTCCTCCCCTCCCTTCTGCCCAGTACCTCTCTCTCTTCCTTCCCTCCCTCCTTCCTTCCTCCTTTCCCTCCTTCCTTCCTTTCAAGGAGGGAGGGAGGGAGGGAAGCACGCAGGGAGGGGAGGAAGTGAGAGGTCAGGGTTGGGGTTGGGGAGAGGGAAGGGTGCGCTGGATGCAACTGCCGTGCCAGGCCGGGCCAGGTGCCTTAGAACAGAGTGTCCCTCCCTCTGCACTACCTCCCTGCAGTGCAGATGTGGGGACTGAGGTTCAGAGAGGTGAAGGAACATGCCAGGTCACACAGCCAGCAGGAGGCGTACCTGGGACCCAGAGCACAGGCTTTCTGGCCCAGTCCCGAGCCTGAGCTACAGGACTCTCGCCCCGCTTCCCACGCCCCTCAGCCCTGTCTGCGGCTGGGCCTGTACACTGTCTGGGGGCTTTGGGCCACCGTGGCCCTGTTCACCTTTGCCTCCCCCGCAGTGGATTTCCCTCCTCTGATCTGGGCGCACGGATGACACAGGATGCCAACCCCCAGCTGTGTCCCATGCCTCTGGAGAAGTCCCTACGTCCTTCTCTGTCAGCCCTATTTGCTACAGTGCATGTGGTCCGGAGGGCAGACACGAGAGTCAGGAGCTGCGAGCTCAAATCCAGCCTCAGCACTCACTGCTGCGTGACAGGACCCGGGTAGTCTCCTCACCTCTCTGTGCTCTGGTTTCCTCCTCAGCATATTGGAGGCAGGATAGCTCCCTGAGGGGCCGCTGGGGGAGTGTGGGGGAGAGCACCTGCGGGCCTGGGCGCTGGGCCTGGCGCTGGCTCGCAGGGGGACAGCCCGAGGCATGGCCCCTGCCACTGGGGCTGCGTCCAGCGTGTTACCCAGCAACATATGGGGACACTGCAGTGCTGTGCACATGGGCCCGCACTGGCCCTGCAAATGATGCTTCTTCCAGGTGGAGCGCAGGCTGAGCTCTCACCTGTGTTTCTGGAACTGCTCCAGGGAGCCCCTTGCAAAGGACTGTCAGCCTGCATGGCAGAGGGCTGGCTATCGTGCAAACGCCCCGTTACCAGACCTCCCTCCGACCCTTCCACAAACATTTCTGTACAGGATCCCAAGTGCCGGACACGGAGCCTGGGCTTGAGGAAGTGGGGTGACCCCTCTGCTTTGTTGTCCGTGACATGCAGAATAAACACACAAGGAAAATGAGGAGGGGACCTGAGAGGCCCAGGAGCTTGGAGAGCTCACCTCCAGTGATGTCACAGGGCAAAGGGAAGCAGAAGCTCTCAGAGCCCCGGGGGCAGGGACATTGTTTAGTTTACGGGCCAGAGGCTAGAGCTCATGGATTCGGGGTCCCAGTGACTTTACGGGGCTTGGATGGTTCTGCAGTCAAGACAGGGCAGGACTTCCTCCCAGGATGAGGGGGGTGGGGGTTGGGGTGTATAAAAAAAGGCTGTCATTTGAAAGTGACACCTGAGGGGCGGGGCAGAGAGGTGCCGGAGGGAGGAGGCAGGATGGTGAAGTTGCCGAGGAGGCCGAGGGTGGAGGGGCAGCTCTTCACCAGGCCGTGTGGAGTCTTTGCCTTCTCCATGACCGGCTGCAGCTGAAAGCACAGCCTGTGGAGACCTGAGGGCTGGCGTGTGTGAGAGAACTTTAAATGAGAGAAAAAGAACAGAGAGGAAGACTGGATCCCGGAGGGGTGGCCTCCCTCTGTGCTGCCCTGCCCCACCCCTGCCCACAGCTCGGTCCTGAGAGAGAGCTACAGAGGAGTGGCTTTGGTTCTGATACCAGAGGAGTGGCTTTGGTTCTGATACGTAGAGTTCTTCAGGGGACGTTTGAACAATACTCTGCTGGGTGCATCTCATTTTATCCACATAAAAGCACCATGAGTGGTATTGTTATCCTCACTCCATAGAGGGAGAATCTGAGGCTCAGAGAGGTTAAGTGACCTGCCCAAGATCACATGGCTAGCTAAGAATCTGTAAGCCTCTGCTCTTTTTATTACCTGATACATTACCTGTATTGCACAAGAAAGAACCTGGTCAGGTAACCAAAGAAAAGGGAAGTAACATTCACTGAGCACCTACTGCATACCAGGTGCTTACCGTATTTAACGAAGTATTATTATTATACCCACTTTGCAGATGGGGAAATGGAAAGCTCAGGAGGCAAAGGCCCTTGGGCAAAGAGGCAGACAGAGCTGGGTCTTTTGCAGCCTCATATCCCCAGCACCCAGTTCATAGGAAGGGCACGACAGGTGACTGGTACATGTTTGGCAAGCCCAGAGATGGCTTTGAGGATGATTTCTCTCCAGAGCAAGGAGCCACCCACCTGGCACTGAAGAAACCCATTAGCTGACAAGACGTTGTCTAATTTTCATTCACTCTCATGTCCTAATCTAAGGTCCCAACCTTCCGACTCACCGAATGAAATGAAAATAATTAGTGCAATCTACTGCAATTGTTTTCAAGCTTAATCTTCTGCTTCAAACCTGCAGAGGGAAACATAATTGCATTTAAAACCACAGCATGAAAGAAGACGTTGAAGCCAGACAACCCAAGTGTGGGAAGGGAAGCTCTTTCTTCCAGACCTGCCAGAGCCTGAGAAGACCTGGAGGTGCAAGGGTTTCCTGGGCGAGATTTCTGACAAGCGGAGCTGAGGAGGGTGGGCCGGTAGTGACCGCTTTGGAGGGGCTCACTCTGCGGCCCTTCAAAGCTTAGGGGAGCTGGGGAGAGCCAGAGCCTGTGTCACATGAAATCGGTGCAACAAAACTGATTGAAATCTCGTTCCTCATAGCGTATTGTTCATTGTACTCCTCCCATGAGTTGCCTTCAGAAGAGGCTTCCTGGTCAAACAACTTTGGGAAGAAATGCATGGGAGTTATGGGGCTCAAGCTGATGAAGACTCTGAGAAACACAGGCCCTGTTTTATTTAACCCAGGCTGTCCATTCTCCATGTGGAGCTCAGAGCCTGCTGCCTTCTAGGGCTATTCACATCCTATCGCATAGCCTTGAGCAGAACTCCTGGATTGGTGTTCCTGTGACAAGGAGGCCCGCTCAAGAGGAAGGATAGATTTCTTTCTTTTTTTTAAGGGTGTGATAATAATATATAGTTCTAGCAAGGCTACATCTAACTTTGCCTCCTCATTAGGCAGAAACAAGTTTTGAGATGCTTGGGATTCATTCATTCAGCAAACAGTTGCTGAGCACCTGCTGTGTGCCAGGCACTGTTCTTGGCGATGGAAACGTCAAGGCACGAAACAGACAAAAATTTCTGTCCTGGAGGAACTTTGTGTTCTGGGGAGCCTTATCCTCTCCTCTTTCCACAGCCCTGAAGTTCTATGTGACCCTCCATCCTTGTGGACATCGCTGACTGGGCCAGGCAGGGACACCTGATCCAGGAACATCAAACCAGAAACCAAGTGGGGTTGGTCATTATCAGGGCACAGGCCTTGCAGTGAGGCTGCCTGGATTCAAATGCTGACTTCCCGCACTCAGAAGCTGAGTGATCCTAGGCAAGTTACTTAATCACTCTGTGCTTCTATTCCCTTCTATGATGAATATAATAATATAACCTGCCTTGTAGGGTTATTTTAAAAATGAAATGACAAAGCCCACCTAAGACTTTAGACCAGTGCCGAGTACACAACTGAGGCACCGGTGTTTGCTGTTAGGTGGTAATTCCTAAAAAAAAAAAAAAAAAAAAGTGGTAATTCCTGCTTCCACGGATGGAGAGACTGGACTCATCGGCTGGGCCTGGGGTTCTGCAAGGTTTGAGAACAAAAGCTGCCATCCTGACCCTCAGGAGCGAACAGAGGGAGCTGATCTCCAAAGAGAATCAGAAAACTGTTGCAGGTGGGCTGAGAGAGGTGAACTAAGGTAGAACAGAGACAGCTGCCCTCTTTGTGTCTGACAACATTCCTCTGTGGTGTGGTGGCCCCCGGTCCTGCATCCCATGTCGCTCCCCAACTTCCTACTAATTCCTGTTACCCTGACTGGTTTTCTGTTCCAGAGAAGCAAGCAATCCCTGACCAAGCTTAAGGTGTCTTGGAAATCCTGCTAGAGAATGTGATTAATCAAGGAAAGAGTTATTTACAGCGGACCTGAACTAGGGAACACAGGGGGCTCCCCCTGTCTGGCCTCCCCTCTCTACCCAGAACCCTGTCTGAAGACTCTCAAGAAGGAAAGAGGAGACATTTGGCAGGTAGAAGAAAGGCCAAAGTATGTAATCAAGAGGGATCCAAAGGCTCTTCCCTCCTAGTCCTCTGCCAGGCCTGAGGGAATTAGCGCTAATTAGCAGGTCCCCAGAGCTGTTTCCTGCGATTTTTCAGGCTGACAGGGTCACTCAGGGGAGAAGACATCTGCTGTTTCTTCCCCTTCTGGAGCCTGAGACCCTATCTAGCTAAAGAGAAGCCTGGAAATATTCCAGAAGAGCCCCACTCTGTTATCCCTCTTCCTGGAAGGAGAGCTGACAAGACTGTGCCCTCCACTGACCCTCTGACCAGCATTTCTGGCCCTGAGAGGCCTGAGCATTGGTGGTGCTTGGAGGAGGTGGGGAGGGCTAGCTGGGCAGCACTGGGGTGTGACAGCATGGGAGTGGTGAGGCCAGGGCAGCAGGGTCCCTGGATGTCGGGGTGGGAGTAAACCCAGAGAGTGGCTTGGATGCTGTGCCAAGGACTTGGGAGACATTGACAGTCTTTAAGGGAGTGTGTGTGGCATGGTCTGACCTGTGTTTTAGGGAGATTATGGTGGAAGCAGAGTGAAGGATGACCAATGATAAGGTATGGCTTGGTCACAAGGAACAGGAAGCCCAATATGAGGCAGAGAGCTCTATGTCCCACAGTGACCCTAGGGAGCCTGGCAGTGCCGGAGCTGTTGACCTACAGTTCCTTCAGAACTTCTACCCACTCATCCCTTGCCAGCTGCAGGGCTGCCGGGCTGCAGGGCTGGGCCTAGCATGCTGCCCTTGCCAGGGAGCTCTTCCATGAATCCTGGCTGACCAGTGGGGGCCAGGAGAGCCCCGGGCTAGAACTGGAGGTGGGTGTGGACATAGGACAGAGAAAAGGAGAACTTTTTATGAAAGAGAAGTATTTATTCCTTCCACAAATACTCCCTGCACATCTGGGCTGAGCCCTTAGCAGATACACTGCAAGCTTCTGCTCCTCCTCCTTCTCCTCCTCCTTCTTTTTCTCCTCCTTCAAATACCTCAGGCACAGAGAAAGACAATTATCATAGGGTCTCACTCATATGTGGAATATAAGAAATAGTGAAAGAGACCATAAGGGAAGGGGGGGAAACTTAATGGGGAAAAATTAGAGAGGAAGATAAACCATGAGAGACTCCTAACTCTGAGAAAAAAAAAACAAAGGGTTGCAGAAGGGGAGGTGGATGGGGGAATGGGGTAACTGGGTGATGGGCACTAAGGAGGGCACTTGATAAGATCAGCACTGGGTGTTATACTATATGTTGGTAAATTGAATTTAAATAAAATACACACACACACACACATACATACATACATACCTGGGGTGCCTGACTGGCTCAGTCAGATCAACTCTTGATCTCGGCTTTGTGAGTTCAAGACTCATGTTGCATGTAGAGATTATTTAAAAAGAAAATAAAACCTTAAAAAAAACAAAAACAACTTTTGGCCCTTTCTAATACTCAAGTAAGACAAATCCAAGAGCTACCATAACAAATTACCAAACACTGGGTGGCTTACAACAATAGAATTTCATTCTTTCACAATTCTAGAAGTTAGAAATCTGAGGTCAAGATGTCCACAGGGCAGTGCCCTCTGAAGGCTCTAG